>NC_092588.1:48167500-50617500 GCF_047663525.1 Anas platyrhynchos | reverse complement strand
ATACGGGCACAATCTCTCTTTTTTTCCTTTCCCAAGATGAGATGATACGCAACTGTGGACAGAACTGTTTAAACACAGATTGGATAGTTTTTACACCATATCCTGACAAGAAAGAAGCCAGGAATTATAATCAAAGGTAGAGAATTTCTAACCGAGGTCCAGATGTGTTCAAAAACTGAGCAAGGATGCAGTTTAAATGTCCCAAACAAGGAAAATGTTTAAAGCTGAGGTGTTTGTTTCAGTCAGGTTTACTTAAACAACAAAGAATATCACACTGCTTTACATTGAAGCTTTTCAGTGGATGGACAGCCAGTGGAAATCATATAATCTGTAATAGTTAAGACCGAGTGAAGCAAAAGATCCTTCCAAATAATTTTGTATGTTATCAATTTAATTCTTTTCTTTTTTAATTGCGTACACTGCATTAGCAAAAAAACTAACATTTTTTTTTGTGCCAGATGAAACCAGGAAAAAATATTTTTCAAATACCAAAGGGCTTTTTTTATTACCACAGAAATTTCAGATGGAGACTCAAACCATTCTGTTCCCACAGTAGAGATGGCTGCATGTAAGCCACTATCTGCTTTAACTTTTGAGGTGAAGATATTCACATTGTCCAGTGGGTCATATTGATTGATGATCTTCTTTCTGTGTGTGGACTTTCAGCATGAGAAGAACACATTTCATTTCAGTTAGGCAAATGATTTCTTTATAAGCAAGCAAACCCATTTTTCTAAAGCCCTTTTTTTTTGAAACTGAATTTTAAATTGAAAATGTCCCAAGCAGTGCTGAGCAGCTTCCAGTTAGCTATTTTCTCTGTTTTTAAAAATGAGCATCGTAGGAGCCTAATTGTTTGATTAAATACAATAAATGCAGACTGACTTCTGCTAGAAACTACCCTG
The DNA here is from genome assembly GCF_047663525.1 of Anas platyrhynchos. Classification (NCBI taxonomy): domain Eukaryota; kingdom Metazoa; phylum Chordata; class Aves; order Anseriformes; family Anatidae; genus Anas; species Anas platyrhynchos. Next base: position 50,616,598 of record NC_092588.1, on the reverse strand, counting down.
TAGCCTAACTGTAAACATCTGCCTTTGTTTGGTCTTTGCACTGCAGTTGTTAGTGCAACAGTATTATTAGAATGTATTTGCATATTAAAGAGGTGGGTTAGAGTCACAGTCCAAGGGAAATTATATCTTGAAATTGCCTTAAGAGTGGGGCTTTGTTTTCTTGCTGAAACGAGCTGTTCAGCTGCTGTTGCAAGAGGCTGGAGCCCATTGGGGTGGATGTTCGATCCATTATTCATGATTTTAGTAGAGCTGGGTTGTGGTGGGTGGGGGAAATGATTCCTCACCATCCAAAGAAAAAGCAAGTGAACAGGCAAGAATCTCCATAACTGAAAGGCATGGCAAAACTAAAAAAGGTAATGCAATGCTTTATGGAGCAAATGCCTGGTACAAATCAAAGGATTACTATGGCAACAAATGGAAACCTGTGTAAAATATGATTAAAAAAAAAAATCATCTGGTGAATTTTACCCTTTCCACCAGTGGAATAGCCATAAACAAAATGCAGCTTCCTTAAAGCAGGCTGCAGACTTCTCATGTTTATTCAGAGGTAATAAGATATTCTGGAGAAGAAAAAACTCTTTCAAAACTCTTTTTTTTTTTTTTTTTGGTATTTAATGCCACATGTTCCAAAACTGAGCTGTATTTCCTAGCAAATTCTTATTTTCCAGTGACAGGGTGTCAGTTCTGCCCTTACCTGAGTAAGTAAGTAAGTATCACCAAAGGCAAAAGTACTCATCTTTGCATTTTAGGTTTGAATATTGCAATTAGTTTTGTACACACCTTTTAAAAACTCACAGATCTGTTTCTCTGTACAAAAACGCCACAAAATTTCGGTTCCTCCAGTTTTATGGAAAAAGAATCACTGGTTTGATTTAATTTAAAAAGTACAATTTATCACCAGAGAATTAAAATAAAAGCAGATACGGCAGGAAAGGTGAGAGCATATCTTCAGAAGCAATTTTTTTGCAAGTTCTATTAGTAGATAGGAAGAGGTCACATTGAGGAATAATTTCTTCTAGGCCATTCTTAATCTGTTTTTCCATTTTTCTTACTTATTTTGCCCATAAGAAATATGAAGCAGATCAATTAGTGTAAATTAATTTCTGGGTTAAATGTGAACCAACCAAATACAGGGATGTGCAATTTAGGTAAGTCACTTTATCACGTGCTTTGAGTCAAGTCTTCAGTATGGATACATTTTGGACATGTGAGAATTTTGGTCTATATTTTGAATATTCTATTTTTAGCTTGTTTTGGAGTCTGTGCTCCTTCTGTGCAACTTTCACTGAGAAATTTTCAGCTGGATGGCATTCACAGCAGCTCCCAGCCATACACTGAAAATTCACACGTCCTTTCTCTTGCCCTGATTTAAGATATTGTTTTCCCAGAAAAGAAACAGTGAGTGTTTTATACATTGTGACTTTTCTTTATTCTAGACAGACAGACAGAAAGAAAGAGAGGGAAAGAGAGAAAGAAAAAGGGCACCACATAGAAAGTTGTATCTCTTAGTGTCCACTATCCCTTGAATTCAAAGTTGTGGGAAGAAGAAAGACAAACTGGTGCTGACAGTATTCCTTCCCACCAAGATTAGGAGCAGCAAGAATAATTTACTCTGATGAATTGTATTCTTTCTTGCTAAGCAAGATTCCCTAAAGGTTGACCACATAATGGCATAAAAGACCCTTTATGATGTAAATCTGGATATTCCAGTCCTAACTGAACTCAATGAGACTTTGTATACTATCCATACAATGAGATGGATTTTTAAAGACCTGGAGAAAAGTGTTCTGTGTTTTCATAAAATCAGAGACTCATAAGCACAGACAAATAACTACACAACTGTCTATTTTACACTAGTGAATGGAATATATGTCATATATTTTTAAGTGGGAAAGGAGAAGAGTACATCTTCAGAAGTAGCCTCTGAGGATTCAGTTAGATGTGTATTGCATGTAAAAAATAACACAAAAGACATTGGAAGTTCCTGTTGAGTCTGTGTTGTTGTATGCAAGCAATGGTCAGCTGTGAAGTATAAAAAAGTAGTTTTTAGGCTGTGTGGTCTAAAGCATTATAACATCACATCTGGTGAGCAGCATAAAGTGTTCTTTTGGCTTCCTTGGAATTGCACACAAATGCTGGAGAGCATCTTTCTACCCTGCCTTATTTTGCTCCATCCCTCTTGAAAAAAAAAGGCTAAAAAGAATTGTTGCACATAAATCAATTCAGTTTCCAGGCAAATTGAGGTTTGAAATAGCTATGGTAAAATAGAGAAAACAAACCCAGCCATACCTCATGGTGCATGGCACTCATAGTAAACCAGTTGTCATAAAAATGTGGGGGTATGTGAGCTGAAAAGTAACCTGAAAAGCCTTCAACGTGCTGAGAGGGGCAGAAAGATGTTGGTGGAGTGAGCTGTGGTGAAGCCCCCAAACTGTGCATGACTTTTCTCTGACTGTCCTCTTGAGGTAAAGACATCAGCGTGGATTAGCTTGTTCTGGAGTGATAACAGGTGAGATAAAATGACTTGGCAGGAGGACTTGGCACCATCTGCCCAACATGATGAGGGTGAATGTAGATCTGGAAATGAAATAACTTGGGTTTCATTGGAAACTTTTGGTCATTGTGGAGCTGCAGAAGAGGTGCACCTGTTTCTGTGACACTGTGTTGGAGTAGCAGTAGCCTGTAGTTCTCGTTATAGCGTGTTTCTGTGTCTCATTGTAGTGAGTTTGTGTCTTGTTTCTGTGGTGTCGGTATGTTATGTGGTAGCTATCATATTTGGGGTGTTTTCTGTTTCTCCCATAGCACATCCATTAATGAGAAAAAAAGAGAGAAAGAATGGAAATTTGCAGGATATCAACTTTCATGTTGATTTTGTAGCAGTGTTGCTTTATGAAACAAAAACACAGTTGTGCCACAAACCGCATCCTGCTGATTAGATGGTAGGGGCTTGATTTCAACATATAAGCAAATAGGCATCCACCAGTGCAATGCCAGGTGCTGAACTGCATATACAAATATGTATGCATTCTGTATTTATGATCCAGACATATAGCAGCAATCCATTAGGCCCTTAAGCAGCCTTATCTCCCTTGATTTGAGCAATACTAATCCCACTGCTCTTACTAGAAATTACATTATATGAAATGATAGACTGTGAAGAGCCCTCAGGTTGCACTGGAAGAAAAAAAGTTGTGCAGCTCTGCATTCATGCATTAGCTGATCTTCAGCATGTTTGCCGCTTATAAAAATATATCATCCTTGAATAGGCAAAGCGATTGTAAAAGGATTTGCACTGTTAAGTGTGCATGTAATAGTATATATGCCTTTATGATGTACTTAAACTCTTCCTAGTAATTCCAGAAGTTATCATGTAATCCCACTGCCCAAGCTTCCTGCAACTTGGCTTTGCATGGGCTGCATGTTTTAAAAAATTTGCACAAGTTCATCGTTTTCTTGTCCTAATTTTGCAGACACGAAATGTTCTCAGTGTTTATGTAACTGTGCAGTTCCAATTAACTGTAGTCTAAATTGCAACATATGATCTTTTAGCAAATTGTTGTTGATCGGAAAACACAAGGGCAAAGTGAACAGTGAAAAATTCAAACCTTGGCTTCCTGGGAAAAGCTTTTGCTGCTCTGATTCAGCTCCCAATTTCAGGAGTCCGAAAATGAACATTATTTCTAGCTGCCCAAATATGTAGTCCTATGGCTCTAGAAAGAGTCACATTAAGATCAGTTATAGATCAGTTATACTTCCTATATATTTCAAATTAATAACATATTCATTTTTACAAGAATTGTGCTGTCTCCGTTTCTTGAGGCACATTATAAGATTTTTTAAGTGATTATTGGCAACAGGAAAGAGTTGCCATGTTGTAACTGCTTGTGCCAGAAAGACTTTGCATGATTCTGACTAATTTTAAATACATAAAAAGAAGGAACACCCCTTCTTAAAATTACGCCTGAATTAACTGGGTACATTGGCACTTATTTACCATTTTCTTTTGTTGGATGATATGTACCTGAATGTATCGCATGATTTACAAATAATTGCACAAAACTCACAAATCCCACTGCAAGCAGTTCTTTCCAAGTTATATGTGAGACCAAATTGGTCTTGTGCAATAAAACGTGTCTGTAGACCCGATAATGCCTCAAACAAAATGGGTAAGGCAGATAATGTGGTAGCTCACTCTCAGTAACCTTCTGCATGCCCTTCTGAGTGCTGGAAGTGTCACTTCTTCAGGTACAACACAGACATGCACAAGTCAGTAAGGGTGTCAAGTGAAGAAGGAATTTAGAGGGCCCAGAAAGTAGATGTAGGTGACTTCTGTTGCTCAGTGGAGTACGGTCCTGCAGGTGGTTTTGGGGATCTTTCTGTCTGCTTTATCTCCTTCTTCCCTAGAGGAGGACAGGAGCATCTGTTCCAGGGGCAAATAGTTTTTTTGTATTTTGAGTAACCAAGACTGCTTTGAGTAACCATGGCCCCAACAGCAGCAGGAGCTGGTTTTGCTCTCCGGAAGGGAGAGGAGAAGGATGCTGGGGCTGATGCCAGTGCAGCCCCTGGCAGCCAGCATTAAGTCCTCGCACCTGCTGAGGTTGGAGTGTGCTGGACATCAGCCAGTGGAGAATTTGGGTTTGTGCTTCAAAGCCTGAAGGGACCCCTTCTTTAACTGCTTCTTTGCTCTGGAAAGCAGGCAATTGGTGCCGCAGAGCTTTCTGTGGTCGCACTCCTGGTGCGTGTGAAGAGAGCCTGGCTGAGCACCACATTGCTGCAGGCAAATCAAGTCTAGCTCCAATGTGAGAAAGAAAATGAAGGATGTAGAAAGCGCTGATCAGGAGTGTAAGTGCCACAAGATTAATTAGCAGAGTATAAATAACAAGGGCTGTGACTCTGCCTTCTTGGGTCTTTATTTTTGAATTAAGTAACTGTCAGGAACAAAGTGGATGAGATCCCAAATTTATATTCAATGTAAAATTGAAATTATTAAGATAAAAATAGTGTTGGACCTGGAAGGGGAGATACTTAAGCGTAACGGTCAGATCTTAGGCTCACCTAGCTCATCACCGTGACTTTTATAGAGTAATTATTTTGAGTGGAAATTGCAGAATGAAGTCCACTTGTGCAGAGCTGTTCTGTATCTGAAGAAAGGGACTTTTTATGCTCAGTTGGTTTAATAAATATTATCCCATTAGCTGTCTCCTCAGAAGTATTGCACATGAATAAATAATAAGGTACAATATACGTACATTAGATAAATCTTGTGCAGAGGTGTTTAAATTTTAAGGCGTTGATTATCATAGGAAAATCTGCCTCCAAACGTGGAATCCTGTTAGTAGGAGCTGATCTGGCAGGCTCCATTCGGGGTGAGCTGCCTCACCTGCTTCAGTGCAACCCTGGAGCAGGGGCCTGAAGGGAAGAACACAACGAGTAACACCAGCATCACAGCTTTAGCCTTCAGAAGCCACACAGGCAATTCCCACAGCCACGTAGGGCACTGCTGTTTATTTGCACACTGTGCTTTGGTTTTAACTATCAATAACCGTGAGTTGTGCAGATGTCTGTCCTGCGGTTCTTTTCTTTTTCCTCTTTTTTCCACCACTGAGACCCGCTTTCCGCTATGCCTACCCCTTTGTCCTGCTGATCAGCTGAGGGGTTCCCATGTTTTACCTGTACAGAGTGTATCGATACAGGAGCTTCAGGCTCAGCTTGAGCAGGAGACAAGACTTCACCGAGAGGAGCAAGAAAAGTTTACAGAAAGGATCATTCAGGTAAATACGAAACCCGGCTGCTGGGAGAGACGCGTGACCCTGCCACGTGCACCTCGCGGTGTGCACCTCGTTTGTCAGGAACATGGGAGCCTCAGTCCAACAGCTGGGCTTTTTTCACTGAGTCAATGTGGAGAATTTGGAAGCTGGGGAGACACAAACTCAAGCCCATTTTGCAGCTTTGAGTCTGGTTTTTCTGACTGTTGGAAATGAGTTTTGCCCTCCCCTGCGTGTTGCCCAGGTTATGAGGAGGCCATGGCACTAGCAGAGGAAATCAAGCTGTATGGGTTATTTCCTGCCAGACAGCCTTCTCAAGAGATGAGTGCAAGGGGAAGCTGAGGCAGGGATGTGAAACACTGCCCAGGGAGTTATATCAGCCCCATCAGTTCTCCATGAGCGAGGGAAGAGTACATTTGATCTCCAGGAGCATGGTTTGGCTCTGTTCCTTTTTCAGACCCCTGCTAGTCCAAAGAAAATCCAGCTTTTCTCTGATGTTGGAGGAGTTGTTGCACTCTTGGATCAGAGACACAAACCAGGATCTTTTGTTCCTTAGTACCTCATGTTTCCAACCCTCTTATTTGTAATTGGTGAACAAATCATATTTTGTTACATGAGCTCCCCCTGCTTTTTTGAAAGTTGGATCATATTAACCAATTGTTTCATGACCTTGAGCTTCTAGAGAAGAGAATAAATAAATAAATAAATAGATAGATAGATAGATAGATAGATAGATAGATAGATAGATAGATAGATAAATCTGTTGCACATTTTTGCAGGCTGTTGGCTCTTAACTGAAGTTTTCTTTTTAAGTTTACTCATAGACTAAGTTAATCACAATTGCTGCATAGTATATAAAGCATTTATCCTTGTGCCAGATAATCTCATTATGTCCAAGTATCTCTCCATTTTTCATAAGTAGCTTTAATTTTCAGTTGATCTCGGTAGGAGCTTTCTCAAGGAAGCTTTTGAAGGCAACCAGTAAATTGATTTCCTTCCTAGTTGCCTTGGCCATGAATGCTTTTTGGAAGCTATGCCCTCCTCCAATTTCTTTTCTTTTGCAATAGCTGTCCATTGAAAAAAGCACAAAACTCTGTGAAGCTACCTCCACCAGGGTCTTCTGCAAGAATTTGTGGCCATAGGGACTTAGATCATAACAGCTTGTAAAAACAATTAAAAATGAAGCAGAATCAAAGCTAACAATTCATGCTAACAGCCAATAGAAATAGAATAATAAAAACATCTTCTGGATTTTTCATTTTTTCCAGATTATGCCCATCCTGTTGATATTATTCTTTTTTTATCATCTTCCAGGATTTCTGGTGGAAATGAGTCATAGATCTTTGCTGTATTTAACCATAGCTCCATTTGGTGGAAGAATCTGCATCAACACAAAATCTACTCATTTCTTCCCTTTAAAATGGAGTGTGAACGAATACCCTTTTTTAACTTTTTTTTTTTTTGGTGATATTTAATGGCATTAGATGGATATAGGGTAGCAGTGTATAGCCCCCATGACAGTTATCAGGAATTGCATGTATGTTTTGGGGGCCATTACATCTAATTTTTTTTCAGAATACTTTTAAGATGCATTTAAGTTAGAAACTACTGTGAATAAGCTTAGTTTTATTCAAGAATATATTTCTAAGCTTTATAGTTACTTAAAAAATGATTTATTTACAAACTTTATTCTAAAAATCTTCCAGATCATCTATATCAATGTTATGGATATATGTTGAAGAACTTCTTAAGGCATGGTTGCATAAACGCTGAAAGTTTGTGTTATGCCAGAACACCTCATTTAAAGGGCAGGAGAACCATTAGTAAATTACCTAGTGTGGGATGGTAGCCTGTGTCACCAACATCAAATGTTGCTGGGAAAACCAAGCATATATTTATTGGCAGTATGGAGTGCTAGGTGCTCCATGCTCCTGAAGAAGAATCTCTGAAGCATTCTTCATTCCTTCGTGAATGTTGTTTACTGCAGGAATGTTCCTATGTTTAAATTGTTGTGGTCATTAGCGGCTTTCGCAGATGTCATCTGCGAAGCTCGTCAAAGGAGATGCTGTTGTTCCACAAAATGCAAAGCAGTAGAAACTGGCATTGGCAAGTGGTTCTGTATTCTTTTTCTGGCTGCCTTTTCTTGATCAATCAGAACTACAACTTGGTTGAAGGGGAAATACCATCTCATCCGTGCAGAGTATGAGATGCGGTACAACAAACTTGTATAAGTGCTGTTGGGCCATGCCATGGGTTGATTTTTGACATATTGAGGGAGAAGTCACTTTTAAAAATATTGTTTCAGGTGAGCTTGTGTTGAAACAGGTGCAATTATATGTGTTCTTCAAACCACGAGCTTATTCTGGTGCTTCTAGAACTGAAACTGAGACACTGTGAATGCCAAGTTGCAGCCTATTTTTGTCTCTTCAGTTCCTGCATGTCTCCCTTATCTAGAAGTATTTTTCTTCTAGGTTCAGACACCTCTGAGTATAAACTGTGAAAAGTGAAGGACCAGTAGTTGTACCTGAGGTACTGGTGTGGATCCTTGGGAAGCATTGCCCTTCCCGAAGGAGAAGGAGATGTAGTCACAGAGGAAGGGATGAGTCTGTGGCCAGGGAGGGAAGAGGTGAAGATAATATTGAATAGTTTGCCCAGAGAAGCTGTGGATATCCCATCCCTGGAGGCGTTCAAGGCCAGGTTGGATGAGGCCTTGGGTAACCTGGTCTAGTGGGTGGCATCCCTGCCCATGGCAGGGGGGTTGGAACTAAGTGATCTTTAAGGTCCCCTCCAACCCAAGCCTTTCTGTGATGATTCTGTGAATATTCCAGGATGTCTGAAGGGCAGCTGCAGTCCCACCTCCTAGGAATAGCTACAAATGCATTTAGCAGGTGTGATGTGTGCAGCAGTTCAGGGTGGTGCCTCTGCTGGGATGCAATCAAGAGAAGAAAATACGAAGGGTATAAAATGGTTAAGCAGCAACAGAGTTCTCATACATCTTTAAAGTAAACAAACTGTCCACTTTCACTGCAGATTACTTGCATATGGTTATCTAAGCTAAATTTATCAGCTGCTGTCCTCTAATTTCCTCAGCATGCCAGTTATGACTGCTGAGGAATCCGTTGAGCCAAACTCAATAGCAACTCACTATTGATGAAACTTAGAGATTTCAGTTTGTCTCACCCAACAAAGTTCAAATCCTGGAGGCGCCCCAGCACACTGACATGGTGTCTGTTGTTCCATTAAAGCTGGAGGAGGAGCATATGCAGACCCTGCGGAGGAAAGATTTGGAAGTGCAGAGCTTGACTTTGCAGAACAAACTGGAAGAGAAGACCTGGAGCCAGGAGAAGAGCCTACTGCACCAAGAACTCAGGCATTTCAAGCAGGACACCTTCCTCCTGTACGTCAAACTGAAGTGGCTGCTGAAGCACTGGCGGCAAGGCAAGCGAATGGAGGAGGAAGGGGAGGACATATTAGAGGTAACCAGAGCACCTCATTAACCCAAAGAAATTGCAAGCAGTGGGGTGTCCATTCTTTAACTAGATTTTAAGTACAAACTGGCATCAGGAACTCTATAATTACTCACAGATTTTAAGGGGATTCAGATCAAACGTGACTTTTTGTTTTAAAGGTTGACTTGTGCTGAAGGATATTTTGCATGATACCTTTATGTTACAGATCACCTCTCTTTAAATCTAAACCCTTAACTAGTACAAGCATCTGGCCTTGAAAAAAAATCTCACATAGTAAATTAAGAGTTAATTAGGTCTCTATGATAAGACTCCTGAATAATTTTTGGGAAGAGAGAGACATTTGTGAGCTGGTGGAATCAAATCTGTTTGGATAGATTGAGTGCTGTCATTTTTGTCATTGTGTGCACAGTGTGTTCTTTATGAAGCCTGCAGCAATACAGATGGAGGGAAGCTCTGTTTTCATGTTGGCAAGAGAATTGTACAGTTTCTTGTGGGAACTTACAGTGAATCATTCTTGTTTGTTCCTTTTCCTTGTACACACGTCTATCACCGTCAGCAGCAGTACACCAGTAGTCATCTAAGTAATTTTCCAAGTAGAAACTAAATTAAGATCAGGAATTTCAGGAGTACATAACAACCTGGAATCCCTAAGCTGACACATTTTAGAAAGGATGTAATTGCCAGAACAGGCACTGTAAAAAAAAAAAGGTGCTGTTAAATTGTGTCAAGCTGCATATCCAGAATTACCATTTGATTCAAAAATCTTACCTAAAGAAAACAGAAGTAGAAAAATATGCTTGTCCGTTCTGACACTTTAACAAAAATTCTTGAGAATCATACCTTGATCCTGCAACCATTTATTCTGCAATTCCCTTTGCTAAGGCACCTAAGTATTTTTATTTTTATTTTTATTTTTATTCAGTATTTCATGTATCTGTATGCCTAGTGTCTTTCAGTGTTTGCTATATTTGACAGAATGAGTAACCTTTCAGCTCTGGTACGAATATGCTTAAGTAGAAAGCTCCAGTGTTTTGTATTCTGGATAAAGGGTGGGTGAGCATCTTTAACTTTCTCAGCTATGGTATAATGAGTCAGAAACAAGAGATGAGTAGCTATTTAGAAATAATTTCATTCTACTTCACTTCAGCAGTACTAATTTGCTTCTGTGTAAACTAGCTCATCTTCTAATATCAAAACAGGTTTCATTTTTTCACTGTTTTGATTTTTTGACTGGTTAATTTACAATCAGTCCATCTCCAGTCATTAGTGGTGTCAAGCTCTTTGCTAATGCAGTAGAGAGAATAAAGTGCTAGATAGGGATACTCCCTGATCTCCATGTTTTCATTATGCAATACCACCAGTGTCCTGTCTAGTCTCACTGATGCACGGTGGATTATATCCATCATACTGCTCTGCACTACACCCATCCTCTCAGCTGTTTAGATCTCCTGTCTTGCAGGCCTGCATTGCATGTTCTCATATGCAACGTGTCATACGATGTCACTCGCAGACCATTCCCTGTGCCCTACAGAAGTCAATATATCCCACCTTAGAGCCCCAGGAGAAAATAATCCCTTCCCTTAGCCCATCAGTAGATTTCTGTGCACCTAGGTAGGTGGCAAAAAGTGTTGATGTGTCCCATCTCTTACATTTCAGATTGAGCATCTCGAGGCCCTCCCAGAATTTGGCATTCAGTCTGAGCAGAAGGCGGATGATGCAGAGCGAGAGGAGGAGGAAGAGGATGTTGTGTTCGCACTGACAGATTTCTCCCAGCGTCCCACTGCGGAGAACAGTGATCAGAGACCACAGCTGCAGACTGCAGAATTACTACAGCAGCAGAAGCAGGTACCATACTATTTGTATATCATGCCCTGGGAATGGAAGCTGTGGATTTTCCAATTGAATTCATTTCCTTCTGCTGGTGTGTTCAAAATCACCTAGAATCACACTTGTAAAAATACTGCTAGCTACACAGCAATTACAATGGATTTCATCCGTTATATTTATATTTAATCAGGAGCCATGTGATTATTGTTCTCTTGTTGGCAGTTGCTATCAGTGAGAAATCCTATTTCCTCTTGTGGCTGTTTGCCCAGAAACATCTATCAGTATTTGATGGTTTGCAGAATTTACATGCTCCTCTTGCCTGAGCACATCTATTGTATTCTACTGTCAAGCTTTTAGCAAGAAGAGGTGATTTTATTTCCTCTAAATAATTTAAGAAACTAGTACATGTATTTAATGTTTCCCTTAGAGATGATGAAAAAGCAATTCAAAAGTTCCTTCCTGTCACTGAACTTGTTCTTAAATACCTAAAAGCAAACCAATATGACTTTTCCCTGACATCTCCATTGCCCTGCTTATGTGTGTCAGAGCACTACCATATATCCTAGCTTTTTGTTTTGTGCATCAATATACCAGCAGTCCTACCACTTACAATAAACACACAAAGGTGACAGCATTAAGGCTTCTATGAGTTCTTCTGGTGCCTCTTGTATTTTTTAAGTGGAAAATGTGCAGACGACAACGTCTTGTTCCATGGAATTATTTGCTATTAGAAAGAAAATGGAGTGAGAATTATGTGTAAAATACAAAGTCAGTGAAAAAGGTCTTGAAGGTTTCTGTGTTATTCTCAGTACCTGTCCAGGCCCCTGGCTTGGGAGCCCAATCCACACGAGTGCTCTCAGACAAATACATCCCAATGATCGCATTACTTTGCTGGACCCACTGCGGGCTCTTGGGTTGGTGTGCGTCTTTGCATTTCAGTTCTTTGCCTTGCATTCTCCACACTCATGGGACCATGTACAATCTGTTTACTTATCTATATGGTCTAATAGATACACAGCAGACAACAGTAAATCTCTGTCCTATAATAAGATAAGACTTGTAGGTGCTGGAAGATGCAGAGGCTGCCTTGCAACCAGGCTCACTAATTCAAGGTGTAACTTCATATAGAATTTCAGTGTGAATAAAAAATGCTAGAGAACAAAAAAATGTGGTCTTTATGCCACTTCATATTCCACTTTATATTTATACACTCTTTTGCTTTCCTTTTTAATTGTACTAGCTGACAACTCTACTCTCTAGCTGACTTTCTGTGACATGCTACCAAGGTAACAAAAAGTTGATCAATTTGGTATTTGGAAAGGATCTAACATTGCTAATACTGTGGAAGGTCAGACAATTGTTTTTTTCAAGGACATACCTTACCAGCCACCCAGCACCATCACAATCATCCTCTTGGCAAACTGTTCTCTCATAGCGGCTGAAGAAGGCCATGGAAGAAATGCCCTTGACTACATCATTTAACTGTATTGCATTTGTAGATTGATGTAAACTGAGTAAAATAAATGTAAATCACCATAATAACTTGGTACAACCTGTGTCCTACACTAACTGTCCATATATATCTCTTAAAATGACCAAGAACATTCAAATAAATTATGTCCTCCTTGAAATAATTATTGCTTCAACATTAATCGCAACTAAAGCAGCAGAAATGGGAAGCAGAATTTCATATAATTCATTTTTATAAACTTTGCTAGATAGTCTAATGCAGCAGTTCCTGCTAATGTTGCTTAAAGAAATGAGCCATAGGAACAGAATATGTCTCACCCCTCTTGATATTGAATACTGCATGATATCCAAATGGACCTGTGAAGATGGAATAGGTTTCTTGCCTTCCCACAAAGAAAAAAGTGGTACCTCAACACTGCAAGTATGAGTGTGTCTGCTAAGTATTTATCATTTCAAGCACTATTAAGTGTTTTGCCTGCTCACTCTATGTTATAACGTGCTGAATCTTCAAACAAGCACTGTATGTACTGACTAGCAGATAAAAAGGAGTTTCAGTGCTGCAGGGCTTGTATTTGTGAACTGAAAGAAAGGATTATTATTGTACTTTGTCACAGAAGCAGAAAGCCTTAGTGTAGGTTAATTCTGATGCTGTCATGGATTCAAGCATTGGCAGTGTCTTCTGGAAGATGGTGACACACTTCCTGTGCCCTCAAGGCTCTGCCAGGGCCTTGCTCCTCAGTATCTTTTGTGCTTGAATTGTCCTTCTCACTGTCGTGGACAGCTTGGCTCTGCAAAACCTCATGTGTGCAGGACCTTCACCACACTCACCACCTTCACAGAACCCTGTCTTTGCTCTACACAAATTACAGACTTTCTCCTACAAATGCCAGCTCCACTTAATTCATTTATGATCCCCAAACACAAGCTTGTTAATACATCTATTAGCTAAACAAAACTGGAGTGAGAAACCACTTCACTTGTGTAATTGCAGGTCTAAGAGCTCTGAGAGTATCACAGACCCAGTGCACATCCATCCTGAAGGGATGGATGTCAGCAGCACTCACCTCCCAGTACACCACTGACTAGTCAGGCTGTGCTAAAAAAAGTACCTAGGTTTTTGGAGGAGGTCTGCTGGAGGTCCCTTAAGCTCTCAGCTGGAAATAAACACTGAAATTGGGGTGAGTGGTGAAGCTAGGAGTCTACAAGTTTTGCACCTGCCCAGGAGAGTGCTAAGTTGTTGGTTCTGCTTGGTGAGCTCCAGGATGATATGCATCAGCATTTGTTTCACATTAGGAAGGAAAATTTTCAGTAGTCTAAGAGTGGCTGAGACAACTAGGTCAGAAAAAAAGAAAAGGCTTCCTGTAACTTGAAGTAACCCATGCTTATTTTTAACACTTAATGTTAATATTTAATGACTTGTATTTTCAGCCTGCATTCTTACTGCTGACTTTCTTACCTTGCCTGAAAAGTGAAATACCTTTGAGAAAAATTATAACCCTTGAGGCCTTAATTTCAAAAAGCAGCCTTTAATGTTATATTATTATGATTTGAGTTACTCAACTTGATGGAAAGTACATGCCTCACTTGCCTAGGATTTTTATGTGGCTGGTATGTGGAGGGATGAAGGTACAGCAGAGGGAAAAGGGGAAATAAAAGGGTAGATGATGAGAGGCAAAGTATGTGCAAACTCTGAGAGGAGCCAGTTCGTCTTTCTCTTCATGCTGCTCTTGCTTGGGTGCCTCCTGTCCCAGCCAGACCTTTCTGACATAACCCAGATCCCTGGAGCTGGCATTGTCCCATAGCTGATAGCTGGGGCACATTGCCAATGGGTTGGGCAAGGAACTGGCAAGGTTCAAGAGCCATGAAGGAAGTCTGGTGAAGATAAGGTGGCAAGTCAGGCTGATAGCCCTGCAGAGGAGGTCTTGCTGTAAATGAGCATTTCAATGTGTGTAGCAAGAAATGAGGGAGAATTACCTGCAAAAAAAGAGATTACTTTGCTTCAGTTGAGTAGAAAGAGTGGAGCATCAGTTGGATGGTGTAAATACAGGGAAGTAAGAAGAAAATAAATATTTAAACATATGTGATACAAAGGAAAAAGCACTGAAAAGCAATACACTCATCTATTGCTGGTGGTTGGGGGGAGATCAAGAAAATTCCCAGTTAGATCTTTTTTTTGTTCTTACATTATTTGTTTTCAAAGCATAGGTAAGGAAAAAGCCCAAAGGAATAATAATTAAAACTTATATGTACTAAAATCATCTCCACCAAGACCTAGCTTCACTTTTGCATAGATCTCCGCCTACACAGAGAAAATCCATGGTTCTTGTTTTCTGTTTAGGCTCCTGACCTTGTGGTTTTAATTGACTACTCTACTAAGCTGCTTGTAATAGCAGACTCTGGCAGAATTCTGAGGTAAAATTCTCAAAGAAAAGAGAATTGTGATTAAAAGCAGAGCCAAGCTTCAGACAACGGCTCTGGTCCCAAACTTTTCTACTGCTGGAAGCTCCCATCTCTAGGGGTGACTACTTATCAAAGAGTCCAAAGACCTGGAATTTACCAGAGGTTTACTACATTAAGTTTTCGTTTCTTGTCAGCTCTTGTTTTCTTCACCTATAAATCCTGAGCAGTGGATGCAGTGAGACTTCAACACACTTTTATAATTTTCTTGTCTTAGACCAGTTGTGAGTCAGTTGGGTTCCTCTATACTCAAAAGTATGGTAAGGTACTAAAGAGTCTCCTTGCATGGGAGGCTGCCCAGGGAGTCACAACCATGCTCCATTTATTCTGCCTGCACAACATCCCTGGGAGGAACAGAAAGACCATAATAATCTTTATTTTGTATCTGTGGGACTTATTCTCATGCAGAAGCTGTTTGGTGGTTTTAGCAGCAGAAATCTCAGACATGTCTAGATGTAAATGTTGTATTTCAGAACACATTGTCTCAGAAGTACTTCATCTGTTCCCTAAAAACACTCTAGTTTGGCAAACCAGAGAAATAATCTCACAGACCTCTCCAACTTCAGACTGTAAATACAAAGTCATGCAAAAAAAAAGAATTCTCTGCAGGAATTAGAAGTATGTAACCAAAACTGGATTTACATTGGCAAGTTAATTAAAATCCCAGCAAGCCCAGGGGGCACCTGGGCTACTTGTCTCATAACAACGACATTGATGTAATGCCTCTTGAAATGAGATGTGTCCTTATCCCAGTAGGCTACAAGCCTGTAATTAGGCTCTTTTGGCTCCTCTCTTTACTAGTCCATCACTTCTTCACAAAACCTTATTTTACAGAACTCTAAATCTGAAAAAATATATATATGCACAGGAATGAGGGATGTAGCTTGCTTTAGTCTTGCTTTTAGTCTTGGTTTTATTTTTCTTCTGCCTCATTTCCCTTGTGGAGCCTTTTGATTACTTTGCCAAATAAAGCATACCAGCAAGCACAGAATGTGGTTCCTGAATAAAAGCACTTAATAAACTTGTGGGGTCAGGCTTTTCAAAAGAGGGTGAGGCCAGATTTTGAAGCACTCAGTACCCAGCAGCTCCCGTTGTAACAGACAGTAAGGGCAAATCTTCAGAAGAGCTCTAATTCTGATTATAACAGAAGGATCTTGAGATGTTTGGGGAATCTAGCCTTAACTTGATATCAGAATGAAAATTCATAGAGAAAACATAAAATCTCATTACATATTAAAAAGTAGGAGATTTTATATGTATGATGAAGACTGCTGCTGTATAATAGGAAACTGCTAATTGGCATAAAATGTTAATGGAATTAATTCTGCTTCTGTGAGTGTGTTTCTTATAAAACCCCGCATTGTACACCATCACATTTCATTAGCCCAAACAGATTATAGGTCAGTCAGTGAGCACCTGCAGTCATCCTGCAGTCATTTCCCCGTGTCTGTTTTGGTTTTGTTTTCGTTTTTCTTTCCTAATGAATCAAATGTCTTGGAAAAAGTAGAGCATGTTTGTTTGTTTTTAAAGAAAAAAGGTGCCCTGGCATGTCTGACTGGTGATTACAAAAATGGGTGAGGTGGGTTCAGTGATGCCAAAAATCTGATAAGGACATGAAATCAGATTAGTTGTATGTATAAAATTCTATTTGTATTGTCATTAATATATATATATATATATATGAAAAATTATTTAGATTTTTGTGTACATCTGTTTGCTTGACTTGTCTAAAAGAAGTCCCTGTGTAGGCACTTCATGAAACACCGGATAAGAGGAAATGCAGGAAGCCTCCACTTGAAAAAAAAATAAATAAAAATTAAAATGAATTAGATTATCATGCAAGAATCAAGACAGCTAATTTGAGTTAGGCCTTTCCAAGGAGACTAACACACTCATGAGAACCAGGTGATTAAATACTGAGGGGAAGTGCAAAATGTGTTCTAGTGAAACACCTTAGCAAAGATACTTTGATCAAAACCTCACTTTTTTTCCTGAGTAATTTTGTTTGATAATAAAAAGCTTGGAAAATTAATCACTTTCCTTTACGTGTAGTTTAAAAACATACGAGGTTTGATGCTGAGCAATGACTGTAAGTATGAGATGTACAGCTACCCAACAAACCTCAGCAGTGATACCCTATTTTTGCCTTACAGTATTTAGGGGGACATTATTACAGATGGCTTCAATCCTGAAAGTTGTTTAATGCCTTTTTCAGTGTGACTTGAGTATCCTGTAGCAAGGAAAAGTAGACACAGAAGACATTGCCATCGCAATGGACATGCAGGCATTTTTTCCTCTTACAGATGAATCTGGTGCCTAAAGCCACCCGATGACAACTTCTGTTTTGCTTTGTTCTGGCAGGCAAGTGAAAATCGGAAACTGCTGAACGCTGTGAAGGGTTTGCTGGATGACTTCCGCTCAGAGCTGCGGGACGACGAGCGAGAGCGCCATGGGCTCCAGCAGCAGTATGCCCTGGACAAGGCAGCCTGGGAGGTGGAAATGACTGAGCTGAAGTGCCACCTAGAACAGGTAGCGTCCCTCCTGCATCCAACACCCTTAAAGGATGGCACATTCACTTAACGAAACAGGAAATCTTTGAGTGTCAGGAGAGATGCCACGTTCACTCATTTTAGCCTGACACCTGAAAGACCCCCAAAGTCATGTGTTGCCTCTTGGGTTCTAGGTGTCCCAGTAAGAGTATTTGTGTAGTGGGTGCTGTGTAATGTACGTAGGGATGAAGGAATTAAACCTATTCTAGCTGTATTTTCTCAGAAGAGCTGGCTGGTAATGCATCAGCTGTGATAATGAGACATGCGGGTTTCTGTATTTATTGGCACTTAAAGGAGAGAAAATGTCTTGATGTTGGCATGCTGACAACTAGCTCGTCACTGTGCCTTGGCACATAGGAACTGCAGCATTTGATGCATAGGCAAGAAAAGAGTGATTTAATAATGCTGAAGCATTAGATCTGTTTGTTAGTATTAAACCAGCCAGTCGAAGCTGCTGGTTAGTGATGGATGGTACCCCACTGAAGAGAGAGCTCTAGCATCCACCATAACTTCCTATTAGAAGTATGTGTATAAAATCTGGGGCCAGGTGCTACAGTGCCACATGCTGCTGTTTACAGAAGATGTACAATTTCTGAAGCAATAAGAAGACAAATAAGGAAAAAAAGAAAAAAGAAAAAGAAAAACGGAAAAAAAAAAAAAGAGAGGAAAAAAAAAAAGAAAAAAAAAAAAGAAAAAAACAAAGATTCATTTCCAAAGCTGATGGCGTAAAACCTCCACATTGAAGAGAGGAGGAGTGGAAGAATGATTACGTTCAGATCCTGAGAAAAGGATTTGCAATTGTAGAGCTCCTCTGCAGAAGACAGATATAATAAAAATATTCACTGTTGGGAGGGTGGTATATTTAGGAAGATCCACTGAACATCGCAGCACTGTCTGGAGACTCACTGTGACGCACAGCACTGAGTTGTGAGCACTTATTTTTCTGCCCAGGTACTGTAGGCTTGTTTCCCAGAATGAAGGGAGAAGCTTTCATTTTAGCAGAGTTTTTTCTCAGTGGATTCAAATTCTCAGTTCAGATCAGCTGCTTCTTAGTGCACACAAGTTTCCAGACAGCAGATCATTTGAAAAGAGAAACAAAATCAATCCCCAGTTTTGCTCCTCCCAAAATAAAGCCTTGGTGACAGTTTTACCTTAAGCTAGAGATGGCAACAAATAATGAAGCCTAAAGAAAGCTATTTTGAGAACTAACTGCCAGTTTCAAGCTTGCATACTTTGCATTTGCATGGGTGATTTACTCCTGGACTGCTGCTTTGGCTGGTGCTTGGCAAGCAGGACAGTGCTGCTCTTCCTTTCCAGGGACAAGATAGATTTGCACCCTTCCTTCTGGTGACGTTGTCAGGCTTCTTGCCATCTCCGCTGCTCTATTGGTAATAATCTGTAACATATGGTAATTTCTGAGCCGTGGGTGTTACTTTTTGCATTTTTTCAAGCAAGTGAGAAGAATAAAACTGATCAATATTTAAGACGTAAAGCTGACTTCCTCAGCAGATTCCCCAAGCCGCATTTATATTTCACAGTAAAAACGGGTCCCTAATGAAGTAGCAAAAAGAGAGTACATAAATCATGAGAGTGTCAATTAGGATAGTGCAAACAACGTGAGTGTCCCACTGAGGTCTGTTGTATGTGCTCACAGTTATAAGGAAGCAATTAAAAATGAAATATACAAATAATAATATGATAAACATTAAATAGAAATGTAAATATGAAATTGACTCAAACTGTTGTTAATGATTCCAAATATGGAATTTATTTTTATAAACGTTTATTTTTATAACCTGTGTTATACATGTAGGTCAAGTTTCAGGATCAAGACGGGAGGAGCTAGTAAATAACACCTAAATCATCAGCATCACATAATGTCGTGTTAACATTTGCTGCTCTGTGGCACTATGTGGAATAACAACATCTTTAGCTAGACAGCCAAGCCTGTCGTGGCAGTGTGGGTAGGAGGGCCTCTCAGGATGCCATTTTGTCTTTTTTACTGGGAGTGATGAAGCAGCGGGCTGTGCAGCACTCCCACCATAGGGGGTATAAAGCTGCCCGACCCCTGACAAGCCCATAGAGAATCAAGGCCTTTCTTGTCTCTACTGTTGTCTGTACTGTCACTGCTTTCCACTTTTTTGTGTGTGCATGAAGCAGTAGGTCAATTAAGAAGAGCATTTTCCTCAAGAGAGTCACCTCCTAATTAATAGTTACTGACAATGGTTTTGCATTTTGATGCTTGAACTCTCTGTATAGGAAAGAAAGAGCAAAAGGAAGGAAGAAAACTACTTTGTTGCAAGAACACGGCATATCAGAAATGATAATGTACTGTTCCCTGCTGCTTTTTGAGCTTTAGCACTGTGTATGTCATTAAAATAAAGGTCTTGGCTGTCAGAAATGCATGTACATCTTATTTGGCAGAAGGATCCTTCAGCATTGTTTTTAAGTTAAGAAATAATGAGATTGCTCCTAAGTATGGGATCTTGATGACTGTGACCAATGGAGTCCCAGTAATTCTCAGCCTCCAGCTGGAGAAGTGAAAAGTCCCAGTATTCAGGGAACTGGGAACAAATCCTGCATAAAACAGAGGGGTGGCCAGCAGGGGAAGGAGGTGATTGTCCCCCTCTGCTCTGCCCTTGTGAGGCCCCACCTGGAGTGCTGAGACCAGGTCTGGGGCCCCCAGCACAAGAAGGATGTGGGGCTGTTAGAGCGGGTCCAGAGGACGGCCATGAAGATTCTCAGAGGGCTGGAGCACCTCTCCTATGAAGAAAGGCTGAGAGAGATGGGGATTCAGCCTGGAGAAGAGAAGGCTTTGTGGAGGCCTCACTGCAGCTTTTCAATACTAAAATGGGACTTATAAAAAGAGATGGAGAACAACAGGCAGATAGTTATAGGACAAGGTGGAATGGTTTTAAACTAAAAGAAGGGAGATTTGGATTAGGCGTTGGGAGGAAATTCTTCACTCAGAGGGTGGTGAGGCTCTGGCACAGGCTGCCCAGAGAAGCTGTGGCTGCCCCATCCCTGGAGGTGCTCAAGGCCAGGCTGGATGGGGCTTTGAGCAACCTGGTCTGGTGGGAGGTGTCCCTGCCCATGGCAGGGGGGTTTGGAACTGGATAATCTTTGAGGTCCCTTCCCACCCAAACCATTCTGTGATATGCACTGAGAATTGGCATATAAGGACACGAACCCTCGCTATGACTCCAATGCGTGGTCCAGCTTCAGGATTCTTGGGGGAAATGCAAGCCGTGGTGCAAATGGAGAGACATCTAGCCACCTTAGCAGTTAGCAGGTTTGGAAAGGACACATCTAGACTTTAATGCTAAAGAGCCACCACTGGACCCTTCCTCCATGATTTGAGCCGTTTCATAAACACAGAGGCAGACAGTTTCTTCTGCAGCAACACTCTTCTGCCTTTCATTGGCACAGAGAACTGTCCTCCAAGTGTAAAGGCACCACCTCTCACTGAAGAATGCTGTAGGTCCCAAATCACAGATCACACAGAAATTATTCTGAAGGTGTATCACTGTATATTTACCTTGGTTTTGAACTCATCTTTGTACTTCCTATATTCTTCTCCAGTGGGGGAAGAGACAGGCTCTGGTCTAGGTGAGTGATCTGGCACAGGATGACTTACAGTGTTTCAGCAGCTTGGGCAAGGCACTCTAATGGCAGCCATGCATTCCTGGGATATTGCTCTTCTGAAGCATGTTCTCTTGTCTCATTGCCTCTTTTGGCTTTCACGCTCAATGCAGGCAGCGTGGCCTAGGGACCACAGCCTTTCTTGTTTGCAAACTGAAAGGCTGAGAACTTGCCACACGGTGGTTACGAATTCAGTGGTGTAAGGCAAGAGAGAGTCTTGAGTTCAACGTTTTGCTAATTTTATGAGATTAAAAAAAATGGAAGAAGAAATTTGCTTTATACCATAATCGTGAAAACTACATATTGCAACAACACATGTGTTTGCCTTATAGGTTGCTTTTAGCATTTTTTGGACTTCATGCCAGCTAAAGAATTTGTTGCAGACATTGGCGTGTCTGTCAGCTTAGCACGTTAGCCATAGCTACTACTCAATGTGCCGTTATTCCCCGGGAGACAGCACTGTTGTAAGGTTGAGTTTGCACTCCAGCCTGGCTGGATTTACTCCAGACACTCCAGCAACTTCTGCCAGGAGCTCCTATTGCAGGATGAAAAATGAGAAGTCTGCAAGGGCATTAAAAGTACTTGAAAGATCACTTAGATATATTGCAAAGGACAAATTCTACATAACCCTCTGTCAGGCTTAGATGTGAGGAAACCAGGTAGAGTTTATATCATTTTAGAGTCTCTTACTATTCTGGCTGATCTCAGCTCTGCAGTGACACTCCCAAAATACATGATTATTCAGTGTCACAGCCACTTAGTAAACCCAGAAGGAACTTGCAAGGGCAACCCAGAGGGGCCAAAGCAAAACAAACCTAAAAGAATGGATGTCAACCTGACCAGACCCTCCCTTTGGAGCTGGGGACTTGTGGATGCACAGAGAGAAGATGCAGCAAGGGGCTAGAGCCCATTACCTTAAGTTAGTGCTGAGTTTGGAAACCATCAGTGTCTCCATCACCATCAAATCAGACACCATCAAACCAGACGGTGTCTCCCATGGTGGATCTGCAGCAGAGATGGCCAGATGTCTGTCCTGGGATGTTCTGCATTTCTGCCCCACAACACCTGTGGTCCACGACTGAGCTGTGCTATTGTGCGTGGGACAACCCCTGGCACATCGCTGCAGGTTGCAGAAGCAAGGGAGGAGATGCCTGCCTCAGGACAGCCTCAGGGGAAGAAAAGACCAACTGAGAGACATTAAACACAGAGGCACCACATCTGGCCGAGAAAGCCCAAACCAGTCCGTGTTTATCTTGTTTTACTGTTTGTCATATGCAAATTGATTTTTTTCCATAATACACGGCAGGTAATTGCCACATTTGCTTTAAAAACAAGGGATGTAGAAGTATAATACATAACACTGCTTCCAAAGGCCAGGAGGGAAGTCTAGTAGTTGGCAGCAAGGTTATATTGGGACTGCTCAGTGCAGCCCCCATGTTCCCATCAGTTGGTCTATGCTCCCACACCCACCTGCACCCAGGTGCCACTGATATCAGTGGGATTTTTACCACTAACCAGGTGGGACTTCAGTAAAATAATGAACACAAGCAAACAAAACACATTTGAGTAATCTGTAATTAATTTGTCCATTAATCCTTCATGCTGAACCCCACCTTTATAATGCTCTTAATATCTATTGCTTTTTAATGTTTTTTTTTCATACAGTTGATATTAGTTCTTCTCCTCTAAGTCTGGTATCTGCCTTATAGTTTGTTTACTGATAACGTGAGTTCTTGAGTTAATACTGAAGGAACTACCCCTCTGCTGTCAAATCTGACTTCTGGAAGGTTTTACAGGTATGACTAGTTACAGACAGAGGTCGATCAGTATCTGACATTTGTGCCTGTACAAAATAACACACGTCTGAGTCTCATCAAATGTTGTCAGCACCATCCTGGCCCCACAAATTTGCATTGCATAAATAGGTTCATAGAGAGAAGATAGTGTCATGTCAGCTTCCACAGAATCATAGCATGTTTTGGGTTGGGAGGAAACTTTTAAAGATCATCTAATTCCAACCTCCCAGCCATGGGCAGGGACATCTCCCCCTAGATAAGGCTGCCCAAGCCCCACCCAACCTCACCATAGGCTGCTGCTTTTTTTGTAAACGATTTTTCTGGTTGGTTGGTTGGTTTGGAGAGAAAAAAAAAAGAAAAAAAAAGACTTTGGAAATTAGTGCTAGAGATGCAGGTATTTAAGGTCTGCAAGTGGCTGTAACAGGCCGTTCTCTGCAGCTCAGTAAATTCTGTACCTCTCTGCCCTTTACCTGTGGAGGCTGTTCTAAAGACAAATTACCCTAATCTGGCCTGAACTTCCCTTTGTTCAGAGAGTTTGGGATTATTTTCCACACTGGACAGTTTGAAGGTACTATCTTTCTCTCTTGCTAAAGGAGCAAGTTTCCCAGAAAACCTGATGCTTCTGCTTTTTGAAGAAAACTACCTTCAGAGGCAGAAATGAGTTTTCACTACTTCTCACTCTTGGTTGCTTGTGACCCATTCTGACTCATCCACACACCTACTGACTTGTAAACAAAAGGTGAAGCTTTTATCAAGGGATGTTTATCAAGGGATAAATTCTCCCCTCTCTTGAACTTATACAAAGCCTTCAAGTCTCTCCAACTAGAATTCCTTGTCTGACGCAGGGTTTTACCTGCAAAAGTTTGGTGTCCTAATAATGTTTTATTTTAATGGCAGCTGGAAGGGAAGAGTGAGAACACCTCAGGAGACGTAAGCCTCACTTCTGATGCAAAAGGAGCTTTTAAACGGGAAAGAGAGGAGCACAAGAAGCTTCTGGCTGAGACTCACAGTGTGGTGATGGACCTTCGCTGGCAAATCCAGCACAGTGAGAAGAACTGGAACCGGGAAAAGGTGGAGCTCCTGGACAGGCTTGATAGGGACCGACGAGAATGGGAGCGTCAAAAGAAGGAACTGCTCAGGCGGATAGAGCAGGTAAGGAGTGGGCAAAGGCTGGTTGCAAAGCATGAGGTGTTGCACCATTACTACACGCAGACCAAGGTCAAGAAACTGTAGTAAGAAACAGCGCAGGAACAGTTTTGGTTCCTTGGCTACATCAGTGTTTCCCATGATACAAAACAATTTACATGCTCAAGGGAGTAAAAGGAAAATGCTCATAAGCCCTATAAAGGAGCACTCATGAGAAATCAGGTCCAGGTTAAAGGCCATTTCCTGCCTTATTTCAATTACCCTGTACAGGCACGGTCCCACTGATTCACTCTGTTTGAAAGCTTATGTGCATCTCTTCATGCTGAAACACTCAGTCCCACATGCAGGGTTATTCAAGGTTGGATATACAGCTTCCTGCCAAAAAAAGTCTGTTCATCTGTGAATTTGCCACCAAAGATGCAGCTGCCGTGACTATTCAGCCTCAGCTGAATTCTTTTTCTCTAGCAAAGGAAACCAGGAGATAACAATGAAGAGCCCTGATTGATAATAAACAATCAGTTTGCAATGCTAAATATTCAGAAGACACATTTGGCCTTGGTCACATGAATTTTGTGCACACCTCTGCTATCATTTGCAAATCTGGTAATTGTGTATCTATCCCCTTGTTTTTCATGCCCATCATCTACACCACCATGTACTTCCATCTGCTTAATATTAGATACTGATTTGAAAATGTTGATCCAACTTTCACCTAATGGGTTTCCGTCTGGCTGGAAACCACACAAAATATTAAAATCAAGTTTAATGATGGAGAATTAATACACCATTTTTGACTGAACATTGCTCAGCTCTGAGTCATGCATTCCAGGAAGAGTAAGAAAAACAACTGAAATTGTGGGTCCTCAATTAATTGAATACTTCCTGTCCTTAGGACATCAAAAATGGAATGGCACCAGATTTGTGCGTGCTCTCTAGGGAGCACTTCGCTTGAATGAAGTACAAAGTAGCTTCACATGTTAAGCTTGATGAAAGCCTGGGGTGACTTCATGACTGATTTTTGAAAAGGGCTCTTTGTCTGTATCTCATGTTCCCATGCTTGGGCTGCAACAAGAAGCTAGAGAAAAGTCACCAGGCTGTAAATATTATCAGTGCAAGACTAAACCTCAGTTTTAGTTATGGCTGGTAAGCCCACTGGGAAGCACTTAAGAAAATGCTGTACTTCACAAATATTTCTAAAACCACCACTAAAAGTGTAGGTGCGAGTGGGTGATGACCAATATGAAAGTTTTATGGACCAAGAAAGGTGATTTGAGCTTCTTACTTTAAAATATCAATAAACAATGTTCTGGCTTTTTTTTTAACTCCTGTTTATCTGAGGGTTTCTGAGAATACTTCATGCAGCTTCTTGAACTAGCCTTGCAACGCCTTGTATTGTGGAACTGTAGTGTATCTCTTAAGATAAAATAAACAATGCACATGAGGTAAGAAGGGTTATAGCAGAGTGATTCATCAAAGTTAATCTGGTTCCAAGGCTTCACTGGCAGAAGATACTGATTTCTCCCTGTTTTGTCTGGGCTGATTTCTAATTCTGGAATTTGAGTGGCCAAAATACCTCCTATGGATTCTTCATGCAAAATGAGAATTAAGAAAATTTCCCATTATACGAAGGACATGGGCATAAACTTTTGTTTGGAAAATCACTGGTACCTCTTTGGATGTTTATAATGCTGCCTATGAACTGTATTTTTTGACATTATCTCTTCAATGTATCCTCAGTAGCCTGAGGGATCTAACCTGGTTCAGAACTGCTTATTCTATTCCCTGGGAACAAGGCCCATTGAAGGGTGGAGGAGAGAAATCCCTGTTAATGTTACCTAGCCTTTAATTCTCTTCAAACCTGAGATAACCTCTCAGAGTCATCTTGGGAAAGTCTACAGAATAGCTCGTAACTAACCCTGGAACTGATTTCTTTTGTTACCATTCTGAAACTTCCAGGGTCCAACTATCTATTTATAGTACAAGAGTTTTACACAATGTTACCCACAGATAGGGAAAATTAAAAAAATACTGTGTCAGGCTAATTCCAGAGGACAAGATGATCAGAAATAGCATTGGAGAGCTTGGCTATCTGCCTGCAAAACTTCATAATCCCATCTTTGCTTATAATCAAACATTTCCGTGTGTGACAGGAAGCTTCCAAATATTTGCAGGCTTTTAGTTGAGTGTCTTCTCAGATGGCAGTCGTGTCCAGCTTTATATGGAAGCAATTAGTATTTCTCTGAAGTCCTTCTCCCCAGTGTTCTTCTGTGTGTATTCCATGTATGGCGATACATAGAGGATGAGGAGACTACACCAGTGTGTATCTTTGAAAACCAGTCCAAGAACGAACTGAAGCATGTGTGCCAAACTTCTTACTAATGCTTTATGCCTGTCTGCTTTCACAGAGCTAATGAATAATAGATGTATGATAAGAGGGAAGCTCACACCAATGTATAAAATATATAAAATACTTTACTTCGGTTAGTTATGGGAATACCACTTGCATATAAAAAACATGATGACCTACCTTTTTTTTTCAGAGCTCAAAGTTGTATTTTTTTTTTTTATCTCTCTTTTCAAGTACACTGTCACTTTGTTTTCCCTTAGAGAACACACATACACTGTGTTCTTTAAGCTAATTCTGCAAAGATCACACCAACAAATATTTGAAACCACAAGATCACCTATTTGGAGAGGTGTATTTTTATAGGTATAAGAAGATTCAGGCTCAAAATCATTAGTCAATTGAAAAGTTAGGCCACTATTTCTCATTTTAATTCTCCTGACAGTAGTTTGACATCCAGAGAGTGAGCCAGTATTCTGTGCTGTTTTCTCTTAGAGGTTCCCAGATAATCATCTTCCAAGGATCTCTGAAAATCAGTGGTGGCTTGCATGTGGATCTGTATATACCAACAATGTGCAATTACCATTTCTCCTTGCTTTGGGTCCTGCCCGTATGCTGGGAAATGGACTCTGGGATCTCTTCAGATATACCTACCAACCCCTACCTTTATAGGATTCCTAAGCTGCTTTTAATAAAACCATTTCAGATTTTGTGTATAATGAGCAAAACACTAAAGATGCTTTCACCTTCTTGTAGGCCTGAATCAAGCAAAAATCTAACTGACTTCAGCCCAAGTGAAAATTTAGTAATTTAGGATCTGGCCTAAAATCTGCATTTGATCTACATTAAGCGATGTGATGCACATTGATTTTTTTCCATACACATGCAGCAGCATTAAAAGCATGTTTTGTAGGAGGTCCTCAGTCCCCAGGATCCCAGGAAATGACTAGCATTTGCAGGTTATTGCCAGTAACCTTAGCAGGCTGCTCTCGCAAAGCATCAGAATTATTTATCGGATTCCTGCTGTCTCTCATTGTATTTGAAAATGTCACTCACTTCGCTTAACCTGCTATATTCATAATTAAAGGAAAAGCTGATCACATAGCCTAATTTTAAGACTGACAGAAGTTCAATTTCAGCAGTGGTTCACTGTCTCTCTGTCCAGTTTTTCTAAAGTGTAGAGTTAATAGCTTTGATGGCCCTTCTATTAAATATGTGTTTTCTTCAAATGTGCTTTGCATGCCTAATTCATCCCCTTGATAATTCTATTATTACAAATAGTCAACTTTCTAGCTCTGTGTTAGGGCTAGACCACCTTGAAGACAAAGCTTTTGTGTTTTGTTAAGAGGGATTTTCCCCCTCTGGAAACAAGGTGAGTGATGTACATGAAAGTGCAATCCTTATATTGCTGACCAGAAGAAAGTTTGTGTAGGTTTTGATGAGACTCAAAATCACTCACCCTGATTTGAGCTTCTACTTGTTTTGCTTTAGGATCTTATGTCAAGATTGCTTTTAAACAACAGTGTTGATTTGTTTCTTTAAAAATCAGATTACAAGCAGACACATGATTTTGTGTGTATATATACAGAGTGTATATATGTATACATATAGGCGTAAACAAGCAAAATTAAATATGTATTTAACCACTTGAAATCCTCTGAGTAACAGCATCCAAGTCCTTAATACATGTCTTGTTGTGAAAGGGCCAAGAGAGCAAACCCGCCATGCCTGGAGCCAGGCGGTGACCTCAGGCAGCCCAGCGGCACACAGCATTGCCTCCCCAGGCCACGCGTGCCTTGCTCCGGGAGAAGGATGAGCAATGCAGGGTGCCATAGGCTACATGAATAATTGCTGATCCTTCCAACTTGCCTTGTTTTCAGCTTCAGAAAGAAGTGAGCCCACGAAGAGGAGGGAGCTTTCTGTGTGACCAGAAGGAGAGCAACCTGCGCCCATTTACGACCCAGGGGAACCTTCACGTGCCTCGCCCGATGGGATCAAGATCCTACTCCGACTCAGATGCCATTCAGTTTGATGACCGGTCACTGTCCAAACTGAAGGAGAGCGACCGGTGCAGCGCCACAGAAAACCTCTTCCTGGAGTCGCTGTCCCTCGATTCTCCTGATGAGGCGGAGGAACACCGCTCCCGGCAGCTGGAGCGGGAGAAATTCTTTACTGGATTAACAGAAGTATGCACTCTAACTTTTATCAAGCCTGCATGTTGTCTCTTGTGTCACAGTTTGCACAGCATTCGTGCTCTAGAAGTGAGATACTGTGTCATGGTCACTGCTTTGCAGCTATCCAGCAGTAAATTTGGTATTGATGTGGTTTGTCCCTTGTTATGAGCTGATTAGACTGATGCCAATCACAGGAGAAACTGGGAGCCAGTCTAAGGGTCCCAAAAATTACCTCACATGCTGGCCATTCATATTAGGTACTATATTAGATATATATATTGGCTTAGAAGGTCTCATCCAGCTGCAAATACCTACATATATATAGAAGCATGGGCTAGTAAGGAATTAAGTGCTGTAGAGAAGTACTTCACATTGTTCTATTGTGGTTGCTCCTCAATAGATTAGGATGAGTATGTGAGATGAGATGTTTAAAAAATAAAATTGTTCTTCATCAGCAAAGCATACACCATAAGGATACAAAGATCCAAAACACAGTGCTAAAAGATGCTGTTGACCATAGTGAATGTAGTCTGTGTGCTGCTAAAATCTGTACAACACACTTAGTTTACCTGGGTCTGTTTTGTTTGGGGTTGTTACAGAACAAGATGCATTGTGAGAGCTCTGGAAGTTAAAATTACCAAGCGGGCAGCATGCTGCATGCTGTTTACCAAGTGCAAGTTTGGAGTATTTCCTTCTGGACTGAAAATTCAGATCTGTGCACATGGGTTAGACATTTGGCCTGTGCTTTGAGCACGACAGGTCTGCTTGGGTGGGCACATTATAGCTAATAGAGAAGCAGAGACTTTACAGTCTAAGATGTGCCTGTGTACTCAGGCTTGAAAATTTGGCCACTTTGGAAAAAAGTCTGTCAGCAAGTCAGATCTCAAACTCCCTGTAGGTGTGACAAAGTTTCATCAGTGTGCCTTGGCTTGAACATGCAAGCCTGTGAAAACTTGACCCAAGCATTTCTTTCAGAGATAACATTGTTCATTAGCTACAGGACTGGGAAATCAGATTATTTGGGTAAAGGAGAGAAAAAAAATAAGAAAGGCAAGGAATGTGGCTGCAGTTCTTACATTTTAGGTAGATGGAGGTACATGCATGCTCCAGATAGACTTTCCTCTTTCCAGTGTCCTAAATGTATAGGGAGCAATGTGGGATTCTGTGTTTATTGTTTCTCAGCTGTTTATTTCATACACATTCAAGTGCTCAGTGAAATACGTGGATTCTATCAGATAGCATTGTCAGGGATCTATGTTTTATGTTTAATTCTGATTGCTGTTTTCTTTACTTAAAATTCAGTCTTGTAGTTAAGAATGGAGATCTCTCTAGATGCTTTCCATTTTCAGACATTGCCGCCATTGACAAAAGCATTGGCAGCAAAATTAGGTCCTTGGTTATATTTGCACAGCTTCTTCCCTTCAGAGCATGCTTTGGTGAAATGCGTACAAAGTCATTTCGCCTCACTAGGTTTATTCAAGCAAAACTGATTAGAGTTTAATGAATAGATTTACTGAGGATGCACAGAGGCAATTGCAGCCTGCTGACTATTCCTCGCCACTGTATTTTCTTTGTGGTACTAATTGTAGTAAAGTCAATCCAGCCTTCAGCCTGATTCTCCATTCAGTTAGGTCAAATGTACTCTATAATCTCTCCACTGAAGCCAACAGATTTACACCAGATTAAAACTCCTATTTTTTCCCTGACTCTCGATAAATACCAGAAAGGCACTTGCCAAGTGAAACAGTGCTCTTTTTGAATAATCATAATGTGAAATACACTTTGGTGTTGCTAATGTACATGATTTCATGAGCTTGAATAACAATAATAGGTACTAATACTCTTTTGGTTCCTGATCATATTTTATATTTCCTATTTTATGAGAAATATAAACGGTAAAAACAGTGACCGCAGAGCAGTTGCTTCAGATGTGTCTGTTAAAAAAACACACACACAACAACTAATTATGGGATTGTCACAGGGAAGCAATTGCCATAAAAACATCTTAATGCCATTAGCAAACCGTAGGTATTCCCCTTATGAAACAAGTAATAGTCTTCCCACACATTTAATAAAGCTAGCTTAATGAGTTTCAACTGGTGCCATTTGTTAGTTCCTAGAGAACATACAATGAAATCTTATGTCAAAAGACCAGCTTTTTATCTCTTATTTCAGCACAGCTAGGCCTCTGACATAAAGCAGATTAACTCCATGGAATGAATTCACTCACAAATATGTAGTCCAAAACAATACATTGTACTTGTGGAAAAAATCCAGTTGCAGCTTACTTCCATTTGTGATTGCAGGGGTGTGCTGGTTTTGGCAATCACAAATGGAAGTGAGCTGCGAATGTTTTTTTTTCCACATGTACAAGTTAAAGGCTATCCTAGATTTGGCATAAAGGCTTTTACCCTGTGCAGGCTGTTGTCCTAATGGGATTGACCACTTTGCCGCCTACGTGCAAAAGAAAGAGTATTCCCACAGGCAATTTAAGATTTCTTATCAAGGAGCAAGATGCTTTTTAAAGACAGACATACCTGGTGGAACTACCTGCAAGTGAATGACAAAACACCCACAAGTTAAAGCCACAAACAGGTTCAGAAATGACTGTTTGTTTCTGTTTTTCTTCAGGAGGAAGAAACACATAAAGGAAATCTTCAAAGGTGAATAAAACTTACAGGAAAAAAAAAACAGCAAATATTCAGCCACCGGAGTCCCGGCTCTCTTGTGCCCAAACCACAGACCCTAGGCATAGCTGTGCTACCTCCTAATCAGCCTGCAATCCAGATTAATGGATTTACCCAGGGATTAATTTGTCTCAATATGCTTCTGTTCTACTCTGATTAACGTGGGCCACATTCTGCTGCGATGCACAAAGATCAAACTCTCTGAGAGTGCACGAAATTGTGTCTGTGTTGGCAAGTAGTACAGGCCTGTAGGCATCAATATGTAGAGAAAAATACATGTAGTTGGTGCTGAGGACCCGTCACGCTCCTACATGTTCGAGGTGCTTTACGTTGCACTAGTTCTGGTCTGATCCCGTGGGCTTGAATGCCCACCTAACCCTAGAGTGCTTTTACTGTGTTTCTGGAAAGCATGTTCATCCCAAAGGGATCCAGCCCATGCTCTCTGAGATTGTCTCCAGATGCAAACTAGAGCATCTGAATAGGAGATTCTCTTTCACTCTAGTTCTGCAGCTGGTGCTCTTGATTAAAATCTCACAGTGTGATTTTACTGTATCCTCCAGAATACTGCTGTATGAAAATCACCACTTACTGAATCCTCATCCAGCTTTGGAGACCTCATTGAGCAGACTCTCATAACTATACTCATTTACATTTTTAAGTAGTGCCACGCAGAAAGGTTCTGTGTTGATTTTTCTTATAGCGAAGCAGTAGGGTGACTCAGCTGAATGTCTGTGATTTGTACAAACTAGCAAAGTGTGGGAAAGCCAAGAATCCAGCATTATCACATAGAGACTCCCTTTTGTTGAAGTATAACATGAGCTCAACTCACCAGGCCAGTTAAATGTAACAAACTCTAGGCTGGAGGTCCCACACCACTGTGGGACACCAGCTGTGCAGCCCAAGCAATCTCAGGAGTGGGGGTAGACTTGCTGATTTCACAGCAAGCCAGAAATACTCTGTACTTTGAAAAGTGTGCCTCATATTGTCACAAAGACTCATTTTCTGTGAATAATATATTTCTGAAATGCATCCTACTGCTGCATATTTCAGACGTTTGCCCAGCAGTAACCCATGAGAACGCAGTAAATTAAGAGCCATTAATAAACCATTTGGTACTTTTAATGACACATCAGGAATGCTTACATTTCCCAGCTATTTAAAAAACAAGAGGGCTAAAACGGTTTTATATATAAGCAGATAGAAGTTGAGTTTTCTGAGTTAGTTTTCTGCTGAAAGTGGTAGTTCTGTGAGAGCTTCCAAGGCTGTGACTGACATTCTTGTGTTCCTCTCTGCAGGGCCATGTCCGTTTCTTCCATGTCCGAATTCCAGCGCTTGATGGACATTTCTCCATTTCTACCAGAAAAAAACTTGCCTTCCTCCAGCAGCAAAGACGACATAACCCCTCCCTTGTCTCCTGATGATCTGAAGTACATCGAGGAGTTCAACAAGACCTGGGATTACAGTAGCACTAGAAATCACGTTGGGGCCACCGAGAAGCCTGCAGAAGGGTGGGCAGAAAGGACAGAAACTGGGAAAGCCGGGAACGATCCGGCTTCAGATCCCTTCCAGGCCTCCTCATGGTACCTCACCACCAGTGTCACCATGACCACCAACACCATGACCAGCCCGGAGCACTGCCAGAAGCAGCCAATGAGGAGTCACGGTGTCACCGAAAAAATGGGAGTTCGGGTCTTTCACAGCCCACCAGTGGTCCGTAGGTTTGATAATTCAGTGATAGCTGGAAGTGAGGGGAAAAGCCAGGTTGAGCCAGACTTTTTGTTTTCTATGACCAAAGCTATGGGGAACGTTGCTGAGACAAAAGGTGCTTCCTCGGATATGTTTGGAAGATGGTCTTGTGACCTGGCCAAACATCATAAGGATTTTCTGGAGAGTGGTCTTCATCCCATTGAACGTCCTATTTGCACTACCGTGGGCTTTGCCTCACCCTTGCACAGCTTGGAGATGTCCAAAAACATGAGTGACGATATGAAGGAGGTAGCTTTCTCTGTCCGGAACGCAATACGCTCCAACTCTAATTCAGCAGAGCCTCAGTTTAAGGACACCGCGTGTCAAACCAATGGTATGAGAACAACAGGGACGCAGACCACCCAGACCATCAGTGTTGGCTTGCAGACAGAAACCCTGCGCAGTATCACCAGCAGTCCACACAAGTGTCTGACACCAAAGGGGGGGTCCACGCCTGTCTCCTCACCATCCAGAAGCCTAAGAAGCAGGCAAGTGACCCCTGTCATTGAAAAAGTGCAGGCTAAGTTTGAACGCACATGCTGTTCCCCCAAATACGGCTCCCCAAAGCTGCAGAGAAAAATCCTTCCCAAATCAGACCAGCCAAATAACCGGACTTTGCCTGGCACACCTCAGAAAGGATTCAGTGAGTCCGCTTGGGCTAGATCAACTACTACAAGGGAGAGTCCTGTCCATACCACTATCAACGATGGCCTCTCCAGTTTGTTCAACATTATTGACCATAGCCCCATCTTTCATGAGACCTTCCAAAAATGCCCCAGGTCTAGCAGCCGATCCAGGTCAGCAGAACCCAGACCTGAACTGGGCCCGGTGCAGGAGCCATGTACAAATGCCCGTGGCAGGTCACCCAGTCCTCTCCGTTTGGGTACAGAGACACAAAAGGAAGATGGGACTGAGGTGACGAGTATCAGGCAGGACTTATCTGCTCCTCCAGGGTATACACTTACAGAAAATGCTGCCAGGATCTTGAATAAGAAACTCTTGGAGCATGCCTTAAAAGAAGAGAGAAGGCTACCTTCCCACAGCCCACCAAATCTTAGCAATGACAACAGCACAGGAGAAATTGTCAAAGTAGATCCAGGGTCCATAGAGGTAATGAGTTTGTTTGTTTTTCCTCCTATAGCTAAATGCACTCTTCTTTGAACAAATGCATTATGAGATGTCTTACAGTCCTACTGAGTGTTTACAAAAAATATCCTAGTCCTGTTGTGGTACCACCAGCGAGTCCCAGTCATGAAACTATTGGATTAGTCACTGAAGAACTGATTAAAGAATTGAGTTTCTATCCTGACAGCTTATCGGGCTTGAAAGCATCAGAAGAGCTTTGTCCTTTACAGGATAAAGATGGTTCTCCCCTGAAAGACTGGGATAAAGGTTTTTGTTACAAAACACACCACACCTAACAGATGTTCTAGGGACTCTAGGTCTGAGTAAATGTCTCTTTTATGCTGGATGGAAAGGTAGGCTCTTTCTCCTACACAAGAGTGGGTGATGGCAAGTTTGTGTGAAAATTAGTCACTACAATAAATACCCTGAACCTAAACTTCAGGGCCTTCAGCATACCTTTTCTGGATGTATCTGAGTAAGTTTGGCTGTGGTTTGCAAATGTGATTAAATGGCATGAAATTTGGTATTGACTGTTGGTGCCTCACAAAAAAAAAAAAAAAAAAAAAAAAAGCAAGGAAAGAAACAAAAAGATAATCGGATAGCCTAAGCACTATCCTACTACCCTATTTAGTGCTTAAGAACTCTTTATTGATATTTTGCTGCACTGTCAAAAGTGTAATGGTCATCATCTGTCTCAGCAGGTGTGCCCAGGCACCAGGGGTCAGATCTTCATTTACAGTAACGTGCTACAGCAAGCAACCATAAACGGGTTGTAATGGTGGACAAAAGCTCTTCCAGTTACCAGTGTCTAAGCCTGTTTCTGGTGAACCTCTGTGCCTGAGAGAGCGTTGCCCTGAGAAGGCCTGGAGAAGCCGAGTTACTCCCAGCACTTACCGGTGCCTGCTGTCCTGGCACAGCACAGAAATGGCATGCAGCCTGCTGGTCGGTGGTGTTCCCCAGGGCTGGGGTAGGAGACCCCCCAGCCCCTCAGCCCCGTGCTGTCCATTTAGCATCCTGGTGTTGCAGGGGGTCCCAGCCACCAGGCAGCTGCTCCTCCTTGACCCCCATGTGCCCCAGACATGCTGCCTCAGTTTGCTCCTACCACTCTTGCCTCATAGCCTCAAGGGAATGTACAAAACCCATTTCCTTCGTCACATTTGTGTTGAAGGATTTGTGGGAACCTGAGCACTGAGGCTTTTGTTCTGCAGTTTGCCTTGCGCTAGCAGCTTGTTCGCAATGGGCATGATCTGTTCCTCTTTTGTAGGTGCTGTTGAGAGGACACAATCATTTTTTGCCTAACAGAGCATCCAAAGCTGAGGATATATTCCCTATAAGCTGTTTAAACAGATGTAAATAAGGGAGTTTGCACATATAAAAAAGAAACCACATGCACATGATAAAAAACAGTGAATGAAAGTGGGCTTTGTGCACAAACCTCAGAATGAATTAAAGTGGAAGGCAGCCTCATTTGTTTCACTCTGTCTAGCCATCTCTGTATTTTGTCCTTAGTTTGCAATACTGGGCATGTACTACCATTCTGTATTAGAAAGTATGTGTTGTACTCTTACGGGTTCAACTCAGCTTTGCCTTCAAGGCACCGCTGAAAATTCTTGATTTCCTCCTGCATCTTTTAAATGTCTCAGCAGATTTCAAGTATGAGTAAACGGATGTCATCCCACACCTTCACAAATTGCTGCTGGCAAAATTGAGCTGGCGACAGTACCTGAGTTTGATGCATGGAGAGATCTACGTCAATGCTGTTTAGTAAAAACTCATTGACCATCAGCCCAGCAGAAAATTGCCTCTCTTCATGAATTCTCAGCATCTTTTGCCTAATTTTTTGAGTTCCAAGCCTCAGAGCTAAGACTAGCTCTTCCCTGTAGCTCTTGCCCAGTTGTTAAGGCTGCTGTCTAGATGCACAGGTGCATTGAGAAGGAAATTGGTGGGCAACATTCGCATGATGGGCTTTGCTTTTCTTATGTGAGCTCTACAAGATGTTCTTAATGAAATGTGGGTTCGCTGTTGAAAACAAAGCCACAAATATATTTAGACTCTGCAAATGCCTTAGGTTACTTATGAATTATCCTGGCCGCACAAATTACAATTTTCCAAAACTGCACTTAGCACATTTTGTACAAAGCAAGGCACAGCAGAACAACAAATGATGATCTAGCAGGAGGCAAGGCTGTGCTCGGGGCAGCATCAATGTCAGCACTGCCCTTGCCACCCTCCTGCAGATCCCTGCTCTTGCTTCCCCATCACCTGTTTGCTTCTGGCCAAGACAAGTGACCTTCTTACCACGGAACGCCTTCTTTTATTTTCTGCAGGCATAGCATGGTATATTAATGACTTTTAAACTTGTGTGGAGCACCTGTTGGTGGCTTTTCTTTAATTTGAGCTTCTGGATGCTTCAGTTATGCAATTTACTTTTATATTACTGCTGCCATATGAAATCTAGTTCATATATATATTTATATATTCACGTACATATGTATGTGTGCGTGTGAGTGTATATGCATACATAGTAGTAATAACTCTGTATTTTCTAACTTGCCCAGAGCTGCTTACAAGTAAATTCATATCCACCCAACGCAGCCTAGAAGTCTCTTATTCTGCTGATGCACTAAACCACTATCTTACTTGCATATCATGGGATTTACAAATATTACCATTGAAAAATGCAGATTAACTTTACCTAACTAGCAACGTAAAAGCAGTGTGAGTGCTCTTCTCTAACTAGCAAGGGTGTCAATCCCAGAGGTTACACAACTGTCCCGGACAGAGGGCTCAGCCCCACTTCTGAAGACAGCGCTGCCAGAGGACCATCCTCACGGACCTGCGCAGAGGGCAGCTGCGGCGTCCTCTGCTCCTCAGGGCAGAGCAGCAGCCGCACGTTTGCAGCTGAACTATTCAGGGTTGGAGGGGGAATGTTGCAAGGAAGGGAAGGGGATGCCAGGAGTAAAGGGCTTTTGCTGTGGTTTGAGTCTCCCTGCAAGAGTCACTGTTAAGTAGGAAGAAGAAAGAGGGGTAAGGCAAAGAGTTTTCATGAAACCTTCAGGTGGGCTTCTGAGAGACATAAATATCAGTGTGTTTTTTTCTTGTTAGAGATTTCCTAAGCAGAAATTATCTCTTGAAGTCAAACGAAGGGGAAAAAAATAAAAATAAAAAAATGTTTTTTTCCTCTTTCACAGTAACATTGTTTTTCCACAGCCTTAATCACGGTTGGCAAAGGATAACGGATGTCTTTCTCTGCTGAATAGAAATGTTTGGATTGTTTAATGCTATGTCCTTCTGAGACTGTGCTAGGATTGTGAAGGGTTGGTTTGTTTGCTTCCTTCCTTTCTGAATCTTCTGCTGCTGGTGGCTTATCTTTTATTATTAGTTTCCCTCTGACACAGCGGTAACATGATCTGAATGGGTAGTAACATCTGGAGACTTCTTCCTTGCTGGCATGAAATCTTCACTTTAAAAAAAAAAAAAAAGATTAAAACAGTTCTTTCCAACCTACTTGCTTTCTTTCTCTTTTCTGTCTGTTCTGTCCAGAACCAAACTGTCTTATTAACTGCCCCCTGGGGACTCTAACCCTGCCTGCCTCACTGCTGTAAGTCCTTTCTACCTTGTTTCCAGAGCTTTCCGAAAGCGGTCACTTCGAATGCGTGGGTTAATGAAGGGAAATAAAACGACCACGTCTCCTTGCATCCCCAGGTAGTCCTTTGTATGCAATGGTCAGGAAGCCCTCAGGGTAGGAGCCCGAGCTGTTCCCTCACGGGTTGTGAGCATGCGTGGTCTCCAGAGAGGTCACACAACTCAAAATGCGTGTGGTTGGGTTTTTGGTTAAATCTTTTTTTTTTAAAAAAAAAAAAAAAGCAAAATTCAAGAACACCCAATTATCCCAAAACGTAACAGAAGCATTATATTTTGGATCGCTACTGTGCAGGGCTTCTGGCTGCCCCAGGCTGTTTTCCCTCATGCCTTCTCCATAGCAGAGGCTGGAAAGGGCTGGGGAAGGGGCTTGAGCACCAGCCTGTGGCTGATGGTCACGTTTCACCATAAAGCTGCTCCCAACCCCACTGTGGCCAGAGCCAGCTGTCTGGGACTGCTGCAGTGGAAGGAGGGAGCTGTGACCATGCACTCAGCCTCAGAGCCAGAAAACAGCCTGGTTTGTGTATCTATTAATACAGGCATAGCCACAGCGGCTGGCAGCCTGGCCTAGGAAGCAGCTAGAGACTAAAGCTGAAACCTCCTTTCCCACATCCAGGCTAAAAAGTGCTGCCTCTCCACCCAGCCCCCAGGCAGCCATCACAGTAAATTACCCACAGGATGTCGGTTTTTCCAAACATTTCTAGCTATGGCAGCCGCATATGGTAAGGGAGGACATTTGGGATTTCAGAAACCATTCCCGACAGTTTGCTTTTAATGGCTTGCTCTCCTTAACACACTCTGAGAAAGCCGACATCCGCAGGTGGGTAACCCGCTCAGCGTCCAACACAGTGCCTACGAGGCTGGGCTGCCGGTCCCTTCTCTGCCCTGGCAAACAAAGCACTGATAAGACTGGGATGAGCTTAGTCCTGCCTTTCTGGACAAGTTGGCCAACATCTGTGGTTCTGCCCCATCCCTGGAAGTGCTCAAGGCCAGGCTGGATGGGCCTTTGTGCAGCCTGTTCTGGTGGGAGGTGTCCCTGCCCATGGCAGGGGGGCTGGAGCAAGGCGATCCCTAAGGTCCCTTCCAACCCAAACCATTCTGTGATTCAGTGCTGTAGAGACTCTTTTCAACTGGAAGTTAGCAGTGCAAATGAATTTTATCACAGTGCTGACTCCCATTTACTCCTGTGAAACTAGGGTGAGGCAGCCAGAAGCAAGCAGCCCTATAAAGATACCACTTTAAGCTACTGCTCAGAAAGAGTCTAAGGCAAAGCCCACAAATCACACAGCCTCCCCTCACCACGCTGTGCTGCCTTTAAGTATTGCTGTCCGTATGGATTTCCCTGAACAAATCTTGAGTGGCAGCTTTCACAGCCCGTATGTCCCCCAGGCTCGGCGGGATCAGGTGAAGTGAGGACACGGAGTCGATCTGCTCATTAGCACCGATTTGTGTTTTGGGGGTCGAGGGCTCACAGCGAGGGGCCGGGACGGGGGCGAGGATGCGCAGAGGCCCACATGTAGGCCCCAAAGCTTCCACCCAGCTTCTGCGCCCACCCATGAGGGCAGATGAGCCCTGGTGGTGCTCTGTCCTGGCGTGGTGCTCTGTCCTGGTGGAGGGCAGCTGCTGAGCACCAGCTGGTTGTGCACTGCCTGAAGGCTCCGAGGTCTCGCCCTTCAGAGAGGCTTCTTCACCTCTGGTGCTCTCTCCAAAGCACACTTGCATGCACAAGCTCCGTTTCCAGTACCACTGCTCTGGTCTTTCTGTCATGTAACATCCCAGTCCAACCGAGACGTTCGGCGGCATATCACCGTGTTTGTTCACTGCCCATCATATCATGTTACCTAACCCAATATTCCCCATTCCCTTTCTCCGTCTGAAACTCTGCACTGACTATGTTGCTTCCTACTGTGTTGTTTTACTGCTCCCTTTGTTTCCCGGTGGTTTACCATGCCAGAGCTTGTCTTATGCATTGTATCGCTTATGATCTCTCTCTCCATTTATAACCAGCTTGTGTTCTGATTTTGAGAAAGGTTTTTACTTAACTCTCCAGTGACTGCTCAGTGTATGCAGTTCTCTAGGTTGACAAACTCCTCTGATTTGCTTTTATAAACTCTGAAGTGTGCAGAGAAATCCAGAATTTTTGCTTTGGCACTACAAGACAGACTCGCTCCCCCAGTCATTTGTCTTGATGTAGCAAGCATACAGAGCGAGGCAGGAAGTCTAGCTGTGCGATGAGCAAAGTCCATAAATACTAGAAGCAATTATCAACCTAGTGCCAGGGTGAAAAATCACAAGTGCAGATGGTTTCTGGTAGCATAGGCAGGCTACCAAGCCCGAACAGTGGAAAACCAGTAGAGAAATAAAAGTTCAGTTTTCCTCCATTTTGGTGAATGCCATCTTTAATGCACATTATCGCTGATTCCTGTAATTCAAGCAAAAGCAGCTAGAAGTAAGGAGTGATGTTCCAGAAGTTGAAATCTGGAGGTAAAACTGAAATCTGAATCTTTAATCCAGCTGAAGGTCATAACTAGTGCTGTAGTCATTATTCTTCTGCTAACGAGTCTTTCCTGAAAGTCAGTCTGCACTCTGAAGCAGACGAAAGGAGCCAGTGGTTGATCTTGACCTCTCTTCCAAATGCCTGGCCAGCACTTAAATCAATGCAGTGAATAATGGATTTCCCTGAATTATCATGCAAATGTATTTTTTCAGCTCTTCTCTTTCTAGCACAAGGATAGTTAGCAAATGGAAGTTTGTCAGCTGCTTCAGCTCATCCCAGACCTCTTCCTTTCATTCTCTCCTTGTCTGTTCCATAAATCATGGACATACATGCAGGTGTCCGGAGCCCACACACAGAAAGATGTTCACTGCTTGCTTTTGTCCTGTAATGAGACAAATGCTTAGCTTTAGCTTGATTTTTTTTTAAATTTTTAATTCTTTGCTCAGCCAGACGGCCTCTAATACAAGTCACTAACCTCTGTTTTGCTCTCTTGGCTGCCAAGGAACTGCCTTGTTCTGCACTAGCCCCGTCCCTCGAACCCTGCTTCTCCCGGCCAGAGAGACCAGCGAACCGGCGCCCACCGTCCCGATGGGCTTCACATTCCCCTACTGCCTCACAGTCGCAGTCAACCGGAGACCTGACTTCCTCGGAGGAGAGCGGAGGCAAGGAGCCGCCAGCAGAGACCCCGGGCCAGGGAGGCCCGCCGGCATGAACGGCCACGGGCCAAAGGCACCCCGAGCGGCCTTCGCCCGGCGGCCCGAAGGGGAGGTCCCGTTGTGGAGGTCAAAGAATGTTCTCAAACGCAGCTGCTGAATGTCCGACCTGTGAAACAGAGGTGTTTCTGGAATGAAACAGTTAATGTGCCTGTAATAACTTAATTTTTTCTTTTTTTTTTTTTTCATAGCTGAGAAAACTATTTTTGTCTCCATCTTTTCTACACACAGTATATTAACAAAAAAAAAAAAAAAAAAAGGTAAAAATGATATAAAGTTAAGATTTAAAATAAATTGTAAATTAAGTTTTAAGGGAATTTGAATACGTGCTCGCGCTCTCTCCAAATACTGACTGCCTTTCGGTTATATTTGCACTGTTACATTTTTGATTTCGGTTTGGGGTTCTGGGGGTCGTTTTTGGTTTTGTTTTTGTTTTTCATGTAAAACTAGGGTCTTAAGTTAATTTTATTCTATTTTAATGTCAGCGTTTATCAGTTTTTAAACGTAAGGTTCTTAAAGATGCTTCAACTGTCTGAAGCAATACCTTTTAAGTAGTGAAGAAAGCCATTAAGCTAGTTCACTAGAGTTGTGTTAACTGAGATGGAGGGGAATACAGGTAAACACAAGTAAAAGTGTAAAAAAAAAAAAGAGAGAAAAAAAAAAAAGCCTCAGAAAGTCTTACGGAGTTAGCTGTAAAATACACCTACGATACTTGACTTGCATGCCTCTGGGTCCTCGCACTTTAGTGCATGTACATACTGCTACTGTACTTCTACCATCACATAAATGTGAGTCAACCTGTTCCACTGTAATATTGTTGTGAATTTACCTGTACTGTACTTTTATTGTTGGTATTCTTGCATTGACTATACAAAACGAGTTTTTAAATTATTGTTAGCAGTTCAACTGGCTATGTACAGCGTTTACTGAAATCTTTTGTTTTGGGGAAAACCCTTGAGAACTCTGGGCATACTGACTTGTAACTGGTCTTGTTTAAGAGTCTGTTGGAGACCATGTGAAGTGGAAATAAAACCCTCAGTATTTACAAACTGCTCGAGTGCTTAATGATGTTTATTTCTGATGGTACTTCCCAGGCTCATGTAACTGGGGGAAGGAGCCCTCAAACTCTGCCTGTATTCATAAGGGAAAAAAGAATGCTTCTTTATAGGAAATAAACCATGGCAAAGCCAAATGTTAGGCTGTGCTCCACAGACTCATGTACGTACTGGAGCAGGCCATGGGAGGTTTTTTTTAATTTCCTCACTGAATTCTGCAACACAGCTTGCTCACACAGAGAGCAGGACTTACCTTTTCAGTCCCTCTGAGGAGGTATGTCTTGTTGTTTTCAGTTGTTTGTGTGAATAAGAAAAAGCAAGCTGAACATGATGTCAAAAATATGAAATACCCAGTCTTAATCCAGGCTTATGTCTCATCTGCATCGTGCACAGAGACTGATAAGACCAAGGGCCTGCATAAAACTGGTGGCTAACATTGAGAACCGAATGCAGCTGAGAATTTGTGTCCTCCCAAGGCGTGGAGGCCTCCCGATCCGTTTTGCCTGGTACCATCTGTCTGGCCACACGCTTTCTCTGGGAGCCCCAGAAATGCTCTGAGTTGTTATCCCTCGGCTGAAGTGGCTCTTCCCGCTTGATTTCCCTTGTTGAGGCTTTCTTCGGCTCGTTTATTTAAGAGCACCATCTGGGATCCCTAGAAGCCTTCCTGGTTAGCTCTGTCGAGTGATAAGTCCCTCGCGTCCTGTCCCGCTGCCTTGTGGCTGGCTTTCTAGGAACCGTAATCCAACTGCTGGATGAGAACAAACTCCCTAGCTCTTGGGTCAGCTCCCAAATAGCAGCTGGTTGAGGTCTTATTTTTCCCACATCAGTTAGGACATTAAGTGACTATTAAGCCAATGTTGAGATGTCCACCACAGGGTCATCATTATGAAAAATGCCCCTTACCAAGACAGGCAGTGACTGAAAAGTCCTATTGTCTAATGGCCCTGGTGCCCCAGCCAAAACAAGCAGTGTCCAGTGCTGCTCTTGAGCAGCAGTGGTCATATCACATGCTAATTCCCTTCACAGATGTCTCAAAGCCTCACTGTTAGCATTTTTAATCAGCATTAGGTTGACCCTTCCCCAGGTATGGACCTTAAAATCGTACGTGGAAGTCACCCTACTTATTTTTCTAATGTTTGAAAATCTTCTAGCTGCAACACTTTGCTGAAATGATGCCAGAGTTTCGTCTTGGGAGGGGAAGAAGAAGCATGCACAAGAACTGTTTTAGAAGGTCAAAGAAGAGTCGCAATGGTTATTAAAGAAGGCTTAAGCCACAAATGAAAGATCGTTGTTTGTTTTTTTTTCGAAATCTTAATTACTGGGAGCAGCTTTGAAGACAGAGGGGGAGGGCTTACTGCTTCCTTAAAAGCTGTTTCTCCTAGATGAAGCAAGTTAAAGTTGCAAATGAAGGAGCAGTGCTAGTCACCAGCCAGTAGAATTGCTGTTCTGCTTCTTGACAGCTGTAATTTTTTTTAATGATGTAGAAGAAAATTCAGGTGGCTGATTTGTAGCTTTGATACCAGGAAATGGCATTTGCCTTTCAAATCAAGAATACCCCAGCCTGGAGAATTAGCTGCTGGCCATCCCGAAATAGGAAGGGATATGCGGATAAGCAGCTGCCTGTGGCCTGACAGGTAAACTGCTTATGAAAGAGCAGGGATTGCTGAAGCAAGAGCTCGACAGCACATAGCAGGGAGGAGGTTTAGCACAAATAGAAATTCTGTGGATGATCTTAAAAAGAATCACATTAATTAAACATAAGTTCCTTTCTAGTCTAATTAGCAAAAACAGCGACATCAAAAATATCATGTTTCTACTGGCTCTTTGGAAACACCAGGGCTTTTATCTTCCGCTGTTGCAGCTGGTGGGGTTGGGGGACTTTTTCCCCCTCCCATTACTCCATCACATTCCATAATTACTAACATAAATCATAAAATAAATAATGGGCCTATAGTCCATCTGAGGTTATTTTAAAAGCTTCTGAGATAAAATAGAAAGCCTTTTCAGAAGGTCTGTGGCTCACTCAGTGTCTGTGGGGTAGCTGAATTATTACCTCATGAATAATCAGGGCAGGAGAAGCCTTGAAGATTGCCACACAAATTAGTTTAAGGGGATGTGAATGCCTCTGCCATAGCTTCGCCTGATGAGGCTGAAAGAGATATAGCTGGATTTCACCCAGGGGTTTGTGGCGCCGGAGCTGATGGCCTTGGGATATCACCTGGTCCTGCAACACAGCCAGGGACCCGGAGAGGACTGCGATCCACAGCATCCCTCCCAGGCCAGCTGGCATCTGGGGGAGCTGTAGCTTG
Source organism: Anas platyrhynchos (assembly GCF_047663525.1). Lineage (NCBI taxonomy): Eukaryota > Metazoa > Chordata > Aves > Anseriformes > Anatidae > Anas > Anas platyrhynchos. Next base: position 50,572,184 of record NC_092588.1, on the reverse strand, counting down.
GGCTTGGACCATCCTTCCCCATCACTCCTTCCCTCTGTGCAGAGGAACCCCCCGTGCGCACAGGGTACCCCAAGGCATTCGTCTTCCCCCTTTCTTGAGTATCTGGAGCCATCGAGCTCCCTTGTGCTCTCTTTGGAGGCACCAGCATCTCTTGTTTGCTCCCTGTTCGCCTGTTTTGACTTCCTTTGATGTAAATCACTGCAACCTGCCAGAGTACTATTAAGCCACTGAGTACATATAATTTTCATATGAAATGACAGCTAATGTCTTCAGTCTCCACATAGCCCAGCCTGCTTTCTGCAGAGGCTTAATGGCTTTGAGCAAAGTCTGCTTCCCGTCCCTGTTTATCATCTTCTTATCCATCTTGCAGGAGGATGAGACACACTGCCTTCAGGTCAGAGTGAGAGAGAGATTACTGCCCTGCTATAGATGTTTCTAGAATTAAAAAATATCACCATATGTGGCTCAGGGTGACTTCTTTTTTTTTTTTTTTTTTTTTTTCTGTTTTTCTGGTGTACAAATACCTTCTGGAGGCTCCAGCCAATATTGGCATCCCAGCAGAAACCGGTGAGAGAAATCCTGAGAGTGCTTGCTAGGGCTGGGGCTGCACAGACCTGAAGCACCTCCTCAGAGCCCCCTGGTCTGCAGCCATCAGCTGTAGGTTGGAGCTGCAGGAGGTCAAGGGGTGGGTGGCAGAAATGCCCCCCGGCGCTCAGCTGGACAAAGGCCACCTGCGTCCTCAAGCTGGTGTTGGGGGTGACAGGCTGAGATCTGAGGAGATAAGGTCACGGAAAATAAATAAATAAAACCCAGTGTTCTCAGCAGCTGCAGGTATATGGATATCTGGATGAGAAGAAAAAATGCAGTTTGGGTACTAAGTTTTATATGTCTCTTGGTGGCAGTAAGTCTGGTTGAGCAGCGTAAGCGGATACTGCACTGAAAGGGAAAAGTGCTGCTAGGCTACGCAATGTGAATCCTATTAAATGCCAACAACAGTAAATTTTGGTTTGTCTTGTTAAATCCTTTGATTTATTTTTTTTTAATACCGTAATTGGATGTTTTAATCCCTACAATAAGACTTTAGATTAGGTATACACAGAAACTGCCATGGACCCTGGTACTCTCCCCATCCTCCTCCTGCCTCTCTCCCCTGCTGTGATCCCTCTGCATCAAGCTGCAGAAGAGAGAGGAAAGGGCACGTGGACAGGCTCATCCCAAAGGCATTGCTCAGCGGGCACGTCTTCCTGATGGGTTTGGTTGGAAACAAAGTGGCTCCAAAATACCAGATCCTGCAATAACAAGCAGCAGGGCACAATTCTGGGTTGCTGAAAAAGTTGCCACTGGTGTTACAGAGGAGAGGAGTCATCCACATAGTTTACTCCATATATTATATACATCCATATATTATATACATCCATATATTTTGGCTACCAAGAACTGCAATGCTATTCTCAGTAATGCTATGGCAATGCTTAGGCAATTAAGAACATAATTCTCATTGATTTCCTTCTCGTGTAAGAGTCTTAAGTAACTTAGACACATGGGAGCTTTCATCACAGGCCTCTGCCTATGGATCCAGACTGTGTGCCTTTAAAATAGGGCTGTCGTTCCTGACTTCATCTTAGAGAAGTCATGTGTTGTGTTGTTCTTTGCTAGATTTTCTGCACATTGTATTAGTAGGACAGGAGAAAAAAAAATCCACTTTGCATATATGAATGAGAGGAAGAACAATGAAGGCCATGATTTTGTCACAGCTATTTCCATGACAAAACCGAAGACTTTTGAGAGGGTATTTTCTTAGTACAGTGTCACTGTGGTTTGTCATGGAAATCACTTCTTAGGCAAAATCAAAGCCCTGGCTTCACAAATTATCTGCGTTCCCTTCAATCTGTGATGCCTCTGACAACACCACAGCTTCACTCCTTGCACGTAAAATGCAAGTTGAATTTGTCATGTTGTACAGGCATTTAAAATGTTTTACAAATAGGAATGGATGCGTAGTCATAAAAAAAAAAAAAAAGTGTTTTTTATAAGGTGGTAGTGTAATGAGGTAGCTGGGAAGAAAACATCAATAACAAGTCAGAAACAACAGAATTAACTCCTGGAAACCAGCATCTGACCCAGTATTTATCTTTATTGGTAAATAACAGGCCTGATGCTGCTTTCCCTGAGAACAGGCCTGGAAACATGCCTTGGCAGAAGCAAGCCTTGAGTTTTGCTGTGGTATGGGAGGCCTCACAAGGTTATAGACCTCATCTGCCTATGGCACTGATAGTGTCTCCCAAAATCAGCCCCTTTGACTGGCAGGAAAACCCAAAGCTGATGGAGCTTGTTCTCTACTGCGTTTGTCAAACAAGCCCTCCAGTTGTCAGACCAACCCACCAAGTGGTGACGTCCTGAAGAGCAGAGTGATGCCCAATGGAGGGGGGATGGTGGGACACCATTTCCCCAATTATACAAACTTTGGCACATCAAGAACAGAAGCAGAATTATTTCTTCAGCACCTGCAGCTTTATAGTATAACGTGTCAACATTAATCATCTCCCCCTGTCCATGGGTTACTTTTACTCAGCAAATAATTAGTGCATCCCCCCAGCACAGAGCTAAATAATTTAGTAGCAGCATTGCCCTGCTTAGCAGAATCTGTCTGAGCTCCCGGTCGGAAGGGCTCTGGGATAAGTGATTAGCAGCCTCATAACTCACGTTAATCCTTCCTGGAGAACCGGGAAAACCTCCACCCACTGCAGACCCTCTGCTATAAGCCCTGCTCAGCCAACCCTGGCTGCCGGTGACAGAACTGGTTTGTGAAGCTGGCCTCACCACCAGGCTTTCTGGTTTCTCCCAGCTGAGTGAGTTAACCTGAAACCACCCCAAAGCCAGCATGGAGGATCCCTCCGGTGCTGGTTCTTCAGGTTAGGCAGAGGCGACTCCGAAACCCAGATGGAGCCAGGATGGAGAGTAAAGTAAGGAACAAGCCCACTGTCACCTGAGGCCACTTTTGACCTGAATGAAATGAAAAAAAAAATTAAAACCTACCCCAAAATTAAATTATAATTTGAGCTACTTAGCAAGTTAACTAAATTTACTGTGACCTACATACCAGAAAGCATTGGACATTTGGAAATACTTCTTACTGTGGGAGTCAGGTCACGCAGTAAAATCTAGTTTAAAAATTCGCACGCACTTCTCTGAAGCCTGCATCAGTCTTGGAGCAGAGAACAACTAATCTGAAGAAACAATGAGACATTTTTAACCTTGGCATCTATTGGGGCAGGCCTGCAATGATTTTAGTCTCTTGTCAGGGCAGTAGACAACACTGAGAGATAAACTGATTAGCCTTAGTGCATACTGCAGCGCAGACACAGAACTTACAGCCTGGAAACTATTGTTTAAACAGAAAATAATGCAATACATGCAGAAAGTTCATTGCCAGCTGCCTAGAGGCAGGACCTCCACAACTATTACTGTAGAATACATCAGGCAACACACTGAGTATTTAACCTTACTAAAAGTACGTAGGCTAAAGAGCAACCACTTACAAACGGCTGATACAGTCACTGAAGATAACAGGATCAAATGTATATTTTGAAAACAGGCTCCTAAAGAAAGACAGATAAAGACGTATCTGACTATCTATCTGTTTACCTATAATCTGATTTTTTTGGGTGGTCCTTTGGGGACCCAGGAGTTGGACTCAGTGATCCTTGTGAATCCTTTCCACCTCCGGATATTCTGTGATTCTATGATATCTATCTTTAAAGGAGAAAGTCTGCTATATGCTTTTATACCTATTTTTAGGACTCTCTATTCTATGTATGTATATATACAGGGCTAAAAACCAGAGCCCTTGCATGGTGTCTAACATGGCCTTTCCCAAAACATGACAGAGGAGGTGTTCTTCAGACCAGTACTAAAGCAGACTGGCTGAACTTTTCCACACCTCTCAGCATCTCTTCCTATCCCATATCAGCATCACTCAACTTTTAACCCCAGACTACTGCAAAGATGGTCTTTGGAAATTAAAGAGCTGAGTCACCACGTAGTGTTTGCTCCCCCTTTCTTAAACAGCCTTTGTGCATAAAAGCTCAACTCAGATTAAGAAGATAAATACAATACAGAGCTTTAAAGATAAGTTAAATGGACAGCGAAAATTGTCCTTTAATCTACTTAGCAGGTCTTTGTGATTAGGATTTTTTTTTTCTGTGCTAATGAAGGACTAGGCAAGACTGTGACTGAGGAAATGTCTAGGGAATATCGTGTAAGTCATGGCTGGTTTATATTTTGTTGTTGCTTTTCTTTCTAAATCATTCACACTGATAAATTTTGATTCCGTTTCCATATCAGCCCGATCAGATGAAACACACAGGCACTATCAAAAGATATGTACATTGGCTTTCAACCTTCCTCACGGTGAGTTTACTTCTTTTCACGGAGAATCTGAGTGTGGTGCTATGTATGTAGAACTACTTTTGATGCATGCTTTATGCAAATAAATCTTAGCTTTAGGGAGCAGCAGGCCACGAGCTGGCACGTACATCAAACAGCATGCAAATCCTTTCCCACTGAAGGATCAGTTTATAATGTGCCACTGGATTGTAAAAACATAAAACATCTGTCAAATACTGCAGAGCTACGGCACTATGGCTGTTAAAAACAGCCACCCATGCCATGAAGAGAGCATATGTTCCTCAAAACCTTCTCTGCAAAACCTATACCCTTAGCAGTATATTCAACAGCCATCAGAAACAGCAATTAGCCCTCCGGATGCTTTACACTGGATTAGCAATCAGAAGACAAGCACGGATCTCAACTTAAACCAAGGTAACTGGGGTTTAGGTCATTGATTGGATTTGCTGAGGACTGGTTTGTGCAGTAAGATTAAAAATATTATCAGACGAAAGGCTCTGCTGCTCTCTGGGAGACTTTGGGAAGCCCAGAGGCGATCTGTTTGGAGCAGGTGCTCTGGAAGGACACGTCACACTTGGGGCAGGGGTGCTCTCAGCTAACCCAGCATTTTTCAGATGAGGATTGGAAATGAAACCTTATGTCCCCTGATGAAATAAAGGTGGCCTTGTGTGCCCACCTACTCTGAAAATGTGTTTATAAGAGGCAGACACCTCAAAATGGATTTCTCTCTTCCGCTCAGTCCTGCCACACTTCCCACACCAGTATGTGAAGGCGACCACCCCATGGGTTAATGAGCAGCATGACTAACATCTGTCCCATAACACGTGTGCTCGCCCTCTCCCTCGGGAAAGGCCTGTGCACAGCAAAGGCTCTCGTTATTATGTATACACACAAAAATACCTAATTACACAAGCACACACACACCAGTATGGGTTTGCTGGAGAGGGCAAGATGAAAGGCAAGGTGCCTCAGAGTTAGAGGAGGGCATGCTGAGGTCTGAGCTGGCCTGAGGTTCCTGTGGGAACGGGGCAGCAGGGCCAGAGGTGCCCCCAGAAGAGCTGTGTGCTGCACAGGCACCTCACATTCCCTCACATTTCCTCACATTTCCTGGGTAAAGGTGCTTGCTCTTGCCTCCGAGCTTCTGCAGCATGTCTCCTTCAGCAGCACAAGCGACCTGACACTTCTGGCCACAGGTGTGCTGAGGTGGCCGTGGAAATGTTGGAGCCTCTCCTATGGGTTTTAGCTGGAGCTGATACAGGTGGTGCCTGCTGATATAGTGCTGAAGGGTGAAGCCTGACCAGCAGTGACTTACCAGAATTTCTTCAGAGAGTTTTAAAGAGTTTTCTCAGTGTAACAGCACCGTTTCAGTGGGATGTTGTCTTCACATCAGTGAGGGAGCCTCCCCACAATGCTGCTCTGTTGGAGCCACCTACAGAAAAAGGAGTTGCTTCCTTGGCATGGGAAGAAGCCATAGCACTAATTAAATTTGGGCAAGTAGAGGCAGGAAAAAGGAATTTCTTTGTCTCTCCATTTCTGGAAGTGAGAGAAAGGAATTTACAAGGAGGTTTGGGGAACTTGGCCTCTTTGAAGAGGAAGACCTTAGCCTCTCAGGAAACACACCAGTGCAGTAACAGAACTGTGCAAGGAAAGGACAACTCACGGCCGTTTTGTAATGCTGTCTGGATGCCCTCTGGGTGGTTGTGTCCTGTGACAGAGGCAGGAGCACTCTTGCCCATTTTCACAAAGGCGTGTGCTCTCTGTGAAGATGCCCTTGCGTTGTTTTAACTTGGATGGGGAACTCAGCAGTGGGAAAGATGCTCATCCATAGGACTGGCATGGCCAGCAACTAGGAGCAGGAGGGATCGGCCAGCATCACAGCAAGGATAAAGGACAGCTGCCATAAGAAACCACAATTGTTTGTCCCATTTCCAGGCCAAGCCTGGAGATGAGAAGAAGGATGCAAGCCACCAGCACCCAGAAGGACTGCACCTGACGTTATGCCTCTTTTCTCAGTAACTGCTGGAATTATGAAACTGTTTTTCCTGTTCAGACCCTGCATAAGCCCAGACAAGGCTTACAAGGACATTTGCTGCTTGGGAACATATGGTGGTTCACTTCCTCTCCTGTGATGGCTGCTGTTTGGCCAGCTGGGAAACTGAGGGGTGTAGAAGTTAAATTATATATTTAATGAGGTGTGGCAAGGCTTGGAAAACACCCCCTTCCTGCTCCTGCCAGGGCTGTGTTGAGTTTGCCAGGCTGCCTTTACACTTGGAGCAGATCGATAGCAAGGTTTAATAAATAAAAAAAAAATACAGATCCTACATGTTTTTCCATGAAACACAAAGGGGCCAATCAGGCTTGAGAAGACTAGCCTGTGAGAGGAAAGCATCCCTCTGGTATCAAGGAGCAGGTATCTTGGTGTTGCAGAGCATTTTAGCTGGTAAGTGCCTCAAGAGAAGTTACTGAGACAGGTTTCATGTGGCCTGAAACGAGAGCAGACATGGCTTTATGGCCATGGGTGTGACCTCCAGCCACTGCAAGGGGACAGCTGCCTGGTCAAGGAGAAATCACCCAAGCAGAGGCTGCAAAGAGAGCAGCTCCTGCTGCAAGGACTGAGACCGTGGGATTCCCATCAGGATACTGCACGGTGTGGTTGGCACAAAGGCAGAGCAGAGCAGGATGAATAGGGCAGTGAGAGCAGGAGTATTCATGATCTGCGTGCATTTGTCCTTCCTGCTTCTTCCAAGAATGACAGCACAAAACAACAGCGTAATAAACACTTCGTTTGAGCCACTTCCAACATGGGAGTGTGAAACGTGCCTGTTTAGCTGCTACCTTGGAAAACGCCTTTTGGCTCAAGCCAGCATCTTCGAGGATTTCCTGGGAGTTTCAGGTGGCACCCTGTCATATATAGGGATTTTAACGCAAATGAAAACCGGTCTGAGTGGCGAATGAGGAGCATGGATCCTTACAAAAATGTGCTACTTGCAGGCATGTCACAGGCTGGCAGTGACACCAGTCTCAGAGGTGGTGCTGGCCTCCTGCCATCTCGCAGCACAGCCAACAGCCAGCAGGGCAAGCAGCAGGGGCATTGTATGGGATTGTTTGTACAGCAAGCGTGGTGCTGCAGGTTGGGAAAACAACATCCTGTACCGCCACTGTCCTTGCCTTCTGCTTCCCGCACTGAGGGTGGAGACAGGCCAGGCTTTAAAATAAAAATAAGGAAGAAATGAAAAAAGATTGTCTCTACTGGATGTTGCACTTAGCTCTGTGGATGGCAGAAAGTTTTGGTGTGTGTCTGCTTGCCTGAGCCCAGATGCTGTGCCTACATCCTTCTGTGATGGGAACTAGCAGAGCAAAGCAGCTGGGGCATGGTCTTATTGGGGTGCCCAGTGAGAACCCAACACACGCAGAGTTGCTTTCTTCTCAGTCCCCTCCTTACTCAGCTCATCTGGGCCTGGAGTTGGAAAGGAGGATTCCTGCAGTGCCCCTTGTCTGCTAAACACTGTGCAACCAGTGTCAGTTGTCTGGGCACTGCATTCCTCTTGGGAAATGTTGGCCAAACTGCTCCTGGGAACGTAGTGCTGTCCTAGGAAATGAGGAAGGTTGGCTGCAGCAATGTCTAAGGGTGACTCTCTCTTTAAAATGATTCCTTCGTGCATTTTTCATAAGATCAGGTTTCAAAATTTCAAGCTTTAATTTTAAAAGACAGAGCTCTCTAAATAATCCTGATCTGGTTACGAATGAGCCGCTGTGCCATTGCAATCATATTCCCTGTCAGCACCAACACCAGGAGCCTGCATTCTGCCCTGAAGAATGAGGAGGGTGGAAAGGTCACACTCGTAAAGCACTGTGCATTATCATATCTAATTTTGCACAGTTTATTAATAATTGATCTTCCCTATTCCTCTCAAATATCACCCTTGTGTTTCTTCATTATTCTTCATTGAAGTTTTAAAAAATTCGAATTAGAGATAGAAAAAGGCAGACACTGAGTATTACAGATTGCCCCTTCATCTCTTCATGTGATTCAGTAGCTTTTGCCAGTCACACTCTTTGGGCTCTAGAATTACTGCTAATTCAATCCTCTTCATGGAATTAGGTTTCCCTTTCTTCCGTGCTCTTGGACCCTGATTCTCCATTCCACTTGGTCTCCAAACACTCCAGGGATTTAGCCAGGAAGAGAATACAAGATCAAGCCCTTGGAGGCTGCAGGGAATAAAGAAACCCGCTTCCACTGGGCCAGCAGCCAGCATGTGCAGCCCCCCTGGCAGCAGATCAATTACCGTGACAGAGCCATGTGGAAGGATCCATCCCTGCTCCAGAGGAGCAGCGGTGCAAGGCCAGGACACAATGCAACGCTGCTTGGGCTTGAAGGACAGCACATCAAGGGAGCACAGTGGTGGAGGATTAACTCTGCCTCTGGAGGATCTGCAAACAGCTGATGAAGCTAAGACCCTAGCAGACACCTTTATCTGCAACTGTTCTTCCTCTCAGATGCAGTCCTCTTGTCCATCCGTGGGTGCAGGCATCTCACACACTGACAAAAGACTTCACACAACTTTCATCCTAAGCAGTTCCCTATGGCAATAAGGGACATGGCTGTGATGGGACTCAGCAGGTCACGTTAATGGTTGAACTTGGTGATCCTGAAGATCATCAAGATTGGATCTGTAGGTGGGACCACTTAAGCTGGATCGTCTAAATGAACCCACGGTTCTGCGTTTCTATCTCCAGCCCAAGTTTCAGCTGTCACTCTGTTTCTGGGACATCCTGCATCAGCTCCCTAAATCAGGGAATGGGGCACTGCCAGCCACCCCTGCAGGAACTGGGTTGCAGACAGAGGGCAGGATTTGTCCAAGGGTCTGTTCCCTTCCACTCGATTTTGAAACAGCCAGAGGAAAAATTCTTCCCCCTGCTTTCATCATGCTTAAAAGGTTAGGTTTTGGTAAGAGGGATTTTAGGACCAGGGACAAACTGCATCTGATTTGTAAGGCTTTTTGTTCCAGGAACTGTCTCCTAGGCTGCTCACTGCCTAGCAGCCTTGCATTATTTCAGCTGTATTATGCTGAATATAACATGATAATACAGTGTGACAACCGCTGTTTTTCTATGGTTGGGCCATTAGCCCAATAAATATATGGTGCCTCGGGAATGGGAGGTATTCTGTCAGGGGTAGGATTTTCCTTTGTTTACAGAAGAAAAAAAAAAAAAAAAAAGAATTTAAACTTCCACTGGGGGAAAAAAAAATGTGGGGAGGGGGGTGATTCAAACTGATCCTTGTAGTCAAGGATAGTCAAGAAAATGCTTTGAAGACCAGCAGAGGTTCCAAAGCTCTGAAACAGTGGTAGAGAGCAATCCTGTTTCTGCAATCAACTTTGCCAAGTAAGGGTTTTCATGGGCACCCACTCATACTGATCCTGTTACAGCACTCTGGTTTCAAGGAGGAATAAGGCAGAATTACAGGAGAAAATATCATTAAAAACAACTACGCTTTGATTTTCGTTAACTCTTGAAAAGAGTCAATACACTATCAGTTTCCTGCTATATACAGAAGCAATTTCTTAAATAGAAAGATGTCACAGAGGCTCTATGCACCGAGAATATAAAAGCCATAGCATCATATTGAAAATGCTACATCTAGCTATCACAGGAGCCACCCCTTGTGAAGAAGAGAGAGGGGAGTGCTTAGCCCCGCTGAGGTTAACATCTGGGAAAGCACTCAGCTTACAGAATCCATGGATGACTGGCGGCCCACGTTGAGTTTGTTGTCTTGAATCAATTGAGAGTGGTGTGGGGGATCCCACAAGGGATATTATCCTGTTTGGCCTTAAGCCACTCACTGGAAAATATGTATATTGGAGGTGAAATTGTATTGCATAGATTTGTCTTCTAAATATTCACCATATGCTCTCATAAAAATAAGTGCCAGCACCACTATAAAATAAATTGTTTATCGTGTAGCTGTTTTCTTTAGGCTTTGTTTCAAATCCTTCATATATAACATAAGATCTATAAACATTTGTCATATACTAGATGTTAAAGGAGTTTATTCCAAATTTTTAGAAAGGAAGCCTTGACAGCCTGAGCGTTTGTTTACAGGTTGATTGGGCTGATTTATGTAATTGCAGTCAAGCTCCAGTCCTTCAGAAGTTTCACTATATCTCTTTCTACCCTATGCTAATTTGCTGTGTCTCAGCTATTGTGAAAAACGTAGGTAACATCCCAGAAGGGGGCACATCTCAGTTGGCATCAATAAACTTGTAACACAGAAAAGTAGTACAACCCATTCTTAAGTTAATAACTTCTTGTGTGGTCTACAGAAAGTTGGCAAAACAAGCTGGGACTGTGAGCTGCACAGAATATATGTACAATTGCTATCAACTAAAACAATATGAAAATTTTAGTAGTTCCAGCTGGACTGAATCGCAACACAGTAAAACCCCCTTGATGACCTTGACACCTTGGCTACACAAGGTTGAAGGATGTTGCAGGGTCTCTGGGTGAGATACACCAAAGAAGGTAGGAAGAATGTCCACTGAGGATAGGCTTGGTTTGTGTGTAATACCTGTGTTACTTGTAACCTGGTCTCTGGGTCTTGTTAAATGAAGTTTTTGTTTGCTTGCACAGGATGTCTGGAGTGAGGGGAGAGATGAATAAGAAAGAAACTCAATGGGCTTAAAGAGCATCATCTTCCTGAGGAAGTCATATGAGTGCTGCAATATGTAGATTATATATTTCTCCTCCTTCATCAATGTATATCTACATATACATCAAATCTACAATCTCTGTACAGTGAGAATGGACGAGGCTGGTGCTTTTTATAGAGTGTAGTAGTAACTTCTTTAGGCACTCTTTTCAGCAGAAAGGCATCTAGAACTAAAGAAGATGATGCCATACTTCCAGATGAAATGAGTATGCAGTACATAATGTAGAGAATCATATATATAAAATATATTTGTGAGTCCTACTTCTGAAGAAGTCTAACATGCTCCCCCTACCAGGTTCTCTTCAGGCCCAAGGATCCTTAAGAGCAAACCTGCCACTGGCTGATTTTCTTGACATGAAAGAAAATTCTCCTCTTGTCTGCTTCTCTCCTCAAGATTCATCACAAAGATTAAGCTGTAACGTTCCCTATTATCAAAGGCAGTACGTACAGTAAATATCTACTGATCATCTGAGATCATTTTTATTTTCACTGTATGGCTGTGAGAATGAGTAGATAAAACAATAAAAATACAAATGTTGCATGAATATCAGTGCCCTATTTTAAAAGAGGGGGAGAGAGAGAACAAATTCTCCAGAGTGAAGGCTCATTTAACAAAGAGAAGTATCAAAGTCCTGGGCAGAAAGCCAAGAAGCAGCAGTCAAGTAAATTCATGAAGTTGCAACATGGACTTCAAGGCATGATTTTTTTCAAACCTTACCCTGTGTGTTAATCAGATATCTGTCTCCAGAAGGTGCTACGTAGGTGACTTGTTTTCCCAAGACAATCATCACTGCTGAGCCCCAAAATAATATTAAATCAGACAGATATTTGCAGAGCTGTTGAGACCTAGTGACAGCCACGAAGGATGAATTGGTCTTTTGGAAATCATCTCAGCTTATCATGTCCACCATTAGCTGCTTATCAAAACTAGGCTGAATAGCCAACAATACTAAAAAACAAATGGGTCCTGTAAGATGTCTCAAAGACTGTGTGAAAAAAAAATAGTTGCAAAGATAAAATCCATCCTCGGATGTGTAAACCATTCATTTTCTAGCACTAGAAACTTGTGAAGCTGCTTCTGTTCTGGATACACGTTAGGAAACTAATCCTCTGAAGCTGCAAAGGAAATAAGAAATGGTTAATTCTTCAAAATAGAGTCAAGAAAGCTTACAGGCATTATGTCATATAGTGCTCACCTCCTGAGGAAAGCTTAGGTAACTGGATGATGCAGAAGCCCTGAAACTTACAAGTCCCTGAGTTGTGAAGCTGCAGGAAAGAAATGAAGGAAGGACAACTCCAACCCTAGAAGGAGGTATCTTGATGAAGAGCTGAAGAAATGTTTACATGATCTCATTTCCTGCAGAATAAGGACAGGTAGCCTTTATAAACTGACCAGGAACACAAGAATGATTGTGCCAAGAAGGTGTGCCAAATTTCTCTCATGCAAGTGTGAAGTGAAATCTCCTTGAAAACAGGGAGAAAGAAATATTAGGTAAGGATTGTAGGACAGCGCTCAAAGAGATAATCTCAAAAGACTAGCAAGTTTGTGTGCAGCAATGTTTATCTTCAGTTTGGCCTCGTTTTAGGTTCTATCCATTTTACTTCTTTGAGAGAGGAAGGAAAAACCACAGCTCAGTACCAGACTGAGTACCTGCTCCTTTCCGGAAATATCCCAGGAGGTAACATTATGTGGTGAAATGTTCTCGGCAACGGTGCTGCCTGTGCAACAGAAGGTGCACGGGGACTGCTCCAGCAAATTATTTATGGGCAATAAATAATGCATAATATGTCTCAAAGGCAAGGGAAGTGCACCTCTCTGCAATGTACACAAGATGTCTATTCCATAAGACATTTTTATTTTTTGTTTGGGTTATTTTTTTCTCAACACTAGCAACGTGGGTATGTCTGCCTTGCATAAGCATGTTTTTCTTCACACGTCATGTCACCATTCCCCCATCTACTACATGAGCTAAAAGAAAATACCATTTCTTCTTGAACCGGATTTTATTAGGATTTATTATCAAGTTCACATATAACCAGGCTAATTTGTTAGCTCTGTATGGACAAGCATTTTCCTGGGGGTAATATTGTCTCCAAATCATATTCTTCTGCTGGGTTTAGTGGTAGTACTCGTGTTTTCACTGTCAGCTACAGAGCAGATTCTGCAGCAGTAAGTACTGCATCACCCTCATGTAAAATATGCTCTCTGTCCTTGGGAGCTCATAAACTAGGTTATGATAAGTTGCAGCTGGCTGATGAGGTAACAAGTGAGCAAGATATCATGTCCTAATTAAAGGAGTTGGCTTGCTTTCCACTTGGCTACCGTAGTAAAGGGAGTTACTTGGAAAGCTGCTTGTTTTCCTACCTCATGTTTGAATAATGTTTATTAATCATCACCAATTTCTTGGTGCACTTCTCCCCTGTGCGAAAGAGGGGAAGGTGTTTCTCATTCCCTTTTACTATGTGCTTGGCCACCTGGATGACTCAGGGTGAGCTGAGCTTTTTCTTCTCCTTTCATTTCAGCTGATGTGTTTACCACACTCCGGACTGGTCTGCAGAACAGCCTAGCCCTACACAGTGACTGTTTAGAAAAAAAGCTAGACTAAACTAAAGGGTACTTTTGCCTACGATTCCCAAGAGCTATTTCACTCTCACGATCTCTACTGCAAAGGCAGTTGGGAAATGCAGAGATGCTGTTTGTGTACTCTTTCGGAGGGACAAGAAAACTTACTCTGAAGACATAACGGTCCTACAAAGATTTATTTCCAAGAGAAAGTCTCTAATCCAATTTCCCATTTCTTCTTGGCTCTTCTCCAATATGTCTTCTTCAACATCAGGATTTATTTTGCCTTTCTTTTTATTTAGTACACTAAGGTAAAGAAGTGAGAGGAAAAAAGTTATAAAAAATATTTTTTTTCCTTAACCTTTTGAGTGCTTTCTTTTGTACAAGAATCTTGATATATTGTTTTAAATCTTGGCACAAGTACTTGAACAGTGTCTGACTACATCCTGGAATTAAATTGGTAACCATTAACAGAGCAGGTTTATAATTATGAATTCTCAACTATGCTTAATCCAAAATTCATAGATGCCAGTGATTCATCTAGTGAAGACATAGCAGTAATAATATATGAGCAATAGAACGGAACAAACAGAGTACATACTTTCCATGTGAGAGTACATCATTTGAATGATCCTATTTAAGCCTTAAATGGGTAGAATTTACAGATCATCCAAGAATTTTTCAGTGAAGATACATTGAAAAGGAAAGGAAAATTTCTTTTTGAAAAAAAAAAAAAAAAAAGTCTTGATTTGATTAAGCCATGAATTATTTGCTAATACTGAGTTATCAGACCAGTTATACGCATCCGAGGCATTTTCAAGTTTTCAGATTTGTCTTTTTTGAGTGCTTTAAAAATCTCTTGCTGAAGGGCACGCATGCAATTAAGGAGACTATCATCATCTCATGCTATTGTTACAAACTCTGTGTTCCAGACTACTTTCAAATTGACCTATTTTATTCTTCAACCCAAATCCTTAGGAAAGGGCAAAGTAATTGGCATTTCTGGTAATATAAAGTATCAAACTTATCTGAATATAAGAGCATGGGAAACTGAAAGAAAAGTGTTCCTTGTGTTAGAACAATGAAGTACTCCAGGTGATTTCTACTTTGGTGCAACTACACTAGGAGAGAGTATTCCCTGGGACAGCTAGAAGCAAAAAGCAACTAATAGATTGTTAATAGATTGTTATACTTAGAAACTATCAACTGCAAGTCAGGTGCATAACCAGTAAAGACATGTTATGCCATGCTTCTCCTGGATTGAGATCTACTGCTCTCTGTAGTTAGAAGTATGTAACCCCTCCTCCGTTAGTTATCTCTGATAAATTAGCAGAGGGCAAAACTACATTCAAAGTCTTCAGAAATAGTTCCATCTAAGGCAGCATTACAGCAATCTACCCTGAAGATGGCTAAAGCAAGAATTTTGGTGAGTATTCAGTATGGTCAACCATAGATATCAACAAGAACAACTTTATTTCCACCTTGTATCTAAGCATTCAGACCTTGCGGCAAAACTTGTAAACCACAAACACTGAGCAAGTTTATTTAGCAGAAAGAGATGAGAAAATTTGCTTACTTCCCTGCATCCTACTCTTAGCTTAGTCTCACTCTTATGTTAGCCCTTTTCTCAGGTAGCCCCAAGTTCATTCCAGCTCTGCTGACTGGATGAAAAGAAGGCATATAAGTAAATGCTGCCTCAGTAGCTCTTCAAAATATTGGCACATGGAATAGAAAGAGTGAAAAGGCTAAAGGTGAGGACACTCCACACACAAATTTCACACTAGGCAATCCTTGGCCTCATTCTATCTTCCCACTCTCCGTGTAGGAAAAAAAAGGGCTTGTCACTGCAGAACAACTGAGAGGCCATGGGGTCTCCTCATGGAGACCTTTAGAAGCCGCCTGGCCGTGGTGCTGGGAACCTTGCTCTGGGTGGCCCTGCTGGGGCAGGGGGCTGGGGCAGGGGGCCTCCAGAGGGACATGCTGGGATTCTGCGATTTTGTGAAATGAAACCTCACACCTCATATCCTCCCAATTAGATTTTTATCTTCTTGGACTAATTGCTGTAGGTTTAATTCTTGCTGTACCTTCAGGCTCTAGCATCACACCTACTCATTAAAAAGAGCAGTCATCTTAAAATGATCTTCTGCAGATGTAAAGACTGTGACTCAGTAAACTCTCAATTAGCTCAGTATTCCTATCTTTCAAATGATTTGGCGGTGCTGTAAGGAACTGCTGCTTTAAGCCCTTGATCAAACACTTTAGAAATACTCAGATACCTCAGTATTGTTTATTTTGTCCTTCCTGGTTTATTCCATGAAGAGCTGTCATAACACCACCCCTGTACTGTATTCACCTGAAAGATTTAACATACTACATGATCAACAAGGAATGGAAAAAAAAAAAAAAAAAAAAGGAAAAGTCAAACTGGGATGCCTTTTCTCATAATGGTGAGCAGCTGCAGTAACTGGGATGATTCATGTGAGTCAGCCACTGATCAGTTGTGCCAGTAAAAACCTCACAGTGTTGTTCAGGTCCCATGGAGACAGCTCTTGTAGAAGACTTCCAACCTCTGATGCATGAGGTACGGCACGATTTTAGAAAACTGACGTATGTGTTTCAGAGAGAATATCTGGTCATGAGTAGATGAACCTCCTTACCCAGTGTGACAAAATCCCTGTTCACAAGTACTCTTCAGCACTTGCCAGATGCTGTCAGTTCTCTCTTCAGAAGATGAAAGGGCCAAGAAGACATGTAAATCAGAGATGATAAGAGGATGTGACTATGACCCTTGGGCCTGACAGTTGATATTAGGCTGCTCCTGTGCCTTTGCTATCCTGAGTACATTGCTCTCCACAGGGCCTAATGACACATCCTCTTATTTTTCGCACTCACATACAAATTCAACTTGGCATGTAATTTACAGAGAAGTAACGTACTAGTACAAGAATGAGCTTGTACCTGAAGAACATCAGGATTTTAAAACTAATGTGTGGTGGTTTTTTTTCAGATGCTGTTGGGTGTTGAAGCACTTAGGAATACAGAGCAATCTGCCAAACATCAGTGTGTTTAAAACAGTAGCAGGACATGGACCGCCATCATACGTTTTATCATATGCTCAGACAGGTTAATGAAATTGAAACAAATCCTTATGACAAAGAAACAAATCTCCCTTACAGGAGAGAGGGAACATGCATGGAAAAACTCTGATTAAGTCCCAACTGACAGACCTTCTTCTGCTCTTACACTATTCGCACGTGCACAACCAACTCTGTACATTTATTTTCTGTCCATGTATAGGATCATGCATGGTATACAGCAGCAGAAAGACAAGCTGGGAGTTTCCTGGTGTTCTTCCTGTTGCAGTGGCAGTTTTTAAAGTTGAACTGTTAGGTTCATGAATCTAAACTACTTGAATGTTGACAGGCAAGACAGGTAGTTGGGAATATACAAGGATCTGTTTCCTCCTTAAATGTGATGGCTACAGAAAAGCTTCATTTCTCATTCTTAGAACTATGTTTGTCTTCACGTTGCAGTACCTGGGGTAAAATACATTACATCAAATGCACCTGAATTCTTGTTCTGTTTGGCAAGAAAAGATGGGGCCAACAGACTGATGTAAGGATGCCGCACCACCCTTGGGGATTCTCAGTAGAATAAGGGAAAACACCTTGTCTGCTTTCCCTTTGCTAAGCTTTACTTGGTTTTACAAAACATTTCTGTCATATGGCCTACCTAAAAGTTTAGGACATGCTACTAACAGCAGCTAATATTCTTATAACTCAAGAAATAATAACTGTTGGTTTATTAGAGATTAATATTCTAAATTCCTACTGAAGTCTCTTTTGTTCACTTCACACATTGGCCATGGCCAACAGTATCATCATGGAATATATAAATATATAGAAACATAGAGACTTATTCTGAGAAATGGAGTCCATTTGTTCTGCAAAGTCTGAGGCAACATTGGAAATCCTGGATTTCATTTTCAGCCCTCCAGCAAAGTGATCTGGAGGTTGTGTTCTTCCTGAACATCTCCTCACTTCTTTCCATCCCATTTAACATGTCCTTGTAATTCCTTAGAAAAAAAAAAAAAAATGACCCTAAACCTAAAAGCACGTTGTTCCATTTTGAAATGCATCAACATAATGATACTACTGTGGTTCCACTGTCCTGTGCTCCTCATTGTCTGAGTGCTAGAAGATCTCATTTGTGGGCCAGTAAACCCACTTAGGCAGATATGATGTATGCAAATCCCTTTAGTATAGTACATTCTTTTTTTCCCTGATTTTTTTTTCTACTTTTTTAATCTGCTTTACAAAGAAAGTCAGTGTATGTTATGTATGACATTTTTTCTATATTCCACTGCTTTTATAGAAAGAGACAAAACTGGAACTTCAACAGAACTTGACTACATTTGCATTTTAAAACAAACTTTGGTTTTAACTTCCTGAGTTTCCTTTTTTCCTTTTGTGCACCATATGTGTTAAGCATGCTGGCCTCCCATCATAGAGTTACAATGCTGTGTCTCCAAACAAACCAGCTATGGTCTATGAATTTTAAACTTATCTTTCCCGGTTACTCAGAGGTACAGTTCTGCTTATATGTCTGCCAGCTGAAACAGAAAATTAAGTATTTAGCTCAGTAACTGTTATATCCTCAAATGAAATTTCTCTGCAAAACTAAACAGAGGTGTGAGGACCCACTTCACAGAACACCAGACCTGGAGCATCTGAGGGAAAGAGGAGCTGCTGTGCTTCATTTTCCAAGCACAGAGCTCAGGTAATGAGAACAGTACCAGACCCATCTCCCCAGGGGCAGGGCTGGAGGCTGGACTGTGCCCTTCACTGTGGCTCCTGTAACTTGGAGGCGCTTGAGGTGTCTGTGAGCCTGGCTGACTGAGGTCCATCAGTGTGTTGAATGTGCTCGTGTTTGAAGAAGTGAGATTTGGTGGAAATTTGCACTATTCAAAACCAATCCGAGGACAAGACTAATCCCTCTGGGGCCCAAGGTGTCCAGGGTGCCAAGGTGCTGTCTCTGAGACAACAGCCTAGCCCCTCATCAAGTCTTTCTATTTCACTACATACCTCAATTATTTTTGTTCCGTAAAGCAGAGAGACATTTTGCAAGTGGTAAAAGAAAACAACTGCTCCTTGTGCTGCAAAATCTTTCATCTCTAGGAAAAAAGTGAACAGACAATCTATTTTATGACAGGGAAACAGGAACCACCATGGATCAGATGTGGACAAATTCACCGTGCTTCCCTGAAATATGAACCAAAGACAGGAAAGAAGTCAGTCGAAGGGATAAAAGCAGCACTTCAGGACTCTTTAGTCTGCACTTTGTGTGTTGTGCTGAAGTCAGAGAAGCAGTTTATGCTTACCCCTGAGATGACAAATGAAGATTAAGTGAGGGTGTTCACCTGGTAATTCCTCTGGTGTTCACTGCTCTGAAATATGCACTCAACATTTTGGAAGCTGGATTAGCATTCCTGGCCCAGGGAAAACAAAGTCTGCAACTTGTGGAGAACACACAGACTGCTGCAGCCTGGCTCCTGGCAGCCTTCCCATGGCAACATCAAGGAGCAAAATAAAACCAAGCCTGAAACATCCTCGCTTGCAAACATGTGCTTCAGGCCCGGCTGTGGCCTTGCCTGCAGCCTGTCCTGTGCTGACTGTTGTGCTGGCCATGGGAATGACACAGATGACTGCTTCTTATAAGACAAGGTCATGGAAAACCTGGAAGATTCCCTAGTCCATCAATTAGATCTTGAAAATATTCAATCCCTTCTGAAAGATTTAATCCTTACAATCACACTCATGCTCATTTTCTCTGACTTCTGTATGTGTGCATGTATGTGTGTTTATCTCAGTTAGCTCCAACTTCTCAGCAGTGAGGTCAAAACTGAGTTTTGGCATCCCATGAAGAAGTATCACAGAATCACAGAAAGGCTGAGGTTAGAAGGGACCTCTGAAGATCCTTGACTCCAATACTTGAGTATCTCCAGAGAAGGAGACCCTACAACCTCCCTGGGCAACCTGTCCCAGTGCTGTTACCCTCACAGTGAAGAAGGGCCCCTTCACACTTAGCCGGACCCTCCTGTGCTTCAGTTTGTGCCTGTTGCCTCTCATCCTGTCGCTGGGCACAAATGAGAACAGACCAGCTCCATCCTCCTGACACCCTCCCCTCAGATACATGTTGATAAGGTCTCCCCTCAGTCTTTGCTTTTCCAGGCTAAACAGGCCCAGCTCTCTCAGCCTGTCCTCGTATGACAGGTGCTCCAGTCCCCTAATCATCTTCATAGCCCTCTGCTGGACTCGTTCCAGTAACTCCAAGTCCCTCTTGTACTGGGGAGCCCAGAACTGGGCACAATACTCCAGGTGTGGCCTCACCAGAGCTCAGGAGAGGGGGAGGATCACTTCCCGTGACCTGCTGGCAACACTCTTCCAGATGCAGCCCGAGACACCACTGGCCTTCTTGGCCACAAGGACACATTGCTGACCCAAGGTCAGCCTGCTGTCCACCAGGACTCCCAGGTCTCTCTGTAGAGCTGAAAGAAACTGCGAAATATGTTTTGTCCTCATTGTTTGCAACAGAACATGCTGTAGCGGTGCATTGGGAAAACGTTTGTGGGGTAAGAGAGAAGTCAATAAGGGATAGGGATTTTTCTTCCGTCCCTCTCCTTCCACAACCTGATGTTATCACAGGTCTAAGCCTCCTGGTGGAGGACTTCACACTGACAGTGCTGAACTACTTATCTGAGGCAGAGGCATGTCTGCTTCATCAGGTGAGCAATGTATAGAGTACCTGCTGCCTTCCCTTCCCTTCCCTTCCCTTCCCTTCCCTTCCCTTCCCTTCCCTTCCCTTCCCTTCCCTTCCCTTCCCTTCCCTTCCCTTCCCTTCCCTTCCCTTCCCTTCCCTTCCCTTCCCTTCCCTTCCCTTCCCTTCCCTTCCCTTCCCTTCCCTTCCCTTCCCTTCCCTTCCCTTCCCTTCCCTTCCCTTCCCTTCCCTTTTTCATTTTTCTCCTTATCTGAGATGTACCAGTATGGGCTCACTCTTCCCTTCCCCTCCAACTAGTCCACACAGCCCCAACCCATCCCTCCCTCCCCGCAATGTACAGGGGCTGGAACTGGGCTCCTTTGCTACCATCAGCCTCTTTAAACAGTTGCTTTTTCATTAATCCAGGCTATGTGTATGTGTGTGTGAGTGGTTGTGTATAAGTCTAGACAGCTGCAGCTTGGCAATCTTGCTGTGAGATCTCCACAGAGCAAAGTTGGTTAACTATTGGACTTTAGTATCCAACTCGGCTCCATTGGTGCTTAAGGAAAGAGAAATTTGACCTCAGTAACTAAGACAAATGTAATGTTAATTCCTGAAGGTAAATACTCCCCGGCTTTTGTCTGGGTATCCTTTTCTAGTAATTACTTTTCCTGTGCTATGCGCACATATACGCCATTTTCGTTATCATTAATAATCTGATTTTGCCAGAAATTGATTTTTGCCAAGGGAATAGGGCCAAATAGGTCACCTTTTTATAGATGATGAGTCTTCTTTCTCTACTCCTATGCTATGCTGTCTGCCTACTTGTGTCCTTAATTCTTCAGAAGTTTCCTAGAATAACTCTCACTTCTCCCTTCTGGACAATAGATTTTGGTCACTGTTACTGTGACATAAATCCAGATCAACTCTGAATTTAATGCAGTTAAATGTATGTATAGTGAAATTATTGTTTTTGCTATGCACATATATTATTATTTTGTGTAATATTATTATATTAACCAAAAATAAGATACCACAGAAATCATAAATGGCATACTGAGTTGAGCTATTTCTAGGACAAAGAGCGCACATTAATAATGGAAGTGATTTGTGCTGATTTGTGGAGCTGTGTTTTTCATTTTGCAAAGGAGAAGCAGCCAGGAAAATGTGTCACGTTTTCCAGCAATTCACATAAAGCCTCAGCGTACCATCTGAAATTTGGTATCCCTGGTTCTTCTTATCCATGAGCTTCAGCAATCAAAAAAGAGCCCCCATCGGGTGCCAGCAGCCCAAAAGAAAACAAGGACGGGGGAACAACACTTCTTTGCATACGGTAGCTGGCCATGCCTCACCACACACAAAATCCAATTCATCATCTTCCAGACGCTATTTCATACCAACAATTTTGCTGTCTCTTTAATGCATCTGTCTGTTTATCTATTCTCAAGTACCATCTGCTTGTCCTGCTCTCTCGCACCGCACATGTTCACAGCTACTACACCTCCAAGGTGACAAATGAGCAGTCGAGCTAATTTCATTGGGATAAACAAGAAAGCAAGAGGCAGATGGAAAGCCATGGAGAGAGCCAATGTCATCTGGGGGGGGGGAGTGTTGGGAGGAAGAATCACCATAACAACAGCAAGTGCAAAGAAGAGGTTTCTATTCTGTCTATACCACTAATTACGATGAATATTTCATTCTTGCCCTGTGGTTTATCCATGTCTAGATCAATGATTTACTGGCAGATGGCATAGTTCAGGGCTTTCCTTTTTATTTTTTTCCTCCCCCCACAAAATTTGATTGCCTTTATTTTCATGATGGCTGTGGATTTTATTCTGTCTGCAGAATTTGAACTGTTTTTATCAGACGCTCATAAGGAAGCAGCGCTGGGAGGAGTTTGATGACATCGTGAATCTTGAAATTACACATTTTAATTACTCTGAAAACACAGGTTGCTGATCAATAATGTTCATCCAGATCCTGCTTCCAGTTTATAGGTAAGCTTTTGTGACTGTAACTTGTTTTCTCTATATGCCACTTCAAGCACTGGCACAGCATAAATATTCTCCAAATAATACTGGCTACACTGGCAGAAGTCCAGTCGACTTCAAAGCACCAGAATTTCACTGCCTGTCAAAACACAAAGGTTGTAGCCTTTTAACTAAATTGGTTTAAAAACACTTCAGTTAAAGCACTGCAAAGCTTAATGCAAGTGTGTGTGTAGTTTTAAAGACACTTCACGTTGCCTTAGCTGGCCTCAGCTAGAGATGTATCCTAAAGTGAGAGAAGACAGCTTAAACTGAACAGAATAAGCCTATATAGGCCTTAACATTAAATGGCTTTCTAAAACATCATTCTAGCTAAGTTCAGCGCAGCTTTGCTTGATGCATGTTTGCGTAGCACAAGGCAGGGCAAGGCAGATATGCCTTAGCTGTTGTGTGGGAAGCTAACTGCGAGCTGGAAGCAAAACACTTTGCCCAGGCTAATAAGCACCAGCCTTGCTCAAAAGCCTCTCACAGAGATATTTATGCAAGGTAGGCATTCCCATGCAGCAGAAGCCAGTGACCTTACTGCAGAGGAGAATCTGCTTTATAATTCCTAGTGGCAAACACACAGCTAAGCCACCAGACTGGGAAACTTCTCCAGTTCGCTGTCATTTCATCCCATAACAGCTCATTAAATTCTGCAAATATTTTCTTTCACTAATATGAGCAGACAAGGCACTCTCAAAATACCTCTCCTTTTTGTATGTTATCAGTGTCATTCAGGGGGAATTGGTTCCTATTTCCCTACATGTAATATTGAGAGATAAATAAGACGTGAAAGTAACATGATCTAACTAAAAAATCCCTCTACCTGAGCTTCTGTAAGTCCCATTTCATTGTTGTGTACAATCAGGGATAGCTTCAAAGACTAATCTATCTGCATCAGAATCTCTTAGTTCAAGCTTTTCGGTGAAATGCTTGTCAGAAAAAAATTTGCTCCATTTCCCAGTGGAGTATAGAATTTCACTTTGAAGATACATTTTCAAACAATCTCCCCTACTCCAATAAGAAAAGAGTCATTCTTCGTGTAATACAAGTGTTTGTTATAAGCATTCCCTTTAAAAAGCAGTTTGAGACTCTGTGAAATGGGAGGTACTCTGTTTTCATCACACCAGAGATACTGTGCCAAATGGTATAGAATCACACCGTATCCTGCAAGCCTTTACTCTTTGTCTGCCTTCTCTTTCTGAGCACACGGTTGTCCATTAGCTTACTTGACCAGTTAGCTTTTGTTATGTTAAACAGTCATGGAAAGACTAAGGCTCTGGTCTGTCCTATATTCCCGTGCCTTCCAACTGCACTCAATGCTATTTGCATGAGAAGCGACATTAAGACACAGTTTGATTAAATCTGGGGCATGCTATGGTGTGATGCAGTTCCACATTAAAGTGGAGGCCTGGGCTTAATGAACAGAAGGGTCCTTCCTCTTGTCTAGCCTAAGTTCCTAAGAGAATGGGCCACTCATGAGAAAAATGAAAAAATATAATAAATAAATAAATAAATAGGTCCTCAATAAAAAGCCCCTAAGTGGGGATACTGCATCCTTAAAGTCTTATCTAAGACTTTTATCTAAGGTGTGCTGCCCTCCGTGGAAGACAATGCCATGGTAAATCTTACTGTGTGTTCTTCTACTTGTAGATAAAACAAATGTGGTATGCCTGGAGAACATAGACAAACTAAGGACCTTAAAAATAACTCTGAAAGATAATTTCAGCCAGCACTTGCTGGATGGGGCCTCCTGTAGTCTACCAGGATGATAGTACAAGAGGAAGATGTTTGGTCATGCCAAACACAGAGGATACAAACTATTTTCCGTACCACCCTTTTCATCCCACTGCCTGCAGCACACGTGTCCAGGTTGTTTCTGAGGATCGGGTTGGGCCCACACAGCCTTGGGTACTTTTATAACCCCCTGACCTTTCCCTCTTCCTTTTTAAAGCTCTGTTACTTCTGTTGCAAACACTCCAAGGATGGATGGATGGATGGATCTGCTAGTGGTGACCTTCTGTTCATTGCCAAAATGGACTTGGTTAACAGGAGAAATTTACCTACCAGCATTGCTTGTGATAATTAGCACATACCATGGATAAAACAGCCACAGCCCACATTTTCTCTCTGAATGCACAAGGCCTTTGGATGGGCAAGCAGCTCATGGGTAAACAGGGAAGCAGCTGCATAACCTTCACCTTATGCAGCTGCTCTGGAGAGAATTGGCTCTTCCCAGCGCTATCACAATTGCCTGATATTAAAAACGCCACTGAAAAAGCATTATGTAGCTTTTAAAAAAAGAAAGTCTCTCCATCTATCCTTGCATTGACTTTCTTACCTTAACACTGACTGCACTTTGTTGAAGATATCACCCCCACTGAACCTGAAATAGGACGTGTAATGTCTTCTGGCAAGATCAAAGACTGACATTTATAGTTTTTACACAAGAACCTCTGAAAACTCTTGAAGAAAATCTATTTCCAATGCAAAAATTCAAGTTTTGTTTAATCTTCTCAGAAGGTTTATTTGACTAAAATTTACATGAACACACATTATTTCAAAACTGTACAACTCTCAATCCAAAGTACAGTCTTAATAACCAATAACCAGCTTTTGTTGCATCTCCAGCCACGGATACTAGAAAATCTACTGTTGTATTTACCATGTCCTGAAAAAGGAACATATGGCAGGTAGGGTGAGGGAAGGAAAAAAAATTTCATTGAAGCTGTGATCCAGAAAGTGGCACCTGCAGCTGCACTCACACCACCTCAAGCCACCTTTGTTGGAGCTCTCTACACAAACGTTATCATCCTCCAGCCTGCAATGCTGTGTATCTGGGGAAGAAGTTCTGGACTGGGATTGCCAAACTAAAGAAGGTTACTTTTCTGGGGGGTTCAGTGACAGAGCTAGTGGCTTTAACCTCACTACTCCTACTCTAAATCCTATGAGAATTTTAGACTTTTCAGCTTTGATGCTACTGCCCTTCCTCAAAATAGCTTTGTAAGGCTAACCAAGTGAACACAACCAGAGTATTTTTAAGATGTACATTATGCTCCGTTTTATTATTAAAGTGCTGGCTGTTCACTTTTCCTAAGAAAAGGCACAAGATCTCCTAAATAAAATACGTCAATGTACATTGTGGAAATAAAATATTAAAAATAGGACACTAAAGACCTGCTTTGGACTATCTTTTATCTCTGCATGCTCACAACAGTTAAGCACAGCTTCATTTAATTCTGCGTTAGCCTAATTGCTGGGTACCTACCACATCCATCTGGGTGCATTATAGCAAATACGTGCACCAAGGGCTTAATGAGTCAGACACCTGCTCAGATGAACAAATGGCTTCGAATTATCATTGATAATATCATATATACGTTTAAGCTGCTCTTAATTTAAAAGGAGTGCCAGGACATGTTTATGCACAATAAATAAATAAATAAATAAATAAATAAATAAATATGATTTTTTTTAAGAAAAGGAGATGTGTACCAGAACTGATTAGATTACTCCAGTCATGTTACATCTGCAAAAAATAATGAAACGTCCCCAGGACCGTCCTCTGGCAACCCAAACTGAATGCCTGCACCCGCATTATTAAACTGTGTGTGTGAGAGCCCTCAAAACAGGGTAATCCTGTTGGGAACTTTCCTGCAAAATGTGCCTGAAAAACTGGGGGTGGGGGGGGGGATGCGAGTTGACTTGGATCACAGCCGTGACAGGGACTGCTTCAAACGTATAATAGCATAAAAGATCAGATCTTACTGCCAAGAAATTTTCCCTGGCACTGTTTAATTTACCAGTCTAATGTGCTAGTGAGCCCAGATCAGCAAATGTGTCTGTCTGAAGAGATGCACAGTGCGGGGGAAGCCATTTCAATTCGGCTCCTGTTACACAGAAATACCATCTTCATGTTTCTATACCATTAATACAATTTTCATGCAATTTTCTGTTCTCAGAAAGATTTGACTATTAAGTAGCCTACTCTGAGTAACTGTAGGCACTCCCCAGTCAAACATCCCAAACAGCCTCCTACGGCCAAAAGAGTTGTTGTGCTTGTGTTTATGGTGACATTTCAGAAAAATAATGCAGCGGAATAATGAACAAAAGCAGTGATACAACAGGATCATAAAAGCCTACTTCAGAGTCAGTACATAAACTGGCATTCCCAGCCTCGTTTTCATTTATGCTACTTGAAGCATTTAGTGACATTTCTCTCAAGGTTGTTTTTAAGGCTTGAAGGAACACAACTCCCAGTACAGGCCCTTTTCAAAGCCTAGAGCAGATGTAGTGGCACCTGGTTAATAGTGTCTTTTTTACTGGTGTGGTGCTCCTGTTGCTCTAAGCCAAGGCCACCCGATGGCATTATTTAATTCTGGCTCAGCTCTTGCACCACACAGTAAGTACACTGAGCTATCTTCTTCCTACATAATACCTTCTTCCTTCATCTTTCTTTCTATGTTTGCACAGGTAGGAGGGTCCTGGCTGGGAGTGTCAGCTCACTTCTTGAATATTTCATCCTCTTCCTTCAATTAATTCCAACTTTGGGTGCTGCATCTGGGGGTTCTGTCACATCAGCACCCTCTTGTCCTACATCAAATTCAAGTCTTAATACCAGGGTACGGTAGGTTTTTGATATGAAAATGAGAGGGTGCTGCCAAATTATTGCTGGTACATGCTCACACAGAATGCATATTTGTGTATTTGTGTGCATGTTTGTGTGTCCACCAGAACACACACTAACTAATATATGTCTCTTCCTTTTCCATCCTTTACTTATTGCACTCCATTTTTACATATTGCAATACTTCTTTCTTTTATAATCAGAAGCAGCATCTGTCTCAATGCTACTGAAGTCCCAGAGGGGCTCTTAGATGATATGTCATCGCATACATTTTGTTTTAAAACAGTCTTTGGTAATGGCATACCATAGGATAACATGGGCAAATGGAACACGTCCAAGCAATGTGGTTGTTCCTTAATTTCTTCCAGTAAGAGCACTGAAAGTTTCTATCACCATTAGATAAGACACCGCTACCATGAAGATGTATTTCAAGAATGTTACTATTAGTAATATCTCATCCAAACATCAAAAGTTTAAAAACACACAAAATTCCCCACTGTATTTATTACAGGGCTTCCAAGAGAAAATATTTTGAGACAGAACAAACACTTTGAAAAGCAAGCCAACTCTGAACACTGAAAATTAACAAGTAAAAAGTACTGACAGCTGGTCAAAGATGAGCTGTTTCCTAGGTTTCTATGAAGCAGTCACTGTCTTACTATACCACTATCTTACAGATACCAATGTCTTACTATATTTTAAATAATTCAGTCCTCCGCTATAATGAGTGATGTGGTTTAGAGAATGTATTTCCAACATTTGTTATATGCCTTTCATTGGCTTTTATACAGCTACAAAACCATGACATAAACCAGAACACATCATGCAATATAGCCTTCTGTAAATACTGTAAGAGACAGACTTTGGTTACCATCCTTCAAATATGAAACTAGTTTACAGGCACTGAAGTTGGAATAGCAATGACATGCAGCTTTTTTGTTGTGGTTGAGGGAAAAATTGTCCTTTAACCAAAACTGAACGAGATGACTAGTTTGGCATAGTTGTTGCAGATGACTATGCACTGCTGACAAGTCAGAAAAAAAAAAAATAATAAAATTTAGACTCTTAACCATGAAGGATCATTCCAACAGACCTTTTTGATTCTTGGCAGTTTTCACATGCCTAGAAATCTGACTCTGCTTGTCCATTGGAAAAGGTTTGACATTAGACACTGCAAAGGGCACTAGGTGAAGAGAAAGATCCATGTCAGGCCCAGGCCCAGTCCTACCTGAAGGATCACAGTGTCTGGCCACAGTGGTTACTACAGGAGCTCATGCCATAATCAATCCCCATGCCATAATCACCTCTATATCGTATCACAGACATACAGGACTACTTCCAATCTTTGTAGTGTGTGCAGAACACACTACACAGTACATCATTTGGTGGTGAGCTGATGCTTTTCAGCATCCTTCTGGGGTCACCATTTTCTCTTCCTTCAGACGTTAACATTTGGTCAATGCCCCGGTGACTTCCACAGCAGGCAGGGAAATGTTTAGGCCCTGTAGCCCTCCTGTTTGTGTATATGCAGTGATGCAAGTGTGAGAATGACACATTTAGGGCTGCAGTATGTCAAAGAATATGGGAACACATGATATTAATAGACTTCTGTTGTTAGCCTTCAGCAGTGGTCTGGTGCAGAAAGAACTGGCCTAAGAGTACAACCAGGTAAAACAGAATTTGGTAAAGAAGACATTTCCTCTGCTTAAGTTTCTATTTGTACATTTATTTGGGATTTTATAATGTTATTTACTGTTGCTCCCACTCCTAAAAAGAGTGAGGAAACCAACCGTATTTCAAGTGTGAATGAAGGCAGCGACAATCAGCAGTCTTCTTCATCACTAGTGGCTCAGGGATTTCTCTCAGATGTGGATCTCTTCACAAAAGTCCATACTGCTGAGGGGCCCAAGGAGCTTAATGTGGAGCAGAGCTGAATATAGCTACTCTGTAATGCAGAAGCTCTTCTAAGTGCTACTCCAAGGGATAAGCTAAGTTTTAGCTCTAATATGCATGTTTTCTTTGTTGCATTAGCTTAATGACTAAACTCAGGAGGCAATTTCATCATGATGGTGACAGGCTTTGAAATGCTGCCTAATCTAAAAGGAGGTTCATTGGAATCAAAATCCTTTTTCCTTCTTCCCCAGTTGAAAACAGAAACATTTGGGCTTTAGATTCCAGAATTCAGTTTTCTGCTCTCCTAGAAAAGAGCATTTTTAACTGGAGATTGCGAAAGTGCTGCAAAGAAGAGTTTAGGAATTTTTATGTCCTATCTCAGGGACTGTAAATAAGTGGAGCTTAGCACAAATGTGATGCCAAACAAGTCTGGGCTAATTAGAAACCTTAAAAATAGGCACCTTTCTATGGAAAGTGAAACTTCTTACAGGGCATAGACTTCTTTTTAGTCACTGAACATACACAGCTAAACTGTTATAGATGGTATCTAGTAGAATATTTGCTAGATGCTCAAGAAACTGCCAAATGTTTTCCATAACCCCTCTTTTTAATAAAATATTCCAATACATCTGTACTGCACTAAATCCTACGCTGCTATTTGGCATGAGCTGTATCTTCAGACCGCTCTGCAGAGCTAAACTGTGCCAAGACTGTAGTATTGATTGCTACTTATTGTACACTGCATACTAATAAATCCTATCCCTGTGTCCTGGCCAGCTACAAATATATAGCCCTGGAGAAATCACTTCTGCATTTTAATAGTCCTGCCCTAATGGGACAAAGCACTTACAAGTACCTTCTGCAATTTCATAAGATGAAGAAATTCATCCAGCCCAGTCAGGCACATACACAGAGTAAGCAGAAGAACAGCCTGCCACGTGTTCAGCTCAGCTCACAGAGCTACAACAGGAGTATCTCCACTGGGCGGAGGCTACAACCACTTTACTCCCACAAGGAGAAAGAGAGGAGACTTCTCCATGGTCTAGATATAGTCTAGATATAGTCTATCCTATACGAAGGATAGACTTCACATTGCAGCATTCACACCGTATTTTTTACATTTAACTTTTTAACCTATACTTTAGCAGACATTGTCTCTTTTTTCCATATTTTTTCCCCCTGTTGGTTATCGTTCTAATTGAGCAAGCCATAGGGGACCATTCAGAAGAACAGATATTGCATACTGAACTCTGTAACTACACACATGTGCTTCTGGGAAGACTGACTCGGGAATCTGGTAAGAAAGAGACCTTGCTGTTAGATCACTCCATCCTTTTAAGCTTAAGACTGAGAGTAGTTATCTCAGTTTAATTTCACTCTGAACATTGCTGTTCCCCATCTAGTTGTCTAGAGACATACGCACACTTTGGAGAGACTATTAACATACCTGTGTTTTGCCAGACGTCTGAGGGAGAAAAGTTGTTAGTTTGGGGTGTGAATAAATGTGGAGTGAAGGAGTAACATAACTTCAGATTGACTAAATGCTTGTAGCAGCTCACAGTGACTTGCAGAACCTACTACTTTTCTTCTCTAAGTAGTTACCAAGCAATGATACATTTAGGTGCCTCAAATTTTTACTTTCAGTGGCTACTCACTACCATTTTTAGTTCAATTTACTGAGGAAATGAGACCTATTCTGTAGCATTTGGACATCTGTCCCAGTAGTAGTTGGCTGACTTCCATCACATCCACGACCAGTAAGGGATTTAATAGATAATAGCAGACAATTTAATAGCTCAGTCATAAGCATCTAGTATTATTTTAGATGTCTACATGCATCCTTCATCTGCTGCTCAGGAAATGCACAAGTCTCCAAAATATTTATTGTAGCTCCGGTCCTACATGGAAATCCCTAGGGCAGCACACCAACTTCATGTGATGACATAAATGTTTAGGCACCTGAAGCCTGCCCTGTTTTCTTATAATATTTGTGAAAATCCATTGCCTGCTGAGTTAATGGCCACAGCACCAAGCTCAACATACCTCCATCATCCTGAGAGTGCCAGCTGGCAGCACACACGCAGTCCAGAGCGAGCCACAGCCAGGTACTGCCTCCTTCAGACTGGTAGAAGTGGGTGGGGAAGGGCCTGGAGATACCGTGAAGAGGTTGATATTAAATAGAGAAGGAACTGCAGGTATGCTGGGGGTGATATGATGGGACAGGCTGGGGAGGCTGCAGTTACTGCAGTGGGATCAAAGCTGGAAGCCAGACGTGGACTTATAATAAACTGGACTTTCCACTGTTCCCCCTGCTTATTGTGCAATAAACTGCTTGTGCTGCTGCTCACAGATCCATCAGAAATGACCCAAAAGGGTCTGAGGCATTAGCAGTTGTTGCTAATCACCTTCCCATACCAGAGCTCTGGCTGAGCCAGGGCCAGGAGCAGCCCCTCAGGAGCACTCCTGCCCTTGGCACTGCACCAGGATGGTTCCCTGCTGCTCACAGGGCTGGTTTTGGGGAACGCAGCTCTCTCCCAGGTGTCCACTTGACTGCTCTTCAACCACCACATCTCAGCCAAATTAATACTCAAGGACAAATGTAACCCATTGTTCTAACTGCCTCGTTCTAATAATGCCTAAATTAAACTCTAACGAGAAAAACAATGATGTGCAATCTTAAATCCCACCACAATCAATGGACCATACGAGGTACCCCAAGACAAACAGACCCTACAACCTTGTTGAGTATTTCTGGCACGGTGAGTGAGGCCAGATGCAGCCTTGGGTTCAGCCTCTGTTAAGCATCTCATTTACACCTATATGCCAGTCACACACATTGTGCTAATTTTGTCTACAGAATTTACTCTCCCAGAAGATTTTGTTTAAAAAAAAAAAAAATCTTTTATTTTAAAATTAGAAGCTTTATTTATTTATTTATTTATTTTGCTGCATGCTCTGGAGTACCTCAGGTCTCAGCGGAGAACCAGTGAGATGGAGCGACTCTGTTAGCAACCCTGGTAAAAGGGGTGAAAATGACGACAGGCAACATCAGAATGAGCACCCTGAGTGAAATGGGACCAAAGCATCACTTTGCATGGACCTTTGGTCCTCTTCCTCCCTGAAGTCTTGTATTGGCTCCCCTTAAATTAAGGACAACTTTCTAACTGAACTCGGGACATAACATAAGGCTCTATGTGACTGTAATTTATGACGGGAATAATCACAAACTTAAACTAGATGAGATCTTTGCAGCTTCTGACCCTCTAGCTTCTCCACCACCCCTTGGGGCAGTAGGACCTGAGGTGCATTTACACACCACTGTTTTACCAGATGGGACCTCGGAGCCCCAGGCTGAGCTCCATGGGCAGGTATCACCCAGCAGGTTTTGCTGCCAGACGTCTGCCACCAGTGCAGGAAGCAGGGGCATGGCTGTGGGCCCCCATCTCCTCAGGCACAGCACAAAGGCACCAGGGCTCGTCTGTCACAGCAGAGGATGTTAAGTGCATTCTGCATGCTCTGGCAGTGGGTGTAGAGGTGACACGTCACCCTCTTTATCTGGCATGTACACCGCTGGCAAGTGAAATCAAAACGCAGCGATATGTTATTGCCCTGTCTGCATTTGGAAAACTCTGAATGCTTTTCCACGTGTCGCTGCTTAAAATTGCAAATTCGCAGAATTGTTTGTCATGGTGTGTTTGACTAATAAGAAATAAATGCCTGGGAAGTTGTGCAACAGGAACACTTCCAATGATCCCTGCTATCTGCAGCCTGCAGTTCTCTCTGGCGTTACTGATGTTTAGCCCGTCTCTTTCAAAGCCCCCAGTGCATTAAATCATTTCGTAAATTAAAAGAAATGTGCCTCCTCCAGCAGACAAAGAGTGGCTAGGAGATCTTCCAGCCTAACACCGAGCCTGCAAAAAGCTTTTGAAATCTCATTACTCATGTATGTAATGGACAGAGCAGCAGTCGCTGCATGGTCTTTTCTGACTATTGTGCATTGTGTGTGTAACCACTTGCTGTGTTGGTAAACGGGGTGGGTAATCTGCCAGCTTTGATTCCCCTCAATACAATTTTCCATAAATGTAGGAAATTGATATTTACATATTATAAAAATATTAAACGTGGATTCAGAGGACTGCCCTATACGCCACTTAATATCATAGTTTATTTAAAGTGTGTCCAGAAAACCTCATCACAACCACCTCCTTTATCCATTGCTTAACACACCAAATATTTGTAGCATTCATAATTTTTCCCTCATGTCTGTCTCAAAAATCCAAAGCCATTTAAGCATGACCAAGGCTTGGATTCATTAATGTCTAATAAAGAATGAGTGCCGGCTGTAGCCTTGGGCAAGTCAGGGAGCTGATAATCACTTTATCCCTCACTCCTCCTTCCTCCTTCCCATCCTCTCTGAAATGAGGAGAATTAGTTCACACTAACCTGTTCCTGACAGCAGACAGCAACAGAATCAAGAACTTGAGGCTGCCTTCTGCAAGACTTGAGTGAAACTGCATAGTGGATTCAAATATTAGAGCACATACCTAATTATGACCTCCTAAGTTACATTTTCTTAGCAAGCTGGGACAAAAATCACTTCTCTCCATGCCCACTCTGGAATTAACACATAAAAATTTTCATTTTAGCAAAATCTATTTACAAAGATTAAGCTGTGTTTTCCATATGCATCCAGACATGGAGATTCTGGAAAGTGCAATCACAAAAGCCATGCCACGCCCTGCTCAGGGCTGCCTGCTATCTGTCAGGCCCCAGAAAAGGGAGCCGTGCACCCGCATGGGGAGGGGTGCTTCAGACCTGGAAAGCCCTTGCACAGAGCAGATGGGATCAGCGTGGGATGAAGAAACATATTGAAAGCCGCTGCTGTGGGGAACTACCGAGAATTGCACATTTTGGCTCAGCCCCGAAGGCAGAACCGACGGGTCCACTCACTTCCTCTGCTCAGAAGGAAGGGCTCTCTCTGTGTAGACATACGGTGATTAAAACCATAGCTGGCTAGTAACTGTGGGTAAAAAAATCATCCCAAACCTCTGATTCATTAACCTCATCACACTTTGCTATCAGGAAATTACTCGGTGAGCTGGTATAGGCGCAGTAGAGCCCAGCTCTCTGCAGTGCACGGTACCCCAGGGCAGGCCTCAACACCAACACAGCCAGATTTTCTGTCCTGGAAGAAGCAGTCTGAGAGACAAAAAGAGCCTCTAGAGCCCCAGCTAAAGCTGAGATTAACTTCTGGGTCCAGGGAAGACTACTTAGGCAGACTGCTTCAAGCCTGGATGACCACAAGCTCTGCATTTCCCTGTTTAATGTCTTTCCGTGTCCACCACTTGAGGCAGCATATTCCCCCTTGTTGGTATTTGCTGTGTAATTTTACTTCTCCTAGAATTCCTCTCTTTTTAGAAATTTTGACAAAGTGGATTTAATTTCAGACTGGAACAAAACCAAATGTCAAAATAATAACATTTTTTCTGTGAAGCACGCTTGCCTAAGTTTGGCCAGATCTGATTAAAGAGAACTAAGAACGAATGTCCTCGAACTCTGCCCATGATTTATCTTCCAACTAGGAATCAGCCTGCTTTAAATGTCCTAAAGACACATGCTGAGCAATCAAGTTGCCTGAGCAAAGCAATGAATTCAGAGCTGAACAACTTGTGTATAGGGCAGCAGGCACAGGATCATGACCTGTGAGCTGTATTAGCCCGTAGCCCCAAGTGTGACAAGAAGGTCCTGTGGTCAGATTTCACTTTACCTAGTGTGGGGAGTAGCCTGGGCATGCTGATTTGCATCCCCCTTTGGGACTAACCAAAAGAATATGGAGAACTGCCTTTGAAAGGCGAACACATCGACTTGCCGTACCATTCAGGTGTCAGATTTCTAGTGCAATGGGGGATTTAATGTACTTTGAAAATCCAAACATTAATTCCCTTTACTTACTCACTTCTTCACATCCACTTCTTGCGACATTTGCTTCTTCTCACATGTTTTTGAAATTCATATGTGCTCTCACTGGGAACAAGAATGACCTTAAATTCCTGAGTGACTGGGTGGCTCATCAAGATTTCTTTATGAGTAATGAATTCTCACTCCCGCAAAGCTTCATCATTTCAGCTATTGTTTCCCTAAGGATGTGTCCTTCTGCGTTCAAAAAACTGCATGAGATTCTTCCCATGTATGCTGAGGCAGATTCAGCTGAGCTCGAAATGCCCATGGAGGCTCAGCAGCTTTTCATTCTGGTATCAGCATTTAGTTGGTCAGCCTTACACAGCACTAAGGATAACTTCTGTTCACGTAACTACAGTTATTCCTCCTCCTTTTCTTTCTGTTCTCATCCAACAGAGCTAATAGCAAGGTTATTTATTAAAACAAAACAAAACACCATGATTTGCTCTGCTCCTGGGAGCCATTAAGTACAGGGGAGATGTACCTGGGATGATGACAGATGATGACAAAGTGAGATTTCTTCATCTTTGTCTCATTACTCTGATGTTCAGCTGTCTCTGACCTCTCTCTACACCTCAACATCCCCACATATTTTAAAGAAGAACACATTTTGGGAAGGAGTGACCATGTTAATAACACAGGTAAAAGCAATATTTTCTTCTCATTTCTTCCCAGAAAGTCTGCTTGCTCTCAACACAAAAAGCTTTCTGTTTATAAATTTGTGAGGTTGAGGAGGTCAATTGATGTTCAGGCTTTTGCAAGTCCTGAGTGATGACAAGTGAGAATAAATATTTTTCTTTTCTCCTGGACTTACTTGAAGTTCTGTGAAGAGAGAGAGAAGCCCTTTCTTATGGAATAAATAAAAAATAAAAATAAAAAAAAAGGTTGTTTGAAGTGGCTGTAAGTGACAAAATAAGATCTCTTTCACCTTTTTAATGGCATAAAATTAAGTAATAGTTATAAAGGATTTTGAAAAGTGCCAGAAGAGGAGCTATTATCCACTTTCCATGTATTTAATTGTTATGCCAGCTCCTCACACTGTCTAGCACCTTGCAGCTGTTACTGGTGGTGGGTTTTAACAAGTGCGCTTTATGCCTCCTCTTTTCCCAGCACAGATTTTCCTTTTTCTCCAGACAACAAACCTTTGGGCTCATACAGCTTCACAACATGACACGGATGGCCTGAAGAAATGCCTTTATTCTGTATGCAGCACGCTGAGGGAGTCCCACAAGTGGCCAGGAGGACCTGCTCAGCTTCTCCCACCTCACGGATCTCCTGCCCACCAAGCCCTGCTCCCACCTTGCGGGCACAGCTCAGCCCGCTTGGTTTCTCCATCCCCTGCCCTCCAGATGAAGTGTTTGGCACAAACAGGCCTCAGAGCTGGGCCAAAACTCCCCCAGCACCTTTCATTTCTCAGCACGAGCTGCAGCCGGCCCCAGGACATGACCTGTCTGAGCCCTGTCCAGACTGCTTCTGATCTCAGCCCACAGACTTTGGAGAGTGGGGGCTGTTTTAATGTCTTTGCTCTGCTGTTAATTATTAGTGATAAGGGAGCAACGCTGTCCTTTCTTTGGGAATAAAACACAAAGCCTGTCTTCTCCGAGCAGTTTGCAAAGTAAGATGCTGGCTGACAGCTCAAGGACTTCTTTCAAGACACAAAAGAGAGTGCAAAATGATTGGAGTTTGTGTGGGTTTGGGCACGGACAGGGAAGAAAGAGGCTTTGTCTGCCTTTATTCCTCATACTTTCTTCTTCTTACTGACCAAACTCTCTAAGTACACACAAACAGGCTCAGCATCTCACGCACAGCTGCTGTTCATATTTTCAGTGCTAGGTACCAGCCTTCATCTTCACTTCCACACACAGTAACTCATATCTATAGGCCACTAAGGATTTTTGGGGGAAGTCAAGGGCAAAATTAGCTGAGTCCCTTCAAGTCACTGGAAGGGTAACGAGTGCCAGAATCCATGCCCAGCTGTTCACAAACCAGTGTCCTTAGCAGGAGAAAGTGCACACTAATCAATGAGTGTGCTCTGAAGCATCAGTGGGCTGGCAATTTACCTCTGCTTGCAGCACTGTACCCTCTCACAACAATTTACTGTCTTCTTTCCTGTTGAAATCCACTGATATAAACTGCCAGGCAGATAATTCTTCCTTGCAGCCTCATCAATTACACTTACAAAGGTCTGTTTGGAAATTAATAAATCTTACACAAGGAACAGGTAAGGACAATTGGTTTTGTTTAATTAAGAGGTAACTGTTGTAAGGTAACATCATGATGTTTTCCCCATCAGATTTCCTTTGTGTTACTCTGCAGATCTCCTGCAGAGAGAGGGGCTCCATCTAGCTCAATTCCAAGAAGATGGACTTTGTGCAGCTGCTCTCCTGTAATGGAAAGTGCTCGGAGAAGGAGCATTTCTCAGAGCTTTCCCAGAAACTATTGCCATTTTTCACCTAGTTGCCAAGGAAACTAGCAATGGACCCTTGGCAATGCAGAGAGCAGTGAAGAGAAAGATTTGCACACACCTGAAGAATCTCCGCAAGAAAATTTCCATGATCATTGCCATGGGTTACTTACACAGAAAAACTCCCATGAAGATTCACAGAGTCCTTTACTGATCCGAGATAGTCTGAGGGACATGTCCACTCACACTCCATTGCAATGTGGAAATGGAAGTATCATGATAGCATGCAAAAATGTAGTTTGGGGTGTCATACCTTCTCTTGCCCACCATTTATTTAAATGATAAAAACACCATTAAAAATAGTACTTTGTTGTATTTTTATTCTCTTAAACTGATACCTATGATTTTGTCACAGAGCTAGGTTTATTCTTTTTTGACAGCATGTTCCCCGGTAAGCTTGGCTTGATCTGGCTTTTGGACAAAATGTGTTTATAGATAGCCCATCACAGGAGCAGATACAGTCTGCAGGACCAAATCACAATTTCTCTCGGGATTCTCCTTTATTGGGATATTAGAGCACTGCCTTGGCCACCTGATGTGGGAGAAGGAACTACAGACCAGATGAGCAGAAGTAAACAGCGGGCTGGCGAAGGCCCATGGCATACCATTGGTGGGACACAAGGCAGGAGAAATTTGTTGGATCTCACTCATCACGACTGAGCTTCAAGAACTTTGAATGTGTATCCTTAATGAAAATAACTAATACCTGGCATAGAGAATGATCTTCAGGTCCACACACTAGACCGGTGCTTAACAGACATGGTTGGCACCAAACAGCTCACTTCATCTCTCTGTTCCTAAGCACCATGTAGAGCAAGGACAGTCACATTGCTCTCGGAGGGACTTTGTGAGGATAAATGTATGAAGATTTGTGGAGAGCTCAGAACCTATACTGTTGAGGACAAATTGATTTATTTTTTAATGGGATTTATACAAGCGATACATGTGTCCTGCAGGTTCACACTTTTACTTGTTTTATTCAGAGGTTCTCTTTCATCATAGAAGTAATGGCTAACTGAAGGAGCATAGAAAACACATCACAGGGGTATTGTGGCCAGTTTCTCAGCTGACCTAAACTCCTTGCACTGATCTCGAGGTGTTGCAACAAATCAAAGACAACCTGTAGGCACTCTGACATTTCAAATACTTGTAAATATCCCAGATCACAGGGAGTAGTGCAGAGGCTGCAGATAAAACAATTTCCCTTCTTTGGCCCACTGGAACAGTCATGGATGCCCAGAGGACATGATAGAAGTGATCAGTCCAGGGCTGTGAAAGCTCTGAAACCCTCCATTCACTTGAAATGCCTACAGGTGGGTACTGAGCAGCAACAGGCTCTTAACAGTGGCTCAAGGAAATCAGTAATCCAGAAAGCACACCTGGCTATTGGCCTGCTCTCATGCTCTGCTGCAGCAGTAGAGAGGAACTGAGCACATCCCAGCCAGGCTGTGCTGGAGCCCTGCTCCACAAACCACTTATGAAAGCTCAAGGCTTCTGTAAACGCTAGGAATAAAAAAAAAAAATAATTAATTAAAAAAAAAAAAAAAAAAAGCAGGCTATTTGCACCAACAAACCACTATTTTACACGTAAGGCTTCAGAAGAGCAATGTCTTTAGATACCTGACTTCCCTACAAGCTCCCACTTTCTAGCACTCTCTTTTCCACGGAAACCAGGATGGAAAACTTTGCCTCACTAGGTAAGAAATACAGAGAAAATACAGAGAGAGGGTGCAGTGTGGTGGAAGCTCAGGACATTCATACAGCTTGGCATCACCACCCCACACAGAAGCAATGCTCAGGTCTGGGGGACTTTATACAGAGGAAACCAAGCTGCATGCAATTAGCACCAGGGTGTGTTTGCACAAAAACAGGTTCCACCCTGACTGCCTCCACAAAAGGGCATTTGGTATGGCTGTGAGAATGTGGTCATCCTCAGAAACAGCTGTTTTTTTTCACTTTCTTGTCTCTGAATGTCATCTTTAGCAGAAGCAATATAAGAAATAAGGCACGTCACAAAGCTTGTTTACACCTACTGCAGGCTTTGACTATTTACATCTATTTGAGATAAAATCTGAATTGCTGTCATAGGCTTCAGCATCCTGCATTAGGGCATTTCCCTGGGCTATATTGCTTTCTCATCCATGCCCCATTTTTTTTAATTAAAGTTGGTCTTTTGACTATACAAAGCACTTATTATAAAATAAATTAATAGATTTATCATTAACCAAATAAATAAATCTTGCCTAAAATATCACATTTGTTTGGGGCTGGTCAAATTATTTGTGGTCTTCAGGTTCTACTGGTCACTGTCTATCCAGACACGGTCCTGGGCAACCAACTTTGGGTGTCCCTGCCTGAGCAGAGGGGTTGGAGCAGATGACCTCCAGAAGTGCCTTCCAACCTCAACCCTTCTGTCATTCCCAGATTCTGTACAACAAAGTGAGGTGGTCGCTGGATGGCACAGTACAGTGTGCACCAAAAATCTGGCATAGCTCTAGCAGCTGTTCCCCATGAGGTTGGAGCAGTGGTTATGTTGCCTCCTGGGAGGTATTTGGTGACTTGAGCAACCTGCATGTGAGGGATGGGTAGAGTAAGTCACTGTGTCCTACAGAAACTAAAATAAGAAAATGCTCAGTGCTGTCCATCATTTGTTTTTTTATTTCTATGTGCTCAGATTCAGTGTATTTGCTCACTAATATACACTGTTTGTCAACTG
The DNA here is from genome assembly GCF_047663525.1 of Anas platyrhynchos. NCBI lineage: Eukaryota > Metazoa > Chordata > Aves > Anseriformes > Anatidae > Anas > Anas platyrhynchos. Next base: position 50,532,061 of record NC_092588.1, on the reverse strand, counting down.
CATCCCAAGTGTATTCTCAGTGAATCAAGTAAGGTGCACCAGAGATACATTTAATGGTTTATATATTTACAGTTTAGATGAATTAGTTTAATTTTAGCAAGTTGACACTACTGCCTCATACTTCATCCTACTAACAGATTTATGTCTAGTTTGTTGTTTTGTTTTGTTTCGTTTTGTTTTTTCATCCATTATTCCTTGCACTATTCGCTTTGCCTTTCTTGCCCTTATTCTCAGCAGACTGGAGATGCACACAGATCTCTCTCTGGGGCCAAAGACACTTTCAATTCTTCCTCCTGCATTAATAACACAGACAGACAACTTGTCTTCTGAGGGCTTTTTACTGTATTTTGGTGCCTCATATTCTATGAAAAGATATACTGCTATGAAAAGAGTCATTGTAGTTGCTTTCTCCTACTTTATCCTCAGGGTACTGTCACTGTTATCTATTAGCTACAGAATAGCCTGAGTTTTTCATGTTTCTTAATAGTCTTGTTTATTATTTACTGCTCCTTTCACTAGAATACCAGCTCATCTCTGCCCTTTGCAATGTATCGGGCTTTAACCATTACGATTTTGCATTGTTGTTTCACCATCTTCTATAAAAGCACTCAGAGGGGGGAAGAACACATCGCTTCTATGGCTGTAGAAAATGTAACTGTGGGTTCTACTGAGAGTGACCTTTCAGCATCAGACACAGCATCTGCACCAGGATTCATAGGGCTGGGTTCTTTAAGTGTTTTGCTTTTGCCTGAGAGTGCCCTCCTTTGACAAGGCATTGAAAGTCTTTCACAATGTCTTGAAAGAAAACACTACAAAGTTGTTCCCTGTTTTTAACTATGTATGAAACAGAAGCTCTTGAGAGGGATGAGAAGAGGGCTGCTTGGTGACAAGGCCTTATGAAATCCTGATGCATCCGTGATTTATAGTCCCATTGACCACATGGTTTTGCACCATGTAAGTAGATCCAGCTGCCGTTCACCAGATCATTAAAGGTATGAGTCTCTACATATTCCTTTTCCAGCAAAGTAGAGCAGTAATACCTAATAAACAAATTACTGTTAGGCAAGTTCCAACATGTACAAGCAGCCTGTTAATGAAATTAACTTGCATGGCTAAAAAAAAAAAAAAAAAAAAAAAAAAAAAAAAAAAAAAAACCTCTTTGAGGACTCTCTTAAAGGGCTATTAAGTTTCTCCTGGGGTTTTCTCCGCAATGGGAGCCTAGCAGTTACAAACAAGCAACCCTTCATCTAAGCCAGGGCAGAGCTTTTTGTTGTGGTGATGCTTTGTTCTGCTTTGTCAGTCCGACCAACATAACCGAGCTCTGGACTTTGCTCCACCCTTGCCAGAAGTCCCAGAGAACATCCCTGCAGCCACTACAGCTCCTCCAGGTTTGGCTTCAACTTGGAGATGTGCACAGCTGAGTGAGAGATTTTTGTAATCGCAGAAGGGCAGGGAGGAAGAGAATGTTATTATAAGAGCCAGGCTTGTCTTGGCCATAGCAATAAATTGCTTGTGGCCAATTTCAGCTAATTTCTGCATGAAATTATCACATTTCTTTGAATCTCCAGACTATAAGCAAAGTGTCCTTCTCTGAGCTGGCTGCCAAAGGGCCTTTAGGACAACAGCTTTGACCAGGCTGCTACTAGAGGCATGTACTCCCTTGGCGTGCTCTGTGAGTTTATGAATACACCCGGTGCCAGGGCGGCTCAGCAGTGACTCAGCAGCAGGAAATCTGATGTAGATCCTCCTCATCGCATACCCAGGGTGCAGCTGCTCCCTGCTTCCTAGCAGCAACAGGGGCACCACAAACGGCTTCTGTTAAAGATGTATATACATTGCCCTTCCTACTGCAACCCCTGTGCCCACAGTCTACCCCTGTCAATATGGACCTTTGTACAGCTTCTCTTCTCTCCTTCCTTCTCTCGACAGATGTCATAGTGAGGCTTTGGAGAAGCAGAGACCCGCTTACAACCTGGTTTTGTACCTAAGAAAAGCAACCTCAGTGTAGGGGGGTGTGCAGATGTTTATTTGGGTGCTCCTTCTCTTTTATTTCCCTCAAAAGATGTTGTCAGGCCCCACCTCGCCTGTGCTGGAAGTCGCAAGGAGCTGAGGATCGCTTTGGGGCTGGCTGGGGCTCGGTGCAGCTGCTATGAGGTAAAGCTGCTCCATAATCCCCACCGCGTCAGCTTCCTCTGCCTGCAAGCCCTCGCTGCGTGCTCGCAGCACCGCAGTTACAGGCACGCTCTGGCATTATGCGCTGATTACATGGCCGGCTGCTTGATTTATTCACTTTCTTAATTTGTTTCTCCCTGCTGCTTCTCCTCTGTGTAAAGACCCTGCCTTCTGAGCATCATATTTTATTTTTTTCCCCTGCATTTAAATCCCAGCAGTGTCCCTCTGTGCGGGCTGGGTGTGTGTGTGTACGAGCCCCACAGCCGCAGGCCGCGGGTCGGAGCAGGGCCGCGGCGCCATCTCGCGTCGCCCCGCGCGGGGCCGAGCCGGGCAGGGGCGGCGGGGGTGGCCGCGGGTTCGAGACCCGAGAGGGGCCAAAGGGGTGGTGATGGGGGAGGAGAACTGCTGCCCCAGCACGGCGTCTGGCTGGGGTCCGGCGCCCTCCGGTGAACTCTTTCCAGGAGCCTGGGTTCCCCGGGGGTCCATTTTGCAGCCGGCTCTCATCAGTGTTTTTATAAATGAGCTGGACACGGGAGTCAAGTGCACACAGAGTTTGCAGATGACACTAAGTTGGGAGGAGCTGTTGACTCCCTCAAGGGCAGCGATAAAATAGAAGCTGGGCAATCACCAACAATATGAAGTTCAACAGGAGCAAGTGCTGGATTCTGCACCTGGGACGGGGCAACCCTGGCTGTGTGTACAGACTCTGGAGAGCAGCCTCTCAGTAAGGGATCTGGGGGCTCTGGTCCATGAACACAAGCCAGCAGCGTGCCCTGGCAGCCAGGAGGGCCAGATGTCCTGGAGTGCATCAGGCATGGCATTGCTAGCTGGTCAAGGGAAAGGACTGTCCTGCTCTGCACTGTGCTGGTGCAGCCTCACCTTGAGTGCTGTGTGCAGTTTTGGGTGAAACAGTGTCAGAAGGACATAAAACAACTACAGAGTGTCCAAAGGAGGGCTATAAAGATGGTGCAGGGTCTGGAGAGGAAGATGTATGAGGAGCAGCTGAGGTCCCTTGGTGTGCTCAGCCCCGAGCAGAGCAGGCTGAGGGGAGGCCTCACGGCGGCCTGCAGCTCCCTCACGAGGGGAGCGGAGGGGCAGGCGCTGAGCTCTGCTCTCTGGGGACAGCGACAGGACCCGAGGGGACGGCATGGAGCTGGGACAGGGGAGGGTCAGGCTGGGGGTTTGGGTGGTCCTGTGTGGAGCCAGGAATTGGACTCAGTGATCCTTGTGGGCTCCTTACAACTCAGGAGATTCTGTGATTCTATAATTATAAATTGTTCAGGCTCACTGAACCCCACCAGCTGTGCCTATTGCTCCGTAGCCACTCTTGTACTGAGATGTGCATGTACATAGATACCCTGTGGATGCAAAGCCACAGGCTGCAAAGCCTCAGGTTCATTACCAGCAGTGGTCTCTCTGCTATTCTCCACACTCCCAGTGATCTTAAACTGGTGCATGGACACTTCTTCAGGAAGGCTCCGTGCCACTTTTGCGGTATCTCAGGCTACTGTCCAATAAACTTGTAAGTGCAACAATGCCAGAAAACAGATACAAGGAAAGACATCTTCAGTGGAGAGTATTTCCACTGTTTGCACCTAATAGTAGCAGTTCAAGTTTGCTATGAAGGAAACATTTTTTACAGAGCATGAGCAACTGCACAATTCAAGTCAGTGATGAACTCATCAATGCCAGTTCAATGAAGAGACGAATTCAAGAAGTGGCATAGCAGAGAGGAAGCAAAAACTATGCTCAGAAAAAAAAGGCAGCACTGAGAACAACACATACATTGTTAGTTGATACATATAGACTTCTGGTCATTAAAAAGGAAAAAAAAATAGGAAAAACCCTCAGTAAGTTCAGTAAAGTGGAGAAACATTGACAGGGGAAGAAATGAACTGAAGGAAACCGAAGAACACAGAAATATCTGTTAAAAGAAAGAGTTAAAAAGGACAGGGTAAATGACAACTCTACAGAAAAGGTGAAGGGCTATTTTAACATCATGACTATTTTTATTGAGTATCTTCCCTTCTTAATCAAAGGTCATGTGGATGACAATTGGAAATGCAGTTTTGTCATGATATCATTCTGCTTTAGAGGTTATCTCAAAATACACTTACCTATTTCCACTAACTTTTGCATATATCTGCCTCCTACATTCCTCCAAGAGAGAGCAAAAGCAGGCTTGGGAAAAGATGAACCAAGTGTGAAGAAGGTGAAAGAGTGTAACCAAACCAATTCCAGGTGTCTAATTCCCATGTATTTAAATGGTCTTCAGGAGAGTTCATGACATATTGCTTTCTTTTTCTAGTCTGTATTTTTAAACATCTGTAACACTAAACAATTTTGTCATACTATTAAACATTGTCATACGCCAAGTAATAAAAGGTCTCTGAGAGGATTTGGGGAATTTATCACTTTAATAAATAATACCCTGTGCTTATTTGTACAAAGGATATAACAAAAAAATGTAAGCCCTTTTATAATGTCCCTGAATTCTCATTTGCAATCTAGAAAGTCAATACCTTCAGTTGAACTAGCACCTATTAAATATAAAAGCCGTTAGAATAGCTGCATGTTTTTGACCAAATTAGAGGGTTTCTGCTTTCATGGTGTTAATGATTGAGAATATGGAACAGTAATTCCACATTCCACAGTAAGTGAAAGTGCATTTGACCTTGTACCAGTTTGAAATGACCACATATAATTTCCATTATTACATGATACCAGGTTATGATTATCAGGAGTTTCTGCTTTAAAATGTATCAAATGCACTTCATTGATTCTCTGCTAGGAAAGAAGAATAGAAGGCTGCTGGAACAAGATGAGAAGTCCCACTGGGTCTTTCACCACATGCTCCCAATGGCACCAACCAACCAAATCCTGAAAGCCTCAGTCATTCTCACAAACCAAATTTGCTGGCGTGTTGATTTGTATGAAAAAATGCAGTGAAGGCAGTTTCATTTCAATAGTGGCAAGAGGCTATAAGTGCTCAGCAAACACTTGGGTGCTGAGTTTATCAATAAGTGGAAAAAACTGTCTGCAGTCATAAATCTGTACATGCTTGTTGGTGCAACCAGCACAGCCATTGTGAACTCTTACAGCTCCATATGGTGGGGTATAGACTTCTGTTTTGTTATAACCATTCAGGAGACTGTATTTTCTTCTTGGGCTCGTTGATGATAAAACTCTGTGGAGATGAACTGCATTGTGCTGCTAAATGTAGGGAGGGATAGGAGGTCTGACTTAGCTCCACCGTCAGCTCTGCATAATCGATTAATATTTTTATTGGCTCTTTTCAGTCCATACTGTGGCAGTTTGGAGCGAGCAGATATAAACATGTACTGTCAATGCAGGCATTAGGGAAAGAGAGGAGGCAGGTCAGTCATAACTCAAGGGAATGTCTGTCACCTATAAAATCAATCTCAGAAAATAGAAAGAATAATAAAAGAAATGGAATATGCGGTAATGGATATCGGCATTGCACAGACAAAACAATGAAGGCACTGCCTTACCGTAAATCTGTTGTGTGAAGCAAGGATCACAAAAGTTAGCCATGGATTTTGGACAGCACTGTATTGGTCTTATGCAGCCATCACACACTCAAAGATGCATAAAGCAGGTGTAAGTTAGCCCTGAAGTCAACAATAACTTAGTTATTCTCTAATTTTTTGAGCAGGTGAAGCGTTAGATGATCATTTGTGGTGTTTGCCAATCCCTGAAGCCTTTTATAATGTTGTCATCAACTTTTTATTGGGAAACCCCAAGTTTACAGTCCTTGCAAGAGTAAGGACTCAGCCTACAACATGCTCAAGGGTGAGCTGGCTTGCTGAACCGCCCTGCCAGCTCAGTGTGTAAGAGCACAGGTAGACCTCTATGTGCACATATATGTGTGCATACATAAGCTGTGCTCAGAAATACATTTTAACCACCAGAGAAAACAAAACGATAGCAGCTGGTAGGAGACGGCATTTTTATAACTGCTTGCTAATTTTTCCGTAGCTCATTGCAGAGCATTTTAGAGCAGCGATCTTGCCAGTAAGTGCCAGTTCTTTTCGTTCGGTTCAGTTTAATAGCTTAATAACGCGTAATTGGTGTTCTTGGGTACTGGTAGTAAAAGGACACTGTGCTCCATTAAGCCCAGGATATTTATTTTGAGAAAATGAGTGAGTGCACAATTTTCTGGGAGCACTAATCGACTTAAATGGATTTCAAAAAACCTTTTACCATTAAAGAGTAAGACTCAAATATGGGTCACATGCTCCCCTCCCAGGATGAGTCCAGGACACAGTCTGTCACTCACTCATTCTTCATTAAAGAAATTTTGCAGCTCTTGCCAGCAGTGCTCCCAGTTCATACGTCTGTGAGTGGGATCAGAGTCGGGCCTCCTATGCTTAGAGTAGACAGTATTCTTTATACAAAGGACATATCTTTTTGAAGCAAGTTAACTCAGTGTTATGATTGCAAGGCTACCCATTAGAAGTACCCCCAGAAAATCTGCTGCTGTCCAAAGATTCATCCGTGCAGAGGGATGTTAGTCTCAGGGTGTTTTTAAAGTTCTGCTATTGACTGGAGGGTTCTGCATTTGGACATCCCACACCCTTTCCTCCAGGGCTCATGGGCAACAAACAATAATTTAACACCCCTTCTGCTTCTTCCTCTGGACTCTGGCTCAGCACCACACTTAGGTGGCCGCTAAGTTACAGGGATACTTCCACGGGCTGATCACACTTGGAGGCTGTTCAGCATTTCCCATGCCTGTGGAGCACCACACCCTTCCCACACGTAAGATTTCTTAGTCCTGAGTCTTTAGCACAAAGGCATATGTAGCAGTTCTTCTCCAGCTTCTCATTTCTGATTAACAGTTATTTTATGTGGCATATCATCTCAGGCCTTTCAGACTAGCCTAAAATGTTGATGTTGTAAGCAAAGCAAACTTGCTAAGAGAAAAACAAACTTGGAAGAGAAAATCTAATCAAAAAGATGTGATGTACACAGTGCAACCCATGTGGCACTGTGCAGGTCTCGCCTATGGTTCCTTCATGTCATGGAGGGAAGCTGGGATTTTTTCTGTTACTCTAGCATGAGTACTTTGTTCCCTTCTGATCGGTCTGGCTCATCACCCTTCTCTTCAACATCTCTCAGTTAATCTAGTTTAGACATTATGAACATCTCTTTTTCTCCTTCCCTCTTCCTTTAAATAACGCACTCTCTGTTGAGGAGATGGGCTCTTTTTCTTCAAAATATCTGGTGTAAATGTATACATCTGTTTCAGAGTATGTGTCGTGCTTCAGTTTAACAAACTTAATCCCCCATTGCTACTACAACTAGTAAAACTTCTTGGGAAGATCTACCCATTTTATACCCACGTCACTCATCTCATGTCTAAATAAAACCAGATTAAATTAGTGAGCCAGCATGCTGTGTGTGCAGAGCTGGTGCTTGGCATGTAAACAATAAAACAGCAAAACATACAAACAATAGTAGAAAGAAGACTTCACATTTCACTTTTTATCACATTTAGTATGCATTTGGAATCTTGTCCTGCAACAATATTCTCATTTTTGTTTTCATTTTTATAGACTGCTTTTCTTTTGTAAATCCCACTCCCATAAGTATGGCAATGTGAGTTATCTACAGATGATTCATTTATCCTGCTGACAGCCAGTCTGTCCAATGAATTAGAAACAATCACAGCTCCATGACATCTAATTATACATTCCCTCTCTTTCTTAGAGAGGAAAGCAAGGCCTTAATATGCAATTATGCAAAAAGAAAAATGTTTTAAGTATATTTGAGAGCTTTCATTTGAGTTAAAATACTTTTTTCTTTTAATTTACTAGCCAGATATGCTGAATATACAAGATCTTCTGCAGAGAGTTGTAATGTTCTGTTGAACACTGGAGTTATGACATAGTATAAATATTAAGTACAAATTTTGATCATTTCTGCCTCTAGCTGCAGTTTCTCCATAAGTAACGATGCTTGTATTTGAGCACACAGATTTCCCCACCAGTCCATACCCCTGCATTCTCTTTCCTGAGTGTGGGGTGCATTGTTCCCTGCTCAGGAAGTTTGAGGTCCCTCAGCTCTTGGGACTGTTGTCCTGGAGTCAACGTCTGGTGTCATTCGGAGAAGCGTGTGAGCACCACACCTCATACCCACCACCAGTGACTTTAAAGGTAGTGGTGCTAAAGAGAGTTCTTAAACATGGTTCAGAGGACAGATGGAAAGCCGAAATTGAATCTGTAGCCCATAACCCCTCCAACAGAGGGGAAAGCCCTAAATAGCTTGTTTCATCACCAGCCATACTGGGACCGGCAATGTGACTCCTTGTTCACGGGTATGCTTCTGCTGTGAGAAGCTATCCTACATATCCAAGGGCTACATCTGAGAAACGGGGCTTACAAGTTTGGATCTGCAAAATTGTCTTCATCTATATGAAGACAATTGATAGAAATAAGGTGTCACAGAAGTGGAGTGTGAAAGGGAGGATCTGCTTCTCGCGAGCTCCAGGAGGTGACTCACACAGAGCAACACCTCTCCAATTTGATGAGTCCTTGCTAAAGGGGAGGATTCAGACATCTCCATGAACACTTTTACCTTCTAGTACAACTTTTTGCACTGATCAAACTGATCATATTGGCCCTCATGTAGCTGAGAGCAGGGCCGGGTGTCATCTTGCTTTGTTTAGCTCCACATTCATCCATATGGATCAAGTCCCACAAAAGCTTACATTTGCCAGCTGGCAAAAAGCCACAAAACTTATTGTTTCGCCATGCCTCCCGTCTTCGGTGAACACAATCCCTGACACCAAGGTCATCGTGCCCTTGTATGCACCACTGTCATATCTGCCAGCAGGTCTGAGGAGCTGCAGGGTGCCCGACAGCCAGCTGTAGGAGAGAGATGTGGTGGATCTGGCTCAGAATCATAAAGCAGAAATGAGCAGGAGGCAGGCAAAGATGCTGAGTCCTGCTCTCTGTAAGTAAAGGAGGTTTGGCTCTGGAAGAGGTGTTGAAATTATCAGTAGAGCACGTAAATTCACCTCCTATTTTCTTGTGTGCACCTATGTTTCCTGATGTCAACTTCAGGCAAAGTTCTCTGCACTGGGTTTTACTCAGGTGCTGAACACAAAAAATGTCACCCACCAGTGGGCAAAGCAATGCAAACAATAATCCAACTGCAGGAAATCGGGAAGGAAATCAGAAGGTTGTCTCAAATCTGCACATGCTTTAAACTTCATAAAATACCAGCTGCCAACTAAATGCCTTGGGGTTACTAACTGCTCAGAAACTGAAGGATAAGAGCCATGAAATTACCAAGATTCACAATTATGTTTAATGTAGCTGCTGAACCTCAGTATAATTAGTATTGACTATCTCTGCTAATCAATCTAAAGCAGATGTTGGAAATAAGAGGCTAAAACATGTAATCCTGGGTGCCGAAAGTTCATCCAAAGGTCCTATTTATGGTATGCCATTGCTTTCTTATGTGTTTTTTTTCTTCAGCGAGAGTTGAAAGATGTGGTTTAGAACCATAACTGACAAAAACCCATTTTAATAACTATTCTGGGCTTATCTCAATGTGCATATGAGCATGCCTATTTGGAATATTTCTGGCTCTTATGCATGCCTTTTATAACTGTTGCTGAGTTTGGCAAACAGCCACTTAAAGGCAAATACAAAAAAATACTGCAAGTGTCTCATAATTAGTTATATTACAACTTACAGTGTTACATGCTTTCAGAGCATGTTTGTTCGCAGGGTTATGGGATGCAGTCGCAGAACTGTCCCTAAAAAGGATTTGATTAAAGAAGAACAGGCTCAGCTCCGGGAAAGCATTTGTTCACTTGCTTCAGCCTGCCTATAGTCACAATGGTCCTTACATATATTCTTGGAAGATCATTTCCAAAATATGGGCAGAATGAATTAAAGAATTTCAGTTGCCTTACTGGCTCTTGAAACTTTATAGAGCTTTTAAAAGCAGCTGTAGCCCAAATAGAATTATTATTTCCTTGAGGTCTGAGTAAACTGTCATTGAAATTGAACTTGCAGGTAGTACCTGCGCAAACACCATCTGGCAACTCTCATGATATTGAAGTGGTTAAGTTTTCAAGGAACTTGGAAGAAAAAGAAAAACTTTCCTACCCGAAAGCAAAGAACAGAAAATTATCTTTCTCTGCAACGTTTAATGCAGGAGCAAACAGGCTTCACAGTAACAGTAGGGCAAGGAAGTTATATCAATATTAACTTAATGCATTCCCTCTTAAAAGAGGTCATTAGCAATAGTAAGTAAATCACAGACCTTTCTGTCTGTCTGTCTGTCTGTCTGTCTCACAAATCTGGAGTGCATTTGAGGGAGTGGCTTCAAATGTTGACTCAAATAATTCCATTTGTGCTGAAACCTCTGAAGCCTGAAATACAGCTCCTGAATCGCCCCCAAAACTCATCTCCAAGTTGTTTTTTTCTTCTGTGGCATAAATGGAAATGCATAAAGAAGGAAAAATCAAGTTGCCTTTGCATGATTGTTTTCAATGGCCGAGTTAGAAATCTACAGTGAGTTTCTTGAAATTTTATAGAAAAATCACACAGAGAAGACATAACCCTGTTTTTGCACATCTCAGGCTTCCTGATACCACCAGCTGCAGAGCAGACAGAAGTCATGCTGTCCTTTTGCATCACTTCTTCCATTTCCTCGTCCCTGGAGCCCCAGCCCAAGCCCTGTGCCTCCAGCTCTGCCCCAGCTCCACGCCTGCAGGCAGAAGTGGCAGCGTTTGTGCACAGGGAGCTGAGAAACACCAGAGGCAGGGGGAAATGGTGAGGATTTTGAAAGTCTTGAGAGAGTTTTAAGTGTTCCCTGCACAGACACAGCAGGTTACACACGCTATGGAGTTTGGAAATCTTTTTGCAAAGTTGTATGCTCTAGCTATCCAGCTCCTGGATAGCTCTGCTGGCTTAGAAAATACCTTTTACAAAGTATTTTCCTTCATAAACTTTTTTGTTTAAGTTTTGAAGATGAATTGATGGAATGTGAAACCTTAAGGATTTGATTTTCCATCGATCATTTGACTTTGTATGCTAAATCAGCAAGGCAGCTGGAGGAACAGTTATGTAAGCAGTAACAAGACAGCTGCAGGTTATTGTTTCTTCATACTATTGCTATAAGCTCATTTGTTGTTCAGAAATCACTCCGAACCCCGACAGAAACCTTCCAAAATCTGTGTTAAAAACACGTTGAGCAGTATTCTGTCACGCAGTCATCTGCTCAACACCACAAGTAGTTCCAAATACCTCCTGCGAAATCCTTTTTATAAATAGAGTTTCCCACAAACATATAGCTTGTGGGAGTGTCAGACCAGCTGCCAGAGACTGCATCTGCCTGTTGGGGACCCAAAACTGGAGAAATACGCAAAGGTAGAGGAGCAGCTGCAGTGAGACGCCCTGCTGGACCAAGTCCTCCTGGCCACGGCTGAGGCTGAGCAGACTGAGTGACTTACTCCTTCCACTCAAAGAAGTAGTTAGGTTAGTAAGAGGCATCTTGCTGGGTTAGGTGGGCCTAGATACCCACATAGCACAGGTCTCGACTCCGAGTCCTTCCTGTGTGCTTGAGCGGTCCTAGAAGCAGCCACAGCTGATCATGTGGCATTGAGGTTATGGCAGCAGAAGAGTTTAACCAATCCTTCCTCTACCAGGCCGTGTTTCTGCCAGCTGGACCGCTATGAAAGCTAAAGTTCCTAATAACCAGAGAGTGTTTATGGGCCTTTACCCTCCAGCTGTGCTGGATGAGTTCTTGGTGCCTCGAGTGCCCTTCCCATCAGCGAGAGGTGGGTCCCTCCAGCAGAAGAAATAAAACTCAGAAATAAAAGTTTCAGGAAGCACCACCTACAAGCTTAAGCTGAAATAGATTCTCACCACCACGAGCTGCACATGGACAAGAGCAGCTGGAAGACTGTCCAACAGATCTCCAGGGAAGGAAACTCAGCGTGCCATGTTGGAGATGTCCTTCTTGTCACATATGAATAATAATGTCAAGAAGGTACCTTCAAAACACTTTCTAAAATACAAAAGAAACATATAAACAGCTCACGTCTCAACACAGTATTACACTGCGAGTTAGTTACATGAAGCTCTTCCTAATCATTTGTTTCATAACCTGTGTGGGACAATACCAGGAAAAGGCTGCGCTTTTTTAACCAAGAGAAATATTTCCTGAATTTCTTTGATTGCAACCAGCTTTGCATGAACCACATGCTCACAGACTTGGCCTCTCTTCCAAACGCTCTCTTCTACGTGTGTGCCTACATTAATCCATATATATGGATTAGACTCCATATATAGGATGTGATTCAGACACCGTATTTAGGTGCACACAGTGTAGGTGTCTATGGCGAGGCAGCTCTCTATGGCACTGCTGTCATAAAGGAGGTCACAGAATCAAGTCAGTGCCCTAAATCATAGTTTTCCTGTGTCATTTGGGACTCGCAGGGCAGCTATTACACAGAGTTCACGGACAATTTGTGACCTGCTGCAGGGCAAAGGCCCTGTCAGAGACCAGGCATGGAGTCCTTGGGCTTGGGGCTTGATTTGGGTGCTCACACATGGGCATCTATCACTGCTTGAGATGCCTTAGGAAGTCCAAGGTGTGCACAAGGCTGGAAGACATGGCACAGAGCTTCTGGGAGCCGTGCCCTACTGAAATGGCAGTTAAATGTGTCCTGGCCACCTCAGCTGGCTCTAAGTCCATAACTGTGACTGAAGAACACTGCTTCGTGTCCACTTGCTGTTCCAGAAGAGGAGGGGTTTTCCATGAGTGCCATGTTACACGGAGTCCTGCGGGGATGGACCATCTCAGGCTGTACCAGGGGTCCATGTCCAGGCAGCCGAATCCCATCCTGTATAATGACACCCTCACCAACAAACTCACACAAAGACGCTCACGTTGTAGACCCCTGGCAGTAGAGGCCTGAACTGAGACCTTCAACTCCATCTCTGTTTGGAGACTGCCATGCTGTAGCACTTCACACTATGGGCTGTTCCCTTACATTGGGCCTACGTCAGGGCCTTGGTCTCAACCTGTCCCCACTACTGAGAGAAGATCAAACCCACTGCCTTGGTGCTGAGAACATCTACCCTCAGGGAAAACGCCTGTCAGCACATTCACAGAAGAACTTTGCTATTTCAAGTCCCCCCTGGCTCCCAGGATCACAGAGCCATATGGAGAGGACCCAGTGGACAAAAGGTGATGAACACCTGGTTCATCAGGTGGAGGTTTCAGAGTGCTGCTCTCTGGTGTGCAGAAAGCATCCTCAGATGGAGTCCTCCAAGGGTCATTTCTTCTGCATCTGCTTGATGTGCCCATGGTAGCTGACTTTTTATTTCTGTACGATACCTACCATATCCCATTTTTACCTTGGAGACTGTGATTTGCAGTGCAGGTTGTCTTCCAGACCATGCTGAATTATATCAGAGTTCCAAGGCAAGTTTGGCAACTGCTAATAGTGGCTGGCTATTTTTAGGTGTTTTTTTTTTCTTTTTTTTTTTCCTGTTCTTCTATCAGTTCAGATCTGTCCTATTTAAGCTCTATTTTAAATATATAGCTTTTAGGCTAGCAGTAATTTTCATTCCGTTCTGGCGTTATATTTTAGCTGCTTATAAAAAGAGCTTTTCAATTACATTGCTTCCACTTTGTGTGTTTTGTTGTTATTTTTTTTTTCCTAAAACTGTGGTATAATTATTTTGACCCTACACCTGTATCTCTTTTTCATGGTGTGAAATTCCCTCAGCAGGAGGACTGCATTCCCATTTAAACTCTTTGTTCAAAGGGGATTTTTTTTTTCACATACCCAGTAATACCTATTTCTGAAATCTGCATATGAGCAGTTCAGCAGGTATCACTCTTCCTAAAGGCTCTGCCCCTCAATCTCTGCTGTTTATCTGAGTGCTGCCAGACTTGCAGTGCTATAATTCACAAAGCCAAATTCAGTGACCCCAGTGCCTGAAAGTGGCTGAGCTAAGAGTAGTAGAGGGAGCAGAATTTGGCACTTTCAGCACCAGTAGCAGTAAGCAGAAAAAAAAACCAAAACAAAACAAAACAAAAAAAACCACTACTTTCTCAGTGGTATCTCAGCTGAACCCACACAGGCCTATTTGCCCTATGTGGAGCTAATTTTGACTGAATCCCATTGTTTTAAAAAAACAATTGGGAGAAAAAAAAAAAAAAAAAAAAAAGATAATCAAGGAAAAACATACAGTAGATTTTCCAAAGCAGCTGCCAAAACTGTCACACATATATGCACACAGAGGAAAAAATAGTGCAGTAGTGATGCTAGATCCTCTCACAAGCCGTTTTTAGCATTTTGCTAAGTGATGACATTCCCAAAGGAAGGAGGTGTACTCTGTAGTATACATTGTCTATCAGCAAAGTATGAAATATGTGAATATGTCACGCAAAATTGACTTGGCAAAACCAAAAGTGAAGGTCTTGCTTACTTTCCATTTCACAGGTATGTCTGACGTGAGCACAGTCATTCTAGCTTCATTACAGCTACAGCTTTACAGTAACAAGGGGGCCACGTACACAGACACTTTTCAGTGTTATACATAAGAAAGAAAACATCTGCAACCTATTGTGCTGTCATACATACTAGAGCAGTGTCTTCATAAAATATTTTCCCTAAAACATTTTAAAACTACTTGATTTTTGACTGCCAGAAATATGAGCTCCCATCTTTTGTTGCTAGAATTCTTTGAAAGTTTGCTATGCGATGGAGCAGAACAGCTGATGGAAAATCTGGCCTGTTTTATGGTGGAGTTTGGTGGTTGAGCATTAGAAAAGGGAACTAGCTTTTTCTTTTTCTTTTTCTTTTTCTTTTTCTTTTTCTTTTTCTTTTTCTTTTTCTTTTTCTTTTTCTTTTTCTTTTTCTTTTTCTTTTTCTTTTTCTTTTTCTTTTTCTTTTTCTTTTTCTTTTTCTTTTTCTTTTTCTTTTTCTTTTCCTTTTCCTTTTCCTCTTCCTCTTCCTCTTCCTCTTCCTCTTCCTCTTCTCTTCTCTTCTCCTTTTCATCCTTCCTATAAAGTGCATGAGTACATTAGCTTGAGCATAAGAATCCCAGCACAGCTGAGGCTGTCAGGGCCCTCTGGAGGCCCACAGCCCCAGCCCCCTGCCCCAGCAGGGCCACCCAGAGCAGGGTGCCCAGCACCACGGCCAGGCAGCTTCTGAAGGTCTCCATGAGGAGACCCCACGGCCTCTCTGGGCAGCCTGTGCCAGTGCTCGGCCACCCGCACAGCACACAAGTGCGGCCTGGGGCTCAGAGCCTGTGCCCACTGCCTCCTGTTCTGGCACTGGTGTCGTGGTTTAACCCGGCCGGCAGCTAAACACCACGCAGCCGTTCGCTCACCCTCCCCCCTCCCTCTCTGGGACGGGGGAGAGAAATGGAAAGTGAAGCCCGTGAGTTGAGATAAAGACAGTTTAATAAGACAGGAAAATAATAATAACAAAATAATAATAAAAATAATAACAATAATAATACAATGGTGATAATAGGAAAGTAATAATAGTATGTACAAACAAGTGATGCACAATGCAATTGCTCACCACTCGCTGACCGATGCCCAGCCTAACCCCGAGCAGTCCGGCCCCCTCCCCCCAGCTAGCCACCCCTATATATTGTTTAGCATGACGTCAGATGGTATGGAATACCCCTTTGGCTAGTTTGGGTCACCTGTCCTGGGTCTGTCCCCTCCCAGCTCTTACTGCACCCCCAGCCTGCCCGTTGGCAGGACAGAGCAAAAGGCTGAGATGTCCTTGGCTTAGTATAAGCACTGCTCTGCAACAATTAAAGCATCGGGGTGTTATCAGCACTCTTCTCATCCTAAGCCAAAACACAGCATTCCACCAGCTACTAGGAAGAAAATTAATTCTGTGCTAACTGAAACCAGGACATCTATCCACCCCTTATTCCATACCATTTATGTCATGCTCAGGTTACACTCTTTTCCATACATTCTAATTAGTCACCTATAGTAATCATGGTAGTGATAACATACAGTATAATATACTATTTAACATGGTACAATTCAGTTCATGGGCTATTCTCACCCAGTATTAAATCTCCTTGAGGTACACACCGGACCTCTCCGTTCTTTTGCATCACCCACCAAGTGTATCCAGGTCCCTGAGCGAAAACAATTCCACGAATAGGTTTGCCTTTTCCTGAGGCAGGAGTAGCCCAGACTGTTTTACCCAGCATATTTTTTACATGCACTACAGGAACTTTATCCCCATCTACAGTACGTAACAGGTTTGATTGGGCAGGTCCAGCTCGGTTGGTAGATCCCCTAGTATTGACTAACCAAGTGGCCTTTGCTAAATGCGTATCCCAGTTTTTGAACGTCCCAGCGCCCATTGCTTTCAAGGTAGTCTTTAACAGGCCATTGTATCGTTCGACTTTTCCGGAGGCTGGTGCATGATAGGGGATGTGATACACCCATTCAATACCATGTTCTTTGGCCCAAGTGTCTATAAGGTTGTTTCGGAAGTGAGTCCCATTGTCTGATTCTATTCTTTCTGGGGTGCCATGTCGCCATAGGACTTGCTTTTCAAGGCCCAGGATGGTGTTCCGGGCAGTGGCATGAGGCACAGGATATGTTTCCAGCCATCCGGTGGTTGCTTCCACCATTGTAAGTACGTGGCGCTTGCCATTGCGAGTTTGAGGGAGTGTGATGTAATCAATCTGCCAGGCCTCTCCATATTTATATTTCAGCCATCGTCCTCCATACCAAAGAGGCTTTGACCGTTTGGCTTGCTTGATTGCAGCACATGTTTCACAGTCATGAATAACCTGTGCTATAGCATCCATGGTCAAGTCCACCCCTCGATCACGAGCCCATCTGTATGTTGCGTCTCTACCTTGATGGCCTGAGGTGTCATGGGCCCATCGGGCTATAAATAATTCACCTTTATGCTGCCAATCCAAGTCCACCTGAGCTACTTCAATCTTAGCAGCCTGATCCACCTGCTGGTTGTTTTGATGTTCTTCAGTAGCCCGATTTTTGGGCACATGAGCATCTACGTGGCGTACTTTCACAGCCAGGTTCTCTACCCGAGCAGCAATATCTTGCCACAATGCAGCAGCCCAGATGGGTTTGCCCCTACGCTGCCAGTTGTTTTGCTTCCATTGCTGTAACCATCCCCACAGGGCATTTGCTACCATCCATGAATCGGTGTAGAGATAGAGAACTGGCCATTTTTCTCGTTCAGCAATGTCTAAAGCCAGCTGAATGGCTTTCACTTCTGCAAACTGACTCGATTCACCTTCTCCCTCAGCAGCTTCTGCAACTCGTCGCGTAGGACTCCATACAGCAGCCTTCCATCTCCGATGCTTCCCCACAATACGACAGGACCCATCAGTGAACAGGGCATATTTCTTTTCATTCTCTGGTAACTGGTTGTACAGTGGGGCTTCTTCAGCACGACCCACCTCCTCCTCTGATGATATCCCAAAGTATTTGCCTTCTGGCCAGTCCATGATCACTTCCAATATTCCTGGGCGACTGGGGTTTCCTATTCGAGCCCGCTGAGTAATCAATGCAACCCACTTGCTCCATGTAGCATCAGTTGCATGATGCGTAGAGGGGACCCTTCCCTTGAACATCCAGCCTAGTACCGGCAATCGGGGTGCTAGGAGGAGCTGAGCTTCAGTACCGACCACCTCCGAAGCAGATCGAACTCCTTCATATGCTGCCAATATCTCCTTTTCAGTTGGAGTATAGCGGGCCTCAGATCCTCTGTATCCCCGACTCCAAAACCCCAGGGGCCGACCTCGAGTCTCCCCAGGTTCTTTCTGCCAGAGGCTCCAGGTGGGGCCGTTCTCCCCGGCTGCAGTGTAGAGCACATTCTTTACATCTGGTCCTGTTCGAACTGGCCCAAGGGCTACTGCATGGACTATTTCCTGCTTGATTTGTTCAAAGGCTTGTCGTTGTTCAGGGCCCCATTCAAACTCATTCTTCTTACGGGTTACTTGGTAGAGCGGGTTTACAATCAGACTGTAATTTGGGATGTGCATTCTCCAAAACCCCACAACACCTAGGAAAGTCTGTGTTTCTTTTTTGTTAGTTGGTGGAGACATAGCTGTTATTTTGTTGATCACATCCATTGGGATTTGACGACGTCCATCTTGCCATTTTATTCCTAAAAACTGGATCTCTCGTGCAGGTCCTTTGACTTTATTCTGTTTTATGGCAAAACCAGCTTTCAGAAGGATTTGGACTATTTTCTTCCCTTTCTCGAAAACTTCCTCTGCTGTGTCACCCCACACAATAATGTCATCGATGTACTGCAGGTGTTCAGGAGCTTCCCCCTGCTCTAGCGCAGACTGGATCAGCCCATGGCAAATGGTAGGGCTGTGTTTCCACCCCTGGGGCAGCCTATTCCAAGTATATTGGACTCCCCTCCAAGTGAAGGCAAATTGTGGCCTGCACTCTGCTGCTAGAGGGATGGAGAAAAATGCATTAGCGATATCAATTGTGGCGTACCACTTGGCTGCCCTCGATTCAAGTTCATACTGAAGTTCCAGCATGTCCGGCACTGCAGCACTCAGTGGTGGCGTGACTTCGTTCAGGCCACGATAGTCCACTGTTAGTCTCCACTCGCCATTAGACTTTCGCACTGGCCATATGGGGCTATTGAAAGGTGAATGGGTCTTACTGATCACTCCTTGGCTCTCCAATTGACGAATTAGCTTATGGATGGGAATCAGGGAGTCTCGGTTAGTGCGATATTGCCGCCGGTGCACAGTTGTGGTAGCGATTGGCACTTGCTGTTCTTCGACCCTCAGCAACCCCACAACAGAGGGGTCCTCTGAGAGACCAGGCAAGGTAGATAATTGTTTAATGCCCTCTGTCTCTAAGGCAGCTATACCAAAAGCCCACCGGAACCCTTTTGGGTCCTTGCAATATCCTCTTCTAAGATAGTCTATGCCAAGGATACATGGAGCATCCGGGCCAGTCACAATACGGTGCTTTTCCCACTCATTCCCAGTCAGACTCACTTCAGCCTCCAATACAGTCAACTGCTGAGATCCTCCTGTCACTCCACAAATATAGATGGGCTCTGGTCCTTTATAGCTCGATGGCATTATAGTACATTGTGCACCGGTGTCTACTAAAGCCTTATACTTCTGTGCGCGTGATGTGCCAGGCCATCGAATCCACACAGTCCAATAAACTCGATTGTCCCTTTCCTCCCCCTGGCTGGAGGCAGGGCCCCCCTAATCCTGGTCAGAATCTTCTTCGTTTCTGTGTTTGAAGGATTGTCTGCTGGAAGTTGGAGCAGCAAACTTTTCGGAGAATCCTTTTTTCCTGATTGTTTTCTTTTGCAACTCACGTACCCGTGCCTCTAGGGTCGCGGTAGATTTTCCATCCCATTTTCTCATGTCCTCTCCATGGTCTCGTAAGTAAAACCACAGGGTGGCACGGGGTGAGTACCCACCATATCGTCTTCCTTGTGTGGGTGAACGCCTACCCCTGACAGCTGAGACACTGCTTTGTACAGGTGCGGAGGAGAATAATCTCTCTTCAAGTTGGTGAAACTTTTCAGAAAGTGTTTTCTCCCAGGTGTTCTCTTTTGGTCGGTGGGCACTGGTTGGTTCAGGTGGGGAGGACAATAGATTCTCTTCAAGTTGGTGAACCTTTTCAGAAAGTTTCTCCACAGCTGAGACGCAGGCCTGTAAGGAAGAGGAGAGACTTTCTTCGTACTGCCGGAGTTGTTTAGCCGCTTCATCCACTGTGGGTTCCTCATCCTCTTTCCAGGCCATTATTGCCAATGAGCTGGCATATGATGATGGTGCACTCCGTACAAACTTCCGCCACATGGGTCGTGTACACTTGACTTCATCTGGATCTTTGGATGTTTGTGTCTGGTCTGGATCCTCATAAATCACTTCCCGTACGGCTAATTCCCTCAGGTACTGGATTCCCTTCTCCATAGTGGTCCACTTGCCTGGTAGACATAAAATATCTTCCTTGAAGGGATACCTTTCCCTCACAGCTGAGAGGAGACGCCTCCAGAGGCTGGTGGGTCGTGCTCCATCTGCAATTGCTTTGTCAATGCCGGCGTCTCGAGCAAGGGATCCCAACCGTCTGGCTTCCCTGCCGTCTAATTCCACACAATTGGCTCCAGAGTCCCAGCACCGGAGCAGCCAGGTGACAAGCTGCTCACCTATACAGCGACCAAAATCTTTTCGCACATCTCGTAGCTCGCGCTCGTTTAGGCTTCGGGTAGTTACTGTTGCTCTTTCGGCATCCTCATCTTCCTCCTCCTGAATCCTTGATGGCCCAGCGTCGTCATCATCTTCGTCATCTCTATACTTAGTTTTGGCAGAAGCCTTACCTGGATTGGCAGAAGACTCTCTGCGTTCTAAACGACTTGAATTTCTATACCATATTTTCACCTTCTCTACAGGGGCAGCTTGCACTGCTACTGCTCGTTTCTCTGACACGGCCACAGGAGCTGGAGCGGCTGCAGGAGCTGGAGCAGTTGCAGGAACCGGAGCTGTAGTGGCTACAGGAGCTGGAGCTGGAGCTGCAGCAGTTGCAGGAGCTGGGACTGGAGCAGCAGTAGGAGCTGGAGCTGGAGCGGCTGCAGGAGCTGGAGCTGGAGCTGGAGCAGTTGCAGGAGCTGGGACTGGAGCAGCAGTAGGAGCTGGAGCGGCTACAGGAGCTGGAGCTGGAGCAGTTGCAGGAGCTGGGACTGGAGCAGCAGTAGGAGCTGGAGCTGGAGCGGCTGCAGGAGCTGGAGCTGGAGCAGCTTCAGGAGCTGGGACTGGAGCAGTTGCAGGAACTGGGACTGGAGTAGCGGCCGGAGCTGAAACTGGAGCGACTGCAGGAACTGGAACTGGAGCGGCTGCAGAAGCTGGGACTGGAGCGGCTGCAGGAACTGGAACTGGAGCGGCTGCAGGAGCTGGGACTGGAGCGGTTGCAGGAGCTGGAACTGGAGCGGCTGCAGAAGCTGGGACTGGAGCGGCTGCAGGAGCTGGAGCTGGAGCGGCTGCAGGAGCTGGAGCTGGGGCGGCTGCAGGAACCGGATCTGGAGCGGCTGCAGGAACCGGATCTGGAGCGGCTGCAGGAGCTGGGACTGGAGCGGCTGCAGGAACCGGATCTGGAGCGGCTGCAGGAACCGGATCTGGAGCGGCTGCCGAGTCCACCATAGGGGTCACAGTGGCCGTTGGATCTGTCACAGGGCTTGGAGTGGCCGCAGGGTCTGTCACTAAGTTGATAGCAGTATCAATGGCAGCTCGATAGGCATGAGCCAGGCCCCAGCACGTTACAATGATTTGTGTTACTTTAGAACTGCCAGAATCGTGACACCTTTTTTTCAAGCATTCTGCCAGTTTTTGAGGATTTTGCCATTGTTCAGGGGTGAATTTCCAACACACTGGGGGTGCCAACTGCTCTAGATGCCTGCCCATATCCGCCCATACTCCCTGCCACCCACAACTATCCTGCCCCCGGGCAGATCTCCAGAAGAGCTTCCCAAGTAGTTGTTTAACTTTAAGCAGAACCTGAAGTGCATTCATGAGGCAGAACAACAAGACTATGGTATTCTGAGTACTCCAGAAATATTCAATATCTTGGAGAGCTATTGTGACAAGCTCAGGGGATAAGAGGGTGGTGAAGGAGGAAGGCAGAGTGACCCAGGAGGATACAGGGGTGGTGAAGGAGAAAGGGAGAGTAAGCAAGTAAGGAAAAATATCCTCCCCTTTCCCCTCCACAGCTTGACTCCCTAATGGAAAAAAACAATAGGTATAATTGCTAATAGTTTCCAAGATACAGTTTCCAAAGTACAGAGTCGACGATGTTACTGAATACAAATAACAAGTTAGAGTCATGACCACATATTTCATCGTCTCATAAGCCATTGCTACAACACACAGCACCATAATGATCTGAAACCAGGGCCCGGAGAGGATAAACAACACGACAGAGAGTAAATACGGAAAATAATGTACTATAATACTCAATTTGGAAAACAGGCGCAGCAGAGTTGAGATTAAAGCAATCAGCATCATGACAAGTGACTATTAAGCAGGTCTAATCCTTACACCAATTTTAGTTTAACACACTCTGGTCAGATCTGCCGTTATCTCAACCTTTCGGGCCCCACGTTGGGCGCCAAAAAAGGCTGTCGTGGTTTAACCCGGCCGGCAGCTAAACACCACGCAGCCGTTCGCTCACCCTCCCCCCTCCCTCTCTGGGACGGGGGAGAGAAATGGAAAGTGAAGCCCGTGAGTTGAGATAAAGACAGTTTAATAAGACAGGAAAATAATAATAACAAAATAATAATAAAAATAATAACAATAATAATACAATGGTGATAATAGGAAAGTAATAATAGTATGTACAAACAAGTGATGCACAATGCAATTGCTCACCACTCGCTGACCGATGCCCAGCCTAACCCCGAGCAGTCCGGCCCCCTCCCCCCAGCTAGCCACCCCTATATATTGTTTAGCATGACGTCAGATGGTATGGAATACCCCTTTGGCTAGTTTGGGTCACCTGCCCTGGGTCTGTCCCCTCCCAGCTCTTACTGCACCCCCAGCCTGCCCGTTGGCAGGACAGAGCAAAAGGCTGAGATGTCCTTGGCTTAGTATAAGCACTGCTCTGCAACAATTAAAGCATCGGGGTGTTATCAGCACTCTTCTCATCCTAAGCCAAAACACAGCATTCCACCAGCTACTAGGAAGAAAATTAATTCTGTGCTAACTGAAACCAGGACAACTGGGCACTAGGGTTTATGAAAAATTTCAGCCATCTAGCAGTGCTCGGAAATTTTGCCTCATGTACCATGAAATAGGATAAGTTTGTGTCCTGATGATGTTTTGCTAGCAAAAGAAAAGAAAAAATGGAAATTTATGTGGCTGACACTTCACAGATGATTGCAACTATTTCCTAGCTTTATGATTGAGTTACTTTTTCCAAAATCAGCACTAATCATAACACAGCCTAGTCAGAATTGCCTCTAGAGTACTGTAAGTATTACTATCTAATGGCCTGCAAGGAAAGAAAGAGCCCAAGAGCTGAAAACTCAACACAAAGTGCCACTCACAGCTATAACAGTCAGCTTCAAAGGGATAAGGATTGTTAAAAAGCATATCTGGGCCACTGGAAAAAAGCACATAAGATGTTTGCCACCATTCCAAGGCTAATGCAAGAAGATCTTTTTTTCTATTTATTTTTTTTTTAGTCACACTGCACAGAGTATTCGTGGATTGATGCTGGAGCATAACAATGCTCCCCCTTTCGCTATTTCCTTTCTCAATAATCTCCGTCATTTGACTTGCTATTCACTTTTCACTGATGTTTTCAAAAAGCTAAATGCAGAGACTGCAGGATCTCTTTCCCAGAGGTAATAGATAATTAAGAACCTATCTCTGTGCATGTATAGGTAGGATTATTTTTCTCCAACGCATTAGTTTGCATTCCTTAATGTAATCCAATTTGAACTCATTACCGGCCTTCTTTTTCAGCTCATGGCTCCTGCTTCTTGTGTGCACATCTGTCTTTCTCTCCTTCTCCAGACACAACTGAATAATGTTGGCTTTGACACAACTTCCTAGCATGGATGTTTAAAATCTCGGTTTCTTTCCAGCAAAGCTGGGCCTTCAGCTGCTACAAATTCCACTGCCAGGTTTCTGCCCCGTGCTACCAACAACAGCTTTAGGGACTGGAGTGGGGTCACCGTGAAGGGTGCCACCATGAGTGGGGTCTTGTTCAGCTTCTGCTTGCACCAGGCGATCCTGCTCAGCTGTCTTGGTCATCTTCATTTACTGCAGGGCTATCAAATTTGGGTATCAAATCGCTGATGAAAGATGGAAGTGTTTCAGAGAGGCTAGCACTGGAACAAGTGCCACCAAGCTCCTGGGAGAGCTCAGTTCTTGAATCCTCTGGGCCTCCTCTGAGGAAATGATGCACATTTCTAGCTGCTGTACATTGTTTATTGGTCCAGGCAGCTGTGATCAGCTTCTCACTCTCTCCTGAAAACTTAGTATAAAAAGGGAATTCTGGTCTCTTCTCAATATCTCCAGTCATTATCAGAAGTAATGAAAAGTGCTGTTTTCCTCTCTGAATGATCATAAACTGGTCATCTCAGGAGATAATCTAAGGTAGAAATTCATTGTAACAGTCATAGCAATCGAATTCTACATTCTTTCACTTGGCAGTAACTTAAATAATGTACCATCGACAAGAAAGACAGAATTTTCACCCTTTGTTCAGGGTTTGGTTCAACTAACAAGATTTTCTGAGCTTGCACACAGGAAAAGGTGCAGGGTATTATTCTTATGAGCAAAATATTTATTATAGCAGGCAATAGGGGGAATAAATTTAAATCTGTGCTTTACATTTGTAGGACCAGGCCTTTGGATTACAGATTTTGAAGTAATTTGCTAAATTCTCCCAACCTTAGACACAATGCCATTGTGAGGTTGTGAAAAGGCTTCTGAAAGCAGTGTGAAAGACATTTGATAGCAAGCTCTCTCTGTCTGTGAGGGGGGGCTTTCTTTGGAGTCTAAATCATGATGCTTGTGGGAATAGCTAAAGTGTTAATAGTTTAACTCTCAGGCAGAGTTCAGAGTGGGCTGAGGTCAGGATGTGTAGAGGCAATGTAACTGCTTAGATGGAAGTCAATCTAATTAGAGCTCAATACCTTTAAAATGGCTAAATTATGGATATTATTGGGATATCTTGTGCTGACTGACAATCAGCAAGAGTTTTAATGGTGGAAAATAAGGTATTACTCTACGTAATTTATATATTCACCTTGCCACTACAGTGGGAGAGATGGTGTTTGCTACTTGTGAAACTGTATGGAAGGAAAGCAAGGCAGGTTTTCTTTCTCCTTTTCTTTTTCTTTTTGACAAGTTTGTGCCATTCTGATTTAAATTCCGAAAGAAAGTCAGAGCAATTTTTCTGTATCCAAGTGAGAGCTTCTCTGCCGCTCCAGTAGCCAAGAAATGCAAGCAATTGTAAATTTCCATACGACGCTGAATCCAAAAGCGACAGTTCAGACTTTCCATAGCACCTGTCAGGAAAGCAGTCACATCCACTGACTTCAACAGACGGAAAGCTGTAAAACCAAGTGCTTTAGCTATTGACTTCAGTAAGAAAAGCAATAAGCCAAGTTTGAGAGTTTTTGACAGTCTCATCTAGAAAGGATGAAATACCAAGGAAAGAAGAGCTGTTTGGAAAGACAGAAGTACTTCAAAACACTCTGGGGAACTGGATGTAAAAGCTGAAGAAAGATTAAAGCAGTATAAGAGGAAAAATACCCATTTTAATCACACAAGAATTATAAACCAACAATGTTAACATACTGTTAAAGTGATCAGAGTATGGTGAAAGCCCATTGCCTGGGATGCTCAAGGTGAAATTAGAGCACTTAGGGGTACAGCATGGGGAACCATCTCATGCTAGCAAATACATGTCATCCTAGGCTTTCCTGTCTAGCCTATTCATCCCTGAGCATAGACCCAAATACTGCATCTTGATTTTTAGGCATTGTCTCCAGTAAAGATGGGTTTTAATGTGGAAAATTTTCACTACCTTTTTTTTTTTTTTTCTCCTATTGGCTTAGATTACAGCCATAACCTTCCAGTGAAATAAGAGTAGAAAAAAAAGAAGACATAACAGGTCTCATTTTCTGCCCTCTCTAAACCTGATCTGTTTTTAATTCTCTCTATAGTTCTCCCTTTTTCTAAATGATGAGGCTAACAAGCCTCGTGATTGTTTTCTAAAGGCATGATACGTTTTGATAGCCATATGTGTATAGCAAGCACCTGGCTTTACGCCCAGTTGGTCAAGATAATGCATGTTAAAATTGCTTCACTATTGCTTCATTTGACACGTTGGATTTTGACCAGTTTTCAGCTGTAGATCTTTTTAAAGACTATGGAAATAAGATAGTAAAAATATCTGGAATAAAATCATCGCTGCTTTAGATTTTGTTATCTTCTTTTCTCTCTCATCACCATCTTTTTTAGACATTTAAATGAGACAATATAGCACAGTTACCAAATAAGAAAAATAAAATGAGTGACCTTCACAGTTTTGAACAGCTCTTTGATTATCTTTCTCCATTTCTCTAACTTTCATTTTCTTGTATAATTCCATCATTTCTCCTTTTTGCTGTGATGCACCACAAATGGCAGATGATAAATTGCAGTAGAAATGTTGCAAACAACAGATACTATAGTTATATTACGATAACATATCCCAGACCAGATCCTTGTTATTTCAGTAAACAGACGAAGAATCCAAGGGGCATGGAAATGAACTGCTCTCTGATTTCTGAAGGTGGCCCATCCATCTCCAGGGAAAAAAAAGTAATTGACTGAGTGATTTTGGACAGTTTGACTTGCACTTAATTTGTCCCAATAGACAGAGGATTTCAAACTTCAGGAATGTGATCATTAATAAATGTGACTATTAATAGACACCAAATTCTTCACTCAGAGCTGCTTTTAAAATGTGAAAAGTGACCTGAAGCATTTCTCTGAACATTTTGGTTCTCCCCAGCCCAAATCCCTTGGTGAAGAAAGGAATCAACATGCCAGTTGTTTCGACTGCGGGCTGAGATGTGATGGCAAGCTTGCATGTCATCAATTCTATGTGTGGAACAGATGAGGATGTATGTTAAGATGTCTGCTACATTTCTACGACAAGTTGCAAAAGCCCAACAGGGCATCCAGAAGAGGCAAGGTTAATGCCAGGTGTCTGAATTTTCATGAATACCTCCTAGAAAGGTGAAAGCAGGACAATGCCCAGAGGTCTTTATGTGGAGATCAAACTCAAGTCAAAACAAGAACAGAAAACAAACTTGTTTTCTTGTCTGAATTCCTTGAAGGGCTGTGTGTATAAGGCGCCAGAGTATGGTTATCATACCTATATCATATCATGCCTCTTGAAGGAGGAGGTGTAGACTAGCTTAAAGAAAAACTCAACTTACTGACAGCAGTAGCCTGCCATCAGCACAGCAAGCTGCAGAGTGAACACCCATCCACTGCCCATCTCTCCAGGACTTCATTAACTCCCAATTGCCTTCAGCAAACCATCCTCTCCTTCCTCATGGCAAGATAAATTATGGCTTAACTTGTACTTACGGTTTTTCAATTAAGCCAGTGAGGTCACACAGATGAAACCGAGAGCAAGATTTGATCCCTTTACTTGGTACATGTTTTGATTTTCATATATCTATAAGCAGGGAGGTTTCTTAATAACAGTGCATTCAAATCAAGCCTAGGATGGTAGATTTTTAATTAGGATCGGAGGGGCTCAGAAAGCATACTGGTGGTGGTTTTACCCTTCTGGGCAGCTGAACCTCACCATAGCCACTCTCTCACTCCCCCTCCTCAAAGGAAAAGAGGGAGAAAATACAATGGAAAGGGCTCAGGGGCTGAGGTAAGGACAGGGAGATCGCTCAACAATTATTGTCATGGGCAAAACAGACTCAGCATAGGGAGATTAATATTTATTACCTGCTACTAACAGACTAGAGGAGTGAGAGACTAAAAGCAAACTATAGACACCTTCCCCCCTACTTCAACTCCTTCCCCCAAGCAGCACAGGGGAACAGGGAATGGGGGCTGCGGTCAGTCCCTGATGCTTCACCTCCGCTGCTCCTTCACGGTCCCTCTCTGCCCCTGCTCCCCATGGGGTCCCTCCCAGGGGATGCCGGCTTTCCCCAACTAAGCCTGTGGGGGCTGCCCACAGGCATCAGCTCTTCAAGCACTGCTCCCACACGGCTCCGTACCACGGGGTCCATCCCCCAGGAGCAAACTGCTCCAGCACGGGACCCCCACAGGTGGGCGGCAGCTCCCCCCAGACCCCTGCTCCTGCGTGGGCTCCTCTCCACAGGCTGCAGCTCCGGCCCAGGGCCTGCTCCTGCGGGGGCTCTCCATGGGCCCCAGCCTTCTCCAGGCCATATCCACCTGCTCCACTGGGCTGCAGCGTGGAGATCTGCTCCATGTGGGACCCATGGGCTGCAGGGGGACAGCCTGCTCCACCAGGGGCCTCTCCACAGGCTGTAGGGGAACTGCTGCTGCCTGCCTGCAGCACCTCCTGCCCTCCTGCTGCACTGGCCTTGATGCCTCAGGGCTGGTTCTCTCACATTTTCTCACTCCTCTCTTCCAACTGCTATTGCTCTTCAGTTTTCTCCCTTTCCTAAATCTGCTCTCCCAGAGTCCCACCCAGCATCGCTCCCTGGCTCGGCTCTGGCCAGCAGCAGGTCCCTTTTGGAGCTGGCTGGAGCTGGCTCTGCTCTGCCATGGGGCAGCTGCTGGGCTATGCTCACAGAGGCCACCCCTGCAGCCCCCTGCTACCAAAACCTTGCCATGTGAACCCATACATCTCGATATCTCCAAGTCCAGGATTTCTGCTCAGAAAACTGTCATACTAATTTTGGAATAGAGCAGTAACAGAATTAAGAAAAGTCAGAGATCTGGGGGCAGCACTGAGTTCTGAGGCACTCCTGTGAGATTTGTGCACCACGGGTCAAAAACAATTATTTTGAAATGCATTAGGAAAATCACTTGTGAGAACCAAGGAAGCAAATCATTCATTTAGCTCCTTGATCACAACTTTAACCATGTACCTATTTCCAAGGTGAGCCAGAACACCTCCTTTCCATATTACAGGCTTACATCCTAATTTCTCCTCTCATATGTATGCACTTTACACCTGTATAAAATTTGGCAGAGCCTTTTACAATTACAGCAGAAGAAATAAGTGGCTAATCAGACCTCATATCTGAGATTACCATACCCTGACCAAGGGATTAGCTGGGCATCTGCCCTGTGGGTTTATAATTCAAGGTGATGGAAGTAGTTCAGCTCCTAGCCTCACTTTAGGATGGCACTTCAGCTTTTGCCCTGCACATAAGTCTTAATTGTTCAGGCAGAAGGAAGAATCAATTCTTATGTTCCCTGCACACTGGCAGCCTGAATTGTAACCTGCAGCCCAAGGATAAAAGCTCGTCTGGGTCACTTTTATTCAAGATGAAAACCTGAGGACTTTTGCTTTAAAAAAAAAATGTAGGGGAATTAAGCTAATACGTAATAGGATGGAATGCTTAACAATTTTTGGCTAATTTCTCAGCACTAACAACTTCATCAAAAACATGTTCCACATGTAAAACCCTTGAAGGAGAAAGGCAGTGAAGGGGCCTGGGGGAGAATTAGAAACCCAAGGACAACACCCTCCCTTCTTCCTCCTCTGCCAGCTCTCTCATTCCCCATCCCGTCTCATGTTGTGATGATGGTTATTGAGGCTGCAGGCCCATAAACTCTGCACTGCTGCAGCATGCTACAGTTAATCTGCTAGTCACTTAGGGACCAGTTTTGTCCTTGTTTCAGGCTGTGCAGGAGGCAGGCTTCCCACTTTATGGGTTGCAGGTGATAAATGAGTACGACCACCTCTTCTCCAGAGAACTCAGGGTATTTCTCTTTGTCTTTGCACATGTTCTCACTCTGTGAGACGAATAAAACAACTATGGAGTGATCAGCTCCTGAATCCACTTTGAAAACACACTGATGACTCTCTGAACAACAAAAAAAAAAATGCAGACTTAACAGTTGTTATAATCAACAGTGTCATGTAAGGGTTTCAGAATGTCAGTGACAGCCTAAGATGTTACTAATAACAACAGATTGATGTTCCACATTAGATACCCCTAAACAATTTCTGTGTCACATATACTCTGCTTTACAAAACAAAATAAGATTACTGTCCCTCCAGTGAGGAAGGACCAGGACCTTATGGTATTTAGGCATCCTATTCAGACTCGCTACAGTATGCTGATACTTCATCAGGTTATGGTTGCACCCAAACACATGATGCCTGTTTCTGGGAGCAAGCTTTGCAATGTGAATGTGGACTTTTCTCTCTTTCTCTCTCCCCTGTACATGTGTATATCCCAACCATTAAGAAATTTAGTCTACCTCCCTAGACCAGACTGAGGAGAATGAAGGAGCACTGGTTCTGAGATATGACTTGGAAGAAGGCAATAGGATGGACAAAATATCTAAGAATCAGGAGCAGCAGATGAGATTGGAAAAATAAAAATAATATATATATATATATATTTAAATAATAAGAATAAGATGCAGACTCACTTTTAGTGAGGTATAATAAGACAGGAAAGGGGTTGGAGATAAGGAGATAACAAATAAGGTCAAGACTAAATGTCTAAGATGAGAAAGAGGAAAGCATGACTCTGTTGCAAGGGAAGAAAGCCAGGCAACCAAAAAGTAGGGGGAAAAGTAAGAAAGTCTGAGTACAGGTAGAAAACAGATATTTCAGGGAACTATCTGTTTTTTACATATATATAAGAAAAATACCCTGTGATGAGATCATTCTAGTCCTAATGTACATACTACACATGATAAATTAATCCTACTCTAAGCCTTCTTTCACTTGCCAGAGCCAATTTGGTCATTAAGTCCTTAACAAATCCACAGACTTCCCTCAATTTTATCCCCAAAACAAGAGAAGTGCTCACTGTTTTTAAATGGTATATTTTCCCTTAAGAGGAAGCCAATACCTGCTGCTAACTCAGATGCCAGATGGTGCATTCAGATTTATTTAGACATGACCCACTTCACAGGAGGGAGTGTTGCCCATATAAGATGATACCTGCTAAAGGATCAAACTTCATCAGACTGATAAGGCTGAATGCAAAGCAATGCGAGGCCCAGCATCATGTACTGCAGGTGATTCATCAAATTAGCAGCTCAACTGGATGCATCAGGAATCAAAATGACTTCAAATCAGCATTTTTTTTTTCCAGATTAGGTATTAATAATTTTTCTAAGTGAATAAACTGCAAATGCATTTTTCTAGACTAGATTAGGGAAGAAAGGAGTGCAGAACCAGAGTGGAAGAAAGAAGCCTCTGTTTGTTTGTTTGTTTTTTAAATACATTTCTAGCCTCGGCCTTTCAGAGTGACATTTTACTCTCCAGCAGCATAAAAAACATTTGCTATGAATCTCTAAAAGGGGACTGTTGCTACTCCGCCTAAAAAAGACACTGTACAGACTGCCTTTGAAACTTCTTGGTCCCATTTCTTGGCCAAAAGAGTGGTAAATGAGCCAGCCTTCCCTTGCCAAAAAGTTTAGGCTGGCATGTAGTATTTCATGCACACAATGAATAACCCAGGAATCCACATCATGTCTCTCACGTAGCTGTGTGAAAAGATGTCCATGCGAAATTTTGCTCAGCAAGAGAGATATATTTGTTTATTCACAGAAATAAAACATAAATAACAACTTACCACCATTTTATGGCAGGAGGTTGTGTACTGACATTTGGGTTTGCTCTTCTTGCATGCCGAGTTCCCTTGGGACCCTCTGAGCTTGGTTTTCCTTTGTTTTGTCAGGTGGCTCCAGACATACGAAGTGCCATAGCTGCTCAGGCTCATCTAACCAAGGTTCCTGTTTGCCACTCCAGTCTGCAAAAATGATAGCAATGTAGAGGAATCTTTCTTCTAGTGTATCCCTTTCATTTTTCAACTTTTGGGCTTTAGGATGTAATGATATAGTATCTCCAGTACATGTTTCTAAATCCTTTTATAGACATTTAAACTTTGGACTGCATGACATTCTGAAAAATTGAGTTAATGATTTAGTTACGCCCTCCATGAAAAGAGAACTTGTTTTTTTGTTTGTTTGTTTTTCTTTGTTTGTTTTTTTCTCTTAAACCCAATTCCCAGTAATTTCACTGAGCATTCTGTTGTTTTCATACTGTGGGAAATAATTAATTGCCACTCCTTAATCATCTTCTCTGCACCACTTATGATACTATACAATTCATCACATCTCCCTGTTTCCTCCCACATTTTGTTTTCCAAGTTGAAGAGCTACTTACTCTTCACTGGGAAGTCATTCCACTTTTCAGGTCAATCTTGCCTTTCTTCTCAGCATCCTTCCTAGCTCAAGTGCAACCTTTGTGAGGTGAATGACAAGAATTCCATGAAATGTGCATTTGTGAAAACAGAATATTAATTCTTAACATTTGTTCCCTGCTATTCAATATTAATCCCTGAGACATCTTCTGACTTAGATCACGACAGCTTTACATGCCTTTCATAAGGAATCTTTTTAAAAGATTTTTGAAAATCCACATGTATGTACAACTGTAATCATCTGCTCATTGACACTTTCAAAAGACCGTAATAAAATTGTGAATAAGAACAAATCAGTGCTGAGTTTTCCCCTGTAGCTCATATTTACATTTCACTCACTGATTTTAGTGTCCATTATAGCTTCTACAAATTTGCTTGGCACCAAAGTCAGATTTACTGGCCTCAGAACAAACTCTATAATTCTTTTAAAGACTAGTGTAGCATCTGCTTTTATTTTTAATATATAGAAAAGCCTTCAGTATTCTGGATGCAAGTGGCTTAACCTTTGTATTTGTATAAATGTGTCTAGATTTGAGGATATAGATAATGAATTAACCAGTAAGATACTCTACTCTTCATGACTGGAAAAAAATTTCAGATAGACCCTTACCAAGCAATGATTTTCCGTCAACCATCCATTCTTCTTCCACTCCTCCTCAGTTCCTTTTCTCTTGGGTCTCAGACTTTGTCCTCAATGGAAGAATAGTATCTGTAGGGTGACACCAGTGTGCATGGGGATTTATTTTCCCTTTAACTGAGTAATTCTCGTCTTGGAGGGAGACTGCAAGCAGTTCTTTCCACCAGAACCTGAATGCAAGTGCCATTCTTCTCCAATGGAAACTGATGGGAATAATGTGGGGTACAGTCTTAACGTGAACACACTAAGATGCCATGTCATCATTGCTGCATTCACAAAAACCTGTATAGACCTCAGAACAAAATTAATTATACAAAAGAAAAAACATAAATGTATATTACAAAAGTCTG
The DNA here is from genome assembly GCF_047663525.1 of Anas platyrhynchos. Lineage (NCBI taxonomy): Eukaryota > Metazoa > Chordata > Aves > Anseriformes > Anatidae > Anas > Anas platyrhynchos. Next base: position 50,498,955 of record NC_092588.1, on the reverse strand, counting down.
ATTCTAAAAGCAAAGGATCGTGTGACCTATTGATTAATTAAGAGATGCTTCCAGGCTACTAGCAAGTAGGTACAAATTATGTATTCCTACCCCACAGTCCTTATTCAGAGAAAAACATACACAAGTGTCTCTAAGCTTGAGACATCTCACAGAATTTCCTACACATAATTTTGAAAGTCTCTTCATCCACATTGTGCAATGCTTTGCCTTCTGACCAAGCTCTCGTATCTCAGGCAAATCTAACAAAAATGATAAGTTTTCATACAGAAGCCTTCTGACTTTGTACAGAAGCTCTTCTGCCCCTCTATTTTACATAGTTTAGACATTTATCCTGGTCCCTACTGCTGCAAGGTTTTACAGTGTGAAATATGAATCAGCACACATTGCTGGAAGGATGTAGCCCCAGAGGTGTACATGAGGTCTCTTGGACCTCTCCAAGCTCACTCCTGTGGGAAGAGGAAAGCTGCAGTGTGAGACCTGTGGATGGAGCTTAGCCACTTGGGGTGGGCAGAGCCTAGAGCTCCCAGTGCTAACTCATTCAGCCCAGCAAGCAAAGCAATTCAACTGGCTACAGATGGCTGGCTGAAGTTACACTGAATTTGGCATGACAAGAAACTGATGTAGGCCTGCTGATTTCCCTATGAAATTTGACAACAGAGCAACAGCACTCAGATGCACTTTTTGAACAGAGCAACCTGTTGTTATGGCACAGTGAGAGGATGAAAACTCTAAAGATGCTCTTCTAGTAGTAGGACTCATGTATGTATAGATAGAGCACAGTTTATTCTTACAGAATATTGTCTCATCTGACTGAAATGCAAATATCATATAGTCCCTGAGACCATTAACTGCAGAGTTATGTAACAGTAGAAACTGTTTTTCAGGAAAAATAATAATTGCGGTCTATTATTAGCCACAAAAACATTTTTCAGTGTTATGATTCATGCTTCTCATCAAGCTAAGTGCTGTGAAATGTGTTTCCTGAAAGCAATACCCTTACCTCTGCTCAATGCAGTGGTTGCTCTAGTATCGATACATGACGGCTTTCCAAGGTCTTGTTATGAAATAAAATGGGCACGTGTGAAAGACCTGGAATGGTACCACATTTTGTTTGGACTTCAGTGGATGGCCGATGCTGCTATAGCAACAAAATCTCTGGAGTGTTTGAATTTGAAGCCACTGCAGTTGAACTCCCCTGTTGTGATGGAAAACAGCTGTATTGTTAGCCTGCATTCACTGTAATTTTTGCCACTACAATTGCCCATGGCACAGTCCATGCTTATGTCATTAGAAGCTGCATTTCCCTTGGCTTTTATATGCAGACTCATGCTTCTGCAATCCTTCCTCCCATCTGACTCCAAATTTTACTTATATAATAAGTCATATAATAAAAATAAAATATTACTTATTTGTGAAGTATAATCACTGGACACATAAATATACATATATATGTTACTGTATCTTGTTGTATATATTTATATGTATATATTGCACCCTCAGTCACAACCTAGGGGCAGTAAAATGTGCCTTTTGCCAGACAGGTAGTTCCTTTCTTCCAGGGCTTAGCAGAGATCTGGCATAGGAGGTTGCCTCTCTGCTTAGAAGTTGTAATGCTTGGAAGTTTTATAGATGAGCTATTTTAAATTTATGCCCTTCCCAGCATTAAACTAGTTTTTGCAACATCATGCTTCAGATGCTCATTTTTTTCACACTTTCTAAAGTACTAATTATCCTTTTCACACGCTGATCTTTGGTGTACATTCAATCTTCACAGTAATTGCAGATACCAATTTAATGAACAAATACTATTACAATGATACGAAGCATGTGTGTTCATTTTGGATCCCTTTAATTTACTGGGTACACTTCCTGAGTTACATCTTTCCTTTCCTTTCCTTTCCTTTCCTTTCCTTTCCTTTCCTTTCCTTTCCTTTCCTTTCCTTTCCTTTCCTTTCCTTTCCTTTCCTTTCCTTTCCTTTCCTTTCCTTTCCTTTCCTTTCCTTTCCTTTCCTTTCCTTTCCTTTCCTTTCCTTTCCTTTCCTTTCCTTTCCTTTCCTTTCCTTTCCTTTCCTTTCCTTTAAGTAATATCATATTTGCTCTATTTATCCCCAGCCATTGCTGCTCTAAACTTGGCTCTTCCTGCTCTCAGGCTGCTTATGTCACTCTGGTGGAATAAAGGCTCTATCTAAAGGTAAGTTGTATTTGCATCTGTGTTTATGTCTTTTTATATGCAGTAATTGTGTTGGATATCTTCAGGATGAAAGAGAATCAGGTGTTCCAGTGTATTTTCCAGCACTTCTGCAATTTACAGTTGTTCAGTCAGAAATGGTGCGTTATGGAGGTGCTGCTGCCTATTAACATATTTCCGGTGGGAATCCATTAGAGAAATTTTATGTTCCATTAGTGAAATTTCCATTAGTGAAATTAGTTATGTAGCCAACACAGCTATCTAGTGTGTGTTGGATCAACACTCCTCTCCCTCCCCGCCTCATAGCAGGCACACAATTCATAGCACTGCTACCACAGGGAAATAAAATTGGAGTATTTTTGGATCTAGAGTCGCTGCTATAGAGCAGAGACATGCCTGTGAAAGGGAAAGCATCCGTACAGCTATAGGAAATCGTTACACTGCTACTACTGAAGCAGTGTGACAACTTCTGTAGGTAGCTTCTCTTAGGATTTAGAACGTCTCTTTTCAGTTTTGCATACGTCTCTTCAAAACCATTTTAAGCCAAAGATGAAATAACGTTTAAAATCACATAGAGCTTCACAAGGGGACTAAAATTAGCTTACTCTCAGTGATATAATTAAACCAGGAGACATGATAAAATTCCCCAGAGAAAAACATCCTTAAATAAGCTCTTTAGTTCTGTAAGAGGTTTTTCTCCCCCATTAACAACAAGAAAATATGTGTGTAAAACACAAAAGCACTGTCATGTAAGCCATTGATAGTCATGGTGCAACATGTTACAACCAGCAGTGTAGTGTATCTGCATGTGTTATCAAGCCAATCCCGAATAAAAGCATCTCAGAGGAACATTAACCCCCTACCTAAACTTACTGGGAATTTTTATTTCAGTTCTGACAGTGAGACCCTAATAGTGTTTGGGGAGCACTGTGGCTGCTGCCTTTTCCCTCCCCAGCACCGAAGATTCCTTGGCCTCAGTGTGATACTGTGGAAAATAGACTGTGAAGTGCAACCCACACTCAGGTTTTTAAAAATAAGCACCTTCATGTCTTGTGACTGGAGGCTGGCACAGGATGCTCTATTGCTCTCAATAAACTTTCCATTGCCTCTAAAGATTAACCAGCTTGGGAGCTTTTAATATATTATCATCATTACATTTGCCTTTGGTAAATTTACTTAAAATGTCTTTCCAGAGGAATAAATTGCAGCATAGCAAGGGAGATGAGAAATTGCTATTCACAAGCTACTGCCTTGCAAAGGTTAGCTTATAAAAATGTCTGCTGACTTAGGCAGGATTCTTCATTCTCATTTTGGAGAATGAAGATTTGGTTACATTAAGATTTCTTACTCATCCAGGAGTGTCCTCACATATATAGAAAAAAGAGGAACTGCTGAGCTCTGAAAATAAATCACTTAGCTTTGCCTGGAGAATTTTAGGAATCTCTTGGGGCTGTGAAGGTAGAGAAAGAGCTTAAAATACTTACATTTGTCTTAAGAAAAATTAGTTTTCAGTGGGTATTGGGATGCACAGGCAATACTTCATCAGAGGCATCTTCCAAGGATAGTCAGGACACAGCACTGAAGAAATGAGTCAAGATTACCAGTTCTTAGACAAACTCAAGTTATTTTGGCAAAAAGCAGATGTCCAACAACTATGCAGAGAGCTTGGCCTGCTGATGAGTGTTCTTCCTTGGAGTAAGTGGGACAAAGGATTGTGATAGCAGGCAACCAGAGTTTCATGAGCCTGGCAAGTAAATGCAGTGCTGGAGCTCAGTACTCATTCTCCAGCTTTATGCAAGACATCCACTTGGTCACCTACAGAACAGAAGAAAGAAAAGACAGTAAGATCTAACACGGAGGTACTTGCTCTTCCAGGTTTTATGGTTTCCTGACAAAACTTCACTTTCCAAAACTTAAAAAAAAAAAAAAAAAAAAAAAAAAAAAAAAAAAACGTAGAAAAGAACATTTACAGATGATGAAGTGTTTGAAGTTTTGTGGATGCACTCAGATGTTATGGGAGTCACTGACACTGACATGTCAGAATGATAAAGAAAATGTCTATGGCTTCTCCTGGGGATACAGGACTTCAAAATGAAGGCAATATGTTCCTATTATTTAGTTAACTTCACATTTTTATTATGTGGAACTGCACATCCCTAGAATTTTACACACAAAATGGTGCCTCTTAATTCTTCCTCCCAGAAGAACCAAAGCATTTACTGGGCCATGTTTTCAATAAGTTGAGCTCCGTACACATACATCTGTGCTTACACGTGCAAATCCCAAAGCTGTGCTTGCAGCTGAATGTTTTGATATCTGTTATTTGCATGAAAAAATATTGTCACTGAGGGTAAAAACATAAGTATGTTTTGTATCAAATTATAGGCCTCGGTTTCCTGGAAAGATTTGAGCATATGAATTCATATTTATATGAATAATATATCTACTGACATGTTATCTCCTTTCGGGCTCATTCAAGTGGGAGATACAGGCTCTACAGTTGAGAAACTACTTATCATTTGCATGATAAGACACCCAAACATCATATGCTGGCCCAAAACATTGTGGTGTCATTGCACTCCCTGAATCACAAAAAGACACGCTGGATTGCTTCAGGCAGCATTTGTTGCAGGGACCCATCTGCATGCTCCTCTCAAAGACCAGCTATACATTATCTTTCTGGTCACAAGGAGACAATAGGAAAGGAATATGCTTTGCAAATAGGCACATATTTGAAGCACAACTCTTCCTTTTGTGGACAAGTTTATATACCAGTTTACACTTTACTCAGTTCTTCCTCAGCAAGACTTGCCAGGACTCTACAGGGTGAGGAAAATATGCACACATTTTCTTCAAAATTACAAAGTCTAGTCGTAATAATCAGTGGTTTTCTTACCTCTTTCCCATGGCAACGACTTCTGAGAGCTTCTTTCATAGTTATCCAGGGCAGGCAGGTTCCTTTACACGATATTTCAGCTGTTATGAACTGTAGAAAAAGTTATCTCACCTCGTTGGCTAAAGAATAAGCAAAGAGAGGTTAATTCCCCTGGCTGAACTCAACCTGTGCAAACAGCTCTTTATTTTTCCAGAAGTTTCTCCTAACACTTCTCATGAAAGAAACAATTCAAATATTCTGACAAAGAAGGATGCCACAGAATCGGGAAGAATATCTGGGGCCTTGTCCATTTCATCCTGCACATCATCATGAGAGAATAATTTTATAAACAAAGATTTTTCAGGATGTACTTCAGATTTACAGAGGACAGTATTGTCTCCACCCTCCTTCTATGACAGATGTTTTGAAGCTTGGAAACCCTGTTCAATGACCACTGCAGGTGTATCTTTTTCATGTCCAGATGTGATCTAATACTGAATTGGGACAGTTCCCACCTTTACCAGTCTTTCCTCAATGCAGAGGAACTCAGTCTTGACCAACTGACAGGAGGCCCTTCTCACAGCATCAGAGTAGGAGAGAGCACTGCCATCTATCGTTTGGGTTGTAACAACAACAACAACAAAAACTTATTCTGACAGTCAACATGCTTTGGGAGTTTGGGAAATTACGCATCTTCTTCAGAACACCAGCATTGTTCACAGGCTACTGTTTTGGTCTGTCGTGTCATCAGTGACACATTCTTGAGAGGGTAAAGACCTACCCCCCACAACTCAAGAGTGTGCTTCTTTTGGCTGTTAAGTATGGTGATCTAGAACACAGGGCAGTTAAGGAAAAAAGGCCTTTCAGTGCTTTCTTCCCAATATTTGACTTAAAACATGGGGCAGTGAAGAAAAACAGGACTTTCAGTGCTTTCTTCCTCATATTTGACTTCAGTTCTTTCTAGTATTTGACCTAGTAGCTTACTAATGAAAAATTGAGATGCATGTAATAAATGGCATACTACACACCAGAATTATCTACTACGTCACAGAAATTTTATTTATTAAGCATATAGAAATGATACCTCTTGCTATCTCTTGTATGTGTCTGGAGACATCAAGCTGTGGTGGTCTTACCTTGCTGGGCAGCTGAACTCCACCACAACTGCTCTTTCAACCTCTCTCCTCAGAAGAAGAGGGGAAGAAGAAGGTATGCTGGAAAGAAAAAAAAAAAAATTAGTACTAAGTTGTTTAATTAGGACATTCACAGATCTATAGAAAATGAATTCTCTTCCTATAGCATGTATAGCACGTACATTACAGAAAAGCTCACAAGGTTCCCTGGCATTCATTTTAAGATGATAGGCATAATTCACACAACTACTCTGAGCAAAGTAGTCTGCTCATGCTCGTGTTGGTGTCCATTTGACTAGTACTTCATGCTACCATTTGTTTCCTAAAATTGTGCAAGCATGCTTACATTTAAAGTATTTTTTTTAAAAAAAGAGTTGTGTCTGCCATGTGACTGCACATCTCATCAAAAATGCAACTGTCCAAATATCGCCCAAATCAGCTCTATCAAGCCAATATGCCTTGGTTCTGTAGGTATGTATCCAGGGCTACTTCTTTCTCTACACCTCTGAGGAACGAAGACTCGCATTTACTTAGAAAACACGGAAGACATAGTTGGATATGTTGCTGCCACAGAGCTTAAAAAAAATGAATAAAATAACTTGTGCTCGTCCCTTCACTTCAGTGCAAAGCTCAATCGCCAGGGTTAAATTAATAATGAAGGTGGCTGTCAGCTAAGGCTCCAGTTTAGCTCTGGTCTGGTGTATTAAAATTTGGCATCCTGTGGAGATAACCACAGCCCTGAGCAATTGACATAAATGTCCACGGGGTGGCACTAAATAACAAGGCTGGGGGAGCGATCCTTCCACGCACAAGATAAACCCTGTACCAGAAGCTAGCCAGCTCTGCTGCTTTAAAAGGTTTTAGGATGCTACTGGCATATTTGTGCATCCTCTGATGAATGTTCTGAATTTTAGCTGTGTGTCTTCTAACGATTTGGCCTTTAAAATTCACAGGTGCAGCACTACTACTTTTGTTGCTATGCCAAAAATCACAGGATGGAGAGCGAAGCTGTGACAAAGCAAGATATTGACTCTTAGAAACCCACAGTTCGCCCAGTGTGACCATTTATCTCACGTTAAAGCCTGCTATTTGCTTCATCCTTTCCTTTTATAATAACGAGGCAGGCTGAGTCAATCAGCCAGGTCTTCACCAAGAAGCTCTTAAGGTGGTTGTTGACTAAACCTTGTTTTAAATGCCGTGTTCTTCACCATGAAGAAATAAGAAAGGTAAGGAGCATCACCTCCAAGAAGAGGTAACACCTGTCACTAGCTAATAGTGTAGTCTTACAAATGTCAGCTTTCCAAACGCATGCACTTTCCTCAGGTCCCAAGCCCAATCTTTTAAGAAACAGCAACCTCAAGGCTTTTAAAAGTTTCCCTCTTGTTGTTTTTGAAGGGAACTGGACATCTTAATGAAAATCCTAAGTCAGATTCAGTAATGATGATTTTTCCTGTAAAAATACAGCATCGGCCTAGGCCTCTGCTTTGCACTTGTATGTTAAAGAAACATAACATACAACTATAGAAATGGCTACAGGAGTCAGTACTGATGATCCTCCTGGTCCAACAGTGGCCAGTAGTAGAGCCTGGGACACATTGTACTTGGGCAAACCAATACTGGTGCCAAATCCTCACAGTTCCTAACAGCCTGAATCTCAGGCATTTGTGAGCCCACGGGTGACATTTGGGCTTACCAGCCTATGCTGGATTTTTTTTTTTTTTTTCATGGATTTGTCTCATTTGCCTTTTTCAACATGTATATTATTTTGGCATTGATGATTCTTCATGGCAGTAAATTCTTCATTTTTATATACATTGCTAAAAAAGGTTGCTCTTTCCATTTTGAACCAGACCCTTGATCACTTTAGATGCTGCCTAACAGCAGCAATGTTGCTACTGTTACAGCACTGCTAGCAACAGTACTGCCAGTTGGGAAGGCTGGTGCATCATGTACCTCATCAAGTAAAACAGTAACAATCATCCTAATATCGTTCAGCTCCTTGTTTAAAATATATATATATATATATAATAATATGCACCAGTTTCTAAAATTCCTCTGTAATTTGTGGCTGGTTAGCTGTGTGACCAGGACCATTCCAGACAGATACAGGGACTGTGCTGCCATTCAGGGGGACCTCGACAGGCTGGAGCATTGGGCAGTGAGGAACCTCATGAATTTCAACAAAGGCAAATGCAGGGTGCTGCACTTGGAAAAATAACCCCAAGCACCAGTACAGACTGGGAGCAGCCTGGGATTCTGTGGTATGTTTTCACATAGTTACAAACGTCTTGCTGTATACAAGCATGATGCTGCAGTGTTACTCAAGGAGGAGAAGTTTTACGCTTGTATATCAGATATGAGGGCTGCCTAACCAAACATGCTACTTGTACCAAATATGATAAAAGGAGCTGAGATTATTTTTTATATCTTCTCCTCTGAAGGCTCAGATATAAAGGCTCAGACCTTTAGAAGCAAACTAGCCTAACGTTTATCCAACCATTAAAATGCTGTGAAGATAAAGCCCTGTATCTCAGGCCTCTCCAGACAGAGAAGAAAGTGTTATATTCAAAATGAGACATGAGAATTACAGTGATATGAAGTGCCAAGGTGAGATTTCATGCTGTGTTTTCAAGACCTTTCGATTTTAAGATAGTTTTACACCTGCCTAGTTCTGAGGGGGTTTGGGACCGAGGAGATCTGCCTTTAACTTAAACCGTTCAAATTGCTCCAGGGCATTCAGAGAGTTACAACACTGTTGTATCATCCCCTTCTGCTAAAACATCTGTCACGTCCCATATTTAAAGACAGGAAAAGTTGGTATCTTTAAACTGACTGTAGGTTGAATTTATCGAGAAGGTCTGTGGTTTTTCCTTTCAACAGTTTAGATACTGGTTTATTGCTTCCTCTGAAAGCCATACCACTGTGATCATGGGGAAACCTGCTTTCTTAAAAGGATGGGGAAGAGAACTCTTCCTTGGAAAACTTTGAAAGATTTTATATAGAGCCTACAACAAAAACCTCAAGATTAGGAGCTGGAAGTTTCCTACATTTATACATAAAAGGCATTTTTCACAAGTGAAAAGTGGGCCTTGGCATTTTCCGATCGTAAGGTCAGGCAGTCAGAAAGCTAGGTGCAGGCCTGGCGTTTAAAAGCATTTCCTAATTTTGAATAAATCTGTAAACAAAACTAATTGGACCAAATTCCTTCTAGCCAAACCTAAGTGAAGTCTGTTGAATTATGTCAACAGGAAAAAATTTGACCTATCTTGTTTGTAAAATGTTGCGCAAATATGACAAATAAGTTGAGTAAACAGTTCCAGAAAGTGTGCATCATCACTCAAAATATGTTCTGGGAGACATAAGGGTAGATAGTGGGCTGAAGAAAGACTTGCATCATGGAAAAAAAGCTAAATAAAGATTGAAATCTGCTCTAACACATTGAGCCTTGCTGCTCTTATTTCTTTTCTCTTATTTATTTATTTAAGACAGAAACAAAATCTACGTACCTATCAAATTCCCCTCTGGTACAATCTGGCAGGATTTAAGACCAAGACCAAATCAGCATTTTGAGTGTCCAAGGATGACAAACGCTGGGCACGGATGAAGGGCAGGATACGATTCTATCTATCTACCTTAAACATCCCAAACCACAGAGGATACTTCGTGTCCAGTGCATGAATCAAAAGCTCTTCATTATCTACCTGCACAGGATAAATGGTCGATTGGATTTGCAGATATCCTTTTCCTGTCCTTGGCTTCTAGGCAGTTTTATTCCTCCTGGCAGGAGTTTCTTTTTAGCCTCTGCAAAGCTTTGTAAGCTGATGTCAATAGCAGCAGCTGCTTTTTGCCAGCTGTGGGAGCTGCTCTTATTAGGGACTTTGAAACCACCATGAAAGGAGAGTTTGGAGGGGCTGAGAGAGTTAATATTATAAGCAGGTACCTATTTAAGCTCACCCTTTAGGCAATCCATCTGTAAACAACCAAAAATCAAGCAGTAATTAAGCATACAAGTCAAGCCTTGGGTTTACAATACCAAGAGACTGACGCTGCATTGAGGTGTCTGATGGCTACATCCTTTGACAGTTCTTGGTCTCCAGCACTGAGGTGGATGACGTGGAGAGCTCTCCACAAAGGGAAGCCAGAATCAACAGGGGCATACTCTCAACCCCCAAGCCCCTTTGGTGTTTACATGGGTATTTACATAGGGTTTCCCCATGGATCAAGACCAGTTTGGTGGAAAGCTTTACTTTCTCTTTCCACAGGTCAGGCCCAGTCTCTTCTGGCTTGTCAGACAGGCTTCAGACTCTTCTGAGTGCCATTCCAGGCTTCAGATGGGTGCTGCATGTTTGCAAACTGCGTGCTGGCCATCTGATTCCTTCAAATTTTTACAGGCTGGACACAGCTATCTTGGCTCTACTATTTTTGTGCAACTGTATGTTAAACAGATATTACACAATATTTCACTTCCTACCTAAATCAAACAGTCTCGTTGTATGTCTGGGTGCAAGGCAAATGGGATGCCTCATGTTCTTCATTTAAATCAAGCAGGCTTGTGGCATATTTCTTCATTAATTTCTTCTCAGAAAGAGTGCTTAGGCATTGGAATGGGTTTCCCAAAGAGGTGGTGGAGTCACCATCCTTGGGGGTGTTCAAGGAAAGGTTGGACATGGTGCTTGGGGACATGGTTTAGTAGGTGACATTGGTGGTTGAGGGATGGTTGGACCAGATGATCTTGAAGGTCTTTTCCCACCTTAATGATTCTGTGATTCTATATCTGGGTGCAATGCAAACAAAATATATTTCATGATTAGGTCTTCTTACTGCACAACTGTTCCTGCTGATTCTTGTTTTCTGCTTTTCTGGAGGCAAACCAGCTGATCCTTTCTTTCTTTTGTCAAATCACCTTTTCCACAACATGGGCATCAGAGCCACTGGTACACCTGAGGACAACCTTTGCTCATCCTCTACCTGAGCCACTGAAAGCTGCCTTTCTGACCATCAGGTGGAAGCAAAAGATAAAAGTTCATTTAACTGTGTTTGGTTTTGCTGTTGCTTGATTTTGCTTTGTTTTCAAGGGACTGCATCAATCACGTGCTTAAATGTAAGACTGTAATTGGACACTCCTCTGACTTACAACTTGTTAGCAGGAGTGATTATTTGTTTAATGAGGGCTGGATATAAGTACTAGACAGAATTTATAAGCTCTTGTTCTTCAACTGTGAATCACAGCAGATGGTTCCAGTCTTTGCAGATTAAGAGCAAAGTAACACATTTTGTATTTCCAGAATAAATAGGAATATCTTAACACCAATTACAGTTAGATCATGAAAAATAGAGCAGACAGCATTCAGAGTGCTGAACGTCTACTGATTTGAGCAGATTTTGAGATTATAAATATTACATTTGGCACTTCAGAATCATCCACACCACAAATGGATGAAAAACTGTGAGAGAGGAGAACAAATCTGCAATAGGACTGGGATTTGGTTCCCCTTTCCTCCCTTTCCTTTACACCACTCTTCCACCCAAGCCTTTTTGCAGTGATTTCCAATAGACCTAATTTCTGCAAGGACCTATGTATATGGTCAGGACTACTTTTGTCACTGGGACAGTTTTTCTGAATAATGCCCCTCTTAACTCCTATCTTTGTTCCCAGGAGGTTCAATCTAAGTATTAAACAAGTGGGGACAGAAGTACATATGGGACAGATGGGAAGCACAAGGAAATGACACAACAGCATTCATCAGCATGGCTGGTATCAATTCCAGCAGTCTTAACTGTTACCCTTGGGTGTTTTTTTAAATACCAGTGCAAAGAAGAGCTGTAACGAGGACTGGAAATGGTATTTTAGATATTCATATATATAGGACCAGCCTGCAGCTGAGATGGCTGAACTCACAGCAAACGTCAGATAGCAAGCCAAAGCCAAGCAGCCTCTTGTCACCCTGCATGAGGACAACGTCCAGGGTGGAGGGAGAGTTCTTCTGTATGACAACACCTGTGGTGGAGACGGGCATTTCTGTTGATGAGTTAGCATCAAGGTATGTCCCTGACTATATTTGAGGAGTATCAGTTGGCAGCATAGTGCAGACCAGACCATGGATTTTGTCAGGTGGGGTCTATGCTGCTAGATGGCACCTGGGGCATTTGTTGGTCCCATAGCTCCTGTTGTCATCCAGCTCCTGCCACAGAAATAGCTGTTGTACAGTTGAATCATAGTAATTATGGGGAGTGAATAGTAGAAATCAGAATGTTACTAATGCAGCTCCATAAGGCGAGAGAGGCCCTGGAAGTGAAACGAAGTCATTGAAATATAAAGGAAAGTAATCACAGGTGTTTTGTGGCCAAGTTTGGAAAAACAGCATTTGCAGCAATATTCTGAGTGGCTGTGAAAGGAAAAAGATTGAAATCACTAAGGCATTTACTCAGGGCAGAGAAAAGGAAGTGATGGTTATTGAAATAAATAATAGGCTTAGGTGTCAGGGAAGTACAAGGGCAGAAGCTGCATTAAAGTGGGTTTTTGATGGAACAGCAGATAGCAACTGTAAACTCTTTGTTAAGTGTGCTGAGAGATTAAAAGAAAAAGGATGATGAGGCAGTAAACAGGGACAGCAGGTGAGTTCAAGGGCACTACTTTGATTAAGAAGGGAGAGGTTAAATCATGCCTGGGTTTGTAAAGAGGACAAAGCAAAGAAACGTGAGGCAGTAAGGAGAAGATGGAAGACGAGTAAAGGTAGTGCTACGACAGGGTAGAAAAAATGGAAAAAAAGGGTGAAATTAATTCATGAGGGACACAATCAGCAGTAGGAAAAAAAAAATGAAACGTGAAACTTGAGTGTCTGCCATGGCAGGAAGAGTGAACTGCAGATGGGTAAGGGCACATATGGTTTTGGGTCTGGGGCACAGTTTCTGCCTCCTGTTACAGTGTGATGATGTTGAATCATCGGCTTGGTTGGTGCTGAGTGACCCAGGCTCTGGTGCAGTGACCCAGGTTTGGTGCTGGCTCCTGGAAAGGTGCAGGGGACACAGCTGTGGGAAACTCCAGTGTTTTAAGCAGAATCCACGCGCCAGGATGCTCCTGTTGGTGGGGCAGCCATTTGTTCCTTCGTGGGTACCGAAGTGTGGAAACAGCTGGATCTAATAACCCACAGAGGTATCAGATTAGCCTGTCTGTTCCCAGCAAGTTTAATTACTCCAAAAGCTTTGGATACGAGACCAATGTCATTCCTGTGCTTGTAATTATTATTCATAGAGCTGTGGAAGTAGCTCTGACAAGGTCTGCGTGTTTTGATTTGCATTAGGTAAAACAGACTCCTTCCCTGGGGACCCGCTTTGATGCCACGGAAAGGCTGATACGACCTGGAGATAGCAAGAGACATGCCAACAAAAAACATTAAATCCTGGAAGGACCATCCAAGGTGAACAGATCAGTGATTAAAGGACAAACAAAAAACAGCTTCTGGTCATCCAGGATGGGCACTAACTATGTAAAAGCAAAGAAAAAGAAAAAGGAAAAGGAAAAGGAAAAGGAAAAGGAAAAGGAAAAGGAAAAGGAAAAGGAAAAGGAAAAGGAAACAATGTTATTGAAATACAGTATAACTGTCCTAATAAATAGGATAGTGGACAAGGATAACAGAAACTTATTTGTGCCCTAGGATACCTGACAGGGTGAGAAGCATTTGTTTTTAGACAAGATTCCAACACATTAGAGAGTCAGTGCCCTAAAAGTCTAAGCAAAGTAAAAATATCCCTGTAAACTGCATAATAATAACTGCATAATAATAATTTGACTAGAAGTCAGACTCTTCCTGGTAGAATTTTGCTGCCTCTAGGGAAGAAATGAAGATGTTGTCTCCTTTCATGCACACATTCATTGTGTTACTTTTTCTGTTGTTGTTATTAAGGTGTTTTTTTTTCGTAACCTCAACCCCAAGAGGTTTAATGCATTTTAATTTCTTTTTAAGTAGGTCACCGGTTTCCCATTTCTGCACTGCCCTCATTCTAAAACAACTTGTAGTCTAAATCTTTACTTATTCTCTTCAGAATAAAATAAAAAAGCACTCCAGAAATTTCCCATCCGCTTTAACAATTCTACTGTACCCCACTTTAACCTCACCCACTCAAAACCCACCAGGCTGTTCTCAAGTTCTTGCCTTTCCATCTGCTAGGCCTTCACAGAGAAGGATTCAGGGAGGAAGGAATTCCAGAAAGATGAAAGCTGTGTATTGCAGAAAAGAAGAAACTTGTTCTTGAAGAGTATGGCAAGGCAAAGCAGCTTGTTACTAAAGCTGTCACCATTTTGGTCATGCATAACTTTGAGAAAAAAAACATTAATACCATACTTAAAAACCTTAATACTGACCATCAGGAACTCACAGGAAAACAGACAAAAATCCATCCCATGATGTCCTTCCTGCTTTTATCTCCATTAAAAACTATAGCTCCCTTCCTCTAATCCCCCAGAAGACCTGCAGATGATGGTAATAAAGCAACACGCAAAATGTCAAAAAAAAAAAAAAAAAATTAGCCAGCATGAGGTAGGGAGAGACTGCAGTGAGGCAGTGACAAGAATTATAATACATTGAGGTAGTAGCTGTGAAGGCAGGAGCTCATCTCTGCTTGCCTAAAAGGCAGAGAATGTGTTCATATCTTTTTTGCTTGGGATGCCAGAGGCTGCAACATCACCTGCATTTGGTCAGCACCCAGCTCCCAGCTCGTGAGTCAAGGGGCATGCCACAGTGACTGCTGCATTACCTGGAGCTTGGAAACAAGTGGAGCAACATTCAGGCTCCCATCTCTGCCAGCACGAGCTGTGAGGCTCCCAGGCACTGTGGGAGGAAGGCATACATAAATAATAAATGAGCTGAATAATGAAAACTAGCTGCACCTAATTATAGTTCTCGCTGCCCTTTCGAATAAAGGAAGTTCAAAGCTGCTGCTCAAAGATGTTCATTCCTTTTTTGAATGGTGTTTGAACCTCACAGATGATTAACATGAGAAAGTCATGAGATGCCAATGGAAGCCATGCCAGCTTTTCACAGCCTTCTTGAAGAGAAAAGCAGCGTCTCTTAAAGCAATGCATTTATTTACATATCAAAACATTTTTAAGCTTAAATTAATATTTAACCTGAATGCAGACACAATGTGAGATGTAAGAGTAAATTGTGTAGCCTGTTTGGAGGGTGGGCTCTTCCTTACAGCTTTTGGTACCTGACTTGGGAGGCTGACTTAGGAAAGAAGCTCTTCACGCTCTCTGTGCAGTCAGGAGACACTCAGCTAACTGCAGGAGTGCAGGTTCCTAGCCTGGGCATGGAAGTGTCTAACACGAGGTGTGAACACACTCACCACCTCATCCAAATTAAATTATTAATAGTTTAATTAAATATTAATGTAATTTAATTAATTAAATTAAATTATTGAACCATTAAGCTAAAATATTGATGCTATTTTAGTATATTTAATATTTATATTTAGTTTATATTTATATTTGGTATATAAAATATTTTAATATAATTTAAAATGAACTATTAAATGAAATTAATAATTAAACTATTAATAGTTTAATTAAGAATAATGTGTTCCTAGTGCCCTTCCCATGCTTCAGCCCAGGAATTTCTCTCAGACTATGGTAAAAGCATGGCCCATGGACACCAGCTTTTAAGGCAATGGGCTTCTTGTGACTGACCACTGGCCAGTATACATTTGCCTCACATTTTCCCATCTGTTAAATAAAGATAGGAAATTCCTAATCGCATTCTAAAAAAGGTCTTCATCTTTGGATAACAAAGTCTTAATTATATATCAGCTAGGTTTAGTTCTCAGGACAAATACCTGTATAGGCACATTTATGTGACTGTTACATATTTCTAAATAATGTGAGCAGTAGAAATAAAGAAACAAAGTTCAAATTAAGATTCTCGTTTTACTTTAAGTACATTTCCACTTTCATACAAAATATGAAATGTACTTCCACATGAAGGAAATATTCAAACTGCTACAGCCTATCGAAACAACTGTGCTTGCAATCTGCAGAAAGCACAAAACTATCCAAGGGACATACAAGACTTGTGCAAATAGTAAACACCATTAAGATATCTTGAATCATTCCTTATTCTGTCAGTGGAAGAATGTTTCCAACTGCACTGCGGGCTTGCTCATGAGACCCCAGTAGCACTAAAACAACATCTGGGAACATCAGCAATGTGTAGGCATGTTGCATATAGCACAGTGTCATAAAAAGAAGTCCGCTGTAACGATAAAACATAACACGTGTTGCTGCTAATCATACAAAATGCCATCTGTATACAGAACAGACTAAGAAAATCAGAAATGACAAGAAGCCCACTTTGAGATTAAGCACATATATTTATGACTTTTATGTTTAAATATATCCCAAATTTTATGATATCAGATAAAGTAACTGGTTAAATCATGTATCAATATTTCACTGAATTGATGTCTGCACATATAATGCAAAGCTTCCTCCTGTTCCTTCAGTGGGTTTTATAAAAGAGGATGCCCAGGTTACAAGCATTTTACTCACATTAGGTACACAATCCTGTTTGAGCTGTATTCATCAATCATCTTTCTCCATCATTTACTGGCACTGATACCATTTGCTCCATGGGAACTGTAGCAGAACGATGCAAATTTAGCACTCAAGCCATGGAAGGAAAGTGATCATGAACAAAAGAACGGAAATATATTTGTTGTACATAATGGGCTGTGAAAGCTCATATTTTACAAACCAGTGAGCCAGGTCCTCAGATGAGGAAAATCACTTTAGTTCTTGCTCCTTCAGTGGAGCTATTCCACTTTCCACCAGCACAGGTCAGCTGCATGTTGCAGCGTTGTGCCCCTTCTTTAGAAATGTCTTTTCAGATGCTGTAACACCTACTACACCTTCCAGCTTTCTCTGTTATAGTAAGAATTATTAACATCCCAGACAGCCTCCCCCTACAGCAATATTTCCTACTGTTCACTTCCAGTTTGATTCGTAATTGTTATTCAGTGCTGTGGCTGAGCAATTCCTTTGCCATTTTTCTGGTGTTTTGTTGTTGGTGGTTGTTTATTTGGCATTTTTCTTTTTATGTTTCACATTCCTTCTCATTTTCTTTCCATTCTCAATCCTTTTGCATCTGTTTCTGTGAAGAAAACTTTTTTACAGAGTCAGTTCGATGTAAAACCTCCACACTATCCATACAATCATCTTTTGTTGGAAGAGCTCCTTCTAGGATGCTAATAAATACTCATTCCAATATTTAAAGTTCGGATGTGAAGTGCATAAATGACCAGGCAGATCTGCTTTGCTTCAATTTTGCTTTCAGAAAAAGGTCTCAGATCGTATGTTACACTAATTCTGCCCTGTAGTACATGTAAATTATTGATGAATTAAATCTAACCTATCACAAGGATAGCTGAAACACCGCTGGACAAATAAACCAGTTTTTTGCACAGTGTTGCAATGTGAAGATTGCAGCTGGCGATGGTTTGTGTTCCAGTGTTTGTAGGTCTCCGCTATGGAACCTATAGCTCTTCTCTTTGCCCCCTGTGTTTTCACACCTCATAAAATAGATCACTGTAGTGGTCAAACACAAACATACTAGTGTGTAAGGCTGAGCTTTTAGAAAGAGCTTAATAGCCTTTTTATTTATTTATTTATTTATTGTCTTACACAGTTGACAGTGGAGCTGATTTTTCAGCGTGATAGGAAGTCTGTGCTACCATTTGATGGTATCTGTGTTCTCTCCAGATAACCTGCTTTCAGAAGAATCTCTTCAGATGACTTGCCAACATTAACAGTCCCCATACTGCAAATTGCTTATTATTAATATTCCATAATTTTAGAGCGTGTATCACAAAATTATTAAAATGTAACATTTTCAAAGACTGGTTAATACTACTTCTACTGCTATGTCTGGAAGTACTCCTTTTGAATGTCAGAAAATTTACAGCGAAAGCCTGTACATGAATAATGGATGGAACCTTAATTAAAGCTGATTTGTTTATTTTTGTATTTCAGGATGCAGAGTAGCGTGACAGTCATTAAATATCCCTAGTATGTTTCCATTTAAAACAAAAGCCTGAAGGCAATTATTTGCCATAATGCATACTAATAAAGAAATTCAATGACACAGTAAATAATTATTTGATTGCAAGGATAATTCTCTAGCTTATATTTGCAGCAAATGATAGCATTCTCCATCTCTTCTGTAACAGTCCGTGCAATTAGAACTTGCACGGCTGCTAGGGACAGTGTGTGAGGTTACAGAAGGGGACAGTGTGGCCATTTCTGACCAGTCCATGCACAACTGCCCTACTGGAGACATGGGCAAGTGTACACCATCTGCTGAATTTCCAGGCCCTTAACAAAAGTGTCAACACAGGGAATCTTGTTTCCCTTTATGCAGCTTCCCTTATTGGCAAGTCACACTGCAAAAGGAGTTGTCTAACTTAATGCTGGTCCATAAAAACCCTCATACGTATCACTTATGTCTGAGTAGTTATATGCATGTGCTCTGTGATGTAAGTTGTGGAGAGCTGGGGGTTGGCCTCTTCTCACAGGTAACTAGTGATAGGACTAGAGGGAATGGCCTCAAGTTGTGCCAGGGGAGGTTCGGGTTGGAAATGAGGAGCCATTTCTCCTCAGAAAGAGCAGTCAGGCACTGGGACGGGTTGCCCAGGGAGGTGGTGGAGTCACCGTCCCTGGGGGTGTTCAAGGAAAGGTTGGACGTGGTGCTTGGGGACATGGTTTAGTGGGTGACATTGGTAGTAGGAGTATGGTTGGACCAGATGATCTTGAAGGTCTTTTCCAACCTTAATGATTCTGTGGTCCTATGATGCACCAGGTCCTGAGCAGACAGTGCGTTGGCACTTCACTTCAGTGCGTGCTGCAGGCTGGAGGCACAAAGCCAATGGGCAACTCTTCAGATCGTGGCAGATACCGGATTCCCATTCAAGGTCATGCCATTTCCAATTTATTTTTTTAGTATTGCCTTCTGATAAATAGCCTGAGTTTAAATTACAAATACTTCCAAATGCTTTTGTTTCTCATCTATTTGCACATTCATGAAGTCCTACTGAAAAATGCACATTGGGTTAACTCATATAATTAACCAATTACTATGATTATATATTTTATATTGTACAAGTAAATGTTTATAAATTTATCTGCACAGGAACAGTCCCTGGGTCCAATTATCCAAGGCTTTTGCTATTCTTAGATTGTATGCCTAGGGCAGACTCTCAACAGGATATAAAAATTTGGCTTAGCAACACAATCTGTAGTCTGTTCCTTAACATCACTGCACCACTACAGTTGCTCTCTTTTAGGCTGTCTTTTAGGTGTTTGAAGAATTACCTCAGGACAATAGATGGCTACAGAAATGGGGTTTATAAGTGACTAAGTAATTAGTGAAAGCAAATCAAGGAAAGGATCAAATACTAGTAGCAGCACTTAAATTACAAATGCTGATAGTAGCTCTCAACATTGAGGAAATGAAGAATAAGGAGCAGGAAGACAGCCACTGACTATAGTAAACCCAAGTGCAAAAGGCAGTAATCTCAACAGACAGCTAGCACCATATCCTATCTGATTTGTGCAAATGAAAAGTATTCTGTTAAAAGAACATTAATTATATTGACAGTGGTCAAATATATACCTACATATGTATATGTCTGTATGTATATACACGATTAGCTGAAAGAGTAATAAATTAAGCATCTGAAATTGTTCTAATATGTACCATTTTATTTAGTTTCTTTGGCTTTCTCTGGAACTACCTGTTGAGGTGCATTGAGGCCCTTGTCTCACTTTGCCTACAGGTTTCTTTAGAGGAGCTCTCCAGGTCCAGCAGCATAGGCAGAACCACTGCAGTTCTGCCTGCCCTGGCCTTTTGTGCCAGCATCATGACCCAGTGGGTCTTTTATCCATATAAATCCATAATGTAACCATTAAATGGTTTTAGTAAAATTCAGTTTTCTCTAGTGTAGTTCATCCCACCTTTTGAATGCTTATATGAAGTAAAAAAAGATCTTCCCACATCAATAAGGACATGAAAAACATTAATTAACATTTTGGATGAAGGAAAAAAAACTGTAAAGAATGAATTGAGAGTACTTTGTACTCATAACGTTAACTAGATATCACCACAATTTTTACAAATAATCAATTTATGTAAAGTATACATGGATAAATTTTCACTGGGCTCTGTATAAGGGAATGCATATAATAAGGCCGCATCACTGAGGGCCACAGTATGGGGGCGTGCAGGGGAGTTCCCTCCTCAGAGGGAAGGATAGTATGGTAAGAGATGCTGGGACATCGGCTGATGCTTGGCAAATCTGTGACACTGAATACTCATCCTTTCTCCATAGTTATTATTTGAAAAACATGAATTTATTCTACAGTGAGAAAGATAAATTTGTATTGCTCAACCAGAAGATCTGAACAATACAGGGTCTTCAGCTTAGGGATATGGTTTAGTGGGGACTGTTAGCGCTAGGTCAGAGGTTGGACTCGATGATCTTGAGGTCTCTTCCAGCCTAGAAATTCTGTGTGATTCTGTGTGATTCTGTGTGATTCACAACGATGAAATGTGACCAAAGTTTCTGTTGCACCCAAGGAAGAACCAATTGGTTATGTGTTTTTTTTGTTGTTTTTTTTTGTTTTTTTTTTTTTTTTGTTTTGTTTTGTTTTCAGTTCCAGCAATTTGTACTGAATTATACTGCAAAATGAAAATGTTTATTGAAGGCCAAGGTTGTGATTTTTTCTTCCTTGGCGATCCTATTACGATCAACCAAGCTGGGTAGAAAGATGAGGAGGAAAATCTAAGACCAAAAAACGTCACCGGTTCTTCCACATATTCCCAGTTCTATTTATTATTTTATCATTATTTTACTTATACTTGTTTTCGAAGGGATTTTTTTAGGCTTGTTTTCAAATGTGTTGTTTTGTGTGTGTGTGGTTTTTTTTTTATTTACAGTGGCGCATGCCACAAAAGGTCGCAATCCACAGAGCGTTCTCATATAGATGCTGTGGGTCGATAATTTGACACAAAATTTTCACACCCAACCAGCCAGGAATTCACAATTTAGAGGAGAGGCAGCCTGGTGGGAAAACACCGATATTTTTCTTTTTATTTTCCTATTTTTTCCTTCCCCCCCCCCCGGCCTGTGAGGGCCGGCTCCCTCTCCTCAGGCGGCCGCGCATGCGCGGGGCGGTCCCGTCCCGCGGTGGCAGCGCCGAGGGCGAGCGCAGGCCTCAAGGAGAGGGCCGGGGGGAGGGGGCGCCGCCGCCATGTTCTTCTGCGCTCCCCTGCGGGCCGCGGCCGCCCGCTCGGTAAGGGGGCGGCGAGATGGGGGGCGGCTCTGCGCCACACGGGGCCTTGGGGCAGCGCTGGGCCGGCCTGGGCCGTCGGGGGGGGACTCGGGGAAGGGCATCGCCCCCTCACGGGGTCGCCCCCGCCGGCTGGTGGCGGCCGGCGGGTTGCTGTGGGGTCGTGGTGCGCTGCGCTGTGTGGGGGCTGGGGGTGGGGGGCTGGTTTCTGGCGCTGTTTTTCCATGCCGAGGACCAGCGACGCTGGCTGAAATCCTCCAGGCCTGTCTGAAAAGCAGGGGTTGGCCTGCCTCGGCCTGGAGCCTGGGGCTGGGCTCTGGGAAGCAGAGCGGTGTCCTTAAAGCAAAGGGGTCAGAGCGCGTCCCCTGCAAGCAGGCTGCCCCTCACAGCGGGACACCCTAAAATTAGGCACCCGGGGCTTACTGTGCTGACCCTACACTGCCACAGCTGTATGTGAGTGCACTAAACTTGCTTAGGATTTAGCAGGGTTAACTCCATTGTCTGCAGGATTTCTGCTGTACTCGCGTGCCCTGCTTGCACTTTGAGTCCTTTGCCTGAATTTTACTTCTTGTCACAATCACTGAGAAGCTGGCACGCTGCTTTTTTTTTTTTTGCAGATAAGCAGGGCCTGTAGTTGCCTGGTAGTTAGGTTTCAATCCCAGTTCTGACCCCATGCCTCTATTTTTGCTTGTTGGTTGCTGACCCATTTGAGATCCAACAAATTTTATGCACAAAGAGTTACAGAGCGCTGTTTTTTTAATCCTTCTCTTACTTTAAGAGCTCTCAAAATTAGTCTAGAATTCAGTATTAATCTAATATTGATTTAAGATGAAATTTGTGCAAAATGTTTGCTTGTGACAAGGTAATATCATAAGGTGACTTTAATATTACTGGCCAGAATCTAGCATTCTCAATTTATTTTGACATGACTGATCTAGTGATAGACTATAGAAAATAGCTGAAAACAGCTGCATACAGGTCTGTGTTCTCTTGGTATTTCAGATGCTTAATTTTTTGTCATCTTTTATTGTGCTGTTCAGTTAGCCGAAAGCTCAAGAAACACCTAACTGAGAAGAACCTCAGTAGAAATGGTAGCCTCGGCAAACTTTGGGAAGCACATATGCTATAAAGTAACACCCTGCAAAATTCTTCATGAAATATTTAATGAGGATTTGTACTCAAGGCAGATTTAAGCTGTGTTAGAACATCACCAGTCTGAAGTTAAATCTTTTAACTCCCCTTAACATACCTTGACCATTTCAGACAGTGTAGCTGTGCTCTAATAGTATCCTAGAGCTCTTTGTATTCTTCTCAACATGATTTAAATTTAGTGATGACAAAAGAATTAATGATTTACAATTAGGAAAGAAATCAAGCTCATTCTGAAAATGATTATACAAATTATAGACAGTTGATATCTGATTATTATAGACTACTTTATTTTGTTTGTAGATAAGACAAATCCGCTACTTGCATGGAACACCAGCATGCAGCTCCAGTGGAGGAGCCTTATTTGTGGTAAGTAATTTACCCTACTGGAAAAGGGACGTGTAACAAGAGTTTGGCATGTGATTTTTTTAAATCTGCCTAAAGTTTCTGATGTGCAGAACTTTGGTGTAGAAGTCTAGTGGAAATCTTTTTGCTAGAGTTGTGATAAGAGTACGAAAAGGCTTTATTTTGGTATCATTTATTTCTTTATATAATGAAAACTCCTGTAGTGGTGGTGTTAGCATTTGTGTGTGATTACAGGTGAGATTTTGTTTAAATGTATTTCATTACAAAACAACTCTTGTTTCCTTTTCTTACTATAGTTAATTTAATTTGTAATGGAAGCTTGTGACACTTTTTGTGGTCCCAGTTTCTTGGCTTCTACAATTTGCCACAGAATTAACCATAGGTCTGGGTCTGGGTCTAGCTGTTTGCTAGCAGTTGAAAAATGCAGTTCTGGTTCATGCGCCATGACGTACAATAAGTTGAGTAGCAATTCATGATTGAGTCCATCAGGCATTATTGCAATACATAAAAACAGCAATAGTGATTGCATAAGTACGAAAGCACTCAATATTTAAACAACTAAAGAAAGTGTGCTGTCTGTCTACCTGTGAAGAGAACCTGAAGCATCTCTGAGATGTCTTCTGTCCCATTCTGCTCCATTCAGTGATTTATCTAGACTTCAGCCCAACAGCTGAGTAATTTGGCATTTTTCCACCATTTGGTGGAAATCAGCGCTCTTCTAGAGAATTGACCATTTTGTTGGAAGCAGGTGCTCAGCGTTTTTGGACAGACTTTTTTTTTTTTTTTGACTTTTTGCAGCTGCTGCTGTCTCCGCAGCTTTCCCGTTGGATGAAGCTAATGGGATTACAGTACATGCTTCGTGTAGTTTTCCAGCAACCTGAACAGGCATTGGTGATTTATGGAGTGAGAGCTGATACTCAAGGAATACAGGAAACATGAGTGTAGGCTGACGAGTTAGGAAACTTCAAGAGTAGTTTGAGATTGGTGAAGACAGGCAAAAGGTGGCTTTGACACGCTAATGGATGGCGGTGTCAGGTAGATGAGGCTAGACAGCTTCATAAATTCTCCAGGCGTTTTGCAAGACTTATATTATTGTTTCAGTGGCTTGCTGGAGCGAGGAGAATGAAACTAGCAAAAGGGAGCTAGAAAAGAAAAGCTGTGAGCTTTAGTTAGCTTCTTGTGATTTATTTTTTTTTTGTGATTTCTTGAGAGTTTTGTTTAATAGCATCAATAACTCCTTTTGTTTTTATTCCCCAACAGAACTTTTGCTAGAAGAGCACTGGAAATTGTTTGTGGGGTGTTTTTTGTTTGTTTTTATAATGGAGTATTTGTTCTTTTATGAAGTTTTTATTGTTCGTACTGATGTATGGTTTTTAAGGACATCATTTTAGAGATGATACACTGGAAATAACAGCTGTTCCAGACGCAGGGAGATCAAGTAGAAACATAACTAGCAAGTAACAGCGGAAGGCAAAATAGTAGCCTGAACTAAAACAGGCGTGCAGATTTGAGAAGGAAAAGTTAAGTTATGGAAATACCATGAATCA
Organism: Anas platyrhynchos; assembly: GCF_047663525.1. Lineage (NCBI taxonomy): Eukaryota > Metazoa > Chordata > Aves > Anseriformes > Anatidae > Anas > Anas platyrhynchos. The sequence goes on along the minus strand of NC_092588.1, from coordinate 50,474,360 downwards.
TGGATTATCAGTGCAGCTATGACCTACAGCAGATCTGTAAGGGAAAGAAATTAAAACTTGCAGGGTATTTCCAGTCACTTCTTTTTTCCTTCAATAGCCTCTTTTTAAGAACTTTCATTGATTTTGGTAGAAAACCCTCTCCAATAATACATACGATGAGTGAAATCCTTTCTTTGGGTCGGACTAAAATAGAGGCAACTCTGTTCGTGAAAGCTGTTTTATGTTCTAGACTGGACGAACAACACATTCATGCTTACTAAAAGATCAGTGTGTTCAAAGCAAATCAGTTACCATTCTGTAATTCCTGTTATTACAGGGAAAGTCACCTCAAGTGGAGGAGTACGTATTGATTGTAGGGTTTTTTAGGCTTGGAACTGGGAAAGGGATATTTGTGCCCTCAAACTGACGGCGGTAGTAGTACTGGCTGCCCCAGCGTATCGATGGGATAAGCAAAGGGAATCTCTCACTAGGACACCAGCTGTGATTCAAAGTTGTGTTTGACCTTTCGGTGTTTCTGTATTAAAATTTCTAAATCCAGGAATGGCTGTGAATCATCCACATTTTAAGTTGTGCACTGACAACAGTTGCTCACAACGTTAGTGACTTGCCATGTTCGATCTTTCATGAAATCCTTCCATACTTTATAAGAAGGTAGCACCGAATGGCTTGGGTAGGAAGGGAGCTTAAAGATCACCTGGTTCCAGCCCCCCTGCCACGGGCAGGGACACCTCCCACTAGACCAGGGTGCTCAAAGCCCCATCCAGCCTAGCCTAAAAAGGTAGCGTGGAAACTGTAAAATCATCCTAGGTTGTTTGAGAGGATGATGAAAGTCAGAGGAGTAGGGTTCATTCCTTTAGTTATTGGTTGTGGATGACTTTTAGCTTCAACCATTGAGTATAGCTTGAATTTTTGTGTACTTTTCCAATTTAATTTGAAACATTCTGTTTTAAAATAGCATAAAGCTTGGACTCAAACTCAGCTATGAGTATGTCTTAATGAGCTACTTGGAGATAACTGGAAGTTTTGTGCAGCAAGCTTTTGTAGGGGGTAAGGGCTTTTATCAGAACTGAAATTTTATTGCAGTAACAATCACTTTCTTCAAGACTTCCAAATTTGTATTTTCTGAAAATAAAAATAAGAACTAATTTCAATTTGATGTTTTCCAAGAACACCACCTTAGAAATATTATGATAAAATACCTGATTTTTGGAAGTAGGAATTTGGAAAGTCTGCTTGTTCTGTTCTGATTCAGAATCATATGCGAAATGTTGGTAACTCTTACAAAATTATGAAATGTAAAAATTGGTTAATAATATATGTTTAAATGTGGACATATTTATATAGAAAGTTTCTTGATAAGTTTTAAAGTTTTTTATAGTTAAGGTCTCATGGGAAAACAAAAAAAAATGGGCTATGGTTTTAGTCTTTTGTTGTTTGTTAAGGTATTAACTAGAGGACTCTTCATCTACTTGTGATGAGTTTGACCATAATTGCCAAATTGTATCAGCTGTTACAAATGTCTGTTTTGTAAATAATACCAATTTCTTGAAGAAATAACTACTTGAATAGGAAATAACAGGAATAAGTTGTCTTTTTTTTTTTTTTTTAAGAGTGATGAAATAATTACCAACATGTTTTATTACTTTCTGAGAGATGGTTAGTCATTTATGATAGAGTACTATGACATTTTTATCTGGAATGTATCAAATCAGTTTTATTCAAGTACCTCAACTGTAACGGTCTAATAAAATACTTCACAACAGTAAATCTGTCTTGAATAATTCCCTGACAACTCTATTATTTCTTTTACTTTTCTTGAAGCACAGGGATAGTCCCGAAAATAATCCAGATACTCCCTTTGAGTTCACACCTGAGAACAAAAAGGTATGCAGATAAAATAAAATCCACCATAAGCATGCAAGCTTTCTTTAGCTCAGTACTGATATTTTTCCTCTTTTTCCTTTAAAAAGCGAATAGAAGCAATCATAAACAATTACCCAGGGGGACACAAGTCTGCAGCTGTGATGGCAGTACTAGATCTGGCTCAAAGACAGCATGGATGGTTGCCCATTTCAGCTATGAACAAGGTATTTAGTGCTAACTTATTTTGCAAGCATATTTTTTTTTAAATCTAACTCTTTATAGTACAATATTAGCACTTTTACCAAAGTGGACTAATGCAGGAATTTACATGTAGCACAGAACTGTGAGTATTCACTATGAGACTACGTTAAAATAAAAAAAAAAGAAAAAAAAAAAAAGAAAACTATTGCAGGAACCTTGCCTCTGAGGTTTGTGTAATATAAGCCCACTGCTAGCAGCTACAGGCTGAACAAAACAAAGACAACATGGGCCTTAGTTAGACAGGCTCTTCCCAGAATCATCCTGGAAGTAGGAGTAAACTTGAAAGACTGTTCACTGCTTACTTTGGGGGAAAGAAAAATGATGATGTTTTACTATTCTTCTGTACCTCAGTAGCACTATGCACATGGCCAGGATTGTACTTAATCTCTGGGCCTGTAAAGATTTCCACAAAGCACGTGCTGGTGTAGTGGGTACAGTGAGTATTTCGTAATGCCTCGTAGCAAGTGTCCTTAAGACTGGTTTCTTATCAAGTTACTGATTAAAATGTTTCAAAATAAGCAAACAGCTATGTTGCTCCAAAGTGATAGGTTGCATGGCAGAAATCAAGTACCAAGAAATTTGCACCTCAGTTTTTCTATTCATACAACTTAATCTCGTATTTTGTGTTGCAAACTGGCATTATCAGTTTTAAAGTGAAGTGTTTCAAATTCAATCAAGATAAACTAAAAGCAGGATTGTGAGGATTATAGAAGTTACTGAGTAAGAGTAAAGGGCATGCTTAGAAACAGTAGTAGACATTGTATAAAGCTGCAAATAATGTAGGATAAAGCCTCAAATCTCCATTAACACCAAATGGGAAAAGTCTTTTTATGCTTACTTGGAAAATGATACGTTTAAAATGACCTTAAGATTTTTAAGCAAGCAAACATTTTCTGTGGCTTGTTATTTGCCTGCTGCTATACGTACTGGAATACAGAACAGCCATGCTTTTGAAAGCTGTCAGTTCTCAATCTGAGCAGTGTGCCAGGGATCCAGGTTAGTGAGGTCAGGGGTACTTCCACCAGAACTGACTGCATGGAGAGTCGCTGTATTTATTAGCAGGGACACCAATTTGCAGGTGTAGTAGTGGTGGTTTTAGGGCCAGCCCTGGTACGTCACGGGACCCAAGAAAGCCTGCTGTATCTGAGTGAGGGGAGCGTAGCACCAGCCTGGATTGCTCCCTTTGCCAGAAGGCTGAAGTGGGTTAGCGTGGGCGGATTCATACGAGTGTGTTCATTCATGCAGCAAGAGTGCAAGCAGAGTATGAGCTGGAGCTAATAATGAAAGCTGGGACCCAGCTGACTTCTTGAAACTAGCTTGTGTGTGATGCTGGAGGAGGATTGACTGCAGCTCCTCACTGTGCTAATCCTTGGCTTAGTGGAGCTTGTGTTCAAACAAGGTCAACTCCAGTCAGAGTAACTCGAGTGTTTTTTCTTAGCACTTCCGTAGTTACACTTTGAAATCCATCCCCTTCTTTCTGTGTATCTGGAGTACCTAAGCCTCATAGTGCAGATACAGGACAGGTGACTTGACTGAGATGATTTCTGCAATATCTTTACTGGTGCCGTGTGAGAATTCAATACAGTGTCTTCTTTTCCCCTTATTATAGGTTGCTGAAGTTTTAGAAATGCCTCCCATGAGAGTGTATGAAGTAGCAACCTTCTATACCATGTATAACCGTAAACCTGTTGGGAAATACCATATCCAGGTCTGCACTACCACGCCTTGCATGCTGCGGGACTCTGATAGTATTTTAGAAGCCATCAAGAAGAAGCTTGGTATGATACAAATTCGTAATATGCTTTTTTTTTCCTCCCTGGTTTAATGATGGATTGTTTTCTAACTGAAAAAAAAATCCTTTAAATGATGGAGACAGTGCAGAAATGCTTCTCATTTAGAGTGAGATCACTGTAGGATTTTGAAAATAAGGAGTACTAAATCCAAATATTTCAGTACAGTAGAACAAAAGTCAGGAGTCTCATTTAGTGTTCTTAAAGTGATTTTAAAGGCAATTTGCCAGGAAATGAATTATTCTAATATAACTCTTGGATTGCAAATTAAGCACTATCCCATATACAGGAGAGGGCTCTGAATGTCATGTCACTTCTTTATATGTAAAATAAGATTTTTAAGGTATACGCTATACGAAATTATTAGTGAGGCTTTTTCTCCTTAAATAAGGTGACTTATACATTTCTCATGGGAAAAGTCAGTTGAGAGTTCTGCATCATGTGAGATGTAAGGAGAACTCACTGCTTTTGTGTACTTTTTCTCCGCTTTTCTCCTTGTTGTGTTATGAGGAGAAGAGGGTAAGGTCAACAACTAACTTTTCCCATCCTATGCAGTCACGTTATGCTGACCTTTCAGAAAAACGACAGTGATAAGGGCTAAGACCAGTTGTTTATAATCTTGCTTCCCTCATGTTCCATTGTCTGGAAAAGGCATTTTTAGATTCAGCTTGTCCTGGTTTTGTTGCTGCAAAGATGGCTTGATTTTAATTGAAACTTAGTTTGAGAAGTCAAAGGAAAAGCAACTGTTTCCTGGAATTAAGAGTGTTTGTGTAGATCATACTGAGACACAGGCCTCACTTAAACTTTTACTAATTTTTGCCCCTGTTAACTATGGGGGGAAATTGCATCTTAGCCTTTATCCTTCCACAGAATGTTCTGGCAAGCTAAGACTCTGAGATGTTATTTTGGCTAACCTGCCCTCTGGGGGAGGTCTGTATCTTTTTTGGTTATATCACTAGAGCAGTAACACGTCATGGAAGCTAAGCATGCGTATGATGGGGTTGTTCAGGAAATAAGCTCTTGTGGAGGAACTTGGAAGCTGTTTGCAAATTTGGACCAACGCTCCTAATACTTGGCTCTTGGTTAATTTGGGGATTCAGTACTTAACGCTGATTATTAATGCATTTCATATCAACATAGGAGAGCTATATTTTCCAATTTTTTCTATTACATCATATTGATTCCTAAAAATATTCCTGAGTAGAGCTTTTCTGAGAACTGTCATTTCATGGTTATTTTTCAACAAATAAAAACTAAATCAGGTCTTCAAAATGTATCCAAAGACTAACTTCACAGTCTTAGACTCGTTTAAGAGGATTTAACTGTACAAATGTTTTTGCGGCCAAAATACACGTAATGAGGAAATTATGGAGTAATTACAATATTGTTTATTAATCTTGATCCATAACCATTGCTGAACCTAATATTTTATTTTTTTTTAGGTATAAAAGTTGGGGAAACAACACCTGATAAACTCTTCACATTGATTGAAGTGGAATGTCTGGGTGCTTGTGTAAATGCACCGATGGTACAAATAAATGACAACTATTATGTAAGTATTTTTAAGAAACTAGATTTCTTTGAGCTACCTGAATCTTCATTCTTTCTGATTGTGAATTTTTGGTCGGTTACTCAAATCGCTGTTGGCAGGGATAGCTTAGAACATATTTTACTTTCTCGGCCTCTTCCTGAAACACTTCATCTGTGCAATAATGTATTGATGTCCTGGTCTCTAGAAGAACACACATTGTAAATGCTCTCGTTTTCATATGGAGGTGATGAGATCATGGATAGAGATTCTCGTGGAAGTGGTGTTTTGGCATATCCATCCAGCAGAATGAGCAGTTTCACAGGTGGCTTTCAGATTGAGAAAGAATGCTTTTTTCCTTTAGATTTTTTTTTTAAACTCTGCATCATTGCCTTTTTGTGGTTACTGTAGTTCTCAGTCTCTCCTTTTCTCATTTAATGAGCAAGTTAAGATGATGCATCATCTGCTAAAAGTCAGCTTGCTTTAATTACCAGGTTTTGCCTTTCCATACAGTAGCACTGAACTACCTCCCCTAAATAAATACGTTCAGTAGGTGTTCTGCTTTGGGCTTTGTTTCAGAGGTGTGCTTTGTCATTTGAAGTAATGCAGACAGTTTATAATCTGGAAGCACAAACAGCTTGGTTTTGTCATTTAGTAGTATATAATGGAAAAGAAGAAGAAAATGTACAGCATGGAGTTCTATAGACACTGTGGAGTAAGTCCAAAAAGCAGCAGACCATGATGGTATAGAGTAAAATGCTATTTCTATTGTGTTTTTCTTCCAAAAAATAAAAACTTAGGAAGTTTCAGTCCTCTTCGGACTGAATGGCCACACCTTGTTCTGTGTGCCTGTTTGAACCCAGTGCTAGGCTCTTCAGTTCTTCATATCAAAGTCTTTTCTTACCAGCTACTTCTTCAAAGCCTTACGTAGTGGTTTTGGATGACGTGTCACTGATGCTATGATAGTGATTTCTACTCCTCTACTAAAACCACTATTCCTGATGTAAAAAATAAATAACAACAACAACAAAAAACCATTGTGCTTTCTTCATCTAATGCATGATCCCTTCTGAGCAGAGAGAAACATTGGGAGTACTGTTATTGATGTAGTAGCAGTCTTTTGTTAAGCTATCACAGAATGTGGTAGGTGGGTTGAAACATTCTTTCCAGTGTATTAGTATCAGATTATTAATTTCAGCAGTATGGATTTTGATCACAGCTTGTTCCTAGTTCACGTTTACCTTCATTTATTTTGACTAACCTGAACAGCATCAACCTGTGTGTTACAACCTTCCTAACCAGCTTTCTGAAACCATTTAATGTAGACTTGCAGCATAGAATTCTTCTGACAGTGTTTCATTATCTTCTACATAGAAAAAGCAGAATTTTTCTGCTTCAGTCTGTTTCTAATGCAGTTTACATCCACAATTTGCTTAACAGCCTTCTAAGTGTTGTTTTTTTACTGTCCTTTTAAAAATGGTTCTTTCACTTGCCTGAATTTCTTTCGATTTTCCTTTGCTAGAAATTGTACTGTAGTCAAAAAGGTACTAGCTGTAGCTCAAAGACTTTGTTTCTTTTTAAAATCATAATTGTCAAGGGGATTAGTGCCTTGTCTTTTGCACTTCATATTTCATGTAAATACAGCATCCTAGTATGAGACTCTTTGTATGAGAGTCATAAGTGGTATCTAAAGTTGTAAAAGTTGGTGTTACCCACTGTCACATTCTGATTTATTCTTGAGTTTTGTCCATCGCCATGACTGTGACTGAGAACATGGAAATACTCTTTTAAAAAAGGAGAATTCTGCTTTGAAAATCAAGTTCTCAATGCAGTCACTTCCTTTTTTGGCTTCTCTTTTTTCTGTATAGAATTGGAATCAGAGGCATGACAGTGTATTTGGAAAGCCCATAACTATGAATTAGTTTAAACTTGGTGCAGCTGTTAACTTAAAATATACGGTACTGCTAGTGTAATGCTGTCTTAACTTGCTTGATGAGTTCTTAAAGTTTCCTGAGGGAAATACTGCAGCCTATGGAAGATAAAGGGAACTTAAGAATGGTATCAAGAAGCAAAACCTGTGGCATAGTAAGGAGAAGGGAACAAGATAATACAGAATTCATGTATTTTTCATTTCATTGTGCTGATGCATTTTTTGATAGCGGCCTGCCTATAAATCTGGAATTTCTATCAAACAGGTACTCAGTAAGCTTTTAAAACCACATTAAAACAGTCAGTTGGAAAGTATGGTCTAGCTTAACACTATTTTTGAACTTTTAGACTTTTGAATTATGGCTTGCTTGGCTGCCATCAGCCCAAAGAATTCATGCATTGGAATAAATGCAGTCTTTAAATACCATCTAAAACTTATTTTAAAACTATCTTGTGATGCTAACACAATCTGATTTACTTATTCTTTTTTAAGAATTGTTCTTCTGTACTGCACCCACTAGCTCGCTAAAGAATTTGAAACCACAAACCCAAGTGATTGACGACTAGAGTGAACGTTGTTAGCTTTAACATCATTTCTGCAACTATATGTAAGTTAGAAATATTAGTAATAAAATTACATTAGGCTTTTTAATTTTCCTTATTCTTTAAAATGGTATATGTATGTCAATAACAGGATCAAAATTACCTGTGAGGATCCCCATTTAGATAGCCACACATCTGATAATTGTAAATGCTGCAGTTAGCATAATTGCTGACTTTTTACTTATTTTTTTAGGAGGATTTGACACCCAAAGATATCGAAGAGATAATTGATGAGCTAAAGGCTGGCAAAGTTCCCAAACCTGGCCCAAGGTATGCTGTATTTGTATGATAATGTGCAGCTACTTGAAGGCTTCTCCTTTTGAGGAAGGAAATTGTAATTCCTATTACAACTCTAGGAGTTCACAACATGCAGCTAAACAGTGTTAATTAATTTACTGAATAGCATGGTATTTATTCAGTGCCTTTCTATTTATTCAAAGCCGGAAAGAACTGAGTAGAGAAATTTCATGTTCCTGATGACTACAGGACCGTGAAATGGGAAAATCACAGCTTCATTTGGCTCAGTATCTAACAGGTGAAGGATGTCACCTGTTTTTTACATGTTGATTTCATGTAAATCAACAGTACCTGTTTGGGGGGAAGTTTGTGAAATGTTTATTTCTGAACTGTTATCACCTGTTACTTCCCATTGTTTTCTGTTAATTCAAATATACCAATGGGTGTGTGAATGGCGTAATTAATTACTATCATTCGATTGTAGTGTGTTACCTATTCCTATTTTTTTCAGAATAAGAGAACGATGTTAAAAGCTAGTTTCTGAGTGCAGGGATACATCTCTAGCAGAAACAGGACTAATACAATTGGAATGTTGTCTTTAGTATTGGTGGTATCAACATCAGCTTTGTTTGGTCTACCTTTAAATAAGTGAATAAAAAACCCTAACAGTTACATCTTGCATTTGAATTATGAAGCTGTTTGTTGTTACTTGAATTTGAAAACCTTTTAATTAAAGGGTGGCATTCCACATTTCTGAAGGATGAATACATGAATGAAACAAGTGGCTTCAGCCTTGAGGCAGTTTTGTTAAGGTCTTCTATCCAGTGATTAAACATCGGTTATAACAGTACCAGCAATGAATAAATCTGCTGTCATTTTTTCAGGAGTGGACGTTTTTCTTGTGAGCCAGCTGGTGGCCTTACATCTCTGACCGAACCACCGAAAGGACCAGGTTTTGGAGTTCGAGCTGACCTCTAAGGATGCCTCTAACGATCTTTGTAATATATGCTAAACTGTCTGAAAATAATAAAGTAACTTTAATCTCAGTAAAATGATTTACGTTTTAATATTTTAAAATGAAGGGAAGCAATAGGAATTAGTGTTTAGCTTACTGTGGTCTAAACTACAGTAAAGCCTAATCATGATTCAGATCATTAAAAAAATGGACAAAAGTGATTCTGTAGATTATAAAGTGTCTATTTGTGATCATTGATAGATAAAAAGATGCAATTTTAATCTATCACTGAAAATTCTTTTAGCTATTTCTGACTAAAGGCTCTTTAAAGAGGCAGCAAACCTAACTAAATTTCAAGTTTGGCTAATGCCCAAGGAACAAAGTGAAAGCAGATTCTCAAAACTTTACTGCACGTTACTTTTAACGGCAATTTAAACCAAACAAAAACAGGAAAGGTCCTCCTGTTCTTTTGAAATTGGTGATTCTTCTCATGTCTGACTCTGCCTATTATCATTCAGGAAGAGTGTGAAAACTGTCTTTTTGCCATGTTACAGAAAAAAAACAAGTAGTAGTAGTAATACTCTACTAAAAGAATGAGCAACAAGAAACCACTTCCTCTACAAATTTATTTAACACAGCCAAAGTATGCAGTTGGGGGGGGAGGGGAGCTAGAGTATACCAGAACGGTTTAATACATGGCTAAGTGTAATATGTGAAACTGTGATTCACAGACCCTTCTTTGATATTATTCCTGTGTATCTGTTAATTCTAAGAAAATCTAAAAGTGTGAAATTGAAGTATTTCTCCGTTAAAAAAATAATAAAGTGACTGCTCATTGACAGTCGGCACATGTGCTTGTAAATCTGGAAGATGCATTTTTATAATATAAAAATATTATAAGTAATATTCAAAGTTGCTTTAAAATGTTAGGAAATGAATGTGTCCATCACTGGGACCATACAAAAATCATGGGAGTTGTCTGCCTCTTCTAAAATACCTTGTGGAACTACATACTTATTACTAATGTGATAGATGGAGCTTATTTGCATTATTTATACTGCATTCTTTATTCAATTTGTTTTGTTTTGACATTCTGATTAACAGCACTTCCCGAAGCTGTTCTCCCTTTCCTGAGCTAAGTTTTATGTCTACAGCCGTCCCTGCATAATCATAACCTCATGTAGCCTGTTCATGCCCTACCTTCATTTCATAGGCTCTGTGATGTAGTTGCACCAGTAGTAATGTGTATATTACTTGGGGATATCAAGTCTTGCACCCACTACATTACTAAGCTTATAAAATATTGAAATCGCATATGAATGGAAAAGTTTGATAAATACAAATAAAAGTCATAAGTGGTCACTCAGAAAGCATTAAAAATCGTGCATACAACTGATACAGGACACTGTATCTGAGAAAGTAGTACGTGGATTGAAGATTGTAGATGAAAGTTGCTGAATGCTCTTCTAAAAGGTTACTGGAGTGTTTGTAATGGTTACGCTCCTGTAGCAGGCCAGTCCTTCCAGTACTTCCATAGTAGCATAGAATGAGGAAATAGCATACGACGTCTTGATGCAGAGACAATTTTTATGTACCAGTCTGTAGCTAAACTCCTTGCTCCACTGTAACAAAGTGGTATTTCTGTTCAAGCAAGGTTACCTTTTGAAGTACACACTGAAGAGAACTGCAAAGTTTTTATGTGGTATGGAGCTATCCTGTGCTAACAATTACTATTCATGTGTTTGCTTGCAGCTGTGAAACTGATAAGCTGCACAATTGGTTTGAAGGGAAAGGGAGTTTTAGCCCTGCTTAGTTTCCTACCTAAAACGTTTGGAACTTTTCTAAAGAAGTATCTAAAAACAAAGCTCTGCAATGCCTGACTCCTCCCATCCGTAAAGGTGGACAGGGCGATTTGTTTGCATTGTTTCAGTTGTCTCCTCAGTTTGTTCTGGCCCTAGAAGAAAATGTTTTGATGTCCATCTCATGGCCATCAACACTGTCCAACCGGTGGTGGTTTTTTCCTTTGGTAAAGACGGAATAAAGTTAGGAGTAATGGGAAACTCCACTAGATGCCCAATGATGCATTTGATGTCGGAAAGGATTTCCATGTCCTCTGTGAACTGCTAGAAAAATGTTACCTGGAACTGCTCTGTCAATAAGGAACCAGCCCTGACGTTCAGTTCTGTCCATACGGTGCCTGAAGTGGGCCCACTGACTGACCTGATGGCTGCCTTCCCGAGGCTTGCACGTGTGCTTTCATCAGCATCACATTTTGCAACTTCTTGGAATAAAGTCCCTATCTTTAGATACTTTTTTTTCCTGCAGTTTGAGATTTTCAGTCACTCAGTTACTAGATGAAGTTCAGCAGTGACAGAGCTGAACCAGCTGCCGTGCGTGCTTATCTTGCTAAGACCAGTGTAGCTCACACAGCTGATGGCACGAGATGTTTCACTAGCGAAGGCAGCTCACAGCAAGTACTACGCAAGTCGGCACAAAACAGCTACGAGGGAGCTTTGCAGCCGTGCTGTGTAAAAAGGAGGGACTCCTGGAGGCAAGGGGAAGATGTTAACGTAGGGTTAGCGGTCAACAAGCGTTGCTTTTTAAGAGTCCGAACTGGAGTTCTCCCAAGAGGCTTAAGGAACTGAATTTTCTTTAGTTACTGATGTTATTATCAACTCATAGCATCTGCTGCAGAAAGTATAAATTGTTTCCCTGTTATCTCAGCTGCTGTTTGTGAACACCTACCAACAGAGACAGGGATCCTGGAACTGCCTGCGCTGATGTACAAGGATGGGAACGCAGCATTACAGCACCGCACTGCACCTGCAGCCTGTCATGGTTAGGGGGTGAATCATCAGCATCTGCCCTGTTAAGCACTGTGAGAAGAACAAATACTCTGCCTTGGGAAACACTTCTCTCTCCTCCTTTTCAACCCACTCGCCACCTCAAGCGATGACCTTTGGGGTTGGCTGGATGTAAAAGAAGGTGAAGTGGACGCGGCTCCCTTCGTCATGCGGTCACTGGTGCCTGCGCACCTGCTCCTGGGCGGCCAACAGCACGCAAGGTATGCTGATGGAGTCAAAGGGGAACGGCAGCAGTTGCTTTGCAGAAGAAATGAGCTGATTTCTGCAAAAAATGTTGGGAAGCAAATTAGACACGTTTACCTAAACCACGCGATGCGCAGCATGGGGATATTCAAGATGTGTGACGCCAGTCTCTACTTGTGGTGGACCTTGTCCACAGAATACCTACTCTTCGTCAGAATAAGGTATTAAATGTAGCCTACGGAACAGAAAAGAGGTTAGCACCCATTTTTTTATCCACCTTATTTATTCCAGCATCTCTGACCATTAAAGATGGTGGGCGTGAGGCACAGCACATGCCTTTTGTTTCTATAAAGGGGAACACCACAGCACTTTCAATTCTTTTTTTTTTTAAACATAGAAACACGTTTGTTTTGTTTCGCTGAACCCTGTGGATTGATTACTGAAACAAGGGTAGTATTTTAAGTCATCCACCTTAAGTGGTAAGGCCACCTCAACCAGTAAGTGTCAGAATATTTCTAGTTAAACGGAAGCAAATGCTTCGTTGTCCCAATATCCTTTAAATGGGAAGAACTGATGTTTCTGGCTTGGTAAATGGGGAGGGATTGTTGCTTTATTCGCAGTAACAGGTGAAAGCGGGGCAGCAGGAGCCCCACCGCCCGCAGGGCTTTGTTCCACCGCCCCCTCAGCGCTCTGACCCTCAGGAGCACCCTGGGAGGCGCCGCCTGAAGCCCCCCCCCCGGGCACAAAACCACGCAGACACGCCGTTAAAGCCACGCTGTGTATTTATTTTAACGACCGGGCGCCGACCCCTTTCTGAGCAGCGAGCGCTGAGCCAGGGTCGCTTTTTAACAGCGCCAGCGCCGCTTTGGTCCCGCAGCCCCCCCCCCACTCTCCCCTCAGGGCCGGCCCGCGTCCCGCCGCGCATGCGCAGCGCCGGCCGTTAAAACTCACTGCGCCATCACCGCCGGAACCCCCCCCCCCGGGGAGGGGGCGGGGGCGGCGGGAGGAGGGGGCTGCGCCCGCCGGGGGAACGGACCCCGGGGGGGGGGGGTCAACGGAGCCCTGGAGGGGGTTAACGGAGCCGGGGCTTAACGGGGCTGGGGGGCAGCCCGCTGCTGCTTCCAGAAAGTTCGGGCGGCCGGCAGGGAGCGTGCGCGCCGCTCGCCCCTTCCATTCCTTCCCCTCCCCTCCCTTCCCCGCCTCCCTCCGCTAGGCGCGGCTATGAGGGGAGAGGGGGGGGAGCGGGGAGCGGGGCGCGGGGCGGGGCGGCAGCGGCAGCGGGGGGAGGTGGCGGCGGCATTGGGGCGGCGGCGTTCAAACCCCGCCGGCCACCGGAGCGACGGAGCGAGGGACGGACAGAAGGACAGAACGGACAGACGGACGGACCGGGGGGGGGACGCGGCGGGGAGGCGCCCCTGAGCGGTGCTGCTGGGCGAGGGGGAGGTAAGGAGCCTGCCCGCGGGGGGAGCCATGGCCGCCGCTGTCACCGCCCGCCCGCACGGCGGCTCGGCGGGGAGGCGGCTGCTCGCCGGGCTGGCCTCGCCTCCTTCTCTTCCCTTCCTTTCCCTTCCCTTCCCTTCGCTTCTTTCCCTTTCCTTCCCTTCCCTCAGCACCCAACGGCCGCCAGGTGCCGGGCGGCGCAGGTGGAGCTCGGCAACAAAGGAAGGGCGGCGGGGCGGGCACCGGCAGGGGGGCTGGGGGCTGACACGAAACATAAGGATTTCAGCCCGTTTTATAACATAATATCCCCTTTTATTCCGCCCCGCTCCGCCTTATCCCCTTTTATTCCACCCCTCTCCACCTCATCCCATTTTATTCCGCCCCCCTCCCCCCTTATCCCCTTCCATTCCACCCCATTTTACTCCACCTCACCCCATTTCATCCCATTTCATCCCCCATTACCCCCATTTCATCCCACCTCATCCCATTTTATCCCCCTTCCTTCCTTCCCACCTCCCCGGTGCGACCCAGCCAGGTGGTGTGTGGCAGCTGTCACCTGCCCTCCCCACACCTTTGTTTTGGGGGATGAGGCGGGGAACCTCTATTTGACCACCTCTGGAGGACCCCACAGTTTATGGGGTGTACCTCTGGATGACTCCACAGTTTATGGGATAAAGTAGCGTGGAGGGCGAGCTGTGGTGCCTGCGGGAACACAAAGCTGTCGGGCAGATGCGGAGCGGGCCAAGGGTGCTCACGTTCCAGGAAAAAACTGTTTAATCCTGGAGCGGTGGGGAAGGCTGAGATCACCACGGCTGAGAAATCATTAGCTTTCATTCAAATAATTCCCTGTTATCAGCGTGTATGGTCTGAGGGGGAGACACTTCTCGAGTGCGAGTGGTTTTCGGTGTGCACCTCACGCCTGTCACTGAGGTAGGGACATGGGGAGCCCCCACAGGTGCTGTGCGGCTGGGCAGAGGTAAGCACCCTGTGCTTTCCTCCCTCCCCCTGTAACCCTCTGCCCTGGTTCAGGGGTTAGGAGTGCCCGGAGTAACAGAGCTTTAAAAGGCATCAGGGTGTTTCACCTGTTGGCGTTTTCTTTCGGGCTTGTGCAGATGTTGGGTGTCACTTGCTTTTCGTCATTCTTTAGGTAAAAGCTCAGATCCTCAGCTGGCCTTGATGAGCTGGGGACCTGAATCTCACTCCATGTGAATTCAGGAGGTCTCTGTGCAACCTTGAGGACCTGTCTGTTCAGATAAAATTGCAGGCTTTGAGCTACAGCACAGTGCTACGTTGGGAAGGTAGCAGTAAACCCCTTCACGCTCCTTTTTCTTTTTTTTCCCCCACGTACTTTGACTTCCCTGTCAGGTGTCTTGGAACGCAAAAACTCAAGGGGTGCCAATGTTTTCCTCAGCACCCAGAGGACCGTGGCAGTGTGCTTGTGGTGATGTCAGTGTTTTCTGTCCAGTGTGCGAGTCCCTTCTCTGATTGCCTGGCTTTTCTCAGATATATTTTATGAAATACTCACTGGGCCTGGCTGGAGAGCGGACAGTGGAGGTCAGAGGGCCTGTGGTTGTTTCGACAAGCTGACAGCTGAATCTGAGAGATGTGAGGGTTTCTGCCCTTCCGCTGCCATCTCCTCGTGCCTTCTCCCACCGAGAGAACTATTCGCAGTTATTGGTGAGCTCTGAACGCTACAGGCAGCAAAACTTATGACAGATGTTGTGTAAGAGAGCCGGCTCTACGCAACGAGCTAAGTTCATTTATGGCTTCTTCTAGTGGGCTTGCACAATAGGTGGCTTCTTTGAGGACAAGGTCTTTGAGTAAGCAGTCAGAGTGACTGCTTGCATGAAGCATTGAAACTTATTTGACGTTAGCTGGGGGGGGATACTACTGCGTTACCATTTATGCTAGGGTCAAAAGGATAAACTTGAAATCGAACAGTAATTGTTATAGGATGGAGCAGCAGCTTATTTGTGTCACTGGAGTCTGTTTAAATTGCTACAAAACCCAGAAACTGTTGCAGCTCTAATTTAACTAGGTGGAAGACTTTGGGATATAGCTGAAGGACTGCACCTACGAACGGCCGAGCTAGAACGTCCTCCTCCATGTTGAGCGTGCAGCTACGTGAAAGTAAATTCTGTTTGTTGACCCGACTCGCCATGTTTGGGCAATCTTAGTCTGGTGAAATTGCCTGGAAGACTGGCGCAGTTGATCCCCTGTAAAATTGGAACGAGCTATTGATCACAAAATGTGTAATGATTAACCCGCCGCCGCAATGTTAACCTGCACGTTCAGAACAACTTAGTTTTGACTTTTTTTGTTGTTGATCTTATTCATGCCCAGCCCACCTCTGAGTGTTTGGCTTTTTTTTTTTCTTTTGCGTCTTCTATTGCAGATGGAGCAGTATAAATGTTGATTGGTCATTTAGTCTCCAGACTATGTTTTTTAACTGCATCATTAGGCTCTGGTGACAGATGGTATGAAATAAATAGTAGCACAAACTCTGTCTTGCATTTTGTGTTATGACACTGAATAGTTTTGTTAACAGAATAACAGAAGTCAGAGCCTTGCTAACGTACTCTTTTTCCTTACCAGTTCGTTATTGTTCCAGAACCCAGAGAAGTCTTGGAAAGTTCCTCCGTAAGCTTGCTGAGCCAGACTTTGTAGCTTATCTGTGCAGTTGAGGACTTTTATTGCCACCTTCTGTAAAACCTAAACATTCATTTAAAGAGCCCTTGAGAGTTAGTGTGACTTTGCCTTGGCTTATTTTGGGTTATCTCCCAGGATCTGGCAAAGCTGAAGTCCTTTTATCTGCTGCAAGGGCTTTTTTATCTTTTGCAAGCAGCAAATTAAGAAACTCTCCACAGTTTCATGGGTGTTACTCAGCCTGCTTGAGGTAGCTACAAGGTTGCAAGGTGATTGGTTTCACAGGGGTTTATGCTGATGCCAATATTTGAGACACAAATACGATTTATATTAGAGGCAAAATCTCAAATTTGAGGCAAAGAGGAAGGCTTAAGGTATTTTCTTTGACCCCATCACATGCTTTCCACTTACCAGTAGCTTGATGGAGAACGTTGGAACCGCTTCTTGTGCTGTCTTGCGTTCATGAGACTGGAAAATAAGAGGTAAAAAGCTCTTTCACCCCCCTCTCTGAGCTTCAGAAGGTATTAAGTGCAACAGAAACCAAGTAATGTTTTGCAGTTCCAGAAGAGGTGTTGTGAGAGAAATCTTAGAAAGTTCCATCACCTGACAACGGCAGAAATGTGCTTACTTGCATTAAGACATTTCCTACAGTTTCTCTTCTCTTTCAGAGCCCTTTGTATCCTGGTTAATAGGCGTCTGCCTTTTCAAACTATTCAAGCTCTGGTCAGATAGCTTCCCTACCCAGTTTGCAGGAACATCTTTCTCTTGTTTTTGTTTGCTTTAAGATCATCTGCAACAAAGAGTGCTAGCAGAGAAGTCGACTTTCTGCGGTGCTCTACGCTGTCGGCACAGTGGTAATCTGGGTTCTTACTGCGAGTTAATAGGTAAAGGAAAGTTTGTTCCTTGCTGTTCTCTCGTGAGAGAGCTAATGCTAATCTGTTCTTTTCCTAACGTGGTCTTGACAACCGTATTTTAAAAATTAAAAAAGAAAGAGCTTTATCTTGAAAATATCTGGAAACTGAAGGGGCTGGAAAGTAAAGAACAGGTTGACTCATTAAAACATTGAGTGCTAATCGCAGTACTTAGTGTAGTTTTACAGCTCTGAATAGTTACACTTGTTTGCAAACGTGGTTCTTGCTATTCCCTGTTCTACTCCATCTGTTCCACCGCGCTCTCTTCTCCCAAAGAAAAATCATTTCTGTAAAGGGACTGCTGTGCTACTTTGTGATATGTGGTGATGGCCGTGGGATGGCCATGAAGACCGTTGGGTACTTGGCACACCTTCACAAAGCAGCCAGGACAAAATCCCTGTTGTCCATTTGGGGAGCTGTAAGTCTAGTCAGACGCTTGCTTTCCTTTCTACATCTGCTGTTCTAGGTCTCAATAACCAACAGCAGCACTCGAGGAAACCGCTTACCTGTGCTGAATCCTGCTGAAGTTGAAGGACTATTAATGGGCTTGGGCACTTCACTTGCTTTTAGCCCATGAAAAGCCTTTGCGTGTTTTCAGGTGGTGTTCCTTTTGGGGCTGCTGCTTCCAAGTTCTTTGGTAGGCCCTGTACCAATGGAGCAGTGTTTCTTAGCCAACAAAGATTTCTTTTGTTGCATCTTTAGGGAATAAGCAGCAGATCAGAACTGAGGTTTCCAACTCCACTTCTCCGTGTGGCTTCAAGGGAGTATCATTATGTTAAATATCTGCGCAGGTGCTTCCTTTGAACCCGTAGCTCATCCTAAAAAAGACTCAAGAGGAAGCACCTGTGAACATGCAAGTTCTGCAGACTTGTAGATTAAAAGGGAGGACTAATCATGGATTTTGCAATAAGTGCCTTCAGCTCCTGACAGAGTACTGGGGCAAGCATGGCTTGCTCTTCTTTCCCAGAAGAGGCTTCTCCTTTATAGGATCAAGAATCTCCTTTATAGAGTGTATATATTTTATGTATGGCTTTATTCTAGGTTCCCTAGAATAGAGAGAGGTCCCTTCTGGCACTCTGGAAGCTTATGTATGTCTAATTCTGAGTAAGGAGATGAAATTTTTTTTTCCATGCAGATGTTTATTTTGACAGCAAGGTATGGGCCTCAGCAAGAATAGGATGCTTCTCAGCGTGTATTCTGCACAGCTGGCTTAATGACACGATTTAACTTGACTCTGACATCAGCACTCACAAGCTATGCAGGTTTTTCTAGCCACCTGTGTTCTTTCCTGGAATAAATGCTGTCCTAACTACACGGCGTAAGTTGCTGGAGAACGTGAAAGACTTAAAAAACCTTTTTGTATGCTGAATGTATCAGCAGGCAGAGAGGAGTGCTGGTGGACGTGCTGCCTGCGAGTTAAAGAACATCTGCATTTGTAATTCAGGGAACAGAGCCGTAGCCTGGCTGTGGTTGGAAGGCGCTTCTGGAGGTCATCTAGTCCGTCCCCCTGCTCGGAGCCCGGCTGGCTGGAGCAGATTGCTCGGAGCCATGACCAGCTCAACCTGGAATTCAGCCTAATAACATGAAAAAAAGATTGCTGAGGCTAGTTAGCCTGATGGGATCCCTTGCTGAAAGCTGGGTAAATCCAAAAAATGTCAAGCGTTTTTTCTTTCAATTGTGGGATACATTTTTATTATTTTTTTTCAGCTATTGTAGGTAATGTGTTTTCCCTGACTGACTTGATTTTTTTCAGTCAGAAGATGCATTCTTCTTGCACTACCTGTGTGTGGTAGTCTTGTAAAGCTGTGGTGTGTTCCCAGTTCTGCTACACGGATTCTCAATTATGTCTTTTTTTTTTTTTTTTTTTTTTTTTTTAAAAAAAAAGTGACTTCGTAAATAAGATTTTATTTGCAATTCATCTCACTTCTTAAAGGTGCAGTCTCTACTTTTTTTTTTTATTTTGAAAAAAAAAAAAAGACAGATGTATGTATTTATTCTATGTTATTTGTGTTGGAACTGAACTGAAGCAAGTCCCTTCCAGCGCGTACAACTCGGGCTTCAGCTTGCGAGTTGGAAACTGAAAGTGAAACGACCTTATTTTCTGCTGCGGAAGAAGCAGTAGGAAAAATAACTAGAGCACACATACTGATAAGAGCATTTCTTCAGATATGATCATCTGACTGTTGATAACGTCTGAAAAGAAGCTTGGGATATTTCTGGTCCGGCAGAATTCCTTTCCAGCAAAACAAGTATTTCTCCAACCAGTTGTGTCTGTCCTCTCCTCGTTACCTGCTTTGTTCCTTGCCAGCGCTTCCTCGCAGAGCAGCAGCCGTACGTAGAAACAGCAATCCTCATTTCTTCCGTGCAAAGGGTTAGCCTGGGAGCGGGGAGGCGCGCTGGAGAACAAGGCCACGCTGACAAACACCCCTCAGGTTCCTCGCCAGCTCTGGCAGCCGGCTGCAGCTCGGTGCTGGCCCACACGGAGGAATGCAGGGCATGCCTTGGCGATGGTGTCAGCGGGGCAGCAGGAATGGTGTCCCCTCCTCGCTGCTGCCTGGGAGCCGCTCCAGCCCAGCCGAAAGGGGAGTCGGTAGCGGTGGCTTCTGGAAGGCAGGTTTATTGCTGTTTTGGGGAGAGGGAATGCTTTTCTGGGTTTGTTTCCATACCGTCATTAATGCCAGGAGCCAGCCCTGTTCTTTTCAATGCTGCTTCTTACATCTCATCCCTCCCAGTTAGGGGGAGGACGTGTGCCTACCAATATGCATAAAAGGAAGCTTCAACAGAGATCCTTCAGGATCGGGCAGGATATTCTGCTTCTGAATCACTCCAAGCTATTCTGTGATGTAAATGCCATCTGATCCATGTTACGCAGGTTCCACGGTTTCAGCCTCAGTATTTTAACCTGCCTCATTTAAAATCAGTCATGTCAGAAAACATTACTTTAAATGCTTTGAATACAGCATTTTTCTTGGATATTAAAAGTAAATTGAGGGAATAAAGAGATACTGGTGATAGAACCTATTTATTTATTTTAATTAGTAAGATAGTACTGGTTTGTTGGTATTTATTCTGCCATTCTTGAACAATCTGGTATACCATTTTGAAACTAGTATTTTTCCACTTCTGTTGTGAAAATTTATTTCTTAAGATTACAGTTTTGCAGGTTGATTTGTAGTGTGTGTAAATGTGCGTGTGTATATCTATCTATATATATAGTCCATGTGCTTCATTACTCAGCAACACATATCCCTTCAAAGTGTTCTCTGAAGTAATGGACAGTGCTGTAACCTACTGTTGACTTGATAGGATTTCCCTTCTGAACTGTAGGTATAAATCAGAGTACCTATTTTACAGACATTTCCTTGATGCTGTATATTTCTTTCAGTAGACAACTAAGAACTGTTGAGAGTATCCAATCCTTTGAAAAGGACGCCTTTTGGGATACTTGGGCTTCAGTATTTTATATTCTGTTGTGAGATGTTAAAGCAGAAGTGAACCAACCAGAGCCTAACATATTATTTTTCTTCCATATTCGCTGATCTGTGCGAAAAAAGCATAAGGTCATTTTTTAGATCTCTTTTCCTCTGTCGCGGTCTGTTTATAATTTTTGGCTCTTGTATGCTGAGCAAGACTAGATTGTTTGGCATAGCACCTACGAGGACATTTTGTCAAAATGTTAGCTTTTCTGATTTTCAGTGCTTTGGCAAGATCTAAACAGTAATTAATTCCATGTGAGCTTGGACATCTGATATCAACAAATAGCTTTTAGCTTTTTCATAACTAAAATGATGTGCAGGGTGACACTTGCAGTGGGAGGATCTTGCAAACTTTTTGAGGCTTAGAATTTTTGAAGAGAGTAAAGGAAGGAAATGGGAGTGTTTTACAAAAGTGAAACGAGTGCTTCTTGTCCATATTTGCATATCCTCTTTCTGTGTACTTCAGTGTCACTTCATGTTATGCTGTGTCAGAAATGCTGTCTGTATACCCCGTATACTGGGGTAGCATTGATTGCCCTTCTGCTGGTGGAAGGGTGGGATTAAGATCTGACTCTTCTTCGGTGGAGACTCCACGTTGAATAATGAGGAGGATCACAAGCTCTCTGGGGTAAAGTACAGCTGTGTGGTCAAGGAGGCTGCTCCAAGAGGAGTCCTGTTGCAGAGGCTGGAGTAAGTCCTCTACTTTAGGAAGAGGTTGCCAGGAGAGGATCCCATGTTGAAGAAATCTGAGTATTGCTTCTAAAAACTAATGCATTTTCATCTGTTGTGGAAATATTGTAAGATACAGGCTTTTTAGGAGTATTTGATGTGTGTTTTCCTCACTTGTGGCTAATTGCTTTGAGACTGTTTTACCTTTTCCATTCTAGCAGTGGTGGGGTAGAGGAGCTGCTGATGGAAGCTGAAACTAGCCACTAGTAGCTATGGTCTAACCACGTACAAAGTGCTTTGTAATGTGAAATACTCTGAAAAATCAGGTCCTTGATGTATTATGGCTACGACAGATTAGTAAAACTCCTGGCTTTTACTTTTTCTCTGAACTTAAGTTGCCATCTGCAACATGAAGGAAGAAGCAAAGCGTTCTCATCTTCCATCAGTGTTACGAAAATAATGTCTATGAAGGCAGGGGAGCCTAAACCTTCTTAGTTCAAGCTTTAATTTATGGCTAGAAGGTTCTGGGGTGTTGTCCAAGATAAGTTGCCCTTCTGTTAAGGGTTTTTTTTGTTTACTTTAAAAAAAAAAAAAAATGAAGTTGGTTCCTTCTCCCTAAGGGGGAAGTGAAGGCAAGCTGAAATAGGGAATATTCACGGTATGAGTGGCAAAAGGTTTAACTTTCTCTGGAAGCAAATGAAGCCCCTTCCTATGTGTTTCTGGTCAGTGGTTCTTCAGAACTTCATCAGGTTGTCAAAAACTTTAGTACAGCAAAAGAAGCAAGTTTCCTCAAGTGCTGCGGCACTTTGCCTGTGATTGCCAGGAGTAAGAGTGATTACAGGGGCTTGAGGTCCACTTCTTGTATTGAGTGTAACTTAGCACTGCAGCAGGAGCTCTCAGGGCTCAAGTAGTGGCTCAGTTTAAAAGGAGTGATTAGCAAGTGAAAATATTGCTCAAGTCCGAGGAAGTATAAATAAAATCAGAGTTGTAAAACTGTTTTGCTTTTTTAACGTTTTTACTTTCAGAAGCAAATCAGTGCCAGTGTGTTGGTTTCATTCTGACAGATAGGTAATGGAGTTTTAGTTGGTATGAGGCAAGACACGTCCAGCACTACTGTGCTATGAGTTTCAGTTCTTTTTTTGGTCGGTGTTTATTGTAAGTGTAGTCGTAAGAAAACATTACAGCTGTCCAAACCGAAGGAGTCATCTCTAGTGATGAGATGTGGTATGACAGAGGAGCAATCTCTTGCTCATATACAGCCATTACTGGAGGATGATCTATCCAGAGTACCTTTAAAATTCAAGTCAATCTATGCAACAAATCTCACAGGCATGCTGCTGTGTGCTATTTCAAATCAGTGAATAAGATTTTGTAAATTAAACTTGGGGCCAAAGCTTTCTCTTTTTTCTCAATGTGCTGCTTATAACCCTGGTGTGTGAATTATAGGTATCTACAGTTGGTCAAGAACAGGAAGGCTTGTATTTGCCAAGGTTTCTTTTACCTTTTTTTTCCTGTTCAGGTAATGAACTTGACCTGCTCTTTGCAAGGTAGGAGGGGAGTTGAAAATGTCTGAGTGACCAGGTAACGAAGGGACCTATGGGACCTTTGGATATCCCTTCCAACCCTGGCTATTTTGTAAGTCTGGAAGTTTTTGTATTCTTTGGTAAGCTTATTCTTTGGTGAGTTTAGTTAAATAAGTTCCTTACTCACTAAAATTCAATCAGAAAACAAGGATACAGTTGCACCCTTTAAAAGAGTGTATTTGTTCGAAAGAGGCTGACAAGTCTAGATCCTACTGTGAGCGCTGAAAATAAATGGGAGAGTATTGTGAGGTGTCTGAAACGTGAAACCAAGCACAGGTAAAAGCAGGCTCTTAAAATGAGGCGTCCTGGGTCAGAATCTAGGCAAGTACAACAAGATCCCTGCAAAGATCCTAGTTTTCCTTTCCGAATAGGACAGAGTTGTATATCCTCTCATTTTTTGCTCTTCCTAGTAGAAATTCCTAGACTATTAGGTACGTTCTTTATTTTGGTAGGAAGTAGTGGTGAGTTCCAGCTGAAGTACTGGAAAATCTTTCTTGCTGCCTGAATGTCAGCTGTTTTTTAGGGACTTCATCCTATCCCTGTGTAGTGCAGTCTGGCATGCTATGAGTAGGTACTCTGGAGTGTATTAAAAGCTGTTCCGGAGGTTGAGTCGTCGCTGCGCCTTCCTATTTCACTCTGCAAGGGCACCTCTCGAAAATGAGGCTCAAATATTTTTTTCAAAACAAAAGGATTTCTTGTACAAATCTTCCTATAATGTATTTGGATCTCAAGTATCTCCGCATTTCAAAATAAATGTAGAAATACACTCCTGTAATCCATTCCGTGTATTAGCTAGGACCTTGAGAGTCTCCAAAGCACACATCCCAGTCTTCTCATGGCATTTCGAAAAGGCGTGCTTGTGTCTATGCTGTTTTTTTTTATTTTTCTTTGATTTTAATGTATCATCTAAAACCTTGGAGGGGGAATTGCTGCGGAGGGAAGGCAGTTTTTATGAGGTTGCACAATAGCTGTAGCAAAGCAGTAAAACTGATCTCGGTGTTGCGTGTTGTAGCCACAGTCACCTCAAGCACTGTGCAAGGCTTAAAGGAAAATTCTACGAACGAAGAATTCCCCGTTTCGGGACCAGCAGTGTTTTTGTCATATTTTATCGTCAAATGCCGCAGAATCTGCCAAACTTGTGACTCATGTCCACGCTGGGTACTGCATTTGCACTTAATTCCACAACAGACTGTTGCCTTAGGCAGCGTTAGATTGAGAGTACACGCTAGATCTCACCATCGCTCTCACCCTGGAATCTGCATGGGCTGAGCTGTCGTGGTCATATGTGAAAGAGCTTGTGGATATTTGTAAAACCAAAACATTCTTGTCGTCTTTCATCTTTAAAAGTCACCGCGTGTAACATTCAGACACTGTTCTTTCCAACATACCAGACCTGTGGGCTACCTAAAGGTGGCAGGGCTTGCTTGCTGGTGACTGCGAGCATGGTGAGATGGCACAGAGTGAGGGGCAAAAAGTGCCTGGTAAATTGTTCTGCTCGTCGTAGCTGGTATTTTAGTGCACGCTACGTACAGGAAGCGAGTGATGGTAAAATGTGGTCTTAAATAGTGTAAGATGCAAATAGCTTCTTACTTCACCTCCTGTTACCCAAAATGTGTTTTCCTTTAAGCTTGTAAAGGACAGCATGCTTCTGGCCTGCAGCTGGAGGTGGGCTTGCCGGTACGGATGTACTTAAGTGTATGATTAGGCCATTCTGGCTGGGTATATTTAATGTATTAACAGTTTTAGGGAAAAAAATACTACTATAGACATTTTGTACCAAGCCAGCTTTGACTTAAGCAATTTGGGAGGTTAGATGTTGAGTAACACTGCTGAGCAGTGTCACTTGCACAGAACTTTGTACCAAAGACTTAGAGCTACTTTTGCTCGAATTAAGCCTTTAGTAACCCTTTTATTGTTTCTGTTGCAAATATCAAATAAAC
The DNA here is from genome assembly GCF_047663525.1 of Anas platyrhynchos. Lineage (NCBI taxonomy): Eukaryota > Metazoa > Chordata > Aves > Anseriformes > Anatidae > Anas > Anas platyrhynchos. The sequence goes on along the minus strand of NC_092588.1, from coordinate 50,449,482 downwards.
TGGTGCAGTGACAATAGGATAGCTATATTTATGCAGTCCTTCAATGAAAACCTTGATACAAAGACTAATATGTCTGTAGTTACAGTCACCATTCACTTAGAAATTACAGAATATAATTTTGTCTAATATTCTAACGAGACTTGTAAGTAGGCTTTCTCTTCAAAGGGCCATTTTTAATGAATCTTATTCTGTTGAAGGAGAAAAAGGCTTTGACCATCTTTTGGAAGAATCTTTCATTTTGCTGCAGTGAGCTGTATTACAGAGCATAATTCAGGGCACCTGTCTGTTTCTTGACAGGTTGATATTGATTTGCACCCTCCTTCTGCAAAACTTGCTAATTTTCAGGTGATCAGAGAATAAATATACACGTTGCAAGAATGTCACAGTATGCCTTTAAGTGAAATTATACCTCTCATCTGGAAGATGTTCTTCCATACACCTTATTTTGGGATCTGAACTTTCTCTACTATGGCAAAGAGATAAGAAGTGTGAGATAAGAGTGGGAGGTGTAACTCCCACTGAAGAAAATGGGCAGGGGAGTGGGATAGGAAGAGACAGAGAAGGACAAGTTGTGTGGAACCGGCAGAGCTCTGTCTATAATGCCCCTTCTGGCGCTTTCCTAAAGCAGGCCTGGCTTCCATCTTTTTCTGTATCTTTTCTCCCCAGCCTCCTTCCTGGCTCTGTTCCCAATGCTGTTACTGTCTCCTGACAATGCTGCCCACACGGTGTTTCTCACAGCATCTGCCTCCTGCTAGCTGCATTTATTGGTTCTGATGAGAAGTCCACTTCCAGTTACCCCGATGGAGCCTGCTGGGTGTGAAGCACTGAACCATACATGAGTTCCCTTCATAAGCTCAGAAATGCGATGGATACCTGGTCCAGTTCTTCTGGTATTAGAAAATATGCAGCGTGCCCTGGGCACCATCCTGCCCTCTGCTTTCATCTTGATGCTCTCCTAAGATGACAGCGGTGTTTAAGCCTTTGTTTCTCCAAATGTGTCTCCCCAAGCAGTTAGTGGGAAACTGACAACAGGAGTAAGTTTGTCATTCTCAGTTGAAACTAAAAGCAGTTGCAGTGCTTGTGTTTTTATTTTTTACACAGCCAGAAGGATGCCAATGTTTAGGTATTTCTGGCTTGTACTCCACATCGTGAGGAGGGAGAGAAGCCTTGGGTTGATCACGGAGTCTTGTGCGATCTCCTCCCCATGTTTGTCCTCTCAAGTCTGTGTCTCTGCTGTTTCCTCATCACAGTTGCATTCTCTCACAAATGAAGAAGCTCATCTGAAGCTGTACTCCTCATCCACAGGCGTACTGTGTGGGACATAGATCAAAATTCAGCGTTTCTTTTCACAGATGTGGTGCTTAACCTTCTGAGCCAGAAAAGCCCAGCTCTGTGCTGCTGGACTTTCCTACCTCTTAGTCTGTGTTGAATCTTGCATGTCCAGACCTGAACTGTCCCTTTTGCCAAGGTCCCAACCTCCTGGTCTTGTGCCTCTTACATGTCTCTAACCCCATACCAAAATATCCCACGTAATTCTCTTGATCCACCTCAAGCCATTCATTTTCTTACTGGATGCTGTAGGCGAAAAAGCAGATGCTAATCTCAGATAACACATACATTGCAGTCTGACTGGGAGCTGGGTTGTTGTATAGCCGAAGCTTATGTTTGAGTAACTGACTATAGAGGTAATGACTCGTGTAAGAAGGGGGAAAAAGTCAGTGCTGCTACACAACCCGTCACAAAGTTTTATGTATCATTGGCACTGCTAGCTTTTTTAACCTCTCTTTTGGAAAGAAATCTTTTCTCAAAGTTGTTTCCTTTGAGATGCTTTTACTGTAAAATAAAGTACAAAGCCATCCGCATCTTCTTGGTAAGAAAGATATGGGGAGAACCAAAAAACACTACAGAATATTCAACTTAGTTAAATGAATATGTTTTGCTAATATCCATTTTCTTAAAACACTGCCTTTTACGCTGTCCTTTAAATGCCCAATTGTCTGTGCATTTTGGTCCTTTGTACTATATCCATTTCTTTTTGGCCAATGTGTTAACCTCAGCTGCATCTGATGCTCCCACCAGAGTACAGATAACACTGGGCATGGCGAGGCTGGAGCTGCTGATGTGCACGTACGGGCTGGCTTTCTCTGAGCAGAATGTGGATTGCTGGCTTTTGCCTCCCTCACCCTCAGTTCAGTTGCTCTCAGGTTTCTGTCTCGTACTCATCCACCAGCTTTCTTTCTTCCTTCCCATAACAGATGTTCAATAGTGTTGAGATCTAGGTCAGACCAGTCATTTCTAAAAAGATTTGAAAGAAAAGTTTAGGGTGTGGGAGGAAGGAGATGTCAAAGAGGATACGTACATCAGTGTCTTAGTTTGAATCAGCAGTACACCTGTAGAGTGACCGTCCCCATCATCTCTCCTTGCCGTAGTTCAGTTTGCTCAATTCCCAGGCTTGATTGCTCTTGGCTAAAGCGAAACTGAGATGTGTTCAGGAGTGTGCTGAATGCGCTCCAGCCTTTGAAGTGCCTTTAGCACATGGCGCTGCAATAGGAGTAGTTTGGAGCAAAACTGCTAAATGTGACTAGTGTCAATTCTGGATTTTTGTTACCAGCTGTTGTACTCAAGAGATCTGCTCTTGATGTGCTGCACTTCTTGCTAATGTAGATGCAGCCTTAGCTGTCACTCACACAAGTTTAATTTTAGCAAAACATTCTGAAGTACTCCTGTCAAGTAATTTATAGCAGAAATGTTGTGCAGTTGATTCACTGTTTCCCACTCTGGAGTAAATCCCTATTGGAAGAGAGGGATTTTTTTTTTTCTTCTGCGGATAAAAAGATAAGGGAAATACTGAAGAATGAAGGTAATTAAAAAGGTTGCCTTATGCTAGCTCCCCTGCGTTTTTAATTGCAAATGCATTCTAGAGCTCAAGGATAAATTCAGTATCCTGGAAATTAACCCATCTGCTCTCAGTCTTACAGAAGTTCAATCTTGTGCTCCACTACTTTGCTACAAGGGCAGTCAGCAAACCTTCAAGATCAGTTCTGCATCAGGGCTACCAAAGAAAACCTTCCCCAAGCATCATCTAACTTCTTGCTGTATGTGTTAGGGCAAAGACATCCTGGGATAATTAAGCGATGCTTAATTTCTTACAGATTTGCTGTATGTTTGGTTGACAGGGAACATGCAAGTCTCAGCTGAAACTTTCCCCTGCAAATGGGGGAAAGAAGGAAAAGTGGTCTATAAAGGCCATTTTGTGTGGATTTTTCTTACGTGCTGCGTGGTATGAAGCTCATACTGAAACTTTCCCTCAGGGAAAAGTGACAGATAATTATAATTGTTCTCTGCCAACTGCCTTTTTCCACGAAACTTGCTTAATATCTTTTAAGTCTGACAGCAAAGAAAAGTTTTCAACAAAACCATCTACAGGTTTGAAAGCCATCAGTGAATCATGCATATGCATCAACTTCATCACACAGGCCTCAGCTTCTCAGGAAACTGGGCTGAAAGCAGGGACTTGTACCAAGGGATTGACCAACAATGACAGCGACTCTGTTGGAGTACTGTGTAAATTCTTGGTTGTTTTCTGTGTGTGAAGGCGTGCCCTTTCATTACAGCTAGCTGTGAGCAGGTACAAATCTAATAAAGTAACAAATCTAGTATAGTAACTTGTACGTATTAGGGATTTAATGTAACCATCCTTTTCTGTAGCTAGGTACTTGAAATTTTGTTTTTATTAGCTTATTTATTCTGGACATCAGGAAGGGGTTCTTCACAGAGAGAGTGGTTGCACACTGGAACAGGCTCCCCAGGGAAGTGGTCACTGCACCGAGCCTGACTGAATTTAAGAAGAGATTGGACTGTGCACTTAGTCACATGGTCTGAACTTGGGTAGACCTGTGCGGTGTCAAGAGTTGGACTTGATGATCCTTAAGGGTCCCTTCCAACTCAGGATATTCTATGATTCTATGATTCTATGATTTAGATTACATAATCCTAGTTTTTTATATTACTCTGTAGAACTGTCAAAATGCTTACCTTTGTTACTTTAATGACAAAATTGGATTTATTTTAAGTTGCTTTAAGTGAAAAACAACTGAGAGAAAAGTTCCATACGCTATTTCAAATAATAGATTATTGACTGATAACAAATGTCCAGGAAAGACATCCCAATATAAAGAGCAAGAAGTCAGAGTACTCACTTTTTGTTAAATGTGGGGAAGTTTCTTTAGCAGAAAGCAGTTTTTACATTTCACTAAAAGCATGAAATGGATCCATTTGTTAGAAGAAAAGCACAGTTGTGCCTGTCTGTCAGACAAAGTGATGAAACTGCTTGTTTTGACAGTGTTGTGACAAAGGAAAATAATTTAAATGTAAAGAGTATAACTTTTAATTTAGGGTTCTGCTGGTTTGAAACATCGAGGCTTCCTGATAAACCAGTACCTGCATTAAGGAGCACCCCTGAAGGAAACTCTGAGCAGGCAGATTGAGGTATCCCTAGAAGAACCTGCTAATGTTCTACGTTTCAACTGGGAATGCAAATGTCTGTGGCCTGTGTTGAGAACATGAGTTAAAATGGCACTGACCTTGCAGGCAAATGTAAATAAAGTAAAAACATCAGTGAAGTCACTTCGTCAGTTTAGGATTTTACAGTAGTATCCACTACATGATCATAGGTTGAGTAGTTTGCTTACATTTCTTGACTGTAGTGCCATGTCATGAAAGAAACAACTCTACCTTTTTACAAAATGTACTTTTATTTTTTTCTGAAGTATTTGGGGTATGTGTTTGAAAGGTATTTTACCCTTGGATTGTAAAATAGAAACCTGGTATATAAAACATGTAATGAAAATGCAGCTGTAGTCTCTATGATAGTTGGAGTGGCTTAATAACCTGCTTTAGTAATCCAGTATGTGATACTAACTCTTTGTGATCTCCTAAAGCCCTTCTCTCTTCAAATCATGATTAGCCTGGGGTCAAGAACCAAATGAATTCACTTTGGATTTTGATCATGTGGTGAACAAAATAGGAACACCCTTGCTTTGTTCATTCACTTACATTTCTGTGATTATGCAACTTTAAAGTTGTATTTACAACTACATCATCTGATCTTTATTTAAAGAATACTTTTAGTTTACATTTACTGTGAAAGCATTTCCATCATCCTCTTGCCCTTGTATGATCATAGAATAGCCTGGGTTGTGAGGGACCTCAAAGATCACCTTGTTTCACCTTATCCCAATGCCCCATGCCATGGGCAGGGATGCCACCCCCTAGATCATGTTGCCCAGAGCTTCATCTAACCTAGCCTTGAACACTTCCAGGGATGGGGCATTCACAGTCTCTCTGGGCAACCTGTGCCAGTGCCTCACCACCCCCTGAGTGAAGAATTTCTTCCTAACCTCTAATCTAAATCTCTCTTCTTTTAGTTTAAAACCCTTCCGCCTTGTCCTATCGTTATCTACCCAAGTAAAGAGTCCTTCTCCAGTCTTTTTATAAGACCCCTTTAAGTACTGATAGGCTGCAATGATGTCACCCCAGAGCCTTCTCTTCTTCAGGCTGAACATCCGCAGCTCTCTCAACCTGTCTTCATAGGACAGATGGTCTAGCCCCTTGATCATCCTCGTGGCCTTCCTCTGGACCCGCTCTAACAGCCCCACATCCCTCTTGTGCTGGGGGCCCCAGACCTGGGCACAGTACTCTGAGTGAGGCCTCAAAAGGGCAGAGCAGGGGCCACCCCTCTCATGATGCAGCCCAGGACACAGTTGGCCTTCTGGGCTGCAAGCACTCACTGCTGGCTCATGTTGAGCTTTTTGTCCACCAGAACCCCCAAGTCCTTCTCTGTAGGGCTGTTCCCATTGAGTTCTTCTCCCAGTCTGTGCTCAAATCTGGGATTGCTCTGGCCCAGGTGCAGCATCTTACACTTGTCCTTTTCGAACCTCATTAGGTTTACATGGGCCCACTTCTGAAGCCTGTTGAGGTCCCTTTGGGTGGCATCCCTTCCTCCCCTTCTATCAACTGCACTGCTCAGCTTGGTGTCATCTGAAGACTTGCTGAGGGTGTCCTTGATCGGCCCTGTCGGAGGCCGTGTGGCTCGTGAAGGAGAAGCTGGCCTTCACCAAATGCAGGTGAATCCAGTGAGGCAGGAGCCAAGGCCTGGTGCTCGACCTCCTGGAGCTGGTGGAGGTGGGCTCCATGCTGCCAGAGCCAGGCACGTTCCCATGCAGTGCGGGAAGAGAAGCTCAGCAGCAGCAGAGGTGGTTTCAGGGAGTCAAGCATCAGGGAAAAAGGAGGGAAAGAAAATGGCTGAATGTGCCATAAGAAATACATTGATTGAAATAATGACAGTTTTTGATTCAAATATCGTTTTTACATGTTGTCAATCGGTTTTAAAGTAGTTGTGATCATGATGATATACCCAAATAGTTAACAGGAAGAATGTACAGGCCGTTTTGTTGTATTTTCGAAATAAAGCAATGAATGACAATTTCAGACTATGAGCATCATTGCTGCTGAAGTTTTTTTTGTTGTTGTTTGTTTGTTTTTTTTTAATTTTTACAAAAGCCTTAACTGGGGCACAGTTCAACTTGGGAATTGTTGCAACTGAAACGTAGGATTGGGGAGGCTAACTGAGCAAAAGCGTATTTGTGGTGTGTGTGGTTTTGTTGTTTTTTTAGGGGAGTTGTTTTTTTTAAACCCACCAAAACAGAAATATTTGTTTTTCGTGGCAGCACTGCGTGTGTGGTGCAATCAGCGTGGTATTAGCTGTCTGTGACGGTACTAACTCGTTGCTTATTTTAGCATTAAAAAATGTTTCCTGCGAAATACAGGAAACTAATTCAAAAACACTCTTTGTTGCCTTGATAACTCTTTTTTTCTTCCTGCAACAAAAAAAAACAAGGAAAACAAACAGGCATATAAACGTGTTTCAATGTCAGTTAAAAATGAATGGTTGTTTCTATATCAGCACTGACACTGATAAAATCTCATTGACCCTACTCGAAGTGAGGGAATACGCTACTGTTTCTTGTGTCTTGGGCAAAAGTAAAATATTAGGAATTTCACAGTATTGTATTTTTTTTATATTGATGTAACAGTGGAAACAAGATTCAGGTTATTGTATGTGAGAGTTTCTAATTAAGCTCTTCCTGTTTTTTTATAAGCTTGTGGTTAATGTTAAAAGAAAAATACTTCAGCGTAGGGGCAGGGGGAGGGAAGGATCAGACTTTAGTTTGGCATTTCCTAATTTGCTGACTTTGGGACTGGGCATTTTGAACTTTTCTTCCTCTCTTGTTCTTCTCTTCCTCCTATGGAAGAATAAGGAAGTAAGATGTTACTCTGTAGTGTGCAACAGTATTCATCTCAACCAAGTATTCTGTAAGAGAATTTCACATAAGTTTAGGTCTTTTGGAGGGAGAAATTTGTTTGAATCTTAAAAGTTTTGGGTGTCAGGACTAGCGTGCATTAAAGAGAAACCAGCGGTCTCTGCTGCTCTAGTCTGTTGGTTACCGGTGTCAAACCAAACCAGTGGCCCTGATCCTGTAACAGCAGCAAATTCTCTGCATGGTGATCCCAAAATCTTAATTGTAAAGTAGCAATAGAAACTTCACACCTGAAATAAAACCTAGTTGAGATTTAAATAATAATAATAATAAAAATTACTGCAAGAGTCAGTAAGACTGTGATCCTGTAAATGTGACACATCAGCTCCAAGAGATAAATATGACATCACAAGCTTTAAACTGAAGTCAAATGGAGTTTTTCTTTTCACATGACCTTTTCATCTCAGGCACTTTTACAGGTGCAAGACGGATGAGTTCAGCAAGTGACTTCAGGATTTTTGGTTATGACTGTTCTTGCTGTAGACCATGTTTTTGGTCTAGATCTCTTGGTTTTCACCCGGAGCTGGGAATTGGCTTCTGAGTCTCAGCTAAGCCACAAATCTCTTACTGGATTTTGGGATTTATGAGGAACATGAGCATACAGTGCCTTAGCAATGTGCTTGACTTCTAACGAGCCGGAGCAGAGTAAATCAACAGCACGCCTTTGGAGACTTGAAGATGATTGCTCATGAGCTCCCCCGAGTCAAATGCGAGTTGTTGATACAGACTTCTTTAGGTTAACTTTCTAACGTCATCTGTCTGCCTTTCTTTTTCAGTCTCTTACTCATTCACTGTAGTGAGCTGAGTGTGCTCTGCTCATTCTCATCCTGTTTTGGCTCCTGCTCTGACAATTGCCCTAAATGTAGAACATGAAGGGAAGCTTTAGCTATTTTGCTTGGTTGATACTCAGAATCGATAGCATTTGCAGATTTTCAGTCTAAACTTGCATGTTGTAGTACTTAACGGGTTGTGTAGTAAAAATTCTGGTGTGTTGACAGGGTATTTTGGATTTTTAATTGATCATAACTACTTTCTTTGTTGTAAGAACTTATAGTTCTTAAAAAGATTATAAATGAATAATGCTAGAAATCACTAGACTGTGTACTGCTGGCAGTGAAGGGCAGTCTTCTGCTGTTTCTGAAATAAGTTTTTGGGATGACCTTGACTTTTACTGTCAGGTATTAAAAATGTTTCAACTGTCTTGAAGTAGAAGAGTGCAACCAAAAGTAACATGGGAAATTAAAAATTGTATTATGTGAAACTGTCATGATGCTTATTCAGTGTGCCCCGGAGATGAAACACCACAGACTTCTTTGAGTTTTGTATACACACATCTCTAGTGATGGCTTATGTGGTTGATTTGCTAGATAACGGGAATTAAGGCTTCTACTTCCAGGCCTAACCTTTAAAAGATTTTTCTTCTAATGTATCTCTTTTGTTCTATCAGATGGATAGCACGTCACCAAGATTTGACTGCCTTTCTGAAATATTTTAGGTACACAATATTTCAGTTTCCCTGGCTAGAAAAATAATTTTTGTTGATAGTGTTGCTGGAAATGGTTCCGTGCATCTTCCCAGTCTTATGACCTATAAAACAAAGTGACATGGTGAGCAGCAATGAGATGTCAAATACCTGAAAGCTTTAAGTCCGCCAAAGACGTAGGTTGGAAGGATGAGGCAGTTCAGTGGGTGGCTTTATGATTTTCCAATGACGCTGTCCTCAGCAGTAGCCATGTTTCTGTTTAGCATTTAGGTTTTCACCCCAGGGTGGAAGCTGTAAGTGAGAAGGATGCTTGAAGTCTGCTATTACTGTCAGTCTACTTTCTGGAGTACAATTCAGCTCTGTTACCATCTGCGATAAGAACATTTGTCTTGATACGACACTTTAATTTGTATATTTATATAATGTTGGTTTTGCTGTTTTGTTTGTTTTTCAGACACACGATGAACCCACTGATACAAAATACAGCTAGCTAAACAGCTATAAAATGCCCAAATTTGCATCTACAAAAACAGTTCAAATAGAAAATTCGGACAGTGATAGCACCATGGTGGAAAAACCAACTGCAAGAAAGGTAATAAAATTATATTCGTGTTCCTTTCATTTTGGTGAAATTAAAAGCATGTGTTGTATCACAGTTTTTGTTGCTGTAATGGGAAGAAATAAATAAAAAAACTAAATTCTGAAATCTTACCTACAGAGGAAAAAAATCTAGTGCAATTTTTTACATGCTTTCATGCCTAAATTAAATTAGGGAACAGAATTTATGCCTTTTGTTATAGCTTACAACTTAGATCAAAAGGAAGCTGGATATGCTGATATTTTTAATGCAAGTTAGTGCATAATTTCCGTATCTTAGATCATATGAAGTCTTTATACACTCACAAGAGCAAGGATTCATATTTAATTTAATTTTACAGTGTCTTAGTCTCTGTAACTAGCAGGTGAAACATTTCTGAAGGCCTGTAACAGTGCAGACCAATGAGCGAACACAAGTTTCTTAGGATCCTTTGTAACACAGGTACTTGTTCCCCTCTGGGAGGACTCGAAAGCCAAATGCTGCAGAGGGGTTGAGAGTAGCTCCAGTACAAGTGAAGCCATGTTAAAAACTGTACAATCCATGTTTGACTGCTGGAAAATAAAGGGATATGCAGGGTCCAGTGGTACTAAAAGCTGGTCTGTTCATAAATGTGAAGTATCCTTTCATTTTCTAACTTCTAGAGGCAAGTCATAAATAACCCAGTTCTCAGTTTTGTCTGCATGGTACACTTGTAAAATGGACAACTGTAATTAGCTGTAATGAATAGTAACAGTTATAACTTAAAATACAGAATATTATTCTAAGTTGTATGTTGCCCTGTGGAGACAGAATCCATTTAGCTCCCAAATGATGTTTAAAGCTATCTCCTTTAGAAAAGGAGATGGTGTGTTGCTCATACTTAGTATTTTGTTGAAGTCTTTCCTGGAAGACCACTTAATGAATAAGACAGGTGGAGATGAAAAAAAAAAAAAGGGGGGGAATAGAAGATCCAGCATCTGCTTTAAAATGTATGTCTTCCAAAAAGATCTATACAAAACATTAGACTTTTTAGCTTCTTCTCAGTTTCTTTTATGGGTCCCAGTAAAGTGAGGTAAAAATATTGATATCTGCTAACAGTGATAAATTACATAGCTGAGAAAGAAGTTAGAGTGAAATGGGGAGAGGAAGTTGACTTATAGTAAAGGGACAAAAAAAACGTGTGTTTATTTTCCTTCTTGTTCTTCTTTAGCATATAGTCAAGTTAACTGAAATACTGGGAAATTCAACACTGGAAAGGAGGGGGGAATCAGTGGGACCTAAAAACAGGAGGAACAGAAAGGGTATTGCAGTGAAATCTAGCAGAATTCAGTACTGCCTTTTTATGTATTTACTTGTAAGTAAGTTAGAGTTTCTAAAGCTTTTAGATGATTTATTTAACTAACAAAAATATTTTCTGGCTTAATAAACTCACATCTTGACACTGCAGTATTTCTGGGCAAAAAAAACTTCTGACACCTGAAAATCTTTGATAAGCAATGGCTGCTCATTCTAGGAAACCACCTGTGTCATTTTTTTTTCAAGTTTTATATGTGTTTTTAATTAAAAAAAAATCTAGAACAGGTTAAAGTATGTTTTCATCTTTTCACTTGCATCAAAAAAGAAATAGTGGGTTTTCTGGCATATGTCAAGTTCTAAATTTTCCTGTTTCTATGCTAAAGATACAGCTTGAAATGCTTGGAATGCATTTACTTATAGGTTTATGTGTATACAAATAGTTGTTCATATTTTTATAGTTCAAATTACTTTCTTCATCCATAAGCTCTGAATTTTACATACAAAGAGCTCTGCAGTCTGAGTTAAAAATAAATCAACTTGTCAAACCAAGTGTTTAGTGCTGAGGCCTCCTTTCCTCTTCCATGCCCCACCTCTGACTCTCCTCTCCCTGTTGCGTGCTACTATAGTAGAAAAATGATGCCAGTGGCTGGTGAATTTGCAGCCATTGCCAAAGGAGCTGCCTTAGCAGTGACCCTTACGCCCAGCTCAGTGTTTGCTAGTTGCCTTGAGATCTTTCTCTGCAGTAATCTCCTGTCTCTGATCGCTATAAACTGGTCCCTCTGCTGAGCCGTTTAACACCCATATCCTGCTATCTCTGCAAAAGCTGGGTAAGCTTTTGAAATGCAGATACATTCTGGCAAAAAAGCTGCACAAAGGTAGTAGTTGTTATGAATGAAGTTAGTAATTTTTCCAGGAAAGAGAAAGCTGAACACGGTGTCCTTTATTTAAGCACCAGGTAGGGGAGGTGGAAATATGGTAAATTTTCATTCGATTTAGAAAGGACTAAATTAACTTCCTATTTTTAGTAGTCACATGAAACATTTCCATTGTCACTTTGGTTGTGGTGGTGGTTTGTCCATAGCTGGTTGCTCTAACAAGGAAATGCATGTTGGTAAGACTGTACAGTGCACTAATTAGAAACATGGACAAACACGTTGGGTTACTCAGTATTTGAGATTAGTTTTCCCAAGTAATCCAGCCTTCACTGGCATCTTAAAGCCCAGGAGAAAGTGGAAGTTTGACCAAGGACATGGCTATGTGGACTAATTACATGGATACCAAAAAATAAATTGACAAACTGCTCCCTTTGTTGCATTCAGTCTTGTTCACTATCTACCTTGGCATGTTGTTTGAGGTGTAATTTGAGACTAACGTAGGATTAGGTTTGGGGTTGTACGGAAATAATAAGAATAAATAATGCTGAAAAGCTGTGATCCTAAGTAACGTTACAGAATTTCTTAAGCATTGCAGTTAACCTTGCTGTAGTCACGTTTTTAGCATAAGTGCAGTTTGGTTACTTTTGTCCTTATTTCGAGGAAAAATGAATATATGATTAAGATAGTAAATAGTCATGTAAGTCACACACACACACTGTTCTTCAACATAAAAACAAGCAATAGGCAGTAGTGTTCAGCTGGCCCTTGAATAATGTGCAGTTTCTCCTCCTGTATTAGGAAAAAAATAGACAAAATATTGCCAAAATGTAATCATTTGGATTCAGCCTGGAAAATGACTTGAAATTCAACAGACAACAGGGTAACACTAAAATTTGAGTTAGAAACAAAGTAAATCAAGGGGCAAAATTGTATCGCACAAACATGAAACTAAAGTGAAGATGGATTAGGCAAAATTGGATAGTGATTATTTAAAGTGAAGTATCCTTAGAAAGTAGTTGAAATTTCTGTAAAGCAGATAAAGATACGTATTAGATATGTAATATGTACATATCTGCAACCATGGATTTAAAAGCAATAATAATTTAAGCGTTAGAACTTCTTATGAAAAAGATTAGTTAACCTAATGTAATACCGTAAGGAGGTGATGCTGCTGGAGGTATAAAGAATAAAGAAGTAAAAATTTTTAGTGGTCCTTAGTATAAAAAATGCATTCTATTTTTCATGTAGCTTTGGCTTTCTTTTCAAATCTTTTGGTAGGAGAGTGCAATCGAACCACTTCTGCACTTCGACATGTAAATTTGTTCTTACTTCTGTGTCCACTAATACAAGTTTTTTGGTGCAGAAGTATTTTTGATCTACTTGTAGAGCTTAATTTCTCTGACTATATGGATGGAAGATAGGTAGTTTAATTATAGGTGTTCTTACATTCAACAGTCCTAAAGTTACTGTTGCTATAAGACTTAATCTTTCATACTTGTTGAGTGAAAGTTGATATTTACTATGCTGTTCTGATAACCAGTAAATAGCTATGTGAACTAGCTAATTTTTTTTAGTTCTTTTGAGAACTTAAGAACATGCATGGAGTAATATTCAGGTTAATAAAACGAGCTTCTAGCATATATGTTATATGTGTTTCTATTTTTGTTGCTTGCCCTACGAACATAAAAATTGATAAGACTGTACAACAGGTAGATCCTTCAGTGTTTGCAAGAGGTATTTTATAAACATAAGGAAATTTTAATTTTTCTGAATGTATATCTTCAATGGCAGAAAGTCTGCAAGTAAAAGGTAGATCTGTGGTCCAAAGGAGAAATGCATTTTCGCTTTGTAAAAAGTAAATCTCATCTTAGAAGGCTCCAACAACAGTTATTCCCAAAGCCATTTTAGTACCATGCAGAACGTGCTTCAGTATGTAATTATTTTTGATAGGCAGAAAGAAATGCTCATTCTACTGAGGTTTAGTACATCTGCTAGATTATAAATTATATGGCACTGCGTTGTCTCCTTTTGTGTATTGTCATTGATTGTAGACATAGCAGAAAATAGAGCTGGAATGGGATATTAAGAGATTGTCCAGGCTGCTGTTTGTTAACCTCCTGAGACTGTTTCTGTGGAACAGATTACAAATGTCCTCATGGTAGCACATCAGTATGGTTTTGCTGAGGTAGAAAATTCTTCTCGTTACTACACCTCCCAGTGAGGCATGTGTTCAATGTTGAGATGCGCAGCTCTGGTTCATCCATTTGCCCCAGAGCACAACAAGCTGTACACGGTTCTTGACAAATCTTGGCCAGACCTTTTCTTTGAAGCCTTGACTGGTGGAAACTCCACAGTTTCCTTGGGCAGTTGGAAAGAGTGGAAAGGTAAATTACCTTTACTTGCCCCTTGTAGTCAAAAGCCATTAAACATTCTCTGAGTCTAGTGGACAAGGAGAATATGCAATGCATTTTGTTTTGGAGCACTTTTTTAGTTTACGGATCTGAACATTATCATGTCTTTATTCAATGTTTTATTCAGTTGGTAGTTTAGATGAATGATCTGCCATAGAAAATCCACAGATGTTCTGAATTATAGGCCCCTGAAGGAAAGGTGTCAGCTTCATTTTAGTTTGCTTTTGTGGATCGCAGGAAGCTAATCAATAGACTTATTCAGGCTGAATTTTGAACCCTGCGTGGACCCTGAAAAAGATGTAGGTGGGAGCAGGAGTAGGTGCAACAGGGAATGCTCACTCTTTAAGCTGAAGTACCTGTTCTAACTCACAGGGCGGGCTGCCTCCTCTTGCCTTCCTTTACTTGAAATTGAATCCAGGAGGCTGTTACGAGTTACCTGAATTTTTATGTGGGGTCTTTGAAGAGTCTGAAGAACCTTGTTTTTATCCTGTTCTTTTCCTTTTGTTTTGTATTTAAACTATTATCAAATGAAGACTGCTCTACAAATTCGCTAGTGATTATATTTTTAATTTGCTATTGATCTTTGCAACTCCCTCTTGCCCAGGCGTGATACTGTCTGCATACCTAATTGCATCTCTATCAGCGTAGTCACTGGAAATACTAAATAGCATTGGGTTTGGCACTGACTTCTCAAACAGCCTGTTTGTTCATTGCATCCTTCGGATTGGAAAGGCAGCCCCTGGTTGTTCATGACATTCTAAGTAGCCCTTTAGCCTATTCGGTGTGCTTTGTTGTTTGTATGTGGTCACTGCCTAATTTGTATTGGATGCTTACTTGATTTAAAGCTTTATCGAGTACTCTGCTATATACCATTTTAATATATTTTGTTTCTCACAGAGTGGGAAACTTGCTTGCTTTCAAAGCAAGTAAATTTAATACAATGAACATCACGTAAAGAGGTGCAAATTTTAGGATACTTCTCATTTGAAAAGGATAAATGTTTATTTCCACAATAGCTAAGGAACAAAATACTCATTCTAAGATGTGTCTTGTAATTTCTGTGTATTGTGTGCAGCATGTTCTTTCACTTCATTGCATTTTTATTTGTCTGAAAGTATACATTTTGAGCATGCTCTCCTTTTAAGTAGATGATCATACAAATGAATATTCAGTGATTAACAAAACAAAAACAAAAGTAGTGTGCCAATCAAATTTCACATAATGCATGTACACAGGAATAAATGCGAAGTTATCAACTTATTTTAGCAGCTTGTGCTTCTTTAAACACCTGCTAATTAGTTTTAGAACTAACTAGTTCTAAAAAAATGTTGCTTTTTAAGGATTTCCAATTGGGAAAGGCTTGTCTTTTTTCTACAAAACAAGGTTAAACCAGTTATTTGAGTGTTTCTTGTTTACAAATCTTAACTGATGCTTTCTTTTGCCTTGTAACTAATGTAAGATAATATCCTAAAGACAGCAATAAAAATGTACTGTCATTCTATCATGTTGTGGGAGATTCTTATAGGTATGTATGAGAAATAACTGGATTAAGCTGTCTGGGACAAGGAAAGAATGCTCCTGGTGAGACTGGGCAGAAGTGGAAGACTTTAGTAGAAGAGCTCAGAGTGGACTTAATGTAGTTTAGGTCTGTCCTTGTCAATGGATATGTGTGTTTGCAGACATTAATGATCAGTTCTGTTAGATTGGTTAGCTTCATTTAAAGGTAGTAACATTCACATTTTACCTACCAAGAGCTTAGGGGAATCTTAGGGTTTTCTAGATTTTCTTCTAACATTTAAGGAAAAGGCCTGGGGAGGTGTTTGCTTTCTTTGGGGTTTTGGAGAGGGGTGGTTTTGGTATGTGGGCTCTATTTTCTGTTTTGGCTTGTTCTGGTTTGGGGGGAGAGATGGGTAAGGGGTGTATTTTTTGCTTTTTTTTTCCAGGTTTCCAAACTTGGACTGACTATAGGTTTCTCTGGGGGCATCAGCCCGCTACTTCAGGAATTCTCCTTAAATAGACTGATTCCTACCCTTCTTTGTGACTTCCCTGGTACGGACATCTGTTGTCTGAACCACGTAGGGGGGATGTTTGTGGGTTCTCTTTGTAATCATTGCTGCCTGTCCTCTAGGCGACAGTTTAAACTCGGAGTATCAGATGATATAATCAAGCTACCCTTCTTACCTGCCTATGTTTTAAAATAAAGGACGAGTGCTCTTGAGTGCTTTTGCTTGGCGTTGCTTGCTAGTTTCCTCTAATCAGAATAAATCTTTTAACTTCTTGCTTCAAAAGCATGAAGGAACAGCCTTTAGTTTTGTGCTGATTGGCAAGTAAGTGTATGTTCCTCTTCTACCTTTAGAAAATGAATCTACTAGTGTTTTCACTCGATCAGCTGTTGAATAATACAGAGCTGTGGAGTTGGGGTAACTGAATAATGTACCTCTACAGCACATAATGAAGAGAAAATGTCATTTCTCTGCATTGGCTCTTGATTGGTATGCAAAAATGTTGGGCTTTGCAGAGGGATCTTTTAAGCATTCATCTTACTAACTTGCTGCCTTTTCCATACTTCAAGCTCCTAGATTATCAAACAATTGTTCATAAGTTATTGAGTCCATCCCATTTTTCTCTGTTTATTGTAAAATGTCTTATAAGCAAAAATACTAGATTTATGCACCTAAAAATTCCAAATTGTACATATTTTTTCATGAATTTCATACCAGTTAAATAAAATTTCGGTATAGCTTGTCTATGTTCTTGGAAAATTTTGCTTCTGAAGATGATGCACTAACTATCCCTGTTGAAATGGAAGGGAAGCTCTCTGTATGGATGG
The DNA here is from genome assembly GCF_047663525.1 of Anas platyrhynchos. Lineage (NCBI taxonomy): Eukaryota > Metazoa > Chordata > Aves > Anseriformes > Anatidae > Anas > Anas platyrhynchos. Next base: position 50,432,631 of record NC_092588.1, on the reverse strand, counting down.
GTTTGGGGATGGGGAGGAGGCAGGGGAAGGTTCTTAGGGGTTTTTGTTATTGTGTTATTGCTCAGTCTGAATGGCAGTGTGGGCTTTTAATGTACTGTTAATGTGATTATTGTACTATAGTCAGGGAAACAAATGGGCGTGGTCATTAAAGGTTCTGAGACTCAGCAAAGTCTTGTCCAGTTGGTGGTGTTCCTTTGACCATTAATTAAGGCTCGAGTAGCAAACAGCACTTCTACAGTGATGTACCTGGAAGTAGATATAACACAGAAGATTCTCACTTTAAAAGGAAAGAAATGCTATTGATTATTTTCAGTAAGGTTACCTTAAAAGGTTTTGAATGAGCTACTATGTAATGATACAAGTACTTGCACATACGCTCTCACATAGCAGTCTTTTCAGTCTGTATACGTTATGAGACTCTCCTGCTTTATGCAAAAATTACTTAGTATACTTTTTATTTATATTAGAGCAAGGACAAGATTGCATCCTACAGCAAAACTCCAAAAGTGGATAGGAGTGATGTGGGGAAGGAGATGAAAGAAAAGTCTTCCATGAAACGTAAACTTCCTTTTACTATTAGTCCATCCAGAAATGAAGATCGCAATTCAGACACAGGTAGAACCTTTTTATTTCCTTAACTAATTATTTGTTGGTAAAATACATCCTATTTTAATTAATTGTATATTATGTTTTTACATTGATTTTTCCCTCTAAAAAGGATACTAAGTATAAACGTTGCTTGCTTGCTTCTGATTGTTGCATCTCAGTCTGATAGGCTTTCATCCTATCAGATGTTACCAAAAGCTAGCATGCCATTGTAGTTTATCTACATTTTCCAGATCTTTCCTAACCTTGTTCTTTTGCTTCCATTTTAGTCATTAAGACTTTATTTTCATGGTCATCTCTAGAGGTCCATTTGCTAAAGCAAGTAAATTGATGGAAAGATGTGTAAGTGCCTTGATTTGTGGCACAGATCTTAGCCTTTTGTAGCCTGTTGTTGGTGGGGGGGAAGATGGGGAGTGCTCTGTCCTATATACAAAAGTTGCTAAGGTTATGGAACTAACTGAACTAGCTATGGAGAACAAACTTCTTTCAGTTTGAGCTCCTCTGATCTGCTCAGGATGCCTTTTCTGCACAGGCTGGTAGTTTTTCCTGACTTAAGCATATTCTATTACAACTGATTTGAAGACTTCAAAATATCATTCTTAACATGGCTCTTTTCAAATCAAGATGGAGGAATCTAAATGTAATTCCAAGAGTACAATTAACCTAATTAGGTATATGCAGTAGTCCAGTAACAGTTCTGTTGCCAGCAAGACAGTATCCAAGCCCTCTGGATGGTCACCAGAAGGTCTGCTCCCCACATTTCTCACCCGTTCAGTCTGACAGTTTCTCATTTAGTACTTTCCATAATTTTTTTCAGAAAAGTTAATTAGTTAACATACTTGTATTTAATTCTAGTTATGTACCTAAGTATGTACATACTTTTCGTCCAGGATTGATTTCTTGCAGACAATTTGATTCTTGGATGTTACAAACATATTTTTGTTAATGTAAAGAGAATGTGGTATAAAATCCAAATTTGAAATAGTTGCATTGCAAACCAGAACTTTTGGATTTAAAGCTCAGTTTTCAGTGTGTTTACAGAATTCTACAGTCGTATACTATTCATAATACCACTTGATTCTGAAAAGACCATGTGTAAGTTATATATGTATGCTCCCAGCATTTGCTTTGTTGATTTTACTGTTTGGTGTTATACCATAACTGTTTTTTTGTAGTGGAATTAAATGTATTTAGAAGTAGTCTTTAGCACTTATTTAATGTGTTCTGTGTTGGAAATCTTTTGTCATTTCTCACCATCTCCATCAACTTTAATTCATTGTCACAACATCTTGTAAGGTAATGTAAAATTTTGTGTTTTCTCTTGCTCTAGCATCTATTGTCACAGTTGCCGCAAACAAGATGGATTAGTCTAGCTGTCTAGACAAGCACAGACAGTGCAGTGCATACACTACAAAACCTTTTAAGTTGTAGCAGAGGGATGATGGAAACAGTTCAAGTAGGGGCAAGAAATACTTCACAGAACAATGGAAGGCACATAACTCTTAATTATTTTGTAGCAAACATCAGTGCTTATTGTCTGATTCATTGTTGACATGTTGCAAACTTCTGTGTGCATTACTGCTGAGGAAGGAAGGCAAGATAACTATCCTGTTTCACAGGTGAGGAACTTGGTACCTAGGCTTTCCAAAGGCCATAGAGTCTGGGACCATTACTGGGACCAAAACCAAATAACAACAAAGAACAGTTCTTGTCTTGCTGATTCTGTACCTAACCAATTGGCTTAGACCAGTGAGCATTAACTACTTACATATTGCTGCCAAGCTGCTGAATTCTTACCTCTGGCAGAAGTGTCTCCTTGCTAACTAGGTACAGAGAATGGCAAATATTATTTGGGAAGAAAGAAAGTTTTGGAGGTGACAGAGTAACCAGATATGGAATCAAGAAGAGGGGATGAAATGCTTCTTGTTAGCTAGTAGTACTAGTGGGTTGGGGGCATGAAAGGGGTGTTGTTTTCTTAAAAAAAAAAGGGGTGCAGGATTCTGTTTTCTTCTGGTACATGTTGAAAATATGTAGAAGCAGTCTAGGGAAGATGATCAGAGGTTATGTACACAATTCATAATAAGAAAAGTTCAGAAAAATTGTGGAACTACTGCATTCTTCACCCTGTCCATTATAGTTCCAGGATGTATTTTATCCTTTCCTTGTTGTTTTACTTTTAATTGACTTCCAATATATTTTTTTCAGAGTTAAGTATAGTAAAAATGTTCTCACTAGTTTGCTAAATAGTTTATTTGTAATCAATAAAACACCATTGTGTTTGCTTTCCAAATGTTTTTAAAGACTTGGTGTCATCTAAAAACATCTCTGGGTAAACAAAAATCAAGGAGTGCCATGAAAAGTAAATTTAGGGTAAGAGTTCTAATTTAGTGAACAACTGTTCATAATAAATGGTTTATCTCCAAAACACATGATAGGGTTGCTAGCTGATGATAGAAACCCCATGATAATTGGGTTCCCTCCTATTTAGGAAGGTAAATGAGTTACTGGAAAAATGGGAATATCTTATTTTTAGAGCACTACGTCATTGGACTTGTCTCAGATCTATTTCCAGAATATGCATACATAAACTAAGATTTTTATTTTTTTTTAATCACCTTTATTTGACAAATACTGATTTTTATCCGGTTTCTCTCCTTTGGATTGAAATGCTGCCTCTTGTGACATGTTTCTCTCACCAGCTTCAGCCTCTCTCCCTAAATTCTACCTATTGCTTCCTCTTCCTGGTATTTTTGGTTTCTTGTGGTATGGTTTTTTGTTTTGTGTTTGGTGTTTTGTTGTGTTTTGTTTTTTTCTTTTCATTCAGGTATTGTCAAGAAACTATATAAGTGATAATAAACATGGACATCCAAAAGGATGTTAACTTCACTTGGAAATGTATTTTAAAAAATTGATTCCTACTAAGCTGTGTATAAAGTAAATGTTACATCCAGTCAGTTTTGGGAAGTCTGAAAACAAACTGCATTTGTAGTGTCCTGTAAGAGTCTAGAGCAACGCTTAGTCTTGCTGTTTATTAAGATTTGCATTTAAATTAGTTGTATTAGCTTTTGCCTAAGAAACTGGTGCATTAAATTAATGAAAAATATTTTAATATCTAGCTTGTAGGTTCCTTTCTTAATAATTTCATACTGGATAGGATCAAATCCCGTTGACTAAATGTAGGCATGCAATGCCAGCTGAGATGCCTGCGGTCGCTAAGTCTGCACAGATTTAAGCTGACTTACAACATGAGCTGTGGGAGATCTGTTATGGGACAGCTCCAGCACCTGGAATGGCACTGTGTGCCAATTTTTAATCAACAGAACCCTGTTCTTACTTTCTTTTATTGTGCAGGTGTGTGTCTATTATACTGCTGTTATTTGTTTGAGCAGATCTGGCTTGCGTGTGCTGTCCTTGTTTGGATGCTTATCCTAAGCTGAAGTCTCTGTTACGACATCCCCATTCTGTGATCAAGAGCAACCACAAAAAGCTAATGCTATATATATGCGTGTGTGTGTCAAATTTAATTGCAGTGTAGCTTTAACCTTTATTGAAGTTAATTTCCCATAACCTTATGGAGGATTTTACATTTAAGATTTGCGTAAGACTGGTGGAATTGATGGTGGAGGAAGAAACATTTTTCATAACTTTTTTTAATAAGTTCCCTGATTTGAAGTTTCCCAATCCAAAATCACCATTTGCATGAAGGACTACTTATTTAGAGTACTTAAATAGCATTCTTTAAATTTCAGTAATTTAATTGATTTGGTTATTCTTAAATAATCCATTTTTGTGATAGATTCTCTGAGTGAGAACACAGCAGGCAAGTGCTACTATTTTAAAGGACAAGTTTGTTTGCTTGCACCACCTTATTAATCTGAAGAACCAAATTTGTGTTTCTCTATATAATTACATGTAACTGCAGAATGGAAAAATATTTTCATGGTGAAGGTAAGTATAGACATTTTAAGCATAGGCATTTTTTAATCTTGTTACATAGTTGATTATTCACAAAGAACAGTAAGAGTTACAGTTACACACCAACTTGTCACTTTCCTTGGAGATAACGTCTTCCAGATTTTCTGTTTGTAGTAATACCTTGGTTTTGTTATCTGACCTCAGCAATTCCTGCCTTTAACGTAGTCCAAGCATAGCACAGTCATTTCTTCTATCATGTAATAGATACCCAGAGAAGACTGTTCCATGTGTACCTCATCCTAACAGTGCATATATGTGTGCTTCCTATAGACAGGCTAGTGGGACTCTAAAAGGACTGTTTGGACAACTGTGGTACTACTTGCTGGATTTCAGCTCTTAAACCGTGACAAGTTTCTTTATCTAATGTATGAGCCAGAGACAGGAAAGTAGATGTGTCTTTGTGCATGTGTGTATAAGTTTCAGTAAATATTTGCTATTAACTTAATTAAGCATCACAACAGTACCTTAAATTTCTCTAAAGTGTACAGTATACTACGAGTTCCCTGCATCACATTCTAGTCTTTCTCTTTAACTGAGTGTAGGAAGCAGCAGTCAATCTTGATGTGTTTCTCTTAAAAATAATAACTTCATCTGCAGATTTGATCACCATGACCTGTCTTCTGCTTTTGCCAGTAATAAGGATATTAGTGTCTTGGTCTATATCACTTAATGATTTAGCTGCTGTAGACACGTTTATTTTATGTCAAGCAGTTTATATTTTAGCTTCATGTGGTCCTATTTCTTGGTGCAGTTATTCCTTATAATTTGCACTGACAGGAGTTTGATGTAAAAGTAGAATTGGAACAAGCCCTGAAGTTGGAATTTGCTCTGTTTGCTTTTTCCTTTATCCACCAAAGTGGTTATTTTACAATATGGTATACTCTGTTAGTTTGGCATGATTTGTTTTGAGGAATCCATATGTAATTTTATTTACCAACTTATTTTCCTAAACCACTTAGAAATAAGTTGATCCAGTGTTTGTAACTTATCCAAATCCAAAACAAACAGGTACATTATCAGTTGTCTTGGGACATTATCTGTGAAGCGTACATTCTCTTAAAGTAATTGCTGATGATGTTTTTGCTGCTGATACATTTCAAAAGTGTGAGTGAATTTCATGAATTTATACAAAAATAAGTGCTTAAATGCAGTTATAGCACTGTTTCACATAACTATTTTTGAACTTTTTTTTTTAAGTGTTATGTGGAAAACTTACACTGCAAAAGGAAAATATTACAAGGAATGTTGTCCAAATAGATTTAGTTGCGTATTATGAAGGGTGTTTAATAAAGAAAATCATACATGGATCCATTTGAAGAGTTTGGATTGTAGTTAATAACATGTAAGAAATTCCCTGATGTCCTAACTGCTGAAGAATATCAAAAAGTGACAAGAAAGTGAATATGAAAGAAGATATTTGCACTTCATAGACATTGAAAACAAAATATTCAAAACTTAAAAAAAAATAAAAAAAATTAAATTGACTTCAACAGTTTTATAAGTGAAATTTTATATTTATATTTCTCAAACTGATATTATCTCCATATTAAGGAAGTTATTACTGTTCAAATTGTATGGACGTCAAGAACATGGCTGTGAAAAGTTTTTGTTTAACACGAGATAAAGAATAATTAAATAGTCGAGGCTTTAGATTGTTAAGTTAGTCTTTTTCCTGCGAAATGAAGTATAGTGTGATGATAATCTTGGAGCAGTGAAAACGAATAATCTGTTGTGCAATTAGCACAGTGGGAGTTCCCAATCATTTATAAGATTTTTCTGTGGCTTTGTATAATGTCTTTATCAGCAGTTGTAGAGTTGTTTTTCTTGGATCAAAAAAGTACTTTTTTTTTTTTAGTTTATCTAAATTTCTCTTTTATATGCCCTACTATTTCCCCTTCGATTCCTTCCACACATTTGTTCTGTGTTTTGTTTTGTTTTGTTTTTATCCTCTAGTTTAAATCTAGGCCATATGCATGAGAACTGGAGTTGGGGAAAAATTACTAGCTTCTTTGCGGATGTACTCCAGTAAATGGATTATTAGGTGCACCTGCTGTAGTCCCAAGACACTTTTTTTTTTTTTTTTTTTTTGCTTTATTGTTGGTCATACTCATTTTGTGTATTGAACTGTTCAGATTTTCTGAAAATCCATACGTAGTCTAGCATCTACTTGGTGAGAGCAATTGGTAAGACCTAGAAATGCTCTGTAAACACTGTTGCACCAGTGAAAAGCTTTGGAATATTGGGTAGGACTTCGGTGTTGTTTCACAACACTAACCATGATACATGATTGAATTTCACTCATATGCTTAATAGGTATTTCTAATAAAATGATTAAAAAAAAAATAAAAGCATAAACAAACAAAACCCACGCTATCATTTGGATGTATTGTTTTCCCAAGCTGAATATAGTTATAAAATTGTTTTGAATGATTCAGAATGCAAATGAATGTGTGTTTTGTTTTGTTTTGTTTTGAAAAAGAATCATAAGTGGTAAATAGCATAAACTAAGAAACAGCAAATCGTGCCAGACAAACTGAAATATGTTGTTTTGCTGGAAATACTATATTAGCCGATGAAGGTTACAGAGTATGCTCTCTTCGGAGAGAGAACAGCATAATCACATTGAAAACCTGAAAGTAAAATTTTATTGTAGGTTTTCTTTAGGTTTTCCTATATGCAGACTTTCTACAAACAGGGAAGCAGGCTTGATTTAGACATTGTATGTATTTTTAGATGTTCACAACTGTGAGATGCATGCAGTTCAGAAAAATCTCAACAATTACATGTGTAAAAGGGATCTCCTTGTTTCCTTTTTAAACACGGATAAATTTGTAGGTTTTACATGTATGTCTGCTCCTTTCCATTCTTAAAATAATTTTATTGTAATTGTTCAGTCTGTAAAAGCATATATTTCTTATTTGGTCAGTATGGAGTTGAAAATGTGCACTGGTTGCATGGCTTTCTGTGCCTTTAGAGCATTGCACTACTGGAGCCTTTGTATATAAGCAAACCTAGAAGGTGAGATTTAGAGAGGGCTAGGAAGGCAGAAAATGAGTTAAGAGGAAATGAATGAAATGAGGAGGGGCCCGGAGAGAGGTCTGGAAACAAGTAGAGAATATCAAAAGATAAAAAAAGGTCAGTTTGGGGATTAATGAAGTGTGGAATGGTACATGCCTAGGAACCTCAGTGGGACTTAAGCTTCTTACTTGTAATTTTTATTAATTTTTGTTCCTCTGCAGAAAGTTTGCGGTGAAGTGAAGTTTGCCTCAGTGGAGTCTTTTGAGATTTTCATCTTCTGCAGATAGCAGATTTTTAATGAAGCTTTTATCTTAGGGGTGCTTTGAGGTTGAGATGTTGGAAAGGAAACTGGAAGATCAATATAATCACAGGGACAGTGATGAAATGAAATCCATCCCCTCCCCTCCAACTGTACCTTAACTGCACTTCCCATGTTTTTTTAATATGTCCCCAAATACTAAGGTTAACTAAAACTGGATGAGCAGTGCCTCATCAGATGATAATTGATTACAGTAAGGGTAAGATGCGAGAAGGTGCTGCACAAAGAACTAAAGTCATCAGTGTGGCAACCAAGCTTATTTTACTAACAGTAACAATCCCTGACCAAATTTTAGCATTTTCATAGAGTCAAACCCAGCTCATCAGTCCAACATTTTTTCCCCTTTCTCTTATTACATGTTCTTGATTGTAATTTTTAGATCTCAAGCAACAACATAAAGTTTATGGCTTAGCTAGTCACAGAGGAGAAAGCAGCCAACAGACGACCTTCCTCCTTCTTGAATCCTTCCCTTATCTCTGTGCTCAGTAGTCCAGTCTGGAGGGTGAATTGGGGTTCCCAGTGACTGTAGGGTGCAGAGCAATGTCTGACTGTTTCAAGGTATGTCGGGAACGTGGAAGGCAGGGAATCTACCAAAAGGAGAGGGTGCGGCAGAATGAACAGGAGAAGCTCATAATGACCCTGGGCTTCTAGGGAAGGGAACCAAGGGAAGTATTTGCTCAGAATTTTGAGATGTTCTGTTAATTTAAGCCTATTTTAGAAAACAGGCTGTTCCTTTTTGATAGTATCAATTAGATTTTTTTTTTTTGTACTGCTTTCAAAAATTTTAATTCGAAATAACCAAGGATGTTTACTTTCAAGCAGTAACCTTAGGGGCTGAAGAAAAAGGTAGACGTTACATATCTAACACATAATACTAAGCTCCTTAATGAAATAGAAAATGCTAAATTTGACAAGAACCTTCTCAGACAAAAAAAAAAAGAGCAATTTTCTGGAAAGCTGAGATAATTACATGAAGTAAATGGTCTTCACTATGAATAAATGCAAACTATTACATCTCTGGAAAATACAGTTACAAGGTAGGGAGGTGTATGGGAAATAGTTGTAGGAAAAGAAATATGATGCATGGGAAGTTTATACTTGTCTGATATTGAGATCATTAAAGATTGTTCCAGTTAAAAGCAATTTAGTCACTACATCACAAATCAGTTGTTTTCTGTTATATTTCAAGGTGAATGCTTGTGTTTGGTTTAGGAAATATTGGTGTAAAAAATGAAGGAAGAATGTTTGAAAAGGATGGAAGATATAGATCAAACAAATGTTCCAAGTTATACAAATAAAATATTCGTTTTGAAATTTTTAATATATCAAAAAGTTATCTGATTTCAGAGTGCACTTAACTGATCTTGAGATCTGTGAGAATTCTTAGGTACTGAGATAGCTTTAGAAATTATCTGTTTATTCAGATGTATAATTTTATCTCCTGGCTCAAAATTTGGATGTGGAGTATCACATATCTTCAGTAAATATTGATAAAAGAAGTTATACTTGTAAAATATATGAAATAGGTGTATGTTTTGGAAGGGTATGAATTTCCAAGAAGGAATTGCTTTTAAGGTGAAGTAACAGAATGAGAGAAGAAATCTTGTATTCCATTATCTAACAAACATCAGTATTAACAAGACTTTTCCTAATTTTTAACATGAGGTCTTGAGAGAAGAGTCTTAAATGTGTATAAGAGGCTGAAGGGAACTGGCTGATCTTAAAGCACTTTTTAAGGATCTGACTTGTTACTCCAAGGTTTGAAATTGTGAGTCTTACTGCAATGTGAAACAGGTTTTGTCTTTCTTTTAGTACTCCTTCTTACAGCTCTGAGTACTTCAACTCGGGAGCTTTTAGCCTAATATAATTAAAAAGGTAACCAAAATTAATGCAAATGCAGCAAATTAGAGATGCAATTTCTGTTTATCTTCTGTCATCAATCACCGGTTCACATACCTTGAAAAGATGGTTTTACTTCTAGAAAAAGTTTATAGCAGAATAGCAATTTGAGCCTTACAATGTTCATATTTCCAGAGAAGGAAGGTCCGGAGAAAAAGAAAACGAAGAAGGATGCTGCAAACAAGAAATCAGCACCAGTTAGCATCCTTTTTGGTTATCCTCTGTCAGAGCGCAAGCAGATGGCACTTCTCATGCAGATGACAGCAAGAGACAACAGTCCAGGTGATCTTACATAGCTAACAGTTTTCTTCTTCCTGTTATGTTATGTTATGTTATTTATTTTATTTTATTTATTTTATTTTATTTTTATTATTTTAATTTTGTTTTTATTTTTATGTTTTACCTCTCAGACACTGTTCCATGCACTTATTTAAACTGAAGTGCTACTTTTTTATGGAGTTTAAGTACAGTCTCATTGCCTCTATTTTGGAGTGGGATTTCCATTTAGTAGGAAAATGATTCAACTTCTTAGGATTTAAAGGGGGGCGGACACCCTCTTTAATGAGAGATGCCTTGTTTTTAACTCAGAACTTCAAACTATCCTTGCTCCAGCTGTATTTAAAAAAAAAAATCTTGTTTTTATAAATGTGTTTTTGTTTGTAAAAATGTGTTTTTACAAAATCTGCATTTTTTAAAAGTGAATGTCTGCATTTCTTTAAGAATTTGGTGTTGGTTAGCGGTATCCTGCTGTGTTTAAGTCTGTGTAGAGAAAGGCAAGACAATTTCATGGAAGGAGGAAGTATCTTTTAAAAAAACTGAGACTCAAATAATTTAGGAGGAAAAAGGGATATTGTTTATTCTCTCATACTGGGGAATTCTGCCGCATATATAAAACACTGGAGTCTCTGTCTCATAGGCATGTGTTCCTTGAGAAATTAAACCTAAGGAATCATGAAGGTGAAAATAACCAGACGGATAGTCCGTAGCTCCCTGTCACATGTTATTAAAGCTTCTTTTTTCTTTTTTGAAAATTTTCTGAGGAAACTTTAGTTCACTACCCACCTCCCCACCCCCCAAAGTAATTGTGTTGGCACAGCTAAGGAAGTGCAGGGTACAACACACAGCTGGTAATTCCTATACTGGCTTTGCACTAAAGATCTAGATGACATATACCAGAGGAAGAGAGAAGCAGGGTAGAGACTAATCTGCATGGTGATGCTTTGTCTTGTTTAAGAACAATTTATGCCAGAGTATGTCAACTTTGTAGTTTGGATAGAATTTGTCCGTTCTTGAAAACTATTTTAAAAACAGTAAGACTTTGTAAAACACCATTTTTATATTGCAAATAGGTGTTGTGTTAATACACGTGGTGTCAAAAACATCCTTTATTTAATTATTCACTGATAATTATCTTTTCATACAAGCATTATAATGAAGTAAAAAATACTGTTACATAACTTGTAATGACCATTTAAAAATTTATTTTGTAGATTCCAACTTAAATCATTCCTTACAAACACCAGCACAGAAGAAAACTCCAACTTCCTCTTCAAGACAAAAAGACAAAGTTAACAAAAGAAATGAACGAGGGGAAACTCCTTTACATATGGCAGCAATTAGAGGGGATGTTAAACAAGTTAAAGAACTCATCAGTTTAGGTGCAAATGTGAATGTAAAAGATTTTGCAGGTAAGTTGATACATGCTTGCTTAACTGCATGAATTCAAAATTGATACTGAAGTTGTTAACAGGTTTTAGTTCACTTCGTGCTATATTTAAATGAAAAAATATAATTTAAAATTAATTGGAGGTTTTCAAATTTCTTTTTTGAAGAAAATGATTGGGCTTAGACACTGGTACATAGTATCTTGTTTCATAGAATCAAATCACAGAGTGGTCTGGGTTGGAAGGGACCTTAAAGACCACTCAGTTCCAACTCCCCTGCCATGGGCAGGGACACCTCCCACTAGATTAGGATACCGAAAGCCCCATCCAGCCTGGCGTTGAGCACCTCCAGGGATGGGGCATCCACAGCTTCTCTGGGCAACCTGTTCTAGTGCCTCACCACGCTCTGAGTGAAAAACTTCCTCCTAATGCTAATCTAAATCTTCCCTCTTTGGTTTAAAGCTATTCCCCCTTGTCGCGTCATTTCTGCCTGAGCAAAAAGTTGCTCTCCATCTTTTTTATAGCCTATTTAAAGTATTGAAAGGCTGCAGTGAGGTCATCCCAGAGCCTTCTCCAGGCTGAACATCCCCAGCTCTCCCATCCTTTCTTCATAGGAGAGGTGCTCCAGCCCTCTGATCATCCATGTGGCCCTCCTCTAGACCCACTCTACCAGCCCCACATCCTTCTTGTGCTGGGGGCCCCAGCCCTGGACACAGCACTCCAGGTGGGGCCTCACAAGGGCAGAGCAGAGGGACACAGTCACTTCCCTCCCCTGCTGGCAACCCTTCTGGTGATGCAGCCCAGGATGCAGTCGACCTTTTGGGCTGCAAGCACACACTGCTGGCTCTTGTTGAGCTTTTCATCCAGCCTGCTTTCTTGGGGGCAAAGCAGGGAGAGAGGGAGAAGACATTGACACTGCAAGCACTGCTCAGCAGTAGCCAAAATGCTGGTGTGTTATCAACACAGTTTACCCACAAATGGAAAACAGAGCACCATATGTGCTGCTATGAAAGAAGTTAATTTTTTAAGTTCTTCCCAGGCAGGCCCAGTACAGATACGTAACCGGTTTCAAAGGTAGATGGAAACATGAGGAGAACGGTTGAGAGCTGGTTCCAGGAATTGATTGAGAGCAAGTCATTAAAGGCTTCATTCAGAACTCTTGACGAGGTGTTTGGGATCAAATGAGATAATTTCCATTGGTAATCCAAAGGGAGAAGCAGAGGTGGCTGAGCTTCAAAATGCTGTGCAAAGGAAGAAGTCAAGAAGAGGGGGGAGGGTTTGACAAGTGAGTCACGATTGGACAAAAAGTATGAATTTAGGATGCAGTGAAGTTTAGAGAATTAGAGTTTTTTAGCTAAGAAGCTGGCAGAACTAAAGGAGGAGAAAATGAATTAGTAATGGAGGAAGTAACCCTGCTCATGGGGTATCTGCCAGAACAATACTGCTGTGTGAGAACAGGAGTAAAGGAAACAGATGTTGAGAGCAAGCCAGGACTAGTGTTGGCCGGCTGGACGTTTTGATAGGATAGAAAGGCAAAGCAGTAAAACACAGGGAAGAATGAATTATGGAGAAAATTAAGTATGACATTGTTAGGGGGAAGAAGGCAGGGATCAAAGGGCTGGAAGCAGAACAGTGTTTTCACTGTGGGATAGTGGGAAAGGGGCAGATGACAAGAAAATGGAAAGAAGAAGGTGGTAGCCAGGCAGTGCTGGAAGTGAACGATCCACGTGATGATGGGGGAAAAAAATTAATTTACAAATAATAGGAAGTGTTTTGCTACAGAGTAAGTTAGAAGTTGCTTTTTTGTTTGTTTGTTTTTTGCTGCTGCTGTCAGTTTTATTTTTTAAACAAGTGGAAGGTCAGAAGTTCAGTAAGACATGAAGATGAGGAATTTCCTTGGTGAAGTATTGGATAAATCATGGGTTTCTGAACAGAGGTACAGGACCATTACTTACAAAATGTGGAGTATAGTGAGTAAACTCTTCCAGACTTGCACCGGTTATTTAAGACAGAAGTTGAATCCTTTTCCAGAGCTAGTCTTTGGAAAGTCATCAAAAATAGCCTGGAAGTTCAGGATAGCTATGAAATGGGATGCATCCAGTTGGGAAGAGGAGATTGAGGTATGGAATGTAGTATGTGTGGGTTTGGATTTCTCATCATCTTCACTTGAGGCTCTGCTGCAAAAAAAATGAGCAGTGAGCTTGAGATTATCAATGTGAAATCAAAATTGCTAAGGACTAATATTCTAAGAAGTATCTGGAGGAAGTTCCCTGCCAGTATTTGTTAACAGCTTGCTATCTTGACTAATCGTTGCTGAATGTTATTAGTGATACTTGGTACATGTTCAATGGCTCTAAATGTACACTTGTTGTGGCAATTTCCATATTTCCCAATAGTATGATTGGTAATCTGTTTCTATATATAATGATGATATTTATATATACCTAATAATGCAATCTAATATGTACTAGTAGAAGAATTTCTAACGTGTTTAGTCTGGGGATTTTATGCCAGGTTTTTAATTTATTTGATTATTGATTTCTCTGTTCAGTGTATTCATGGTAAAATGTATAACTTATTGCTGTGAGGGCCAGGATTGGTAAAGCACATATTCATTAAACGGATGGCATTACTTTCCTCTGAACTGGTATATGAATGTGTATTGAAATGTTTCAAGGCCATAGATTGATAGTGCAGTAGAAAACCAAACCAAAAACAAACAAACAAACAAAACTTTGACCTTTCAAACTTACACTGACCACTCTTTCTTACAGGTTGGACACCACTGCATGAAGCTTGCAATGTTGGTTACTATGATGTTGCTAAAGTCCTGATAGCAGCAGGAGCTGACGTGAACACGCAGGGCTTGGATGATGATACTCCACTTCATGATTCTGCTAGCAGTGGGCATAGAAATGTGAGTGTGCTGTGAGAGCAGGGGAAGTATCTAAGTTGTTTGAAATACTCAGTCATTACAACAAATCCTAACTGTCCAGATCGGTCTCGCAGGGTTTTACAATGCTGCTTCTGCTGTTCTAGGGACATCTTATTTTTTTTGTTTTGCTTTGTTACATCTTGCTCTTCACTGTAATGCTATTGCAAGATGCCTTGTGCTAGCATCTGCTTCTTAAATATTTAAAATTTCACATTATTTTAAATAAATACACATTTTAATGAACTTTAAGACTTGTACTGTATAGAATTCTCAATAAGAAAATGTCTCCAAACTCTCTCTCTCTCATATAATACTTATATTTTATGTTTATTACAGAATATGTAATCAGTATTGTACAGTATAATAATTGACATTGTCTATTGTGATGTTATTACATGAATAATTGTGTTATTCATATACACAATAATCTGTGAAATTTCCGCTAAGTGTTTAGTAATGGTTTCTTACGGGTATCAAAACGGAAGTGGTCCTTAGGTGGAGTGCTCATAGAATTGTAGTAGAGGTTTGGAGAACAGAATGTCTTGCTTATCTGGTCTTGGTATATATATCTGTGACCATCTCAGTAGCATGTATCAGAAAAGTTTGAAGTTTCTTGTGAACATGTCACTGTCTGCTGGATTTCCCCATTCTTAGCATGCAGGACAACAAAAAAAAAGTAACTGATACTGGATACTGTCATGAAAATGCAGTGGCCATGTTATCGTTGCCTTTTAACACTTCTGGCCATGATGACAGACATTGGTGATTTCACAGTATGGTAACAGTTGGGTATGGGGAGTAGTTTGTTCCTCCAGTGACACTTAGATCTCCAATAGGGCTTTTCTGAAATGCCATGCAAACCAATAATACTGCTGCTTGAGAAACCTTTCCTGTTTGTTAAATAGTTAAATGCTATAAAACTTGGAGCAAGGAGGTGAACTGAGTGCACAGGATTAGAGAGCTTGGTAGGTGAGGAACCAGCTAAATGGTACAAATTGATGCCAGAACAGTGAGAAAGATGTCAGTGTTGCTGTTCTTTATGATGATATTGTATCTGTGTGATCATGGACAACTTTCTTTAGTCTTCCCCATAAGCTCTTTTAACAAGCATATTACATACTTGGATTTTACATTTTAGTTGTTGAAGTCTTGCTTTGTGGTATCAACTTCAGAGACAGGTGTTTGGAATTATGTGGCACATTATCTGCCTTTTCTGTCCAATGGAAGGTTTTTATACTGGTAAATTAATGTTGTAGAAAACCTCAACGTTCTTCTATTTAATGCTGTAGATTGTGAAGTTGTTGCTTCGACATGGTGGAAATCCATTTCAAGCCAATAAGCATGGGGAGAGACCTGTTGATGTCGCTGAAACTGAAGAGTTGGAAATGCTATTGAAAAGAGAAGTGCCTATCTCTGATGATGAGGACAGCTGCTCAGGTAAAAGTAGGCATTTCACTGCATAATTAAAGTGCATCAATTCATCTGAAATTAGGTGTTTTTAATCTTTTGCATAGTGTTAGCTAGGAAGAATTGCTGTAAGTAGCAAGTGCAATTTTTAAGGTTGTTTTCTACTTTAAGTTTTAGAAGTGATTTTCAAATTTTTCTGTTGAATTGATTGCTCCATTTTTTTTTTTGTCTTTATCTCCATCTCTCTTCATTAATCCCTTTCCACCATCCAAATCAAGCTTACCTCAGAGTGGTGGTTATATCAGAGAAAAAAATACAGAGGAAAATACCATATTTACTAGAATACAAGGAGGTTCCTGAGAGGTCTCTTTGGGGAAAAATATCCCCTGAAGTCACTTCATATCCTCAGTGGAAGAATTGCGATCTAAGAGATATATATAAGGAGAAGGAAGAAAGAAGCAGCAACTGCTTTATAGGAAAAGGGTAAAGGGAAGGCACAAACAATCTGGAAAGAGTGATTAGAGCTAAAGACAGGAGGAGGATGACACGTACATATTAGAGATGGGGAGGGAGGAATAAAAAATTGATAGCATGAACTAGCAATATATTCTGGATGCTGAAGATAATGCAGAAAATAATGGTGACTTCAAGGTTCTATTTTATTGGCACTGTGTAAAATACAAAGCAGCTGAGAAGCTTCCTAGCAAGATACACTTCTTAACCATTGCTTACTGGCAGTTGGTTCACAGCGGATGCTACGGGAAATGAGGGGGAATTTTGCAGCAGAATGTATTTTTTACTTCTTTCAAAATTCTAATGCATTGAAACTGCTTCATTATTTCCTTATGCTATTATTTCAAACTCTTTTGTTGCTTCTTATTTGGTATGTGAATTCTCTAGAGATAGTACTAAATGTCACTGAATTCAATTCTTTTAAAAAAACAAATGGATAGATTCATCTGGAGAGGCTTGGCTTGGGACCTTATCTAGAAGGAGCAATACATCCAGAAAGATTTCTAAAAGATTTTTGATTTCTAAATTTTCATTTGATCAGTTAATGATAACACTGCATATGTTGTGTAAAATTTAACTTGAGGAACAGTTGAGAGGATGTCCAGGACATCATACTTGCTTCACACTGTGCACTCATACAGCAGAGATCAGTTGTAGAGAATTATAGCAGAGCCTACTTTAGGCTGTCTGCATCACGTGTTTAAAGATTCATAAGGTAATTTCTTTACACCAGCAGTTCTTTGTCTTTTAAGAATTAAACTCATCAACTGTTGAAACAAGGTACTTTGACTGAAATAGTTCATGTGGAGGAGAATGTGGTTTAGTTGTTAGAGAGCATGAGAGTTGATGAATTCCTCTGGGAATGAATCATCACTGAAGGATGCCCTTGAGAAAAAGGTTTTGCAGGCACTGCACATAATAGATGAGGTTTGCTAAATTTAAAGAGTTGCTTGTATTAGATTGGGATATGAACGGTAATCAATGTCTTTATGTACCTGGGTGACACCTGTGAAGTGTGAGGGTTTCTCTCGATTTTGCTTGAAAAGCCTAATTCTAGTAAGAAAGTGTATTATGTGTTTCGAGGGTGTTTTCTTCTTTCAGTTATTTAGCGCTATGACAGATGTCTTGTTTCGTTACCCTTTTGTTCATATGGTAGACCTCTTAGGGATACAAATGGAGACTAAAATAAGATTAATGCTTTTATAAAATGTACTGAAACTCATGAATTAATGGTCTGACATGACTTCTGTTGCTAAAAATTCTGTATGTCTATCACTCTTTCTTCAATCTTTATTTTCATATTTACTTGGAAAAATTCATAATCTTATAGAAAAACACACTAAGAATCTTGCTTCATACAAAAAAGTTAATGGATTTAAGAGCATGTTTTAAGATATTTGAGCATATTGGTAGGAACTATGTGATTTAAAATCTTGGTATGTTTTGGTTTGGTTTCTGTGAGGATCAATTATTATGTGACAAGAACAGCAGCAATGGTGATCACTTTTTTGAATAGACCATGTTCCTAATGATATTCTTTTTATATATTTTTCTGTAAAATTTCCATTTTTGTCCTGAACTGAAGTAGAAAAATGTCCAATTAACATTCAACTAATTTCTGTTTTTCTCCATCTAGAATCTGAAGAAGCTCCATCTGTAAATCTTTCCAGTGTAGAGGGGAACGTTGATTCAGAAGTAGAGAAAGACTCTGTAGCCAACGAAAACAAACAAACGGTCCCTAGTAAGGCACCACTTCAATCTGCTCATGATGAGTATGAGTTTAAAGATGATGATGAAGATGAAATGAAAAAAATGAGTGATGACAGACATATTCTTAGAAAAGACGTAAGGAAAGAGGATGAGCCTGAAGTTGAAAAGAACAGCTTATTTGTGAAACAGGAAAAGGTTGTCATTTCAAAATCACTTAAAAACAAGAAACAGAAACCATCTAGAGTTTTGTATTCAAGTTCTGAAAGTTCAGATGAAGAAATACTTCAGGACAAGAAGATAGTCTCTCCTTGCTCTATTTCAGAGACATCAAATTCTGATGTAAGAGTGAAGAAGGAATATATTGTTACAAATGAACACAAACAAAAAGGCAAAGTTAAAAGGAAAGTAAAAAATCAGAGTAAAAATAAAGAGAATCAAGAACTAAAGCAAGAAAAAGAAAATGCTAGAGTAACAAATATAGCTGCTTCTGTTTTAGATTCTTTAGATAAAACTAGAGAGGAAGAAACTTTTAAGAAGTCTTTCAGCCCAAAAGAAGATTCTTCTTTACACCTATTTCACATTACTGCCGGCAAATCTCCTAAGCATCCCTGTGGATTAAGTGAAAAGCAAGCAACAGCATTAAAGCAAGAAAACACCAAAACTTGCTTATCACCAGGAGGCTCTGAAATAACATTGCAATCCGAATTAGTTCGGTATGATCACAACACTGATTCTGACTATCTGGTAGAAAGTTCTAGTGGCAAATCTTGCAAGCATAAAGAAAAAAGCAAGCATCATCAGAAAGATTTTCAGTTAGAATTTGGTGAAAAATCTAGTCCTAAAATTAAAGATGAAGATAATAGCCCAACGTTTGAGAACTCAGAGTATACCCTGAGAAAGATTGACAAGGAAGGTAAAGCATTTAAAAAGCATAAATTAAAGCACAAAGAAAGAGAAAAGGACAAGCACAAGAAGGAGCAGGATGGGGAAAAGGAAAAACATAAACACAAAGATAAAGAAGTCCAAAGAAGTATTGAGTTTGACAGAGAATTTTGGAAAGAGAACTTTTTCAAAAGTGATGAAACTGATGATATGTTGTTAAATATAGAACATGAATCTCTTTCTTCAGACAGAAAATCAAAGTTGGAAAAAGCTGTGTCAAAAGAAGACAAGGTAGTTAAGGAGAGACAGTTCCACAAGGAGAGAAATGCTAGAGAAGAAAGAGAGAAAGAGAAGAGCAAAAAGGAAAATGAGAGGTTTCTTAAGGATGAAAAAATAAAAGATACAAAAGAAGAAAAGGAAATTACGCTTGCAGATAAAGAAATGGAATTGTTCTGCCTTAGTGTTAAAGATGAGGTGATCAGCATGCACTTAATAGAAAAGGAAACAGATAGTGAAAAGCAAGAAAAGAATTTAAAAGAAAATAAAGAAAGGACTGAAAAGCGAACCTCAGCCAAAGAAAAAGATGCTGACAAGATGGAAAGAAAAAATGCAGAAAAAGAGAAAAAAGTAAAACATGAATACAAGACAGAGAAAGCAGAAGTAAATGAAACTGTAGAGAAAGGAAAGGAAAAGCCCAATTTCCAGCAAGCAGAAAGATGCCATAAGGAAAACGATAAAATTAAAAGCACAGCTACTCTTAAAAAAACTGATGACAAAGAAAAAAATAAAGAAAAGGCTGATAAGAAGCACGACAAAGAAAAAGTTGATAAAGAAAAACATTTGGCTGACAGCAAAGAAAAACACTGCATTGAAAGAAAAGTGAAACAGTCTGAAAAAGAATCTGAATATACTAAGTCAGAAAAAAATAGAAGTAAAGACAAAGAAAAGGAATCTGAAAAAAAAGACAAATCCAAAGACAAAGAGAGCTCAGCAGTGGCAAACTCAAAACACATGCAAGAAGAAAGAAGATGTAGTATTACAGAAGGTAACAAAACAACGCATGACAAATTGTCGTCTTTGAAAGAAAAACCAAAAGACGATTTATTGAAAACTCCAGACGGTAGAGAGAAGGATAAAAAAGATAAAGACATAGACAGATACAAAGAGAGAGACAAACATAAAGATAAACTGCATCAAAGTGGTTTACATAAGCTAAAACTTGAACATGAGAAACTTAAGCCTAAACCATCTCCTGCACCAAAGGATGCTCGGCCTAAAGAGAAAAGATTAGTCAATGATGATTTAATGCAGACTAGTTTTGAAAGAATGCTTAGCCTTAAAGATCTGGAAATAGAGCAGTGGCATAGAAAACACAAAGAAAAAATAAAACAGAAAGAGAAGGAGCGCTTAAGAAACCGCACTTGTTTAGAACTCAACAAGATGAAAGAAAAACCCAAACAGTCATTAGCTGAAGTGAAAAGCAAAGAACTGATTCGTTCGAAAAGCTCAGAGCTGCCAGATGTTTGCACGAAGGAAAAACAGCAGAAAGACGCTACAAGTAGTAGGTCCCAGTCAGTAGATACAAGAAATGTAAATGTCATAAGGCCTTTGTTGGTTTTAGATAATTTAAATAAATCCCCCAAATCAGAAAGTGAGAAGATGGGCCTGAGCTCCAAATCGGTGTCCATGGTTTCAGTTGCGAGCTCTGAGGATTCTTGCCATACCACAGTAACTACGCCAAGGCCTGTAATTGAATATGATTCAGATGTCATGCTAGAAGGTTCTGAATCCCAAACGCCTTTTTCACAATCGCCATTTTTGGCAAGTGCCAAATCACCAGCCCTTCTTGAAAGAGAGGCCGATGGCATTACCGAGTTGCCAGATCGGATTAAGCCGCCTTTCGCAAACAGGCTTCCACCAGCATACATTAGATCGGCATCTGTTGAAGACGTCAAACTGGTTTTAAATGAGTGTAGACCTGTCGTAGAGGTTCGAAGATGCAGCATGCCCGCTGCTGTGCCTGAACACAACAGACAGCCTCGAATATCAGAAGAAAATAACCAGAACCCTCAACTGTCGATTCAGACATACGCGAGCACTTCTCCTAAACCAGAACTACCATGTAGCGTGCCCGAGAGAGACTTTCAGTGCAGTATGTCTGGTTTGCAGTCATCCCCAGCTGGAACTGGTAGCAACAAGCAGGTAACAGTGGGTACGACTACCATTAAAAATGTTGTTCAGATGAGCCCTTCAGAAGAACGCAATACGCATTTAGAGCCATGTAGTCAAAGTGGTGTGACTCAGCCAGCCAAACCGTGGGATGTGCCTTTTGACAGACTTAATTCATTAAACAGTGAGTATAACAGCTCAGGTTACGGTGTATCAGAGCAAGATACTAATAATGTTATAGCAGTGCACAGTTCTGAAAACAGGACTTTAAAAGAACAAAAAGTATCTGAATTTTTGCCTCAGCATGCTGAAAGCAAGGGAAATTCCGGTTCTCAAGAATCTGCATCATTTTTTCCTTCACAGTCGCCTTGTTCTTTACCTATTCAGCCACTCCCAGATATGTCTAAACACATTTCTTTACCAGGCAATAGCAGTCAAGATTCATTATTTGTACAACAACAAAGTGTAGTTCAAGCTGCATCTTCTGCTTTGAGTACAGATGCTAGTAGTACCAGAGAGATGGAAAACAGTTTCTTCCCCTCAAACAGTAAGAAGCCTGATGCACCTATTGCTGTATATTCTGAGAGCTCTGTGAAAGCTACTTCACAGAGCTGTGAAAGGGTGAATGATTTACCTGTGGTATTGTTAGAAAAAGATAGTCCTGAATGTGATGGCAGTTCACAGTTAAATGTAAATTTGTATGCATTCAATAAAGTTGTTTGCAAGAATGCTCAGATTGAAGCAGATGGTAACACAGCAGATATTGCAGACATTAGAAATGAAAAAGGACAGCAAGAAAATTTGGTTTCAGTACATGTTGTTAATAATAAAGCTGACACTGATCTCTGTGAACTAAGTTCAGGAATGTCAGGAATTGGGAACGAATCAGCTAATAAAAAACCCTGTGCTGAAGACAGAGACGATGTGTTGACAGATGATCCACCACAGTACCCTTTATCCAACTTGGAAAATAGTTCACAACAGATTATACAGGAAGAGGTGCATAAATACAGCCAAATAGTTAAACTAGAGGAAGAAATTGCTGAGGATCAGAAGGTGGAACAGCAAGAAGTACCTCAAAGAATCACGAGAAACAGAGCAAATTTGCTTGCAAACCAGGGCAAGCAGAATCCTGTCAGCTGCATGCAGACATTAGAAAAGGAGACTGACTCATCAGCATCTCTGAAAGGAAGGATTAGATTAACTGAAGATGAAGATGCTCAGGTACATCATCCACGTAAAAGAAAGGTGTCTCGTGTGCCTCAGCCTGTGCAAGTGAACCCTTCTTTACTGCAAGCTAAAGAGAAAACCCAGCAGTCGCTGGCAGCTATTGTTGATTCTTTGAAACTCGAAGAGATTCAGCCATACAGTTCCGAGAGAGCAAATCCGTATTTTGAGTACTTGCACATAAGGAAGAAGATAGAAGAGAAGCGTAAATTACTGTGCAGTGTTATTCCTCAGGCACCTCAATAT
This sequence comes from Anas platyrhynchos, assembly GCF_047663525.1. NCBI lineage: Eukaryota > Metazoa > Chordata > Aves > Anseriformes > Anatidae > Anas > Anas platyrhynchos. The sequence goes on along the minus strand of NC_092588.1, from coordinate 50,410,061 downwards.
TATGATGAATATGTGACCTTCAATGGATCGTATCTACTGGATGGCAATCCCTTGAGCAAGATATGCATTCCAACTGTAAGTAACGTGGTCTTTAATTATGCAGTACAAGGAAAGGCATGTTTTGGTTTTATTTTTGTAACTTGCATGTATTTCCTAACTCGCTTCTGAATACTTGTGCTGCAAATAAGGTTGAAATATGTCAAATTAACATTGACTAGTAATGTCGTATTTAAAAGCCCCATTTGGTGGAAATACAAACAGTAGAGTCAAAGTCATTACAATACAAACCATCATGCATGAAATCTGTGAGAGGCAAACAAATATATTTCAAAGTGTTTATTCCTGTAGAAGCTACCATTTCAAAAGTAAGCTGTAAGGTCAGTTGTTTAGAGCTTCTCCAAATTTCTGCTGGAAATAATCTGGTTAAAAATTATTCAGTTCTAAGCTCTCCGTGGCTCTGGCATGGGCATATTCCTTATGACAGCAGAGAAGACGCTTATAATTTGGGACTCCTGTGTGCAAGGCAGCACAGAATTGCCTGCACAGAAGTGCAGTTAATATCTCTGTTTGCTGGGGAGGTGCCCCTCAACGTATCTGACAATAACCTGGAACTGCTGGGCTCTACTTTGAAGTCAGCATAATCCTGGTAGCGTTCGACTCAAACTTCCTTTCCTTGCTCCTCAGCAGACCTGATACTGCATGTAGGTGGGGGAAGAGGAAGGACCCAGCACATTGTGCATTGAGGGTTTTTTGCTAGCCGCCTTCGAGTATTGTTACTCCTGGGAGTAGAAGGAAGTTTTCTAGTTTTCCATCTGTTATCTGATGCTCTTTAACTGACTGTGACTACACTTAAACTTGTCTAGTTCTGAGGTAAAGCATACTAGCTTAAACCCATTTGAATGGTTTAAGCTGACAGACACACTTAAGAGCTGAAATAGGCTGAGACCGTGTGTTTGATTTCCCAGAATAGTTGTTTGGCTGACGTACAGTAGCTTGATAATGTCAGAATTCAGTAGGATTTGGTTGTATGCCCATTACTGTGTCAAGTTAAGGAGAAATCTGAGTTTAGGAGCAATGAGGAGACTATCCTAATCCTCTAATGGCAAAAATGCCTGAGCTTCTTTGTAGATCTGAAAGCTCGTGTGCACAGTCTAAGCATCCAGTCTTCAGTCTCTATTTCTGAATAGCATAGTGTTACTATGTTGGTTCGGTGAAGATAACTTGCTCCTACTTGAGATGCTGTAGAGCTTTCTCCAATTGAGTTGAAGATTATTTCTGATCAAGCAATGAACACAAATTTCATACATAAAAGTACATTTTAAAGCTTGTGCTTCATTCCAGAGGTAGTCATAATCTCCATGTAAGTTGTCTCCTCTAATTTTGTCCACTGTGCCCTCCATCTTCCTGAGAGAGGATGTATGTACATACTCTAACCTTGAGTTCTGTCTCATCTGATGGTGACCAGAGTTCTTTGAAATTAGGAAGCTCATTATAATCTGAGGGAGTATGTGGGACCATTTTACTTGGTCTGTAACAAACTAGAATGTATTATGAGTTTTGTTACAACGTACCAGACCGTCCTTGGCCTAGAAAACTTTCTAAGTAGCTGTTGCAGCCACAGGAGTATATCTTTATCACCAGAGGCAAAGATTTATTTTTTATAGCATGTACTTGACTAGCAGCTGCTGTTTCCAAGCTACAACTGAGTGTTCTGGCACCAAACTTCAGTGCTTAATTTGGGATAATTGGAAAGTGAAGAAATGCAGCTTACATTTTTCCATGATCCATCTTCTACCTGGGCAACGGAGCTCATTTCCCTGTCATAAATGGCACTAGAAGAAAGGGAGGGTGATGACTTGGTATTTAGAACAACCTCGTTCTTCCCTTCCTGTCTCTTGATGTGTCTAATAGGGATTCTGTAGTTCATGAGGATAAATTTAAGTGGTTGTGTAGCCCAATTTCTCGGGTAAGTTATGTCCAGTAAATATCAGAGGTGAACACATGCTCCCCATTCTCATGGCTTTTAATTAATTTTAAAAGGTTTTTTCTTTTTAACAGGTTGACAAAAATGTGATTTGTATACTTGAAGGATTGCAGTTAGTGATTTTTATCTGGTTTAGATTTCTGGGCTGTTTCTTCCCTTCAGGCATTAAGAATGGGTGAAGCTTTTTACTTCCTATTGTTAGGAACATAAGGAAAAAATGCTGAAGATATTTTAAGCATTTTCATTTTGTTTCATCATCTAAATGCTTCTTTTGTTTAATTACTGTCACTTGTAGAAATAGACATTTTGGATTAAAACGTCTTTTTACTTGGCCCCAGAACTGGACCCCACACCCCAGTGTGGCCTAATGCAGCCCAGGACACCCCTGGCCTTCTTAGCAGCAAGCTCACACTCAACTTGGTGTCTACCAGGACTCCCAGGTCCTTTTTGGTCAGGCTGCTTCCCAGCTGGGTGCCCCAGCACGTGCTGGTGCCTGGGGTTGTTCCTCCCCAGGTGCAGACTTGGCTCTTCCCCTTCTTGATCCTCATGAGGTTTCTGCCAGCCCATTTCTCCAGCCTGTCCAGGTCCCTCTGGATGGCAGCACAACCCTCTGGTGTATCAGCCACTCCTCCCAGTCTGGAGTCATCTGCACGTGTTATTATGCATTATTATATGCATAATGTAACGTGCAACAGTAAAATGACCCTTCTGTTGGGATTGTTTCTATATTTTTCCTTAGGTGATTCTCTGTTAACCTCATTCCTGCTTCATACATAGACTACAGGAAGGCAGATATTTGTTCTTAAAGCATTCCTGTATTTTAGGTATCACTGTGTGAATGTCTGCATGAAGACAACATATTTAGCTCTGAGACTCGGAGCAGTTTGTGTAACGCACTGTTCTCTGCGTTGGAATTTTAATGACACAGTGCTGTGTATCTTGATGAACTTCAAACATCCTGTAGGTGGGAAGCACGAGATGGTGTGTTCAAGTTTGATTTCCACTACCTTGTTTATATACTGCAATTTATGACCCATATCACCTAAGGCTGTAATGATAGTCACATGTGAATTGTGGCTTCCCTCTTAGCAGTGCAAATGTGAAGTATAAGAGAGGTGATATCGGGTTAGTTCAAAACAGAAGGAAACAAATCTGAATCTTCTAAGACTTAATTTAAATTGTACTTAGCTATGTTGCCCTACGTCGGTGTGTTTACTGGGGTTTAGTCACCTTTATCTCTACTGCCTCCTGAGAAGAGGTGCCAAGGTTATTCATTTCCAGCTTTCCCTGGCTATCTAGCAGATACGTTTCTAATAAAAGGGATTCTGTCCAGTCTCCCTGGCATTGCTGTAGAAACTTAAGTGGTAAAGCTAATTTTAGTGATGTTACCAGAAGCTTGCTTCCTAAATAAATGAGATGGAACAGCAACAGAGCAGGCCAGTTGGCAAGGAGAGATAGAGATGGAGAGGGCTGTATGCAAATAATCTTGGAAATTTTGTGTTTGTGTTAATCTGCTAGCTGAAGTGCTGCTCTTTCTTGCAGCAGCCACAAATGAGAACTGAAGGTTTACAGAATTAATCCTGTGGCAGTCGTTAAGAAGGACGCAAAGCATGCAAGAAACTTTTGTAATTTATTGTAATGTGTTGCAGGTATGTCTCGATCCCTAGCTGCTACCAAACAAAACCCTTCAGGTGTCTGCCTGCTAGTGCTGTGGAGCAAAGAGGTGAAGGGCTGGATGCTGCCCAGATTCCTTTGGTAGCTGCTCAGCCTAGGATTAGAGAGCGTGTGAGAAGGCAGGGGTCGTCTGTCCACCGGTGGTCTGTGTGGAGCCTGGGCCCCTTAAGAAACTGGTCTGATAATTTACTTGGGTTATACAAGAAACTGAGGTCACTTTTTCCTTGTGGCATCCTGTTTCATGCTCTCTTCTTGCAGTGCCAACATATGTGGTCATCTTTTCCCTGCACACTTCTTGTTGTCTTCTTACTGGCGGCCTCTCTGAGCAGAGGATCAGTGAGACTCCTCTGGCTGTCCTCAGGTTCCCTTGAAACCTTTTACTTCAGTTTCCTTTGAGGCCAGAAAGTTCATTTCCTCTGTCCAAATCCGGCGTCAGTTCACAATCTGGGATTTCCAGTAGGTGGTGTCAGACTACTGGAATTCAGATTGCAGAATCTGGGGATCTGAGGCTTTCTTCCAGTCTTTCCAAAAAGAGAGGGGGAGAAATTATTTGGAGGGATTACAGGAAACAAATTCAGTCCTGTACTGAGCTTTATGTTTTAGAAGACAAGGTAAGGCTTACTGGAATCAAGTGTTTAAAAATTTATCCAGAGGCTGTAGTAATCTCTGGGATCATAAATATCTCTTGTTGCTTTTCATACTGCTCGTAGTGTTTGCACAGAGTTGCTGAGAGTTTGCAGGGAGTGTTTGGGGTTCAACCTTCATTGGAAGGCCACAATTATTGCAATTCAGAAGCCCTCAGCCTGGTGGTACGGTTCTTCTAGCATGGTTGGATCTCTAGAATGTACATTTATGTCCTACAAGGAAATGAAATTTCAATTTTGAAACAGAGTCAAGGCATGGTTAATCAACATCCTGAGTTGCAAAAGGAATCTGTCAGCAAGAGCTAAACTTCAGTGCCTTTTGATTTACGGTTTTAGGGTGCCACCTGCTGCTTGAAATGACTTTATTGTGCCATGGGTCTTAGTGAGATTGGCTACTGAAAACTTGCTAGCTACTAGGTGGCATGAAACTTCCATTTTCTTTTTTAAATACTGGTTAGAAAATACAGATGTGGCCAATCAGTAATCTAATAAAACAGTTCTGGGATCTGAAAAACACTTTTATTAAAAGCTGTTGTGCAATAGCAGCTTCACAGAGGTGAGAGTTTTCTTTGATATTTAAATAAAGTGCATACAAGTTCACTGTCTAAATAATCCAGTCCTTTCCAGTTATTTTCTACCGTGTTGCAAAATTACATGGTATGTGAATTTAAAAGAAAAACATTTGTTAGTACAATTTTAAATTGTTCAGCTGATACGGATGCTTGTCAACTCTGACATTTTTGTTTCTGGATAAATTAGCTGCATCAAATCAACATTTATTGACGGATTGTTTATTTTGCTTGTGCTGTATGCTTTTCTATTAACAAAGGCACTGAGCTTTCTGAGAGATCTTTGCAAGATATGGTATAGTTAGGAGCATCTTGTCTTATTTTACTGAAAAAATAAGGCAGCAATGTTATAGCATGCCATAAATACAAAGTTTCCAGGCAAATCTAGACTGCAAAATACCTCATGCTGAACTCAAACATAATGAAATCCACTATAACTAAGACAGATGAGTGCCATAGGTGTGGTTTTTTGTGTGTGTGCATGTGTTTTGTTTTGTTCTTGTGTTTGTTTGTTGTTTTTTTTTTAACACTGATGACTTGCATAATAAAATAGCACGTGCCATAAACTCAGTGTTTTGAGAGCTGGAGAGTTTTCATTAAGAGAGAAGTGAAGTGTGTGTCGTTCAGAGGTTTGAAACATGGAGTTGCATCTAATTTTATACTACATAATGATGTGAAGAATACACCACAGTTAGTTAACCAATGTGTTCTTTAATTCCAAAAACCTTGGTTAACTTCCAGCTGGAAGAAGAATTGTCCTGAAATAATCTTCCAAACAATAAATCACTTTGTTACTGGAGAGTATAGAAGCAAGATTGACACTCATAATACAACGTGTAAAGTAACTAGTAACATCCATGTTTTCATGATGCATTTCTTATTTTTTGACAGTTGAGGGATCTGTATTGTATTTGTATCTGTATTTGTATCTGTATTTTTTTCAGAATGAATAATGGTACTTTAAAAAGTCTTTAAAATTGAAAGAAAGTTGTATGTTGCATATCTTCTAATGTACAAGTCTTTTAAAGAAAGGTTACATGCTTCCAATGGTAGGTTAAAAGCATTCAGTGGTTTGAAATGCCATTTCAGGCAGGTTCATTAACTTCATAGTAAAGAAACCTTAAAACCTTTTATTGCAAATGGATTGATGTCATATAATTAATGGCATGTACAAAATTCATTTTCCCTTTAAAAAAAATAACCTTGTGCTTTTTTAGTAAATGCTCAAGTTGCTCAAGGCAATGTTGAACATACATTAAATATATATTCACTCTACTATTTATGAAACTTTTTCCATAGATTACACCACCTCCCTCGCTATCGGACCCTCTTAAGGAACTGTTTAAACAACAGGAGGTTGTAAGGATGAAGCTACGCTTACAGCACAGTATTGAAAGGGTAAGAATAAAGCAGTTGGTTTTTTTATTTCCCAACCTCAGGGTTTTTCTTTTCAATAGATACACGGTTTTGCTCAATTTAACAGTGTTTTAGAACTAAACTGCCTTCTAACCAAATCTGTGAATTGGAGCAACTTGTAAATATATAAATAAGTAAAACTAGTTCAGTGTTATATGATAGTTTGGACAACTGTTACCAGAATACTCAAGTCAGTAAGACAGCAGCTTTTTCCTCTTTACTGCTCTAAGATGTGTCTCAGATTTTTCCCTAGGGGCAGCAGGTAGGGGGAAGAAGTAGAGTAGCCTCCAGTTGTGAAGGCTAATAATCGTTGTAGACTTCAGAACTTAGTTAAAAGAATTTAAACAACAGTAAATTCTGTATTGGTAGAAGACACATAGTTAGAATCACAGAATCACAGAATGGTTTGGGTCGGAAGGGACCTTAAAGATCACCCATTTCCAACCCCGCAGCCATGGGCAGGGACACCTCCCACCAGACCAGGTTGCCCAAAGCCCCATCCAGCCTGGCCTTGAGCACCTCCAGGGATGGGGCACCCACAGCTTCACTGCGCAGCCTGTGCCAGTGCCTCACCGCCCTCTGGGTGATGAACTTCTTCCAAATACATAATCTAAAGTTGCCCTCTTTTAGTTTAAAGCCTTTCCCCCTTGGCCTTTCACTGCACTCCCTGACAGAGCCTCCCCAGCTCTTCTATAGGCCTGAGAGGTACTGGAAGGCCTATAGAAGGCCTCTAGGTATTCATAGACCTATGAGGTCTCCCTGGAGCCATCTCTTCTCCAGGCCAAACAACCCTAACTCCCTTAGCTTCTCTTCGTAGGAGAGGTGCTCCAGTCCCCTGGAGGTGGAGCAATTCTCCTAAGTTCTGACTAAAACACCGTTTGCAATATTCTGCTTCCATTAACTGTCTAAAATTATTTTAGAACACCATGTGTAGGCTTCGCTGAATTTGAACACAGAAATTAAGACAATATCCCTAGTTTAAGAATATTCTTTGTGTTGTCCAGGCAGCCTAGGCTTAGGTGTCTGGTCACACTGCTTGTGGACACAGGCAGGGCCCCTTTTTCATGCGGACTGCGTGTTAAGGGTTTCCACACAGTTTACACAAGCAGCTAGCTCATTAAAACACAATGTAGGGTTTTTTGATTATGTTAATTTTAATGTGGATTACCAAACCAGTCGAGGGAGGAGGTTCTACTTGAATTTGGTATTACAGTGTAAAGCTAGGTAAAAATTAACAAGCACAAAGAATGTAAATATGGTTCAAGTTCTGTATTCACTTCTGAAAGAAAATACTTGTGACCAAATGAAGGAAAGGTGCTGTTTTATGGGCTTATTTTTTTTTTCATCCACTGTGTTTTATTTTGATAAAAAATTAGAGCCATTATGTTGCAGAGCAGTAAATTCCTTTATTATGTCTTAAATACGAAATAATTTATTTTGCTCAAATAAACTGCTCTTCAGATAGAATCCACTTTTATACAACTGTATGTCAAGATAGGCTGAGGCACATTCTTTCCTGAACTGAGACAAGAAACTTTGTCTAGCTATGAACTTAGGGAGTTCTGCATGTTATTTTATTAATTAAAAACAACAAAATAAAAAATCTGCAAAGGATATTGCTTGGCCTTGGTACCTGACCTGACTTTGTGTAAAATTCTTCGTACAGTTGAGATTTGCAAACCTATATCCCAGTCCTGTGCCTCAGCCTTTCATCCTTCACCTTCATCAACTACAGCTTGCTTCATCAGCACTGAGTGGAAAATACGGGCATAGCATTCACCCAGCAGTGGGGGAGGAGGGAATGTTTCCAGTTCTGAGATGCAGGGAACATTCTTTGCATCAATAAACTGGAATTTTGGAGTTGATTGGATAAACAGCTACCCCTTTCCCTGTCAGTCCACCTCTCACACCTCTCAGAATCGTAAGCCTTAAAAGAGAGATGTTTAAATGCATAGATGTTTTTATGAATCAAACTGAAATAATTTATATCAAATGCATCACCGTTTATATCCTTTTTATCCATGTATTTATATCCTTTTGCATTTTTCAATTAGGAAAAGCTTATTGTTTCTAATGAGCAAGAAGTTCTACGCGTTCATTATCGAGCAGCAAGAACTCTAGCTAATCAAACACTACCATTCAGTGCCTGCACTGTTCTGCTGGATGCCGAGGTGTATAATGTGCCTCTGGATGCTCAGGTAAAGAGATACGTTTCAGATTTTCAAACAAGAAACCTTTCTAGTCTGACTCAAATTGAGCGTTCGGAGAGAATTCTGTTCCCATACTGAAGTTGTCATTGATTTCCTTGGGATCAAGACTTTGCATGTTGTAGGTTATTTTGATCAGGCCTCATATTGCACACCAAGTCAGGCGTGCGATAACAAGAGGGCGCAGGTATGTACACTGGTTTTCTTGGTTTTCTGTTTTGTACTGTGTCTGTTTTTCTTTCACCTCCACAAATGATGTGAGAGATAAAATAGGAACATGACTGCTGTTTGTTTGTTGTTCTATTTTATGAAGTCAAATTTAAATTGCAAATAGAACCTGTTTTGGAAGCTCACAAATACATCTTAAGCAAAACAAAAAAATGTCAGAAAATAAGACTGCTGCATCCCAGTTCTCTGGACTAGTGACAAAAGCAATGTGTGAGACTGGCTTGAAAGATTTGGAAATAGTCTGTGGAGACACTCGTGTAAGGTTTTCTTCTTCTCTGTAAGGCAGGCGTTAGAACTGTTCTATATGAAAAAAGAAAAAGAAAAAAAAAAAAAAAGACCAGCAGTGAAATGGAGAACTCTACAAGATAAAAGTAGGGTTTTTTCAAAATCATCTCAAGCTCTATATTACATGCTCCATGTTGTTTACACGTTCAGTGTTAGTATTTAGTTTCTGGTTAAACGATAAGGTGAGCACTATGCTTTTAATCTGCATATCTTGTGTGGGCTACCACTCAGAAGTTTACCACAGCCATGTTTCGTAGGGAATATGATTTCATGGTGTCAGTATTCTGTGAATGGTTCTACTAACAGCAGTGGAAACTGCATTCAGTACCTGTTTCGGTGACTGAGAAGCATGTAATGCAAGGAAGAAATTGGCTTTTATAGAGGTAATAAAAGTTTTGAGGTACTGAATGGTGGGCATTTTTAAATGAAACACCTACGCTTCTGACATGTGGAATTTTACTTGAGACCTGGAACCCCTTACACATTTATTACAGGTTTCAACGTTTCCTCAATCTGTGTCATTACATTTTTTCCATCTTTAAAAAACGAGCTGCGGACAAGAAGGTGATTCAGCAGAAAATACCACTTTTATGGAAGCTGTATTTTTCTCCCATTTTAAGCCTTATACCGACAAATTTTTAAGTCATCATCTTCTGAAGAGAATTTTCTCTTTTCCTAACAGTCAAAATACAGTCATTGTTAGTTCTGAACTTCAGAATCATTTTTTTGCCCTAATTCAGAGGCTATTACTATTAGTGCTTAGAACTTGAGATGCGTTTGTATTCTACATATCTGCATTTTTTATTATTAACATTTTTCAATTGATTTTAAATGCGATTCAAATATAGGATCATTATATAAGACAAAAGGATCTTTATAGGGGGAGAAGTTTTTTTCACCATGCTGCTGCTGTTTTGACTATCCTCATACAGTAATGGTAGTAATAGTAGTAAAATGCCTCTCCTTACCTCTGTGCTAATTTTTCTTAGAAAATGAAAATACCACACATAATGTTCACCAAAGTATTAAATATATTTTTAATTATCAGTGAAGACAATGTGTGAAGCTGCCAGCTTGAAATCGATGTGTTAATTTAAATCTTCACTGGAAGAATATAAACAGATCAGAAATCATTCCCTTGTAATTCATTCTGATGCTTTCCTGCTATCCATCTAGCAGCTCTTGTTCTACGATGAAGAAACATTTCTAACTCAACTTTTATTTGAGCAAATAGTTGGGAAAGATCTGCGAGCAGAGATCTGGTTTATTTTGTAGGAACATGACTGTCTGGGAGCTGTGTCTGTGGGATTTCTTGATGTTTCAGGGCTTGCCTTTGCAGCTTCTAATCTCATGCAGACCTTGAGAACTGTACTCATATGCACCAAACCAAAGATGGGGGAGGAAAAAGGCGCAAGTTTGAGGAGATCAGACTGTTAGCTGGGTACAGCTCACCTGAACAGTGTGGGACCACAAGACCAGTGTTGCTGAGGGCTCTTTCTGTTCCAGTCAGTTTTCCCTTGAGGAACATCTGAAATCTCAGGCAGCTGTTTTCTGGAGATCTCAGCGTCTGCATTTTTCCCCCTGTTCTTGCCCATTACTGCAGTCTATGTACTCTTGCAAAAGAGGTGGCTTTCTTTTCTAAAAATGTAACAGGAGCTTGTGCTGTTTAGTGATGCTTATTTAAATGTTAAATTGACATAGTCTGGCTTTAGGACTAGCTATGCAATATCTAGTTTCTTACAATGGATGAATGTGATATTCCAGATTCTTATGAAATAGTTTTTTTTTAAAGTATTGAAAGCTTTCATTGGGCAGGACAAATAAGACATTTTTTAAATCCCCTTTTGCAGATTTTTGTGGTAACTTTTTGTTTTAAATTGCTTTTGAATACTTGTGCAGCCAGTGAAGTCAGATTGCTCAAGTTTTCCTTGATTAATGTTTTGTTTTTCCCCTAGGGGACATTCATTTAATTTGTTACTGAATTTTCAAAGGAACGAGAAAAGAGATAGCAATTTTTGTGGAAGATATGCCTTGTACTGATTAAGACTTTAAGGCATAAATCTTGAAGCCTCCTACTCTAATTTTAAAAATAGAGGAAAGCTTTAGCTGGGAGGAATCTGGGAATAACCTTTTTTAGTGAGTAGCTGGCTGACAGTGAGAGTGGTGGTCAACATATTTGCTCACATGTACATACAAACCTTGATTCACTGACTTGGAGTTTATTTTTCCATCTGAAGCACTGATTATGAAGCTCCCACAAAGTATGCTTCTATGTTTTTAAAGCATGTCTAAGATGAATTATCAAATAACTTACCCTTTGTTTTTGTTTGTTTTTGGCAGGCTGATGACAGCAAAACATCAGTGAGGGATCGATTCAACGCGAGACAGTTTATGTCGTGGTTACAGGACGTTGACGATAAGTTTGACAAATTGAAGGTATACATCTTCATCTCTCCATATCTTTAGGGGAAAAAGTGCCTCTAATGTCACTACAAACTACAAAGATGAGATGAATAACTACATTAAGAAACCATAGATTTGTATATGTATTTGTATATATTCGCAAAATTTTAAGTTATTGTAAATATGTTAAGGGCAACATGAATGAAGGTCTAGTAATATTTAAAAAAAAAATGTTGCCATATAATTTAATGGAATAATCTGTAACATCTTAAATATGTAGTGGGGCAGTTACTACCATCAAAGATGCTCCTAGATCTTTTTTCTGTTCTTAATATTTTTGTTGCAATGTGGTGTGTGGGTTGTTTTTTTTTTCAAATATTTAAATTTCTTCTTTCTAATTTCAAAATAGACGTGCCTTTTGATGAGGCAGCAGCATGAAGCAGCAGCTTTAAACGCAGTACAAAGACTGGAGTGGCAGCTTAAACTGCAAGAACTTGATCCTGCTACTTACAAATCTATCAGCATTTATGAAATTCAAGAGTTTTATGTTCCTCTTGTTGATGTTAATGACGACTTTGAATTGACACCAATATGACAACTCGTATCTTCTGGCCCTTCCCATGGAAAACTAGAGACTGAGGTGCAGTGATACACAAGGTTTTGTTTGTTTGTTTAAGACGGGGCACTTAATTCTGTGGAATACTGCCTTTCTTAATAATTCAGGTATTCCTTCAGAAAAATGTTGTGTGGGGTCTTGTTCGCAATACAGAAGACGGATGCTAATTTTGAAGTTAGTTTCCTAGTAAATACCATTATCTGTATTTTAAAAATGCTTACAGCTTTAGAGCTTATTGCTGAAAAAGATGACGAAACATGGTGAGTTAACAGCGCTGGAAGCTGTTAATAACAAAAACAGCCACCAAAAAAAAAAAAAAAAAACTAAAATCTGCTATAAAGCTTTGTATAATGAAATTTCAGTAACAGTTGAACTCCCACAGAAAAATGATGAAAAAGCCTGTGGAAGACAATATATGACTTGGAGGAAAATAGTCTATTAATCTTATTATATTTTGTAAATTACTGTACAGTTTTCTTTTTTGGGGAAAAAAAAAAGATGTAATATTGTCTTCATTTTTAAATAATTTATTTTATACATATTGTGTAAATGTAAATAGTCTTGTAATTAATGTTCAAACCTGTATAATATAGATATTTTAACTGTAAAACTGTTTTTGTCTAATGTTTTATTGGACCAAAGTTGTTGTTTTTATTAAGTGTAGTGTGTTCCTGGTTGGCAGTTCTTTTTAATATGGCATGTGTTTGAGTTGAGCTGATTGTTTCATCACCATAACTGTAAAAGAATTGAAACTGAACTGTATTGCATGCTTCACAGAACCCGTAACTCCTTTACTTCAGTAACTGATACCTAAACAACTGTAGCATTTACAAAAAACATATTTCATATTAGTCTGCTGTTGTAATGCCATACCTATGACTTACTATGCTGAAAATATTTTTGTGTAAAACAAAAACAACAAAAACACGACAAAAAAAAAATTCTCTTATATGGTGGTCTCGTAATAGAGCCTATTTTTTCCAACAAAATGCCTTTGAATGAAAATTCTTAAATTGTATATTGTCTATTTTAATAATCTATGGAAGGATATGTAAATATGTGTAAATACAATGTTTAATAAATTTTATTGGTCATGTTACTAGTTGGAATTTCTTCTTAATTTGTAACATTTGATTATTATGAAATGTCATCATTCCTGTTATAGGATGTATGTAGGGAGGCTCAACCAAAACCAAAATTTTATGCTTTTTTTTTTTTTAATCCTTAGAACTGTGAGTAGTTAGTTAATTATTTACTATGAGAAGGTTATAGATATTCATGAAAAAGATTTGTTACAGTCTAGTCCATAAATTATTCAAGAATGCTTGGGATCTGGTGTCTGTGAAATTCATTTTGAAAGAAATGGGGCTTTTGCAAGAGAGGCGGTTACCTGGAAAAGAGATTATAGTACTTGGTTTGAACTGTTTTTTAAATACCAGGTGAAAGAACACTCACTCCTTATGTCTGTGTGAATGCCCAGGTACCTTTGTGGTGATGGAGAGCAAACTGAGCGTTGAATGAGAGACTACACAGACAGCAGACTCCTTCCTGTATGCACATCGGTGCCAGTTCAAGTCAAGAATAAAGTGACAGTAACTCAAGCACAGTAAAACTGGATTAAGCATACATTTATATGTAATTCCTGCCCTGTGCTTCTTTTTTTTCCCAGCTTTTAATTTGCAAGGTATTGGAGGAAGGAGTTGTTTGTGCTTTTATACGGGACTGCCTACCTGATGTCACAGAGAATTGAAAGCAGAGTAAGGAAAATGCAAACACAGTGTTATTCTGAAAGTCAAATTTTCACAGCTGCTTTTGGATGAGTTTTTAAAATGACACAGAAATCTGAGTTGTCACCTGCTGAAAAAGAAAAAAATGGATAAAACTGCAACTAGTAAATGGGTGTGAATTTATTTCCGTCAGATTATTTACAGAGTAATAAAAAGTAAACGTACAAATCTGGAAGTGGGCAAACCTACTATAGGTTTCTTGGAGTATGGGATGTGAATGCCTCATGAAGAACAGAGCGGCTGCATTGGGTTGTGGGAGTGTGTTAGGCAAGAAGTGAGTGACAAAAAGTTTGGAGGAGGGTTTGGAGGAGGTGATGGGGTGGATGTGGAGTTGGGATGGGGGAATCGAGCAGAGCCGCAGCTTGCACAGGCAGCGAGCGGGTCCAGGAGGGCTGAGCAGGGGCAAGGCTTCAAGCTGTTCACAGTGCTCTGGGAGTTTCAGCACATTCTTGGATGAATTAAAATTATTTTGACAGTACAACTTATATGGAGATCCACAGATGGATGTTTCTCAGGCATAGCCTTAACACGGGGAGATGCCTTGCTGGTATCGGTGTCACACAACAGGTTATGTTTTGATACCAATCAGTAAACGTCGCCTTGCCCACGTCGCCTAGCCTCAAGCGTCGCAGTCCCAGGGACAACACTCCCTGTGTGAATCCGGATTGTGTTCCAGCCCCGTTTGTGCACGTTTACACTGTGTGAGGACCCAGCGCGTGCCTCCAGCATTTCCACGGTGCCATGCGAGCCGGGAGGGCTGAGGCGAAGCACGGCATCACCTCGCTGGGGAGAAGGCCGTGATCCCCTCCAAAGAGCCAGGCTGCCTCCTGGAAGCCTTGAGGGGGGATTGTTGGGTTTCTCCTGGCTTTTTTTTGGTCCCTTGCTGCCAGGGACCGAGCTTGTTTTTTGGGACTGGGCACCTGGGGGGGTGAAGCAGCGCCACGTGGCCGTTTTGGGGATCAGATCCCCTTGTCTCCAGCTTTATTTCCGAGCAGCAGCCAGCGGGCGGTGCACGACTTCGCAGCTTTCTTCCCCCCCCCCCCCACCCCGAGGGCTGCCCGCAGATGCCACCTCACGGCCCCGCGGAGCCTTCATCCCCCTACCCCTCTCCTCCTCCTCCTCCACCTGCTCCCCGCGCCGCCCCTAGCGGCTGCCGCCAGCCCGGCTCCCGACCCCTTTGTTCCTCCGAGCACCCCCCAAAAAACCCCTCCCCGGCTCCTTTTCGGCTCCCCTCAGCCCCAAACCCGCCCCGGTTGCGCTCGGAGGGCGGGTCCCGGCGGCTCCCCGAGGCGGGGCCGCCCGCGGCCGAGCGAGGGCCGGGCCGGGCCGGGCCGGGCCCATCCGCGCCGTCCCTGCCGGAGCCCCGGAGCCGCCGCTGGAGCGCGGGGGCTGCCCCCGGCCCGCGGCGCCGCCGAGCGGTGAGGGGAGCCCCGGGGGGAGGCGGTGAGGGGCCGGGGGGGGGGGCTCGGGGAGAAGCCGAGGGAGCCGAGCGGGGCCTTTGGTGCCCCGGCAGCCGGAGGGAGGCGGCCCGGCCCGGGGCTTTTTCTCCCCCCCCTCAGTGAGAACAATGCGGCCTCGCCGAGAGCCCGGCGCGTCCCGGTCCCGGCTCTTTTTTTGTGTGTGTGTGTGTGTGTGTATTTTTTGTATTTTTGTGTTTTTGTTTGTTTGTTTTTTTTTGTCCTTTTTCTTCGGGTTCGCTTCGCCGCTGCTCCGCTCCGGCCACCTGCAGCGCCCCGGGGAGCGCCGCGCCGCGCTGCGAAGCCTCCGGGAGCCGCACCGGGATCGGGCTTGGGGGCTTTTTTTTTTTTTTTAGCCCCGTTTAACTCTTATTTATTTACTTGTTTATTTATTTATTTTATTTTTCAGCCCGAAAATAAAACTTAACAGCTTCCTGCGTGCCCCCGGCAGCGGCGGCTGAATTGGGGGTGACGCCGGTTTGGCTCCGCTGTGGTCACCCGGGGCTATCTGCCAGCCCCATGGGTGTCCCCGTTGGGATTTTCCCCCTTTTTTTTATTTTTATTTTTATTTTTATTTTATTTTTTTTCCTTGTTGCTGCTTATGGGGTGCAGGGCGAGCTTGGGGCCGCTCACCTCAGCCTCACCGCGGCGTTAGCCCAGAGGAGCCGCAGCAGAAAGCTCCAGATGAAGAAGTTTGATCCTGGGGGGAGGAGGGCTCCGACCTCCCTTATGCTGCCAAAAATGCCATATTTAATCTCTTTTCTTTCCAGGAACGGCGAGGGGGAGAGGAATTGAGATTTAACCATCGGCTCCAGCAGCCCCTCGAGGTTGCCCTCTCGGCACCATGAGGCCCCGGCACGTGGCGGCGCCCACGGCCACGGCGCTGCTGCTGCTGCTCCTGCTGTGGGCCCAGCCGGCTGCCGGCTGCAACAAGGCCCTGTGTGCCAGCGATGTCAGCAAATGCCTCATCCAGGTAGGGTCAGTAGGTTTTTGGAGCCTTGTCTCTTCGTTAGCGATGCTTGATTAGCAGGCAGGGCTACCTAAGAATGGACCCGTGAGGTGAATGAGGGGGCAGTGGGTGTTAAACACGAGTCCAGCCTTCATATGGTCAGCTCCAGCTTCTTTAAACCATTTCTTAGTACCCCTTGGTAGACTGGGAAAGGAAAAGCAGAGAGCACAGATACCATATGCTAGTAAGTCATTCAGTAAATGTACAATTACGATCTGAAAAACGATGCGGAGGTGGCATGAAGCATCTCCATGTGCACTTCATTCTGTATAAATCTTATTTATCTGGTTTGTGCATAAAAATAGTTGCCAGATTCACAAGCGCACCCAGCAGAATGAAGACTGGCTGTCGGCTGAGCCACCTTCTTTGTGGCTTCTACACCACCATCGCTTTAAATTAAAAATAAATAAGGATAGTAAAGAAAAAATGCTGCTTCTCCTAGCTCAGCCATTGTCTATAGAGTTGTTAAATGTGTGGGCGAGAGAGGAGCTTTTGACTTTCTCCTTCTTGAAGACGGTGCTGGTGTTTGTGTAGATGTGCCAGCCATCCTTCCCTTGCGTTTTTTCGTGCCACCTCCAGGCGTGAAGCCTGCCCAAAGTAAGGGGGTTCGCTTGACCATCACATCACGCGGTTCCCTGTCCTATTTTCACAACCCTCCCAGCTTGGCACGAGCCACGGCTTGCAGCCGAGAGAGGAGCAAGCAGGACGTGGCGTTTGCCAGCTGCAGGCAGGACGTGGGGCTGTGCCTGGCTGAGCAGAGCGGGGAGGCAGAAGAAAAAGCGCCCTGAAAAGCACACGGTTAATGTAAATATTTCTTGCCAGCATTGCTAGAAGTCAGCACAGTCCTCACGGCCACTCCTCGCGAGCTGCTCTGCGTAAGGGTGGTCCCTACATAAATATTTATTTTGTTAGGTCCAGGATGGAGCATGAGATCAACAGCTCGCACGCATTCGGCTTGCGGCTTGCGTCTGGAGGGCCCTGGCTTCGCTGGTGCTTTCGTGTTGTGCTTTTTTGTTTTCTGTAAGCAAAGATCTGCAAGAAAATAGCTGGAGGCACCTCTCCGCATCAGCTTAGCCTGCGTGGAAACTTTGCAGCTCCCTGCAGTTGGTAGAGGAGCTGCGGGTGGGACCTACAAGCGTAGGCAGGGAGGGACCACAAAGTTGGTTCCCTCCAAGGCTTTGGATGCAGCTCCTTCCTGGGCCCCAGCGACTTGGGGTTGGGGTTAGGGTTGGTTTTGGGGTTAGGATTAGGATTAGAGTGGCTGTTGCATCGTTTCCCAGGTAGGCAGCTGACCCTGAGCCATGCCCCACGCCTGCATTCCAGGATCTTGCAGATCCCTCCGGTTAATGAAGTGGAGCGTGAGGCTCTGCCCTTCGTTCCCCTTAAAATCTCCCTTCCTCTGGGTCTTCACCTCCTGGGAATCTCAGGCCCAAGCTCCTCAGCATTTCCAAGACCTTTTTTTTTTTTTTTTTTTTGCCCCATGGTATGAAATAAACACCCCCTTTCCGCTTTGGGGCTGACGTATCTAAAGCTTGCTGCCGGCCCGCGTTCTGTAGCCGTAGTACGTAACACAGTTGGGTTAACAGCATTATTCCGGCTGGTTTGCTTCCAGGAGATTTGCTGTTATTAACTGTTCTAGGAAAAAAAAAAAAGAAGAAAAAACACATTAGCTCTTTTTCTTTCGCTCCCCCCTCCAGTTTGCAAAGAGGCTGCCAATGCCTTCAGGTCCTGTTTCTCACCGCGCCGAGAAAATAGCCTGTGTCGCTTCAAGAAAGCTTTGAAAAAATGCAGAAAAAAAAAAAAAAAAAAAAAAAAGAAATTCTTTTATTTGCTCTGCGGAACAGAAATATCTCGATTGTACAAACATGTCTGCTTCCTAGGCAGTGCCGTATTTTTAGGCTGGGAGGCTTATTTCTTGCCCAGCAAAATAGGTTCTCTGGTGCACCTTGGGCTGTTGGGGCTGGGCGGCTGCCAGCCCCGCTCATGAGTAATGCTTTCTTCCACTGACGCCTCGCCACCCCCGGCTATCGACAGGGAGCGTTCCTCCTCGGCTCCGCTTCGCCCCCGGCCCGTGGAAGCGTTCTTTGCCAGAGATGTGTCCTGTGCGGGTGTCCGGGGGGTGAGTCAGTCGGAGGAGCCCAGGAGGGGTGCAAGGAAATCATCTCCGTGCGAGGAAGGCGCGTACGGAAAAACACACGGAGACCGCCCGCGGAAGACCAGCTTGGCTGCCACTTCTTCCATCTTCCTCCTCCAAGCTAACAAAAAGAAGCAAACCAAAGTTAAATTTTTAAAAATCACAGTGTTCGTGAGCCCTCCCTGTAAAAACAACGTCGGTAAGATAGGTGGTCCGGACACATGGACACCAAGAAGATTTTTTCCTATTGCAAGTACAGGATTTAAGGTTACGCTTAGTTCTGTAACAATACTCTTCTCTTAGGCTCTCACGGTGCTGGTCTTTAGAGCTGAAACAGCTTGAATTCGGTGATTTCTCTGGCTTTGATTCATAATGTTGCATTTAATGGTTTATGGAGCATTACCTCCTCCCACACACTGGCTCGCTGGTGTTGCAACGTCTTTAATGAGTGTGAGGTTGTTTGCCTGGTTGTATTGTTGAAGAACAAATACATAGTTTTATTTCAACATTAATACATATTAATATTCCTTTCTGGCCCATCTAACCGTACTTTACTCGGGGCTGGTTTTAAAAGTTGCTCTATGCAGGCTTTTTTATTCCGGAGGCTGACACAATCTGTTTGTTGAGCTGTAAGATAAATATTTTAGAAATGCGTCATTCATTCACATAAGTCATCTTTCGGAGGCTGTGGCGTCTCCTCTTGTGGAAAACTTTGGATATCTCCTTAATGAGCCTGTTTTCCATCCTTCGCTTGGAAACAGCGGAGTAATAGGTGACATGAATAAACTTGGAGAGTGAAGAAGTCAGAAGCCTTGGTACTTTTCCACTCTGTAAATAAAATAAGGCTTAAGGCTGCGCATCGCAGGAACGCGTGTGGACAGAGAGCTCACACTCAATCCCCCAAAAGTGCAAACACTTCGGATTAAACTACCCAGGCAGTAGCTTCTCAGCATCGTGCAGAACACAGTAGTTTGGGCATTTGGTCTTTTTGCTGTCTTTAAGAGGATTTGTAATTCTTAAGCTGCGATGAAGCTAAGAGAATGATACCGGAATGAGGGATTTTTGTTTAACAAGTGAGGTTTTGCCCAGGGCGTAATCCAAGCCCATGGATTGTCATCCGCTAGCCGCGGTCTTTTGGCCAAACTGGAACTGCTGCTACGTGCTTGTGAGCCAGAGGAAGCACACCGCCTGGTTTTTAGATTTCCTCTGGACGTGGAGGATGTTTCCATGCTTCCAGTGCACGCCTTCAGCGGGGCTGCTAAACCTCTGCCTTCAGGTTTGGGTAATACGAAAACGGGGGTTGTCTTCTTGCTTCCAGGCCTTTGTGATTACAGAAAAACACACGTGCACACTGCTCTACTTTCTGGAAGCCGCTGAAGGCTTTGAAGTGCCCAGGGTGTTATTTTGCAGGAGGAGGGAGAAGGTTGTTTCCTTCAGAGCAAAAAGTAAATCAGCTGGACCTGGGATAAAAAATTGACATACAGTTACTGGCACTGCAGATGGAGAGCAAGGCGTAGCAAGCATCCAGAGATGCACAAAATGGTTTTGTCCAGCTGACTTAACCAAGTAAGTTCCTCTTAGCATCCAGGGATAGGTGTGATGGCAGGCATTGCACGTCCTCCGAGTATGTGCACTGTTTATGGTAACTTCCTTTTTTAGCTAAATTATAACTCCTGCTCGCTATTTATATATAAAGAAACATCCTTCTTTGAATTTCCTCTGGAAGAGGGAAAAGCATTCAAAGAACTTGTAGATTCAGGCACACAGAAGCAAACAGCTTCTCGTGAATAGGATTTTTTTCTCTTTTAAATGCTTGTTAGCTGACTTCAGGTCTCTGTTTAGAATTTAGTCTTTTTAAAAAAAAAACACTCACAAAAGATCCTTTTGTAAACTCGGATTGCTGCTTTGGCTACAAGTGCTTTACCATTTACTCACTCTGTGAGTGTCCTGAGCTCTTTTAGTTTGAGCTGGAGGAGGAATTGTTGTGCCCTGCTGGCGTTTCACGTCTGGGTCTGCTGCGGTGTAACACGCTGATGTGTTTTTCAGGAGCTGTGTCAGTGCCGCCCAGGGGAAGGGAACTGTTCCTGCTGCAAGGAGTGCATGCTCTGCCTCGGCACACTTTGGGATGAGTGCTGTGACTGCGTTGGTAAGTTCGCATTTGTTTTGCCTCTAAAACACAGACTTTTTGTCAACTTGTCATCAGTGCAAGCACGCAGCACCTGCTTTGTGGGATGGACGCTGTAGGGAGGTTTCTGACTGTGAGTTGGACCGACAGGTACCACGCAGGGACAATTTTAGCTTTGAGTTCCCCTGTGAATCTTCGGGATTAGTCGTAAATATGCATGGCCCAACTCTTCCATCGCTCTTCTGTTTGCCAAAAGAGCTCTTTCTGGAAGGTGAGAGAGAGGCATCGCGCTGTAGTAGGTGACAGCCCTGACAAGAACAGCATTGTTACTAGCAGATTGTGTTCAGAGCCCCAAGGTTTCCGCAAGTGAAAGCTGCCCCTGCTGAAGGAGGGCATGTTCTTGTTCTGCCTTGGGTTTTCAATGTGCTGAGAGCTTCATCCTTCTGTGGTTGCTGGAAGTCTCCTGCTGTTCACAATCCCTCTGGCTCCCACGAGGGGGGATGCATCCTGACTGCTGTACCTGAGCTCAGCTTCTCTGCCTGCTGGTTCTTCTCAGAGTCCATGAGGATGATGAGCTTCAAAGTGCTCTTTTTCACTGTTCTCTGCTTCTCCCATTCCATCACGATGTGAATATGACAAAATTGCTTCTTGCGTGGTTCTCACTCACTTACTCTTGCTTTCCATCCTGCAGGAAGCAGCAGCGTGGCACGCTCCCATCCTTAACCTCATTCTCCCCAGTGGCACAAAGTATTTTCAGCCCCTGCACCTGTTCTGGCTGTAAATTTAGGAGGAGGTCTTGAGTTTGGTTTTTCTATTTGAGCTGAAATCTTTTAATGGGCTCACTACAAAGTGATATATATTCTTTTTTCCCCCATCCCCTTTGCCCTTCCAACGTCTTCTTGCTTTTTGTAATGAAATACCAAAGAGCACTGTGGTCATGTTCAGTCGTGAGGGTGGGGAGGAGAGGAGGTGGCTTCCCTCCTCCAGAACAATGCATCATCTGCTGTAGGAAGCAAGGCTCAGCATGCAGATGTACTGCAGGAGGGGAAAGAACCTAGCTATTGGGATTGTGAAGAAAAAAAAAAGTCTACACATGGGGATTTTTGTTTCCAAATCCACAGGTTACTCCCTGTTCCGCTGCTGTTTCCTGTAGTGTTATCCAGGAGAGAAGCTAGCAAGGCTTTAGTTTCCGTTTCCCATCACTGGGTAGCCAAAAACATCTCCTGATGGTTCTGCTGGTGCCTCCGAACTTGTTGGCTGCGTGGTGTGGTCCTGCTCAGCAGGAATTATGCTTCCCTTTAACATAGGGTGGGGGTGAGAGGTTTCCCTGGCATTCTTGCTTCCCTTGTTTCTGCAGTCCATTTCTGCATCTTTCCATCCGTGCCCAAGGAAGATGGATTGGGAGTGCTTGGGAACGCAGGGTACAGCTCTGTGGCTGGCTGAAATCCCTGGGGGGGCTGTGATGCTGGTCGGGAGCTTAGATTTTCAGTAAGTCTGTACTGAGAGAGTTGGGTAAGAGGAAGGCAGGAAAGAAAGGAAAGTACCTAAATTGGCACGAATATTTTATTTATTTTTTTTTTTTACAGTGGAACACATCTGCATTTCCTTCCATGACAAGAGACCTAGCTCTAGCATAGTGTCTCAGTTATGTTTTAAAATCTAGTTACTGTATTTTGTCATAAATCATTGCCTTCCAAAGCAGTGATGTGGACATGTTTGTTCCTTACCAGTTGCTCGTAAGTTAAGCTCTTTATTTTCATTTTAACCAAAGCTACTGTACTGTAATTACACGTTAAAATACCATAACAAATGGTAAGAGGAAGGATCTTTGTGGAATGAGCAATTACCAGTGGCATGAGCAGTGGTTTCTTGGTTCATTATAAGATTGTATCTTCTTATTGGATTGATACACACACAAACTGCAATCATTTGATAAACATTCTTTCTGCTTTTATGCTTTTTTTCCTCCCCACATGTCTTTCTTATCAGTGAAAGCCACCTTCAAGTCTCACTTGACAGAGGTGGCTTCTGGAAAAGCTTGTTGGTTTCCCTTTCACAGCAATGTCTCTTGACATGTCTGTGCCACGTTGAGTCCTTCCTCATTAAATTTTGGATGGGCTTTCCTTATTACAAGTTTATTGTGAATATTCCAAGGGTTCCCTAAAAGGCGGTAATGCAGTGGTGTAAATGCTTAGTTCAAGCACGGAGTCCAAGAACATCTGTGAATAACAAGTTGTTTTATGAGGGGTAGCAAAATAAAGCGTTCGCAGTGGGAAGCTGGCTTAAGTGGAATTGTTTTTTAGTGTGACCTGATGTTCTTTGGAAGAGGCTTTTCCTTTTTTGCCAGTACTTGGCTCACCTTTCTACAGAAGTTGCCTGTCAGGTGCTGTTCCTGTTGCTAGATGTTGCTGGTAATGCTGACAGCACGCCTGAGTCCTGTCAGACCTCACGCTGAAATTGTTACAGGCAAACTTTGCTCGTTGTCCATTAGGGAAATATGCCGACTGAAATTGAAAAGATTGTGGTTTTGTGTAAAGTTCTGGTTAAACATGAGTTCTGAAGCTGGACTCCTGATGGGTCTACGGGGCAAGAGATGCTTTTCTGAGCGTGTGGGGCAGGTAGACTTCAAACATGTACATCCCATATGGCTTTGAAAGAAGAGTAGTGAAGGACTGGTTTGCTCTGCAGCTGTAGCTGGCTAAAACTATCTGTGAAACTACCCAAAATGATATCCAGATGTACGTGAGGAAAATAGATTTCTCTGTCTCTTGCCAGGTGACTTCTGATAGTATTTTATGGCTTCTGGGTTTAAATACCTCTGCAGATACAACTTTTATTTTCAGTTTTGGAGGTTTCAGTGTTTTGATGAGATGAAGATACCCTGCAGTTTCCTTGCTGGTAGTAAACAGTTGTGCTTAAATGGTTAATGAAAAACTGCCCCCTGCACACTGCACATCACAAAACTTGTCTGTAGGAACTGTCAAAGAGGATTGCAGAGGTGGACAATAGGCTTCAAAAAAGATTCCCCAGGAGATGGAGAAAAATGTGGAAGAGGTAGGCTGGAAATGAACGTTTTTGCCTGTAGCGATCCCTCCAACTAAGTAGAAAAGCCAGGAACACCTCAGCCGTGGCTAAGCAGGTGAAGTAATTCAGACTCCTGCTCGCTCCTGATACTGATCTTTGCACCCCTGGCAGGTGACTAGTAAGATCTAGTACGCTGCTGAAGCAAAGGAGATCGAATACTTGAATTGTGATCAAAAGCTTCGTGTACCTCCGGCCTTGTCAAGATGCTATCTGGGTTCAGTCGGGAGCTTCCAGTCCAGATTCGTGCCGCTATCGATTACGCCGCGCTTTGTCTCCTTTCCCAGGGGGAACAAACCTTCCGCTGAACTCCTCGTGATCTGATATGTAATGCTAGAGCATGGAAAGAGAAGTGAAAAAGAGGGTTTTTTTCTTTTCTCTTGGATCTCACAGGTCGCAGGCGTGTTTTTTTGTGTAACTCGCTCTCTCGTTCCTCTGCAGGCATGTGCAACCCTCGCAATTACAGCGACACGCCGCCAACGTCCAAGAGCACTGTAGAGGAGCTGCACGAACCGATCCCTTCGCTGTTCCGGGCGCTCACGGAAGGGGATACCCAGCTGAACTGGAATATTGTTTCCTTCCCCGTTGCAGAAGAACTGTCGCACCACGAGAACCTCGTTTCCTTTTTAGAAACAGTCAACCAGCCGCAGCATCAGAACGTCTCTGTGCCGAGCAACAACGTCCACGCACCTTACTCTAGCGACAAAGGTAAATGAGCAGAGGGTGAGAAATTCCCGGCACTTCCTCCGGTCTCTTCCAGGAGCTTTCTCAGGGCATCTTCTGTGCTGCTCTGTGCTAGCTGCTTCTTTTCCCATATAACATACCTAAAAAGTTGAGGCTAATTCTGAGCGTGACATAAGAAGGAGTGAAGCAAAAGCATTGAGGAACCTGGAGGATGATGTTAAAGTGACCGAGGGTCTTAGGAGACACTGAATGATGCGAGTTTGTCACCTGTATAGCTCCTCCTGTAGCATGAGGCAGTTTGTTCAGATAATTTCACGGGCACCAGCAGGTAATGTCCTTTGAAGCAGACACCTGGAGCTTAGGAGACAGGACTGGCCAAAACTGAACCCACCTCACCGTGTCAGTGCAGCGCTAGGTGACTGAAATGCACGGCTTCAGAGGCGTGAGGAAGCAACGTGCCACAAACCACGGCACCTGGGCTGGGTGTTTACTCCTGAGGTCTGAGCTGGCATGACTTGAACTCCGTCCGGTTTGTGGAAAATCCAGCATTTATAGTAAACCTGAGTAAGATTAGCAAGGTGAGGAGGGATTTGACAGAGAATTTTAAAAATAAGTACTTTGGGGTTGCAGGCTTTCAACTTATATAAGGACTTCCTGCCCTTATTTATATATATGTCTATGTAATTATATTTATTTTATACATACATATAAAATATATTTCCACCTTCAGTTTGGAGGACACACTCCAGAGTATTGTGTGCTGGGTGAGAGAGTAAAAGATGAGAAGTTTGAGGCATGACAGCAGTGGGATAAGAAAACTTCTCAGTGCCTCTCAGTTTCTATACTAAACCTGAAATACTCTTTCGTGCAAATCATTACATCAGACTTAAAGGACTCTTACAAACAGCTCTCAGTAAGATTGCTGCTTAACAGGGGAAAAGAGCATCTGATTTGTTTTATTGTAGTGTAATTAATGCTTTGCTTCCTTCCCAACACACACTTTTAAGCACTAATAACCCCACGTGTCGCTGTTGTGATGGCGCTTTTATCTTATCAAGGCAAGATACTGATGGACGTGCTGCTTTTCCATGCCATCGTGAACCTTTGACCTAGTTATGTCTCTGAGCAGGCCTGCTATTGATTAAACGGAACCGTAATGGCAACTTTTCTAACTTCCTTTGGTTAAGGCATGGTAGAAAAAGAAATTAATTCCAGAACCGGGAAGCCAGATGGTCAGCAAACATCTCATTTGCGAGCCTTTGACGTTATTAAAACGCTTGGTCACCATTCTGAGAGCGATGCAGAAAGCCACGTTAAATGGCAAGCCACAAAAAGCCATGTGTGCAAACACGACAGCATTTCAGGAGGTAAATTATACTTGGAAAAAAAACCTGTGCTTGGAACAACCTTGAATGTAGCCCGCTGTACTTAGGTAGAGCAGCCGGATGGCCGTTCCCCGACAGCCCTTTCCTCCCGCACCAGCAGGACGGGCTAATGATAGCTTTGGATTAAACTTGGAATTGGGATTGCATCTCAAGGGTGTGGAGGAGTTCTGAGTTTAACAACACAGAAAATACGTAACTGCAATTTTTTTTCGCCGTCAAAAGTCTCCTTCGTCTCATTTGCTAAGGACCTGGTAGAGATGAGGCTGGGAGAGCTTCCACTGGAAGGATGGCGTTCCAAAACCAACAGTTATATTTGGAAATAGCTTCCAAATACCTCGGGTTTTGGGGCTTCAGGAGACACTTAGAAGAGAAATAAATGTCAGAGCCATTTCTGTAACCTCTGGCTCTGCCTCCTCCATCTTCGGGATCAGTGAAGAATAGGAAAAGGTAGAAAAATGGCTTTCAATTTCTTATACTTTTAAATACGTCACCCTGTTGTGGAGTTGTGCTAAGGTTTGCTTCTAAAAACTCTGAGTTGAGGTGTGGGAACAAGAGGTGGAAAGAAAAATTAGCTGCCGGCCTCGGGCAGTTGATGTTTTTGGTATGGTGGAAGCAAGGACACGTGGCCAGCTGCCTCTGGTGTGCTGAACGTTACGCCGCCCGTGCGGTGCCACTGTTGCTAAAACATTTTGACTGAGTTTATGGGGGAAGCAATGACTGAGAGGTGGAGGGGTAGGAGGTGAAGTGCCCGAGAGCCTGGTTAGAAGGAGGGAGGGAGCCCAGGAAGTTGCAGGAGCCTGGCGGCTGCTTCCCATGCAGAGCTGGGTCCCATAATCACGTCGCTGTGGTTTAACAAGCCAGCACGTGGGAGAAGAAGCGCTGTGGGAGAGGATGGGGCGGTGTGCACGCGGGGCTGCCTGCTCAGTCGCAGGAAACACAAATTTTGCCTGCAGCTGAAGAAACTGCAGACGGCCTCCGTGCCCTTCCCTGCTTGCCAGACACGCTGCTAGTCCTAGCGGCAGATCTTGCAGATGGAGATGCCTTCCGGATGGCGGTTGTCTTTAAGGCCGTGGCATTCGGGGGCTTTGAAAAAAATCCCCCTGTGAGCGGGAACACAGATGCTTTCTGTTTTCTCCCTCGCTATTTTGGGCTGCTTCTGCGGAGCCGTGCGTGCTTTGCTCCAGCGTGGTGCGCTGCCAGCAGCCCCTCTTCTTTTGTTGCCTGTAAAGGGAGAGATGAAGATTTTGGTCAGGGGACAGCAGGCTGCGCGTTGCCCTATGGAAAACATCCCCAAATTTGGAGAGGCTCGGCCTATAAATACCCCTCGCCTCTGATTTTAATTTCAGCCCGCCCTCGCGCGGGGATCGGCGTGAAGCTGCTGTGGGCCGCCAGACTTGCTCTCTGCAGCCCTGGGCGGCTGCCAGGAAAAGCAGCGCCGGCTTTTGGGGAACCGAAGGTCTTTGTGCATGGCGGTGGGGAGCCACCGGGCCCCAGGAGGAGGAGGAGGAGGAGGAAAAGAAGGAAGAAGGCTGCGGATCAGCGCCAAGGGGGGATGCAGCAGGATGTAAAGCATCCCTGCCCTGCCTCAGCCTACCACAGCTACCACCTCGAGCTTCCCCTATTATTATTACCCTAACGAGTGCCTTCCCTCCCCTCCGGTGAAGGTGGAGCTCTTCGTATCGGTGGCTTCAGGCGTTGGAGCCACTGCTCACCGTGGTTATGAATCTGGGGTTGCATCTGAGCTTTCTTCTTCTTCCTTTTGGCTTTGCTTTTAGCTGATACCCTCGGAGCTCTGAGCAGCGGGTTGAGATGGTTGAACGAGCCGAAGCACTGCAGATGATGACAGGATGTTGGCAGGAGGGAGAGGGGGAAGTCAGATAATCTTTTGGCAGCTGATGAAACAAAATCTGCTTTGTAGTTTGAGGGTTTCCGACTCAAACTGCTCGGTGACACGGCGCATGGTGGCAGCTCTGGGCCCAGGCTTCCCGCGAGTGCCAGCCAGGTAGAGGAGGTCTGGCAGGGCCGTAAAGGGCATCGGCCTCTGAAGCTGTGCCAAGAAGATACTGAAAAAATGCTGCTTTTGTTGTTTTTTGACTTCTAACAGGTGATATGGCAAAAAAGAGCTAGGGAGCTGGCAGCCTCCTGCCGCTCCTCTTCCCCTTCCCTGTCCATCCCTTTTATCTACACCCAGGGAGGCAGCAGTGCCTGCCTAATTAAGTTTGTTCAACAATTTAAATACTCCCCCAGATCCCCACTGAGCCAGCACTTTTGGTTGGTCGAAGTTCTTTTTTTACGACCCTGTTTCTGCAGCCTGTGAAGGGGGATTTCATGCTTGGTGTGAGGAGCTCTTTCCAAAATTTGGCGTCTGGGCGGAAACACCGGCTCTGCTGAGGAGGAGCAGGGCTGTGTAGCTGCGTGTAGCTCCGTGTGCTCTGCTCTTTGGGTTACAGCCCTGCTTTTTCCACAGGCTGTCCCTGTGCCCTGAGCCACCGACGCAGAGCACGTGTGGGCTGCATCGCACGGAGCAGGAGACTGCAACTTCAGCCAGGGGTAGTTCGGTGTCGTTGATTTTTGCGGCCTAAAAATTACGTATTCCAGCTTTTTTTCCAAGGTTGTTTTGCTGCTGTTCAGCCACGAGAGGCTGTGCCTTCTGCAGCTAGTCCGGAGATTAGGGGCAGTCAGGTGGAGGTGGCGCCTCCAAAGCTGATTTCGCAGCGAGAGATTTGGATAATGCCCTCGGTAATATGCGGTAAGTTTTGGTTAGCCCTGACGTGGGCAGGCGGTCGGGCTCAGAGATCTTTGTAGGTCCTTTCCTACTGAACTCTTCTAATCCCAGCTAATCCAGGAAGATTTAGGAGCGCCTGTGGCAGAAGCTCTGGGCCTCCATTTGATGCCTGAGAACCTCCTGTGAGCAGTGAGGGGGACAGAAACGGGGCTGCCCTGGTATCCTGGGACTGTTTGGTGTACGAGGGTGCCTGCTGGGCTTTATTTTCAAGGGCTGTAGAAAGAGAAGTGCCAAGAACGGGACGGGACTTAGGCAGCCACTGCGTTTTTTGTTGACATTCCCAGCAGTACTTCAAGTTCTCCGAGATTTCTTGAATAACTGCAGCTTTACTCACAGCACAGCTTTCCTGAGAGCTGAGAACTGCTTCAGCTATGGCTCCGCGCTTCCTCCTCAGGGCTCCTCATGCCTCTCGCTTTGTGCGTGGTGCCTGCGAGAAGGTTGTCAGCTCAGAGCCTGAACAAAGCAGCCAACACTCCCTTGCTTTCAGTGGGCTGGCAGCATGAAAGCTGTGGTTAACAGCTGCATCGCGCCTGGCATCCTTTGGTTGCTTCCCCTTCTCCATAATCACTATAAAAAAAGAAAAACAACAATGAAACCAACACGGTCTGATTTATTATGTCTGTTTGGATCACATTTTCCTAATCCACCTGGGGTGTAGGTCAGTATGTTTCTTCTGGGTCCACACACTTCAAGCAGAAAGAGGCTAGAAAGCCTCCTGCTGCTCCCAGCTCACAAGTCCTGGGGGTAAATGTCCTGCAGTCAAGATCCTTTGGAGGATGAAGAGTTATCTGTGGGGTAATCACAGGCGCAGCAGAGAGAAAAGTTGGAGGGAGCCGTCAGCTCGGGGACTTGGAAGCCGGCCGTGGAGGGCTGCTTTTTGTTTTGGAGCTGTGGTAAAAGCCTCAGCTCCGGTTTTGGGTTACACCACCAAACTTCAGGGCATTTCAAGCCACTGAACAACAAAGAGAGCGCTTAGACAACAAGGCAGAGAGGATTTCCTAATCGTCATAGTAAAACTGGTGCTGCTGAAGACAATAATTAAAAAAGCGTGCTGTTTGAAGCCAAGGAAAACGGGGCTCTGTGGCTCTAGACGCACTGATTAAATGTGGTGTGAGAGTAGTGTTGAACCAGGGGGGCGAGGAGAAAATGTTTATACTTAAATGAGTGGGGTTTGATGTTTTTAAAACAACTTCTCTGAAATGTAAGTATTTTGTGATAACATACAAAAACTGCCAGCAACAGCAAAAGTGGTATCTTAATGCTAAAGATTGTACCTCCAGAGGACACGTGCTGGTTTGTTATTTCAGCGTAGCTCATCCTAGCAGACAACAGACTGAGTTGTAGACACTGAGAACTTAAAATTGACAGATCTCACTCCCCTAGGGTCTCTGCCTCCTCTCTCTGCTTTCCCTATCGCCTTTTTTTCCCTTTATGCTTCATAGTCATGATGATTGCACTCCTACCTCGAAAGCTATATGTGTAATTAATTTTTAACTGACCTTTTAAAGTACCTTAAGACCTTTAAAACCATTTTTTCCCCCTCTTGGTTTAGAACACATGTGTACTGTGGTGTATTTTGATGACTGCATGTCAATACATCAGTGCAAGATCTCTTGCGAGTCCATGGGAGCGTCCAAGTACCGATGGTTTCACAACGCCTGCTGTGAGTGTATCGGCCCAGAATGCATCGACTACGGCAGCAAAACTGTAAAATGCATGAACTGTATGTTTTGAAGCAGGAAAAGTGAAATACAGTACTATGGAGGCCAAAGTAATCCCTCGCAGTTCCGAGCTGGGGATTGGAAAACACTGCCTTGTGGTGGAGTGCCTACTGGTTGCAACTAAATGTAGCTGGTTGAAAAAAGATGTATAAAATTTGAAACTTTTTTCCTTTTTTTGTTTTTTAATTCAAGCAAGGCTAACTTGTAGATGTTTTGACATTACGTTTTAAGTTTATTTTTCTTTGTTTCTGTTCGAATGGTACAGCTGTGCTCATCCTTGCTGTTCTGATTTGCTTTCCTCTGATTTGAAACTATCGACTGTATTGGTTTTCAGGAGGTAATACTAGAGCTAGTAGTTAGGGTAGGGAAGCCTTAAGCACGTGGTAATGAGATTCCCATCGTCTAAGTTCAACAAGTAATTAAAAGGATACTGAGTTGAAGAGGGAGAGTTCTTTAGGTTTTTATTTTCAAATCTTATTACCTTTCAGTTTCTGAGCGTAGCCTTTTATTGTGAAAACGGTATTTGAAGAATAAGTAATGCTTTCCCTTCAAATTCAAAATGTGGGCTGTCATGGATAAAATCCTAGCTTCTTAGAAGGGCTGCCCAACACAACACTGTATGGGACACTTCTACAAGTTTTGTTTGCCCTGCACTTTTCAGTACGTTGGGAACTGAAAAAAAATCTTTTCAGTCTTCTTGAATACGTTAGGTGCAGTTGCATCTCCCTCTTTTTGCACTGTTCTCTAGGGACGCTTAATTTCTGAACATTCGGTGCAGCAAAGGGAACATGAAAGTTTATTATGAATTTAATGACTAAGTGAATAAAGAAGAATGAAACAGCGTGAACTAGCAGGTGCTATGGTTGAGCAGTTGGCAGCAGACACCTTCACATTTAGTTTGCTCTGAATATTTATTCCAAAACTTAATCCTTTTTTTTTCCCTTCAGATGTTGTCATTGAAGATGTGTCCTCAAAGGCAAAGTGAGGGTGTTCTGGGTACAGAACCTTGTCCATGTCTGTAAAAAAGAATTGTAACATGTTACATGGTGATTGTTAGGACCCAATGAAGTCTCCACTGATCATGGTACTGAGTACAGGAATAAAGTGCGTGAGTAGTTTAGGATCAGCTTCTGGTATTTATAATGGTGTATTTTTTAACTCCTTGTTTTTTTAATGCATATATGCGTTTATCTATATGCACACACAAAGAATTTGACTAGTCCTGTTTCTCTCACTAACCTCAGTCCAGAGGGATTCCACTGTTTCTAGTCACTCCTGTGTATCTGTACCGTGTACAAATGAAAGCAGTCATTTTACATTTATTTTACTGAAAGGTTGCCTGGGTGGTTTTTTCATACAGCTCTTTCAACAAGCCAATATATAAATAACTCTTGTGAAATAACGTTACTTTCTTCAGTCTCTTTTCCAGCTGTAAAGAAGTACTTGAAAGATGACAGTTTGTTTTGAACTAGCAGATAACGGAGTACCGGCATACTTTAAACTTGCAATTAAGTGATAAAAAGTTGTAGATGTGAATAGAAGAACCTAGCTTGTAATGAAGGAGTTGATCTTTGCATATCTGACGATTCATGTTATCTTTTCTTTTTCCTGATTTCCTTAAAATGAATGAGAGAAAGAATATGTTAGGAGCAGCTGTGCCCGCTTCTGGCTGGAGGACGATGCGTTGTTCTTCACCAATTCAGAAGGCACGTAGTGAGCATTCCTGCAGGTCGCTAGCATGTTTAAGACTTCAAAATGTTAAATTATTTGAAACGCTACCGTAGTTCAGAATCTTCTATGAGAGGAAAAACAAAACAAAATAAAACAGAGCTGATGTTTCTGGGTAGGCACGTGCTGTCGTGGATCTGTGACACCGACTCCGCTCACATCACCAGGATTTCACTGAGGTCAAGTCAAAGGAACAGCGAGGGTGGAGGAGACTTGCCTAACACGTGTCTGGGAAACCCTGGGGGAACAGCATAAAATTGTAAATAGATCGGTCTGTGTAATGGCCTGAGAGTAGGTAGTGAGGATGCACACTTTCTGGGGCTTGCCTTATTTTTGTAATTCTTAATGCTGTCTAGAGTTTGCTGTAAGCGTTGCGTGTATGCTAATGTCATACAGCAATAGCAAATGTATTTTATTACGATGAGTGTTTTAAGAGGTATTTTAATAAAAAGACATTACTGTTTCTTGTGTTTTCATTCTCGTGATTTTGTCAAGGCAAATGTTACCAGGAAGCATAGTATAAAAGTTACTAATCTGAATGAGTGCAAAGACTTTAAAATAGCGTACCTCCATAACTCTCAAGGGAGTTGTACAGGCACCCACCCTCTTTGAGGGTTTTGAGAGAGCATTTCTCATCACCCCCTCTCCCCATTGAAACTAAGTCGTGGTGCAGTCAGGACTGGGAGAAACAGAGGCCGTGGGGAGCGCAGGCCCTTTTTTCAAGTTCTGCCAGTTTTTCTTCACCTCTGAAGGACCGGGTGTTTCATGACAATACCAAGTTCAACTCTCAGTTCAATTATGTGGCTAGTCAAGGAAGGAAGATGGATGGTTTCTGCACTAAAATGAGTGCGCTTGCTTTGGCCTTTGGTCATGATGTGGAATTGATTTCTGGAAGTTATCTGGTACTTTCCACTGTGTGCACAGCTCTTTTAGTTGTGTAAGCAAAAAATGACTTCACAGCGCTTTATTTCCTGGGGAGTTCATCCATGGTACCAGCAGATCCAACCACATAGACCGAGTGCCAGTGAACCACTGAACATGCTTTAACTATTGAGCTGATCATATTTGGGAGGAGCCATCTTGTTCAAAGGAGCATTATTTTCTGACTAATTTTGGACAAACTTAGAACATGAGATACTAAAATGGCTTCTGAGGGGCTACTTTAGACTGATGATCAGAAGAAGTTATTAGCTTTCACTAATAAACAGACAACCTCAACCATTGAGCTGGCTTTCTTGAAGAGGTATTTCAACTGAGAGAAAATGGCAGGGAATTACTCATTTACACAGCTGTGCTTTTTTTCTCCCTTTTTTTTTTCCTGACAAAAATGCTTTCTGTATCTCCATTATTATTTCATTACACATAAGAGGCTCAGATGCAACAGCAAGACAAATTTCAAAGCAGAGAGCTTGCCATCTCTGCTTGACTTTGTCCTTAAAACAGTTTTAGGAGGAGTAAATGCAGGGTGTGTAGGGTAAGAACGTGCCTCTGTCTAAGCAGGCTTCAGACCACAACGAGTTTTGTAAAGTCAGGAGTCAGCCAAATGTATTTCACATGGCAGGAAATTGGTCTTCTAAGCTCTGCTCACAGTCTCTTGTTTGTCTTCATCAAAAAATGGGAGAGGGCTCATTCCGTGTTCATTAGCTGATGGGCCCATTGTGTGCAAACTTGTGTTGGCAACAGCCGCTGATAATGCTTATTCTTCAGAACTGAGAGCCTCTGGCGACTGTCGCTTCGAGTGGAGCTCCTCACAGGCGATCATCCCGGATGCCTTCGGATGTCACCCAAGTAACCTCCCTCTCTTCTGCTGCCAGGAGCAGTCCAGCCTTTCCCCGACGGAAATCCCCCAGAGCATTAGCTGCGACGTGAAGTTAAATAAACCAGAAGGTAACTTGGTGTTAAACCATTTCTTGGGGAAGGGAGGAGGTGCACTGGAAGCCACGTGGTTATGTAATAATAATATGTAACATTGCGGGGACAACATCCCCGTGCTCTCCAACACTAATCGGGAGCGTTTACAGCCCTCCCCTTTGTGCTGCCTACTGAATAGCACCAATTCCTGCGGGGGACCTCTTCCACTACCCCAGGAGGCCACACAAAGAGCCCCTTTGACGGGGACTGAGCAGCATTGAGCCTCGAGCGGCTGACGGGAGCAGGTGGCACGCTGCCACCATGTTCATGCTCCGGGGGCTCCGGCAGCGGGAACGAGCCGGGGCGCTTCGTACTGAGGCAGATCCCCTTGTGGGCCAGCAATCCTGAAAAGGGCTCAAGATCCGCAGGTGCCTAACGTGACAGAAACTCGCGTTAGAAGAGGGTAAAATTGCTCCAAATGTCTCCGTAAACAGGATGCGCGCCCAGCTGGCGACGGGTCTTGGCACGGGGCGACTCTCCGTCACCTCACGTCCTGCCAAGCGGCAATTTATGACCCAATTTAACCCAATTTATAATGTTATACCCAGGTTGTAACATTATAAGCTGTATTTTAGGAGGTGGAGCCCTAGGAGGCGGCTCCTCCTGCCACACAGGAGGACCAGGGGGCAGCGCCCCCGGGGCTGTGGCGGGCTGTGCCCCGTGTGCTCGGTGCTTGTGCCGTTACAGACGTTAAGGGGCGTTAAACCACAGCGGGTTCAGTCGTGTGCTGCTGTAACCGTCACTAACGGACACGTTTATTTGTAAAAACTCCCCCTCCACACAGGAGCGGTGGGCATAAGGCGACCGCAAAGCCAGCTGGGAGTTGTAGTCCGGCGGCCGGAAGCCGCGCTCCGCCCCCCCTTCCGACACCCCTTCCCTTGGAACTACAACACCCATCACGCACCGCGCGCGGGCCCCACCACCCCTCAGCCCCCTCCCTACGCGGCGCATGCGCAGCTCCCCGCAACCCGTCGCGGGGGGGCTCCCCGCGCATGCGCGCGGCGGGCGAGCTCGCGCCGCTCCTCAGGCGTCCTTGCGGGCCGGGGCCGGGGCTGGGGCCGGGATGGGCACCGCAGGCGGAGCCGCAGCGCCGGCGAGCGGGACCCCGACGGTCAGTGCCCGCGGGGGGAGCCCCGCTACCGCCGGTAACCCCGCTGAGGAAGCCGCTTCCAGGGCTGGGAGGGGGGTAACGGGCGGCGCGAACCCCCCCCCCCGGCCGTTAACGGCTGCTGAGGGGGAGGGGGGGGGGGGGGGCAGCGCCTCATGAGGCGTCCCCGGGAAGGGGGGGGGCGGC
The DNA here is from genome assembly GCF_047663525.1 of Anas platyrhynchos. Taxonomy (NCBI): domain Eukaryota; kingdom Metazoa; phylum Chordata; class Aves; order Anseriformes; family Anatidae; genus Anas; species Anas platyrhynchos. The sequence goes on along the minus strand of NC_092588.1, from coordinate 50,374,934 downwards.
CTGGGGCTGTGGGGGGGGGTGGGGAGGGTGAGGGGTGTGCTGGCTGCTCCCTGCCCTCGTGTGGTGTCGGGGGTGCCCCTGGTGCTGCTCAGTGCCCGGGTTTGGGGTGGGGGAGCCCTGAGGGGGTGTGGGGGGCTGTGGGGCAGCTGGCGGGGTGCTTGTGTGTGGGGAAGCCAGGCTGTAGGGGGTCTGTCCCCGAAAATGCTGTGTGTGGCCCTCCCCTGGGTGTCCTGGGGTTGGTGGTTTTCTTGTTAAATAGAGTAATAATAGGCAGAGGTCTTTGGGGAAGTCGCGTAAAAGAGGTGGGTTTGCGTGGGTCTTTTCCTTCCAGCGCAGCAAGGCAGCTGTGGCAGCATCCCTTGTGCCTGTTTCTCACCTGGAAAGCGAGGTTGGAGCCAACCGGTCGTTAAGCGCTCCTCCAACCCAAGCCTTTCTGTGAGCAGCTCACCGGGACACTCCACCTGTCATACACCCTTCTAAGGGCGATAGTAAGGCCCTGGGGGATGTGATCCAGGATTGCAATGATTCACATTCATCAGCAAGCTTAAAAAAATTGGGGAGAGGTCCCTTCGAATAGATTTTTTTATGCTGTTACACACAGTTGCTGATGAAACATGGTGTAGGCTTCCTGCAGATCGCTTTAGCATAGCCTTGTACAGTCGGTGCAGCACGTGCTCTTGAGGGGCTCTCCTCTACAGAGAAGTGAAATGGGGAAAAAAAGCTTGCAAGCTGTCATGGGGTTTGAGTGTTTGCTACTTGGGGTGCTTGAAATTTAGCAAACAGCCCTGCTGCAGTGTTCAGGTAACTAGGTCGGAAGGAGGCTATTTGTTAAGGAGAAGCAGGGCGCTTGGAGCTGTCTGTGCTGGGGTTCTCAATTCTGACTTTGGGAAAATCAGCTGTGTTCCCTAATATTCTCATATATGAAACAGAAGGTGGGAGTAGCTGCCTCAGAGGTCTAATCCACTGTCATTCTGGCATTATTCCATCATGAATGAAGGTGCTTTGGGGGGGATAGAGGAGATGCTATTTTTCTCCAAAAGTAACGATTTTGCTGTAGAAGCCCTTACGTGGTTACGGCTGTACAGGGGAGAGGTTTCTTCTATAGGGTGCCTTGTTTCCATTTCTGTGTGCTGCGTGGCTACACTGCGTAGGGGCAGGTGAAGCTCAACTGGTGCACGTGTGCACCTAGCACTTCGGGGTTCTGATCTCACGTGTGTCGTTTAGGCACGTCCCTAAAATGTTTCGGCTATATTTTCTTACAGCAAGGCTTAGAATGCTTTTTCAGCACACGCTGCTATTTCTGACAAGCTATTTGGGAGAAAAAAGGGAAGATGCTGTTGTCTAGCAATAAATACCAACAAATGCAAATTTAGGTTCTTTCTGTAAAGCTTGGTGTCATGTAGCTGGCCTCAAAATGTCAAAATAAAGTGTAGTATGACATTTATCTCCATTTAATTGTATGTTTGGTATAATCTGCTAAGCTTTTCTCTGAACCAGCGCATCTGATTATTTTGAATTCAGTGAATGACTCACAACCCTTAAAAATAGTCCTGGTTTGCCATATGTCGGCTTCAGATTTTCACCTAAAGAATTCGTCAGCTTTCTTCAACTCACCAGTGTCTCGCGGACCGTAATTTGCAAGTTGTTGCTTTAAAAAACCAAGCCAACAACAACGGAATCAACCGAGCATGTCGCTGGGCTGGGAGTGACCTGCAAGAGGCTGGTGCTTAGCTGGATCCCCAGGCGTGTGGCGGTGAGAGGGGCTTTCCTGGGGCAGTGCTCTGGGGAGGGATGTACAACCACCTCGGGACCCGAGGGGAGCCAGAGCCAGCACAGAGGCGTGTGCAGAGCTCAGCTGGAAGGTATCCAGAGAAATGAGAGACTCCTCTCTTTTGTTACAAGGAGACAGTGCACCAGGAAGCATTGTCGGTTTAGGTTTTGTAAAGTATCGTGACAGTTTTGAACTAGCATGGAAGCATTTGTGAAAAAGATGAAGAAAAAGTAGAGCAGCTTCGGAGGGTGGTGTAATTTATTGGGGAGATACAAACCGAAGTTAACAGCTAAACAAAACATGCCCTACAAAAAGCTTTGGGAGATGTAATAGGAGTTCTAGGTGTCGTTTATTATTCAAATCAAAAAAGCAGCAGCTTTGGTTTTTCTTATCTTATCTATGAATTCAAAGTATGTGTGCGAGACTGAGATCTACCAATTCAAAGCCACGAGATCGCAATGTTCAGGAGCAATCAGCTCACAGCCAGTGGTGTTTCCTTTGGTACGCAAGTAAGGTGTATTTAAATAGAGAACGTGGTTGGTTTTTTTTTTTCTTGCATAGCTTCTCTAATACCAAGCAGAGAAAAATACAGATGATAAGCAGTTATCATCTTGAGTGAGTTGCAGTTTCTTCCAGAAGCAGCTTGACATAAGATTGTGAATAAAAAATAGCACTAATTGCTTAATGAATTTTAAAATAATAAAGAGAGAAATAGTGAATAAAGAAACTGGTTCTCACCAGTTGCTAAAACAATAATAATATCAGTCTGAATAATTAGAATAGTTCAGGTGATTGTGGTAGGTAACCTAGTTAGCGTTGGTAGAGAAAATGTTTAGTTTTAAATAACCAAGCGAAGTAGTCTTCTAGGTACGGAATTAATTGTGTCATTATTCTGTTGGTATTATATTATTATAATAATTTAAGGAAGTCACTTCATCCTCATTGGTGCACCCTTAATCGTTAATAGTTTGTCATCTGTGCGTTTCCTTTAAGTGCTAGGAAAGTATGTAGACCTTAAGTGATTGATTCAGCTCTGAAATTTCTTCAAAAGAAGGATTACAGCTCTTGGTATGACCTCGTGGGCAGTCCCCAGCTCACTTCCAAAGCCGGGGAAGCCCTCGCCTCAGTGTGTCAAGATTCACAATTTTAACTTGTGGGGAAAGGTGTTCTTGTACAAGTGTCTGCTGCCCTCTGCTTCAGTGCAATGGAAGGGGCAGCTTTGGAAGTAGTAGCAGCAGCTTTCTCATTTCCACATTGCTGCCTTTTTTCACCTTGCTCGCAAGGAGCTGAGCTTTTTGGACTGGCTGGTTTGGTCTCTGGAGGCGTACAAGGGTAGAAAGGGATGAGCGCTGGCTGCTTGCATAAGGAGGGACGGGGCCAGGCAGCTGCTGCAGAGGAGGAGTGCAGAGCGGGCACAACTTTGGAGCAAACTGAAAATAATTTTAAGCCAAATGAATCTGGTCTCATGTTGCTCTTTTGTACATTTGATAGCAGTCAGTGAAACACTACTCACTTAATTCATGTAGCTATGAAACAAAAATGCATTTCATCTGTATATTTTTGTCCTGCATTGTCTGAAAAATGTCACATTTCTGTGTATATGATCTAGATGAAGTTGATAACAAAATTCAGTTCCTGTTTTACAGCTTTGACTGCTTCCCTTGGCTTTTGTATTAAGAATAACTGAGCTTCTCGCTAGAAAAAAGACATCTGGCAGGAAGGAGCTCTTGGGTCTGAACATCGAGCTGTGATGCAACCATAGCTTGAGCTGGAAAAAGGGTTTTTAAAACCACCGTATATGATAGCAGTGCTGTTAACTTGGCACCTTGGGAAAAAGCTATCACACTGACAGAAATTGCAGCTTGCCTTTCTCTCAAAAATTGTAGTAAGATTTCTGCAAGAGCATCACTTCTCTTTAAAACCATACCGAACTTTTTAAAGTGGGAGTTGCACCTCACATTAGAAGCTATAATTTTAATATATATATTTTTTAATAATAACTTGTGAAATTTAATATTTAACTTACCCTGGTAATTAGGCTTATTGCTCTATTTGTGCTTCTAGCCTGTCCAGGTGCATTTTAAACATAAATTCACATCACCAGTCGCGGAGCAACATTTTTTGGGATGTTGCAATGGAAACAAATTTTCACTGGTTTTTATTAGCAAGAAGTGCATCAAATGCAAAATGCAAATTCCAAAGGTAAACATGCCAGCAACGAAACTCCCTTACTTCATGGTATTAGTAGTGTTTTTCTACCCTGTCACTATGGAACTGCATGACTATTTTTTCCTCTTTCCAATACACAGCTTTCACTTACGTTAGTCTATTCAGTAATGCTGCCTGATCTAACATGGTAAACTTGCAGATATTTTACTGTATTTGTAGTTTTAATATTGAGAACAAACTGCTATATAAAAGCACAACACCAGTCTGTATAAAAGCTAAAATATCTTCTTTTTTAATTGAATGTGGAAAAAAAGTATTTTCTGATACCCTCCTCTTTAATTTTCACTTGAGGCTTCTTCAGAAATGATGCTTTTCCAGACAGTTTAAAGAGTTTTTCATATTTGACAGGATATTTTAATTGATTGAATGGACTAGACACATAAGACAGCTAATCTTAAAGGAAAAGATTTTTCACAGGTTGTACTTCTGAAGTTTTAATCCTGAAATTTTGGTTTGCACTTCTCCACAGCGTATTTAGCTCATGTGATCAAGTGGTTTTTTATGTCTTGTTCTGAAAATGACTTTAAAAGAACCGAAACTCAGCTTTCCAGGTGAAGGAGGAACTGCTGCATATATGCAGTTGGGATTTTTGTTGTCTAGATGGCTCTGTGCATTAATGTGACTGTCACATGTAGGCGTAGATTGAAATCAAGTTCTACAACAAAGATAATTTAAAAGAACAAATTTTCTGGCAACGACTGTTGCAAACTTATCTTTGAATGTGCCAAAATCCTCTATCAAAAAAAAAAAAGTTGCATCTGTTGTTCCCTTCAGTAGTCTTTTTGTGCTGACAGTTTTATGGCGACCTGGCTTACCTTTCTCTGTCATGGTTCAGCTTTATCTTGGTCACCGGTTCTTTCTAAGTTCTTCTTTCACAAGTAAGTTTTTAATACGCTATTTCAGCCAGACTTTGAAAGCATCCAACACATCCACAACTGTACATCGATGACGCTTAGAGTTAGTGTTGGCATTGAAGCAGTCAGTTTCAGATCTGTGTTTTTCACAGGTAGTTTACGTTAGGTATTTCTTAGCCCTAAACAGCAAGGATTTTACCACTCTTAAAAATGCCTTATACCAGCTGAGGCAGTTTTATTTTCTTTTAGAGGTGGGGGGAGGATGATGCTATTTTAGCCTGTGTACACCCGGGCTTCCATTAGAGTACCTACACTAATTTTATTTAAAGTAAGCTGACTTGTTGTGTAGGCAGGGCTACGCAGCAGGTGTGGGAGGGCACTCAGACCTTGTTCTGTCCTGTGCTGTGCGATAATTAATTTCTTGGCCAGAGGTGGCACGTGCCCTGTTTTAGCGTCTGCTTGTGTTGTTACTCCGTTCATTTTTATTATATTTAGTAATCAAGTTAAAAACAGCAGTTGTGCATTTTGTGGGGTAATGTGTTTTGGTGTTTGTTTTTAATGGTACTCTGAAGCTGGTTTTAGCAAATGCATGTGAATTTAACCTGAAATTCTAAAGATGCCTCTGTTTTTGTAGAAGGATGGTGTTTCGTATGCCTTTTCTCGTAAGGCTGCCTGGCTATGAAGACTTGTGGGTATTGCAGGGTACGACAGCTGTTTGAGCAGTGGGAAACGGGCCCAAGGCACCTTCCCAGTTTACCTCCGTGGAGTTTGGTCCCTGCCACAGGCTGTTGGCCCTACAGGTACTGCAGAGCCCCGGTGCTGCCCCACACCACGGGTGCCACACCTTGCCCGGCACTTTGCAACATCTCTGCCCTGGAGGTGGTGATGTTAATCAGAAGGAACAATCTGCTGAGCTTACACGTATTTAAATCGACTCTCCTCTTGGGTGGTGGGCAGATCTGGGGCAGAGGTGCAAAACAGAATTCGTCAGGCCCAACTCTAGCTAGGATACTGAACAAAATGACAAAACTTAAGTTTACATAAAGGCTAAATGCTTCACGTGGTCGTGATGAAGAGCTGACATTGGCATTAATGGGAATATGCTCGAAAAGAGGAGATTGTGTGGTCCTGTTTTTTGTGGAGAAACTCCTAAACCAAACTAATTAAAAAAGATCATTTTCTTTTACATATAGGATCTGTATGAAAGGCATCGGCCTCTCCTTCAGCAGCTTGCGCTCCTGTGGATGTAACACAGATTGATGAAACAATTGCTTTGTTGGCATGACTCAGTGCAGATCTCCAAATGCAATGAGCTATACCAGAAAAAAAAAAATGTTTTGGTGGATAAGACTGCTTAAAAAAATAAGGTTTTGCTAAAACTGCTGTGCTGGGAATGCAGAAAAATCCCACTCTATCCATTCCAGTTAGGTTGGGAAAACATTTGAATGCAACCTAGTGTGTAGTGTATGTGGGGGTAATGCAAAGCCTGGTGAAGGCAGGAGGGGAGATTTTTTTGTTAACTTTAGTGTCTGGGTCAGGAGCCACTGGTGTTACCTTGCTACTACGCAGGACTCTTTCTCTGCAACATCTTTGGTTTTGGCTGAGACACAAAATTAGTAAATAGTTTTAAAAAATGATCAGAGAAGCTGTTACACAACCAGTTTTGCTGCATCGAAATCTTTGCTTTTCCTTTCTGCTGCTACAGAATGAGCAACCACCACAGTTCTTTTTTCATGTTCACCAGAAAGAAGTTGGATATGATTTGCTTGAATTATATTGGATCAAGGCAAAAAAAATCATCTGTAGGAACTGATCATCTGTGTCATGTGTCACATTTTGAAGGCATCCAAGTAAAGCTGTTTTTAGTTTCTCGTTAGGTTATGGAGTTGTCAGTTCAAGTGACAGCTTGTAATTTATAGAACTCTTCTTGTGTTCAATACATGGTGGCAAAAATTGAATGTAAGGCTCAGGAAACTTACTTTTTACAGTTTTAACACAAAAGGTTCGTTTGGTGTTACTTTTACTTTTAGGAAATGCTTGTTTCTGGGAGTGATAGGCCTCAGAGCTGAATATTCATTCAATGGTAAGACAACCATTAACGCTGGCCTGCCAGTTAAAGGATTATTATTTAACATCTCTGTCGGTGACAGGGGACAGCGGGAGCGAGTGCACCCTCAGCGAGTTTGCCGATGACACCAGGCTGAGTGGTGTGGCTGACATGCAGGAGAGCAGAAATGCCATCCAGAGGGACCTGGACAGGCTGGAGAGGGGCATGTGCGAGCCTCATGGAGTTCAACAAGGCCCAGTGCAAGGTCCTGCACCTGGACCGGGGCAATCCCAAGCACAAATAGAGGCTGGGTGGAGAATGGATTGAGAGCAGCCCTGAGGAGAAGGACCTGGGGGTGGTGGTGGATGAGAAGCTCAACGTGAGCTGGCAGCGTGTGCCAGCAGCCCAAGAAGCCAACCCTACCCTGGGCTGCCAGTACCTAAAAGGAGCCTACAGGAAAGCTGGGAAGGGACTCTGTCAGGGAGTGATTGGCATGGGTAAGAAAGGTGTTGGTGCACGTGCAGTGCTGGTGGTGTCTGCCTGTGTGTGAGCTGAGGGGGTTCCCAGGGCTCCACACAGCTGCTGGCAGGGGCCTCGGGTGCTATCGCGCTGCTGCTGCTGTTTTTGCCAGGCAAATAGCTGTTGGTGCAGATATACCAGAGTGCTATTGCGTATTTCTGGTGTATAGGCATGTCCCAGGCTTGTTACCAGGGCTAAAGCCAAAGCAAAGTGTCTGTCATACTTGCTGTTAACGCTTGTCATCTGCAGTGTTTAAGAAACGGGGGCGGGAGGGTTGGATTTAGACTCTGGGCCATACATAGCCTTAGGTTTTTGAGTTGTGTGACAAAACTGAGGGTGCGGAGTTCTGGCCTGTTGGGAACACTGGGTTCTGGTTTTCCATTGCATGATCCACCCTGCTCAGTCTGTAGGTGCTCTAGAAATGATATCAGAAATGCTTGAAACTAAAATCACAGAGTATCCTGAGCTGCAAGGCACCCACAAGGACCATCGAGTCCAGCTCCTGGCTCCACACAGGGCCACCCAGAAACCAGACCCTATGTGTGAGAGTGTTGTCCAAATGCTTCTTGAACTCTGCAAGCTCAGTGTCATGACCACTAACCCTGGGCAGCCTGTCCCAGTGCCTGACCCCCCTCTGGGTGCAGACCCTTTCCCTAACCCCCATCCTGACCCTCCCCTGTCCCAGCTCCACGCCGTCCCCTCGGGTCCTGTCGCTGTCCCCAGAGAGCAGAGCTCAGCGCCTGCCCCTCCGCTCCCCTCGTGAGGGAGCTGCAGGCCGCCATGAGGCCTCCCCTCAGCCTGCTCTGCTCGGGGCTGAGCACACCAAGGGACCTCAGCTGCTCCTCATATGTCTTCCCCTCCAGGTGCAGAATCCAGCACTTTTTCGTGCTGAACTCCATATTGTTGGTGATTGCCCAGCCTCTGATTTGTCCAGATCTCTCTGCAAGGCCTCTCTACCTTCAATGGAGTCAATTGCTCCTCACAATTTAATGCTGTTCTCAAACATATTCAGTGTATCTTATAGTTCTGCGTCCACATGATTTATGAAAATGGTGAAGAGAACTGACCCTAAAAGGGAGCCCTGTAGAACCCCATTAGTGTCTGGCTGCCAGCCTGATGTAACCCCATTTCCTGTAACCCCTTACGCTGGAGCTGTCATCCCATTGTTCACCCACCACGTTATGTTTCTGTCTGGCTGTATGCTGGACAGTCTGTCCTGAAGGGTACCATGAGAAACAGCATTGAAAGCTTTGCTGAAACACAGACAGATATCAGCTGCCTTCCCTTACCCAGCTAGGTGGGTGACCTTGTCATTAGAGCAAATTAAGTTCGTTAGACAGGACTTTCCCCTCATGAACCCATGTTGGCTGTGACCAGTGACCACATTGTCTTTCAGGTGTTTTTCAGTAACTCCCAGAATAATCTTCTCCATAATTTTACCAGGCACTGAAGTGAGACTGACAGGCCTGTAATTAACAGGGTCTTCTTTCTTGCCCTTCTTGCAAATTGGAACAGCGTTTGCCAGCTTCCACTCAACCGGGACCTCTCCGCATTCCCCAGACCATTGAAAAATAATTGAGAGAGGTCTTGCAATGACACCAGCCAGCTCTCTGAGGACCCTGGGATGAATCCCATCAGGCCCCATGGGCTTAAATTCATGCAGCTGAAGCAGCACGTCCATGAAGTATTTGATGCCAAATCTGTCAGCTTCTAATCTGCTTCATTTTTTCTTCACTCAGTTGATTAGAATTTGCTTTTTTGAGTAGCATTTTTAGTACGTTCAGTCCAGCCGGTCGGGGGGTTATTTTTGGTTTTGCTTTTGTTTTTTTCAGACTGGCTCCACCGAATGAACTGCTGTCTTCAAGCTGGCTGAGTGGAGGGAGTGGAGTGTGAGTGAACGATACCAGTAGCTGGTGTTCAAAAATCTAAAAAGCACTAACCAAATCCTTCAAGCTACTTCTGAGAATTAAGGTAGCAGGGAAGAAAATCCCTTTTCTGTAATGAAAAAGTGTTCCAGTAATTGGGCTAACCTTGTTAATGCTATTTGTGTTTTAGAGGGGAAACCTAAGTCTGGCAGGACATGAACTCCCAAATATCCTTGCTTGTGGCTGGAGCGTACTTCTCAGAAGCCCTAAAAGCAGGACTGAACGTGGAAGGAACAGAAGGTGGTAAGGGAAAACCTAGGAGGCAGCGAGCAGCCAAGAAGTGAGATTAGATGAAGTATTGGGTGTGGAGAGGAGGAATGGTGAAACTGAAGTTGTGCAGGTCTTGGTGGTGAGCAGGAGGTTGTGAGAGAGGAGAGGGACAGGGCTGGTGGTGGAGGAACAGGGCTGCGGGAGAGGAAATGGAGAAACTAAAGGAGAAGGGTTGAGCCTGGAAGCTGTGGGGCTAGACCATGGAACGAGAAATCAGTGTACTGAAGCTTTAATTAGTGCCAGTTGTGGAAAGTGAATGGCTCCTGAGGGTTACTCCATGCTGTTTGTGTGACTGCTCTGGCTGGTGAAGTTGTAAACTTGCTTTACTCGTCTGCTTGATGCACTTGGCTTTCTCTTCCCATGCTCACGTTGCCCTGTTCAGCCGAGAAAGGGGCGCTGTTGGTGCACCTGGGGACTGGTGGGTGAATAAAAGAGCGAGTAGAAACGTTGCTCTTTGCCCAAGCTGTCGCTGTAGTTGACAGCCATCAGGAGATACAAGATGACTCATTTGGGGCTTCCTAAGCTGTGCCATCCTGGAAGGCCCACGGCTTTGCAGCAGCCTGAGCTAGGTGCAGAACTTAGCCACGTCTCAGGTGTTGTGTAGTCTCAGTAACTCGCTTCAGACTCTGTCTTCTCACCTCCAAGTCATCTTTTTTCACCATCCGTCGTATCAGGGAGCACCACTCACAGTTTCTGAAGCGCTCTGATGTGCGTAGACCACAGCTGGCAGTTTTTCTCCTTTCCTCTTCCATCTCACTACTTTCCAAAGTGGAGCTGTGCTTATTACTGGGGTGATTTCCCCCCAAAGCAGCTTGCCTCGTGTCTTTGAGTAACATCACTTCTTCACGTGTGGCCAGGTGTTTTGGGCTGAACACCAGTGATGAGAAACATGGCTGTGGTCTGGACCCTGCTCTCATGGAGTGAAGGCAGCGGGTTCTCACTCCGCCTCCGTCCTCTGCTGGGGCTATTTTCAGTGGGACATCCGAATTTTCAGTGTGTGGCCAAGTGGGGTGACCTGGGGACGTCCTCCACACTTCAGCTGTGGTCTTGTGTAATTCCTGCAGCAGAACTCCCAGTGTCTCTTACTCTGCTCTCCAGTTTTACGAAGCAGCATCCGTGCCTGCAGTCACCTGCTTCAATTCACTTCAGCTGTTGCAATTTGTTACAAGGCCCAAAATCCTAATACAGGCTCAGTGCGAAACAGAAATAAAGGAGCCTTCTGTACCGAATGAAAGAGGGCTGTGAGTTTGGTCCTTCAAACAGGGCCTCTTTAATGTGTTGGTGCCAATTTTTGTGACACAGTTATTCTGCATGCTCAGCTCCACGTTGGGCAGGAAGACTTTCCCTGAACCTTGTTTTTGGGAGAACTGAAGAGGATAGGTAGGTCTGAGCAGGCGCATCTGGAAGCAAGCAGCGTGCAGCTGGAGGGGAGGAACCGACTGAATAAAGAACAAGGGAGGAGCAAACGTGAGCCTGAGCAAGGAGTGGGGCAGAGAGGCCGAAGCATGTTGTGTGTGACCTGCTGAGGATGAAACAGAAATCAGGCTGGAGCTGTGGCAGCGCTAGCAGTGGGCGGTAACGAAAACAAAGCTGGAAAGGACAGGGAAAATGCAGAGAACGAAGTGCGGTGTGGGTGATGGAGCTGTACCACAGCCCTGAGCTGCTCAGAGAGGGGGCAGGTGCCTTCAGAGCACTGACGCAGTAACAGGCCGGGAAGAAAGGGTCACGGCGGAGAGAGGATCCTCCCAGCAGGACCCTTCTTCTTGTTCTTAGTGTCTCTAGAATACAGAATGAGCAATATAAAAGATCTCATTAATATTTTGTTTCCCTTCCCAGTCCTGTGTCTCGCTGTGCCCTATTCAAATCCGCAGCTGAGGAGCTGCTCCTTCCATAAGCACTCCCTGAGTGCTGTCCTGCAGCGAGCTACTTTGTTTCACGTGTCATTAATTTTTCGCTCTGGTTTGCCTGCAGAGAACCGAAGGAGGAGGGTTTAAAAATAATGGAAGAAAAAAAAAAACAACAACAACACTTAGCTGGACACATTTAAGATTATTAACCCGGCAAAACACAATTCAGTGTTGTTTTCTGTATTCTCCCAGTCTGTAAATAAGACCCCAGGAGCTGAGCAGCTGAGTAAAACACTGCTGTAGGGTGTTGTATAACGTGCTGGAGGCCAGAGGCGAGGCAGCTCTTCTCCAGGTTGCTCTTTCCATCCTTCACAGCGACCTTATCCTTTCCCTCTTCACACTTACCTGTCTTGCCCACTCTAGACATAGACCAGAGGCTAAGGGGCATCCTGTTCACTAGAAGAAATGATGTGTAGTCTTTCTAATTTCATTCCATGAGTTACTGTTGAAATGGTGTCTGCTGCTCAACAGCTTTTGAGGTTGTGGTTTTTTGGTGAATGAAATAAGAGAGGTGATGCGTAGGACGTGTACTGCTCGTTCCCATACTCAGGTGAGGTATGACCGTGCTGCTGGTGGTAGTGAATGTGCTTCTGTAATTGCAAATATTGACCTTTTTTTGGATATCTCTTTAGCCTAAAGCTTTAGGGACCTGGACGTTGAGTTCCTGCTTAGCCAGTAGGTATCTTTTGTTTCCCTGAATGAGGATTTCATAAAATACTGAGTATCTGTGATCATTTGTCTAGCTTAGCAAAGTGTTGGCTACTTTGTCCTTCCTTGTGATCTCCCTATCTGCATTAAACAGTGCGAGTGCTTTAGAGGCTGATGGCTAGGGCAGAAGCCAGAGCTATTACAGCTGGATGTGCTGTTGTTGTACCTCAAATACTCGTGGAGGTAGGTCTGATGTGCCCTGGTGTGCAATCGTAACGTGCTTTAATTCTGTTTTCTGGGGCAGCGGCTCCACAGCCACCTCGATGACTTTGTGAGTTGCCGTGGCGTTTGAGTGGCTGCAGAGACAGCCAGGTTATGGAGCTGATGGAGCTTTAAAAATCATCGCTCTCCCTTCTGTTTGTCTTCCAGTAGATTTAAGCGCTCCTTTAAACAGCAGCACAGACGCGAGCTAGATGAGAGTTAGTGTCTGACAGTGACTTGAGCTGTCATCCAGCTGCATGGATGGAAATATTTTTTGCTTTTTCGTTTTTATTTTGCTACAACTCCCAAGCAAACGACATAGCAGCATCTGGGTGCTGATGACCCAATACACAACTTCTTCAAACTTGAAGTTGTGATTGCTGTAGATGATTAAAAAACTTGATTGTTCTTGTTTTACCTTCTTTACTTTGCATTAGCATGATCTGAAGATGGATTTGATTTCAAGACTTTTTTTTTCTGTCTTACTGCAACAGGCTAAGCAAGTTCTTATTTGCATCTATAAAATATGCTTGGGAAAGATGAAAATTATCTTCGTGCAGCTGCAGTGCTCACAAACACCCCGAGCTTCCAGACAACCCTATTTTATGTAACAAATTTAAAGACTATTTCATAATAAATGTTAACAATCAGCATGCAAACTGCCTCTGAGTTCTGTAAGAGTTGCTTCAAATGTAAAAATACAGACTTAATATGTAATGTTTTACACAGTATAAAGCAGAGGTGGCTGAAATAGCAGCTCTCTTACTCTGTTAACATGGCTTAGGAGTTAATGGGCAGATTCTGCAAACACTGAGCTTAGGACCTGCTGTTATATTCCTGCCTCGTGACATCAGTTTCAGTGTTCATTGCAAATGGCGTTGCTGTCTGTAATATTTTCTGGACGGAGTTCTAAACAAGGTGTTTGAAAACCAGTGCTTAAAATTGTGATGTTTTTATTTTTCTTTTCCCTGCTCCAGGTGTGATGGACAGGTAGCAGAAGCTTTCACTTGGATATCAGGGAATCAGAATGACCGAGTGCTTCCTGCCTCCCACTAGCAGCCCCAGTGAACACCGTCGGGTAGAACACAGCGGGGGTCTTGCTCGTACTCCCAGCTCTGAAGAAATCAGTCCTACAAAATTCCCGGGGTTGTACCGCACCGGTGAGCCCTCGCCACCTCATGACAGCTTGCATGAGCCTCCAGATATAGTATCTGATGATGAAAAGGAGCATGGGAAGAAGAAAGGAAAATTTAAGAAGAAAGAAAAAAGAAGTGAGTAGGCAACTTGGCTTATTTCGTGCTTCCCATTTCTCTTTCTCTCTTTCTTTCTTTCTCAGAATTGCTCAGTATTCCCACTGGTTTGCTGTTGTTTCTTTTTCCTTAAACTTGTTTAACTGTGAAGGAAGTGAGCTTACTCAAACAGACTTTGTATGCAATACCTGTTTCTCTTCCAAAAAATCCCCTAACCACATAAAGGATTGCATGGGCACAGGTGCCAAGCACATGCCAGAATTACCAATAAACATGTTTATCCAACATCTTTAACAAAGTGTTAGTAATTGCCTGGCACGGGGTTCTTACCTCATTATCTGCTCTGATTCTAAGTAGAGATTTTGAAGTGGATTTCGAAATACGTGCTGTTTGACATTTTAGCTGAAACGCTAGCTAAAATAGAGCTGTAAGTTTGACCTGAATTTTACACTTCTAACTTTGGAAGAGCCAGTTTGAAGAACTTTGACCCCCTTCCTTTGTGACACCTGTATTTGGGGTTTGCTAGTGCATACCACCTCAAGAGGCACACTGTACCACTGCTGGAAGAGTCATAAAATGGGTCCTTTTTTCTTTAGCTTCTTAGTTTAGTCTAGCCACGTGGTATCCTCCAGCATTACCTAGGTATTATGGAAGAATTCAAAAATGTGCAAGCTAGCATTGGATTAGGAACTGGCAGAGTAAGGGTTGAAAGAAAGTAAAAGACTATAAGAGTTGGTCTTTGTCAGTGTACCTGTATCCAAACTGGAAACTTTCCTTTAAGGGAAATACCCCCACCCAACCACCCAGAATAACAGAAGAGAAATCTTGATTGCCAACTTTGGAGTGGTGTAGAAAATTTTGGAAACGTGAAATTGCTTTTTTTTTTTTCCTATAATTTTCCTACATAATCTGAAAGAACAAAGCACTTAGAAATACTGAGCTGACGCTGAGCACTCTGTGTCCGAAAGATCCCTACTGTCCAACCCTCTAACACCCAAGTATCACGGCCTGAATGTCAGTGATTTATTTGTTTAAACAGAGTTTCAAAATAATATTCATGTTCTCCATTGCCTGTGTCTCAGAAGGCAGGAAGCTCTGGATGCTGTTGCACCTTGCTGCTTCCTAAAAGTGCAATTTGGAAGATCAAAACCAGTGAGACAGTAGGCAATATTCTGGCGTGTTAGAATGAAGATAGTGACTATTTTTAACAAGCACGCACATATTTAAATAATAACTCTTGAAGAATTTGCTGCCACAGCACTATAAATCAAACCAATTTCCAGGAATGCAGGAATTGTTGCTTCTGCCACAGTTTCGGAGGGCTATTGTTACTAACTAATGGCTGTGTGCCCAAAGGATACTGTAACTCAAAAATGTGTTATTCTTTAATTAAAACTAGCAGTTTAAGTTGGTGCTTGAAACCGATACCTTATTTTTTTCTTTCTCTTGTAAATGACATTAACCTAATACTAATACTGAATTGGTGGTAGAAAAAAAAAGCTGTATCGGATGGGTCTAAAATAAAGCCATTAGCTCTTTTTTTCCCTCTTCGCACATCAGCTTTCTTTTATAATTCTCAATGAGATGCCTCTAAATTTAGAATTGTTAGAGGTCAGCATTACACAGAGTGGGTTTCCTTGTGGTGTAATTCGGCATGTCTCATGCCTATAGGCAAACTGAAGAATGAAGAGGAAAAATGCTTCTTTAGCAAGTAAATGCGGGTCTGTGCACATTAGCAAAGTAACTGCTTTCTTCCACAAGAGATTATAACGCATTGTGTAGCTGATGTAAAGCATTTTTGAAACTTGAAAGATGTGAAAAATCATCAAAACCACAAAAATGCAAACTGCAGGAAGAATCAAATTATCTCTTGCAGCTGTAATGTGAAACACATTCAGCACATCTTAGCCCTATTGTACGCAAGTCCTATAATTGCCAGTCAGATACAAGAGTAAGTTAAATAGAAAGCTTTCGGTATCTCTCATGCAATCCAAACATGGACATTTCTGTAAATGTACTCTGAGGAGGCATTCCACTTATGTAATGGAACAAGGGTTCTTTACAGTTGCTTAACGTGGCTGATTTCAAGAATTCCCCTTCCAGCTTAGGCTCTTGTTATTCCTTCTGTACTTTAAATTCCACCTTATTCTGTTGCACGCGCTCAGATTGTTTCTTTTCTCTGGTAGCTTTTCTCGCCCCATGCTTTGACATTTAGGCAATACACAGCCTGCTATGGCCAAGTAATTTGGGATTTAAACAAACACAATCGAACATTTCATTGAGAAAAAAAAAAAGACAAGTGTTGATACTACGTGATGACAGAGTGAATGTGTATTGAAATTAAAATATTACTGAATCAATGACGTTGTCATCCAAACTCCTGAAACTGTATGCAAGTTTAATCCTATAAAGATGTGGAGGTATTTTTTTAATAGTCTTAAGTATAAATTTCAGTAATGCTTTAAGAACAGGAGGGTATATGGAGAGAGAAGGACAGATACCCCATAGTTATTTGGGTGAGTTTTTAAGATAAATCTTACCTGCAGGAGGAGCAAGGTACTCCTTACTTCGGTAGTGTTATGTATTGAAAAAAAAAAATGGTATGCTTGCAAGGGATCACTTATTCTATATGGATAATATAGTGATTTGCTATTTTTAACGTTAGTGGCAATAACCTAATAATACACAGCAATTACTCTAAGAAAAAATGCTAAAGATATTTTGGAAATGGTTAAAAAAAAAAAAAAAATGGCGTATTGGTTTTTATGTGCCTACGGTTTCTATTCCCCACTCCTCTGTGGTAGCCAGAGTGGAGGTCAGCTGTAGAGTTATTTTAGGTGACTTAAGGGGTTAAAATGTATTTTCTTTTTATGGGGATAGTTTTAATTTGAATCTGTTTCCTGACTCAAAACAACCCTTGTGCATCATGGAAGAACTTGTGCAGCATGAGAGCAAAAACAGATTTTTATTGAAGCAGGAATGGCTTTTATGAGACAGTGACCAGAAGAACCGATGTTACAAAGTAAATGTTTAACCTCCTTTCAGTAATCACGTGTTGATAAAAAAAAAAAAAGTAAAATGCATAAAAGATGCAATTCCTTACAAAAGATTGTAAGAAATACTTATGAAGAAAGAGCTATATCTTGGGGACAGTTAGTGTTAGGTCAGAGGTTGGACTCGATGATCTTGAGGTCTCTTCCAACCTAGAAATTCTGTGATTCTGTGATATCTTACCACTGGGCTAAATGGGTTCAATATGGAGCTAGGATTTTTTTTTTATTTGTAACCATTTTCTTTAAATGTTTCTTTAGAGAATAGAGAATTGGTTGAATTGTAAACTAAACTGTCTTGTGAAGGGATAACGATATCTTCTGAATTTTTCAGGCAGTCTTTTTGAAGTCTGAATTCCTAATGTCCTGGGGAAGGTTTCCCATGTTTTGGGGGATGTAGATGAGAACGTAAATACTTCTGCTACTGACTTGGGGACCTGCTCTGAACACTGCTTGGTCCCCACCTGTGTGCTAACCTTTATCTTCTCCTGAGTTTCTATCTTGTGTGGGGTCCTAGGAATCTGCAGCTCTTTATGATGGGCACCAACAGCTAGAAGACAGGAGCCTGTCATCATCCTGTGGGATTTTTCTCCTAACTGATTTCTGCTCAGGAATGTATCAGCAGTGTGGCTGTCTGGCAGCCACACAAAAGCGCTCATGGTATTCCCAGCTGTTCCAGATAAAGCCCTGAAATGATGAGTTGTCTCTGTGCTTACGATCCTTCCGTTCTGTGCAAAATGCTGATGGAAATGAGTCCTAGCAGTGGAGACCAGCTCTTCAGAGAGAGGGCTGTTAGAAATTGTGAGGAGGCCATTGTCATCTTGCACAATAACCGAGCGGCTGCCATTGGAAAGAAAACATTATTTTTATTGATTTCATGTGTTGAGCAGCTCTGAAGGCAGTTCCCAGGTCTAGAGAATAAGACATCACTGGAATTTGCTGCCTGTGATGCACATGAGAGCAAACTTTGTTTGCTCTGCTTGCAAGGGGAAGCGAAGCAACATGAGTGCAGAACTTGTTTGGGAGTGATCGGATTTTATTGCTGAGCTGAATGTGAATTAAAAGCAACACCATATAATTGAAAGTCATTATGCTTGTGTGTCCTTCTTATCATTTTATTTAGAAAGGCTGTACAAGTTGGTGGCAAAGCCTCTGACAAACGGAATAAATAACCGATACTAACATTGCTTGTTGGCCTTTATAGTCACGTTTCACCCACTGATCTTCTGTGTGTAAAAACAGTCCGTGTTTTCTTCTAGTGAGCTAACTGCAGAGGCATGCAGATCCCCAGGGAACCAAAATAAGATAGAGAAGTACAAATGATGTGAAACTCGTCAGAAACCTGATGCACAAAATCTGTCTTACAGTAGGTTTGCAGTGTTGCAGTTCTACATTTTGTAGAGCCCTTTGTGTTAACAGTAAGTGCTACAGCATGAATTTGTAGCTTCGCTGGGAGGGTTCAGGAAACGAGTACTCCCGAGTTTGCAGACTCATAGGAACAGTGGCCTTACTGCATGACAAAGCTTTTAGTTCTGTAAATCAGATTCTACCAGAGTAACACTGAGTCTTTTAATGTATTTTGAAGAGATTTTCATTATTTTCAGTAAGCCAAAAGCTATACTTGCAACATCATGCACAGTATAAGCACTCACTAACACATCTGGGGAAGTTCTAATGATGCTGGAGCACAGAGCTGCAGGTAGTCCAGCCGTTACATTTGTGGCAGTGGAGTATTTATTAAATTGATACTTATCCCCTGTAAGTGCAGGAAAACATCTCTGGCACATATTACAGGGTGGTGGGAGACGCAGGCTGTTAGCGCCGAGAGCCTTGAGGAAACAGTGAGCAGAAATCATTCACTAGTGATAGGTAATTGTTCTTATTTATCAAGTGCTTTTGGTAAACAACCTACATTTATACAGAAGAAAATGTATCTCTGATGAAGCAGCTAGAGTGATTTTATTACCAGAGCTGTGGTTATTTCTAAGCGGAGTCGGCCTGCTCTGAAAGATGTAGAAGCCCCCTGATGGTATGGGTGAGAGATTCCCGGTGAATCTGTACTCAGTACGTATTTCCAAACTTACGTTGCTGGGACAGATTGGGGTAGACTGGTTATGTCTGTGACTTGCTGCTTCTTGTCTTCTCGCAAAGTCAAGAAATACCAGTTTCAGGAACGGGCCATTGCTGGTGTTACATTACCAAAGATCTGGCAGAGCCCTATAAAGCCTGTGTTGCGACACCAGGCGCGGAAAGAGGCGACAGGGGCGCTTTGCCTGCTGCTGAAATCAGCCTCTGAGCGTGATTCCCTCTGCTGGTGCTGAGAATGTGCCAGTAGTGGTCACAGTGATCTGCAGGGGGAGCCACTGGGAAGTCTGGGGCTCTGTCTGGTGAAGGTTTAGCTTTCTGCTGGGGAATGCCATCTGTGAACCTTGTCTTACTCTCAGTGCCAGCCCCATCTCAATCTCACAAAACCTAGCGGTGATGTTCTCAGCAGTTCTCTCCTTATCACAGTGGGACTGGAGTCCTTACTCCTTTCCCATTCCAGTTTTTAGTTTACAAAAAGAGTCAGCGATGATACAGCCAGTCAAGTAGGAAGATGAGGCCTGGTTGCTGGTCGTTCTCCAGTTAACATTTGCATTTTTATATTTTTTATATTAAAAATTCACTTGGACAGGAAATTTCTTCCCTGGAAGCGTGTGTGTTCGGTAGGCCTAGGGAAGAGCCCAGGATGGGAAAGCTGGTCAAACAGCTGTAATTCTTTGATGGTAGTTCCGTGTTAGAGACAGGTAAAATGTCTCTTCCTTGAACAGGTTTCAGGCTTGCCTTCCCCACACGAGGCTCTGTGTATGTAAAATCACAAGTCGTTGATTGGAAGTGGCTCTGGTTTGTACGTTGGTTTAGGTCGTGCTTGTTGTTGGGGTGGGTTGGTTGGTTTTTTGTTGTCGTAATCTACCTTTAAAGATTTCCTCCTTCTTGCCTGGAGGCTAGGCAGGGCCAGCTGCAGAGGCGGAATTAGTAAAAGCCCCAGTGCCCGTGCTTTAAATGACGCTTGGTGTTTTGCTGCTGAGACAGTGCCTTCTGCCCAAGGACTCGTTTGAAGCTCTCCCCCACGCTTGTTAAGGCAAACGCACGGCTTCACCGGCAGGTATTGTGCTAGTGGTACTGCAGTTGTTTTATCCTCCCTGTGGAAAAGTAAGTTTGCTTGGACTTTTTCCTTTTTTTTTTTTTTTGACTTTTTTTTTTTTTTTCGAGGCTGAAATTTCATGAGCTTTGTGCTCATCTGCAAATGCGTAACGCTTTGGAGCGGGGTTGGGGCTGACGTGTAGTTTGGTCTGAAGTCTGTTGTTAGCCTTCCGTGTGTGTGGTGGCCGATCCTTAACAGCGACTCTTATACTGTTGCTTACAGGACCGTAGAGAAGTTGCCAGACAGTTGTTTTTATTTTGCATTTCCTTGACAATTAGATGGGAAGCTAGCCCTTAGGATGGACATTGCCATTATGAGTAAGTACACGAAGCATTAATTGTTTGGATTGTTCAGGAGCCCTGAGGCTTCTTTGATGCAACTGTGTGACCTTCATTTAGTCTCTGTCCACTTAATTGTGTAACAGCTGTAGAAAACCTTCTTGAAGAGTCAGGCAGGCACTGCTTTAACACACAACTGCTCTCTCCTTCTTATATATTACCTTTTCTCTCCTATTTTTATGTCTAGAAAGTGAACAAACTCACAGCTGTCCTCTTGCTTTTCCTCTTGCCCCCCTTTCCTACCAGCCGAAGGTTACGCTGCCTTTCAGGAGGACAGCTCCGGTGACGAGGCTGAAAGCCCTTCCAAGTTGAAGCGGTCCAAGGGAATACACGTCTTCAAGAAGCCCAGCTTTTCCAAAAAGAAGGAAAAGGATTTTAAAATAAAAGAGAAACCCAAAGATGAAAAACACAAGGAAGACAAGCATAAGGAAGACAAGCATAAAGAGAAGAAGTCAAAAGACTTAACCGCAGCGGACGTCGTAAAACAGTGGAAAGAGAAGAAGAAAAAGAAGAAGCCAATTCAGGAGCCAGAGATACCTCAAGTGGATGTGCCCAGTCACAGGCCTGTGTTTGGCATTCCTTTGTCTGACGCAGTGGACAGGACCATGATGTACGATGGCATCCGCCTGCCGGCCGTGTTCCGTGAATGTATAGACTACGTCGAGAAGTACGGCATGAAGTGCGAAGGCATCTACCGAGTGTCAGGTACTGCGGGCGCGCGGCCGTGCAGGTGGTTAAGGTCTTGCACGTTTTGCGTTGTTTTACCACTTCCAGCACCTCGAGACACTGTTTATAGTGTCTTGATACAGATTTCAGCTATCTCAAAGATAATCAGGTAGCTCCGGCTCAGCACACCCCCTCGGGCTGCAATAGCAGAGAAGTTGCTAACACGAGGGTACTGCTAATGGCCGTAAAAATACGCAGCTTTGGGCCTTTCCTGAGAGGTTGGTAATTATGAATAAAGCTCCCTGGATTGGCAAGCTTGTACATAATTTTTATTTTTTACTTCTGCATTAAGAATTACTCTGCTAATTGATGGGAAGGGCAAAGAAGAGAAGTAGCCTTTTCATTACTTAAGCTTCCCACTGTTGCTTTTTCCGTTGTTTGTTTTTTGGTTTTTTTTTTCATAAAAACTCCTTTTGTTCAAGCAGAGCCACTAATAGGCAGAAAACGCGAGTTTCGGCATTTAGCCTTAGCCACAGCCAGGGTAATTAACCACGGCAGTTGTGTAACAGCAGCTTACATAAATCGCAGTCGGTTTTAGCCACGTTAAACAAAACAGGCCCTTTGTGAACTCCTCGTGCCCTCAATCTCACGTAAGTACTTCCGTGTGAACGTTTAGGGGAAAGTTTAGTGAGAAAAGGAACTCGAGGAGAAGCTTTGGAAGCAAGTTATGATCCAGCACTGCAAAGCAGCAATCAAACAATTTTTCAAGGCTTCATTAAGCTGCCTGTATGCTGCTGACTTGCGTGGTATTTGGTAGGGGTGCATAAATGCCACGGCAGTTTAAGCTGTTTCTTGGTATTGCCTGTTGGAACAGCCTGTCTGTGTGTTTTTTTTTTTCAAGGCATGATGTGTTGGGAATTTTCACAGAAGGTTTGTTTGCTGTAAGGCGTTTTTGACATTTGCGCTTCCTATGTGTTCTCCAGTGCAATAGCACCCTCTGGTGTGGGTAAGATTGTTTAGAGAGCTCAGAAAGACGATTGCAGTGGCTTTTAGCAGCTGTGACAACTTATTTGGGCGTGAAATAGAGCACAATTCACCTGGCATTAGCCATGGGCTAGCTGCACCTAGCTTTGTTTCCTGATCTGAGCCAAGCCATGGCAATGCGTTAAGTCAGTGAAAGTCAGGTGAGCATTTGAGCTTTCAGAACGAAACTTGTCTGACTTTTGGAAGATGTGAGTATCACTGAGCTATAAAAACACCCATAGGTAGAACCCGTTGCATGGTGTTGGAGTTGATAAGGCCGTATTTGCGAATTGGCTTAGGGCTGTAGAAGTGAGCAGCCTGGAAGAAGTCAGATAAATGATTGCTTTTACATTCCCCTACCCTTCCTTGCTTATTTCATGTCCCTTGATGCAAGGGCATCTGCTGACCTCAGTTCTGAGTCAGAACATCAGAAATGCTCTGGGTTAGCCTCACAGGAGAGCTCAGTGCTTTCAGATGCAGCGATCAGGTAATTTTAAGTCATGATTTTAACTGTGCCATGTGTAGATAACTTTTAGAGGTATTCCTCGATTAACCTAATTGTAAGGAGAGGTGCATCTCAAAAAAAAAAAAAAAAAAAACCTTTCTAACTATTGCACATGTACAGTTGAAGATTTCTCTTAATTCTTGATCTAAATATTTTAAGGAATAAAATCAAAAGTCGACGAGCTAAAAGCAGCCTACGATCGAGAAGAATCTCCCAACCTGGAAGAATATGAGCCCAATACTGTAGCCAGCTTGCTGAAACAATACCTACGAGAACTGCCTGAAAACTTGCTTACCAAAGAGCTAATGCCCCGCTTTGAGGATGCTTGTGGCAAGAGCACAGAAGCTGAGAAGGTTCAGGAGTGCCAGAGGCTGCTGAAAGAGCTGCCGGAGTGTAACCACCTCCTCATCTCGTGGCTGGTTGTGCATATGGACCACGTCATTGCAAAGGAGCTGGAAACAAAGATGAACATCCAGAACATTTCCATAGTGCTCAGCCCTACTGTCCAGGTACGTGCAGCACACAGCAAGCGTTAGGGCAGAACTTCAGCCCAAAAAAAGCTTTCTCTGTAGGAATTCTCTTGCAGAGAATTAAACGCAGCTCAGAATCAGTCCTGTCCACGATGGGAACGTGGCACGGGGTGTGGGGCTTCTAGAAGAAAAACCACACTTCGGAAAAGCTTTGCTTTTTTATTAAGAGTCAAGGTGGCGGCTCAGCAGCAAAAGGGCTGGGTGTTATTCTCTGCTGTTTTGCTGGGCCAGTCATTTTCTAGGTAACAAAAGCAGCAACAATTAATGTAAAATGGTGCAGGCCCAATCACGCTTTCTTGTGAAGTAGATTTTAGCAATTAAAATACAGGTAGCGACAATTCTAGTTCTTCTTTCAGGATAAACTTTTACATTTTATTGGATGATGTAGTATCAGAATCCGTATGTGCTTCTGTCTCATGTTAAAGCAAGGAATACAGTACCAGCTCCTTTCAACTACTTTTTTATCTACTATTTTAAATCATCGGAGAGGGGAAGTTGTAGAAAATACTCTGAGGTTTTGGGAGGGGAGAGAAAGTGGCCAGCCATAGCACAGTATGGTTGGTGTTCCCCTCTTACCTCTTGCTATCACTAACTCTCATTATGTGGTCAAGAAGAAAAAATTAATTAATTTCTGTATCACTTAAATTCTATATGAATATAAGTGATGGAAATAATTGTGGCAGGGTGAGACGTGAAAATGCCAAGCTTAGCATGAAAACACCTCGGCTGCACAGCTAAGAGACAGCCTAGTGATTCCTTGAGGCCAGTACTGGGCCATCTAAGGTAGAATTTTTCACCCAGCTTTTAATCTTTTTGTGCAAACTAAGACTACAGAAACGGATACTAAAGGCTGTTGCATTTCTGGAGAAAGATGTTGTGCTTCACAGATACAGGTGATATGCAGAAATCACCCTAAGCAGTGTTCTTAACCGCCCTGTTCTTTCTTTGCAGATCAGCAACCGTGTCCTCTATGTATTTTTTACACATGTCCAAGAGTTCTTCGGGAATGTGACCCTAAAACAGGTGACAAAACCTCTCCGTTGGTCAAATATGGCAACCATGCCAGCACTGCCAGAAACACAAGAAAGCATCAAAGAAGAAATCAGACGCCAGGTTGGTGATTACTTCAGTGTTCTTGTTTCTACTGAATGTGGCAAGTCCAGGACAAAGATAAATTCTTATAAGCATATAATAATGCACTTTGTGGTTATATCACAGTTGTCCTGTGCGGGTTACCACATGTAATGCTTTGAAAAGCAGAACTCCAAGCCTTTTGTCATGAAGCCAAAACTATTTTTTTTCCCATTCTGCCCTGCTGTGATATACTTACAGACACGTAATTGCTTTGACAATATTTCTAGGAGTTCCTACTGAACTGTTTACACCGAGACTTGCAAGCAGGGATAAAAGACTTATCCAAAGAAGAGAGACTCTGGGAGGTGCAAAGAATTTTAACAGCTCTTAAGAGGAAACTGAGAGAAGCTAAGAGGCAGGTGGGTAACCTATTTATTGGCCAAATGTAAATCACAGATGAAAATTATGTCAGGGTATTTTTAACAACATCCATTCTTCCCAAGTTCCATGGCTATAAGTTTTTCACTGTTTACCCCTGTTTATTGGGTCGCATCATTCAGCATTACAGTTGAAAATACTGTAACTGTGAGATGGTTCCGGTACAGGTCAGGATGCTGGGGGCTGTAATGTGGATTTACAAAGTGTGGGTGCCACCGAGGTGTTTCGCTATTATTTCCTGCTGTTCATACGAGTTTACTTACTTGAAACTCTTACAATTCGTATGACTCAGAACAAACTATCTGAGCATTCCCTAAATTTTGATAATGTGCAAGGGCAACCCAGTCAGATCAAACCACCTTTCAGTCTTTTTGATGCAGGCTTTTTCATCTTAGTTCTTAAAAGGCTGAGGAGCAGTATCGTGATCCTCCAGCTGTGGTTTGAAAACTGTACTTTTTCTTTGGCAGGAGTGTGAAACAAAGATTGCACAAGAAATCGCTAGCCTTTCGAAGGAGGACGTCTCCAAAGAAGAAATGAATGAGAATGAAGAAGTTATAAATATTCTACTTGCACAGGTAGATGGCAAGCACGGATTTGTCTGCTAGTATCTTCTTGTTCTGTGTCTTTCAGGTATTAAGTCTAAATAAAGTAGGGGAAGAATGCTACCTGCCAGAGTGAGCCTGGAACTGGGCTCTGTTGTTAAGGGCAGAAAGGAGATGCTGCAACAACAAAAGCAGGCTGTGTTGGTTACGTGTTTAGAAAGCACTCCAAATCTAACCAGCTGTAGTACTGTTAATGATTTTACTGCTGATCAAAGGAAATAAGGCAACTCTTCTGGCTTTTTTGCCTGCCTCTGCCTGCAGTTGCTTTGATCTTCTCTCTTCTGCACTTTCCTCTTTATATCCATCTTCAAAGCCATGTTAGAATTTAGTTTTTCTAGTTATCCAGAGCTTTCCCCTGTGATTTAAGGAAACAGCCAAACATGCCAGGACTTGGTGCATCGTCGCCACAACTATTCAGTGCAGCGATCACCTTGAGGAATCAGAGCAGGCAGTGATGGTTTGGAACTTGGATTTGGCTTGTGGTCTAGGTGACTCAGTTCAAAGCAGGCGCGCTAAGCACCTCTCCTGGAGGTGGTTAGAGAACTGCCTATCTCAGCGCTTCCCAGGGCACAGCAGCGGAGCAGCCCCTGCCCGTGCTCCCACAGAACACAAAGGCAAGGCTCTGAGTGAACTAACTGATCATTGCAGGAGAACGAGATCTTAACGGAGCAAGAAGAACTGCTGGCCATGGAGCAGTTTCTGCGGAGACAAATTGCCTCGGAGAAGGAAGAAATCGATCGCCTCCGCGCAGAAATAGCAGAAATACAAAGGTAAAAGGCAGACTGCTCGGGTCAGATCCACAGCCAGGCACGCACGCTGACGTGCATGTGTGCTCTCCTGAAACAATACTTTGAGCCACACTGAAAAGATCACCCTGTGCACACCAGCGCATTTGAAAGCCTCTTCCTTTTATTGAAACCTCCCATCTTTGCACCTTTCCGGATCTTTCCTGTTAATATAACAACGCAGTGACAATACAAAGAGAACGAGGCGTTTGCACCAAGAAAACCACCTCCACAGGAAATCACTGATTTGTTAAATTAGGATTTTAAACCAAATTCTGATTTTGTTTTTAAAACCATTTTAGATTATTTGCTAGCCATAAATTAACCTTTTTAATTTGCTACCATTCTGGCAAACTTGAGGAAGCGTTTCAATCTGGGTGTGTCCTTGCTCTTTCAGTCGCCAGCAGCACGGCCGAAGCGAAACAGAGGAATATTCTTCTGAGAGCGAGAGTGAGAGCGAAGATGAGGAGGAGCTGCAGGTCATCCTGGAAGATCTGCAGCGGCAGAACGAGGAGTTGGAGGTAAGACTCGAAGCCTAGTATTGACGGGTGTTCTCCTCCTCAGTGGTGACTTGCTACACAGAGGTGCCTGCACGTGTGCTAACAGATTATGTTGTGTCGGTCATGCCTAGGCATGAAACCCACATGCTCTGTTTTTAACTCGCTGCTGCGTGCGAGGCCACGCTGCTGTCTGGGTTAGCAGCAAAGCTTCATTGTGCAACGCTTACTGGCCTCCCCAGGCTGCAGCAGTTGTGTTTAAGGAGCACTGATGTTTGTTTTCCTTCCCAAAAAGATAAAGAACAATCACCTGAACCAAGCAATTCATGAGGAGCGAGAGGCCATCATCGAACTGCGTGTGCAGCTGCGGCTGCTGCAGCGAGCGAAATCAGAGCAGCAGGTGCAGGAAGAAGAAGAGGCGGAAAAACGTGGGGGTGTTTCTCAGCAGCCCAGAGACAGTGTCCTGGAGACAAAAGCAGCCAAAGAGCAGCCAAAAGCAAGCAAGGAGCAGCAAGTCAAGCCATC
Source organism: Anas platyrhynchos (assembly GCF_047663525.1). Taxonomy (NCBI): domain Eukaryota; kingdom Metazoa; phylum Chordata; class Aves; order Anseriformes; family Anatidae; genus Anas; species Anas platyrhynchos. Next base: position 50,348,036 of record NC_092588.1, on the reverse strand, counting down.
ACCCAGTAAAGACAGGAAAGAAACTCCCATTTGATCGGGCTCCTTGGAGGTTCTTAAAATCAACTGAACTGTGCAAATTACTGTAACTTGAGTCAAACTGCACAATTATTGCTGGCTGTGTACATTATGTAAAGAAACTTCTTTTAAGCCCTGGAGACTTTTGTCTCCAGCACTTGTGGCTTCTACTCATCAGACTCAGGTGAGTTGAGAAAGGCCAGAAGAGTTTTCCAGTTAGTATCAGATTATTTCAAGACTGGTTTCCTTCAGGTGATTTAAAATAATTCAGTAACAGTTTTATTTTAAACCAAAACCATTATTTACATTCATCAGAGCAGAACTGAAGATCTCATTTTCAGTAAATGAACAAAAACCCACCCACACTTATTATTTGCCTTGTGAATCTGCTCATTCTCATTCACCATCATTTCTGCTTATTAACCTAGTCACTTCTTGCTTGTGCCTTTGATACCTTTCTGATGCAGATTATATACACGGGAGCTTTAAATTTATTCTGGGTTGGCTGAAAAGTTGGGAGACTGGGGGGTATCATGTTTACCTAACATGCCCTTAAATTTCTCTTTTGTTTTAAGATGTACTGAATAAATGTAAAACTTTACAGGTGTTATTTATGTCTCTGTATGATGAACCGTTCAGCGAGAGCCGCTTACCTCTTTTAGCAGCGTAGTTACCCCATTTGCTCATTTATAAACCAGCCCTCATCGTACCTGTGTAGGATAGGCCGTGTTCCTGCTGCTGCCCTTTAGCCAACAGCTTTCTTTTAACCCATTTCGTGTCCCGGTCCCTCGGAGTGAGCCACTGACGGATGCTTTAGGCAGTAATGGGGAAACCTGCCCAACCAAGCAATACCTACTTCCAGCTGCACTAACGCAACTCTCTTGTGCTTGCTGGAGGCAGCGAGGGTTCAGTGAGAGCCTCTTTTTGTTGTTTAACCCCCACCACCCTGGGACTTGCTTTTGGTTTGGCTGTTTCAATGCCTCCATGCCCCTAAAGCCTCCGGTCAGGCGGTGCTTCAGGGCCATTCAGTGTTGCAGATGCTCATGAGACGCGTCCGTCACGGCGAGGATAGACAGCAAGCTCCACAGCGTGCAGAGAGCCTGTCGTATTTTTTAAATCTGGGTATTTATTTTCGGCACCTGTTGGATGTGGTTATATTCTGTATCTATTGCACTGTTGTGAATCATTGGCCATGATTTGATTTTGTACAAATAATGCTTTGATATGTTAGAGAAAACGGCATAGTATTTTTTTAAAATTTGGGGAAAAAAGTTTATAAACACAGAAAAATGTGGTCAGATGACAAATGTAAACTAAAGCATTCTCCCTTGCCTTCGTTACATACATTTTATATTTGCTGGCAATATTTAAACTTTTTTTTTGTTTGTTTATTTCACACTAATTCCTATTGAATTGTCATGGATTTTTCTAATGTTCTTCAGAAAAATCTCTTAATATTGGTTAACTTTTATTTTGTTAGGATTGTATTTATCAAGCAAATAAATTCAACAGCCATTTGAAAGAAGTTTCTAGTTTATCTGCTTCATAACATGTAATACATTTTTCTAAAGCAAACAAGTCACCCTTCCTGGATAGCTCCCTGCACCTGATACAAAAATGAATTTGGTGCTCCTCTAAGAGAACGTTGTCCACAATCAAATTTCATAGACAATTTCCACAATTAAGCTGAAAATCAAGTTCAATTTGATCAAATTAAGGATTATTAGAGATGCATTCTATTTTACTCATGTCATTACTTCCAGCACAGGACCAGCTGTGCTTGTTCCTGCTGCCTTCACCAGTCAGATCTGACTCAGGTGGAATTGCTGCTTCTGCTGGCCCACAGCAGCTGTGAGCAGTTTAGTTTCCAAACTGCTGAAATGTTTCTTGAAAATTTTCTTTCACATTATCTCCAAGTACTTGTCTAATGAACAGCAGGTGAGGAGCTGAGGGTGCTCAGGTGCTGTTTTTGAGGCTGCCTTACCCCTCCAAGGTGCCTTCTTATCAAGAGACCCAGGCTGCCGTGCTCTGAACAGCACCTCCCCCAGCACTGCTGGACTTGGGAGAGGAGAGAAACCTGCAATGATGGAAGACAACTGGAGTTTCTCTTGACATTCAAACACTGCATCTCTTCTGCTCTTGGTAAAACATTTAAAAACACACTCGGTACTTCCACTTTTAACAACTGGGATTCAGAAGGACCTGCAGCCTTTTGAAGTCCCTCACGTGCAGCCACATGGCTCCATCTCGGCAGAAAGAGGTCACAGCACTCAAAGCAGGCTGGTTATGATGGCAGAGCTGTAAGATGTTTCCAAATCTGTTCACTTATCTTTGCTACTTCTCAACGGAGTTTAATCAGAACCAGGAGAGGAAAGGGAAGGGAGGAGTTGACATCACACATGCTAAATGAGCTGTCCTGTCATAGTCTTACATATTTACGGTGGTCTATGGGTAGGCTAGCCCAACTCTGCATCCAAACAAGAGGTTAATCACTTTAAATGCATTTTGTGTGTTGCCTGAATGCCAGCATAGGCAGGAAGAAAAGCCTTTGCCATCAGTGTCAGAGAGAACCCATGTGAGAAAACATGTGGAGAACAGCCTCAGTTTTTAGCCACCTTCCAGTCTCAGACTCCTCATCCTAACAAGAGCAAGGTTCCCGGGCTGAAATTAGTCTGGAGAACATGAGCATTAAACCAAGTTTTCCCTAGCAAAGGCCAAGAGAACAAAAGGAAGCCTTGCTGGCAGGAAGAGCCCTGACCAAAACATCCATCCCGAGCCACAGCCTGGACTTCCCTCTTCCCACCGGCCCTGCCCCTTTGGGATCAGCCACCCCTGCGCCCAACCTCTGAGGACTGCAGACGGAAGGGGCCAGCAACAACACACAGGTAACAAACAACCAAGGGAGCTCGATTAAATTAAACCAGACCTACGCCTGTCCAGGAGGGTTCCCTGGTCTTTCACCGAGGCTGCTGAACCCACACAAACATTTATTTCAGCGGGGCTGAAACCAAACCAGCTGCTCTGCAGTCCTCATGAAAGCAGGATCATACCCAGGGGGCCAGGAATTTGTGCAAAAGCCACTGGGGACATTCAAAATAGGAAAAAAAAAAAGATGATTTTTCAAACAACAGTCGTGACTAGGTTAAAAGCAAACTTCCCTCTAGATGGTTCCACGCATTTACCGGTTTTATTGGCGTGAAGTCTGCAAGAAAGTGCAGTGACGAAAGGCCCTCCAAATCCTTACGGGTCTCTGGGGAGGGCACAACAGAGGACAGGGTCCCCACTGTGAAACACAGCGCGTGGGAGAAACGCAGACACTGCTGCAACCGGGACATAGGGGAAAAAAAATATATATTTCCCAGCAAAAATACTCCAAGACGAGTGAGCCAAGACTTTGACGAACAATTCTCATTGTTTTCCAGTTAAAGACTGACTTGGCATGGGCAGAACTGCGACACTGCTTTGGGCAACCCTGGACCAGCAGATGACAACGTGGGAGCTCCCCCAGTGTCTGCTCAGACACACCGAGCAGCAAAGGAACGAATGCACAGACACGCAGCTCCAGGCTTTCACGAGAAGAAGCACGCACAAGAGGGAGTGTCACAGCATCTTTGGCAGCCTTCCCAGACGCTGCCCCACACAGAAAAAAAGGCAGCTCCTTTTTCACCACTCCAAAGTGAGATCTCCATTTCCCCAAGCCACACCCTCAGGGACATCTGACATTTCTAGCATTGCTTGCCTGAAAAAACTCCCTGTTGGAGTTAAGTGAAGAGACCCCAGCCCCCCAGCTGCAGATTGAATGCTCTGGGGCAGCTCGGAGAATAAGGCAAGTCCTCCCTTCCCCTTCACTTCCAAACTTCCTAACTCCAAACACTAGGATTTCACCTGAAGCACCAAAAAACTCCTCCCATGAATGCTAGGCTCTGCTCACAAGTACAGGATTACGTGAAGGATGCTCTGCTCTGACCAGCTGATCCCATTCACTTCAAAATATACCCACGACCCAGCACCAACTCAATTGCCTTTACACTGAGGAAAAACAGGGAGGGATTTATGTCCCCCGAACAAAACGGGGAAGTTGATGGGACTTCAGTGCATATTTCTGTAATGGGAATCATGTGGCCTGGGAGAGGAGTAGTTTCTTATTCCCAGTTGCTCTCTGTATGGCAGCAGGGAGAGCTCGGGACTCCTCCTGCCTGAAGGTCACAGCTTTCTGACAACCCGCTGCCACTCGGCGCAACGCACGGTCCAGTGATCTGCACCATTTCTGACCAAGTACAGGAGGACCTGAGGAGAAGCACATCTGACCAGAATAGTTACCTGTGCTACAGAAGCTTTCGAACAGGATGCAGGGTTGCATTTTTAACACAGGGTTATCAGTCACCCAACTAATAAATGGAAGCGTTCTGCTAACACACATCACAGGCCAGCTGCCGGAGCCATTTCTACCTCCTCAGGAAAACAAAGCTTCTCGCACTTCAGGTTCCACAGGCTGGAGGGAAGCCGACACAGGCACGTTGCCCCTGGAAGACACAAGCAGGCACTGCATCAGTGATTTTAAACGAGGGGAAAGAAAAGCAGCCACAGGACTGAACACAGGTTAAGGGCAGCTGGGGCTTACGGCTTCCCATCAGTCAGGGCTGAGGTGGATGTTTGGATTCGCTTCAGCAACCCAGAGCTGCCATTGCACACTGGAGGGGCAGGTTCCCAAGAGAAACAGGGACTCTGGAAAGAGAACCTAGCAAAACCTCAGTGACACACCGAAGTGCATCCACGCCATCTCTGAATACAGATCCCTTCACAATCCTAACGCAATCCCTTTTCCCCACCACAGTCATCAAAGCATAGAGAACCAGAAGAGAAAAAAAAAAAAGACACGAATTTCAAACTTATTCTTTTAATGTCTTAAAAAGGTCACAAGATTGCTTTCAATCTTATTAATAAATTTTATTTGGACAAGTAGAGAACAACTTGTATCACAACAGCTTTAAACAACATGATTAAAGACTGCAGCACTCCAAGGAGGCTCACAGATATGTACAGTAAATGAAGAAAAACGTTGCACCTCAGAGCTGATCATGATCAAGTTAAAAATACCTGACTTAAAGTATATGTGCTAATAAATTTCCTTTAGGTCATGACCAGCATGAAAATAATTAGGACACAGGTACTCAGCAAAGTTTTCTGCTAATGGGTACAGCAATATGCTGCATTTAAGGATTAAAATCAAATTCTAGTTTAGTGTTAGCACTGAGCCCTTAAGAGAAATCCAAATTTCTACTTTCCCCATTTACACACATCAAAGCTATTCCCACTTAAGGGTGTGCCCAGCTGCACACAGATCAAGTCCTTGAACGATAAAAACTCTGAGCGCTAATACTGGAGGTCTTACATCCTGGCATAAATTTGCCTTTCCAGCCATTTCAGCTATCAGTTGCTATAGAAAATACTTGCTAAGTTAACTCCTCAGGAGAAACAATGCAGGTGTCTGGAAATCCCATCCTTTCTACAATGAAAATGATCTGCCAATTCAAGTTTCATTTGTTCAGGAAGACAGAAGATTTAAGGCTTCGGTGGCAAAAATAATCCTCTGAGCAGTGTTTTTCTACAGTCAAGCTGACATAATTATGTTTACTTTTTCTTGACTTAAAATCCCTGGTATCAGGTTTAGATAGCATCCACCTGTTAAGTCTGGCAAGAAAACTCTCCTTCCAAAGAGGTTGTCCTATATCAACCATTTTAGAAGCATGAGGATAGTTTGTTTCAATTTTTTTTTTTTAATTATAGCAACATTCAGGAAGTTTTTAATACGTTGATGAAGCAGTGCTCATAGCATCATCTGCGATTTTGGTACTGGCAGGGTGTATGCTTGCGAAATACTTGACATCACTGTCGTCGTCCATCTGAAGCGCCATAATTGTTTGCTCCACGGCCTCTTGATGCGAGTTGGCAGAGTTTAGAAAATACTCTAGAAGAGAAAACGCACAAGACTTATAGGAGGAAGAGACAGATACAGAACGGAGTTGTAGGATCCAGGAGGGGAACACAAAAATAATGAGGACAACCACCAAAACTACACGATAACAGCAAGAATGGTGACAGCCTTGGCACGGTTAACAGAGGATAACAAATCACTGCACATCAGCCGATCCACAGTAGCTGTCTACATATGATTACTCAGAGCCTCCAGCACACACATGACAGCTAGCAACAGCCCAGTTCGGAGTATGCATCCTTTGCATTGTCCAGTATTTTAAACATTTTGCATTTTAATTCATACCATTGCCATATTTCCTAAAGTTTTCCGTGCTAGCAATGGCAGTTCTCGAGCTGGTGTATGTTTCGAGGAAGAAAGTCACCAGAAACAAAGCATTTCAAGTGTAAATATAGCTGCTCTACAAAATGGCACAATATTTCTAATGCTATTTTCCATTGCAGTGCTTTGGAATCTGAGCACTGCTGACTCCTCTGGCATCTGCTATGCATTGAGGAGCCTCTCCTAAGCAAAGCTTGCAAATGAAGGCACTCCAGGGAAACTTTCTTCTCACTGCTACCATAAAATTTAAAGCAAACAGCAGCCATCTCTTCTACCCCAGTGAAAGAACAGATGCCAGGTTTCTATGGAAGGATTTTTCTTCTTTATCCTTATTATACGCTTCACAGTTCACACATACTCGCTGTACCCTGATCGCCCCCTATAACTTAGCTCATTCAGGGAAAATAGTGCAAGAAGAAAAAAGAAAAGGCTGGCATATGAGCATGAACTCTTTACTTTCCAGATTTATGGAACAGTGGCTCTGATAACACAACAAGGTTTATGGTTTTATCTCAGCCAAGGCAGCACCCCACACCAAACAGGCTGTAAAAGCTCGTCTGACCCACATCTCACGCTGCTGCTTCTTTCCCAGCTGAGCATAGGGAAGGGAAGCGACAAAAAGATAAGAGTCAGCCCACTGCAACTGTTTCTGACCACTAACCTTTCTCTAAAAGCGTTTGCTTTAATGTTTTTGCAAGCAGGACTCGAACATTTGGAACCCTGTCAGATGCCAAGTGTAGCAAGTGTGGCAACAGATGCACAGCAAACTGGTCCATGGGCAGGCAGTCATCTTCACTGATAGTCTGGCAAGGAGACAGAGGCAATTTCATTAGATTTCAGCACCGTGAAGATAAAATCCCAACACATAACCAGAACTGACAGATCTTATTACTTTCCTAGCATGAATACAGTATGGAGTATTCACTAGGTTTTAAAATGTGGTACAGTACTTAATAGCACCAAGTCATAAATGATGCAGCACATTAGGGCTGAGGAAATTCAGGCTTAGTTAGAGGCTCATTTTATTTTGTATGAAGTCTAGTAACTCATTTTCAATCACTAACATTTGAAAGCAGGAGAAAAAAAGTCAAAGGCTTCCTGCCTTATCTTTTAACACAAATTTTGTCTTCGTTGTAACTAGGTGTCATATTAAGGCAAGAACAGTTTGTCTCAATAAACATCCACTGTAACCCAACATGCTTCTCTAAATAAGCTCAACGCTCACATTTCTCTAAACGCTTCAAAGCGCTGCCCTATTTAAGCAACTGTCATGATGGCTCACGGACAGCACTTTTGCTACAGCCTCTACATTTCACCATTTCTTTCTGCTTATTTTGCAGAGAATACTTTGGTTTTGACCAACCTACACTAGCTGGCTACAGAGGTACAAGCAGCTCCGAGAACTTGATTTCTGAATGATAATGCAAAAGGGTGTCCAGCTGCTGAAGCATATTATAAAATCTCACTTCACGCTGAGTAACAAAGCAGCTTCCCAACTCAGGGATTATTTTAATGACTTGGTTTTACATCCAATATCAGATCTGACAACCCGAGGCCGATAGCTAAGCTGAAGATGCACGCTTGCTCATCTATGGGGCAATGCTTGAGGATGCAGCCATCAAATCCATTTCCTTGGCAACAAGTTCTCAAACATTCATGAAAAAATTGTCAACAGACAGCTTAAAGAGTTCCAGGTGCTCATCTCCCCATAATTCTTCCCATCAAAATAATAATTGTATTATTATTAATGCATTAAAAATAATCCCTCCTCCAATAAAAAAAAGCAAAGACGTTTCACCTGGCAGATGAAGACAAAAGTCTGCCGACCAGACCATTTGCGGCATCTACAGAACTTTTCAACAAGCTCGTTCATGAGGTCTACCACAAAGGTTGATGTTGAAGCCATGTACAGCTTTTTTACCATTTCACTAACCTAGAAGAAATGGGAAGGAAGGAAGGAAAAAAACGTTTATTTCTGACCACCAGCTCTCAGAAGTCTGAAATCCCGAATTTCCTCAGGTTACTTTACCAGCTTGTACGAAATCCAGCGGACAGAAGACACTTTATCTGCACAGAGGCTGAACGCGATAGGTCGCAAGTAGTCATAGATGTCTCTGGCGCTGTACAGGTCTAGAAGCAAGATCAGCTGCCTGCAGGACGGAAGAACCACCAGGCAGGGAATATTAGAATAATGAAAACTTTATCTTTAACTGCAAAAAGAGTCATTTATATGTTCAAGATTGAATTCAAAAGACCCTGTGATGAGTCATTAAAGTGTGCTCATTTCATCATTCCTACTCAAGAACGCTACTGTAATAAACGCTGTAAACACACTCCTTGTTTCATCAAGCAAACTGTGGGATCCTAAGAAACTTCAGGCTGGACAGAACCTCAAGGAGTTCCTGGTGAGCTGCCCTAAACTCCACCATCTTTCCACGATGATGGCAAACAGCCCTGCTGTGACATGGGCCAGCTCCGTCAGCACACTCAGTTGCAGCCCCTGTAGACATGGATGGATCATCAACCACCACTGAATTCTACTCTAATCTAAGCAGAGGCTTGGAAAACCTTATGAGTAAAGACTGAGGTGCAGAACACAGTACCTCAGCCTTCTCTGCATCTCCCATCACTAAACTACCCACATTCTTCAGCCACAGCTCTATTTTCCTTTCCTTTACTCTTTCATTGCTGACATAGCTGTAGAAACTCTCGTTGCCCCTGACAGCCCTTGCAAGCCTCAGCTCTAGCTGAGCTGTGGCTTTCCTAATATAATGCCACATGCCTGGGCAACGTTTCTAAATGCCTCCTTTGCACCCTGTTGCTGCCTTCACCTCCCGGATAATCTCTATTTGCTTTCAAGCTGAGTTATGCGTTCCCTTCTTAGCCAAGCTGGGCTCCTGATAAATCTCTTTGCTTCTGAGCACCCAGATGGACCATCCTTTCATTTGCAGGACGCTGTTCTTAAAAATCTGTCAGCTTTCCGAAGCAACCTCACCCTTCAGAGATGCCTCCCACCAGAGATGCCATTCCACCTACCAGTTCCACGAAAAAGCCAAAATCAGCTTACACGAAGTAAAAACAAATGTCTTAAAGCATCATTTTTCCATTAGTTTCATCACTGTAAAATTTGTAAACACCCACAAGAATAAAAACAAGCAGCCAGAAAACCACGTACTCAGCCAGCTCTGCACGGAAACGCCAGTTCCTGCTGTTATCAGTCACTAGGAATTCCTGGAGCTGATAAAGATACTCTCGTCTTTTGTCGAGATGAAGGAGCTGTAACAGTAAACATAAGTTTATGTGGAGAAATGCAGCTTATGAACAACCAGGCACAAGAGCTTTAAAATACAATTAATGAAACACTTGTTTTGATTCAAAATAATTAATCTTTAGCAATAGTGTTGCTTTTCTGGGCTGAGCTCTATCATGCTTTAGTCAGTAAAATCGCATGGGGCATTATGAAAGCAAAATCTGATCTCGTCTCTACTTGTACTCTAGGAACCCAGAAGGGTAAGTGGTAAAGTAGTGATTTTTAAAGGTTTTTATGATTCGTGTATTTCAGTTCCAAAAATGAGGCAGTTACAGAAAAGTTTGAGAATTAAGTTGCTGCAGAGAGCTTAGAGGTAGCAAAAAGAAATTTAACTGAGTCCCCTAGCACCTGTGCATTGAATAAACAGAAAAGAATGCAGAAGATTTGTGATGCGGATGTTAAATACACCCCAGCATTCAACAGATACCTGACTGGGTTCCCATCAAGAGTTACACTGGTGTTATGTTAAACAGCAGGCACACACAAAAATTATTTCATTGGACCAAAGATGAACACAGACGTACCTTCAGAAAGTCATGCAAGTGTTTAAGCACACCTATCCTAACTTCATCTAGGTCTTTTAAAAAGCCATTGAACACAGGAACTAAATCTCCAGCTGTAAGCTGGTCTCCAAGGATGACGGCAAGTTCGTGGATGGAAAATGCTAGTGTCCGCCGAACTTTCCACTGAAATAAAGAAATGAATAAATTGATAAATAATTTTCATCTCTGGATCATCTGATATGTTCCAATTTCAAACTGACAGTCAGCATCTTTGCTGGACTTAAGAGAGAGTATTTACAAATCCAAGACAAACGATAGTCTCATTTCCTGCACCTGAATATCTCAGAATTCTTCGCCTCAAATCTTTTCGCTTAAATCAGTCCCACGCTACCATTCTTTTACTTGTTTAACTTATAAAACAGAACAAAAAATATATCCCACACTACTTCAGCTGGCACCTTTTAGCTTCCCTAATAGGTAAAGATTCACCCACAGAGAGCGCCCAGTAGTCCAAGGACTGGTAAGTGCATTTTCACTCCATTTGTTGAGTGAAAGCTCCATGTTATAATTTTTAAAAGCATCTAGTTGTGCCATTAAGTAACATCTCTTCTTTAGCACCTTCCAATTATTATGGGTACTATCCCTTTACCTGGATTTGGTGATTCAGTCTTAACCCAGATGAGAGTGGCGATGAAACTGAACAGTTTTGAAAGCAGGGTAATTTATTTTTATGTGTGTTTTAAATTTATTAGCTGGTTGCTTTTAAAGGCTGCGGAACAGTTAGGAAAATATGAGCAATAGCCACGTATAAAATTACTCACTACATATCACTGAGAATTGCTGCTCTGACATCGCAAGCAGCAAGTTCAAAAGAGGTGAAGTAGTCTGAGAATGCCTCAAAGAAAGAGACAATCTCCAAAAAAGGAAGGAACAGAGGACTGGGAAACAACTGCGAAACAGTAAAATGCACAAAGCCACCTCCTCACCACCTGACAAGGAAAATGCTGCTATTTCCAGCCTTTGTTTTTAAACCAGCGATGCTGCATTGTGATAGTGATGCTATCCCCTTATGACTAACTGGATACAGCATCAAAAGGCCACCAGATCCTGGCGTGAGGCTGACTCACCAAGCTCCAGACATGCCTGCACGGGCACATGGCTGCTCACACACAGCCCCACAGCCCGGATTCTCAGACCGAGGAGAATCACAAGCACTGCCGTGGTGAGATCTCAAGCAAGCAGAAGAGATCAAAGACCTTTCCTCACATTGCCAACAGAGATCCAGCTCCACAAATGCACTCCAACTGCCCCATTTCCTCGTTGCCCGAACACCACACACCCCCACTTGTACTTCAGCTCATTATATGAACACCTAACATTAGCAACAGGGAGCTCCACATAAAAAGCAAAGCAACCAACGCCCACTAAACAAGAGAAGTGATCCTAAACCTTCACATTATGCTTTTTTTTTTTTCCCCAGATTTTCTTGAGCTTACCTGCATGTCAGACGCCAGAGTCTCATAGGTATCTTTCAAGCAGTGCCAGTTCTGCCTGCCCAATGTCAGCGCCACGCCTGGCAGGCTGTAGGCACAGTGTTTGGCGATCTCAGTATCAACGGTTTGTGCGCGAGATGGATCGGTCATTGATAAATACTGATCCAGCAAGGCCTGAGGTACAACATCCTACAGCAAGAGAAGGGTAGAGAGTTGGTATCATTTTCAACACAACCTCCAAAGTTGATTAAGATTCCAGGAACGCCATCAGAAGAACATTTTTTCCACAACTGTAGAGAATTATTTAACTGCAGGCTCTTAATAAGAACGCAGAAGTTTTATATTTCGTACAACGTTCCACCAAAAAAGTTCCCAAGAAATGATGACATGTCTGGAGGCTATCAGAAAATATACAGACCGACATAACAGATGAGCGGTGGGTGGATCACTGTCTACTTCGGCAAAGCAGGAGGTTGAAGAGACTACATTTTTACCTTTCCACAAACATTCAGTCTCACAGGCTGTACAAATTGCCTATTTTAACTCATCCATAAAATGAGCAGAAGAGCAAACGTTTCAAAAATTGTTTTGCTGTTCCTCTCAAAAGCTTGTCTTTTGGGGGAAGAGGAGAAACACGAATTAAAATCCTGTGGTTGGGAGGAATTGGGAGACAGATTATAGTCACCATGAAGGAAAAGGTTTCTCCAGAGGCAGAGAACCCTGATGAAGACCCATCTTTCTCTCCACCGAGGAAATTAAAGCATCTGAAACGAACTTTTTTGAAAGCCTCTGTGTTGTTTTTCACCACCATCTTTGCTTCAGCTGTTGTCACTTCATCTCAGGCACTGACTCTGCCCAGGAGCATTTCCCCAGCACACAGCTGCTGAATAGCTCAGCTCCCAGCAGCAGCCGGAGTGACTGAGGCTCCCACTCAAAGAGTCGCGGTGTGCGGGGTGTCGCATGTTATACTGAACTCCAGAACAACAAAAATTCCCTCAGAAAAAAAATGACAGAGCCAGCTTGAGTTTAATGAAATGCTTTCACACCTTCTCTTCAAAAAGCTGTCACGGGATGAGGGTGCTTCCACTCAAAACATTTAACAAAAAACCTCGTTTCCTTAATAACCTGATTTCCGTTACAGAACGGCTCCCACAGAAAATGAAACCCAACGAAACCAGAACCTGGAAGTCTACGATAGTTGTTCTTGCATCAAACAAAAAAAAACCACTGTCATCTCTTATACATAATTAAAACAGAAGCAACTGCCAAATTAAGCCATTATCTCTGGAAACACTGAGTATTTTTAAATTACTTACTTAAGAGGTTTGCCATATTTTAGAGAAATTACATACAAAATGACTTAATGAGACTGACTGCATCAGACTGACAGCATAAAAGAAGTCTCCGCATTTATTTAAAAATCCTACTACTCTGACATACGCAGGAAAAACAGAAATCACAGTCATTTACCTGTACTTTGGATTTTCTTTCTTCATCAGGACTGAAACTACTATTGGTGCTCAAATCCGAGTCATTATGGATATAGTGAAGTGTGGAATCCATGTTCTGTTAAAAATAGACAAAAACATAAAAATTCATTTAAGGATTAAAACAAAACCGTCAACATCAGGCACTGCTACCCTCAGCTCAGGGCCTTTGTCTTAGATTAAAGAAATGCATGTTTTACTATCAAATCCAATTTTGATGCAGCCTGAAATCAGAAGTCTTATTAGATAAATCTTTCTGCTTTAAATTTCAAACAAGGACTCCTCCTAATCTGCTCCATTTTGGTTCTGAAGGAAGGAAAATCACAGGAGAGGACTACCTTTGAAACTGCATTAAGGAAAATGTAAATAATATGTGGGTCACATCGCTTCTTCCCCGAAGGGAAAACGAGAAAACATCTGTAGTGGATTTTGTTGGATTTGGTGCTTTGCATTTGTGCTAGGAAAAGGTCAAAATAAAGCCACTCTTACACACAGGAGTGGAAACTGATGATGCTGTTGCTCCTTTCCTGGAGGTGATTACTCTATAATCATCTCCACAGATGAGCTTCACCTTATAAAGCAGTGCCCGAGTGGACAATGGCTGTTGGCACCAGTCTTCAAACCTCTCAGCAGTTGTTTTTTTAAGCAAATTGGGTTTTTTGGGCAATCACTCAAGCATCCTGGGTGCATATCTGTGCCTTGAAGATAAGGACGAAGGCTCCAAGTCTGTTTCAGAACTGGAACATGATGCAAAGGTTTGATGCGCTATGATCAGCTGTGTCACTTTCTGTATCAGTGGAGTCCTCCAAATGCAGTGAGCTTTGCATCATCAGCTTGTGAATTTCAAGAAGTATGAGAAGAATATTTGAAATGCAGATCAGGCTGCTGTCTGGTAGAACAGGGCAAAGACCTTTGTGCCCGGTATGATCCAGATTATCTATAAACACCGCAGGGTGAGCTCTCGGGTCAGTATAAGCTCCAAAAGCATGCCAGCTCTGCGAGCTGTTCAGATCTGTTTGATAACAAGACTATAAGCACCTTCAAAAAACTATAAGCACCTTCAAAACAGCACCCATGATACCACCTGCCTTCCTTGGTTTGACTTCAGACACTCGCTTTTCCTCGTCCATGACCTGCTTTCATCCAAGCACTGATTTTCAGCATCACCTCTGTTCCTGCAGGTGCAATTTACCCTCTGTTTCCTCCGTGTTACCTGCACACACTGAATTGAAGAGTGCAGAGCCACAACATCAGAACATAGCAGGGTTTAGTCTTAAACTTTCTGCATCTCAACCTGGTGAGCGACCACCTCCGAGATGCCAACAGTCAGGGCAGAAAGCCAACACACGGAGAGCAGGGGCCAGTCCCAGGGGTCCAGATTGGAGCCCCCAGCCTCCTCGTGGCACCCCCCCTCTTCGTAGAGGGAGGTATGTGAGCCCGACAGAGATGGGCTGATTGTATTTGAGTTTCCTATCCCTTTATTCGCCTCCTCTTGCTCCCTCTGCCTTCAACCAAAAAGAGGGGATGCCCACACTCATCCTCTGAAATCTTGCAGAGAGCAGACAAACTAAAGAAAACCAAAATGGCTGTTCTTGAGAAAAAAAATGAAAGAAGGAACCTCACACTCAACCAACAAGCTACATCTATGTTCCAAAGCCTTATCTGCTCTCTTTATTATATCTTTTTTTTTTCATTTAAATAGAGAATCTCTAGCATTTAGCTCTAACTCACTCAGGAGCCTATACAGCTGGAGGAGGACAAGCAGTTTGATTTTGCTTTGTGTGCAGAACTGTGAAGGCTGCTTTCAAATATAGAATACTCTAGCCTGATTTTTCTAAAGCTCCCAGTTCAGTTCCCCTACCGATTCTTCGCTGCACCGAGACCTAAAACAAAATAAAAATCAAAATGAAGCAACAACAAAAAGACCTCAGCCACCTGCGAAAATCAGAGCTCTCTTCACTGCCAGAGGCAACAGGCCACTCGCCCAACAGATCACAGCTTGATGCCCAAATTCTAGGTCACCTCTGTGACATCCCTTCACTTGTAAAATAAGCATTTGGTTCAGGGCCAGAAACAAACAAGGAACTGGCAGATCACGAGCATCCTTTCAAAGAGCAAAACTGAAGCATGTGAAAACAATGTATACCAAAAACGTGACACGTTCTTACCCTTTGTCAGCACCCTGTTCTGTAAAGCACTAAAATGCAAGCACAGGTCCCTCTGAACAAAGACTACCCTCATTATTCCCCAAAATCAGAAGGACAGGATTCATTCACGCTGTCCTTTTCCAGGTTAATATTAAAAAATTGACTACAAAGGATGCTGTGATAAAGAAACACATCAAGCAGGATATCAGGATTTGGGGTGTGTGCTTTTGGTTTAAAAAAGGACAAACACATTTGCAGTGTTACATTATGACTGTGTATACAGAGCAGTACCCAAACACACACAACATTCCTCCACTCACCAAATGTTTTTGGGTTCTACAGTCCAACAGCTTAGATGAAACGTTAATTATCATCTAGAAACGCTGCTCTAATTAAAGAGGGCTGAAAAAGCCTGCACTGGGCTGACGTCAGCTCCTGGACTTCTCACGGACACTTATCAAAATGTCATCTGCACATGCCATTTACGCAACATGGTTCAACAAATCACTTGTTGTAGATAATGGAAATTGTATTTGGGAACCATTGCTTTCTATTTAATTACAAGTTGCAGAACTACGTGCAGTGACCAGTTGTTTTTGACGTAGTGTTTTTGACACTGTAGGTAACAGAAAATTAAGAGTAGTAGTATCAAATACCAGACTTCAGGCAGGCTAAGGACAGTGGCAGAATGGTGAAAAAAGAGGTGCAAAAACAACCAAAAAAACCTTCAAAAGTTTCCTAGTTGCTAGAATAGTTTCTCTTTCCACTATCCACACAACATTCTACATTTCAGGTCCTGAACTTCTCTAAACTACCATAAAACCCTTCTCCAAGGAGCATGGAAACAACCTACCTCTTTCTGCACACCAAAAAAAAAAAGAGGGAGCAAGGGAGGGCAATGCAGTGGGTACATTCACTTACTGTCAAGCAGGACTCTGTTATAAGCAAGGCACTTGCACAGTAATAAGCTGCAGTAGTATTAAAACATCTTAAAATATGATAGTCACAACAAAGATGTTAATGGAAACAATTTCAAGAATTTATCTGGATAAACACAAACCCAGCAAAAATAAAAATACCCCAAACGACTCATTTTTATTTTAGTAGCTGGCGTTTCGATCCCAGCCAACAAAACCAAACATCACGCCAGCCAAAGGAGGAAGCTTTTGACTGCAATTCCTGCACAAATACAGAATACAGCTCTATTACTGGAGCCCTGGAAATCTGAGTGGGGAAAAAAACAGAAGCACAAAGCACACATCTTACCTCAACAGCGTCACCGATTAAAGGCACGATATCACCCAGGATAGGTTTAAAGTTCTGTTGGTCACTGATGGTTAGCTCAGCCTGGGAGTCTGTTCCCTTGCCCACGCTGCTCGTCGTCTCTTCCTGAGGGTCCAGACTGGATGCTCTGAGTGCAGCAGACAGCACCTCCACTTGTGCTGCAGCATAGGAAAAAGAAGAAAACATGAGGGGCTGAGCTGCAATAAACTTTTAGCAAGGCCACAAAGCAACTTTTAGACATTGACTAATAACTTGAAGAACAGCTGAAGAGCTACACAGACAACGAATTCAAGATCTAGACCGAGTTCTCATAGCAACGCCAGCTGGATCTATGTAGGGAGGCCCTAGACCCCAGAAACTGTGCAGGACAGTTTCTTTATACTCCTTGTGCCTCCACACCACTAAGGCAGGCTGCACTGCTTGATGTCCTCTCATCAAAGGGTGCGTTAGCACTTCATGCTCTGCCATCCACTCTTTTGAAAGAGATCCAGCAGTTCTGAGACTCCTCTGCTTTCCAACCCTCTGCCTCCTGCTAATTAAAAAAAAAAAAAAAAGATAAAAAACCCACAACTTCTGTTGAGCAATGTTGAGCCTGACTGAAGCGGATCGGTATCACGAGCAACCTTCCCTGCAAGCAGCACAAAGTTCAGTGCAGATTGATTTATGTTGTCTTCTTTTCCTCTACCTCCCGAGCCATTACATTTACCCAGCCGTCCAGCAGCTCTGCTCGGCAGACAAATGGCTTTCCTAAGGTTTCTTAAAGGCTACGCTCATTAAATGACAAACAACACGCTTGTGTCCAATCTCACTTTGCCATACCAAGTTACAGAATCTCTTGCTCCAGTTTTTTTGATAGTTACCAACAAGAATTAGACAAAAAGTTGGGCTCATTTGTAGATAGAAGGCGTTTTTTCTGTGCAATATATCCATTACAAGAAGCACAACTGTAACTCAACACAGTCTCAGCTAGGAAAAATTGTATAACACTCAGCTGGTTGAGTGGTTTCTAGGTGAGGTCTGCTAAGCAGAAGCAAAGATGATTCTTTTCGATATGCAATGCCTGCTCCAGAGCTGGGTCAAGTTTCTAAAATATCTGGAAGATTTTCTTTCCCTAAAATTACTGCAATTCACCTCAACAGGAAAAAGCTACGGAAAATCAGACACTTCAAAAACGAAGCCAACACCATAGCAATAATTCCACCAAAAAAAAAATCCTAACATAATAATGCACCTTTCATGTATAATCACAGCATAGCATTAGGAATTTCACACTAGAAGTCTTAAGGTTAACAAAAGCTTGCTCCAACTTCTCTATTCGAGTGTTACTCCACTGACAATAATCCTCAGAACCTCAGGGTCCATGAGAGTGAACGGGATCAAGGTCAGTAAATTTCTCCAAAACAAATCAAATGAGAAAAAAAAACACACCTCACATACGGAAAGCAAAACCCCAAAATCCACCAACTAAAAGCCATGCAAAATAGGCGGACGTTTCAGAGCCTTTGCTAAGGCAAGATATGCCAGCCAGAGTGCTAGTTTATTCTCATTTAGAGAAACCAAACAAGAAAATTAAATGGAATTATATCCTGCCACACATCGAGGAGACATTTTTCACGAAGGCTTCTTTGGACACCACAAACTGCTTAAACCCTGTCTGGAAGGCACCAAATGCCTCCCTATTTTATTTTTTTTTTTTGACTGCTCCTCCATAGGTCCTGTCACACCCAGGGAAGGCTGCCAATTCACTGGAAGGTGAATTACCTGAAATCCATAAATATCTTAAGGTCCTAGCCAAAATAAAAAGCCAAATCCACGTAAGACTAGGAAGTGATGAAGTATAAAGCAGGACAAGAAACAGAGACTGCTTGCGTGAGTATGTGCTCATGTTTGCAAGGCTCCAGGCCTTGAAGATCCTGAAACTCAAGAGCATCCTGATGAGCTGTCTTCTCTGCTGGGGCACATCCCCTCATCGTGGCATCACACACCCTTCTCACTGCAGGGGCTGCTTCTCCTCCCCTTCTTTCACAAAGAGTTTGCACTGGTAAGACAGTCAGCGTTCACTAGAACTTAAACCATCCTCTAATTAATTCTTTCTTCCTCTGACTTCAGGTTCAGGCACTTTTTAGCACGGAACTTTTTACTCTTGGTTACTGCACCCACATCCTAAAACAACTGGCACAACCTTTGAATTCAAAAATCCTTTTTTACCTGGCCTTATTACACACTCTGCTCCTCAGGAGTTTCTGCCCTTTCAATATACTGCACTGCCGTTGTATGTTTCTCCTGATGTTTCACGAGAAGACACGAGTATTTCTAAGTGGCACTTCTTTCTCGTGCCTTCCCCTATGAAGGTGCAAGCAGGTGAGAAAGCAGCACCTCTACACAATGTACAGGGGCGAGGTGTGAAGTAGAGGGGAACGTGGAATATAGGAAGAAAGGGAAATGGAAAAAAAAAAGGGAAGCAGGAGGGGAAATGTGTATGGAGGAAGGGATTCAAATGCAAATGTCCAGTGGTTCCTGTGGCTGGGTATGCAGGGAGAAAAGAGACAGACAGACCGAAGTCAGGGGGAAGAGAAGAGAAAATTCACTGCATGCTCAGTCTTTGTTGTCAAGAACCAGCAGACTCGGAGTACAAAGCTCATAAAAAAGCAGTGGCTGGTCTCAGAGGAAAAACATACAAACCCTAAGTAACACTTGGGACCGGGACTGTTTGGCAAACAGTTGCAGGACAAGTGATACTGAAGATGACAGTAACCTGTGAAATTAAGAAATTTTGTAATATTGCCACGAGGATAACAAATTGAGACAAACTTCAGACTGAATATTTAAACCACTGCTTTGCAAAAACAGCCTCAGATAATTACGAGAGAAATATTCCTCCTTGTACTGCCAGAAGCAAGGAGGCAGGGTCAGGGCTCCAAACTTCTTGCCCACCCCCCCATTACCACAGTATGCAGAGTGTAAGTCCCAAATCATCGTCATTAAGTCAGCTACTAACAGATTCAGGTCTGGACGCCCATCGCTTTATGTATGCTTCAGTGTTTCAGTGCTCATTCTATCAGTTTTGGTCTCGTTTTTTAATGCCTCAACGCACTGCTAAATTAAAACTGCAGTGTAAAATTAAAAGCAACGCTACCCAGTCAAAACAGGCGTGTTGTGAAGTTCTGGCTTCTGAAGTATTTGGATGAAATTATGAGAGCACATGCGAGGGAAAGAAGCGAACCAAGCAGCTCTGCACTGAGTGCAAGGTGTTCAAGTTGTGTTTCATGGGGCTTCAGTACACAGCCTCGACCAAGTCAGAGGTTCTGAAGGGTCACTGCGTAACTCAGGCCAAAACAAAGAAACAAACCAGAATAAATGGCCCTGGTAACCCCAGTTCAAAGCCTTCCTAAACTCATGGGCACTTGGCACTCATGGTGTTGACAATCTAGTTTTCTTCTCCTGAAATGCACCAGCACAGGTCAGCAGCTGGACAAAACACCTCTTGGCAGAGGGTCAAAAAAAGAGCTACAAAACAAGGCCCTGGGACAAGACATGAGAACACTTGACAGAAACAACCCCATAACACAAATCTGGATGCACAACACATTGCCTACATCAATCTTAATGAAAACTGTTTAAGGTATCTTTTGTAACTGGACAGAGCTGTGCGAAAGTTTTAACAGTGGCCTTCAGAGACGGGTTATTTAAAGACTGGGATCATCAGTAAGGCTGATTTTTTTTCCTCCTTCCTTAGAAAGACAGACTGCCCACAGCGTTCTTAAAGTTTTAAAAAGAAATTTTTTAAAATCTGCTGATTTTACAGTAGACCAGCTAGAAGTAATCCAAAGTGGATCTGAATCATATTCTTAGCATATCACCCAACTAACAGAATAAAAAGCAGTTCAAAGCAGTAACAGGTTGTTCTAAAACATCTGCTTTTCCCCACTCCAAACTTCCCCCCCTTGTTCCTTCCTACTTTTTCCTGTATAGATGCATGCTTTCCTCTAGGGATTCTTCAGCTTCAGAATCATTTGCTTTCTTCCTCAGTGGTAGCTCTGGATTTTTTCTAGCTGTAACCCTCGAAGTTGATGTGCCTTAAGATTTATTCAGCGTATGAGTTTCAAGGACACCTATCTCCAGGAGGTAGGTGTGAAACAGCCACATCATTTTAGCCCAGGAGGCATCTCTGAGGTGATACCGTACCAGCTAGTCAAGCTTTTAAAATGCAAGATGTGTGTTCACTTCAAAAAACTCATCTTGGATCAATTTTCCACTTGGCACACTGAAGTAGACAACATGAGACTGCAATAATCAAGATCTTATAGAAAAATCCATAAGACTGATTCATTAAGAACAAAATAGGCAACTCATAAAATGAAAGCCAAGTTTCTCGTATTTTGGTGTTTCAAAAAACCTTTATCTGCTTTGTTTTGCACGTGTGCTAATTAGAAAATCATATCGCAACCTACAGCTTATACCGCTGAGCCATCTATTTGATTGCACTGTCAAAAGAGGCAGTTAAAATTTTATAGTGCTAGGTGCATTCAGTTTATGGAAGGGATTATGCTACCTTGAAACATTTTTATACAAATGCAAGTTCCATTTTGGTACATCATCACTTCTCCCACTTAAATCAAAATAGAAATGATTTCTTCAAGGACGAGGAGAAAGTAGCTCTGCTGACTCTGAGATAAGGTTCAAGCCCAAACTGCTAACACAACACACACACACCTCCAAACACCAAAAATGCTTCAGTATCTTTACAATACCTTTTACATCTGGATCGTCTATGTGGGGTTCCAAATTTTCTATCATTTCTTCCAGCTCTTTCCTTGTTGCCATAGGAATGTTTGGAGACACCGGCATTGTGAGTTCCTGAATTTCTCTATCGAGTATTATCTCAGAGGTCTGCTGAAGCTCAAAGTCAATATCTATCTCAGGAAGTGGAGTCCTCCAGAAATGAAAGGAGTTGTACAGTTCCTGCTCTGAAAGAGAGGTTTCCTGTGAACTTTGCCCGGCCTCCCGCAGTCCTGCTGTACAGTGATGAGAACTTCGCTCGTTCTCGTCAGCCGTTTCCCCGCATGGTTCTGAAGATGAAGTGCAATGAAAGGGTGACTCCGCCTGGAAATCGCTTTCCCGCTGCGAGTGATTTGCCACTGCATTTTGATCTCCCACGGCATTTTCAAGTTTTCTTGCAAAATCATCACTATCGACACGTGAAGACAGATCCTCTGTTCTGTTGTGCTCATCCTCTGCTGTGACATCTTCTGGGGTTCTGATTTGTTCACTGTTGAGTGACAAAGCAAACAGACTATTTAAAAAAATAAACTTGTTGCAAACAGTTATTTTTGAAAATTCATAAAGATACTATCAGCTTGTTATTTATCACATTATATTTACTTACAGCATAGCAAAATTAATCACAGAACCAAAGGATAATGGTTGAGATTAGAAGGGACTTCAGGAGGTCATCTGGTCCAAGCCCCTTGCTCAAGCAGTGACACCTTGGCCACGTTCAGAAAGGTTTTGAAGATACCCAAGGAGGAAGGCTCCTCAGCCTCCCTCGACAACCTGTCCCAGTGCTCAGTAGAGCTCACAGCACAGAAGTGCCTCCTGATGTTCAGAGGGAAGCTGGGCTCCACTCTGTGCCCACTGCCTCTTGTCCTGGCACTGGGCACCACAGAAAAGAGTCTGACTTCAGGTATTATACATTAATAACATCCCCTCCCGAGCCTTCTCATCTGTAAGCTGAACAGTCCCAGCTCTGTTTATCCTGTCCTGACAGGATAGATGCTCCAGTCCATCATCCTCTAGCCCTTTGCTGGACTTCCTCCAGTTGTTCAGTCTTTGTCAGGTTTGCGAGAACTCAGCACAGCACTTCAGATGCATCCTTACCATTGATGAGTAGATGGCAAGGATGATCCTTCCTTGACCTGCCAGAAACATTCCTAAATGCAGCCCAGGATACCACTAGACTTCTTTACCACAAGGGCACGTTGATTCACATTCAATTTGGTGTCCACCAGGACCCCCAGGACCTTTTCTGCTTTCCAGAGCTGTCTTCCAGCCAGGCAGCTCACACCATGTGCTGGTGCCTGGGGTTGTTCTTCTCCAAGTGCTAGACTGTGCACTTCCCCTTGCTGAACGTCACAAAATTCCTGCCAGCCCGTTTCTCCAGCCTTTCAAGATCCCTCTGGATGGCAGCACAACCCTCTGGTGTCTCAGCTGCTCCTCCCAGTCTTATGTCACCTGCAAACTCACTGAGGGTGCACCTTGCCCGGTCATCCAGATCATTACTGAAGATGTTGAACAGAACTGGACCCAGTATTGATCCCCTGGGGCACACTGCTAGTTACCTCCAACTAAACTTCATGCCACTCATCACCAGCCCCTGATCCTGGCTCTTCAGGCGGTTTGAAATCCACCTCACTGTCCACCCATCCAGCCCCATAAGTCAACAACAGCTTCTCTGTGAAGATCTTATGGAAGATGGTGTCAAAAAATCTCACTGAATTCTACGTAGACAATATCTGCTGTTCTCCCCTCATCTACCAGGTAATTTTTTGTAAATAACTGAAAATTCTGGTCGTCTGTTCAGTAAGATGAGAAGTTCCCGATTTTTCCAAGATTTATGCAGTAAAGTTAACTTTCTGAACTTGAAGTTCACATAGAAGAAAAAACAAGGAGAAAAAATAATCTGTAGATTTAGGAAATTCTTTACCTGTTTTCCTGTGAAGAACCATGATCCTCTGGGTTTTTACCATCTTCTTCTTTAAAATACTGACCACTGCTGGAGGGATTAGCAAAAGTTGATATGAAAGGCCCCAGAGATTGAAAAGCAGCTTGACGGACCTAGTGGAAAGGGTCCAAGAAAAAAAAAAAAAAAGAAGTTATATAAATAGTGCTATCCTACAAAACATAAGAGACCACTGTTAGGAGGACCTAAGGGTTGTAGATCTATGAAGGAAAGCAACAGCAGAGGCTCTTTTCTAGAAAAGCAAGCCAGCTGTACATCTAGACTGATAGGTGAAAAACGTTAAGAAAAAACAGCGTAAAAACATTTAAGTCACAGGTAACTGTATGTTGACAGGCTCATTCCCCACAACCAAAGAAATTATTTAAATATCAGAAGTATAAATTTGAAAGCTCAGTTAAGAATTTTAACGACCTGGAAGGAAAGAGTTGTGGTGTGGCAAAAACACATTTCAGTATCATGAATTTGACTTATGACAAGCTTAGTATTTTTTCCCTTTTGAGTTCATTACATCCTTCATTTGCTCCTCTCCTTTCTCCTGCTATTTATTCTTCCCCTCCCACCACTGATCCTATCTATGTTCATATCTATTATTAGATTAATTCTGCTGGGCCACACCTCGCATGACTTTTTTTTTTTTTTTAAACACAGCTTGCAAAAGTTCACTTTTGGCTCTTTAGAAGTAGTCTGCTCAACAACCTCAGTGTTTGAAGAGTAGACCATGAGGACAAAAAGGAGATGGTGATACGGACCTGAGAAATATCAGTAAATAGCATCTAGTTTTTTAGATCTGTTGATGATTTTTAGCAACATGAAGTCACAGGTAGTTCTGTGACTAAGAAAAGCTGTCCTAGTGACATAATTTTTCTTACATACAGTGGAAATGTGAGGAAATCTTTATGCCTATTGACAAACTAAGCATTCCAACAAGAATTGCTCAAGATGTGTGAAACCCGTGGTATCCATACCTATGGGGAGAAGTTACATACGGAATACCACAGTAAAAACCTTAAACATTAACAGTTATTCAAGAAATAAAAAACAGTTCTTACCCATCGTGAAGGATCACTAATCAAATTAATAAAAAGGGTTGACAACTTCGTCCGTCGGACTTCTTGTGATGTTGCACAAGAAACGGCCATGAAGCATTCAGCGCAGGCTTTTCGAACTCCCCACACGTTATCAGAGCAGAGCTGGAAAAACCTCGGCAACTGTTCAGGACATAGCAAGTTTGCAAGTCTTGGCAGACAATATTTGTTTCAAAGTGGGTTCTTTTTTCCTATCCACTTCCTTCATCAAGTTCTCTGCCCTCATACTCAACAGATGAATTAGTTTAACTAACTTCACATGACAAAGAACACGCAAAACAGCATTTTTCGTTATGGAAAGACATTCCCAACATTTTTAAGAACAGTCTAGCTACGTGATATTGCTTTGACATACTAATAACCACTTTTTTTTTTTTAATACTCCAATCCAAATTCTTGACACGTATCACTAAGACAGCATCTGTGTAAAAGAAATCAATTTACATCCCTAATTAAGAAGCATGTAGGATGTAAATCTGAGCAAAGATACTCCGTTATCAAATTGCTTGAATCACACAGTACCTAAGGAAAATGCAGCAAATACCGTAAGAAAATAAGAAACCTCTTGAGGATCAGACTAGGTCTCATTTTCTCAATCTCACATTGCATTACGGACATTAGCAGACACACTCCTGCCTACTTCTTGCCTTTTTGAATTTGCTGGTACTCTGTCTTTACAACCTGAAGTATTTTCTTTGGTCAGTTTTAAACCCTTCCCCTAGGTTTAATACCCCTCTAGGTTTAGTACCCCTAAGCTCTAGACTGTGTGATTTGGCAACTAAGAGGTCTGTATTCATGGTAACGGTCTTCAAAGATTTTGCAAACCTCAGTCACAACCTCCTATCACTTAAACTAAGAGTCCCAGCATTTCAGTCTCTCCTTACCAGGGAAACGTAGCAGTTTCCTAATAGTTTCAGTTGTCCTTCTGTATACCTTGTCTAACTCCACTACGGACTCTTATTAAAAAGAATAAACCTTTAAGAGATGGTGTCTTACCAGCATTTCTTCAGTGGCTTGCTGCCCAACCACACTGCAGATATCTCCAAAGTTGGCTGCACATACCTTGCAGACAAAATGAAAGAGATAACTACTAAAACAATTGTTTTAATACAGCATGAAAAGTCTAAACAGCTTTTAAAACCATAAAAGCAGTTTTGGTGCTAACTCAAAATCAGCCACTTCCCCAATCCATCAATTTCTACAGTTTAAAAATAATAATGATAATAAATAAAAATAACAAAATAATAAAAAATCTTCAACTTTAATCAGCCTTTTAAAAATCATTAAAGGAGCACCCCAAAACTTAAGTGAAAGCAAAGGAAGATTAAATATGTTCAAAGTGCTGTCAGATGAAACACCCCAAGCAATTATAAAGAAAAAGAAGTTATACAATGGCAGGGTGAAACCGAAACACAGCCTCAGCACCTAAGTTCCATGATAAAATACTGGTTTGCTTCATCTTAATGAGCATCTTTAATTCTAAGTACTAAGCTATGAGCTCAGGTAGCTGATGCTTTATCAGATACAGCTGGGTCACATTTTCATGGCTACCTGCACAATCATAAGGACATACAGCTTCTTTCTTTGTTTCTGATAATAAAAGTAGGTACTCTGGAAAAAAAACTCAAGTGTCAAATACACAATCTGTGGAAAGACAAGCTACAAAAAAACCCCATAGCTTTCACTTACAAACGTCACAAATGAAATCTAGCAGGACAATGTCATTTAGACAAAGGCAAGTCCCAAGTTGATGACACTCCTTTCACAGATAAACCAGACTAGATGCTGATAATTCATACCTTACGAACATGAAACATTCTGCAGTCACAGCACATCTCACAAAACCTAGGAAGAACAAGTCGTTCTGTGATGTCTTTTCCCACCATGGAGGCCATTTTGCACATTATCTAGTGGCAAGACAGACAATAATTAGGAATGACTGCACAAGACAACTCCGTGTCAGTTAAGCAGAGCCTTTTTACATTTACTTTTTATTCTGATACAAAAAACTGAGAATTGTGAAAAATATTGGAAGAAATCTAGATCTTGAATTGAAAAGGTTTGGCCACTCCTACAAAAAAGCTAAAAGCTTTTTTTTCCCCCTTCCTTTTATCTTTTTCTTTTTTAACCTTCTCCCTGCTATAATGCAATGCAGTTGTAGGAGACATTGGCCTTTCAATGAGTTAAATCAGAATGAAAACCAATTAAAATAAGTGAGCTCTCAGAAATTACATGTGTTTTTTCCAAACTGAATTATAGTCAAAAAAAAATAAATCGGTAACTACAACACTTTCACTATTCCAGTACCTGAGGAATTCTTTGACAGTTAACAGAAAAGCATTGACAATTAATATGGTTAAGTGACTTCTATATCTCCTGTATGATTTTAAAATTAATTACAATAGTTGATATTGGTTACCTCTAATTCCTTAACATAAAATTACTGAGAAAAATTGTATCATACCAAAGAAATGTATCATACCATACCAAATATATCATACAAAGAATCATATCATACCAGCTTTACCTTGCTCTTTCATTCTGATTTTTACAAGTTTTTTTAAAAGAAGGTAGTCTAGAAGAATTTTAACTTTCCTACTCATATCCATATACCTACTTACGTTCATTTTTATACTAATAAATACTTAGTTTAGTACAGAAATCTTTCTCAAGTTTCAGTATCTTCAAAACAACGAAGATGCATAAAGCAATCTCTGCTTTGAATTCTATTCCTTTACAGATTTGTAAGCTTCATCAAGAAAGTATTGTAAATTTGGTGTCAAATGCCCAGCCAATTTAGTAATCCGGCCACATTATGACAGTAAAATATTAATGAGGTTTTTCTTATCCACTCAGAACAAAAAATTCATCCAGCAAAAACCATCAACACAAACTAAAAAAAATTAAACAGAAGCATTTGCACACACAGCCTCTGCCCTTTCTCCTTTATGAATTTTTAATTTGCTTTCTATTTTAATTTGGCACACAGGAATTTTTAATTATCAAGGTTGTATCCAATGCAAAAACAAACAAAAAAGAAGTCAATTCAAATGCTTTCTATTTTGTCCAATCAAAAAAAAAAAAATCAATAAAGAGAGCAAATATAAAGACCAAAAGAATTCAAGCATTAAACATTTTCCACTGGTGGAAATTTTCCACATATGTAATTTAAACCTCCACAAAAGAAACCTGCAAAAAAACAAGAAACCATCAATAGCAGATGCTTTAGGAGTCAATAAAATTAATCCTCAGCTTGTCCAGTTGGGTTTTTCTTCATAGCACATACAAGCTATAGAGTTTAAACTTGACTTGTGTAAGACAGCATGGAAAAAAAAAATTATGGATTAGTTACGGATAGAAATGTAAATTTTCCTCTCTCTCACCACATTGATGTGCATCTTTGGAAACATGGCAGCATGGCAACACCAACCATTCAAGCAAATGCTGTACTGTATAGTTCAACGCTGCTGTTACTTACAGCCACGGCTTCTGTCTTCACATCATCATTGCTGTCTGGAGCTGTCAGATCTATCAGAACAGGGCATACTTTGGTCTCCACATCATATCTCTCTATGAGTTCTTGTTCCAGCAGAACTAACAATGCTGCCTGGCTTGTTTTTCTTACCTGACAGAAGAAGACAAAAATCAAACCAAGGAGTTTAAAGTGGTTTGGCTTTTTTTTTTTTTTTTTTAAAAACAAAAAAAAAAAACTGTTCTAGTATTTTGGGAGCTGTACATACCCACTGCTACACACCTACTCTTTGTGGGACTCAGAGAGAGGAGACAAGTGTTCCAAAAAAGCTTTTGCAAACACTTAGTGTTTGAAACAAAACATCAGATCCAAGAATGCCAGCTTATTATATACTAATGCAACGCTATTATAAGAGTGTCCGCCTACGTATTTCCCAAAAGTCATGACAGCCATGCCAAAAAAAAAAAGCCCTAGAGGAGAAGCAGCATAGCTAATTGGGAGTAACAAAGTTCTATGGCATGAGGTTCATTAAACAAATCCTCTTTTTTCTGAGATTACTGAGTTTGATTGACAATAAATAACTGCATTTTTTTTGAACATGCTTTAAATTCCTAAAGTCAATTCTGTTTTGTTCCATCTAGCAAAAAAAAAAATGTACAAAAATAGGATGACCACTACTAATTGGACTTCATATGTAGTTAACTACTGACACTCAAAAAGTAATTTGATGGAGATAATTATTACTCAATATAACTGTTTCTAGGGGAATTAGTCCTCAGTGCTCTTCAGTATTTGTCTACCTAGCACTGACAAATGTAACATCATGCATTTGCTATCATTTGGGAAAAAAAATCCAGAGTTACTGATAAAAAGTTTGGAGATGATTCAGAAATTGCTGGAGTCAACTGGAACAATCCAGATAAATTGAAAGCTCATTTGTACTACATGAACTTAATACTTGCAAACACAAGGTCATGTGTATCAGTAGAAAAGCATTATGCCTGGTTTTGATACCTACTTTTAATTATGGAAAACCTGGCAAAAGTTAAAAAAAAATATATATATATATAATAATGACTAAAGCTCAGAGTTCTAAATTACTTGAGATAAAACTCCAGCTAGGATTGACTCTGAAATGACTTGGAGAATCCTACAGAAAAGTTCAGATGAGATAATTCATACATGAAGACATAAAAACCACACAAAGTTCTGTGCAAATTCAGCTTATAAAACAGCAATTACTGGATCATTATACAAAGAACTGGATATGAAAGTACGTAACAGCGCTTAAAAAATTGAATTACAACAAGAAGTCAGCTTTTTTGTAACTATTAAATTCCCTTTTTGCCAGAATTTAATTATGTTAGCTTAGAAAAATGACTGTTTGATTTTGCCCGTAAGAACATAATACCATATGAAAGCCCCAAGATCAGAAGAGATCACTTTAAGTGAAAAATATTCAAAGTTCTTAATGATTTCAGAGTACCATGTACTTCAACTCATTCAAAACCTTTTTCACTTAAAAATATGACCCATTTATATGATCCTAAATAAGCTAAGTTGAAAAACCTCACAACAGAAATATTTAACTAGCTTATAAACTGTTTTTACAAGACACTTACCTGGTTGTTCTGGTCTGCAAGGTACCGTACCACAATAGGTAGCAAGTATTTGGAAAAAGCATATGGGATTGAAGGTCTGTTTTCCTGACAAAACATAGCAATATGAGGCACCTGTTCCATCAGTTCTGCCCGCACTGTAGGCTCTGTCAGGGTCAAAATAAAACCAAAAAAGGCATTGTAAATGTTAACATACTGCCAGATATTGCCAGGATAAGCCTTTTCACAGTTCTGTACATACAAACTGCATTCTCAAGTGCTCATTTCAGTATCTTTACAGTGAGTGTCATTTCAATAAGCACCATCTTCTTGCACAACCAGGTACAAATATACTGTGTACTCCTAACTTCTACAAAATATTTAGCCTTGGCCCATATTATCAATTACAATAAATAAATAAGACACCAACAACACCACAGACACAAAAGAGCAAGTTATCAAACACTGAGTATCAGAATCCAACCAAATTCCCTACAAGCATCACCTGCTTCCAAGAAAAATGCTCTGCAGGAAGTCATCCCAACACTGCTACCACTATGGGAAGAAACAAACTGGTTTCGAACTGGCCTGGCTGCAGCCTTTCATGTGGGAAAGATTCACTAAGCAGGATAAACAGCCACAACCACAGACGCTTTTTTCATTCTATGCTTTTTTAAGTCTACCAATATTCTTGTCACATAGAAATAGTCCTGAGTCCTTCCAGTTGTTTCTTAAACCTTTTAGATAAGTTTTTCATCAGAGTTGGTGACTGGTTCAAGAATACTTAATTTACTTTTTCAATTAAGAAAACGCTGCACTGCTTGAATGAGTCCTAATCCCTGCAGAACGGGCTCGTCTATTTGGGGAATGAGAGGAGAAACAAGAAAAATTAAATATGGATTAAATTCCAACTGAGTATTAAAAGAACATATTCAATTGAAGAAGTAGGGCATTACCACATGCCTAATAGTCCACTTATCCACATGAATAAAATAAAATCATTTCAGACCTAAGTACTAAGTATTTCTCTCCTTTCAAAATTTGTTTACATCTGTGGTTACTGCTAGAGAACTGATTACCTACAAGAACACATACTGAAAACCCATCAATTGCTCTCAAGTGAAAATAAACTGATTTATAATATTTTAAAAATACTGAAAATTATACTGTTCATGGGATACGTGTGCCTTACTAGATTTTTACTAAGCAATTGTCCAGGTAAAACTCAATGGTGTGACAAAACCATATTTCCTAGAATATACCTGGAATTAACATGAAACATTAAAACCATAAACTTTTGCTAAATAGGAACATGTGATTTGTATTTTACATGGATAATGCATGCAGCTCTTAGCTTTCTTGAGCATTAGTTAGAAGTGACAGCTTAAGACTGAATAAAACAGAACAAAGACAAAGCAAGTACCATGCTTTGTGTAGTCTCTTCACTGAGGATGAGAACAGAATCATAGCACACAAAGTTATCAAACGTCTGTTTGCTCCATTTCTTTGACTATAGACTTAAATTATTTTTCCTATAGAAAAAAAATACAAAAAAAAAGCTCTGTAGAGTTTATGACCTCCTGGCAAAGTTCAAAATACAAAATGAAATCCCAGACAAATCAATACTGAATAGGTTTGCTGTTCATGATAATAAAGAAAAAGTCTCCCAGTCTGCTTTGTTTCTCTTCTTAAAACAATAAAATAAGAACATATATGACAAATGCTTTCTTATTTAAATTTCAGTTGTTCTGAAACACGTGCAGGTTGAACTCCATAAGCAATACACATATGTATACACACAGAAGTTGGCACTGAAGAAGCCAGATCTTGAAAAATACTACTCAAACTACGTGCAAGTTTTAGTAAACCTGAAATAATGAAAACGAACAGATACCAGAAGACTTGGATTTCAGTTTGAACACAGTGTTTGTTAACATTAAACATAATAGCTGACCAAACTAAGCACCTGCACATAGGATAAACTTTAATGAGATCATTAATTTTTGAAAGAAAAAAAAAACAAAAACTATGTATCACATTAACATAATGGAAGGAAATACTAATTCTTGCTAAAAGGATTATTATTATTTTTCTAAAAAGCTTTGAAAATAAAAATTTACCATCTTCAGTCTGTTTTTTCTAATTTATGTTTAGTTTTCTTTTGGAAGCTTTCAGCACCTCCTAGCTTTAAAGTTGCCTAATACACAGTACCTCATCTTTCACTTCCTTATAAAAATTCACCAAAGATTCATTAGCACACAGGACAGCGTAAGCTGTTGATCTTCACTGGATGAGGTTTTCCCAGGAAAAACCAAAAGCAGATCAGCTGTTTTCAAGACCGAACTTGGCAAGACCATCTGATTTCTTCCTACGTTGAATTCTGTTCCCTTCATCAGATAAGGCCTAGCTTTACTTTGGACAAGAAACTGGAAGCAGGGCCCAACGCCAGGGCTGGAGGGATTTCCTCCCACCTTTCTCATAAGGCTGCTACTTCAAAACATGTCCAGGACATGATCTAAGGGTACACCAGGCTTGTGTCAAAATGCTTATCACTAGGATCTCCTCACTTCTTCGGACCCCTGCCTTGCTCCCTGTGGCAAAAGGAAGATGACTGATACTTACCGGGGGGATAGGGGTGGTTGGGAAGAGGAGTGGGAAAGAGGAGAAGAAATTCAGCTGAGGCTTTGTGTTTGGCAGCAGCGCTTCTTAAACTCTTCCTGAATTTGCTTCAGGCGGTTCCCACCCTCCCAAACCCCAACCTTGCAGCTGGCCCTTCCATTATGCCAATGCAGCCAGCCAACAAGCCCTATCAAGGGACTGATCTGGCTGACACAGCTCTTGCCCCACCACATGAGGATGATTAAACAGAAAGAACTGGCACTTGGATTGGTTTCCCTCTGCAATCACATCTCTGTCAAGCAGCAGAACTTTCTGATGACAGAAGCAAGAAGAGAGTAAAAGAGGGCACAGGGACTACTTACTGTGACACTATTATCTGAATAGAGCAGGAGCAGCAAAATACCTCAGAGGAGCTTGATTTGCTCCTTTGTCCAGCACGAAGCTGTGTGAAATGCTTAAGCCAAACCCTTCACGCACTAATTGCACGCTACTTCATTCAATTTGAGCCTTAAACTCTGGCTTCACTGCTGGATAAAGGCTATCGCTGCAATCAAACCCAACAAGAGCTCCACATTAAGCGTACCCAGAGCCACGTCTGAAGCTCCAGACACCAGGCACTCACGATGGGCAGGCTGCTTTGACTTTGATACCTCTGCAGTTTACGTGCCCACTGATAGCATCACAACAACGCTTCCTTTTCCCTAAACCAACTGGTTTTGCTGTGGAAATGACTTCACGAATTTCTTTATGAAGCACTCTTGTAGAACAGCTGGGATGCTACAATTAAAGACGTGAAAAATTCATGCCCAGGAATGAATTAGGACCGTAAAGGCATCTTGGTTCGTACATCTCCTAATTTTTACGTACGTGGCTCTGACATCTTAGTAATCTTGATTAAAACCAGCAAACAAACCTGCACTGTGTGTCGTTGGCTCTGTAAAGCAACGCTGTAATCTACTACCAAAAAGGCTCTGTGCTGCTCCAGAGAGTTACTGCTGCTGTGCAAGAACCTGAACTGTAAGCTTCCCAATTTAGATAAGACCTCAATTCTTCCAAACACTGCAGCATATGTTCCAGTGTGTACTGAATAGCGTCTAATCTTGCAGTCTGACAAGGTTACAGCTGAGCAATTTTTTTTCTTGCTGTTGCTTGGGTCTTTAGGAAACATAACTCAATGCCAAAGACTTCTACTAAAGATCCTGCACTTTGTCATTCCTGTAATTCATTCCTCGGCTTTGCCGGGCTGCAGCTCCTAAGGCCTGTCAGCAGGCTTCAACACAGTGCCTGCCATTTTAGTTTTAACTTCTCAGTAGTTTATAACCACATTTATGCCTCGGTCATCAACACAGCAAATGAACTGTGGAAGTATCAAACAGAATTATTACATGACGCTTCTTAAATTAGAAGCTTATCCAGATGGGGAACACATCTGTATTTCATATATAATATGTATATATATATATATATATATATATATATATATATATATATATATAAAAAATATATTTATTTTTTATTTTTTACACTGCACAGAGTCAGGACCAGGCTTTCACAAAATACAAACCAAATCTGGATGGAGAATTTCACTTCATGTCAAGATTAAGAGTTTCTATTCTAAGCACTCTGGAAAATTACCGTGTACGATTAGGTTCTCCACACCATTTGCTCAGAACATAACTATTTCCATTTGGAAGAGTAAGTTTGAAAAGCACATTTAAAAATACTATCTCCTGAAGGTACAAGCCTATGCCTTAAAGTAGCAGGCTACTGAAAAAACCCTGCAACTTGTCAAAACAAAGAAAATTTGGAAAGAAACATTAACACCAGATTAGATTTCAGGAGCAAACTCAATCGTTTTTCTCATTCATTAGCACTTTATTTCATTCTGTCAGCTCTCTTGTATTCTCTAGACACAGAATTACTGAACTGAGTTTTAGAAATCAATCCAAAAGAATGACAGAAGAAGTGAAAATAAACTTCTATTTCTTCTGTTTGTGGAATAACTTCATAAAGAAGTTGCCATAATAAAATGATACAGTTCTACCTCCCTCAAATTTCCTATATAAATGTGCAATGCTTACTGTATTCTTCAGCTATGAGGAAGTGAAGCACCATGGTTAGAGCTGCATACTGAAAATGAAAAGGGGATTACTGCAGACTAATTGCTCCAGAACAGTTATTTTTAAATGAAGTCATTATTCCAGAGCCAACTCACAATTAGACTTATTTCACAATTGGTTATTCTGCAACACATACAGTATTTGGAACAAATTCTGCAAAGCTTTGGTTATCCCAAAATGACCAATTTCCCCTGCATCTGTGAGGAGCTGTGATGTTTTTGTGTTGCTACCAACACAAAACGACTTGGTGATGTTAAGGCTGCCTCAACTTACGCCTATGATTAATGTTTTAAGTACACCTCAGTATTAATATTTATTTTCATAGACAGAGGGTTTTGAGTAAGAAAGAAATGTGTGAATTCATAGCTTTCCATTTACACATTCATTCTTTAAAAAATCTTATGGTGAAAGACCAAATGAAAATATTGATTTGCATGTACTAGAGAGAAACAAGCCATGTGGAAAACACCTTCATACCCATCCCCCTGTACAGATGCTCACTTATGTATTCAGCCGGAGTATGAAGTCGACAACGTACTGGAGATGAAAATCTATCAACATCATTTTAGATAGTAATGGAAAGAGTCATTTGCATGGTCAAAAATAAACTTTAAATTAAATAAATTCTGCAGTTTACCAATTCAAACTTCACCCTCTTTGTTCCCAAGTATGTTTCCTTCCCCCTCTTTTTTTCTTCTAGCATTAACTACATTGCTCTTTTCAATTTCTCTCGTTTCCTATTTCATATATCCCTCCACCTTTCTTACCTTTTTTTTTTTTTGAAGGCAAAAGAAAACCTAGACAAGTGAAAATCCACTGTGTGCCCAGAGCCCATCCTTTTAGCTTAAGGGTCCATCAGACAGACGGATGTGTCTGATTTGCGTGCTGCTTCACTAGTCAGGTTATTTTCTTTTACTAACTAGAAATCAATTTCATTACTGATTGACAAACCAGGAGTGAAGCACAGTTAAGTAATGAGTGAGGGGAAAGTCCCCATTAGTCATCAATTAGAAGCACAGGGAGATGAAAAAGGATTGCAGCAGCAGAAGGGAAAAAATCACGTAGCAGGAGGTGGGGGAAGAGGTATGAGGGTAGCTACTGTCAGCAGGGAAAGGGAACTCCCTGCTCCCACTGATATTTCATGAATGTTAAGATCTCGTTAAATGCAGTGCCATACTATGTGCTGTCAGACAGACACTGTTGGCACCTCTCACTGTAACAACTGCAATTTGATTTGAATGGTGTTGCTAACACAGGTTAAACACACTATTAAGTAATTAAGGTTGCAAGGCCATCCACATTAAGGCTGATTACACAGCTTCGAAGCTTAATGACCAATTAGGCTAATAATTGTTTCTAAAACTCAGTGTGCTCTGCAAACTGCATCCACAACTGATTCTATGCAGAAAAAAAAAGAAAAAAAAAGACTATTTTCATTCAGGAGAAAAGTTTCTAGTTGGTTACATTCAAGCAAGTAAGTACAACTCCTCCAGGAATTCACTTTCTTTTTTTGCAGCATTTCTTTAGAATACCTGTGTGTATTTATTTCCCAGGACACTAAAATACCACATCCATTTTTAAAAATGAAGACCCAGGCTCTCCCTCTAAAAGAACCCTTGCAAAAGACGGAAAGCTTCTGGTGCACAGCACTGCAGTCACACGAAGCAAAATGCCAAGAATGTTTCAATTCTGGCCGAGGCTAACTTTCAAAGCAAGCTAATGGTACTTGTGCACGCAGCAATGAAGCCCTGCATTATACAATCCATTCACAGGCTGGCATAAAAAGAAATGAATACAAATTCATACAAGTGAAAAAGACATAAGGGCCTTGTTCAAACTCATGAAAGTCTGTAACTAGTCTACACTTGAGAATGAAGACAGCCCAGCTGTTTCTAACACTAACAAGGGTTTCTTGAGGAATAAAATCACATTTGCCAATCACCAAGCCTGCATGGGTTCAAAGACACCATAAGAACACTTAAGTGAGAAGCAATACCTAGCAACCCTAAAGAAAGAGAGAAATTACAACATGATTAAATACCTTATATTTCTTTGAAATCTACTATCACCTTCCTAGCACAGCTGGAACTATGCTAGATAACTCACTACCAAAGATCATAGGGAAGAAAAAGTTTATTTGGCAAGTAAGGGGGTTGGAAGCAGCAGATTATTCCTAAACTGTCACTGATGCTTTTCCTCCAGTGAAGTAAGTATTTTTTGCTGCCACTTACAGCAGGGTATGATGCTAGGACACAGGAAGTCCTGCATTCCCTCAGCACACCAAAGCTGGCAGCACCTCATTTTCAGCATTGTCTCAAGTGGATACTAGTGATCTAACACTAAGCTGCAAAGCCACAAACAATGTGGAATCCCTCCGTTAGAAAACACCCAAAATACCCTGCCAGGAAGAGACCCACTTCATACAATTTGTACGTGTAACTACACAACGGTAGACACAACTCCCTTGCACAAACACTATTCAATAGGCAATACTTAATTCTCCTCCTCCATACCCTAACAAAGAAACTTTCATAAATAAGTAATGCTAACAAGACTACTTGAAAAGTCCAGGTGACTTCCTACCAAAAGATACCTGACAATTTTTGTATCACCTTTTTTTTTTTTTATAAGTAGTTTTAGCTGATATTTGTCATGATCCCTCAAAAATTTACATCACGGCTAGCCCATTGGTATATCAAGATGGGCTTGTATAGGGATTGGTGTATCAAGATGTGTCAGCATGATATTAATACCATACTGACACATACATCTCATGGATTTTTGTTCTTTCCCTCCTGCAATCACATATCTGAATGCAGATCTTCTAGTAAAGATTTTTATTTCACATGAATGCAGTGTTTAGCACAACAACGATGTCATTTAGATTCATGCAGTGTTATCACAGTACAACAATAACAATAATTAGTTTTGAAATTCTCTTGCCCTCAAACACAACAAGAAACAGCTGTCTCATTGTAGTCCCAACTCATCCAAAAACAGGAGGAAACATTTTTCAGGCAGAGGAGCAAAGAACGTGTCTGAAAAACATCAGCCCAGCAACAGGACTTCAGAAGTTACAGGGTATTAATAGGGCAAAGGACTGCTTAGATATCTTTACAGTGTTTTAGATAACACCAGCAGTACAAAGACAGCATGGATATTGTATATCCCAGCTGCATTCTTCAATTCAAACCTTAACATAGCAACTACTGTCAAAAACCAAAAAAGTGTCATACTTTCTCTGACTTGATTTGACAAGAAAACACTCCCCAAAGTTGGAGAACAGGCTAGTAAGTATCAGCTATTAGAAATCAGAAGACCTGCGCACAGTTTAGGCTGACCTCCCAGCAGTTTTTTATTTATGTATTTAAACATGATTTGACTCCAGGATGGCCCTGACCATATTACACACGGCTCAAACCAAGCAAGTCAAAATGCACAGCTGATATTATGTTTTCTTCTTCCAAATTCAGCTATTTTATATGTTTTACAAAGCAAGTAGGAAAAATTATGGAAAAGAAAGCGTCAGATATGAGAAAAATGAAAAACAATTCTATTAATAGCAACCTTAACAAAACAAAACAACCCCACTACGCTGCCGTTTAAATAGTATGAAAGAACACACATTGTAAGGCTACAAAGCAGATCTAGTTTCCTAATGAATTTTGGTATGGTTAAAGACGTAAGGTTATTCTAATCACCCCTGGTACAGAAATATACCAAGTCCAACACTGCAACTGCTCGAGGCGTGAAACTCACAGCTAAGTTTGCAGAAATTTAATTTGTGGAGCAGCTGCAGAATCCAGTGCTACTAGTTTGGCAGAGCCAAGACAACCTCTACAACGCAGGAAAAGCCTGAAATGCTGCTTTTACTGACGCTGGGAAAATATCAACCCTGACTAAAAATGTACTCCACCCCTGTTAAAGGCAACAAATTGATTTGAGCTCAATTCTTGGCAATCATTACGTTTCTACCTAAACAAGCCTGACTTTGACACACTTGGTTGATCACCAAGGAAAAGCCTAAGGCTACGAAGTTGCTGCACAAAGTCATTTTCTCCTCCATACATCTGTCTTATTTCCAAGGCCGAAATGAAACTTCAGCAAGTTCCTGGTGCTCAAAGCTGTTAAGAGTGCCACACAAAATGTGTAGAGAAGCAGAGCTTAGTTAGCTAAGCGCTCTGGAACAGTTGCATGCCCCTGTTCATGATTAAAACCATTTTGTTTGAAATGAATAGTGACGTTTTCTTCCTCTTAAAGAAGTGTTGCAGAAGTAGTCAATACAATTAGGTAATGCTTATGACAGGCTGTTTTTCCTGGCTAAACAAGGACATTAGCTCACAAAAGTAAAAACGTGCATTTCAACTGAGAACAGTAGGATCTTGCAGAGTACTTCTTTTACTTTTGGAAAGCATTGCGCTATGCAATTCTGGAAGGGAGAAGAACTAACACACCTTAAACAAAAGGAACAAATTTTAATCTTTTACTAAATTTAACAAAAAGTTTTTTCTATTTCTTCATAGCATTCACCAATGACAAATGCATTTCTCTAATGCTTTGTTGCTAAAGCCTTTTATTTCTTTCTTCTGGTGCCTCAACCATATCAGCACGATTCCAGTCAAGTCCTTTTAATTTTTTTACAGAGAAATCTTCAGCCTTGAATTTTATTGCAGCTCTGTCCACACCATTTTTCCCCTCAACCCTTTCCCCAAGACAGCCCTCTTTAAAGAGCTCCTCCTTCCTCTCGCATTTGTTTTTCATTATTCTCCTACTTCTACATTTTATTCCAAACACCCAGCAGTCTCAAGAAATTCATGAGTAGAAGCACATCTCCTTCTTACTCACTACTTTTATCTGCATCTTGCCTACCAGTTCCTGCTGCCTCTCATCTTCACCACTGGTTGCCCAAAAGGGACCAAAAGAACACCTTCAGCACTCAAATTCTATCAAAAGTAATGGGAGATTGGCACAGATGCTTTGCAAGATCCTTTTCAAAGCAATAATTTTTTTTTTTATCTACAAATCTAAAATAACCATGTAAATCTGATGAGTAGCCAAAGTACATACAATTTTTTTTAAATTATACTGATGGAAAGTGGTAGTCACACACCTTGAAGGGGATTAATTTTGTCAAGGAAAATAGTAAGGAAAAACGTCTTGGGGGAAGGGGAGGGGAGATGTTATTGAGGAAAATGCAATTTTATGGCATTATTGCACTCTGTAGAAACCTAATTTGAATATCGATGAAGAGATTTTGGTCCAACTTGAGCACTTCTGATATTCCCTCATTAACCCAGTAAAATGTGTAATGCTACTTACCTGAATCATCAGCTAATCTGCTGATTCTCTCCAACACAGCAATGCAATCTCTCTCATCATCACTGACTTCCTTCAAAGTGTCCAGCAAACTTCGAGCCACCATTTGCCTAGTTTACGAGGAAAAATTAAAAAATATAGAGAGAGAATTATTTGTGCCCAGAAACACAGCCAAATCAAAAAGTTGTGCAAGTTTCTTAAACAATAAAATTCTGCATAAGTTCACTTTTAATTCAGTAAATTTAGTTAGCCCTGCTTTGGGAATTATCAATTCCAATATTCAGCATAATTCTGAAGAACTGTTTACTTTAAATGTAACATTAAAAAATATCTCTTCAGCTTACAAGAGTAAGAGAAACCAGCCACAACTTTAAGCAATGGTAACCATCTGCCAAGTGAGCAAAGAGGAGCGTGGGAAGTTAGGAGCCAGTGTCAGCCTTCCATCCTCACCTCCGAATTCCCTCACTTGATTCATACAAAGCGTGACAACACCACCATTGTCAGAACAGTTTCAGTCATAATTACGAACTTATTTTTATAACTAAAGTGTGAAAACTTTAAGCCGAAGATTTCCATACCAGTGATGACATTTAAAGGCTGAGCTTCATTCAAATGATAGAGCGAGCAGTGGGCACATCCTGTGCTAATAAAAAGAACACACACACAAGCACACGTGCACCTGGGACACAGGTTAAGCAAAGCAGCAAATGAAATATTAGGGAAACAGGAAAAGAGTCAGAATCACCTCAGTTACTATTAATACACGAGGATTTTTTCTAAGGGTTAACTTCTCAGTGACAAGATGCAGCCAAATGGTTTTTTTTCCTCCTACCAGTCCCTTGCAGCCTATGTTACAAAGTCATACTCATCAGTCACAGAGCTCTAAACCCTAAGTTTTTAACCAAAGCAGCTGACAGTGTAGCGAGCAACCCTTCCCAATAACAGCCTGTATTGACATATGGCCATCTTGACTTTGTTCTTCCCCCATTTGATCAACGTGGCTGGAGAACATCAGCTCAGAGAGCTAGCAGGATGATCCCAACAGCAGAATGGGCCAAGGAGCCCTG
Source organism: Anas platyrhynchos (assembly GCF_047663525.1). NCBI lineage: Eukaryota > Metazoa > Chordata > Aves > Anseriformes > Anatidae > Anas > Anas platyrhynchos. Next base: position 50,307,465 of record NC_092588.1, on the reverse strand, counting down.
CCCAACGTGCTGCTACCTCCTGCACTGCCCCTGAGCAGTTTATCAAAACGCTAAAGCAGCAGCAGGGGTCAAGTGCCAGATATTTCCAGGACTGACTGACAGAACCACTGTTAGGGTGTAGCCTGGATATAAGGACTGTTGACAAACAGCAGTGCTGTAAACAAGGACGGAAACATAAATAAACGTGGTCGTGTTCACAACAAGTGGTGGCTGCGAGCAGTTGCCACAAGCTGGTAACAAACAGATGGTTGGATTCCGAGCGTACAGGGGGAGCCTGAGAACTTCACAGTCCTACGCCATCGGAGAAACGCAGTAGGCTTTCATGAATTCCCAACGTCAAGTAAATATTTAAGTTTTCTCAAGCTGAAAAATCAGTAATTTAAACTGTTTGACATTGGCCACTTGCAGAACTCTTTTAAATTAAACTGTTTTGACACACAGATGAACAAAATCCTCTAAACCAAACAAGCTCAAAAAACACTCTTTGCCTTTAACAGATTTCCTTTTCCTCGCTCTTCAACATGGTAAAAGCGCAATGTCTCTAGGCAGGGATCTTGATTTTCAGTCGCAAGTTCAGCTATCAAAATCCTAATGGAGGGAAACAGACTAACCTAGAAGCAGGGTTGGCTTGGTCTTTTAAAGGGCTGGACAGCTCTGAAAAGAGAAGAGGAACATATGAAGCGTATTTCATGCACCAGCCTGCCTGGATGCCTGTCTCTCCTACACATTAAGCATAACCTTGAAAAGCAAAAGAGACATGACAGCCGACCCACCGGGTTGGGATTTTCAGCCTACTGATGTAGACACATGAACAGTGACTGGAGGGCAGACAGATGCCACATGTAGCTGTAAGAGATGGTGGTCAGCAACTCCTGGTACAATCGAGCAAAAACACACACCCCAGACACTGTTCCCAGCTGGGCATGGAGACAGAACTGAGTTTTAGAGCAACATGCTTCCAATCAAGCATACTGTCGATAACCTTTTACCCTGATGACCCAGAAGAGGTATAAATTGTGTTGAATAAACCACCCTGTACACTGAAGGCCACAAACCTTCTGCTCAAGAAGAGATGAAAACACAAAACTTAACCTGAAATAGAAATGACTTCTTGTTAAATCCACTCAAAGAGACATTCAACTTTTCTCATGTACTGAAGATAGAAGATATTGTGATACTTCTCTCCTTTGCTCATACAGGAATCATTTACTTTTGCTTTTAGTAGATTCTGCTAAGAAGCATTACAAGAGAAGGCAACAGGGCAAGTTAGGCTTATTTGTAGAAAACACAACTTGGTAAACAGCCTCTAATGACAGGGTAATCTCTACCTCCATCTGCCCAGTGCTCTGGGAGACGATGTTCACTCAGGTCCCCTAAAACATCAGGGGCTCTTAGTTCTGCCACTATCCCCAACAATCTATCCAAATTCTCCAGGTGCTTCCAAATCACAAACAGGGGAGACTGAGCTAAATCTACCTCACATTTACCACAAGCTGGAGAGTAGAGAGTAAGGAAAGGTCCCCAGTGCCCAAGCAGCCTAATCCTTCTCACGCAAACACTGGTGGGCTAGCTACGAAAAGCTTACAGCAGAATGAACTATTCATGGATAGTAGCATAGCACATGCCTGCCCAGCAGCTGCCAGGTGAGCGTTGGTGAAATTGTAACAGAGCTCTGAAGGATGACTTGTCTGAGCTAGACATGGATATGAAAACAAAAGAAGTGAACAGGCTCAATGCTCAAGAGAAGCAAGACAATTTGTGAAGTTCAACTTTACCTGTTCAAGGTTTTTTTTTGTTGTTGTTTTTTGTTTGTTTGTTTTTAAATCAGCATGCACAAGGAGAGCTCACAAAACACTAGAAAAACTGATGGACTTGCACTTAGGATATTCGTAGGCACTACTTCACTGTAACTAGCAGAAGAAAATGTGGATAGATTACAAACTCCCTGCCTTTATTTACGACCACTTGCATGGCACAGACATTTCGAAAACTGCGCACAAGGACATAATTGGGATATACAGTGATACAGTCCAAGAAGAGCTATAAATACCTTTGCCTGGCTCATTCAAACCCCTTTTATACACTGCCCTTATTTGGAATCAGTACTGGGACTGATGTAATTGCTGTGTACCAATCATTATTAGCCCCTTACTAAATTTACACCATGAAATTTAAATTAGAGTTCATCTGGATGAAGGGGTGCATTTAGCCAGCAAGAATACTTTACTAACCTTACCAAAAAAATAAAAGAGAAAGAGTGAAAGAAAAATTTTTCTTTGCCTGTTTTTAGACAAGTTCTAAGATAAGAATTGAGGACCTCTTATTTTTACATGAGTATCAGTGGTAGTAGCTTAGCATGGCACTTTTTTCGCAAAGCAATCTCAGAAGCTATTCTGAATCAAATGCCAATTTCAAAATGAACATCTTTACACCTTTCTTAAGGAGAAAGGCTAAATGCACAGAGGTACATGCTCCCTTTGTTATTACAAATATCAGGAGTAATGGAGACTACTTTTAGTGTTTAGGGAAAATTATGATGTGTTATAGTTTTGCTTGTATAACTTAAATTTAACTTAAAAGTGTACATTAAAGTAAAATTAACTTAAATTTATGTTAAAATTTAATTTGGCATGTATGTATCTGCAATTCTGTGTTTTGGGGGTTGTTTCATTTTTACTACATTTTATTTTTTGACATACAGGGGGATCAGAAGGACTGAAACATCAGTACGCAGGAAAGAGAAGCTAGAAATTGTAAAAATTAACCTGATTTATCCTAAATGACAAGTTCCTTGAGAAACATCCTAGTCAGAAGAAATGGCACTTGCATGGGTTTTGCATGAGCTTTCATTTCCTTATTGTCAGTACTCACCAAATAAACAGAAAACAGAAAGGTTACACCGGGCTAGGCTGCACAGACAGAGGGAAAGGGAATGTGGTGAGGAAAAAAGAGATGGGGTAGCTTTGGATAACCAAACTCTGAATCAGCTTGTTGGCTATAATCTGATCTGAACGAAAATAAGGCAAGGTAATTTCTGAAACTAATGGAAGGTCTTGATAGTGTTGCTCAACAATCAACATAAGGACCTGAGACACTGATTTCTAAAAATTCATCCTTACCCTTAATTCTTTGGGAAGAAATGGACTTCTCAGTTCCTGAAAAATCTCACTCCACAGTAGAGCATATATTCTACAAATTTCGAGATTGGCTAAAGAATCACAGAAATGTCAAAGCAAACTGGATACTGTGCTGTTGGAGTTAGGAATCAAAAAGCCACATTAAAGTCCATCTGCAGTCCAGAAAGCAGGAAGTCTACTTTCCACAGGCTGTATCAAAAATAATATGCCTGTGCCATGAAGGCAAAAAAAGACAGATCACCCAGACTGCTTTAGGGCAGATATTCACCTATACTGTAGACAGCAGAAGTGCTACTGATAAACTGTACATGAGCAAGCACACCTACACATAATCCCTCTTGAGATCTAATATATCTTCAGTTACCACTGAGTGCTGCTCTACCACTATTTTGAAATTAAACTATTTTTTGAAATTAAAACTACTAATAAAAGGGGAAAAAAAAAAGACCTAGTATTTCAAAAAATATCAGGTATTAATAGAATTGGTAAAAAAAACGCAGACAACCTGAGATCATCCTAAAACATCCTGAAATCACTATCACCAGTTCTGGGACCTAAATGAGCCTCATCCAAAGAAGAGGATGCCTACAGAGAAGAGACAGAGCATTTCCAGATACTCAGTCACAAGGTGGATTCTTCTGATGGACGGATGGATGAGGTTTTCTCACAGCTGAGAAAGCCTGGCCAGTAGGTAGCCTCTGCTAGAGCTCCTACACTGGTACACAACAGGACTCTTCTACAACTTCTTAAGTACTATTTTCTAAGGGAAAAGTGAAGAAGTACTTCAGAAAACAAAGCAGCGTGGCAAGAAGGTAACTTTAAATATCCTCACTGATAGCCTGGGCTGATCGTACTGATGAATGGAAGTCTGCCACCAAGATCTGCTTTCGTTTGAAGAATGTACCGGGTCTGGCTGGGATGTTAACTTCCACTGCAGCAGCCCATACGCCACAAAGAGAATGGGCAACAGCAATTCCTCAGGAAGCAGGCTGATCACAAGGAACTGGTCTGTTGTTCAGGTACTATCTCGCCATTCAGATAGACCTACTAATGACTGTTGTGCACTTTGAGCCTTCTTAATGATGAGCAGAAACAAGTTAATGGTGACAAAGCTTCGGAAAACCCGTACAAAGAGTGAGGATGCAGACCACAATATGCTAAAAATTATTACAGCAACCACTCCTGCCATTCGGAAAGCTGGTAAAGGATTCCCTAACCTAGCTTATACTCTTTTTCCAGTTCATCCCATCAGGAGTTATATATATTTAAATAAAGAGGCAATTCCTCTTTACAAATTCAAGTCTTATCTGCTAATACTTCTTAGGATCCAGACAGATCAATTTCCATTTCAGAGGAACTACCTTTGACCTTCAGAAACCAACTAAGAAATTGCAAGTGCTCCAGGAATCCACCCAAAGACTAGGCTTCTGTAGTAATCAGTAAAAATAATTTCAATTTATTCAATATAATCATCACCGTAAATGTGATACATAAGCAGATGACGAACCAGATAGAAAATGGAAATAAAAACAATGCAAAAAGAAAAAAATACTTTAAAATGACCTGTAAAGATATATTTTTCTATATATAAACTCATCCATTTAATTAAAGAAAAAACCTTATTCCAATTTACTTAGGCTCAATGATTGAGTTTCAAGGGTTTGGGAATCTACTATGTGAAGCCTGAACACGAATGTAGGTTCAAGGTCACAGGAACTTAGTTTTATTAACTTAATCATAATATAAGTGAATCTGAACCTATACATAAAGTAATTGGATGTGATTACAGCATTTCAATAAGACAGAAACTAATTTATACTTAAGCTGTTTATTCCAATCTTCTGCCTATGAAATGCTCCAATTCACCTCTGTGAGCAAAAATCTCTCCCATATTTCCTGCCTGATGCTAAGTCATCATAACCTGTCTGTAATACTTAACTCATTCAAGTTGAACTGCTACTTAGTCTTATCACTAATGACTACCATATGCTATTTCCTATATTTTCTTATGCTACATAACACACCTAGGCCTAACAAAGACAGCTAGGATTAAGCAAGACACTTATAACAAAACAAAAACCAGAGAAAATTATAGTTACTCCACCCACTTTCCCCTGCAGAAAGACAGAGGTAAGCACAGGATGCATAAAGGTGGGCAGCAGCATCAAAAGACTTCAAGTTTTTGCATGCCTCACATCCCAGTAAAACATTAGGACTTCTATTCTTGATGAAAACTCAAGTTTCACATAACTTGAATTTCCAAGTTCATTCTTCACTCTACAGGCTTTTATTAGGTGACTGTCACAATGAAATACCTATAAATCTAAAAGCTGTCTCCTCATCCCTCCCTCCCCACAAAATTTGAACAAAAAACACCCACCCTGCTGGGTGGCAAGTTACTGGCTTGACCTCAAACTCTAAAATGCTACAAACTTTGAATTTCAGGAAAACAAACAAAAACTTTAAAATTGGTCATTTCAGAACTAATTTATACAGACAGATTCGTGCAGGCTGTAAGAGAAACCATAATACATTTCTTAGCTTCAGTTAAATAAGAAGGAAAATAAACCAACCTTCCAAACTGGGAGATGTTCATGTATGTAGTACGGAATTTTAAACATATTTCACATGACTGAAGCATGTGGCTAAATCATACAGAAGGGACCATGACCAACAAAAATTGAGAGGCTAGTCCACAGGGTGGTTGATCACAGATTTATCTTCCATATGCTACTAAATCAGAGAATTCAACGTAAAAGCAAGCAGGTTTTATTAAAGATGTATTTGGAGACCAAACAAAACTATGTTAAAATAAAACACTAGAAAAAGTAGTTTTATACATTTCTGTGATCTGTTTACAGTTACAATTAAATGTTGGGTTTGAATTTCTTCCTCCAATGGAACCGTGTGTGGGCGCAGGCCTGTGAAGTATTCTACAATACCTGTGCTTTTAAGTGAAGCGATTAGCTCAGTGGCATTACCGTCATAAAAGTGGGTAAACGCAGACTACAATATTAATGGATAAGTTAATGTTAACGGGTAAGTTAACTACAATATTAAAGGGTAAGTTTCTGCTATGAAGAACATTTTGCTATCTATAAGTAGAGGAAGCATCAGCAAAGAAAAGGAGGAGTGGAAACTGAAGAATTCTTAAATATATATATATTTTAATAATTATTTGTATTTCATGCAAATTAACTTGTCAGATTTGAATCAGATTAATAGCTTGCACACTGTTAGGCAGACATTTAAAAAGCATACCTGTTGAATATGTTCTCACTTGCAGCGTACTTGTCCAGTCTTCCCAAAGGTGTCAACATTTCATCTTGTGAGACAAAGTCCAGGGCTGAAGGTATAATAATCACATCAGACTCTGAGCTGTAGTCATCCACACCAACTATCAGAGACATCAGAAATACTCCTTATAATCACAGTAGTTTAACACTAAAATGATGTCTGTTGTTGGGCTGAAATACACAAGTCTAGGCAAGGCTCTGATGACAATATATTTACTAGCTGCACTAAATCATTTCCCCTGCCTTTCCCCAGCCCCCAGGAAGCCTTTCCTATACAAAAGTCATTTACTCAAAATTCATTTAATCCAATTTTTAGGTATTGTCTCTAAATTCCCAACCATGACATTTCACTAAACATACGAGGCTCATGCTATTTTAATCTGACATTTATACTATATACATATGTATATAAAATCAGGCAAGTGACTTTTAGCTAATTCTAAAATCAGCTTTTTGAACATACACAGACTAAAATCATAGGTGCAATTAGTCCAGAGGTAACGCAACATCTAGCGCAACAAAAAGCATTTAAAAAAAAAAAAAAAAGTATGTTAAAAAGTTCAGGTGCCTTGCTGTTATCTGACTACCAAATAAAAACCAGGTACAGTTCACCTACTGCACAATTACTAACCAGCCTGTCAAAAGACAACTTCACAGGAACAGAAACCACAACGAACTGGAAAAAGGGTCCAGCCCTGCTCTGCGAAGCTGCTTGAAGTATTAGGACTTGAACTACCACGTTTTTTAGTTTCCGTATGCCCTCTAAGCTACGCGACACCGCAGACTGATAACAAACCTAGCCTGCAAACGCAACAACTTATTTGCAACAACTTAAATGCAATTCCTTATTTGCAAGGGCTATCCCAGGTCACCAGCTTCACCCCTGAAAATGGGACACTGCAGTATGCTACAACTTACTCTTTGGGCTTTTATCTGAAAAGCCTTTTGAAAGCTGACAAATATAGATAGGTCGACTGTTCTTTAAGTCTAATGATGATTTTTTTAAAAAAAAAAAAGTAAAATCTGTGGAGAAAAAGATTACTCACATCTTCCCTTCCATACAGCTACAGTATATTGATTATCAGACACAGCACCATTAACCTCAATATTCGACAGTCAGAATACCTAAGCAGCTAGCACTTTCTGAATGTCTTCCTCATCATATTTCAAATGCTAAAAGAATTAACAACCAAAGGTCTATAGAAGAGTAATATTTTCACACCTAAATTGAATTAATTGCATCCGTTTACCAGCAAATTAGTTCTCCATCTTCTCAGTAAAGAAACAGTGATATCGTTTAAGTGGTCATAAATAAATCCTATGCCTGGATGAAGGTCCAAATTCTGCATTCGCTGGCAGCACATGCAAATCCTTGACAGCAAGCAAAGAAGCGATGGGGAAAAGAGCAGGGCACAAGAGGAATCAGAGAGTGGCAAGGAAAAAAACATACAGAGAGAGCCAAAGCAGCTGGAAGAGCAATTTTGAGAGACAAAGTAGTGCTCTCAGATATGCCCAAGGTAGAGGGGAACACTGCGGGGGGAGGAGGAGGAAGGCTTGAAGAAAGGTCAGTTGCATAAAGCTGTTGCAGCAGGAAGGACAAGCACTTAGCAACCCGGGTTTACACAACTGTTTGAACTTCTGTTTGCCCAGACCTTAGGGGACCGAGGCACAAGGGTTCGGGTTTGTGGGTTTATTTTGTTTTCTGGGTGTTGCTGGGTTTGTTTTGGTTGGTTGGTTTCTCTCCTCTCCTCCTCGAGACCCAGTTTTATTTTTTCAGGAAAAGGTGAGGGAAGGTAAAAACATACAAAGCAAGTTCGGATTAGGTAAATTACCAAGAAGCAGGTTACAGCCTTTCACAGAATCAAATTCAACTGAAACCAGAGGTTTTCCTGTGTTAGTACTTACACCAAGACACCTCTGCACACACACCTTTCTCACACCAACTTGTCTTACTGCTGTAGAAGAGGTCCTGCTTTCACAGGGCTGATACAAGACATGCTTTTGACGCTATGAACTCATTCTGCAGCACCCATACATGAATTAAGTCAGATGCATAGTCCTCATCCCAAGAAATGAGCTGCACTATTTATTTTTAATCACTACAGTCATTACCTTCACTAGGTGGCTAATCCACTGCACTCAGGTTGATTTCTAAACTCCAAAAATAATCAACTGGCGGGGACAATGACACTCGAATATTCAAGTGAAATTAATTTTATAACAGGATCTTACATTCCTAGATTAAAGTCTGTAGATCAGACTATACCTTTGCATGTATAAACTGCGGAAACCATGTCAAATACAGTCGCCAAAAGAATTATTATTTTATTTATCAAAAGTATCGATAAATACGCTGACATCACACCAACCTCCGCTAATTTACTTCCTCTATTTCTCTCCTCTCAACCTCAACTTTGTGTTCAACGCCTCCCTTTTCCCCCCCTCTTCATTTCTCCTTGGTCTGCTACTCCTACAGTGGTCCAAGGCGGACATCATCTTAATCGTTGCAGGGCACGAAGACAGCTCACTCCATTTATGCCATACAAACTAGTCACGCAGTCTATTTATGCCATACAAATACTGGCACACAAATACAGACATCTGGTCTGATGCCTTTGATTTAAGTGAACTGAATGTTCTCGTAATTTTCGCCTGGCCAAACCAGTGTCAGATGTATCAATGACAAATATCAAGATGATACACATAAATATTGGGAGCTACTTACAATTTCTGTTTGCGGTCTCGTTCTAAATCAAACAGAAAATCAGGTACGTGCATTTGACTCTGCAGTGTTTTGCACATTGTAAAATTAAGTTGAGCATTGCACCAGGCTTGATCTGCCTCTGCTACTGATACTACTCAGCAGCGCTACTCAGCCCCAGCACCTCAGCTTTTAGCCAGAGAGTTCATTCAAATGGCAGCACCCTGGTAAAAGCAACACGAACACCAACAGGGCAGAGAAGGGAACCCCTAGGAAATTAGGGGTTTCTATAAAAACATCCTCTCCCACTAACTCGAAGTCCCTAGTGGTGGTGGGGTGAGGAACGCTTTGGCCAACAGCATGAAAAGCAGTCGCAGTGCCACTACTTTCTGTCCATACGAACCAAGCAGTGCAAAATTAATAGATGCATTCATTTATCTAGATGGCCCAGGTTTGTACTTGGGAGTTTGCAAACTGCCATTCTGGAAATTCTCGATTCTTCAAAACTCTACGCTACCACCATGAAACACAAGGCAGTACAAAGTAACAAGAAAAGCACTGAATTTTGTTTTAGTGTCTGGCTGTCACTGACATGTATGACACAAGCCACGTAATTCCCCTCTCTGCCTTTGTTTTCCTGCCCAATCATTTGTTTGACTCTTTCGTGCAAGTTTTTCAGGCCTGTCTCTGTCTTGCATCTGATCCACACCATACCAAGAATATATAGACACACACCTACCTTAAGTTCTCTGTTTTACGGCAGGGATACAACAATTATTTGCCCCAGTTATTAACTAACACTACAAAGCCATCTTGCTGAGACAGATTGTGCTTAGCCAACCACTGACAAGTTTGGCTGAGAAGTTACATGCAACACAGTGAAGTCCATTTACAGCTCAGCCCCCTATAAAACTGTTGCCTGCAGGCCAATTTTCAAGGGAGCTCATTTTTCTACTCTAAGTCTCATCTTCCTAAGATCGTTCACAAAGGTCTTGTTCATGTCATGTCTTTACAGACAGGCACAAAAGATCACGTTTGAAAAAATAATCACTGCTTTTTTTTTTTTTTATATTTAATAATACACGAATGACTTTCTACCACGGACTGTTCAGTAGCAAGGTCACGTGTATTCTTCTGCATCTGCTATGGGCTCCATGGCACGAACACAGCCTCCTTCATTTGGGCACAGAAAGTCAGCAATGAGCAGAGAGGCGTTCTGAATAGGAGGGGTTCTTTATTTCTCTGAGCTGAGCAACAAAACAGATATCACAAAAGGTGTGTGTAACGCCAAGTTCCACCGCCTCACCTGCCTAATACTACTCACTACTGATCGCAGAACGCGAGAGCTGCCTTGTCCATGAGATACTACAGTAGAAAAGCAGACAGCAGATTTCGGAGGCTGAAAATGCAAGTAAGGTGTCTCAAGTTTACCCTGATTTTGTAAACGCTGTAAGAGAAAAATGCAAGTTTGAACAGCGAGTGATTACACTCGGCAAAATACAAGACAGGTGAGTGGAAGTATAGAAAGGATCTGCAGGTGGTGACTGGAGATTTCTGTCTGGCCACCTATCAGTAGAAATAAGAACCACACTTCCCCTTTTCTGTCTCTCACCCCAACTCTGCTGTGAAGCACGAAGTGCTATCCCCACTTCAGCTCCTGCTCCATGCGTGTTAAATCTCACCTGTATGCACACACCTCCCCGTCAGCACTCCAGGCTCGGTGGTAGCAGAGAAAGGGGAGAGAGGCAGAAGCAAGGAAGACGAGGGGAAGGTGCAAAGCAGCTCTGATCCCAAGTTGCCGTGCTACCAGCAAGGCTTACCACATCAGCACTTGCATAGTAAAGGCTGCGAACAGCTTGACGCAAAGAGCAAACCCGTTAAAATCAGACCTGACTGCAGGCTTCAGGAGGGGAGCATTTAGCAGATGAAAGAAAGATGCAGGAATCCAAATCAGCAGCTGTTTGCACACAGAACCCGTGTACAGCAAATACAAAGGAGCCACTAGACATAACAGACTAAGGGAATATTTTAGTCTAGCAAAAGCCTTCAAAAATAAAAAAAGACAGTTATCAGACATGCCAAAGGAGTTGCCTTTCTCCTCAAACAGAAGAGAAAACGAGGGGTGATACAAAATCCTTTAAAAGCACCAAGGACAGGTGCAGCTACAAACAGGTTTGTCTCTTCAAGGCACACACAGACAGCACTGCAAAACCAAATCTGCTCCGAAGTGAAGGAAATAAAGCTCCATCTCTTCTTGCCCACTACTCCTTCTGTAGCACAGCAGCAGAATGGACCTTCTACCGGTTAACGGCCAGACCTGCAACAAGCGCTGGTCTGCAGGAAACTGAAACAAAGAGGACATCCAAGCTACCAGCTAAAACAATCAGCAGTTTATATTTCGTCCACCAGTTTCCTGCAGGGAACATGTCACACCCATCCCCATGGTATCCGTGTCCCTTGCTGTTTGCACTGCCTGCAATTAAGGCTCCTGGAAGGAGGCTGGAGCGAAGTCAAAGACAGTGCAAGCAGGAAGTTACTCTAAGGCACTTTTTTTCCTCCGCTCTGAGTGCCTTACAGTCAAAGGTATCCACCCTCTGAACGTGTCCCGCTGCTGCTTCTGGGGTTTTTGATCGTCTGCACGACTATTTGAGTCTTGTGGCGCTGTGGAAAGAACCCCACTTCCACCAAGATGCTCTGCCTGGTCCTGCCATGACAGGATGCCCACACGGACTGTGCCTGGAGCCACACTCACATTCTGCCCCTAACTGGGCAGATGTTACACACAAAACCATCGAGCTCGAACTGTGTTTTAAGCTTGGATGGGAGAGCATTACAAAGCAAGCAGTTGAAGCTCAAATGCTGAAGCTTAAAGGCTTCAGCCATGACGTGACACTGCATTATACCACATCAGCTACAAATCCAAGTGCTCCACTCGGATCAAGCACTGCTTCTCTGTGCAGATACGTTGCTGGTTCGAGCACACTATCTCAAACTTGCTTACTTGGGCCAAAAGTAGCAAAGGCAAGCTTTGTGACTGGTACATCCACAGTCTGTAAAATGCAGCTCTGCAACATCAACCACTTGGAACTTCCTAGCTGTCCTTCTCCTCTCCCCACTTAAATGCTCTGCAGACTTTTATTTTGTGACAGAATTCAAGACGCGCGCTGGGATAAGCCTGAGTGTTTCCTGAGCACTCACAGGAGGAAGCTCTTTCTGTGACTCCTCACACTCCTCTTGTTTCTGCAGCTCCTCACACTTTTCCTGTTTGTGCCCAAAGTGTAAAGTTGGTCAAGGGGAAAAGACGAAGTAGCACTGAATGTGTTGGACTCACACTTAGAAAAAGTAAGAACAACCATGGATGTTAATTTCAACGTTACCGAAAGCCATTTCCTCTAATAACACACACACACACAAGCAAACACACATGAAGTATCCCTACGGATACATCAAGCTATTTGTCCTGCAGGCCAGAGAGGAAGGAAAAGGTGGTCTCGCTTACATTCAAAGATTTGGGAGCTATTTAGGCACCATGGCGACAAGACAAAAAGAAAAATACCTAAGCAGGCTTGTTTGTTAGAGAAAAACATTCCAACGGGCTGCATTAGGGTTCCCACAGAACAACATTTTCATTTCTTCATATTTCTAGCTATTATGGAAATTGTATCCTGGAACAGCACATTTTTTGTGCTATTTACCTTTCATTTTCCTTTGCCTTCAAAATAGTAGGAAAAACCAAACAAGCAATGCTTTCAACTCTTAGTGCAGTTGTCCTGAAAGCCATGCTGACTTTTCTCATGCTATACCTTCCAAAGCAGGCAGAGATGCCCTGCTGTCCTGGGTTCCTTCAGGAGAAGCTGTTCCTGGCTCAGCCTTCTGAAAACAGAATTGTTACTCCAGCTCTCGCAGCAGAGGCTGCCGTTTCAGCCAGTTCAGCTCCTGCCCAAGCCACCTCTTGCAGCAGCTGCTCTTAGAATGAAAACTTTCTGCCCACACAGCGAGAGAGTCTCAGCAGCAAAAGACACACAGAGGAAAGAGGCATTTCATCTTCAACACGCTGCAGTCGGCCACCTCCACAACAGGTCAGCAGAACGAACTGCACGAACGCCGAGGTTTCATGTTATCTTAAGGTTTTGGTAACTTTCATCTCTGTCCTGACTCTCTCCCCTCCTTCCCCTTTTTCTCCAAGTGGGAGAGGAAGGGAAGAGGCGGAGAATACCTGTAGCCCTAGGAGAAAATCAAAAGGAAAAAAAAAAAAAACAGGAGCTGGCAACCTTGACCGAGGATTTCTGCCAGAGCCAGGAACATAAAAGGTGGCTGGTGAAAAACGTATTTCCACATCAAAAGTGATGCTACTGACCTTGGAAAGCTGAAAGCCTGGAAAATTACCTCTCCTTCAATCCTCTGCTACGGGTAATGGAGAAAACGTGCAGCTGCACGAGGAAGGTTCATTAGCCTGTATCAATTCAAGCACAACCCTTTCCTCAAATCATCAGCTCCTCTCTAGGATCCTAAGAGGTTTCTCAAGAAAGAGAGACTACCTATTACCCACCTGAGACGCCCACAACTGTAATTCCGTGGGGACACAGCCAAGCACCTGAGTCTCCCAGTTTCTGTGAGGGTCAGTTAAAAGACAAAGAAATGAACTGAGGAGTCAGGAGAATTAAAGCATGACCTCCGGGGAAAAAAAGAGTGAACAAGTACGCTTCATTAGCGTTGAAAACTGATTATTAGATTCCCAATTGACCAGAACCTCAGTCACGCCAGAGAATTGATCCCGAGCACTACAGCATGTCTGCCATTAATTGCTGTTAATTTTTGCAGTGCAGAGACGGGTGGCATGCTACTGAAACACCAACCCACTGACTCCAAATATCTTGGTGTTCCTTCACCAGAGCTGTCTCTCTGACGAGACCACGAGGCCAGTACTGCAGCACAGCATTTGACCATCACATTGGTACCGTGTACGGCTGTGAGAAAGCAAAGGTGAATTTTAACATAGCACGGTGTCTCAGTACACAATACTCAATTCACTGCAAGAGAACAAGAGCTAAAACACGGTGTCAAACTGTGATTTGACACCACAGGGAAAGGCAGACCTATTTAATTGGGAAAAAAAAATCTTTTGACTTTAAGTATTGCTGAAAAAAAAAAAATCAAAAATGCAATTGAAATTAAATATTTCAAATGGAAATAAGCTCCTGTTTGGGAAGATACTTCTGCACAACCCAAAGTCTAATAGAATAATTTAATTAAAAGCATTCAACCAACACAAACTCACTGCTAATGCCAGATGATTTGCTGATTACCTGGAACATGAAAACGTCAGTGATAAACCAGCTTTTGACATCTGCAGATGCACAAAGAGCATTTTCTTCAGCTCAGCTAAATAACTGGTTCATTCATTCGCTGGCAGAGAAGGCTAAAAAGACCTGGCCTCCTTTTCCAATCACTGAAAAAAGAACTAGATACCAAAAGCAGAGATCTATTAGATAAAAGTTATTGGACTCTTTTTTTAAAAAAAATCTTTAGGACTGCTCTATCCACCAGTAAAATCCAATTAGTTTTTACAGTTAATGAGGCTAGTGTTAAAGTTTAACAAAAAGATACCATCTTAATGCTAAAGCCTAATACTGAGGAAAACAATTTTATATATACACACACGTATATATATTTAGCTATAAAGCCTCGTTTAAAAGTTATAGCCTGTCTAAACTACATTTAGATTTTAAAATACCAGTCCCTTTATTTTTAAATCACGTGGACACTATCTGCACAGATAACACTAACTATCACTGTTTGCCAACATGACAAATGGTAAAGCTTCAGCATCTGGATGTTAGGCTACTAAATCACCCAAGCACGCATGTAAGACTTGTGATTGTCAAAAGTCCAAAAGCTGTATGTAAATGTAGCTGTCAGTTATCAATGAGAATAAACTTTAAAAAAAAAAAAAAAAAAAGGCAAAATAGTAAAACCAGTTATTAAATCAGAATCTCTCCCTTCCCTCGATTTAAATCACAATTAAAATCCTGAATGAAATCAAGCTATCCTGTTTCACAACCTGAATCCTGGTTACAGATAGCTCTCTTTTTCAGAGCACGCAGCCTGCACACATCGATGAGCAGACTGAAAGGAGCAAGCATCACGGTACGTTTGATTGCATCTATCTGGACTGATCAGTTCTATCTTCAGAAGCATCCATGGGGAAGGGAGGGAGGTAGAATACATCTGGGAGGAATCAGAAAGGCTTTTTTTGTTTATCAGCAAAAATAAGTAATTCTACACTCCTCGTGTTTACTTTTCGATCATTGGTCGTGGTTATTTTCTTTCCTGATCTCCCCTTAGCTTGCTACACTTCCTATTTTGAATGCCCAAAACAGGTATTTGAACAAAAGCCAAATTTCCAGATGTCTCTACACGTACTGTACAACATTTCCAATGGAAAACCAAAACTGACAGTTCAAGTAGTGTAACTGCCCAGCTGAAACTGAGCTGCTATCTTATTCTGCATAGTGGCCAGATGGGATGGGGAATCTTCTTGCAGGCTTCCACTCTGAGTTTTCACCCTCTTACCATCATGGATTTCTTTTCCCTCCTGTTTTACCTTCATGGATATCACGCTAGGATTTCTGTTAGGCTCACCTCCACACGGACAAAATGCAACCAAATGTTACTAACCGGGCGGGGACAGAACACAATGACGACTACAGTTAAGAGCAAAGCTGCTTTCACAGTAAGAACTTCCATTTAGGAATTAAATTTCTTTTATAACCTTCTGTACATCCTGCTAGAATGCATCCACTGAGGTTTTTTGCTTTAATCTTCAAACTTCCAAACAAGGAAAAGCCGCTGGCTGACCACGGGAGAAACAGAATCTCTTTAATTACTATCATAGCCTTTAATATCAGGAGCTACCTGGACAGACACAAAATATCAGCTGGAATTCAAGCACTGAAATACCACTCGCCAAGCTCTGCAACTACTTCAAGGAATCATCTGGGTAATGTCCTGTCAGGTGTGAAGCATGCATTCACCTGAAAAATAAAAATCTGAGCTTTCCCGTGGTTACCAAGCAACTGAGAGCAGAAAATACGAAGCTTTCAAAATAGAAAAGCAAACCACAGCCAAAATTAATTATTTAAAAGTCAATCCAGCTGGTTTGTCAGCCGCTCTCTAAAAGCCTTTCTTATAAGAGCTCCTGTTTAATCTCTGACCTCTTAAACAAATAAACAAAAGGCAATTTCTAAATAGGTGCTTTCTGCATGCACCCTGAAGATCTTCCCCAACCCCAAAAGCAGATCACTACTCTCTACTGATATCTAGGAAAAAGTTACAGTGAACTTAAATATTTATCAAGTCCTCTTTAGGAAAAGGTAAACTTTCTTTTACGAGCAACCATTGAAACAGCACTGCAAAGGTAAAGATAATTTATTGTTTGCTAGTCCAGGTCAATCAGCATGCAGTGAACAGGCACAAGAACCGAGGGGTGGCACAAAAGATAGAGTTGTGCAAGTTGTTCATTAAATGCCACTTTTCTGCTAAAATACTTTGTTTTACAGACCTTAAACACCAAGACCATAAAATAGCTGTTGTCAGCTCTGAGAAGCTGTACAGATGCCTAGTTTATTACTTGTAGCACCAACTGTGTATTGTTGTTTGCTCAGCTCCGGGACTTTCTCCTACTGTTTTACAACCCGACCAATAAAAGCTATCTGTTAGTTACCTTATTGATTCCACGTCCTTATTTCCTGTAATACTCTTACTGCATTAGAAAATGGTGACTCACCTTAGGAATTATCACCATAAAAAATACACTTCTGTGATTCAGCATCAAACCTGGACCTGCCGATGAGCTACAACTGAAGGCCTAACCTCCTGAAGCACACCAAGGCGTGGGCCTAAGTGGATACCAGCTTCAGATGCCCAGTCCAGATCTTTACACACGTATCTAGTCTTACTTTTTGTATCACTCCTCCTGGCTTTTTCCAGTGAACGTCACGGACATTTCGCTGTCGGCGGATACCAGATCAGTCAGAAGCACGAGGACTGAAATTACACAGTTGGCTTTTCTCAATAGTCTATCAGCTGGCCCCATCTCAGCCTTCTCACACAATTCACTTCTTTCTCCTTGTGCAGCACGTTTAATAGCAGGAGCACAGCTGCCAGAATCACACACGCGTAAAAGCTGCCAGCACTCCCAATTTTCTCACAGTTGCATTCTAGCATGCAGGAATACACCTCCCAAACAGTTTCTAACTCCTCTGCTCAGAAGAGCTGTAACCATTTGAAATATTTTCAGCAAGGTCCTATAGGGTGGGGTTCAGGTCTGGTAATGCCAGGCAAAAATAGTGGCTTTTTGTGGTATTTCTGTTTTTTGTTTTGAAACTGTCTTTTTAATCCCTGCAACCATGAAATGTAATCCCAGATAATGCATCACTTGCAAAAACCTTCACAAATCGCTTGAGACCTGTTGTACACGGATACAAGATCTGGTTATTTCAAGCAAGTACAAAAACCGTCCCTAGGGACGTACAGTCTCCCTGCTCTGTATCATCACTTTTTGGTAACTCACGCCCACCTCACAAGAGCAAAACCATACGAAATTAAGAACCATAAAAGACATCGTGTGACTGACTTATGCCCAGACAGCGCACATTGATTCATACCGATTCCTCTCGCGTTTAAGTAAAACACTGAAATATCGAGCTATTGACTTTTATCTGCTTCCATCAAAACCTCAGTCATTTTTAATGAGGTTGCAAGTTTTTAGACTTCTCTGGCTCTTGCCTTCAGAATGCTCTCATCTGGACTGAGTCATATAGATCCCAGCATATATAATTTCTCCCTTTTTAAAGACAAGATCATAACATTCAAACCACCACCAGGGAAACCATAGATTCAGAATCATCTCTCCGATGACTACAGTCATATCCTCCTCCAACTCCTGTCTTACAGTCATGAAAAATCATAACCTAAGTAGACATTTCAGAAGGCATTGGCTTTTCAAAGCGTGCCACTTCTGAGGAAGCCCTCCTGTAATCACAGAAAGTTTCCAAAGAGCTCTGCTCTCAGGCCGAGCAGAAGCAAACAAAAAAAATGAAGCCTGGCAAAAAAAAGGCTCTCTCTTTGTGTGAGGCAACACACAACAAAAAGCCTTCACACATCTGATCCCAAAACTGAGAGAAGGAGATGTAAAACGTTCGGTTGGGCTCTGATAAGCTAAAATAACACCCCCAGAAGTAAAAATGAAGCAAAAAAAAAAACAAAAACAACTAAAAGATGGGGGGTTTCTCCTGCAGCCTGGCCTCCTCGTGAGCATGCTGTGCAGCAGACACGCACCTCCAGACGGTGGCAAGGGTCTGCTCACCCACTGTGGGCTGCCAGGCAGGATCCTACGTCAGGAGCCGCCTCAGAGAGGGCTGCTGCCTCCATTTTCACTCCCTACCTGATGCTCGTTGTGCTGCCAACGCTGCCTGGGCGCTGGCCCCGCTGAGAGACGCCGCCTCACCTGGGTAACGTTATGCACAGCAGTACCTGGTACCTGGCACCCCTGAGCTCATATTTGGAGCCAGAACTGGGTCCTGTGCCTCACACCGCCCCTCTCACAGCCCCTCACACAGCCCCTTCTCCCACAGGCGAGGGGCGGGGTGGGGAGACCCCAACCCACCCCCCCACCGCCTTCCTCCCCTCGGGGCTGCCCAGGCGAGGCCATGGGCGTGCAAGGCGACCCCCACCACCACCCTGACCCCCTCTCCCTTCCTTCATCCCTCCTTCATCCCTCCTCCTCCTCAGCCCCTGGGGGCGCCCCCCGCCGCCCGTTACCCGCCGCCAACGGGCGCCTCACGCACCCCGGCGCTGCCGCGGGGGAGCCCTGCGGAGCCCCGCGCAGCCCCGGCCGTGCTTCATGGGCAGCGCCGAGCATGGCCTCTCCTCCTCCTCCTCCTCCTCCTCCTCCTCCTCTTTTTTTCCTCCTCCTCCTCCTCCTCCTCCTCCCACAATGCACCCCGGGCATCCACATTTGAAGCGACTTCCTCGCCCGGCAGCAGCCCCGCGGCTTCCCTTCCCTTCCCTTCCCTTCCCTCCATCCCATCCCGTCCCATTCCCGTCCCCACTCACATCCGTCGATCTCCTCCTGCAGGTCCTCCTGGAGCAGCGACAGATCTGCGGGGACACGCACACCATCAGCCCATACACACTCACACACTGCCTCCCTCCTTCCCTTCCTTCCTTCCCTCCCTCCCTCCGTGCCGACCCCACCCCGCAGCCCCCCGCACCCGCACGGGAGAGCAGAGGAGGAGGAGGAGGAGGAAGAGGAGGAGGAGGAGGAAGGAGGAGGCGGCGGAAAGGGGGAGGGGGGCGCTCCCTACCCGCCATCTTGCTGCAGCCCCCGCGGGGCGCCGCGCTACATGGAAGGCAGCGGGGCTCGGCGGCGGCAGGAGGAGGAGGAGGAAGAGGAGGAGGAGGAAGGAGAAGAAGAAAAGGGGCGGCCCCGGCGCTCGGTCCGGGCCTCGGCGGCGTCTCCCCGCGTCCCCCGGAGAGCGTTGCGGGCGGGCGGGCGGAGGCAGGCGGCGGGGAGGAGGGGTCTGTGCCGGACACGCTGCCCCCGCCCGCCTCGCAGCCGGGCGGCCTCGCCGCGCTCCCCGCCCCTCGCCCTGCCTCACGCCCGGCCCTGCCCGCTCACCTGGGACGCCGCAGATCTCGCTCCCCAGGCCCTCTGAAGGGGTTGGGGTGGCCAAATCCCGGCTTTGGGGCTTCAGGGGGTCGCCTGGAGGGAAGGGTCGGTGCCGCAGAAGTGCCTGCTGCAGCCGCTGTGAGGTCACCCAGGGGGAATGTCCCCAGGAGGTGGCCGTGCTCACAGGCACCCTCCTCGGCTGCACTCCTGAGCAGCCCCCGTCGCTTAAAAACACACCAACTTCCCTACACTGCTGCTGTTTCACTTTATAAAAGTTCAGTTGCACGTACACGTAAAGGTATCCCTCATTTTCCACACTTGCTGGCTGTGCCTCGCAGTCAGTGCTGGCGCTACTTCCAGCTATTTGGATAGTTTTTGCACTGTACACGGGAAGCTGAAAATTGTTGGATAAAACAAACGCTCTAATTACTTAATACCCACAACACTTGATACAGAAAAAACATTATAGATACCAGTGTTACCACGGAGTCTTATCCGTTCCCCAGTCTTATTTTTATCTCTGTAATAATCAGCGGTGTTGTTCCTGCACGAAAGAGCAAAATAAGTTATTTTTGTCCAGTTTTTCCAAATAGGATGAGGTTTTGGTTGCTCGGTTTTTAACTTAATGTTTGACAGCACGCCTCGCCTTGTAAGCTGTTTTTTAACATCTTAATGCTGCTTTCCCGTTTTTTTGTTTTTTTGTTTTTTTTTCTTTTTAAGTCACATAAGGAATAAATCACAAGAGTTTCTCCTTTTCTTTGCCATTGTGGCTGAAAATGTGCAATATATTAAAGTGCAAGCATCTCTTTCCATACACTCCTCTAGTACAAGCTCTGCCCTGTTTCATACACATTCAATCTTTAGAGAAATCACTCGGGCCTACTAGGTACTGATCATGCAACACTTGCTTTTATTCAGATATATGACCTCAAAATCTGAGTAAATCAAAGAAACCCACGATGACCATGTTACATGAACTGTGCTATTCTCTGCCAGAATAATCAAAGAGAAGATTCAGGGGAAATATTTGACAGCGCAAATAGCTAGCAATGTTGGATGTAATAGCAGTAGACCTAGAGCAAAAAAAAACAGACCATGCTTGAAGACCAAATTTGTATTATCTCTTATTACTGCAAGTTATTTTCAAGGAGGTTTCTTTCCTCTCTGCTTCACATTCTTCACCACAGTCAAGGCTCAGTTTTGCATCCTCTGAAGTCAACAGCAGTAGCTCAAAATGTTACGTGCTTGGTTTTACTGAAAAAATCAAGGGCTTTGGTTTCTCTTTCCAGCTCTATAAAAAGGTGCTAATGCACACTAGGTCGCAGTGGTCTGAGCGCAGCAAAACTGACTTGACTAATATTACCAGAATGAGAAATCAAACTGAATGAGATACATATGCTGCAACTGGGTTTATAATTTGGAATACGTCGGAATTACTGCTCTTAAGAGTATATTAATAGTTTTAATCATCATCAGTGCACAATTTATGCAAGAAAGCAAGGTAAATGATTGCAAGAGATCATACTTAACATAAATTCCTATAAATTAATTTTGGTTCTTCCTATACGCATGTGATCTTCTCAAGCAGTGATTAGTGATTTTCTCCGTAGGCAGGAGTGTGTGGGATGTAAATAGCACAGATAACAAGGATCAGAGTGATTTAACCTTGCAAGGCGAATTGCAACTGTGCAAGAATGGCATTTTTTTTTTGGTACAAGTTAGCCCTAGAATATTAGACAGCTCCTCAGATGCTCTTGGTCCTGGTACCACTGCTAGCAGTCATGGGGAAAGGTCTCTTGTCTGTGAACAGAAACGCTGTGGCAAAACTTTTGGCTCATTTTTGGCTCATACAGTGACATGTACATGGAGAAAAATCACTTTGATTTAGCTTCAAGCTACTATGCAATGTAAAATCCCACTTAATGAATAAGCAACCAGATGTTTCTAAACTTCTCGGCCTCAGGAGACCTGTGAATTCCCTGGCACTCTTTAGGGGCCTGATCAAAGTTCAAGGCCATCATAAGATTGCCTGCCACAGGTCACAAAGCAGGCAGGCAGAGATGCTGGAAGTGTGTGACAAGCCCACTCTTTCCGACAGTGCTGAACTGCCATTCAAAAATAAGGTACCTAATTATACAAGAAATTGTTCGTAGCAGGCTTGTTTTATTAGACGAGACATGTTAAGGAACAAACTCTACAGCACCTGCCAAAATGTTCTAACAGATCTGTGCTGGAGTTCTCATAACCCAGCTGAGTACCTGTACAGGCACTGGAAAATACAGAATTTAAGAAATGGATAAACTCACGTTCACACACTGCATCTCATGGAAAAACACACTTATAAAGGACAGACGCCAAAGCTATGGATGCAAAGACACAGACGGAAAACTGCTTGGCAAGATTATTTGCATGGGACAGAAGACACCTGTATTGCTATCTGTATGAAGTATCTCATAAAAGCCCACAGCAATCAACGAGGCTTAGTAGTATTTGCATAAAGTACTGCATAAATATTTACAAACCTACACAAATGACCAAGCAAGATGCAAGATACCTCATATCCATCTAGACGTATTCCCAAAATGGTATCCTGTGCTTGGTCACCAACATTTCTTCAGTCAAAACTGCACCAGGGATGTGGAGCTCAGGCTCAAAACCACCGCAGGCCCAAATGCTCTCACAGAAAATAATTTATCTCCTCTCACTTGTTGTGAAGGAGCAAGTCACCGTGTCTGACCAGGCTATAGTGCCAGCTTTCACTTTCCACATGTTAACCAGCTTTGCAATTCTCCCAGGCTACCCTTCCTGTGTGGGATGAGCTTCCCATAAATACCCGCAGAGCCATCTCGCGATCCTCCCCCAGACTCCTCTGCAAAGCTCTTTTCTTGTAAAGCCTACAAAAAATGTATTGGGGTTAGACTGCTGGTGCACTAAGACAAATGCTTATCCTCTTGAGTAATACTGACTCATAACTTGCTTGTCCACCCCCGGGATTCTGTCTGCACACATATGGCTTTTTGGTTAAGTTACACATTTTATAGACCATCTTTCTCTTCTTCGCATAGTGCGTAACCAAAACTGGCTCACGACTAAGTAGTCGGATTGAGATACATATACACGCATAAGCACATGGGTGCCTATAATATGAATGGGTCCACACCTGAAAACCTGATGGCTGAAGCCTCGGACACAGTTGATGTGCTCTTGAAAATGTGTCTCATTGAAGCATATTTGCTAAAAAGGGATGCTCGTCGTAACGCCTTTCCGTTCTTCTCCTTCCCGTTCTCCTTCCTTTTCTCCTTCCCTTCTCCTCCCCATTCCTGTGGCTTTTTGTTGTTGCCTTTTTTTTTTCTCTCTCCAATAAAAATCCTGAAGGTCTTGTGTTGTTATTATTGCAGTGTTCATGTCTTGTTTTCATTTGTTTATTTTTTTTAATACATCCTTTTTGGATATGAAGGCTTTTGACTCTGCACCACTCAGTTTTATTTAATTTCACTCATTTCCAGAGTACCTATGCTGCACCTATGCAGCACTCTGCTGAGATACAGGACTTGAAGGTCCTAGCAGGCTTTTTAGTTTGACAACCATGAATTGATTAACATCTAAATTTGCTGACAGAGAGCTCAATTAATACAAAGTTAAGTTTACATTCTGGGTACTTCATGTCCCTCCAGGACAGTGACAAGTTCAGTGGCAAGTTCAAGTGATGCTCTTGCCTCTCTAAACTGGGGAATCCAAACTGAGGTATGTACCAATGCAACATTAAGACTGCACCTGGACATGGCAGAGGTTACTGGCTTGGATTTGCAAGCAAACCTGTTGCACCAAAGGCACAAGGGTGGCAGCTGTACTGTGTGTGGTCAAAAGAAAGAGAGGTCTGCATGCAGGAGAGAGTCCAGACGCCTCATTTTACTGTTAAGACCACTACCAGTGGTGATATCCCCAAATCCTTTGGCAATAGGCACCGCATGAGGGTGGTCTGTGGGCTTTTTGTTGGGCAACTGAAAGTCCTTGTCTGTATCTGATCCTTTAGGTGCTCCCAGGGGCTGTGCCAGGGAGCTGGGGCCCTGAGAGCCACCTACATACAGGATTCCTCGTTCAGTATCACATACCTGGGCACAGGTTTTCCTTTAGCAGAGAGCCGTGCTGCTTCTCTGAGGAGCTCCGTTTCAGGAACCATGTGTCATGCATACAGTCGGTATGGAAGGCTGAATCACTGATCAAACAGGGCAGAGTTCAGTTTGCTCTGATGTATCTTAGCTCCGTATTTCCTGGTGCTCAGAGGTCTGCGGCTCGCCGACATACTGGAAGGAAACAAGACTGGACAATCAGAAACTCTGAATCTTTTCCTCAGTTGCCTGTTGAGATTTCTTTCTATTTTACTTAATTTTATTTATTTTATTTTTAACAGAGGGAAAAAAAGTCTGAATTTTGGCTGGCTGTTGGAAGAAACTCCAGCACCCACTCATATGTGCAGCTGGGATGCTATCGTAGTTAGACGCTGATATTCTCCCCTTTCTTCCTAGATCTCCAAATCCTTTTGAAAGGAAATAAATTCTTCTTATGGGTAAAGAAACAGAGAACAAAGGAAGCAAAGTGATGTGCTTAGTGCTGCTTATCAGGAAATAAGCAGTTTTCCTGAAGCAAGACATTTCCTGAGGTGGAAAATAGGGAATAAAATAAACCACAAAAAGACCTTTGCTATTTTTCACTATCTGATGTCACTCAATTCATGACAAGTATGAACCTAATGCGTGTCCCCTCTCTGAGTCGTATGCCAGGACAGCCCCTACACCCCTATCCATGTAAGACTTGCCCTTGATTCAGCCAGGCTTTCCAGCCTTTCCTCAGCCCACACAGTCTCCCTTCCCCACCCAACCAGTCCCTACCTGGCAGTACCCAACCTGATTTTCAGATGAATATATTTGCATTTGTTTACTCCTTCATTTCCTGGTCTACTGAGTTTAAATTTGCATCTCTCTGGGTCTGCCTGGATATTGGCACATATAACAGGCTCACACTCTTCTCCTGAATCAGAGGTGGGTTACTCAGATCCCAGAACACATCTCAGAGGGACAGATGGGACTGAACTATCGCTGTCACCAAACCTGCTTTTCCAACATTAGTTTCACACCCTTCCAGATAGTTTCTCCCTATGATCCTTTCTCTTCTCACTACAGCTCTGGCTCTGCCTGCCCTCTTGCTCCTCCATCCTGAACTCCTCTCAGCAAGCTTCTTTGTACAGCACTTTTCACTCTGTTTTTGTAAACAGTTTTTGAACCTTCTTACTGTTTTCTTGTCCTCACATTGCATTTCTCCAAAGTAGAATGGAAACAGCCCCCAAATCCTGGCAAAAGTGGAGTCTGGCAACCTGTCTGCAGCCTTTTTTTGGATTTCAATCGGCCTTAGGTCAGATTCAACAGTGACACTGTTTCACAACCCATGTGAGTACGAGCTGGCTGGAAATTTTCTTGGCCACCTTGTTCAGCCAACAACAGTGTCATCCGTTTAGTCAGGGAGAATTGGGTACATGCCTATGCAGGCAGCTAAGCACTTTTTTTTTGCTGATCTGAAGGGTGGTAGGTGCCAGTGGGATGCATGTCAGGAGCATGACTGGTCTGGGATATGACTTGTTATCCTGGCCTGTGCAATTGCTAGAACCTGTCAACGAGAAAAAATGCCAGGGGTGGAGAAGTCGAGGGGTTGTACCCTAAGAAGTCTTTGTTTAGATAACCTCGGCACTTGTAGGAAGCTTACTGAATTTCAGGGTCAGTTACACACATTTTTTGTAGACCCTTGGAGGAGTCAGTCTTTGGATGTGTTTATTTGCACAGTCTTTGACATTGTACCTGTGCTCCAACTCAATCATCAACCATGTAATTACCCTTCATGCAGCACTGACCCAGACATTTGTGTGGGCAGACAGTGGCCTGACACCAGGACACCTGTGAAAAAATACACAAAACACAGCACAGATCAATTCAGTGAAGAAATATTTGAGGTTGAAATTATTGTGCCTCTAAAAGCGGAGGCTGGGAATATTCTAAAAGACTTGATTTATGTCCTATTTCCAGTCTTACAAAATGCGTAGAGTCTACAGACGACGAGCAAGGACTGTATAACAGAGAAAACAATCACCAAAATCTACCCAAAATAAGGATGATGGCTCTTGACATATGCCAGTTTCTAAGCAGAACTTCTCGGTTATTGAGGTGGGAGGGAACCCAAAGAATGAAGTGCTGTAATTGAAATAAATGTACACAAACCTAGAGAGGATACAAATAAACATTAATATATATATATATATATATATACGAGGAAGGTGGTGATAACCTAAAAGCTATGAAAGCTGACAATATATGGGGCAAGATGGTTTGTAATACCAAGAATCAAAAGCTGAAAGAACTGTCTGGTCCAAAAATAGTTTTTTAGTTTTATTAAATTACTGAAGATGTGAAAGGGCAATTGCACTCCTACAGCAGATCCTGGCTAGGCTCATTGTCTCAATCATTTCAAAATCAACTTTTTGCCTTTGATATATGAATTACCATTTTATTTTTTTTACCGTCATACAGGGCTTGAACCACCAGGTGTCTGGTTGTGGTACACGTGTAAGCTGTAATATTTCTTAACTGTGGGAAGAGTTCAGGAACGTCAGGTACATTTTTTTATCATCAGCACATTAAGAAGCTTTACATTACAGCATTTTGGCCTTTTCTTGGATTTGACTACTGGCAATGTTTCAGGTTCAAAGGTTTGTGTTTTAAATGAGATTTAATGTACGTAGACTGTAACATTGCCAATAATATCTTGAACTGGGTGTGTTTTATTGGGTGATTCATAAAGAAAGTTAGACAAAGTATGCACAGTGGTATTGGAATGTGGGTGGGATCAAAGTAACGTTTTAGTGGAATATGTTTGTTAAGCACAGCATACGGGAAATCTTCTTTCTGAATAAAGATGGATTGATCCCCTGAGAATATCAGTATATTTCCAAGGATCATTTATTCCAGTGAACCCCAATGAAAACATCAAAGTCACAAAGTAAAATAAGAGAGCTGCATCGTTCACCCTCAGATATTCCATTGGCAGTGAGACTTGTTGAGAGCAAAGGACAGGAAAATGAATAAAATGAATAAAAATAACATTGATTTAGAGACACTACCTGCAGTTCCAACACAGAAGAAATTTCTATCTGTTCTCTACCAGGGTGGATACAAGTTTTTTATTTGAATAAAATTTTGCTATTAATTGAGCATACACAAGCCCGCTGAGCTGGATTTGTTGTGATTGCACATTTGCATGCACATACCTCATGCTCTCTGCACTCTTCCTGTTCACATCTCTTTCCAGGCAGCACTTTGAAAACCACAGTGTTGATTTTGTTTCTGAGACTAAGGAGCCACTCATACTGAGCACAAGGAGCCCTAACACAGAGAAACTAAGTCCTACTTGGAGGGTTTCATACCAGTACAAGTGATAAAGGTTTTCTAAGTTCAATTATTCAAAAACAAGATGCTATATTTATTATTATTTTTTTAAAGTCTGCTTTGTTATATTATCTTTCATTTTTCTGGCTCTTGATAAGAGAATTTTGTTGCCTTTCTTATACTGCTTGCTCAGCAGCAGGTACAGAGCATCCCTGCCTTCTCCACTCTGATGTACTCCAAGGGCAAAATTGTCTCTGGAGGGTGGTTGTGCACTCCCACAGCACTGTAGAGCTGAGGGCCATAGTGGTCCCACAAGCAGAGCTCCTTCCCTTTGATGCACACCCAGAGGATGGCAATGCACGTGCTATATACCATGTGGTATATATATACCGCATGTCAGGGGGATGGAGGAGATGGATTTTCTCATTGCTAACTGCACCAGTGCCATTTTTCAATGCCTTGGTATGGTTCAGTGGCTAAATGATGTTATTACTGTGGTCCTAACTGCTGCATGGGCAAAATCCATGCATTCGTGAGGTAGGACAGTTTACTGGAATAAAAGGAAAATCAGCGAAAGGACAGTTATAGATACCCTGTTTCATGAGGAAGAGCATTACAGAGGAGAGGTATCTTGCAGGGACCAGATTCTCACAAAATAGGGATGGAATGGGACACGGTCAGCTCTCTGCTATCAGGGGCTAAAAAAAAAGACAAGCCCTAATGCTAATGCTGGAAAAGATACAGTGTAGGAAACAGTGCAGGTACAATGTGTTCAGAGAGCTTTCTGCCTTTCACTCGGGAAGGCAGTCTGCTATTTTTCAAGACCAGTGTATAAGGAATTAATATTTCACAGATGCCGTCTAGTTCTCAAAATTTCCTATCAGCTGTGCTTTTTTTTTTTCTTATGGGCACGAGTGCTATTAACCCATAGGCTAATGGACCAGCTCTAAATAATATATTGCGTCCTCTCACTCAAATGTACTTTGAGATTTAAATGAGATTAAATATATAGGGAAGATTTTGGTTTGTGACTCAACTCAGTGACAAGGGGACGAAATCGAAGGCCGTGCTTGCTGTGGTGTCCTCCACCTGGACAGTACAAGCTGATCTGTACAGTTCTTGAAATTGTTGAGGCAGAAAACCTCAGGATATCTGGAACTTGAGGGTAAATGAAAAGCTCTTTCTCTTGCCAAGCTCTGCTTTATATGCATTACTTCTGATAACTTCTGGTAAGCAGACACAAAAGCAGACACGGTACAGCGTGCCAGTGCAAGTTAGAGGAGAGGCAGTGAAAATTTGGCTTATCTTGAAAAAAACAAGCTGTTAGACTTAGTTTGTTTCTTTGATCCAGAGATAAAGTTTTCATAAAGATAGAGCAGGGAGCAACACATGTGCTTTGAGATAGGCCTTAGGTGTTCTTATCCTCAAAAATATCAGCATCCTTTTTTCTTACACATTTAGCTCCTTAGGTCCCACTGACACAGCACATGCATATCAAGCATATTTTACTTCTTCCCTTGGGCTAGCTAAAGAAACCAGCCAGCCCTCCCTTTGTGCTTCCTTCTCAGGGTCACCAGGTCAAGAAACGGGTGTCCCCTCAAAGGGACACTTACGTCCTCACCCCGTGTTGGAATAAATCAGATTTTATGAGCTTGTAGCCTCTATGGGATAACACACCTGTTTCGACACAAGTCTTTGCACCCACAGCGCGTAGTTCCTGCAGGACAAAGCCAGCTGTGAGTTCAATGTCCCCCCATCCTCTGCGCATATCTAGTGGGACCCATCTCCCTGGCTCCTCGGTGATTGCCACAGGCCTGGTTTCCTTTCTTTGCAGGCTGCTGTTTGTTCTGTAGCCACAAGCAAGCGCTGCGCCCTAGGTCACCCAGATGCCCAGGAGGGAGGAGAAGAGCACCCTGGGGCCGTGGCCAAGCCAAAGGGGATTTTCCCAGAAGTTCAGTGCACAGCATCAGCTCGAAAAAAAATCTGAAATGTTCACAGACTAAACTTCTCCCTGGCAGTGGCTGCAGGACCACTGGGGCCAGGGGCTGGTGACCACACTCCTGTGCCAGCCACAGGACTCACCAAAGGAACTGGGCTTCAGCAGGGCTCTCTTGAGCTCACACCTCCACTAAGAAAAGGATTTTTACTTTAAATTTGTTCTTACAAATTTGTCCTAACACCAAAATGAGGATTTTGATTCTTTTTTAGGTTTTCACTGAATGATGCTTTGGCTCCCTTATAGTGCCAGATTTAATTATTTTCTAAGCAATTTTATTGCCTTTCTGATATCTTTAGACTCTGGCTGCAGTAGCTTCTCTCTAAGGCTGTCCTTCACATATATCTCCACTTTGCTGACTCTCACTGCAGGTAACTCACGTCAGTTCTCTTTAAACCATACCTTCACAACTGAGCTTTCCACTTAGTGCTCTATTACACTTATTCTCCTCAGTTCTTACCCATTTTCGAGTTGTGAGGGTGACATGTTATTTCCTGATCCACCTGCTACTTGGTGAAGGTATGTCTGTGTACCCTTAAAGCACAGGATAGAGCTTGGCTTGGAATTTATCTGCTCTAAATAATAACATTTACAGCCTCCTAGTGCACTGCCAGATCTTCGGACCTGAAGCATCCATCACAGCTCAATTACCTTTAAATTTCAATTACCTTTAAAATATGCTACAGCGTGTACATTTTCAATTTCTGCTCTTCAAAATAGTCTCAGCTATGAATTATGTCAGGGTAATCACCACCTGTTGGTGCACTCAGGGCCCTGACAATTTATCGCTTATATCGCTTATTTGAAGAGATAAGTATATTGTTGCTCTTCATCAGAAAATATTAAGATGTTGATCAAATAGTGAATTCTTTTCCACCTTGTAGAGTATTTTCTCACTAAATATTAAACAAACAAACAAACACATGTATTTTCTAGTCTGAACAAACTGAGATTATATGTGTTGGGGGCAAATTCTGAAGTCTGTAACCAGGGAACACTACCACTGATGTACATGGAAATTGAAACAAGTATTAAAGCTATCATGATTTGTCCTAAAAAGAAAAACATGGATGTCATAACAACAGTAATTATAATTTGTGTCAGCGTAGCCAAAACTGCAAGTTTCATTAGGGGTTAATTTGTCCTCATAAAGGACCTAGAACCCAGAGGGGATTTGCAATTTATGTCAAATATCCTCCACATTTTGGGACTGTTTAGATTGGTGGTGGGAGGAGGTCACACCCCCCAAACTCAGACTGAAGCTCAAGCACACCTATATTTTATTCACAGCAGAAACAAAGAAACAAACCAAATGTTAGGAACTCTATCATTCATGCTTCAAGAGATCTTTTGGGAATGATGAGATAGTTTTCTTGCAGCAATATTGTGACCAGATTTCTTTTCTCCCTCTGAGATTTCTCTCTCAGATTGCTTTCCTATTTTCTAGATACGGGTAGCATTGCTAAACAACTAAGCCAAGTTCAGTCAACAAGATAAGTCTCCTCAGCCACAACGTCACTTACAACTGAATTTTAATTTCTCCTTTTCAGTTGCCTCATGATAGTTTTTAGCAAATGCTCAGTTGCACTGGTGCAGATAAAAAGATAGGAAAGACTTCCCAGCCTGGCTGCAGGCATCCGAGTCCACACCTAAACTACCGCAAGGCTGGGATGGATAGGGGCAATTTCATATGAAAAAAATTATTGAGACCTGTTCGGAAGATCCCTGGTTCGGGTCTCCTGCAAACAAAGGAAACACCTATCAGCTTGCATTTGTTGCCTGAGGATTTCATGGGAAAAATCAATGCCAAGCTCAAACCTCTGGCTGGCAGTACATGCGCACACACACGCACTGAGTGTGCTTTATACAACCTGATGCCTACTTGGCAGGCCAAATTTCTGACTGCATAAGAGCCCTGTTATCTCTGCTTGGCAATACGCACAATAGGAGCCTGCTTACTTGACAGTAAAACATTGGCCTTAATATAATACCCTTTTCATACTTTACAAGGCTAAGCTCAATTAAAAGGAGAATTGTGGATGGCCTCCTTTCATTTGGTAGTAAACACAGGCTCCTTCTCCCCATACAGAGCTAATGGTGGTGAACTGGGTGAAGTTAGCCACTAGATACTACCCTGTTCTGTACAGGAAAATTATACTGCAGAATATACTGCTAGAAGGAGACAGCTTTACTGTTCAGTAAATCCAGCTGTAATTTGTCATGAAACCGGAGAGGAGAGGAGAGGAGAGGAGAGGAGAGGAGAGGAGAGGAGAGGAGAGGAGAGGAGAGGAGAGGAGAGGAGAGGAGAGGAGAGGAGAGGAGAGGAGAGGAGAGGAGAGGAGAGGAGAGGAGAGGAGAGGAGAGGAGAGGAGAGGAGAGGAGAGGAGAGGAGAGGAGAGGAGAGGAGAGGAGAGGAGAGGAGAGGAGAGGAGAGGAGAGGAGAGGAGAGGAGAGGAGAGGAGAGGAGAGGAGAGGAGAGGAGAGGAGAGGAGAGGAGGGTCTGAAAAAAGAACCCACAGGTCATGAGCCCCCTGTTCTGAGCTGTGCATTGCTACGTGAAATCACAACAACCTTTGCTGTTTACATTGCAAAAGCGTGCATGCTCAGACAGAGTTTTGTATGGAATGCAACAGGAGAAAGGGCTCGTCCAACATTACTGGCTCATATAAATGTTTTTATAGGGTTCATAATGAAAATAAGAGACTGATAGCAAGATATGGAGCTTCCATCAGTAATTGAGAGCATGAATTCAGCCTGTGGAAGCACAGGCTGAAACAGCTGGGTGGCTTTTGCTAGATTAAATGAAATACTTTGGTGATTTCAATCTCAGTGGAAAGGGCTCTACCTTAATTCATTTGTGATACATCAGGCCTGATGTCCAGCCCTAAACAATTGATGCTGACTGGCAAATCATTAGAAATATAGACAAATAATCTATTGTGTCACTGGGTCTTGACTTCTGCTGTTTCAGGTCATCTCAGAAATTTCTTCTTGCATAATTTTCTTTTTTTTTTTTTTTTCCATTTGGTTTCATTTCTTGCTCTGACAGCTACTATCAGAAAAATTTTCCAAAGCCTTGAAAAGCCCTGCTCCTAACTTCCAGTCTAAACATGTCTAAGGCCAATTTGCATCTATTTTTCAATTGAGCCAATATTTTTCTTTAGCTAGGTCTTATCCTTTCTTGGCGCTAATTTGCCTATCTGTGGCATTCTCATATTGCGCCTCAGCTTCTGTTTTTCAGGTCTTTTTGATTTTCCTGGTAGAACAGTCAGAGTGGAGAAATGCAGTACTCTCATCAGGTCGGGGCCGTGACACAGGAATTGCAGAGGAATGAGAAAACTTGAACGAGTTTTCACTAGCACTCTCCTATGATAGCAGATTGCCCTGGGGGTTGACAGCAAACGAGCAGGGTAAACTTGTCCCTCTTTACAAGTGTACATTTATATTGCCAAAAATCCTTCCCTTTAGGGAAAATGCTTCAGGAACATTTCCTAAATGCTTTAGGAACAGCACATCTGTTTCAAAGTCCATCGAGAAGCATGCCAGTAAGCTTTCTGCAAACAATCCCCGCTTCTTTCGGAGCAGTTGGCAGTGAAACTGCAAGTAGCATCTTGCAGCGGTTTACTCCCCTCTAACCTTTCCCAGCAGATTTTCTCTTCGGGAGGGAGTGACTGGGCCATATAAATGCCACGAAGAGATGTTAAAACATGAAGCAGCTCCTCCGTACACTGAAGGCAGCTGTGGATTCTCCTGGAGTCAGCGTTGGGGTCAGTGGGCTGTGAAGGGCCTATTTTACATTTTTTTGCCTGAGAAATAAAGTGGAATAACCCTACCAAAGTAAAAGAAATTGCAGTGGCTTAAGATGTGTGTGACTGCAATCGGCCATTCCCTCCTTCTGCCAGGCCATTCCTCTTCAGCATTTTTCACATCCGAGGAGTTTGGTGATGCCTGACCAGGGCAGCCTTTTTCTGGCCTTCCTGTCGATGGAGAAAACAAACAACCAGAAAGCAGCATCTTCCAGAAGTGGGGCCGTTTCATAACCACGGGGCTGTGCACAGGACGCAGGCTCTGAGCTGGAAGCCTCTCCTCCCGCTCTGAGAACTGCCCGCTCGGCGGCAGCTGCTTTCCTTGGAAGGGGTTTTGGCAGTTCCCCGGGCAGGCGCCGGCGTGTTGTCTGCCTGCCACGGCTGCTTTGCACATCCAGGAGCACAGACAGGCCCCCCACGGCAGCGTGGGGTTAAGTGGCCCCTGCTCCATGCAGTCCCCAGCCTGGGCCAGAGTCACCAGCCAAGAGGAGGGCGAAAGCAGGGGCAGGCAGGCAGATGCCTTCGTGTGCCTGGGAGCCTTGCCAGCACCTCACGAGCATCCAGTTTCTGAACAATGCAGGCTAGATAAATACCATTACACCACTTTTTTTTTTTTTTTTTACTTTTTCTTTCTTTTTTTTTTTTTGTGACAGGCCAAGGTGGAGTGCTGACAAACACCTCATCACAGGTTCTGCAGCCAGGCAATGCTGGAGGCAGCAGGATAACCACGTTTTTCTGATTCTCGCTCTTGTGCACCTCTCCAGACAGCTTTCTTGCTTCCTTTCCTCAGTGGGTCTATTCATGTGAAACCAGTGATGTTACTCGGAGAAAACCAGGCTGAGCGACAGGATAGTCCCACTCGAGCTGTCTAAGGAAAAAATAATTAAGAAAGCAAGACACAAACCACCACAAAATGAAGGGTGAATCAATCCTACCTTCCCACAGCAACCAGCACTACCTTGAATTTCCAGCTGGAGACAGGCCTGAACAAACTTTCCAGCTTTCACACTCGGAGACACCTTGAGCCTGATCACATCTTGCTGGCTTAAGCCCAGCTCCAAGGAGCTGAATCTCACACTGAGGGTGAGATCAGTGCAACTCGGTGAGATCTAATTTGAGATCGGTGCAATGGCAGGGTTATAAAATTAGAATAAGGTGAAGGATGGTCTGTCTCCTCCACTTTCTGGAAACAGAAGCAAGTGATTTCTGAGCAGAGAACGGGTTACTTGGAACCCCAGCGGAGTGCTACTGAAAAACAAAACTGCTTGACTGTATTTCCCCAAAACTAGTCACAGTTGGGTAGAAAGAAATGAGGCAAATCATTGTTTCAAAATTTAGAATTATGACTTGAAAGAGATGCTATCAAAGAAAAGAAAACAACAAACCTTTAGGATGCAAAGGCTTGTTTTTGTTTCCTTTTAACCAGACGTTTGAAAACACTGAAACATGACCAATTCCTCAAAAATGTTTTCCTGACCACAGCTTCTTGCATGCAGACAAACACAAGGATTATGCCAGTTCCTGGAAGAAGAGACGTCATTGGCTTTTTTTAATACTTGAGCACGAGTCTGTTTGTGTTGTTATTTTTCTCTCTTCTTATCTCCGTAGTTTTGGGGGACTTCTTTTTCTTTCTGGTTCTGAGCTGCTTTTTTTTTTTTTTTTTTTTTTTTTTTTTTTTTGTCTTCTTTGTGTGCAAGTTAAATTGCCCTTCCTTAATGCTGTCTCTCTTGCTGTTTCGGCCTGAACAGCTAACACTTGGTCAACTTTGTGCTACTGTATTAAACACTTTGCTTGTTTGTAAGTAGCTGATTAATTATTTGCTATATCGTGTGAGGTCTGTGCTTTAGCCTTTCTAGCAATGGTTCCTGTTTCACCACTGAGTATTTGAGAAGATGTTTCCACAGATGAGAAGAAACATGGCAATGGGGCTTGCTTTCCCAGGTGGATTTCTCTGGCACTGATTTGTGTTACATCTGGGCTTACAGGGCTTTGAAGGCAGCAGGATGCATCACCATCCTGAAAATGAATGGGCTTAAGCAAGTGCTCTCCCAAACTGGAGCTTTATTCACCGTACTCCAGTGCATGTCTGCACTGAGAGGCTTTGGAAAACGATGGTGTCTCAGCGAAAACTGCAGAGTCAATGCCACATGGGATGGTTCATTAAGCTTCTTGACGTATCATCTCATTAGCATTGCATTGTTGTAGCTGAATCTGAGCGCACGTATGGACAAGCCGTGAGCGTGACACTGAACGGCTTTGAACACAGTGCTCCGCTTGTCAGTCTGTTTCTGCAGAATATAGATGGCAACTGGGATATATGAGAGGCACAGAAAGGTTTGAAGATGTGACTGAAAAATGGATTTGTACAATAGATGATCCTGAACCGTAACACTGCCTGGGAGTCTCAGGGGAAAGGTGTGACTGAAGGTCAGAGGGGCAACATTTAACCTGGGCTTAAAATTGATAAAAAGGGTGGTGTAAAGCCCTAAAACTCCATGCCTCCTGCCAATTTGTAGAGTTAACTACTGGCTGAAATGTTGAGCTGGTTTGAATGAGTTGTGCTATCAGTAAAAAAGTGAAAATTTTCTATGTTAGCGAGTGTATTTTATTTGTTCATTGGAAGACCTTACAGTATAAGGCAGTCTTGTAGGAGACTGAGTAGGCAGAGTACTAGCAATATCCTGCATGGGCTGCCTGAAAACTTGCTGTTTCCTTCCTCTTTGATAAATCCAACATTAAAAAAAATAAAATAATAATAATAATAATAAAAAGATCAATCCCAAGCACCTCTCTGTTGGGTCTCTCCTCTGACACCCCTTCCTGACCAGCCCTACCAGAAAAGCCTTTTGGGGTTCCCTCCCTGGGGACACCATTTCCAAGGATGCTTGGCCCAGGGAGGTTTGGGGGAGCACAGACACCTCCTGGCCCACCAACCTGCGGCCCCAAGGTGGGACTAATTCCTGACACCATAAATGCCAAGATGCTCCTACAGGCGCGGCAGTGCCCTCCTAGTGACTAACCGAGATTTTCCCCGTTTTCCCCGAGCGACTCTCTACCTGCTCAACACGATAAAACAGCGCCAAGGGAAGGCTCAAGCAGCCCCTGGGACAGAAGCTACGTGCCTTAAAGCCCAGCAGACAACCCCCAGCTCCTTCCCTGTGCTCCTGCCCCACCAAGCTCCCCCCGTTAAACCCGGGGCAGCCCGGCAGCGGGGCGCAGCCGGCCTTCCAACCCCAAACACCGGCGTGCCCGCGGGCTGCTCTTGTGCAAACCCAGACGGGAGCCTCCGGGGGCGTCCCCCCCTTCGGGGGCCGGTCCCGCCGCGGGCAGGGGCGAGGCGGGGCCGTGGGGCGGCGGCGGGGCCCGTTCCGGCCGGCGGTGCGGGGCGGTGCGGGGCCGTGCGGGGCGGTGCGGGGCCGTGCGGGGCTGCAGGGGGATGCGGAGCGGCTCGGCCCCGGGCAGATGATGGCGATACGCGAGCTGAAAGTGTGTCTGCTTGGAGTGAGTAGCGGCGGCGGCACCGAGGGTTTTTTTTTTTTTTTTTTTTTTTTTGGGGGTGGGGGGGGAGGATTTTTCTTCTTCTTGTTATTTCTTCTGATTTTGTAATTATTCTCCTCCTTTTGTTATTATTGAGGTTGTTGGCCCGCTTTTCTCGGCCGCTGCCGCAGGTGGGGGTTGAGGAGGGGGGGAAAAAAAAAAAAAAGGGGGAGGTTTCCAGCTCCCCTCTCCCTACCCCCGCTCCTTCTCCCCCCCCCGTCGGCCCGGGCCGGGGCTTGGGGGGGCTCGGCCGCCCTGAATTCCTCCACGCCGAGACTTGGCAGCCTCCGGGGGGGGGGGGCGGCTCTGCTCTTTGTGTGCTTGTTTATTCCCCTTTTTAATCACTTTTCAACTTCTTTTCGGCTTTTTTAAGGGGGGTGGGGGGAGGTGCGAGGGGCCATATTTTTAGGGGGGGTTCCCCCGGAGGGGTTTTCCAGCGCCTTGAGCCCTCCCCGGCCGTGTTCCCCCCCGGCAGTAAGGGGGGGACACGGCCGGGAGCCGAGCCTCGGCCCCCTCGTACCGGCGGGTGCTTTTTTCAAAGCTGTGCCTTGACCCCTCACAAGACTGCCATCCTGCAACTTCTTTCCCCTCTTTCACTTTATTTTTAAACTTTTCCTTTTTTTTTCCCTTTTTCCTTTTCTTCTTCTTTTTTTCCCCCCTTCTTTCTTTTTTTTTTTCCTTCTTTCTTTTCTTTTCCTTTTCCTTTTTTTTTTTTCTTTTCTTTTTTTTTTTTTTTGGTGAAATCGTGTGTGCGTTTAACATCTGGAGCAACA
The DNA here is from genome assembly GCF_047663525.1 of Anas platyrhynchos. Taxonomy (NCBI): domain Eukaryota; kingdom Metazoa; phylum Chordata; class Aves; order Anseriformes; family Anatidae; genus Anas; species Anas platyrhynchos. The sequence goes on along the minus strand of NC_092588.1, from coordinate 50,270,117 downwards.
ATGTGCTTAGCTTTGCACTTTGGCTCCGCCTGCCCCCGCTCTGCCCTGCACAGAGGGAACTGCACATCCAAGTGGGGATATAAACACTGCGGGGAGAACAGACCCCCCCCCTCTCTCTCTGACAGTCACCAGCCAAGCATGGCTACTTGTATTTTTTTTATTTCCTTCTTAAATCAAACATATCGGATGCGAGTCATGCCGCGTTTAGGTCCTTATCACCACGAACGCCCAGAGAGCTGCATGAATGAAGGCATTTTAGGGTGAACTCTTTCACGCAGTACAAGCGAGCTGAAGGTTTGAACACGAAGCTAAGGCAGCCGCCGCCGTGCTCCGTGGTGTGTGTTGACACTTCGCCCAGCAGGAGTGGGTACTTTGCCCTGGGTAAGCGCCAGGACGTGGTGCCAGGGCACCGGGGACTATTTGGCAATGGCCAGTCCTCCTTTCGCAGCGAAAATTCCTGCCTGCAGCTTTCGAGATGGCACAGAGACAAAATAAATGCGGTTTACACAGACCTGAGGAGCCTGTGGTAGAACATGTGGATGCGTCTTTAGTCTTTTTCTCCCCCAGCAGAAAATCCTGTAATTTTCTAGAGGTGAAGTGTCTTGTGGAATGACATTCCTCTTGCCCACTGCTTACTGCTGTTGTGTAACACTGAAATGTACTGGAGGTTTTGCAGGCCAATTGTTTACTTTTAAGACAGGAAAAGAAAGCTGTAAAGCAGCCCTGTGTTACCAGGAGTATGTAATTACTCTGCAGATTCATTAAAATGATAGGGTGGCAGTGGAAACCCCGGGGAAGATGTAAGTATTTGTAGTTATATTTGCTTAGTAGTCGGTGATTAGTGAGAAGATGTTCCTTCCTGAGTTTTAATAGTGTATAATCCTAGAAAACCACCCACTTCTGACCAGACATCTCATTTCCTGTGAAGGCTGACACTCTGTTTTTCCAAAAGTGAGGAAAACTTCAGAAATCCCCTCGTGAAGTTCAGACAGACTGCCAGTACAGGGAAACGGTACCTGTGTGTGTGAACAACCGCAGCCATTCATCTTCTGAAGGTTAGATGGCAACCCAAAAATAAGTTTGGAGATCTACTAAGAGGAATCTTAAGTCATCTTCTCAATTAGTCCTAGACCTGGTAGGTTAATCTAGCAGATCCCTTGGTAATCTGTCAAGTCTGACATGTCCATGTTCCATGTTCTTATCCTTGTTAGAAATTACGGATTATGTTGGTGTAGATGGGAGCATGAGGAGAGAGGGGGACAGAGAAGGCAGAGCTATGCTCCATGGCACTGCTGTGCATCAGGGCTAACACCTGGCCTGGAGCCACAACAGTAGGGACAGGGAGTACGTGACTGGCCCTTGGAAGAAAAGCCCCATGTCGCCCAGGTCATGCTGCAGCACAGGAGAGAACCTGGCTTGTCATTTTCAGCATAAATCTGTCAAAGCTTGAATTTGGGTACTTGGCTTTCACTCTTTCTTCCTCAGAAGTAGCTTGGAGTTTTCTAAGCTCTGTGGGTGTGATGGGAGAGATTTGGAGCAGCCTGAAGTAGTGCATGAGAATGGGGTGGTTGTGAGGCTTGTGGATGCTAAAAGAAACACCAGAAATGACAGAGAGGGGTTTTGGGGCATCTGTAGTGTGAGTCAGTTCGGAAGGCAGGCCTTGTTGGTCACGGAGCTTTGTTATTCATGGATTTGGGACAGCAATGTTCTGTGAGGAGAGATGGTTTCAGCTTGCTCCTGGGCTGGTAGGAACAGGATGCCTGCCTAATCAAATGATTAGGCATCACGGCCTCAGGTGTAACAGCAAGGAAGCTACAATTTTAATAGCTACCTTGAGCACGCTGCCGTGCAAGTGGCCTCAAGCCTGCTCCTAAACTACTTCGCGTAGTAAATTACCGCTGCTGGGCAGTGATGTATCCGCATGTGGAACGCCTTCATCTTGGTAAATGCAACCACTTGAGCATCTGCTCCAAGCCCCGTCTTGTCAACCCAAATTCTGCCTGGCCTCTCACTCCAACCTGTTGTTTGTTCACATCAGTTGCCTGTGTTTTGGAGGCTGCCTGCTCCTGGTACTGAGCAAGGTTTAGTGAGGGGGTGAAGGAGAAAGGGGCGAAGCGGGGCTGCTGGGCTCCTTCAGGGGTGAAGTGTGGCTGGGTGCACAGATGGGAAGAGCATCTGGGTTTCCTCATCTGGCTGCGGCCACGCAGTGCCATGTGCCCTGGCTCCCGGCGTTGTCTTAATGCAGGCTGGAGGAGCGATTTTACATCTCTCTGCCAAGTCCTGACATAACTCTGTGTGGCAACCGCAGGAGAGGTTGCCAGGTCTAGGACTGAGGCGAAGTTTCTTGTCTTTCTCGCTTCCTGAGGAAACTTTGAAGGCTCTTCAGAGAGGCTGTGGGAGGTGGCTTGCCAGCTGCCATCTGAAGTGACCTCCGTGGCTGCTTTCCTATTGTTTTTGTTTACTACATTTTTATGTTGTGACTGTTCATCACAGGACTAAAGGAGTTAGGCCTGGAAGAGCTCCCTTGGTCCTAAAGCTCCTCTTAAAACTTCCCTGATACATACTTGCTCTAAAAGGCTTGTGACAAAGGTTTCTGTTCTCTCCAGGGTTATATTCCAAAGCTTATCTACTCGTATCGTAAAAAGCTTTTCCAAACATAGCGCCTAAAATCTTCCTTGCCTGCAACTTCGTTTTGCATCCTCCTGTTTATGTTTCCACTTCCTTGCTGACTGGAAGATGCTCGCACATAGTCTCAAAATGCTGTCTGAAGTTGGGGAGCCTAAACTTGTGAAAGGAGTGGCATCTCCTTTGTGGAGGAGAAAGTTTCCTTGGGACTTTCCAGGTCTGATCCAGGTCTGGAGAACAGTTTGTTACCTTTGTTAATGTTCACCTTGTACGGTGTCTGCACTAGAGTGCGGAATTGAAGACAGAGTTGTTAGATGTTTAAAGTAATTGGGAAAGGGGTAGTAGTTCCCTTGAGGAGCAAATCCCTGTGGTTCTCCTATCCTAATGTCACGATAATGTAAAGGTCTGGATTGTGCTGGATGCAGAACAAATCCCCGTAGCAGAATGGATGCACACGTACATCAGACCTTTCAGTAAGAAGTTGAAGTACCCATTTTTATTTTTAATAGCCACTGTATGGAGTATGAATGACTGAGAATCTTTTAGTTTGTGTTGCAATTTATAAAAGACAACAATTTTATTTCTCATTTGACTCTAAACCATGAGCTGCAATGTTGTAGGCTCAAACAGAACAAGAGGGACCGATGTAGTGCAGAAGACAAAGGTGGCTGCAAGCCTTGGAAGTCCTAGCCCTATATCAAATCACGTGCTCAACCGGACAACAATTTTAAGCCCATGAGGAACCGAAAGGCGGGCAGCCAGACACACCATTAGTGGGGCTGCCTGTGCCCCGTTTCCTTGGCAAAGCTGGTGAGGCGTGCTCCAGAGCTTGCACTTGGGCATGCATGTGCTGCTTCCACGATCCATTGCCCTACTCTGCCATTCAAAAGAACAGCCTGCCAAGGCACTTTATACATGTAAGTCGGGGACCTTGGTTGTTCTGTTCTGGGGCAAAAAAATGCGTAAAAGATCCAATTACAATAACAAGTGAAAAATGCTTTTTCTTTTGTATCAATAAACAATTATGTCCAGAAGCCTAAAATATTTTTTCCTATTAAATTATAAAATTGGTTTAAGTGGTGCAATCAGATTTTTTGCAACGTAGACACTAAACATGTAGGTAAACAATTTATTGTGTAGACCCACAGAGGAACGGAATTCATGATTTAATATTGACATTGGCCTTATTGCTTTCCTGACCTGTTTCCAAACATTTATTTCCTTGCATTTTCCAAAAAGTTTTGAGTGGAATTAGCTAGAAGAGTGAGCAAACTGTTATGACCCAAACGTCTTTCTAGGAAAAGATAAGTGCAGAGGCCAAATTCTGTTTTTGTGTCTAGCAGCAAAACCACGCTGACGGCTCCAGAGGAGCTCTGAAGCAGCAGAAGGCAGAACTGGAAGCGGGTTTTATTTCCAGTAGTTGCAAAGCATCCGATTAAGAAACTTGTTGTCATTAATAAACTGGGCAGAAAAATAATTCCCTGTGGCTGTCTCTTGTTGGGGAGGATGACATATAACTGAATCCAATCAACTGAGCATCAGCGCTCAGCTCCTGTCTTCTGGTTTTGACTTTCTTGTTGAATGAGACCCTACCATCCTGATGTGGCTATCGTCCACAAATCATGTGCAGGCCACAGTTTTTCTGCCTGTCAAATTTTATTTATTTCTTTTGCTTAAACTGTTACAAACTGCTTTATTTATTTATTTATTTATTTTTCCAGGCTTCCCCAGCCCCTTGCTTCTGTCCCTCTTTTTGATTTCTTAGTGGTGGCTGAAAAGCTGTGACACTTCTTGTTTCACAGTAATTCTGAGAAAAGTAAATTTGTTCTTTTTCTGCCAAAATAAGGAAGTTGAATTGGTTATAAACCCCATTTTTTGAACACGGATGAGTGCAGTTTTAGCCCTCCTTAGTAAAGTAATGCTGAGGCAGACTATGAAGCAATCACAAACTGCATGCAAGAGATGTGTGGGGAAGAGAAAAATGCTCTCAGTCTCTTTTTTAAAATGTGCATTTAAAGTCTGTTTCCTGAGACTCAGGTTAATAGTAAGACTTGTTTCCACAGCAATGATTTATTTCCTTTGATGTTACTGTTGCAATTCAAATCCAGTTTAAGGAAGTGGCAAAATAGGCACTGGCTGGGTTGGGCTGCAGGGCTTTTGCTTGTGATGGTGTTTATAAATTACAGTGCCGACAAATTTTGCTAGTGTTAGGTTGTGTCTGAAGAGAGCATGTAGATTCTGCAAGCATGCAGGTTGGATAAACGTACTCTTCTTAAAATTTCTGAAACTAGCTCCTTCTTGAGAGAAGCATTTACAGAGGGGCTACAGCTCAGCTCTGCTTGCTTTCAAGCAGCTGCCTTTTCTTTTGACTCCCTTCTGCTCCCTCTTCCAAGTGCCATCTTTGTCTGGAAGACCCAAATGGGGACTGTCTGTTGATCACGTATTTCCAGGCCGTGTCCCATCCTTGGAGAACAAGCTGTTGAGCGCAGGGCTGCTTGTATCTTCTCTGGCTCTGCGTCACCTCTGTTGATGCAGGATGGTGGTTTGGAATCGTGGTTCGACCCCTTTCGTCATCCTTTGTTTGGATATGTGGTTTTTCCTCCACTTGGGTTTTCCCAGAGCTGCTTCTGGGGCCAGCCGATGCCCCCATGTGTGGCCAGAGCTGGTTGTTGGGTCCTGTGGGCATCTCGGGGGCTTGCTGCAGGGGTGGTATGAGGACACGCACAGGGACAGCTTGTCCTGAGCAGACCCTGCCTGCTGAGGGAGGAGGAAAAGGAAGGCAGCTTCCTATTTTCTTGGGGTTTCTTGCTCTGATGGACTTTCCCTTTGAAAGCCACCGTAAGCTGGTGTTCAATCTAGTCTTCTCCATCCTTGAGGATTTCTAACTGCTGAGCCTGCTCAACTTTACAGGAGTTTGAAGCCAGTTTATTTTTCCTCCCTCCACTTCCTTTGGATAATTATAGAATACAAAAAAAAAAAAAATTACATCCATCCAGTGTTAATCACGCTGGTTGGTTGACTTGTGCCCTGCTTTTTGGGCAGGGAAGAGCAAGTCCTCAGTGCTCTGCTCCCCACCAGGGCTCGTTGTGCCCCTAAATGAGTTTCGAACACTGCCACAAGAAGGAAAACCGAAGCAAGCAGCCAGCGGATGCGGCCGATGGGCCTCCTCAGAGCGCTGCCCTGTGTAAGCACATGCCAGTGCTTTAATTTACAGTCTCCAGGCTTGCAGAGCCAGTAATGAAAGCTGAACGGCAGTCAGCGGAACAAATGTTTTTTATTTGCGCGTGGCTATTTTTAAACATAAATGCTAGTGTGTGGTTTTTCTGTTTCTTGGAGGGTAGGGTAGAGCAGTCTTTGGTTTTGTGCTTTTTTGTTTTGGGCAGATTGAGTCCTTCTTGGGGAGACACGTGGGAGCACACGTGCGCGAGATCCAGCTCCCGGACACTTTGTGTCCCGGAGTTACTGTTTCCTCTGTGTTCAGCAGGGTGACAGGATGTGGCTCACGTCATCGTCATCGGCTGGCCAGGGTCACTCTCTGCCCTGCACAGTCACCAGGGACTATAAACACTGCCAGAGCGAGCTTTTGAAATGATAAATATCAGCCTCTTGCATGGACTCACCTGTAGTTAGGCACTGCCTGAGGCAGATTTTCCCTTATTTTAGAGCCTGTCTGTAGAGACGAGCAGAGTTAGAAGATCTTCCTGAAGTAGGACTGATTTCAAAATGTTTATTTATTTATTTTTGGCCTGTTTGGTTCTGCAGCAAACAAAACTCAAGTGTAGGTAGGATCCAAAGCTGTGCTTTAGGGCAGTGGGACAGATCTGAAGTCAACTTGCATGGCCTCCTGTGCTCGCTGGTGGCTTTCCAAAGAGTGGTGTGAAAATCATCCTGGACAGGACTCACTTGAAAGCAGCATGGAGTTATACATTAGCTCATTTCATTGAGTCAGCTCATTTCTTGGGACTTTAATGCATTTTCAGCTTCCCCATTTAATGGGAGGAAAGTACATTGCCACTCCGGTTAGCAGTTTAGGAGCATATCACGACTGAGATCCTTGAGGTGTTTGTCCATGAGCAGTCACAATTGTAATCTCAAGCAGCTTCTGCCATCTGTGGAAGCAAATATTATGATTGTTTGCTTAAGATACTGCTTGTTAATTTAGGAAAACTGTCGCTGGCAGACAAACACTGCTTACCAGTACATAAAGGCACGCTTCTTCATGGTGACTAGATAAATCTGATGACTGGTTAAACTCTTGGAGGGATTTGGGAAGTGCAAAGAACTCATTCCCCTTATTGAACAGGAAGCACTTTTCCTCATTTTTCTTTTTCTTGAAGCGTACTAAATATAAGTAATTTAAGTGGGACTATTTTAAGAGTCATAAAATCAGCACTTGCAGTGTATCTCGTTAAAGCTGATATGAACAGGAAGCTTCCAGCCACACTTAGGCCACAGGACTTTCATGGTGCGCAATCCATGCTGCCTTCAACCGTAGCAATTGCTGTGCTGATAATCTTACTCTTAGAAAAAAGGTTCTTTGGTTTCGTCTTCACTTGCTTGGATGTCAATGAAGAAACAAAGCAGTGTGTCGAACAGTTAATTTCTTCAGCTGTTGTGACTGCAGTAGCAGAGTGTAATTTGTGCTAATAGGCTTTGAAAATATTCTTCTGAGTAGTCTATTCTTTGTATTTTTCTTTATTTTAATTGTTTCCTATAAGGTGTGCTTGATAGAATGCCTGAGCATTACAGAGGCACCTGGAGCATGTTTTAAACAACAAAAATGTCAGTTGTATAAAACCTGATAACACAAATACTGATTTAAGATCAGGTTGCTGAAGCCCTAATTTGATTTCGAAGCACTGGGGTGCTCCTTGGTGGTGTATGGGGTACATCCTTCAGCCTTTGAAAGGGCTGAATTGATTTCCAAGCTTAAGGCTCAGCACATACTTTAATACACAGCTGAATGCAGTGCTACGTGGAGGACAAAGAAAAAAAAATGTAAATTAAGTATTTGAGATAACACAGCCTTTGAGTGATTCCGTCTTTTAACATTAACAGTCAATGAAGTAGCTCAGTTTTTCCTCTGCTTGGTTTTTAGGAACTGGTAGACTCTTTGGAGACTGTGCTTTATTTGATCAGGTAATTAAGTTGATCCAGAATTTTGTGACTAGGTTTGCCTTTAGGAAAAGCTTTAGACTGGTGTGAAGGATGACAGCGAGAAGGAACCTTTGGGGCTCATAGAATAAGTCCAACTTAAAAAAAATAAATAAATGTTTGAATTATGGAGAGTGAGACCCTTAGCACCCAAAAGTTTTCCAGGAGTAGCTTGGATAAAGTGATGACCAGTAGAAAAATGGATGTAACAATCAGCACAGAGGAGATTTGGAGGAAAAAAAGTGATATATACAGAGAATACTGGGGAAGGAGGGAAGAAAATGAGAGACTGAAGGGGAAAGGATTAAAAGAGTTGTAGGGGACCAGTAATGAGGAACATGGAGGGTAAAATCTGAGAAGGGGTGAGGGAAAGAGAACCTGAAAGCTGGGAAACAGAAAACCACGTAAAGCAGAGCAAAAGGGAAAAGTGAATAATACACCAAAAAATACGGTGTGGTGAAAAAAGCCTGCCACTTCTCCCTTCAGTTTAGCCTCCAGTTTCCTTTTTTTTTTTTTTTTTCTCTTAAAGCTGGAACTTTGCTAGCTTTGCTATATTATGTTTCAAAATATTTTTTGAACTGAGCCTGCAGAGTTGTTTATATGACATTAAGTGAAGCTGTACCTTATGGCCAGTTGAGAATGCACTGTCGTGGATCCAGTAGCTGGAAGGGAAGGTCTGCTAGGCCTTTATGGGCCACTGGAGATGTCATCCAGAGCCACTGTGCCTGTCCTGCAGTCAGTGCCAACTTTGGGCTTGGTCCTGAGCACTTGGGCTGCACACTGAGCATCCAAATGGGCTGTGCTGAGAGGGTGTCCTCCGTGCCTGGTGTGGGGTTGAGTCTTCCCATGCTTTGCAAAGCCATTGTGAGTGGATTCCAATTTCTGAGCAAAGAAGTGAAATAAAATAAAATAAAATAGGCCAGGTGTATCAGCAATTACAACTGATCTGCAGAGGAAAGTTAGACACTTCAATCTCCCAGTTACTTTTGCGGTGGAGAGGGGAAGGTGCCTTAATGATAACAGCTATACAACCCGTTTCTGCTCGTTTAAAGGGCTTTTCCCTGAAAACCTAAATTCCATGGCACTAGTGGTACCAGCTCTGGGAGATGCAGAGTTTCGTCCCTGCTGAAATCGGCAGGGGGTGAAAACATTCAAGCTGCTAGCTGCTTCAAGGATGTAGCCTTACGCTGATACTAGCCTGTTTGGTGCAGATAGCTTTGCTTTCAGTAAGTTCACAGCACCGTGCACAGTAAATCAACGGATAAAAAACTCGGCCCCAGGTTTTATTATGCTGTGCTTGCTATTACCACTTTGGTTTACTTTCATGGGAAAAAAAACAGGTGGGTCCTCATATGACACTACAAAATAAGTGGTGATTCTTATAGTACTAGGGAGAACTTTAGGTCTAGAGAATGCATGGGATGAGCATGAAATCACTCTTAATCTAATTAAACAGAATAGTTTGGTGAAAAAAATCTAGTTTAGATTTACACAGACCTCCTATTTTCTATTCTGAGTCATGCACATCAGCTTGGGAAACAAAACCACCCGTTTTCAAGGGTTTTATGGTGCCATTTAATGTATAGATAACAAATAATGGCAAATTCCAGTAAATCTCAACTGACTGCCTTCCCTCGATGGCCTGAGGGAAGGCACTCTGTAATTTGCCTGGAAAGCTGATGAATGCAGGTTTCCAAAGACTGGGTGGGGTATCAGGATCTGCTGGATAAAGAAGATGGCATTAGCAGCTGGTTGACCTTTAGGCTGTTCACCAAAGGAGACTACCTTCAATGGCTATGTGAGATTACTGATTTTACAGGTGCTGGGTGTATCAGCTGGAAAGGAACTGATGATAAGCAGCAGGAGAGTATTTGTCAGGGTTTTGGTATTTGGCCAGTGTAAAGCTGCTGCTGGAAGTGGTCTTCACAGATGGCTTGGGCCCAATGTGTGAGGGGCAGGCATGGGGCAGAGGGAGTGTATGAGGGCAACAAGATGTTTGCCTTGGTAGCTCTCAGGTGCTGTATCGCTTGCTGGGGTTCTGCTAACTTCAAGCAAAGATCAGAGCTGTGATGCTGATTTCCATTTGTTAGGGGAAATTTATTGAAATAGCTGCACTCTGAAACTGCTTTCTTCCTCTCTGTTGCCCATTGGTGCAAGAGGGGATTTCTTTTCTCCAGAACCAAGGTTTTTGACCGGTGTTTCAGCTGGCACTCATAATTTAAGTGGCTTTTCCCTTCCTCTTTGGTATGAAATGCAATAATACTTTGTAGGTGAGTTAGTAGCAAAATGGGGGGAGGAATGTCTGAACATTGAACTGAGTTGCTGGCTGGGCTTGGATGGGCAAGTCTGAAGGTAATTTAGCCCTCTTACAAATTCTCCAGGTAACCGCAGGACAATTTTTATATTACTGAAATAGTAAACTGAATACCAAGAGCCATTTCTTCAAATATTGTACCTAAGCGATGTGCATAAAGTCAATTGCATAAGAGTTGGTGCCTTCTTTTAATAGAAGAAAGTGAATTCATGCATCTGAGCAGAAAACCAAATTACTTTCATCCAGACTGGGTTTTGTGGGCAATCTGTAATATGAAACTATAATGTTTGGATTGGATTATTGATTCCAGACTGACTAGAGGATTTTAAATAAATCCTGTGTGGGGACAGGCATATATATATATATATATATATATATATATACACATACATATATATATATATATTTTTCCCCTTGCTATTTATTAAGTGACACTAACAAGTCTGTATTTTGGAATTAGGACCCCACTGACAGGATTTGACAACAGAAGAGATGGTGTTGGAATGTAAAAATGAACTTGTGCGAACCAGTTTGGGTCAAAGATTATCTTCTTGTCATATGATTATTTTGAAAGTTTCAACTGTTATAAATATATGTGGGGAAGGTTCACTTAGAAAAAGAATTTGATTTGGAAAGAATAACACGGAATTGTTTATCTCATCTTTAGCTGCCAAACTGTACTCAAAAACAACATTTGTCAGGATGCTGTTGCCTAATGTGTTTACTGAACTATGAAAGCCTCAGGTTATTTATGTATTTAGTCTGAAAATTGAATTTAGTTCCTCTCATCACTGCGTTGCACGATGATGATGAATGGTATTTGACCAGATTGTTATGCTGGTGTGTGTGCATGTGGCCAATAGAGATAACAGCTTGCAATCACTACTTGTTATCATTGAAAATGTGAGGTACAGTGACTGGTAAGTTGCTTCCTTACACTTATTCCTTCATTTTTCAAGTTCAGGGCCAATGATCTGAATTCTTAAGCAGATATTATTCACATGGGTTTTTTACTGTCTTTTAAATAGGAATTTACCTGCATGAGGAGTAGTATGCCAAATGGATTTTTTTTTTTTGTGAATGCATTGTATATTTTGAGATAGAGTGGATAGGAAAAGGAAATCAGTGTGTGAATGTAAAAGGTCTCCCAAGTTTGACCAGAAAATAAGCTCCATTTGAGTTGCCAAATAGTGCTCTCAGTAAAATTGTATAGGCGTTAAAGCAGGACTTGCAATTTTTCTTTGTTTTACTTTGGCTTTTTTTCCCCCTCCCTGATAAGATCTTGACATGCTTAGCTTAATCTGCTAAGCTTGCATTTGGCTCCCACTTACCTGGGGGAGGTGAAGAACAGTGACCACCACCCACCACGACAGGAAATTTCCCATGATAAAATGGGACTCTTTTCTCCTCCACCTGAAAAATGAAGTGATCACAGTTAAATATATGTGGTGGTACTGAGCTGGGAAATCAGCAAGGCAGTAACTGGGAGAGGTCATTAGAGTGAACTAGGGTGGTGGCAGTGAAGAGATGGGAAGAGTATATCAAGGAGTACGAGATAATACTTTTTCTCATCTCTTTTGGTGCATTTGGGAGGGTAAATTTACGAGCTCTTCTCTATTACACTTTGGTCAAGAGGATCCTGTGATTCAGAGATAAACAGAGGCAAATAAAGAGGCATTATTCTTGTTTGAGCAGTAGTGGCCCGATAAGGTCCCACAGCTATAGATCTCCTAAAAATGAGCAAATAAAAATTCCTCAGGTTGGTACTTTGGTCAACATTGTTGATGCTTTGCTTTGTTTTGGTTTTGTTTCCTTTCTTGGTGCTTTAGTACAGTGATTTATCTCTGGGTTATGGAGAAGCCTTTTCATCTGCCTTTCCAGCCACTCATTGCCATGCAGCGGTCCTGCGGTGATAACAGCAATGAGAGATGCCAGTTTCCAAGGGAAGGTGCTCAAACACTTGTCTTTCCATCTCTGTCTGACCCACCTGTCTAATTCTTGCAACTTCACCATGTCATCTTCTTCCCTCCCTGCCCAGGCTCACGTTTCCCAACTCACTTGAGCAGTTTAGGAAGTGCTCCTTTCTCTCCCTCCTGTCCCAGTATGGCCAAGTTGTCTCACTTCCTTCTCCCGTAGTGCCAGGAGTCACCAGGTGGTGCTATTTCCCAAATAAATGCCCTCCTTTGTGTTGCAGTGCCCTCCAGCCCTTGGAGAAGGGTTGTGCAGCGTTAGGTTTTGTGCTGCAGCTTCTTTCCTGGGCAGCAGCATCAAATAGCGAAGGGTTTTGCTCTTAGCCATGGGTTCTGGCTTGAGCCAACCCCTCTGAAACACAGGTGTTCACTGGCTGATTCAGTCACAGGGGCTTTTGTGATATTGAGGACCCTAGAAGACTGGACTGCTTCCACACAGCTTGTGACCACACAGTTGTGCTCCAAAAGCTGCTTGTCTGTAGTGTAAAGCAAGCACAAGTCTCACTAAAGACTACCTCAGACTTTGCGCTGTTGGGTACCCTTCTGGGCACCCCGCAACCAGGGGGAGATTTTTTTTTGCAGGTTCCTTGGCATGTGCTGCTGCTCCACAGGAGGTCTGTGTGCAAGTGACCACTCTCTGAAGGGTTTCTCCTTTCATCTTCTCATCTTATTAGTTAGCTAGGTTGATACCACCTAATTTCCAGCTGCTTTTTTAATAGACATCAAGCTCTTGCTTGAAACTGTAGAGGCTGTTCAAAACAAGGGATTTAGCTTCTTAAGCAATTTGCCAGTACCCCCAAAAGCCACAACTTAAGATGAAGGAATGCAAATAAGCACCAAGTTGCCATCTTCCTTTTCACCAGGCTAGGCACTTCTTCCCCTACCACATGCTGGCAAGGGCAGAAGAAATTGATTGAGATTCCGCTCTTTGATTTCAATTTAATGTCTTCCATTTCTCTTGGCAGTTCAGTTACTGCTCTGAATTTGATAACTTGTGTGGTGGGGGGAAGGTAACGTATATGAGAAGGCTCACAGAATTAGCTGGAAATTAGTTGTGGGGAAGTATTTTCTAAATAATGTTAACGACTGAGCACTGTTATCTCTGCCATCCACACTCATGCTAGCATGGCAGTGTGGTTAGCTTGTACTTTGTGCAGTGCGATGAAGTGATTAAAAATATATATTTAAATTAGAGTATGAGGTTTTTTTCTTTTTTTTTTTGACTAAAGTAGATGAGCTTTACAATTTATTAAGCTGGGTGTTCCTGTGCTTTAAATCTCTAGGCTGGCTGCAAAGTTTATTATTATTATTATTTAATATATTCTACAGTGTTACTGTTCTTGAGTCATGTGAAGAGAAAGGAGCTGAGGTAACTGTGGTACTGACCCACAGGCCATGTTTCTTCATCAGTCACATTTCTGTTTTGCCTCGTGGTTTTATTTATTTAGTTTTACTGTATTGGAGTTATTTTAAAAAATAGCTTTGAAGGAAGCTTCTTTGTTCTCCCTTTCCCTCCGCAACCCCATTTCTCATAACTGATGATTGCTTTATAGCTCCATGCCAACTTTAAGGGAGGAATGGGGAGGGGAAAAAAAAAAAAAAGAAAAAAGAAAAGGGATTGGCAGTTCACAGAAGAGCAGCATGGTTTGTAAGCTCTGGGTGAGTTCGTGTACAGCAGTCACTGTGTGCCACTTTGTGATTTCTTGGATCATAGTTCAAGCAACTGGTACTCCTGCCATCCACTGCAGTGTAAAACAAGGATTTGTTCCTTACTGCTGGTTTAATGCCATTTCAATCACTGGACTATGTGTGAAGGAAATATAGCTCCTTTTCTGGCTGGATTGTCTTTCCATCATGGTCATGGCTTCCTTTGAGTCCCCACATTTGGAGAAACCTTTCCACATTTTGAGTTATTTCTTCAGCTGAAGTTAGTGGAGTTCCTCCTAGTTAAATAGCTAGGTGATGGTCTTGGTTTGAGATAAGAGAGAACACTTTGGATGAATCCTTTTGGAAGCCAAGTGTTTGGGAAGGAGAGAGGAGGGAAGGTATGGCCACTCCACTCATCCCAAAAGTCTTTTGGCTGCAGCAGCAGCTCTCCATGTCTCCCATCTAGCATGAAACACTTGAGATTGGAGGCCTTGTTATGAAAGTAGGGTAATGCCAAATAATCTTGCAAGCTCTCTAGGAGGCAATTTATTTTCATATAATATATATCACAGAACGGTTTGGGTTGGAGGGCACCTTAGAGATCACCTGCCATGGGCAGGGACACCTCCCACCAGACCAGGTTGCCCCAAACCCCATCCAGCCTAGCCTTGAACGCCTCCAGGGATGGGGCAGCCACAGCTTCTCTGGGCAGCCTGTGCCAGTGCCTCACCACCCTCTGAGTGAAGAATTTCTTCCTTATATCTAGTCTAAATCCCCTCTCTTTTAGTTGGAAGCCATTATACCTTGTCCCATCACTACATGCCCTGACAGAGTCCCTCCCTAGCTTCCCATAGGCCCCCTTTAGGCCCTAGCAGGCCACTGTAAGGTCTCCTGAGAGCCTTCTCTTCTCCAGGCTGAACAACCCCAACCCTTTTAGCATCTCCATGGGAGAGGTGCTCCAACCCTCAGGTCATCTTTGTGGCCCTCCTCTGGACCCGCTCCAATAATAAATTCACTTTCCTTGGAGCATTCAAATATTTGCATATGAATGCTCCTAGGAAAGTGAATTTATTCTTACAATTAACTCCTATATAGACACTAGCTGCTCTTCAGTCTGTCCCATCTCTGGCCAAGCACGTCACTTTGACAGGATGACAAAATGTGCTTGGCTGTCTGTGTTTGCTTTTGTACTTTCTAGTTTAGTGAGGCCAGCCATGATATTGTTTGGGGTCTCTGGGCACATCTCTGGTAAAAGCAGATAGATGCAGAGATCTTAATATTGCAGTCCAGGGGTGGGGGAAGGTTGGAAACACTCTTTTTTCTTTATGAGAAAGGAAAGGATGCAGCGAAATATTAAAGAAGGTGTATTTGAAACTTGGGCACTAGGGTTTTCTGTTTCTATAAGATAACTGAGCTAGGACCTGATGGAGAGAAACTGTCACAGTGAATATATAGAAAGTTTTTAGCTTCCAGAGAAAATCTGCAAAATGGCAGAACAAGTAGGAGAGCATTTGGCTGGCTCCTGGTAAAGCAGATAGCAGAGGAGCTGTATATGCCCGAATTTAATTCCACAGTAGGATGTGTGCAGGGCGCATGTGGAAGGAAACCACATGCTGAATAATCACGTTGGTAAGGGAGCCAAAACCTGGCAGCAGATGTTTTTCTATGATGGCTGAGTGGGAATGGGAGAGGTGGATTGGACTGCAGGGACACCCAGCTCTGAGGCGAAGCAGAATTGGCAGTCGCTGTAAGCATTTTACTAATCAATGTGGGCAAAAGGAAAACAAATAGAGAGAAGGGATCAGATGGTACATTATAGACTCGGAGATCAGATAGCATTAAGGCCTGGCCAGCAGATACTTTTCTATTTTAAAATGCTTATTAGGGTATACAGGTGGTAGTGAGGGTGCATATAAATACCAAGCAAACTCACTTAGCCCTTGGCTATCTCTTCAGGCACTTCAGTGGTTCTTTGTCACTGTAGCATCTGAACACTTTGGAAGTATCACAGATCGAAAGGCTCATAATGCAGTTACAAGGTAAAATCGAGTCATTACTATTTTCATTTAATAGCTGGTGAGTTGAGACCAGCAGAGCCAAAAGTTCTGGTGCCAAACACAGTCCTTGCAATGCTAGAAGGAAGGATTGTGCCATAATATAATAAGATGAACCTGGTTGGAGTTGAAAAACATCGCTGAGAACAAGCAGTGCATTTTCTATCTGTAGAGGGAGTTGGAACTGATCTAATTCTAATGCGCACCAGAGGAAAAAGCCTTACTCTGCAGCTATTTCATGCTCCACAACACCAGCATGGGCCTGAAATTACACTAGCAATTAAAAATGATGACTAGGAGTGGTTTTTGCTGTGGGAGAATTGACACAGACCATCTTAGCTCCATGGGAGTAATATACCCACTTACTTAAGAGACCGATATTAGTACGTATAATGAGTTTAGAGAAGAGTGTATGAGAAACAGAAATGCAAACAGGGACGTTCTTGACATATGACCAAAAGAGCTGTGGTGTTTTGTACTGAAACAATGAGAAGCTGCAGAATAACCCTGCCCCTACAAACCCAGTTGCATTGAGATTGGTGTTTGTTCTGGGATGGATCACAAGGAGCTCCACTCCAGTACTCAGCAGTTGTGTTCCTGTTCATTTGGCAAACACCTTTCATTCTGGGAAATGCACGATAGCACATTGATGGTCCCAGAGACCAATTCTACTTCCAGTTCTTCCCTTCAAGAATTTGCTTTGTGACCAAGTATCCCCCGGACCTTTGCAGAGCGTCCAGTATGTCACTGGTGGCATAAAATTGTCTGGTGTTGCTTGGAGCTCCTATTGCAGAGGCACCTTGCCAGGCTTGTGCAAGCCCTTCAGAGTACCTGAGGTAACAAATGAAGCCAATTAAAGGTGGTGAGCAGAGTGAGGGGAGAAGCACAAGCCTCTCACTTGGTAGAGGGCCTGTCTGGGAGGTGGCTTCAGGGCTGAAAAACCATGCATTTGCTTTGGGCAGCAGGGTGCCCACAGCCCAGCGCTGAGCTCTGGAAGGTGGCTCCCAGCAAATCAACAGGAAAAGGGTCTTCTCTGAGGATCAGGTTGCTCATCGTGGAAATAACCTATTTCTTACCACACAGGGATGTACAGAAAATTAGAATTCACAAAAATTATTTGTGGCCAGAATGAGATGTGTATCATTTGGATCACAGAAGCAAGGCATCAGGACACCTCAGCCTGCTTTCCTCTGGCTCAGCCCTCAGTCACAGGCAGTTTTATGTTCCCGAAGCAGCTGGGAGCCAGTGTGTCAGTCTGAGGGCTGCTCTTGCATTTTCATCGATGTGCTTATGCAGTGGTGGTGGGGTTTGCTCACTTGATACGTCTTGCAGATGGAAAAACTGAATCCAGCAAGAAGCTATTTGCACTTCTTCCTAGACACCACCCCTCAGCGAGTGCCTGCGTTTTTGCTGGGGCAAGCCTGTCGCTTGGCAGGTTCAGTTCAGTCCCAGGGGTGTCTCTGAACCCGGGTCTCCTGAAAGATAGTATTTCTCCTTACAGCAGCGTCTTCAGACAAGTAAGCGATACCCAAACACAGGGAAGGACAAAGGATATGTTTAAGGCAAGCAGAAGTTTACTGGGTAGGATGGTTCTTGGATTCAAATACTGCCCTTGGAAACTGTGATCAGGAATCTGTTGTGCATAACTCTTCCTTGTATGTTCATACAGTCAATAAAAACCCGAAGCCGGTTTCAGATGCTCTTCAAGCTGCCTGCCACAGCCTTCCAGAGCAGCTGTAACTGGATTAGTAAGACATGGAAAATATTGCAATGCTGCTTGCATCTGATCTTCTGAGTAATGACTGAAATGTTAATGGCAGGCACGCAGCACTAAAGCAGGCTGCAAATAGCAAAGCTTTGTTTGTTTTGTTTGGTTTTGCTCAGTTCATGGATTATTATTTATTTATTTATTTATTTTACCTTGAATTGGAGTTTAAAAGACAGCAATATTCCTGCCCTCAGCCATACCACATGCCTTGTGGGTTAAGGGCAAGCATCTCTGCAAGCAGCAAAGATGCAGGCTGGATATCTCAGTGCTGCAAGCCAGACATTGCATGAGGAGCGACGTTCCTCTGATACCAGGCTTGACCAGAGCTGAGCATACATTTCTGCAGAAGCCTGCCAATACTTGATAGCGCAGGCCCAGCAATTTGTTTGATGATAGCTAATAAAATGCCAGCCATCCAGCAGCACTGCAATGTGATTACGCTGCTGCGAATTTTCAAATTCCATCAAAGTCCTGCTGTGGATAATGGGAACGGGCCAGGGGGATTCAGCTGTAAATCAAAAACTAAATCATGGCCAATTCTGACAGTGGAAAGAGCGGCTATTTTAATGTGAAGAGCCTGAACTGCCAAGTCCAAACCAGCTGCAGTATGGAGAGCGACTAAAATGAAAGGTCTCTGCTTTTTTTTTTAAGACTCATTGATTTTTTTTCTTTCCCTAAAATTTAAACCATATCTTTCTACTCTCTCTACTTCAGATTTGCCTGGACAGCTGCAGAGATTTTGAGTGCCTTCTTTTCTATTACAAATATTAAATATATTGATGATAAAGGACAGTTTTCTCTCTCTCTCTTTTTTTTTTTTTTTTTGGCAACTTCATACCGATTCAAGTGTTCTCATCTGTACATCTTAATTACTTCAACACTGGTAATTCTGCAGTCAGCAAAGCAAGGACCTCTCCTTGCTACCTGTTGTGGTGCTGGCAGGAGTCAGGTCAGAGTGTAACAAAAAGGAGAACTTAATGGGAAATCTTGAGCATAAACTGGCTTCTCTGTTATTTTCAGTTAGTAAGGAAGCGGCCAAGAAACTTGTCCATTGGCATGAATATATGACTGGGAGCCAGGAATTGTTCTTTATTCCAATAATAAGGAACAGCTAGCTTCGTCTCTGAGCAAATCCGCTTCCATGAGAGCAGTACAGCTTTCTGACTGTGTCCTTATTCTGTATGTTGATCTGGCCTTCTTCTTTTTTTTTTTTTTTTTTTTTTTTCCCTCCTCTCTATGTCTGTAAGATGTCACAAGACAGTGTTCCCTCACTGGAAGCTACACCGACAAGACCCTTAGTGGCCATATTTGAACATAGCTGTTTCTGGTGCATGCACTTAGTGCACCTCAACAGCTTGCTGGTATTGCCCTCTGCCTGCAGCCTGGCTCTTCAGCAGTGTGAGGAGCTTTTGGGGAGCCTTGGCAGCAGCTGGCTTTGAGGGGCAGATGCATTCCTGTGCGAGGTGTAGGGGCAGACATGCCAAGTGCAGTAAAATCTACTTTGGGCATGCCTCAAGTCTTCCTGCTTACAGAAAAGGTTAAAGAGTTTTAACTTTCAGAAGTTTTCTAACATTATTGTTGAAAAATAATGTATGCTTTACTTGCTTTTTTTTTTTTTAATTATTTTTTATTATATTTATACCCTGCGGGTTGTTAGGGAATGGTCATTCTTGCGATATGCAAGACTAACTCCTGTTAAACCCAGCCAGCTCTAATGAGACATCTGCCTCTAGACCACGTCTGAACGAATCTTAGTTATTACCAAGAAGTGCGTTGGAAGGGCAGACATTTTCAATTTCTACAAATTGAAATACCCTGGATTAAATCCTGGATTTGTCTAAATTGATGGGAAAACTTCCATCCTTCCAAGGGAGCCATGTGTGTGATCGGTATTTTGTAGAGATCAGTTCTCCTTTACTTCTCAGTGTAGATTTTTATGGCACCCGTCGCCAGGGTATCTCAACCCTCTTTTAAAGCTGAAATGGGAAGTTAGTCATGAGATCTGTAGTGATTACAAACCAGATGTTCTTTTTTCTTTCTTCTTACTTTGCAAGTAGAGGACAGAAGGCAGTTTCTGCAGTATGTTTGTTTTTAGCATGCCATTTCCCCATGTGAAATACCGTATAGTATTCTTATTCTATTTGCATTTCCAAAATCTTAGGATCATAAAAGATTTTTTGCATGGTTTCTCTGATTTTACATATATTAAAAAGCCCTGTGTGTTAACATGGCACAGAAGGATTCTGTGCTGTCAAGAATAAAATAGCTGTTGCAGCAGGATGCATAATTATAGGACTACTATTTAGTCATCAGTCACAGAATGCATGGATTTTTTTTTTTTTTTTTGTGAATTCTCCATTTATTCTGTTTCAGATGTGGAAAGAATTTACATGAAGAATTTAGTTTGCTCAGCACAATGGGGCTTGACCCATCTGAATCTATTAAAAGCTGTTACATATCTGGGCTAAAGAATAAGGCCTTAATCAGGGATGTGTTTGCGGAGTCATATAGCTCCATTCCACGTGGAAAAGTGCTTCAAGGACTCAGTCCTACGGTGGTGCAAAGGTATAAAAAAGACATCCATATTTAAATGAAGAGCTAATTTTTCTTTTTTTTTTCTTTTTTTCTTTTTTTCTTTTTTTCTTTTTTTCTTTTTTTTTTTCTTTTTCTTTTTTTCTCCCCTGCCATAACGCACACATCTGCAACAGTGCATAGAGGAATATACCCACTGCCTATCTGTAATGGGAAAATGCTTTTCTTCTTTTCTAATATATATGGCTCGTATTTTAAACTTTTTTTTTTTTTTTTTTAATCTTCCTGTGCTGCTGTGGATCAGCCAGCAGAAATCAGCATCTCGGTTGTTGTTTGCCTGCGGATTAGTTGCCAGCATCCTGTAATTCTGCTGGCTTGAAATGTAGCCTCATCTTCCTTACAGTAATGGGAGCAGAGAAGAGCCAAATGGGGTGGTTCTCTGCGAGCAGGAGTGTGGGTGGAAGCACTGAGCTTTGTGGCATGCTGCTCTCTGCTCCAGAGCTCTTAAAATCCTCCTGCCTCAATCTGTGGTTAAAGGATTTCAGAGGAGTAGAGAATGTGTTTTCAGGGTTATGGAGGAAAAAAAAATCGAGAATCCATCATGCTTGCGTTGGTTCCTCGTATTTATCAGAACCATCTGATACTGCTTCAGATTTTCACATCCAGTTTGCAGACTGGGGGACATTCTGAAGTTGTGGCTGCTTCTGGTAAACTAACAGTGGCTTCCTTACCGTGGATTACATTTCTACTCCTTTCCTTCCTCCCCACCCCTTTTGCTCATCTCAGTGCAATGCATTTTGTAACTGAAACTTTGAAAATGTGCTACGAGGCTTGTGAAGAAGAAAGGAGAAAAGCAAACGTGCAGTTGGTCCCATGAGTGACTCATCCAACCGTTCTTCTGACGATGCAAATGACTGTGTACGCCTGCCTCAGTCGCTGCTAGTGCATCAGGAACAGGACTCTTGACTCAGAGTCATCATCACAGACGTATTCCTTGCTTGCTGCTCCTTCCATGGGGTGGTATGCTCCCGATCATGACGTGTGCATTATATAGTGCTGAAATCTTTGGATTTCCCATGGATCAGGATACTTCAGAAGAATTACAAGGATCTGTTCCTCAAAGTGTGACACAACTCCTCAGGACATATTCCCAGTTTCTGAAGCTTGTCAAATCCACTCAGCTCACTACTGCTGTGACCTTTTATATAGGCCAAAATTTTATTCCCTGGTATGTGTTTGATGTTACATGTATACCAGTGGAGTGAAAGAAAAGAACTAGATTAAAGGATGCAAAAAGCTGGTGAGCAGCAGAACTTTTGAGAACTAAAAAAATAAATCATCCACAAGCATGAGTGTTGCCAAGGCATGTGGCTTGACAAGACTGTTATCCTTTGAAGAAAAAGAAACAAAACTAGGGGGATCATCCTCATCGCATTTTAGAAAAATGAATGTATGTAGGGAAAGACCATGTAGCAAAGAACAAAGCAGGTGGTAGCAGGAATGCTTTGCATATTGTAGTGTGGAGGTAAAACTGAACACGTTGCTGAGAAGTGAATGACATTTCTACTTCTTTGAAGCAACCATGCTTGCTTTCGTTTTTGTAAGAGCTACTTGGAAAGTCGTTCCCTATTGTCAGCAAAATACGAGGTCTGATTAGCAGTACAAGATTTCTATGAAGTTTTCAAGTTGTTGCAAAACGTCCACACACCACGCTTTGCTTTGCTTTTGGGCAGGTGGGTGTTTTATGATGCTTGTGAGCATGGTACTGTGAACTGAAAGTTGTCTGCGCAGCTTTGAATTCAGCAGTAGAATGACATTAGTAGAATTGCCTAAAGTAGGAAGGTTTTTCTGTTTCATTCCCTTCCCCTCTGGGCTGTAATGATGCTCATTAGCTGGCCATTCAGACCCTTGAGGCAATGAGATGGGAGGGCTTTTTTTTCGGCTGAACCCCTTCGTGCCATAAACTGACTGCTCCTGGAGAGTGTAGGCTGGCTTCACTGGTGGTCCAGGTCCATTGGTTTCACTGGAGTTAGACCACGGGTAAATTTTGGCCTCTCTGTAGTCAAAGCAACCACAGCAGCAAAGTCTAAGGATGCCTGTAGGTATTTGAGGGCTAACAACAAGGCTGGCACGTGCTTGGCTTTAGCTGCGCTCATTGCGAGAGACGTGAGGGAAACAGAAACTTCTGAAGTTTAGTTAACGTTAGCATGAAATGCTAGCAGGAGTCATGAACTGGAAGTCATAGACGCAGGAGTTTCCATTAAATGAGCTGGACTCTAATCCGTGCGTGTGGATGTCACATCCCTGCTGGTGACTGGGTTCTTCTTGCTTAAGAGATGTAATTGCATTTGCCCTTCTTAGCGACCCATCAAGGGAGCAGAAAAAAAGTACACGAAACTAAAGTATCATCAGGTCACACAAAGCAATATCTAGTTTCGAATGCAGTGGCAGAAACTACGTCCCCACAAGAAGGAAACATAATTCCCCACATTCAGCGGGTGGTAGGTTGGTAGTTTTTTTCCCCCACGGCATTTTAAATCCAGCATAATAATTAGATTCTCAGTTTCAGCACAGAGGATTGTCTCTTTTAAAATGTGTTGTGCTCTCCTGGTCTAGTAATTATGCAGAAATGTCAGCTGGAATTGATAATGAAGGCAAAATTTGGGAAAAGCAATAGGATGTGTTGCTGCTATTGATCAAAGGCTACAGGGCTGGTTTTAAACACTTACTCTCTTTGATCTTTTTTTTTCTATCGATTGAACACAGTAGATAAACAACTGTCTGTGTAGCATGAGCATTTATTGTGGCTTTTAAGCTGACTAAGGACAGCTTTGAATTAAATATGAGAGTTGAAATGATGGTTTTCTAATAAGTGCAGTGTATCAAGACTTTGCAGTGGTGCTATAGTTTCATTTAAACACAGGGGAAG
Source organism: Anas platyrhynchos (assembly GCF_047663525.1). Taxonomy (NCBI): domain Eukaryota; kingdom Metazoa; phylum Chordata; class Aves; order Anseriformes; family Anatidae; genus Anas; species Anas platyrhynchos. The sequence goes on along the minus strand of NC_092588.1, from coordinate 50,247,124 downwards.
GAAATCAAATACTGACATTTTTTTTTCTTTCATATTTGAAAAGAAGATAAAAATTACGAAATTGATTACGGGAGAGGCAAAGGCTTTTTTCTTTTTAAATATAGTTATTTAGTGCTGTCAAACTGCTGTCTTGTCTTGGCAATTTCAGATAAATTTGTGTAAGTTACTCAAATGCCTTAAAATGCAAGATCCAAATGGATGTTAGGTGAGTTTCTGCAATCAGTTCCAATGAAATTAATAGAAAGCTTTCCACAGACTTTTTAATGACTTGGATGGGGCCCTGGGCAGTCATCAGTGATGCCTCGGAAAGGTCAGGATCGATTTCCTGGCATCCTCTTAGTCTCTAAGGAGGCTCTTTGCATTTCTCTGGGAGACACAGTGATATTGCTGTTCCTCTTCCTTTATAATTCTCTGTATTTATATTCTGCTACCTAACATGCAAAGCTTCTCAGGGTAACAGAGGGAAGATGAAAAATGCTGCTTTGGGGGGAAGTTGCTCATATCTTAAATGCCTAAAATAGTCATTCTGAGTAATGTCAAGCTTTCTTCCCTTCCTCTTCTCCCCATCCTACCCCTTGTCTGGAAGGGATTCTGCATTTGGTTTCAGTATTGCACTGCTCTTATCTTTCCTTATTGATTGTGGTGGGGAAATAAGTGCAAATCGAAGCAGCCTTCTGCATCGCAGTGTGGAGAGCAAGTTGTGTCGTGTTTAAAGCAGCGCTGCTCCACCCCAGTCCAGCAACACACGTCTCCGGGGATTCAGCCCTTTGGATTCCTGCCTTTTTAAAAATACCTGAATACCTGAACAGGCCTGAATGAATTATTCTCTGGCCCATGCTTTTGCTGGGTTTCAAACACCGTGTGTTTGAAAATGCGTCTTTTTTTTTTTAACAAGTAAATGGTTGTGCTTGAAGTGCTGCACCCCTTCCAACAGGATTATAAATGCACCCCAAAAATACAAGAGAAGGAAGTCTTGGGATGAGGAACAGGGAGAACTTTTCATAATTCTGACATTAAAAAAGTAATAATCCCTGTGCTTTCTTTTCTGTTGAACTATTTCACCTGCCCCCCTTGCCACTAGGAGAAAAAAAAAAAAGTCACGGAAAATATCTGACTATTTGTTCAGGTGAAACACAGATACCTAGGGTCTCTTGAATTCACTGTCATGCTTTTCCTTTTTTTTTTCAGGATACCGGGGTTGGGAAATCAAGCATTGTTTGTCGATTCGTCCAGGACCACTTTGATCACAATATTAGTCCTACTATTGGGTAAGTACCCAATACTTTCTTCTCTACTTTCTCTTCTCCTTGCTTTCGAGGCTCTGAACACTGCATATATATTTTTTTTCCTCTACTTTGCCAATCTCATTGAACCCTTTAGTCTCATGTTACCTGCTTAGAGAGCCTGGGGCTGCCCAAACCAGCTCTGCTCTGCTCTCCCTGTTCTGGGAACCCAAAGTGGGCTGTAATTTATTTCATGGCCACGTGCTCTCTGATGGAGAGGCTGTCAGAGCTGTGCCTTGTTTCTCATGTGAGTGATGTCTCTTGAAATCACCGCTTTGCTGGAGCTGCCCAGGACCTCTACCAACCTGTGTTGTGCATGGCCATGGCTTCCAGGTCTTGTGTTCCTGTCACCCTTTGCACAGGCCAGTGTATGGTATAATATATGTTAAACACATATGTCTCTCTCTCTATATATATTAATATATATATATATATCTCTATATATATTAATATATAGAGAGAACCTATATGTATATGAGCTGACAATGGGTGAATGCCACATGATCTATTGTTTACTTTCCATGCAGCAGAACAATTGGGAAACTGTAAGTAAAGGCTTGTTGCTTTGGTTTTCACAGAAAGAAGACTTGAGGCTAAACTCTGGTATTTTTTGTTTGTGTAAACATGTAGATACTTCAGATTTCCATGAACATAAAGGAACAGAAAAAGAACCTCGTAATTTATTTTTTTTCCCCTGTAAGTTCCTAGTGAGCCCATAACACCTAAATAATCCCATGAATTATTTTTTTACTGCTCCCTTTCTAATTTATCACATTTTTCTTCACCTGTCTTACACCCATCTTAGGTCTCTTACTCATCAAGAATTTCCCATGGGAGATGATGCTTTGATCACAGGAGTTTAGGATTAAAATTACTTTAGTTCCAAGTGGTCAATGAGGTATCAAATCTAATCCTTGGATCTTAACAACCCAAACAGGCTATGATCTGCATAATGACCAGGACATCCCATGGTTGAGTGGTGACAGAAGAATGATGGCAAACCCTTAATGTTCCTAAGTTGTGCATGCTGTCAGGCTAGACCATGATATTGAGAGTGCCTGTTCCCAGGTGTGGATGTGCTTTCATCTAAGTTTAGGATTGTCCCTGTTTTGAAAAAGACAGGATAATGCAATTTAAATAAAGTATAATTAACGCCTGCTCTGTAGAAAAACTGACAGGCTTCTTCATTTCAGACCATCAAAAGCATACTAGTCCTGTAGCTGATTTTAATTCCTTTTTTTTTTCTTTTTCTTTTTCTTTTAATATTCTAGGGACAAATCTGCCAAATCCAGCATTACCTGGAAAAAAAATTGAAAATTCTTGATCTTTTATGGGGAGAGGAATTGAATATATGATATTCACAAAGGAGTAACTTGGGTGGAAAGGCTGACCTTTCTTGTGTGTTACAGCTGTTTTAAATCTGCTCTGAAAGATGGGTAATTTTTTTGAGTGCTGTTCGGAGGGCTGCAAGATTTCTTTCAAACCTCTGTGTTTGAATGAAGAGGAACTTTTTGAAGTTCCAGGGCAATATTGGACTCCCACTTGTAATGAATAGAGAAAAATAGGCAGAGAGAAGGGAACCAAGCAAGCACATAATGAGTAACATTACTGACTGAAGGACACTTGTTGGCAGTGAAGAAATTGATGGAAACTTGAGTGGTTCTTCGCTTCTGTGTCATCATCAGCGTTTTTCCCCAAGTAGTTGTTGTTGCCAAGTAAATGTCTTCTGCTCAAATGGGGAAAAAATCCTTTAATTTTCATAATTGTGATAACAGAGGAAAAATATTTTTCTATTTGAGGATTAAATTGTGAAGGCTAGTTTGCATGCAGATGATAGTGCTTGTCTGTGTAGGATGACTATGTCAATAAGTCTTTTGTTGTCATTATTTTTTCAGAGTTAATCTAGTTTTAAATATGCAGTCCTTGAAATCTACAGTAGCTGCTGAGGCTCTGAAGTTCCTGTTTTTGGAACAGTGAAGTGTTGCTTAATGCTTCAAGTAGAAGCATTAAGCTGAAAGCACCCACCCTGAAAATAACCAAAGAAAATGCTGCTTTTTGCTTATTTGTTTGCTTATTATTTTTGCTTATTACTTGTTTGCTTGCCTTACTTAATATTTTTGTATGCAATGCAGCATTGTTAAATTCATGCAGTTTGCAGATGGCTGTAGAGAAGAACTCTTGTACATCATTCTCAGATGTTTTGATCAGTCATATGTCCTTGATATAATTGTGCTTTTGTTATGACAGTGCATTGTATCAAATGCATCTTTATGAGCTGGGAAAAAAAAGTTTTCACAACAGAAATTGCTCAGCAGTGTCCAGATAGCATGAGGGAAAAAAATCTACCAGAGTTTGGCAGTTTCTCCTAGCCAGCTTTCAGTTCAAATGCTCTAATGTAGAAAAAGCCTAAAAAGTTATTTCTGAATAGAAGTCACACTATGAAACCATAGGAAAATCACATTTCCTACAAAAAAAAATAAAAGAAGCGACAAAGTTTTCTTCATCTGTGTTGAGAGGGGGGAGAACTTTATTTCAATTTATTTACTCTGTGCATTTCAACAGGTGACTTGTCTGTTCCCTACTGATCAAAGTGACCATCCTCCTAGATTTAATTGAAAATTCATGTATTTGTTGCCTGGTATGATGCTGACTGACATATTCTCAGGTCTGTATCACCAAGAAGATGGAGACAGGTGGCAGCAGCATCTGAGCATGAGTGGCAGGAGCGTTTGTGTTCCTGTGCCTGTGCACATGAGCCCTTTGAGCTGCAGAGGTTTTTCACTTTTTGTAGGCATTTTATCCAGGTTTTGGTGGTTCCCTATATGTAGTCTATCCCAGCAGAACTGGCTAGGATCTGGAGTTTCCTTTTTTTTTTTTTTTTTTTTTTTTTTAAATTAATGTCACTCATGTAAAGAATTTATGCTGCTTCCTTCTTTTAACCATAAATGAGATCCTCCTACTCTTCTTTTCAGAGCATCCTTCATGACTAAAACTGTGCCTTGTGGGAATGAGCTTCATAAATTTCTGATCTGGGATACAGCTGGTCAGGAGCGGGTGAGTATTAACTATGCAGTACATCGTGGTCTCTTATAATGCATTTGCTCACTTAAAAACAAACAAAAACCAAAAAACTTTTTTCATCTTAAGAAGACTTTGCAAGTGTAAATCTGCTGAATTTTTTGTAAGGCTCTGTGAAGTGGGTGGTTGGCAGTCACTGTTAAACAGGTTCCCATTTCTCAGCTGGGGAAAATGCAGAAGCAGGCTGACAGTACAACTGACCTAAAAGAAAAGCTGGCTGTGGATTTCAGCTCTGGTTTCACAATGGAGCTGTGCCTTAGCTTGCAGGTGTTACCTGTGCCCACACCGTGATCATCAAGGGCAGCTGTGTAAGTTACTGGCCACTTTCTTTGCCACAGCTTGGGCTGTGCCTGAAGGCTGGGCAATTCTCATGTTGTTTCTCCAGGCTTATGTGTGGCAGCTTTCATTTACACTGGAAAGCAACTTGGCTAAGCTGGTGGTGACTCCAAGACTGTCCTGAGCTGGGACATTGAATATAGGCACAAGCTGTGTCTGCTGGTGTTGGTTTTGAAATTAGTACTGGCAAACTGAACCATGTAGGGTTTGTTTCTTGATTTTATTTATTTTTTCTTAATTTTCCCCAAGTGGGTTGAGTGAATTGCTCAAATTAAATAGCTTTTCCTTTGGCTTTTCAAAAAAGCCATAATGGAAATCACGGGCAATCATTCATATTGATTGTATATACGCCTGTTTGGTCATTTGTTTCTTTTAAGAGGCTTAATGGCAGTGGTATTCTGCAACAGGCTGACTGTAGAGTTCTCTTAATCTATGCCTACTTTTATGTTGAGAAAAAAATAAAAATAAAAGGAAAAATCCATGCGCATGCTTTAAAGCATCTTTAAAACTTGCTGTTAAATTACACTGCTCCTGTTCTTAGAAAAAAGCAGCTATGCTCATGGTAGGGTGGGGTAAAATTAGGTGCTTATACAGACTGCACTGTCCGTCCTGCTGCATCCTGCTGTGTTCTCCAAACCTCGCGTGTGAATTGCAGACAATAAAGAATGTTGCTGTTAAGTGCAGGAAATACTCATGCTTTTCTTTACAATGTGCAGCATGACGTAAAGCGGGCCTGCTGAAATCTGTTGACTCTTAGCAATTTGGCATGTTATTTATGATGGGAACAGAGATATTTTAAAACTTTCATGAAATACAGCATCATCCCTTCCCTTGAACCTTTTTTGTTCCATTTCTGAATGACCTGGAGCTGAAGAAGATTGTGTGTGGAGTTTCAGTTGGTCAGAGATAGCAAAGGTTCATTTGCTTTCCCATGGTTTGCTTCTTCTTGCTTCTTCTTTCCCCTTCCTCTCTCCACTGCCCTACTCCGCCTTTTTTTTTTTTTTTTCCTTTGTAGGTCTTTGGCACACAATCATAGAATCACAGAATATCCTAAGTTGGAAGGGACTCACATGGATCATCATCCAACTCCTGACTACACACAAGACTAACGAAAAACTAAATCATATGTCTGAGAGTGTTGTCCAAATGCTTCTTGAACTCTGGCAGGCCCAGTGCTATCACCACTACTCTGAGGAGCCTGTCCCAGTGCCCGACCCCCCTCTGGGTGCAGACCCTTTCCCTAACCCCCAGCCTGACCCTCCCCTGTCCCAGCTCCATGCCATTCCCTCGGGTCCTGTCGCTGTCCCCAGAGAGCAGAGCTCAGCGCCTGCCCCTCCGCTCCCCTCGTGAGGGAGCTGCAGGCCGCCATGAGGCCTCCCCTCAGCCTGCTCTGCTCGGGGCTGAGCAAACCAAGGGACCTCTCCTCATGCATCTTCTCCTCCAGACCCTTCACCATCTTTGTAGCCCTCCTTTTGACACTAACATTTTTATGTCCTTCTTATGTTGTGCCCAAAACTGCACACAGCACTTGAAGTGAAGCTGCACTCAGACAAAATAGAGCAGGACAATCCCTACCCTCAACCTGCTAGCAATGCTGTGCCTGATGCACCCCCAGGACATGGTCAGCCCTCCTGGCAGCTAGGGCACGCTGCTGGCTTGTGTTCAGCTTGCTGTCAATCAAAACCCCCAAATCCCTTTCTGAGAGGCTGCTCTCCAGAGTCTGTACACACAGCCAGGGTTGCCCGTCCCAGGTGCAGAATCCAGCACTTGCTCTTGTTGAACTTCATATTGTTGGTGACTGCCCAGCTTCTATTTTGCATCTCTGCAAGGCCTCTCTGCCCCAGAGGGCGTCAACCACTCCTCCTAACTTAGTGTCATTTGCAAACTTAGAATGTACTTGAGTCCTGCATCCAGATCATTTATAAAAAACATCAAAGAGAACTGGCCCTAAAATGGAGCCCTGTAAAACCCCATTAATGACTGGCCACCAGCCTAATGTCACCCCCTTTACCATCACCCTTTGAGCTCAGCCCATCAGCTAATTGTTCACCCATCATGTTGTGTACTTTATATATAACTCTGAGATGTAGGTATAAATGTGAATCTATTTTCCTGCATAATCTTAAGACTCTCAAAGCATGTTAGGAGTATTAGTTTTTTAAAGTAGGTGAGTATTAATAAGTATTATTTAGGAAGCTGAATGATAACTCGTTTGAGGCAGGAAATCTGTGACTGAGCTTTGACTCTTGGATACAAAATCTGTCCTTCCCATCTAGTCCTTTATGTTGTCCCCCTCCGCCTTTTCCAAACATCTGCTTTCCTTTCCTTTTTCTAACAGTGATGAGCAGTGGCAACCACAAATATGGCTAAATTATTCAGAATATGATACATATAAGTTATGTTAATGGTTTTCATGTGTAATAATGAATCATAACATCCTTAGGCCAGGGTCCTAAAGAGAGCCTAGGGATCTTTTTCTTCTGTATTTCCACAATGCATTCCCAGTCCTTTGGACTGTTGTAATGTGGGGTGATGAATGATGTTGGTAATTGTTGAACGCTATCTTCTAAGTCAGCTGAATTTCTCAAGATGAGGTCGATGTTGTTTCAGGTGGTTCTCTGTCCTGGAACATCCCCATTGTATGGGTAAACACGTTGTGCTTCTCAGTAGCTTATTGATTTTAATTTCTATTTGGGACACTCATTATGTTGTCTTCATCATGTTGCTCCTTCTGATCATGCTATTCAAGAAAGCATGACTTTTTGCTAGCTATCCTCTGAACAGCGATGACCCAAAGCTTGCAACCTATCCCAAACTCTGGGCCTGTTGCTGTTTTTGTAGCATGTTAATGAATGCATTCTAAATGGTGTTTCTGCTTTGAGAAATACAACTTAGAATACATTTGTAAGCAGACTAACAAATGTTGTCCTTTCCTTGTTCTCTTTGGTTTTGTTGAGTCTTTATGTTCCAGTGATAAAGTCTGGGAGTTTTTTCAGTACTTCTACTGTCAATACTGCTGATAACTCTGTTTAGGACTTCCTGCTCTTTCAACATTGGGTTAATTTGACTTTGTTCTTCTAAATGCCAGGCCAGGCACAGGACATGCATGTGCTTATTCTGGAGCTGGGGGACCCTGTACTTCCCCAGCTGTGCCAGCTATTGCTGTGTCTGCATGCTGTGTGCCTCCTGGCCCCCCTCAGCAAGCTGAGAGAACCTGGGAATTCATGGGACTTTTTCTGAAGAGTCACACACAGGATGGTGAGGAAGCAAAGGAGAGAGAGAAGCAAGCTGGAGGCACTCAGCACCCCCTTGAGGCATTAAATCAACTTTCAGATACCCATTTGTAGCTTTTCAAGCCTTTGGAAACGTTGGTCACTACTGGTTTTGAAAGCTTGTAGTAATGCTTGGGTGTTATTGAAGAAACTGAGGATACAGACCAGCCAGCCAGAGCTTGGTTGTGGAGAGCAGATAACTTCTTATTGGTGTGGATATTAGATACAACATTTCTTTTGTGTCAGGAGACTTGGAATTGCAGGCAGAGCCAAGAAGTAACTAAAATTGCCATTTCATGGGAGATAATAAGCAGCTGTCACTTCCGCACAATGACAACAATGCACCAGAGAATGGAGATGAAAAGCTTTTCTATCGCAGTGTTGGTGGCAGAGGATGCTCAGCACGCTTCTTGGAGGAGAGCTGGGGAGAGGGACGTGGCTTTCCAGCAGTGTTCGCTGTGGAGAACATATGTTGTAGTTGATGACAAAAGGAGAAAGCTTGTTAATCCTTTTATCTTGTTTCTTCTTTTGCCTTTCTTGGGTAGGCAAAGCGTTAAACTGGCAGCATGCTTAACAAAATCCCTCTGCTTTTCTGTGTCTCTGCAGACCCAGTTGTGCGATGTTGGTTTGTTTTCAGATGAGCTCACTTTATTCTGTTTTTCAGACTGTCACCTTCCCTCCACCCAGCCTGTTTTCCAAATCTCCCTTTCTGCCCATCTTACATTTTTTTCCCCATCAGCTTTAAATTGTTGCTGTGGACTTCAGGACTTAAATTCATGGCAATTATGTTATTGTTAGCAAAGACTCCCTTCCCTAAGAACAATCTCTTCACAAGTTAGCTAATGATGTTTTTATTAGCATATATTTTGGTTCATGATGCCCTAAGTAGCTTCTAATTACAATGCTTTGTCTGAATACCTTGGGTGGCTGCCAGCTTTCCATTTTGCCAGCTGAGGAATATTGTAGCAAATACTTAGGGAGCCTGAGGGCCATATTTTTAGGGCAGAAAAATTTATCTTTGTCCTTTTTAAGTTTTTAAGTTTACTCTTTTTTTTTTTTTTTCCTTTAACTGTTCATTGATGTGGTACTTAGGGACATGGTTTATTGGTGGTTGGGGGATAGCTGGATCACATGACCTTGGAGGTCTTTTCTAGCATTAATTATTTTATGATTTCCCAGGAAAAGATTGGCAAATATATCTGTAGCATTTCATAGTCACCTCTTTTCTGGGTGACAGTAGTTGTTCTGGTGATTCGAATGCCAGATGTGTAAATGTTCCTTGATAGGAGGGCTTTTTTGCATCATTTCTCCTAAGCTGTATCCTAGATGTTGGAGCTAAACAGAAGTAGTGAATTTATGCTCTTTAATGGGGAGAGTAGGCAGGGTACCTTAATGTTGGTACCACAAAACCATGAGAAACTGGTTCAAATGTAAAATCTGGCTGCATCCTAAGATGACTTCTTTCCAGAAACAAAACCTTGTAACTCAGCATGGTGCTGGAGCTGTCCAGTCTGTGTGGACTCAATCTCAAATGAGAACAGGTCAATGGTTACTAGCATATCGTGCCTTGCCAACATAATTACCAAGCTTGTATAAATTCCCACTAAAATCTCACTGCCCTGGGAGGAGGTAACAGCGTGTGTCAATGGCTCGAGTTGCTTCTGCAGTGAAAACGTCTGAATTTTGCTCTACAGTTGTATGTGGGTGATTGTGATGGTAGCCTACAGCTACGTTGTGAGTTCATTTCCTACACATGATGTGAGAACATCCCCACGGTGAGCTACTGCCAGTGTGCTATGAAGGTCAACGGGTGATTTGGTAGCGCATGTTCATGAGGGCACAAGTGGCATTGGAACTAGTGAGTGAATATGTTTATTTTCCTGTTTTTAGGCTGAGCATAAGGCAAGGTAAGTCATTGTACGCTAACATGTTTCTTAAGCTTCAACGAACTTGCAGCATGTGTAGTTTGAGCCATGGTTTAGGCGTGGTGTCTTTTACATGTGTGTTTAGTGACTGTAAACTGTGGAAAGGCTCAGCACAGGTCATTTTTGTGTTGTTGCAAAGGTTTATTTTCTGCTTATTTAAAATATTTTCAAATAGATAACCTTAAAATGTTGGCATTTTTCCCTCCTCGCTTCAGGAATTCTTACATCTTTGAGAAGAATGCTCATTCTTTTATGTAAATCATCATCAATTGAACTAGCAAAAATACATATAGGTCAGAAACAGATCTTCCCTGACTTACTAAGCTTGCAAATCCTGAGATTTCTTATATATCCTTACAGGAGTGATATTTGACTGTTTTTTTTTTTTTTTTTTTTTCTTCTGACCTTCATGAAACACTGATATAAGAAAACGCATACATTTTAAAGCTTCCTTAGAACTAGAATCATGGTCTTGAATCATGGCAGCGAAAACTATTCAAGGTTATAAAATGCTAAATCGTATCTGATAGTGGCATTCATGCATAACATTTTTCCATTCACTCTTTGCCAGCTGAGAATGTCAGGAATTTTTTGTCCCTTCCTTTGCTGCTGCTTGTGTGAGAAGCTTATGTTTCGGGATAATCTGTTTGACACTTCTGGTTTATTGCCTTTGCTTCTCTCCACACCCTGTATTATTATTATTTATTTTTTGGGGAGGGCTGCCATGCCTTGAAGATGATAAAAAGGCATGAAATGCCTAGACTTGGGCAAGTAGAGGCTCCCAGGCTGTGGTATATGTGCTGTTAATGGCACACAGACCTCTGCAATGAGCTCGTGCTATGCACCTCAAGAGCAGCTGAGGGGTTTGGTCTTGGCCACTCAGAGGCTACGTAAGTAGTCTGAGAGCAGCTTCTCAGAAATGAGAATGAAATCTAGCTAAATGACTGCGCCAGTCAGGAAGCAACTCTTGTGCGGATATGCACCTGCAGGTGCTTGAAAAGGCACCATGTGGAAAATACTCTTTGAATTCAGTGCTTGATGTGAGGAGGTGTGCAGCTCTCTGAGTACTGCTCTGCTTCTGCTTGTGCTGTGCATCCTTACCCTTCCTGGATATGAGTGTAGGCAAAATTGTAATGCTTCAGCAGCAAGAACAAGTGATGCTCTTTACAGTCCAGTATGGTACAAACAATCCAATCGAGGGGTTGTGGGTGTTTTCTATTTTTTTTAATTATTTTTTTCTTTTTGGCTATAGAGTTTGGAGGAGACAGGCTGGTGTGGCAGAGAGCCAGTGCTGGGGTGTAGCGCTGCAGGATGGTGCAAAGAGCTGCAGACATGAATTAGTGTTCCCTGGTGTGCCTGGCAGACTGAATGAACCCAAGCTGTCTTCAGCAGGATTTGTTAGCCTCTTTATAAGTAGGCAGGAGTGGCAGTTCTTATTTTTTATATTAATTTGGCCTCTCTTTTGCTTTCTGAACTAATATTACACAAGACATGGTTGAGAGACTTTCACTACCACAACTTGGGTGTGATTTATGTTGTGCTCCCTTGAATTTGTTTTTCTCTTCTAATTATTCTGATACGGCTACTTTGTGTGGTTTTCTTCTTCCCCATTCTGTGCAGTTAGTACAGAGGATATGTAAAAGGTGTTACCTAAGACCAAGGATACCCTTCAGTGACAGGATACATGGGAAATGGAAAGCAAAGGAACTTCCACAAAAAAAGTTGATGAGCTTCTAAATAAATGGCGAATTCCTTAATAGCTGATTGTTTCTATTTTTCTGCCCTTTGCATGGGTGAAGCTTCTGTTGACTTCAGCGAGATGGCCAGATCTGGGCTTGCAAAATCCCCAAATGCTCCTGGAATCAACCAGAGCAGCTCTGGGTTATGCTGAACTTGCATTTGCATCACTTAAGAGTGGATTTGTCCTCAGTGGCACGGGGCTGTTGTCGTGGTTCCGCTCAAGTGGGCAGCCAAGCTCCACCACAGCCGCTCTCTCACTCCCCTTCCTCAAAGAGGAATGGGGAGAAAATATGTGAAAAGGGCTCAAAGGTTGAGATAAGGATGAGAAAATCACTCAGTAATTATTGTAACGGGCAAAACAGACTCGGCATAAGGAGATAGTAAGATTTATTGCTCATTGCTAACAAGCTAGAGAAGTGAGAAACAAAGGAGAGAAAGCAAAAGCACCTTCCCCCCCATCCACCCTCTTCCACCTCCTGCCCCGAGCGGCGCAGGGGAACGGGGGAATGGGGGTTATGGTCAGTCTGCAGCGCTTCTTCTCTGCCGCTCCTTCTCGGTCACTCTCGTCCCCTGTGCTGTGGGGTCCCACCCACAGGATGCAGTCCTTGATGAACTGATCTGGCGTGGGCTTCCCACAGGCAGCAGCTCTTCCAGAACTGCTCCAGATATGGGTCCGTACCACGGGGTCCATCCCTCAGGAGAAAACTGCTCCAACCTGGCTCCCCCACGGGCAGCAGCTCCTGCCAGGTCACCTGCTCCCGCGTGGTCTCCTCTCCACGGGCTACAGGTCCGGCCCGGAATCTGCTCCGTCAGGGGTCTTCCACAGGCGGCAGCCTCCATTGGTGCAGGGCCACCTGCTCCACCGTGGTCTCCTCCGCGGGCTGCAGCGTGGAACCCTGCTCCACCGTGGTACTCCATGGGCTGCAGGGGGACATCCTGCTTCACCATGGTCCTCACCACAGGCCGCAGGGGACTTCTGCTCCGGCGCCTGGAGCACCTCTCCCCCTCCTTCTACACTGACCTTGGCACCTGCAAGGCTGTTCCTCACTGCTCTCACTCTCCCAGCTGCTGTGTGGAGCAGCGTTTTTTTTCCCTGTCTTAAATATGCTCTCACAGAGGCGCAAAACAACATTGCTTATTGGCTCAGCTCTGGAAAACAATGGGGCCCTTCCCAAACATGGGGCAGCTTCTAGATCCTTCTCACAGAAACCACTCCTATGGCCCCCTGCTACCAAAACCTTGCCATGTAAACCCACTACAGCTGTACAGCTGAGAGGGTTGTGCTGTCTTTAGTCAGATTCCGAGAGAAAAACGGGAAAGGAAATTTCATAAGTCACGTGTGGCCTCACAACTTCTTCCTTAGAGGCAGCAATGGCAAGCCACAAGTGCAAAGGGAACACGTGGGTAGAGGAGTGTGCTCTGAAGTTTTCAAACATTTGTGTGAAAGAGTCATTGAGACTGCATGAAGCTACGCAGGTCATTAGTTTTGTTCTTTGGTATGGTAAAATATGTTCCTTGTTTATATTTTGAATGGCCCTTTTAGCCTGGATGTAGCTGTTGAAATGAAAGGTGGTATGCCCCTGAAACTTAACTGTTGCGTTGGGTGGGGTGGTGACCTCAGCCTTACAGGTTGAAACCAAACCCTACAAAAGCAAAACAGGCTGCTGGTGGACATGGATTGGTATTCCCTGCCTGCTACCTTAAGGCTCTGCACAAAACGGCATGGTTTTTGTGGCTGCTGCATGAGAGGTACAGGACTTCTGAATTTCCGTGCTGGGTGAGCTGCTCACGATGGTTGACATATTACACAGACAGGAGGTATTCTCAGTGCCCAGAAGGGACACCGGGTGGCAGGCTGTTAGGTCCTGCCTTCTTGCACTTACCTTATCTTCTGACTAAAAGAGCCTGGTTTGCCAGACTGGCAAAGCAAAAGCTAACAGACTGTTCTGTATCGATCTTTCAGCTAAAGACAAGCACTGATGCTTAAATTTTAGTTATTCAAGCTAGGAAGTCAGAATTCTTGTAATTGCCAAAATGATATCATCCTTGTAGGAGCAGCGTGGAAAAAAAAGTGAATGACTTTATGTTGGTCGACTTTTGAAAGAGGTTAAGTGATGTGGTTATTTCTGACGGTGGGAGCTGGTAGATCCTGGCCTGTATCAGGACCAGGAGGTGATTGTCCCCCTGTACTCTGCTCTGGTGAGGCTGCGCCTCGAGTGCTGTGTTCAGCTTTGGGCCCCTCACTACCGAGGTGCTGGAGCGTGTCCAGAGAAGGGCTACGAAGCTGGTGAGGGGCCTGGAGAACAAGTCCTGTGAGGAGCGGCTGAGGGAGCTGGGGGTGTTTGGTCTGATGAAAAGGAGGCTCAGGGGAGACCTCATTGCTCTCTACAACTACCTGAAAGGAAGGTGTGGGGAGCTGGGGGTCGGCCTCATCTCACAAGTAACTAGTGATAGGACAAGAGGGAAGGGCTTCAAGTTGTGCCAGGGGAGGTTCAGGCTGGAAATGAGGAGGCATTTCTCCTCAGAAAGAGCAGTCAGGCATTGGGACGGGTTGCCCAGGGAGGTGGTGGAGTCACCGTCCCTGGGGGTGTTCAAGGAGAGGTTGGACGTGGTGTTGGGGACATGGTTTAGTGGGTGACATTGGTAATAGAGTGATGGTTGGACCAGATGATCTTGAAGGTCTCTTCCAACCTTAATGATTCTGTGATTCTCTCACTGTTTGGCTGCTCTTGTTTGTAGGTTACATAGGGGCTGACTCCTTGTTAAGTTTGGGGTGGCAGTGAAGGGGGAATGGGCTATCAAAGGGGAAGATGCATAGGGCAGAGCTGTGGCTGCCTACCCAGCCTTCAGGTAGCCCTTCTTAAGAAGCAGAGCTGTCCTCATGCCAAGTCTTGAACTGCTCCTGTTTCTCCTAATGTTCTTGGGAATTTCTGGATACAGAAATACTGAGCTATAAAATCGAGGTTATAGACACTGTACTTTTCTAATACAGAAGCTAATCCCGTGAGATTTAACTCGGTGAGCTGCTTTTCTGTGTGACACTTGTTTCGGGCTTCTGTCCCACATTTGGTCCTTGGCAGGTGAAAAATTTGCACATTAGCATTATATATCCCTTTAATTTTGCATGACTCTTTTTTTCCAGGTAATTAGGCCAGAAAAATATTCAAGGCAGCTTTGCTTTTGGGCAGTGGAATTAAAAAAAAGAGAAAGAAACGGGAGAGGGAGAGAAGGCATTTAATAAATGTAGTTATTTGTATATTTCTACTGGTTTGTTTGTAACCTGTGAAAATCCACGCTGATAAAACACATTTGTTAAGAGAGTCTATTATTATTAGTTTATTAAAGTTATTTTGAGTTACAATTTTTCGATGCCCATTGATTTATTTGGTGCTACAAAGATTATTTTTCTGTTTTCTCCTGGACAACAGTGATTTCTTATGACTGGGACTTAGTATATCATGATGTTTGTTATTGGATTATATGAAAGAGATGAAAAAGGGGATTTAATTTTGGTTTTATTTGATAAGTATTCTGTGCTGTGATAATTGATGGTAGTTATTACTAGTGCACTTTTTGTTGTTAAAAAGTTTTACGGTATTTCTTTCCTTACAGACCTTAGGAAATTGCATTAAGATGCACTGTAATCCCATTTTGGTCATTAAATGTACGCGCTGGATGAAATCTATCACGATATTAAAAAAAAAAAAAAAAAGAAGTTGCATGCTCAAAATGCTTAAATGTGAATGAAATGTTTTCTTAAAATGCCTTATAGCCAAGATATTACAGTAAAATAATGGAAGGGGAAATAACTGTCCTGCCAGCTGAGCAAGTAAATAGATATTCAGCACTACAGGGCAGGAAGGTCACACTTCCATATTATCAACATCTATACTGAAGCTCAGTGCCTTTCAAAGGCAGTTGCCTTTCTGAGTCGCCCTTGCAGTGGTCTTACCCTCCCTCTTCGCTAGCTTGCAAGGAACTGGAATATTTGAAAGGATTACTTTGTCTTAAACAGCAGAGGAACCGCATTCCTCCTGCGTGCTGCGCCTCTGTGTGCCACTTTGTGTTTCCTGACACAAGGACAGGGTCAGCTGGCTGAGTCTGGTGTTGCTGTTAATGGAATGTGACATGCTGTTGAAGTGATTAATTAATCTCCAAAATGTTTTGAAAGAGGGTTTCTTTGTTTTTGCATTTTACCTTCACTGATTTATAATGATTATGGCTTTCATTATAGAGGGGAAAAAAATAAAAGGAAAAAATAAAAGTGATTGCAGAACTAGGCTGTACCTGCAGAGAGATGTGCACAAAGTAATTTTGCAAGTATATAGTTACCTGAGTGTGGTCTGAACCACTATTAATCTGGCATCTAGTGGTCCTGCCCTTCCTCATTTTTCTCCACCATGCTTTCCCACTCCTTCCTTTTGGCTGAGCTTGTGGTTTACCCAATGCACAACAAGCTGGTTTGGGAACCCAGCTCAAAATTAATCCTACCAAAATATTGGTAGGTTGCCTCCTGGTTTCATTAAAACGTACTTGTCCAGGATCCAGTGGAAAATGCCTACTTTTCTGCACAGTTTTTAATTTTGGCATTAACACTGGCAGTGTTGTTCAGGGAAAGGTTATTACAGAAAGTGTTCTCATCACCTGGTCGAAAGAAAAAGGGCTGCCATTCCCAAGAAGTGGCACAGCTTTCCAGTGTGCTTTCTGGGCCAGTGCTGGAGGAATCCAAAGCATGTGAGCTTAACTGCATGGCTCCTGTGAAGTGTGATTACTGTTATCTGGGAGCTGTTTGTAAATTCATGAATGCCTTGTCATCTAGATTAAAACCAAACTAGTATGTGTAGGGGATATGTATTTTTTTTCCGCAGAAGTTTACAGACTGGGAGGAGTGCATATCCATGGTGAAAGGTCAGACTGCCCTCCTCACTTAAGCTCCCTGATTTTCAGGGTACTTTAACACAACACACTGGAGGTTTCTGTAGTGATCTGGAGGGCTAAAAATGCTGAAAAGCATTTACAGCATTAAACATGCAATAAGGCCGCCATCTAAAAGCCTGGCAGACACGCATCTACCCGACTCCCTCAGGATCTTGGCTGATCCCTTTTCTGCAGACCTGGCTGCTCGGCTGATTCCTCTCTCCTTCCCTCATCCCCCTTCCTGCTGTTTTCTCCTATTAATGAGCTGTTCCACCTGCATCCCTCCCCAAAGCACTTCAGCTCTTGGCCATCTGTCACGCTTACTGCGTGTGCATCCTCCCCGTTGGTACGGGCAAGCACCGACCTTGAACTGGATGAACAGCTTACACACTGGCACATGGCCTCGTATTCTTATGAATAACTCACTTTCTGTGTTGCATGGGAAATGGCATGAAACACTCCTGGGCTGCCTGGGTGTAAATGCTCTGCCTGGACGTACAGTTTCCAGGCAAAGATGTGTCCCATGAGACTGCAGGGGCTTGCGGTGTGACACATGGGCCCGTACAAAGGTTTCACCAGGCATTGAAATTCATGCCCTGCCCTAATAACACAGTTGGTTCAGGACCCATCTTCAGCTATTAGCTGCAGTTTTGTACAAAGCTTTTACAGGTGACTTTCTTCACGCATGAAAATCTGCAAAATGGCTCCATGAGTGCAATGAGGCTAAGCGTATTTTCCAAGGCAGATTATTTTTGGTTTGCTTAAGAATAGCTTTAGGTGAATCAGCAAAAAGGCTTCTCGACTTCCTCTCTCTGTGTAATTGCAAGATGCAATTCTAAATCAGGTGCTTAGTCATGGTAAATTGTGAAAACTGTGCTGCTCATTGGCAAGCTGTTGTTATATTGAACATATTTATTGTGTTGTTTTTTCTTAAAAGGATGTTTGACTTGAAACGAGCTGAAGAGTAACTTAAACGGCAAGAACCCGTGTTTTTCAAACTGTTACAGTATAGGATAACTAAACATGACAGGTGTTCATGGTTTTCTGACAAGTTAATTTAGAGTGATTTGCAGTGTTATTACAAACCTCAACCCCAAGCTGAATTCAGTCTTAAAAACTACAGAGCAAAACCTTGGTGCTTGCCAGTGTAAGGGGTATATATGTTGTCAGGTGAGGCTTCCAAATGTCAGGGAATTTCATGTCAGAACTCCTTGGAGTCCTTGCACTATAATGCCAAAGCTGCAGAGAGCCCATAGTGCTGACCACTATGTCCAGCAGGATGAAGAGCAGCAGGAGAAAAGAGGGAGGACTCATTTTCATTGTTTCCTGGGGATTTAAGGAAATTTGGAGGCCCACAACCACCACCGAGGCCTGGTCTCTAGGGGACAAATGATGTTTTATTCACAATTTATTTATTTTTTGGTGTGGCATTGTGTTTTAACAGTTTCACTCCTTGGCTCCGATGTACTACAGAGGGTCAGCAGCAGCTGTGATAGTTTATGATATCACCAAGCAGGTAAGGCTTTCTGCATGCTTGCTGCCTATGGTAAGTGCTCTGCTTGGGCCTAGGTTTGATGTAAAACGTACAGCTTCAGCTGTAGCTTCAGCGGGGCTGAGGTTTGCAGCACCTCCGGAGGTCATCTGGTCCGATCCCCTTGCTCAGCAGGGCCACCCAGAGCTGGTGGAAATGAATTTTATTGTAAAAAAAACAGCTGGCTGCTTTGTCAACTGGACAGAAATTCTGTCGTTTACATGTTACTGATTTAAAACCAATTATTTTTAAGTAAGCATACAATTTCGTGTTTGCATTGAAGGACTGAAGTCTTCCATAGCTGCTTAACTTTGAAACCAGTAGTGAAATAAGTCTCTGACCTTTGGCTCAACATTATTCATTTGGAATGAAAATTGTATTTTCAGATGCTGAACTGCTCTTCCTCATTTCTTAGCCAGAGGAGGTTGGAGGCTCTAGCTGAATTCCTTTCCCCCGTTTTTGAAAGAAGCCCCCTACTGATAAAGCCAAGTTAGAGGAGACTTTAATGGATGGATGGACATAACAGTTCACTTGCATTTTATTCCTATCTTGCAAATTGAATTATTTATTGCTAAGTTGACAAGGCTGAATTGGTTCTCCAGTGCATTAGTGTAACGATCTGTGGCAGCGGATGGTGGCCACTATAGCACAGTGGTGCTATTCTCCTTTGCTAATTTGCCAAGAAAATATGAGAATGAGCGAATTATACTGAATTGATGGTTATTTGTGATTTAAATGTCTGTTAGTTATCTTGCAATGTGTTGTAAGAATAGAACTTGGTTTTGCCATCCTTTTTCCAAACTTATGTGGAACAACTCACAAAATAGAGGGGAAAGTAGGAGATGTGTATTTCACTTTTTGATGCTTAGTATTCAAAGTGTTGACCACTAGAGTGGAATGGGTATTTTTTCCCAAATGACTGACAGTGCTCCCCCTTCAGAGATATTAAAATTAATGTAGTAAAATGAATTTTTCTAGGAATAAAAGTGATTTTAATCCCATTAATTCAGTAGTGTGCACAAGTAGAAAATTTACTATTAAAAGGTAGGTATCATCAAAAAGTATTTGAATTTTGTACTTGGAGGGAAAAAGCCAGATGAATTGTCACTCATCTCTTTCATTTACTAATGAGTAAATTGAGGTTTACCAGGTCACAAATTTGGAAATGCAGGAGTGTGGCTATGTGTGTGAGAAGGAAAGAGAGGGGTCACTGAAAACTCTTCTGGACATTGCTGAAAATATGAGAGTGACTGAGATAATCCCTTAGGCAAAAGCTGAAATGAGACAAATGAAGCTCATGTGAAAAATGAAGGAAATCAGCTGCTAAATAAACTTAAAAGAAAAGCTGTGGCAGTTTCTTCATCAGTGAATACTTAAGAGAAACATTCAGTGCTGCCTGAAAATAAAGAAATTTAAAAATAGTGAACAAGTTTCACAATAGTGAAAATTTGGGACAGTCTTATGATGTAGTTTGGAAAGCAGATTGCATAGATCCATCAATCTTCTTTTGGACTTGAGGTCTGAAACTATTACATCAGTACTGTCAAAGCTGTGCTTCTCTGACTTGGAAAAAAAAACAAAAACAAAAACAACAACAACAACAAAAAATCAAATAGAAACATCAATGGCAACTATGCTTTTAGCTTATTTATCATCTCTCTGATTTAGGATTCATTTCATACTTTGAAGAAATGGGTGAAAGAACTAAAAGAACATGGTCCTGAAAACATTGTAATGGCCATCGCTGGAAACAAATGTGATCTTTCTGATATCAGGTAATGCATCCATTTTTTCTGTTGCTTTGATTGCAGTGACTTTGATTGCGTTTTCTTCCTTCAAGTAACCAATTTGCTTTACTTTTATCTTCCAATCATGTTAAAAATGCGGAATGTGTTATGGTATGAGCAAACCCAGCAATGAAAAACTCAGCTAGAAGGATGGGCCTGAGGTAGAGTAACTTTATTCAGGGTAATTTTGAGAACTTGTGCTATATGCTTTGCAACAACTGAAACTGTCTCATATGGGATGTAGAAAGTGTGTGTTTTTTTTTGTGTGTGTATTTTCTTCAAGCGTGACCTCAGACTTGTCACCTGTGCGGAGCAAGAATGTCTTGGGAGAGTGAGGGGAAGGCAGAATCTGCCGAGATAGTTGTTTGGGATGAGAGCAAAGCTAGATTCACTCTTTTGCTTGTTAGCTGTATTTTGGGTTTGCATTTGTCCTTTTGGGGAGTGGAAGCACATTCTGTTGCACAACAGTGAAACCTTTGTGTCAGTCCATGACTGTTATTTCTTGCTTCAGCTCCATGGCTATATTTGGCTCTCTTTTAAGGACGTCAAAGACTGTCACGGTTGTTCAGATACATCCCCGTTGTTTTATAGTCGTTATTTTGGCCCAGGTTCACTAGAACTCTGAAGCACATGTGTAACTTGAAGTGAGTGATGCAGTGTTTAATAAATCAAGGAATATATAAGGGTTGAGCCTGTGTAATTTTTTTTTCTCGATCCTCAGTCAGTCCTAAACCAAAACAAATCTGAGTGACAGCTTTCTGTAAAACCTGAACAAGCCCTGACACTGGAGACTCCTGGTTTTCTAAGAATGGGGGACACAATATGTTCGTATCTCCTACACGATGAAGTGATATGTTTGTCAGCATGGTGAAACTGAGTCCTGTACTATGAAATTAAAGGTCTCCAAATTTGAAGCAGAAACAAGAGGAAAGGATGATCAGTAAAAATAAAAGCTAAAATCAGCTGGCAGGAATCTGAGCTTTCGGTTGCCCTGAGAGTCACTTCAAATTTATTGCTTAAATGTTCTGAGCAATACATTTGCCCGATTAAATCAAGGATAATAAATTTGGAGATTGTCAAAAATGGCACTAATTGCAAATGAATCTATAGCCTCTCCTCCCCCTCCCTTCTGGTAGCACTTGCTGTGGCTGCAAGCTTTCAAATGTGTTCTACTGGAGACATGTTAATGTGGGGACATGAAGAAAAGCTTGCACCATAGAAGTGTTGTGAGAATACTGTGGTTCCTCAGTGACTGTGCTTTTCCTGCCATGTTTTCTCAGACGTTACCTATTGTCTGCTGATTGCTGATCATCCATTTCTTGCTCCTGTTTGGCCAGTGCAGCTCTTCCATGCACAAAATGTCCTGGTGTTTGCATGGTGCTCATTGTCCTCAATGAACTAATAACTCTTAGTCATATTGTTGCCCTCCCCCACAT
This sequence comes from Anas platyrhynchos, assembly GCF_047663525.1. Classification (NCBI taxonomy): domain Eukaryota; kingdom Metazoa; phylum Chordata; class Aves; order Anseriformes; family Anatidae; genus Anas; species Anas platyrhynchos. Next base: position 50,225,819 of record NC_092588.1, on the reverse strand, counting down.
AATTATGAAAAGTTTTGAGAATTTTTTTCCTCTTCAATTATTCTTTCTGCATCCCCTCAGCCTTTTCTCTTTGTAAAGGCATCCAGCAATGTGAATTTAAAGAGATTTTTGGTGGACAAATAGAGAGTAGACTGTATCATACACTTTATTTTCACAGTTTTTCCAGAAATCTGATTGTTTCTGCAACACATGTATCTGTATGCATTCTCTGTCTGCTTTATGTCTTAAAAGTGTCTTCAGTAAAAATGATTATAGGTGGAATGTGTCACCAATTTATCACACTGTCTTCAATGAGTAGAAATGCATATGTGTTTGGGCATGGAGAATTTAAAAGTAAGATGATGTGAGCACACGAAAGCAAGCTGCTGTTTGTATGCTTTTTTGGCATCTCTATTTGGTTTTGTAGAACTTCTGGCAGATATTTTGTTGGGAATTAGAGAGACAGCTGCTTTAAAAACCTACATGAATGGAAGCAATAGAGGACTGGCTGACCAGGTCCCAGTTGATTTCATTCTGCCATCTCTATGAAAGTAGGAGGCAATATAAGGAGGTACGAATGGAAGCAGTAGGAACTGATTCTTTTCCTCTGGCAAAAGGCTGGCACTATTTTTCATAATCATTGGCCATGTTACCCTCCTCATTTAGCATCTAAAAACTGTGTTTGATCTGCCAGATGGATTTGGGACACACAGTAGTCATGCTGCTTTTCAGTGTTGTTAATAGGCTATCAGCAGTTCTTGGTGCTTTGTGGAAGTAAATTTCTTCTTCACTTTGAAGGATTTTCTACTGCTAGACAGGCAGTTTTATTTAGTATAAATCCCCATCTTTGCTATAATGCTGTTGACTATAATACTGCTGAATGTTTGGCATATTTTTAAGTAATAACCTTTTCCTACTGATATGTGTCCTGTCCTTCTGACAGGTCATTAAAAAGTAGTTTCAAAGGCAGAAGCTGAGATATAAATATGAAAAAGTTGTAAATGTCCTATATATATATATATATATATATATATATATATATGAGCAATAAAGAAGTAATAGTCATAACAGCAACTGAGTAGTGCTTACTTCTCTGAAAATATGGTGCACCTTCTTAACATATAATGTTCACTAGAAAGTGCCAGGTCCTTGGTTAGAGAATCCATCAAAATTTCCTGCTCAGATCTTTCCCCTATCCATCTGGAATATTTATTTATTTCAGTAACTATTCAGAAAATCTCAGTGGGGATTGAATCAACAGAACACTTTGGAAAGCATAAAATGAAATAATTGATAAATTTCAAAACGAGTATTCTTCTCACTTTGCCTGTAGTCCTGGAACTTTCTCAACACTATAATGGTGGCTCTTGCCTTCTTCACCCATCTTAATGTTTATTCACTTATTGGCTTAGCGTTTGATCGTTTGTGCTTTTTCTTTTGGACAAGGTAGAAGCTTAGCCATGATGACATTCAGGCTATGCACATGTACATCAAGTGGAGTTTTCAGTTCCAGCAGCACTGGAGGGAGGTATTTACTGCCATGTGCTGTGGGAGTTTATAGGCTTCCTTTAGAAATGTCATCAGAGAGGGCTCAGAGGTTTTGAGATGCTTCCTTGGAATATTCTCATGTGCTGCTGTTTTATCTTTTCCTGGAATGCTGAAGTTTGCTTTCTTATCTAAGTTACAGCAAGCCTGCACTACATAACCCTATGCTCTGAAATGTGTGCTTTACTGTGGTTTGAATATTATGTTATGTAGTTAATTTCCTTTTTTACTTTTTTTAATTTTTTTTATTTTATCTCCGTGGCCATCCACAAATGGCAATACCTTTCATGATAAAGGCCAAGGTGCAGTTTCACAGTTAGCAAGGGGAAAGCTGCTTTCACAGTGCCTTCTTCATTAGAAAGACATGTAATAAAAAGAAGCAAGTAGTGGAAGCAAGCTCCAGATACTGTAATTGCAGTCTAATTTTTTGGAAACCATTTGTAATAAATCAGGAAATTATTCTACCTCTTTAGATTTTTCCCATGAGCAGCAGACCTGAATTATTTAAAATAATATACCTCCATAAACTAACTGGGAAATTACACTGTTGTGCTCCCACTGAGATACCTTCTGTTAAAGTCCGAGGCACTGGTAATAGGAAGAAATTGTACGAGGAATCTCTGGATTAGTACTTCACAGCTGTGGGGTGAAGGTGTTGAAGCAAATTCTGTGCAACATGCAACAGTAAAGCCATACAAAACACAACAGTTGAAATACTGAACAACTGGAAATAAAAGTAGTACCGGGGCTTGGTACTTCAGCATGTGTTCACATGTTAACATTCAGTTTCTTTTTCTGAGGTGTTGCTCAAAAGTCAGGAAGAGCAAAGAGCAGGGGTTATGGATAATGTCAGGCACAGCCGGGATCAGCGTAGCCACCTGGCTCAGGCAGACGCAACATCAGCGTGGGACTTGCTTTGTGTCTGAAGCAGTTATTTTGCATGTTGTAAACTACATTTACCAACATTTCACGCATGAAGCCCTGGCTACGAAATGAGGATGTGATTTTAGGATGGCATCACTTTGGTGACATGTAATGAATTGGTTTTATTCCCCCAGCGAATCTGGTACTCTCAGATTTGTTCTTGCCAATGAGCTTGGAGTCAATGGCTTTCATATTTCTTTTCAGAGCCTGCCTTACTTTCCTTCACATTGCAAACTCTTAGATATACGATGCTCTTATTGTTTTCTTCCACAGTAGTCATACCCTATGTTGTCTGAATACTTAGTAAGGACATCACTGCTGCTGGCTGCATCAGCAGAGCTGTAGGTCTTTTGCTAGTGCTTTAATGCTTTTCTTACTAAGGTCATGTTTAAAAGACAAATAAATGGGGTTATCATTTAAATTATCTCACTTCTTTCAAGGCATGCATTCAACAGCAGGTCAACTAATCTGGTGAAATACAGATATTTTGAGCGTGACTAAATGACAAAAGAAAAAGATGACTTTTGTGGGGAGGACGAGCATACTAATGCTTTTCTGATTAGGCTGTGTTTAATGTTCCAGTGTTGCACTGCAGGAAGCTTCAGATTTATTTAATGTATGTGGTTGTAGTGAACTGACAGTATTCAGCTGCAACGTTGTTTTTAAATGTATTTCTGTCAAGGCAGGCATCTATGACCACCTGAAACGTGTATCACAATCATGTCATTTTGTGTGTTTGAGAAAGAAGAAAAAAGAACATGAAAATGAAGCTATTTCAGAGGATGATGGGCAATAGCTGTCCCTGGAGATATTTGGTACACTTTAACCCACAGTACTGTTGTGATAATCATGTTTTTAATGCTCTGAAAGGAGCTCTTCTTGAAGGAAATCCAAGGGTTGAAGGGTTGAAGGATCTTGAAGGACCAAAAGGGTTAATTTGAATAAACACCTATGTTCTGGATCTGGTTACCTTCCAAAGATTACTACTTGACACATTCAAAAAACAAACAAGCAAAACCCAGGCCTTTTGATACACGTGATTTTGTGAAGTCCACAATGGTCTTTTGTATCTTGCCTCCGTCTTTCTTGAGTTATTCTGCTGTATCCATGTGGGCCAGGGTGGAAGCAGGAATCACATGGTTTGTCAACACGTATTAATCATTCTGAGATAAAGATTTGAGCAATTACAACAAATAAGCTATTTTTTAAAATAAATTATTTTTTTGAAAAACTGCTTTCATTTATTTGTCAATTTTCTTATAGGGAGGTTCCTATCAAGGATGCCAAAGAATACGCAGAATCTATAGGTGCAATTGTTGTTGAAACCAGTGCAAAGAATGCTGTTAACATTGAAGAACTCTTTCAAGGAATAAGTAAGTAAATTATATTATAAACAAGATTTTACTTATGTATTTTAAATGGTGATTGTTTAGAGGGCTTCTGGAAATCGTTGTCTGTTTCGGGTCTAAAATCTTCTTTCCCAAGGACATCAAGAAATTCGTTAGGCCAGTAGTGTGGCTGCTTTTTATGCAGATGTAAGCTAAGAGTGACTTTGAATGTGCTAGAGCAAAACATCGTAGATACAGGGTAGGCCTCTTCCTTCTAAATCTGTGTCTAAATCCCAAACTGGGTCATGTCTTATGTTTCAGACCAAGTCTGTTGTAGAGGAGACACTGCTGATCTTATCATCATGTTGATAAAAACATAAATGTTGAGAAATATGCCTGGAGGGCTACAACAAGTAGAAAACAGTCATTGCAGTGGAATCCATTTAAAAATAAATAAATAAATAATCTCTCTAAGTCTTTTAACAAGATGAAGTTGACGTTCCTTACAAGGATCAGAAAAAATGTCTGGTTCAGTTTGTGTCCTACAAATTCCACTTTGAGTCTCTGGCTAAGAGTGGGGGGAATTGCAGGACCTTGTGGGCTGAAAGAGGCCTCAGGAGACCTTCAGTCCAACTTCTCCCTCAAAACAGACTTGCTAGTGAGTTTAGACCAGGTTGTTCAGGCCTTTTTCCAGCTGCGTCCAAGGGTAGATGTCCCACAATCTCTCTGGGCAGCCAAATCCAGTACTTAAATAGTCCTCACAGTGGCATGGCCCTCTCCTTCCACCACACCCCGTATCAACTCAGAACCTCCCCTGGTTCAATTCTTGGCCACTGCCACACCAGTTTGCCAACATTTTTCTTAGGTTGTGGTGCCCCAAACTGGATGCATTACTCAGCAGGCTTACGCTATCTAGAGGGAGCTAAACACTTCACTTGATCCTACTGGCTTAGGTGTTGTTGGTATGACTCTGGATGCTGTTGGCCATCTTTGCTGCCAGGTAGCACTGCTGGCTTGTGCTCAACTTGCTGCCCACAGGTCCTTTGTAGCAGAGCTTCTCCCGGGGCTGCCAGTCCCCAGCCTGTCTAGTAGCCAGGGGCTCTTCCTTTCCCCATGAAGGACTTGGCATTTGTCCTTTCTGAATCACATAATGCTCCTGTTGTCTCACTCCTCCTTCTAGCCTAATGCCTTCTGAACAGCAGCCCTGCCCTCAAGTATATTGACTGTACCTTTGAACTTGAGGCTTGGAGTAGGTGTGTATTTTTTCTCCTTCAGGTCACCAATAAAAGATGTTAAGCAAGGTACCTGAAGTACTCCACTTGTAGCTGGCTTACAGGTCGATGCATACTGTTAACCAGTGGTCTTTAAGTCTGATGATCCAGCCAAATTTTCACACAGCTAATAGTCTACCTATCTAGACTATAAAAGCCTGACTTGGGTATATCAGGATACTGTAGGAGAAAATGTTGAAAGCCTTGCTGAAGTCAAGGTAGGGTGACATCTAGTTCTCTCCCTTCATCACAGATCCAGCAAGATTTCGTCGTTTAGGGCAATAAGGCTTGTCAGGTATGGTTTACCCTTGTTAAGTCCATGCTGAGTGGTCCTGTTCATGTTTATGTTCATGTCCTTTACCTTCATGTGCTCGGAAGCAGCTTCTAAGAGGATTTGTTCCATGTTTTTCCAGGAAGCAGAGCGAGTCTGACCAGCCTGTAGACCCCAGGCTTATTATTCTTGCCCTTTTGGAAGAGAGATGTAACATTTGCCTTTCTTCAGTCATAGGGGACCTCCCTCAATGTCTCAAACCTTTCAGATATGATAGAGATCATAAAGATCAGCTTTGCAGTGACATTGGGTCTCTTTCCCTGTGCACCCTCAGGCCTGTAGGGGTTGAGAGTTCTTAAAAGCTCCATGACTTGATCCTCTTTCATCACTAGTGGTTCCTCCTCTCCATGAATCCTGTTTTTGGGGGTACAGAGGCCTAGGAGACTAGTCAATAGGAGTCCAGCTCAACCTCGCCTTTGTTTCTCTAAGGTCTTTATTTTATTTCCCTTCATGTATTCATAAATCAGCTGGTATTATCTATTACGTTTTGCCTGTTCAAGTATTGCTGGGCTTGCATGGGTTGTATTCGAAATTGTCAATGAGAACTGATTTTCCTAGAATACGTCTACCTTTCTGTTACGTCCTTTGAAAAAGGGCGAATGTGTAACATGGCTGTCTGGAGGAACCGGTTCTTCCTTGTGATAGTTTATTCCTTGCCTGTCTCTGATGGTTGTGAATGTTCTAGCGGAGGAACTCATCCTTGCCACGTAATTAGATAATTAGTTTCCATTTTTGATAGGCAGCGCTGCAGCTGGCAGCATGAACTGCCCCTAATAATGGGTATATTAGATGAGGAAAATCAGCTAAATTGAATTTCGTATGAACTAGATAAGCAGGCAAGTGCACTTAATACCACAGGCAATTATTTCTATATATAGAAATATTAGGTCTCAGTGGATGTACTCGTGACTTTATCAAGTACTCAGAGGAGAGAAAGGAGAGATTTGGTCGTATGTGTTCACAGAAATACAGTGAAAACCAAGTGAAAAATGCTTAGCTAGCAGGATAAATGAATTAGTATGATTATGACAGAGTAAAGGGATATCTTTCTGATGTGTTACACCACTTCAGGCTTTGTAGTTAGGGCTCCAGTGAGCAGGCTGCAACTTCAAAAATAGCCTGTCTTTGGACCAAGTTGCATGGCAACATTTCTGCCTTTTCTGCGTATGAAGCCCCTCTGTGGGGCTCCAACCCTGTTGACAGTTTCATTCATGTGGTGTCCTGCAAGTCTTGCTGCTGCTTTGGGTTTGCTTTCATGCTGCCTGAGAGATTGTGCCCTTCTCACTGTGCTTCTGTAGAAGGGCATGGCGCAGCTCCCCAGTCCCATAGCAGAGGCAATACTACTGTGTAGAATGGCTCTTGTAGGTATACTACCTTAATGTATTGTCTGCTTTGCAGTCTGCATTGAAGAGGAGATTCCAACATGTGTGGATAATTTCTCCATTAAAAGCCTTCCCAAAATAGATGCAGCAAACAGAAAGGGTAGACTACATTTTAATTTATCTGAAAAGTTACCTTCTGCTGGCTTACATATTATATTTCCAAGGATGTTTGAGCATAACCATTTCAGCTTTCTAAAGTGGATAACAGCTGTCTCTTTTGCAGGGGAAACACTGTGAATGGAGTGAAGTAGTATAATGGGAAAAAATTACTCCATGTAATGATAAAGAGAAAGTGGAAAATAAAAGGGAAACTGGATTGTTTTGCTAACAACCAGATAAATCTTGACAAAATTATAAATGGAGTCATCTGTCTGTAACCTCCATAAAGTTATTATATTGCATTGTTTTTAAAAGTTTTTTTTTCTGATAAGTCTCAGGATTTGAGTATTTGACTGCTTTGAGGTATGTCTTAGTTGCAGAGCCTCAAAACAAGTATGTTATCCTTAATTCTTCACATGAAAGTACAAGGTGTGAAAGACTAGAATCTGCAAAAACTTTTGATTTTTGACAGTGGGGCAACTCTGGTGGGACAGGGACTCTGCAGGCAGTATACTTTTAGGCTAATAAAGTTGGGGATGCAGATTTAGCAAAAGAGTCAGCAAAGTCGGGTGTCCTCTGTGCTGGAGAGTTTTCACCGAGCTGCGTAATCAAATGCAGCTCCTGGCTGTCTCTTGTACCTCTCTGATTTCAGATGGCAAGCCAGTCAACTTAGCCTGATTACATTTAGCAGCGCCTGACTGAAGGCTTGCTGTGATTGTGAAACATCACGTGGCTGCTTATTTCTCTGTAAACAAGAAAAGAATGTCATTAGTACAGTCATATATTCCCTGCTTGGATTAAATTTTTCCAGATGACTTTCTTGAAAGGTTTTTGGCATCAAAAGGGTTTCAGATTTTTATATATATATAAGATTATATATTACGATTATATATAATATATTTATTTCATGTGTTCCAGTGGTTGTGTTGTTTATGTTTGTTAGGGTTTCTTGTTTTGTTTAAAAGATAAGCGTCTATGCAAGTGATTGCTAATTAAGTTTTGATTCCCAGCCTTAGAAGAATCACAGCCCTAGGAGATGCTGGGAACTCGCCACTTGTATAGACTTCAGCAACGGCAAAAATGCCAGGAATGTATTTAAAAATAGTGGTAAAAGTTGTGGATGTGTGTTGGGTCACACCACGTCTGTATGTCCTTTCTTGTTTATGGGTACACTGCAGTACACTGACCGCTGATTGTGCCTGTGAAGGCAGCTTACCCATCAGGTTTTAAATGACTAAACAAGCTTTCCCAAGCAATCACACCCTTGTAATTTTCAAACACCCGCTCATTTAACAAGTAAAACAAGCCTTCGTTACATTATTCAAATCTAGTACACACCCAGCTGTTTCTCTTCAGTGTGTGTGTGTGTATACTGCCTGTTATCTGAGCATGGAGGTGCCCCAGATACGAAAGAGAAGATTACATAAAAGCCACCCCTGCAAATGCCAGCTGAGATGTACCTCCCAGGTTAACAGCCCTCCGCCTCCACAGGTCCAAAGGTAAACAGGCAGTGGGACAAGTAAGCTGCTGAAGAATACCTAGCCAAATGAAATAGGAAATAGCCATGTGCTTAAGCGACAAATAAACTCTGGGTGTGCATTATTTCTTCAAGTCTGGCAAATACAGGGGCTGGTGTGCTACCAAAGGAACCAAGGTTGGAGCATTTCAGCATCCTCTGTGAAATGAGGAATAGGATTATCGGGGTTTCACTGCAGAAGGCTTGTGAAGAGCTGTTATCACACTCCAGTCTTACTGATGGTGGTACTAAGAGCATGAGACAGGCTTATGTTAAACAATCCATAGAAGAAAGTTCTTCCTAGAGTAGACTTGCTAATTAGAGCAGAGAGTTTCTGTCTCTGGATACAACCTTTCATGTGGTAAATGCTCAGTTATACACATATGAAGCTATTGATTTTCTGATGCCTTGCCAGCAGCTCATATATTGAATATTTAATGTAACCCAAATACTTGTTTCCTAGAAATACTGGGAGATTAAAAAACAACAACAACAACAAAAAAGACCCTCTAGAGTTTATAGTTTAACCACTCATATACTTGACAGACTGCAGAGGAATGTATAAAATGGCCTTACTTACATGAACAGAGTTGTAGGTGGGCAACTGCAGAGCTTTGTGTGGTTTTCATTGTGGTATCTTTTGATAGGCAGAGATGTGTGAACTACTGTGGAGAGGTCTGTGAAAGACATTTTAAGCAAATCAAGTACTTTTATGCTACAGTGAAATTCATGCCACTTTTGGCATGTGATTTGCTATAGCCCAAGCTCATAAATGAATTTTTGTGGGGGGCATTCACAATACTGTAAAAGATGGAAGAAGATTTGAGATTATATTCTTTACAGTTTATGGTCCCTGTGTTATAGGATTATTTCTCCTCTTGTTTTCAAAATTTTGATTAGTGAGGCAAAATTTACTGGCCTTTGGACTAGTCTTAAACTTGTAAGGTCATGGAATTCTCTCCAACCATAGGGGAGCTTTTCAACATAACCAAGTCAGTAAACTGAAACAGACCCAAATTAATTACAGCACGACCTCAACTCAAGATTGGAGCTCTTATTAATTAAAGTCTTTCTTTTTTTATTAATTAAAGGCTTTCTGTTATTTACTTTGATGTATATAAGATTTGTCTTTTTTTTTTTTTTCTGGTGATCTTGATTACATGAGCAGTATTGTCACATCCCCTTGCAAGAACTTGAATGTCACAATTTTATCCTTTTGCTTGGAAAAAAAAAAAAAACAATCTTGGAGATGCTATTAGATATGCTATTAGAAGTATTAAAATAATTGCAACCTAACAATGTTTACTTATGCAATGTCCTTTATTGTAAATGTGTGCTACCTTGCATGAAAATTTACTGCGTGAAGTAAACAGCTGTCAGCTCCATAAATTGGGAAAATTCTGCTTCACTGCAGTATGGGTGAGAACAGGAAAATAGAGACTGACTACTGGGCCAAACTTTATAACCCACATCAGAGACACGGGGAAATTCTAACATACCAGTGAAACTGGTTTCAAAGGATGAAGGGATTTGGGGAGATAAGAGGTGTGACTGCCATAAGTCCTACAAATGCGCAAAGGGTCACATATGCAAATGCCAAAACTGTTGGGTAAGATGTGCCTGCTGCATTCTGCCCTGCATTCATGGCTGGCTGGCTTTGCTAATACGGTTTACAGAAAGCTGTACTTTGCAGGGGTTCACCTTGCTCTGATACAGCTAGCAGTTTTAGGAGGAGTTTCTGGCCACTGTCTAACTATTGTACTTTGGGCAGCCCAGCTTTTCTCAGGTGAGCCGCAGTAAGCACGTTGTCAGAAAGCTGAGGCAGCCATTAGGCTGCTGCTCTGGAGCCAAGTGAGATGGATTTCACGTCCTACCCTAACAGAAATCTCCCCTTTCTCCAGCCTCCACCCCCCAAATGTTGTACACCATTTTCAGAAAGAGAAAAGGTAGGGGAAGTGCACAACGCCACAGTGCAGCACCACAATGCATTGCCTCTTACCCTTAGCAGAATTGCAGTTCTGTTAGGTAACAGGACGGGGCTTCTTTTGGGCTTGAATTTCATCACTTGGATGTGGCAGCTAAGGTTGGTCACGTCACATCCATTTTCCTTTCTCCTACACACACTAATTGACTATCTGTTCAGCGCTTACAACTGGAGCATCACATTCAAAAAGGAACAAAGAGAGCAGATTTTATTACTGCGATGATGCGTCATGCTTCCAGCTGCAGCAGAGCAATCCCCGTCTGCCTTTCTTCAAGATCTTCTTGCAGAGCTGTCACCAAGTCCCTTTTGCCTCTCTTGCTTCCTGCTCCAGTTTTCTTTTTTCTTCCCTCTTATTTTGTTTACCTCTTGTCCCTCCCTCCCTTCCTTTGCCTCTGGCACCCTCAGAACCACAATTCCCAGAGTGCCAATTAATCTCTTTGCATTACAAATCTCAGATTCAAAAGCAGGAGTTGGAACTCAGCCAGGCATTGGAGAAGACCCTGACCTTCATTCTGGACTGCCTCAGCCCAACTCAGACATGCCAGAAAGGGGGAGATACAGCTGATTTAGTGCTTCCCACCTGTTAACCTGGGAAGTTCACTTCAGAACCTTGATATTTCTGTAATCCTACCTTGAGCAGTCTGTTGTGATGATTATTATTTTATACATGATTATGTGCTTATTGGAATGAGATCATGGAGGACCCCAAGGCCTCTGCATAGAGGTGAATGTTTGCCAACAATTTCATTGCATGAAATAATCTATGAAACATGCCCTAAACATTAGCAAAATTAAATCAAAATATGTAATTACATAATTAATGCAGGTGCAAAATCTAATTTAAATCACAGTCAATAGACTTGACTCCATGTAAGTGTCAGTGATGGGAACCATATGGAGCTTTATATTGCCTCTAGCAGAATTATTTAATAATGAATCTTGAAGTTCCCCCTTTTACCAGTTCTTAGATAAATGTATGCACATCTATTTTTCTCTAATCACCTATTTCATCTGGGATCCTAAAGCATGTGCTTGGTATTCTTTTGTCAAATGGTAAGCTGGCTGGCTGTGTCCTGCTCTGTAAAATGTGGAAAAGGTATTTGATTTATGGTCTAGTTTGTTCAGTTAAGCAACAGAAGAGTTCCATATCCCACAGAACTTTTGAGCTAACTCAGTCTTAACAGAGCAATATTTGATCTGAGGAGGAACTGTCTTAATCTACTTATTTCTTGAGCAGAGAATTGTTGGGCCAAATGTTGGGGCACTACTGCTCCTATCTGATGTCTACTGCATGAAGAAAATAGCATACGTTAGCAGTGCTGTAGGTTATAAAAGGTAGATGAGCATCTTTTTTTTATTATTATTTTTCTCTGGAACAGAAGTTATGTATGCCAGTGAAAAATACTTTTAAATTAGTATATACTTTAAAAAAAAATTAATTCAGTTTATAACCTCTCTTGATTCTGACTCAGGGCCAGCTGGACTGTGTTGGTGTCAGCAATATTAGCGCTATGTTTATCAATAGCTGAGTTACAACATGAGATGACGATGATCCTTTTAGGTAGCAATAGCAGTTGAGCTGTTTCAGAAGCACCAAATGCAGATGAAGGCTCGGCGTTTCTCTGCTAATCCTTCATGTTCTTTTGCAACATAAACCTTTCCCTGTTACAGTGTGGTTGTGAGACGGGCTGTTAAGGAGGCCCAGGGGGAGACTATCAGCCACACAGCTTTCTGGCTGGTTATTTTCCTATTACCTAGATCCATTGCTCTGTAATGAAAGCATGCTTTCTAAAATTAATACCATTTCCCACGACCCTTAGTGAAGAATCACCATATCGTTTGCTGTGGAGCCGGTTCCCAGTTAGTTATTAGACTGAGCTTCATGCTCCAGCAGAGTTACTCCTGTCAGCTCCTCATCAGATGGTAAAAGTTCCTTGAGCAGGGATAAGTCTGGTTACTAAAATTAAAATGATTTAACTCAGTGGCTTAACAAATGTTGTAATAGGAGAAATAATGAGTGAGAGCAAACTCACCTACAAAAAAACAACCAACCAACCAACCAACCAAAAAAACTCAAACTTGTAAACTTTTAAGCTGTTTAAAACTTTATTTCCTTGCATTGAATTCAAGGGGGGATATCGAAACAACAGAAAACATGAGTGGTTAATGACAAACAGTACTTAAGATCAAAGCCCAGAATAATTAATCAGCAAATATTATGCCTAGAGATTTTTCTCTTTACGCTTGGTATCTCTTATCTACTTTTTAAAAAAAAATCATTATGAGAAATGAAACAAACCAAGGTGATTCTTAACTACGTGTATGGTGTCCTGCCCTGAACTGGCCAAAGTGTTTGCCGACCTTGAAGCTTACAATGTTTTTGCTCCAAAGATAAGCTTGCCTGCTTGTTTGCATACCATCAAAGTGCTACAGAAAAGATTTGAAACTTATAAGAACTATGAAATACTGAATGAGAAACAGAGATAATAAGTGTTTAATCTGGACTTCTAAAACAAAAGCTAAGCTAGTTTGCCTGTAAGAGCTCTCCTCTTCCCAACTACTGTTAGAAGAAACAAGTGTTTAGGGCTTGTTTGCTTAATGGTATCTTATGGAAACCATGTCCATATATTCCAACTGTTTTTAGCTACATTGTGCTGTGGGACAAATGGTCAGGTTTTTACTTTACCTGGAAATGGTAGGTATGTCTCTAAAATGACAACATTATCTTCTTGGAAAGCCTCTTACAGATAATATGTTCTTCATAATTTCTAAAGCTTTTACGAATTAGTGGAGACAGTCCCCAAACAAAGCTGATAGAACTGATGACATCCTAACATCCCTGACCACCTATTCTGCTTTTTATTTTACCTCCAAAGGGCACTTAGATTATGGCTAGATTTCTTGCTTGTATGCAGGGTGTAAAGCTGATATTTTACTAACCTAAAGTAGAGTGCAGAGCTGTAATGACAGTGCTTATACGTGCTTAAGCCCTCAAGATACTTGTTTCCTACTATGTTGGACCAGATACAGTATTTTTACCTTAGTAATATGCCGGGTTTTTGTCCTCTCATTCAGTTGTAGAAATACATAAGATTGTCTGCTCCAAAAGTCTCACTTTTGCTGTACAATACTCCTGTTCAGAAATGATTGAACAAGATAGATGAAATTTTGATGGATTTGACCAAAGGTAATTTAGGGACAAGTTTGACCAATGCAATATTGCTGTTTGATTTCATTGAGATTGGATTTTACCTGAACGGTTTTAATTCATTGCCACCACCCTCAGGTAATTTGCAGGACTCAGGCTTCAACGTATATAAATAATTCATGGAATATTTGGAAAGAGAGAGCTGTGAATAAATACAGCAGAGGATGGGGAAATCTGAACTCTTAAGACCCACCTGAATTATGATCAGCTGTTCACTGAGCCTTTATGTTCTCAAAGTGTCATATAACAACAATTAAATATTTTGACTCTTGTTATTTAACATAGGTAAGAGTAAAAACAGGAGTAATTCACAGAATCTAGATTCAGCTTCAGAAAAAAAATTTCCAGCAAATCCACAAGGTAATGAGAAAGTAAGTTATCGTGACTGTAACCTCTGAGATACTGAAAGAGAGATGACACAGTAGGTGTAATGGAAAAGCCAGGCCTGACCAAAGACAGAGACCAGGGTTGGACTTGGGAAGATCTTGTTTTTCCTCTTACAATTCTGATAATTGAGCATATTATGGTATGTTGTCCATGAGTAGGTAAGCCAGTTAGACCAAAGATGCAGCAGTACTAACGAGACACAGGGTAGAGACGTGGATCAGTGCTTTATGTCCTGGGGGAGATGTCTACATCTTCTGTGATGGCTGAACTTCTTGCAGATGCTTAAAATAATCACCCCTTAAGATTATTAAGAAATCAGGAGAGCTGGGGATGGGTGTTGTTAATTAATAAAAGCTGTCATCCCTGGAGACATAGGTACCCCTTGAAGGACAGAGGGATTCAATAAGAACAGATTTGTTTTTCTTTTCCAAGTATAGGCAGTATGTGTTTAATTACAGTACTTTGTAAAGCTCTAGTGTACAAGGACTAAATGACATGCAGATTTAGGAGTGTCAAGATCTTGTTAAACTAGAACCATTCATGTTTAAGTGGAATTAGGAGAAAGCCAAGAATTTTCTGCATCTTAGTTGTGAATTTCTAAGTAACTTTCTGAAATCCATGTGTAACAATTTCAGTGTACTTAGGGCTTTCTTTGATAGCCGTATTTCATATGTCTTTTTAAAATGTTAAAACCTCCTCCTTTCATAAGCAAATGCAAGGGGAAAAGATTCAAGGTACAAAGAAGATGGTTCTTTTCTGGTGAAACTTTACAGATGTAATTCTTATGGAAGCTAAATCATCCAATTATCTGCATGCGTTGTTAGTACATTGGGAAAATTGAATTCGCTGTGTCTCCTCATGTATTTCAGGTCGGCAAATTCCACCCTTAGATCCTCATGAAAATGGTAACAATGGAGCAATCAAACTTGGAAAGCAGACTTCACAGACGGGTAGGCGGTGCTGCTGACCCAACTTGATCTTCTGAGATTTACTTGAAAAACAACACCGTTTGCTTTTTCACTGAGAAAGGACTTCATGATCTCGGTGATGTGGCTCCTTATCTTGAAAGCAGTAATTTCAATACTTCCCGTGAGTAATAATGCAAGGACCAGAAGTGGAAAGCTTTACTTCAAAGTGATTTTGCAAAACTTACTTGGAAAATCCTCTCAAAATTACAACGTCTTAAGAATTCTGATTCTCTGTTTAAGCCACTGACTTTTTTTTTTTTTAATAAAAAGAACCTTTTATATTTTAAATTGTAGATTTGCTACAAAAACTTCTCTTCTTACATTGCAAAGTGAACTTGGCATGTCTTTAGAGCTTTCTGTGTAAAAATAGGGTGCAAAAACACATAAAACCTGAGTTTTGGCTTACAGTTTCTCTGCCATCTTGCTAGCTGGACTCTGCTTCCATATTTTTCTAAATCTGTAGCTTCAACTTCTGCATTTGGTAAATGCCAGCAAGAACTGGACTGAATTTGCTAATTAGAAAAATGGATACAAAGGATGAGTGAGTGCAATTTTTACAGGCTACAAGTCAAAATCTGTGTCATGAGGTTGCTGTGTATGTGAAAGAAGGAATCATCATGAAGGAGACTGCTGGACCCCATGCAGTTCTCACTGCTCCAGAAAGAATGGAACTTGCAGCCACTACGCTTTGCCTGAAATGATTTCTTCTCCAGGGCACAGGCTTTATTAATCACTGCAATTGTAGAGAACACAAATGCCGGTTTAACCTCTGTTACTTACCATGTTTCCTCCAATTCTGTGTCCCAGACTGAAGTTGTCTCTGCTAAAAGATTCCACTTCTTTATTTCTAAAAGAGCACCGTGCTGCCCGAGTGAGTTGGGAGGACTCCTTCGTTGTCTCACCTCAGCACCCCAAGAAGCCTCACTGAGGCTGTTTGAAGAATGGCAGTTCTGTAGAAAAATGGTTTAAGAAAGCACCATATAATTTGGGCTTAAAGGCTGAAATCTAATAAAACAAAGTAGAATGTTGCCTTACAAATGCAATTTTGTTCATTTGTGGAATAGTCTCTTCACCAACACGGGGATGCAGTTTGGAAGACCCATTGCTTGATACCTTTGAAGCTTAATGCACTTGAAAAAATACAGTGTGGAAAAATAAATCCAGTAGATGGCTATGTACTGGGAATATTGTAAAACTGTATGTGCTCTCCACTTTCATCTTTTATGAATGTGTGTGATTGAGATGATAAATTATGGCTCTCTCTTCTTCATCAATTCAAATTGAAATCTGAACTAGGGTAAGGAAAACAGGCTTCAAAAGCAGAGTCCCAGTCGCATTTCTCAGCATTCATTTGTTCTCTTACTAGGAAAGTTAACCTCAGCGTACGTTGTTGGGGGCCTTATGAAAAGTAATCAAAAGAGAAAAATAACTTCCTGCTATAAATCATAAACAGACAGGCTAGAGCTGGGCTTCTGTGTTTATGCATAAAAACAGACTTTATTGCTAGGTTGTGAGATTGCTTTGATAAGTAGCAGTAAGTGTTAGCACTTGAACCAGCGCTGGGTATACTGAACAGGATTATTTCCTTCTCTTCAGAGGGCTGAAATAGTTAACATCAGGTGGGCTGTTCCCCACCTGCTCTTATCGAAGAATCTAAACTGCATTGTTTTTTTCACCTATGCTCCATGTTTCAGGTATTTTGGATTCCTTTGAAAGAACTTTGTACTTGAAAATTTGTCCTTGGATAATGCACGTAGACACAAGAGCTACCAAGAGAAAGGATATTTAGGATAAACTTTGTTATGTCACCTGTGTTGATATAAGACCTGTGCCACTGCTTAGTTGCACCAAGTATTTTACAGATAATCCAGCGTCATTCACATGGAAATTCAATGAGGATATGGGGAGGGAGACAGGCTCCTTTAGGGATCCTCCTATCCCATCCCAGTATAAGCACGTCTGCACAGGGTGCTTGGCTCTTTCCCTGAGCTGTTGAGGAAGCCCACACAGCTACGGGAAAGCAGGGGTGGTTAACCAGGCCTGCAGTGCTAAAGAAATATCAAACTGATCAACAACACAGATTCAGGTAGTCGATGGGATCTGTGACCTCACACTGCAAGAGATCTGGTGATTCTCAAGTAAAACCCAGTCAAAGGCTAGACCCATTACCAAGAAAACATGATAAGATTTAGCCCACGTTTTAGAAGAAGTTAGGAATTTTAGTTCAATGTATAGTAGTTACGCATAACCGACTTGTTAACTTCTCATAAATCTGTCTGGCATCTTCCTTTTTGTAATGTGACATCTCAGAATGCATTAAACCCCACTTGAGATGTCTGAAAACTTTGTAAGACAACTCTGTAAGTACCTGGTGTAGTCTGAATTTCTGCTGGAACTGGCAATTAATGTTGGTCTGTGTGGAATAGACAGTGTTGTGAACAAGCAGCTCTCACAGCTGCCATTGAGCTGTTTGTGAATCACTGCAGGTTTGCGAGTTACATCTTTAAATAGTGTAGAGCTGGAAATTGTTACAATGGATCTCTGGCAGATTTTAATATTCAAATGCTAGCGAAGTAGGCTCAAAGGTATTTTTGCATTTGGTGGGCCAAATCTAAATTACTTTATTCTGCTTTTAGTCAAGGAAATCTTAAATGAATAAGGATTTTGATCAAATAAGTTCTTGAAATTTGGGCTACGGTAGGCTTCAGTGGACAGCTCTGAAGTCACAGGTGAAAATATAAAGCAACTGTATTGTATAGTTTCTTGCATATTCTTTGAAGACAGGGCCAGCATTCAACGATGATGTTGTCTATCTGCTGTTTGTCAAAGCTGAAATGCAGCTTTAACCTGCCTCTTCAAACGGGGGAATGGTTGGTTTCAAAAATCGTGATTTTCAAATGTAAAATTCATGATTTCTGCTTTCTTCTGTTGCCTTCTTTGTTCAGAAAGTACCACCACCATTCTTAAGCAGCCAGAAAAATGACATACAAAAAAAGCTCTGAGTCAGAAGTTTCAGCAGCAACCGTAATTCCTTAGTAGTTAATGGCTGGTTGAAGGCTAAATTACTGTATAGGAACACTTAAATCTGTAGCTGACCTGCTCTAATAATAATAATAATAATAATAATAATAGCAATAATAATAATAGTGCTGCAGTTCTTCACTGGCCAGCTGGTGCTGGACTTGTTGAAGATTGGTTTCCCCAGGAGAGCTGTCAGCAGGACTGAAACATGAGCTGCAGTGCCAAGTATGCTTGGTGGAGTCTGTTTGCACCATGATTCAAGGCTGTGACCGTCCAGTTGTGGGTGACTTGCTTTTCCAGCTAGTCATGAACAAGTTTAAAAAAAAAAAAGAAAAAAGAAAAGGAACTAGTTTTCATATATGCTTTGCATATCTGTGTGTATATAAGTACAGTTTTATATTGCTATACTGACATGTAGTGTTTTCACTATGTCTGGTTCTCATATACTGCACATTGTATTCTGTAAGTACATTTTTTTTTAATGATCATTTCATCTTTAGGAACTAAAAGCTGCAGGCTGAAGGTTAGCAAGAAGATGGAGATACACATAGGTACAATTGTTGACTTGCCATTCTTATGCATGAAAATGGCATATTATAGAAAAAGTTGGTCTTGCAGACTGAGAAATCTACAAAACACCATTATTATCCAAGAATTGGGACTCAGAAGTATTGAAGTTGCACTAAAAAAAAAAAAAAAGGAAAAAAAAAGACGAAAATAAAAACGTCCAATTATTTTTGTACCGGATACAGCAGGTCTATCTGAAGTGTTACAATATAACATGGGTATATGTTAACAACTAGAAAAGTTATCTATCATCCCTTGTCTTCTCACTAATCCTTCATGGCATGCGATGATAAGCATGACTAGATATAATGAGAGCACCCTGACTATAATCAGACCTTTTCAGTACAGTGATGATGTATTTTAGTATCCTACCCTTAATTATTTAAACCACAGTCAGTGATAAATTGTCAGTTTAAAATCACTTGCTAAGTACTTTTTCTCTGTTTTGTTTATATAAGGGCTTTGATTGGGCTGGACCCACTCGCTTCATGTATAGGATGCTGCAATCTGTTAATACTTTAATTTCTGTTTTACATATTAATTGTATCATACCTAATAATATTTTTGCCCTAAAACGTAGTTTTTGTGTTTTATTTAACCTACAGTGATTAATGCTAATAAATGTTTTAAATACCTTTGATTTGGGGATGTCTGGTTTCAATAAAGCAGAACAAAGTATGTCCTGCTTTTCACATCATTTTCTCTTGAAAAAGGGCTATCTGCAGATTGTTTAATGGGTATTTAAAATGCTGCTTGAAACTGTGTGTGAGTGGACTGGCCTTCTAGCAGAAGCTGAACGCATTCTGGGAGGATCCTGGAGCTCAGCCAGGCTTTCAAAAAACAGGAAAAGAGCACCTGAAGATTCCTTTGCCAAAAGTTGTTTGACTTACCCCTTAGAAGAGAGGTACCCGAGTGGCCAGTACCAGCGTGGAAATTTAGACGAGTGGCTATCAGGAAAAAGTGGGCTTGTGGTTACCACTCACTTGGAATAGTAAAGGTGACTAGTATGGCTCATATGACACATAACTCTTTTGTACGTTTTATTTTTGGTGGAACATTTCTTTTACTTTTTATTGATGCCCTTGAGCGTGTCTTTAGGAATTAACATTCCCTTAAGAAGTACGCAGTATTTCATACTTCTTAGTGCTACTGTTTCAAGAGGCCTTTAAACTCACCTGAATTTGTTGCACTGTCTGATTCAGAGATTTAAGGTTACTACCACAATGATGAGGACCATGAATAAAGGTCTTATTTTTTAAGGGAAAATAGGATTTTGGAGTAAAGCTTTTCTAACTACCATGATAAATTCAATGCACACCAATAAACGAGAAGCACAGTAAGAAATCTTAATCGATATCTTGACTTACAAGACCATGGTGACTAAGAAGTAACAGGTGACTAAAGCCACCATTTATCTATGCACAGAGAAACCAGTATTTCAGAGGGGATTATGTAGGCTGTGAGTTTACATCCCACTTGAAGATACCCAGCAGGATCTGTTCCCCACGCTAAAGCATTCATAATCACGTTGAAAAATTACATGTCTCTTTCCAGCTATTCAAAAATAAAAATGAACCCAGGTACATAACCATGAACTGCTCTGTTCAGTGGTGCCCAGCGCCAGGACAGGAGGCAGCGGGCACAGGCTCTGAGCCCCAGGCCGCACTTGTGTGCTGTGCGGGTGGCCGAGCACTGGCACAGGCTGCCCAGAGAGGCCGTGGGGTCTCCTCGTGGAGACCTTCAGAAGCTGCCTGGCCGTGGTGCTGGGCACCCTGCTCTGGGTGGCCCTGCTGGGGCAGGGGGCTGGGGCAGGGGGCCTCCAGAGGGCCCGGCCAGCCTCAGCTGTGCTGGGATTCTCTACATAATTCAAGGGAAGCCTAAGTAAGCTGCTTGTAACTACTGTCAGTGTGTTGGAAAATCAGAAGTGAATGCTGTTTTTCCTGCCGATGTAGGGAGTTGTGCCCTTTGACAACAAGTCCTTGCATTGTCAGCGGGAGGTTTCACGTGGCTTGGGAGCATGTTCCTGTAGTGCTTTAGATTAGTTTGTAGTTTTATTTTGCAATGAGGGGGGAACTGTACAGTTGGCTGGGAAATAAACCCTCTCTGCTTTCCTTTTTAAAACTGAAGGTTGTGTCTCAGGGTACATAAGAAAAAGTATTTGATGTTACAGGCTTCAAAAACTCCCCTAATGCAGCTTCAGTCTTTCTGCAGAGAGCATCATAGGACACCCTGCTGTGATCTCTCGAGCACTCTTCTGAAATGAGGACAGTAAGTCTGATGAAATAGTCTGTGTATCTACTTCATACTTCCACCCCCTCACCTAATCTGCAAAAGTGTTTAGGCTACTATCAGATTTGTGAAATACCTCTTTTCCCTGAAAGGAAAACAGGAGGCTGTGAGATTTTTCTCTCCCTCCTTGATGTTGTTTTACACAGGGCTACAGAGTAATTTTCTTAAAAGCGTTAAAACACTCACGGGAGGACAGAGTGGCTGAAAGTATTTGTGCCAACCCCTCCATTAATTGGTGCAGGTTACTCCCTAAGGACCCAGCTACAACAATAGGATGCATTCATGTCTAATGGTGTTCTTGACCGTTAATAAGATCTGCTTTTGATTAGATCTATTTAGCAGCTGGAGCAGTGCTAATTTCATTGTTTGTTATAAAATAATTGCTTTTTTTTTCACTGTTCAAAAATAACTCCTGACTAGAAACTGTAAAATCAATGGTTGACCACATTTAGCAGGTTAAGACGAGAAGGAATAAGTAATAGCATAACGTAGCATAATACAGCTTGTCTGAAAAATCAATTTCAGATGGGTTTCTTCTCTCTGGATTAAGCTCTGCAAAAAAAGTCCTCATTGCAAAATGTCTGTATTTTTATGCTTCTGATACTACCAAGTGTGTCCTGATACAGATTAGTTTGCATTGTCACTTATCACCGCTATGAATTTTGTAGGAATATGAAGACATGCTCATTATTTTAGGATTCGCAATCATGTGTTTTCAATAGATAAAGTGCTGAAGTGTTATTCAAATTGTTTTGCAACACAGCTATTGTGAAAGCTCGAAGATAACACACTGGCAGAACTTGAAGTGCAATAAACCTGTACTGACTTGCATTTAGTGTCATAGCAATTAACAAGTTTTTAATAAGATGTCATTAATCAGTGCATAAAAGTCCTGCACTAGAGCGGAAAAGAATTTTGAGGCTTCTGCTTAGGTATTAAAAATTTATCAGCTTGGGAAGGATTTATTTTTTTCTGGATCTTAGATTACTCCAGTCAGAAATCATTTTTATCCCTGAGACACCCTGAAGTATTTCATACGAATATGCTTTCTTTGAAAAGTGCTGACCTTGTTTTTCCAAAGCCTCCCTGAGAGCCCGAACCTTATCTTTCCGACCATCTTTGGAAATTTCTTTAAGACACCTAATTGACGATGAGAACCTTAACCTTTCTGATTCCCACTCTCCAGGTATTTTAGAAAACAAAAATACATTTCCACTGAAGTCCATTTCATTCACATTTATTTTATGTAGTCAATGCCATTCCTGCTCCCTTCACTGCAGTAAAATACATGTTTAAATAAAAAGATAAATACCTAACAACTAAATTTGTATTCCCCTACAGCAAGTAGAGTACTCTAAGGAAATGACCTGTTACAGACTAAGAGAGAGGCAATCACTGGGCTTCTGATTGTGTATTGACAAGTGCCAATCAATAAGGAAGTCAGCTTACAAGTCTAAGAGATGCTCCTGGGAAAAACGAACATCACATTTCTTCCTGTTTGGCAATATAACATGATTTGGGGGCAAGTGATAGCACTGCCGTTAGTGATTTTGTAAATAAATAAAAAATGAATGAGGATAGTTGGGGTTTCTCTTTGCTTGTTTAATAGGGTTGAAATGTAGGTTAAGCATGTTATAAAAGAAATCCCTGCTTCTTGTCATCTTAAAAGAACCTGGCTGCTTTGCTGATAAATACATGTCAGGAGATTTCAGAGCAGTTTAGCGTTAAAGAGCAATGGATGCAACCTGGATGACACAGTGATTTTAAAATCCCTTTTCAATATGCTAGCTCCACAAAAAATCAAGCGATCAGCAAACCTAGAATTACTACCAACTATCCAAGTTCCTGTCTGCATTCATCGCTCATCGTATGGTTACGTTTCTGCCCTGTAAATCTTTACCTAAAAAGCATAAAGTATGTAGTAGGAATCTAATAAGAGCCCTCAAAAAGAAAGACATTAAAAATAAATACTTAGATTTTCTGTGCCATTTCTTAAGACATTCAGGAATCAAAATAAGAATGAAAAAGCCTTCCTGGCACCACTCCCTTTAGAAATACTATTTGTCCTCTGAGATTTACCACACTCATTCTCTGTTCTCAGGGAAAATTTGCTTTCAAGGTGGCAATCTGAACCTCCCATTGGCACCTAACCAGCTCTCCTCCTACGACACAACCTTTAACACTAAAATAGTTCTCCCTGTAGTCACAGGAAGGAGGGACAGGAGCCTTATTAACACTAGTTTCTAATGGCAGTGACTCTATTTCTTGGCGGTTTTGATTACAAAGAAGACTTTGGAGAGATGCTGGAAATATGAACTTCTAATGATTTAGGCTCTAAATAGATAAACTTGTTTCCTCATGACAGAGATAGCTGAAAAGGAATCTCATAGTTTTGGATTTTTTTTTTTTTTTTACCATAGTATTTTTTTCTTATTGTTATTATTTATTATTTTTTACTTTTTAGAAGCTGAAATTTCTGGAGAGGAAATAGTTTCCTTGAAAAGAGTGCAAGGCCAGAATGTCACATTGACTATAAAAATCTGAAGAAGAAAGAAGGAACAAAGTGATGATGTCCTACCCTAGAAGATACTCTTTGAGGTTGGTCACAGCCCCACTGAGGTGACACAGATGGAAAGAGATCTCTGAAACAGAAAATTTGGGTTTCAGGTGAAGAGCTGTCACATCATAAATGGTCAAAGTGCATATACATGCATTTCATGACACAGCCACATTAACACCATTGTTGCTTAGGAACCCTGGTCAACAAATGAGCATAAACAAATTCAAGATTAAGAGTGCATCAGGTGGCTAAAGGCTCCACCTGTAAAAAAATGATACTATACATTTACCTGTGGCTATGCCTGAATTTACATAGTACAAAGGCCATTGAATAAAAGATGACAGCCACCCGCGTAGTCCATGACACACAGGTCAGCAAGCAGGAGCCTCGGACTAATGACTGGTTAATGCATCCCAGGGCACTTACGTAGCCTTGCTGCCTGCATGGTTCAGCTTTTCATGAAGCTTGATTCTAGCTAAAAGATGTTTTGGCATGATGTGTTGTTTTACATGAAAAGGGCAAATTGTTCCAGGGGAGGCTAAGGAAGAAAGAATAAGACAGTGACAAATTTATCCAAGTAGATTTACATCGACTTATTTAACCACAGCATGTAGTATGTACTTAAGTACTTGCTGCTGGGAGTATAAAGGCTTTACAATAACAAAACATCCATCACTGGAAGATAAAAATGGAGGATTTTTTTTTTTTTTTTTTAATTTTATTTTTCCCAGGAGGAAATTGATGTCTTATAAAATCCACAAGACTTGAGTCATCAAGTTATCACTGTCAGCAGGCATGTCTTTCAGACACCTCGCCTCATCTCACTACAAATCACACACCACTGAAAGATGCATGCCACGGCAGAAAACTGCACCCTTTCTTGGGTGATAGATAGAGTTAGAAAAATTACAGGGCCCGAAGCAACTACCAGATTAGCAAGAGAGCCTCCGTCTGAGAAGCCTGTTTCGCATCACATCGGTGACAGCGAGATGAGGAAGTCTGGGAGCTACGGGTTTCAAAGCTCCGTGAAAGTGGTTACTTGGCAATTTGGCAAGATGACTCAGCCCTTGTCTCTGGAAGTGCAGGAGAGCCTGAAGTTACTGAGAATGCCTTCTGACACGTCTGCTTTTGAAGAACGTTTGTGCTTTTTTTGTGAAGCAGTGCCACAATTTCCACAAGAGATCCCCATTCTCCAAGATGCCTGAGGAAAGACATTTTTCTTCCTGCCATTCTACCCAGCCTCGGATATTTTCCTTCCTTTTAGCAAGTGCTCCAAGGCATAACTAAATCTTGGGTGTTAGATAATTCTAATGTGTATTTTAAGCCAGCCAGCCCCAGGCAAGAAAGTAGAAATCAGATCATGCTAGAAATGTAAGCAAGGTGTTCCAAGCGAAGTGGCCCATCTGATTTCATACACAACCGTGCCATAGAAAGCATGTGATGAGATGATGCAAAAATTTTCTGATTTAGCACGCTGTCGGGCCTCCATGGCAACTCCATCATTTGTGTCACAAGTGGCCTCAGTGTTGCCTCATACCAAGAGTAGGCTTCATGGGTGTTTTTGTGCATCTCAAAGTTTTCCTGTGAGGCAACTGCAGATATTTCACTTCCTGGTGATGTTATGTGGTAGCTGCTGATGGCACAGTTGAAGGAAAGTGTTGCATTTTACTAGCTGCCCAACGTGCTTGAAGGTAACAAAGACAATAAAAACTGAAAATGAACAAATGTCTGTTTAAACTCATCTCGTGTAAACTCTGCGGCTCTACCACTTTCTAGAAAAGTAGTCAGATAATGGCTGGATATTGTTACGTTCATCCCATCACGTGAAATACTTCTGCTCGTGTTTAAGAATGAAACCATCTATGTTACGCAGGCTGAAACAGATCTGAAGTCTAGTCAGCTGCAATGTGGCCCGAAGCCCACAATCCTGTCTAGTCTTTTATAACAAGATGTTACTAAAATCTGTTTGAATTGAGCCAGTGGCCCAAAGGACTTACGCAGACTTCTACATCCACTTCACCCTCTAAAAGACAGAAAACAGAAGATTTAAAACTTCATTTCACTTTCAAATAAATACAACGACAAAAATTGCGAAGAAATATCATGCATAATGCCACTGGAATATGCAAGCTTTCCCGAACTCGTGACCTACAGTTTTTAGGAAAGAGCCTAACTCTCAGATTTAAAATGTGAATTTGTAAAAATGTAATGATGCAATTCCTTGTTTTACTGTACCTCAAAATCATCAAGATCAAGCCTCCTAAGATTTGATGAAGATTACATGCCAGACTTGGAAACTCAGCTTAGAATGTGAAAATTGCCCCAAAAAGTCATCTTTCTGGCTTAGCCAGCTCTCAGATTGAACATGCAATATCTTAACTTGGTTAAAAGTTTCATTACTGATGCATAAGCCAAAATCTAGCTCGGCTCTTTTTGTCACTATCATATCATCCCTGAATAGCTAACAAGAGCAAAATGCAGTAATTTTATTTATTTATTTATTTATTTATTTATTTATTTATTTCCTCTGAGTGAGTGAAACTTAGAAATACACCCCAGGAATGGTTTCTGGAGAAGAAAGCAGTTTTTACTAAGCCATTTTGAAAAGCGGATTTTTTTTCTATTGCAATAATGAAGTGATATGATTTTTTTCTCTTAAATTGTATGTGTGAAAGAATGTTTATTGGTGAAAGCAAAACACATTTAAATCTTCAGGGCTGAATGCTCCCAAGAGCATTACGAAAATTGGTGGAGATGCTCTTTGAGCCATTCATATTCATTCTGAACAAATATTGGTGCACAAGGGAAATTGCGGATGACTGGTAAAAAATGAATGTGGTGCACTGTAAAGAATAAATATGATAGGCTTGGATAATTACAAGCATGGGTTAAACCTTGGGCAAAATACTATAAAGACAGACACGGGAAGCAACTAGGAATTAATTCATAGACAGTAACATCCATAATGTTAATCAATATCTTTTTAAACAGAAAATAGGTGCATTCAAACCACAAGAGATGAGACTAAAATGCAGTTGCTTAAGGTAGAGGTATTGACTGAAGACATGGATTATTTTAAGTCATTTGATGTAGCCCTGCATGACAATCTAGTAAAGAAACCAGTACTATGCAAAATCAATTTACCTGCATCAAATACTCTGAGAACCAATTAGCAGCCATATCAGCATGTTTCTACTCCCTTCTAATGGGTTATTAACAGCTTCAGAGGAGCCAATGAAGTTCAATGTCTTTATCAGTGATCTGGAAGGAAACATAAAATCGTTGCTGGTAACTCTGCAAATGACACAAAAATTGCTGGAAATGGAAAGGAAACAATGAAGGGACCAAAACAACATAAGGGTATTTAACATCTGCTTCAGATCTTAAGGTTGGTATTTAAAGCCTTAAGTCAATACTTAAAAATAGGATGAATTTCAATGTGGAAGAGATACTATCCCCTATCTGCTGGTGGTGGGACTTGTACCTTTCTGAAGCCTCAGGTGCTGGCCCAGGAAGGGATGGTGGCAGATGAATAGACAATACTCTCTGATCCACTATAGACTTCCATTTTCTTCATCTCTATTCGCCTTTCTCGGGAAAGAAAAAAAAAGGGGGGGGGGGCAAGGAATTGGCCCGGTACAGGAAAAAAATGATTCTAGGTTTACTGTGGATGACTGTTTTTCTATTAAATTGGTAGTGATTTCTATTAAATTGCTTCTTCTTGTACTGAGGACAAAGGAGGAGAAAAAGCACCTGCCTCATTTGAAGGTGAAGGGATGGGAGGAGAAGCCTGCACGCCTGTCTGTCTGCCAGCCAGCTGGAAGAAAGGGGCAGGAGCAACGGGGACTGGGAGAAGGGAAGGGGAGAAAAGCAGCAAAATAGGACAGAAGTAGGTTTGGGGTGATGGAGTGGGAGCAGAAGGGTCTCAATCCACTGTGTCTCCCTCTGAAAAGCAGAAATGACGCCAGGAAACCTGAATAAAATAGTGATTGCTATTAAAGCCTGTATAAAAAGGCATGCTCACAAAATATATGCAAGCATGACTTTACGAATTTAACAGTGAAACATTTATTTATGTGGTTCTCTGCAATCAGATTGTAGGCACAGAATGAAAATGGTGAGGGAACGGGGACACTCCCCTAACTTGTTTGGTGTCAGGGCGGGGGAAATGGTGAATATTCCTGGTGGGAGGTGGTGAGCGGTGCACACAGTTGCTGTGCCCACAGCGCAGGCAGGATCTGCTGAGGGGCAGAAGGAGCTGGGCTGCTCACAGGGAAGGGGAGCATCAGGGGTCAGCACAGTGACAGATCGCTGGATGATGGCTGTGGGTCATTTGGGGATGGAAAGGTCCCACATGGGGAGAATCTGACTCAGAGCATCTTTTGCTACATGGGGATTTCTGCAGGCTTTTTTATCCTCAGCTATTTAAAAAACGTGGTCTTGAAGGATATTGCAAAATGCTGTATGTATTCCAGCCTTGTCTCTGCAAAGTGTTCATACCTGTTTTCAAGTGACCCATCAAAGCACCAGAACAAAGTCTGAAAGGCGCGTCCCTGTTTGTGCGCAGCGTACCAACTGCATTTTGTAACCTAACGGCTTCTCGTGGGTATCATTTGCACAATTAAGCTATAAATAATTCAGTATTTGGCAGTCAAAGATGCCATCAATAATATTATGCAGACTTCCATCCTTCCCCCTCCCTCTCCATTCCCGCCGTCCCCTAACGTAAAGTAAATGAATATTTCATAACTGATCACTCAGGTAGAATGCCCAAAGCTTATGCGCAGACACAGAGCACGTTTGCAACAAGCTGGAATAGGGAGGTGACTCTAGAAACCTTGCGTCTTTACTCCTAGATGCAATGAATTAATCAAGAGCAAAGGTCTTTCATTTGTGTGTTAACCATGTACTGGTAACCTTAGCTTCTGGCATCTGTTCGAAGATCACCGTGAGCACTTGTCTGTCTCCTGCCCCAAACTGCGAGGGCAAGAGGAATAATTTCCAGGAACTGGGTTGAGCCCACCAGCGTGGAGTGGCTGCTGATGCCCACACGAGCTGTGATTTTGCAAATCTGTAAAATTGCAAATTTGTGATTTTGCAAATCTGTAAATCTTTATGCATCTGATAATTCCTCTGGATTTCAGTGGATCTAATCACATGCAATTGCAGAAGCAGAGCTTTTGCTGGCATATGTGCTTGTAGTTTAGTTGATCATTCGGAGCTGAGGAACATCTTCATGCTCTTTGGTAAGAGACTACAGGGGAACAGATCTCTCCTCATCAGTCACTATGCACCCAACCAAACCCACTGACAGCCTGAATTTCCCCATGTCTCCCCTTCTTTTCCTCTGCCCATTTTCAGGCTCTCTGCTAATTTGATCTTTCAGCAGACACAAACAAACATTTCGTGCTCACATTCAGGATACCTATTTATTTTTAAAGCGTTGTTAACACAGCTTTTTGCTGTCTCCTTCTGTCTCAATCGATGTAAAAAATAGCTGTCTAAAACGTTCTTCCTTGAAAAAACTTGCTAAATTTTCTCCTGGGATCTTCTCCTTGTCTCTGTCTTCAGTCAGCTCTACTCAATTTTGTATGAAGAGTATGGCACTGGTTGTTCAGTGTGTGTTTACTTTCTCTTGTAACCATTGCAAACTAAAGTACTCTGGGAAAATGAGTTGGATTCTTCTCATTTGCAAATACCATTAACAGAATTGTCGACCAAATTCCATCCTCGGCTCCAAATTACACGCTCGGTTAGGGCCTGATCCAACGCTTATTAAAGGCAATGGAAAAATTCCCTGATTTTAATGGACTGTAGTTCAGACCTTAGGGAATGCACATTTCCACTGCAGATGATTGGCTTAATCTTTGAGCACGCTGGAACGTATACAAGGAGGGAATCATAGGGCTGGATAAGACTGCAGAGGTCACATCTCAAGGCAGGATCAGCTCAATTTGTATCTCCCAACAGATGCCTAACCTGTTCTTGAAGGTCATTGACTGGGACTCCACGGACTGCCCCTCCAGGCAATCTTTTTCATTAATTATCCTCACTGTTAAGAAGTTCTTCGTATCTGTTCTAAGTCAGCTCTTGCTTCAATCTACTCCCATTACTTCCTGTCCTAGCCAAAGTAAGTAAGAGCAGACTATTTCTTTCTCTGTGCAATGTAAAGCTTTTGATGTATTTGAAAAGTAATATCATACGTGACTCTGTCTTGTTTTTCTTAGCCTAAACAACTTCAGTTTTTCAATCTTTTTTTTTTGGTTTTTTTTTTGGTTTTTTTTTTGGTTTTTGTTTTGGTTTTTGTTTTGGTTTTTGTTTAAATCTGTCTGTGTTCTGGACCTTAGTCACTACTGGTGCTCTCTTCTAGACTCCTTCAACCATCCCACATCTTTCCTGAAGGACAGTGCCCAGAACTGGACATAGCACTTCAATGCAGGTCTCGTCAGTGTTTAGTAAAGGGAAAGCATGTGTCATGCACAGTCTCAGTACAATGCTTGTCTTTTGCACTTTGATACAGCTTTATTACCTCGTGACCCATTAAAAATGAACCTAGGTACGATTGATGGAGGGTACAAAGATGAAACTCGAGGGCTTCTTCGAATCTCTCAGGAGACGCTGAAGGCAGAATTAGCATCATAGAGCTTCTATGCATGTTAGCAGACCAAAGGAAAGGTGAAATTTGAGTCCCAGTTGCCATACGAATTCCCCAAACAGAGACTGAGAAAGCCCATGACTTTGTTGGCATGAATATCAAACTGGAAGAGAGATGTAATGACTGTAGGACACCATCACACTGTTTCTGATGGATTTCTTCTCAGGCTAAGACTGTTATTTAATACAGTTTTACTCTTGGTAAAAAAGAAGGGAGTTTCAACTATGTACTTGTATTTGTATGCTTATCTATGCATATTTTATTTTTGGCTGCTTTTCAGCATAGCTTGTACATTTTTAGAAATGCAACACCAGCAAACAACCACCAACACATTACACATTCTATATTTTGTATATTCAATAGTCTCATTACATCCCTCGTGAATATATGTGGACTGTAAGAACCAATTATTGAAAACAGTATTCAGGAATCCATTTCCTCAACAGCTTGGTCTTTTATCAAAGGGCTAATGGCTCTTAGCACATTTGAAATTGGCTCGGGACTCATTCGGTTCTTTAAATGCTACTTTAAACCAGAAGAACAAAATACCATTTTTGTCTCGTTCCTACATAAGAAAATGGTCTAAGGATTTTTGTGTTCAGGAGAACAGAAGCAGGTCCAAAATATGAAACATATGCCCTTTTTCTTCTTTTTTTTATTCTTTCTTTTTTTTTTTTTTTTTTTTTTTCCCACTACAGCTATCAGAAGGCGGTTGTAAGTTATTAGTTTTTCTCTACTTGTATATTCAACATGCGTCGTACATTTTTCTAATAATGTCACTAGGAAGAGAAATACACTTTAGTTGAACAAAGTTGGTGATACTCAGCTAAGATCTACTTTTCTAGCCTGTGGTAACATTTGAATAATGCCATAAATCTTCAAAAAGGCAGGGACTGTGATTTTACCTTTGATTTACAATATAACAAGTGAGCGGGCCTAAAATTATATATGGAACTCATTAGCAGCCACGTAAATTATGACTAAAGCCTGCTGTAATCTATGTGTATGCTATGAATAGTTTTGTATTTCAGAAGATAAATTGCAGCACCAAGAGGCCAGGTATTTCCTTAAAGAGAAATTCAAACACACTCTTACCTTTATAGTTTTGCTTTGCAATTTTCACTGACTTGACAGGGCAGGATACATATGTTAGCCCAGTGAGTGAGATGGAGAGTTTTTCCATTAACGTGACAAGTAATGTGGTACTTGGTTGCTCTTCCTGACAGTCTTAATAACACCAAGGAATTGCAAAGAAAGTCGTGATATTGTTTTACTGCAAGACGTGCAAGTTCCAAGTTGGGGGGGGGGGCACTGAATAAGCTAGCCGAATAATAAGCAGTGGAAAACTGTATTATGAAACCAAGTCTACATTGATACTTCTTGGGTATAGAGAGGGCTCATTTAATATTTAAAAGCAAACAGTTTTGAAAAATGTCAAGCCATCATCGAACTGAGATATTATAACAATAATACTGAATTCACAGTGTGAACAAAAAAACCCCACACAAACAGTAAGATCTACAAATACACAGGACAAATGTTAACCTTAGATTAAGCAAATGTTAGCCTTTGGCAAGCACTGATGAAGATACTAGAGGTACTTCTGGAATAACATTGTGATCTCACTGAAATCGGTGAAGCTTTGCTATTGACTGCAATAGCTCCAAAATTTCATTCCTGAACTCTGCTATGAGGTGTTAAAATAAAATGAATCACATGTTGGAGAAAGTTGCCAGATACTGCTAATCAACAGCACAGGTTTTGTTTAATACAAAAATTAACATCCTTTTAGGTGAAATAAAAACATTAGATCAGAATTGATATTAAATGCAACAAAGCAGATGAATGCATTATTAGGGTTGTAAATGTGCTCAAGCAACAACAAAATTAAAAATACACGTTCATAGATAATTACCATTAACGCACCCATTCTGTGTTCATGTACTAAGTTGGCCATTGCTATAACCCGAACTAACCAGATTCAAGCTCTGAGCCAGGCTGCCAGGGAGGCTGTGAAATCTCTGTCCTTGGTGGGTTTAATGACTCCACAGGACAAAGCCCTGAGCAACCTGGCCTGAATTCAGTTTCAACCCTGCTTGGAGCAGGAAATTGAACTACAGCCCTCCTGGGGTCCCTTCCAGCCTCAATGGTGCTGTGATGCTCCCTCTGTGAGCAATAACATACTTGAGGCCATGGGCTATCATTCATTCATTCACTGCCTCTCAATATACTGGTGATAAGGATTAACCCAGTCCTCCCCCAGCTTGCACACATCCATTGATGTTCAGATACATCTAATATGCAGCAATGTGTAAGAAGGTGTTTGCAGTAGATACCATGCATGGGATAACCTGTAAGACCTATCATATTTGAAAGAGATTTAAACTTCTGATAATCCTCATAGGCTCTTATATAAGGAACGTATAAAAAAATTAGAAAAACAACTGCCTTCTAAATCTGGGTAGAAGAAGCTTCTCTTGAATTTGTGCTTCTTACTGTTATTTTTTATAGTCCATTAGAAGGAGAGAGGACAGAACCTTTGGTGGCATTTGGAGTTTCACAGCAGTTCCTCGTGTCTTCATTCGTTGAAAGCTGAGACCCAGAAATTCTTGTATATAGTTATCAAGTGATCCTGGAGCTGAATTATCACTTCTGAGAATGTATGCCGTGGCTTAATCTTTGGTGGATTCATGAAGAGAAATGAAGAAAGAGTGGAGGTAATACAGTAAGTGCCCACATTAACAGAAGAAGAACAATATACTACGATATATTAAAAACCCCTTCGTTTCCCAGTTTATCTTCTGGATCCCAAGGTAAGAATGTATAAACAGAAGGAACATTAGTTTTGATAACCAAGCCCAACAGAGCATCAGACAATAACTCTAAATAATCCACTGTAAATAAAAGAAAGGACACAGTTGAAGATGTTGTTTTATGGGTGTCATAAAATAAGCATGTAGCTGGAAAACTGCAGTTGCAGACCTCTAGCAATGTTTACATGTATATGCCACATAACTGCACCTACTGAAGCCAATTCCAGTTACGTAAAAGTATTCTGAAGTGCTTTTCTCCAGCACGTCTCACTTATTTCTTCTTCAGAGGGTGATGGTATTAAAACTCACATTGGTATTTGCTCTTGGCAAGAGGGACACGGAGGAAAGCGCAGAAGGAATTAAGGCGGCAGGCCTGGCAGTGGCAGGCCCGGAGCAGAGGCAGACGGCTGAAATGGAGGGTAAAGGCCCTGCTGGGGCCAAGGCAGAACCCGAACCTAAATTACTCAGGGACCTCCCCTACTTAATGGCCTCAAAACCATTCTCTGTGTTTGTAGATGTGGTAGAGTTATTCACCAAGGACATGATGTGATCCATAACTCATACTGTGGTGAGCTGGTTTTGCAAGTAAAGCACTCCAGTCATTTTGATTTATTTACTCTTGGGGCATATTTATCAAACAGGCTTTTACGTCCCCATACGTGTTCATAGCACACCTCCACCAGATTGCAAGAGAAGAAAAATAAACATGTTACTCCTTCTGACTTCATTTCCATCACCTGTACTCCAACCTTGCACGAATACAAGCTTGATTACATATCTTAGGGCCAGATTTTTCTGAAGTTAGATGTAGGGGTAGGAATCATCAAGTTTAGGATGGATTTGTGGATTTGGATGTTTTCTCTCTCTCTCTCTCTTTTTTTTTTTTTTTTTTTTTTAATTTTTGTCACTGGTGTATTCAAATACCTGAGTATATGACATCCACTTGAAAATACGGTATTAATGAAAAGACCTATGATGAAAACGGTGCCTGACAAAAAGGGCAAGGAGGATGGTTAAAAATCCCTTGTTCCATGAGCTCAATGTCTCTTGCCATAGAGCCCATATTACTATCCCCAAGCCTTCAAAACGATGTCTTTCAGCCAAAGACAGTGTTCCTGCTTTATGGTAGATTTTGGCAACGTCCTGGGCTG
Organism: Anas platyrhynchos; assembly: GCF_047663525.1. NCBI lineage: Eukaryota > Metazoa > Chordata > Aves > Anseriformes > Anatidae > Anas > Anas platyrhynchos. The sequence continues at coordinate 50,191,841 of NC_092588.1, read as the reverse complement.
GGTGTTGCCAGCGCTAAAGGGGACTCCCAGCGTGGTGGAGCCACCCTGGTGCTGGCCAGCAATGATCCTGAGGCGGGGACCAGGAGTGAGCTTTGAAGAGCCCAGCCCCATCAGATTTTCAGACCTTCTGCCCAATTCGCCCACCCCTCATTTCCAAAGGGAACCAAAGCGATTTTCTGGTTTCTCCCATTTGGAGAACGGGGCTCTCTGAAAAGACTACACCCCCCAGCATGCCCCGCCGCCCCCTCCCTCCGCGCGGCATGCTGGGAGCTGTAGTCCCCATTTCTCCCCAGCGCCCCTGCGACGGGCCCGCAGCTGTCAGTGGGCGGGCGGCGAGGGAGGCGAAGGAGCGGCCGGGCGCATGCGCGCAGCGGCCCCGCCGCCTCCGCCGCCGTCGCCCTCGTGCCGTTGCGCCGGGAGGGCGGCGAGCGGCTGCTGGGGCTGCGCTGCGCTCCGAGCCCCCGACAGGGAGCGGCGCCGCCGCCTCTCCTCCTCCTCCTCCTCCTGCTGCTGCCGCCGCTGCCACCGCTCCTCCTCCTCCTCGCCCTCCTCCTCCTCCTCCTCCTCCTCCTCCTCCTCCCCCCGCCGCAGCGAGCGAGCGAGATGGCGGCCGCCGGGGCTGTGGCGAAGCACGAGCAGATCCTGGTGCTCGATCCGCCCACCGACCTCAAATTCAAAGGTGAGGGGCGGACGGGGGCAGCGAGCCCAGCACAGCCCAGCACAACACAACCCAGCGCAGCCCCAGCTCTCCGGGCGTCCCGCTCCGCTCCGCCGGGAGCCCCCGGGACGCGGGGAGGGGAAGGGGAAGGGGAGGGGGGGGGGGGGGGGGGGGGAGGGCCGGGGGGCGCCGCTGAGGCGTCCAACGGGCCCGGCCGCCGCCATCTTGCGAGCCCGGCGCGGCGCGGCCCCGCCGTGGGGGTGTCCCGGCGGGGGGCAGCCCGCGGCCGCGCCGGGGCCATCTTGCGGCGTGGCGCCGCGGGGACAGGGCCCCGCCTGCCCTCTGCCGGGCCTGGGCGCTGCGGGAGGGAGGGGAGGGGAAGGGGAAGGGAAGGGAAAGGGGAAGGGAAGGGGTGCCTGCCTGCTGCAAGTTTGTGGTGTCATGTACCCCCCCCCCCCCCCATTATAAACACTATCCCCTCAGTTTATTTGTTATACTCAGCGAATGCTCCAGTGTTACAACCGGTGATGTTCGGTTTTTATTTATTTTTTATTCCCCCCCCCCCCCCCCTCCTCAAACCTGTCAGTGTGACCAGGGCTTGAGATCCTGCGCTCGGTGTCAGCGCGCCTACTTGCATAATCCCCCGTCTCTGTTTCACGCTCTGTTTTCGTGTAGGCTCGTTTTTCATCATCCCGCCCCCCCCCCCCTCCGAGCAGAGTTTATGATGCAAAAATCTTTAAGTGGGCAAGAAGAAGGTTATGTCTACGTTTAATCCGAACGCTGTATTTCCCCAAAATACCTTTGGCTGGCCTGGCTTATAGAAATAAAACTGGAGCCTGGTGCATCAAAGGGATTTTTAACAAGCTGTACCTGTTTTATCAGTCCATCAAATCCATTAAAACCCGAATTCTGTTGGATCGCACACCTTAATTTATTGATAGGTTCAATTTATAAATTGCACATTCATCGATACAGCCAACACCGTAGCGGGAAGTTATTTATTTATTTTTTTTTCACTCGTGTTGTTAAAATGCTGCCAGGTCTGCACTCAAATTTCAATGTACTGCATTATTCTTGAGAGAACAGGTCGGAGGAAAATGCCTTTTTTTTTTTAGCTACTGCGTCTAATTTGGAGCTTGCAAACATTGAGTTGTCTTCAAGCTGGAAGCAGGCTGTATTTATGTGATACGGAACTGCTGGTTACAGGGAACACAGAGTAAATACTAGATTTACAAATTGTCAATAGGAAGCCGTTGTCGATCAGTAATCCTGATTGTGCTGTGTGTTCAGGTATTTAGAGCGCAAAATGCCTATTCTTTAAGCATAAACTTTGCTTTCAGGCTAATGCATATAATTAGGACAATTTCTGTAGAGCAGACGAAGCAAAACCAAAATCTGAAGCATAATGAGACTGCAGTCTTAATATACCATGGAAAACACTCTTAGTATATCATTACCTCAATACCTTATAGAAAGAGATGCCTATTAAAAGAGCATCGAGTGCTTTCTCAGTCAATATTTTCCAGCTGCTTGTTGTTCTGAGGTGTACAAAAAGGTCTGTAGGCCACAAGCAGTAATTCAGTTCTGAAGTGGTGTTGCATCGAGGAGTGCAGTAGTGGCAGAAGGGAATTCCGAGTGTTATCTTTTAAAAATAATTGGTTACTAAGAGGGTGTATGACTCAATAACTGTAACTTAATCGTAAGTGTAGGAAAATCATATGACCTTGGTTAAAAAAAAAAGTGTGTGTTTTTTTTTCAATGTAGCTGGTAATTCAAAGTTATCTTACTGGGAGAATTATTATTACCCATTATTATTATTGTCCTACTGTTGATGTATGTGTAACAGAGATCCAGTTTAAGTCTAAACATCTGAACAGAACAAATAGTTCTGCGGGTTTTCTTGCCTCACAGTGTGGCTCGTAATGAATTTGCTGACCTTTAGGGTATCAGCAAAATGTGGTAGTATGCGTTTATGCAAACAGTGACTTAAATTAAAAAGACGGTAGGACTTACTGTAAGGAGCTCTTGTCAAGGTTTAGAATTCATCAGTGTCTGATGAAACTCTTCTTGGTTGGTTATTATTATTTTTTAAACTACTTGACTCAAACAGCAAAAATAAGGGCTGTAATGCCTCTCTGCTGAATTTTATTCCATGCAATTAGGAGGGAGTCTGAAAAAGTGTATCCCATGGTGGTTAACGCATTGTGTATTTCCCCTTGGTGACTGGCAGATTAGGATCCTGTTTTTCTAGTACCTTGCATTCCTAGATGTTTCAGCCATCGATAGCATTTTGGAGTGATGACTGATTTCTTCTGCCTTTATGATACTTGGGGTTTCTCATGGTTGTGGAACCATCAGGAATACCAAAGGAGAGTCACAAAACAAGGAAGTTTCAGAGTGTCGTACAAATGTAGCAAGGGAAAAACTGTTCTTAAAAGGTATGAGACTAAGAGGCAGTAGATAAGCTACATGATAATGCTTTCAGAGACTCAGAGAGCACTGAGAATTTGACTTGTGGTTCTTGTCTGGTGGTCTTCAGCCACATTAATCCTGGAGGTTTTTTTCCTTCTGTATTTCCTAATCTGATGTATTTTGTTTAGCTTTCCAAATCTGGAGCTATTTGGATTTGTCTGGGACCAGACAGGAAGAGTTGAAACATGAGACAATTAAAAGCAGCTAGTTTGGAAGGTGGCACATCTTCTGCCTCTTGTTGGGGTCTGTTCTCCTGACTTGTGCACATAATCGTCTGTAGCCTTAGTTTAGTGGAGATTATGGTAGTTTGGAATTGGTTCCTTGTGAGTAAATGCCTTTTTAAAAAAGGTACTTTACAGTTGTGTAGTGAAGTAGCAGCGCTTGAAATTTTCAATTCAAAGCTTTCTAGCATTGTTATGGAAACTCAGTTGGTCTTCTTTAAATCAAAGAAGTCAATTTTGCATCTGTGAGTAACTTGTATTTAAGTTGGTCTTGGATGGTGGTCCTTTTTCGAAAAACATTCTCCAAATCTTTACATCAGTCATAAGATGTGCTTTTGCAACATCTAATTGAAAATCAACACTAGTTGATTTGATGAGCCTTGGAGGATCAGCAGACAGCATTTAGAGTTTGCATCTCATGTGCTTCAGAGGTGCCTGACTAGCAATCATATCAGATGTTACAAAAAGGTATGGATATTCTAACTTGATAGCCTTTATTGAAGTTCTTGCTTACAAGTGTATGAAATTGTTTTGCTGCCTTTGTAAAGGTCTCAAAATAGAGGCACGCTTTTCCATTTCTGTTTTAATTTATTGAGGTTAGGAGTAAGTCAGCAAGTAAGCAGCCTGAGATCAAATTTTGTGAATGTTAGTGTACAATAAAAGTTCACTTCTGTGGTTTGAGTCACTGGACGAGGTAGAACATGATATTTCACTTCTGATTATTAATCTGATTCATGCCTTAGGACTGTTAGTACATTAAAATCATCTTTCAGCTGGTATAGGTTCAAACAGCTCTATCCAGGTAAGGCAGGCAGCACCTTACTTAGACAGCTCATTCTGATGTACGGATTTCTGTGACCTTTTAAATCATACGAAAATATTGCTGTGGATTATTTTATAATCATTACACTGCTTTTGGTAACAGTGAAAGCCATGGGGTGTGTGTTGCTGCAAATCGAGAAGGTGGAATTTAAAGGTAAAAATAGCTCAATGTTAAATCTATCCCCGGCCCTCAAGATCTGTTGCCAGAATTGGCCCAGGACACCTTTAGTGTAGGCTGGGTTTGGACTTCTCAAATGTGATCTTACTTGTGTGGGTCTTGACCAGACCAAGAACACACAAACTCACCTTATTCACAGTAACAGTGAATTCGTGATGTCCCAGCTTTCTAGGATAGGTTAAGAAACAAAACCCAAAGGTGATTGGGATGTCAGTTTTGTGGGATCTTCATTCTAGAACGTTTTTGGAACTGAACAGGGAACCTGCAGAGGGGACGAAGTGGCTGTAACTGAGCACTAGCACAGCTGTGACTTTCTGATGCTTTGAGATGATTCCATTTAATTTAATACATTTTTTTCTGGATGAATATCATATGGTGACAAAGATGGAATATCCCATAGAATGATTTAGCATTCAACAAGTGGTCTTTGCCTCTTTATTTTATGATAAGTATTAATGAAACATATGACACAAAATGCTTAGTGGGAATGTGTTGAGGGAAACAAAGAAAACTTTTTTCTGTATTACACAATTTATTGCTCATGAGCTGGCAATGTGTTAGTACTTAGGTCTCTACCACAGTGTCAGGCCACGTTTAAAACTGACTGATGAACAGGGTCTGTGCTGGGCTGTGAGGTCAGGTGCATTGTAGGTGCTAGATAAAATTCAATAATGGATTTTTTTTTCTGTGATGAAAGAAGATGACAGCAGTACAGATTTGGATGTTTCATCCTTTTCCCTTCAGTTCATAAGACCTAGCGTTGCACCTTCAGTAAACTGAGAAGCACTCCCCAAAGCACTCCCCACCTTGTGCTTCTCATCAGTATGAAAGCTTCCCCTTTATGTTGTAATCAGGATGAAGTGCCTACTCCCTCTGCTTGTTGACAGCTGAAGCCAGTGTTCTAGAACACTACAATACATCATAATATAAAAATAATGCATCGCATGCAAATGTTGTACCGTTGCTTAAGGCCAAGTCGAGAAGCAGAACCTTGCTGTGAACAGGAGGAGTTGTTTTATGCATCAGTTAATAGGGCCGAATATTTAGTGCACTGGCTGTTCTCTCTGGTGGTGTAAATTGTTCCTGCTTTGTCTCGGTGCGGTTTGTGAGTGTGCTGTTCTTCCTCACCTTGTGTCTTTGGGAGAGGTTTGTTAACCGGACCTTTGCAAACATCAGTCATTAAAGGGTTATTACGCACTCGGCTTACAAGCCGTAAATTTGAGTTGGAAAAGACTGCTGGGGAGAATTTACTATGTGTGGAGTGGAAAAAAGAAATAAATCACTGAATAATTAGATAAGTGTTACATTTCCCAGTGTGGAAGTTGGCTCATCTGACAGTAAAAGCCTTGCAATTTGACAAGTAAATATATATCAGCTAATTGCTTAAAAAAAATAAATCAGCAAAATTGCTGTAATAAGGTAATTTCTGATGTGGTATTGTTGAAAACAGAAACGCCAGTTGGAACTTCAGTAACTTTATTTTCCTTACTGTGGTGAGACTTTATCTGATGCATAATCATCTTGACCTCTTCAGCTTCTCTTTCCTTTCAGCGTGTTGTTGAATAATAAAGTTATTTCGTTGCATTGTAAATTATTGGGTAACGTAGGTGTGGACCCGATAGCTCAGATACTTTGCTAAAGGTTACCCTGGTATAGGACTTCAGGTGTTTGCTTATGAAATAATATGAGGAAGGAAGAAAAGGAAAAGAGAAATAGTTTTCTGAATTTTTAAAAGATAGTCACATCAGCTTTTTCCCTCCCGTTTCTCAGGGTGTGCTCTGGCTTGTTGTAACGTTCAATTTGACACTTCAGTGCTTGACTAGATCTGACCTAAATTGTATGCAAAGCCTCGGAGGAAAGAATAATTGAAGACATGGGGGTAAATGGAACATGGAATAAAACGCAGCGTCGGTGTCCTGGGTAGCGTGTGCCAGTCTGGTCTGAGAGCCGCTTCCTGCTCTGTGCCTCTCCTTTCAGCTCTTCTGTGTGCCCCTGCTGCCCAAACACTTGGGTTTTCTGGATGGCATTAGGTTATTTGGTACAGCGGTGTCTGCGGAGTACATAATTAAGTTGCAGGTAAGCTTAAGATGGAGAAGGAGCAAGCTGTAAAATGAACTGCAGCACAGCTGTCGGCCTACTGGAGGCTTAATAAAGCCATTTCCAAAGGGTGGCCCAGTGTCGTGTTTGAACTTGGCTCAGTGACTTCTTTAAAGGCCTTGGTATGTGTGGGGTTGTGCTGGTGGAGCTCCCTGGGGATGCAAAGTAGGAGATGTGAGGAATGGTAAAAAAGTGTGTGTTTGGTGTGTGCTAGGGATAGACCTGCTGCTTGACTGTTCCTGTTGGGAGTGATGAGCGAGTAAGACTAGAGACCAGTACTTAGTCACAGGCTTGTGTGAGTGTGACGAGGCATGAAAAAGGGCAAATATGAGGCTGTAGTACAGTTATGAGGGAAGCTGTAATGTCGTGGTGCATGGCGTTGATGAGGCTTTATCTGAGTACATCCCTGGCAGCAGCCTGTTGGAGAGAGCACACCCAAGTGGGAATGGTGCAAAGGCAGAGTTACTGACAGACGAAGCAGAGTAGCACGGTTTGTCTCAGCAAGGTGAAGACTGCAAGGGATCTGATCGCTGTCATAAATACATCAAGAGGTAGGCAGCGGGGAAAAGAGAAGCTGTGCAGGTGGAAGGGTAGGACTGGTACAAAACCGAGTTGGCATCGAGTGGCTATGAGTGTGTTTAGGTCAGTAGAAACCACTTGAATTTCAAACCTGAATCATAGCAATCGGAACCAACTTTCTAAAAGGAATTGCGGGCAGAAATACCCCTCAACTCGTTTTCACTTCATCAGATACCATCTTACAAAACGATTTGTTTCTCCTGGGCTTTAGAAAGCTTCTACTTGGTCATGAGGTTACAGTGTTCCTAATAACTTGGTAGGACTGTGGTGGTACTTTGTGGCACGCTTCACCTAGAAGCTGATATGTTGTCGTACATTTCAAGGCATTAGAAAAGCTCAACAGAGATGTGCAGGGCTGGATAGCATTCAAAGGTTTTTTTATTTGTAAGAAGGGATGTTCATAAAAATAAGTCATACACATAGGAGTTAGTGCTCCATATGTGAAGTAAACTTAGGAATTAGAATGCGCGGGAGTGTGATGTTAATTTAATAAGGCCGCTAAGTCTAATAGAGCAAAACTAAAAGTTGTTAGGGTTTTGTTTTGGACACGTGCAAGATGTCGTTTCACTTCCATGTTGAGGCTCTTGCTGCTGCTGTGGAAGTGAGCTGCCCGGTCCTGCAGTGGGGCTGTGTCTCTCAGCATGATGCTGTGATGGGAAGATAAGGGAGGGAATGGGGTGTGGGATCTCGTCAGAGCAAGGGGGTTGTCACCACGTCCAGCTGAAAGCAGATGTTTGTTTCCTGAGTAACGGTGGGGTCTGGTGAACTTGGCTTCCAGAGAGGTGAGACGTTGGAGGCCTGGGCTCTGCTTCTGAAGAAGGAGAGGTCACCCTGAGATTGGAGTGGGCTGCTCACGCCTTTGGGAGGTGGCCCAGCACTAGCTGCATCTGCACGCTGAGCATTTTAATGCCTGATACGTGAGCCCGTTTAGCTGGGTGTGCCTCTTCTGTGAGGCTGGATGCTATTTGTGCTACATTTATTTATCAAAATTACTCCGTTGTGCTGTTTGGATACTACCTTCAGGGAAACTGGTGAAAAGCAGGAGGGTTTTGGTGTTCTGAAGCATGTTTGAGTCCGGCTTCTGATGTCCAGTTCTTTGAGCACACAGCTTTTGGTCAAGCCTGCAAGGAAATCAGCCTTGCTGCAGCATACTGCGTGCCATTGCAGCTGTCAGCTGAGATAATTACACATTCTGATTACCGCTGGATGGTTTGAAGTGTGTCTTGAATATTGTGATTCAGATCAGACAGGTGTATCCAATTGGAGGTTGGGTAGTTGAGCTGCTGTATGCTTGGAAATTTTAAGCAGCAGATCTGGCTGTTTCAGCATCCCTGAAAGCTTCTTTAAGCAGGTTAAAATACAAAGAAAGTTCAAAGGAAGAAAGGGGACAGTTACTTGTGTATCCAGCTCTATTGTTCAAATGGGCTACTGTTCTTTGAAATCTAAGAGCCTCTGTAATTATCAAATTCATTAGTTATCTTGCCTCATCCAAGTAAAGAGTTGCTCCAGCAGGAAGGGGTTATGACGCAGCCCTTACTGAACTAAATTGCTTGCACATATTACTAGTTGTTTCAGGACTTTAAGCATCATTTGCTCTTTTAAGTGTTCATATTTATCAGTAGTAAAATATTTCTACTGCTTTTTTTTTTTTTCAACAGAACACTTTGGGGTGAATAATGCTTTATTGCTAGATTCTTAAGACTTTATCCTAGTAGAGTTATGAGCTACCAGTTTTAGTATGCTTAGCATGTCTTGTGTAAGAACAACAGTACAACCAACCAAATGGAGCTAAATTGCAAGTCGGGAATTCACAATAACCTGGAGGTTAAGTTGAAGTAGCAAGCTTGCCTTTGACACCGGTAACATGGCATTTATTCGATAATGGGACTCTTTCAGTAGGGAAAATATCAAGAACAGACATAAACAGACTTAAAACCTAGATCTGCTAGGTTTTAAAGCTTAAACTAAACCACGGGCATTAATGTCTTTGGATGAAGTTATTCTGTGTTACGTCGTGTTATTGGTAGTGCTGTTGAGTCTAAGGAAACCTTTGTCCATATTTACCTTTAAGTGCAGGACCATCTCCTTTTAGCCTGTATTCTTGCCATTCTGTAAAGCAGATAATGTTCTGTTTACCAGAATTCATGATAGTCATCTATGGCTGCACTTTACCCTTGAGATGGATGCTCATTGTGTTTTTACCATGTTTTTTTTTTTTTTTGGCCACTAACAGCATATCAGGAACAATCTGGGGTGAATGTGAAATTCTGATCCCGGAAGAAAATACAAGGAGAAAGAATGTTTGTTTTGTCTGGTTTGAAATGCTGCTGTATTGTGTTCCTGTCTTTTCTCTGTCAGAAAGGCAGGCAACAGATCTCAATTCCCATTTCCCTTCCAACAGCCCCTGGTGAGAGCATGCATGTCAGCATGGGTTCAAGCACCTCTAGTAAGCTGTATAGCCTTATATATATGCTCTCCTCGCCGCTTTGACAGAGGAATACAAGCTCTTTTAGGATTAAAAATGGGCATTGTCTGAGCATTTTTTTTCTGAAGAAAAAATCTTTGACAGATCTCTACCATCAGTGTGCTGGTGTGAGGAACACAGATAATATCTGTTGTTACTCCATGATGAACAGTGCTAGCCTGGAATCAGCCTGCTGGGGGGCTGTGGATGTTGAGGCCTGTCAGCTTTCTTATAAAGGTTTTTTTTTTTTTTTTTTTTTTTTTTTGTTTGGACCGTGGTATTTATGTGCAGATTGGTGATAAAATTAAGAGTTATTTCTCAAGTGCCAGGGTAGCATAAGAAGAGAGAGAGCCTGTATTTTTGCTCTGATATATGGATACGTACCTGAGAGCAGTGACTATTTGTAGATACTAGTAATCTTGCAACTTCATCCACTGATTATTCCTCATCGTTCAGAGTTATAATGCTGAAGTATTAATTCATGAAACCTAAGCTATTACGCTTTGTAGACCATGAATAAATTTAACACCGGTGATTTGTTAGAGTAGGAATTTTTCTTCCAGCTGAGTTTATAGGATATTTGAATGATCGTGGTTTTGGTATTTCAAGAGAAAAAGGAATGATGTTCCTTGAAAATAACTGTTATGGATTCTTTTTAGATGGTTTTCACAAAGATTTGAATATTAATTGCTTAGAAGTCGTTTATGGAAAGAAACAATATTTTCTTGCTCGTATTTTTTTGTGCCAGCTCTTTCACATACGCTTTTTTTCAGAACTATGAAATCCCATTTGAAGCAATCAAATGCTTTGTTTATATTTTAAGTGTGCTTGTCTGACAGTCAGGTAGTTCAAATCGCTACTGGATGCTGGTCTTTCATTTTTAGACATCTTGCCTTCATTTTTTTCACTATTGTTTTTTGTTTGCCAGTAATACGCAATTTTCAGCTTAATTTTGGCATTTCACCTTTTTTCTTTTCCTTCTCATTATATCTTTTAAAATAAATATGCTTCTGTAGTAGAACCTGAAATAGAAATGTTTCTAGGGGCTTCTAAAATAATTGGATAAACTTAAGAGGAAAAATCTGGAGGTGAAGAGGGCAGGAGTGTTCTTTGTACAGGGAAAGAAAGCTGGAGTATCAGACTGTAAGCAAAGCAGAATGAGCTGCCATCTCCAAGTCCTTTGTGAAATAACTCTTATTTTTAAGTTACTGCAATCAGTATTCATATATTTGAAGACGGTAGACACAGCACAAAGGCTATTTCAATCGATTTAAAACCAAAAGAGAAACACCTTAATACATACAGCCCTTGATGTCTCCTGGTGCATTGCACACAGTGTCAGTGCGTTGTGGGTTGGACATCACTGAGCATCTGTCCAGCCCGTTCTTATAACAGAGATTTTTTTTGTTGTTCTGGTGTAACTCCTTTTTAAAAGGACAGCGAGTCTCTGGAAATACTTCTGTTTATGATGCTTGTCCCAGATGCAGATATTCACTGATCGTTTGTGAGCTCCTTAGTATTCCCAGAGCATCTCCTAGCTCAAGGGCAGTCCATCCCGACAGATAGGCAGTCAGGTAAAATGCACAGGGACCTGTGTGGATGAACGAGGTGTTCCTGGCCAAACTCACATGCAAAAAGGGAGCTTACAGAGGGTAGAAGCAAAGGCTGGGTGACCTGGAAGGAGCACAGAGTGGTTGTCCTAACATGCAGGCATTAGGTTAAGAAGGCTTAAGCCCAAGTGGAATTGAGTCTGGCCAGGAACGTCAAGGATGACAAGAAGGGCTTCTGTAAATACATCGGTGACAAAGGGAAATGTGTGCCTACTGCTGAAGGAGATGTGGGACCTGGTTACACAGGACATGTAAGAGGCTGTGTACTTAACACCTTCTTTGCCTCAGTCTTCATTACCAGAAGTCACCCTTCAGGAATCCCAGAGACCAGGGAGAAAATCTGGAGCAAGGAAGACCTACCTGTGGTGGAAGAAGATCAGGTCAGGAAATACTTAGGCAAACTGATGGGATGCACCCAGGGGTGCTGAGGGAGCTGGCAGATGTCATTGTGGGGCCACTCTTGTAATTTTTCATCAACCTGCTGGTCAGGAGAAGTGCCAGGAGGCTGGAGGAAAGCAAATTTCACTGCCATCTTCCAGAAGGGCAAGAAGGAGTTCCCAGGGCACTACAGGCTGGTCAGCTACGCCTGGATTCCTGGGAAGGTGATGGAACAGCTCACCCTGGAAAGCATTTCCAGGCATGTGAAGGGCAAGAAAGTTAAGTCATCAGGAGTAGTCAGCATGGGTTCACTAAGGGGAAGTCACGCTCGACCAACGTGGTAAGCTGCTAGGATGAAGTGGCTGGTCTGGTGGAGGAGACCAGACTGCCCAACTTGACTCTCGTGCGCCGGACAAAAACTACCCTGCCTGAGTACGTTTCGGGGAAGGTACCTTGAAGCCTTCTGTATAGATTGCTCCCAGAATTGGGAAGGTGAGGAAAAGACAGCATTGCATTTAGAGCTTGGACAAATAATTCTTGAAGTTAATGCTGCAGCTCATGCTTTTTTAGAAGTTAGTAGTCTTTTTGCTTGTTTGTGTGCTTCCTTATGTATACTTGTATTTTTTTTTTTTTGGATATGGCTGAATACTTTAATGTGCCAGTTTACAGCTTAAATAATCTTCAGTTCTCTGCATGAAATGGAGTGCCTTTGGCAGTCAGCTTAGGTATTTAGCTTTCTATAACAGTTACAGTTCAGTGTCTTAAAGAGAATAACATACTTACATATAAGCTGTTTCATGGAAACTGCTCTTCAGTGTTTTTTTTTTTAAATAAGCATGCTTATTTTTGTACAAGCTGCTGTAATTTTATACAATGATAAATTGTTACCTAATTTTAGGCAGGGGAGATGCTGTGTAACAGGGTCTCTGTATACGTTCTGCTAGCTGTTCTAATTTTGAAAGGCTCATCTAAGAACCAAGCCTGTCCCCTCCCAGAAATTCTTCCAGTTCATTTGTGCTGTACTGTTAACGAGCAGATTACTGGCTGTAATCTCAGATCTCCCCCGTGGGTACCACGGACTGAGGAGACTCCTCTCAGCTCATTTTTCCCACTCTAGCAAGGCACATTCATGTCACCCTTTTCCCTTGATATTCGACCTTTCTGGGCAGGAGTAGGGTGCCTTGGTGCTCAGAACCCGGAGACCTGAATTTGAAGAGAAAACATGACAATGTTCATCCCAAAAGATCTTTGTGCAGACCATACCTGTCCTGTAACATCGTGGTTTGGCTTTACTGCAGTGTAAGAGGCTGGGATGTGGCAAGCCAGACAATTTGGGACCGCATTTCAGCAGTGGGAGCTGGCTCTGCAGAATCTGTGTCACTTCCTCCTGCTTGCTAGCTGCTCTAGTCCAAGATACGTGGTTGCCAGAGGCAACCCCGGCATTAATCTCGTGGTGGCTGCACAGGAGGATTGCTGGAAGAGAGATGCAGTGCATTTGTGTTTTTTGGAGCTCTAGAGTTTCTCCGATGTGATGAGGCAGGTGGCTGTCCTTCCTTTCTAAGGCTGCCGTAAGTCAAAAAGACAGGAGAGATCTTGGCGTGGGTCGTCACTGTGCCTTTCAAACCAGTGGGAATTATCTGGCACTTCCACGGCTTTTCTTCTAGAAAGATGCTGGAGTTGGTGTCTCGACTCAGTGCTGCTAAACAGATTTATAAACTCCCAGTCCCCTTTAAAACAGCTCTGCCTCCCGGGAGTTGTTAGATTGGAATCACAGGTTTAAAAAGCAATGATCTCTTGTCGATGTACATCACCGTTACATCGATATAGGTACATCACAGTTAAGTCAGTGTACCTTGAGGATTTTAATGGTTAAATTACCATCCAGCTTCTGGAAACCCTCGTTGCAGATCCAAAAGTCCATGGCCTTCAGTTGTACAAATCTAAGATTAAAAAAAGATAGTTTCCAATGGAAATTGGGCAAAATACAGTAGATGAGTACTCACAAGGTGTTTTTGTGTGCTGGGGGCAGTTATGTGAGTTTGTTACAGGTTTAAGTGCTTAAATAAAACCAACCCAGGTTTAGACTGGGTGTCACAAGTGGCGAGTGAGATACTTTTTTGTGTGTAATAATATGGTAACGTACCGGTGTTTCCTGAGATGAAGTTGGCATGCTCTTGTCCATCTCAGTGCACGCCCAAAATGTGTGTACCTACCTCCTATCTTAGCCTCTGTTCTTTTCTACAGGTTCTTCAGATGTAGTCTGTGTGGTATGGCCCAGTGTTTCTCACTCCTGTTTTTTTCTTGCCCCACTCTTCTAGTTTTTCTCAAAGAAATCTGATGATTTAAGATTTTGTGCTCAGGCTGTAGGTGCCAGCTAGACTTTTATTTCCCCACTCTTTCAAGGGTAGGGTCACATATGTCTGTGTGAATGGAAACTCCAGAATCCCTTTCTGCTCTTGCATGCTTTTTTTTTTTTTTTTGAAGGACATGTCATTCTAATTTAGAACATGCTTCTCCTCACAATGCTAGTCATTTTCTTTTCTTCCCTGATTTCCTGTCCTTGTGTCAGAAAAGTCTATGCCTGCCTACCCATGCTCAAGATCAGTGCTGTCACTGAACTACCAGAACAGCTGGGCACTGCCAGACCAGTGCCATTCAGTCTTATTTTCCTTTTGTTGTCCCTCTGTACACCAGTTTGTTGGGAGCTATTTATTAATTCTGATGGTTGTGAGTCTGGAGAGGTTCTGTAAAGCTTGTCACCTTTCAAGCTTTTGGAAAGCAGGTGAAAGGTAAGGCTGGCAAAAGGGTGCCCAAGGCTTTGAGAAAAGATTTCAGTCCACTCTGGAAGAAGTGTCTGATGCTGAAAAATGTTCCTGAGATCAAGGCTGCTCTTTGGGAAGTGCTGGGGAAATGCAGAGGAGGTCATTACATGTATGTACCTGGAGAACAAAAGCAGGCTTTTTTTCATCTGTGGTGTTAGAACTGCTAGGAAGTATTAGAATAATCCTAACAATGCTTTGACTCCTATCTTGCCTTTATTATGCAGGCTCTGAGAAGGAAGGCGTGAGGGGGCCTTTCATGTCTTGGAACATCTTTTATTTTTTATAAGTTTAAACAAGTTGATCTCGAGTTCCTAAATTCTCTGTTTCTGTGTCTCGAGATAAGCTATTTGAGTAGTAGACCTCCTCCAGTTGGTGACTGTGTCTTTCAAAATGAGCCTCTGAACTGAGCCTTTTTTTCTTAGACCTGATTTTTTCTTGTAGCAGTGGTTGAGAAGATTGCACAGCAGAGCACCTCAGGTTGTCTAGAGTTGCAATTATAGACAAAAAACAAAAGGGAAAAAAAAAGACAAAGCCAAATTCAAGGTTTCCTATGCTGCTGGGCACTGCAAAGGCACTGCCTAGGTGGCTGTAAGTAAAATATTGAGAATTAAGTTCTTAAAAATGTTAGTATGGCTCAAAAAATAAATGCTCAGTCTTTTTTCTGAGTGTATCAGCAGCCTCAGACTTAGAGGGTTATTCAGATACCTGATTTTAGTTCGGCTTGTGGTGTGGGTTATGGGAGTTATTTTTAGGTTGAACTCTCTAAGTAAATGCAACCGGATCCTGCAAGAGCCGACAAGGGACAAGTGGCAGGAAACTTTGAAGTAGTTTTGTAAATCTTCCTCATGGGACCCGTGCCAAGTTTCAGTGGATTAAAAGGCTGATTACCTTCCTCTACTGTATAAAGCCAGATTAGAAATGACATTTTCAGACGAGTAGTACCAGTTCCTATTTTCTCACCAATGAAGTCTTGTCGAATTTAAACTGGCTCACACGTGTCTTCACCTCCACCTGACTGTTCTTGTTCTCAGTAATCCCAGTTTGTCCTCTGTCGATTTGTATTTCATTGTTTCAAGTCAAGGCTGTGTTCAGCACTCTCTCAACATCAAGGATTCGGGCTGAAAGAGGGTTACAGAAATCAAGACATTGCTCAGATAGTGAGCCCTCTAGTGTAATAACATGCTAGTGATAGCGCCGTTGGCTTCAGAGGAGTCCTGGAGACATTATTCCACAGAGGTCCCAGAAGAGAACTGACTTTCTGACTTCCTTTATCTTATGTTGGTGGATTCCTACCTTCCTGCTCAGGTCGTGTATGTTTTTAACCCTGTATAATCTAAAGTTTGCTCTCTTTCTTTTTTAAATGGAAAAGTAGTTGTTGCTATTCCAATAATGGTGGAAAGCATTTTGTAGGAATTTGATTTGTAATGTCTAAAGAAAAATAGGCTTCTTTAAAATTCATGTACACATGAAGTATTATTGAATTAACTTCATGTTCATATGCAGTTCCATTTTCTAAGTTCATTCTTACAGTGCCTGTGCATTCTGGCTTTCAGATGACATAAAGGAGATTAACATAGCTGAGAACACTGTGAACCTTTTTTGCTGTTACCGTATGATATCACTTGGAGGTGATCTCTTCTGGAAGAAGAGCTTTTACAGCTTGACATTGAAATTAAGCCTCTGTCGTCCAGTCCAGCCTTAGAGTCAGTTTCTATCTTGATGGTTTAATATAGGCATGGTTTAGAGAATATACTGCATTAGATTGGTGAATATGGCAACTGAAGTTTCTTTTTGGTGGACGAGTTGGAATATATGCATAAACAGAGTATCATCTTCCCTGCCTGTTTTGGATTTAACAGATGAGGGTGATGTTTCTGTCAAGGCTGTAGGACCTCAAAGCCCAACATAAGTTGAAATCTCGAGCAGTTCGTATATTTCATTATCGCAGTGTTTCCTTTCTGTAATAAACACTTGAAAGAATTCCAAAGTACATATTGCTTCTATTCCTAGAGAAAAATCCAGCAAGATTTACTTGCACATATGATCATTACCCACTGGTTACGTGCAGTGTTAGGAAAGCTTTGGTAAAATTAGCATAATGACGTCTGTGTGTAAGTCGTAAAAATGCCTCTCTCTTTATATGTATATATGAACTCCTTGCACCAGCAGCTTGAATATGTCTTAGTACTTACTCATTCATTGCGTTAATGTATATTGTTATAACTAAGATGATGGAATATGTTTTGCACGTAACGGTATATGTGCTTAACAGATGTATGATTTAACCTGCCTGTTGCCATTAAATTATATTTTAAGAGTAATTTGTACTGTATAAACAGGCTTGTCTTCCACAGATACATGAATATTTACAACAAAAATGACTTTTTTTTTTTCCAGGTCCCTTTACAGACGTAGTAACTACAAATCTTAAGCTACGAAATCCATCAGATAGAAAAGTATGCTTCAAAGTGAAGACCACAGCGCCTCGTCGATACTGTGTGAGGCCAAACAGTGGAATTATTGACCCAGGATCATCTGTAATTGTTTCAGGTAAAAGCAGATATGCATCGTTGTAGGTTATATGTTTTAAAGCATGAAAAACCTCTGTACAAAAATATTTGTTTGTCGTTTATCATGTTTACCTGCAGCTATTGCTGTGTTAAAGAGGAAGGAAAGCGGGAAATGGGCAGTGACATTAACAGTACCTTCAGACAACTGTATTCCTGTTCCCATTGTGAAGTGGGACGTTGCTTGGCTGCTCTGATGTGTTTAAAGTTCAACATTTGACAGTTCAATGCGTTTAAAAAAAATAAATCCATCCACAATTGTGGAATAGTTGTTTGGAATAGGACAGGTCCCTATTGTCTGAACTCTATTGTGTCATAACTTGTCATAATAGAAGAGTTACGAGTGTGTTAAGTAATACATGCTAAGTGATAATCTGTCAGTTCTTTTAAGGAAATTTTCTGTTATATTAGATGGAGCTTTTGTAGCCTTTAGGTTTGACAAATCTATCACGTTTCACTCTAGAGACACTTCTTAATCTGTTTTTGGGATGTGGATTAAAAAAGGATCTTTAATGCTCAGCAGTGTGAGCCTTGAAGCCACACAATATTTCCACCCCCCGTGAAACTCCGTCTAGGTTTGGCTTACATACTTCATTATGACAATTAACAGAATTTTGAGAGCTGGATATATAATAATCTAATCCTATACTGGACAGTACTGTGTCAAAAAGACCAGGTGTCAGGAATGATGGGAGTAGACATTCTCAAGAAAGTGGGAAAAGAGTAGGTATTGGTCTTCTGACTTGATAAATTATTTTTGTAGGTTGTTCTCCCAATCTTCTTGAGTTAAGAATCATCTGAATAAGGAAATTCTCAAACCTATGACTGTAAGAGGAGAGAAACTCTTACTTTTCTGTGGAACCATCATATTTCCCAACATGGATGTAGTCTCATAGGTTGTAGAGATCAAGGGTGACACAGTCATAAGCTTCTAGATCTCCTAAGTCTAGAAAGCTGACGATTCTTGTAGTACCCCTGAAAAGCTATAGCAAAGCAAAGGGAAACAAGGAGCAATCTTCAGAGCTTTTCATATTCATACCCTTAAGCCCTCTGGGAAGTTTAAAAGAATTTGAGGAACTAGCTTTAGGTGATATGTTCAAAAGCTGCAAGAAATAACTCAGGAAAACTTCAAAGTTGATGGATTAAAACCTCAGAGTAACTTTCCTTTTAGGAGAGACACCAGTTTTCTAATCTGATATGATCTGTAGAATGTGACCTTTTAAAACTTCAGTATTGCTTGCCAGGGACAGTTCAGAGTCTTGTGGACAAAAGATCATTTTATTGAGATAATTGTTTAGAGATTCTCGTAGTCAAAAGCTTAGCTTATTTTCCTTTTCAACATTGACTCACAGACATTTGTGTTAACTATGTATCAGAGTATCAAAGCTGGGTGATTTTCCACTTTGCATCCACAGTGGCTCTTTGTTGCTGCTTTTTCTGTATTAATGGAATCTCATGCGGATTTTCAGCTACAGTGACTCCAAGATGTAGATGTGTCATTACAGATGCTTTTCAGAATTTAAGTTTTCTTCCCCAAATTGTTGTTTTTGGGCATATAATTTCTTTTGAATTACTTTGTAAGCCAAGTACGCAGATACTTTTTCTATTGACCCACTTTGTTATCTCTTGTATCTCTCTACTGAATGTTTTCAGTGCTGACTCATTGTTCATATCATTAAAAATAGATTTCTCTCACATTGTTGTGCAGAGGGAAATCAATGTAGGATACCATGGCTGAAACTCTGTTCAGCACTAAATGTTGACAATGTTAGCTGCCTCTAGTCCAGATAATGCATCAGATAATTCAGGGTCAAGGGAGTTTTAAAGTACATTATTGGAGATGTGATTTAATAGACATTTTAAGGAGGTCCACGGACATTTTTGTATCATCCTATTGTGAAACAGAAGGTACTATTTTTTAACCACGTTTATATATTTTTTCTGAAAATACGGATTTGATAGGACCTCTCTTTTACTGTTGATTTGGATGTCTTTCCCTTCACCTTGATGACCTAAATTAACTATTTATTTTTGTGTCATCTATATTAATTGTTTGCTGGTGATTTTTCTTTCCAGACTATAGAATGTTATTTTTCTTTCTTTGCAACTGTTAGTGTTACATGTTACTATTCTTCCTTCTGAGTTTCAGACCCATTTAAGATCGGTTTTGTGGAGATAAAGCCCTTCTGTGTAGAAAACTTAGGCTTACTAACAAGAGTCTTGCTTTCGTAACTGTTTGCAATACTCTTAGAATTGATAATGTCGACAGCTCGTGGGCTCTGAGAATATGCTGAAAACAGTGGCTTCATATATTCATGGAGTTTGCCATGATTACTTAAAGCCTAACATAGCTTGAATGTCTCTTTGAATTCATTGATCTTTTTCTCTGCTGCTTTTCAATTCAATCAAATTTTCAGCTGTTACCTAGTAGTCAAAGAACACCAAGTTATTTAACTAGTTACCCAAGGATTCTGCCAGCACAGGAGGAAGTTCTCAGATGATGGAAAGCTGGTTCTGTTGTCTTTCAAGCTATTCCATCTGTTCCCTTGGCGTAGGGAAACTAAAGTACTGCATTCTTTCTGTGGTCTGCTGGTGGAACAATTCTTAGAGATAAATTGCTGTAGCTCCATGTTTGGAAGAAGCCTTTAGTTAGATCATTTATATTCTGGACCTAAGTGAGGCCAACGATTAAAGAAACCTGACTTCAAAGCCTTTGCAAGTAGGATCGTTTGAAAGCATGTCAAATATTGCAGTTCCTATACGGGCTTTATTTGTGGAATGTATCTGATTCAGATTGCTAGATAGAATGCTAGATTATTTAATTATCATTTGATTATACCCTATGCAGCATTAAAGGAGGAAAAACATTGGATAACTATTCTGCAGCAAACATCTGCAACATGTAACTAATACATAAGCTCTAAAATTAGGTTGCAGTATAATTAAATTTAGTAGTAACTTTTTCATAAGTACCGATGAATTTGGAGAGGCCAAGTTAATCATTTTGATACTGTACTTACCAGTTTATAAACTAATGCGGTTCAGTTCTATTGTGAAGAACTTGCACTGTGTGAAAGCGGGGATGTTGAGCTATACATCCAGTAAAGATTCAGAATTGAGGAAAATAAAACTGAATTGTTGGACATAGTAAAAATATTGAAGTCTACAGACGGAACTTTTTTAGAATTACATGGGAAACTCATTCAGAGCGTACAGTGTGTTTTCCTAGGTAAATAAATATTTCTGCTTTAGTTTCTTCATTGCTGTAAAATAGGTGACTATACGGATTCCTGGTGATAGGACTCCATAAATGTAATTCACATTTTTAATCTTTATCTGGAATTACTTAAGTTTCTCTTTTCTTTTTATATAACGATGCTCTAAAGTGGAATCCACTTCCTGTGGGAGACAAGTCAAATAATTTATCTCTACAGTTTACTCTGAGTCCTTGTTCTCTGGTAGAGTTGCAAGTGTGTACACGTGTGTATTCGTGTATGTAACTTCTGTTACCTGGGACTCCCAGCAGGAGTGAGTCAACTAATTGTCTCCAGGATGAAATGTGAGCAAGGAGGCTAAAGTGACGGTTTATTTTACGGTCTATTCCATGGAAGTAGGATGGAGGTAGACTCTGCTGGTTATGTATCCTTCTGTCTATTTCAGTTAGTCCTCCAGCACTACTATTATCAACCCTTGTGTATTCAGGTATTTCTGCAAATCCTTATACTATACCCCTGCTTTACTCTCCTGGACGGTATTATAGACGTTCTCTTTTCAGTCACTTCGAACTAAAGAAATCACACACAAAATAATGATACTAGGATGAGCTGACAACCAGTCTGGGCTGTTTTTTAAACAGCAACAACAACAAACACCTCAACCTCCTGATGGCTTTATACAGTTTGGATGGATGAAGGTGCTGTGCTTCTGTAATTGAAGTGTTCTTTTAAAAATATTGTAGTGTTGTAGTAATAATGGAGATAATGGGAACTGTTACTGATGTAATTCATTTTTCCAATTTATGTACACTTCAAAATAATAACTTTGAAAACATGAGTTCAACTTGACCAGTTGAATTATCAAATTTGGAAAGCTGTAAAAAGCTGTAAAAATTTGGAGTGCAGTAAAAAGACTTCTCATTCAGAAAATGTCTTGTCACAAAAGTACCCTCTACTGCTTGCATATTCTAGTTCTGGTACCTGTAGCACAAACTATGTTGTGTCAGAAGCATTTGGTTTCATTCAGGAAGATTTTTAAAATCTGCATTAGAGTATGTTGAAGGCTGACAATGCGGGGATAAAACACATCAGATAAAATACAAAGAGGGTATTATGTATTTAATTTTAATATGTCACTTAAAACTGCCTTTACATCAAACATGATTTTGAATCCCATCCCTCTTTGTCCACTCATAAAATGCAGTGGAGGACCAAAACTTGCTGTAGAATTCAAATCCATAGTTGGATTTTGGAGTGCTTTTGGGCAAACATTAGCTGTTAGGCTGGACTTAAGTTTAACAATGTCAAAACCTGAATGAAATGTGTTACGTAGTTATTCCGTAAGTAATCACTATAAATCTTACAAGAGCTGAATTTGAAAGTGTTCTAATGATGCATTATTAAAGCCCTAGGCAGCTTTACCTCCTGTAGTAATTGTGGTTTGAGTTAAGTATTTTAGTAGTCTTGCACCCAGCTTAGATTAATACAATTTAGTCAGTTGAGCTTGCCCTACTGGTGGTCTGTCTAATGTAAGGTTTTTTTTCTTTCCCCTGAGTAAATGTCATAATGTATACCATCGTTCTTCTATGTTTGCATTTACTTTATCACAAAATTTATCTATTCCACAGAAAAGTCAGGATATGTTTGTTCTCACTTGTATATTAAATGTCTTCTAGTTATAGTAATTGCAGAAATAATCTTTTAAGCTATGCTAGACTCTGAAAAACTTAAGGTTTTTAATGGTTGTACACTGTAGCAAGTAATGAAAGGAAACATCTTACATCTGCCCTATTTTCAACACTGCCTTCATGTTTTAACTTTCAGTGTCTGTTCACTGAGAAGTGAACCGAAAGCATATGGCATGTTTATTACAGTGATTAGCTGGAGGATCACGGATTTCTTTTTTATTCTTTTGTATAGTAATGCTGCAACCTTTTGACTATGACCCAAATGAGAAGAGTAAACACAAGTTTATGGTACAAACGATCTACGCACCATCAAATATTTCAGATATGGAGGCAGTGGTAAGTAAAACAGGGGTAGAATAATTGTTGTAGTTTGTATTTGCTTATTAATTTAAAAAGTCTTCAGTCTTAAGTGAATCATGTTTTCTAAATTATTTTTTGGAGAAATGTCTTCCGTAAGTGATTCTGGGTTTTTAATATTAAATACAAGCTAAGTTCTTGGAACCTGTCTAGTGGACTGATTGAATAGAAGTAGTACTATATCAAAGCTAAAGTCACTTCAGTGCTAAAGCATGGTCGTGTTGTATGTGATAAGCAGTTTATTGGAACTGAAGAAACAGGTTTTATATGAGGGAGTCCAGTATATGGAAGCAGCAAGCCTGAAGTTGTATGAAATAGACCCATTAGGTCTAAAAAGTTGAATAGTATTCTAAGGAATTGAAACATTTGCAAGACTACACTGTCTCTCTATGAGATACCAAGTGGCTAAACACAGCACAAATGATAGATTTTATTTTTTAATAGAACAGGCTGTAGGTTCAATTCTTGAGTTGGACTGGTCTGACAAAAGATCCAGGAAGAAGAGAATTAGGTTTGTGCATTTTAGTTCAGAAGTAAGGACACCTTTCTCTGACATTACAAGCAATTGGAAGAGAAGTCTTCAGTCAGCACCTGCCCTTCAGGGTATACATGGGTTCCCATTAGCATTTTTATTAGGGTCCAGGGGCATGATGCAGGGCTTCTGTCTCTAGAAACTGTTCTAAGGACGCCCGAGTTCATATGGTTAATCACGTGGTTCAGTGTTCACTCAAGGTAGAGGAGGACAAACAAAACTTTTTATCCATATTTTATAAATTACTGAAATTCACTAGACCTCTGATGGCTTAGGCTCTCTTCCCTTACATGTGAAGGCAAAGATTATTATGGCATCTCTTTCCACTGGAAACAGTGGAAAAATTTTTAAGCTTTTGAGATGTGTAGCTACAAAGATAACATTTCTCTTGTTGGTCTGGTTTACTTTTTCTTAATATGTGCTGGTAGCTCTTGGTTATGTGTGGTAAGTGAAGCGTAACTATTTGGGGAGGATATAAAAATCCACTTTAGAAATACCTTGAAAATAACAGCTTTCTTGGTTGTTAAAAGTATAGAATACTGAGAAACAAATCTTGCAGAAAATCAGTAATTGTAGTTACAAGTTACTGCACAATTATAGCCACTGGAGGAAAAAAAATAAAAAGGAATTTACTCTGGAGTTAAGTATAGAATCAATAAATGTGTCTTTCATTCTTTTGTTTAAAATTGATGCTTCTGAAATAGGACATGAGAACATTTACCAAGCAGCGGTATGGCTTTGTTCTTAGGCCAACTCAGGTGGTACTTTTGTTCCTGATTGTGTTAAGGAAACCACTCTGCTGTCCCACCTGTTGTGCCCTACAAACTTCTGGATCCATCCTGGCGTTCAGTTCACTTGATTCCGTTTCCAGACTTAAGTTAAACCATCTCTGCCTCTCATTACTTACAGAGTAATCTAAAGTGGACAGAACTGTTGTTCAAAAGCAAGTCTGAAAATTGCAGCTAGGACAAGAACAGCATTCAGCTTTGTAGAAGCTATAGGGAAGTTCTAAGAACAAGGTTTTGAACTATTCATATCTTTGCACGACTGGCTCGTTAAGTAACTATATTAATTGTTTTAGTGGAAAGAAGCAAAGCCCGATGAGCTAATGGACTCCAAATTGAGATGTGTGTTTGAAATGCCCAACGAAAATGATAAACTGGTAAGTAAGAAAAGAGTAAGAAACTGTCATACACTGACTTATGATCTTACAGAAATTTGTTTTCAACTTTTTAGAATGTTTGATTTGATGGTTAAGTGGATCTTTAGAGTTTAAACCTGGTTAAATGGATGGGAGAGGTGTTTGGTATATAACTCTTCAGGCACATGTTTTCACTGGGCCCTGATATTCACGTGAAAACATTGTTTGATGGCTGCCTCTTGTAGCCATTCATATGTGCTATGCTATCGGTTCATGCAGCTGAGCTCCCTACTTCTAGTACATGGCAAAGGTACATGCTTAGAATTTGTACCTCTAGGTTTGCCTTTCCTGTCTTTCTGCCTTTTATGGAAACTAGTTTTAGGTACAGGTTATCTAGAAGGCTGAAGTAAGGTGAGGTAAGTCTTAACTCTGGTGTCTGAGAATCAGCTGAGATGAATCTTCAAGTAGAAGGCAGATTTAAGCATTTGACAAAATTATTTTTAATACAGTTTTTATTTACTGCTTCTACTACTAGTTTGGCAATTATGGAGAGAAACAACTCCAAATTACACTGTTGTCGATATGCATAATGATGTATGGGGTGATTTATATTTTATTTCAGTATGAATGCTGATGTGCAGTATGCATGGCTTCTGTGTTGCAGCACAAACAAGTCAGCGTTGTCCTTTACCTTAT
Source organism: Anas platyrhynchos (assembly GCF_047663525.1). Classification (NCBI taxonomy): domain Eukaryota; kingdom Metazoa; phylum Chordata; class Aves; order Anseriformes; family Anatidae; genus Anas; species Anas platyrhynchos. Next base: position 50,167,344 of record NC_092588.1, on the reverse strand, counting down.
AATTGCCATGCTAGCTTCATTTCAAATAGTTTGAACTATTGCCAAAAAATATTGTCCTTTCATTATTCATATTACTGATTTGCTTTAGCATTATAATGCTGTCAGATAAAAGCAGAGTCTTCAGTACCACATACAGGGAAAAGCAAATTGGATCATTTGCTTTTTAAAGTATGAAGTGCTTTTCAGTTTTAAAAATTCTCTTTCTAATTCAGCTGAATGAGAAAAGGAAGTACTGATTGGAAATTAATACATGCGCTGGGAATCCTAAATGCATCTTTTAAGGTAGTGGTACAGACAGGTAATCAGACCAAAAAATTAAAAAATCCCATTAGCTCTTTCATGCTTCTGACTTCAAACAAAATCAATTCCATTTGTGTAGGAGATGACAATTTCATTGTATATGGACTGAAGATGTCTGTTTTTATGTTGCCTGGTGTTTGGAATAATAGCTAACTGTCTGTTGTCCTGAAGCTTTGTGGAATATGGCTGAAATTCTTACACGTTACACATTTTACCCTCATTCTTCTGATTATTGAATCTTAATACTGTACATTCTTCTTTATTTACCTTTTATTTTTTTGGTGCTACTTTTAGCATTGTGAATTAGAGTGCTAATGCAGGATTTCTATAAACAACCTTATTCACTTTGTGGCTTTGGCTTTTTTAACTGTGCAGTCTGTAAGGTGTGTTGGGTGGAAGCAGCATGAATCCATGCATGTAAAATCTCATAATTTGTATGCATAAAGGATCTTCATGAAGTCTGCTGGCTGGCTAATAGTTGTATTTGCAACCATTCTTCTAATACAGTTTTTGGAGTGTAATGTGAGGGTAATACGGTCAGTATAATGGTCTTTTTTTTTTTTTTTTTTTTTTGGTAAAGATTAATTTGAGATGCAGGCTTTTATTCAGCTGCCTGTGTATGTGAAATGCTAAAACTGTAAATTTTAAGCATTAATTATCAAGGTACTTAGCTGGCTACCTTCCGTGTTTCTTACCCTCTTACTAAATTACATTCTAGATATAAGAAAATCACACTTGCTTTTAGTTTTACAGTAAAATGTGAGAGAAATGTAATGCTTTCTTACAGAACTAACTCCTTTTATATTTTCTTTAATACCTTTATAGTGTTGACTGTACCTAATCTTTATATTTTTCTGAGTAGCAGCATGGGGTTGCAAAACCTAATGCTTTACGAGTTGATTTAGTCACTCACTTAAGCCTTGCAATGAGAAATGTGCCAAGACCTGAGGGCAAGGCTCACATACCACCTCAGGATGCAAGTACTTCAGTCAGCAACCTCTTTCTTCAGATGCCTACAAGTCATAGCCAGAAGATAGACATGAAGGAACCAGTCACTGAGGTCAGGCAGCAAAGGAGGTTTGCTCCAGGGAGATAAGTCTTAGGTCTCTATTGATGTTTCAGTACTACTAAAGGAGTTCAGTTTAGCTAGTGAGCCAGAGAAAAAAGCGATACATCTTTCTCTGTTTACTCGTGATACAAGTATGCTGGTCTTTCTAAATCTAGTTAGGATTACCTGTGTAGAATAGCAGGATTTGGCATTTTGCATTGCAAAAGATGTAAAATGAAAGTAGATGCTGTAGCCCGAATAATTGCTGTTCGTATAGGAACTAAAGAGAATCTTGGAAATCAGATTTTTTTTAAGTTGTTTTGTTTGTACATAGATACGTTACTTTTTACTAGGTTTTCTGTTATATTCAGAGTGGGCTGCTTCACATGCAGTGCAGTGGTGGTCTAAGTGACATAGCTGTATAGCCAATCAAGTAAAAATAGAGAAGCTTGAATGTACTGCCATGGGAATGGTGTTTTTTTGTGAATGGTAACCTGAGCTATACAGTTGAATCCATTCTGTTGTTACTGACTACTGAAGATCACTGTCTGTCTTGAGCAGAGCTGTGGGAACTTTTATTTTTATTTTTATTTATGGCTTTCTGGCAGCTTTTTGTGCTACTCTTTACTTGTGTCCAAAATTAGTATTGCATATTGCAGAGATGCTCTGAAACTTAGATGCCATGTTTGCACAAAACTTGAATTTCTCTCTAGTAAGAGGTTCTCAAAATGCAAAATATCTCAGCCGTACATTATGTTAGTTGTAATACAACCTGTTTTCTTTCTACTTTGTTCTTACTATTGCAGCTTTAATTGTTTCCTTTTTGAATAAGATAGGTCCTTCCAACTGGACTAATTCTTCAAGCATCGTGTAGGCCAACTGCTTGAGCACTTAGGGCTAACCAAAAGTTAAAGCGTATTACTGAGGGCATAGTCCACATGGCTCTTGATCACTGACAGGCACAGGGCATCAACCATGTTGATAAGAAGCCTGTGTCAGTGTTTAACCACCTTCACAGTAAAGAAGTTTTTCCCAGTGTGTAATCTGAACCTCAGTGCAGCTTTGTGCTGTTCCTGCATGTCCTTTTCTGCTTATTTTTTTTCTGTCAAGTTCAAATGCTGCGTGATATATCTTATGCCATCTTTTGCATGCCTACTGGGTCGGTGTGAAGCAGCTGAAGTATTTGTTTTTGTCCCAGTGGCATTTAGTACCAGATGTAAAAAGTTCAGTCTTGTCTTGCTTTCCAATACTTGTGCTAACTGGAATTGAACCAGTAAAAAAAGTCTTTTATTCAGATCATTTTAAGTATAGACTCAATAGAACTATATTAATAGCTGGGTTGTTCCAGTTTTAAGCTGTGGGTAATTTTTCTCTAGATAAGTAAAATTCTCAAGTCGTTCTTAATATTTGTAGAATGATATAGATGCAAGCAAACCCGCTCCAGTACAGAATGCATCTAAGCAGGATGGACCGATGCCAAAACCACATAGTGTTTCACTTAACGATACTGAAACAAGGAAGCTAGTGGAGGAGTGCAAACGACTTCAAGCAGAGGTTATGAAGCTGTCGGAAGAAAATCGGCACCTGAGAGTAAGTTTTGCTTCCATGTTTGCGTTGAAGTGGCTTCGCTCTTCTTGAGTGAAAAGTCTGGCTTGTGATTAGGCTTAGAAATGCGTGTTTCAGAAAGTAGCTGCAGTTGTTGGGATGTCAAGATTGATTCGCAATGTAATTTTACTGTCCTGTTCACTGTGTATTTTATACTTCTCAGTTGTTGGGTCTTTGGGATTGTCATGGATGAGATACGGAAGCTACACCATTTTCTTCAAAGAAATGCAGTAAATATAGGCTCATTGAAGGTGGTTTTAGTTACTTTCTGTATCTCTTAATTTAGATTTAATAATGAATTTTAAATAAAAGCATATTATTATTCATTCTTAAGAATGAGTAAACGAGATCCAAAATGGTAACTCTGTTGCACATTGTTAGTGAACAAGGACAACTGGTTGGCCAGAGGAGGTAAGCAAACAACACTTTGTAGTACCTTTATGGAAAGGTACCCTTTCAATAATCTGTAACTAATTGATAAGTGGTTCTTACATGACTGTTCTGTCTGTTTGCTTTTGGGTATCTAAAAAATTCATTGGCAGCAGTAGCCTTTTAAAGAACTCATAAATAATGATGTTTCTACACCTGTAACTGCTGATATGGGACAATTTGGAAACATAAGACAAACAGAAGATGATTCTCCTTAACAATAAGGAATTACTGCTGTTTAATTCTTACATAGTAAGCAAAAGATGGATACTTCAGAGTCCGTCTTTTCAAAATCTTAAGCAAAGCACTGGATTGCCTATCCTTATTCAAAATGTTCTGGTTTGCTGTGTTCAGATCCTGGCTTTTGGTATGATATAATATTATTTTTCAAATTATTTTCTTTATTGAAATGTTCACCAGTAGATTTGGCTTTTGAGTTAGGTTTTATGTAATTGTAAAGAAGATGTCTTCATAATTTTCTTCCATCTGTGTTTTTGTTTTTCTCCCCCCTTCAGGATGAAGGCTTGAGGCTCAGAAAGGTAGCACACTCGGATAAATCTGGATCACCCACAGCTTTGGCTCTCAGAGATAATGGCTCTAATTCTCTTCCATCACTTCTTGTTGTAATTGCAGCCATCTTCATTGGATTCTTTCTAGGGAAATTCATCTTGTAGAAAGAATGAGTGAGAGAAGCATGCATGCAAAATGCAGCTTCTTTTTTTTTTTTTTTTTCTTGGCCAGAAAAAAAAGATTTGTTTACCTACCACTTCATTGGTAGTATGGCCCAAGTGACCATTTTTGTGTACAGCATCATAACAGGCTTTGCCTTTAATGATCTCGCACGGTTAGAAAACACAATCTAAAAAGACAAACTGTTCGGCTACTGGACAAAATTGTACATTAAGTCATCAATAGCAAGTGTCAGTTGCACAGTCAGTCCTTTATGAAAATTCATAAATAAAGAATTGTTCTTTCTTTCTGTGGTTTTAATAAGAGTTCAAAAATTGTTCAGAGTCTTGTAAATGTTATTTTAATAATCCTTAAAAATTTTATCTGTTGCTGTTACCTCTTGAAAAAATGATTTATTAGATTGCTAATCCCACTCATTCAGGAATATGACAAGAGGTATTCTGGGGGAAATGGTGCCTCTTACTGTGTAAATTTTCTCCTTACATTACTTTGCTAATACCATGGCAGAATTTCTTTCTTATCCCTCATGAGGCATTGTTGAGAGTTCTTCGTCCTTACAATCCTGTCCCATAATATTTAACATTACAAAAGAAATAAAATTGTTAACAGATTTTCTGCTGGGTAGCCTGTTTGTGTGTGTCGTACTTTTAGAAGGGATTCCTAACAAGTTCATTGTTCATGGCAATTTGCTGCTTGTAACAAATGGCTATTTTGAAGTTTATTTGCATAAGTCTCTGGCTTAGACTGTTGTTATTGAAGCTTGGAGGAAGAAAAAAAAAAAAGGGGGGTTCCATTCTGTTTGTTTAAAAAAAAAACAACTGTTTTCTGGCTGCTTTCAGCTATAGAGGGGATAATTGTCAAACTCGTTTTGGGACAGAATAATTTGGATATCCAGCAGGTACAAATACCAGACTCGAATGTTTTCGATATATTAAGAATTAGCTTGCATTGTGCGGAAGTGTAATAATCAACCTTTTGTTCCATCTTTGGATCTTTTGGGTGTCTTCCAAGAGTCAACATTTTTCTCCTTTGATTTCCATAAAGGTACTTAATTCACATATACCAAATTATGTTTTGTAGTTCCGTTTTAGCCGATGCTCAAAAACGCGATTTGGATGATTGAGACACCCATAATGAATTCCATGATGCGGAAGAGTTGATATTTGCTGAGTGAGTCTTAGTTGCTCACGTGTTGAAAATGAAAGTCATTTTTATGCAGCTCTTGGCAGACCTACCTGTGTTAACCATATATATAGCTAAGTTTCAATGAATGCGTTTTTGGGGGTCTAAAATGCTTCCCTGCACTTAATCTCATGTCTTGCCTCATCTCTGAATATCATAAAAACAAACAGTAGTAATGGAACAAAATATTATCTGTACTTTTGACTAAGCTTAATCCAATACAGGGAATTACTTGTAAACTGAAAAATTATGGAAGGGATATACTCCTGTAAGTGAAATTGTGTATGCTTTTGGACAGCTTGACTTGATGTGGTGCAGCTAAGTATGTTAGACCTTGGTATATGCACACGTTGTGTAGATGAGAAAAATGTTCTAGAGAAGATGTACATTATCTTGGTTGCCTTTGATTTCTAGTGATTTTTTTTTAAAGAAAACTATAATTACATCATGTTCTGTTATTGTTCTCTGTGATAAACTTTTTATAAAATTTTGCATATGTGCAAGGAAGATGAAGAAAATACAAAAAAACTGCTTATTTTCATTTAAGCATGCGAGCACAGGTGTTTCCAATTACTTGTTCCAGTGTCTGCATTCAAGTTGCCTTCCATCCCAGTGACTGGAAACGTTCTGTTAAGGTCTTGATTATTTTGGTTCCGCTGGTTCAGAATGGTGTAATTCTCCCAATTTTTTCTCGAACAGAACATTAACGCATCAAACTTCCATAGCCTGTTCCAAAGTGATTATGTGGAAAATAATGAAGGCAATAAGTGTGCAGGATGTAGTTTGCTTGAGACAGAGCAGTTAATCCTGCACTGAAGGAAAAAAAAAATATCCCCTGGAAGATCTTAAAATGTTTACAGCATATTGTACAGAGGTTTTCAAGGGTAGCTAGCACTTTCAGGACTTGAAGATAGAAAAAGGAGTCATTGCTCAATGTGGCTGACTCAGGTTTTGATGTCTGGCCGCAGTGAAAAGGAAAAAAACTAGATAAAATTGGATTGAAATAAATTCTCTCCATAAATACTGAACAGGTGGTTGTAAAAATTGGTCGTCGTTTGAGTGATGTCTTCAAAGTGAAAGTGTGCAGCAGTCTCGTAACCAGTGTGCTTACTAATGGTATAAGGAGACTGTCTTGGTTTCCAGTAATCCCTTCATAGCTGTATATAAAATGTAATGCTACAACTTTTTTGCTCTCAGGAGTCACTTTGGATGAGATCAACTGTATTCAGTGAATTATGTAATATGGATTAAATTGTTTGTCTTTGTTCCTGAAATGGTTAGAACTTCTTGCTTTGTCTGCCTGCTTACTCGTGTATGTAAGCATGGGGAAATACAGCCTCCGCTGCTCCTAGTGATAAGATCAGATGGCAATGCCCATGAAGTCATGTGAGGCTACATGTGTAACTTCAGTTAAATATGCATCACAAGTCCCATTTTGATTTCTCAAAAGGACAAGATGGAACAAGTATACAGTATCAAAGCGTTACTTTAAAAGTTTGTCTGAATATATCACTTTACAAAAGGGTAGTGTGATGGTTCAGGTGAAAAAAAAAAAAGCCTTGTTAAATAGAAAATATAGCTTCTGTAGTAATTCTGGACACCAAATTTAACCCACATTTTAAAATCCATATATGTATATGAAGTTCATTTAAAAAAGTTATTTGCATCAACGCACAATTTATTTGTGCCGTTCTACTCATTCTTGAAAAGCTGTTGACAAACTGTTGTCCAGGCTTGCATGTCTCTGCTGCTATGATTGAAACCGACTTATATATGAGAAGCAACCAAACACTAGCTTGAAAGTTCATTATCCTCTCGGGAGGAGAAGGGGTGGAGGGAGGAGGTGGAAGATGACATCTTGCCAAAGGGGGAAAAGACAAAGTCAATAAGTAAAGCTTATTTTTCAGGCCTTCCTCAAAGATATTAAAAGCTGAAGTGTTAATAAACCATTGAAAATGTAGTAGTGTCCTTTTTTTTTTTTTTTAATTTTGAAACTTCTCCTGAATATTTATGTTCTGTAGACTTTAGGATGCTGATAGGTGTATCTAGGTCCCTGAAGGTGGCGTAACTGCCCTGCTGCTTGGTACTGCTAGTTAGTAGCAGGGAGCTGGCTTGGATGAAGATTTGCTGCTGGAGAGAAGAGCAGGTGCTTGAATCCACCCAGCACTGGGGATGCTGATGACCTGCCACATTTACAATAATCATGTCAAAGAGTTTTTCTTTTTCAGTCTGGAGTCCCAAATGTTTATGGTTGAACAGACTTTCTGGGGCAAACTCTGGCAAAAGATGTAATGAGACCTCTGTGTTACAGAGCAGCCCTAATAAACACTAATATTAAAATGTCCTGCTCTTTGTGTTTACAGGTGGGATAAAATTCTGCACTTTGCCTTTTTAGCCATGTTTCTGTGATTGTTGTACTTCACTGCTTTGCTTTCTGCGCTGGTTCCTGGTGAGTGCCTTTATGGGGCCGTGTGCTGGAAGCTCCTTGGGTAGCACAGATGGCTGCTGCCCCAGAGACTGGCAGCGTTACTTTGGTGGCATGCTTAAATGTTGGCCGAGATGGGGTGTTCAGTACAGAAGTCTGTCTTTTCAAGGGATTGGGCTCCTGTTGGAAGGGTTGAAACTAATGACAAACGAGACTGATCTCTTTCTTTCCTGTCTGAACTTCTTTTCCAGGGCTCTCAAGTAGAGTAACCAAGCATATCACTGGAGTTGGTCTGCTGTGTTTTTGGTCTCGGGTGCAGGGTGTGGGTGCTTAAGTAAATTTGCTAAGAGATTTGCATGGGCAGCGATAGTGTTGTCGTTTTAAATTTTTTTTTTGCCTTTAAATGACAAATGGCGAAGTAGAAATGAGGTCTTGTACAAAAGCTACACGATTTTTGTCTTTTATCTACTTTCTCAGTGCTGCTAGATACAAGTACTTCTTCCTCTCTTGCTGTGATGAGGGTTTGCGTGTTTGTGCAGTGAACCAGATTTGGGAAGCGATTTGGATGAAATCAGATTTTTCATCTTGGGCAAGTTGTGTTTAATTTCAATTGTATAAGCATCTTCCACCATGTTAGAGTGCCGTTTTATCTAAAGCTTCGTACCAGTTTATGTAACGCTGATAACACTGCCATTAGGTATTGAATCCCTGTTTATACAGTAGCTACTTCTGTTGCTGGCAGCAGTGGAATGCTGTTCATCCCCTCCCTTCCCTTCAGAAAAGTTTTAAAGGGTGTTACGGTATCCAGGCGCAGTGGCATGAGACAGACAGCTATGATTATAGCTAAGAAGGCTGAGCTCAGACACTTGAAATAAATGAAAAATTAATTGAAAGGTGACAGAGTTATTAATTCTTACCTTCTAAACTTGTGTATAATAAACGTCACACTGCTTTTTTTTCTTACCCTGAATATCATCCAGGTTTTCCAAAAAGGAAAAAAAAAGTCGTAGTCTTGACATAACTTTCAGGATGTTCTTTAAAACATATCTTTCTACTGATGTTCATGCAGATTTAAGTGCTTAGGTGAATTCAGAGATACTCCCTGGTGATCAGTGCCTTTCCAGTTCTCAGAGTGGTTGGTAACAGCAGTCTTCATGAGTCTCTGTCTGCCTTGTAAAGATGGCTTATCCTGGGTGTAGAGATTGGGAAACGGAGGCACAAGTGTTGGGACAAACTACTGGGAAGAGATGAATTGGGCGCAACCGCTGTTCCCTAGCATACTCTCCATCTTGGTTCTTGTAATAATTTTTTTTTCCCCTGGGTTTCCAAAATGCTGTTTTATATTGCTTAGAGGTGTTTCTCAGGCTTTTAAAGCATCTTCTCAAAGACATAGCTGTTGCCTTTCTCTTCCTGAAGCTGAGTGTTAAACAGGAAGGGAATGTGGTTGTTAGGTGTTAACCAGTGGGTTGTGTTCACCCGAATTACAGCCCAAACTCTACTAAAAGGCATTAGCCAGGAAAAAAACAATCCAAAAACCACCAAAACAAACCCTAAAACAACAAAAAAAAACAAACCACTGTCACCAGTGAAAACACCCAAATCACTTGGGCACGTGTTGTTGGCAGTATTAGAACATGGAAGCGTTTGTGTAGCACAAGTATTTGTGGAGCCAGAACTGTTTGTACTTTCCAAGGAAAAGAAAACAAACACTCCTGAACCTATACAACAACCATGGTGGTGGTGGTATGTATTGCTCTACATGCCCAGGGGAGTGGCAAAACATTTCTCCATTGCCTTGTTGATAGCCCAAACTGTGCAACCGTGGGTTTTGGAGTCAATTCCTCAGAAGGCTGGTTTAAAGAGTAGTGATGTCGATAATCTACTGATTGCCTTGATTTACAAACATGATGCTTTGTTTCTTGATGTTTGAGAGATGTTTAAATCATCATATGGGACAGTAGTTACAGAACTGTGCTTTGGAAAGGCTCAGGAGGGAAGTCCATAGAAAAGTCTTGAACCCTGGGTCAAGCTCTGGAGCTCTAATCTGAGCTGCTAGAGTGCAGCTTTGATTAAGTGAGTGGTTTGTAGAAGGTGAAAGCTCATACAGCAGCTTATGTTCCCCCCAAACATCTGCTAGAAACTCCTGTGGTGTTCTTCGGGATCAGTGATCTTCAGGGATTTCTTGCCATCCTAAGGCTGTTAAGCCTAAAGCAGCGATGAATCCTGTAAACAGGAGAACTCCAGGAGAGAGATTCTCATTGTATTCATGCCTGGGATTCCTTCAGCTTGATGGCACTGCTTTCAGACTTCAGTTTCTTCCATAATACCTTGAAATACTTCAGCCCTATGGCCTCTTTATTTCACGTCCCAGCTTCGAGAAAATCAGAACAGATTGCTTTTTCTGATTAGGGAAAATTATCTCCTCATCCTGCCTCCACAGGAACCAGATTACAATGGCAAAGGAAGGTCAGAGCATTTGCGGAGAAACTTATTCCTTAAAGAGACAAAGTTTATGTGATTGAAGCATCTTTGGGCTGCTGCTTCCTGCGCGAACCTGAAATCTAATTCAAGATGCGTTGGATAGCTTGATGTTGCACAGATACCAGCTATCTCTGATTACAGGGCAATTAGAGCTGAGGTGAAAGACCTTGAGTTTGGTGCTCCCATCAAGGGCAAGCCTGCATGGTGAGCTGAAAAGCCAGGTGGTGCTTGTGTGCTTGCCAGGCTGTCAGCACAGGCACAGATCCTCGGCGGCTGCAGCCCAGCACTTGGGAGCAGCATGGGTGGAAGAGGAGTGTACTGCAAGAGAGAGTGGTTGAGAGTCCACTTCTAGAGCTATGCAGGAGTTGCATTTGTGGAACAAGAGAGAATAGAAATGAAGCAGCTAATCCCAGGTAACAATTTTTCACAACACAGCTCACAGTGTACACACAGGGACCTCTCCAGCTCCTTGGCTCCTGCGATGAGCGCGGTGGCGAGCTGAGCTCTCTGGGTGCTGTATGCATGCAGCGTGGTAGGTGAGTCCCACACAACATTGACTGTGTTAGCACACTGTGTTAACCTGTTAGCATGGGTATTGTGGTTATTCAAAACCCTGGTGTATGTTTGTGTACGTGTTTACATCGGTGTGCACACACCTTTCAGGGTGCCTGCCTGCTACTGTGCAAGCTGGTGGTTACAGCAGTCTGGGTTGCCGTGGGACTCTGTCATTGTGCCAGCTTTGTAGCTGCCTCAGTTACTGCTATGGATGCATTTTCCTCCTTTTAACAGTTTCTATTTTTTTTTTTTTTTTTTTTTGAGCTAATTTACAATTGCTAGTTTTAAGGGCAGCTGGGTGGGGAAACACTTCCTTCTTGCCAAATGGGAGCTACCTTGTCCCCTTCCCAAATGCACTTTGAGACCTATAAGGAGGAACGGGAGGCTTACATGAGAGGATGAGCAAGGTGGACTTCCAACATCCAGAAGTGTTTGCTAATGGTTTTGTGGAAGGCTGAGATATCAATTGTCAATGCAAAAGCTGTTCTTATTCTCTGGGAAATTCTCCCAGTTTTGCAGTCTCCTCTATGTTCCCCTTCACGTAGCTATGCATTTGTTACAGTCATGGCTATCTCCTTGCCCTGCTTGGAATCATGGACATTAAAGCACTTGCTTTTATAATAAATTGGGTAGGCCAATAATAGTTTAAGGTTTAAAATGGAGCATCTGTTAAAATTCAGTATATTTTTTTAGCATATATAGTGTATTTGTGAGTTTATGTAGCTCTTAAAGTAGTTCTAGTGAATGTGTGATATTAGTCATTAAAAATTCTGGTAATTCCAGGAGTAACGTAGATATGAGTTGTGTATGTACATGTATATGCATGAATATACACATTCATTTTACAGTTGTCTTATATACATTTTTGGATAGATGGGGATACGTTGAAGCAGTATTTGCAATTTAGTGATGGTGTTTTCCTTTTAGCATTTATTCAAAACAAAACGTGCAGAAGTGGTTGGTGCAGCTTAAAACATGCAAGCATTTCCCCGCTATCCCATATGGATTGTAGAGAAGGGTTTCCTTTACTTTATGTCATGTAGGTTCAATGAGTTTCTTGCCCTGATCGTATAGCACCAGGCACGCAGGCGGCTGCAGGGGCAAAGCTTCATTTTGGCACTTCGTAACTCTTGAAAGTGTAACTTCCGAGATCCCATGAAGGCTGGTGCCACTCCAGTGCCAGTCTTAGAACGTGACTGTGCTTTAAAAATGACTGCCCTCGAGTATTTTTGACACCTTGCAATTATTTTCGTTTAATTGCTTCTCTGCCTCCTCGCCCATCAATCACGGCGTGCCGCTGGTAAGGTCTCTGCAGTGGGCGGGTCGTTTTTTTTTTTCGGGAAAATTGGCAGGAGAATGAATGCTCAGCAAGTTGCCGCCACCAGATGGCAATGTTTTCTTATCCCTAGCTACTCCTGAAAAAAGTGGAGGCTGCCTCCTACACGATCGTCCCTAAAGCCCCTGGCACACCAGTGTCGTGTGGTGTGGTTGTTTGCAGCAGTGCCTTACAGTTAATACAGATAATGTCTTTGTTGTCTTCATCATCTCCAGGTTCTTCCGTCTTTAGGGTGCTAAGAGAAATGTGAGCTGGTAGTTGGACATTTAATTAAGGAAATCCATCAGGTGTCTGTCTGTCTAGGCAGCTTCTGTCTCCTGACCAGAAGATGGCCTGAGCCCGTGCTTTTTCTGTGGATGGAGTTGCAGAGTTAGCAGCACAGTTAGACCAGATCTCAATCCTAACAACTCCAAGTGCAACCTCTTTCTTCACGTGAAGGCAGTACTACCTTGGGCATTTCTGTTTCTCATTTTCCAATGGACTGTCTTGGAAAGGACTGATGCCTTTCCCTTGGGAAAGGGCTGTTAGGAGCAGTGTCTGCCTGCTCTGAGGCAGTGAGCACAGGCAGTTCCCGTCGCTGGTAGAGCAAATTAATTCATTATTGGCTTGGCTTGGTACCTCCATAGCTGGAGTCCATCTCAGGGACTGGTCTGGAGCAGACTTGCAAAGACCAAAGGCTGGGGAGGAGTTTGGATAATTGCTCAGGCCAACAGCACTGCTGCTTTAGCTGTTGAAGGCACTTGTGGTTTGATTCCTCACAACCATATTTATTTCTGAGTAGAGATTTTTTAAATTTCCTTACTATTATTTATTGGTGGCAGGAAATAATAATTAGAAAAATCAACACTGATAGTGCTAGAGAGAAGATTAGCATGAAAAACATCTTGGAAAATCCTTCTAAGAGGAATAAAAAGGAAAATTAAACAATAAAATTCAGAGTTAGTGGTGCTGGTTTTTATTACCTAGCCTTCCTTTTTGTGTCAGGAGGGGTAAATTATGCCACGTGGAATATACTTATGCCTGAATTCATCCATGCCCACAGCTTTGTGTGGAAAGGGTGGCCACTTCTTTCAGACTGTGGCTACTGCATTTGGAGCGCCTTGTAATTTAGGGCATGCTTCCTGAAAATCAAGCTCATCTTGCAGAGATCTGCTGTCACGTTTCCAAAAATCCTGAGTCACTTCTGAAAACTCAGAAATCGATCTAATGCAAAGCTTTTGAAGCTGGTGGTGGAAGTCTCATTGACTTCATTTCGCCTCTTCTCTTTGTGCGAGCGAGGGAGTAATGAAACTGCACAGCATTGAAGAAAGATGCTTTTGTTACCCTGTGGCTTGCTTTGCATTCTCAGTTCATTTTGGGTTTCTGTAAGAAAAGCGTCCTTTCTACTCCCTGCTCCTTCCCCCAGGCTGTACCCTTAGAGCAAGTGAGATGCAATAGCAGAATAGCAATGCCGTTTCATCTGATTGCAGTTCATTTATGAAAAAATATTTTCTTTCTGTGGAAACCACACCCTTTGTACTGACACGCAGCTGCTCCGACCGTGCTAACCTTGCAAGCCAACCCCAGCATTGCTTGTGGTGTGCTTCCAGCCTGCATTGCGGCTCGTTTTCTTCAGGGAACCTAAAGATGTGCTGCGAAGCCCAAATCACCCCTGCTGCATTCAGCAGAGCTTTGTCTAGCGTTGTGTTCCCAAGTAAATGATATTTTCTTACAGGTGGTAAGAAATGAACTTTTCTGTGAACAAGTCACTCAACAGGGATTTTGGTTATCACTTCGAGACGTGCATCACTCTATACAGGTGGTGAGTCAACAGGAAACTAATGTGTAGGGTGCAAAGAAATTTTTTCTTTTTCTTTTTAGTTATTTTTTTTATTTCAATCAATAGTTCAACAAGTGCTTAAACTTCCCCGGCAGTTTAATCTGGAACATCTAGTTGAGAAGAAAAATATCTTCAATAGCTTTACAAAAATAAAGAGATTTTCTTTTCTTTCTTTTTAAAACCTGCACTTTAAGCAAGCACACTCCAACTCAAGCAAGACAGACACTGCATCTTAAAACATGGACCTCTGGTCTTACAAATGACATTCTACCCCAAGGCAGCAGGCACAGTACGTAAACGGTATAGAAACAGAGCAGGAACAACTGTTACAGCTTTCTGATTCTTTTTTTTTTTTTTTTTTTTTTTTTTTTATAATCTTTTTTGACAGCATGTATTAAAAAGCAAAGTTGCCCAAGAGATTCTTCAGATTACCATTTCTTCTGGCAGGTGGCTCCTCCACCAGAATATTACAGGGGTGACAAGTGGAAACCTTTCACCTCTTCTGGCAACCCTGGCAGTTACTGAAGATGCCCAAATTAATTGTTTCCCTCATTAATGCTTCTGAGCTTCGGTATGGGACAAACAGCTCAGCTTGTAGGTCTTCCACTGCTAAGCCACGTGCGGCTCAGCTCCTTTAGCAGTCAGGGCTGCCAGCACATGAGGTCAGGCAGGAGAAACAAAATGAATGGAGTATATTGTCACAGATGTGTGTGGGGCCGTGCAACAGTAAATTTAGCGCCTGATGAGATGAGGAGATCAAGGGAGCCCAGCTCCTAGTCCTGGGCCTGTAACGTAGGAGAACCCTTGCAGGGCACGTGGGTTGACAAATAACACACACACTCTGAAGGCTGACTTATCTGTGTCCAACTTGGCTTCTGTTGGCTAATAGGAAAATAAAGGAAAAATATGTAGGCACAAGGAGGGAAGCTGGTGCTGCAGCGTGTGCTAAAAACCCAGATCATAAAATCATAAAATTATGTTTCAAGTCAACAATACAAATAAACCAGAAGAACCATAATATACCAGAACCAAAATAAACCAGAAGCAGATTTTTTTTTTTTTTTTTTTGGGGGGGGGGGTAATGCATCACAAAGGTCTCTTTCTAGCATTTCCTTGATAACCATCTCTGGGTGATAGGGGGAAAAAAAGGCACTTCTCATTTGGTTTGTACGTTGTGTCACGTTTGCGTTTAGTGTAGCCCTATGTCTTGGCAAAGCTAGGTTGGTGCAAGTCTGTGATTCACAATAAGGATTTAACTGGAGGTTTAGGTTTGGATGTGCTTTTTAGAGGTAAGAACTGGACAGGTCTTTCTCTTGAAACTGTTGTAATACTTCTGACGTTAAAGCAGTTTATGGAGGAGCCACAACACAGTCATAAATTGCGGCTCCTTGCCCTGGTGAATGTGGAGCATCGTGCTGCGGAGTGGCTCTTGCTGTTGGGTTCAATCCTGCGTATCAAGGATGGGCAGATTTCAGCTGGGACTCATGTTTGTGTGGGCCTTGCGTAGGGAGGGGTGTGAGGGTCTAACAGCTCCCAGCCATCTGTATTTTTCCGGAGATGAGATCGCCTAATGTGGTGAAAGAAGCTTGTTTTCTGTGGTGTAAGGGACATCACACCATACACATCCTTATAAATAGAAACTAACACGAGCTCACTCATGCACCTATGTCTTAAACAGAAGTTGGGGACTAAGCTACTATTTGAAGGAACTTGTCTGAAATCCTGTAATATCTCAACAACTCATTTGGAAACATGCTGGTGTACATTTGCTGAATAGAAAACTTGAGGTCTAGCTGGAGAAAACCAAACTCCTATCTGGTTTTGAGGTTCTCTTTCAGAGACTTCACATCCCTTTCTGGACCTTCTGGTTAAAGCTGTGCTCCTGATGCCTCTATGCTAACGACCATCCAGAACTTTTCAAGGTTTGATGGTGTGGAGCAGTAAACTATTAAGAAATGCTGAGCAGAGCAGCTGCTGTTCTCAGGGCTCGGTTTATCACGGTGAGCTGGCTTTCAGCTCCTCCCAGCGAGCTGAAGGAGGATCTGGTACCAGGTGAATGGCTGAGTGCTTTCTCTGTTGGCTACTGAGTCACCCTGAGCTCTGTTCCTGCCTCTTGAGCTATTTATGGGTTTTCTGTGACATTTCATGTCTGGGGAAAAATGTGAAAGGTGTGATGTGGTAATGAGAGCCTGTGGTTGTTTCTTCTCCATCTTCCTCTGGCTGTCTCAAAAACAGGTGAACTGATTTCTTTATCACTCAGGGAATTCACGTCAAAGGCTGAAACCAGCTTGGAGCAAGCTGTCAAGAAGGCACAAACGTTGAGGAGGTAGGGAGCCTGAGTACAGCCATTTGCTACTTGGATGGCTTTTTCCTGCTTGCTTTGCTAGGAAGGTCCACGCTATCGCTGTTATTTCAAAGCATTCTTTTGCTGTAGCACACGGTATGGATGCTCACCTGTGCTGATGAAACACAGTGACCTTACTCCTTGTGTTGCTCTCACAGGTTCCCCACGTGAGCCAGAGCACGTGTGTATATCAGTAAAGGCCTCAAGGCTGAGCTGCGCCCTCAGCTTCCTCCCCAATAGAACTGGGGATCATGGTTCATCCGTGAGCTGTACCTCCTTGCTGGCCTTAAATATCTCCCCCACCCTCTCTGCTTCCATCCATGTCAGTGTGTGTACACAATAAGGTATTTGCCAGAGGGAGAAAATCCGAAGGTTTCCAGAGCAGGTGTTGTTGAGGGAAGCTCTCTGAGGGCTCTGCCTCTCCCACTTTCCCAGCAGTGTCTCCCCATACCAGTGTGGGTGCAAGCTCAGTGAAACCACGCTGTGCGTTGGGATCCTCCAGCAAGGAGAAAAGGGAGGAGGCGGCAGTGTTACAACATCCAAGCTACAACTACTGCACGTGGAGTACACGAGGCCTCATGAACACGGGAACAGAACAAGTCATTTCAGGCTTCCATCAGCAACTCACCTGGGCTTTGTGTATCTGACAGAAATAAAAATGCTTTTTCTGTCTGGCTTTAGGGGGCTGTGATTGTAACTATTTACTTGATTCAGAGGGAGGTCCTGAAGCAATTACATAGCTAACGAAATCAATGAGAAAATGTTAAGCCACTGGTTATTTTTACAACTTAATAGTTGTAAAAGGAAGTTGTAAAATACTTGTAAAAAAAAAAATAGTTGTAAAAGGAATTACAACTTAGTAGTTGTAAAAATAGTTTAAATTATTTGGAATATTTTTTTTTTACTTGAAGATATCAACCATTTACCACTGCCTCAATGGAGGGCTGTTGATTTGCTGTTTCTGTTGAGCTGTGAGATAAGGGCTAGATAAATCCTTGTAGGTTTTCTTCTTATATACATATCTACACCCGAGTCCTGAAGTCAGAGGGGGAAGCCACTGTCACAGTATTAACACTACACCGAGTTGTTCCCCAGACTTAAATTCTGATGAGAAACTGAGCGTTGGGCTGAGAAAGTACCACAATGGTAAAACGGCAGAGACAACTGAAGCAGGATTGTAATGTTCACCCCAGCAGTTTAAAAAAAAATAATAATAAAAAGGAGACCCTATCCCTCCCCCCCCAGAAGTCTGCAGTCCTAAAGTGCAATTACTTTTGTGCAGTCATGTCAGGCCAGGGATCAGACTGGATGAAGTTCAAAGCACAAGAAACATCAAATGAGTGCTGTTTGTGATTCGAGGAGGGGGGGAAATAAGGAAAAGAACAACAGTTCTCAGGCATTCAAGTGCATCAAGAAAATAAACGTCCCTTTCTTTCTGAAGAAAAACAACCCTCAGTCTTGTGGAATCCTGGCTTTGTAGTCATGAAAAATAGTTCTTTTTTTTTTTTTCACTTCTAGCTGAGAATGTCCCAATATGTCACAGTACAAATAAACAACACCAAAGCAAGAGCTGGGGCGCTGGGATGTTTTGCCAGTGCCCTGCTGCTATACAGACGTATTTTATTTTCCTCTGGTGACTCCTCAGATCTGGGCACGGACGAAGCGCACTGAATTAAAGGCATCTGGTAGGACGTGGCTCTCTTTTCTGGTCGGTCGGGGCTGGACCCGTCGCTGGGCCTCTGGCCGTTGTAGAGCAAGTACCTGCCCCTGGCGTCCTGTTCCATCTTGAAGATTTCGTACTCGGTGTGCGGCAGGCGGATGCCGAGCGCGATGCAGCCGTTGGTGTGGGTGACGTCTTGCTGGACCCCGACTTGCCAGGAGCCCTGTGCCCCGCACTCGTTCCCGTTGAAGACATTGAGCAGAGAGGCTGTGGATACGTCCATGGGCGTCACCTTCATGTGGTTTACTGTGAACGAGGAAGAGAGGGGGTATTAGCAGAGGGGCAAAGGCAACGTGCTGCTTGGGGTGTACCCAAGAAATCATCACTGAAATAGGGGTTCACCCTTCGATCTGCCCATACGGGGCAGCACCATGTCCTTTGCAGGCAGGACCATAGCATTTGATGAAAAATGCACAGTAAAATCAGTGAGGGAAGAAAACTGGAAAATGCTTTTGAAACTCTTTTACTTCTGTATGTTATCTCTGCTGCTAGCAATGTCACAAAGGTTCAAGTGAGGCATGTTGCCAAATGGGTTTAGCGGCTATGGGGACAAGGTTATTTTAAATATGTCTCTTGTGTAGGTGCTGGTGCTTCCTGAATTTGCTTAAGGATGTCTTTTAATCTAACCAATGGGAATTACAGCAGCTCTGAATCACTTTGTTCTTTCTTAAATCATTTTTTTTATACTGTAGGTGTGGCCAGGAAATCTATTTGCATCATTTTACACTTTTGATATAACTGCTTTGTGTACTGAACACACACACACACACATGTTCAGTTGAAGAAAACCTGATGGCCGCATATCTCAGTCAGAGATTGAGCAGAACTTTACATAAATTCCAGGCAATCCTTTCCAGATAAAGCCTGGTTGAGATACATAAAAGAGGAAACAATAAAACTCTGCTCATATTTTATTAACATCCATATTTATCCATAAGTAGGGCTATTTAGAACCTATTTTTATCATTTTAAAACGTATGCTGCCTCGTAAAGCTAGTGAAATAATAATTTCCAATTGTAAAATTTGTAAAATACTACAATCTTTATATATTGCCTGTAGTATTTTGTATGAAGTATTTCTGAACTAGAGAGACTTCTTGTTATCTAAACAGTGACTGCAGCTTGCAGTATCAAACACAAAAAATGTTGCAGCTTCTTCACTTCAAAGTTACCTCTATACCTTTCGTAGGTATGCTACCTTTCATAGGGGTTTAGAGCATGTAGAGTTTTATTTTTCAGATGAGTTTAAAAAGTTGAGAAAAGCCAAATTGAAAGAGCCTGTGGAAGCTGAATAGAGATTGTTCTCGGTGCGCTTTTGGTACTGTATATCAAGAAAAGGGTTTCAGAATAGATTGGTGCTGACCAAAACACAAGTAAATTACAAACCCTCATGCCTCCCAACACACCAAACTCACAAATTCTTGTACAGGATGTTAATAATGTATGTGTCTTTTTACACTTAGATTTTTATACTTCATACTCAAATTTTTATTCTGAAGTTTTACAAGCAGATATTTGACTCAAAGGCTCAACAGTGACCTTTCTCTGTGAGGTAAATTGGCATGTTATCAAACAGAAATTCAAGCAAAAATTGGATTTTATCCTAGGAGCTAAGCTGGAACATGCTGCATACAGCTAGAAAGAACAAGAGCTCTGACAGGCAGGGATATCTCCTGCCTCCTAAGAAAATCCTAGATTAGTAAAACATTTCTCATAGTTAGATATTTTCCTAAATTGGAGACGTACAAGAAGCTATATGCTTTTCATATATGATCTGAAATTAGGAGGGTAAGAGCCCACAGTACGCTCGGGGTTTCCACAGGCTCCGCTGGGGCTGGCGCCGTGGAGGGACGTCGTGTTTTGGAGATGTTTGTTTGTGCAAGTGGTTAAAACCACTGAGCTCTTTCTAAGCAGGCTGCTGTGGGGCTGTTTGTATGAAAAGGCTTTTCAGCCACGGGGACCTGGGTAGCGTCACCACTGAGCACTGCTTCCTGGAGTACTCGAGGGGGCTGTTAGATACATCCAGTATTCACTGCGGTGGGATTAATCAGAGCTGTCTTCAGGGACATCACTACTTGCTCTAGGCCCCCTTGGAAGCTGATGAAAAGACACATGCTACTGTATCCGTCTTTGCCAAAAAATGATTTATACCACTTATGACCTGAAATGCCTTCTGAAGTCACTTTTTTTTTTTTTTTCCCTCTATGCCGGAGGAGCCTTAGGATATGGATCTAATCTTGGGCACTTTGCTTAGATGTTTGACGTCTGGCCACTAGGCTCCAAGACTTAGCGATGCGAAGACTTATTTTCTTGTGTTGTACTGAAGATCTCTCTATTTTGCCTCAAATGAGCATTGCTTCAGTGGTGTAAAACATCATGCATTGCCTGGGCAATCACAGAAGGCCTAAAACTGTCCAAGAAAGGAGTAAATCCTGCAAATGACAAAATGAACTCATTAGCAATCAAACCACCTTGAGCAACCCTACCTTTGAACACAAACTCCGTTCCGCCCATCACTTTGGATGAGTGCACTCCTCGGCTGTAGCGTCCCTTGGCATAGATGGTGAAGGTGGGGTGTTTGCAGATAGGGTCGGAGTAGTGGTAGTAGTGGCCTTCCCAGGTGTTGTTGTTGTCGTGGAAGATGAAGTGCCGTGTGAGGAAGAGCACCTCCGGCCGCACCTCGCAGCGCTGGCTCACCCACTCGCCGTGCAGCCCGATGGTCAGGTCCGCCTTGGGGGGCAGGATGGGAGGGTGGTGCTCGTCTGAGCGGTAGATGATCCTGCACGCGATGCATGTGCGGTCGTGGTTCTGCAAGGAGGCAAAGAGAAACCCTCGTTTCTTTGGGCAGTGGCCTGGGAGAACAGCAACCTGCTATTTTACACCTTTTCAGCTTTCCTGAGCCTTAACACAAGATCGTGAAGCGTACCCTTTGTGTATCTAGAGGAGTCTTAACTGTAGCCTCTGCCGATTTTCTTCTCTGCGTCAGGCACACAGCTCTGCTGACAGCACCATGGATATGGGGATGTAAGTGAGCTTGCACAGAGCCCGAGGTGCTCCAGGCAGCAGACGTGGCCTACTGTCATTGAACACGATGAAAGCTTTATGGCTCTTTCCACCAGGAATGAGGTCTGTGGTGTCGGTCAGGCCCGATGAAGGCCCACAGCAGAACCACTTTGTTGAGCACCAAACCTCTGGGATCCACATGGCCCAGCTTCCAGCCACATCACTGAGGGGTGAGGCCATTTTGTGATGCATGGATGGGGCTCTCAGAGGTGCTGCCCACCATGTGCTAATCACTTCTGCAGGAGGCAAAGACGCCATAGCCAGCCTTTGCCATCATCTGTTGAGGACACCTGATCCCTCCTGGAGACAAGGGGATGAACAGGGTGGGTTCCTTGTGTCACCTACTTTGTTCAAGCTGTGAGGAGTTTCAGAGTGCACTGAGCTAAGAGCTGAAACTCCCACACAGCCACTGGGGAGAGGGATTTATACAACATGAACGCTTTTCCTTCATGCCCCTTTCCAGTCCTCTTCTCTGTGATGTCTCTGAGCTCATCCCATTACATAAATTCTCAAATTCATCACTAATATTTTAAAGCCCACATGCGCCACTACAGAGTCAGCATTTCTCTATTTGCTATCTTCAGCTCAGGGCGCTCTTTAGGAAGCACATTTACACATTCTCCATCTGTGCCCTCAGCCTGTCTGCTATTACAACCATAGGTAGCTTCCGAGAACCAACACACACCTCAGGCAATGCATCCCTTTTACACATATTGAATAGGGTTTATATTTCCCTCCCCTCCAGATCACATTGACATCAAAAGTCAGTGAAACCAATGAGTCTGCTGCCAGCTTCACCAGGCTGTAGAGTAATGGTCTGTCTGCAAAATATCTATAAATGATATAGCCCAGGTTGACCTGAACCAGTGTTGGCCAACAGAGCTGCTCAGAGGAGGAGGTGAGACTTGCTGACCTCCAGAGGGGCTTTCCACCCAAAACCAAATGGTCTTCTGGGGACCGTGTGTCAGCACGCTACAGAAGATGTCATTCTTTCCCATTGCGGAGCTTGTTAACTAATTTTAAAATTCATTTTCCAGCATCTGCAAGTAAGTACAAGGGCCATTGGTATGTTAATGAAAATACAAAGTATTTTTAATTGAGTAAATAAACTGAGGCTGGTGAAGTTAGCAGATTTGTGCCGTTGTAACTAACAGCAGAGACTGGTGCAAAATATGTAGTTCCCCTGAACACCGAAAGCACAGATAACGCACAAGGACTGTAAAAATGGGGTGTTTTCTGAGACCGCAAGTTTCAGTTTGGACTTTCTTATGGTCAAGAGAGAAGTCAAGATCCGGCCTGTCTTTCTATTTTGCTACAAGCTTCTTGTGTGACCTTCCCATGGACTTAATCTCAGTTCACAGAAACAGACAATTACAGCTTTTCTGTTTGACGCAGAACTGGTAGGAGGTTAAATAAAGACTGTGAGCTGTCGGAAAGCAGACAGAAATGTAAGGGGCCTGTATATGATAGATTGATATATAAATATATTTGCACGTAGCTCTATTCATTGAGCAAACTTTCATGCACAATCTGACATTCCTCTTGTCTACAATAAATGCTCATCATCTGCAAGCTTGTTTGGGACTAATGAAGGGGGTATGTTGAACCTCTAGTTCTCTTTAGAGGATATCAGTCTTTTTCTTTGGAAAGGGTTTGGTTTCACATAACCACAAAATCTGCTGTTGTCCTTGCATGGACGCCTTCAGTTAACCAGGCCAGGTGTCCATGAAATAAATACCTGTTTCTCCAGTATTGCTGTCCTGCCATGGGGCAGACAAGTGTTACGGCTGCCTAACACCTGGATGAAGTGGCTGTGGTGAATGGGCACTTGCTGCAATAAAAAGGGAGTAGGACAGGGAGAAGCTGGGGAAGTGATGAGGGAAGCAGGAGTATCCCTTTCAAAGCAGTGAGATACCGAAGTGGCTCAGGGATTTCATAAGGCCATACCCTGAATTGCTTCTCTGAGATTAGCACTTGAATCTAAGCCTACACTTTTCACTCTGATATTATCTTTCACAGAGTTATGAACTCTTTAGTGGAAGAATATGCCACATGTAAAACCCTTCAGTACAATTTTTGTTCAAGTAATGTACACGAGAAAGATCTAGTTTTATTGTGAGTCAATTGAACTTAATTATGGAGTAATTCATGTTTAACAACTGAATGTATTTTTCACTGTTGCTTTTTCAGGTCAGCTGCTTTTGGTTCTTAATTGCACTGGCTAAGGCCTTGCAAATCACTCCCTTTCCATTTGTCTTAGGAAAGATTATTTTCTAAAAACAGACATTCAAAGAAAATACAGAACAGAGGCAGAGGACATTTGAATCCAAACACAATTAAATACTCTCTAATAAAAAGCTAATTTGGGTAGGACATAAACTAAAAAGCCATAAAATGATCAGCGGACAGGATGCACATCTGTTTCATGTTTCAAATATTTTAGGTGTACAGTGCAGTCTTTTTAATACGGGGGTCTTGTGGAAAGGAACAGCCCCAGGGATGGCCACTGCTCGGTGTCTGCAAGATCCCTTCCCATGGAGATGAGGGGAAGGGAGCCTTGTTGCAGCTCTGCAATGCTGAATCCGTGCTGGCCCAGCTCCTCACCCTCCTGGGTGCTTCTCTGAAGCCAACTTGTGAATTAATCCATGAGGCCACAAGGGTTGAAATAAGCCTGAATCTCTGGCTGGAAACAGTTCTTGTATACTTGGGGAGAAAATAGTTTGTGATCTGAAAATTTCCATGAACTTTTTTCCTTATCCCTCCCTCCTGCTGCCTCAGCTGAAGTGGTAACAGGGCCAGACTGCTCTGGAAGCCAAGCAGAGAGGTTTCTAATAAAAAAGCAAACAAGGATGAGGTTCCTTGATCTTCTTCCCAATTGCTGTGGATAGTCGGAAACACAAATCGTCTCAGCACATTTTATTTTTGTGCTTAAGTTCTATTGGATTCTGTGGCTGCCTAGAGCTAATTCTCCTCTAATCAATTCATAGTGTTTGTTATGGCCCAGGACAAAAAATGTATCGCGCAACTGGGATGTTCTCTCAGCAATGGTAAAATGGGCTTTGAATAACACGTAGAAAGATCTTTTTGGAAGGTATTCTAGTTTTCTTTGAACAACTTTGTATTTTGATGCCGTTGTTGCCCAAGAAACCTATGGGCCAAACCCTTTCCAAAACGTATAGGAAATCTACCCTTTCCTTATGGTTAAAGCAGAAGCTGAAATCATTGCTTAATATCAAAGAGAGGATCTGCAGGATGTACTGCAAGTTGTATTTAGGGACAAAACAAACAAGCACAAGTAGTAAAGAGGAGGTTAAAAATACAGATACTTTGAAAATGCTGCGCAAAAATATTTTCTCTATCCATTTTTATATGCTGAAAATGTGTCTGTATCTCAATTAAAAAAGATAAACGGTATTTGTCTGAAGCAGAGCCAGCTGATCAGCTTTTCCCAAGTTTTCCCCTGTAGAAGACTATTTCTGATATTTTGCTATCATTGAATCGTTAAGGTTGGAAAAGACCACCAAGATCATCTGGTCCAACCATCCCCCTACCACCAATGCCACCCACTAAACCATGTCCCCAAGCACCACGTCCAATCTTTCCTTAAACACCCCCAGGGATGGTGACTACTTAAGAGTCTGAGAGATGCCATGCATTCTTAGCAGAAAAGCATTTTAGGGGCCTTCTTGGGAGTTTTCTCAGCAGCAGTTTGTTTCACATCTGCAAGGTCTTGAAACCGACATGAAATTACACATTATTTTCCCAAAGTAATTTGGGAAATCATCTCACCTTCTCTTTTTATCTGGAGCTGCTGCACATCCTTCCTATCCCATAAGCTGGTTAGGAAATTCAAGCATCAGCTCTGACTCAGAAACACAGTAAAGTGCATGCTCTTTGCAGTCAGCTCTGCTGCCTTTGGACTCCCTCCTCGCTCTCGTCTTTCCTCCCAGTAATGCCAGTATCAAACGAAAACCCAACCCTTAAACTCCTGGCAGAGCAGTTGCTTCTTTCTGTAATCTCTCTCTTGAGGCTCAGGCCTTTCAACTTTCAGTTTTTATTCAAACTCAGATATTCCATGTGGCTACTCTAAATACACCCATCCCTCCCTTTCCCAATACCATTGCCAGCTGGGTCTGTTCCCTCCTCCTGGGCTGCTGTTACCACTGCTCAGTTACAATACCCAGTGAAGTCACATATTTCACATTTTTGTAGCAATATCTTGCCTTATCAAGTCATGTACTGACATTAAAATATTTCTACAACATTCTTCTGCTGCTACGTCTGTTTTACCTGCGCCTCTGCAGGCGTAACATGGAAAGCCTGTTTGGAAGAGCCAGGTTCTCAGCTGGTATAAACCCACCTTTGGCTAGCATTGATTTACATTGGTTGCATGGCAAGAAGTGGGTATTGTTCATGGCTGGAAGAGGAGAACAGGTTGCATCTATACTGTATTGTGCGTGGCAAGGGCTAGCAGAAGACCTGCCACCAGGGGAAGATGCTCCTAAGCAACATGAAGCAGCCCAGGCTCTGGTTATTCCCAAGTTTGTCTTGCTCTTGTGTTGGGGACTCCCCTTTTAGGGCAGATTCTGACCAAGACAGAAAGCATTGAGGAAGAGGAGAAAGAAAAGACATGCTTAGCAGTGACCTCCCACCCCCACCCCCCACCCCCACCCAAATGCTGTGTATCATGGGCTGGGCTAGATAGGCCCAGGACAAGGCCTGCATGGTCAGGGTGCCTTCAGCCTCACCGCCCAAGAAGCCAGGTGCCAGGTTTTGGTATCAATAACTGCATGCTCCCAGGACAAGTACAAAGGCAAACCTCTGGAGAACATCAGCTGGGAGAAGGTGTCAGCTCAAGGAAATGCATCCAAGTAAACAGAAAATGTTAGATGCTTTGCCTCACGCTGCCAAGGACCGAGTCCACCCAAAGAACACTTTTATGAATTGCTCAGGGTAGTATCAAGCTCCACTCTTCCACTGCTCCAGATAACTGCAGACCAAGACAACACTTTAACAAACGGCTACAATCTCCCTCTACCACAAAAGTGATAATTTGCAGGCTTTCCATGACCTCATATGAAGCTAAGTTGGCTAACATGCATTAGGCTGGCTCTGGGGAGTTGAAAAGCATGGTTGACAGAGTTGTAATTCAGCCTGCCAAAGGGAATGAAGAATAACAAAGATTTAGAACTTTAATTAAAAAATCTTGAAGCAAATGAAATGCTGGGGAGAGCGGTAACTCCTTTGCAGGGTTGTCAGTTTGGGATTTCTTTTGGTGGAGAACAGAGGAGCTGCACGCAGTAAGGAGGGTGGAGGTACGTTCAGATTTATCTACAAATATGTACCATATATTTTAAGATATTGAGGAATGGTTTTTATTAACTACTCCCAGGAAGAGAAAGATAGCGAAGGAATCTGAAAGCACTACCATTACACAACTGTCTGATCCATCACGTCGATTCCATTGCACAACCCTGCATAAAACTGAAATAAACACGACTGAAATGAAATACAAGAGTCTTCTGCTTGTTCCCTTATCATATAAAGTCCTTTAGCCTGCACCAAAGATGGGAACATAGATAAATAATGGCCTTTTTCTCAGATGAATTTACTTGCACGTCCTCTATCCAACTAAAATGATACTACATTTATAGTGACATGAATATTTTGGTAAGTAAAAAAAAAAAACACTGGAAAATATGAAGCAACGGTTTGATGGTCCATCTTCAGGAGCAGAATATTAAAAAATTAAGCTGCCTTATGTGTCTATCATGCCTTTAAAAAGCAACCTATGTAAGCCTACTTATACTCCTACTATGCTACTGCATAGCAATATTGACAATGAGTCCTCCATTCCCGCTTACAAAAGATGAAGTAATTGTGGTTAGATGCCAACAAGAAGGAAGGTGTCAGTAGTTTAGATATATTTGCTGCATTGATCTGAAGACCCTTCTTTTATTTTGCTAAACTAAATAGTTAACTCTGATCTGGGGTACTGTATTTGTGTTGGAGCAGACTTTTACTGTAATTGCAGAAGAAATGGTGATCAGTGAAGATGAATATGGTTTTAAAACCAACACAGCTTTTAAAGATTTGGCTAGGAGCTGTTTGCTTCTCTTATCTTTGAAGTGCATCATACACATTGTTGTTGTTCATAAACCTGGAATTAACCTGTTTGAACAATCTTGTCAATGTTCTTTCTTTGCTGCCCTCATAATTTCCCTAATCAAGAGTCTTTTGCCAGTAATAATGAACAAAAGAAACCCTTCATGTGTTGGCTTAATCTGGAAGTCTAGTAGCACTGCTCTGGCAAACAGAGGAGTTTTGTCCTCCAAAATTATGCTTTTTGATTGAGATAATATTTTGCGTATTTCTCTGAGGCACTTCACATGTTTAAGATCTATTTATTAACTTCTGCTTGCATTTCCTTGTGAGCACCTCCAGTACTCAGTATTTCCCCTACAGATGAAGTAACTGAGTTTCAAAGAGATGAACACCCACATTTTCAAAAGCTTAGAAAACCTTGTGCACTTTGTTCTTTTACCTCCTAGCTAAACCAAAACCCAAGCACCAGCCTCCATAAGTGGAATCAGCTCCAGCTGCAAACACCGAGTGGTGCTGAAAGTCAGCTTCCAACGGTGAATAAACTTGTCGGAGAGGATTGACAATTTGGGATTGCTTTTCCGTGGGAAAATTTTAATGAAAATGTGTGGCCAGCAAACGTTTGAACATGGCAAAGACAAAAGGAAAGTTATTCTAGCATGTTTTAGGATTCTTGTGATGTTCCAGACCACTCCAGCCTTATTCCTAATAAAAGATCTAACTTGAATGACCTGTCATCACAGCTGTGGACTGATCTTTCCTGTTACTCAGTCAGATGATAAAATAGCACAAGGAGTTCTTTGTTTACAAAATGGTATTTCTGAGGCAATTAGATGTGAAACCAGTGTCCTAGTATTGCTGTTGTAAACATTTCCTGTGTTTTTAGACATAGCAGATGTCTCGGAAAACATCTTCTGTCCTTATGCACAGCGAACGAATACTGCATTCAAGCCTTCCTTCATGCTGCAAGTTCCCCTATAGATTTGCAAATCAGGTGTGATTTTATGACTGGTCAGCCAGGCTCCTTGGTATTGTCCTAATCAGTATTTTTTGTACAATACAGATGATGCCGTCCAAGCAATTCCACCATCCTGCCCTTTCCATCAGCATGCTCTTTCCCGCTGGGTAAAGAAGGTGAACATGCACTAGCTTGAATCCCTTTCTAAACTCTCTACATCAAGACACATCAAAGACACATTCAACCCACATCATCAGCAAGTCCTAATTCATACCTTGAGCAAAGCTAGAGGACTGCTAAGATAAATCTATACAGTGACCTATTAAACAGCTGCACTTAAGAACTTCCATGTATTTTACAAGAGGAATTTGTTTAAGGTATGCTCTTATCTACGAACATTTGTAAAGCTTTAAGAGATGACATATTAGATATTTTTAAAAGCTCCCTGGTTTTATATGAACACTTGAGATATGGTAATCTGTGAAATTATTCAGATTTGTAGCTCGGTATAAAGCTGTCTGGTTTTTGGACAGCCCTTTTGATTTACCATCCTGTGGTGAAATCACTGCAGGAGTTTGGAGAAGGTCCAATTCTATTTGTTTAAAGTCCTGATCATGTGGCTTTGGCATTCCTAGCATATCCAGCAATCATTTGCTTTTAATTACCATTCATTTCAACCACATAAGTAATGAACGTGGCTACCACATCCAACTTACAGGCTGTGTAAACTCTTGAGCTGGGTGGAACTTTCTTCTATATACAGGCTTAACTATAAATTTAACTCAAAATCTGAATCCTCTTAACTTATTTTAGGCAGGCCTTTATAAGTATAAAATAAAAATAAATAAAAAGGAAATGAAAAAAGCCTTAAATGAAAGATTCCACACAATACACCTGATTCACTTCAGAAGCAATTTCCTGGCCTCCCCAACCTCTTGGTATGACTGTAGAAACCTTAAAAAAACAAGTTGATTTAACGTTTCTATTTATTCATGGTGTCCAATTTCCAGAGGAGTCTGTGACTTGTAGTTTTAAACTCAATTTAGCATTTAAACTCATTTTCAGCTGGGTCCCAGTGGAGCAACAATTAGAGAAGGAAAGGAGTTCAAAGAAGAAGGGTTATAACCTTTCAGTGGTATGTTTGCCTGAGCTTGAAAAAAATGCATCTCTGTTACTATTCTTCCTCCATTCAGCAAACACCAAGTCAAACAGCCAGGTTGAGAACCTGTTAGCAGACAGAACTTCATGGCTAAGAACAAATCAAAACCCACAAAGTCTTTCAAGGGAGCTAACACTAAGGTTCATTTTTCAGGGGTACTATTAATTGTGCCATGCTGAAAACCTCTATCAGCAAGCCCAGCTTCTCTCAAGATAAAATAAATCTCACATCAAATCTGAACAAGATAAATCCACCAAAAATACGAAGAGAACCTAGGCTGCCACACACTTAAAATTTGAGTTCTACCTTCCCATCTTCTGCAGTTGAGGGCTCCAGCTGAGAATGGTGTCCCTGTAAACCAGACACTGTATGTACACATGCATACATTGTAGGAGCCAAAAAGGCTGTGCAGGCAAACATTTGAGGAGAAACAGAGGTAAAGTAACTTGCCAGAACTCGTAACTGGACAAAATGGGTGTCGAGCACTGGTCTGAAAGTTACGACCTGGCAGCTCCATTTGTGAGGCTACAGGGGTTTCATCACGGAGAGCTGGAATTTGTCTGTATTTTGGTGTACTCAGAGTTAACTTGTGCTTTCTATAGTAACAGCACTTTCTGTAGCCAATAGTACTCGTGTGAATGGCATTCCAGTGACAGAAATTCAGCCTCGAGATTCAGCCTCTGCCAAGATCTGGCTACCAAAAGTATTATTTGGAAGCACTGTACTTCATGAATACCAATGAATAACTTATTGGCTTGTCTGCCTTCCTACTCCTCCAGTTCTTGTAAACATACAGTATGAGATCCACATTGTAGATTTTCACTCATTTCAGAGCATGCATAGCTCAGGACAGGACCTGCCCACCATGCCACGTGGGACTGTGGGCTAAATGCATACAGAGTGGCTCAGACAGGCGCCCTCCATGGTGCCACAGCTGGGTGATACATCAGAATACAAGCTACATCATATTATGCCTAAGATAATGGGTTTTGTAATTGTAAGCAAGAGTTTCACTGCTCTCAGATAATTGTAAGTTTTGTTTTTTGTTTTTTAACCTGGCTTGAGAAAGAAACCTCTTTATGCAAGATTTAATCCTTTTAATTTGAGCATTACATTTCAGAGGCATTATATTTTAGAGGCAAAAAAGTGATGCTATAGTAGTACAAGAGACAGGCAGGAAAATTGTGACTAGTGTGTCCTAAAATTACATCGGACTTGGGCAAAAGTCTTATTTTCATAAAGCTGGTCAACAGCACACCTGATCATTCTGACTGTAATGAAATTACTACCAGGTGGAAATGCATTTGGCATTAAATACATCAGGCATTTACTATGTCATCTATCAGCTCATAATAAGATAACTAGACTTGACCAAATAGACCTGAAAATATAATCAGCTGGGATGGATTAAATCAGTAGTTTTGTCTCTGTACATGTGGTCTCTGTATGGGTGGTCAGAAAAAGATCTCCCATATTTGCTGAACTAATATAACATATTAGTTCACACAGCTGGTGTCAGATGATTTGACCCTACAGATTTCTTTCAAGGAAGAGATTTAGGAAAGAACCTTCACTCCCAAATGAGCAAAGAGGAAGTAGATGCACTTGTTTGAATTAATTAAATAAAATTTAAACTGCCAAATCCAACATTTTTGATGAGGAATATGCTGTGGTTCATCTACTGCTGCTGAAACCCTCCATTTTGGGAAGATGTATGTTCATAAAGAAGAAGCACACTTGTCCCTTGAAAAGAGCATAAGAATAACGGAAATGACAGCAGCGTTTGTATAGAGGCATAGATATGCAGATATCCATAGATATGCATAGATATGCACACTGCAGATTACAATTATCACCAGACCAGGATATTAAAACGTTTCAAGTAAAGTCCTGAACTACTGAAGTTCAGAGGAGGAAGACACAACACAGGGCAGACAGAGCAGTTTTGAATGAAAGGGAAAGCCAAGGTTTTCTCATCTAAACTTCACTTCCCCTGTTATGCTTCCTGCTACTGCTGATAAGCTGTAGCTGATGTTTGAATCAGTTGCAGTGAGATGATAAAACATTGTGATAACCCATTAGCTGGAAGTGATCCTGCAGCAGTACCTAGCTGGAACATACTGATAGCAACTGCAGCCTGCAATGTGGTTCCAATTGCTGCATTCCTTTGAAACATCACCTGTAAAGATGTACAGACAGACCTCCTGCTATTGGCCATCAATGTCTACTCTTCCTGCTTGATTTTTATTTAACTTACTATGGGTTGATCAGTTCTCAGTGAAGCTAAGGCACTCTGAGGCCCCTTTGAAAACTGAACTATCAATGAAATTAGAGACCCATTCAAAATGCACCTGTTTTTCATTTCATTAACATGTGTGCGTGCTTCTGGATTCATGACCTGCAAAATCTGTCAGTTTTTTTTTCCCTTCACGCTGTCCCTTTCATGTCTCTACCTTCCAATTTCCTCTTTTTCTCTCCAGGTTATGGATCACCTAACTTCCAGATATTGATACAATTTGACTTCCTCTCTCCCTGACGCTCCTGCAACTAAACAAGCATCCACTGATGCCTCTTTCTCTTGCCTTTTTTCAGTGCTGTATCAAACTTTCTTTCTTCTCTGCTGCTAGCCCACAACAATAGTCCCAGCCAACAACTCTCACCTCTGCATACATGTCTTTGATTCCTTCTCCAGACTCAGAGTGGCCTTTGTTGAACTTAGCTCATCAGACTACTTTTCACACATTTGATGCAGTCTCATGAAGCACAGAAGAGTTTCTATTCACATGATATATGTTCTGTGATCTTTTTATAATTGACTACATCACCTGTAAGGCCACCATCCATCTCTTGTTTTAGAACCACATCTGCATTTTAGATTACACTAGTACGCTGATTCAGAAGAGCTGAATAATGCAGGCTTTGTCACTGGTATCTTAAAAAGATGGCATTTATACACACACGTACCTTGGCATTTTGAAGAGGAGGTTGGTAACTAGAGGGTCGGTAGTACCTCCTCTGGGTAGCATCGGTATGAATGTCTCCGAGAAATAGCTCCTCCACAAGGTGATCTAAGTTGTGATGCAGATATTGCTTCTCCACACGGATCAGCTGGAGTTCATGCATGGCAAAATTCAGAGCTTTGGTGCATTCACAACCGTTCTCTTCTCTCAGCAAATCATAGCTCACATCCTGCTCCCAGGGACTATCTTCTGGTATAAATCCAGGACACGTGTGGTTCACCAACTCACTTAATTTTTTGGCTATTGCTTCATTGTGGCATATGATCTGTATGTTGCGTAGCTGATAGTCAGCCTCAGTACCCCCCCGGATGATCCAGGATGCTTGGCGAAGTCGAATTTTGCCACGTATAACTAACGTGTAGATAGGGTTTGTGCAGCGATTGCCACCATAATAGAACTGATAGGCTTTAAATGTGTTATTGTGGTAGAATCTGTATGATCTTGTGATGAACTCGGGGCCTGCTCTAACTTCGCAGCTGTGGGAAGATAGAGAGTGATGGAAAGAAAACTTTAACAAGGCTGCACATCATGTACACTTCACGTAACAAGAGTGAGCAACACTGCATGGGTCTACAGAGATATCTGGGTGCTCATGTAACTCTGGCATGAATGGGAGGGAAATCGGAACCAGGTATATACACCTGCCAATTTGCCAACCATTCCCTCTACTATTATGCTATTATCAATATACTTCTTCATGGAGATTGTATCTACCTAAGGGCTCTGTAGGTTTAAATACTTTGAGTCATATTTTGCTTTACTTTTTTTGCCTAAGTACTGCCGCGTGACTCAATTCTCTGAAAAAAGTAGCAGCATATTAAACATCTATTCTTCTCTTGCATGGTAGATTTAGCAAAAGGGCTGATAACATCAGAAACCAAAATGCCAAATATCCACAGAACAGTGCAAAGAACAGGTTTCTACAGCTGCTGTACAGGCTTCTCAGTGGTGCACCGCCAGCTCTGGTCTGCAAAGGACCTGCAGGATCTTGTCCTCAGCTTTTGCACTCAAAGTTTCAACTGGGGTGGCAGTTAATGCAAAACTTCTACTTGGCTTCAATATGGACCATGTAGTATTGAGGTTGCTTAATGGAGTGTTTTTACTTTATTTTTTTCCTGAAGGTGTAAATAGAAGCTAAATTCCACTTCCTCTAGAAAATCCTTTTATACCTTCAGACTTGTCCCCCTTCTTTGTCATCCAAACTGTTTAACATAAATACACTTCTTCCTGTTAAAAATCCCCAGACTTTCCTACTATAAGTCACTTCAAATAAGTGGGTGAATATTGCCTGCTGAGACATGGAAAGAAAAATAGCGCTCTGAATTAAAAGTCATTATGTATAGAGAAGAACAGAAGTGGTGAAATACAGTTTCTTAATTTCTTTGCTAATAAAACTTGTGCTAGACAAATGCTCTGAAAACAAGGATCTATTTGATGGATCTAATGCATGTAGTCAAAGATAGTATAATGCTATGTTTGAATAAGTATCCATTTTGGCAACTCAACGGTCTCTTTCTTATTTGAAAAGAGATTTAAAGATACTTCACAGCATGCTGTTTAAAATCCAGACCACAAATTGATTCATCAAGACAGCTTTATAGCATGCTATTCCTATGTACATAACGCAGCTCCTTCTCCTTTTATGCATAAACATATATAAAGCATCTGGAATTTGGAGCATCACCATATTAAAGGAAGTATTTCCCCTGCTGGTTGAAGTGGGAATATTCATACTTCCTCTCTGCTTCAACCCCCTTTTCTCTTCCACGTACATCACTCAAGAATCTTGTTTGATCTTTCCTTACCCAGTGGATACCCAATGTCCCTCAATATTGGGAGGCATTTGTACGGTGATCCGGGCTCCATTGTGCAGGTGTTTCAGCATGTGGTGACACTGTGACTCCTTGAAAGCCCTCCATGCACTCTTCTCCAAGGACCGAGGGTGGGACCTGCTGTCCGGATGAAGAAGAGCAGAACCTTCTCCCAGCCCTGCAATAGAAAAATAAAAATCATCAAGAGACCCTGGTGAGATCTCTTCCAACATCATAAAGGAGGTTGTGAACATCTTGCATTGAAAGACACTTCTTCACACCGTTATGTGCCTAGGAAAGCACTGTTTACATTCCTTGTCTCATCTGGAAAATAAATAAATATGGAACACTCTTCCTTCATATCAGTCCATGAAAAATCAACTAAGTAGTCTAGCTTTATGAAACATACTGGAGAAAAGGGCTTGAGCCAAAGTATTGCATTTCTAGACACAGAGATGTGACCGAACCTGACTTTTACAGACACCTCTTTAGCCTCTGGTCAGGACAATCAAAAACCTGGGCCCTGTAGCTTTCAGAAGGTCGCAGCCAGATCCGGACGTCAACTTTGCGGTTTCAGCCCACCTCTAATTTGAATGCTTCTATAATAAACTTGCAAATAAAGACTGCTCTTTAAAGCCAAGGGAAAACAGATACTAAAAGCAAAGCCTCTGCACACAGGAAGCCTCTGTGATGACTGAGGTGGTCAATTAAAGGCAGATCCTGCTATTTTTATTTGAAAAGGGAAAAGGAATTTCAAAAGCTAATTTTATCTCCAGCACACAGTAATTTTGGTTTCTAGTAATGTATACATACAAAACCCACCAACGATCTTTCTACACAATATTAATTGGACAAAATGAATATGTAGCTTCAGAAGGAATGTGCCTTTACTCTTTTAGGCATCGAGTGCTCTTAGATATGTTGGAAAACACGGATCAAAAGAAAAACACACATCTAGAGGTTAAGAGGTGAAAAACATGAACCTTACATAACAGGCTGGAAAACGTATTACTTTGCCAAAAGGAATTTAAGAACCGCTGGGCTAGAAAAAGAGTATGGGGTGGACTGGAGGGGCTGGTTGTGTGCCCTGGAAACCCGGTTTTTCATTTTGGGAGAGGGAAAACTTGGTAACACATGCTCCCAGGGACAGGGGCTAGGATCTAGCAGGAAAATCAGCATTATTCATTTTTAGATAGACACCATTTCAAACCTTTGCCATTTCCTACTGCTAAAAGAAAACTGCGTCAATGACTCATTATGTTCAGTAGGTCCTACATCTGCTGGAAGAAACTTGGCTTAATACCTGGGAAAATGCCATTGCCAAAAATATACATACATGTCAACTGTTTTCAAAGAGCAATTCCTAAGCTAAACAAAGGCAAGAAGTTATCCAGTAGATAAAGAATGACCAGAAACAATACTATAAATACGTGAATGTAAATGGTACTCATCACTGAATGATCTCAAGGTTTAACGAGAGAAATGAGTATAGCCTCACAAAATCTACTAGAAAAACTGGTAGCTTTGTTGCAGGTTACAAACAGTTCTTCCATCCAAATGAGAATTTATGGCCTTACTTTCTAAAGGGTAATAAACATGAGAGATGCTTTGATATTTGAGCATGCCGTCGGAGATGCCCTTAAAGGAGCCTGACTTTCAGAGGGTCAATACCTCTCCCTAGCTGAAAGTCAGTCTTCTCAGGTGTTTCTGCATTGCTGACCAGTCTCACTTAGGTGAGCACTGAACAACCGTCGTTCTGCAGCCAGAAACAGCAGTGCCATTTCAGAGGTGGTATGGCCACGCCAGGGCGATGCTCTGCTGGAGCTAATGATCATTTGAGAGGCAGGATTTGCTAGACCGGTTCGGTCCTTCATGCACATCGCCTCCTGGCCTTAAGCCAGCATCTCTGCACAGCTCTCTGCTGTGCCTGGTCCGCAGCCCAGCTCACCTGGAACAGTGCTCGGCTCCCTCAAAAGCTCGGGCTTATCGGGTTTATCTGAAACCTCGTGGCTATGGGGTTGATGTCACAGGCCCTTACGCTGCCAGAAGAGCAAGTTCAGCCAGGTCCGTGTGAACTTACGAGTAGACTTATTTTTTGTTGTTATGAATCACAGCTAGTGACAGAGACCTGCCCTTCCAATACCCTTCTCCATCTCTACATCTCCACACACTCAAAAAGCCCACGTTACTTCAGCACGTCACTCTGAAATGAAGTGGAAGCTCCTCTTCATGGGTGCTGAGCCTCTTTTGGGTCAGCAGGGACGCTTCCTGCAAGGTACCCGCTCGATGCTGGAGCCATCAGTACTAACTTTTTCAACAGAAACACAGCTGTCAGGATGTCTCCTGCAAAGAAATAATCTCACCCTGAAAAAACCTTTGAAGATTTACATTTCAGACTTGATTTGTTAAGCACTTGAAATCTGCCATCAAGAGGAGGTTTTGAAATGGTTCAAGTAACTATTTCCAAGGCATATTTGTTATGCAATTTGCTTTTGGGCAGTCGTTTTTCCTAATTCATGTCATATGACTCATGAATACAGATGCACTCGAAAATGAACGATTTATCCTTTTTAACATAATTGAACATTTAATTTCTCCAAGCAAAAATCCTTTTATAGGAGGATACCATCTTTTATGTGTGCATATCAAAGGAGAAAATGCAGTAACTATGTTATACATTGCCAATTATTCCCTGGAGGAAATAATGAAAAGAAGGGGTTTTTGAAAAGGAGACAAACTTTATGTGACATTATACAGCATCTTTTTGATATTGCTTAAAAGCCAGTTGGGTCCCAACTCTCCCTGGATGTACAAGTGGATGTAGTTCTGTCTTGCAACTTGCAAGCAACAAACTGTACCCAGCAGATGGAAGGAAGATTTGCATCATCAGCCACCGAGATTTGTACCTGAAGAGAGAGTATTTGCACAGGACTCCATCCGTCAAACTGTGACAAATGAGGACAGGAACAAATTTAGGTGATCAAGACAGGCACAAGGACACAAGGAACACTGCAGAGACTGAGGAAGAGATGTAGAAGATGCGTGCTAGGCAGCATCACATAGATTGGACATGACTATCAGGACGGGAATTATGGTGTATGATTAAAAGGCAGTGGTGGGACCCTTACCTTGCTCACTACACTTCGCAATGTTTGTATTGCAAGAGCAAGGAAATACTTAATTTAGCACAGTCTCCACCCTCACTGAATAATCATTTCAACATTTTTGTATGTACCTACATATGCCTGCATACATGGCTGTCATACAGAAGTGCCATAACTTCCCTTGAATCACCTGAAGATCCCCTGAAAAGACTGGTGATGTGCTTCCTACATGGGGCATTAAGCTGAACACCATCTCCCTGTGCTTTTCCACAGAGCAGGTAATCTGAAGCAGCACGGTGTCCCCTGCCCCCCTTTGGCTGTGCACAGCGAAGTGTTCTGCAAAACCAGGCTCTCAGGGGGCTGATGGCACTCATTTTAAAAGGTCCATTTGGCGATGTTAAGTGGGATGCTGCTGGAAGGCTCAAGGTTAAAACGTGCTTTCACAGAACTGGCAAAAGAATTTCATGGCTCTTAAAAGCCCACATCGGAGCCTAGACACAGTTGCAACATACTTGGAGCCACTGCTTTCATTCAAAGGGATCCAGCTCTGCTATTCTCTACTGCACAGACAGATGGTAGGCACCAGCACCTCCAGGACAAGCCATGTATTTCAGACTCAAGGTCTGACTTACTTTATTTATCTATTTTTTGTGTTTGCGATATGAAGGAATCTTGCACGTTTGATAAAAAAAAAATATCCATCATGTTATCATTCAAAAGCTTGACAACCTTCAAACAAAAAACATTCTTTGCATAAGGCTAATAGCAGTACTTCTGTGAAGCCTCTGGTTAACACCAACTTAACTACACTATGACCATAGGCCATAAGATTTTATCTCCCTCCCCATGATGGCTGTTTAGTCAAAGGAGCGAGCCCAAAAGGAAAAGGAAAATTCCAGAACTTGTTGAAAATACCAGCCAGAAAAACAAAACGAAGAAAAACAAACACATTTTTGATGCATCGATATCTGTCTTCATTTCATAATCAAGCCCAAGTAGTGTAGATCACCATACAGCTTTAGCATCAAAGTTTTCATGGAAGACAGCACAGGAGGTGCTACAGCTCCATATTCTAGCTGGGAATCCCCTTCCAGGGCCTCACAAATCACACGTTAGAGGGCAGACCCAACATCCATCTGAATGGGAGAGCAGAGCTGTGCTCAGCTGCCAGGCCAGTAAGGCACAGCTGGCAGCACGCACTGTACCAGGTGCTGATAAGGAAGAGGGTTCAGGCTCCGGGGTTCACCCATAAACCTCTATCTGATGTGGGAACAACCACTCTAGATAAAAATAATTGCAAGGGAAGATAGGTTACTTTCAAGTTCTTCAAAGATTTCTGCACATAGCTGCGAGTGAAATATGAATCTTAAAAGGGCAATCTGCTGGCAGCCCGTTACCCAAATGTGTTTCAAAAGTAGCTCTGTAAGAGCTCCCCGCCAACATTTCTGAAAATAAACTGTGAGCTGCTACACTAAATGGCTCGGTTTTCTGAAAAATAGTATGCAAATAACAAACAATTGCAGCACAGATAACGATAAGTACTGTTGTGCTCGAACACAAATTCTCATCTTTTAATTCATACCTAAACACCCCTGCCAGATTCTCTTCTCAGCTATTCCTGGTTGCAAAAGTATAACTCGAATAATCTTCAATGTTAAACTGGTTAGATTTAATCAGTTTAATTAACAAACACCTCTACCAGAATCTAAACCGTGGCTTCAAATGTGGTCAAATGTAGAGCTGCAAAATGCAGGCTCAAAGCTCCTAGGCTTTTGGCAGGTTCACCCTTGGCTGAACAGGAGAATAAAAGTTACCAGAAAGTAGGACTCAAAACTGGATTAAGCTTGGGATTGCTTAATAGGAACCGCTCTTTCTTCCATTTACAGCAACGTAGATCCAGAAGAATACCATTTTGTTATAAACTAAAACAATCTCGAGTGGCAGTCCAAGTTCGCAATACGTGATGGCTTCACCTCCGACGGAGACATCTGAACATTCGCGCCGCGTTTCTGCAGCAAGCCCTGCTCAAGTTCGAACTTGCTCGAAACTTAAAAAACTTTACCACAGACAAAGAATAATTGGCCGGCTTAGGTTTATAGCTCTCCTTATCTGGGCAGTTGCCCTGCACAATTAAATAAATACACATTTGGATTACGCTCTTTCTTGATGTGGGAGCGTGCTAGATAACGCCCATGACAGGCCTTCAGCTGCAGTGCAAACTTGTGTAATTGCAGGGGAGAATACAATGTCCCGTTACCAAGCCGCTGTCTGTGTTTACCAGTGTTTTCCCTGCGCTCGAAACTTCAAACACTCCTCGCAGGATCGGGACCTAAATTAGCTACCACGAACAAAGGGGCCGGGAAAGGAAACCTGAATTTCATAGTCGTAAAAGCAGACGGGACAATGATTTCCTTTTGCAGGTATCTGCTGCTGTTCTTGTGCGTGCAGAGTTTTCGGGCATGGCTTCAAAAGAGACTTGTAGCCTCACGGAGGGAAGTAAGCATCGCACAGTGTGGAAGATCCCAAAGACAGATAAAGTATCTTTAGATGGGAGAGCAAAAAGGAAACTCCTCCAAGGCTGGCTGGCCCAGGCTTAGACCCTCCATCATCTTACAGCCCTGTCCTTGCTCCATGGCCCTGTTTGGGAGAGACCAGAGGACCAAGTGCCAAGCAATTGCAGAGCTGAGAAACTCTGCTAGGTTTAGGTTTGGCCATTATCTCGGATCACTGCTTCCTTCTGCAGCCACCAAGGGTTAAAGCCCACCTCCACGCGGGGCCGCGGGAGCGCGGCGGGTGCAGCTCTGGGCCGTAAGTGCAATTCAATATCGACAGTAGTTTGGTCTTGCCCCCTTTGAAGCCGACATCTGGTCTCCATCACAGACATCTGCAGCGCTCTGCCGCGCGGGCTGCACACCCCGGCTCCATCCTCCGTACAAAGCGCGGGTGTTTGTTCAGGTGGGACTCCCTTCAATGCCGATGGGACTTTTGTCCGAGTACAGACAGCGCTAAACAAGCTTATTATGGGCAATCCCACCCTCCACCAGCCCTACCTAAAGCACTGCATAGATTATAAGACACTACTGTTGCTTCGAAGAGCTGAGCCTATTTGCCTTCAGCGTGCTGTATGCGACTCTGGGGCTCCACCACCTACCAGCCTGGATCCTCCAGACACGCTACAGAATGCCAAAATCACCCCTTCTGCTCACGACCACCACTCCGTACCACTGTAAGCCCACAGCCAAGCCACGGAGATGGGTGAAATTGAATTTACAGTGATGAAACTGTGAATAAAACTCCGCCTGTTTTCCAGCTCTC
Organism: Anas platyrhynchos; assembly: GCF_047663525.1. NCBI lineage: Eukaryota > Metazoa > Chordata > Aves > Anseriformes > Anatidae > Anas > Anas platyrhynchos. The sequence continues at coordinate 50,126,878 of NC_092588.1, read as the reverse complement.
CCTGCTAACTCTAGAAGGCTTACTGCAAGCGGCGTGTCTTTCCCTTTTTTCCTCTTTGTTGTCTTCCAGATTCCCATCTGAAGTATGTTACTGAGGGAACGGATCTTGTACGCCTTTAGCATGGGGCGCAGTTCTTGTCCATTTTACAGATGTGGGTATTTACATCCTTATATATTTACTTATTGTTTTCCTGAACGGGTTCTGAAATTAAGCACTTTGCAACTAATTTAAGCAATATTGCCAGAGAACTTTTAGAAGCATAAACAGTTTTGCTCTGAAACGCCCAGCAGTCCTGTCTTCATCATCTTTATTAGGACTATTTCCATGACGTTATCAACAAATTGTTTTAGTTAGGGTTTCTAATTCAGTGGTAATATAATCAGAAATACACTAAAGTTTCTTCTTAGCATTTGTATTTGTAAAGTTTACATTTACAAAAGAAATTAGCCAAATTTGTTTTGAACCCACTTGGAGGTGGCTCTTATTAATCAGGTTTTTTGGAGCTGAACGATCTTAGCATCTGACATCTGAAACTTCTGTGGCTTTTTGTCTAAGCAAAGAAAACAGTGATAATGGACAACTTCCAGCTGCAAACCTCTTTTGACATTGTACAGGTTTTATTTTGACTAAGGAATACAAGTTTTTCCAAACTGTAATTCAGCAACGTTAAATTAGGCAATTCTTAACATAATGAAGGCATAAGCTTTAGTCTTACTGGACATTTTAACTTGCATTATAAAGCTTTAAACCCTAAATACACACACACCCTCTCACTCACTTTTAACCCTTAATTTGCTGTGTACAATAGAAGAGTTTAAGACAACATCACGTGATGTGAAGAGGCTTAGCACTACGATCCCCTGGGATTGCTGGTTATTCTTATGTATTACCAGTTCGGGCTAGCCGCTGTCTGAAGGATGCTCCTGTTGACTCTGTGGCACACAGAGAAAAGCTCTAGACCAAGTTAAAGCTAACAGGGTAAACACATATTGACTGGCAGCACTTCAAATGCATAATGTGAGTTTTCGAGCTTTTAAGAGGGCAGCAGTTTCCCCATGCTGGAAGCTCAGATCCAGGCTGTGCACTGCCACATTACTGAGGTGTGTATGTTTACACACCGAGCTGCTTCGTTCTACAAGAATGTAGGTATACGTTATTAGGTGAAATATAACTGCAGATGGAAAAAACGGACAATTTTCCTACTTCATCCTCTTTTGGCAGCTGCTGTTTTGATCTGATCATCGGCCCTGATTTGTTTCCCGCTCCAGCCAGGGTTCAGCACTGCTCTGTAATTCCAAGCAGATGAGCCAGGGAGTCCAACCCTGTAATTACACCTCCTCTCCTTACCCTCTAACTTCAAACCTCCCATTTCCACTTTTACGTCTCAGTTCACAGAGTTTTAAGGAACACCTTTGGTGTCCCAGCAGGTCTGGCTTAACTAAACACGTTTATGCACTCTCTGGATTTCATAGCTGAGCTGTGGGAAGGGTATAAAACCCCCTCCTGGGGAACGAGGTCTCTTGCTCTTTGTCTCTCAAAACAAAATACACAATCAGAAGTCCATGCTCTTTATTATTTATTGAATACCATCTGTGTGCTTAGCACTTGTACAAACACTGAGAGAGACAATCCCTGCTCCACAAAATCAATCCCAGGAATAGCTTTGAAACCCCTACCCCCCCTCACAGACCTCACATTGAATCCATGTAGGTTGCTTGCATCGTAACAGCTAAATTCCTCTTTTTACGAGTAAGCTCGGGGTCCTACGAAATTTAGCAGAAGGCGGCTGGATGCTGCAAAGCACTCCTGAATTAGGAACATGCTTCAAAACGATGCTGTAGCTGAGTAGCTTGAGTCACTCTTTGACAACAAGATCTCTACCCGGACTTTTCAAATCTGGCTGCCAAATGTTGGACATACCTCAGCAGCTAATTAAACAGTTGCAGCTAATTGAAGTTGCTCTTGAAGAACGCCGGGATTCTGGGCAAATGCGTTGTCACCTAAAGTTGTCTTGGGATGAACGTACGAGCTGAACGCAGCACAGTCAAGTCCCATATGCCAAGGGCTAACATTTTGCCTACTGTGCAGCTTCAGAGAAATTTCATCCCGGGGGGAAGCTGAGAGAGTTTCAGAGCAGGACTGCCCGCAGAGACACCCGGGCTCTCTTCCACTCGGGCACGACCCTAGGTAGTGCCAAAACTGCTGCAGCCCGCGGCGCCCCGGCGATGCCCCGCAGCATCCCCGCGGGAGATGCCCGGCAGCAGCCCCGTCCCGCAGCTTTCCGCCGGCTCCCACCCGCACCACACCGACGCCTTTCCCCGAGGGGGATGCCCCGCACTCACCGTGCAGCAGCAGGGCTGGGAGCAGGCACCGCATGAGCCTGCCGTACATCTCCGCTCCGCTCCGGGACCCGCGGCTCAGCACCGCGGCGGGCAGCCCATGGCCGGCGCTAGGGGGCAGGCGGCCGGCGGGACCCTCTCCTCGGGGCTGCCGCCCCCCGCTGCCCGCTGCTCGGGGGCTCCCGCTCCGCTCCGAGCCGCTCCGCTCCGCTCCGCTCCGAGCCGCCCGCAAGTCTCCGCGGAGCGCGGCGGCGGCCCCGCTTCATATTTCCCCTTCCAGCGGGAGGAGGAGGAGGAGGAGGAGGAGGAGGAGGGGGCGGGAGGTGGGGACAGCGCGGCCAGGGAGGGCTGCAGGGGGCGGCCCCGCTCCGCCCGGCACCCCCCGGAGGGGTCCTCCCGTTGAGGGAGGGGGAGGACTGACACCACCCCCCCAGTCCTAAAAACCCCAAATCCTCCGCCGGGAGGGTGCGTGGGTCGGTGCCGGGGGTGCCAAGGTGCCCCCGCGGAGGCTGTGGGCAGGTACGGCACCCCCAGTGCCCCTTGCTGGTGGGCACCCCCGCCGTGAGGGTGCACCTTCGTGTGGCTGCATGGCTCCGTGTTAAAAGCCAAGGGTGGGCGCCTAGGTTGCCTTCTTTGATGCTGCGCTCCTCTGCACGCCTTTCCCCCCCGTCTGTTGTTGATTAGTTTTGATTTTTAGGCTGAGCTTAGGCCCTGGTCGTGCAAGTGCTCAGTGCGTGTGCTTAGGGTTGTACACGCGAATGACTCATGGGACTGGGTTTGAGCACGGGGCTTTCTTTTATAACGTCCTCTGCTCAGGGACGTCAAGCTTGCTGGCTTTTCTTTGGACTTGTGGGCTCAGCCGTAGGGTCCCATGGCAAAGACTGTGTAACAAATTGGAGAAAATCAACAGATCGGACTTTTGAACTCAGTTTAAGCTAAAGTGTTTACACACTGCATGCTTACAAAGAAATACAAACAATAATGGCTCCTTCCAACTCCCTTGAGAAATAAGAATAAATTTAATCTTCCTCATTTGTATAGGGAGGAAACAGAAACAAGTAAGTGGTGAGTCAGAATTCGAGCTCCGGTGCTTTGGATTCTCAGGGTTAAACTTTTTCCTTCAAAGAAGTGTTTTTCAGGACAGAAAGAATGGTTTCCAGAGCACTTGGTGGCGGTCTCTACAAACCAGTAGTGTTTGGATATCCTCTCAGTGACCTGGAGACAGATGCACAAAGAGCTACTTCCTTCAAGAAGCAGGTGCACATGAACAGGAACAACTAACATGGGGTACGGCCATAAAAATGCCCTTACCCAATCTTATTTGCTCAGCTTCAACGCTTTTGTCTAGCTGCCACAGAGATGTTTGTCAGCTGTGCGTGTGGAGGGAGGTGAATCAAAGGGTTATAGTAAACGGGGTTACTTCAGGCTGGCAGACAGTCTCTAGTGGGGTTCCACAGGGCTCCATTTTAGTTCTCTTCAATGTTTTCATAAATGACTTCACTGTAGGACTTCAAGGTATACTGAGTAAGTTTGCAGATGATATTAAATGGGGAGGAGCTGTTGACTCACTCAGGGGCAGAGAGACCTTGCAGAGAGATCTTGACAAATTAGAGGCTGGGCAATCACCAACAATATGAAGTTCAACAAGAGCAAGTGCTGGATTCTGCACCTGGGATGGGGCAACCCTGGAAAGATGTACAAAATGGGGGATGAGGGGCTGGAGAGCAGCCCCATAGAAAGGGATCTGGGGGTTCTGGTTGACAGCAAGCTGAACATGAGCCAGCAGTGTGCCCTGGCAGCCAGGAGGGCTGACCATGTCCTAGGGTGCATCAGGCACAGCATTGCTAGCCGGTCAAGGGAAGGGACTGTCCTGCTCTGCACTGTGCTGGTGCAGCCTCACCTTGAGTGCTGTGTGCAGTTTTGGGTGACACAATGTCAGAAGGACATAAAACAACTACAGAGTGTCCAAAAGAGGGCTATAAAGATGGTGCAGGGTCTGGAGAGGAAGATGTATGAGGAGCAGCTGAGGTCCCTTGGTTTGCTCAGCCCCGAGCAGAGCAGGCTGAGGGGAGGCCTCATGGCGGCCTGCAGCTCCCTCACGAGGGGAGCGGAGGGGCAGGCGCTGAGCTCTGCTCTCTGGGGACAGCGACAGGACCCGAGGGGACAGCATGGAGCTGGGACAGGGGAGGGTCAGGCTGGGGGTTAGGGAAAAGGTCTGCACCCAGAGGGTGGTCAGGCACTGAGACAGGCTCCCCAGGGACATGGTACAGCACTGAGCTTGCTGGAGTTCAAGAAGCATTTGGACAAGGTGCTCAGATGTGGTCTGATTTTTGGGTGGTCCTTTGTGGAGCCAGGAGCTGGACTCGATGATCCTTGTGGGTTCCTTCCAACTCAGGATATTCTGCGATTCAATGATTCAATGCTGTATACCCAGAAAAGCTGTCTGGGAAGACTTGTGTACTCCACTTGGCTGTTTTTAGGAGAGGATCAAGATTAATCTAGGGCAAAAATCTTAATTTCACCACCTGTAACAATCTGACAGGGCATTTTTATGGCCGTACCCCATGTTAGTTGTTCCTGTTCATGTGCACCTGCTTCTTGAAGGAAGTAGCTCTTTGTGCATCTGTCTCCAGGTCACTGAGAGGATATCCAAACACTACTGGTTTGTAGAGACCGCCACCAAGTGCTCTGGAAACCATTCTTTCTGTCCTGAAAAACACTTCTTTGAAGGAAAAAGTTTAACCCTGAGAATCCAAAGCACCGGAGCTCGAATTCTGACTCACCACTTACTTGTTTCTGTTTCCTCCCTATACAAATGAGGAAGATTAAATTTATTCTTATTTCTCAAGGGAGTTGGAAGGAGCCATTATTGTTTGTATTTCTTTGTAAGCATGCAGTGTGTAAACACTTTAGCTTAAACTGAGTTCAAAAGTCCGATCTGTTGATTTTTCTCCAATTTGAGCTGGGACAGGGGAGGGTCAGGCTGGGGGTTAGGGAAAAGGTCTGCACCCAGAGGGTGGTCAGGCACTGAGACAGGCTCCCCAGGGACATGGTACAGCACTGAGCTTGCTGGAGTTCAAGAAGCATTTGGACAAGGTGCTCAGATGTGGTCTGATTTTTGGGTGGTCCTTTGTGGAGCCAGGAGCTGGACTCGATGATCCTTGTGGGTTCCTTCCAACTCAGGATATTCTGCGATTCAATGATTCAATGCTGTATACCCAGAAAAGCTGTCTGGGAAGACTTGTGTACTCCACTTGGCTGTTTTTAGGAGAGGATCAAGATTAATCTAGGGCAAAAATCTTAATTTCACCACCTGTAACAATCTGACAGTAGCAAAGACACTCAAGTAGGTTTTCTTTACCTACAGGCTCTGTAAGGGGAAATAGGCCAAATGAGCAAGGAAATAAACAACCTTCACTTATATACAGTACGGACATCAGAGTTTATGAGTCTTGGGGACCCCTGACCTACTTCAGGTACATTGCCTCCCCTAAGAGATACAAGGATGTGTGAAAAACAAAGCAAGTGAGAAAGTGAGCTGCCCTGAGCAGCACACTGCTGCGAGGGGGTCCTGCCTGGTGGGACGCAGCCAGCTGGAAGAGTCTCTCTTGTTTGGCCAGAGTACAGACACGGTGTGTAGGAAGGCTCTGTTAATGTAAGCCACCCATTACTACTGGTTAGTGAGTGTGTGTCCCTTCAGAGCCTGGTAGATACTCCTGTTGTTGCCCCCTCCACGTGTCCAACCTACAACCTCTCCTGAGGAAGCAGCGAGTCAGAAGGGGATAACAGAAATGCAGACCCAGGGTGTAAGGGGTCACTGGGAACACTAATGAAAGACTAGCAGTTTTGATGTGTAATTGTATGGAAGTAGCAACATCCCAAGGGAGAATTTTTTTTTTTTCTTTGCTGTAGACACCATCTATTCTGCCATCTTTGAATCAAACAACAACATTATCTGCAAAAGGATGAGACTGGGAACTGTCTGCAAAAAGTCAGTTATCCCAAAAGTGCACAGCTCGTCCCCTGGGAAGTGAGCCCCACATCAGCAGCATCGCTAACAGCTTTTCATAAGCAGAAAGGGGAATGACTTTATTGCTTCACCGGCCAACTTTGTAAATTAGGCTCCGCTTGTGATTTACTATCAGCGCAGCTTCAGATGTGGTAATGAAATAAAATGAAATCAATACCCAGCGGACCCAGACACGGTAGAACTTTCCAAAAACAACAGAGACTATACTTTGTCTTTTACTCGCCTTTTTTATTTCGCATTATTTTAAGGACGTGGGATTTTTCAGACTGATGCACGATATTTTTTTGAAAATATGCCCAGTTTCGTCCTACTTGTTTCATTACTGTGCCCCTGTTCTGAATTTACTGTTGCTGTAACGGGAAGCGGTGACAAATAACAGCTCTCCGCACTTTGATCTAAGCAGCATGTCACATCCACGCCCATTAAAAATTATATTAACCAATCCAACCATGACTTTCTGAACTTGGGCTCCTGGGGCAGGGTATGTGCTTAATGTCGATATAAAGTAAAATCATTTACAAAGGCATTTCGTCCATGTTTTCAAAAATATCATGGAGGGGGGGGAAAGTGTTTTAAAAAGGAAGTCAGCAGAATTTTGCATGGAAAGTAGCCGCTCTGAAAAACAACCTAATGGGAAATGTACTTTGTGGCTGGGCCCCTCTGCAAAAGTATTAAAATAGGAAGAAAACTAACTTGTTGGGCTTGTTGCGTGACACTTCAAAGACCTAGGCGTATCAGCACGGCACTCGTCTAGCTAGGGTGCGGGCTTGCTGGCTGGCAGCCAATGCCAGTCTTGTGGTGAAAGACATTTAAAACAGAGACACGATGGGAAAGAACGGAGGCCGCGAGCATATGGGGCACTTTATGCTGTGGAGAAGAATGGGATGGGGTAGTTCCTTTCCCCTCAGTAATGCTTTGGCAGTGCCACAACTGTGATTTGCTAATGGCTAAATTGTGTTTTTTTAAAAACCAGTATGTTCTTTTGAATAAGGCAAAGGAGTAGGATGTAAAGAATTATTGGAAAGGAGTGGAGTGACTAATTCACGAGGAATCAAAAGTCTGTCAGATTTCTATTTGTGAATTGTCCGTGTCAAATTCGTCAAGAATTAAGTGAAGATTTGAAGAGTGGTTTTGCTACATGCCCAGCTGAAGTTAGAACCCACGAGACCAGCTTAGAGCCTGTTTGATGCACAGAAATACGCATTGTATGACTTCTTGCCTGGGGTTTGGCCATTTGAGGGAGAAGTTAAATTGTTTTACAGTGTAAAACAAATGTCAATCAATTTGTTTCTCCATTTACACTGGTCTGAAAAATCTATAGTTTGGGGGGTATTTCAGCTTCTCAATTCCTGCCTCTGTCATTTTTATATTGTTAGAATAAGAGCTGTAACCAGACTTTTTAAAATTATTATTAGTATTATTTTCTCATTCTTTGTTTACAGAAGGAATTGACAGAGACTTTGGCAGTATTTGCAAGATGTTTGGCTCACAGAGTTGTGCAGAGTGTTTCATCTTCCCCCAACGGAGGCTTCGTCTTCGGTGTAGCCACTGAGGACAGTGGAATTTTCACGGTTATTTTAAGGGATGCTGAGTCTGGTTTAGTTGCTTAAACCTGTACCTGTGGTGATGCTCACCTGCAAAGCGTGGTTCTGAGAGTGAGACTGGTCTGTGAGGTGGTGCAGGTTGCCTCTGAGGTCTGTCCTCTGTTGTTCTTCTCTGTTTAGGCAGGCAACTGCTCTAAGAAGTGTATTTTGGAAATGCTTTTATTTTAGTCTTGTAAGACACAATGCACACACTGAAGGCTGAAGGTCTGCTACCTAGGAGCAGGCATGGAAAATATAGACCAAACAGTGAAAAAAAAGGTCTTTTCAAGATAGGCAAGCTTTTTTACTCTCTCTCCTCTCTCTTTTTTTTTTTTTCAGATACATGCAGAGACATGCACACGTGCATATGCACACCACACAGAGCCCATCTGCTACAAGAGGCTTGCTTGAGAGATCACTGTTTGCACAAAAATGTGGTTATCTGAGGCATTTTTTTCAGTTTTCCTAGAGTAGTCTGAGAAGTAGTTGGGAACAAGGGTATAAAAGAACAGGAAGAGCAGACCCTGCAGAGCTCAGGCAATCCCAGACAAAAGAATCAAAGAAAGAAGCAAAGCACCCGAGCAAAGCGAACAGCTTTCCATAAAACATGCTCTTCTCTTCACATCTTCACTTGTTTCTGGCATTTGAAACGTGCTTGTGATTGGATTGCTCAGAGCCAAAGCGCAAGTTCTCCGTTTAGAATTACTTCACTACGAGCACGGGCAATTTTGCGGGGCTCTTCCTGCAACCAGAGCTTTGGGGCCAGCTCCAGCTCCCAGTGAACCCAGTAGGGGTCTTTCCATTGACTGTAATGAGAGCTGGATCAGGCCCTAGAGGAGGCTGCTGGAAGTGCCAGCTGGAACGGCTAATGCTTGTGTGCTGGCGGTGTTAATCTGGAAGCAAGAAAAAGGGGGAGCGAAGATATTTCTTAATCCTGTGTACACGCTAGCAGCCATCCTCACCCTTCCCAGTACCGCTGATTTCATTCAGTTGTGGCATTCAAATGCCATGAAAACCAGCTTGGTAAAAATGCCTTCATACACATTGTTTATGTGCTCCATTGTTTTCACAGCGGCTTTCTGATGTTGTTTCTTAAAGGGAAAAAAAAAAAAAAGCAACAGTCAGACCAACCCATTGAAAATTTGTTACAGTCTGGGCAAAAATGCTCTCCATATATCTTCTTGCTCTGCAGAGTTGTGCAATTGATTGGAGCAGTGACTGTTTCCATTTCTGAAGACAAAAGAAGGCTTCTGGAAAAATTTAAACACAAGTAGAGTGTTGTTCAACACTGCTTATATTTTCTCAGAGTAAAATTAGACTTTGATTTTGATTAATTTCTTAGAGAAAATGGAAGTTCTGGCAATTTTTTATAAACTACTCAAAGAAGCAGATATTATTCTCAAACTGAAAAATGGATTAATGCGGCCTGCCAAGCTTACATGAGACTCTCAAATAACAAGTAGCTCCTATAAAGCACCTGGGAGTTACTTTCTTAGTTTATATTCTTCCTGTAGTCCCTTTGGGACCATTGATTCTTTGGGTTAATTGAAGATCCTTTGGGAAATGTGATTTTTGTCCCTTGCAGAGCACCGCCCGTGGCCATCCTTCCACTTGACAAACCACAGCAGAGAAAATGCAAATGGGAGAGGGAAGGAGTGAGAACCCGAACCTGCTCCAAGCAGCCCCATTACAGAGGGAGCCATTCTTCAGAGAGGAGAAGGCTGTTAGCAGCTGGGCACTAAGGTTTATCCCAGGAGGAGAAGGAAGGTGGGAAACTCTGTCTTTGCTTCCCTGTTGCATGCTCTCCTCCGTGGCGGTGCTGGCTCCATGTGAGTACCATCAGATGGCTGGTTCATCATGCTCTTTCCCACCACAGCTGCTTCTCCTTGTCCCATGGGCCCTGAGTGTTGCCTTGAGGGAGCAAGTGGGAAATTTGCTTTCACAGTTCCATTCAGTGTTGGTGTTTAGTGATAAGTATATTGTAACGTGTTTTAGACACACAAACAGCCAAAGATGAGTCTCAAGTATGACACTGTTTCACACAGCCACTGGGTTTTTCTTGTGGCCCTTTGACCAGGAGGCATTCAGTCTTATTCTCACGCTGAGGCTATTTATTTCTCAGTGTGGTATTACTGCAGCCAGTTTCAAGCTTGATTTTGCATCATGGGTATCACATTCTGCTGCTATCTCAAAGATGTGCAGGTGTTTTTTCTTTACTCATTACAAAGCTGAGTTTTGTTCAGGTTTTAGGTGGAATTTTATCCTTAGGATCCTGGCTCTGAAAACTGTTTGTATGTTGAAGCACAAGTGCACTTTGAAAATGCTTCCCCCAAGGTGGGGCTAAGCAGCATCTTGCAGCAAGGGAATACCACCTCAATGCACTGTCAGACTGTGACTTGATCAAGGTGTCGTCGTGGCCACCGAGGGCTCAGTTGGCTCTGAAAAAAACAACACAGAAGCAAGTTTTCCCAAGTCATTTGAAAATAAGGAGGAGGAAAAAAAAAGTAAGCAACTAGAAGTCTTGGGGAGTTACAATTTCTAGCCTAGGTGGCTGGCATGCCAGGGGCAAGCCTCTGCCCTGGCTGGTTGTGCAACGCTCTTGCAAGCTGTTTGGTTTCCCAGGGCCTCCGTTTCCCCAGCCATGGAAAAAGTGTACAAGTCTGAGGATAACTTCGTAGACTGAAAGCAATGCATATACAGTATGAAGTATTACTTTGAGTGGGAGTTCACGCACAGATAAAAAGGCATTAATATGGCTTTCAGTGAGGTGTATACATTTTCTCAGGGTATTCCCAATCAACTGCAGTAAGTTTTGAATTCCTTCTATCATTTCCATCTACTTACGCATGTAAAAGCTATGTTATATACATACTTGCATGGGTGGCATATGAATATATTTAATACTTACATATGTCTAAAATGTCTATTTTATATATATATATATAAAGTCTTTGAAACATCTGGATAGTGCATTATCCAAGTGCATGCTCTTCAAGTCCGTAAGCAGCCAGCCAGCTTGCTGACTGCCTGAATTAAATGGCAGTCTCCTTTCACAAGCCTGTCTGCAGCTGCAAGGTGTTCTCTGGGCTACTTAAGAGCTGCCAGATTTTGCAGGAAAACTGCTTATCTGCCGAGAAAATATTACCAGCAGCTTCTTGGAGAGCAGTCAGATAAATTACAGTTGTAGGTAATAAAAACAGAAGAGAAGAAGGAAAAGAGAGACACTGACTGATGTCTCTGGCTGATTTCTTTGCTCTTCCGTTTCTGTACTTGGTACCAGAAGTGGGAGTATAAGAGCCGATGACAACAGCTGGGGTGGTGTAAAACATTTGTCTGTTTTCTGGGGCTGAAGCTATTTAGGCTCCAAAAAATAGCTAGTGAGTAACCCTCTGGAGTAACAGAGAGCTGCTGTGCCCACTTTTTCTATATTATAGACAACTGTGCAGAAGAGCTGCACGGTCTCTGTGCCTGGAGGATGCCTTCTACCTCTGTTCCTGCCCTTTTTTTGGTCTGGACAATGTTGCATTTAGCTTGCATTAAAAAGCACATAGAGTTACTTTCTGTTCCTGCCATGGAAGGAATTAATCACAGTGCAGAAGGGATAAAGGACTTGGCATCCTAGAGAAGGATGGGAGTGTGGGGATCCTCGTGGCAGCCTGCGCCCTGAGTCATCAGCATGGAAAGCTGGTGCATCACCCCGTACCCCCCACAGGCAAGAAACAGGCTGTGCTCTGGCTGGCTCTCCCTACCCAACCATGCCACCTGTGTCCTGGCATGTGGAGGATGCATCCCCTGGGGGCTCCAGCAGCATCTTCTCCAGCCCTCCTCCCAGCCCCATCCCCCTTGCACTTGCCTCCCAGCATCAAGGAACACGCAGCTGTGGGGGATTATAGAAAATACCTGGCAAAACAGGCATATTCACACCTCTGTTGCCTTGTGCAATAAGGGGCCGTGCAATGCGTGCGATGCTCAAGGAGGAAAACAGAGCAAAGATGTGGCCCACAGACAAGGTGAGGAATGCTGACCCCCGCACTGTTCTTCCTCTGTCAAACACACGCATGCAAATAAACACCCCCTGCACAGGCGACCTGGGGAACTGTTTTTCCCATGGGAATAATCACAGATCCTCCAATTGTAACTGCACTTGTGTGCGGCTCACTCCTGGCTCACTCCAGCGATCTTAAAGCTATCGAGTTACTAAAAATATCCCCTTCAGCCTGCTCTTTAATTACTGAACTGTTCCCCATCATGTTAGAGAAAGAAGAAGTACATTTGGTAGTAATTTTACTAAGTGAAGAAGTCTACACACAAAGCTCTCTGCTCCTAATGCAAATGTCGTAAACTCGGTGAGATATTTTCAAAGGAGTGTTTCGTGTAGATTGTCTCCATTACGAATCCAGGATCAGGCAGCTTTTTCGCTTTTGCTTTTACTCTTCCAGAGCTGGAGGAAGCTAATGGGATCAAGGTGTTGGCCATATCAATGTCTCTGCATTGATATGTGGGTGGGTAGCAGAATTTTCTTCTGAGCCTCAGTTGTTTGAGATGGGGGCAAACTGGCTGCAATGAAGGGAGCTGTTTGGCAGGAAGAGGAGTGGGTGAAATTCATGCAAATTCCATAATTTCTTGGGTAAAACTAAGGTCTATGTGCCAGATATGCCCCGTGGATTTTCATTTTCCCTTGGGGAGCACAGAGAGACCCAAGTAGTGGATAGGCACTAACTTCTCACTCCCAGAGTGCAAAACAAGAGTGCCTCTTTGGAGCTATTGTGTATTTGTATTTTTATCCCCGTATATTACGAATATAGTCTGTAGCATGTCTACTAAATCTTCTGAGGGTGCAACCACAACAGGATCCACCAGCCACAGTAGCCTAGGAGCTAACACCTCCAAGAAGTAGAAGGAAGAGAAGTGGGGGTGGCTGGGTGTAAAGGGCCCTCTGCAACATGCTCTGCCGCTCACTGTCTCTCTCTTCTCTTCAACATCAAGATTGGGAAATCAAACACCATGATTTGAAGTGAAGTGCAATTTGATTGTTCATATGCATTCACGGTCAACCATTACCAAACTGTTATTACTCATCTCATTCCTGCCTGACATGAGTCTGTAGCTACTTACGAGATCCCCAGATTTTCTTCTGCTTGCTTCTACTTGATTTTGGGCACCTTGACAGTACAAAAGTTTGCTCTGAGGAGCTATATATTCCTTATTCACTAGTGAAATGTCCTAGGTGCAATCACCGGGAATGCTTTATGGCATGATAGGCAGGATAACTTGTATCCCAAGAACAAAGCTGCACAGATGTCTTTCAATTAAGGACAGCAATTAGCCTGCTTTTTACCAACCCTGATGATCACAATGAAAATATTTATCGCTTTATTTGCTCATTTGATTTCCAAGCACACCAAGTCCATAGTTCCAGGTTTTGTCCAGGTTTATAGTTCTGTAGCTTCCTGTTGTAGTCAGTGGGAGTTTCACCTTTGGTTTCAACAGAAATGGGATAGGTTGTAGGGCTAGTTACAAGTCCTTTATAGTTCTGTTTGAAAGCAAGTGCAAACAACTGAAAGAAATGTCTTAATAAAGATAATTTGCATGTTGAAACTTACATTGCGTAAATGTGCCATTAATATCATTAATATCTTCCTGGAGATAAGATGCAACAAACTTCTTTGAAGACGAATTGCTCAACTCACCCCTGGCGTAGCTTCAGTGGAATCTCACCCACTTCTGACAGTGATTTATTTTGTCTGGAGCACTTTCCTCTGGGAGTCCAAGATGTCTATCTTTCCAAATCAATACAATCTAACATCAGAGAACTCAAGAAGCAGGACTCTCAAGTTCCAGTACTAGCTCAGCCATAAACTAGCATTATGCTGGTTATCTCATTTAATTTCTGTGGGCCTTGGCTTAAGGCATGCTTAAATTTCTTGCAAAACTTTTCAGAATCTCACTTTGAAAGGTGTGCTCATGAAAAATGTATACTACCACAAATTAAATGCTTCTAAAATAATTTGCAAGTAAAGCAGGAGATTTATTCCCACTAAAAGGAAAGTAAAGGAGGAGATGTTCCCTGAGGCTGTTGCAGAAATTTTTCATCATGCCTACTATGATGGAATAGCAAAGAAATATTCTTGGGGGTTTTGTTTGCAACAGAAAGGAGTCCTTCTCCTCAGCTTTCTCTCTTGTTGCACTGGTGTTTGCATATTCAAAAGAGTGGTCACTTCAACTATAGAAGTGGCAGTGGTTCAAGCTTAAGCATGAGTTGTGGTGGGCTGCATTTAAAATGGGTCACATTTGACACAGAATGAAAAATGTCTGTTAAAAGAAAAGATATGAACATTTTAATCCTTTATGTTAAGTAAACAGCTGGGGTTCTCTAACCCACTTTTATACCATCTTGATGTTGGGTAAGAGCTGTTTTGGGTCAGAACTGGCTTTACGTGTTCATTTTCAAAGGCCTAAGATTTAATGTATGCTTTGCGTCTTGTCTTCAAGAAGGTTTGAATAATATTAGTGGGGATGGAGGCACGTTTCCACAGTCTAACTTCCAGGGCAATTTGCCACTATTACAACAATGAAAAAAGGTGCGCTTTTTTTTTTTTTTTTTTTTTTTTTTTTTTTTTTTTTCAGTCAAATGACAAAAACTACATTTTAAAACACACAGACTTTAGGAGTGTATGGAGCCCTCCTTCTGGTCCTCTGCTTTCATACCTCCAGTCTTTTGTCGTACCTCACCATTAGGTTTTAGGAGCTCGGGGTCCTTCTTCTCTCATGAAGAGAAGGGCTGTGACCGTGGCACAGAGGAGCCCCTGCTCTGGCCTGACCCTTGAATCACAGAAGCTTTTGATTAACAGCCCCGTCACTCGCTGCTGAAGTCAAAGAAACCACGATTCAGCTAAACAGTCTCAGACACTTGGGCAGAGCAGAGACAATTCAAAACACTCATAGGCAAACTCCATTTTATTATAATGATATAGGGAAGTAACACCCTCGGAGATATGGTGACAGTTAACACTTAGAGAGATGTGCTAACAAGGAAAGTTTTATAAGCTTTTTACAAAGAAATATTTATCTGCTGATGAAGGACACTTGGTAAACAGTTGCAGCTGAAGAAACTCTAAATAGAGTGGGGTGCAGTTTATCATAACAACTATATTATGTTCTTCTGTTACTATTTCTCTCCTGCATATGAATGCTAGTGTAAAAATGCTTAAATTGTCTTAAGTATGTGTCTGTTCATATATGTGTTTGTATATATAATATACATACACGTACACACACACACACACACATATATATATACCAAATCCTTTTATGTCTAAACTGTAGATTGTGTCACAAGATTAAGCATCATGGTTTTGTAAAACTAAAATAAACCAGCTGTTTGGAAAGGTCCTGGCATTGTAAGGAACTTTTGCAGCCTGTGTCTGCATTCAGTGAACATTAGCCCACATAAGTTTTTATAATTATTTCAACTCAAGTAATCTCATCACATACATTGAGAAACTGAAGCTGAAAGATGTGTTGTACTTAAGCAAATGCTTCTCTTGAATTGCAGTTGTTAAGCTCACATAGTGTTCTCTGTGGTAATTTTTTTTTTCCCCTACTAGGTTGTGATTTTTTGAGCTATCTTAGCTAGGTCTCTATGTTTCTGTGAAAGGCAAGAGAAAAGGTTTGCCTTACCTACCAGAAAATGCCTTTCTATGAACTTAGTGAAGAGGCCTTGGACTAAAGCAAGGAATCAGGGAATCAGAAAAAAAAACAACAAAACACAAACCACTTTTATTACTTACATGGAAAAAGATGACTCCATCCAAGGCATCCAAAAGTAGTGGACATTTTAAAAATAATCAAAACAACTTCTCCCAGGTCTTAGAAATACATGTAGGTCTTGGTACCCTCTGAGATGCACAGCACTATTTGGTCTACAAGACATCACTGCTTCTTGGACAGAACCAACTTTGTTTATTTAAGTTTCTCATTGACTGGAAGGTATATTTACCCATCTGTGGCAATCACTCGATGATCTACCAGGGCAAACCACTGTCATTGCCGTGCTTTCATGGTGCTGTTGATAAGGACTGGCTGCCCGATGTACAGACGAAGCAGTGCAGTGCATGGAGGTCTGTCTCTCCTCTGGGAATCAGATCATTTTATGCTACACCGTAATTTTTCAGTGCTTCCTTCCCCTTAGGTAAGGTAGCTCAGATTTGAAAGCTTGTTCTGAGAGTGGGACAAGGACAGAGAAAGCTGTTGTCTTTTCATCAACATGCCAAAAACTGCCCTAGAGCAATGAAATGTGATGTTGCTTGGAAGAGAACTGCAAACTGTCTCAATCAGGCTGAAGGAGTCTTGAAGCTATTTCCACTTCATGCAGGTCATTTTGCATGCCACGTTCTGCTCCCTACCCTTGGGCCCTGCAGAGATTATAAGCTCTGAGCAGCTCCGAGCTCTTCATGAAGCTTTTAGGAGTAAGGCTGTTCAGTCTGGTACACATAGTGCTGGGTGCAATGCCAGTGGACCAGGTCCAGTACCTTCTAGATGTGTGGATATGGAAAAAACAAAAATAAATATTTTTAGAAGAGCAAAGACCTAAATGTATAGAGTATTTGCTTACACGTGCAGATGGGGACCCTTTAACATCATTACACATCCAAGTAATTGCACTAGACTTCCAACTCCTGCTCTCTTATCCATACACTCATGTCTCTTCAACCACGCAGACTAAACAATCAAAGTACAGAATCACTGCTTTTCAATTTTAGTCCCCCTTTTTTCCCATATGCTTTGTGTTTTGGTTAGGCAACTGGCTAAGACCTTAGAGACTACTTATTAGTATCCATGTGGATGTAATTTAACTGTCTTTTTTTTTTTTTTTTTTCCCAGTCATGCTTTTATTTGAAAATTTTAAAGATAGTGGTACAATGCTGAAAAGAAACAAAAAGATTTAACACGTGATTTCTTTCGGAAAAGACACACTGTTCTATGAAATGGTGGACCACTGTGAAAAATAAATAAGGCTATTAGAGAATAAGAATGAGAAAGGAGAACCAATAAATAATAACAAGTATCAGTGTCCAGCAGTACTAATGCACTGGCTAGATTCCACATACAAAATTTAGGCGCCGTTCTTCCACGTGCTTACATGTATTTTCTGGAATAATCTCCTACATATAGGAAGCCATGCATACCCGTGTCTGGGGGACGTGGCTCTGTGTGAACAGCCCTGGTGTGTGGAATGAACTTATGCATCCGTTTCACTGTTGCAGCTGTAGGAAAGTGTCACCAATGCATTGTATTAAATCAAATTAGATCAAAACTTTCCTGTAACAACCAAAGATAAGGCACACCGTGCGTTTTCACACATGTACCCTCTATGTCAGGCAGCTAAATTCAGTTTTGACTGAGTTTTATTTCCTTTCTCCATTAAGCGTATTGCATCCAAGCAGTGTAATATACACACCTTGTATGTTGAATGAAGTAAGACCTCAGACCCACATATTTTATTTCTGACGAAACCTCATCTCTTCTATTTGTAAACATTGCTATTTCCTTTCTGGATGCTTGTAACATTATGCATAATTTCATCAGATTATAGCATAACCATTCCTGACATACAGCATGCTAGCACATCTAGCACATGCAGACAAAGCTTTTACAGATGCCAGCATTAACTGTGCTCTCATGGAAGAATGGATTTGCTTTTACTCACTGCCTTTTTTGCCTAGAGTCAGGCTGGCAAGCGATGTGAAGGTGGGAAGTCCCTCTGACCTGCAGACCTGTTTCCCAAAAAACTGCTGATCCCCTGTGCATGGCTGGTGGCACCCCCAGGACCAGGACCAAGCTGACAGGAGCCAGAAAGCCCAGCTCAGCCTTCCCGGAAAAAGGGTCTGTGACTTAACCAACAGTCTCTGAAAGAACTGGGCTCGACTTTCTACTTTCAGATACTTGTTCCCATCTGGAAGAGCAACCACAGCTTCTGGCCAGCACAAACTGCTGCTTGATCACCTGGTGACCCAGAGCAGGGAACTCATTTGCCCGAAAAACAACTGCTGTGCCTAAACCAACACCAAGATTAAGGAATTCCTTACAAGAGTAAGGAATGCTCGGGGTGATGTGGGGCTCCATACGATCCTGCAGTGCTGGACCATGAGCAGGTCCCGGTGAAATGGGCATAGAGCCAGGGGAAAGGCTCTCATCTGAGTTTCTGCAGTAAGGTGCTGTGTGGTGGGTGAAGTGAGATAGATTTACATTCAGTCCGTTGCCTATTTAAGTGGAAAAAAAAACAAAAAACAAAAACACATTTGACCTCTCTGTTCTCTCATCAGTTTTGCTCTGTTGAGTTTATAGAAATACACAAATATTGTGCTTTTTTTCTTTTTTCTTTTTTTTTTTTTTTTCAAATGACATTTTTCTTTTCAGCACAAACTTAAAGATAACAGAGAGAGGATTGTGAGTTTTCTCCTGCTTTTAAAGTATCAAATGTCAAAGCTTTTAATAAACGCACAAAAAAATCAGTTGGGATTGTTCAAAACCCACAAACATCAAAACTCTATGTTTAAAAAATTCACATTTTTTGATAGAAGAAAACCTTTGTTAATTGAAAAAATGCCTACCATCCCACTGACTGAATTATACAATGGTTTGGTGACAGTTCCAGGAATGAAACCCAGAAAATTTAGTTCTTCATGTCAAGCAGGCCACATTACCCTGTTCATTTCCAAGCAGAGCCAATTCTTCATGAAAGATCTCTTACTAGCATGAAAGACCTATTTTGTGAGTATTTTGAAGATGAAAATTTAAAATTTGGGATGAATCCAGGATAATTATTATTTATAACTGACCCTTTTTAGACTGAATATTAATAAGTAAATATAAGGGTTTTTAGCTTGACCCTGTCAAAATTAAACAGCCAGGATTGTTGTTGGATGTTGCTGCATTAGTGTTTATGCTTTCAGTGTATATGAATAAATAAAAATACCAAAAAAAGGGGAATGTTTGCATGTAAGTAACCAAGACAAAATGTTCAAGGCAGAGGCCCTGAATTTGCAGTTACAGTCAGATGAGCTTAAAAATACTGTAGTTCATCTTGATAATCAAAAATATTTCCCAATTTCCTCCACAACCGCTGAAATTTTGTCTTCAGGAAGTCTTTTTTATTTTTTTTTTTATATTACTTTTATTTACCCTGGAGGACAAGATAATCCAATATAGATCTTGAATTAGTGTATGGGTATATATACAGGACATCAGTAGAATGGGATTATTATTATTATTATTATTATTATTATTATTATTATTATTATTTTAATTGACACATTTCTTTTTTGCTTCAGACTTATGGGTCTAATACAGCCCAACCTATCTTTTGGCCATTCTGCTCCAACATGTCTGATTAAGTGCCCAAAACATGGGGAATCAGGTATTCTATGGATTAGTTTATCCACTTTTTAAACACCTTCTGTACACTGCAGTGCAAACAGAAGAAACTGTTGTCATCATGCATGCTTCCATATGAGTGGAAGTCACCTTATTGGTGGTTGAAAGTGAAGATGAAGTTGAAAGATGATGGTTGGAAGTCAAAGATGAAGGACAGAAATGTTGGAAGAAAAGAGACTAAAGCAAGCTGCCATTGACAAAAGAAGAGGGTTTGCCAGTAACTTGAATATGAAGTGGTTGAGATATTAGCAAAAATCTGACAGTAAAAGTAGCTTTCAGCATTAAAGGTAGAAAATAGGAACACGAGAATAGCTGTGTTGGTCAGACAGGGCACCCACCTAGCCTAGGGTGCTGTCTCTAATGTTAGGGAGCTGTGGCTGCCTAGGCAAGAGTAGAACAAAGCTTATTGCTCAATGCATAGTACTTGCCTGGTGTGCTTTCCTGCCAGCCAGCAATTCAGGGCTTAAAAATCTCATGAGCTGAAAGTTGCATCTGTAAATTGCAGAAGTCTGTGGTGAATGTTTATTTTGTGAATGTATCCGGCTGCTTTCTGAAACTGCTGTTATCCACAACATCCCAAGGCAAAGTACTCCAGAGCTTAATAGCCTGCTGTGTGCAGAACCACTGCCTTTTCCTTGTTTTGAACCTGCCACCTTCTCATTTCACGTTATGCCCTTGGTTCCTGCCCTGGAAGGGACACTGTTCTCATTGTTCCCAACTTGTTCTTTCCGTGACACCTGTGATTTATGGACCTCTGTCATATCCCCACTCCGTCATTTCATTTCCAGCCTATTCTGTTTAGTGATTCCTAGTTGGGAAGCTGTCCCACACCTTTGATCATCCTTGTGACCTTTTCCTGAACCTTTCTCAGTTCAAATATATCCTTTCTGAGGTCAGAGAAACAGAACTGCACACAGTATTCAAGGTGCAGGCACATGAGAAGCACACGCAGTGGCATAATAGTAGCTAATTTGGGTCTTTTCTTAAAAGTTCCCACTGTTCAATTTTCCTTACTGACGGCTTCTTGATACCAAGCCTGTATTTAAGTTAAAATGTCTACTTTAGGCGTGTTACTCAAGAGGGGTAATCAGCCATAATTTCATATCCGTCTCTGTAAAACTAGACTAGATGAAGATGAACAGCAGTAAGACCAAAAAAGTTTGTTTTAACAATACAAGATAGCATGATTATTTTAAAATTCAGAATCAAAACAATTTTTTTTTTAGGGCAATTCACCCAAATTTTCCTTTTAAACTTTTATTTTAAAATATATATATATATTTTTAACATGTTCTTTATTTTTCTCTCATTTTTATAGGAATTCTTGTATTGTTTGAGAGACCATTTAGGAATATTCCAGGCATAAACCTTACGTTCAGACCTTGCAAAAAACTAGATCAGTGAAATAAAATGAATCTAGAAAACTATAATAGGTCTTTGCAGTGGAAAGTTGAGCTGGGGAAGCTTGCTGGAATTCTTTGAGTGTGTCAATAAAATGGTCAGAGGATGAAGAAAAATGTGTTGATAACATTTATTTAGACTTTGAAAGACCTTTGACAGCAACTGTTAAGAAATTAAGTAGTCACCAGTGACAAGTCAAAGAGTTGTTATTACAGAAAAACCAGGAAGGGATCAATTTCCATCAGTGATCAGTTTTCATTACTGCAAAAGGATAAGGGGAGGGTCTGACAAGTTTCTATATTAGGGACGATGTTTGATGTGTACAATAATAATTTGGAAATGATGGCGAGCCCACAGGCAGTAATTCAGCAGCAGATGTCTCCCGCATAATTTAGGTTAACCAAGGTGAAAGAAGTAGGTAGGAAGACAGAGATGGGGAGAAATTTGGTGAACACTAACAAACCAGACAAATGAATCACTCATAGCAAATAGAGTTTGGTTTTGCTAAATGCAGTTTATAAATGCAGTAATAGTTATCAAAACAATTGCTAAATGCAGTGCAAATTTACAAAAGTGTTCTGTACATGGCAGAAAGAGTTTTATGCTACTGGAAATCAAGAGAAAAAAAAAAAAAAGTAAAAACTCCTGCCAAGAGTACAGCTACGAGGCTGCTGGATGTAGCATATACACTAGGCAAAGTTCTACCCACACAAGAAACAAACTATTCAGGCAGTCAAATCATTCCTTTTTAATTTCAGAAGTCCCTGAACCACACAGGTTTAAAAGACAAAACATACATAAAGAAAATAATTTTGAAGATACTTCTTCCCTCTGCAAAATTATCATCTTGGTAACAGCCAGAAGAGTGTTGTGACTGGCCAAAACCCCAACTTTAACTAAATTAGGTTAATCGTCCTTCTAAGTGTTTGAAGATTATAAAGATAACTATCTTTTGATGTACTGATATTTCCAGTACGTTTGAGAATGTTCTTACATCACCAGCTTAGTTTACTTAAGACTCATGAAGTGGCTTTTATTTTGTGATTGACCAGTGTAGTAATATACCCCTGCTTCTTGCAGAATTAGGGGAGAAAGCACTTTTTTTTTTTTTTTTCTGCTTCAATATGCAACATTGTGTATTTCTACCTTCTACAAACATTTGAGCTAATAAAACCTGATATCATAAATAGACAGAAAAAGCAAGCATAAAAGAGCAAAAAACGTGGAATATTTGTTTAGAAAGTTGATTAAATATTTACAGACTTTTTTCCCCTCCTTTTTCACCCCCCAGCATTTACTCTGTTATGTAGGCACAGAGATAGCTTTACTTCTTTAAGTATATGATACTTTTCACCTGGAGAGCTCCAACCCCTTTTACAAACGAGCTGATATATAAACTTCAATTCAATATTACATTACTGTCATCTGAAGTCTGCTTGCCAGTGGTGTGAAAGAGACAGTGCACACCAATCCAAAGCAATCTTCCTCATTTTCGAGAGCATGTCAGCATTGTTTCAAGGGGACAGAATAAATGGTAGAGATGGAATTTGACCAGCACCCTTTAATCAACACTGTCATTGTAATGAAGAACACCCTGTGTATTTTTCTGACTCTGTAAGTAGCAAGGGGCAGCACTTCAACCAAACCCTCTGGTTGGCTCCGTGGGTCAGGGTGGGGATGGGAAGAAGGTGCAGAGGTTCTGCATTGCTCCAGTGTTTGTTAGAAGTCCTGCAGTAATGTGCAGCTCTTCCAGCTGTTTTTAAAGCAGGAGGAAGCATAAAAGGCTTCAGAGAGCAGTTGGTGTGCAACATGCATAGGGCAGTGAGTGACCTGCTGTCTGCCTCTCTTTTTTCTTTCCTTTTCTTTTTTGTTTTATTTTTTTTTTTCCAGGTAGATTTGCCACAGCTTGAATCAAATGGGTTCCATTTGTCAGTTTTCAGGGTTTATGCAGTATCTTGCCTTACATCTTGATTGACTTTTCACTCCGTGCTTTTTGCTCTGCAGCTGCTCACAATTCTTTACTGTAAGTTGTCACAGATGTAGACTTTGACTCACATGCTTGCAAAGTGAATCAGTGGCAACATCTGTTCCCCCAGAGGCATGGGTGCACCAGCCTCAAACCACCCACAGCGTCAGTGCCTATGGAAGCTGGTATTTCCTGGCCCGCGTTCCTGCAAGCATGTTTGTTAAGGGGGAGAAATCAATCCATGCTCCTATGCTTTTGTGCATAGGTGTGAAGATCTCCCCTGTACTCAGAGAGACAGCCTTGGAGAATGGGAGTCATGTGGCATTAAGACCAACATGCATCTGAATGTTCCAGTTTAATCCAAGGTTCCCTATATAATTACTGCAGTTAGAGATGCCATTTTGCATGTGGGGCAGATGTTCCAACATCCTGTAAAGAACTATTTTTTTTATTAAAGCAGAAACTACTTTGCATTTTCCCCTCTGTTGCTCTAGTAGACACACGTGTATCTGAAGCAGACCTGTCGGGATATTCCACACAGAACTGGAAGTGGATCCTTTTGGGGTTCTACTAATCCACAGCGGCATCTGCAGTCTGACAAATGAAACGTGGTGGGATTTGGGGCTGTTCGGAAGAGGAGGTACCATGGAAAGGGAACACATGCGTGAGGTTGATTATGTGTCAGTTTCAATACTAAATCACGACCAAAGTCTACAGTTCTTCTGTGATTAGCTGTATATTATCTTTTAAAGGGTTCTGAAAAAGAGCATGTGATTGAAAACTCTCCAACTTCAACGGTAAAATGGAGGGAAGCCAGAGATGAACAGCCAGAGAGTTAAGATCAGAGGAACTGATATATGAGGAAGGATTAAAAATGAAGGGAGGTTTACCAAGGTGGCTTGTTTCCCCTACCATCTACTAGTGACATAAGAACCATTGTGAATTGTGGGTGATGTGATGGCAAGGGAGTCATGACAAGGTGTGGTTTCACACCCTGTTTGTGGTTGCACTAAGTCCTGAGGCATCCTATATGGAGGTTCTGGTGGTCAGTGGAAAAGTCTCCTTGATTCTGAGGAATTGTGACCAGGGTACAAGATAGCTGAGGGCTTCTTGGACCATGTATATCTGGAGTGTTTAAACATCTTATTTCTATAGTTTTAGGACAGAGGTTCAGTTACAGAATCACTGGGTGGTTTAGGTTGAAAGGGACCTCTGGAGATCATCTATGAGGACTGTTATTTTCCAGGACAAAGTCAGGTGGAAATACCTTCATCTCTGATGTCAGCAAATACCGTATATGAACAAGCAGTCTGAGATATCTGTGGTTTTCTGGCTGCAGCTGTGCTTAGGGAATCACAAGGGAGATACCTCTTATCAGACCCTTAGGACACTGGTGTACAAACAAGAGGTTGTAGTACTTAAGAGATGGCCTGATGGGGACTTGATTGCTGGAGTAGAGCTTGCAATCAGAAGTGGGGTCATGAGCCTGGAAGTGCAATGGGAAGTGAGCTCATGAGTGGAAAAAAAATGAGAAACTGCCCTAAAAGATGTATTTAGTGCATGTTTGCCCTTGC
Source organism: Anas platyrhynchos (assembly GCF_047663525.1). Taxonomy (NCBI): domain Eukaryota; kingdom Metazoa; phylum Chordata; class Aves; order Anseriformes; family Anatidae; genus Anas; species Anas platyrhynchos. The sequence goes on along the minus strand of NC_092588.1, from coordinate 50,102,549 downwards.
CTCTTTTATATGCTCCTATTGCTGTGTCCTTAACACTTCCACAGAGGACTAAAAAAACCCTTCCTGATTCATGAGAGTATTCACTTGAATCCCATTTCATTTTGTACAGTTCAAAACACTTGCCAGCAGGTTAACAACAATATCCTTTGTCAATGTGAGGAAAAACCTGGGAACTTTGTGATCAAGGACTATTTCTCTTTTTCATGAAAGCAACAGGAAAGGGCTGAGCCACAGGGGAGATATTTAGAGTCAAAGAATAGAACTTGTCTCAGTAAAGCTATAATGCATACACACACGCACAAAACTGCATAGCTTAGAAATCCCAAAATCTATGAGAATGATCATTGCCCTTTGATTAACGTTGACTGTAATGCATAAGAAATGAGATTTAATAGCTATTTGTAATTATGAAAGACTATTTGTTTATATATGCCCTTCTCATGAATCCAAAAAGAGGCTAGTTTTTCTCAGTCTAAATATAGAGAAGGTCAAACTTCTCTCATTCTCATTTGAAACTGTGTTAATAGAGAAACTAACGCAGAACATGAAATGATGGTGAGATGTTTAATACTGAACCATTAGAAAGGGAGATGATTCATTGTTCTGTGCAAGCGATATAATAATTTTATGTGATGGCTAATCCTTTTACTGCACAATATTTATGGTCTTCTAGTTTATATTTGATTAGGAACATTTTCCTGAATGTGCAATAAGATCTTTATCTGTATATATTATTTATGTCCCCTTATAAGGAGGCCTTAGAGAGGGTTTCTGTTCCTTACAAGAGGCAAGAGAGATGCAGGATTTCCTTAGAACTGCATTTGATCTATAAACAAAGTTCCTCTCCATATCTTTGAAAGCTTAAATGCCACCTCTTAAGCAAGAAACAATAGAAGTATCTCAGAGTTTGCCAGTTTTGAATAATTATTTTAATTGAGAGCATTGGGTTGTGTTCCCATTCCTACACCAAAATGTCTTACAGGCACAAAGAAGAGGAATTATTTGTGGAATGCAGCATCAGCCAAGTCTCAACACACACGCTGGGAGGAATTGGCATAGGCTCACCTGGTTTTGTGTGTAGTGAGTGGAGTGTTGAAATATAGGAGTTTGGACTGTTTATTTATTTATTTATTTTAAAATTATTTTCATTAATATTAAAGAATAGCAGATCTAAATTACCAGTTGCTTGCTTGTTTTTCACGTTTTCAAGTCAGAGGAACTGTGGCTGTCAATAGGACTTACCTTCTTGCAGACAGCATCAGACAATCCCTTCCCTTCCCTTCCCTTCCCTTCCCTTCCCTTCCCTTCCCTTCCCTTCCCTTCCCTTCCCTTCCCTTCCCTTCCCTTCCCTTCCCTTCCCTTCCCTTCCCTTCCCTTCCCTTCCCTTCCCTTCCCTTCCCTTCCCTTCCCTTCCCTTCCCTTCCCTTCCCTTCCCTTCCCTTCCCTTCCCTTCCCTTCCCTTCCCTTCCCTTCCCTTCCCTTCCCTTCCCTTCCCTTCCCTTCCCTTCCCTTCCCTTCCCTTCCCTTCCCTTCCCTTCCCTTCCCTTCCCTTCCCTTCTTTTTCCCTTTTTCCCTTTTCGTGAAACTAAATCATACTGTCTTTTACTTATATTTGCTTTGCACACCTTCCCCTGTTGCAGTTGCTGAGCAAGTAAGACCTAGCAGTTGCAATTGATAAATGAATTATTAAGGCTATGCAAAGCACTGTTTTTTTTTTTTTTTTTTTTTTTTTTTTTCCCTCTCTTGACCAAGTTTTTTATTTTTTTTAAAAAAAAAAAAAGATTTTGGTTTGGATTAAAATGAATTTAGACTTTTTTCTATTTTTTTTTCTCCGCAAGGAAGAATGAAATCTCAGAAAATTATGTTATATGTTGAATGAAACATTCTGTTCAACCCAAAATGAAACATTTCATTTTCCAAGCATTTGCAAGAAAAGCAAAGGAAATGAAGGGATAGATTCACAAAACTGGAAAATGAAAAGGAGGAGTCAGACACTTTTATCCCATTGCCAGAGAAATCTTCTGTTTTGTCACTTTTCAACTTTGTATAAACATTTATTGGAACACAGACATGAGCCCAGAGGAGTGTTCCAACTTGCCTCCTTACCTATGCCTCCTCCTGAATCTCTTTCCCTTGAACATTTTAAAAACTGTTTAACAAAAATTTGACCAGAAGGCACCACCTTTACTCAAATTTGAATCACAGCTGTGGTAAAGATGCAGGAAGAGTTTACATGCTCCTCCTTTGCATGGCACAGCCTTTAACCACTTCTGACCTGCACAGTTTCTTTCTTTTTCTTTCTGAGAGTTTTGTACTTTCTATCAAGCTGCTGAGTCAAAAAGCAGTGAATTTAACTCCCACCACTGTAGTAAACAACTAAATTATCAAGCTTTAGTGGGGCCCTATCAGTCCCTTCTGTTTGAAGCTTTTTGGCCAAGGCCAATGGCATCATGGCTTGTATCAGTAATAGGGTAGCCAGCACGACCAGGGAGGTGATCATCCCCCTGTACTCTGCTCTGGTGAGGCTGCACCTCGAGTGCTGTGTTCAGTTTTGGGCCCCTCAGTACAAGAAGGACATTGAGGCCCTGGAGCATGTCCAGAGAAGGGCTATGAAGCTGGTGAAGGGCCTGGAGCACAAGTCCTGTGAGAAGCAGCTGAGGGAGCTGGGGTTGTTTAGTCTGGAGAAGAGGAGGCTCAGGGGAGACCTCATTGCTCTCTACAGCTACCTGAAATGAAGGTGTGGGGAGCTGGGGGTTGGCCTCTTCTCTCAGGTAGCTATTGATAGGACTGGAGGGAATGGACTCAAGTTGCACCAGGGATGGTTCAGTTTGGAAATGAGGAGACATTTCTCCTCAGAAAGAGCAGTCAGGCATTGGAAGAGGTTGCCCAGGGAGATGGTGGGTCACCGTCCCTGGGGGTGTTCAAGGAAAGGTCACGTCTATGATTCTATGATTCTCTTTCACTCTGCAAATCATTTTTTGATCCTGAGACAACTACAGCAAATTAATGTGACTCCCTACCCCAATGGGTAGGATGTGCAACTGAAAGGTGGAAAACCTGCAGTTTAGTAATTTCTTAAATTCTGTGATTATTAATGAAACTTGAACAGTTAACAGGGCAGACTGAAAAGGATTCCCTGTCCTGAATACAAAAAGTGTTGATATTGTGGGTAAACTTCTGGGAGGTGAGGGCTGTTGGTTACATATCCTCTAGCAAAGGAAGGAAAATGGTGTTTTCTCACATCCGCCTAAGATCTCCAAGTGCTATAATACCAGTTAAAAGAACACCACAACTAATGCTTTCCTGTGTCTAGCTTTTTAAACTTTTCCTCAAACCAAAATGATTTGGTGAGTTTGACCAGTCTGCCCTTTGCTACATGTATTACATGGCAGATATTCCACCAAGTAAAAAAGTCCATGTGTGAATTTACTGTGTGAGTCCAGAGTAAACAGCAATCTGAATGAAGCCTTTGAGATGAAATTAACCTTTTCTTTCAGAAAGCTCTAGAAATCAAGACCATGAAAGGCATTTCTCTCCACACAAGCAGAGCGTTAGCAGACTGCTCTATGGGCAGTGAAGGACTCTAAATTGTAGGTTTTATAGTATCCTGTAGGTGAAATTTTCTACTCTAAAGCCCTTGACTGAATAAGCTTTGCCGAAGTTGCTTTCAGCATTTGGGTGTCTACAGAGAGAATATTAAAGAAGGATATAAGGAAACAGCCACTTCAAATTACTCTAACAATGAGGAATTGCTGAGACAGACCTCATTTAGGACTGAACAAACTTACCAGAAGTGTACCTCTCTGTGACGGCATCTTCACTGTTACGGAAACTTCCCATGTTTTCCTGACACAGACAAGGAAAAAAACCTGAGATTGAGATGATTGCTCTGCATGAAAATAATTTACTCATATTTTGAACTGTGTAGACTTGCAGACTATTTTCAATTCAGTTTTAGAGTTCAGTCTTGGAAAGTACTCTCATTGAGTTTTTGTAGAAAATTGTACCCATACATTTTTCTATATACAGGCAGAGAACTTTTGTTGGCAACCTCAACTCATGCTCCGAAAGTCTAATGTAAGTCGAGCAAAGTGCACTAATAACAGTCATGTACTAACATTTATGCCCTGAGGGTGAAAAAAGGGAGGGAGAGAGAAATGAGATTTTGCGTTCCAATTTTTGGTTAGAAGAAAGAAGATGAAAAGTAATTTTGGAGAAGTGAAAAAGTTTCATTTTGTCTGTAATAATTCAGAAAACTTAGAAAAAAAATAAAAGGGAGAAGTTAGCCTTGTTTCCAGAGTTCCATGCATGATCTCCACTGAATTTCAGTTTAGTAGCTGAATTGAGGACATTGGAATAAACTACTGATACAATGTTGACCCTAAGTGATTTTTTTCCTGTTTTGCAAGACCTTAGTATTAAGGCTTTCTTGTGGCATTAAAACATGATATTCAGTATATTTTAGAATAGCAAAGAAGAAAATGACAGTCTCCACACTTTACCACTGTGGCTGAGTAAATAGATACACGTAATTTGCTTTATGATTGATATAACTGCATATGTTTACAAAATGTTAATATTCATGCTAAAAGCCACATACCCATATGTAATTATACTATAAAAACAAAAATAATTTAAGATTGATCAAAACCTTTTGTTTGACTCAAAGTCAAATATTTAGTTTCCTTTGTGGGATTTTTAATTCTTTTAAAAACTCTTTAAAGTAATTGGACAATTTTAAAGTTAAAAAAATAAATAAATAAATTTTGAGATGAGAAATGAAAAGAGCACTGAAAATATTAATTGAAACTTTGCCTTGTCCTTCATCTTTCAAAGATCTCACTGCCAAAACCATTAATTAAATGTAACCTATCCTTCCCCTGTCTGATGTAAAGTGTTTTCAGCAAATGAAATACTCACTGAGAATAACTAACCTAATCTACCCTGGAGTTCACCTTTTGCTGTACTTCTTTCTCTAGTTTACACAAATTGCCTTTGTTATTATTTGCATGCTTAAATAACTACCCTGATATTCACTTACACATTGAGCTGTGCACAGAAACGTACAAGAAGTACTCTTCAGAAGTTTAAACAGAAAAATCTAAGATAAAAACATACTATGACTGCTGCAGGATCTGAGCACCGGTCCTACTAAATTTCCAAAAGTGCAGTGAGCAATGTCAGTTTAAGCACTGATAGTGTCATGCTATCCTTGCTTTCAGTGACCTGCTTCCAATGGGTCTTTCTTTTCTGCTTCGTCAAGGACTACTGTGCTGGTTCTGCTGAACTTCAACTTCAGTTCTGCATGTTAGCAGAGGAAATAGGATTACTTTTTGCACATCTGTATATTTGTTTTGTTTTCTTCTGTCAAAACCCTTTCACCTGAGAAAGAAGGAGTTAATAAAAATAGGATTTTTGCTCTTGAAATGTCAACCACAGTTTCTCATCACCCCATGAAAAGCCCTCTTGTTTCCTTGCTCAGCTCCTCCTGAACTTCAAACAGTCCTATAATCCCTTTGACCTTAGAAGGTCAAAGATATATAAAAAGTATCATTGTTTGTGTAAAAGCACATTAATCATCCTTACCTAGCCCTTTACTCTCTTTTGAAGACCCTATGATATTTTAATTCAATAACTTTCTTCTAGCATTAACATGTATCATTTCAGCTCTTTTCTTAGGCTGGTAAAAGAGGAGAAATCCTCTCCATCTCGATTTTTTATGCTGACTCCCTGAGTACAGGCATGCAATTTATTTTCATGATTAATTTAATTAAATAATTTAAATAATTGATATTCACTCAAAATACACCTATGTATATGCAATTGTACTATAAATATAATTAAAATATTTAATGAATGGAGGTGTATTTTAAAGGATGCTGCTATCCTTTTCTATGAATTTGACAGGACTTGACAGTGCTGAGACTGAATCCTGCTATCATTTATGTCAATGTAAATACGGAGTTTAATTTAAGTCAGTGGAAAAAAACAACTCTTGCCCTTCACCTAAACACAGAATTCATCTCCCTTGAAGAACTGTATCCTGCAGCAGAGGGGGAAATAGATGAGACCAAATGAACTCGCTGCTAGAAGTGACAAATCACAGCCAAACTTAATTAACTGTGTGGAGCCTGTCAAAGGTCAGCACAAGATCACTGTAGGAAATACAAGTGCAAGACTGAAATAACCCTGGCAACGGGAAAGCAAGGGCAAAAAGAGAAATGGGCTTTTCAGTAGGCATGGCTTCATGCCAGAAAGCCATGCCAGCCCTTTGGTGTGGTTGGCATGCCTGCAAGGGAAGAGCTCCTGTCTCCTTAGATCTTGTCTGTGGCAAGAGATTAGATGTGTTTTGATGCCACTGGGCAGTAACTGTGCTTTTAATTGAGCATGTGCTCAGTGCACTGATGGATCAGGCCCCAAATTCAGTGCAGGCTGTGGAAAGTGCTGCACCAAGGCAGGCAGTGGAAACTGGGCAGGCTCTCAAGCTGCTGAGAGACTGACTCATGCTTTCTCAGCTATCCACACCTGATGCATTTGTAGGATTTTTTTTTTTTCTTTTTCAAGTGAAAGATCTGTGCACTGGTGCTATTATTTTACATTTTACATTTTATTTTATTTTATTTTATTTTATTTTATTTTATTTTATTTTATTTTATTTTATTTTATTTATATATTTTATTTTATTTTATTTTATTTTATTTTATTTTTACTTTCCAGTAGGATTCTGCATGATTGCCAGTGGATTGGCAGGATAGTTTTTAACTCTAATGTAATGAGCAATGTTGAAACCAGCAGGTTTTACTACATGTTTGATTGGAGGATGAGAGGCGGTGCACAGAAGCCTTTCTGAATGGTGTGCTTTGAGGGAAAACCACATAACAGCTTCAAAGTGCCAGAGCTGTAACAAAAATCGTGAGACATCTCTCAATTATTTTTCAGTGGTCTTGGCAATCTGGAGAGGTCCCAGTTGAGTGGAAGGTAGCACATATTGTTCCAGTTTGCAAGAAGGAAGAGCAAAAAAGAAGACCCTGTTAATTACAGGCCTGTCAGTCTCACTTCAGTGCCTCGTAAAATTATGGAGAAGATTATTTTGGGAGTTACTGAAGAACACCTGAAAGACAATGTGGTCATTGGTCACAGCCAACATGGGCTTATGAGGGGAAAGTCCTGTCTAACGAACTTAATTTCCTCTTATGACAAGGTCACCCACTTAGTTGAAAGAGAGAGGGCAGCTGATGTAATCTTTCTGGATTTCAGCAAAGCTTTCAATGCTGTTTCTCACAGTATCCTTCAGGACAGAATGTCCAGCATAAAGCTAAACATAAAGTGATGGGCAAACAACGGGCTGACAGGTCCAGCTTAGAGGGTTACAGTAAATGGGGTTACATCAGGCTGGCTTCCAGTCTCTAGTAGGGTTTCACAGGGCTCCATTTTAAGAACAGTTTTCTTCAATGTTTTCATAAATGACTTCAGTGTAGGACTTGAAGGTATACTAAGTAAGTTTGTGGGTGATATTAAATGGAAAGAAGCTGTTGACTCCCTCAAGAACACAGAGGCCTTGCAGAGAGATCTTGACAAAATAGAAACTGAAACTGGGCAATCACCAACATTATGAAGTTCAACAAGTGCAAGTGCTGGATTCTGGAAAGGGCCAACCATGTCCCAGGATGACATGGCACTTCTAGCGAGTCAAGGGAAAGGATTGTCCTGCTCTGCTCTGTGCTGGTGTGGTCTCACCTTGAGTGCTGTGTGGAGGTTTGGGCACCACAATGTCAAGACATAAAAGTGTTAGAGAGTGCCCAAAGGAGGGCTATAAAGATGGTGCAGGGTCTGGAGAGGAAGATGTATGAGGAGCAGCTGAGGTCCCTTGGTTTGCTCAGCCCCGAGCAGAGCAGGCTGAGGGGAGGCCTCATGGCGGCCTGCAGCTCCCTCACGAGGGGAGCGGAGGGGCAGGCACTGAGCTCTGCTCTCTGGGGACAGCGACAGGACCCGAGGGAATGGCATGGAGCTGGGACAGGGGAGGGTCAGGCTGGGGGTTAGGGAAAGGGTCTGCACCCAGAGGGTGGTCGGGCACTGGGACAGGCTCCCCAGGGCAGTGGTCAGGGCAATGAGCTTGGAGAGTTCAAGAAACGTTTGGACAACGCTCTCAGACATCGAGTCTGATTTTTGGGTAGCCCTGTGTGGAGCCAGGAATTGGACTCGATGATCCCTGAGGGTCCCTTCCAGCTCAGGATATTCTATTATTATATGAAAAATCCCAAGGTGATTAATTCTACCTTCTGTATTGAATTTATTTTTTCTGTTGTAAACTGTGTGGTAACAAAAGAATACAACTAGCAACACTGACAGCTTGAAACTAAATGGCTTGATACAGCTACAAGCAGGATGATATGGGAAAAGTAGGAAGGGGAGATGTGAAAACAGAAGGTTAAAATGGAAGAGAAAAAAAGAAGGTCCATGCCCTATTTCTTATTCATCAGTTGAAGAAGACAAGGAGAAACCTAGGTCTGAGAAGGCCTTTTTTTACCACACCATTTGTCCCATGATGGGCTCTGGCCATGCCTATAAGAGTTTTTGGTTCTAGTGGTTGCTGTGTTGTTATGCCAGGGAAGGTATACTGATGTGGTTAGACACCTCTACCTTTTTCTGTCCCCGCTTTTCTAGGATAGGAAACCAGCTCTGGGGCTTCACTGAAATTTGGGTACCCAACACAGCTGTTCTCAGCTTCCTTCAGCCTTGCTGGCATTATTCCAAGACCAGCATAAAGCTCTTGTGCATCTCTTTCAGTCTTGGGAAAGGATGACAAGGTGATCAGAGAAAGATCACAAAACAAACAAACCAACCAAAAAAAAAGTAAAAAAAAAAAAAGCAAACAAACAAACAAAAAAATTGGAAAATATCAATTTTTTAATGTGATCTGTCTCCACAAATGCTGAGGCAAAATGTTTCTTGCTTGTTGTTGTCTCCCACTGGCTATAGAAAAGCTGTTTCTGACAGTTATGTGATTCCTTGGTATTTTTATACATGTATTTCCTTTTTTCAGAGTTAGGCAGCTATGAAGTTCTCCTGCTTCTTAACATCATATCTATCTCAGGTAAAGGACTAACCATCAGCCCACTGCCCTGCACACACTTGTCTGATTCTGTCCTTTGACACCACTGCCTCTGCAGCTCTGAACTTTACTCATGAGCTTTTCTTAAGTCTTTTCTTCCTTGTAGTATAGGGTGACCTAGCCTCCTTCCTGAAATCTCTCTCTTTTCTCTTTTCCCAAAAACACAATTTAAAATTCTGTCTTCCCACCAAGGAAGAACATAAAGGACTCCTTCCCTGGGTTCTAGCAAAAGTGTACCACTGTGCTCCAGGGCTGTTTCTCCAGATATTTGTCTCTTCTTTTTTTAAATATCTTCAAGTATTTTTGTCCTGAAATATTTCTCTGCCTCCCAGGGAAGTTATCCATTTTAGTCTCCTAACTTCTGCTCCAAACAGGTCTTTTATCTACCCATAGTTATGCATTATTTTGGCCACTGAGCCAAATGACTGTGCAGAGGAGGCTCTTCCTAGTCCTTTTCTCATAGATGAGATCTCAAAATCACATATAGGCGGTGTGTATTTAGTGTTCTTGGTCAACAACTATTCCATTGTCCAAGCTCTGAGTGGCTTGGTGTCCCGAGCCCACATCTGAGCTGGCCCAGCCATTAAGGAACCCTACTTGGCTCAGACAGATGATATGGAGCATGAATCTCTCTAACTTACCTCCCAGAATTTGAGAGGTGGGTCAATAGTTCAAGCCTGAGTTGTGATCCCAGCCCAGCTTGGAAAACAATTGAAATCAAACCCTCCCTTACAGTGGAGAGGACAGAACACTCCTCCAGAGACTTGTTGAGAAAAATACGTAGCTGCCTGCAAGTTTATTGGAAAAAAAAAAATATTAACCTAGAAACTGTCAGACCAGGTGCTTTACCCAGTGTTATGGGTTTCAGGGTATTGGCAAGCTCTGAAGTTGTTAATGGACGTCCCAGGTTTCCTGCTGGGCCACCGAGAATAGGGGCATTTATATTTTAGCAAAGAACATTTCCAGATACACGTGTGAAGGGAAGAACTGGAATTGCAAAGGCTTGTGTGAAAGTTAAAGAATCTCTTGTTTATATCTTTGGGAACAATGCACAATTTATTCTGGGTACTTTGATCTGCCGGAATGGTCATATCTAAGCCTCCTTGCTTTTGTGGAAGCTCTGACACATTGCCTGCCTTCTCCTTGCTAAAATCCTTCCCAAATCCAAGAAGCGTGAGCACAGCCTGAGACGTGTGCTACATACTGAGCTCCTACCTGTTTCTGGTGAACATGAGGAAGAGTTCAAGGGAAGGATTTTGAGGCACACTCCCCATCCAGCTCCTTAGCTTTCTTTTCACTCCCCTTTTATAGCTGGAGCAAGGCTAATAAGTCTGCCTCTGAGAAAGGCTTTCATGTGTTACAAAGAAGCTGGCTAGAGGAAGTTGACAGTTCATTGGTATCCAGGAAGAGGTCGATTTCCTTCTTCATAAACATCTCAGAAAAAGGCTATAGAAGTAATAAAATACTAAACTCCCACCTATTTAGTTTCTTGGGCAGCCCAACAGGAGAGAAGTGAAGGAGAAAGTCAAGGAATCACCAGTGTGCCAGTGCATACAGATTGGATTATTTCCTCTGAAAAGAAATAAAAAGTGTCTGTGAGTACCTTTATGAGGAAAGAGGAAAAATACATAACTTCTTGCTGTTAGAGTCACAAACATCTACTTTGCCCTAGTACCTTTACTACAGTGGCCAACAACTTTCTGGATCATGCTGTTTCACAAGTATAAGAAAAGGATTTAAAAAACGATCTAGTACAGGCTTTAAAACTTACTAAAAGTTGCCTGTGCCTTTGAGAAGGTATACTGTTGTGCAACCTGGTGAAGAATCTGTGCACAGTATCTGCCTTATACTTACTGGGTTCCTAATATTAGTCAGAATTAATTCAGGTCTCTTTATGAGTAGCCAGTGTATTTGAAACTTTTTGTGAATAGCCAGGGCTTTACCAACAGCAGCTAAAGCAGATTTTGTTCACCTGGCTTGGAGCTAATTCTGACTTTGATGGTGTGGAAAACAACAAACTCTTTTTACCAGTCCCAACCCCAGTTTACAGTGCAATATAATTTATGTTGTTTGGGCATATTGTAGCACCTAGAATTTCAGGGAGCTTTGACACACAGACAGAAAACTGTCTGAGGAACTATCCCTCTTTTTCTACCTGATGCCATGGGAAAGAGCTAGCAGATGCAGGCAGGGTGTGGACAGGGAAGCTGCATTCATCAGTAGGGCTGGACTTTTCATGCTTAAGAAGGAATAGTTCAGGTGGAGAATGGACACTTTTGGTTCAGGAGAGGCAGATGAAGGGAAGTGCAGTGCTCTTATGTCTTCTTGGTGTCTGTCTGCACAGAGCATCACAAAAATAGGATGACACTGGAACAGTAACATGAGACTTGGAAATTTTAATGGTTAGCTCTGCCTTGGGCTGATGATGTCCACTGCCAGAGTGGGAAACATGTTTTGTAACAAAACACAGGAAAAGCCATCTTTTACTTGGAGTGTGCAGGGTGGGTCCAAGATATCTCATGCTATTCTGGGGCCTCTCCTGTATTGAAATGCTTAAGTACAGAAATGTAAAAAGGAATGCAAACTATTTCAGCCTGAATAATATCTCCGAAAGGGGGAGAACGATGTGGAAGGGATAGGGTGGCTCAGCAATGAATATAGGATGGATATTGGTAGTCTTCAAAGATGGCTTAAGGGCTAATCTACTATGTTCATCTTCCCTGGAAGGTAAAATTTATACAGTAGGATATGGGTAATCAGCCTCCCCCCCCCCCCCCCCAGCTGAATCAAATTGGCATCAGGCTTGGAGGTGGGATGTAGGTTCTGCAGTCAATTACAATTGGGAAATAGGGTGCACTCAGCCAGAAGGGCAAGAAGGTCTTTGGAGGCTTAACCACAAAATCAGGGACTAAATTTCAGAGCAGATTCTGGGACAGCAGTAGAAATAAAGTTTAGGCAAAGTAATACAGGCAGGTCAGGATTAGAAGGAAGAAAATCATCAAAGGTCAAATCAGAAGTTTGTGCAGAAGGGTCAGGAGCTAAGTCAAGAATTACAAGTGAAGTTCGAAGGTCAAAGAAAAGACTGAGCAGACAAGGAACATTGTATGCTGAAAACTTACATGTCTCCCTATGGCAGAGTCTATCTGTATTGGATTAACTAGGATTAGAAATTGAATTTGTACCAGGGCACAAGTTTTTACAGGGACCAAACTTGGAGGCTGCACTTGCTTTTCTTCAAAGAAAGAAGATTGCTTTATGATAGACAGTGAGTCTAACTTCTTTAGTACAGTCTACAAAGATGACTTGATTTAAAAAGAAAAAGGTCTGAGGTACATGATGTTGTGGTGGTTTCACACTTAACAGCTAGCTAAACTCCACCACAGTGCTCTTACTCTCTCTTCTCAAAGGAATAGAGGGGGAAAATATAATGAAAAAGGGCTCAAGGGTTGAGATAAGGACAGGGATATTGCTCACCCATCACCCCCATGGGGAAGGAGATTAATGTAATTTAAGGAGATTAATAAAATTTGTTGACGATTGCTGACAGACTTGAGTAGTGAGAACTAAAAATCAAACTAAAAACACCTTTTCCCCCTCCATCCTCTTCTACCTCCTACCCCAAGTGGTGCAGGGGAACGGGGAATGGGGGCTGTGGTCAGTCCCTAATGCTTCATCTCTGACACTCCTTCATGGTCACTCTCTGCCCCTGCTCCACGTGGGGTCCCTCCCATGGTAGAGCCTGCTCCACCAGGGGACTCTCCACAGGCTGCAGGGGAACTGCTGCTGTGTGCCTGGAGCACCTCCTGCCCTCCTGCACTGACCTGGGGGTCTGCAGGGCTGCTTCTCACTCCTCTTTCCCAGCTGCTGTTGCCCAGAAGTTTTCCCCCCTCCTCTTTCTTCAATCTGCTCTCCCAGAGGCCCAACCAGTGTTGCTCCCTGGCTTGGCTCTGGCCAAAAGCAGGTCCCTTTTGGAGCTGGCTGGATCTGGCTCTGAACTGATATGGGGCAGCTGCTGGGCTCTGCTCACAGAGGCCACCCCTGCAGCCTCCCACCCTCCTCTGACGCCCAACAAACCCTTGCCACATAAGCCCAATGCAGACCATAGAATCATAGATGGTAGCTTTCTCCTTGAGGGAAACAGAGAATTTCCAGTGTCTAAACCCCTTCCCAGTCATGCAAGGTTTCGGGTCTCACTGCTGAATGACTTTTGTAGTTTTCATGCCATGATCATAGCAGTCCCTCTGTCACCAAGTATCATGATGCACTAGAGAAAGTCATACCTTGTGGCATCTGCAAGCGTTCCTAACCCAAAGCTGGTGCTTATTCTAACTATGCTTTTCTTACATCTGGGTTAAAAACTGGCAAGCAGAGAAAGGAGGGTAAAGTCAATGCCATTTTTCTTAGCCTCAACAGGCTACAGACCCATATTATCAACCACAATAAAGTCATGCTGGAAGAGAATTTAATATTTTGGCACTTGAACGAGCTTCAAAATCTTGTGTGTTCCAGTTAAAAGATCAACATCATTTGGGTTTGAAAATGCTGACACTGCTGTGGATGGCTGCTGCCATTATGACTTCATCAGTGTGGGGCAGATCCTTGTCTCCCTCACCCTGGTTTTACACCGAAGTAGCTCTGTCAGCTCACTGGAGGTATGTTTGACTTAACTCAATATAGCTGAGAGAATCAGGCCACAAATGTCCCAGGCCTAACTCTTTCAGACAGGAAGGAACTTCTGGCTTGGATCCCTTTGGGTTAAGATAAAAAAAAAAAAAAAAAAGAAAAAAAATGCTTTTGAAACCTCAAAACCAAACATAACCTTTCTTTCCCCTCAGCAGCAGGTTTTGCTTATGAAGTGATGGTATATGACTCTATTTAGCGTGCTGGAGCTGCCCCACAATGATACAGTACATTTTCTATTTTCCTTCTGGGAAGGAGCCGGCTCCCTAGCAATGATGTGCGGACACAGTTCGGTTAGCTGTTGAACCGGGAAACAGTGGGTTTGCAGAGCTGACGCAGTTTGGCTACATCTGCCATCCTCTGATGGCACAGAAGGAGTTCAGCAGGGCAGACGTGACCTAGGAGGATGTTTATGCAATAAGACAATGAAGTATTTGTTTCAGGCAGCTCCGATGACACTAAAGTGATATCAGTAGAAAAGCATCTTTTCCCAATGGTAATTGCAGCTTACTGCTAGATCAAGATCTTGACATCATTTTATTAGTCTTCCTGCCTACCTGACCCAATGTGGGTGTACTGCGAAACATCATGCTAAAGCAGAGACAATGAGAGTGGCAGAGTGTCAGCATGGCATGGGTAAGGTCCCACAGCAGAGCAATGGCAGAGCCGGGAGCTTGTTTTGGGTTTCCTAAGTCACAGCTCAGCACCTGAGGTCTCCTTTGTGCATGAAACTGTTGTTACAGCTCACAGGTCCAGTTGTGCTCCAGAGCGGGACAGAATATACCAGTTCTTCTCCAGTTCAAGCTCCCTGCTTGTGGGTGCAACTGAAAGTGTTAATACTGACTTCTGGGCAACAACCTGACAGAAAGGTTATTGCACACAAGGATGCTTGATTCCTTGTACAGGCTGGAAGACCTTTTGAAATTCTGCTTGTCTTCCCAAGTGAGATGTGTATATTGTTAATATAAACAGTGGATTATTAGTATTAATTGATTATGGCCAACTAATGGTATTTCTACTGGTAGTAAATCCCAACCAATCATTCTCAAGGAAAACTACTTTCTCGGCTACTTTTTTTCCCATTAGCTTAGGAGAATCTGATCTTTATGACATGGGGCAAGGTTCAAGTCACTCCCAAACTTCTCTCTGATGACTGTGAGTTGTTGTCTGGATGTTGGTTTTATTTGTGAGTTTGGTTTAAGCCAATCTATGACTTTGTTTATGTGCTCTCAGAGGCTTTGGTAACATAGGCATTTACAAACTAATCTGTCCGTGTACAAGTTGGCAGCCTGTGTTACAGCTCATGCAAGCCAGCACTGTACTACAAAACACAATAGGATGGATTCATCAAAGTGATAGCAGGGTCAAAAGGGTAGAGTTGCCAAGACATAATTCACAGGAGTTTAGAGGTAATTTTAGTTTTATTTCCTTTTTGATTAATGTTTAAACTTTGATTAAACGTTTCCAGGGGAGAACAATAGAACTGTGGGATGGATGTTTAAGTCCAAACTGATAATGAAAAACAATTAGAGAAAAAAAGTCCCCTTTAAGTCCCCCTAACCTTCTTGGCAGAACTTTTTCCAAGAGATGTCCTTCATGTCAAAGCAAAGAGGCTGTTCCCCTTCCATCTCTGTTGCTCTATGAATGCTGGCTGTCTGTAAATAAAACTAACCTGTTGCCCATCTGTTATGCACAACTAAAGGAAATTTACAGACAATGCTACTAGAAGTCCCAAAGATATCATCTAACCCAGTAAATAATTTATTTTACAGTTCAGATCAAAGAGCTTGTGGATATTTGACTCAGTCTGTTTCCACCACACCCCCATTCCACCCTCCCACCCCCCCCCCAAAAAAAAAAGAAAAAGAAAAAAGAGGAGTAGCGTTGGTATGTTTGGGTGAGATGGAACATTCAGATGGAAGAGAGCTGGCAAAGCTTAAGTGTTGTTATTTCTCAGAAAACTTTCATATATATTTAGATTTGAAATCATTCTGATTCAGCTAGAATACCTATTTCAAAGTTTCCATTTGAATGTAAGTTGTGTATTGAATCCTTGGGCATGAAGATGACGTTGCACCTTTTACAATTTCATTGATTGTAAAGGAGCCACTTTTAATTCTGCCTGCTTCTGGTGCAAATGTGGGATTTGAATTTCATACAAGAGTCACTGTAGTAAAATAGTGATAGGCCTTTAGTGATAGGATAGGTGAGTGCAATTCAGCTGATGGACTATACACACACTCCCAAGTGATGGAAATCTTCCAAACCAAATAGTCCTAGCCAGTGGCCTGGTGATGGGATGTCTTCCATGACTGCTGGTGGTCTAATGCTGGATCATGGCTGCTGGGTTGCAGGGCTGATAGCTAGCTGCTCATGGAGACATGTTGTTGTTGTGCTGATCCTAATGGGGCTGTGGAGGTCTTTGTTGAACAGAGGGTATGTCCTTTTTGAGAAACTCACAAAGCAACGTGATTATTTTGCCACCGCCCTCTGAAAAATCCTTAGGCTCAAAAGTTACCTTTGCTCCATTTTCCTCTCATGTCCCCTGAATTATGTTTCACATCACTTGTGCTGTAGCTATTCACATCATCCTCTTCAGATTATTATTATTATTTTTAATTATCCTGGATGGTGCTGAGATCCCACTTTGTGCTCAGGTGAATATTATGTTGCAGCACGAGTGTTGGACTGCCAGAAACACCTCGAAATTGAAGGAGGAATTTTTCACCCCATAGTAGGGTTGTGTTTTTGCTTTTAGTCTTCTAGAACTGGCTGCTCTCCTGTGCATAACACTGTTGACCTATACAGTTAATACACCCAACCCATAACCCTGTGTTGGGTGTACCACTTTCGGAAGGCGTTATGAGAATGCTGGTACCATACACACTCTTGGATAAAGCAAGGAGGGCTCAGGTCTTCTCTTTGGACCATGGCATGCCCTACACAATCAGGTCCTGTGTAGTGGATTAGGCATGATGGAGTGATGTTATCACACATGGGAGAATGCTATCTGTTGCAGGCCAGAGTGTATGGGGTTATGTGTTATGTTGGGCTATGTTTTGGGTGATTCAAGCCACAAAGATGCAGAAAACAGGCTTCAGGGAGGGGCACAGAAGTGCCTCAGCTCCAACATATTCATGATGGTCCAAGGTGAGCATGGTATGAGCAACAAGGAAATCAGTTTTGCAATAGTAACTGAGAGCCGCATGACTTTTCTATAGAGATGGAGCACTTATACTTCACATCAAAATGTAGATTAATACCAAAGAGCCACACAAGATCAGTTTTCTCCTTTCTGGTTGAATGGTGACTACTGATTTTCCTTGGGTAATGAGAAATCTGAGTAGCAGATTGTACACCCATTGCAGACAGTCTGCAGAGCTTTTGGCAATAGGACAGTATGGCCATAGCCAGAAATACATGGTGAATTAAGCCCTGTTCCTTGTAGCTTGTTAAAGCAGGAGAGATTGAGAAAAATGACCATGCTCAAATGTATTTTGTCAGCTACTTAAGTTTCCCTATTCTTTTAGTCACTTTTAATCCTGTGGGGATGGAAGACTTGATGTGGTGGACTGGGAAAATGTGTTTTGAATTGCCATACAATGTATGTATGTCTAAGAAGTGAGATGAACAGCAGGGCTGTTTGTAGTGCAGATAAGCACACATTATGTTAGTCCTCAAAATGCCAGGAATGGACCTACTTATTTTTGAACAAGCTCTGCTATACCCTCATCTAAAACCTAATTGTTTACACGTACACAAGAACAAAGCAGTTTCTTAACACCATATGCTTAAGGCAGTAGCTGGGTATCTAAAGATCTCATTGCTTAAAAATTCTTATTGCTTTAATGTAACTGCTTTAATTTAGTTATTCTGTTGGATCTGTATCTTTCAAAAGGGCAAAAGGCAGATGTTAGTAATTACAGGGCAGCAACACCTTGACTGAGTGATTCTTGTCCTTGCTTAAAAAGAGCACTGAAAGTGAAATAAAACATTAAAAATATCATGACATATTCAAGTATAACTGGCACAGCTTTTGCAATCTATTAGTAAACTTAGGTTGGGTCATAACAAAATATCAGACAAAGGACAGTTGGTTGATAATTTTAAATTAGTCATTAATCTTTGTAAAACATATCCACAAAAGGTTTAAACAGCCATGGTGTGAGAAACAGTGTCTTGAGAAAATGTCAACCCTCAACATAATATTAACAAGAAGAGAGCTCAATTCACATCCTGGGATGGAAGTTACCATATGCATTTGCTAATGATATGCAAAAAGGGATGAGTAAATCCAAAGTAATAACAAAATTATTTCAGCTAATGTGACTGGGGAGAATGGCAGATGGATTTAACTGAGTCGAGTGGATGACAGATAAAATTGAAAGGAAGTTACCAAGTAATGTACCTTTGGAAGGAACATGTGGAACTCTGATTGAACTCTCTCATCACAGAAAAAGACCTTAAACTGAAGCCAACCAGCATTGCTAAGGAAGAAGCCTGACACAGGAGGAGGGAAGATCATCTCAGGTGTTTGATGTAGGCCTCATAGGTCTCCCACTGAAACACTTTGACATTGTTGGAAACAGGATTGCGGACTGAGACTTTGACTTTTATACTGTATGATGATTTTTGTATCCTGATAAACAGTATTTATGTGTCATTGTGAAAGCTTTATGTTCAGTATATATATATAAAATAATTTTAAATCAAACCTATTGGTCAAATACCTAAGACACGGGAAGTCAAACAATTACATGCTCAGATGTCTTCATGGTGATGTCGCCTCATTGAAAAAACTCTGCTCAGTTCAGTCATCTTATCTGAAGACTGGTTTTAGAGTTTATCCTGGAAAAGAGGTGATTACCTCTAGAGACTTGGATAGGGACTACTCTTAAAGATAAGTCTGTGGACAAGCTGTGGCTGCTCCTCTGATTTGATTCAGCAGTGGTGTGTTGCTTTTGTCTCTAGCATGTTAAATATTTAGGCAATGACTGTTTCATTTCCTGAACTTGCATTCGTCTTGTTTAAAGATGCACTTAACTGATGTTTAATAAAATATCATGGATAGTCTTGAATTTAATGAGTCGCCATGTCAGATTTCATTTAAATGCTTTGATTTTTGTCTTAGGTTTATAGCCTAGAGCTCTGTGTTTCATTTTGACCAGAATTATTGCTCCAGCTATTGGCACTGGATTGCCTGTATTTACATACCTACAAAATAAAGATTGAGCCAAACTGAATTAAAACTTAATAATAATAAAAGCCCCTCAGAAAACGAAAACAACAACTGAGCTCCATACTTCACCTCCTCAGAAATCCTAAACCACAACACATATGCAAAAAGTACCTTTTTTGCCTTATTACTCAAGGCATGTTTATGTATTTTGGGCCTGAAATGAATGGGCCCTTCTTAAATAAGACATCTGTGTATTTTAAAGCAAGCAAAATTTTTCTGTGGGGATTATGCTAAATTGACACCCACGGAGATGACAGAGTCGTCTTTTCATGTGGAGAGGATGTCACCCCACATGTTTGTTTTTGTATGCGTATGTAACCCATGCTCCTGCAGTGACTAAAATAGCTGGTTTGCTTGGGTGGATCGGGGGATAACGCAGCCTGTGTTCTTGGAGCTCCGAGTCTGCTGATATTTGCATGCATGCATTTGCATATAAGCAGCCAGGGACATATGTGCATGTTATATGCCATATGTGTATGTGTAAGAACAGGCCCTGTTGCCGTGATGTATGGCTGCAAGTATTCCACAGCTAATCCACATGTGAACAAGAGTACCATACTTGTGCATATAAAAAGCAGGCACGGGGCTATGCTACTCCACTAGAAGCCATGAGGGCTTTTGGTAAGACAGAGCAAAACAGGAGGAGGTATGTGCTGCCCTTGTTGCTAAAGGATCTGTTGTGAAATAAAACATCTCTTTGTCTTCCATGACTGATGTTTTCTCTTAAAAACTGTTTCCACTCCAACATATTTTTTGCAAACTAGAACTAGTTTTTAAAATGTTTAAATGTTTGAGATCATTACTTTTATTTTATTTTTTTTTTTTTAATTTTTTCCTATAAAAGTTTTGGATGAGCTGTGGTGTTTGAGATTTATGGGGTAGGGGCACTTTTGGTTCTGACCTTTCTATTATGCTGTTATTCTGTTTGGTAACATCCTTCTTTTGCAGCTATGTATATACAGGTAGGTAAACAGCGGTTAGCAGTATGCACTCAGAGTGGCACATATGAGCAGAAACTTCAGTTCACAAAATTACAGTCCCTAAGGCTGCTTCTGCGGTGCATTATATTGTATTATCTGAGAAAATAAAGCAGGCATGTCATGAGATATGTCTGTGATGAATACGAGCAATCTGTGTGAGAGAACCTCATGGAGACGAAGCTTCGGTCTTTCATATTCTCATATTTGCCCTTAGCCTTGAACCATAAACCTGGGTGTTCTCCCAACTTAAATTTCTGGTGAGACAGATGTTTGCAAGCTTGATGATGATTTAAGAAAGTGATTTTGTGCGTGTATTTTTCACCCACTGTATGAGACCTCTTAAAATACTTTCTGACAGGTGAACAGCAGCTAATGTAGCCATCTTCTTCAGAAACAGATGATCAGGTGTGCTCTGGTCAGACTGAAGAAGCCTGTATAGTTAACTTCTGTGCGTAGCTGTTCATGCCATATTCATTGTAAAATGTATTAGCTGCTCTTTTCTCTACCATTGATGTAATCTCTTGAGAAAAAAGATCTGCCAGAGGGAATGGCACTACAAGCTAAATCAAGAGCCACATTAAAGTTGTAATCAAGCTTTTCCCCCTGCCAGACTCTGTTTAACTAAGTATCTCATGGGAGAGGTTTATTCGGCATTTATAGTGAGCTCAAGTGGGACAATGGGCTTGTGTGGTGAAGGATTAAGAGGAAAAGACCAAGGCAGTCTTTCTACCATTGTGCTTCTTTCTAAACTGAAGAACGAAATGGTACATCAAATACTTCCCTTGTACTTCTGTAAATCACAAAATCACATTCTCTCCTCTCCTCTCCCCCCTCATTTTTCCTTTACTTCATCTCAGGGCACTTTCCTTTCAAAGTACAAAGCATTATTTATATACTTCTGTAATTTCCAACCTTTCCTTTAAAGGTTTTTTTTTTTTTGTTTGTTTGTTTTTTTTCCCAGGGATTACAAACTGAGCAAACCCTACAAAAATAGTTCAAGAAAGTTGTAAGCACACTAATCTGCCCCCTGTTGCAAAAGAGAAGTGATTGAAATGAAACAGAGATGTGTATGGGGCTTACTCTTTCAGGGCTGATAATGAGATGAAAAAGAAAAAAAAAAAAGATAAATAAATGCTCCTTAATTAAGCACCTGTTATGTTACATCGTGATCAGTGCTGAATGGGACAAAAATTCCAAATGACAGTGACATTTCTCACATTTTGGAAAAGACAACCTTTCTACTCGCCCTTTGCCTAAAAAATACAACGGGGCTGGTTTTGGTTTGCTAATAGGTATTTTAAAATCAGTTTGGGGAAAGTTATTCCATGAGGTAAAAACCCTGTTTGAAGTCAACGCTGTTCATCTGAAGAAACATCCGTCACAAGACATGAAAAGAATGATTTCTTTGTGACTGGGAAATCAATGAGACATCTGTTTTAATGTACAACCCAGAAATAATGCATCTAGTTCAAAAGGGAATCATAAAGAAAGCTGCTTTTTGTCTCTCCTCTCCAGAGTGTTTGGGATGGGATTCAGAAAGGTATTTTGCATTAGCAGAACTTCTTGAGTCCTCAGGTCTGTGGTGGAAGCGGATCTTTTGGGAACTTTCTAGGGTTAGAAGAGCTGTGGGAATTCATGCGTCCCGACCTCATGAAATAGCCCCGATTGGGGCTGCATTCTGCTCCTGTTTTTGGGGAGCAGATTAATCATGTGGCTGACCCTGCCCTGGTCTCTGTGGGGAGTGGGAGCTGGAGCCTGTGGAGCCCCTTGGATGGCTGGCAGGAGGTCGAAGCACCAGCTCACCCCCTGCTTTCTCTCCCTGAAAAATCTGTGCCTGTGCTGTGTGCTCTCTGTCCAGACAGGCACTTGCAGACACCTCTGCACATGGTATGACTGTGGTGGTTTGTCCTGCTTGCTTTTCTCCGTTCCCTGAAGCCCCTGGAAACTGTTCTTAGTCCCTGTCTCTTGTCTTTCAAGTGCATATGCAATAGATTTAGGCTTTGCCTTCCAGACTGTTCGCTGTAGCCTTTAGCTTTCCAGACCGGTAATGTTGTGGGAAGCAGCAGAGAGAGGTTTAATAACAGTACACATCTTACACTGGAAGGATCCTCCCCACAAAGCCTGGATACCCTGAATAAGGCCTAGCCCCTTATTTGTAAGGCTTTCTGAGGACAAGAAGAAATTCTAAATCAACGACTTGATTACCTCGAGGCACTTCAAACTGGTAGTGTTTTATAGCTCCCTGGTGCAGACGCATTGTATAAGACACAAAACTGAGAGGAACCCCAAGGCAGGAGATAGCCAGCTTGTGGGAGCTCCACTGGTGTGTGCAGTACGGAGTCTCCGTATGGCAAAGCTGGCCTTGCAGAGGCCTTTTTTTTTTTTTTTTTTTTTTTTTTTTTTT
Organism: Anas platyrhynchos; assembly: GCF_047663525.1. Taxonomy (NCBI): domain Eukaryota; kingdom Metazoa; phylum Chordata; class Aves; order Anseriformes; family Anatidae; genus Anas; species Anas platyrhynchos. Next base: position 50,080,134 of record NC_092588.1, on the reverse strand, counting down.
TTTTTTCCAAAGGGAGGAGAGAATAGCACAGGGATGTGCAGCTCTGGCAATGTTTGAAATCTGAGATCAATGGTTGCCCTGGAAACAATATGCTGAAAATCTAAGAAACCTCCTGGCAGCGCGTGGGTGGAGTGAAAACAGCCCTTGGGGTTGTGTGTGAAGTTGCAGCAAGTTGTGCTCAGCGGGGGAAAGGACAGCTACTGAGGGGACACACGCACGTGTCCTCTGGGGAGCCATCTTATCTCCTGTTCACACAGAGAGCTGCCGAAAATGACTTTGTTTAGGGCATGCTTTCCTCTGGGAAAAGTCAGCGGAATGAATGCATTTTTGTTCCTGTCAGCACAATCCTGTGGAAAAAAAAAAAAAGACTGTGGAGAGATGCACAGAACAATAAAACAAATTACCAAAGGTGTGAGAGCTGTGCTTTACCAGAGGCAGCAAAACACCCCTTACTGATCCCACTGAGAAAGATTTTGGCATTGCAATCTCCAACCTGCCCTGGTACAGGACAACATCCAGGTCCCCAGCCTTCCCATGCCCCAACATCCTATTTAGCTGTATTGAGGATTTTTGTAGTTGAAGGATTGCCCACTGAAGCTGACCCATGGGACACTGTGGGCAGGAGCTGCGTAGCTGGTGTATGAGGACCCTGAGGGTCTAATTTCCATGGTAGCTGCTACCTGTGGGAAAGCCTGTGATGACACTTTCCTTCCTGGTGCACTCCTCAGGCTTCGGTGAGTTGTAGTTCAGGGTTTCCCTGAGCCAGCAATACATGTCTTAACATCTGACAACTCACAAAAGATTTTTCTTCCATGAATCACTCTAATTATGTCTTGTAACAATGTAAATTGACATCCACAATTCTGCCTGACAATGTTTCTCTCATATAAGCATACGATGCTTTTGAAGATAACCTCCCTTTCTCTACTGAGATATTACCTCCTGATAAATATTTTGTTGCCTTTATTTCTGATACTACTGGAAATAATGAACTCTTTGGTCATATTCTCCTTTCTGCTTGCATTTCCACATTTGTCTCTTTTCTGAGACTAACAGTTCTAGAGTTTTAAATTACCTTTTGTACAGAAGTTGCTTCATGCTTTTTGTCATCCTCGATGGTGTTTTGCATCTTTTTCTAGTTTTGTTGTGCCCATTTTGTGATGGTGGGATGAAAAATGTATTGTGTTCAACGTGTAGGTGCACAAAGACTCCTGCAATCTGGGGATTTGTGTAAGAGCAATATATTTGTATAACAATATGTTTTTCTCTGATGTCTACCCCTTACCTAATAATTCCTGGCCTTTGATTCCCTTTTTTGATGGCTATGGGGCAGTCAGGTGGATAGAATTATCTGTTGTAATCCCCAAATCTTGTCCCTAAGTGGTAGTAGTCCAGGTTAAGTTAGGATTTGTATGGCCCATGTGCATTTGTTTACATTGGATTTCTTTTGCTGTCCTGTCACTCAGCCAATTTTATGAAATCCTCGTGCAGCTCCTCACTATCAGCGTCATCTTTGCTCTGAATGCCTCTGAAACCACAATAGTCTCATTCCATTTTACAGAGCATGGATATGCTGGTCGATATGCTGTGTGGTTTATTCCCCTCGTGTTTCCTGTCTCTGAAACAGTTCTCCATGGGAATACGTCTTTTCTTATCATACTTTTCCCACCCAGACACTCGGTTTCTTTAAGAGCCTCGAGTGAAAGACCTTTTGAAAATCCAGACTGACCAGATCTCCCTTGGTCCACACACTTGTTGAGACCTTTCAAGAGTTACAACAGGATATCAATGTGACTTACCTCTACAAAAGCTGCATGGACCCTTCCCAGCACATCATACGAGAGTTTTTAGCAACTTGTACGTGTATTTGTGTACAGGACATCCTACAGCATTGAAATTTGGCTATGCTCCTTTCAAGGACTGATACCAGGAAGCTCTATAGATAATACAGAGGAAATCATATTACTATGCAAAGCAACCCATGGGTGCAAACCAAATCATTCTTTCCCATTTTTTTTTTTCTGGATTCATCATAGATACTAGGTAAGGTATGAGAGGGCAATATTTTTTTTTTAAATGTTGCAAAAGAAAAAATTGCAAAAACATTGTTGGATTTAAGAACCTAAGCAGTGAAGACTAGAATCTGGTGTAACTTCTGAATACATCTGAATACATCTCATTCTCCTCTCCTCTCCTCTCCTCTCCTCTCCTCTCCTCTCCTCTCCTCTCCTCTCCTCTCCTCTCCTCTCCTCTCCTCTCCTCTCCTCTCCTCTCCTCTCCTCTCCTCTCCTCTCCTCTCCTCTCCTCTCCTCTCCTCTCCTCTCCTCTCCCTTTTTAGTGAAACTTGTACATAATCTCTAGGCTTTAATGGAAGTAAAGAATGGTAATGAGGCCAGCACTGAAATATTAACCGAGAAATGCAAGACTTGAGGGGAGATTTAACTCCTGCAGAACAAACATAAATTTTTTTATGTTCACTCAGTTCTTTCCTGCAGAGACTTCCTGAAGCAACAGAAAAAAAATCTTACAAGTTAAAAACTGTTCCTGTTTCTTGTTTCAGTATTTCCATACTCTGTGATTATTGAAAAGTAGCATCTTGCCATCTTTTTGGAAAAATAAAATATAAAAAAGTTTAACCAAAGCAAATAATGCTTCCCTGGATTTACAGACTCCCTTAAAACCTAATCTTTATTTGGCTTTGCTTTTTCTGTGGACCTGGGTAAAATATAGACTACACTAAGAAGAGTCTGTTTATTTGATACCTCAGAGACTTCCTTGACGTGTGTGAAAATGATCTCTGTGCCAAGGATGCACAAACCTATGTGAGATGAAATAAGCAGAAAAAAAAAGTAAGTTGAGTGATTTAAACTCGTCGAGAAAGAGTGGTGTGCATAGGAACATTAGCTTGTGCCTCGAATGCTACAGAGAGATGCACTACAATTTAACCTCTTGCCATTGATCCTTCACTGCTTGGTGAATCTGTCAGCTGGGAAAGATGGAATAAATCTGATACTAAATTCACAATGCACTCAAATGTGCATGGAGAACACACTTTATGGAAATATATGTATCTAGCCTTATTTATTTATTTATTTATTTTAGTTGCTGCATACAACTCATCCTGCTGAATTCAAAATACCTCTTGTGAGTAAAACTATATATATGCGTGTGCACATCTGCAGAATCCAGACTTAAGTGCTGACTTTGTCCTACAGAACCTAGTATTTCTAAATGTGTCCTGTTTGTGTTGTTTCTTCTTCTTTTTTTTTTTTTTTTAACAGAAAATCATAATCTGTGATTTATATTCTGTGAGGTATTATATTTGCATTCCCCCATCATACATTTTATTGACTGCAATGATTGCTTCAAGGAAAGTGTATGCTCCTTTATTTTTCAGCAGAACTTGGCTTGGATGGGGCATCTGGTTTTCAGTGCAGCCGTGCTTCTTACCCAGTTTTCCAGCTGAGCCAAGTGAGGTGTAAGAAAGTTACAGGTGTAAGAAAGTTACAGGTTAGGCCCAATATCATGGAACAGGTTGGAGGTTCAAAGAGGATTAAAGCCACGGGCATTTAGATCCTGGAATTGTTTGACTAAGCCTGATTTGGCAAAATGAATCTGAGATCCTTCAACCTGAGGGCAATCTGAAATACAGATTTGAGCACAGGTCTGAGTGACTTTGATTAGATGTCTGTAATAGCATGTAAGCCAGAAGACTCCTCTCCGTGCTCTGAATGGGGGTGACTTCTCAGTATACAGTTCAAACATGCCACTTCTACAGGTGCTAGATTTTACTTTGCACCCAAAATACCCATGGGAAAAAAAAGTAAATGTAAACTTTAGCTTTACATTTTAGCTCTTGGGGCTTCTTGGCAGAGAGTTCAGAAGGGTATTCTTTCTAGAGGATTGTTCTCACTGACCTCTCTAATTTTTAGGGTTAATAGGTTGCATTAACCCTTTGTGGAGTGTACAGTGTCTTCGCATTTGCTGGTGGGGTGTTTCACTAGGATAATATTGGTGTCTTTTTACATGGCAAAACCAGAACTCTTCAATAAGAAAGACTGAGAGAACTAAATAGCAGCTAAACCGGTAGGATTCTGCTGAAATACTTTTTCCAATTAAATTTAGTAAAATGTAAGAAAAAAATCTCTACCTTTAAAAAGCATTTTAAGATCAAAGCTGCCTTACAGTAAGATTTACTTTATGGATTAATCCTCTTAATATTTTAGAGTCATTAAACACCCTTTGCATCCTTTGTAGCAAAAATGCAATTTTCTGATATAATCCATGGAAGAGTTTGCAACATCTTAGTTTTGAAACCAGAATGTTTTATTTTCTTCCTCTCTGGTCTCATCTGAAATTTCCAGAGGTGTCTATGACCTTTGCCTCTGTGGTAGTAGCTGTTCTCCCAGCTGCAGACTTTGCTGTCACAAATGCTATACAAGCAATGAGGTATGTTGCCATGTGCTCCACAAAAACTACAAAACCAGTAAGGTATGGTGCCCTCAGGTAGTTGTCATCACTTGCTGGACGTCTGCATGGGCACATAACACGACAGCATGCTCTTCAGTTCTCGAATGAACCCTTGTTCATGGGTTCATTTTCACCCCATGTGTTTATTTGTAGGAGTGAGGCCTCCTAAAGAGCTTGCTAGCAATTCCTTTTGGCTTTTATTGAATAGAGAAACATTTGCAACAAATGAACTTTTATTCTTGGAAAATGTATACTTTGCCATCTTCAGTCTGTCCTATTCTTGCATTGTATGCCCCTGTGACTCTATAGGGAAGATGTCTTGGTGGAAAAGAATATTAATAAATGAATGAGCTATAAATAAACAAAGGGAGACCGCTGAAAGAGGAGTGAAGCTGTTTAAATGAGTAGGACACCAAAGTAGCATAATTGTTTCCGGGAATAATCCCTTATTACAAAATACTTAACTTTTTCCACATTTCAACTTCTGGATACAATTGTCCTTTAACACAAATTTTAGTTCAGAATACAGCATGAACTTATGTGGTTTCATCTAAAGCGCTGTGGAATTTGTTTGCTTCATGATTTTTCTTTTTGCAAATTGTTATTTATTACCATATGAACAGTATAGAAATACATTGTAAATGCTTTTATTCAAAGTTAAAATAAAAAAAGGAAAATTCATCCTACCACAGCCTATCACTGTAGCTTCACAGAGTCTTGATCACGTTGAATCAATGCATGGTGAATTTTTTTTTTAAATGAATTTAGGTGGCTCTCCTAAAGCTATTCTGATTGAAGTTAGTCAATCTGAAGTATTAGTGATCATATAATTTAACCTGCATGTCCTAAATTCAGATTTATTTTTGGCATGAAATGCAGAAAACCAGCTTTATGTATTACTTGTTTTACTTACATATACTGTACCACATAAGAAAAATCAATTCTGTCTATATTAATTTGGCTTGCAGAAGGCCTCAGTTTGGCAGCATACTTAATCAAATTTGCCAGCTTTATAATACACTGAGTTCCGTTTTTTTTTTTTTTTTTTTTTTTTTTTTTTTTTCTCAGTACATATGAGGCTAGGATACCAATTTATTAGGAAGAACACAAAAGTGTTGGACTACAATGGACTTTCTAAGTCACTAAGAAGTGCATATTGCAGTTAGTTATTACAGATTGTTCAGAATATTGTTTCTTTATTTTTTAGAAAAAATATTTTAGTTCTCCTATAAAATAGTTTAGTTTAGTTTTAGCTTAATATATTATTTTACAGCTTTTGCTGATCTTATATTGATATTGTCATGCAGTTTAAGTAACTTCTATCATTATTGACATTGAAGTTCCCTGTTGTTTTTTATTGATAGCATTTACATCTGCTTTCAACCTCCTTTTTGTAGGGTATATAAATCAAATTGTCTTAGCCATATCCATCCTAGCAATCCACACCTGTTTCAATATGTGTTTTCAAGCATGACTGGGTCTGTATGGTATTACAGAGGTGGTTTCATAAAAGTGTTGTATAATGAAGTCTGTGTTTCTGCTGGATAGGGAAATAATTTTTCCTCCATATACATTTAGGGACACATTTTTCTTTCATGGTGACATCATAGGAGTGGTTCTTGGTCCTCCTGTTAATGATTGACTCGTTCTTTCTTCTGCTACTCATCAAACTAAGGAAATCCCAGCCTATGACAAAAAATCTTATGCTTGGCACTGCTGAAAGCTAACTGATTTCCAGAGCTCCACGCCTTATGGTCATCTGGTTCATCTCAACGTCCAGTCAGAAAAACAGGGAATTGCCTCCTGTCTTCTGCCACTAAAACCCACCAGCAGTCTCAGTAGTACTGGTGAGTATCCAGAGGATGTACCATTACAATCACTGGCAACTTCTAGCTTCATGTCAAGCCACACATTGTCTATGACATACACATATTGCTGATGGTGCACAGGACATGCTTTTTAGGTACCCCACTCTTTGACACTCCAGCTGTCCTCTTGATTAATGGGTCATTCTGACATTGTTTTTTACACCAAAGGCATAAAGGAAAATTTATAATTTCTTGAAGGACTCTAAGACAACCTCCCCTCTCAACCAATTGTTTTGTTGTCAGCACATCCTTCCCTGTAGATAGTTTCTTACCATCTTACAATAGTTGAATTCAATTTGCATTTTATACAGCATAGTCTTTCCCCATATGACACTGTATAAAGAACTTTAATGAAGTCCAGATATATGAAAAGTGGTTCATTTCTCTTGTTTGAAAATCTGTTATTCTCAAACATTCAACCTTTGGTAAACCCATCTTACTTTATATCCCCAAATTTCCACTTTCTTCCATGTCTTTAACTTCTTTCTTACCTTCTAAGCGTCTGATAAAACCTTGGGTGAAGTTTTGTAGTTCAAAAGTCTTTAATTGCCTAGATAATTTTTTTCTATTTTCTCTTTTGACAAGGTATTCTGTGTCTGGTATTTGCCAACCATATAGACCCAGTGTGTCTTATTTTGAATTATATGTCAAATAGGATCAAAAACCAAAGTACTCACCGAATCACAAAGTAGTATAATGCACCCGACCTGGAACCATGAAAAGACAAGCTCATTCTGGGCTTAGGAGGGGACTTAGAGAGGCTCACATCATCAGATATTCCTGTAATAACCAATATGAAGACATACATTTTTTAACTATCTAAACTTAACTATCTAAACCTGGCCAAACCTCATATGATAAAGAAAACAAAGACAGAAGGAAGACACTGATTGCAGAATCTGAGAGATGACATTTTTTAGCAAACTTCTTGCTGATATAAATGCAATTGTGTTTGCTGAAATTCAGAAAGTGCTCATCTAACCTGAGTAATTTTTAGCTGTGGAGCTCCAAGATCTGTATATCCTCGTCTATGTTCTTGTAATATTCCCACCGTACTTTAATTCATTGGCCAGTTTCAACCAAACTGGAAAAGTCAGTAGTAATCAGAAAACTTTTACCTCTCTGGAAGTTTGAAGAGATGGAGGAGAGACGTCAGCATTGTTGCTTAGGGAAAAGTCAGAATACATAAATTGGTACCACAGATAAAGATATATTGAAAAACCAGTGATGGGCAGAGTTTAAAATGAACCTTGCATTGGACAATGTAGGCCTTGTATTGGACAAGGAGGAATCCAAATATCAGATTATGTATTACTACTCTTTCTGTCCATGAAACAACTAGTTTAAAACTGGTAATTGAGCCTGACTTTTGCATTTACCTTCAGGCATTCTCTACATTGTACAGATACCTCCTGTCAAGTGACCATCCTTGAGAAAGGCTCTATTCAGGGTCATGGGATTGCAGACTTTTGCCCAGTAAGTGTCCCAAGGCTTTCTTGATGGTAAGACAAGGTTTTCCAGATGGTAGCTGAGCTAAGATTAAAAAAATAAAATGAAATAAAATCTTCCAATGGCCTTCAGCTCTCAGGTTCCTTCTGCCTTTGTTTGATGTTGTCTGGAACATTCATCTGGATAATTTAATTCTGCTGTTCTTCCATGCACAGCTATGCAGTAGAACAATTGTCTCAGGAATAAACAAAATCATGTATGTCTTTGTTTTTAACAGCTGTCAGGTTATACCTCCATGCTTCAGTGGTCATATTAACAACAGGTTATGTGGTTAAATTGTCTCCTTTCTATTGCTTCATGGTTATAATATGCCAAACACTTAGGGGAAAAAAAGCCAACTTTTTTTTTTTTTCTTTGATGCAATTGTGAGACAGGATTTTTCTTTTCCTTTTCATCCTGGAAAAGGATAGTTTTTCCACTCCTGTTGGCTATGCCTATGGCATTTACTCTTAAGCGTTTAATATCTTCTTTTCTTATGTAGCATGCCACGTTTCAAGTTATCAGACATTTGGCAGAAGTGTGAGTCTGTGAAATCTTCCCATAAACTTATCTTCTCATTCCTGTTTTTTTTTTTTTTTCTTTTTTTTTTCTTTTTTTTCCATTTGTTCTTGGCTTAAACTTCTCCTTATTGTAGACGAAAACTCCATAATAACTGTGATTTGTGGCTAGGAGGTCTTTGCCATTACTTTTGAATGAAAAAGGCTGTACAACTGTTTTTTCTGATTGGAGGTAGGAACTTAAAGGAATGATTGAGTTAGCCAAGAGGTTGCTTGGAGAATGGGCTTAGAGAAATGGCCTGAGGGAATGGGATTGAATTCATTAGCTTCAAATTCAATAGTATCGTACTAGTTACTATTACAAATTTGGGACAGTATAGTTAAACAAGAACTACATGAACAGGGTAGGAAGAACTGGCTAGACGGCAGTTCTTGCAGAAGAAGTAACTAAGGATTGTTTTGTATCATGATTTGTATAGAGTCACAATTGCTATATTTTTCAAAAAAAAGATTTCATACTTCTGTTTGTAAACTACTTTTTGCCTGGAAGAAGTGTGAAGAAAATTTCTGCTCTGTTCCAAAACAGTTAAGACTCAGCTAGAGTACTGTGTTTGCTTTTGGGCCTTTCTCCTAAACAAAAAAAAAAAAGAAGAAAAAAAAAAGTTAAAAAAAAAAAAAGTTCATGAAAAAAATCCAACACTGAAATTAGTGAATAAAAAAAAAAAAAAAGGAAAAATGTGGATTACAAACTGAAGCAACAAAGATAGAGGCTAGATAACAGAAAGAACTTTCTAACAGAAAGGATAGTGAAGTGCTTGAATTATTTGCCTTGGGAGCACTAGAATAAAGTCTGGAGCAAGAATAGCTTAGACAAACATCATTCAGGGGTGACATAGAGAGGGTCTCAGAGAGAGAAGGTGAACCTGATTATCTCCTGAGGTCCCTTTCAGGCCTTCCAGTCACTGTGGCTTAGCTGTCTTATGGAATACCAGCTTGTAACATAGCCCTCTATTACTGCACTGAAATATGTACTTCTAGAGTTAAATAGGTATTTTAAGATCACAGCTGGTTTAGTTAAATACGCATCATTTCTAGGTTAAATGTTGTTGAGTTCAGAGAAAAAATACTATCATGAAAAACATGAAATGAGCCAAGTTCAAAATGCGTATCAATGTTGAAGCATGTGTAAAAATTGTGTGGCATCTTCTGTCTGATTTTCAGATGACGTATAGTATTTATAACCTTGGTTTATAGATCGAGGCATTGTTTTCAGATTTTTGAGCAGATGAATGAAGTCCCAGTGAAGAGCACTCCTGATTTCCCCAAGACGGCAAGCAGGGCTCAGGACTAGCAATACTTTTACTGCTGACAGACATATTAAACAAGAGAGTTGATAGAAGAATCTTCTAATATTTACTTTTTATTCAAGGACTTCTATCAAGCTCAAAAATTAATAATAACCTTCAGGAAAGTATTTTATCCCTACTTCACACAGGGTGATATTGCAAAAGAAAAGAGACTCTAGCTTTGACCTTGAGATCCAGATGAAATTTCTCTCTCTGATATATTTCTGTTTTGTCCCAGTTAGACCAATGTTTAGAGAAACACTGCTACATTGTATTTGCTTCCTTTATTTGATGACTCCTAAGAGCCGTTAGGAGTAATTGCTTACATTGCTTCTGTCTGATGAGGATGTGGCTCAAAATTTATATTTATTAACAGAAATGAAAATAAATACTGTAGAACAGCTACACAAATGTACTATTATTCCCACACGCTTTAAATAGCTTAAAAAGCACTGCTCTCACTGTGTTAGGTTTTCAGTGGCTGTAGATATTTTTTGACTATTATGAGATTTACCATTCATTGTCCTGAACTCAAACAAAAGTCTCTGGGTTTGAGTTGCCTCTGACTTTCCCTGCTGTCTGTTTGAAGTAACCTTGTTGGAGGCTGTGGAGTTCTGGCTAAAAAAACAAAACAAAACAAAACAAGAAAAAAAAAAACAACACAATATATGAGCATAGATACTATGGCAGAGCTGGATTCTGACCTTTCATGTGTAAGTGAAACTGATTTCGGTTCATAAAATATCAATGAAGTTGAAAAGAGATAGGCAGAGAAACACTGCTTGCTTCTGAATATGAGTAACTGCTTTTGGAGCTCATATGCCATTTGACAGTGTACAATTGTTGGAAAGGAGAGTGTGTTAGTGGATGATTTGTTTATATTGGTTTTAGTGGAAAAGCATTTGTTTATGCTCACTATAAACTCTGGAAGAACTTTGGCTGTAGTAATCAGCCAGACCAATAGTGGGTTGCCAGGTCATGGTAGAACAATTTTATAAAGCTGCCTAGTATGAGAATTGCCCTTTCCATCTTTCCGCTCTCCTCCCAGACCAGGATATATGGTATTTCTCTCACAGTCCCTTATAGATTTTTTTCACTCTTTCTGGGTTATTTCTGTGCTGAGGAGCATTGCAGGCCCTGCCAACACCTCTGTAAGTTATTTCATCCTGTTGTGCTGTCTTCTTGACATCTCATGACACGTTCATTCAGTAAATCCTTTGATCCTCTTTCACCCTCTCTTTATAGTGATGTATCTATTAAGACTTCCTACGGCTTTTTTTTTTTTTCCCTAGTAAAAAAGACTGTAACCCCTTTTCTACTGGATTCAGCAGTTTTGTTTCTGCAGGGCTGAAACTGTCAGCACATAGTGCAGGCACAACCACAAGTGCATGCCCTGAACTGCCCAAATCCACCAGCTGGGACTCCAGAGGAACGGTGGTGATTTGGGCTTGTGGGATGCACCGTAGGAGAAAGTCCGACACGCATTTAGCAAAACACGGCCTGCTTGTATGTTTGTCAAGGACTTCCCAGGCTTGGATGGGGACTATCTCTGTTCAGAGGTGTTGAACCCACTGCCAATAGGTTGCTTTATGTACAGGCATTGTGGGGAGGATTATCGTTCTCCAGAGGTCCTAAAAAGTACAGTTATGAAAGGATTGGTGATGTTCCGAGCTGGGGTTCAGGGAAGCAGGTAGAAGCAGAGTGGAGATTCAGGGCTGGGGGAGGGCAGAGAGTGTAGTTTCTTGAAGAAAGTCTATAAAACAGACAGCAAAATTATGAGCAAAAGCAAAACTTCAAGTGAATGCCTTGAAGAGAAATGCGTGCAAGCTGGTATGGGTGTTTTTTTTTTTTTTTTTTTTTTTTTTTTTTAACAGTACTTATGGGTTTACCAAACCTGTTAACTTTAGTACAAAGTAGCAGCTGAAATGCTTTATATCCAGATGTTTGTGATTAGAGAGGGAGCCCTTGGGCTGAAGGGTGGGGTGAGTTTGTGCACACCACTGGATTTTAGTAAGATGCAAAGTAGTTTTGGAGCCTTAGGAGAATCAGGATTGGTCACAGGGTGGGTGACTTCCCATAGTGGGGATTATTAGTTTTTCAGAGAAGGCATAGCTCAGTTCTGACATGTGATGTGAATAAAGGCCTACAGCTGACTTAGGCTTGAGACATGCCAGGTACTGGGAGACAGAGTATCATGGGTATGAATGAAGGGTGCTCGTCTGTCTATAAAATTCATTGTTTAATTGTTTACTTGTTACTGAAGCACCATTTCTACAGACAAAAAAAAAAAAAAAATATGTTTTCACCTCATTCTTTTGAAATCTGCTACTGCATCCTAGACTCATGCCCTGGTCTTCTTGCCTGTGAGAATCACTGAATGACGTAAAACATGCAAAAATGTGCTCCTGGCCATTAGGTCAAGGCTCCTCATGACATACCAGCGCTCTGCCTGGTGCTGTCATGTGCTTAGCTCTCCCATAGCCTGTGGTGGTTTCATACTGATAGGCAGCTCATCTCCACCCATTGCTCTCTATATTGGGTTCGCATGGCGAGGTTTTGGTAGCAGGGGGCTGCAGGAGTGTCCTCTGTGCACAGAGCCCAGCAGCTGCCCCAGGTCAGATCAGAGCCAGCTCCAGCCGGCTCCTAAAGGGACCAGCTGGCCAGAGCTGAGCCAGGGAGCAATGCTGGTTGGGCCTCTGGGAGAGCAGATTGAAGGAAGGGGGAAAAAAAGCCTGCTGCAAAACAGCAGCTGGGAGAGAGGAGTGAGAAGCAGCCCTGAAGACCCCAAGGTGAGTGCAGCAGGAGGGCAGGAGGTGATCCAAGCATGGAGCAGAAGTTCCCCTGCAGCCTGTGGAGAGGCCCCTTGTGGAGCTGGTGGATCTGGCCTGAAGGAGGCTGCCAAATGGCCATGTTTTTTTCTGCATTTCCTTACACTTCGGAGATACCTTAACCACCATGCCTTGCAAGAAAAGCAAATCTGTCGGTCTCCAGCTATTCTGGATATATAAACCTGAGCAAGGCTGCTCAATGAGAGGCTGGATGCCACTGGAAGCAGACCTCTATCATGGATTCCTTGGCTTTAGGCATGTTTCAGCTTTGACTTGAATGATGTTGCTGTTCCCTGTGATCCTTGCTGTCCACTAGCAGCTGGTTGCAAGGAGGACACTATGGGATACTGTGAAGATATCACACTGATATTTTCTTGTAGTTTCCCTTGGTATAACACATCAGGCAGCAGGGCTGAGGAAGCACACCTGTTTGATTCTAAGTGGCATCAACTAGAACGGTCTGGATAATTGGCAAGTGAAAATCCAACTGTCTCACTGTAATTTAAAAAAAATATTTTTGCCCTCCCACTCCATTTGTTGTGTTTTGTTTGTCTTGTTTTAAACCTGGATGATGAGCTCTTCCTGAATGTCAAGGAAATACTTTCTTATCCTACGGCTGGAAGTTTTCCTGTTTTCCTGTTCATTTTGTTCTTCAGTGGGGTGCCTCGTTATTGTTTTATACAAATTGGCACTGGTTAAAAAGAGAGGAAAATTCAGTATCAGTCAAGTAGGTGGACCAGGATTGTTAATTTAAACTCTGCTATTGTGATACTTGATAATCCACCTCTTCTTATTTCCTGCCACCAATGTGAAGATTTTTGAAATTCCTCTCTCCCTGATAGGAACTATACTATCAATATGTAAGGAACCAGGGTTTTTATGCATTTTCAAGCGTTGCAGTTGGAACAGCTGAGTCATAAATATTCTTGAAAATCTCACCCTGTTTGGAGACTGCATTGTAAAACATGGCAGAGAAGTGAAATGGTATTTCCAAAACGATCGACCTTTTGCAGACAAAGATTCCTTTAAGCAGTGTTATACCTGTATCAACAAGCAAAACCACCTTTTGTTGTGCAACAGCACAAACACTTCGTGGTCCTAATTATGTAGATGACATTTCCTTTGAAATGGTCTCATGCAAGCACTTAGGAAGAAAAAGAAGAGCTTGCCTCTGTGACTGAACTTGTTCTCCTCCTCAACAAATGTGCACCCCATTCTTCCTCTCAGGTTCTGATGAAGCCTTTTGTTGTCATCAAACCCTTGACGTTCTTCCTTGGAAAGAGAGGCAAAGCGTGCATTCAGTGGTCACATTGAAGATGAATGTGTTGGAAAGTTTTGATTGCTGATTTGCTATTTTAAGTCCAGATTGTGCTTTGTTGGCTCTTCTGGGACATTTGTCTCACAGTAAGGGACAAAGATTTAAGGGGTGCCTGTTTAGTTTTTCGTCTGTAACAATACAGAATGTTAGCTTGGCTTAAGCAAATGCACATGTCACCAGCCCCATGGCACTGTACTGAATAAAAACCCAACCATCACTCTTCCTACAAATACTTGAATATTTAAGTGGACTTAAGGGAAGGGAAACAATAAATGAAAACCTTCTAGAATATGAAACTGGTCTGCTCTTGCCTCATGTTATATTTAGAAATAAAAACATCTTTAAAAGTCTCCTCTTCAATTTTTATTTTATTTTATTTTATTTTTATTTTTATTTTTTATTTTTTTAACCTTAGCACTATTAGGGGATTCCCATTTCTAGGTATTTTCCTTGTGTATATGACAGCTTTATAGCAAAAGCCAATTATATGTCATCTCAAATCCCATTATTTTTCCCACTAATCCAATTAGCTTTTCATTAGATGTCTTAATCTAAATATATCACATTCTGGATTCAATTACCTTAAGTCTTTTCCCCTCCCACTGTAAGGTATCCTTGTATTTTAAATGCCTCTGCTCTTGTCTACACGATAAGCTTGCAGAGGCAAGTCCTATTCATTGTTCTGTATTTAAGGTATTACCATGCTATTATACCCAATACCTTTTAGCTTGTTTTTTATTAAAATAATCTGTATTAAAATAATGATTTAGAATAATGCTGTGTATTTATGTGGAAAACACTTTGAAGCTAGGTCTTAGCACTCGAAAGTTGTAAAATACTTTACCCTGCATATAGTCTATATGCAGCACTTGTTCACTAAAAACCTTGTCCAGTGAAAAAAAAAATAAGTCTGTGGCTTGCTTTAATGGAATCAAGACTATTTGAAATCTTGAAGTTGTGCATGCACTTACATGCTTGCTGAGTTAAGTGCCAAGGATTTACCTTACATTTTAGTTGTAAGGGTGGCAGTATCCAGCCCTATCCTATGGTCTGATGATGTTATGGATGTCTTGTGCCTGAGGTCTGTCTCACAACGCTGAGTAGTCTAGCTGAAGCTAGCACATTACTTAGATTGTCAGTATTTACGGGATAAGTCGCTGATGGTCCCAATCCTGTCAACACATCTGCATGTGTTTAATTTGGGATTACTGGTGAATTTACAATGCAGTGCATATGCAGGAACTGGCAGGATTTGATGTCTTCATTTGTAGCTACTAACAGATATTTTTTTTATATACCTATTGTACTTTATTATTATCATTTTCAGTAATGAAGATGTTTACTACAATCAGCAAACATTTGCTGAAACTAGGACACTATTTATGAGCAGTAACCAAAATTCTTGCAAGTGCTGGTACTATTTATTTTGTCTACAACTAACGTTTTTCAAGAACCCCTGCCATACTGAATGTTTCACCTCGAGCTAGTGCACCAGGCTGAACCTCAGACGCATAGTTTTAGAGACAGTGGACATGTACTTCCCATGAGCTATTCTTTTCCCACTTAAACATGAAACATTCTGGGTAAGAGGAATTTCTGGAAGAAATTCTTTACTATGAGGGTGGTGAGGCCCTGGAACAGGTTGCCCAGAGAAGCTGTGGTTGCCCCATCCCTGGAGGTGTTCAAGGCCAGGCTGGATGGGGCTTTGGGCAACCTGGTCTGGTGGGAGGTGTCCCTGCCCATGGCAGGGGGTTGGAACTAGGTGGGCTTTAAGGTTCCTTCCAACCAAAATCATTCTTTGGTGCTATGATTCTGTGTACAGCCCTTAGACAATCCTGATGCAATTTGATTAGTTTGGTAAGTGCCCTTATTTACCTAATACTTTCTGACTACTGACTTTCTTCGTAGAGAAGCAACGGAGATTAAATTTAGAGGTGTTAATGCTTTTTAGGTTGAATGGGGGATTTTGTGGTATTGTTTTTGCATGTTAATTATTATTTTGACAGATGTCACCACATACTCTTTCCCCTACTCTCTATCTTGTAAAGCCACCATTATCAGATGAAGCTGCCTTTACATGGCACCTACTCTCCAGAATGGAGAAGCCTATTGCTGAGAAATCTCTTGAATTCATCACATGACATTATTTCCACTCTGCCTTTCTAAAAGCCTTTTTTTTTTTTTTTTTTCCAAAATAAGAGTAGTTTGTGGTTAATATTTTGTTAAACACAGTTCTCCAGCTTGTGCACATTGTGATTTTGGGCAGTATTTTCCCCTATTGTGTTTCCTCTATAGTTGCTGCAACTGAGTCTGAGTAATTCAACCTCTTGTCATGGGTTATGTCCTTCAATGCCAGAATGAGTGGTGATGACATGAGGATTGTGGTACATGATTAAGTGGGGTGTGTGATGATCATCATGAATTATGAAAAAAAAAAAAAAAAGGGGGGGGTGAGGGGAAGTACAACTGGCTTAGATGGAGACTGCTAATGTGTCATGTTGGGAGATCTGCATAGAAGTCCTATTGGTTTGGGCTTTATTTGGTCTGAAAAGAGAATAAATTGTGTTGTCTTTTCTTCTTTCTCTCTCTCTCTCTCTCTCTTTTTTTTTTTTTTTTTTTTTTTTGGCAGAGGATCTTTGTAGGGAAGCTGGGATCTGACATGGTTTGGTTCCTGCCATTGTGTGGTATGTACCTTGGGCTGATGGGAGCAAAGGGAACACTGGGACACCTGTGCCTTCAGCTGCTCACCTGCAGCCCAGGCCTGCCATGGCAGCTCACAGCTGCTCTGCTGTGTGCTGTGGTTTCCACCTACCTGGGGTGGTTGGGCTTGGCTAGTAAAGACAGAGATTTTTTTTTTTTTTACAAATGGGAGCTATGGAGATCCTGTATGGCTTACTGAAAAGTTTCCCTGTGCTTCATTCCTTGGGTTTTCACTAAAATTATTATTATTATTTTTCTCTACAAAAATTTCACTTACAGAGCTTTCTTTTTGTTTGTTTGTTTCTCTACCTCTTTTTCTCCTAAAAGTATACTCATGAAAACTACTAGATTGACAATGGCAGAGAATAAAGTTCTGGGCGGGGATTGCATCTGTGAACATCTCAGGAGACAGGCAAGGAGCTTCAGGTGAGTAGGCTTAGTCTGAGGGCATTATAGGACATCCTGCTGTACAGATGAATTGGCCTGGGTCTGTGCCATCTTGGTGATACACTTCACAAAGTAGACCTGTCCAAAACGTGGTTTCGTTACTTGAGAAACCTATTACAAAGCAGACTTGAATTTTCAGACTGGAATCTCCCACGTTCTTGGTTGGTGTTTTTGTTGACCATTTCTGAATCTCCCAACTCACTACCAATAAATCAATAGATGCTGAATTAAAAGGTGTTGATTTTGGCAACCAGGATGTTTTAAAAACAGAAGGGATGTTCATAAAAGGTGCCCCAGCATGAAGAATGACTTGGAAGCATTGATGGGAATTATCTACATTTTTTTCAAAGCAGATCTATGTGGTGATCCATACCACACCTTTTAAACATCCTTAGATTTGCTCAAACATTTGCACTGTGGAGGGAGAATTTTGGGGCTATTTTTAAAGTTTACCTAATATTTTCTGTTGATAAAGTCTATTTACTGGATCACCAAAACTGGCTGTTTGCTTCAGGCTGATCAGATCCAGGCATTGCTGTATTATAAATATAATGAAGGGATGTTTTGGAGTGTTTTATGAACTTTAAGTTTTACGTGTTCTCATATAATTCCTTCTGAAAGATCCTAGGTCAATGTAAGTCTTGCTTTTTGGTGTGCTTCTTTTTTTTTTCTTTTTTTTTTTTTTTTTCCAGAGGTGATGCAGTGTGTGACAGGTGAGGGGGTGAGGGCCTCCATCTCACTCCAGCTTCCTGCTGTGGGGCTGCTGAGAAGAGGGAGCTCACAGGGGTCTGAGCACTGCACTGTGTGTTCTCTCTTTGTTTTCTAAATACATTATATCCTATGTTTACAGCAGTTCTCTGTGCATAAGCTGTAGCCAAATGCACTCTGGCCCTCTCTCCATTACCCGTCCATGATATGTTATCACCTCTGGTAAAGACATTATATCCCAAATTAGGGGGAACATCTTGTCATTTTAATATTAGCAGATGGACGCTGGGAGGCTTTCTAGAACAACTAAGACATTTCTTTATTTTTTATAATCTTCATTATTTATTTTCAGTGTGTTCTTACTGTTGTATTGATATAATTTTGTAGCCACCTTGTGAAGTTTCTTATGAAAAATACGGGAAAGAAGACCTTTGATAAAAGTTAGCTTTGTGATTTGGGCATCTAAAATGTTCTTTAAAACGTATCACAGGTCAGATTAATTGCATTGCTAATGCTTACCCTGGACATGTTGTTTGTCATAGTAGTAACTCACACTGCTGGACTGTTAAATCCTTGAAAAAATGGAGCGACCTCTTTTCAGCGGGTCAAATATATTATCTTTATAAGAAAAAGCGTCATTGTTTGTTAAAAGTTGAAGTTACAAGTGAGAAAATTGCACATGCATCAAAGAACCTTCAAGCAGGGGAAGACCTTAGTAATGTCAAGCACATTTACAGTAAAGTCGGTTAAATGTGAAGCCTTTTTAACCATACCAAGGCAAAATATGGTATCTAACAAAAAGGCATTTGTCTGAAACATCCACCATGAACAACAAGAAGTAAGAGCTGTGATGTGTTTATGAAGCAAAATTGGAGAACAGCTGTGCTGAGTATGTAGAGGACAAGTTGGTATGGCTGAGCTGGAGCAATTGGTTGGGCTCTCCATCTTCTGCCAAACTCTGTGTCTTTCTTGTTTAAGTATTAAAAGCGAAGCTCTTAATTTCAGAGTAGTTCTTCACTTATTATATGTGAGACCCTTTCCTCTGCCACACTTTGCAGAGCACTAGCAAAAAAAGAGAACAAGTTTTCTCTGTGGGGTATGGAACAAAGCAGTCATAAAGTCCTGGGTATTTTTTTTTATTTACTAGTTTGCCCCCAAAGTCTAGTAAGGGTAGGTACCCTATGAAACCCATGCCCCAAGAAAAAATCATTTTATTTGGATGCAGTTCCTCTATATGCTGGAGCAAACCCTCAGCTCTTTTCTAAACTACATAAAAAAAACAAAAACACGAAACCCTCAAACAACCCCAAATAATAATAAAAAAAGTTTTCCTTCTCAGAACAGCATCTGTTATTTAGCAACATCTGAATTTCCATAAATAATCCCAGATTTCCCCTGTGCAAAGATGTAAACAACTGTTGTGCACTCAAGTCTCCCCCAGTCTCGCTGCCTTTCTGTGCGAGGAGAGTGGGAGAGGAGGCACTGGGGGGTCTGTAATGGGATCCACACTGGGGCAGGGGTGGGTTGGGGTACGGGTGGCTGCTAGGCCCCTGATGGGTGGTAAAACTCTTTGGCCCTCTGGAAGCTGTCCACCAGATGGGACTTTTGAGATTGTTGGTTGTTTCGAGCAGCTAGACTAGTACGCATATTGGTGATCCTGCCTGGCTTGGCTGTGGGCTGGCGTGGGGACAGGGATGGTGACAGGGATGGGGATGGGAGGATGCCACCCTCCCTCTGACTTGAAACATGAGGCTGAGGGCTATGGTGGGGTCCACCACAAAGCTACTCAGGACTGGAGGCCTCCCACCAGCCCGGTCTCTGGGTTTCTTTAAGATGCTATTTCTGCAGGAGGAGGCAGAGGGGGAACTGAAACCTCTTGGGGTAATTAAAAGACTAGTAATTAAGCAACAAATAATAATGGCACAAATAGAAATGAGAGGCACCAGCTGCTTCATAAACCCATGAAAGTCACAAAGTCTTGCTTGTGATGCCTGCTGTAATGACACTTTATTCTTAACACATGAGCATACCATGCGAGAAAAAATTTTCTTTAAGAGGTTTGTTTGTTCCTCTTGTCAGAATATATTCCTTTTTTTTTTTTTTTTTTTTTTTCCTGCTGGGCTAAAATTACCAACAAATTAAACCATGCCTGTAGCCAGCTTAATCCCTCACCCTCCCCATTAACATTTTATTAAACTGTAAAATGTCAAGATGGTTAAATTTCTTCAACAATTCAGTAAACAGGGACACCACTTTTTTTGTTAGAGTCTTAGAACAGCTATTTAATACATCTTACACATATACAAGAAAATCAATTTCGCTGGATCAACATGCCATTTCACAGTGAAGCTCTTTTTTCTTTGCATTGACCTTGTCCTATGATTATTTCTCTTCCATTCAGCCACATGTGATTGCTCCTGAAGTATTTTCTATGCTTTGAAAATGTTGCAAAAATCACCTCCGCTATTAGTCTCAACATTATTCCTTGATTCTTCAGTGGGTCTATTGCATGCTGACAGCTCTGTTGGGTCTCTCTTTGGAGCTGAAATACTGATCTTACCTCTTACTGTGACTAAGGGTGAGTTATTGTGCACTGAATACACAGGAAAAACCTTGTTGTTGGAGCCTCAGCCCCGTGTAGGGGAAATGTGTACAGACACTGACATTAGCTTTATATCCTAACGTGGCAGAGCAATGTCATCCTGCTGTCACCTGCTGAAGTTGATTTGATTTGAACGAACTTAACATAACCTCAGAAATGCTTTTATGCTGCTGCTTGGATATTTTCGTACCACCTTAAAAAAAATTCGCATACTGACTCTTTATTTTTGCTTTTCCTTTGCAGTTTTATGACTGAATGAAATAATTGACTGAGATAAGCAAAAAGAAAGTAAGAATAATTTAAACACAGAAGTTTGTCCCTTTTGAATACTCTCTATCTGCGTTTAAAACTGTGGTATCCATACATAAATTAAATAACAATTATAAAACCATGTAAATTAAAGTTACTGAAACTCAGCAAGGAAGTCTTGACTTTCTGTGCTAGCCTTTGTTCTTGCCAATGTGACTGACTGCTCAGGAAAACTAATTATTTTGCACTGCTACTTGGAATGCATCTGTGAATAGGACCCCCTACTCTCCTGTAAGCCATAGTAGCTTTTTATCTTCTGGGTCCTGCTGCTTCTCTAAATATTTCTCTTTAATTTGAAGAACTTGTTTTCCTAGAAGAGATTTCTGAGGACGGAACCAGGAGTTACTGGTGTTCAGCTGGACTCTGAGCTCCTGCAGTGTGCAAGAGTCCATGACCAGCAGAAGTGGCTGAGAGCTCTCTGATGCTGTGAGTTAAGATGGGAGGTAAAGGGTATGAATGCCTTCCCTTCCCTAAGACACTGAGCATCAATACTTCCCATCATGAGCATGGTGGAAAGCACACCAACAAGCAATATGCTAAGAAACATATTCTACCTCTGAAAAAAAATAATATATATTTTTAGAAATAATATTTTAAAGCATCATCTACCTTCATTTTTGCTTGATTGCTGCCTTTTCCCCCTGCCTTAATCTCAAAAAGCGAATATGATCTTAAATGTGATCACCGTTTATCTTTAAGAAGGCCTGTGGATTCAGGCTGCTCATTTGGATTTTTGCATGACATCACTTGCTGAGATTTTGGTGTGCCTTATCAACTTAAGAAGTGAAATTCAAGGTTTTGGCTTGGCCATGTGAATAGCTGAATGACATGAGATCTAACTATCAGGGAGGTTACCCTTTTCCCCTCTATGATGGTGCTGCTGTGGGAACAGGCAGAGATGACAAAGCAAGCATCCTCTCCACACAGGGGAAGTCTAGCTGTTTGTGATCTTCCCTCCCTCTCCCCCCCCCAGATTTATTACCTTCATGGTGCACTTCAAAGTCTTTTTCTTTCTCAGGGCTCTGCAGAAGAGGGTGGCTTCCCAATCTGAGGTTGGCCTTCAGATTGGGAACTGTACCCAGTGCTTTCTACTTGAGTGTCTTGGTCTTCCATGGTGGTGAAAGGCATTGCATTTTGTTGTGATGCAAAAGGTGTATTGATGCAGTCTGCATCAAACGCCCTGTGTCCACTGTCTAAAGCAGCAGGGAGGCAGAGGCAGTTAATGTGTGCGTCTGAACAATGGAAGTGTACACATGTGCCTGTGCTGACTGCTTCCTCTGAATGTCCTGCAAGAGGGGGGTGAATCAGAGTTGTACAAATATGCAATTTTGGGGTGATTCTTGGTCGAGAAAGTTCCCTATTAGAGGGAGAGAGAAAAGAACTGGAGAGCAGTCCATGCTCACCCCAGCACTGCTAGCTCTTCTAGGTGACTGAGCTTTGTGAGCTTTGGTGAGTTGTGGTGGCTGACTAGTTTGCTGAAAGGTAAACTCCAGGACATGCACTGGTACAGGATAAATGCTCTGTTATCAGCAGCCTGTGCATTATAAGAGCTCGAGCACTCATCCACCTCTGCTGCCGACAGTGTAGCACGTGCGCCTTCCCATCGGGGCACCAAACCTGCTCCAGCCATGTGCCAGCATTGGTGCTACACTGGGGCTTGGGGCACAAAAATCTGCCCACGAGCTCTCACCGTGCAGTCAGTGCCATCAGCTGCTCCTCTCTGGGCACAGGTGTGGGAGTAAAAGCCCCAGGAGCTGGAGGGCAGTAAGGGACTGTGCTGAGGAAGAGTCATGGCATGGCTGGCAGGGAGGAGCTGTAATGCAGAAGGAAGGGATGGATGTAGATTATAGCACTGAACCACACAGAGCTCAAATCTTCCAGCACAGGCTTGGCTGTAGTGAAGATGTATCTTAATCTTTATCCAATACTAGAGCCAACCCAGAACAGGCTGTTTCATGAGATTTGAAAGTGTTCCACTGCTTTGAAGAAAAAAAGTGACAATAAAAAAATAATGAAGAAAATGTTCTATCCATGAATGAAAAAATGCTGCTCCTCTCAAACACTTCTTCTTACAGGGCATATATGCTATTAATTTGTGCTGATTGGGGGAAAATATTTGCATATTTTGCTTTGAAAACAAATGCTGAGATTGTATGATAGCACTTCTTGTAGCCATGACTTTCCAATTGAAAACTTAAATCGTGATAATCTTTCTGGGAGAATCTTTTCTGAAAAGCCTCCCATCTATATTTTCTTTTCCATGCCTTCCCCAAAACAAAGCCACATAGACTTGATATGCTCAAATTCAGCCCAGCTTTTTTTTTTTTTTTTTTTTTTTTTTTTTTTTTTCTAGCATTTACATGAGTTTTGTGCTTGTGAGCTTCATTCACACAGCTGAAGAGCCCTGAGGAGGGATGGAGGGGTACACCCATTGACTGTTCAGCTAATGAACACATAAACAGATAATAATATATGGCATTTAGGTTGGAAACATTAAGATACTCATGAAGTCTATTGTGCTTTATATAGCTAAACCCCTACTGTTTCTGCGCCCTGTATAACAGCCTACTCCTGAGAAGAAAATGAACACGAGAGGAAAAAGTGATGGGGTAGGAGAGCATCTTGTCAAACCTGATCAGTTTGTGAGCAGGGGGCCAGGAGACAGTGTGGGCTGCAGGTGAGAAGAGGATCCTGTTCAGTTGGCTTAGCTGCATCTGCAGATCTTTAGCAGGAGACTGAGAACACGAGGATTTTCTGAGTGTCCCAAACTCAGAGTCTGGGGCAACATTTTACATACTTATTTGTCAATACAATATTTTCTTCTAGTTTTTGCTGTCTTGGAAATCATTTGGTCTCACAGTTTCTTTTCTGTAACACTACCACTCTCTTTTGTGATGCCTTTCCAAGATCCTCAAACAAAGGCTTCATTAAGGAGAATGAGGTTTCAGCAGTTTGGATAGACCTCCAGGTGCCATGCACTGAATGCAATACTTGCAGATTGGGCTTTTTCTCACAGGTAGGGTTTTCTCTGCTCTGCTGACTGGCTGTAGTTGGTGTGCAGTTGCACAGCCCAAGCTGGTGCTGTCTCCTGCAGTGGAGACAGAAGTATGTGAGACATCTGTATAAATAAAACACACCAACAGGAATTCTTCCATGGCTGCTGGTGACTGAAGTGACACCAGCAAAAGTCACAGCCAGACCAGGACAGATGAGTGAGACTGTGCCAGATGGGGTCTGATCTGCCTCAGCCCTGTTCTTGGTGGATGCAAATACTGCAGTAGCTTCACTGAGTTTGTTTGAGCAAATATTTAGAAATAGAGTTGCTTTAAGCTCCCCGAGGTGCTACTAAATCTCATATTGCAGAAGTTTGCTGTTTACCAGAAACCTGAATGACTTTAAGGCTCCCAGGAGTTCTCTCGCCTCTTCTGCAATGAAGACCTTTCCAGGCAGAGGTGCCCAGAGAATTGCTGCCAAGATCAACTTTCCTACCTCCAGTACGTGCGCAACAGGGAGGAGAGGGCACCTGGAGCTCTGGTGCTCCTGCCTCTGGCTGAGGTACTGGCAGGGTTGTGCTGCTTTATCTCTAAGTCGACAGCAGGGAAGGGGAACATCTGAGGCTCCTGTATGTGAGCCCTAATTGCCCTTAGGCAAATACCATGTCCAAGGAGGGATAAGCCTTCCTTTCCTTATAGGCAGTGCCCCATTTCCACGTAACCTACTTTCTGCACATCTATTGACAGGATGGTGGTGAGACCTTGTGGCCTGGTTCTGGAGCAGAGTTCGCCATTTGAAAGGCCTCATTCTACCCCTGGGGCTCTGGGAAGTGCCCCATCAGGTGCCATCCATGCATGATGTTGGGCCTCATCAATGATCCTGGGCTTTGCTCAGTGGATAAAGGAGTGATTATTCATCACTCACAGGTGCTCGGAGCTGGCGCTGCTGCTGAGACCAGCTCCTTGTAGCAGGTCAGACAGATCTGGACAGCTCATGCTATGGAACATGGCTGGAGTATCAGGGCAAGGCTTTGGCTATAACACAAGACTCAGCTTGTGCTCACTCTTGGGTGAAGACGCCTGTATGGGTAGCATCCTGAGCTTTGTAGAGCTCAAAAGGCCAGTTTATTTTAGTTTCTACTTACATGGAGTTCATTTTCGAGAGGGAGATTCTGATTTTGTCCTGCAGAATTGGTTCAGTTTTTAAGAGCCAGTGTCTTCACTGTTCTACTGTTGTAGTCTCCAAATCTTTGCAGTCCACAGTAGGGTGAGGGCTGTCAGCAGCAAACAGAGGGACTACAAGTGAAAGGCAGTGCAAGGATGAGCTGCCCTTTGCTAACTCTTGTGGCTACCACACGTCTGGGTGATAACAGTGCAGTTTTGGGCTTTCTCAGACCTCACAAGAACATTTGATATCTGCAATGGCCATATTTTTGAACATACTGCAGCTTGTTGCGCTTTCTGTGAGAGAGAAAAAAAAAAAAAAAAAGGAAAAAAGTGGCTGTGCAATTCCTAAATGTTAACGATGCTTCAGTTTGGCAAACACACTACTAGTGATAGTAAGGCTCCTACAAAATGACGTGCAAGAAAATAAAGAACCGCACATGGTTTTCTGTCTTTTGTACATGGGAGGTGAGAGAGCAGCTGGGTATCTTCTCCTGCTTCTCCACATAATGCAGCTTGAAGCTGAGACCTGTCACTACAACCCAGAGAGTGCTAATACATCTATTACGGCCTTCCTGCCTCCATCTCCCAGGCATGCTGATGGTTGATCCCTCACAAAGGTGCTCCTTGGTCAGTCTGATGCCTACCTGCTGCATCCCTGGCTTTTGCAATATAACCCAATGGCCTGTGATACTGGAAGCACTTCGTAGCTATTTTGTGCTCTGTACTGTTTGCACCTGTGCAAAATGGGTTTATAGAGCTGGTAGGCAGATTTGGTGCTGTCTGAGCACCTTGTGGATGACTGCACAGAGAGGAAATCCTGGCAGAGAACAGGGCCTGATCTAGGCCTCTCTTACCTTGAATTCCATGAATTGTCACAGCACAAGAGAAGAAATTAAACCTAGATTTGGCTAGATTTAGGCACTGGGTTTGGAGATGGATTAAGACCTTTCAAAACCCATCTCATCTATCCCATCCCCTCCTACCTACTTTTCTAAGTAAACGTGGTGATCCCATATACTGATAAAGCTCCCTCAGATCTGGGATATCTTTTGGCTGCATCTTTCGTTCCACTGGAAATCTCTCCCTTTCTGCCCTCCCTCCGCTCCACCCCACTCGAATTCTTCAGCTGCAGCAGGGCAAGCAGCCAACCTCATTTCTAAGCGCCTCTTGTCTGAGGCTCTATCCAGATGCTTTCGGAGAGAGGCCTGATCAAAGCAGACAGTGCTGCGATTGAGTCTGGTTGCAGGGAGCTGTGAAATGGTCATGGGCTCACAGGAAAACCCCACAGCTCCCTGCCAGGATTGTTTGATGAGGCTTATCACCAGCAGTGCGGTTGTCCCCAGCATCCAGGATGGCACAAAGGACGGAAAAAGATGAACACAAGCATTCGGTTGGCAATGTGAGAGGGTGGAAAGATTTTGTTTTCTCCATGGCAAGGCTGACTTTTGAGACCTTTCTGTGATACAATTTCTGCTTCCCTTTTTTTCTTTCTAACTGTGACAAGCTGACTAGCTTACTCAGAATTTCCTTGCTGAACGATACGTATAATTTGATGATGAGTATGGCAGCAATAGTAATTATGATCTCCGTATCTACAGAAGAAGTTGCTTTTACAATGGAAAGTTTTTCCAGCTTGTGTTCAGTAAAGGTTATATTCACCACATAATGTCATAGTGTATATCACAGCCTATAAACTCTATATATTCTGGAGCATTTTGAACTGTTACCTGCACACAGTGTTGACAGTTTTCTGAAAGACTTAATACAAAGCTGTACAGCCAGCTGAAGTAAGGTGCACTTGTCCACACTGTAACCCATGTCATATTGATGACCCAAAAGTGGAGTTATCATAAAACATGAAGTGTTTTTCCTCATAAATTAGAAAAAAAAAAAAGCTGGAAGAAATCATTTTCATTTTTTTTTTTTTTCCCATCAAAAATGAAAAAGAAATTCAAGACCCAATTGTGGTAATTTTCTTTCCCTTCTAGCATTCTGTTATGAAACACGTTTACTATTTGTGAGCTGCTCTGGTAAGAGGGCAAGTCATGTAATTCCCATTGAAGGATGATCTCAGGATATGAAAGAATCTAAAGTGAAGCCAGATGAAAAATGGGGATTTGGGGGATTTCCTTTTATATTTCTCCCCAAGTTGCTAGTGTTGTGGAATATGCCTAGATGCTGGTGTGCCTGTGTGTTTTTTGAAATGAGGATGCAGCAGAAGCAGCAAATGGGCAACATAAACTTTGTTTAAACTTGTATAAACAGATAGTTGACTACACGACATTAGAATTTTTAAGCCAAATTCTGAGCCTTCCTAATGCCCAATACTTTAATACTTTCTTCCTCTTTTTTTTTTTTTTTTTTTTTTTTTTTTTTTTTTTTTTAATATTACCACAACCCTGATTAAAAATACCAAGTTGACAAATGATGGTCTGCCAGGTGCACCTCCTACTGCTAACACTTCAGCTCATTCTGCATTTTGTTCAGTATTGGGAAATGAACTACTACTTATCTGGTTGAGGGACTTTGTTCATGTTTTTGTGTGCATGTCAGATGGATATATCTGAATACAGCCTGTGAGATGTATACCATTGTAGGTCTCTTGATTTAAGACTGGTCTCCAGGTAACTTTGAAGAACCTGTGGACTGCGCTGCTGTCCTTCTTGTTGATAGAAGTGTTAGACCTTTGGAAAATTGAGATGTTCCTACATTCCCAAAATCAACACAGTGTTGTTCATTTATGTGACTTCACAGGGGACCCGTGCTGGAGCAGTTTGCTCCTGGAGGATGGACCCCATGGGACGGAGCCGTGTGGGAGCAGTTCTTGAAGAGCTGCTGCCTGTGGGCAGCCCCCGCAGGCTCAGCTGGGGAAGGCCGGCATCCCATGGGAGGGACCCCACGGGGAGCAGCAGAGATGAAGCATCAGGGACTGACCGCAGCCCCCATTCCCTGTTCCCCTGTGCTGCTTGGGGGAAGGAGTTAGAAGAGGATCGGTGGTGGGAAGGTGTTTTTAGTTTGCTTTTAGTTTTTCACTGCTCTAGTCTATTAGCAATGGGCAATAAATTACATTAATCTCCCCATGTTGAGTCTGTTTTGCACATGAAGATAATTGTTGAGTGATCTCCCTGTCCTTATCTCAACCCTTGAGCTTTTTTTCTCATCGTATTTCTGCTCTGTTCTTTTGAGGAGAGGGAATGAGAGCAGTGTGGTGGGGCTTACCTATCTACTGGTGTGAACCCACCACGTCATCTCAGGCCTCTTCACTCTTTCACCCACGCATCTCAAAGCTTTAAAATTTCTCCCCTCAGCCTGCTCATCCAGACTTGCTCTGCTGGCCTCGAGAGGAGAATCAAAAGCACAAGTTGGAGATACAGTCACCAGAAAAACATGGCAAACCAGAGCTTTCCAGAAAAACATGGGAAGCCCTTTCCAGTTTGCTTATTGCTAGTGTGAGGAGTGAACTGTGTTGGGGAGAGGGGAGCAGGAGGGCACAAACAGCAGCAGTACGGTATTTAGCAGGTGTCGGGGAGAGCAGGATCTAATGAGAATCATAGAAACACTTGAAAGCTTTTTAACTCCATCCAGGATTTGCAGGAGCTGTTGATAGGAAACAGTAGTGACCCAACTGACAGTTGAAGAGATGAAAGGAAGCCCTTCGGATTAAATAAGATTTAGGAAATAAAAGGATTAGCGATACACAAAAGCTAGATTTAGGGGTTTATTTAGCCAGTGCAGTGTGGCATGATGGGATGTGGGGCATCAGAAAGGAGATGAAAGACAAAGTAAAAAGACGAATGCGGGAGGTAGTTGGGAGGCGAGGAATCAGCACAACATCTCCAAAAACCCTTCACAAATCTTCTTATAATTGAAAATGGCACAAAAAAACTAGTTTTCATTAGCAATCCTGGCTTCTTTACATAGTAACAAGCAGTGTTACAAT
Source organism: Anas platyrhynchos (assembly GCF_047663525.1). Taxonomy (NCBI): domain Eukaryota; kingdom Metazoa; phylum Chordata; class Aves; order Anseriformes; family Anatidae; genus Anas; species Anas platyrhynchos. Next base: position 50,051,432 of record NC_092588.1, on the reverse strand, counting down.
GACAAGAAACCTTCTGTGACTTGACTGTCAGCTCAAATCCATGCCACATGAGGGGAGAGCCCACATTTGTCAGCCCATCCACAGTTACAGGTTTGATGTCTGAAGAGGTGAAATCAGACTTATGTAAAAACATCCTCTATTAGATTCATAATTAACTGTGCTTCCACATAGGGGCTGCTGTAGGACCATTCTGGTTTAAGAGATCTCCATTCGGAGGGCTCTAGTGAATTTGGTGTTGGGCACAGAAGTGAGAGGTGAGGATGTGTCAGCGGAGCCAAGAGGACAGAGCGCCTCCAGCAAGCAGCCGCCATGGGACTACATCATTCTGTAGCTGAAAAAAATGGGACTGATGGGTTTCCAGAGCAAAACTGCTGGACTTCTGGCTGAATCATCATCAGAAGACCATTTGTACTATTGGAGGGGTATAGAAAAAACTATACAGTAAAGTGTTTGACTGAATGGTTGTTCACCTAAGGATTACTCCAAAGAGCACTGAAGACAAGAGTGGCTACCAGGGGATTTTGGCTCAGACTTTAAGACACTGTAGTCAGGCAGCTGTTGATGCTCTTGGCTTCTTGCAAGTGCTATGTAGAGAAAATACCACCTCCTCATGCTTTTACTCCACATCTCCAGGATAGTTATGGCTTGTCTAGTATATCAAAGGCTATCAGGACAAGAATGAATTCCACCCTCCTCAGTGTAAAGATTTTTTTTTTTTTTACAATCATAGATAGTCATGACTAGATTAGGAAGGTTTATAAAGTTTGTGGGATGTTGAAATAAAAGTAATCCAGATTTTTCCTGCCAGGGTTACTGGAAATACGTTAGTGTAGAAATGTTTCTTCAGATAATGTTTACTTACCATTTGTTCTGTAATCTTACAGGAATGCTAATAGGGTTACAAAAGGATTCAAATATTAGGGAAAGACATTATTTAGGTTTCCTGGGCATCTTTTGTTTGGCCTTGTTTTGCTATGGTACTTGATGGTTTAATCCCTTGAATGTCCCAGAGTAGTTTTTTCAGTAAACACTGACCTGAGTAAGAAATCAGGATATAAATAACAGTTTTAAATTTTATTTACAATTACTTTGCATCTTTTATACTGCTCTCTGTAAAGAGATCTGCATTCTGGTTGTTTGGCTTTGGATGGAAATGGAAGCTTGACTGAAAATTTATTTGTTCAGTAAAATGCCCTTTAATACCCTGATTATATAAGAAAATCTTTGTAAAATATTTTTTTGCACATAATTGAGTCTTAATTTTATGACTGTTTTAATCCAATTAAATAATAGCAGTTAAAACTTTATTTTCCTAATAAGCTAGTCATCACATTATTAATACATATGCAATATGATGTCCATGCAGACACAATTTTCAAATGTACTTAGATATCTACTTGGTTTTTCCAAAAATCCTAACAGGATGAAGTGTCTAGTTGCCTCTGACTCATGATGCCAGAGAGCATGTCAGCATCTGCAAATGCTCAGATACCCCTGAAATTGGGTTATTCACAGTTTGCCTTACATAACTTTCCTGGGATTTGTGGGGAATCTCTGGGGCACAGGCAGTGGCAAAATCTGCCTCTCCAAGAGCTGACTCACATTTTGTCTTCCTTGCAGTCCCAGACTCCTTGAGCATGTATTCCCACTCCCGTGCAGGTTCAGCCAAGTCCAGCCAGGAGGACAGTCTCTCCTTGGACCACTCTGCAGCACAAACCCCTCCAGGTTTCTGAGCTCTTCAGCCTTCATTGTGCCCTTGCTTTTGAGGGCTTGAATTTACAGCATGCACAGATGTCCTATAAAAGCAGGCTTTGTTCGTATGCCTGAGGAGGAGGTTAGGTCTGGCTGATTTTTTCCTTCTTTTTAAAATCACAATAAATAATCAATCACCAAATGCTGTTGTAGGTGCCCAGGTGGTGCTTTCAGACTCTTCTTGCCCCCATTCCTTCCTTTCCCAGAGTGGATAACCTGGCTAAGTTTAAGTACATGAGTGATTGCTTTAACTTTAATGCAGAACATCCTGGGACACTAATTTTTACATACATGCATGGTTATGATTATCGTTAATTCCAAACTTGCTTATATGAAAAGGTTGCATCATTACTGTGTTTCAAAATTATATTTAAATCGATTGTGCTTCTGCACTGCTGTCTTCTGTCTATGTTGCCTCTCTTCCAATTAGAGTGGATGACATGCTGAAATATTGTTGTGGTAGACTTGAAATTCCTAAAGCAGAACATACCAGAGATTTCAGGAGAACAACCCCCTCTTTTGTTCTACAGCAGATTTTTCTGTTGTCCAAATGCCTCCCTGGTGACAGCCCTCACGAGTAAACAATTTTTTGGTCACCAGCAGCAGGGGCTTACCCAGCAGTTCCTGCTTTCTGTGTTGTACCAGTTCTCCTGCCCCAACTGCTGCTGCTGATCTAAGTGCACTGAATTGAATAGCAAGGAGCTAACACCCCCCTCAGACGCTATCACCCCTCTCAGACACTATCCAGGATCTTTTGTTCAGTCCCCAAAATGAAACTGGCAGAGCAAGCAACAGACATTTCCATGCTAATCCCATATTATAAATAGCCACAAAGGAAGACGGCTAAGGAAATTGCATGTGTTTTTTTCTTATCTCTGGCTTATTCATTCTCTAAACACACTTTTTTCTCCAGGTGATACACATGGTTTAAGCTTAGAAAACCTTACTTCACTTCTGCTGCCTGGTTTTGTTAGTAGGTATTATATTTGAAGACTGTTTTTTTCCCTTCCCTTCCCTTCCCTTCCCTTCCCTTCCCTTCCCTTCCCTTCCCTTCCCTTCCCTTCCCTTCCCTTCCCTTCCCTTCCCTTCCCTTCCCTTCCCTTCCCTTCCCTTCCCTTCCCTTCCCTTCCCTTCCCTTCCCTTCCCTTCCCTTCCCTTCCCTTCCCTTCCCTTCCCTTCCCTTCCCTTCCCTTCCCTTCCCTTCCCTTCCCTTCCCTTCCCTTCCCTTCCCTTCCCTTCCCTTCCCTTCCCTTCCCTTCCCTTCCCTTCCCTTTTTTTTCTTCCCCCTTCCCCACCCCCCGCCTTGGTAAGCAGCAGTGAGGTGGGATGCTGAAATCACATCTCATATCAGCTGGTTCCCTGTGTAAAGGCATCCAGATGAAGCATGTTGGACTCAGACCCTCACTTACGTGAGGTCATTGTGTTGGTTGTCTCAGCCCTCTGCTCAGCTTCGATGTGAGCTGCAATATTTCTATGACTTCAGCCTGGGGATAAGCTAGTGGCCCCGGACTCAGCAGTGGTTCAACATGAATATAAACAAAGTGGAGATTTGCTTTATGCCAGATGAGGTTACTTTCAAGCATACCCACAAACTCGTAGAAAATTGATAGATTTGGTTTATTGAAAATAAGTAATGGTACCAAAAGAAACAGTATTTCAGGCAAAATAATATTTAATGCCTACCAGCCCGTGTACCTTGACCCTGTGATTTCAGTCTGTGGAAGAGATCAGCTTGTATCTCCGTAAATATGTATTGCCAGCTTCATTTTTTTTTACAGATTAAAGGGTTTCTGTACTACCTATTACTGCTGCTCATTTTCAACTTTTTTCCTTAAGTCACAGAGCCAGCATTATGGGGAATTAGATCATGTATCAAATGCATGTCTAAAACTTTGGATAGATGTATTGTTATTATTATTTTATTTTTTGTCCTTGTGGGTATTTATTTTGAAGGAAGTTATGTATAAACTATCAGCCATTCTTAAATGACTAAAGCATTTAACTGCTGCGCTTTGGAGAATAGGTGGTTTGTCTGCAATTACTGAAGGATGGCATCCTATATTTTATATTTTCAAGCCAAAGGCAAGAGAAACACAAGCTTACGTAAAACATGGTGGTGTGGAAGGGATTGTTTAAATGTTCCCAGCTACTATTACCAGTAGATTATGCCAAACTGGGCACATCAAAGGGAGCATAGGAAGCTTCTGTAGTGGTGCAGAGGCAAGAGGAAGGATTTTAATGTAGACAGAGATACACATGACCTGTTTTAGTAGTCATCTCAGTCAGCCCAACTCCTAGGTCTAAGTCTATGCTGAACGTAAAGCCATAATATTTGGAGGAAGGTCTGGCTTACTTCTCTGTGTCTCTGCACGCTGGGGGGAGCTGAGCAACATGTTCTAGAACTGCGTTGATGCTTAGCAATTGGGTTTAACTTTAGCAGTTTGGTTAAGCTTCACGAAGTTATGAAGAAACCCCTTGGGACTGTAGTTGGTGAAGAGTAAAGTTAAAAGGCAGCTATGGAGTAGTATGAGCCTGAAAGCTCCTGAAGGTTCCCTGTGCATCCACTGTAAGAGAAAAGACCTTTCTGGGAGCAATTCTTCCAAATAATAATGAAAAGCTATGAAGCTGTCAGTGCAACCCTTAAAATCAAGGTTGTTTTGAAATGGTAATGTGTTCATTGTAACAGGTAATGGGAACATTACATCTGGCCTTCTTCAGGATGAGTCACACGCTTTTCCTCTTCTCAGAGACTTGGCACCTCTGTGTGATGAAATCCAAATACTGGCTGTGCTTACAGGGCTGAGCAAAACACAGAGCAGATGAAGAGATACAGGTCAATATGCACATCTATAGCTGTTTGCCAAGATGACACGGATCCAGAGGAATGTTTGAATATCATCCAGAAATTGTCATTCCTGAATATACATCCTCTGAGATGACCCTGGAGAATACACACCTGGTTTTCACTTAACCAATTGCAGAAGAGATACCAGCTGAAGAGCACAGGAACACTGGAAGATTTTCAAACAGATCAATGTTGTTGCTAAAATATCCTGGGATTTGGGATACACTGGTCCATATTGTTTCTTTTGCTCAAAAAATAAAAGACACTGCCCTAAGAAACAGGGCATTATGAAATGACTTCAGCTTTGCCATTTTGATGAACAGGTCTGTTCTTATTTTTTTTCACTTGCTTGCTTTTGTTCTTATCTTACATAAGCAATAGATAATTTTTAGCAGTGAATTCTGCAACGAATGATATTTCCTGCAACCAGTGGCCCCTTATCTGGAAGATGATGCTTATGCATAGAAACTCTGGCAGTTTCTGAGGTTAACAATGCAAGATTCTGTCCTCCATATGGACTGACTTTAAATCGGGAGGATAAAACAATGTTTACTAAGCAAAGGTATTTCTGTTCAGGTCCTTGGGAATATTCCACTGCGTAAGACCTGCTATAGTAAAAAATATTTGATGTTTAGTCTAAGTTTTGCCTTTCTCAGAGTTGTCATTATTTCTAGTTGTTGCTCTTTTACTATCCTAACTTGTTATTCTTCTGCTAGCTGTTTATTTCTAACAGATGCTTATAGCCAGTTAACATATGTGCCCTCAGCCATTGCTTAGCTAAGCCATACACACAGCAATTACTCCCTTCATTTTTCCCCCTATCTGAACCCCCTCCTCATCTACTTAACATTTTCTTCGGTTTCTCATGGCTTCTAATATGTCTGCAGAGCTGACTGAAGTATCCTGGGAGTGGCAAATTGGTTTCAAAAATATAAATAAATAAATACAAATACAATCTTTTTTTAATTAAAGCTATTTATTATTTGCAGGGCTGTAGCTTGCGGGGCCTCATTGTTTGGGAATGCTGCATAACAAAAAGAAAGGCCGTGCACTGAGGAGCTTCTGCGAGAAATTTCTTCAAAACCAAACCAAACCAAACCAAACCAAACCAAACCAAACCAAACCAAACCAAATCAACAACCTACTCGGCAGCAAGGAATAGCCCACTTCCCAAAATTGACTTGGTACCTGGCAGCATTCAACAGGTGCGATATTTCTCTCTCTGCTTGGTTGTTTTCCCATCCCCTCTGCTGTCGTTGCTGAGTCTCATTTACATGACTTAATTCAGCAGCTGTAGGTAGACTTGGGCTTGGCTGAGTGTGGCTGTGGCTTCATTTTGAGTTGGGAGCCTCTGCTTGTTTTCAAGCTGGCGTAACTGGCAGCTTGTGGTTAAAAGCAGCTGACAATGAATGCTGCTGTGCTCGAGGCGCTGCATGTGCAGAGGCAGATGAGCCTTGGATTTCCAGGCCAGCAAGCTCTGGTCTCATGCCTGGAGGCTTCCTTTGTTGCTCCAAGGAAGTCGGGGTGTCACCACACAAAGCGCAGCGGGCACCTTGTCCCAATGAGGCTTGGAGCCTGAGGATGGTTCCTCTTCTTGTGGATGGGGATGAGAATGGCGGCTGCAGTTTTGGGATGACAGCAGTCCCCTCAGGAGATGACTCCCTAAGTGTCTGGTGTCCATCCTGTGAGCTGAGATAAAACAGACTGTAGATGAAAACAAGAATATGGTTTAAAGGGCCTTTGAAAACAAGTATGAATAAGCATCCAGAGTAGTGGAAAACACTAACGCAGGTGAGAAGCTTTCCAAGAACAAATGAGGGATGATTTATTCTGTCACTGACATCAGTTACATGTATGTGCATAGGGATCATAGCCAGCAGCAGCTCAAAGGCTTACTGTGATCCACAGGGCCACTGGAGAAACCAAACTCTTAGGTTACATTTCCAAGCAGTCAGCTCTTGTTCTCCAAACACACCTAGACTAAGGAATTGTGATCCCGCAAATGCAGGAATTGGGCAGTCTGCGTGTATAACATTTTCCCAAGAGTTTAAAGATTGCCATTGAGCAGCTCATGTTACCTGTAATTGTTTCCTCCAATGGGAAGAACAAGGTGGGCATTCGCACCCAAATAATACTGCTTTTCCAGTATTAAGTTGGAAAAGGAACAGGAGAATATTGAGAAGCAAAGCTGCAATTTTCTCCAGCATTTTGCTGTCTCCCTTCATTGCATGTCTGCGAGAAACAAACAAGGTATGATGAGTTTCTGTTGGTAACAGTTTGGCAAAATCGGGATACTTCAGCTGAAAGTGCTGGATGTAGACATGATTCTCCACATTTTGGGTCCACTGCATACACAGGGCTCTCTCTGCCTTCAGTTCCACCACTGCTTCAGCCTTCAGTTCATTAGGTTCACTTTGTTCAGCCTGCAGCAATGTGGCTCCCAGATGTGTTTTCCGGTATTTCGTTTATAACTGTGAGGAATCTACAGCATCCAGTCACCCCTGTGTCTGCCTTTTTTTTCCTGGCATTGAAGTTCTTTGAACAGGACATTCCTATTAACATCAACAGTCAAAAATGAAATAAAACTGAAAAACCCTGTCAGGTTTTCATTCTCACCAGAATGATCTTTAAGGTAGAACTTCAACAAGCACTCCGGTAGAAATATTTGCTTGTATGGCTTTGGATTTTCCTCACCACTATGCTAAAACAATTTTCAGCTAACAAGTTATGCTCATAAGCAGTGTGTCTTTAAATTCTTCAGCTTTGTGAGTATCAGTTTCAGTGTTGTAGCTATGATAGTTTTGGGACGTAAATGGTTTATTTATTATACCAACTTATGTAGCTTGGAAAAAAAAAAAATAAAAAGAGCTGGAGGAAGGCTTGTATGGCTGGAAACTTGTCTGTTTTTTCCAGCTATATGAACTTGAAAGATGTTATCTCTCTTACAAATCTTGCCTTGCTTTGTAAGCATGTGGTTGAATAATTATCTTCCACTATTGCTTGGATAAATGGTTTCTAAAGAATTTGGGCACACAAAGTCATCTTTGCCAAATTGTCTAAAGATGATTTCTTAAAAGAAGTGATTTTCTCTCTAAGTTTATTTCACAGACACACAAAAATGCTTTATGCCATATGTATTTCTAAGCCTGTTTTTAAAACATGCTGAATGATTTGTTATAAATTTTCACAGACATAGCAAAAAACTGCAGGCAATTGTTTTTGTCTAAGTCATTTTGAAAAGGTGTCACTATGTCTGACTTCAAAGTGCCTGGTAAATTTAGATCAGAGAGGCAATCAATTTGAAATATTAAATCATGCATAGCATAGAGCATTGGGCAAAATTAAAAAGGGAGGCTGATTAAAAGATCAGAAAAACATAGCTCAAGCAGGACTGTGGGAGTTTGATTTACTTTCTTTTTTAAACTTTTTTTTTTTTTTTTTTTCCACAGGATCTTCCTGTGCCTCCTGCCACCATGAGAAAAGAGCTTCAGCACACTTTGCTTTTGCAGACTTTGCACTTGCAGACTCTCCAGCTGGCTCCTGAAGGAGATTCATGAATTGTGCATCATGCAACTAGTCTGATCTTGCCTACACATAACTTTAATTGCAGTATCTAACAATTGGTTTGTACTCTTAATGCAAAGTATAACATCTCTGCCAAAAGCATCATAAATGATGATAATTCTTGAGTATTTTTTATATCCTTATCCCAGTATTTGAATCTTAACCATGCCTCAGCCTCCCCAGTTTTTGAGAAAGTGTGTTCCTTGTTTTAATTCTGTGCTTTACAGACAAGCACTGTTTAATTTCTGTGGATATTAGTTGTGTTTTATTGCAGTGACAATAGGGTTCAGGACAGGATGAAGAAAGGCCCCCATCCAGTCTTTTCAGAATATGTAATATTTTATTTCCATCAAATCCCAGACTACTTGCCACTTCTCTAATGTTAGTTATTCCAGTCTTTATTAACTTGCTTGACAGGAGAATCCACTTTTTGTCTAAACCTACCTCTACCCTGAAATACCCTCACTGAGATGGTTATTCCTCCCCATCCTTATGAAGCATAACACTCACTTTGCTCTTGGCTGCCCCTGAACACGGAGTTTTTCTCCAAAATATCTGCAATGCCTCACAATCTCTTTCCTCCAACTGAAATGGTTGTCAGGATTTTGCCAGGTATAAGATTAGATTACATTTTGCCTGTCAAAAAGGTGTTTATTGTGTTTTACTTTTTTTTTTTTTTTTTTGTTCTGGTTTGCCTGACCTCATGGTCCACCCTGGCCTGGATGAAGCCCTAAATAACTATATCACCTGTCAGTTCCTTCCCCCATTTTTACAGATATTACAATATATTTGTCAAGCAGTGCACCATTTCAAGGCTCTTGCTGATGACTGCTACACAGAGAATTCATCATTCAACGTTATCATTTTTCTTCTAGCCTCTTTCTGATCTTGTTGTAATTCTTTGCCTTTCTCTCCGTGAGTATGTAATGTTTGTATGGCTCCTTGAAGAGACCTCTCAGGTTGTGTCACCACTTCTGAAGGAAGCTCATTCCAGTCCCACTGATACCACTACCAGCTAGAAGTGTTGTCTTCAAAAGGGCTGGAAATACAACAGCTGTAGTTTTCAGACTCGCCGAGATGTCAGCTGAAAAACGCGTACAAAAGCTCGCTAAAAATATCTGTCAAAAATTCAGTTCATGGCTAAATAACAATGCTGTGTGGGATATACTGAACCCCAGTTTTGAAGCCTGTTTGGAAACCTTTTTGGCCTGAAGCTGACTTCAGGGAGTCAAAAATTTACCTGACATTTATCTTCGTATCCCATCCACTTGTTCTTGCTGCTCCACCACTGCTACCACAGCCTGTTGTCACTCCTATTGTATTTCTTTTCTGTGTGCAATTCTGTCGTCATTCTAACACAGGCAAATTGCAAACTCAGATTCCACTCTTTCCCACTATTATTTCTAGTATGAATATTTGTGAATTTTTGGGCATTTTAAAGTTTGGGATATGTCATGGCACAGTTTGATGAGGTTGACAATTCTGTAGCCTCAAACCACTATTCTGCCATATGGGTAACATTAACCAGGCTGACTTGACTCGATCTTCTTTGAAACAACACAACCATTCTCAATATAAATATTTTCTTTCTTTCTTTCTTTTCTTTTCTTTTCTTTTTTATTTTTTTCTTTTTTTTTTCCACATTTTTGTATGCACAAAAAGACCAGCTTTTTTTTTTTTCTTTCTTTTTTTTTTTTTTCTTTTTCCTGACCAGCTCCTAGTTAAGCTTTCAAGTGCTGTTAAAATCCAATGTACTCTCCAAGGTCTTGTTCTGTGTATTATAATCTCTAATCATCTATGCTTCAGTATTCACAGAAGTGCTAAAACCATTTTACCACCACTTTGCTGGCAAGAACACTCAGAGAGTCTTTCAAAGAATGAAACTTTTCATGAACTACAAATCCAAGGCATTTGCAAGGCTTTTACAAAAACTTGGCATTTAAATGACTGTGTTAAATCCAAGAGTAATTTTCAGATCTACAGTATATAAAATTGGTCCTCTAGCTCCTTGTAAATATCAGCATAGAAGTACAACTGCGAAAAGTCAATTGTCTATATCATAATTAGTTGAAGGTAATAAACTGATATTAAGTGTCACAAAACAGGTTTGCAGAGGAGAAAATGCCTCCACGCTTTTGTCTTTCTTCCAGAATTTTATACAAAATTGAAAATTGGCTTCTCTTACTAAGAATTCATACATTTATGAAAATTATTATTATAATAAAAAAATCCACTCTAGAATAAAAAAAAACTTAGGACAAATGTTTCTCCATGAAGAACAAAGCACGTCATTTTACTGTTTTTCTATACCAAACTTTCAATTTCAAATCTTGCAGAAGAAAGAAGTGGAGGAAAGCAAAGCTTTCCAAACTGAAATTGTGTAAAATGGAAATTTCACATATTTTGTTCTCCGTTTCCTCACAAGAAATACCAGTACACTCAGACCTTATAGAGGAAATAGGGAGGTAGAGACGTATAGGTTTTATTTATGTATTTATTTATTTTTTCCTTGTTATATCTGGCTTTAATTTTCAGAGTAGATCCTAATCTGGAGTTTTTAATGTTTTCTAACTCACTCTATTTTTCCCCACCCTTCTTTAAAATATGAAAAATAGAGATGGACTACATTTCTGATCTCACTTAACTGTGACAGAAGTCTTGAATAAAGAAATTCTACCCAGTGAAAACAAGTGTATATGAGATTGGACTTAAAACCTGTTTTTATTGGACATTTATGTGGCATGGGAAGAATGCATGCAAACCAAGTCCAGCACATTGCTGTTACTCCAGCTTTGGGTGGAGCAAACACGCTTTTGCCTTCATGATTTTACATAAATATCAACAGGGCCTTCCCTTTTCAAATCCCATGAATCTCTCTCAATCTATGAGACTGTGTAAATGCCACAGAAATATCATTCTTGACATTTGATCAACACCAGATAAGAGATTTGAGCCTGTTCTTTATTTATTTTTATTTTTTTTTCTGGTGAGAATCAGATGGGTTTTTCTCAATCATAATCTCAGATGTAGTGTACTCAATGCTAAAATTACAGAAAATCTCAAGGGGGATGAGAGAAGTTACTGAATGCTTATGAATTAGTTATGGTGTCTGGACTCAGCAGGTGTGAAGAGTTTGCCAGCTAATTTGCTAGAGGAATTCATTTTGAGGTCGTTTCTAAATCTTGTGCTGTATTCACAGGCTGTGAGAATAAATCACTACAGAAATATCTAACACCTCACATGTGCACGTGATTGTTTTTATTCCTAATGCTTCAGGTATGGGGAACACTTGTGTGATTATGTTCTGTGCTTCACTGAGGGGAGAAGAGGAGCTCAGTGAATTTGCCCTTGCACAGGAGTCCTCGGCAGAACAAGAGGCTGAGACCAGTTTCCTGCACCCAGTCTGGTGTCGCAATCTCATGACCAGCGTGCTTCTCTTCAGATACTTTCCTTGCATCATTCCTACAGTGGAAATTATTCTGAAGATTTGACTGTAGCTCCCCAATTCTGGTACTGTCATATAGGTGCCAATATACAGCTTGACATGCATCAATGTAAAGACTTGCACACCTGCTTGCTTGACAGATGCCTCAGAGATTGAATCAGTCTTGGAAATATCACTTTGCTGTTCTTCCACGGATGAGAGGTGTGAGAGAAGCCATTGTACAGGTGTGACAGAAAAGAATGAAGCAGCCTCTCTCCTCTGGTAGTGAAATGTGAGCAGTTGTGGTAATTTACTGACATTTTAATCCCTTGCCGTTAATACGGTTTTGGACTGAAAGGATGAAAGATCTCCTGTTTCCTACAGGTTGTAAGCCTAATCTCCAAAGAAGAAATTTATCCACAGCAGACAATATGTGTAATTTAGATATTGATACCAACTTTTATTTGCCTTGTGATTTGCAAGCTTTTATCTTAGAAAGCTTCTGAAATTTAACAAGATGTCAAAAGAGCAGTAGCAATTTAAATTATGGTGTAGGAGCATGACAGCTCTGAAGACAGCCACAGTAAGCTCTTTCTCCTATAAAAAGCATGGCAGAATATTAATCATTCTTGCAAACTGGAGTTGAGTACTTCAGACCAGTGGTATTAACCTCCAAAAGGTGAATGTTGACAGGTGTTTTCTCAGGTCCTGTTCCTCATCTCCACTGTATCAGTCTCTCCCTTTAAACACTGTATTAGAGCTGTGAGCTGTAAACATGTCATGAGCATAACATAACACCATATTACATGTAACATTTTGGAGTGTGAGCACGTCTTAACATACCACATGAAGTTCTCATGGGACAGCACTAGCAGGTTTAGCACTTTTTCTTCATCCTCGTTTCTCTTGTTTCCACAGATTTTTTTCAAAAACCTGAAATAGTAGATTGCTTATGTGAAATACGTGTCCCAGGTCTTTTGGATTTTTCTTAATCCTATGTCTTTGGCTGGCTGCAGCATTTTTTTTTATTATTTTTTTTTAATTGGGTTGCCTTTCTATGGGGTGAAACACCTGTTTGTTCAAGTGGATTAACCAAGAGTGAGCATAACCCATGGATGAGGCAGAGTTGTTTGCAAAAACAAAGAAACTTTTAACTACTGTACATCTGCAAGCCTGAAGACTTAGAGCTCCAATATAATGTTTTTGTATTTATCTAAAATAATGGCTACGTGATCTTTTGCAAGCAGATGTGAGCTTACTCCGTCTTTGCTCTGAGCTGACTGGAAGCCATAGAGCAAACTAGCATGGCACTAGGCCTAAACTAATATACCCTGCTCCTCAGCTGAACTTTATTAGCTTGGGCTTGGTGCCCTACTAACCACAGCTGTGGGTTTCTTGTCAGCTAGATTATAGGCAGAACAAGCTCATGTCTCTTTATAGGTAGCCCTATAGGGTTTTAGTCCTTGTAAATAGCGCTAGCATTAAAAAGTTGAATGTTTCTTCTTTCTCTCCCCAGAACAAGCCATGAAGTGAGTTGCCTGCCCTTCTACCTACATCCCATCTATCAGCAAGTTTAGGGTGTTTTTCAGTCTTTGTGCTCTTTGTTTTGTCATCAGAAAGTCATTCTTTGTGCTATTAAGTAGTCCTTTTCCTTTCCCTTCTGCTCCTTTTGTACTTAAAAAGACAGTGATTTTTCTAGCTCTAGCTTCTAAATTTTTAATTTTTCTTTCACTCCTGCAACAAAACAACTCAACTGTAGAAGATTAGTAAAGAATAGCTGAGGAAAAACTTGGGAATTCATGTGGAAGAAACTGAAGTTCCTTTGAAACTTCTTCAAATTACTTTATCTAGATCTCTGACCTAGAAGTTGGCTTGATTTTAAGTAAGGCTTCTTGGGAATTTTCCCTTTGAAAACATACTACTGGAAACTGCCTGCTTGTTAAAAGCTGGGTTTGATTTTAACAGAAAAAAGATTAATATTTTAGTCTTGTTGAACATAGTGGAATGGAGAGAGGAGAGACAAAATCTAGCTTTCTTAGCTATTGGTAGCTTGTGGCTTTGGGGAAAATAGTCCTTCCCCAGGTGCTGGTTCAATACAATTCAAATTAAGTTAGGTGCAAAACTTCAGTGAAGGAAGAACCAATCTCCCTCTGAAGTTCATAAGCTTTTTTTTTTTTTTTAATCCTCTTTGTGGTGTTTGATTTTGTGAGTCATTATAGGGTCCATGGTTCGAAAATTCGTAGTGTTAAAGGGGGTATGCTGCTTACTGAACTGTTGGGCTTAAGGCGATTCTCTTTTCCCCTTTTTTCAATTTCCATCTCTTCACACCCAAACACCCACTACTGTTGAAATGGATGCTTACCTCCTACAGCTAATCTTGAGTTTGATAAATTGGATTTTTCACAGCAAAACTTGCAATGAGTACCTGAAGGTTCTTTCTTCCTGTTCAGAGCTGCTTAAGCATTTTCTCTAAGCTTTCTAACTTTGAGCAAGGTGCAGGTATCAAAAGAATAATCTTCTGTACTTTTTTTTTTTTTTTTTCTTCCAGACTTTAACTATAATCAGCTAGAATAGGAACATCCAGAAATAAAAATTGTTTAACAACAATGTTCTATATAAAATGCTCTATTTTCATTTCTTCTTTTTTTTTTTTTTCCTCAGAAGTTTGATTTGTGTGTGACCAATATTTGTAATCTTAACATTTTACATAAACTGCTATTGCAACAGCAAAAAACTGTTTCCAAAATTCACTGACCTTATCACTGAGAAAATATTCAGATTTTTGTTTCTAGCTCAAAAAAACTTACCAAAACAATAATAATAATAAAACAACAACAACAAAAAACAGCAAAAGCTTGTCTTCCAACTTTCCACTTCTTTGTAAAGTCATGGGATCTCCTGGTTTTGCTTGGGGCAGAATCCAGTCCTCAATGTGGAGATATGGTATAAGTTGCGATTACGAGCTGTAAGACTGTTGGATGCTATTGTGCACCAGATCAGTGAGAAAGAGGAACTGATAATTTTGGATACTGTCTCATGCCTCTCTATTGATGCTCTCCATACTGTTGTGAAGGAAATATTTCTATGGCATATAGGGTGGTGCTGTCAGAATACCTTCTCCTTTGCTGTAGAGTGGTAGCTCAGAATGAGATGGCATTGAAACAAATAGATGTTTTTTAACCATTGGAAGTGTTATTTAACTTGACTTGTATATTCATTTTTGTGCTGGTAGAAAGGATTTAATGACACTGGAATAGGAGGGTATTTGGAAGACCGTGTTTTATGTTCATAGAGATAGTATAACGATTTTGCAGTGAACATCTCTGGAATTTCTAACACCTGGTTTTTATAATCCCATAGAGAAAAAGATGGATGTATTTTTATTGCTCATCCTTTGGGGGTGGGGGAGATGGAGGCCAACATAGCAGTGAGGAAAAAGCCTATCTAAGGAGATGGGAAAGTGTCTCCTTTATCTATGAAGGACTGAAAGTGTGTCTTGTAACAGCACAAGATTATGCATCCCAGGCAAATAAACATATAAACTTTTCTGTTTCTTCTGGACAGATATTTTATGTTTTGAATGTGCTTCATTAAAGCTGATGGAAAAGAGATGTTGAAGTCCTATTATTATTTATTTATTTAATTCTCTATTTTCTCTATTTTAACATTTTGATGCTACTCAGCTATGGGAAATAATTAGATGGATGTAGATAGACCATTTTCTTGCTCCCTTGAAGGAGCTCACTAAGCTTGTGTTGTTTGCTGCTTTCATGCTCTGTTCCACTGTAATCACTTCCATATCAATGGAAAACAAAATCACAAAGAATTTATGATTTCAAATGGAGGAAGGTTCTGATGCAATAGAATGTTAAGGGGAACGTGACTTGGGTATCTGGCAGGGGACAGAAGTATCAATATATCCCAGAGATAAACCAATAACCAGCTTCTTCACAATTTGCTCAGAGGTGATTCCTACTTCTGCACCATTTTTTTTCTTCCCATGCTCCCTGGGTGAGATAGAAGACCAAACCTAAGATTGGTGTAAGAATATATTAACTTTAAGAGGAACATTAAGTGTAAGGCTAGCAGTCTTGGGCCTATTTGAAGTGCTGGGCTGGGACTGGGGCTCTTAGCTTGGTTCTGTAAGTGCTACAGTCCCATCCTGTGTCAATGTTCTCATGACGCAATTCAAATTAATGAAAAGTGGCTGGTGAGAGAAATTCCATCTTTGTGGAAAAACTGCAGTACTAAAAGTTTAGTTTCCTTTGTTCTCTACTAGACTAAAACACACACTTAAATGTACTCTTGTGGGAAAACCCTGAATTATTTTAATCTGAGTCTTGAAAACTCTCAGCGAGTCTTGAAGCTGTGATTTCTTTACTCTAAAGCATGTCTTGATAAGTCAGTTGGTTTGAGTAGCAGGGGGTGGTCTTGTTCCATCTTGAAGAATGATGATTTCTGGCTCTTGCCTCTGTGAATATGCTCTTTTAAACAGGAGGTGGTTTTTATTTTTTTTCTATTATTAAAAATATTTGACCTCTCTCAAGTCATTTCATGGGACAGTTTAAATTAATAAAGAACCAAGCACATGCCAAACTTGCTCAATAGCTTCTTTGTTCTGAAAATAACTGTAAAATGTCTAATAATTGACCAAATTTATATGAAGCACTGTGTTACAGGCTCAGGATAATGCACATATATACATGAACTAGGGAGATGTTTTTTCCATCTACCTTTCCTTTGATCACAGGTGTGTTCTGTCATTCCACTTCAGTAACCAAACAGATTAGCCCCTAAAATGAAAAATAGCTTGAAAGTTGATATAAAAGACCTAGTGTCCAGGCCAAAATTAAAGGAGAAGGGAGACAAGAAGTTATAAATTACTCTGGCTTAATATTGTGACACTGGCGGCACAATTTTCTACAAAGGAGATAATCTTTCCTCATTATTCAACTGGCCAATGAGGTGCACATTTTTTTGCCAGAAGTAGGAAAAGTCACTATAAAGAACATGTCAAGTTATAGTCTGCCAAATTAAACAACAGCAAAAAGAAAAATATCTGCTAACTTGATATCTGCAGTATGGTGACAGCTGGGTCACCCCTGTAGGCAAAGAAACTAGATTCATGAATATTACTCAATTTTTCTTTAAGAAACACCCTGTCTCACCCTGAGATCACTGACCTCTGTTCTGCTGGCAGTTTCAGGGAATAGTAATCACCCAGACGTTGTGTGGGTTTGCTTTCCTTCTTCTGGAGGAACGGAGGATGTTGTTGACAGCCAGCCTAGAGCCCTTCAGTCTGCCTTCTGTATCTCTCCCATCCACTGTGAGTATTGGAATTAAGTTTTTCACTTATGGTGGATTGAACATAAGATGAGGCAAGAGGATCTTGAATTCCAATCATGAATTTATCAACTTTTTTTTCCTCCTCCTTCTTCATACAGCCACTTTTGTAATGGCTGTTTTAACATTTATTCATCTTAGATGAGAGCTGTAAAAAGTGGTGAATGGGTTGGCTGACTGACCCTGAGCAGATGTGTTGTTCTGAACCACCTGTTAAAGAGTTATAGCTGATGGCAGGACTGTGTCTCATTGGCATAGAAATAAATATGACAGTATTTGTATCAAATGCAGCAGTACGTATAGAGAATATCGATTGAACAACAACTAATGTGACTTTTGTTATTCTCCACTGGGGTCTTTTCTACTGGTGTCAAAATAGTTATGGTTTATTTGTGTCTTCTGGGCATCAGAAATTTTCCTAAACTAATGCTCTAATGTGCCACTAATGTGGCTATTTTAATTGAGGCTGTACTCAGTGACTTGTGTTACAATACACAAGTATTGCTAGAAATCTAAAGGGAACTTCTTGAAGCCTAGGGGTTGCTTGAAGAACTAAAATGTACAGACTGAGACTATTGTCAAATTAAGTTTGAAACCATTTCTATATGCTATTGTTTGTGCTTTTCAAATTTGATTTTCTTAAAAATGTGCTAAAATTTTGATAAAGTAGTTCTAATATATGAAAAGATGACAAAACGCTTTCCTGTTTGTCTGTATTTTGTGGGTCAGCATTGGTGCCTAAATTATAGTGTGCACTGTAAATCTCAAGGCAAACACTGGGATCAGTGTGATTTACTTAGTTGCAAACTGTCAAACTCTCCCACCTTTATATACAGTACAGGCTTTGCATATTCAGAGAAACCAGCGAGCTGCAATTCACTGTTTGCAGAAAGCAATGGTAAATCAACTTTTCAGCAAGACTAGTCCATAAATCAATGAACAGTATATTCCTTTGAGACGCTCAAACCTGCACAGGAAAGCCACTCTAAAGCCAGATTAACGGGAATCCTGATTTACGGTTGAATCAAACAGCCAAAGTCTATTTTCAGAGATCTGAAATACCAGACTTAAACAACTTATCTAGGTGACAATCTTATGGCTTTCCACTGCTGCTGTTTATTCATTTCTTGTAGATATGTAGGAGCTGAAAATATGCATTGCTAGATATATGTATACATATTTTCTATGCTTATAGGGGGCTGCTGCCATATAACTGTAAGATACAACAGCATACCTGGTACTGTAAAGGTATGCATCGTTGCTCTTTTCCTTCCCTTCATCCTTTTGCTGTCATTTGTATCCCCGTTATCTACTTTAGTCAATCTCTGAGCATCAAGCCTGGGACCTTTTACAGAGAAGCAGGTGATGCAGGCCTTCAGCTGGGCTGAGGAACCAGTACCACTGTAGTCAGCAAACTTTATTTCCCCTTGTTGATGTGGCTGAAAGTACAAGGTATATTGTTATTGCTACGTGACCTGGCTGTCACAACTGACCATTTCACCATCCTGTGCTTCCTGCTAATCAGCCTGTGGAGAGCTGCACCGGGGCTGATAACAATGCAAATGGTGTGGAGGCAAATTAAGAAGTACTTTGAACAGACCCGCATGAATGAAAATATACTGCATTGAATCGTCAGTCTCTAATCATAGATGTGGAGGTGACTGTGGAGTTTCAGTTGGGATAAAAATACTTTTACAACAATAATACAGCTCTGAATGACATTAAAGAAGTACCCTCCCCTTAGCTGGACAGCAGGGGTAAGTTCCCTTGCATTGCAGAGGCTAACTCATAGGAATGATAACTTCATTTTCAGAATGCCATATGCTAGACAGTCCTAATTCCTATGATAATTCCTACTCCCAATTTCTTCAGCACTCAGCTTCTCTCTGTAAAATTACCAAATTTGAGCTTCAGAGGGTGGGGGTGAGTGCAGGTTGTGTGATTAGCTACAACCTAGTAGGCTAGCAGGCGCCTGTCTCCACTCTGTGACAGAGGTTGTGTTGAAGTGCACTACAGCACCCTGGTCCTAAGCATCTGGTCTGCTGATGAATTCTATAGCAGTGGCCTTACTGGTAGCATTTTTCAAGACAGGATCATCAAAAGGTGATGCTGGTTGTGACTCATAGAGCAGGAACCAGGTATGTACAACTGAAAGCATCCCTGATATGAAAACAAACAAACATAAAAAATCTAAAAGTCAAAAGCAAAACTTTGCTCATGCTACAGGAAATTATCAATAACTAATAAAAAGACCGATGTAAAAGGACAGTATAATGGTTTGTCCTTGATAACGATAATTCAGCTGTTTGAATAGTGCATAAACTGAATCAACAACACAAGGAACTACTAAAAGTAGTGTATCTCAAGACTTAAGATGCCTTTTGCCAAGTTTACAATGATAAGATTAGCCATATGTTTCAGTACTAGCAGACTGTATCACATTAAAGACAGAAAAGTTATTAACTTTTAATTTAAAAGATTTTTTTCCCCTTCTAAACCAAGGAAAATTAAAAGACTGAAAACCTTATCAAAGCAAATAAAAATGAGTTATGTTTTTTCTCCAACTTGGAGGTAGTTTGTCTTTTATTTTAGTACCTTTTTGCTACTATTGAGCAAAAATGCTTGTTTCTTGTTTGATGTGAAGCTGGTGTGTAGCCCTGCTTTACTAGCTAGAAATTCTGATTTGGGACTTTGCCACCTTAATATTTACTTAAATAGCCCTAGGCTGCAGGACGAGTTCCTCTGTCTAGACTTATAGCCTTAATCTCCCAGGGGCTGACTTTAGAGGAAGCCTCTATACCTGGCATGTACATTCCTTTCTTAGTCTTTAGAAACCTAAAATTATCTTATTTTTTCTGTTCTGTTGTCATTTCTTATTTCTTCATATATTTGTTTATCCCTATTTATTTTTAGCTGCCAAGGCTTCATTTTTCCTCATGGATGGAAGAGGAAAGCTTTCTGGGCCTGCATGTTAATAGATATAGCTGCTATTATATTCTTATTGTTGTCGTTGTTGTCTTAGAAGGGTGCAAGCTGGTAAATCCACTTACTAAGGCATCTCACTGCAAGGCATACAGTACAGACTGTCTCCTTTCATCAGGGTCTGACCTTTTCGGGAGGAGGGAAGAGCTGCCTTGTTCAGGTGAAGCACTTGAAATCAGTGGGCTGAATCTTTTATTGGCATTTTGAAATGAAATGTTATCTACCTCAGAGCTACCGAAGTCTAAGTGAGGTGTCCAAGAGGTTGAATGTAATGTCCTTTGCTGTCGGTTTTCAGTTTGAAGGGGGTGTCCTGCTGAGGTACTTCTCATGATGCTGGATACAGGGTTTAATCCTTCTCATTGCCTCATAAAAAGGATCCCTGAGTTCAGTTGGACTGTGCCTTAGGTGGAGGGCTATGTGACTGGAGTAAAGACTCTACAGGATATGACCCTTTCCCTCTGTTCATGCCATTCCTTTTTTCCTTTACTCTTTAGGAAGTGCTCATCAGTGCTTGGAGGCAGCACAACTGACAATCCACAAAGCTGGTCCACTTTTTCTGATGCTTCAGTAAACCATGAAGTCTGCTGCTCAGCCTGTTTCTTGTAAAAACACAGTGATGTGGCACAATGCTATTTGCCTGGCTGAAGGCAGGTGGGAGGGAAGTGGTGGGAAAAACCTGAAGCTAGGCAGATTTTTTTTTTTTTAAGGGGGTAGGATGGGGTTTCACTTCTCAGGATTTGTAGTGTTTTCAGACAGTATAAATACCTTGTGAAAATTAAGAGTATATTTTGTAAATTTCTCTCCTGGTTGTCGTATGCGTATTTTATTAAAAACATCCTTTGACATCTTCAGATTAATATCTATATATTTCTTTTCTATGTAGCTTTTCTTTCTCTGCCATATTCTCTGTTACTCTTGCCAGCTCTTTTTATTTCGATCTTGCAGAGTGGTGGCCTATCTTTGTTGTGAAGCCAAAATGCAAATGTCTTGCTGCCACTTCAATTTCATGGCTTGAAGTGGACCTGATTTGACATAAACCAGACATATGTGGGGAAATGTATGAGTACAGAGGGTATTAATTATATTCTTGAGTGTTGATCCTGATGATATACAGCAAATAACTCTGCCTAGTACCTATCTAGCACCTAAAACTGCACTAATTCTGGCATATGTAAATCCTATGCCTTGCATGCAAAATGTATGTTGGTGGGTGAACTGATTGAACACTAGCATTACATGTATGTGTTAGAACCACTGAACTACTGTCCACTCAGGCATGTTACGGAAGAAATATATGTGCTTAAGTAAATCTATGCTTTTCAAAATGTGGAGTTGGTGGTTGTCTAACAGCATTAGGAAGCTCATTGAGTAGCTTGTAATCATCTTTGAAAACCTGGGCCAAACTTTGATTCTGGCAACTGTGCCTAGGTTATTTACAGTGCTTGGTGTTTAACTTCTGATAGAAAAAGGAAGGAAGCAGTCTGAATAAATGTGACACTCCCTTATTACTGTAACTTGGAAATGAATTTATGGTTCACTGTAAAGTCTTTCATAGTCACTGCTATTGAATGCCAAAATCTTCAAAGGATAGGCTAGTAAGGTCATGATGTTTTTAAGGAGCCTTAGTTATACAACATCCAGTTAAATTCCCAGCAGGATTTCCAAGAAGCTTAGGTACCAAATTCCCTCTGGAGTGTGATGGGATTTGGATAAGCATTAGAAAAGTTTATTCTTCAATTATTTGATTCTGTAAGTGGAGGGTTGGGTAGCAAGGCCTTGCCCTACTGGACTGTGCAAACACAAAGGGAAGAAGTCCTTCACTGTCACAGTAGTTGAGGTAGTCGGAGAATGGGTGAAGAAAGGCACTGAAAAGGAAACAAGTTGCCCAGAGTGTGGCTGATCCTCTAGCAGAGCTCGGTTCACTTCTCCATGGCCTTGACAGTGGCTTCCAGCAGTTCTAAAGGCTCTGCAGATGTTTTGCTGCCTCAGCCTCGCCCATGGGGACTGTAAAGAACACTGCCTTTTGGCATTGTTTACGTTGGCTATTAAAGGTATAACTTGGGCCATAATTTGATTATTTTTTTTTTTTTTATTTTTTTTTCCCCACTCTCTTTGGTGCTTAATGTTTCAGCCAGGCCCACAAGAAAGACAGGCCGCTTCATTCTGTTGCTTTGCACCAGCTGTGTAGGCAGCATGGTGATCTGAAGCCACCATGCCTGTTTTCTTGGTGACCGTGATGCAGTGGAGGAGATGCCATCAGAGGAGGCTCTCAGAAGGCTTCAGCCATCCTCCCGAGTGCTCCATTGTAGAGGAGCTGTGGTTGGTGCATAGTCTCGGGCACAACAGGCCTGTGCCATGCAAGTCACTCCAGCTGTTGCATCTCAGCTTCCAATTTCAAAGCCTTCAGCTCTCCTGGAAAGGGCGGTTGCTGTTTTGCTTTTGGAGGCTAACAACCGCTACACTTCCCCAGGAGTTTTGGAGGTCAGACTTTCATCCGGATGCCTCCCCCACCTCTCTGTTCTGTCCTTCTTTTCCTGGAGATTGTAGAAGGCCGTAAAATGCTTTGATAATTAAGCAGGGAAATTTTCCACAACCCATAAAACTTAAAAGGTAATACTAAGCTCAATTTAGCTTTTGAATGCCTTTCAAATAACTTGTATTTAACACATGGTAAAGGTGCTCAGCCAGTGCTCTTGAACAAACAAATCTGAGTTTGATTTTAGTGTTTTGTGTCCAGACTGGTTGTAGCTGCTCTAAGAGCATTCCTTGGTTCAGGTTTCTGTCATAAACTGCAATATGGGAACTGGCGGAGGCAAAATAAAGATCTAACCTGAAACTTTGTCCAAACCACGGACCGGACATAAATTGTTCTTTTGAAATTTGCAATCTTTTTTTTTGCTGGTTTGTATAATCTTTCTCAGCCAGCACTGTGACAAACTTGGTAAAAGCTGGCACTTGCAGCAGACTTGAAGAGAGCTTTGCAAGCCTGGAAATGTTTGGAGAATGATCTTAACTGTGTTTTGAGATGACAGGAGGATTTTGGTAGAAACACTGTCAGATTAGTTTGTGCAAAACTTGCAAGCAAACGGTAAAAGAAGTCAGTGATATCTTCTTCAAAACTTTGAATGCAGGACAAACTCCTGCAGAGCATGGACTTCTTCAGGTTTAAAGCACTGTGTTTTGCCCTATCAAGGGTGGAAATGGCCATCCTTAAAAACGATTTTATGTCTAGAGTGTAGTTGAATGGCAAGTTGATCTTAACTTCTTTCTGTCCTATCACATTTCATGGGTAAGGTAAGGCATTTGACCCACATTACGTGGGCCCATGACCATGACCCCATGTGTTGGAGTGCCTGCACAGAACAAAGTCAACATGAGCGGTTGCTGCCCTAGGACCAATGTGCTAGCACTGGGGCCCAGCAGAGCTGTGTGAGAAAGCCCTAGAGAGGTAGAAGGAGCTTTGGACATTTGGCTCTCTCCTTCCATACACTGAATGGCAGTGAAAACAGCAATGGAGGAACAGAGGTCTGAGACAGGGGGACAGCTTTGGAGGATTAGGAAAATAGATGTGAGGCCAGGAATTCTAGATATTGAAGTAGGGGAAAGACCTTGATGTTAACAAGCTGACAGTTGATGTCTAATGCTGCTGCAGGCTTCTGTATTTTTGTTTCGCTGACGAGGTAAAATCAGGAAATACTGTAAATATGCAGCTTTCCAAATGAAATTGTAATTTTTTGTCCATGATAAACTTAATCAGAAATCTCTTCCAGTAGATCTTGTGATAACTTGTTCCAGTGATGTCCAGTCAGATGTTTGCATGGCCAACTTAAGGTGCAGCTGTTAATCTTTTAAGATTTGCATTGCTTGAGACCAGGTATTCTTGGAGTCTTTTTACTATAGTTCCAATTCTAAATTACTCCTAAAGATTTTCTCATTGCAGAGCTGGCATCACATGTTCTCAGCAGAGGCCATTGTTTTTTACAAGGTATTTTCACACCCCTTGGTTTAGTCTTTGACTTACCTGCCTACAATAATCATCCATGCTAGAACATCCTGGACTGATAATTCAAAGGCAAAATGCCTCTGCCTTTAGAGCTCAATTTGCTGTTTTAGGAAAGGTTATAGCACTCTCAGGATCAGTCCTTGCAAGCATACTGAGTTAGTAGTGAGTAAATTCCAGAAAGAGTACTCTTAATAGAAAGTGTCAATAACTCATTCAGTTAGATGACAATGTCTGGACAAAACTGATCTGCAAGTCTGCTGTTCATTTTCTGAAGCATTTATAAAATTCCTGTGCTGAGTAACCAACTTACACTAATTCCCTAAAATCGAACAGTGCTCTGACAAGCGCTGAACAATTCCTATGATAGTTGCACACATTTATGTTTTTAAGAGGCAGGCACCATGTTTTTGTGAACTGGCAACTGCCAGCCAAATCTTTAGCTTTGCTTCCATAAACTGTCAGACATTTTTAGCAGTGAATTTCAAGCAAAATGAAACTCTGGAAAGACTTTACATTGGGGAGTGTGTATGTGTGTCTCCCCTATTTTGTTTTTATTTTATTTCTAATGAAAAATTAACAGAAATAAAGATTGTGCTTTAGAATGTTCTGAAAGGCTGCAACACAAAGGAAATATAATGCCCAAAACAACCAGCAAAGCCAGCTAGCCAAGCTGGAAGATGCCTCCTATATATACACTTATGCACAGTCATTTAGCCAGAGAGACACTTTTTCTTTAAAGGCTGTTAAGTGACTTTGGGGGAAAATGCATTGCAGATGGTATTATTATTTTTTTTTCTTTTTAATTAAAAAGGGGGAACTTTTTGCTGCAGTATGTTGAAGGACTGAAGGTTAAGACCTTTTACATCCTCTAATATAAGTTATTGCTCCATCTTAAAACGACCTTCATATGCTTCCAATGATCCTAGGTCATTTCCTCTAGGCAGAAATCAGCATGGTGTCTTAGAATATAAGTGTGGGTAATTAAATGTAGGGCCAGGCATAACACTGAAAATTCAGTCCTAGTTAATTTTAAGAAGCTAGATGGTAAAGAATTTAATTGAACATAATATATTTCAAAAGGTTTGGAAGTGAGTGTTGGGTAAAAAAGGAAATTGCAGTAAAACTGCATAAATTTTCTTTAAAGTTTTGTTAATAATGTCCCATAGATAGAGTAACTAAAATAAATGTACACAGCTACTTGGTTTACTTTGAGGTTTCACCTTCATATGGGAAATAACCTAAGTAATATTGTTACTCTGATATAGGTCCCTTTTGCCTTGCACTGAATACAGTGCCAAGATTCCCCTGGATTTATATGATACTAAAATAAGATTATCTTCACTTAAGTAGTTAGAAAATGTTAAGGTATTGTATCACTAAGTTCAATAACAAAGTTGATACCAGACTGTGTTCTGTTGGACTATCATCTATATAATTATCTTGATAGATATTTACAGAAAAACTAGCTTCAACCCAGGGAGGATGACTTGTGTTTTCTCTAGTCATTGGTGGAAAATGAAATTCCCCAGGAGATTGATTCAAAATGTCTAAAACAGGCCACTGTTGTCAATCTCGCATTCTGGAGAAAGATATCTCCATTAGGTAAAGAGGTTTAATTTCCATTCCCCTCCCTCACCCCTGCATCCACTCCTGTATCCTTGAGCAACATGGAGGGCAGTGGTGGAACTTACCTGCCTTTCCTAAGATGCTATTGTTAGTATAATTGTCAATGCATAGGTCTTCTAATGTTATGAATTTTCTTGAAGTGCCCCAAATATATTTATTGTGTTCATTGTTTATAAACGTTACATATCTTCTTCACTGATATTCAGACAAAAACAACAACAAAAAAGAAACAGCTCAGATGTCACTTCACACTTTTCAGCTGAGTGTTTTCATCTGCTGAAAGCATAAACAAAGGGGGTCATTCAACAGAATTTCAGTGTCACTCATCTTTAATTAAAATCTTTGCTGCTTCACTTTATTTTTATTATTATTTTTTATCTATGGAAAATTTTATGGAACTTTAAAATTTAAATACCAGAGTACCATATTCCAAGGTACTTAAAGGTCACTATCTCTCTAATTATCATGCAATCGGACATCTTTGCTTAATTCACTAATAGAGACATAAAAGTGAAAATATTCTTTAACATAAATTAAATTAGAGAAGGAATTTAACAAAAGACTAGAGAAGGATGTTGTTAATTAAGCCTCCTTGCAATACTTACAAATATATTCTTTAAAAGAAGCCTCATTAATGTCTGTGCTGTAACAAACTTTTCATTTAATAAGCTGTTGAATTAGAAATTTTCCAGAATGAAAATGTTGAGTAGTTGATAATTGGAGCATAAAAAAATTGGCTGCTGTTGTGGCTCTGATCTCGTCTTGGCTCTGCTCCACAGTTTGAGAGAGATTCCACGTTTACGGCATGCTTGAGACACGGTAACGTTACAAGCTGTGCTCTGAGCAACAGAAACATTAAGAAATCCTTCTTCTGTCTGAGACTAAAATGTGTTCGATATGTCAGGGAGACCAAAGTCAAGATGCATGTGATAATGGAGATGAACAGACAAAATTATATGCCAATAAGGATAAACAGTTACAGGTTTGAAGCTGCGCTGCTGTTGCTCCAAGAGTGCCCAGAGCTGAGATTATTGCATTGCAGAAGCATAATACTGCAACAGTGTAGAAGAAAAACATATCACTATCAGTTCAAATAAATCCTCTGGGTGGAGAAATAATTTTAGTCATTTTTCAAGTGATGTTATCTTCCCAGCCTCTCTCATCTCATAGGAAAGCAGGATGGAGTGTTGAGATATGTAGCTCCCAGGCTGCATACCTCAGACCACAGATCTGAAAAATTGACAGCTGTGCTGCCTAGCTGCTCTGAACAGAGAAACTGCTGGGTGGGCGGAATTTGCAGGTACCTCTTCAGTCTGTTTTTGAACAAAACCCCTTTCAAGATGGCATGGTTTGGACAAGCAAGAACAGCAGGAATTTGGTCCGGTGACATGCAAGTGCTTTAGAAATGCTATGTGTTTCATGGGATCCTGTGAAATGATGGGGAAGGGCATAAAAGGTCACCAAGGGCTTGGATGGAATACGTGGAAAACAAGAAGATTCAAGCTTCTGAGACATGTGAAGACTAATTTTAAATTTAGAATTGGGTTTTGAAAACCTAAGGATATCTAGGGGTGTTTTAGGTTACTATAGTGTGTTGTTGTTGTTTCTTTTGCTTTTCAACATTCCAGCTTTGGTGACATACAGCTAGAAATAATACAGCTGGAGATTATGTCAATAGGGCAACATACTCGTAACAGAGCCCCGGAGTTCTAGAATAGATGAGTATCTTTTCATGACGTGCTCCTTGTGATTCACCTTAGCAAGACAGATTTATGTGCATTTCATTGTTTTCTTTTGTATGGACACAAATAATTATAAATACTACAAATGTGTTAGGCAGGTTGGAACAACTAGAAATCCTCTGGCAAAATGTTCTGGTCAGTCTACCATTCTAGTCTCTATTCTAAGAGAAAATACCTGAGTCATCAGCTTAATTAAAGTGCTAGTGGATCTTTCATTTGTCTCATGTCTTGTGTTTTGCTGGGTGAACTAAAGCAATGAGACCTTGGAATGCACATCCAGCCTGAGTCCTTATTTTGCTAAAGCCAAAATCTAGACTCTTACAAGGATCACTGCAGTCATTAATCTTTCTATTTGGTCCCCACTGGATGAAAAGTTGTCTGTGTATGAGTCTGGAAACTAAGCTTATTTTGATAAAGATATGTTGAGAAAATGACTGGTGATTCTTGGCACTTTTCGGATGCTTCATGAATAGCAAAGTCGTTTTGTATTGAGGCTTTACTTTGTTTTTCGGCATCTTCTTCACTGGTGCTAATGCAGACTTTAGAATGCTGGGAAACAAAAACTGGTATCATCCACTAGTTGTGTTTGCTTGGTTTGATAGTCCTACACTTTAGATGACTAATGATGCTGAGGCATCTTATCCTGAATAGTTACATGAAACAATGTGGTCAGTAGTGAATGATCAATCGATCCGGTGCATGTAGAACCTAAAAGTCTGTACAAACTTTGTAAGAACTTAAAAATTTGGAGTTTTTACCTATAGGTATATAGGTACATATGCATGTGTTTATATGAAGTATTTTATATACATGTAAGTATATATAGCATATATATATATGTAACTTGGTTCATACCCCAGAAAGCTTGGTGTTTAGATCAAATGTTCTAACAAACTTTGAGTTTACTCTTTCTGTTTATTTAAAAGTGTGATATATCATTTTTCAGTTTAGTGAGATTCATTAAAAACAAAAGCAACAACAAAAAGTTCTTAGTGTCATGAAGCGTTTATCATAATTTGAAAATAACTATTTAATTTTATTAGCTCTAGCTATATTCCTGTTGATTCTATTGAAAGGTCATACAGTTCTGATTGGGAATTTGTAGAAGCACCTGGCTTGTTATTTATGCTGCACGCTTTTTTTCTTTGTATAACTCTATCCCGTTTGTTTCAGTTCCAGTAATCCCAGATGTTCTGATCGTTCTGTAAACAAGGATTGCAAAATCCAGTGCTCATAAATAGAGATCATGCAAGTAACAAAACTGATCTTAACCTTTTCTAATGTTTTGGACCAAACTGGATCTGAATTTTGATTCAGACTCATAAGAATCAAGAGAGGGAGAATATACATGGCTACAGAATATCTGGGGTTCTCACCAGCTCTGTTTAGAAAGTATTATAATTGACTGAGTTTTGGTTCTAACTAATTTCATTCTGAAATTAAGAGTTCTGCATTCTGAAACTTGAACTGAAAACATAATAGAAAGCTTATGAGAAATTTGGTATGTAAAACAAATTTCTCTTCACTAATTTTTCTCTGCTGGGAGGTGGAGAAGAGGAAGGAGAAACTAAAGCCTACAAAATAATCATGCAATGCTTCAGAAGACAACTGAAACTCTGGCTTTAATAAAGCCCTTATTAATTTAAATTTATTTTTTTTTTGTTTTAAACTTTTTTTAAGTTACAATAGTTAATAAAACCCTTAATTTTTTTTTTTATTTTTTTATTATTTTTTTTTTTTTTGCTTTGGTTTCAGGGAATCTTTTCCTCTGTGTGTGTATATATATGTATAGGAATCTAGAACATTAATATCGCCTTTAATTCATCCTGGTAATATTGCCCTGAAGAAGTCTGGATAATGCTATGCAATTATTCAATTTTCAGGTTTAAGTTACAATAGTTACCTCCAAAATGAGGTGAACAGTGCTGAATTGCCAGCCTCATTCCACAGAATCTCCTTCGTTAACAAATCTGAAAGTAGTAATGACAGAACTGCCTGCGGTTAATTGTAATGCCAGAGGATAATTCAGGTTGGTTTCAACCCCAGCTTGCTGCCTGAAGCCAGGTCAGATCTGAGGTCAGTTCTGGTTGCTCAGGCATATGGTCTTGAAAACATCTAGGTATGGAGACTGCACATTATGGTTTTGGGGGGAGCAGCGTTTTCACGTGTTGAGCAGACACCACCTTTGATTGCTTCCCTCTCATCAGTTCCCTTAGGGGCATAGACAACTGGAAGCATGACAGATATGAGGAGACTGGTCCAGATTTCCATCTCCTGAGGTGGAGGGTAGAGTGAGGGAGCTGACTGCAGGTTTTGAGTCTTAAAAGCTATGCAATTGCAACCCTGGGGCCATTCACAAGCCTGGGCCATCATCTTGAGAGATACAGCTTTGAACCAGTGGAGTGGCTCACAGTGGTATTTCTGTTTCAGTATTATTATTTGTCTTTATTTTCCTCTGTTCAGGCCTGTATTGTATGTAATGCACTTGAGAGAAAACTATTTAGGGAATGAATGGAAATAACCTCTTCAAATGCTGTGATAAGCATGGGGAAAGAAGGGTGTTGGTGAATGAAGACAGGTATGAGCCATCTGCTGCTGCTGCCCAGGAAGGGATGCTGCAGGTCTGGGGTAGCCAGAGGGCAAGCAGGGCAAGGGCCTGGTCCCAAGGACGGCTGTATCTCACCATAGTCCTTCTGACTTTCCCTTCATTGGGTGTTGAACGTGTCTTTGTACTGCTCCTGTATGTGTTTGCAGCTCTTCACTGTTTCCCCAAATATAAGAAATGTTAAAAGTGGTTAGTCTGGGGTATAATAATGAACTGTTTGAAATCTTCCCTATGATGTGATTGATTTCTGCTTTTATCAAAGCTGCATTCATGAGTTGATAATTGCTGTGAAGCCTGGATCATACAATTGCATCAGCTCTAGCTTTTTCTTAAAAATAAAAGTGTTTCTTGAAAACTGTGATAAAATATTCCCAGTGTGATTTAATCTATCCCAGCTTTATTCGGGACTGAAGTTTTAACACTTTTGGATTCAAATGCCAACATGTATGCCTTGTCTCTTACACCAAGCCACATTTTGCTGCTGCTTTTTTTTTTTTTTTTAATTTATTTTTGAATAGCTTAACTGAAGTTACTTCTGTTCAGCCCACTCCTGTATATGGAGCAAAGGGTATAAATGCGACCTATGAAGCAGAGCAAATGCAAAAATGACAGCTAGCATGTTACGCAAGTATTTGAACAGGGCACTGAATAATTTGGAAACATAAATTATACATTCTGCTTCTGGTGTAATTTAAAAATTTGTGATCTTCTATTGTCAGCTCGAAATGAAACTTTTGAAATTGTCTGATACTTTCTGGCGAATATGCATCTAATTTTTTTTGTTGTTTTGATTTTTTTTCTTGATGCTTTTGAATTTTCAAAGATGAGTAATCATGTTCTGTAACAAAGTAGGATACCATTCAGTTTGAGAGTGATGTGATGGTGCTCTTGGTCTATGTCTACTGCATCCCTGTCGAGCACTCTCCACTCTGTACAGTTTTATGTATGGGTCAGATTGCAATAAGTTCTGGGTTGATCCACATCTTTACACGAAATGCTTTACAGGAAAGCTGGGGATGGACCAGCTGATCCATATATTATGCTGCCAAAGAGTCTATTAGCAGCATTCTGGCTCTCTAGATGTCCTCAAGCACATGGCCTTCCCATGGTTCCAGGAAAAATCTTCAGATCAGGCATTTGACTTTTGCTCCCATGTTTGTTGTCTGTATGGAAAGTAAGCTTGTCACCAGGAACAGCCCTTTCAGACCACTCAAAAAGTGATAAAGACATTTCTATATAGTTCCCAGATAGTTATTGAAAAGGCTTACAGGGAATTCATTCATACAATGAATAAATGCATCAGACAACACTGTAGTTTCTGCCCAATAACAGACACAGCTGTGGCTTTCATTCAGCAATTTCTGGCAGACACTGCAGTGTACCATAAATTGTTATTCAATAGAGAAGAATTTGGCATATGAAGTAAGGTGAGCAATTTTATAGCATTATCCAGAATGGATTTCCTAGTGTATGACATACTCCCTTAAGAATGTTCCCAAAAAGGCTGCTGCAATTTTTCCCTTAGTAAATTTTCTGTGGTAGGGTCTGTTCATTTTCAGAGATATTTATCTTCACAAGCAACTTCAAAACCCTATAAAAATCTAGTTGTTTACATAGCTAATGCTCTGGAATGGTCCAAATTATACTGAGAGATTAATTTGCATTTAGATTATGCCTTTCCAATAGCTCAGAAACACTTTACAAATGCAAGTTAGGGTTCGCATAATGGCAGAAGAAACCTCTATTGTAATCTTTTGGTGTAGACAAAGTTAGTGATAGCGTGACCTGAGAGGCTTACTTCCAACTGCCTACAACAGTAGAAATTCTGTCCCTTCAAAAAAAAAAAAAAAAGTCATTGCTGCTGATCAGAATGGATTGTTTTTGCAGTATGTTGCTCTGGTGGCCATTTTGTTGAAAAGGTGACATTGTTTGTGATGCCAGCAAGCATAAAGCTATTGTAACTGACTGAGCCTTTCCTGCATTTGTAACTTAACGTGAAGAGATGCTGTTTAAGTGATATCTTTTGGCTAATATTTTCCACACTGGTATTCATTTTATCATGGAGACTGTGTCAACAGTATCAAGAACTGCCTGTAGTAATATTCAGGGACTTTTTAAAGCCCCTTTTCTTGGGAATACATTGTGTGCAGTGTAACACATTGCAATGAGGAACCATTAATACTGTGGTCTCATTTGGGGAGCTCCACTTATTAGGCTGTAAAAAGGAGATACAGAGCAAGTTATCTGATAACTAATGGAACAGCTGAGAAAAACAAACAAATGCTTTGTATTTTTCTGGTTTCAGCAAGATGAGAAATAGAATCATTGAAGACAACTGGTTCTTGTCATACTCCTACATTACCTGAAAGCAGAATTACGCGATATTTTTAAAGCTTTATAGAGTCTTTATATAATTCATAAAAGCTTTTGTAATTTCACGTGCAAATTGGGCCTCAGTCAGGTTTGGTGAGTTCCCAGTGCCTGCTCAACATGGCCCAAGCCATGCGATATGCTCTCAGACAAGTGTGAGATCTGGATAAACACTGGATGAAAAATACACTTGGAAGAGCTTGGTTGCTGTTTGATTGTATGCCTTTTTAATTTCTTCTTACCCTTTCTCCTCCTCTTATTTCAGTAGCTCCTCTGGGGATTTCTTGTGGTCACGTTTAATTTATGTCTGGAAAGCGACTTGTACTTGTACCTGATCAGAATCACCAAGTAGAGAGCTGAAAATGTGCAGTGACCCTGCACTGACCAGTTATGCAGTGTACCTGGACTATGTCAGTGGAAAAAACCTGCCATGCACATGCTAGTGAAAACCTGCTCTTCAGCATAAATGCCATTACAGTGGGTCAGTGGAAAGAGAATACTGTCCCCTTCCTGATGATGGCCAGTACCAGGTGCTAGTGGAAAACTGTACTGGTAGAGCAGTTAAGCAGCAATGCTTTCCCATATTTTATTTTCATGGCTTCTGGCAAACTGTCATTAAAGTCCTTCTTGAGCTGGAGGCTCTCTTAGGGTTGTGTTTAAGCATCTTTTATGGACTTCTCCGCATATTTGTCTACTTTTGGGCCCCTTTTGCTTTTAGCGCCCATAATAGTATGTTGCAAACAGTTCTGCAATTTTGTCATCTGCTGTGTGAAAAAGGAATTTCAGCAGCTTGTGTTAAATCTGTTGTCTGGTGGCATCATGTGAAGTTTAACATTTTGCTGTTTGCATTCTCCATGCCCTTCAGAAATTGCAGATCTCTATCATGTCTGTCACTTATTGCCTCTTTTTCAGTCTGAGGAGATCTGGCTAACTTCATTTTTTTTTCCCCTCATGAGGAAATGACTCTAATTCCCCCTATCCTATTGCCTTTTTCTTTACCTTCTGTGTTCTAACATATCTCCTTTCAGTGACCAGGTCTGCCCATGTCATTCAAGGGGCAGACCCATCACAGATTTATAATACTAAAAGCATGATAGCAATACTTTATTTTCTAATTCCTCTATTCTTTTCCTGTAAGATTGGCAGTTTCTAATATGTTATTTTTCTTAAAGATTTGCTTTGGTTATATATTTCCAGTTTCCCAGATCTATCTTGAATGAAAATTGACATGGAGCTTACCATTGTCCTTATATAATTAACTTGTGTATGTTACTCTACATTTAATGGTGTTAATTACTACCTGACATCTTATTGTCCAGTCATGCAGAGATCTTTTTGTAACTTTCTGCAGTATATTTTAATTTATATGATTCAGAGAAATTTTGTGTTGTGAACAATCTTTACTCAGTATTCAGCCTCTGTTCCAGGTCTGTTATGGATAGGTTGAGAAATGAAGTTAATGGAGAAGATCCTTCTCCTTTGAGAGCTAGCTGTTTTTTTCTTTTTTTTTTTTTTTTTTTCCTTTTTTTTTTTAAGTCACTGTTTATGAGTTAAATATATCTTTCTCCTTTTTCCATGACAAACTAGCTTCTTTATAGCTTCTTTATGTCTCCCAATCTGCTAAAGCCTATTGGGAATCCAAATATATTAGCAGATGAATCATTCCATTCGCATGTTTATTGGTGTATTCAAAGAAGTGCAATGCATCTAGGAGGTATGACAGCCCTGTATAAAATCTACTTGTTTCTTCTCCATTATGAGATATTTATGGGTATACCTGCTATGAAAGTTCCAACCAATCTGCCTAACATAGAAGTCTGACTAATGGTCTAGAGTATTTTCTTGCTCCTGAGACCTATTCAATAAGTTTTGTCACCTGTGCAGCCTTCTATTTCTCTAGGCTGGGAGCCATTAGAAGTCAGTGAAGTGATAAAAGGCATACTTAGGATTTTTTTCCTCTAGGACTGCTGGGTGAGTGGCATCTGATCTCAGAGACTTGCTGCTGTTTTATTTACCTAATATAACCCCCTTCCCCCCGCAAAAACAAAACAAAACAAAAAACAACAGATTTCAATCTTATTTCACACAAAAAGTTCGCTGAGCTTTTTCATTATAAACACCAGCACAAATAATTAATCTTGCTTTTCTGATATGGTCTTATCGTCCTAAAACTCTCCTTTTACACCTCTGTCATGTATTAGTAACACAGACTCTGACAAAGCTCTTGCTGCTTTTGTGTTTGCAAGACTTTTGTGATTAATTGGGATGTCTGTGGCAAGATGTTCTTCAAAATGTTTTCTGATTTATTGTGTTTTAGCATTTCACATACAAACTTCTGTACACTATATGGTCTTCACTTGGACATGACCTCTGCTTCCCATTTATGTCTTTCTACTTGTAAGAACCTTCTTTAGCCTGACATTTATCAATGCTAGATTTTTTTTTTTTCTGTCCCCATATGAAACTTTTAAAGAGATGGTACACATTTACTCTGAAACCCTAGTAAAATATTTTTAGATGGTCTCCTAGCTGACTTCAGCTGCTTTAACCTTTTGGCAACTTATCTTGTTTTCCTTTAACATCTCTTCCTTTTATGTAGTTTCTTAAGTGATTCTACAGTGGATTTTTCCCCTTATTCGTTGAATTTCAGTATGAGTATATAAGAAAGGATCTTGAATTTGAGTATATTGTGATAAATTTTGAGCTAAATCCTGTGGATTGCTTAGAACTAGGTCAATAAATGTTTTTTCTTCTGTCAGGTCTTTGACTGGTTGCTTCATGGGGCTGCCATTTATACAGAATCATAGAATCACAGAATTTCTAGGTTGGAAGAGACCTCAAGATCATCGAGTCCAACCTCTGACCTAACACTAACAGTCCCCACTAAACCATATCCCTAAGCTCTACATCTAAACGTCTTTTAAAGACTTCCAGGGATGGTGACTCCACCACCTCCCTGGGCAGCCTGTTCCAGTGCCTCACAACCCTTTCAGTAAAGAAGCTCTTCCTAATATCTAACCTAAAACTCCCCTGGCGCAACTTAAGCCCATTCCCCCTCGTCCTGTCACCAGGCACGTGGGAGAACAGGCCAACCCCCACCTCGCTACAGCGTCCTTTAAGGTATCTGTAGAGAGCGATAAGGTCACCCCTGAGCCTCCTTTTCTCCAGGCTGAACAAGCCCAGCTCCCTCAGCCGCTCCTCGTAGGACCATGTACAAATAGTTGATTAGCCTTTTGCCCCACAACCCATTGTGTCACTCTTCTGGTTTGCAAGGAAGTAACTGAAATCTCTTGTGATTATTGCCATGGGTTTCCCCTCATAACTTTTGTAATGGGCATTAGAATGTCCCAGGCACCTTTTAATCCAGAGGGATTCTGTGGCTGAGGCATCTACTTTTTTATTTGCCTATGGGCTCATTCCAAGTTTATTTATTTCTTCCATCAGTACAACATTGGTCTCATTTGGGTGATTTGTATCCTGACTCCACTTATTTATCATCCTTCAGTTAAAATTTGGAGGTGATTTGGAAGAGATTTGAGTCTAGGTCTGGTTGCTTAATTTCATACGTTGAATTTATATGAATCTCTGTTTACTAATACTGTTTTTCATAGTTTCTTCCCTGGATTTCATTGCCTTTATCCCATACCTTCTTTCATTGTCTTTTGGCAGAGGATGTTATAGCAGTCCACAATTATTATGTGAATCACATACCTTAAGGAGATCTAGTTAATCAGACAAGGAGCTGCAGCAAGCTTGAGAAGGGAAGACAAAGAGAGGGATACTACATGGAAGGAAGAAAAGGGAAAGAAGTTTAGCAGCTCCCCTCCCACTTTCCAGTCATCCTCTGGGGATGAACTGAATTCCCAGGACTTAGAGTAGAAGAGGCCTGCACAAATCACAAGAGAAGATGGGACAGGCATGGTCTATCTTGAAGATTACTTAATGGTTTGACAGCTTACTTAATGGTTTGATGTGGTATTAATCCCATCTCCTAAAAGCATTAGGGGCTTCATGGACTGTTGTCTATATTTTTGTCTATGTTTGTGTATGTTTTTAGGGAGTGAGACAATCTGAATGCCTCAGTGGGGGAGAACAACCATGAAAGGGCATAGCTGCCTGGGAAAACCACTAATTACAACATATTCCTAAAAACATGTTAGAGCTTTCTTTCATTCTCTTTCTTTCCTTCCCTCCTTCCTTCCCTCCTTCCTTGTCCTTGTCTCTTTGGGATTCGTCTTCCCCAAGGGTGGCTTCAGCATTTCATTTTCTTGTTCTGGTGTCAAG
Organism: Anas platyrhynchos; assembly: GCF_047663525.1. Lineage (NCBI taxonomy): Eukaryota > Metazoa > Chordata > Aves > Anseriformes > Anatidae > Anas > Anas platyrhynchos. The sequence continues at coordinate 50,014,892 of NC_092588.1, read as the reverse complement.
CCAAGTTTTTCTAATTTCCAATAAAGTTTCTCTAATTTCCCATTAATTAAAAATTTTGGGTCCATCACCCCTCATAGCCAGCTCTGCTGAACACCGAAGAGAGAAACTTACTGGTTGGCATAGTTAAGGTTTGGAAGGCTTTGAGGATGTAAAGAGAAGTATTCCATCTGAAATCAGTGTAATACAGGTAATAGCAGGCCTATCAGATTAGTATGTACCTCTGCTGTTGCTACAGATCATTATGTTAGAACAGTGACACACCCAAAACTGGGGAAGGATGAGGATTTTGTCTGTATTGTTTGTTTCCAAATTTTCATCCACACTGATGACCTACATCAGTGAAAATCTGCCCATCTGAGGGGAATATATTATACATAATGAAAAAGAAACAAGCAAACAAAAAAGAGATATTTATTCTCAATTACTTTCTCATTCACATTAAAAGGTATTGCCATCTGCCTTGAGCAACCACCCCTTTCCCAGCACAACACATGACACAAGCATGCACAAAAGCTACAGAATTGGAACAGTCAGAACAAGCATGTTTTATTCCATGATCCCACAAAGTTCTTATGATTACAAAGCCTCTTAACTTTGTTTCAAAGTTTGTTATAAACTGGACTTTGAAATGAATGAGGGTTTTCATTAAGTCTCTAGAATAGCTTCCACTGCTATTAGAAGTCAGTGCTAGTATCTGTTCATCACAGCAGATGCAGTAATAATCTTTCGTCTTTTGGCTACATTTTAGCTGAAATGTGCTGATATTGGAAAAAACATTAATGCAAATTAGCAAAAACTGAATCTGAAAAAGTTCTTAGTATTTTCTATTCATATTTAATTTTTTTCCTTTTCTTTGGTAGTCATGTAGATACAGCATGGCAATAATGTATATGGAAAAAAAAAGTGACAAAAGGTACATCAGTTTGAATTGATGTTTCATTCAATCACTGCACAATACTTTGTGTTAGAAGTAATCCCTAAATTTGTTATGATTGGAAAATTTTGAGGAAGAAACAGGTCTGCAATCTACAGCTCTGACAGGAACTGTGAATGGGCTGAGAAAAATGGTGTTTGAAGAAAGCACATTCAACTAGCATTTTTTTTTCTTCCTTTGACTGTTCCTCCTACTTTTCTCCAATTACTTAAGTCCATTCCCATGATAATGGTAAACTCACAGAAGTTACATTGTGGGTGAAATAATACCTCCTGCTATTTCAGAATTTGAGCTATTTCTATGAGAAATAATAATATATATTAAAATCAAGGGGTGTGTGATGGTTTTACAATGTCTTGCATCTAATCCCCACTTGATGTTAGCTGAGCTATGAGAGGGTTAACAGAAACTTAAAAAAATAAAGTGATGACTCTTCTGCAGGTCACTGCAGCCAGGCTCGTGGAGTCTAGTATAATCGCTAGTAAGCTAGCCTTCACTCTGTTGTGAACTGAATGGAAATCTTCCAGTGTTCAGTAATAATTTTTACATAATTATTATTCATTATTATTATCATATATATATATATATATTTTTTACTTGGGTTTATCTGGGCAAATAGTATGCAGGAATTATTTTTCATGGGTTTTACCCCTTCTGCTCCCCACCTTTTGTTTGGCCTCAATGTTGTCAACACATTTTAGTTTTGTTCTTTAAAAATATGTTTGCTATTATAAGTTAATTGTGGAAAAATGTACATTCTTAGAAGAATATGTAAAATATGAAAACCAAGATGTTTTTATTCTGTTGTGAATTAAAGGTACACTTCCATTCTGTGATCATCCTCATTTCACTCGTGAAATCAACTCTTGGTATGAGCAATTGCTATCACAAATCTGAGTTTAATTTTCTGTGTGCACACCATTTTCCTGCTGTTTCAGTCAAAATATGTGTATAAAATGAGCTCAGAAAGTATAGGAATGCTATTGAGGAGAACAAATTGGGTTAATATTTGAATCTGTTGTTGAAAACTTTAGGTTACTTCAAGTTGTGAGTGATGGTGTGTGGGGTAAGATGACTAATGACATCTTTCTCCGGTAACACTCTCTTCCTGCCCTTGATTTGCTTTTCTGGTTGAGAAGAAAAACAGTAGATTTCAGAGGGGAGACCAGTCTGACTGGATCTAAGAGACTACTGTTACTTTGAAGAATGGCAGTACCAGATGAGACAAAGGTCTGTCTCATTCAATGCTGTCTCTATCACTGTCAATAATTAACAGGTAAACTAGGATGAGTAGGCATGGGGCAAATATTTTTAATACTACCTCCCCACCACCCAATCTGATTCCAGCATCTATTTCCAGCTCAAGGACCTAGTGATCCTGTCATGATTTCTCTGTTTAGTAGCTCTGCATGGACCTTTTTGGTCCCTTCTTCCCACTAACTTTTGCAAGCTGGCATTCACAACATCCGTCAACAAGGACAGCCTTACCACAGGCTGCATGAAAAGCCACCACCTGACTGTTTGAACTTGTTTCCTACTAGCTTCATCTGGGCACATGTTGCTTGTGTTTGAGACAGAATGGATTGTAGATCTGCCTCCAGACTCTCCACACCCTTTGTGATTTTTGTAGTCCTTGGCTAGAGATGCTCTAAGTCCTCCCTCTTCCAGAACAAAGAGGCTCAGACTCCTCTCAGACTCCTGGCTTGTTCATCATATGGAAGCCCTTCTACTCCCCTTGTCAGCTTCCCTGCACCTCTCTGAACAGTTTCCAATTTAAATTGTGTCCTCCTCCTCTCCAAAAGGATGGCATGCAATCTGAAAGGTATGTGAGAGCCACGGCTTGATAGTACTGCACCAAAATAATTTTGCTTTGTTCTCTTTTCTTTTTCTGATTACTCTTGACATTTTCACTATGCTTTTATGGAACCATCTATCATAACACTAAGGTCTTGCTCCAGAGTGGTAACTGTTAGCTCAGAAACCATCGCCGTCTATGCAGAGCTAGGATTGTTTTTCCCCACATGCATCACTTTATGTTTATGCACAATGAATTTCAGCTGCTGTTTTATTGCCCAGCCACTCAGTCTCATCGGGCCCTTCTGTAATTCTTCACAGTCTGATCACGTTCTTAGTCTTCTGCATAACTTAGTGTCATCAGCAGTCTTTACCTCATGCCTTATCCATTTTTCTAATAATGCCTGAATATATTAAATAGCTCATTTCTCTACACCAGTGCCAGTAAAACTGAACTGGTGACCTCCCTCTGTTGTAAAAACTGACTACTCATACCCTGTTTCCTATTTTCACTTAATTTATTCATGCAAGGACTCTCCTTATCCTATAGTCAGTTTCCTCTGTCACCCTTACCTAATGGACTATAGAAGTCTTGGTTTGTAGATTCCCTTTGGTGAACGTGAATGTTACCTCCAGGGGGTCCATCTGTTGCTTGTGCCACTGATATTCCAGCAGATCCCCATTGCACGTCTTTCCCCTTGTTTCCTCAGACCCTGTCCAGGTTTCCGGTGAAATCCACCACCTTTCTGCTTGTAGTGCAAGCTTCCCTGTGGCCTTCTCCAGGGTCATGCACCCCGTTGTTTATTTGCCTGATGATTGAGTCTTCCATTGCTACAACCTGCTTCTTCCTATCTGGTCTTTGATCTTCCCCTCACTTCAACTTCCTCTGAAGAAATCTGTCCTTGGACATAAGAATGTAGCTTCCAGGAATTTTCTGCTTAGTGAAGCTTTGTTTTGAAGTGGGAGAGGAAGGCCTCTTCTGTTGCTTCCTCTTGAGGCCCTTCCCAAGGGCCAGGTGCTGCTTGTGAGCACGCATTGAGCTGTCACTGCGAGGGCTGACAGCATGCAGACTGAGGTACTTTGCAGGCATACGTAGATGAGAGAGATAAAAAAAAAAAAAAAAAAGTTTTTTTTTATAAAACCATAAATAATAGGATAAAAACTAATCTACAGACTTGGGTATTTTGTGCCTCTGCATATTTCTTCTTCTGGACATAGCTTGCCTGTCTAGAAGGAAATTCCTTCCATATTGTGTACAGGAGACTTATGAAGTCTCCCTATGCAAATATAGTTCACCATTTATACCCGTAACCCGCTAACTTTCAGCCAGCTGTAGGAGCACTTCCATTCCATATACTCCAGCAGGAGTGACCTTTGAAACTCAAAGGACGCTGATATACATTGTCATTCAGAAAAAAACTGTTTGTTTCCAGGTGAAAAAAGTACAAGCAACTTATGAATGGTAGCCTTTTCTTTCCTTCCCCTTTTGCGCACTAAATTTTAAAGGAGAATCTGATGGCATTGCTTCATCAGGGTTGGCTGAAATACATGCTGTAAATAATCTCACTGATTCTCAGCAAAATATATAGATTTTTTAGAGCAGTTAAGAACAAATTGATCAAGCTTTTTTTTTTTTCTTTTTTTTTTCCTAGAGCAAATTCATAATTTTTGCACTTGTGTGTCAGATCAATATATGTTACTGAGCAAACTTATGAAAGCCTAAGCTATGCTGGCTAATAGCTGGCGGCTGTACATTCTCTGGCCCAAACTTCTGCTGGTATGCAGCAGCAGTGATTTACAGCTTAGTTTGGATCTCTGGCATAATCACTCTATGAAATAAAAACTAGAAATCAAATAAGAAGATCGAGGAAACAATTTTAATAAAATGAATTAATTATTCAGCAGGTGAGCGTACAATTTGCAGTGAAATAGCTTTGAAGTAATAAATCTCTGGATGTTCTCTGATGCCCAATGTGGGAGGTGGGGAGGAAGGAGGAGGGCAGCCAGACAGTTTGAAAAGAAGCACGCATGCATGCTTCACTGTCAGCAAAGATACTCCGAGAGTTAAATATCTGAGATGAAGTTCAACTGTTCTTGACTTAACAGGAAGTGACTGTTTCTTATGAAGGCTGGAATAAAATCTAAATCATACCCAGACACAGCTCTGAGCACTGGGAGGACAGCCTCCAAGCCTTTTTTTCCTAACATGCTGCCTCATGCTGATGAGTGGCTGTGATTGTCAATGCCCTCCATGGTTTGGAGAGCAACTATCAGTGGCTGCTTACTCTTCTTTGAGTGCACTCCAGGCTTTTGGAGCCTTGGTGTCCTGAGACCTGACAAACATAGGGTTTTCCTTTTTTTTTTTTTTTTTTTTTTAATTATTTTTTTGAGGGGAGAGATGGGGAGACAGGGGTTGGAGTAGCAGTCAGGCAAGCTTTGCAAGAAAGTCTCTTTGTGCAAGGGCTGGTTTAAGACCCTAACCTACTCAACTGTGTGGTGGATTTTACAGGTGGGAAGGAGCATGGAATGGCTTGAGATTTTTCCCTTCTAAGAAAAGAAAAGAGGAAAAGCAAAACAAAACAAAATGCTAGGGGAAGAAGCAGCTGGCCGGGTGCCACCCTGACTGGCCTTGTTCTCCAGCTCTCTGGACCTAATTAAGCAACTCCATTTCTACAGGCGATGGCAGAGTCTAATGGCAGCAAACAGAAGATAGTTAACACATGGGACATGCCTGTGATGTGGCTTTCTGGAATGAGAGATTGCGATCGCGGGAGGAGGAGAGAAAGGATGAGAAGGAGTAAGGGTAGCAGAGGGAAGGAGGTCCCTCCACAGAGACAAAAGTGGCAGACACAGGAAGGAGTTTTGTTTCCTCCCAGGAACGTTGGGAAGAGCTGGAGAGAGTTCGATTTCAAAGTCCAACAATGAAGCTATGGCATTTGTTTCCAATTCAGCAGGAATGAGTGTATGGTTTGAACAATTCTTTCGAGGTTCCTGGCAAGGGGAATATAACTCTTCTCAGCTGGCTGTTTTAGGAGATCAAATGACACAAAAAAATTCACTCAAAGCCTAGGGTATCCTTCTGGCAGCCAGAGACCATGCACATCTTCACAGATTCATTATTTGCTCTAATGTGGACCAAGAGCTGCGTGCTGTGTAGAAAACTGCTTGCTTACAAAACAATCTTATTACTGCCAGATGTTGGCTCCCTGCCTGCTTTTACATAATTCAGGCTTTTCTTTGCTCAAGATGTTACAATTTAAAGGTGCTTTAGAAGTTTTATTTTAAAAGCCTTGATAATACTTTTATCCTTATTCTTTTTTTCCCCTTGCTCAGAGTGGCTCTTCCGCCACCACATGCTGCAGTCTGGTGTATGTGGTATATGTTAACGTATATAACTAGGAACAGCAAAACTCTTTCTTAGCTCTACCTCTGGGCTGATTGAAACAAGAATAAAAATATCCCTAAGGCTGTGCTGTCTGCATCCTGGTGACTCACATATACCAAACACAATGCGCACCATTCTCCCAAATGCTGTCCTGTATAGTGTGTGTATTTATATATTTATTTATGTATATATATATATTTAATTAGAAATTTAGGTAAGGGATTATTGTAAGTGTCCAAGAACTGAGAATAGAGGCTTAAAATAGGCAAAAGATATGCCTCTCTAAGCATATTTCTCCATGCAGTTTTGCTCTCACGGACTTCATCCTTCATCCATGGGTCAAATAACTACCAAAAAAACCATCATTATAATCCTGTGGTACGTTCCTTATTGGCTTTGCAGTGGTTATCCAAAGCCCCAGTGAGTAATAATTATGGGATTATTTTAGCAGGTTACTGGCAGAGTTGGAAAAGGGATGCTTCAGTTTTGCCTCTGAGCTTTTTGCTTTACTTGCTTCAAGGATGGGAGTTGCAGCCACCGGTGGCTGCATGGCTTGGCTGATGCAGTCTGGCCATCTAAAACATGTGGGTCTAAGGGAGGATGATTCTCAAGGCTCCCTTTATTGCCAGCGAGGAGGACAACTTCAGGTGCTTTGACACAATTGTTTGCACCTACCTAATAACTTCAGATGCTTATTTCCTTGGAAAACAGAGTATATTCAGTCATTTATTTCTCTGTGCCATGTATTTTTACTTCCTACGCTGTCACCAGGAAATTCAACATAGTGCAGAAAATAGCAGTAATTTGAAGGAAATAATGTAAAAAATTGATAGTCTGTCTGAGATTCTCCGTCAGTTCTAAATAAACATCAGAGTAATAAAAGACTGAAAAGTTTAAGCCAATTATTTCCAACTTTGTCTTTGGAAAAGCAACACTGGAAGTCATAGGATAATCCTATCAGAAGTGCAGTCATGTGAGTTGGTAATGAAATGTTCTTCTCCCCCCTGACCCATAACCCCTTCATATTTAGGCTTTTGAATGAACCATTCTCCATGGGAAATCAGTTCCAGTGTATTTTACCATGTGAGTTCACAATTTTCCAGTGCCATTAATACACTTCAAAACAACACAAAACTGTCATGCTTAGAACGAACACCATTGTAGTAAGAGAATAAACAAATGATGGCAATAGTTGTAGGAAAAACAAAGTGATAATAAAAAGTTATTGTCATTTGGGGACTAAGATCTTGTTTATATTTTACCTATTTATTTTTTTCCTAGATTTTATTCAGTGAAGAGGATTTATTTCAAAAGACACTGGTCTAAAACCGTTGTTCTGATTAGAGCAATAATAGCATTATGGATAAATAAAATAAAACTTACTGTAGTGCCTATTATCACAGTCTCTCAAGGCCAGTTTGTGGACTAGATCATCGGTAAGGACTACACACGCAATTAATTTCTCTCTCCTATATATGAAAGCGTAATTTTTTTTATCTCTGTTGAAGTCTCATGTGTAACATAAAAGTTTAAAATGTTTCTCCCACTTCAGAGTCTGAATTCATAGGCCAGTATTAATTATGTGCTGTGCTGGGACTTGTATGATCAGATGTTGCCCTTTATTTGCCAGTTGGGCTAAAGACTCGCTGTGTTATTCTTCCTGGAGGAGCTGGTTGGTAATAAGATCTGGTTGACATTATGCATTTTTATCTTGTTAGATACATCAATATTTGGAAATGCATTTTAGTCTGAGAATGAAAACATTGTTTTAAGACTTCATGCAAAACAAACTGCTACAGAAAATGAGGATGTATAAATAAGTGAACATTTGTTTTGAAATGCAAACATTTCAAAACATTACATTTACAGTGTTTTAGAGCTTTTTTAATTTTTTTTCCATAATAAATGGAAGATTTGTCTAAGAAGTCACGAATTTTTGTACAAATAATATAAAAACAAAATCTTAAAATTAGATTTTTTTTTTCTGAAATAAAGTTATGATGTTTCCCTTTTAAGAGTATTCTCACTGAAAGCAATGTATTTTTCAAAATAGCTCACTTCAAAGGGAAACATTTTGAAAACATTTGGGTGAATGCAGCTGGCAAGGGCTTGTTTTCTCAGACAGATATGGCTTAGAAATACAAGAGGCAAACACAGCCTTTTTGACTGACTGCTCTCTGCTACTGAGGAACTATTGAACAAGTTCATCTTTTTTTTTTTTTTTTTTTTTTCTTTCCATAAACTTTCTATTTTTCAACAGAGAAGAAAAGACATGTTGTGGCAGGCACTAGTTTGACTGTTGCACTGCAAACACAGGAACAGAAAAATGAAGTCTGCCAGTCTTTTTTCTTTCTCTCTCTCTCTTTTTTTTTTTTTTTTTTCCCTCTCTCTCCCCTCTGGGCTCACTTTTCCCTAAATCTAGCTGTGCATATCAAGTGCATGTGTGTGTGCATGCACCCACATGCACAGAGATGGAATTGCAACTCCATCATGTTATCTGGAGTGTGCATTTCCCACCAGGTGGTGCTAATGGAAGAATCTCAGCCAGATTGCTAAAACGATGTCTACATATATAGTTGAGACAGATAATACCATTTAAGCTGGGATGAGTACTATCTAGCTTTGAGAGTTAAACATGTTGCTTTGAGCCTGTGATATTAACATTCAGACCGTGTGTTGTTACAGAAGGATGTATATGCAATGTTCTCACATAAATGATAGTTAATCTGGTTATTCTCTGATGGAGAAACTGTGCAGAAAAAACAGTCCTGATTTTTGTAATCTCTACATTTTAATTTTTTTCCATCAGCTTCCAAGACTGTTAAATAGTTCGTGACACTGCTTTCCAGAAGTATAGAGTAGCAGATTGGAAGGGAGGGGGAGAGGGGACAGACGATAAAGAGTTTTGGGGTTTATTATTGAACACCCATTTCACTCAAATAGATATTAGTTTTCATCCCCAGTCAAAACATAGATAATAATTAGTCATAGTATATTTGTAAGATTACACTGATACTGTTGGGATTATTTGATGAAAGGTTCTTTAGAAATGCAAAAGGTTCTCATACAGAAAAACAATCATGTTAAATTGCAAAAGCTTGCTTTATTTTATCATCAGAGTAAAGCAATACACTGAAACATAAGCTCCTGTTCACAGGATCATTTTAAACAACATATCTGAAAAAGCCTTTAGGTTTGGAATTTTCCAGAATGATCAGCATTTTCCTGCCGTTGGAGCCAAAGGTGAATCTCCCATGAGTCAGGCAAATGCTGAGTGATTTTCAACATCCCTCTCCAAACACTTGCTCAATCACTCCCCAAACCACAACAGAGTTGAAAAAAATAATCACAGAATTTGTTGAGGAGAAACACTTAATCAGCTTTCACACCCTAAAATCTACTAATTAGAGTGTATTTGGTTCCCAGAGATGAAAACAGAAGATATGAACGATGACACTGTGGGCTGTTTTTGGTGTGTGCTGGTCCTGATGATACAGGCCAGCAGCATTGCAAACACTGTTGACAATGCATTTTCGAAAGGGAGACGTGGATTTTTTTCGTTGGTGCCCCTAAGTAGCAAGCAGCCTGTGTGACGTGCAAGCAATGCAATGGATTTGAAAGCAGAGCCTGTAATTACACTAGGTATGTCTGGGCCAGCTCCTTCCCAGTCAGGAAACTGTGTGGCTGGGTACTGGATGGGGAGTCCCTGAGTAACACCAATGTTCCCAGAGTACTCTTCACAGATGTCTGTTTCTTTACTATTTACAGGTTATCAAAAGAAGAAGAGCATCTCAAATGGCAGGTAAAATGCACAATGATGAATATTATCAGTAGTGATTCTCTCACGCCTTATCTCTTTTTGGTGTCTTTGGAGATGGTAATGCCTTTTATGAGTCCAATTTTCACCTAAAATAGACAGATCTCCTTTGAAGGTTGAAGAAATGATTGTGGATTATGGTGCAAGCTATAAAGACATATTGCAGGTTCAGAGATTATGAATGAGAAACTGGTTATGTGGTCGGTCTGCCCCAAAGCAGATGTTTACATTTTGGATGTCCACAGCAAAAACTAGATATCCACGCTCCTTTAGAGTCACTTCAGGAAATGCATGTTTTCTAGAGCACAGGCCCACATATTCTTTAGATGACCGTCTTTGGTTGAGATGAATCATAAGTCAACAGCCTACACTGGGGCTGACAAATCCCACCCTTTCCACTGCTGGCTCCAAAACATATTCCAAACATGCAGACAAAAGTCACGCGTGCTGCCTCTCTCTTGGGAAAGTGCAAGCTCTCCCTTCAAGAGCTTCTTGTAGAGGGACGTCAAGGATGGTGAATGCTCTTGGTTTGTTTTCTAGCCACTAGATACTGGACGTCCCTTCTCACTCTTCCATACCCTGATAAATCAGGGATTTGCAGGCCATCCTGAAAACAGGTAGAATTGACAGAAAACATATCAGTTGATGAAGACAGTTCGATGTGAGTTTAAGGAAAGGTAGCCTGAGGCTGAGAGATCCTGCCCACCAAAATATGTCCTGGCTGAAGATATTGTTTAAAGCTGACCCACACTGATGGGGCACCACTACCTTAGGGTCAGCCTGGCAGGGCTGTTTGCCCCATTCGCATTTCCATGTAATAAGAGCTCCTGAAGGATTTGTCTCCCCCAGTGGAAGGCATAAATATGTAAGCAGAAGCTATCAGCGCCTGTGTGGGAGGTCCCAAGGTAATGAGGAGTCATGCTGGTCCAGATGGTGCAGCCCTGAATCTGATAACTGCAGTGGGAATATAGTCACTTTCTTTTGCTAAGATTTGACTATTTTCCTCATTAAAATTTATGATATGGTAGGTTATTCCCTTTGTTTTCTCACTAAACAGGTTTCATTTATTTATTTAGTTAGTTTTCCTAAATAGATGTGTGTGTGAGAGATGCTATGTTTATTCAACATTTAAAGAGAAAACTGACTTGAGTCAGATATATAGACAACCCTGTGAACCCCTGTCTTCTATACCAGAATCAGGCTCTGGCATTGGTAATTGATATAACAAATGGACTGAAGCTGAGAGAGAACAGAAGAAACAAAAATCACAACTCCAAACTTTTAAAGTAACACCCAGCTTGGTGATTTGTAATCTATTGCTCTCAGTAGGATCTGGCTCTTAAAGATGGATTGCACTGAGGAGCTAGCATTGCCTGCTGCTGAGGAAAAAACAAATTAATTGGGGAAGCAGCTGGTGACCTGTGATGGAAATGATGCAAAAATATCTTAAATTTAAGTTCTGGAGGAATCTTTTAAATCATGTAGCAAGATACTCTCCTTAAGAGAAGCAGTAAGTAAAATCTTGCATCAAGATCAACAATTTCATTTTGATCTTCACCTTTCTAGGAGACTTCCATCATTCTGTGACTTTATGGGATGACATGCCCAGACCTCTTCCAGTCGGGACTCAGCAACGGTGAACACTAGGATCTGAGAGTGGGAAGTACTCTTGGATCGCACAGTTTAGACATAGCTTCACTGAAGTTCTCCTTCCTTCCTTACGTCCTTCCCTCCGTCCTTCCTTCCCCCTGTCCTTCCGTCCTTCCTCCCCCCCCACATTTTTGCATCTCATGGACTCTGAATTTAATTACTGCAACTTACTTACATGGTTGTTTCTGCTCTGTATGAGTGACCAGTGAAACGAATGGGAGGATGAGCTGATTTCAAAACAATTTTTGAAGGAGAAAACACACATTAGACACCATTCTAATCTCACAGTATTTGCATTCAGGTGTCATTTTGCCAGTGTCAATGGAGCTGCAAGAACAGGCTTCCTTGTGCCAGTGAAAACTTAATTACAAGGCAGAGTTAGACTGGGATGTTTCTGGCTAGGGTGACATGGGGAAGACTAACAGAATATAATAGCTGACCACGTAGATTGATGAGTTTCTCAGCTGCTCTGCAATGGGTGCAGAAAAACTGATGTTAGAGAACAAGACTTATTTCAAATGAATTGCAGGAGAGTTAACTGCACTTATGATGTAGAAATGCAGCAACTTTCTAGGAAACACAGCTGGGGCTGGCTAGCTCCTAGATTCGGGTCAAGCCATGAGGTCTGGCAGTGTTTTTCCAGTAGCAGTGTCTGGGAGAGGTTTGCTGGTGTCAGGAATCCATTCCTTGACTCTCTTTGAAACCACCATCTTCTCATTCGTTTTACTGCACCAGTCTTGAACTGGAAACTCTTGTGATTTGCTATTGCCCAAGTTCCTAAAACACTGACAGCATTTTTCCTGGTGCATGTTTAGTGTGGGCTGATAAAACCAAGCCACGGCAAGCAGTGAAACTGGGGAGGAATCTTCATTTGCATTTTATTTCCTTGCTAACTACAAACTGAAGAAAGAGAAAACAGTGCAAAGACCTGGATGGCAGCTGAAGTTTTGAATAGCCCTTTAAAAACAAAACAAGAACAACCCCTCAACCAAGTTTTTGCTGGATACCGTCCACAGCCCTCTGATCAGCCTTATATGTTGTGGGCTAAGCATCATACATGGTAAAAATATCTAGCTGTGCTTTCCTCACTTGTGTTCCCAGACAGCTGGAGGCTAGATAATGGTATGCTATTAAATACAATAATAACTCCCAGCAGTGCCAACATACAGCCATGTGTTCTGAAGAAGAAAAATTAGAGTGCTTAAATGTTTTAAAACATTTATCTCCTGGTGGGAAAAATGATCCCTTTTAAGTAACGCTGACTGTCATGTTCTCCAGCTAGAATAAACAGACAGGATCTTCTGGCACAGGAGACTGAAAGTAAATTTGATCTTTGGTGTAATAAAATTAACAAGTTAAAAGCTTATTCTGCTATTATTTCTAATAGATTAACAGCATCTTGTGCTATAGCCAGCAAAGTATGATTAAACAAACAAAAGCTGCAGTTGATACAAAGACATGCATAGAGCTCCTATATCTAAGGTAGATTTTCATCAAAATCTAATCTTCCATGTTTTACTTATTATTGTGTAATTGAAACATATTTACACTGTGTAAGCAAGGGCAAATTTATCTGCTATGTGTGCAGTTGCTGAGGAGAGTCATCTAGTGCCGTTTCAGAATGCTTTGCTAAAACATCTCACAGCTATGTCAGAGCTTATTTGACAGTCAAAACAATCATGTGATTAACAAAAGCACATTAGAAAACTGCATTGTTGGATTTTTGTTTTGTCAAAAAAAGTCATTCAGACTCAATTATAACTACTTAGATATTGATTGAAAAAAATGAAATTGGTGTAAGAACACTCTTCTTTGAGGAAAAAAAAGATGACCTGAACATAACTGTTTTTGACTTTGACTTGAAATCCTAGATAAAAGCAAAAGCTTTCATAACTGTATGGTGTCTTGACAACAAAAGCATTTCATATAATTAAAAGACTGCTATATACAAAGCAACTTTTCATATATATACATTTTTGTAACAACAAAACCAAAACAGAACCACCACCACCAAAAAAACAAAGTTAATCCTGTTTGAAAATCTAAGATATGACTTCTTTCTTTGTTGACACACCTCATCCTCAATTAATCTCTTTGACCTGCTTTCACTGAACTATGTAAAGCATAAGTCAACAGTGGGGAAAGTATCCCTTTTAGCAGTTTTGTGTGGGGAAAAGGGGAAAATAATTTTATGACAAACTCTTGGGTTTGGATAATACACATTTCCTGTCTGCTACTGCACAGAGGTGCTAGAAAGGGGAAAGGCACCTGAAAAGGCCTACACATACTTGCTGCTTGCAGCCTGGCTTTGCTGGGAGCAGCAATATGGGCTGTGGGTATACATTGGGGGAAGCACCTTGACCACCATAGGGATGGCTTAGTGCTAATATTACTTTGCTCTCTTCCCAGATTCACGGTTATGCAGTTCCTTTGTGGGCTCCTTTGGAGAGCCTTGTTCATAGGGTATGTGACTGTGTGTTTACTGAGGAGCACTTGGGTTTCATAGGGAATGAGGGAATTACCCCTCTTGTTTCTCAGCCTTTGGAGCTACCAATCAGTCTTTCACTTGGAACTGGGTGTACTTGCTTTCCAAGTACAAAAAACATGCTTCAACCTAGAAAGATCTCATAATGTGCCCACGGCTTTAATTTTGTCTTCAGCAGTTGATGACAAAAGTTTCTATATGGGCTAGAGTATCATGAAGTGGAAATGATGGGATCTGTGATCCCATTTGTGGGCATTAGGAGTGCTGTATTTTTTATTTATGAGTTAATAACTCTATCCTTACAACTCATGTAAGGATGTCTTGTTGCTTAGCAGAAACATGGTCCAAAAACCAAACCTACAAATGAGATAAAGTTACAAAGAGTGGTTCTATTTCTGTGGCTTAAAGTAATGTGCTTTTCAGTGAACTCAGTTGTATAGTACCTTTACACACAGTATATTTCTGCATTTTGCGAAATATTAAAATTCCCTGGTGGTCCCAGTTTCTCTATGCATGGAACAAACACACTCATTGTGTGGTCTACACATACACTCAAATTTACCTGAATATAAATCAAAATCAACTTTTTTTTTTTTTTTCAACTTGGGTTCTCCTGTAAACTTAGTTAATAATATATTTCAGTTTTGTTTTCTATGTAAGATTTTCATGTCATTGTGTTGGTTTTACCCTACTATGCTGCTTAAATCTACCACAAACACCCCCTCACTCCCTCTCCTCAAAGAAAATGGGAGAAAATACAATGGAAAGGGCTCAAAGGTTGAGATAAGTACAGGGAGATCCCTGGGACAGCCTGCTGCAGCAGGGGCCTCTCCACAGGCCTCGGGAATTTAACTCTGGGGCCTGGAGCACCTCCTGCCCTCCTGCTGCAATGACCTGGGTGTCTGCAGGGCTGGTTCTCTCACATTTTCTCACTCCTCTCTCCCAACTGCTGTTGCACATCAGTTTTCTCCCTTTTCTAAATCTGTTATCCCAATCTGTCGCTCCCTGGCTCAGCTCTGGCCAGCGGCAGGTCCCTTTTGGAGCTGACTGGAGCTGGCTGTGATCTCACATGAGGCAGCTGCTGGGCTCTGCTCACAGAGGCCACCCCTGCAGCCTCCTGCTACCAAAACCTCACCATGTGAACCCAAGACAGTAATTCAAGGTAGCATTTGTTCTCAGAAAAAGCCAAAAGTCTTAGTGAAGTAGAGAAACAGTAAGTAAACCACCTAAATGAAAACAAATTCTTATACTATTTTATTATTTATATATTTAATATATTTATATATTTTATATATTATTTATATATTTATATATCTACTCTCATTTATCTTTTCTAGAGGAAAAGGAATTCCACCTTCTTAAAAGTTGTCTTGGTCTATTCATGCTTTTATTATACTTTTCAGAAGTCCTTTAGAGTGAGTAAACCAACAAATGTATAAGCATTTTTTTTATTTTTCAGATAGTTTCTTAGAAGCACTTTCCAGCCCAATATATAGTATAGAAAATATGCAAGATCTGAATCTGAATCATACATACACTTAAGACAACTCTAAGGTGCTCGTAGACAAATGTTATAATATGCATATGTGGTATAAAGTTTGATTACTGCTTTGATCACCCTGGTAATATCAGGAAGATGATTGTGGTTGGCAATAAAATGATGTTTGCTCTCTTTGAATTTCTGTATATTGGAATTTTCAGTAGTAGCTTTATTTAAATAGCATTTTAATGGATTAAATATCAATAATGAAGATTCATTATTAGGGGCATGATTTAGAGACTTGCAGTCAAACTTAGACAAATCACCCAAAAGTTGCATGGGACTATTAACTGTTATTTCAAGTGCCAGGTTTAAATCTAGACATTATTTATAACAGTACAGTTTTTTTCTTGATGAAAGAAAATGTGATTTTTCAGCTTGGACTGAATGTGTTTGCTAAGAGCTGCATGCCTTCTGGTGACACAGGCCCAGTTCCAGTACTATTTCTGTAGACAATAGTCCTATTGCATCTGCCCGTTGGGGATAAACCTTTCACAAACAAAAATGCCATTTAAAAAAACTTTTTTTTTTTTTTTTTTTAAATGGAAATTCAGTCACTTGTGTGCACAATTGTTAGTTCTGGCTGTGTATGTGGAGAGAAAAACTTAGTACATAAGAGAAGGCCAGAGTGTGAAAATAAAACATGAGGTTTTTATCTATAACAACAGATAAAAGTTCACTCTTGTATTGCAAGGAAATAAGACACATTTGGAGTGGTGTGAGTGTGTGCACACAAGGTGCTCTTCCCTCTCTTTATGCAACATTTGGTCCATGGGCCAATTTCAAAACAGTTACGAAATGGATAAAATAATTAACTGTCAATTCCATGAGCATAGGTAGCTGGCTAAGGAGATAACATTATCATCCTCAGCAAGGAAGGAGGCCTCAACATAACGTATTCTCCTTTTTAAGGTAAATCAGCTCAGGAAAGAGGAAGCTCAGTCAGAGGGAAAACTTTGACCTTAGCTGGCAAATGTGAGAGAAGCCTCTTGGAGATCCCAAACCACAGGGAAGAACAGATTTTTGTTTGCGATATTGCTCATTACTGTATTGCTCAGTTTATTGGGCTACTTAGGAATAAAGAAACCCTGGGAAGAAAGGATGCACAGAGAAGCAGTTATCCTTTAGACAATGTGGGAGTCCTGGTCAGAGCAGAGACATGGATGGTTCTTTCCTAGCAGGACCACAGTCCTGTAAGTAGTCAACATGTACAATTAAATAGAGAGCTGCGATTCCCATTATCAAACAGTGGATCCCAAATCTACATATAATTTTTGCTGGAAGTTGTTGTGCTGTAAACAAATGTAATCATTAATTTTTAATAGACTAAAAATCATTTTATTGTAAGAACTTCTTGTCAGAATGGAATCATCAGACATTAAGGACCATGTCTCCAGCTGGAACCTGATTTATTTGCAATTTTGTTCCACAGTTATTTCTGTCTCTGTTTTCCTGCAGTGTAGGACCAAGCAGGGTCTGTGAGAATTGTCTGAACTGCGACAGCCATTTACATATTCACATTAACAGTGCTTGTTTCTGCATACACAGATCCTGTTGCATTTTCATTAAGGGATGCCTGTAAGAACCCATTTCTTTGTCATGGGAACATTAGAGCAGCTATGCCTCAGTCCTGTTTTCTACAGAGCTACCTCTGAGTCACCATTGGAAATGATGTGACCATGGATAAAGGCACAGACACCGCCATGTCTTTGTACAGCTAGTACCTATTTCTCTCACTCTGTCCCTCTGAACCTGTCAGATGTCTGGTTGTGGCATCCAATGATTCAGGAGTGTCGCATCCAGGTAAGCCTGCTTTGTGTGACACTTGCTCCTGCAAAGCTCACTAAAATTAAAGTGTAGACAGTCATCCAGTCCCCAGGGAGAGCAAAACTTATGCTTTTCAACATGGGATATTGTTGCTGAAATCTAAAACTTCATTACTGTGTGGGTGAGGGAACAATGGTATGGGTTGCCCAGAGAGGTTGTGGAGTCCCCCTCCTTGGAGATCTTCAAAATACATCTGAGCATGGTCCTGGGCAACCTGCTCTATGTGTCCCTGCTTGAGCAGGGGGCTGGTCCAGATGGCCTTCAGAGGCCCTTTCCAACCTCAACCATTCTGTGATTCTGTGAGTTTAAGCCACATATTTCTTTTAAATTCCATGGGAAGTGGTGGTATGGCTATAGCTACGGAGTATAATCTCTATCCTCTTCACAAAGCCTCCAAAGCTACCATGTCCCACAGCTAATCCCTCCAAGATGCTTCCAGCTCCATTCCTCACTGCAGGGGTACTCACTGCTGTAGCAATAGGGACTAATGAGAAGTGCATATCAAACTTTTACTGTTTCTTTGCTGTCATTTTCGAACTGTGGCTGAGGATGGTTGAGATGAGGTCATAGCAACAGCCTCCTCTAATTGGAAGTTTATTGAGAGACACCATGGAGAATAAGTAAATATCAGTCTAAATTGTGCCAGCCATTAGCCAGTGACTGGAGGGGCTGAAAAACCCTAAAGGCTTTTGGAACCACATTGTGAGGAAAATAATGACTGTGCTATGAAAATAAAGAGAACATTCCAGTGCTTGCAAATTTCTGGCAGATTTTCATTCAGATGCAGAAGTAAAACAATACTGCCTACCCAGCATTTCCTGAAGAAGCCTCTGCTTCTGAGCACCTCCTGTGAACTCAGGTTACAAGAAGCTAAAAGGAACTCAGCACGTAAAGATTCAAATATCCCCACCATCATGTTTGAGACACTACATTCAAGGGGGAAAATAAGTCGCTCAGCCCTTTCCCCTTTGCATTTTATTTTGAGCCCTCTGAGCCTGTCTTTTTATTTTAATACCTATTAATGGTTTTGGAGCATTTGTATAATTTTTAATAAGATACCAGACCAGAGTAGTGCTAGATGATCTGTGTTGGAGACTCCTGTCTGGGTTAACATGACCCTGGACACCTCTGAGAGAATGCTCTAGGGACAAAAGACAAAGTGTCTTTGTTTTGTTCCCTACAAAGTAAACCCTTAGAGATTAAATTCATCATTTTAGGACTAGCTCTGTCTCATCAACTCTTCTAACTTTTTTTTTTTCACCTTTTTTCCTTTTTTTCCCTGATGTCCCTGTAGATTAAGCCTAAGCCCAGGTAGTTCTAATGGTAGAAATTTTATTCAACGGTATTTAATGAGAACACTACAATGGATATGATATATCTGTCCGAATTAATCTTCTTCAGTTATAGAAAAATCTGTTCTGAAAGACCAGGGAAATAGCATGTCTGAGATGATATAGTTGTTTAATAGAGGTCTGACTTGTTGCTACAACAGTTGGAAGAAACTTGTGTTGCCAAGGGTCTTGCTGATGTTGGTACTGCATACTTTCAGCAGTGTGAAAGAACTGGGGCTGCTAGTCTTAAACACTACTGAGACAAGATGGGCATCATTTTTATCAATTTATAATTGAGCTATTTTTCCCCTTATCAATATGCAAGAGATTTTGTCAGCTGAGCCATTCCCTCCCTGGGCACACCTGAATACAGAAGTGATAAAACAATAAGTGGAAATTATAGCATTGTAAATAAAAGACTGAGGTTAAAATTTGCAGGCTGGATATAAAAGGATAGGACTGATGAGAGTCTAATAAGAAAAGTATCAGCTGTCTTTGTGTAATTCACCCATTAGCTCTTTTCTGTTGATGTTGATGTTAAGAGATTCAGATAATAAGACTCCTCTGTGCAGCTTTATTCATGAGCAGCTTCTCATTTGATGTCTAATTTTCAAACATGCTGCACAGACTTTCTTTTTTTTTTGCTCTCCCAGTGTTTTGTGATAGGAGAGGCGTAACTCCTGCAGATCAGTCTGTAAGTGTGAATGTTCACATCAGTAACTGAGATTACTACTTAAAATATTATTTTCCCCCAAAAGTGTTGCAGACTCCAAACTTGTCCATTGGAATATTTTCCCAGAAAATTGTCAATATATATCCAGAAACATAAATAAAGCACAGTGTGTTTGTCTGAGTGTTTTCAGAAAAGATTTACAATAGTTGCTCTCCATTGCTTGATGTGGTTTAATTTTTCAGTTGATTGTGTTACTTTTTGGAAGACCGTAAAGCCAAGGCTCTTTATAAAGGGTAGGTTTCACTGGTAGATTAACCTAGTGCTTACCCATGGACGTTGTTTTCACTTCTGGTGCTTCTCAGATTTCTCACGCCAAAAGTTATATTAAATGACCCAGACACTTCTTTCTCTGTAGAGCGACTACCATGAACTGAGGGCCAGTCTGTACTCAACACTGAAAGACACTGTGAAGTTCCTTCCCAAACAATCTCAAAATATCAGTATAGAGTAGTCTTTTTTAATATTGCAAGTGAAAAAGTACCCTTTCTACAGGAAAAAAAAATAAATAATCACAAGCTTTGTAAACAATGTGAAGTTTCTTATGTGGATTAGGATTGCTGTTTTGGGCAGAGATCTCAACCATGACAATTCTGTCTTTAAAAAAGAAAAAAAAGATGGAAGGTAGTTATGTCTCTAAATCATTATCATTTGTGCAGTTGAATAGGCTGTACTGAAGGTGCTGAAGAGAATTATTAATTTCTGCTGCTTTCTTTTAGTATTTTCCAGGAAAACACTAAAGTAAAAAGATAATGGGAAACTCTGCTGCTCATTTACAAAATGTTTGCGACTAGCCTCCAGTCTCCTGAACATTTTTCTTCATAATGTAAAATCCCATTTCCAGATTTTTTTTAAATACTCATACCTTGAAATAAGAAGTACTGGTTGATTCAGATATCTGATGAATAGCACAGATTCCTGTTTGCATTAAAAGTCACCCAGCTGGAATAAAAATGCCCCACTGCTTGCCAAATTAACACCATCACAGCTCAAAGCGATAAAAATGTAACTGAATACCCTCACAGGCACATGAAACTGTCCTGAAATGCTCCCTGCTCCCAGCAAGCAGGGTAAAAGCTACTTAGGTATTATCAGTCAATGTTAAATTTTCTGCTTCTGAGGTTGTTTTTCACTCCTTGCTTCCTTCTTTTGGAAGCTTGTCTACTACTGCATCTCTCTCTTCGGGCATATCATATAGAATTGCACAATTCCTTAATTAGGAATTGCTTTCTTGCCACCAAGAAATTGCACTTGACATCAGGGCAAACAGTCGTCAAACAGTGAGCCATGGCATTTTGATTTATGGATCCCATAGGCTGTAATCAACTTGTTGCACATGGTAGCACTGGAATGCTGCCCCTTTTTAGAAGAAATAACATCACCCATGGAAAGTCATTATGTGCGTGACAGCTCAGAGGTAGAAACTGGGAGGTCAAAGATTATTGGAAAGACACCTCCAGAAAGGGTCTCCACCTTTTCTTTCCTATTTTTTTTTTTTTTTTAAAGCCTATAAAATTGTGTAGCTTTTGCCAAATGACCTGTGAAATAACCATCCCCAGCTACAGTCGTAAGAAACATTACATACCACTGCTGGCACTCATAATGATCTGATGAAATCTTTCAAAATGCAAAATCCTCAAACCGTTGAAAAGATGAACCTGTGCATAATGAAAGAGCATGAACCACATCTCAGGGGAACGAAGGATCACTGCCATCAACAACAGCAACTGTTGAAGATATGGGATACAGAATATATTTCTGGGAATGTATCTGAAATTACAGATGATTTGCTGTGGAGATTATTCTGGCACAGCATCAGAAAGTCACATGCACGTTATAGAAACTCTCTCGCTGGAAGAAGGTCTGTATAGAAACTGATCCAAATTATTCTGTGGAGAGGACCAAATTATAGCTTTAGTTGTGGCTTAGTATACTGATTTATATTTAGGACTTATTTATACCCCTTTTTGTATCAGAAGCTCAAGATGTGAATGAAAATTTATACAAAAACAAGGCTGGATTGTAGAGGCTGTTTACTTACTGAAGCGTATTGTACCTCATTCACTGTATCAGAATGTCAAGTGGAAAACTATATCCCTGGAAAGGAGCGTTGATATTTGTGTTTCTTTTCTCCTTGTTCTTTCCCTGTGTTTTTCCATCATCATTTTGATCTCTCCTTTTTGTAGCCTTCTCAACTAACATGTTACATGATCAATGGTTATTTATTTGATGAAACCAATGCCATCATCTGATGCCAATTACCTACACCGATGATAAAGGTGAATGTCTGACATCTTGTTGTCAGAGGTTCACGTTACCAGTTTGAAGAGATGAGCAGCAAGGTGGAGCAACTCCCATTGATCTGTTGGCCTGTTAGTTTTTTTGATTGCCTCAGGAAAATTACCTTCCCAAACACTTTTTGCTCTTTTAGCCTCTTCTAAAAAATGGACCATTAGATTCTGCCGTACATTCAATGTGCCTAGCATGTCACGCATAAGTAGAGCACATGGTTTTACTTATTAACCTTATTAATAGAAGAGAGTGGAAAACAAGCCTTGTGGACATCAACGCAGATGGCCACCCCAAGATGAATTCACTGCCAGGCCGTTACCAAGCACCTCAAAAGCATTTGCTCTTGTGCTGCGTGCCTGGGACTTGCTGGCAAGGGTCTGAAGATGGTTTTGAGATTTCCAGGAAATTGGTAGTTCAAGTTTTCCTACATACGTAATTTATCTGGGAGCTGCTTTTCTTCTGATTTTTTTTCTCCTTTTTTTTTCTTTTTTTTTTTTTTTTTTTTTCCAGTGCATTTTCCAGCTAGTAGAAGATCAGTTTGCACACTGAAAGGTGGTAATGAATGTGTTATAAATTCCCCATCCTTAAATAGAGCTCAGAAAGCTGTGATCCTAACATGGTGAGACAGGAGAGAAAGCGATGCATCAAAATAATCTTGCCCTCAATGTTGTCTGCCATGATCTGGGTTTCAACCTAGACTTTAGAGCTTCATGGGAAGGATGACAGGGTACAGTCTTGTTTTCCAGATCATGGCATGGCAAATTTGCTGAGGTTTGTCACAGATGAAGAACACCTTGCTTTCATTGCAGGAAAGGCAGAGCTGCACAGCCGTGTGTTTTTTTTTATTGACACCCAGGGAGCACATATTGAGGAGTATGTCCCTGTGCACGTCCCTTTCTCCCAAAGGCAGAGAGGGAACAGCAGGTATCCTCTTTTGCTTACGGCCTCCAAAAAACCCATGACTTCAGGTACTTTCTCCCATGCTGTCCTAGTTCTAGAAAGTGAGTCTTGGTAGCCAGCCCCAGGGACACATTGCTCTGTGGGGTGATCTTGCTGCTTCACAGCAGCTTCTCTGGGAACAAAATAGAGCAGCATAACAGGTGTCCTTGTGTTGGAGTATCCATGGTAAGGCCAGAACTATTTTGAAGAAAACACAGAAAACCTTAGTGATTGCTATAGTGTAGCCACACAGAGGTTGTAATGCTTTCACCATGTTTCTACTTTGATGACAGTGGGATTTGGACACAAACCAGTAATTTCTGGTACTTGCAGGCTCTCTACTAAAGCAAGTTTACATATCATCTCAGCTGGATTCAGTTGCCTCTGAAGCAGAAATCCTGTGTAGCCCACATTAGTCACTGGAGTGAAGTGGTTGAAAGCAAAATCTAGATAATTTTTTTTGCATCTGAATATTTTCCCTTTGACTGAGCCCTACATTCATTAAAGGGATGTTCAGTTGTTGAACAGCTACTGACAAATGCTTTCTTCTGAACTTGTCTCTTGTTCTTTCCCTTGCCTCTTAAAATTACAAGGTGGCCTAGACCTGGGAAGTGCTTAAATACAGGAATACTACTTAAACCTGTGCGAGTAAACAATAACCATATTGCAGCTTCAGGCATCAGCATGAAACTGTTTTGCTTCAGCTACTGACCTTCCCTGTGTTGGCCATGATGGAGCATTTTGGGAATCATTATGTTCAGCCAGGACTGGCCCCTCTCTTTTGCAGAGAAATCTCCAATATTTGCATATGCATTTCCAATGTAGCATCCCTGTTGAAGCCACTTGGACAGACTGGGCAGGGCAGGAATGACTCCTTGGTGTTGGTCGTGGTGGTGGTGGCAAAACTCTCTTAAGAACTGATTTCAGATGTGGAGTCTGGCCATTCCTCTGGAAGCCTTGGGCCATGCTCAGATACCCATTGTCGCATCCTGGTCTGTGTTGTGTAGATGTAAAAAACATTGGAGCCTTTAGCCTTGCTCAGGCTGGCTTCTGAAAAATGCTTTGTTGATATACATGTAAGTGTCCATAGGGACATAGCTACTGCTGTCTTGGTTTCTCACAGGTCATAGGTTAAACTGTTGGTGACTTGTATTCTCCCTACTTTCCAAGATAATTCTCCCTCATTTCATGAAGGCAGCAATAAAGATGTAAGGGAATGATGATTAATGCAAATAGCCATATTTCCAAGCAGATGAATCTATTCTCTGCACTGGTCCATTTTATTCAGAGTTTGCTATTTTATAATATCGCTTAATAAGATTAAGACAGGGAGTGTGGTACATGGCATCTCATCCAGTTCCTCAATGTGTTTTGAGAACAAGGCTGACGCCCTTCTCTGAGGACTCAGTGTGTCATGCTGTGGTAGCCTCACCAAGCACTGGGGACACTCCCTTGGGAGAAGACTTCCCCCCATTCCAGGTAGTGCTGTGCCTTTACTGACAAGCAGCTGAAGGCAAGCTGAGTGACAGTTTATTTCTGTTCAGAAAGTGCTTAGAGAACCATTCGAAGCTATATAGAAATTCAAACTGCTCATTGACATCAAGCAGCACATCCAATTTAATTGAAAAAAAATATGGATTATTACCAGAAAGACTGGCCAAATTATCAAATTCCTGGTTCGTGGGAAATTCTGACATTTGGTTTTGTTCTGATTTGGAATGAAACCAGTTATTTTGAAATTACCCACAAAAGAGAAGTTTATAGGGAAAAAAAATAGGAATAGGAAACAATGACGCATAGTATTTCCAAAATAAAATGTGCTCCCCAGGACGTGCTTCTTTCCAGCCTTGCTGCTGCTTGTTACAGAGTGAGACATCAAGCCAGGGCTGGGGCTGGGAGCTTACACTTTGGGGCAGCTGTCTTCAGCCAGGTCTCCCAGCTGTACCAGGCTCCTGGCTTGGTGGCAGCAAGCCTTTAATCTCTGTGTCCCAAGAAGCCCACCAGGCTAGTCAGGCAGTTCTCCAGTGGAAAACTACCTGTGGTTTGATGTCGGTTCATTGAAACAGATATGTTTTAACATGAAACTTTCTGGCTCTGACAAATCAGTGCTTTCCAGTGAAATGACGTGTTGTCAGAAGTCTCATGACCGGCTCTAATTGCCACTTTGATGACCAAAATCTTTATTGACCAGAGACCCATAACTTCCTGGCAATCACCAAAGATCTTGAGCAGAAAGAAAAAAAATAGAAAAAGCCAACCAAACAAAAAACATATTTTGTTTTGTACTCAATAACTGTGAAATTTGCAGAACTGTTTCTGGTCAATCATGTTATGAAGAAAGATCTTGCCTTCAGGGCAGTGGTGCTGGGCATACATACACCTCCATTTCAGTCCCATTGCTGATGTATTAGTTTACAGACAACTTAGAACCATAGCACTCCTACCTCTGAGTGGAAGACAATGGCCTCATCATGCAACAAAGCATGTTGTCAAGGTCTAATTAGAAACAGGGCACTAGGGCACTATTTATTCTTGTTCTGACAGTGTAAGATTTCAATAGTCCTTTTTCATTGTTTTCATTATTATAATAGAGAAGGCTGTTTATTGATTTTTCTACTACAAGAGTGTTTGTATACACAGAGACTTCCCGCTCCTAATGAAATGGAGCCTACTAAAACAAAAATAATAATAAAAAAATAACCTTACTCAAGAGTAAAATAATTGTGGCCAGAGTCATACTTCAGTGAAAATGTTCCCCCTTCTGAAGCTATTGCCAGAGAGTTTCTGTGGTCTCACAGTGGCCTCACAGTCTCCATGGTGGGGAGAGGATTTCCCTACTAAGACAGTGAAGTGCCTCAGCCCTTGCTGGGACTGCTCTCAGCTGGCTGCTCTCAGCTGGGTTTACTCCTCTGAGAGCTGAATTTCTCCCTTTCTCTGAGCTCAACTCAATTTGTGGCAGCAGCCAGTGTGGGGAAGTGTGGCAAAGGCAGGCTGGTGACACTCATGGCTGGGCCCCACAGCCTGGACTCAAGTGACTTTGACCGACTGAAGAGCAGTTGTGTTACAGAAGGAATACAGAATGGGAAAGGGTAGACAGAAACAGGTATGGGCACAAACTTGGACTTTGTTTCCAAAAATGTAAAGTTTTCCCTCCTGATTCTCATTGTGGATCTAGAAACATGAACTGAAAATGGCTTTGTGTTCCCCAGATGTCTGGGAGAAACTGCTACCTTTTCTTCCACCAAGATTTTGCTTTTTGAGTTTTGCTCTTTCCTTCCATGCTTGCTAGATCAAAAACTGAATTATCTCTCAATCCCCTCAAATCTGAAATAATCTACCTCCAGATCTGAGCTCATTAGATTAAACCTGCATCTCAGAAGAACACCTCAATCTTTTGCTGATATGTTTAATGCCACTTTTTTTGGTTCTAGAAATATTGGTGTCTCCCAAGATTTCTTTCTAAACGTGTTCTTAAGACTTGCAGAGACTCGGGGCTGAAGAACACTTGCTATATACAAGTCAGTGCTGAGAACAGCTTGCAGCCACTTTATTTTCCAAGGAGTTCAAGACAAGAACAAAAGGAGCAAATTTTTTCCCAGAAGTAGCCTTAGCATTTTGGCATGAATGTGCACAGACCACAGTAGCACAAAGTAGCAGTGTGTGAGGGCATATTTATTGCTGGAAGTAGTCTAATCACAACAGTAAATGTGGTCAAATCATTGCACACCCAGTACGCCAAGAAGTCTTTTACATCTCTGTAATATAATTCAGTGTTCAGGAAGGTGTTTGATTCATCTAACCAGTTTTTTTGTGGGTATGGGATGAAGTGCAGTTCTGGGTTTGCTATGCCTCCTCTGGAGTACCTATTTCTTCTATAGGAAGGCATCTGATTTGTGCTCTTCAGTGACTAAAAGCATCTTTTGTTTTCATTTGCTGTCCCTGCAATGATTAGACCTAAAAAAATTCCTGCTGAAGCCAACCAACTCCTGCATCTTGGTGGTTTTTTTTTTTTTTTTTTTTTTTTTTTTTTTTTTTTTTTGTTGTTTTTCCCTAGCAGCAGCTTTATCATCTTAGATTGGATATATAGAGATTGCAGGACCTTAACCAGCCTCTTAACCTAAAGGCGCAAAGCTTTACTCTTCTGGGCACGGATGGAGTCAATGACTGAGTCAAGCATGCACCTCTTGGTGCATTATCTTCCATGCTCTGTCTCCCTGTGTCAGGAAACCAGGAAGAATGTCTTGTAAGACCATTTTCCTTGAACTTTTTCTAAAAGAGGGTTTGGATGGAAGGATGCATTGGGGCATCTGTGGCTTGACCCCTAGCTAATACGTGAAAAGGTGGTTTCCTAACTCTAATGTGGTGATTTTCCAACTAGGCCAGATACACAAAAGCACTACTGAACTCCCACTGAGACTGAGTTGGAACCAGGTGCCTGAAGGCCCCTTGCAGATATGGTCACATACAATTTCTCATCACTGTTTGTCAGTTACAGGTCCTATAGAAGAAGGGGCAAAGCAGTGGTTGTCTGCTTGTATTTAGCTTTGACTGTTGCTGTGCCGTTGCTGTTTGTTACCTGGTGAACCAGAAATAATGGAGAAAAGGATAACTTAAGAAAGGGTTGGTTTGGTTTCACTAATTAGAATTGCTTAAGATTATTTAGGGTTACAGTTTTTATCTCCATTTCTTTTATAAAACTCCTGACAATAACAAGGTGTTTTGGAAAGTAAAGTGCCTTCTCCTTTTGTCTACGTGGGATTGTTATAGCCATATGATGTCTGACAGTCGTACTGATTTCTGAAGTAGATAAGGATGGCGTACAGTACTTCATCTGTGTGTTGTCAGTGAGCTGTGTTGTCCAGCACTGTTACTAATCCAGGCCAAAATGCACAGAAAAGAACCTAAAATCTCCAATATATTTAAATGAGCTTTGGACTGGGGTTCACATGGCAGTTTTTCTGAATATCTCACTGAGTACCTTTCAGCGTAGAGGTGGAGTCTGTGTTGCTATCATTGCCAAAGGTGGCCCTGAACTTTGAGCTTGTGGGGGCCATCCCCACCAGGATGTAGTAGCTCTCAGTGAAATCCTTTTGAGCCTTGCTTTCCTCCTGTGCCAGGCATGCTGCCCCCAGCCAGAGACCACCACCCTCAGCCAGGGAGGGACCTGCGCATGCCATCAGTGGGATCCTCCCCAACTTAAAGTGCTTTTGGGACACCCCTGCCTTTCTCTGGGCTCCCCCACTAAGGAGTTATAGGTAGGTGTGAAAGGGGTGTCTGGATTCTGTATCTTCACTTGAATGGGCTCTGTGTGCAATGGATTTTATGTGCACACAGCTAAAACCAGTTCCCAGGGATCAAAAAAGTACTGTGCTCTGCTCTACGATTATATTAGTGCCCCATGTGCCACATGAGGTGAAGGCTGTGCGTTGGCTTTAAACTAAAGGCTTCTCAGATGGGGTCAATACATGGTGTGAGGTGTCAGATTTGTTTAGTTTTCTCCAATAAAACAATCATTTTCCCTTTTAATTTAGAAAAGCCATCCATGATGAGTTGCAGGATTGTGCTACAAGCGTTGGGAAAACAAAACGGTCCTTTAAAGAAGGACTCACTGACAAGCTATGAAAGACTCAGGTTCGTACTATGGAAACAGTCAAACCGATTCTGTGCTCAGAAGCTAATTGGTATAAATGATAGAGGAACCAGCCTCTTTCCTCGGCCTTACATTTCCAAACATCTCCTGGAGCCAGATCAAGACACTGCACAATGGGTGTTCAAATATACTTGTCCCTTTTTCCTGCCTTGCTAGGAGCAATGTCTGGAATACAGGTTGTAAATCAGGTCCTACAGTGGTTGATCCATGTGCCAGCAAGTGAAGCGTAAAAATAGCAGTATGCTTGAAAGCATATAAAGAAAAAAAAAAGAGGGGGGGGGGAACAGACTATTATTATTTCTGAGCTGGAGGGAGAAAGCAGTTGAACCTCACATGCCAGCCAAGTCTGAGTAGCCCTGGCTTTTCCAAAAAGCACAGACAACTGCTTTGCTCCCTCATCAGTGGCCATCAGTGGCCATCTTGTTCATGTAAACAAGGAGCTGGCCCCATTTTCTGGCCTGTGAGCCTGGCACCCAGAGGTCTGATTCATTTCAGGTACTTCTTTTGAACCTCTTTTTGTCTGCTGAATCACCTCCCGTGTTTCACTGGTTGTGAAATAATGTATTGGCAGTATGAATCGCATCTTTGCTCTCTCTGATGCCTTCATGAAAGCTGCTGACATTCCAACCACACATTTGAAGCACATTTGGCCCCTTTTCTTTTGCTGGGGAGAACATTTCGGTGTATTGCATGGTATTATTAGATGTAGAAAATCTGTAGTATCTTAATTATTCTGACAGCTTAATTATTAATTAATTAAGCTGTATTAATTAATTATTCTGACAGCTTAATTGGGAGTAAGAAGAATCTGTCCTATCAATGTTTAAATAATGAGAAGTACTCTTTGAGCAGGAAAGGGCTACAACAGGATGGTAGTATTTTTATTAAACTAGAAAGGTGGAGACAGGAAGAGAAAATGTGCTGCTAGCTTATTTTGTGATTGATTGAGGCACAATAGTCTTTAGTAATAAGGATTTCAATAGCACGCATTTCTTGCAGCACTCATTTACCCGCCATTACTTTATTATAAATGAGCAGTGTGTAGAATTGAAACATCAAGGAAGACTCTTCAGATTCAAAGTGTCTTTAAATGTCAACCATATACATTAAATGAAATTGATAACCCTTGCTGTTTTCACTGAGCATAACTGTTTGTTTCACAGGAGACAATTTCACCATTTCCATTATTTTGTTGCATATGCTCAGGAATGCTGGTAAATTTCCTTGCCATTGTAACACACACATGTGAACATACCCAAACACACATATTATATATATAGTGTCTAATTCACATGTATATTATATATTATTTATATAATATAAAATTAATATAATATAATATAATATAATATAATATAATATAAAGTTTTAAGGGACTTTTGTCACAAGGTTTTGTCATTATTCAGGTGGTTCTGCTGCTACTGAGCTCACCTTTAAAAGAATGATTTTTTTGTTGTTCAAGTGTGACAGTCTTCATTTAATTACAGGTATTAGCAAGCCTTCTGACCTGTCTCATTCTTTGCCCTGCTTCAGAGGCTCAAAAAAGATCTTGCTGATTCTTACAGGAATCAAATAAGAATTCACAGTCCTGTGATTTGATGATTTCTTAAGATTTCTATTTTTTCCACACATAATTGGTGTCTGTCATTCCATCTCCAACTGCTCTGAGACTGATTTAGCCTTCTGTCTCTCAGTTCAAAGACATTTTAGTACTGTTTTATTTATTGTCACCACCAATGCTTTCTTGCTAGAATTTCTGATCACCTTCTATTTTTGGAAACGTGCATCAGTTTTCTACAAGACCTAATAAAGACTTGTGGTTTGTGATCAGTTTCTCAGCAAAAATTTGACTTGAATGGCTTGAAAACTTCTGCTTAATGGTGGTGTCCAGCTATGTATCTCTGAACACTAAGATCGTGTCATTTTCAGTGTACTGCTCTAGAGGTATTTTCTAGTGACTGTGCTCTTACTTCTCCATGTGTGATTTGAAAAAGCAGTCTGTCCTTCTGCCAGAAAAGTGATCTCTATTAGCTTTGACACAGAAAGGAGTTACTGGGGGGTAACACAACTGAGAGTATGCTGCTCCATGTAAAGGTTTACATATGTTCTCTTTGGCCAGAGTATCTGTAGCCAGATCATCTGTGCTAGAAGTGACATTGCTCACAAGGCAGTGAGGTGGCTTTTTCTTGGTTTAATCTGTTTTGCCATGCATGTACTTTTACTGCGTGAGTCTCCATATTAATTAAAATGACACTCAGCAAGGCGAAATTTAAGGCACTTATCAAATACATCAAAATGCTATTACTCAAACCTTTGTACATGCCTATCAGCATCAGTATAATAAAACCAAACAAAGTGACTTGCTCACAACATGACAGGAATCTATAATATCCTTATAAGCTTTTTCCTTTGCTGAAAATATGGGTCTTTTCTGACACATTTAACTTCAAAGAAGTTTTAATGTGGCATGGACACCTAGTTTGATTTAGGAATGGCTTGCTTCAGTTTATTTTAAAGCCATTCAGCCTCAGGGCTGAGATACTTGGTCACGTTACAGCCATTCAGTGAGCTGTCTTCCAGTGGCTGAGTCTGCAGCGAGGCTGAGTCAAGCTGAAAGAGGATTAGGCCTGCCTTTGCTCTGGGGTAAGCAAATGCATTTTGACAATTATACCAGCCTGCCTCTTGCAGGGAAAGAGAAGTAAGACACAGTCTAGAGGCACAGCAAAATGCACTGGACTAGTTGTTGCTGGTCCAGGTTAATGCGAGAAGCAATCTGCAGCCAATAACACAGGCTCTGGTGAGGATCTCAGTGAAGGAGCATTTTTATCCGTGAGTGCAATGGCAGGTGTCCTGCAAGCAGGAGCACACAGCAGAAGTAGATCATAACCTTATATTCCCTATTACCTGATGCTTAATTCCTTCCCTGTTTCCACATTGACTGAATACTATAGGTCCACAAACTACTCGACGCATATTACTATACCATATATGTACAACTTTCTTTGACCAACCATTAATTTCTCCTTTTCATTTTTTTTTTTTTCCCCTTCTTCTCTCGTGACTTTTTTGTCTTTACTGATTTCACACTACTCATCTTGTTTTTCTCAGCTATCCACCTTATTTTGGGACAGCGGGACCTTCCACTGTCCCCTTATCTGCTTAACATACACCCCACTGTTATGCTACTGTTATGCCTGTACCATCACTTTTGGATATGCGAGGTTAGTGGAATTTTTCACTGCAAAAACACAACTTTAATTCTCACATTAATAGATTGTTATTCTCTGCATTACTGTAGCCTGCTTCTTTGCTGTCCATCCCCTCATCTTGAATTCTGTTTAACTTGTTTTCTGGTTGCCCTTAAATGGGTCCTGTGAAATGATGTGATCTGGATATGGTCAAACCTAGGCAGTAAAGTTACTTTATCATGTCCAAGCAACCAATGTCTTGGGGTCAGGACTTAGATTATCCAGGGATCATTTTGACAGCAGAAGCAATAACCTGAATAGACTCTGAAATGTCAGCTAAAACTCTGTTTATGCTTTTTTTCTTCATTGATACAATATTGTTGCTTTCTGTGATGATGCCAGTCCATCTCTCTCACTTTGCTTTAGTCAAAGGCAATCATCTGATGTGAGATAAGTACTTAGAAAAATCTCAGACCTCATGGGATGCCTGGAATTGGTGAGCAGAGTTATGGATAACAAAAAATAAGAGGTTTTCAGGTACTAAGGAAAAAAAGAGACAAGCCTAATATTATTTATCTGAGTGCTTCAGATTGGAAACTGCATGAAGGACAACCCAACTGTAGTAGAAAGCAAAGGAAGTAGAAACAAGTTGGAGAAATGAAAACAGGCCAATATGTTTATCAAGTGGATAGCAGGCACCCTCCTTACGCCTAGCTGAGAAATGAGGGAGATATTCACAATCATAGGGGTTTTACTCCCTTTGTGTACATTAGCCCATCTTACTCAGAAAAGAGGATTTTATCTCATTCCAATCATATGTTTATCATTACTCAGTACCTTACACTAGGGACTCTTTCCTGAATTGCACCCATGTATTCAAGGTCTAAGATTTCAAGTTTTTATTTTCTGACACAGTTACCAACTTTTGAGAGGCCCACAAGCTCTAAGAATTGTGGCCTTGCTTCTCCAGCCATGCTGTTGCTTAGCCCACCATAGTGAGGAGGAGGAATGTGACAGCAGTAGAAATCATTCTTTTCTTAAGCTAGCCCTACAGAGACCTGCCAAATTTAAACACCTGCTGTGTAGGAGCCTCACCAGGAGACGAATGATGGCATCATTTCCTATGACAATTGACTTAGCTGCCGATGCAAGACAGTGTAAATAACCCTCTTTGTTTTGCCAGGCTGGGAACTTAGAGATCTGAAATAATAATAAGTTTCAAAAAAGGCTCTTCACAGAGCAAGGAGAGAAATCACACATGGGTTTCAGTCATTCTGTAGCTGAAGATTATAGTGTGGAAGAGCCTTTAGGGAGCCTATGCAGAAAATAATCACTCAGCTGGTGAACTAGACAAATTACTTCTTTGCTTGGGAACCTGTTTCCTTTGAAATGCTTTTGTTTTGATACACAGTATTTTGCATGAAAAAGGCTGTTGTCCCTTGATACTGCCATCCCTGATTCTGGAAGGAATTTCTGAGGTTTGGAGATTTCTTGGCTTTGTTGAAGTAGTGTCTGTTTTCTACAAGGCAGAGTGGGGAGCAGGAGGTTGCTGCTGTATTCCCCTGATAGGTGCAAGGTAGTTGGAGGTCAGGGGAAAAACAATCACAATGGGGACCAAGAGGCTCCAGAGCTGTCAGCAGCTTTTAGCTAAGATACCAGCCAGTTGCCTAAGATGCTAAGAGGCATTATTCTTCATGGCAGTCCATTTATTGTTTCCATAGGCTAACCATAGATTATTACATCCTGTTTAAAAGCAAGATTTACACAATGGGACATGGGACAAGGGTCTCTTCTTGCACCCTGCTGCAGGGTTTGGCCCTGATTGCCGTGTTGGTTGCTGTTCCCTGTGCAGATGACACTGCAACACTGACGGTTTTCTCAGAAGCTTCAGGAGCAGACATGAAAGTCATTTCCAGCTGCAGCTGCTTCCTGGACAAAACCCAGGCACTTCATATATAGTTTTGTTTGCTTGTCATCCAGGCCTGCACTGCCTCTTTCCCCCGGCACAAAATCCAGCAGAGCACAGCAAAACACATATTCTTGTTGTGCACTAAAGACTTTATTACAGCAAGCCCCAGTTTAGGAGAGAGCAGACCAAGCTGTGAGTTGAACTGAACTTCAGCCTTCCTCAGGCTCAACTATTGAACAGACTCAAACTCTCACAGATCTGCAATTTCCACTACTTCTCCATTAGCTTGCCATGGATTACTGAGACTTCAGAATTGAAGTAAATTGCTGTAGTTCACTCCCTGAGCTGCTGGGACAGCAAGAGTTAAGCAGCATAGCTGGAAATCTCATGAGATCAGGCTTTTCCAGTGGGAAGATTTCCCATACTTCCTGCTTTTTGATGTGCTGGAAATACTTTATGCTTGGCCTTTCTTGTGGTATCTTGGCACTACTTCTGTAAATAGCTGAAGAGACATCATCAACATAGCAATCATGCTTCTGTATAAAATGTTTTTGTTAGTCCAAGTCACGACTAAAAGAAAAAGAGATTCAGATCCCTTTCTTTCAGGCACTTCAGCATCAAACAGCTCTCCTAAGTGTTCGCTGGATCACAGCCTAGAAGATTTAGGGTTTGGATTTAGGACTGTGTGGGCTTTGCTGACAGTGCTGGTAGAGGAAGTTCTGACAACTTGTTCCTGTCTCTTTCTACCATAGTTTGCTGCCCCTTCAGTCGCACTGCTATGAGAGGTTGCCTAGTCAACGTATCACTTGCAGAATTTGTACTAAAAGTCATTTCCTCCCCCTTTATATATATATATATATATATGAAAGGAAGAGGGAGAGAGTTATTTTAAATCAGAATCATTTCATTACCCTGATTTTACAGTGAGACTCCAGCATCTGGTTTTTGGGCTGAACTGAGGGGATTAGCAAGACGGGGCGGGACAAAGCATAGATACACTGATAGAAACACTGCTACTGAGGTAACTATTTTAGATGCACTTGCATGCTCTTGGGGCATGTTGATCACTAGAACTTGTGCACAAACTGGTTTTAAATGTATTCTCAGCATGCATAAAATGTGCAAACAACTGTCCTCAAAAGTTCATGCACCATATCCTCTTTTAATTTGTCCACTTACACTAATCGTGCGTGTCATGGGCCTGCAACTTGGAGAACTTTAAGATAGTGTGGCCACTTCAGGGCTGCATGTACTGTTGCCTTTCTTCCTTTGAAGCTCTATTTGTTCAAATTTCCTTTCCTACCACTTCTATAAAGCCTACAGGAGGGGAACCAAATAAGAAATTATTTTTTTCACGCCATAACCAAGCTGTGTTGCACCAGCCATGAGGGAGAGAAAATTGAAGAAGACTTGTTTTGCAAGCTATTAGCGAATTTGCAACCATTGTATCAATAATAACAGAAATAAATCAAGGGGCATGGCCTTCTTTCCACACAAACGTACTCCTTCCTCACTCCTTATGTTATTTATTTATTTATTTTTACTTTAAATAGAGGTGGTTTAAATAGAGTTGTTTTTTTTTTTTTATTTAGTTAGTTAAAAATTAAAAGAATGTTATTTTTCAGAACCTGACATCTTACTGAACAAGAAACATGACCAGGGATATCCTATCCTCCTTGAACACAGGGTCATTTTGGTCTCTGTAGAGAACTTACATCAGTCAAGCACATCTGTGATGTAAATGTGAAATTCTATGGTTTTGATTAATATTTGAATCTGAATGCAATCTAGGCTCAGTTTAGCCTCTGGTCTTGTATGCAATATATTTTTCACAGTACTGGCAAACAGGATTCTAAAAATAGAAGTTGGTTCCTCTACATTGTATTTACATTCTTTATGACTGGGACCTGTTTCTATCTTAACTATCACCTTCACCTTCTTACATGTAAAACATCTAGTAAGCGGTTGAGTTTCTTGGTTTTTTGACCTGTAAAATGTGTTTGAGGATACTTACCTATTTCTTTTATCCTGTAATGTTTGGAAGGGCATAACCCTTCCAAATCAAAGCTAATGGAACAGTAAGCTAAATAGAAAATGCTGAATTTTAAACAAGAAATATATAACCAATAGAAAATATGGAATTCTTAATGATAAAGAAACTCTTAATGAGTAAGAAGATCTTACAGAAATTTGCTCTCTTATTAATGCTATTTAATATTCTTACTGAAGATCTGTTATACCACAGAGACAAATGCTTTGAAAGTGCTTTTATGTAATTAAGCTAAGATTTGTGGGTCTAGCAGTGAAAAAATTAGGCTGTTTTTATATGATGGGAGATATATATTGGAGAGCAGTGATTCTGAAAAACGTTTGTGTATGATGTAGTGGTTAAAAGGAAATGTTATGATCCTTACATATCCATCAGGGAGAAGTTACCAGTATTCATAATGCTTCTGCCAAAATAACATATTGCACTTCAATCTTTCTCTCTCTCTCTCTCTCTCTCTCTTTCTTTTTATTATTTATTTATTTATTTATTTTGTTCAAAAGGATATCAACCAACAAATTAAAAATAAATAACTAATTTTGGGGCCTTCAATTTAAGTTCTAAAATGAAAAAAAATAAGGAATCCAGATTTTGTAGTTCATTTATGAGAAGAAGTTCAAAATTTAATAACGAGCCAAAA
This sequence comes from Anas platyrhynchos, assembly GCF_047663525.1. Taxonomy (NCBI): domain Eukaryota; kingdom Metazoa; phylum Chordata; class Aves; order Anseriformes; family Anatidae; genus Anas; species Anas platyrhynchos. The sequence continues at coordinate 49,978,734 of NC_092588.1, read as the reverse complement.
TAATGATGTAGAGGAACCCAAAATGAAATCAGCATGCAATTGTCTTACTGTCTTTACATTTCTAAAAAGAGGAAAAATACCATTTTTCCAATTTCAAATTGGAAATTTTTCCAATAGACATGGATCATCATTCAACCAAAATGTTCTAGATCCCATAATAGAATCATACCATGATATTACATGTTTTTTGTTTGTTGTTTTTTGTTTTGATTTGTTTTGGTTTAGGTTTATCAGTAGATGCTTTTTGGTCTCAGTTGTATGAATATTCCTTAACAAATTAGCACCTTTTCCCATCCCTGATCAGAACAATTTGAAGTTGCCAAAAGAACTTAGGCTTTTATTGCAAAGTATTGTGGTTAACTCTGTACAGAAAACTCTCTCTCTTTAATTTCCTTTTAATTATATAGATCTTTATAGGACTAAGCTTTCCTCAGACTGTGTGTATTGAAATGACTCTCTGTTACACGATGCTGTATTTTTAATCCTACAGCATACGGAAAACATTCTCATAGACTGAAGAGGTATTCTTTTATGACGTTGATATTTTCCTTTCATATGGCGGCTCAAAAGAATATCCCATTTGGGCTTCCAGTGAGTGACAGAATAAAGAGGACTTCCTTCTGTACACATTAAAGATACACTAGATATATGTATGTTTGCGATTAGTAGCTGGAAGTCCTGACCTTGAAGTTCTCTGACTTAAGGTACATTTCTCTTTACCGCAGAGGGCCAGCAGAGTGCCTTTGCACTGTTAAAGCTTCACTTCAGTGTAGTTTTGAGTACTTTCATGGGATGTGGGTGGGCATCAGGTTTCACTCATTGGAAACATTTAAATTTCAGTTTGGAAACAATTTTACTAACCAATGAATTGTTTTCTTTAAAGCTTTTACAGACCAAGGAACACTGTCATGTAATTCCATTACTGAATCCAGCAAATTTTCGTTAAATTACAACACCTCTCTTAGAGAGATGTTATATAACAATTTAAAGACTTACAAGTATGACACATTACCACTTCCCTTAATATCTTATTCCAATACATATTTTCCTCCATTTATTTCCACTTTGAATTTAAGATTTATCTTCTAGCCGTCAAATGTTAATGCATTTTGCTGCTAGCTTGAAGTCATGAGAATCACCACAATTTGAACACATGACAGAGATAAAATAGCTCTTAAGTAAAAGAATGAATAATAATCAACCATGTATATCCCTTCATGCTAGTAAAACCAATCGTCAGTTCTTCACCCCTTGCATCCACAATGAACTCCTCCTGTAATGTTTGAGCTGAATATAAAATGCCACTTCTCTGAAAATGGTGACTCCGTTAAACCCTCCGTTAAGGGTTTATTTGGCTTTCCATGCTGTAGGTCATGACTATCCATCCACAGTAGTGCCAGAGGCCCTTGCAGTTTCGCAGTGGAAGGCTGGGACTTGACTTTCATCTTGTTGAAACAAATAATAACATCAAAGTTCCAACAACCCTCTGAAACCAGTTAGATGCTTTGAGGTGAATATTTAGTGACTTGGCTGTGTGTGGGCAGTGCAAACACAGGCTGTGGCAAACAAGAGTCTTCTGGCCTTTTCCTCAAGGTGTCTGACTCGGGTTGAAGGTAACAAGCAATTTGCTCATTATTGGAACAGAGTCACTAGACTAGGGCCTCTTCACGTTGACTTGCAAAACCCTTTCATGCTTATCAGCATGCAGCTGGATTTCCTCTGCTTTATCACACTACCACTTTTCCTGTATGGCTCTCAGCTTTGTTTGGAGTTCTCTGTGCTAGCTATTATATGCAGTTCTCTTTGATGCCAATGATAGATCTTGCAACTGTGCTCTGTGAAAGGTGTACCTCTCCTGAGGTGTTGTGTAATTGCAGGATCACTCTTATCTCATCAATCTTAATGTTTTCTAATTTTTTTGCCCTGGGGTCTTGTTTGAGGCATGGCACAAGATATCCCTGAAGATTTCTGAACTGCTTTGTTGAAATTCTTTAGAGCTTTTCACATTGAGCTTTTAATAAAGCAACTCTTTGAGAGTGAATGTCTATTCAGTGTGCCGTTTCCCTTATGGTAGGTTGTTTTGTAAATGCAGGAAGTATTTAATTCATTAGTGGAAGGACTTTTAATTGTACTTGTTATGATAAAAAGAGGGACTCTGGACAGTTTCATGTTAATAAAACTTTTCCTCTTACATCAAGGTTTCTGCAAGGCTATTCCTTTTAGTCATTGTCTCCTTCTGAAGTGGCAAGCTTGACACGTGTACTCCTTCGTGACTAAAATGTTGAGAAAACTGTCTAATGTTATCAGCTATACACTGCTCTGTAATCTTATGAACAATTTCATACTGATTGATTCCATTTTCTTGTTTTCCTGACTTATTACAGCAGTATTCCTTGTTTTGTTCCTTGAATATTAAATGTCTTCCACATGTACTTAAGAGTTAACTGATTTCATGTTATGACTTTGATTTACCTACAGATTAAGACAAACCATTTCTTTAAGCAAAACCATTTGTACTTTTTTTTTTTTTTTTTTTTTAATTTGCTTTTAATTCCATCTGTATTTGATGTATTTTATCTTTTTTTCTCTTCATGTCCTCTCGCTTCCTGGTTGCTGCTCCGATACGTCTACCTGCTTGTTCTTGTAGCAGGGAATTACAGCAAAAGGAACCTCAACAGAACTAATGGGACAGGCTGGTGCCTAGACAAATTCATGAATAGGTATCATACCTAAAAACAGAGGAATGATGTGTGCTACGATACCCACTTGATCTGATAAAGGTGTGGGTTTAGGACCTTTGCACAGCAAGTGAAAGAAGAAAGCAAGCAGGATGGCCATTTTTTTCAAAGGTATGACCCACACAGAGATAACTTCAGCCTCTTTAAAAGTCCTGTTCTTTTGGAATAAAACTGTAAATGGTAGACATCTTCAGAGATCCCTCACAGATTCAAAAGGACAGACCTGAAAAGGAGGGTTAGAATTAGGGCAAATGGGCAGCATATGGTGCACTGGTGCGAGTGAGTGCTGCACACGACCTGGGGTTATACCCATGGAAAATATGGCTTTTTTTTTTTTTTACAGTTTCCTCTGGCAATTTTTACTGATGAAACTCAGAGAGAAATTTAGTTCCTGACAGGAATAAGACAGTACCCCCTCCTTAGTGGTTCTCTCTGCTCACTCAGAGAGTGAGTGCTGCACAGAGTGAGCAGAGAATACACAGGGATACTGAGGCTGGCCCTAGAAGAGAAGGCAGTGTTGTAGGGAAAGTGTGGCTCTCCACCTTGGCTTGGGTGGGAAACAAAAGGCACTGGTAGATTACTTAGCCCTTAGTCGTTCCTCCTCTTCCCTCATGGATAGAGGCAAAAGCTCACAATGAATTACCAATTCAGCCCAAGTAAGTTAATGAAGAAACAGATATAGTTCTCATACTGCACAGCAGCAATAGATAGTAGCAGTGAGACTGCTATGTGCCAGAAAATTTCTATGCTGAAATGACATATCTGATTTTTCAGGGAATGCTCAACTCTGCACATCTGCAAGGACAAGAAATAGCCAGTTGTGTGCTTTCTGCCAGCAAACGTGCAGGCTGTAGCATAAGTGGCTGCTGACTGTGAAGGCCAAACGGGCCAGCAGTCCTGTGACACGTCAACGGAGAAGGCTGGGGCCTCAGTTTCAGAAGATGAGATTTCACAACATCCCTATTTGTTGTGTGCTCAGTTGTTACTGGAATTAATAATTAGAATGGTAGGCAAATGAGCTCTGTGGGCAGGCAAAACCCAGGCAGTTGTTCTTTGTGTATTGTCATCTGGGTCATATCACTCTTTTGTAGACAGGGAAGAGAAAGCGAAATTGAATCTGCATCTTGGCCTTCACACTGTTTGGCAACACAAAACTGAGCATCCTAGATAAAAATACTTCGTAATTTCAAGCTTCCTGGATATGACAGACACTTCATGCTTGAAGTTTGCTTTTAGCATCATTTCTTACTTTTTCTAAAATAAACCCGATTGCTCACTTCAGTTTGTTTAACTGATACAACATTCAAAGATATGGAAAAAATACCCCCCTAGGGCTGCTGCTCTAAGCTGTGGCACTAACCTAACTGCACATAGTAAAATATTGACTGTTTTAAGTATTTCCTTCCTCCTCAATAATCTTTCAAAGGTCAATATAGACCTTCACATTCAAACAGCTAACCTGGAGGGCCGAATGCATTACTGACTGTCATGTGAATAGAGCTGTAGTCAATATCTGGTTAATATTTGCCATATGTGATGTGGGATATGCTTTTGTGATAGCTGAAAGCTAACAGAACTATTTACAGAGCAGAGGGGGTTAAGTGTGCCACTCTTTCTCCCATTTTTCTCTGCTAAGAGGGTTGTATTTGCACTCACTGAAATCAAGACTGGCTGTGACCTCAGCTGTCAAGGATTAGTTGAGTTTTTATTTGTTTTTGATGGGTGAATACAGACAAAGAGAAACCATCCAGTCTCAAGTGGACAGAAAATAGAGACATGGGTCCTGCACACTGCAGCAGTTATGTCACCATCCAAACTCACAGGTAGCGAAGGTAGAGATAATGAGGGGGGTAGTTTCACTCTTGACTTTTAAGGTATCAGGTTGCTTTGTACAAGATGGGTATGTACACACTCCAAAACCCCTCTGAGGTATTTGGCATCAAAATACTTCAAAAAAACATGAAGCTGTCCCTATGTGTTTGGCCAAGGAGCAGTTTGTGGGGGCAGGTCTGGCCAACTGGTGGCAAATGCTGTAGCCATGGTTCAGAGCATGCAATTACTTAAGAGGGAGTCTGGGAGAGGCCCGGGGTGCTCACAGGTGTCCTGTAGCATGGTGCATTGGCTGCTACACATGCTATACATGAGCAACAGAGGGCATGGGTCTGGTGAACACTTTGGTATGAGCTCTTTGAAGCTGGAAAATCAGACCAGTGTCTGCAGAAGGCACCTTTGTGAATGAAAAAATAAAACAAATTCCATGCCAAAGTGCTGCACAGCAGGCTGTGGATGCTGATGACCTCCTGGTACTTGCTGTAGATGTGTTGGACAAGCGGACTAATGCGGTTTGATTCCTGATGTCCTCAACTTTTCATCTTGACCTCTTCCTCTGTTCTCAAAGTACAGTTTGAGAGCTGGGCTTATGTGAGTTGGTCTCACTTCTGCAGGGATCAGATACTAACTGATGGAGTGCTAACACACAGGGCACAAGTAGCAATGATTTTTATTTATAATGAGAAAAAGTAACCAATTTTAGAGAAATGTTGTAAAAGCAGATATTTCAGTGCTTGTGAAATGGTGGTTTTATGCCAAGAAATCAACAGAGAAGAAGGATTTCTGTTTTGTATAAAACTGATGTGATTTGAAAGGATTTTTAAAAATATCATGACTCTTCAGTGCCTTATTTCTCTGTAATTGGGACAGAGGAGTAATTCAATCAGAAGATGATGTCTTTTGATTTAATACACAGATTATGGTTTCAAAGAAGTATTTACCTCCTTACACACTGGACATCTGGAAACATTCCCCTGCCACATTTTATTAGAACATTGAAATCACCTCGTTAAATGATATGGAGAGGTTTAGAAAGCACGGTAATTGTTGGGAGATCAATCACAGATTAAACTTCCCATGCCATTTTAATATGTTCCCATTTACCACCACAGACACTTGATCTGACCATTGATTGTGCCATTTAAATGATTTTCATCACAGACTTCCAGGCTTTCTGAGCCTTCTCCTGGTGAAATGACCCCTGCAGCACTTTCCTGTCTTTGTTATTGAGCAAATGAGCTGATAAGCAATGAAGCACATATGCCAAATTACTGTTTTAATATCAACTCTTGTTTTTCTCTTAAAGCTAAAATAGTAGAAGTGGGTCCAGTCAGAAAATCTCAGCTGTTTATTCATATCTATTCTCCCAAATACTCAAGCAGATTTATTTATCTTTATTTATCACAATATGCTGCAGAGTAGCTGAACTGTCTACAGTCATGACCAGGTGAGATTTGAAGTGGAGGAGAAGGAGTACCTGTGTGCTTTGGAGGCTGAAGGTGGGTGGGCATTTGGAGTGGGGGAGGAAGCATAGCCAGGAGAGCTGCTGCCTGCCACCATGAATGTTCGTGCAGAACCTGAGCTGGCACACAAGCAAGAGGCTTTTGAAGAAGAAACAGCACTGTCAGTTCAGGGCTGGGGGGCATGAAGCTGCCCCAGGTCTGAGAAGGCTCTTTTCAGGGATAAGTATTGTGATGCTCAGTGAGCATCTGCATAGTCAGGGTGCTGATGAGATCTCACAGGTACAGGGAAGTTCCACAGGTGTCAGAAAAGAATGATGAGGAGAGTCTCAAATGGTGGAAGGTCATGTTAGAGAAGTTAAAACAGTACACCAGTCTCTAGCAGAGAGGGGAAATGATATGGTCTCTCATCAGGGCCATAACTGAACACCTGGGAGGAAGCCAGGTGGTGGCCGATGTATTAGTGGGAAGGAAGAGTTGTGAAGTTGCTAGGTGATTTTGAGCAAGGTTTCAGATAAAAGGTTTCTGGGATGGAAAAAAAATAAAATAGAAACCTCACCTCACAAGTGTCCTAAAAATGATGGGACAGAATGGACACAACTGAAAAAAACACCACCAATACTGTTTGTGATGAGAGGAAAATATTCCCTAACATGCTGATTCCCTGCATCAACATTTTTACCTTATTTGCAGAAAGAAGCAAGGGAACATAGCACCTATATGCTGGACTTATGGTCTATGGTAAAGGTTTTTCCTTCAAACTACAAAATTGATGTATATCCTTTGTACTCTTTTCATGTGAATTTGCATATTGAAAAGAACCAGCCTGACTTTCATTCACACTTTAATCCCTGCTTCTGTCCCACTCCAACCTAGTGGTGAGTGTTTTTGTCCCTCTCTGTAGCAACTGTAAATAGAAAGCAGACAGGAAGTCAGGACCGTTGACAAAAAGCAGGAAGAGGAGAAGAAAGAGCCCTGAGAAAATGATAGACACACATGGCACACTCTGATCTTACCGTAATGAGGAGGCTTGTAAAGACTTGCATCCGTCGGTCATTTCCCTCTGCCATATGGGGTGTTTGTTTTACTTGGTAAACAGGGATCACAGCGCTCTGGTTTTAGGCAAATAGGCTCTGGATACATTTTCATAACTGACATTGAATGGCTTTAATAATGTGCAGTAGCTCTCGCTGCTTTTCATTTCTTTTAAACATGACTTTTTAAATGTGGTGTGACCATTGACAACCCTGGAAGGTAGTCTCAGGTCACTTTTCTCTTGCTTATTTGGGCATTCAAAGGAGAGATCTTTTTACAAAGCTCTTTTCCATTCCCAGCTAGTAGTTGTGGAGTCTCTCTCTCCCTCTCTCTCTCTCTGAATGTATTTGATTCTCATTTCTGTTTTTTTCTGCCTACCTCTGCTCTGTTAGCTATCATCTTAGCATCACTGAGATGCCTGGCCATCAATGCTGTTCACATGTTGGCCTGTTCTGGTTTCAAATAGACTGGCTTGCCTGGCATGGAAAGCCAGATAGACAAACTTGGTCTCTACCCTTTTTGGACAACTTGGTAGTAATGGTCTTAACCTATAGACAGAGCAAAAGTAACTCTGCGATTGGATATGGTTTACAAAGAGAACAGAGACGTGGTCCCCATCATTTTACCTCCATGCAGGAGCCCCAGACACCTGTGAGGGCAGCCTAGAAACAAAAGACCAGCTCTAACCTGTCCCGCTCAATGTGGTCTAGGACCCTCCACACAGTTTAGGTAGAAACTTCTTCACTCAAGAAGTGGAGCTCCCTTTTAATGCTCACTGTTACAGACTGCTCTTTGATGTTACTCTTGATATTTGGAAAGTCAATATTTGTGTTTCTGCTCCTTTGCTCTTTGTGGAAATGAAAATTACTTTACTGCTCTTGCTAAATGACACACTTCAGATGTGCTTTAACAATATTTTGCAGGAGTTTTGTCAGTCCTCTCACTTCTTCCAGGACGCTAATGCTTACCAGTGAAGATAATTTTGCTCCAACTTCAAGACATCAGGCTGAATCCATCTAAGGTGGATATGTATTTCTATAAAATGCTCCATGAATGCTTTCAGAATTGCCTGAAAACAGAATACCTTGACAGCTTTACCACGTTCCTAATTCACACCTGTCTGCTGGTAAATTGGCAGCGTGAATACCAGGTCAGTTCTCACCCATGTGCAAATCCTCTGACTTTTGGGAAATTCCCAGACTGAGGCAGTTTCAACACTCCGGGCTTCAAGACATCCTAACCAATGGTGTGAGGCTGCTGGCAGCTGTAATTCACAACAGCAGGGTATCATGCTGCTTACTGCCTGATAATTTGGTGTAACCCAAGCAATTAGGGACATGAGAGATGTGTTCTGTGAACCAAAGTCATCCTCTGCTTTTGGTCTCAGATTAACCTTGCTCTTGCACCATCTGAGGTTTTGAATCTCAAACCGACCTTCCTCGAAAAACCAGTAAGTTTTTCCCGGAGTCCAGTCAAAGCCAAGATCTCCCTCATCACCTGAAGGACTGGGCTGGAGGGATAGGAAGGGACAGGGAAGGAGAGGAACAGGTTGGAGACCAGACTGACTGACCACCATGACTGGTGGGAGCAAAGCCAACGAGAGTGCTTTTGAAAGTTGTTTTGTGCCTCTTTCCCTCTCTGCTCTCGGGAGGGGGAAACAGCCCCTGTGCCAGCTTTTCTCCAGGCTGGGGGAAGCTGGAGGCCATGTAACAAGGAAGGATAGGGCTGGGAGAATGGACATCTGCCTGTAACTTCTGCCCCAGTCTTTCCAAGGTAAACCTCTATAGCAACACTAGAAATGCACCAGTCAATGAACAGGGGATCAGGAATTAGTACAGATTTCTAGCCCCAGCTTTGCCCCCACCTGTTTTCTGACACTGAAAGACACATAACCATCCCGTGTGCCCATTGCCTTACTCGCCTCTTGTTATTTTTTCAGATTATTCCTCATTTTCTTGGGCACAGTGACAAAACGCAGAGGAACCATGGTCCCAGTGGAGGTTTGTAATTTCCAAGGCAGCACTGAAAAGAGTGATGCTGGTGGTGGGACCTGAGCAGATCCTGTACTCAGCTGGGACCTACCTGCAAAGTCTTTGCTCCAGCTGTTGCCAGCTGAGGAAATCCATGATGTTTCAGTGGAAATGCCACTGAAGTTGGCTCAGATAGCACAATGGAGGACAGACTATTGGAGAAAAGGGAGAAGTCCTGTTTTCAGGAACGGCTGTTGTCAGGAATGCCCTGGTGGCACTCTAGTTTGAAAACACAGGTTGCTGCCACCTGTGCTTTTCAGGTTTCAGAGACATCATGTCAGTTGGGTTTAGTAAATATTTCAACAGCATTTTGAAGTTCCAATGAAAACAGAAAAAAGCTTTGATGTCTACAGACCCTTTATCCCGCCATATACGTCACCCCTTGCTTTTCAGCAATGTTGTTTAGTCAGTGTTCACTGAGGTCAAAGGGATGCAAGGTGCAAAATCCTGGGCAAAGCAGGCTTACACTTAAATAAGCCAAAGAAACCAAATTTAGTTTCTCTCGGAAAGGAAAGGAAAGGAAAGGAAAGGAAAGGAAAGGAAAGGAAAGGAAAGGAAAGGAAAGGAAAGGAAAGGAAAGGAAAGGAAAGGAAAGGGGAAATGAATGAAATGTACAATGAATTTTGTTGTTGTAGTTTTTAATTAATTATTTATTTTTTCAAGGCCTTGGTCCCTTATCCATGTGAGATAACCAAACTGTATTTTTATTTTTACTGCCAGCCTGGAACTTTCAAAGAAGTATTCACAAAAGTCTTCTAGCAGGGATTTGCTGTATTGGTTTTCCTAACAAAAAAAAATATTTTTTCAACAAAATTATTGCCTGTTCTTTTTTATGGATATTTTCTGTACATTCATGACTCCAGGGAAAATTCCAACCCAGCAAGCCCATTCAGTTTGCTACTAAATTTTCTTTCTTTGTGTTGTTTCTCAAACATAAACACTAATAACAACTTCTGGGGCTCCCAACCAGGCTCCTAAGTTTAATAAAGCCTACATTGTGAGTCTTTGCCATGATACATTTCTTCTTGTTTCAAAACAGTCTTGGAAAACAAATGAGAGCCAAAGAATGCATTGACACAAAATGGGGATTTCTGCATTACCTGTGGGTGTGTTTGAAGGAGAGAATGCTGGGCCTGCAAAAAATTTGATTCCAGCAGATATATACTAATGTATATGTATGGTTTATAGCCTGTCTTTCTTTCTCTTCCCCCTCCCCAATTCCCCTTCTGTCTCCTTTTCTGTGCTTGCTAATATTGCTTTCTGTTTTCTTTACAAGAGTAGCTTTTATCTTTTTACCACTCAATTGATTTTAATTTTCTTTCCTTTCCCTTCCTTTCCTTTTTAATTCCCTTTATCTTCCCATACTCTTTTCTCTTCGTTTTTCTCCTGCCTTTCTCCATGGGAGCTCACCCTTATCCCCAAGTTAACATGATAACTCCAAAAAAACCCTTTGCTTTAAGGAGCTCTCGTCAGTCTTAGGAGATGCAATATGTTAGGCCAACTTCTTACAAAACATAGCCCTTTTGTTTGGCATGTGCTGGCTCACCCCAGTTCAGTGAAGCGGCTTTGTTTTAGGTGTAGATAGTATGTCGGGGCTGCCTGGCAGGTGCATCTTACAGTCAGTGTCACCAAGCAGTAAATTCTGTAATTACAGGTCACAGAGTTGGAGCTCTCCTTTGATGTGACTTTTTTTTTGTTGTTGCAAGCGGATACAATTTGCCTGAGATATCAAATGCAGATAGCAGTAAAAATTTAATTAACAAATCAAAGCTTTTATCTAGTGTTTTAGAACTCAAGCCAACAGGTTTCTTCAATCTAAAGACATCACAGAGAGATATGGAGGGGTGAAGGCAGTGCCTTTGTAGTGTATACAGCTTACGGCTTTTTTTTCTTTTTTTAAATGATGCTTGCAAAGATAAAACTTTTTTAGTTGTTACTTTTTGGTTTGGAGAAGCTTTTAGATCTTCCCCACAAGCAGGGATGTTGTTCATTGTCTGCTTAATTTTCATCACTGTAATTTTACAGTGTAATGATAATTTTCATCACCATTTTCTCTCGTGGCTCTGCGGATTACTTAGCAGGAGAAGATGGAGAGTGTTCACACTTTCCTTCCTGCGGCACTCTGAATTCACATGCTGGCTTATTCCTCTCATGGTGAGCCAGTCGGTGGTGCTGTCTGTTGGCCTAAACAGCAAGGCGTGACATTTCTTCCATAATTCACTTACCTGGTTCATAGTGGAAGCCTGACTGAAACGAGGCTGAAAAATTGGCTATTATGTCTGCATATGCAGGGAGTTACTGTTTGCTTTCCATGTTTTCTGGGGATGCTGTCATGATTTCAGTGGTGAGGTCCGAAAGCTGAGAGCCTGAGTCACATCACTCATTCTGCTAGTAACTCCTGGGAGCTGGGGGAGCTGCAGTCTGCCCCTGAGAGTGGTGTGTGTGTGGTTAGCACTGCCCATGTACTGAAAGGAATGTAAATGTGCAAGGAAGTTAAGAAATAAAAATAAAAAATCCACATGCTCAGTGCCACATTTGCTAGAATGTCAGAGCACCCCAAAAGCACACAAGAGTCAGCTATAGGGAGGAATATATGCATGACCAGAGGAGGTTCCGCTCTCCCCTTTTCTCTCAATAAAAGCAACTGTCTTTCGTTTATAGGTAAGATGCTCCTCAGAAATTATTTCCAAGCATGTTTAGAGATCAAAATTATAAAATGTTGCAGAAAAGATTAAAAAGGAGCACTGCGAACAACAAAATTATCTCATGAGTTCACTGTGCTGTTATGTACTTGACTTTCCAAGACTGAGAAGTGCTTCAGGTGAAAGCACATTGTACTGCAGGGAACACAGACTGCCTTTCTGTGGGTTTGTGAAGGCAAGCTGTCATATGTGCACTACCTGTGTGTTTCTTAGTGCATCTGAGATTGGCCCAAGGATTTCTACAAGTGTGCATACAAAGATCTTAGTTCAGGAGATATACATGTATACCAGTATCAGATAGCACTTAGGAAAGCCTTAAGTACAACAACACTTAATCAGGGTCTTAAGGACCTTCCTGAGATGAAGCCAAAAAACCTGAGTTTAAGACCTCTGGAGTCAACACAATGCCACAAACTTGTGCTTATGCAAATATATGTTTAGAGGTGTAGGCCTTGAATTTTAATGTACAACTTTTGATTTCCGATCTGACTGCTAATGGGACAACACAAATGAATTCCCATTGAGCACAGTGAAGAGGGCAAGAATTCTAGTGAATTTATAGTACAGAGCATTTATAGCACAGTTACCCATTTCTAAAGTATAAATTGTCAGGCCGTTGCTGTTGCAAAAACATCAAAAGCTTTCTAAAGCTGTAACAGGAGTCAAATTAAAAAAAGAAAAAAAGATGTCCATCCTTGTGTTTAAAGTAAGCAAATTAACTCCTTGACATTTGCATTACTAGTTTTGAGGCTTTGATTGAAGTACCCTGTTACCATACTTTAAAGCCCCAGATATCACCTCACGGGCTAAGAAAAAAGGAGGAAAGAGTTCAAAGTGAATAATTACCTGTTGATGATGTATTATATTTAAGGACTCTGGCTGTGGATTAAAGCTAGTTCTTGAGTTGTTAATAGCCTGCAGTAAACAACTAATGAATCAAAGAAAAGAAGAAAAAGCAACTATAGTTGAAGAACATTCCCATTAATACCAAAGGCCAGAGTTGAAGTGTTAAATGTAACACAATAAAATGCAGTCATTTCATGCCAGGGTGTATAAGAATTCAGAAAAATAGTCACAGGTGAATTATTAGGGATTGTCATTTAAGCTTTGTTCTCCAAGCACTTTGATGTTGTGCACCGTACTGGGTTTTGCATCCCTCTGTTTTTTTCTGCAGTTTAGTCGCAATTTTTTATATGGTGTAAAAAATAGAATAGTTTTGGATATCAAGAGCTGTACCTACAGCAGTGGTGACTCACTATGTTGTGGAAAGAGTGTGCTTCCAGAGAGGAGAAATAAAAGCTCAAAGAAGGAGGCACATAGCAGGAATTGGAGAGAAAACAGTTCAAAACAGCACTGAACTACAGGGGTCTTTCTTAATTTGAACTATTGAAAGTCTTGATAAAACAAAAAATAAGTGATTCAAATGGGTACAATGGGGAATTATTGCAACATACTTTAGCTAAATAGATGACAGCAGAGCTTCTGTCTGTGGTCCTTTGATCCTGCCACATCCTCTCCCCACTAGAACAGCACCTTTTTGGCAACTGGTAGTCGTGACCAGAGCTCCTCCTCTGAGAAGCATTAAAAGAGAGCACATTGCTTTTATTTAAATGTGTGGGAATTGAGCTCATTTGTGAATCCCGAGCTTTTCAGGGGAATATAATTTTTCTCTTCAAAAATTATTTTAGGAGAAAAATAACTCTGTGAAATACTGAAAGCTTGCGGTCCGTTAAGCTGATATGTATGGCACAGTGTTAAATAACTTTTCACCTCTTGTCAGACCTTAGCTTTTAAGGCTGCTAGCTCTTCTCAGGTTCATGCACGGGGCTTAAGAACTGTCTGAAAGTAAGGGAAAGCAAAGTGTGGAATATAAACATCCACTGAAGAGCTGATAGGTATGTCCAATGAAATCATTTATTTTTAAGGTTTAAGAATCAATATATTTTAAGAAAAAAAAAAAAAACTACCAGAAAAAGTTAATAGTGCCCTATGAGTGACCTACAGAAAATCTTTGCCTTTCTCCACTTTCTGGTGGATTGGGCTGATAGTGCACCTTTCAAAACTAAGTTGTAAAACCAGTCTGGCAGTTCAGCAGCCACCAGTCTGCAGCATGTCTGAATCTTAAGCTTTAAGCTAAAGACCGCAGACATTTGTACTCAGTTCATTTCAAGGAAGAGTACACTGACTAAATACATTCCATTAACCTTGCTCCACAGAAGCAAGGCCCACAGGCTCAAGGTTTCTGTAGGAAAGGTGATGGCAGGAGCTTAGAGTCACCCTAGCAGGAGGATAGATATATGTGGGAGCTCACACTTAATTGCAAAATGCTATCCCATAGGAATCAATTACTTTTTTAAGAGCCAAACTGTTTCTCTTCTACCAGATCAAGTTCCTGGTTCAGCATTGGGACCTTCTTAGCCATTCCCTAGCATCACTCTCTGAGTGAGTTGGCTCGCATCTCAGAAAAAGGATTGCTAATGCAAATCAAAAAGCAAAACTCAGCCTAAAACAAGTGCTTTTGAGGTGGAGGAAAGGATGTGAAAAAGAGGGAATAAGGCAGCTTGTTAAAAGGCTGAAAAGGGAGGGAGGGTACATGTGACTGTTGGGAACAGAACTTCCCTCATGGCATGTAGGGTCGCTGCTGACATGCAGGATTGCCGCTCTTCTCCAGGCAGGCAACTGCTGAGGGACCTGGCACACTTGTATTGTATTGATACCAGCATTGTCTCACCTTCTCAGGGCAAGTGTTCCTTGTATGATAACTTTAGGATTAGACAGAAGACTGAAGTATCTCAACTTCTACTACTAACTACTGGGATTTGTGTCATCCAGCATTCACTGTCCCAGATAGGCATCCTGTTTGTGGCTGCAGCCCCATGGGAAGCAGTGAACCAATTTGGCATTTCCTTGCCACAGGAGGAGGACACTCACTCCCTTCCCCCACTCCATCATCTCCCATGCTCCTGGCTATCAGTTGCTGCTGCTTACTTTGTGTGAGCGCACTGGACCCTCTTTGAGCCAGTTTAATTCACAAATCCAGCAGATGAATAGCTCATCAAAAGAGTAAAATTGGCTCAGGGAAGTGTCCAATGAGCACAGAGCTTCTGCAAGGGGGTAGCACCACAAGGTTCCACGAAGGAATGGAAGAGCATGAGAGAAGGGAGAGATGGATGAGAACTGCACTTTTCCACACATAAGTGCTATAAAACAGCACCCAAAGGCATCTGTCTGAGTTTCCTTTGAGTCCCTTCCAGGCAGCCTGAGCTGGCGAAGCTGAACTGCTCTATGGGAGTTTCTACACAGAGAAACAGAACAAGGCACATGGTCTAGAAACCAAACTTTGGGAAGTTTAAAGTTGAATGAGGTAAATCCCAAGTATAATCCTAAACAGTTTGGGTAGATGTTTGTCATTACGCCTGTATTCACTGTTTCCCAAACTCTTGAAATCTGTGCTTCCTGTCCTGACAAGTGACAGCACTCACCCCCGCCTGCTTGCTCCTTCCACGGCGCTAATCCTGTCTCCAAGCTATGTGCTTTCTCACAGTGGGGCTGCACAGTGTAGCAGATACTTGGCTGTCATGTTGGGTTTTGATGAATGAAATATCATTGAAATATGTGGTTGGACAAAATGGGAAGCATATAAAGTAAATGTAGTGGTTGCTGCTGCAGAGCAGGTAGAGTGTCCCAGACACTCACCCTGAAATCACCTTATGGTTGGGCTATGTTTTGCACACTCATATTCTTCTTTGTGTCACTAAAAGTTACACATTCACTTAAGAGAAGACCAAAGAATAGATGAGAGGTCTGTCTGCATTCCCTGGCAATTGGAAATGTCCATTTAAAGGAAAACAAGGATTTGAGGGTGGCTTTGTTGGGAACATGTGGGCAGAAGTTAGTGGCCAGAGTGTTTCCATCAGAGTCATTGCCTGCTGCATTGCTGTGCTTTTCAGAGAAGGCAAGGAGGGCACAGGGCTGCACAGCCCCTGTCCTATTGACACCAGCGTGGTACCCGTCTGTATTGACATGTATATGTTGAGGAGAAAGCTAGGCAGATATTTCAAATGTGTTCCCTTGCCTCTTTCCCACTTCAGACAGGTACCATGTATGCATGTAAAAAATTGTTTGTTTGGTGTTCTTGAGCAGACCATACATATTATTACCATAAACTTGCCATTTCCATGTCCTACGCTACCCTTGTTATCCACAGTTCTTGCTGCTTGCTCCAGGGTTTGCATCTTGCTGAGTGTTTTGTGATTGACTCTCAGATCTCTGCAAAGTCACAGGCAGGCTTTGCTGAAGTGTGGTGTTCTAGTGTGTTATTTGTATTGTAGTCAGTGCCTGGAGGCCCCTTTGTGCTAAGCAGTGTCTGTGGCTGGTACACACACAGCTGTTTGTCCTAAGGTCCGAGGCGCACTCTTAAACCACTGGCCCTGCCCCTCCAGCGCAAAATGTTCTCAGCCATCGTTCAAGTTAATATGTTCCAGTTGGCACCGGCGTGAGAAAGCTATCTTGTTTGGGGAAAAATGTATTATTAAGCCCAAAGCAAAGACGCAGGCACTTTTTGGTGATGGTGTTGATTATTCAGAAAATATCATTCCTGAGTTGCCTTGTTTGCCAAGGATGGGACATGTGTTAGTAATTGGCAGTGCACAACGTGGATCTCTTCTATAAATGTCTGTTTCAAAACACAATTAGTAATAAAACAAGGGGTCCAAGACGTTCCCTGGAAGATCTGAAGCTGTACCTCTTTTAAAACTATTATTCCCAGCAGGCAAGACTTGTCATCTCTCCTTCTCTTCCAGACTGCTTTTCTTCCTGTAAAATCTCAGGCTTCTTCCCCATTTCTGCTTGTTCAGTGCCTTAGGGTTTTTGTTGTTGTTGTTGTTATTGTTCCTTCAAGAGACATCTATCTGAAATCTATGACTTCTGTTTCTTTAGCACTTCCCGCTAACATTCATGCTAGCCTTAGCTGAACAACACCAGAAATGATGTAGAATGATTTTCAAGGACCTGATGGAGGAAATAGTTCTATGAATCTTTCTTCATTGTTCCTATGGACTTTATCTCTTCTTATTAGTAACATTACACATTGTTATCATAGTTATCATAGTATCATAGACCAGTGAAAGAGTCAGAGGCTTGATTCTGCTCTCATGTCACCACCACTTTAATATGAAAACATTAGTTCAGGTGGCATGTTTTGTGAAGGCATTGGTGGGGTTGGAATAAATCTTAGCATATCAGCCCTGAGAGGTTTACAGCAGAGGAGTTTGAACATGCAAATATTTATGCAGGTGGGCAGGCCTGCAGAGTCTGTTGTTGTCACAGACCTGGTTGCATGGAGAAGTCATTGGCCTGTGATGATGGAAGTAAGAGCACGCTTCTAAGAGACCTAAGTAACACTCAGTAATGAATGGCAAGGACTAGACAATGCAGATTAGTAAAAAGGTTCTACCTGTACCCTTGTAAACAACAGCATGGGGTTTGCTTGTTTTATATTTGGGAGGGTAGGATTATTTGGTTGTTTTTGGTGTCTGGTCACCTTTTTCATGCAGGAGACTATGAGTTCAAATGCGGTTGGGTTGTAATGACGTGTAGGGACATGCTAGAAGACCAGCCTTCTGGTAACCTGGCTTCATCTGTGAGCTAGCAAGCAGAGGAAGAAAAAGGTGCAGATTACCAATGCAAAGTTATGCCTGTCATTTTTGATTGTCAGTGTCTTCTTTTCATGTCTTACTGGACTCCTCATAGCTGTGGGACAGCTGTGTAGGAGAAAGACTGGTTTACATCTACGTCTGCTTTGCATGTTCTTTCCGATGCAACACTAGTTGCTGTGATCCACCCCCAGTAAATATTAGCTAACTATTGCAATATGTTCCGTGTGGGGTGTAGTCTAAAACAGAAGCTGATGCAAAATACCACATCCCACTTCCCAAGCAACAACCATGGCCAAATTGCTCCATGCTTTACATGGAGGAGCAGCCTAAAGAGCACTAAGGTTGATAGAAATATTCCACCTGACTTAAAAAATGTTTGGTTCAAGCGTTCCAAGACAATGTCAGGTGCTGATTTCCCCCCAAAGGTGAACAAGGCTTAGGACACATTTCTGAGAGCCTGACCTCTCTCTTTTATCGAGTGTAGCCAGGAGTGATCCCAAAACAGAGATGTCCTGGCTCAGGAGAGGTGGTGGTTCTTTGCTGAGAATGGAGCCAAACTTTCAGCTTTTTCCCTTTGTCTGAAGCTGCTCAGCCTCCAGGGTGTGGAGCTTTTTCTGGCCCTTGGATAGGAGAAGGTAGGTTAGTCTTTCCATGCAGAGTCAATATTTGTTGAACTGCTTTTCCAGTTTAGATTGGTTGTTTTCTGGTTCAAGGGGGAAAGAAAGGTAAAATACACTTAAAAAGAAAGGTAAATTACTAAAAGAAACACTTATTGGAAGGAGGTGTGATTGAGTTACTGTTCTTATCTACTTCATACCAATGTAAATTCCGTGTATGGGTTCTAGTGCAACCTAGAAGTTTGTGTTCCTGTTTCTCTGAAACCACAATTCAAACAGTAATGGATTTAAATTCAAATGTTTGTCTCACCATTTATGTACTTTGTATAGGGATGGTCCAGCCTGACAGCATCCCTGGCTACTAGAAAATCTGAGGAATTGTTCCATCAGGGCTCTGGCACTGTGAGTACTACTACAAACAAACAAATGAACAAACAAATAGACACCAACCAACCAAACAACAACAACAAAACAGAAATAAAAATATCCAGTGCAAACTGAGGAACTACCTTGATATTTGCAGAGCTGGGCCATTTATTTTCAGCTTAGAGTGAAAACTTTCTATTGCACAATTTCAAGACAATGCAATGGTAAGTTAGATAAAGTTAAGTAACTTCCTCTGTTTTTATTTTCACCTCTCTTAACAACACTCTATGAAATTAATTCCTGGTAGCACAATGATCACCACCCTCTGGCGTAGGCCCCCAGGATCCACAGGTGATGGGTAACAACATGTTGGGCCTGAGCTCTTCCTCTCTCCCACAATGTTTCTCCCACTTGAGCCACAGGTATCCACAGTGCAGTGGGAGAAGGATGGAGAGGCAGCACTGGGACACGTATCCCATAGTTGAGGATAATCAGGCATGGCAAAGTTCACCGTTCCCATCCATTAATTAATTACTCCTATATGCTCTTCTTTCCAGAGGGAGCCAGAGACAATAATACGACATTATTGTTGACAGTAAGGCCTGTGTTGGGATATATGCATTGTTGACAGAAGCTGAAATCTCTGAGGTATTTTCCATTGGGAGCCCAGCCCTGTCCCTCCTGGTTTGTTTATTATTTGCAGCTCCGCTGCTTCAGTCTCTTGGCCAGCTGGCTTGTGTGCAAAGGGGATTCCTGGAAGAGCACTGGGAGGCTAGCTCAGGCCCTGGGGGGCCTTTACCATGTCCCCAAACATGCACTTGACACTGACATGCTGAGTGATTTAGGACCAAACACTTGCCATCTTTGCCTCTGTTTCCCTCTCTGTGAAGTGCTGATGGTGGTACATACTTCGCAGACTGTGTGAGGCTGTGCAGCTGCCAAGCTCCCCACAAGGCAGCAGCTGGCATCGATTAGCTGTGGTGTAAAGGCCTCTTACTGAGAAAGGAGAAGGTTGCTCTGTCACTGTGGCACAGGGAATATTCTGTCCCTACATCCATCTTGAATGGGCAGTCTTGTAGGCGAAGAGTGAGAATCAGTTGTGCACTTTGCCTTTCTGTGTTCAGATACAGCAACAACTTGTAAATAAGGGGGTAATCAGCACTTATCATCTGAGCTAACAAAAGATTAAAATATCACTTGTACCTTTGCTCTGGATCCATTATCTGACATTTTACTTCTCTCGCTTAATGGACATGTAATAAAAAGCAAACTAAAAACACACTAATAATTCTCCTTGTTTATTTTCTTAGTGCTCACACACTTTCCCTGATGTCTCTTAGTCTTTTCCAAATAATCTGTGGGTTTATCTGTGATTTATACACTAAGAATCAACTTCTGCTTGAGTTTGAAGTCAAACATATTTCCCATAGACTTTTACAGAATCAGAAGATGCCTTAATCTCCCACCAAAGCCTTTTAAAGATGAAGATTTTTCATTCCTCAGAGGAGATGCTTTGAGCTTTTCTGACTATGAGCTGATTCATTACATACTCGTTTCCTGTTAATTAGAAATGGGAAAAATATCCTTAATTCTCTCTTTCATGTAAGTTGAATAGCAAAAAATGCCTCATTTGTTCATGATTAATACTGATTAAACCATGATCTTAAGGATTACTAAATATTTTTCTCAATGCTTGAAAAGTATACAGGCTAATTTGGGCAGCTAATTATTGCTAATCATAGCCAAAAATTTGCAGCATGGGATAGTTTCTTTGTTTAGTATTTTGAAGACTTCAAATATCTATTTTTTTGCATAGTCTACTGTAAGACCTTGGAATCACATCTATAGCTGCATTATATTTGATATGGGTTACTAGGAATTAGGACTTTGACAACAGGCTGTCATTCATACCTTTTGCTGGGTAGGGTGGAGGTATGAAATCTCCTCTTTATAAAAGAGCCAAATCACATTACTGGAGAGAATCACATTACCGGGTTTCATGCTCTTGATGAATCTTGATCTCTGGCCTTGTGTTTGCCTCATGATTGCCTCCAAGACATGAAAGTGGAAACAGATTCAAGTGCTGTGAGGGCCCAGATTTCAAAGGACCAGGTCTCTGTGTGATGGAGTGTACGGCTAGCAATACAGAAGGAATAGGACCCACTGGAAGGCCTATGGTTATATGTTTCTTAACTCATGCAATAATCACCATAGCTTCCTTTCCTTTCTCAGTTGTTTCCCTGAGATTCTTTGATACTCCTGCACACAGGCTCACAGATTTCATGGCTCCTGGCAGTCCACCAGACTCTGGAGGAAGAAAAAGGAACATATGTGTGTGATGAAAAGAGTGAAAGCTTTATGGGATCAGTTCTATTTTCCCTTCCTCATACAGGCACTTTCTTATCACTGTGGTTTTCCTGAAAGATCAAAAATAAAGTCTTCCTGGCTTTGGAGCAGTAAAAAGCAGTTTTTACTGCAGAAACGTGACACCATAAGTGCAAGTCTCTAATGCAAGTCTCATTATTTTGGTTCTTTGACATAAAACAATGGCTTGGCTGCCCTGCCATATTTAATGGAGCTTTGTTACCAATATTGTGCAAAGACTTTAATACAAAATGAACTTAGCAAGTAACTGTGATAACACCGCGATATCAGTAATCTAAAGTGAATTACCTCTTCTCCTTTCCCCTGCTTGCCTTTGCATTTCTGTTCCAGTGTAACTGTGAAATACTCCTAGGCCATGTATTTCTCTGATGTGACTGTGATGCTTCAGTAGCAAGCATCTCAGCCCTCTAGCTGTGAACCACATGGTGCTCCAAACAAGACAGCAAACAACTAAGGATGTCAGCTGTGTCCCACCCTACTGGGAATTTCAGATTTTTCTGAGGACAAAATATTTGCCTTGGCTAATACTCCATAATAGTAAATACTACTAATAAAGCTGCACTTTCAAAATGTGTTTTTCTAACCTTGGAGTTTGAACACTGTATATCATACACTTTTAATTGAGCCTGCTATTGTTTGAGAATTGTTTAATTGAGTTTGCTATTGTATTACCCTTAATATTTAAGAATAGCAATAATCCAAGGAAAAACAGACTCTGAGTTGATGTAATCCAAAATACCTTGCTTTAAGGGAGAGTGCCAATCAGTCTTGTTTTACTCAGCACACTTCTTTGACGATTACACTATGGACAGATAGGGTGTTAGCATCTTTTAAGAAATAATTACCTGGCTATCAAGAATCCAAATGCTTTGGAATCCAAATTCCAAAGTACCTACTGTACTTTGCAATGCAGTGAATGAAGAAGAAAGGGCCATAGCTTTTTAACTCCAGTATGTTTTTAAAGCAGATACCTGAAGTAACATTTTTAGTGGTCTGAATCTGTTGGTTCATGGACTTTTTGCTCCCTCTCCTCTCCTCTCCTCTCCTCTCCTCTCCTCTCCTCTCCTCTCCTCTCCTCTCCTCTCCTCTCCTCTCCTCTCCTCTCCTCTCCTCTCCTCTCCTCTCCTCTCCTCTCCTCTCCTCTCCTCTCCTCTCCTCTCCTCTCCTCTCCTCTCCTCTCCTCTCCTCTCCTCTCCTCTCCTCTCCTCTCCTCTCCTCTCCTCTCCTCTCCTCTCCTCTCCTCTCCTCTCCTCTCCTCTCCTCTCCTCTCCATTTATTTATTTATTTATTTATTTATTTCTGCTTTCTTCTTTCTTCCTGCCTTTGTTCTCTGTTGTATTTTGTTGTGTTTTACTCTATTATTATGTTTTTGCCTTTCTCAAGGTTATCTATCTGGAAGCAAAACAAACATTGGCTAGCTTTCTTCCAAAGGAGATTTTGGTTGAAGTAATAATAACACATTTGTGGTGAGCAGCAAGGGGCCATCTGTTCACTGCTGAAAAAAAAAATACACACAAAGTAAGCATATCAATGAACTGCACTGAAAAGGACAAAGCAAAGCCTCCCAGGGAGCTTCTCTCAAGACTATTAAAGCTTTTGGGTTGCTTCAACCCACACAGCTTTAAATAGACCCTCTGAGGATATCTGGGTTAAAACTGCCCACGGTTTTACTGGGTGACAGCCTACTTTCCCACGTCTTCAGCTACTGGTCTGTAGTCAGGCAGGTACAGACCAACCTTGAGTCACACTGGCAGGGACTCCAGCATACCGAGATGGACCTGGACTTGCACAGGCCCACCAGGCCTATCATATTCACATCCACCATTAAGTCAAGGAGCATGCCACTCAAATGAACCTCTGCATGTCGATTATTTATAAGGCATGCTTGCTTCCAGAGTTAAGTGATGAAACCTAGTAGGTAAAACTCAGCATGAACAGCCACAGGCAGGGATCCTAAAGAAAGAGCTCTTCATTTTGCATTTCATTTCATTTCATTTTGCATTTCTTCCACTTGGCACATGGGAGGTGCGTTTTAATGGAAGAACCTTGAAATTCAGCCCTTTCTCCAGACTTCTGATGTTTCAGCTCTGGCACTGAACGGGTCCAGGAGAAATGTGATGAAGGTAAAGAGAGCCTTGCATGCTCTGTATCTCAGGAAGGCCCATGCTCCAGGGGTCTCCCCATTGGTGTGTACTACAATGACTCTGCCACACTGGCGTAGGACTTGCCATCTCTCATATGTGTCAGCTACAGCAGAAAAGGATGAGATGAGAAGATCTGGCTGAACTCACTGCTGTAAAAGTTATTTCAGAGGCTCCAGTCACTGTAACCCTGCTGCTCAAGCTCTTGAATTATACCCTACAGCCTGCTTATCACTAGGCTGACAGGTGTTTTGAGCCTGAACAAGTAGCATCAGTATGAATTTTGGATGTAAGGTGTGAGTTTTTCAGTTCTAATGACCTTATAAGTTCTTCATCCCCTCACCACATGAAATATATAAGGCAGCAGGGAAAAGTTCAGAGAAGGGCAACAATAAATATTGCAGGCACAGAATGGCTCTGTGTGAAGGATGACTAAGCTAGGCCTTTTTAAGCTGGAAAAGAGATAATGGAGGAAGAGGTGATGGATTTACAAAAACTCTAGAGTGGCACAGAGAGTATTAATGGAGATTGATTTTTTTCACTCTCTTCCAGTATGAGGTGGGAAGCATCAGATGAAACTAATGGAGTAGCAGGGCTCCAAGCAAAACATCTGAGGCAGCTGACCTGCCGATCTCCTTGCCAAAGGATGGTGTGGGTGCTAAAGCATTATGTGGGTTCAAAGACAGGAGCATTGAATGGAAGAATAATCCCCTGAGAGTACTCAATACATGGAAACCACAAGATCTTCAGGAAGTCCCTATCCTGACAATACTTGGAAGCAGAGACAGTCTTAGAGTGAGTTTTCACATATGCATACTCCCTAGGCATCTGCTTTTGGCCTCAATGGGAATGAGTGTATGGGCTAGATGGACCTTCAACTGAAGGTCAATATATATGAAGTTTTATGGATTTTCTTCTGTTCACTATAGTGAAAAGCCTGCATAATTGTAGAAGCTAAGGGTAGGGTTCACCTTACTTAATGTTAACCATCTGAAAGTAATGGCTCTAGTCACTTAGCTCTGCCAGTAATCATTAGCCCAGAGGGCACACAGCCCACCCCAAGACAGGTGAATCACCATCTCCATCTACCTTTTATTACTGATTTCCCAGGGGTCTGGACAACTGCCTAGGGCTAGATGAATCCTTTCCTCATGACCACAGTTAATTGTACTTCAGTGAGACTGATCCCAAGTAAAGCAGGATTTAGTTGTAGGTGTAAGGCCTTTTGGCTGTGAGATTCTCTCTCTTCAAAGGTCAGTGGACTGCAGCAATGAAACCAATCAAATTCTACCTGAGGTTTGAGGAAGCTTTACTTCGGAGTGTGTGACTGCTGACATTTCACCATGTATTTAGAAACTGCATCTGAATCTAATTAAAAGAAAGGTGACTGATAGCTGATAGACACAGAAAGCCTCCAGAAACATTACATGACTATTCCCAGCTGTTGTTCCAGCATGGAGGTACCACCAGTCATCTCATTAAATCACACCACTGAAAAAGTACAGAAATATTTCATATTCTTCAGCCATGAGAAAATAGCCACTGCCAACAAAACCACAACAACAACAACAAAAACAAAAATCTTAAAAGCTGATAGTTTCTTCTTATTATTTCATTCTGTCTTTCAGAAAGCAGTTGTAAACACAGCACAAACTCATTCCCACTCTGTAATCACCAGTCTTTTGTTTCTGTAAATGTATCTACCCTGCTAATTTCATTTGCTCAGCGTTTGAATTACTCAGAAAATTCTTTCATCTGAACTTCTAATATGCAGTGTTACAGATCCTAGCACTGGTGGAGCACCCTGCTCTGCCTGCCTTCTGTAGGTGCTTCTGTGGATGTGTTAAGCATTAGAGCACAGCTTTCCAAAACAAACATTGCTGAATGTTATATATATATATATATATATATATATATATATATAAATTAAAGTGAAATACATGCATTTCTTTTTTAGTATGAGTCTGTATTTTGTTTCTGTGTTTTAAAAGAGATTGTGGTATTCAACATGTAAGGTCAAATTTGTCCCAGAATGTGGATTTCCTGGGGACAAACTTAGTAAAAGCCAAGATAAGCAGAAACAGACCCATTCTATGGTGCTAATAGCCCTAATAAAAGCCAATATCAGACCCCTTCTATTTCCCTTTTCTAAATTTGACTGGATGAATTAAATTAAACATATGACCAGTATCTTAACAATGCAAAGGTTTCTATATAGGATTCCAAATATGAAACTGGCAGGAAATAGATTCCTATGAAATACAGAAGTGAGCAATCTGTTTTTACCACCCTGCCTGAGGAAGAGGCACGAATGTGAAAACTGTACTTTAATTATCTTTGAATTTAAAAAATGTTGGATGCTATTTAACAATTAGATATGGGAAATATTAATAGTCTTTCTGGATATTAATACTACTTGGGCTTACAGTATCATAAACCTGGAGCAATGCCACTCAACATACCTAAATGCCATTGATGCAGATCTGAAGGAAAGGTGGAGTCAGACCTAAGACCGTTTTTAACTTGCTCTCCTTAACATGGCCAGACCATTACCTGACATGTTTTTTCCTGCTGCACAGTGCAGACCCGTGCTTTTCATCTAGAGAATGAGAAGCAACAGTATCCTCAGGTAAAAGGAGTTCTTGTATTTAAACACATCTGAAGGCTATGTGGCGTGGGAGAAACTCACGATTTGAGCCAGTGGGGGTGGCTGAATAGTCTGAATATTTTTGTGGAGCTTTTATAAGAGATGAGCTGACAGCATCCCACCTTACCTACTACTCTGAACATTATTTTGTGCTGTCCTTGAGCAAGCCTGCCTGGGGGAGTTAAGTCTTTTCAGATGACTAAGAGCTAGCAGTATTTAGACACCTACATCCCCTGCACTGCAGTTAAAATTAGGCACAGAATGTGCCTTGGTTTATGTGGGCCTGGTGAGCAGTGATATATGACAGGGAATCAAAGCAGCGGGTGGGAGCAGCACGGCAGCATGGCCTCTGGCTGTGCCATGGTCATACTCTGCCCCATGTGGGAGCCTCTGTTATCCCAAAGCTGGCACTGTCTTTCTAGGATGGATGGGAATTACACCTGGCCCAATAACTTGTGCAAGCTGTCCCATCAACTCTCCGAAAAAGTACTTTTTAGGAGTAATTATGGAAGTCCTCTGCAAATTTGTGGCATGGCACCTTTTAGGAACGTGCACTAAGTGGTGATATAAGCACCCAAACAGGGGTTGGAAAGTGTACCAAGGCAGCTTCCAAGACAGAAAGCTGGTATCAACAAGTATAGGTCAGATACACAAATTCTTCTATCTGCTCTGGCCATGCTGACAGTAAGCCAGCTGCAAACATAACGCAGATGTCTCGCTGAGTCTACTTCAAAAACTCTTTACAATTGCTTAAGTTGGACACAAGCAGGGCACTATGGGTGCCAAGACAGACCCAGAAAGTTTTCTTGGATAACCATTTCTTAGAATGTCATTGCATTTTGATTTCCTCCTTTCAGAAAATGAGAATTGCTAATAATTAGCTGTTTTTGTAGCTGTTACAATCAAGAAGCCAGGCTACATCTGTTGTATGGTTATTATATTTTCAAGCCTAAGGGAAGGCAGAAAAACTGGGGTGGAGGAGTTGGGACATGGGTTTCAACTGGAATAATCTGTTCCGCAGGGTGCTTTAGCTAGAGGGCTATAAAATGTCCAGTGGAAGGAAGGGAAAGCTATTTCTCATGTTTAGCAGCAGTTTCGGATAATGTGCGTTTGCGTTAGGGGCAGGCTGTCTGACAGCCATCCTCGAGGCAGGGGGACAAGGAATGGAGAAGGGCAACATGGGAATGAGCAGCCTTCCCACGGCAAGATCCTGCTAATACTGCTCAGAAACTGTAATCTCAGTTAGCAAAAAGTTTTAGGGTTTGTCACAAGCCTTTTGTGGCAGCGACGTGCATTCAGGCACGCACACTGTGTATGACCTATGAATCAGCACTAAAATGTTTTATGCTTGATGAACGTTGTTTTTCAGACAGATAAAAGACTTCTTAACAATTTCTCTCATCTGTAGTACCACTATATTTTCCATACTGGATACATCTACAGATTTTTTATCTTATTAGAAACAAAGGTGCCATAAGGGTTGTCTACAAAGGACTTATACTTCCGGATTGCAAATCCCAAAGAAATGTCATCAAATATATTTGTTGATATTAGAGCAATCTAAAAATTACAACTGAGCTCAGATTAAGTAAATATATACGCATAAGCTTTTATTGGAGTAAGTAGTGCTGTACATGCATAAAACACTTCCGAGGATTGTGATTTTTCCTAAATGGCATGAGTTGGAAGTTGTTTTTCATTCAACAGCTACAGCTGTGACTCCAGCTGTCCCTCCTAGATGTTAAGTTATTTGTCTCAGGAAGCCTCTTATCCAAAGGACTGACCTTTCAAAAGGTTTTGCAGTCACCTCTATTTTGTGCTTCCTTATGTATGTGCTGATGAGCTGGGGATGGTGGCCAGGTGATAAATTGCTAGCAGGTGATAAATTGCTAGACAACCTGCTCATTAGTTAAACGTCTGGTAAGGAAGATCTTGGTGTGGGCTGTGAGTACTTACCCCTGCAGGATATAATTTAAAAGAGTAAGTCTTAATATAGCTCTATGGATATAGCTCTTGCATGTACCTCGTGCTGCTTCTCTACCACTACTGGAAGTTTTTCTTCTGTAGCTCTTTATGTGGGGGAACTTTGCTGCTTAGGAGTGAACAAATAAATTACAGAGTGTGTATGTGTACCTCTAAGACTGTGCTGTGATAGTCATAGGATGAATAACAACACTAGTTGCTACAAAAGTCTCATTCTTGGGAAAGAAAGGGGATATTCTTTGGTTAATGCTGACTTTCAGTGTGGTTTGAGCTGTAGTTTGAAATGCAGGGCTGTGCAGTTGTGCAGCAGTGTCACCTTCCATTTAAGTAAGGTTCTCCTTGTTGAAGAGGAGAACTAGCTTTAGAAAGCTACCAGCTTTAGAAAGACTACAGGGTGCACTGAGACTGTTCTCTCCTGACTAAGATAAAATATCACATTAGGTTGCTACTTCTGAACTTCAGTAAAGCATCTGTAGATAAGTGTTGCTTTTTCTGGCAGTATCTTGAATTTTGTTTTTGCTTTTTTCTCAACACTGTTAAACACTTCTCAGACTGTGCAAGGCAAGTGGAAGCTACCTCTGTGCCTTTGGTTAGCCAGAATTCTCAGTTGATGCCCATCAGAGCTCAGCTCTCGAAAACTGGCCTCTGTGAGAAACACTTCCAATGAGCTGCACTTTCATGAAATGAGCTGTGCACCAACAGGTTGATTTAATTTCTTCAGTTTAATTCAGCTCTTTTCCTATGTAGTCTTGGGGAAACTGGGGCTCTTCTTCTGTGTAAAATTATTTCTGACAAAATGAAGAGGACTGACAAAAGCTTCTGTCCACTCAGGGCTGGCAATGAGTATGAAATTATCTGTATGTTGGCTAGTACTGGAGTGGGATTGATCTCTTGCTATCATTTTTGGCAACACAAGCTACACATGCAAAAGAGACAATGCTGGAGTCAGGCACAGAATTATGGATCCCCTGTGGCTGTCTCCACACCTATTAAAAGAAAACAAGTGATATTAGTGGTGACGCACCAGCTTTAGGAGCTGTTCCAGGAGTCTGTCCCTAGAGAATCCAAGGGAGATAAGAGCTCAGTATGTGCTGCAGGAAACACAAGTAGAGCTTAATACAAAGTATGCTAAGCCCTGGCAGCCAGTCTGCAAGGATGTTGTGCTCAGATTAATTCTACCAGGAATTAAATACAACAGGTATGTTGGGGTTTCCATAAATCTGCTCTACAGTAGGGGATTAATTTATTCTTCTGTGTTGTCTATGGTACAAGGCTGAGATGAGGTCACTGGCTGCCCTCTTCTGTGGAGGTTCCCCAGTGCGATGAGAGCAGCCTGGAAGAGTTTTTACCATCTGTAGTGGACAATCACAAAACGTTCAGTGACACAGAAAACTATTCAAGTAACTATTCCAATGTTTCTAGATGAGAGTCACCAGCTCACCTGATGAGGGAACTTGCTGACTCCTAAGTAAATGGTTTTGGTGACCTGACTATTGCTAGAAAACTTATTCACTCTGTGAACTTACTGTGGCATTTTGTATCCTAAGTTATTTAAGTGCTATGGGTGGCTATGTCAGAAAGAATCTGGGCCTATATTAGAAGTGTTTTAAGTGGTTAAAGATATATTAATATAAATTGCAAACTTTCCAGGCAGTCCCTGGTGTTATTTAGTAAAGGATCAATGCCTGTTGTAATGTAGAGTCATTACTGCTAATTTTCACTAACAGTAACTATTTGCTAGTGGTGTGCAATGCTCTCTTAAATCCCTTCAAAGGCCTCCTATGTGAGCTGTAGTTTGGAGGGAGGTGTATATTTTTCCCCTTCTCCTTTCATTAGAACAATCGAGAGCACTGACAGGGAGAAGCCAATAAAACAGGCAAGCTTTGGGGTTCATCCAAGGTCATCTTCAGATGAAATCTAGAAGAAGGAACATCAGGTTAACGATGTGCTGTGAACTGTTGCTTTGAGGATGAAAGGAACAAAAAGGGCTTCCAACCTGTTCTGAAGTTTGTCGGCTCCATGATCAAGAGAGGAGCTTTTTCTAAATATCTGGATTACATTGTGAAACCATTCTCTAAACTGGGATACTTGTAGCAGTACAATCTCTCTGTGCTGTAAAGATGGGAATAACAACATGTAGGAGGGATAGGAATGAATTCTCTGTAACAGAGAACGTGGGGTCTTGTTTCAGGTTCTGTTTAAACAAAAACAAAACCAACTACAAACAAAGCCACAACAAAAACAAAAGACAGTCTAAGGTATGTCACCTTGTATCTAGTTCTTAGGTTTTGTATGTGTGTGTGGAAAATGAAGTTTTAAGAATTTCCTGCACTTTTCCCATCCGTAGAGCCTTATTCCACCCCTCTTGCTTGGCTTGCACAGCTGTGTACAACTGGGAAACTGCACTGGTGGAGTTGGTCAGAAGTCTTAAGCACCTCTACTAAAATTTCAGAAAATAGCTTTGTGCCTGAGCTAGTGGGACCTGCGTTACTGAAGTACATAACCACAGGACTGGTAGCCTTATGGATGTATATCCACATAAGCTAAGTCTGTCACTGAGGTCATAAGTAGCCCATGAAAATAAACAGAGCAGCATGCAGTGATTTGGTAGTCTGTACGAGGTGGGATCTCTTCCCCACCTCTCCCCCTTAGTTTTCTCAACATAAAATAAACATGAGTAGTAATCTTTTGGCAGTTTTCACTACCAGTTCTACTGCATGGGTTTCAATTGGCTCAAATTTAAAGTTTTCGTTGATAGCATGTATTTTAATTAGACATCACTATTTTTCTGTAAGTTTGACACTATTAAAAATAGAATATCTGCAGAGAAAAGCCCCACTATGAAGCTTGCTCAAGATATTTTAAAGAAAAGAGTTATGATACTTGATCAAAATATTTCACATGTGGAAAAGTTTAGCTGAAGAAAGAACAGTTCATATCTATAAAGATAGGATACCTATAAAAATAGTTATATAACTCTATCATGTAAACTCCTAACCATGAGTTTAAATAGCAATTTCTAGCTTGTTTACTATTCCCATTATTTCATCTTTGGTTTTACGGGTAAAAAGTCTAGGACATAAGTGCAGTTTGCCTGTGCTATCCTGCTTAATCTGGCCTTTTCATGAGGCTTAATCCGATGCGGTTATCTTTTAGGATGGTACACTTTCTTCTGGTGAGAATAGTTGGTTTCCTTTAAAGTATTTTTATGTTATGGTGTTGTATTTTAGAGAAGTGTCTTGTAAGTGCATGGCTGGGGAGCCATTGCTAGTTTTTCCAGTAAAATATTAGTTTATCAAGGCTAGAATTTGCTAGATAAGCTCTTTTGTAATGTATGCTTATATCATACCTACTGAGCCTTTAAAATGTACTGTTACTTCTAACGTTCATACTATAGTAGTTCCTGTACTTAGGATTTAAATGCTGTAAGATTTGGCTGTTTAGTGGGTTCTGGTATGTAATTCTTAATAACTTCCAAAAGAACTTGATTACAGTTCCAGTTTTATTTCAAAAAGTCTCCATTGACTTCATGTAGAGGTCTATGTGCACAACAGGCCCTGCCCTGTGCATGAATGAGCCACCTTTGCTCCCCAGAGCCCTTTTGGCTTAGGATGCTGAAGTAGAGCAAAGGGTGGGCTTCATGGCCCTACAGCAGGTGGGTAGAGGCAGTTCTGTAGCGGTGTGGAGACAAGGGACTGGCAAGCTGCCGGATGCTGCATGTGAAACCAGGTAGGGCTGCTACTGATGGCAAAGTACCTTGCTATCCCTGATATGGCATCATTAAGAGAAGGATTTCCAAACCTACATGTTCTGTTCAGCACGAGGGCACATTACAATGTAATTAGCCTTACTAAATGGATTTGTTTGTTAGTCATGCTGAAATCCTGCAAGCCATAGCTACTTTCTACAGTTTGAATATTTCATATTTTTCTGGGTTTAGTTTAGCTTGGCTTTTCTTCTCTGCTTCCTAGATAGGTCACTTAAGTAAAAACATATCTATTTGTCTCTAAGGATGTGATTCAAGAAAGCTGAGAGAGAGTGTGCTCCAAAACACCAGATGCAGAAATGATGTCAACACTCAGGTTGACCAATTTCATACTGCTTCTCTGTTTTTCTTGGGTTAGCAGATCATTTTCTGGTACAAATTCTAATTTGTTCAATGGATTCTGTTATTCTCTCAATGTTCATTTGCAGATCCCATCTTAAGAAGTAATGAACATATTCACATATTTGATTCACTGCAAGTCAGTGACTGAAGACTTAAATTTTGAGAAATGGTACTTGCGAAATAATCTAGAACCTTGAAAATTTTCTCCTCAATTTCTTTTTCAAGATCTCCTAAAAGACTGCTAAGAGACTGAGGGCCATGTGTGCTCATTGACCTCACTTTTCAAGAGGTATACCTATGTGCTAGACACCCATGCAGGCTACTGCTAGGGTCTATGATCACACAGAACTGGCTATAACTGCCATAAAAGCGCAATCTGCCAGCCCAGCTCCATTGTGCCTCACATGCTTGTTGACATTGTTCATCTTTGACGGAATCTGTAGTTTGGTCTAACACCTGGCGTCAGTGATCTAGGTTCTACCTCTTACTGCAAAAGGCATGGGGAGAGTAAAATACTAACAGTCTCTCTACACATAGGTACGTAGCGTTATATTGTATTGCTCTGGTGAAGCTCACTTAAAGAACTGGCTGCACATAAGCCATTGCTGAGTGTGAAGACTGCTTTCTGGCAGTAAGATCACAGTCTTCTGGATGACTACTATTTTTTCCTCTGTTTATCCTTGAGTAAGTAGCTCTTAATTCCTCTTCTCTTAATGTATGATTAAGTTTGCTGGGACATCTAATTACTGCTTGGAGCACAGTCAGAATCCTTCTACTGCCTTACTTTGAATCCTACTTCTTTGTCCATGTTATCTCAAAAGTCCACTTGCATTTTGGGGCCTCTGCTAGGCAGGCAACACTGTATGCATCAAATTTCTTCAGCATGCCATCATGTTTATCCCCTTTGCTCAGCCATTAGCAGCAGGATACCATCCATTTCTCTCATCCTGCTGCTATTTTTCCCTTCAGCACTGCCTTTTATATAAATAACATACTTCCTGACCTTTCCCAAAGATGTCCTCAGCCTGCTGTGTTTGTCTCTAGTTAGCTCAAAGCACGCTGAAGCGGTCTGAGCATTAGAGTCTGAGTCCTTTCTTCTGTTGTTTTTTTGATACTCAGTACAATGAAATTATATATAAAGTGGGATATTAACAAGACAGATCTTGGTTCCTTGGCTGTAAAATGATCAGCTTGCTTAGTGCCCTGGATTCACAGTAATGTCACTCAAAGCCGGGGGGCTCAGTTGCTGCCTTTGAGTTCATTTAGACTGTGAAATAAAAATAATCTCCACTGAGGGTGAAAGCAAGTTTGGGTTGTTTTCTGGTTAACTTGGCTGCTTATATTTGACATAAAAATGTAATGGCTGTCACTTAAAATGTCTCCATGATTCTGTGTCCAGAAATTTTGGCTTCTCATGTTACTAATGGAAATGGTGAGGCAGGTCAGATAGGGCATCAGAAGCTGTTTGGGGCTACCCTGTCATCTGTCCAAGTGTTTTGGGGATGGAGGTGCAACACAGCTATAGGCAAAGCAGCTTCTGCTCTGTACAGCCCAATGACATGGGCTTTTTTGGGGATGGTGAGTACTTGCTATGACAAGGAGGCTGACAGGAACACCAGGCTGTCATTCACCTGGCTAAAGACTCAGCCACTCAGCATAAAGGTTTGAGTGTTGCAGGCATAAAAAAATGCTTCCAGCAGGTCCACCTGTGACATGCCTCCTACCATGGTGAACACTGCACCTCTGAGGTCTTCTGTGACACTCAATGTGAAGCTATGGTGATACTGTAACATGTGGTAGATTTTGTATTGCCATTTTTTTTCCATACTTCTACCATTTGTCTTTTCCCCAAAGCAGGGCTTTTATTGCTATGTACCGTAAGAATCATACGTTCTGTATTTAGCTGTGGAAGAGTTGTCATGTGAGGGTTTGGTGAACTGCTGTGTCTTTTCTGGGAGACAGCCCTAGCATGCAAGCCTACAGGCTGGAGATCTGGGAGCATCACCAGTCTACCTGTTGTATTCTATCAGTTCAAGTTGCTTGTGATAGCAACTTGCCAGGCTGTGATACAGGTTTTTATTTTGTGTACTACTGTAGGCTCATACTTTGAAAGGCATTATAACAACTCTGTCCTGTTGTAACACTCCCCCCCCCAAATCTGTTCCTTATTCTTCAGATAACCTCACTGTCATCCGTAGATTACTCTTGGGGTCATTTATTGCTCAGATTAAGTGAGGGTGGCAGAATCTGGCATCATCAGTATCTTTCTCTCTGCAGTATGCACAATGGAAAAGCCAGCGGACATGGCTTGAAGAGATGCACTATTAATCCTGAGCATGTGAAGGAACTGACTTCAGACAGCACTTGTATTTTTGGCAGCAGAGGACAAGCTGTAGGTATGACAGCCATGGATGCAGAGGCTGAGGTTAAGGCTGCAGATTTTTGCGTGGGCAATGCCATCCCATCACAAGTTCCTGGGGGAGCGGCATGGTATTAGTCAGCTGGGCCACAGGTGTTTAAGCCCAAACAGACTCTCAGAGCTCATTAAATAATTTAATTATAAAAGTCTGAAAGAGGCTGTTCCTTTCTTCGCTGACTGATGTGACAGAAGAGCAACATACAAGTGGAAAGGTGTCTTGGGCCAGAATCTAATTTTGTGTCACTGGATATTTGGGGCAATCCAGATGGCTTCAGTGGAAGGTACTCGGGGGTCAGCACAACTGAAATCAAAATCCAAGCCACAAGCCGCCTACCTTTTTTCTTTGCTCTGACTCAGATCTGTTTTGTGTCTCTCCTGCTCTGATGGCACCCATTTTCACATGTGGATAACTTGATGACAGGCCATGGGCAGACCCCTCTGATGTTCCTGGTAGTGCTCTAGGGACATGTCACATGGTGGGACCTGGGAAGTCACCTCCAGGATCTCTGCAACCTTTCTGCAGTGCAAAAGTAACCTCACAAAAGTGCCAGACTGAATGCTATGCTTTACTAATTTTGTGGCTGCATTAATGTGCTAAACATAGACCAATGTGCCCTGAAACTATTCATAACACAGAGACATGAGGCAGCAATGTTCCCTCTGATATAGCAATATAGCCTTCTGCAGACTGCATCTGCATGAGTAAGGAAGTTTACCCCCACCCCTTGTCCTCACTCCCTTTCTGCCCTCACCACCGTGGAGGAGATGCAGGAAAAAAAAACAACAACTCATAACCCTACAGTTCAAGCTGAGAAACTTCCTGCTTATGCTGCTTAGAAGGTGGCTGGTTTTCAGAAGTAATTTTCTAAGACTTTGATCCATTTAGAGACTTAGGACAGTGACTGCTTTTAGCACCCAATATGTGTGTGTGGTAGTTATGAGCATCCTGCTTGCTGATGAGTTGATGCATTGCAAAAAAATAAATAATTAAGTGGAACAACTTCAAGCAGCAAGGCTTCAATAGATCTAAGGAGACATGCACAGAGGAAGATGTCACTGTGGCCCAAGCTCTCGTGACAGTGACAGCAGGAGGAGGTGGGAGGATGCTGTGTTTTTTCTGTCTTAAGTCCAGACTCTGACTAACCCTGTGTGGGTTCTGGTATCCAAGTCTGGACCGTCCTCAGTCCCAGCCGGGTATGTGGCGTATCTTCTTTCCAGCACCATGGGCCGGGGGAGGGAAGAGCACAGTGTGACTGGGATTGGAATTTGGCCCTTAAAACAGCTTTATTAAACTGTGGGAAAGTGATAGGGTTGCCAACGAGACAAGCAAGGAAACTACTGGAAGTTCATCACACTAAACACCTCCTCCATTTCAAAGCAAAATAAAGCCTTTGTGTTGGAAATCCCATTTTCCTGACCAAAACAGAATTGCAGCCTTCACTTTTGTGTCTTTTTCAGGTACTTACACATTAAATGTTAGCATATACATAGGAATTTTTGCCACAATATCTGCAGACATATTTTCATTAATCCATGAATCCATAGGTATATTGAAGTTCAGGGTTGACCCCAGTGTTTCTGTGGTTCTGGGTTTTCCATCTGATGTGGTTTTGAAAAATACTAGTAAATCCTTGCAGAAATCTTTTGTTTCTAACCACAGCTCATGGATAGTCTCCAGACAGAAATGTAAAAGTTTCTCTAAAATTCCTCCTCCTGCTTTCTATTAGAGTTTGGTTGATCCTTCTTTGTTTACCTTGCATTTGAGATATGGTGTTGGGACAAGGCTGTTCTACATATACATAATCAAGTTCTTTCACTGAAGTTTCCTATGGCATCTTTCAACATAGATTAACAGTGGCCACTTCAGGAACAACCCACGTGTGGCAGTTGCGGGTAGCGAACAAGATGTTAAACATCTCCTACAGAGAGAATCACAGGCCTGACTGCAGCCTTGTTAAGTCTCTCTTACTCTCCCATTTTGATTTTGTCCACTTAAATTTCCCTGAAGAGGGAGTATTGGCTTTCCAGAAGAGAAGAAACATTGACTACTTGTTGAGCAACAGCTGAAAGCTATCATTTCTAATCTTGCAATTTTTTAATATTGGATGCTTACACTGGAAGACAACACATTTTTTTCACTATAAACTATTTCCATTTTGCTTTGTAGAGCAAATGAAATGATTAAAGCAGGAGCTATTCCCAGTTTATAACCAATTCTTCAAGACAGTAACAATAATTGACCTCAGGTTAGTCTCTCCATAAATTGTATGTGAAACCATGCAAGTTGCAAACAAGCATAGCCAGATTATCCCCAAAACATATTCTTCAAGAGAGAAAATCATGTTAAGTCTGAGCACGACATGGATGGATACTTGCTTTGGTTCTTTTAGTGTGCTGAGATGAAACTAAGCAATTGTGTCCCATATGTGCAAAGTATAATGTTTTGCTAGTCATTAACAAGAAAAGTATTATGGTTAATTTGAGGCTTTCCTAAAGCCTTTTTTTTTTTTTTGGCAATAACACCGTGGAAGGGAGCAGCTGAAATAATAATAAAACTTTATACTTACAGGGAACTTTCATCTGGGAATATCAAAATAATTTATAAGCTTAGTTAAGTCTATCTTGCTATTTTTCTAGGATACTATTTTCCTATGGCAATTGGTAAGCAAGAAATTTTATCCTGGTTTAGCAGAAGGGTGAAATGGGGCACAGAAAGGGTGAGCAACTCATGCAGGTCTACTGCAGCAGATCACGGGGGGTTAGCCAAGATTCATTCTCAAGAGAAGTGGATTTTGCATTGCCCTACTCATGACATGATTGGGTTACTTCCTAATTTCTTATGTTGAAGGGTTCTGGTGCTGAGAGCCTTTCCACATCAACACCACGTATTCAGGCCCTAAAGATCTGCTTCTAGGTAGCTGCCCACTTCCATCTTCACTTTAGTCATTCTCAAGGGTCACTCAGTAAGGCTACCTCAGCTGCTTGAGCTGCTCTTTCTTGCACATGAGAATTGGGCTCTGCAGCAAGCACTTGCCATCCAGCAGGAAGCCCATCTGGGAGATGGAGCACCCAAGTGACAGACTCCCAAAGAACTGTATCAACTGGGTTGGCAGAGATACTTCTGCTCAAGTCATGAAGCATCATCCTTTTTCCTAATAAGCATCTCAAGGTGCCTGGAGCACAACAACCCTTCAGTTAGAAATGCTGAAGGTCCACTTCATGATGCTAAGTCCACAGACATGAAGAAAGGATGGAATCTGCTGGTCAGTTGAAAACAAGGCTACTTTATGATATTTGTATTTTGTAGCATCCAAAATTCTAGGGAGTCTGTCAGCAACTTTGAAGAGATGCTTGCTTACAGGATATAGGGGGTGTCTCTCATCTGTGAGATCTTCAGGTCTCGTTCTTGAAATGGGCTGACTCCTTGCTATAAACAGCTCATTTCTGTCTGGAACTACAAATATATCTTCTTTAACAAGAAGATATTTTCAAAAGCTATAAATCAAACAACTGTTTCCCTCGTTAAAGGAGGAATTGCACGTCTTTCATGGCATGGGGGTTGCAAAAGCACAAGGATACTCCTTGTACTATCCCCAGGTCTCTGTGAACTGGAGTCTGGACTGGATCTGAAGCAGGATAAGCATTGTGTGCTCTGAAAAAGAAAGGTTTTCTTCTTGCACTGATTTCTGCTGCCCATGTGAAATCTAATTGGCAACAAATTTTACAATAAACTTCCAGGCAGGTGCCAATGTGTGGTCCTATGGATACTCGAGAGAAGATCAAGAACTCTACTAGCTTTCCATATGCTGGGCAGACAGGGTTTAAAGGAATGAATTAAGTGTGGAGGGGAAAAAAGTACCGCTGCACTGTAGCTCATTATCAGTAACACAATGTAATTTTATTTATGTACTGGAAGAGGTTCTGCTAGTATTTTAAAAGGTTTCCTTTTTCTTTCTAGGATAGAACATACAAAGATTTATGGTAGGCAGATCAGAGATTTTTTCATCCTGCATCATTAATTTTGTTTCACTATCTCACCTTAAATAGTGTGCTATTGCTGCAATCTATAGCTGCGATTTTCAGGTAGGAGGTATGGCTTAAAGAGTGCAATCTGTGGCTTCAGGAACTGTAAGGAGCACGGGAATGTCTATGGAGCATCGGCCCTTCTGCAGGACCAATGAACTCATTATTCAGTTACGGAGCACTGAAAGTAAGTGCTTGCCTCTGGACATCTGGGTTTAGGCCCTGTGCCCCAGAAATTTGGGAGTTCTGGAAACAAATACCTTGTGTTTAGCTAGGATGTTGACTCAAAATTCTGACCTCCCCCCTTACTTCATTGCGAAGAAGGCAAATCATGTAACAGAATAGTATATGCTCAGTTACGTCCTGGGTTTTATTTCTATTATTTTTATTTTTACTAGTGATTGTTTCATTAACATAACTAGATGTACAGAGCCCAATGTCATTAACAGGTTTTTAAAAAAAAAAAAAAAAAAAAAAGGAAAATCACAGGCATCAAGCAGATTTGCTGGCAATCTTGACCATGAATCAAATCCAACTTCCAATACACCCCATGCGAACTTATACACAGAAGTCTTAAGCAGTTTGGTTGAAGAGATTCCAGCCCAGGACATTTTAGTAACCTCCACATAACTGATTGCATCTCAGCTCTGCACATGTTTTGATTTGTAACTGCTCAAAGAAACCAACAGCGCATGCATCTCAAATGCCTGGCTGAAGTATTTTGTGAAAATGAATGATCAAAAGCAGGTCAGACATCTCTTTGTCTTGCTTGAACATGTTAAAAATCAGAATAATTCTCAGCATCTGGTCAACTTTAGTAATGTTTTTGTCTTGGGTTCTTGAGTCTCTGTAGAAAAACATAATCTGTGACATGTTTTATGAATACAAGGACATTTTTTTCAGTCACCTGTCTAGACATGTACACGCACAAATAAGTTGCTAGTTATTTCAA
Organism: Anas platyrhynchos; assembly: GCF_047663525.1. Lineage (NCBI taxonomy): Eukaryota > Metazoa > Chordata > Aves > Anseriformes > Anatidae > Anas > Anas platyrhynchos. The sequence continues at coordinate 49,939,641 of NC_092588.1, read as the reverse complement.
GACATGCATAAAACACTGACAAACCAACTCCCTGAAAAAAAGTCCTTTTATTGGTTGCTACCTGCTTGGAGAGCATTAATGAGGTATGAGACCAAGATGTTAAGTTAGTAAAAGGAAAATTCTCACGCAACATGAGTAATGCAGAGCCTCACCCTTCAGTAGCTGAGGCAGGGTTTTGGTCTGATGGTTGTGCTGGGGATGTTTGCAATAAGAGTATCATTATAGTTTGGCTTTTCTTCAGCAGTTGATTGTGACAGTGAAAGACAGAAATGTAGAAATGTAATCTTTGGACCGTTTACCACATTTTATTCTTTTAAAGAGTATTTGGCCAGTTTACTAATAATTTTGCTGTCATAGATAACAGCTTTGCAATCTTCTTGAGTGTAGATGGTCTCTCCATTGTAGAGGGGGAAATGTACCTTCAGTGGTCTCAGGAAGAAGTTAATTAAAAACAGCTGTTTTTAAATGAGAAATGTCACTTTAAATCTGAAAGCTTTCATATGTCTTTGATTCTGTGACCATTAATTGTTTTCCCTTGAAATCTGTTATAATTTATGGGAAATCATTAGTCTGCTGTAGAATGACACGAAACTGGGATTTTGTAATCCTTCTGAGCACTGTTAAAATGATTTCCCACAATTGTTATTTCCTTTAGGACCACAAAGTGTTCTTATTATCATTGTGTCCTATATACATACCAATTGTATATAATAAATTGGCTGGTTGGTAATCAATGCCTTTTATGGGAATTTTTGGAGGGTTTAGCTGTAGTCTCACCTTTCACATGGCTGATATACATAGGTCAAAAATGTGATTGAGGTATATTTCTGTCCAAATGTGTGTATATGCACATACCTGTGGGGATAATTTTTGGTTTTGTGGACACTGAATGTGAGGTAAGACTAATTACTTTCCATGTTTCCTTAGACTCATGTTTTAAAAGTTTATGGTACTTCAAAAGTGGCTGACATTTGGTTTCTGTTTGGGATAAGGTTTTCAGCCAAATTATTTTTTCTCTCTCAGCCCTCAACCTGCTTGCATAATATCTGAGTAATGAAGAAGAGATCACCGAGGGTTTCTCTCTCTAAGACAAGCGAAATTCCAAACGTAAGGTAATTGAAAAGCCTTGCTCTTCATTGTCTTTTCAAAGAGCTGAAGTGATCTGTAGGAGAGGTACTATTGGGATTAATGTTGTGCTCCCTGCAAGGTTCTAGTGTACTGCTAATGTTATTTTTAGGGCATCGTTATTGATATTGGCTAGCATTACTCAGAGTCTTTAATCAAAAGGAAGAAGTGATAAAGACATCTTTATGATACACCCATAAGCGATAAGCATGAGGAATATGGAAAAAGATTAAAGACATAATATCTTGGCCTCAGAGAAAAGGGTCTTTGTCCTGTTAAAAATAAAGTTGGCCAGATGTGCTCATTTAGGCATGGCAACCCTTTTTTTCTCATCAAGCCCACCTCTGGATAGGCTTTTAAAATCTAAACCTTAATTTTGACAATTTTATTTGAGATCGCACAATGCTTTTTGTACTGCTGCACTGAAATGTGCAAGGCACTTACATTTGTGACACTTTTCTGCAAGCAAATAGTCAAAACATGCTGGTAATTAAATATATGCTTAAATTTTCTCACTGAATCAGGCAGGGTATTGAGTGACACATTTTGTACCTTAATAAGCAGTTCCCATGTGTGAACTGCTTCTCAGTTGTATGACAGCAAGGCAGGCTGACTAAAAAACAGCTGTAGGTGCAATTGTGCTAGTGGGAATTGCTTAGCCTACATACCTATTGCTCTGAAAGTGCCTGCAGATAAAAATAAAGGCAGGGAGGAGAGGAAAAGCAAGCTTCTAGTTTTGATGGAGGATAATCCTGAATCTCTCTGAGAGCTGTGGGGTCCAGCAAGGACTGTCCCTCTCCATCCAGAGCTGCCTGCCTTTGCTTCCCAGCTCATGTTAAACATCAAAGCCACCCACTCAAGAGGATGCCATTGATGCATAAGGTCTTCATTCAGCCCATCACTTCTGAAGAAGCTCACCACCTTTAAATTTTCAGCCCATTAAACAGCCTGTCTTCATCTGAACTTGGTCACCATGCCTTCCTTGACCTATGGGGATGAGCAACTGAGGGTGCTGTTATTGGAAGTCAATGATAGACACAATACCAACTGTTCATCTGTCCCTACAGCATGTATCCATGAGAATCGTGTACACTTGCTGCTGTTTGAGGATGGGCTTTGTCAGAAGCAATGGCATCTGCCAGGGTGTCCTGCATTTTAGAAGTTAAAAGTTCATGCAGTTAACTGTGCTCTCCTACTTTTGGGTCAAGCACAGTTTGTGGGAGCATTTTCTCATTAGATTTTTACAGTCCAGAACGGACTGAATGCAGCAGCCTACAGGACTGCAGAGAGGTTGCAGTGGGATTTTAGTGGGAATATTTGCATACAGATGTGTGCTCTGGAATGAACAAGCATTTTCTGTTCATTCTGGCAGTTGACCATGTAGGTTCCTAATTTAAAACAAGGAGGAAGCAGGGGAAAGACATAACTATGTAACTGGACAGAAAAAAGTGTCTGGACATTTCCTAAAATGAGACCATCAGTTATGGATGAGGCACTTATTCCATCACTGTGACTCCATTAAATTGGTAGTCGGTAAACTCCCATCCCTTTCTGCATTTCTTTTCAGCAGATTTTTTTTTTTCCAGCTCTAGAATATGTATTGTTAATGTAAATGTTGTTTCCATGTTTTCTTTATACCACTGATTGCTGATTGTTGCCTTTGAATTCTCTTCAGGGCATGTAAGTCTCTTTCAAATGTCTTTTCCTCGGGGTAGAACTGTTTTCCTGTCTCTCTGGAAACATTACTGACTTTTGCAGGGAGAATATAATGGAAGAAGAAGCTTGGGTTTTATGAGTTCCTAAAAAAAATAACTTGGTTACAGTTAAGTGGAAACACTTTTAATGCTTTCTAATAGTTCTCATCCTGGATGGAAGTTATCACTGTTGACAGAAAACCTCAGGGGGTGGAGAAGATAGTAAGTAGTCTTCCAAAGTGAAGGATAATGTGTGTTTCCAGCCATCTAGAAGTTCAGAAACTGATGATTTATCTTCAAAGCAGAAGATTTATCTTCAAAAAGGAAAAGTTGCATAGCTGAATCACACTTGGACTACCTGTTGAAATCCTATTTTGTTCCTTAGGATTATGCCCCAGGATTTTGGAGAGAAGAGGCAAGGAGATGGTTTTATGAAATCCTCCAGCAGTATTTCACATCCATCATTCCTAAATGATGGTGGAGAATCTGTTGGTGGTCTGGGATACCATGGCCATGCTGATTCCTATGATTTAGCCCTGAAGGAAAGCCAGTGGTGTGCTGCAGATCCCCTCCCACTCCCCAGGCTGTGCCATGGTGCCCCAGCCTTTCCTAGCCCTGGGATGTGCTGGGCAAAATGCATCCTTTGCTGCATGGCAGGTTGCGTGGCCTCTGGCTGTGCTTCTGAGCGATGGTTCACAAGGAGGGGTGAAGACTGGGGGGAAACAAGGCACATGTAGAGCTATTATGCACCTATATCCAGTAACTGGTCTGAATTTTTCACACTGGTGTGTTGTTAGGAACTGGGGTGACTAAAATGAATAATATCTTTAGTGGTCATTAAAGTACAGCAGAAATCTCCTAAGGGACAGATGAAGATCATCTGGCCTCTGCTGCCTAATAACCCTTTTCCTGGAGAGTGTCAAACTGAATTTGTAGTTGTGTCTCTTTGTTTAGACATTAGCTTTCAATTTATTACTTAAGGGACTCAGCCCCAAATTGGAGATAGGTCACTATTTGCCCTTTTTTAATGGTAAACTGTGCTGTGCACACAAACATGTCAGAAACAGCTGAGGGTAAGTTGCTTTCTAGTCCTCCAGCAGCCCATCATTTTATGTTGGTGTCATTTGATTAACATGAGGCATCACTGATCACAGCAATTATACAAAAATGCCACTATTTCTTAAAAACTCAGCAGGTTGTTACTGCTGTGCTATGGATGTGTATGTAGGATGGAGAAATCCCAGCTCTGGAGCCATGTCTCCCAGTGCTTGGAGCAGAAGGGATCTGGCCTCCTAGACAGACAGGCTTCCTTCACAAAAGTCTGGACAGGGTTCCTTAGGGAATCAAGTCAAAATCCAGCTCAGGGTTAGGCACAGGTGAAAAAAACGTGCTCTGGAGAGACAGCAATGTTATTTGCGAGTCCTAGTAGGCTTTCTAAGTACTTGGGATATCAACAGACAATATTATAAACCTATCCAGTAGTTTCTTCCCTTTACAGGATCTGCATTTCATTAATTTTTGTTAAATGTATAATATTCTAAACATCTAATTGATGATATTCTTGGTTTATGATCTATGTAGATTAGCATCCTCCAGTTAGTTCTTTGCATTTTTCTCCATCACTTGGTGAAATGGAGCTGCACATACGTGTTAGGAGAAAGCCATGTAGGAATAAAAGCATCCAAGCATCTAAATGTGCTGCTGTTAGAGCATGCAGAATGGGGATGAAGGACCTAAATAAACCTCCTCACATCCTGTAGGTAACAGACAGCATATATTATCGTACACATTCAGCATTCTCCTGCAGAATTACGGGTTTTCTGGCTGATACGTGATTTCCTGTGTTGTATGAGAGCCTAAAATAGATGATCGAGACAAAGCCATGCTGGCAGAGTTTCATTCAGCGCTAGGGTATTCATTCTGATGCGTAACCATCCCCTAAAAGAGACCTGCACTTATGTAAGTCACAGCCACCATTTTGTTCCACTGTTGTTGTAAATGCAATTTTATTCCTTGAGCATGTGTAAGAGCGATACCATTCCACAGTCTGAAAGATTTTAGGGTTGGGGTTTTCTTCAACCTTCTTGTATTTACTTGTTTGTTTCTTCATAACATTGTGTTTCTGCTTGGAAATATGTTTGGCTACACAGGAAGAGTATCCATTGCAATTTATTCTTCCTGACCTTTTGTGAATCTAAAATAAACTGCTTCTTGGAAAGAAACCAGAGGCTCTCCTCTCTGTTCCCTTCAAACAAATCTGACCTTAAATTGTTTCTATTGGAGACAGCAGGAGCTGCTCTTGAAGTCGATGAAACGGAAGCAGGATGGAGTAAAACTTTCCACCACTGATTTTTTTATTAATTTATTTTTCCCCCCAGAATCTTTTCAAAGAGTATCTGACTATTGGATTTCTTCAGACCTCTCTTTTCTTACTGCTGCTGATCCCAACTGGCTACTTTGACTGTTACACCCTATCCATTTGTTGCTTTAACTGAGTATGGAGTTCCCCCCACCCTCAATGTATGTTTTTTTCACTAGGCTGGAGCCCTGACATAGTTGATGTTGTTCTCTCTATTGCATAGCCAGAAAGGATGAGAAGTTGTTCAGAGATCACGCTTGTCCTGATGATCACAGTAAAGCATGTCCCAAGCATTCTCTGCTTGGGACATGCTTCACTGTGCTTCTCAGGTGGGTTGCTAGAACATGGAGGTTGAGGTGGAGTCTGTGCAGGCTCAGCTCCAGCTTTTTCTGGGGAGTTTACTTTGTTTAGGAGAGAAAGTCAGCTGACTTACTTAGATAACTTCTTGCTTTTGCAGACTGGAGGTGTGTGTTAGGTAGAAGGAGACAAACTCTGTTGGGCAATGACCATAATGTTCTCAGTCTTAACTATGTGCATCTGTGTTATGCAAGAGGCTTTGGATTGAGTGAAATACTCAAATCGCTTTCTAAAATTAGTAAGCAATGAACCATCCTGAGCATTGTTGGAAAAAAACAATGCAATTGGAAGAGATCAGGAAAGGTTCCTTTTTGACAATTATTTTTAACAATGTGATACATTTTAGCTGAAAGTTGGGGAATAGCTAGGGGCAAATGGAGAAACATCCCTCCCTTTGGTTAACCTTGCTTGGGAAGTGTGAATCACTGAACTAAATAAAGTTTGTGAAAGATGCTTTGAAAATACTGTGCTACGCCCTATAATTCAGTCAAGAATGAAGAAGGAGGGAAAAGAAAACATCAAAAGTCCCTGCTAATTTTTATATTGTTTCCTGGCACATTTCTGTTGTTTTTTTTTTGTTTTTTTTTTTTTTTTCCATTATCAAAAATAATATTTTTTCTGTTTTGTTTTGCCTTTTGTTTTTGTCTTTTTATCTATTTTGTGAGACTGGTAATATAACATTAACATTGTCTACAAACAACAGTGAAGAAAAATGCCAAGAGAGTCCTGTTAGGATTGGAGGACAACAAAAATGGTGTATTTTATTTTTTATTTTTTTACATTTTTATTAGGGCCCCATGATGTGCACACGAAAAATTAATTTCAGAACATGAACTGCTCTTCAGATGGTGCCATTTAAATCTGGAGGATGTTAACATTCCTGCTGCATGACAAAGGTCCGCCACCCCCTGTGTTGATACTCATCCTGCTCAGAGGCAATAACATCTAAGGATGAACAGAGTCTGTGGCACTAAATCCTGCTCGAAGGCTACTTTCATGGATTTATCTTGGGATTTTCTAGCATTCCATGTCAGGGGCAGTTTGTCCTACAGGGCTAGGCTGCATGGCTTTCACTCTTTGCAGGGCTCCAGCCATTTCATTAATGTTTGGATGTATGGGGCAGGAAAATGCATGCCCCTAAGGTATAAAAATGAAAGTTTCAGTGCTGTTTAACAACCACCTTTGTAGCCAGTTGGGTGAAAAATCACAAACAATTTGTATGGATAAACCCACCTCCAGGTTCCACTTGTGCTGGTGTGCATGGGGCACTGGGTGCTGGTGGTGGCACATGGTGATGGGGTGGCAGCAGGCCACTGTGGGGTACTTGTGTAGCACCCCAAGCCTGCTGGTGGCTGAGCACTGTGTTCATGGGGTGTGAAACCCACCCCTCAGTCTGCATGGTGTTAGAGCTTGTTCAATGGGATTTTAACAGGGAAAGTGTACGTGATTTGCTTAACAATACCCCTCAGTAAATGGAAGTTAGGCTGGAGGGGCTGGGACCCGGGGTGTTGCAGCCCTCTCAGAGAGGTACAGGAGAGCAGACAAGGCCACAAAACCAGCTTATCATCTGCGTTTCCCTTTCTGGTTTGTTGTTTAACCCCTTGCTCCTCCTTGTAAAAACAAACACACACAGCCTGACTCCCAGGTGCTCTTGCTGGTTAAATGCTCCCTGCAGCAGACATTATCTTGGGGGGCCAAGGCTGTACGCAAGCAGGGAAGGAAGGAGAGGGTTTTTTCTCCCCAGACTGCTGAGCTCTTTGGCGCTGTTTAGCCGGGGGGCTGGAGTCACACACATGTGGCTCAGGCACTCCCCACAGAGCAGTACTGACCTTTGCAGCTGTAGCTCCACTGTCCCCAATCCTAGTGCTCTCCCATATGGTTCCTGCTATTCCTGCAAACCCATGCTGGATTCTTAATAGCAAGTGGGGAGTTTCAATGAAGCCAAGGTCACTCTCCCCTAAAGTCATCTTTTTAATCTGCAAGCAGACCAAGCTAAGGGCAGTGTTTGTGCTGGTGTGGGGGGTGGGCAATGACAGTGTCCTACCACTCCTCATCAGGCACTGAGCACAAGCACGCAGCCTAAACTCAAGGTTTGCTTTGTGTTAGGGTCAGTCTCTGGATCACATTTATAAATATGTTGCTCAGTGGACGGGATTTTCTTTACATGACTTTTATGCCAAAACTCTTAGATACTTTATTTTTCTGTGTATATCTGCATGTACATGCCCTTTGTGCACACCTGAAGCTGCCTGCCGTGCCCAGTCCTGAGTTGCCCTGTCCCTCTGCAGAGCATGAGCAAGCGCCCAGCACGAGCACAGAAATTTCTATATATCTTTAAGGTCAGGGAAAGCTGAAAACAAATGATTTCTGACAACTCCTTGGCTTGCAGATACGTCAGTAGCACCAAGGCTCTGTGGCCAGCTACGTGCTACTGAAACAACCCCCTTGTCTGGCTGCCTTTTGCTTTAGGGCTCTGGCTTCAGTGTGATGCCTCTGAGTGAGGCTCCTCTGCTGCAAGAGCTGCCTGGGAAACCACAGCACAGCAGGGCTCAGCTCTTGATCTTGGGACAAAAGACTTCATGCTGGCTCTTCCATGCAAAGATGGAGTGCCCTACAGAAGAACTGAGGATTCTGTCCTCCCCCCATCCCTCCCCCTCCCCCTTTTTTTCATCTTCTCCTAAGAAAGAAATGTGGGTACAGTTTGAGGGGAAATGATGTTTGATCTTGTACAAAGCCTAGTGACAAATGACAGCTGGAGGAACATGACAAGGCATGTAAACTTGAGCTAAATGAAACCAATGTGCCAGCTGACTGTTTATTCAGACCTGCCATTGTCAACAGGGACCCCTTTACAAGGCAGGTATTGTTTGCAGTAACAACTGCACCACGAATGCAAATGTAGCTGCAAGTTCTGTGACTTTGTCTCCTTAGAAATAAAATTCAAAAAATCCTTGACCCATCCTTACACGCAACACAGGTAGCATCTAAATACCTACTGACAAGTTTGCATTTTTCAACTTTTAATAATCAAGTGCTCTTTTAATTGCATTGTTCACTTTGGTACTGTTGAAGCCATGTTACTGGCCCAAGCGTATATATCTGGACACCTTAAAGACTGTCACCATGTTTTTCAATATCGCCAGCAAAGCGGAGTGAAGAAACTAGAAAATAGTGGTGTCTGTGTTTCCTTTTTGTAGAACAAAAGGGACAACAACCTTTTGGTTGGAATTAGATGATCTTTAAGTTCTCTTCCAATCCAAACAATTCTATCGTTCCAATTTGGAGCAGGCTGTCACCCTTACTCTTCTGGCTTCCCAGCAAAATACCTCTCAGCTAAGCAAACTATAGCGAGACTTCATTTTGAATGAAATTTGCAGATTTGTAACCATTTACACAAAATACATACAGACTATTAAACAGCATAGATGAAACACAAAATCTTGCATTGAGGCTGTCTTGGGCAATGATGCATAGATTCTGTAAAAGTATGAGAGAAATATTCAAGAAGTTTTACTGATCTTTGAATGCATAGCATGTGCATATATATATATGTGTAGCATACATAAATATTTAATTAAAAAAGGAACATCCTATTGCAACAGATCTATGTTGACCTCATGGTCCCATATGAGTACTGGTGAACTAGGTAACAGTTGACAGAGAGCTCAGTGGAATTTGAATCGGGACTAAGTTTTTAATACAGGTAACACACTTCATCTATGTTAGCCAATTTAAAATAGCATCCAGGCTTTGGTTATGGAATCTCCTAAAGTTTATCAGGGAATAATGTGTGTGTTTCCAGTGATGCACACTGGAAATCTGCAATCAGTATGTTTATGATTCCACTCTGGCCTAAGACAGCTGCTTAATTTTGCCATCGCTCTATTCTTTTTTTCCCTGCTTAAAACAAACAAACAAAAAAACAGCAATAAAAACCCATATCGTACTGGTACCTCCCTTGAAAATGATACCATGAAATTTAATTGTCTATACAATCCTTAGCGATCTTTTGGAAAGAAGACTTTTCCGAGATTTCTGTGCAAGGAAGAATGTATTCGCTTTAGTAATGAACATTGCCACGTGCAGGATTTTGGCTTGGGAGAGAGTTCTGCCATAAACATTATCTCTTCTTCCCTGTATTGCTGGGTCTACAGAGATCACTGCTGTGCAAGGGTGCTGGTAAAGTTTCCTGCCCAGTCAGGGTGGAGCTGATTTAGGTCTAGGCCTGGACGTAGTTGGGGTGCACTGTTCACCCGTTAGATCCCTCCCTGGTGTTACTTAATTCCCAATGCTGAAGCAGAAGCTGTGGGAAAGCAGTCCTGCAGTCTGCTCTTTGAGATAAAGTTTTAATCTCTCCTGTTTTCCTTGGCACTCCCATTGGCTGGGCACATAGGAAATATGTCTGAGACATTTCTGCACATGGCACATTTGTGCAACCTTGGGAGGACCCTGCTTACTATGCTCTGCTCTTTGCTTCACCAGAAACAGTGCAGAATTTGTGAACCTCTTGGGAGCTTACTTGCTGTTATTCAGAAACAAATCTGCTGCTGGCCTTAAGGTCCTCTTTATACCAAAGCTTGAGGCTTGGCCGTTGAAGTTTTTGTGAAGTAATCTAAGAGGTAAAATGTAAGAAGCTGCTCCTGGAAATAAATGGAAATGGAAAGAAATGATATATTTGAGTAGACTGGGGACAGAATGTGCAAAGCAATTTAAACCAGAGCAACCGTGAGATGGTGGAAGATTTGCTCTCAGGTGTTTCCATTTTTCTTTACCAACTTAACACATGAACAAATCGCTGACATTCAGTCCAAGAAATATGTGCCCAGACCTCTGCACATAGTGACAAACTCTCTCAGGTGCTGTCTACACCCAAATTCAGACTCCACCAGCTGCATCTGTGCTTGCTAGCAAAGCATTAGACAAAGTTCCCTGGCCTGCGTAGGCAGCAATTAATTGGTTTGTACATGTTTATACTGGACAGAAACTAAGCCCTTGTTAATAAGAACCATACACGAAAATGGTTTTGGCAAAAAGTCTGGACTTGAAGAATACAGGCTGGAAAACCTGTACCTGAAGTCACCTAAACAAAGCATCTTGTTTCCTTTTGCTTTTGTTAGGTGGTACCTTCGAATTTTTACGATGAACCTGCGAGCAGCATACATGTATCAGAATCAATCCCTGCCCTGATGCAGGCTGTGCTATTGGGGTGAGTGCATTTCCCCTGTGTGCAGCCCCAGGGACTCTCTGCCTTCACATTGCTCAGCTATGGAGTGAGAAGCAAACCTCGTGAAGATATGCTTTAAGCACAGCCCCTTCTTCCCTTTATTACTCTGCAGTACTTCAGCAGTTTTGCCAATCTGGAAGGGTAGGATATTGCAAGGTGTCTTCAGTAATGAAGCACATCCCTACTGAGAGCCCAGCTTTAGGAAGAACCTTTAAAATTCCTAGACTAAAACCATGAAGTGCTTTTCTAAAGGTGCTTTTGCTTAAAGGTTAGTTCTGCAGTTGTTGTCATCCAGGAGCAAAATGATGTCATCAGTGTACATCAAGTCACTTGTCTCTAGAAGGGTTAAAGCAAAGAAAACTGTGAGTCATTAGAAAGTAATTCCCTTATTTGAAGCACACACGAAGCAAGAGTCCGGATGGCAAAGGAACAAAGCCTCATTCTTTCATGTGCGTTTGCTGAATGCTTTAGTGTCTTAGATAAAGAACAAGTATCTACTAGTGGATTAACATTATGAAAAAGTCAGGATTAAAAAAAAATATCTCAGTGAGGCTGCGTAATCGAAGTTCTACATCAGTTCAAAAGCTTAGGCCAGTAAGCTCCTGGCCACCAACTAATTCATGTATTTTGTGACAAGAGGGCAGAATGCTAATCATCAGGGCAGCATATGGAGGGGGAGAAAGAGAGGGCTGCATGGGTATTCGGTGACAACCGTCCCGACTTCAGAGGCAGTACAGAAGGCTATTAATGTATTCCCTTGCTCTGGCTGAGAGTGCTGACCTCACTTCTAATCCTGCCCCTCCGGGGTACTTAATTTCCAGCATTGCTCAACCCAGTCAGTCCTGTTTAACAATTTCTTTTCTGAGTTAGTCTCTTTGAAGAGGCCCTATTTTCTGTTCAGTGACATGAAAGAGATACTGATGTTGATTATCAAAGGCATGTGCTCCAAACCACCAAGCATCTAATGCCCAAGGGAGGTAATATTATCTCTGCCTTCAGCGTTTACATCCTCCCGCCAAGAAAGATGTGGTGGTTAACTAGCACATCTTTTTTCCTTCCTACTAATTTTACATGAGCTATTAATCAGAGGGGAAAATTAACTAATTCTTCAGCTTGTAGGTCACGCTAGGGCAGCTCTCATCTAGATTAAAAGGACCGTGGACCGGTGCAAAGTCAGCTGTGCTGTACTCTGCAGCCAGGCAGGTTTATGTGTGCTCTTTTCACCCTACTGTACCACAGAAGTCTCACTGTGCTCTCTCAGTGCCCATGACCCATCCTGCCCTGCCCAGAGACCACATATGTTAGCACAACAGCTGGAGGCATGGGTGCCACCACCTGGAAGGAGTCCATGCCACAGGGCAAAGATCAATTGACATCTGCCTGCTCACCCTGGAGGACAGAAGGTCTCGTGAAGGAGGAGCGAGCTCCTGAGCATTCACCATTTGATGATGAGGCCTGTGGCCTGTCTGCAGAGCAAGCCTCATTGCCTGAGCTTTTAACCCAGAAACCCTCAAAATGACACTGTGGATAGATGGTGTTGAGAGGTGAAAAGGGGGAAGCTGTTCCTCTTTTAAATTAGAATGTTGCTCAGGGTTCCCTTCTACAGGGTTTCCTCAGTCACTGGCTGAGGAAATTAATCTGATTCAGGGCTGCAAAGAGCTTTTTGGCTCAGCTTAATTGCATAAAGTAGTGACAGTTGGCACCTTGCTGAAACTCTTTTCCTGATGCCGGGATGTTTGTGCACGTGCAACAGTTTGTCCTTTCAAGACAGTGAATCAAGCATTGTCCTGCCATATCAGCTTTACCACAAAACAACAGCTGTACTGGACACCCCCAGTAAATAGTGTACTTTCTACTGTAGAAGCAATTATCTAAACTCAGTGGCTAGAGTAGTCTTCTCTAACTTGATGTCAATTAAGATTACAGAAAAAAAAAAAAAAGTTTCTTTTTGAGATGGGAATTGAATCTAAATCTACTATACTGTGTGCCTCTCTGTAGGAGATTTTTTTTTTTCTCAGTCTTAATGTACACTCTGACTTCCAAGATGACACAAATAAACAAAACCAGTATGCTGAACTGCTTAGCTGGATCAGCATTTTTCTTCTTTTGCCTATTTCAAGATATCAAAAAATATCGCATTCAAAGAAGTTTGTTTAAAAGATCCTTACAAGTGTGTACACAAATCTATACAGTTAATTTTATTGAATTAAATAATTCAAGATACCTGTGTGTGTTAATAATGAATGCAATGTTATGTTTAGATAGGCTCATGAATCTTTGCTATAGTATTTTGGCTAATGGGCTTTAAGTTGGCAGAAATGGGTCATATAGGCAGCTAGATAGATTTAGCACTATTTAGTCTAGGTACACTTTTTGAGCTGAATCCAAAGCTCAGTTAAAGAGAATCTAATATCTTTTAGGTGAAATATGGCCATGTGAGTTCTTATAACATTTTACAAATAGATTGTGTCAGGACACTGATTAAACACTTAGAAAGGTGTCACAATGTGTCTGAGAATAGAATGAACTCGAACTTTTCTACTAACACTACTGGTAGATGCATTATATGCAACTGTTGTAATTTTTGTTGTTGTTGTTATTGTTTTGTTTGTTTCTTTGTTTTTGATAAAGATGCAAATCTACATGCAATGTCTTCTGTAATTATTGCGGCTGGGCAGGCACAAAGGACTTCTGGCAGTATGGCTATCTGATCTGCATGTATTCTTGCTGCAATGTCAAACCTTTCTGCTGATTGATTGTGGACCTGCCCTTGCTTTACTCAGACCTCAGATGTTCATTCCTTCTCTGTAAGAATTGACCCAAAATATTCTTTGATAAAAAATTATTTTGACTGAAATATCAACACTTAGGTCAAGACATTCAAGCTTTTACTATTTACATTTTTTGTTCATTATTTAGAGTGCAAAATATAAATAAAATCAAGCAAGAGTACTAAAGGAGGTTTTTCAGCTCCATACTGCTACCAGATAATGAGTAATCCCTTCATAACTAAACTTGCCAAGGACTCTCTGATAGGAAACACACACAAAAAAAAAACACACAACAACATGTTAGAAGGAAATGTTCATGATGTGGCTTCATAAAGTGTTTGGAATTGGTCTTCCAGACAAGATTCATCAGTATTTGCCTCAGTGTTGATTATTCCTAAAGTGAAAGAGCATCACAATGTTTTCAGAGAGTTCACTTCTGATGGAGACTGATGTTACTCAATTGTGTGTTTATGTATATTAATATATTTTACAATGCCAACACTTAGCCCTGGAATAAAGGACAATGGCAGAGGTGTATGCAAGTGTGTATAAAACTGTTCTGATGAGATCTACACTGCGTGGATAAAAAGAAACAAAAAACAAAGAAAAGAAAACCTTTCCTAAAGGAAAAAAAAAAAAGTATAAATGCTGTTTTATCTTGATTTGGAAACCAAGTGTCCTGGCTCATCACCAGCATCAGACTTCTGTTATTTTGTGCAACCCCTGGAAAGTCCTACCTTGGACCAAGGCCACTGGGAAATAACTAGAGGCTGCCACTGATCCAGAAAACAGGGGGAATTGACATACGGCAGGACTGGAGCTACCCAGACTAAATGAACCTCTGTTCCTCAGTCGTGACTTGGAGGGAGACATGGAAAGAGCTATCAAATAGTACAATCCCATGCTGAAAGTAGGGAAGGCCTATGAAGACAAATCCACAGAGGTCTGAACTTAACGTTAAATGCCATTATAACAATGGGTGATGTGTTTTCCAAACAATCCCTTTTTGCACTAGGAAAGTAGGTCTTTGTTGTAGGATGCTCTTAGAGTTCAAATAGTCCATGTTCCAAGAAAAAGCAGGTACCTTTACCTCATTTTCATGTGACATATTACAAATATCTAGATGTTTTCTGATCCAGATAACTTCACTTGAGCCCTATAGGTGTATGTAAAATATAAATATTTCATTTAAAAATATATAAAAATTATAAATGCTTTAGCAATTTATCTTGCTTTGTGCTTTTCAGACCAGCTGTGAACTAATTAAAGTGTTAATCTATATAGCTCTTATGCTGATAATAGCAGAGTTATAACAGAAAGACTATGTTTGCAGCAATATTGTTATTAACATGTACATGTATTCACTCCTCATGAGACAGAAAATGAAGAATTTTTCCAACAGGCAAGCTGTGCAGCCCTGGATAGCTGTATGCTCTTATCTTACATAATCTGCTGCATAAAGCTTGTTTTGAAAATTAAGAATTTTCTGGGATAAAGTGCTGATTTCAAGGCCAGTAGCTTTGTAAGAGTGGAACTCACTAGCACACCAGCATTTCCATTTCAATGATACGCACACAATTTTGTTGAGATCTTGTGCTTTTTGGGGACAGTTTTTCTGGAATTTATTAATTTGGTGTCTTCAGGCAAAATACTCAATTCCTGATCTCAGTACCACTGGAATACGTGGATCTTTGATTAGATCTCTCACACATAATTTGGTGTATGTTGGCCTACTGTGAGCAGGCTACATGATAATCATGTGAATGTTATGCAGACCATGCCTAAGTGAAGACTGTGAGTAAAACAGATTTTCTAATGTTTGGTGGTATCTACCTCTGTTAGATCGATATGGTCAAAATATCCCCCATATCCTCCACTTATTTGTAATTTGACTTGTAGGCAGTATATAGATTTTTCCACTGATGCAATTTCCACCACTGAGTGCATCCAGTTGTCTGAGTTAGGCCCATTTTTGATCACTTGATTGTCTATGAATCAGCTGATTAACCACCACAGTCAACGCCACCCATTTTACCAATGGGCTGGGTATCTGCAAGCAATTACGGAGGACATTCAGGCAGAGTATGCTCTTCCCTAGAATGAACTCATGTTCTGTGGAAGTTCCACATCATTTTTTTCTTTCCTTGTACCCTTGTTGTATAATTCTTGAGTCCAAAGGATGTCTGAACTATAAGCTGTAATCACCTTTTTCATTACAGCTCTGCCAGTGACCAGCACCCTGGGAAGTGTCTTGTGGAGTTCATGGGAATGTAATGTAGATGTTTAAAAAAGTCACAGTATTTTATCCTGATTGTCTTGGTTCTCTGGCTGTGAAATTTTGCTGTTGGTCTGCTCAGTGCTCTTAGACAATGCTTGATTCTTTAACGTGCTGGAAGGAACAGTAACTGAGTTTATTTTTTAGTATCTTGGGTTGTTATAACAATTTCTGGGGCCAAGTTCAGCCTCAGAGAACATACATCCCCTGTGCCCTCATGTGGCTAAATTCACAAATAGTTAAGGACATCTGTGCTACTTAATCTGAATAGATTTTTTGACCTTATAATGAGGAAGGCAGTTTCCTCTTCTTTACTCCCTCCTGAAGCCAGATTTTTTTTCCTGGATTTGTTCATATGACAGTAATATTCCATCATCATAAATTTCACTTACAGTGCTGTGCTTTTTCATGCCAAGCCTCCCTGCAGATCTTTTTGCCAGCTTCTGTTATATGATTTATTTTATCAAATAAACTTAGGAAAGTGGTTTGAAGGATCCATACCAAAAATCATGATTTTTCTGAGCCCACTTTCCCTGTGCTTAAATTGCTGGGGTGAGATATGAAAAAAAAAAATAAATAAAAAAAAATAAAATCATTATATAATTTATTGAAAACTGGAACAGATTTGGATAGTCCATCTCCTTCCATTACGCTGCTCGTCCAAGCTCGGCAACCATCAGAGAAATGCTGGTGGTCTTGAAGATGAACCAATATGTTTTTCCAGTTGACAGCTTTTGATTTGAGACACAATTGGCTCTATAACTCTTTTTCTGGGCAGAATTTTTGCATGCAAAGCAACAAATACAACCTGTGGTCAGAGAGTAATGTAACCATTCTCAGTCAGCTACTTCATCCTTATGCTATCATCTTTCAACACTTCTGTGCAGTACAAAATGACACTTGGATAGTTTCAAACAGATTTGTTATTGTCATTCGAATTATGACACAGCTGAAGGCTTTGATCAGCACAGTAGGCAAAAAGGCTGCTGGCAGTATGGAGAAACCAATTAAATCCAAAAATGCTCCTAAAATTAAAAGCTGTAAATCCAAAATTAATCCTCTAAGCCCCCTGATCCCGTACATAATTCTCAGTTATGATCACAACACTTGAAGAAATAGTATAGCATATTAATACAGGAACCAGGAATACAATCACTTTCCATTTCTAAGTCATCTTACACCTTGCAATCATATTCCCACCCATTGAGATGCAGAATGGAAGAATAAAATGAACAGCAATACACTACCACCTCTGATGTGTTTGCTTATTAGAACAAGACTGGCTGGGCTGCAGACCACCACTTTGGCACAATTATTAATGTGATCTTAAGCTCACACCTCTTATTTTGCCACTGATCCAGTGAAATCTAATTCAAGAGTGTCTGAGTAAAATCAGAGTGCAAAGCTCCTCTGGACTCCTACACTAAACGTGGGAAGTGCCTATAAGAAAGTGAAGATCTAGATCAGTGTGGTCTGTGAAAATTGGTGTGGTCCATAATCTTTCACAAATGTGACCCTGAGCAGAGAATGGAAGAGCAGGAGGAACAGCTCATTCCTGGTAAACTCCACATGTTAGACATCTCCTGGTATACCCATGTGTGCTAAACCACCATCAGACTCCTCGAAGAAAGTAATGTCATCTTGCAATTGTATCCATATCCCAAACCAGCATCTGTCCCCAGTAATAAAAACATTTGCCCACCGTGAGCTACAGGCTGGCTTTTCCTGCTGGGTGTTGAATTAAGCAAAGCCATACTGCCATGGGATCAGAGCCAATGAGTTTCTGCTACAAGTAGCCTGCTGTTTCTCCAGGGTGGGCAGGAATGAACCCTAGCCCCAGGGGAAGAAAGGCAGTGGGGCTGTTCTTAAGGTAGGTCTTGCACAACTGCAGGAGGAAGAAGAGCAGCTTCTGTGTAATCAGCCAAGAGAGAGGATCTCCCAGAAGCAGCCAGGCTATTGGCCAAGAATTTTTTTTCCTGGTGTTTTATTCTGCCTGCGACCACATCTGAGTTGTCGTTTCAAAGCAAAGTCATTCAGTCCTTCTTCTGGGAGAGAGCTTACCCCTGCGGCGTCCTTCTGTACTGCCTGCTTGCCGCTGAAGCCCTCCCTTCACAGTCATGCCAAAGCCTTGCTGGTGGCCACATGCACGCTATTGCCTGCAGTTATTGTAAGAATCAGTTGCTTGCTTGGGGCTGAAACAACAAAGTTCAACCTACAAATTCAGGTAGCTCCTCCTCAGTCCCCAAATCCTTGTGGAGGAAATTGCGAGAGAAGTTTGGCCTGTGTGTGATGTGTGCCCGTGATGTGTGCTCCCGTTTGCTAGCACAGCAAGTGCCCTGACAAGGTTTTGAAACAAACACTTCAGGGGCAGAGACTAGGGAGGCATTCATACTTAACGCTGCTCCTGCACTTTTTCAGTCAAGGCAGATGTCAAGTCTGGACAACAGAGCAGTAGAGAGCATTGGCTCTTCCAAGCATTTTTACATGTTTATGTGGTTCTTAGGGAGAAGAGGGCTCTTCTCCTTACTTGACCTGTTGTGCCCCACTGCATTTCCGTTGACTGCTGATGAGCACAAGGAGCTGCTCTTGTAAGCAGGCAAGTGTTCAGCCAGGCAGCCTTGCTGCTTGCAGTCCACCTCAGGGCTTGAAAGTTTCCACAGGTGTCTTCACATCATCCCCAGTGCTCATCCTCTTGTCTGAGAGGACTAGAAGCCTGTGAGCGGCTGAAGGGCAGGGAAGCAACGAGGAGAAATAGGAGGGGAATAACAGATGGACTTTGAGATATGAAAAAGGGAAGGTGGAAGTGAAAAATGATCCATCTGCAGGTTTCCCAGGCACTTTACCTGTCTCTGTGATTGCAGACTGTCCTACCAGGTACTCAGATACTGAGTACTGCTGTGTCACTTAGACTTCTGAGCAAGGCAGAGGAAACTAGTGAGGCTGAGGATACAGCTGTAGTCGTTAGCTCCACTTTGATAGGGGAGGTTAACATGCAGATGTTATTCACTGTCCTTTGCATTTCTTGATCTGTAGAGAGCTTTCTCTCAGGTAAATAGCATTGACTGCACCTAAGGTATGGAAAAGCACCATAAGTGGGTCCTATGGGGTGAGAGGTGGGTGAAAAGAGAGCTTGAAAATGATGTAGGAAAGGAGAACAGAAGCCCATTGTGAAAAGATGGGTACTGTACTGGCTGTACTTTGAGGAGAGTTTCATGATATTTACTGATTACAGTCTTACCCCTCAGCCCTCTTCCCATTTCATAGCAAAGTCCCGTATGTGCTCCTACTCTGAGTTCAGCAAGCTCAATGAGTGAATGAACAGTTTATATGCAGCATGGAATGCTAAAAACAAACTTTCATAAATGGATTCTACTCTATAATTGTCCAATTAAGAAATTGCAGCAGCTTTACAAATCAAGTGATACTAGGCTCGGGCAAGCCAAGCAATCGAAGGTACAGCCAAGCCATAGTGAAACAAACCAAAAAAATAGGAGATCAGCCAGCAAGGTTGACTAAATGCATAGAGTATGAAAAAGAAAATACATAATAGATATATGAGGTCATTGTGGCCGCCAAGAAATGGTGCCAAAATATCCTTGCTGGCTTGACTTCCCTTGGCTCAGACCTAAATGTGGATGCTGAGCTGAGCCCAGACTAGGCATTCAGTATGAGCCTGGCCTCCTCCTTCAGTGGCTCAACAGCTCATCACTGAGCTGTTTTTGTTACGGAGACTGCTTGTCCATAAAGAAAAAAAGCTGAAAGGTCTGATCTGATCTCCCCTCATTGCCCCTGCAATGAAGCCACCTTTCAAGGTTTCATCGGGATCACATTCTGATCACTATAACTGATGTAACAGCAGTTCTGATTTTTCAGCTGTGATCTTAATTCTGACAGCTAGAGCTACTGAAAGGACACAGATCTGGCTGTCTTCTTCATTTGCTCTTCTCCTGTCTTGCACCAAATGTTGTAGGTTTTGAAAAATGTCAAATGTATGGTGAATGTTCCCAAAGGTTGAATGTGTTCTGAATGTCAAATTGAGGTGAAATAACTTTTTGTGTGTGTGTGTGTGTTTTTAATTTCTTTAATGAGATCCCTCATCAAGCCCCATAGATGGCAGTAGGTTAGTTTTCTACAAGGTATTTTGTTCAAATACCTGTGCATTATGGGGTGTGTGTTTTTCTATCCAAGTAGAGAGAAAAATCTCCTGCAGGATTACCTGCCCTGAAAGGTAAAAACTAAGTACCATTCTCTGAGGACTTCAGTCAAGGATTGAGGGCATACCCAGGGTATTTTATAACTGTAGACCAAACTATTGACCAGATGCTTTACTGTGAATACCAACAAGTAAACCACCTCCGTATATATCAACATATTTTGTATCTGATATTGGGCTGTCTCTAGAGTCCCTCAGCTTCCTGCTCCTTCTGCTTATAATGCTTGTTGGCAAGAGCTTATAGTGACACAAAAATAGATAAGAAATGTCAAAAAAATAAAAAACCACCACCCTGAATCTGCAGTACTAAGTTCTATGGGTTCTTTTCATTGCTATCTAAAGGTTTTGGATGAAGGCTTCCCTGAATTAGAAATGAGTAAGAAATGTAATATTTGGCTCTGAATACAGATTTTATATGCCTCAAAAAAGAAGGGCATTTAGATGTGATTCTTATATGCCAAACAAATGTTAAAGTGATTAGGATTACTTATGTGATAATTGTTTTTCTTCAGGGCAAAATGGTAATTGGAAAAAACAAGAACTATGACTGATCTTTTAGTTTGTAATTACCTTTATAGATACACAATTGCATGCTTGGCTCTGGCAATTGAAATTGTTTTCTTTGCTTTTCTTTGTGCATGTTGCCTGTAATTACTGCATCTGCGCACAGAAGACTTTGTGTTGTTATTTTGTAAGACCAAAAGGGCCAGGGGGCCTGTAGTTTAGTTGCTGGATAATTTCAAAGAGATGTTGAATACAAGATAATTCCTAGGGAATTGCCTTTTTTGTTGATTTGCTTTCGTTATATTTCTTCTCCCTCCTTTCTTTCTTTCTTTCTTTCTTTCTTTCTTTCTTTCTTTCTTTCTTTCTTTCTTTCTTTCTTTCTTTCTTTCTTTCTTTCTTTCTTAAATGTTCTTAAGGGTGTGGGGTGGGAGGAGAGATGGCAAGAGTTTACTAACTTATTTACTACTCACAGAGGAGTTCAAGTATTTCTCCATCTGCTCTAAGTATTGTGGAATGTTGTTAACAATTGTAAATTATTTTATGCTTATTTTGCAATCTGCTTGAGCTGCATGACTGAAATCAGTGGTTGTTTTGCTATTGTCATGGCTGGGTGGAAGCTGAAATCTTAAGTATGTGATGCCGAAGTGTACTTCCCTCTTAGTCACACGCGGGGCTTTCTTAGTCCCACAGACAAATTCAGTAGTACCTCCTCTGACTTTCTGAAAACATAAGAATGGATGGAAAGGACTGGTCAAAACATGAGGGTCATGACCAAGGGTGGACAATTCAGCGATGATGGTGCCATCCCAATGCTTTGATTTTCACTTTCCCTTGTCTTACTTTGAACATTCAGAGTATAGAAGAATTTTGTTCTGTGATCCAGCTCTGCATAAAAGACTTGTCCTACACAGTAAATGTGTTTAGTGGCATATTTATTCAAATATTTTGATTTTTAATTTTCTAGTAGGAAAGGCCCCTTTTACAGCATTCTGGCATGGTAAAATGATCCAACATAGATATTATTTTTAAGGACTCCTAACTGATGTCTAGACTTGTATCACATTTATATGCACACATACTTATTTGTATATAAGAGAAATGCTATGCATTAGAGCTTTGCTCATTTGGCAGAAGAGAACTCTCCTCTATAAAAATGCCTTGTGTGCTGTTCTCAGCCAGTGGAATAAACTCCCCCAGGAACCAAGGTCCTGCAAACTGCCTGTCTGCCTGCTTCAAGTGCAAAGCTATTTCTTTGACCTTGTCTTCTCTGGTACAAATACATATTAACATACATAACAACAATTCAAAACAATCCCTTCCAAAAAAGACACTTCACTGCTCACGTCTCTCTTCCCAGGAGAATGGTGAGCAAACAGATGGTATGTGCCAGATGTTTGTCACATGGGAAGCTCTCAGAAGCTGCTCAGATTCTGTAGTGGAGACTGCAGTGTAGGAACGTGAGCACAACAGGGGAAAGATCAGAGAACCACAGAATATCCTGAGTTGGAAGGGACCCACAAGGATCATTATGTCCGACTCATAGATCCCCTATTGCTGCTTGCCAACAGTAAGCAAATCTTTTGGTCGGGATTTAGGCCTTTCTTTGCCAGAATGTCCTTCTTACACTCTGATAATTTTGGTAGTGTACTGCATTATCTAATATATCCCACCCTCCCTTTGGTTTATGGACAAATTGAATATAAATGAGAGCTAGGGCAAGCCCCAAGTCTTCTCTTGTGGACTTTGAAAATATGATCCCAGAACTAAGTTAAACTGAGTCAGACATGAGTCTCATAAACCTAGGTATCCATCATGAGCAATTCCATGGACCTCCAGCAACTACTTCCATAACTGTATCTCAGTTGTCAGGTGAGATCAAACTCTGTAAATCTGCATTTGCTCCTCTCATCAGATAAGCATTATTTATAGGGTTCTTGTCTCTTGGTTTGTGTTCATGTAACACAGGAGTAGCTCTGCTGACTTCTGTGGAGCCTCATGAGTCCTGCTTTGTTTCAGTGCTGCACCTCTGAAAGCAACAGTTTGTAGAGAGAGTATCCTACTTTCAAAGAGGATCCAGACTGTCTCCATATGGGGGAAGTGCAGATCAGTTGCTGCAGGAGAATTTGCAGTTTTTCTCATCTCTTCATCTGGACCTTGCTGTGTATTTATAAGGACCCCATGTGTGAAGGACGATAACTATCATACATAATTTTTGCCCTGCACTGTCTCTCCTGCTATTTTCTCTAGGTAGATTTAGAGGATTTCTAAAACTAGAAATTCTGAGGAGACATCTGGTAGCCCTTGGACAACATGGAGGAAGAAACTAAATGCAACCAGAGGCTGTGTTTGCTTCTCCCCAGAGCAGCCACTTTGGATGTGCTGGTGACAGGTGGAGAGCCGCAGGCACCATGGTGCCCTGTGGGCATGGGCATGGACATCGTGGGCTGGCATGCCTGGCATCTTCCCAGCCAGTGACTCCCTGCCTGCAGGACAGTATGGGGTAAACGCCTCTAGGGAAACACAGAATTCTGCCCAAGGCTATTGCTAAGTAGTATGTGGCTCTGTGTTATCTGTGAAGCTTAGAGTAGCTTATCTTTCATCTCTCTATGTACGTGTTTCTTTCTCTTGCCAGACCAATGTTTCTTCATCTGAAGGTGTGAAAAATAAACCCCTGAGTAGATATGGATAAAATAAAAGCACACCAAAATCCCAAAATATTCAGTGAAAGATTTTATCTTTTGTTACATGGAAAGATGTCTCCAGTCTGGCTTCAATAAAGGAATAACTTAAAAGGCAGAAAAATAAGCAGTAGAACATCAGCTCTCACTTCAGTGTGTAAACTTTGGAAAGGCCACCTGTCAGATCCCTGGTGGAAAGCAGCATTTTGTTTGGCATCTGGCTGATTGCCACGATGAAATGTTGAAGTGTTTGGAAACTTGTGGGACTTTCTTCAAAAGGCACGCTTCCCCTCCCCCTTTCTCTAAATAATTAAATCTTAAATGTTCTGGCTTGCAGTTAAGAAAAGATAAAACACAACTGCAGGATTCTTTCAAACACACTAGCTAATAATGTGGGGGCCTTTCATGCTATTTATTTTAGCTTTCCTTGCATGAAATATGAAAGAAATTGCCTCAGTGTCACCTTAACTTTTAATCCCAAATCACCCACAGATTCTGATCTTGGTAAGGACGAAGTAGATTTGAAGCAGCTCCAGTGAAATCTGACCTCACTGCAGAGCATCCCATGCTTATGCCAGTGTAGAATTGGTGTATGAATGTGATCCTGACCTTACCAGTCTTACCCTGTCACAACGCGTATCACTTCTCTGAAGCTTCTCCAGATTTCGGTGACTCACACAAGCTACCCTCAGCAGTGTACTGGAAGTAGAATGAGACGCACAAATTGTCAGCTGGGTGATGTATTGTCAGGCAAAAAGATAAGAGTTTCACTCAAAGTCTGTTTGATGGCAGGCATATTTTGCTCTGATCGTTCGTCTGACTGTTTTCCCTAGTGTTACACTGTGTTGTAGGGTCCTGTTGGAAGCAAGTTGCTTCATGATTCCAGTACTTTCAGGAATGCAAAGCTCCAGATTAACACCATCTGTTGTTTGAAGATAAAAGTGAAGACATTGATGTTGGTGGCTAGTTCTCTTTGAAATTGCTGTTCTTTTAAGTAGCAGACACTACAAAGCTACTCTTGCACCAGTAGATATGCATGGGGATCCCAGCAAATGAAAATGTGGTCTTGAAAAATTGAACCCAAATTTTGTTACTGTTACTTGCATTATAGAAAAATCTTCCTATTATTCCCTTACATTTCTTACAGGCTTTAATGCTCACAAGGAGTAGGGAAATGAAGGTTTCTGGGCCCAGAATCACCTTCAGCCACAAATCACAGATGGGGCTGCCAACATACTGGCCTCTCCTTGATGTCCCTCTAAAGACGTCTTGAGGCTTCCTGGGAGTGAAGCATGTGGAGTCATGTCATTTCCAGAATGGAGATCACAGAGCAGAGCCTGTGGAGAAAACTGTGGACTGCTGAAATATTTCCCCTTGATTTCCAATGTGTTATGCATACAGGGCACCAGGCTGGCTGCTGCTCGTTTTAGAGATCTAATGCTTTGTTTTGCATATGTGAGTTGGAAGAGTGTAGGAAAGAGTCAGGAGGTGAGTGATCTCGTCCTGCTCACTGGTCAATAAAGCTGCAGAGAGGAATTAATTTGCTGCACATATTCAGCATGGGCTAAAGCAGGAACAAGGCTGTAATTCTACAGCTGTCTCTGCACAGGTCAGCATTTTGGCCTCAACTCAGAAAGAGTCCTCCAGATGCTTCTGGACAGTGCCCAGCTACCACTGGGAATTAGCATCAGATACAGACTACTCCAAAAAGGCATTTTGAGTGCAACCACACTGCACAGAGTAAGGAAATTTAGTTTACCATATAGTTGTGCTGTGCCAGTTGGTCTCAGGGGCAAAGAGTGGTCCTTGAGCAGAGATGGCTCATTTTATTTACCATCACACAGGAAGGTTGAGAAGCTCTGTTCTACTCCTGGAGCAGCTCAGTACTTAATGACTTGAGCCCTGTGGCAGGGTTGCTTCTGAGCTGCATGAGATATTTCCTATTGTCTCCCATGAATTACAAGTCAGGCTCAACCACTGTTAATCCCTTGACCTCGGCACTGAGGAGATTAGCAGCATCAATTTTATTTGAGATTCAGGGAGTTGAAGATACAGACAATCAGGTAGTGATCACCAAATTAAACTTGCAGGAAACAGTGATGTCTTTACCGACACATGTTGAACTTCATCCAAGAATCCTGGAGTCCCATATCTACCTCTGTCACACATCTTCTGATGAAAATCTGTTTTTAATCTTTTAATATCAAGTTTTGAAATTCTCTTCTGTGTTTTTAGTGAATCCATTAGTTTAAAGGGGAACTTTGTCCAAATAAGTGAGAAAGTCCTCCAGGACATGACTAGTCCTCATAGTGACATTTCCATTACTTTAAATGAAAGCAGGATATTTCATTGCTACAACACGATTTAAAATCCTTTTGCCTGATGGGAAAAAAAAAATCAGAAAAAAAAAGGCATTCATCACAAACAGCCTTGGTCTGATGTATTACAAAACAGAAAACACTAAGATACCAAAAACATGGAGAAAATTTTTCACTTTAGTGTAATCTCTTGCCAAGTATCAGGATCCTTACTCAGAAAAACACAATGAAACTAGTGAGAGTTTTAAGTCCAGCTTGCAAGGATTCATCTACAATTTCCTAAGTTTCCTAAGAGCACAAATGTCTTCTGGGTTGTTTTTTCGGTCTCCAGTGGAAGGAAAGGGCTGCAGGTTTACCTTCATCAGCCTGCTGTCCTGCTTTGACTCTGTTTTCCCCTCAGACCTGCAAAAGGAAAGAGACATCCCAATCTCCCATAGCTGTCCTTCAGGGATGCTATACTGCTACCATGTTGGATGGAAACCTGATGGATGGCTTAAAGGACTTATTCCCAGTTAAGGATTTGGAAATAAGCCCTGTGGCATGGTCCCTGGAGAGAAAGTCTGTCCTCCTGGTGGAAATAATATTAATAATAAATAAATAAAATAAAATTAAAACTAACAAACAAACAAACAAACATAAGAATCTGTGTGAGGGTATTTTCTCACAAAGAATTCCTTCTTCACAGCTCCTTCCTGTGGGCTTAAACTACAATGGGGATAGTTCAGGACACTGTAAATGTTGATACAATTGAAGGAAAACAATAATTTACTTTGCTTTTTCCTGTCATGGAGTCATTTCTTCATGCTGAAAGTGATGATTGAGCCCCTATCTGAAGAAATCCTGAATACGTAGCAATTCATGTTAAGGAGCAAAATAAAAAGCAAAATCCCTCTTTCATTTGGGCATGGCGTTTTGGTAACTTTTCAATGTGCTGTCATCTGGTTGCAACAAAGACCTCACATTTCTTTTCAAAAGCCTTCCTTTTGACCTTGTGCTAATTAGAGTACATGTAAAAACAATTGCTAATTAAAATGCAGAATAATCTCTGTTTCAGCTAAGGGACACATTTCTAAAAATAATGAGGAATGGCACAAATACCAAGACAAGACAACAGCTCTGCATAAGCTTCTTGTGACTTGTGGGTGCCTGTGGTTAGTCTGCAAACTTGCACACATTTTTCTGACCTTTATGAGGTCATGCGTTACTAAGATCACTAGTCATATGCCTAAAAAGTAATATGTTTGCTTTGTTTTCAAATTAAGTATGAGATACATAACTCCAGGACACATTTTCATTCCCATCGTACGGAGATGAATACATACTAAGATTCATTACTTGAAGATACTATTTGAGGATCTGTTGGACTTTCATATGTTAGACAGTGTGCACATTCCAACTGAGAGTGTGTAATATAATTGTAATATTTGTGGACTTCCCTGGCATTGTATGCTACCGTATACTCTTGGGGTTCAGTAAAGAGACCTCCAGCAGCTCTCCACCGTGCTTGTTAAACATTTAAGATATATGAACACCTAATTCCTATTTGGATTTATGGGAACTTGGTCCTCATATGAACACCTAATTCCTATTCGGATTTATGGGAACTTGGTCCTCATGGGTAGTTTTAGTCACACCACAGTGATTGTTACAGTGACAGCACAAGTATACTAGGGTCCCAGTCGTTTGAAGGATGAGACCAAAAATTCCCTCAGGCAAAACCTAGCTGTTTCAGTTATTTGTATCTCTTCTTTTATCTCACTTCTGTGACAAGTAATTCTTCATGACTTTCTTCTCACAAGTTGCCTATGAAATAGAGTGGTGCTGTCTAACTTCTGCTCATTTCATGAGTGGCTGAGTATATTTTGGACTGGGAATCGGGCCTGAGCAGCCTACGTTGTGATTCAGAAAGCCTGTGCATGTAGCAAGAATTTGCCATCACCTTGCGTTTTCCTTTTAATCTTTCAAATAAAGATAGCAAGAGGTCTTCCCTTCACAGAATCACAGAATTTCTAGGTTGGAAGTGATCAAGATCATCAAGTCCAACCTCTGACCTAACGCTAACAGTCCCCACTAAACCATATCCCTAAGCTCTACATCTAAACGTCTTTTAAAGACTTCCAGGGATGGTGACTCCACCACCTCCCTGGGCATCCTGTTCCAGTGTCTAACAGACCAGGGAGGACTACAATGACCAAGCAAACAACAATCCAGATCCAAAGAGCTACCTAGTATCTCATGGGTTTGGGCCATATAGGAGCTGTGAGAGCTCAGTATTTCACAGGACTGTATTTTCACTCATCTATCCCACTCCTCTGGACTATGTGATAAAGATAGGGGGACCCAGGAGAGTATGGAGCCTGAAAGCAGGTGGTTGTACCTCAACCAAACCATTGGGCCCTGCCTGCCTGGAGCATGCTCCTGGTAGTCTGAGGGCCAAAAATCAGTTGTTAGAGCAGCAAAAATGTGCTCTCCTGAGTCATCCAGGGATTTGATCATGGGCTACTTAGGAGCAAGCAGGAAACCTCAGCTCTTTTATGCATTTACAATCAACAGTAGACCTATTCATGTACTAAGGGACTGGCAATGGTGCAAAAATCCCCTTTCCTGTCAGTTCATGGCCCACATGAATACAGAACTTGCGAGTCTTTCATTTAATGCAGCACTGGCGTTAAAGATATCTACAAGCAGCATGTAGCATGATCAGGAAGAAAAGCAATGTTACCCCAAAGAAGCAACTTACTGCTAACCTTTATTGCATCATCTGGTATGAAGACTGGAAACAGCCTCTCTCAGATGTTTTAAATTCACGAACTGAAACTCACAGTGCCTCAGGCCAACATTTAAACATGGCAAAAAGGCAAATATTTCTGACCCCAACTGGTGAACAGCTTATGCCCTGAAGCATGATGACTGATGGGCCTCATTTACTTTTATCCTCATTGGCATAACTGCGGATGCTATTCTTACACTTATAAGTGTCTAGCCCTCTTTTTAATCTCACAAAGCCACTTGTTTTGATAATATCCTGCAGCAGGATATTAGGTCGTACACTAGTACATTTTCTAGAAATCAGAGGCTTGTCAGATAAGATTAAATAAATTAACGTGAGCGTTAGAAAGCAAACTCCTGCCCAGTTCCCTATGTTATTATATCCCCAAAAGTCACAACACAGTTGCAAGAAAACAGGATACTGATTTTTATCTTGGAAAAGAAAAGAAAAGAAAAGAAAAGAAAAGAAAAGAAAAGAAAAGAAAAGAAAAGAAAAGAAAAGAAAAGAAAAGAAAAGAAAAGAAAAGAAAAGAAAAGAAAAGAAAAGAAAAGAAAAGAAAAGAAAAGAAAAGAAAAGAAAGAAAAGAAAAGAAAAGAAAAGAAAAGAAAAGAAAAGAAAAGAAAAGAAAAGAAAAGAAAAGAAAAGAAAAGAAAAGAAAAGAAAAGAAAAGAAAAGAAAAGAAAAGAAAAGAAAAAAGAAAAGAAAAGAAAAAATTGAGGAAGAGAGAGAGAGAGAAAAGGGACACATTGGAGACACATTTCACTCCAGGTGAGCCAGCTTTTTTAGCAGTTAAATGTAACTGAATGTACTAGGACAAATAATCAGATCATCAGCAAGAGTACATTGAATGCAGACTTTAAAAATTAGAAAAAGGAGTACCCACTGTCACAGAACTACTGGCCAAATCCATGCTTAGTTCACTTCTGTGCATGGCATTCTTGGCCCCTTCAGTGTTATAAGGCATGGAATATCTATTCTTCCATGGCTCTTTTACTTTTTTTGTTTTGTTGGTTGTTTCATGCAGAGATTAGACAGATATTTTTGCAGCTTTGAAAAGGATGAAAACAGAAAGACCTAATCAGCAGTTAGCCCTTGCTCAAAGCAGGTGTTGTAGATGTAGAAGAAAGGGACTGGGGAAAGTACTACTTTCCTCTTCTCCCATCAGAAAGCTCACTTAACTTCCCTGGTAGATTCTGAGGCTGTGAGAAGATTGCTCGTGGCCCTTAGTATCTTCTCTTGTAATAGTCAAAGATGAGATAGTGCACAAAATGGGAAAGCAAGATACTATCCCACTAAATAGGATAGTATGTTTAATAAAGCCGACCACTTTCCACAGGAATTTTCTAAGCACTTTAGATGGACAAACATACTGCACATAGAGCCTAGCTCCATCATGGAATGTATATTTGTATATATCAAAATTTGTTCAGTATTTTGACCTAAGAAAATGACAAACAAAAAAGGTAAAGACCTTCAGGCACTGTTTTCCACTTCAGATAGTCTGTATTTAGAAACCCTTAACAGATAACACCACTGGTACACAGAGAGACGGAGAAACTGAAGTATAAATAAGGTGAATAGCACCAAAAAAAATGTCATTCAGTAACCAGACAGTCCTGGTGCAAAGAGGTCAAAGTTTTAAAATAAAAGGTTTGCAAGGAAAAAAGGCTCCAGGGAGAAACCCAGGGAGTACCCAGTCTATCTCCTTGCTAATAACTTCTAATTTTTCATACTTTGTCTGATATAACACTCCCTGGATGTTTCTTTCTTTAGCAAATCACAAGCAGGAAAACTGTTCTTCATTTGCTCAGAATCTGAACTTGCCACTCTTCATTCTTCACATCCAAAAGGTATGGAAACAGATACATTTATGTGGTCTTTACAAGTGATAAACACAATTTTCTCATATTACATCTATACTTGAAGATAAAAGAAATTCTACAACTTCTTCTTAAGTATGGGATCCAGCTCAGTGCTGAAACACATGTAGCTAAGCAACCTGTTCCAAAGTCAAACCGAACTGAGAAAGTAATTCCATAATTCTGTCTTACTAATAACACAACTACTTTGCATACCTATATATGACGTATGACTTCTGCAAAGCTGTTCCCTCAGACCTATTACTGCTTTCTAAACTTTACCTTATCCTCTTTTGCTTCAGTGTTTTGATTTACCTATTCCTCATTCCAGTTATCTTCAGTTTAGCATTCTTCCTTTACTCATGCTGAAATTGTGAAACAAATGACCCAGTTGACTTTCTGTGTGTATACGAATAGATTTTGTGTGTAAAATGATAAATGAAAATATAAAGAGATTGAGGTAAACATGGCACCTACCCTGGTCAGATTCTCTACTTTTTAGTCATTTCCATTTGCATGTAGCTTTGCCAGGCTTTGGGTGTGGAGGTTAAAGCTTGCTTAGACAACTTTAAATTCCATCCTTCAAAACTTCAAAGTGCTTGACATTGCAATTTAATTTTCTCTAATATAGTTTTTTTTTTTTTTTTTTTTTTTTGTAATATGACAAGCCTTTTCTGTGAAAGGCAGCTTAACATTTATATTATAATAACATCTGGAAGCTCAGTGCTAAAATGTAAGTGCTGTTGGGCCTAATTTCACTAAATCCTGTATAAACATATAATACCTGTCCTTGTCCCAAACCTACAAGATGAGACAAATGCAAACTGAATCGTAAGACCATAAATAAATAAATAAATAAATAAATTGATTAGAATATTCCTAATTCATTCTTTTCATTCTTTTGGCTGTATTTCAGCTGATAGGGGATGCTTAGGGGAAGAAAATAAGAACACTGCAATTACTGAATGACCCTTCAATTGCTTTACCTTTCCAACTTCCAGTAATAGCTTGCTTTGGAGCTCCTTAAGCCAGAAGTTATATCTACATTGTTGCATTTAGCCATGCTGTATGAGCTGTTTTTATGAGTGTATGAGTTTGTCCAATTGCTTTCTAATTGTAACTTTGAGCTCCACTGCATCCTGTGGAATGAGTTCCACAATTTAATTATTTTCAGAAAATGTATTTTCTTTTGTTTGCTTTAAACTACTTGCTGCATAATTTCATTAGTTGCCAACAAATTCTTACAGTTAATTGTTCCCTATTTACTTTCTCTGAACCCAGTCACTTACTGTCATGAAATCCTTCTACAACTCATTGCTGTCAGCTTTAGTTTTGACTAGCCTGAATAATTCTGTATCATTTACAAACTTCATCACCTCACTCTTCAGTCCCTTCCCAGTTGGTTTAATGAACTGCATGAGTTCAGTATAGCTCCCTTGGGCCTTACTGGTAACCTCTGTCAGTTGCAAAAGCCAACCATTTATTCTTACCCTTTATTTTCTAACAAATTAATAATTTATGTGAACACTCCTATGACAGCTTAGTTTTTTAAGCATCTCTGTTGAGAGATCTTGTCAAATACTTGTTGATAAAATCATGATATCAAAATAGAATCGATGTTAGTCACAAGTTCAGTGACTACATCAAAGAACTGCAATAGATTTATAAGGTAATACTTTTCCTCTAAAAGGCTTTATTCTTCTCTTCAAGACCTTCCCAGATATATCACTTTTATCCATATATGTACTAACTCTGTTCTTTTTTAAATTTCAATTGTATTTATCACCTTATATTTCTCTCATGCTGAGGCTGGTTTGAGCAATATATCACGCACCACAGTTAGTTCATAGCCTTCATAGGGAGCTCCTCCGGAGCACTTAGGTAAATACCACATGGTCCTGATTAACAGTTATTGTGTGGTTTATATTTTCTTCTGGGCACAAAAGGCCTTGTATCAACACTTCAGTTTGAGATAAATCCTGAGACTCTCTCTGTAAAGAATTGTCCTGGTATGAGAAACTCCATAAACTTTTCTGCAGTGAACAGTGAAGTCTTGGCATCAAATTTAGGTTTTCTGCTCTAGTCTGATCTTTCTTGAGTATGCCTTTTGTACATAGATCATTTTTCAGGCTCACCAATTTTCTGGCAAGATTCCTGCTTTTGATGTTTGAATAAGTTTCTATTATTAGTTTTAATATCTTTGTTAAATTGCATGCTTCATTCTGTCCTTCCTTATTATGGCTTTATGTTTACCTTGCCAATGTTTATGTTTTATTCCATTTTCTTCTTAAAAATTTCCCCTAGTTTTGAAGGATATAATTTTATTCCTGATAGCTTCCTTTTCTTTGTTTTTTAGCTGCATTGGTTTCTTTGTATTTTGACTGAAGGTTTTTAGCTGGTAAAAAATATTTTGTTTTCCAAACTGCCTTCTTGGTATCATTCTCCCCTATTAGTTGCCTCATTTGATAAACTTAGTCTTATCTGTTACTGACTTTTCTGAAATTCACTGCTAATGTTCTGCATTTTTGGAGTTGGGGAAGGTGTATTTTTTCAGGTAGCTTTTTCAGTCTGAGCAGAACATGGATTTTCACCGCATTAGGTCCTTGACCCAGAATGATTCTGAATTAACATATTGTGAACCAGCTCACTTCTTAGACCTATATCAACAGCTGATTTTCTCTTTCATTATTTTTTTTTCAAAGTGCTACCATTTTTATTATTTATTGTTTAGGTTCCTGAACCTTCCTGAGTGGGACATTTACCTAGGCTTCAATAGGGTGACTGAAATTTCCAGTTACTATTGCATTTTCACCCTAACAGGTTCTGAAATGTTCAGCAATTATTTGATTACAGTCTCTAGGATCTTGACCATGTCTTTTCCTACCTACCCTCTCCAGGTAGTAAAGAACACGAGCTGTCAATCTTGTTTAACATATTTCCATGCTTATTATATTCAGAATAGCTTTTGGAATAGAATGGTCTTTGTGTTGACTGTACACCTGTGTTTCCAAACACAGTACAAAATTTATTCCACAGGTTCTGGTATCCTGCCTCTACCAATGAACAACACAGGTTTACAGAAAAATGAGAAGTCCTATGCAATACTTCAGAATAAAGAATGCTTCCTAAAGCTCTCTGTACTGCTACATGAAGAGAGACAAATTACTGCTGAGCTCTACATGAATACTGAAACTGATTAATTTTTTTTTAAGTCTTTGTGCCAAAATAGTTGATGTGAATGTATTCAAGAAACATTCCAAAGCAGACTATAAAAACCTTAAGGAAGGTCAACTTTGTATATAATATTCTTGGCAGTGAGCCTTTAAACTTAAAAATAGCATTATCCAAACCTATGGGTCTTGAATTATCATTTCAGTGATGCACCTGAACCTTGACACTGTAGTAAGACTTCATGTTATATTTATAGATGGAAGGCCCATTCTTTGAAAAGCACGTCAATAGGAGGCATCTCAGAGATTCAGTAATTTATTTGAGCAGTGAACAACATTGACTCAGGTACTTCTTGTCATATTACAGCTGTCTCTGTCAGAGTTAGAGATAAAGGGAATAAATTTATAATAATAATAATAATAATAATAATAATAATAATAATAACAATAATAATAATAATAATAAAGGCTTAGGGAAGTAGAGAGAAAAATAGTTAAGAATACAGTATTTTTGAAAAGTGATAGAAAAGAAGTAAGTATCCTCATGTGTGGATCTAAATTACTACAGACCTTTATGGAGAACATCAAACAAAAGTATTTTATTAACTGTTAAATGGAAAGCAAATGTACTGTCTTAAGCAATTACTTTTACCATCTGGTATCAGCTGTAACGTTATATTCTCCCCTCTCCCTGTGCTGCACAGAGTAAGCTATATCTAGCTCTTTACTTTTTAATCTTGTTTATTGCCAAAAGGAAGTAAATGCCAAAATGGCCTGTTTCCATTGATGCCATCCATTCCCTGTATGTTCAGCTTTCATGTCAGGTACGCATTAATGATTGTACATCTCACTTTTCTGCAGTTATTTTACAGTCATTTTTACATATTTAACATATTTCCTTTTCACTTATGTATTTCCTTTTCACTTATGATAATGCTGCACTACTCCCAATCCTGATCTCTCAGGAAAAAACAAAACAAAACAAAACAAAAATCACCAACACAGCTACTGTTGGTTCTGCCTCCAGTAGCTGTGTTGGTTTAAGTTGAAATTCACATATCTAGGTGACTTGAGATATTCTGTGACCAAGTTGTATAACTTGAAAGCAAAAATCTTCTTCCTCGTGCCTTTGTCAAGAGATCCAGTTCTCCTCAAGCTTGGGGGTAACAGCTTGGTAACACAGTGGATGGTTTGGAAGTAGAAGTCTGAACAGGGGATTTGTCCTGAGGTATCATGAACACTGAAACATGAGGACAAAGCTGTGACACTCCACCCCAATACTCTTCCATTTCCTCTTTTTTATGTACTCAGAGGTGTATCCTGTGGAAGCAGACTTCCCTGCTGTTTTAAGCTATAACACGAATTAAGGCAGTAAATTCCTGGGACGTTGCTGGGCTCCTCCTGTGGTCATGACCATGTGCCTTTTCTGCCAGCACACTAAAGAACATAATAGCGTGCATATATGCTGAAACATTTCCAATGCATATGTCATGTAAATTAGAAAAGAAATGTTGTGGAGAGCTGCAGAGAGGACACATGAAGACACTTGAAGACACATGATTATACTTTCCTAGGGAATTTCTCAGGAAACTCAGAGAAGGAATAGGACTTCTGAAGTGTGGACCCAAAGAAGAGTTAGCCAAATGTATTTGCAGTATTACCAGGAACAGAGGAAAGCAGAGATCAATCCAGCCCAGCAGAGATTTCACAGACCAGATGGACAGATAGTGCAAAGCTGGTCAGGAGAGAAAAAATTGCCTTCATGGAACCAGGGACAGGCAGGCAGTATTTGAGCAGGTGGCAAGCTCTTGGTGAGTAGACTTGACCTCTGCCTCATCTGCATGGGTATTTTCTTTCACACTTATTTATAAACATTTTTAAACATAGCACCTACTCCAAATGTTTTAAATACTTTGATTTGTACTTTTTCTCGACCTGGACTGAGTTATGAGTGATTACAAGATGGGTCAATAACAAATAACTTCTTAAGCAGGGAACACAAGATTATGGCTGTACATATGATGAGCACAAATGGACCCAGAGGGAGACACAGTGCTCAGATAAGTGGAGAGATGGCATTGCTTTTCTTTTAATTTGTTTGTTTTGAATTAGATGTTGTAGCTTGCATCACTCAATTTTGCTCCTCTGTAATATCAGCAACATGTAGGTTTCCTTCAAGAAACTGTACTTGACTTGGGAC
Source organism: Anas platyrhynchos (assembly GCF_047663525.1). NCBI lineage: Eukaryota > Metazoa > Chordata > Aves > Anseriformes > Anatidae > Anas > Anas platyrhynchos. Next base: position 49,904,124 of record NC_092588.1, on the reverse strand, counting down.
TCCATTCATCATCAGCCTGGTGTCTGCGACAGGAGGTGGGCCTGTACTGCAGTTTCAGGGATGATGTACTCAAGCTGGTAACAGTCTAGCTATGGCAGGCCGACAGTCACTGTAGGATGCAAACTGCAGTTGAGAAACATGATAAATTAAACCCAGGTTGAGCTCTCTCCTGTCGTCAGGAGCCTGGCTCTGTACTGCATTCTGTGTAGTTACTGCTAGCTTGATACCAACATCTGAGCCAGATTGTTTAAATCTAGTTCAAGTATTTGTACATAACAAAGCAATGTAGAAGTATCTAGGAACTCTTATTAGACTGAACAGATAAGTTATTTTATATTTTTAGTGGAACAAAAAAAAAATCCCGCAGTCTAAAAAATATTTATATAGGACATTGCAATTATTGTTCAGAATTAATGAGTTTTATCCCCTTCTTTTGGCTTAAGGAACACAAAATCCCAATGAAAGGAAACAGATGTAGTTGTTTTAAGCATTTCCAAAGGAAACTGCAGTAAAGTCTGAAACATCACTGTATAAAAGCCTTGTGTGTCATAGAGATGTTCTGATATTGTTTTCATTTGCCAGCTGTGTGTAAAGAGGGAGTTATGTCTGTGGCCAATAGGTCTTCCCACATCAGAGCAGTAACAACAACAAAGCAACGGAAATATTAGGAAAACGCTAACTTTACCTCTAAATACACTTGATTTTCCTAAACAAGAAACATGGATTAGGAATCAGTTCAAAGGAAAATGGTCAGAATTTATAACGCTCTACTGAAAGAGACAATAATAGGAAGAAAGAGCATTAATAAAGTGAACCAGTCCAAAGAGAGCGTGGCCAAAAAGTAAGATATCAGAACATTATCTCCTGGCTCTCCATCTTAGCTAGTGCTTGTCAATCTTTATGCTCCAAGAAAAATACCAGCGCTTTCAGTTGGACTGAAGAGATAGAGCATAAAAAACGAGTAAGAAATTTCTGGGACAGCAAGTTGGGTGATTCACGTCCAGCTCCTACCTCTGCCTTTACCACTGGCGTTAAGTGTTATTATTTGTGTTACAGCAACACCTAGAAATCTCAGCCACAATGTAAGCAGACATTTCTATGGCAGACCCATAAAAATACAGAATTTGCCCTGGAAACACCTGCAGCCTGGTGATATGAGCTTCCTGTGCTTTGGTTTTCCTATCAATCAAATGGGGAACTGCTGTTTGACCAGGATGTCTGTATGACTCCACTGTGGGTTTCCGATTGATGTTCTTTTTCACCTACTGCCCATTATGCTGGAAAAACAACTGTTTGATTGCAATCTGCAGATAGAAGGTCATGGTTTTGCATGCGATGCTACAAGTTGCAATGATAAGTTCTGACCTTACTACACATGGAGTCCAAGCTAATGAATGCATTAAAAAAAAAAAAAACAAACACACACACACACACAAAAAATAAATACATGCAATTCAAAACAGAACATTGAAGGGATCAAACTGCTTGAAATGCCTTCAATCACATAAGTGCATTGTAGGACAACACTGTACTTACGTTTGCAAGTCTGAATGCCATGGAAGTGACAAAATAATGTCTTTAATCTTAAAAAAGTCACACATAACCAATATAAAATAATGGCTAAGATCTGGAGTGGAAAAGGTGATAGTTTCCTTTGAAAATCTTGTCTTTCTCAGTGGCTTCCATTTTCTTAGTGTATTTCTCCGAAAGTGTCTCTCTTCAGCCAGTTAAAATGCTGACATTGGTAGCATTGGTAGTCACTTCAGTAATTTAATTTCTCTATTTGTTTATTCTGGTCACCTTTTTTTTTTTTTTTTAATTTCAAATGCTTATCCTTCAGTTTCCAAGAACTATGGTGTTGCCCTGACAGCTTACAATTAAACCAAGAGATGTAAACAAAAATACCCTTAACCCTAAATAATTATTAAAATAAAAACAACTCTAAAAATGAAAGAAAGAAAACCAACACACAAAACAATGAAGGAGTATGTGGGAATAAACTTTAGTGACCCGACAGTAAGAAAATATCGGAGAACAATGACCCTTTCAGGGGACAGATATTTCAGTAAGTACATATCCTGTTCAACAAATACCATCCAGAATGTTAATAAAACACAGGAAGGCTGTCAAAGTTTACCTGCTGAAGAAAAGCGCTAGAAAAGAGGCCTTTTATTTTTCTGCTGAGAGAGGGTAAAGAGTGGTGTGGATTGTCGTGTGGCCATATTTTGTTTCATATGGTCACTAGTGCCTAACACAGATGCCATGGAGTAGGGGAGGGAGAAGGAGGGTCTCTTAAATTATTCACTTTCAGTTCAGTGCATCAACTATTTTTCTGGAGAGTGGCAGAGATGGATGAAAGATGCTGTCTTTGGGCAGTCTGTGTATGAGCACCACTCATCACAGATGATCAGTCATAGACGTATGGGTACCCTTGGTATTTTCATCATGGTTTCATCAAGCTGTAACTGTGCAAGTCAAGAGGCTGAAGGAAGGACAGCAGAGTACTAGCCACAGAAATGCAAAGTCCACCTGTCTGTGGGAGATAGCAGCCTAGAGCATGGGAGGAAGACCAGCTTTCTTTATCTGACACCCACAAGGTAAATGTTGTATAGGTGAGGATACATATTATAGTGATAAGAAGTCTTCAGCACAGACATCTGATTACATAAATCCATGTGAGACGGGCTTGAGTAAAACAGGATTGAACATAAAGGCAACATTCACACTGCAGTTCTATGTGGAATCGTTTTGCCAGGCAAGCGCCTATTGAGCTCATGGTTCCTAAAACAATTTGCACTCTGATATGCTGATGATTGATACCCCGTGCATGTTCTGCATTTGAACAGGATTACTAGGATATATATGCACTGGATGCTTTAGGGAAAAATCTTAGACTGATCTATTTCATATACATGACTACTGTCAATTAAGCAGATCGTGCATTTGGATATACAACAGAATACTTCCACACACATCCTAAACTGCACTAAAAATACAGTCCATATTACACATTAATACCTTGTTATGTATATGCATTGATAGTTTGGAGGACAAAATGTAGCAGTTTGTGTGGCACTTCATCTCAGTGGCAACACTGGAAGCCCTGGGTCAATTTATCAACAAGAACCCCCTATCTTCATGATCTTACAGGAGCCACAGGGGAAGAATCTACAACAATCAGCAGATTTGCAATATCTTGTGCTGTATCAGCACAATGTTTCCCATCCAGCACTTACTCGTGTGCCAGCAGAACCTTAGCCATAACTGGGACCTCCAGTCCTTTAAGCTGAGAACAAAACACTGATGACTTAAGAAGTGGAGGCTGGGAGTAATGGTCTTGTGCAGAAAGGCTCTGCGCAGATCTGTTTTGGCGAAGTGTGTGAGTTCATTTTTGGAGGGCCTATTCATGCCTGAATACAGCTAGAGAACAAAGGTAGAGGGTAAGAGTCATCCTACATTCAAGGTCAAACTTATACAAAATCCTAAAATAAACAGTGCTCATCCTGTATTCATGATCTTATTCTGCAACAAGTACAGTATTTATTCAGATCTTTCCCTTATCCAGCCTTTCTGGCTGTCATTTACAATAGTAGAAAGAACTGTAATTCATCTTGTATTTATCTACCGCTCAACACATGGTACCATAACATCATATTTTTCTTCTGTTTTATCTGTACCTTGCAATTCTGCATTTTGTTTCTGTACCTGCATGTTTTCAACTGCATTACCACAAATTTGACCCTGAAAAAGATTTCAGAACATTTCCCTCTACAGTCAGTTTTCCATCTTTGTTTGTCAATACCTTGAGTGTGCCAGACATTTGCATTTGCAGCCTAATTAGGACCCCAACAGCCCAGGATAACAGCAACATAGAACATGCTGCTCTTTTGTGATGTTGTCAGCAGAAGCTCAACAGAGTTGAGAAACTCCATCTTGAAAGGTGTTTAATTTTCTATTTAGTAACTTGTCATAAACACATTTTTGCCTTCCTTTCTCCAGTTTTAATAACTGAACACAGTGTTTGAAATAAATTTTGTAAATAAGATGGATGTTTGGTTAAGACAACCGAACTGAGTTCTTTTCCTGAAGTGGACATTCTAGGAGAAATTTGGCCAGACTTGTGAACATCTCCATTCACTCTCAGTATAATTTGGAAAGTGAGAAGGATATTTTGAGAGGAAATCTATGAGTAACTAGATATGATGGGACTGAGACCACAGAGAGATAAAAATCTGGAGACTGGAAAAAAGTGAACAGATGATAACAATAGAGTCCTTCATATTGTCCCACAATTAGATGGACATCCTTGAGACAACTTCACACAGGCCACAAATGGAAGCTAAAGCAACTCAGTCTTTACCACTTTTGTCTAAAGTCATCTAGGGACTATTGCCTTGGTTGAAGTCTTGGATCAGTCTTATATATCTGAGATAAGTTTGTGAGTAGATCAATTAATGAAAGACAAAGAAATGTTCCAACAAAGATCTTTGAGGGAAGACCCAGAAATAAGACATTAGAAACCTGTCCTCCAACATATGGCTATATGCATGAAATGGAATGGGGCTATGGATGAATGGTTTAATTTGACTAGGAACAGAACTACAATCTATGTATTGAAGCTACAAGACATATAGGACAAACAAGAGGATGAGATGCTGTTCTGCTTATCACAAAAGGCCCAATTAATAGACCCAGGTAAATCAAGGGAAATGATATGGGATGTAGGTTTTTTCTCACATAATGATAATACCACTCAGTTGCAGTGGTTTTTAATCAGCCTAACAAGCCTTCAAGATTTATGTTGTACATTCAAATTTAACCTCCTACATAGGTTACTTAGAAGGAAAAAAATGAAGGCTGATCTCATTTCCACCAACTGAATTCCAAGTTGTTATTTACAACAAATAATTTTGTCCTTCCAGATGCATGTGACAGGACAGGGAAGAATATATATGTCAGACTGTCATACTGCAGTACTATGTCTCATTTCCCTTTATTGCTTACCAGGCAGACTTCCTTTTCAAGAAGGCTGCTGAAAGCATTTTAAATAGATAGACAGCATTTTTCTTTCCCTGCGGACTCTGTGAGAATTTCAGATCTTAGTGATATAGATCTGTGAAAAGTGTCTTTCTAGTTGCTGCATTTTGTTCTTCACTAATTAGCATTTTCCTGTCCCATACAGCAATGTAAGTGCAGTCAGCTGGCATTTGAAGTAGTGCTGACTGAAGAGTCTGACAAAGACATAACGGTACAAGAGAGAGCAAGCCTGCAGAGATTCGGGCTTTCCGTGTGATAGACTGAAAGTGACCAGGGCCAAGAAAAAAGAACTGGTGTGAGACACGAGAGAGGCATGCTTACCCTTATGTTCTCCTCTGCATGTAGAAGATATGTTTAAAACATTGTTTCTTTTTCCTTTTTATTATCTTAATGTATTTTTCCTCTAAAAAATAACAGCAAAACTGTTAATGTTCTCACAAACTTAAAGCCAAATCTCTGTAAGTCCCCACACTCTCAGGTCTTTAACACATTAGCAGTGTGCAGTTGCCTGTAAAGAAAATAATTCCATGTGCAACAAATGTGTTTGCCTCTAGAACCTCTGAAAATTGCTGCAGACATGCATACAGTGCATACACATAGGGTTATCCATGAAACACAAGAGTATGGTTTCTTATTCTGATGTGTATAGGCATGATGTTTGTGTAAATAAGAAAGCTGAATGAGCTGCAATCCTAATACAAAACCTTAATATGACTTAATTCTACCCTGAGTGTCCAAATTTCAAACCTGTGCAAAAAGAGAGCAAAAAGATAGCACATCACTTAAACCTAGCTAAGCTCTTATAGTATACATGTCCTGAAGTCTTGTATAAGGAGACATAAGTAGTATGTAAACCATAGTTCGGTGTAAAAGCCTTTTCACATCTGGAGAGGCCAGAATATGAAAAACCCTTTGATTCAATCTGTTCACAGCTACAAGAGATAAACTGTATATGAAGGCTGCCTTTGAAGATGGAAAAGCTGCTAAGAGTGAACTGTTTTCCATATCAGTGTTAAATATCTCTGGCGGTATCTTTCATGAGAGACAGCTAAATTGGGTGTCTTGGGTCGAATTTGGCTTTGAGCATATATGCTGATGCCACCAGGTACAGGACAGTATGTTCAAGTGTTGCCAAGTATGTCATAACCATCCTACTCTCAGGACTTTGTAACAGGAAACCAGTAAGTCCTTAAAATCCCAACTGGCATAGACGGGAAAAAAGGTGAGATGTGGTTCAACAACTCTTCCAAGAAAAGCACTAGAGGAATCAAATAAAGACAATAAAATCCAGATTCAAAACAAAGCAAAGAAGATAGATCTTATTATATGAGGTAGATGAGCTGTAGAACAGCTCTTCAGAAGACATGGAGACTAAAGTCTTACATGAGTGGAAGGGAAGACTGGACAAGTTCATGGAAGAGAAATCCACTAAGGCCTATGAAATACACAAAAACTATATTCTACCTAGAAAGTCCCCAAACAAAAAACGTCTGGAAGACAGAAGATAGGTATTTTGACTACTGTTGAAGAAAAGAAGACTGGAGGAGATGGATCTATTGTCTACCCCAGTGTGATCTTTCTTAGCTTCTGATAATCCTCATCAGTCTCAGATTTGTCAAGCATGACTTCAGAGAAAGCAATTTTTTATGTTGTAACATAAAAAGAACCCTAATGAGTATACAAGTATTGAGTTACAAATATTAAAGTCACAGAAAAAGATAAAGAGCTCAAGGAGAAGTTATAATGCAAAAGCTGTGTTTTTTGTTGGTGTTCATTTTGTTTGTTTTGTTTAGCTTGCTGTAAAAGCTGTAAAGGGTGTAAAGTTGTTGGCCTTTTTGGCCTTTTTTTTTATCTAGAAAAAAAAAGAAGAAATGCTCACTGATCACCTCTAATGTGCAACTGATTTAAGAAACTGTAGTGTTAATTGCTCCAGCTGAATGCACAGGAAAATAAGAAAACAGCTGTTTTGCTGCTGTTACATGTTAGAAATAGGCATTTGTAATGATGGCAGATGAAAACGTTTGAAATAGAGTTTTGAAATCTGTTTTCCAACTGTCTGTGAAGGCCAAGGAGCACAGTGACCTAATGCAAGGCTGCAGAACCAACATAAATGTGACTTGTAATTGTTTCTGTTAGAGGCAGGAAAGTCTTTAATATCTCTGACAGTACCTGCTGGCCCTGTGTATGGCCCTGTATATGGCCTCATATGGTCTAGCCTCTACTAGAATAGTTTTCATTATATTTTTTCTCCTTAAAAAAGTTCCTTTTCAAGAGCAGTACTGGCATCTCTAACTGCTTCTGCTGCTGACTTCTGCAGACTTTCTGCTGATAAACCTGCATTACTTTTTGCACTAGCTCAAAGAAGAGTTCTCAGATTGTCTTCTCCAATTTCCATCTCTACAGGATAGCTGAAGTGAGCAAAATTCAGTAGTTACAGAAAATTCAAGAGGCAGAGTGAACGTCCTTTTAAAATTCAAATATGTGGAAAACTTTGAGTTACAGAGTTTTCCTGTTTGTGTTGCATCACAGATGTGTTACTTCCCATAGCCTTCCTCTCTGGAGAAACACAGCAAGCATCAAATGATGGAATGGAAGAAGGCAATTCTTAGTACAGTGTTTTCACTGTTTGTCTCTTTTTTACATGCTGAGATTAATATGCTGTGGAGAGATTAGAATGCCAAGATATTTGTGGTTCATCAAAATGGAAGCAATGATTGGGAGATTTGCTATATAACTGTGTCTGCGGGCCAGATTTGCTTGGCAACCCCACATGTGTTAGCAACCCCACTGCAGTAACACGCTCATTTTCTTTGCATCTTTCTGGACAGTCACATGAATATAATATAAGGTCTCTTCCCAGTAAGTATGTACAACAATCAATCTGAACTACTTTGACAATATTTACAATATACACCTGAGAGGGAGAATATGGTCTCAAGCCAACATTTTTCCTGGCTGTCCTAATGACAGATCAGATGATGATCTGAATTAAGATTTAACCCAGAGCCTTGATCCAAACTTTGCTGAACTAGGAGGATATCTTCATCCCAAGTTAGGTCAGAAGTTTGCAGATTGCGACCTGTTTGTGTAATGAGCCAAGTCCCCACATTCAAAGAGTAAAAACCTTTTCAGAAATTTCAGTTTTAGAGCTTAGGTCACTCTCAGCCAGTAATTTTAGGTCCATCATTCCTTGGCTGCTCTGCTTGTACATGCGTAAGAGCGGCTTGAATTATTTTTATAACACTGCTTTCTGTAAAGAAATGATAGCCCCCCTAGTCAAGAACAGCATGTCTATAACATAAGAAATTAATCTTTTCATGCTGATTAGCGGCTGTTTGTAGCACTGATCCAAAGGAAAACTGCTAAATATCCTTTTAGTAATATATCCTTTTGTCATTAACTTTTGAGGGGAGAAGAAAAAGAAAAGACTTAAGATGACTAGTAGCAATTAACAATGTCTGTTAAATCAAAAAATTTATTTTATTTTTTTTCAGAAGGGAATTATGAAATAATTATCTGGCCTAACAAGTGCATTCCAGAAATCCTTTGATACATGTTTTCCTTCTCAAAGGGTTTGTAAATGAATGCAACATTTGCTGTGTCAGTGTAGGTTTATACTTCTTGGCAAAAGAAAAGTCCTGAAGAAACAAACAAACAAACAAACAATAACAACAAACGTAACTATTATGATATCTAACTTTAACCACCAGTCTGCTGGAGGTGGTCTTAACATGAAACATTTAAGCATAAAAATCACATAGAAGTGCAATGGCAATGTGATGGGCCAGACAACTGCTACACTTAGTACACTTGTGCAACCTTAATGTACTGTTGAACTGAGATAATAATTAAGTCCTAAAGGATTAATCGAAGACTCTTGTACAATTCTTCATCCTACCTGAGTAACCTCACTTTCAGTTTCCAATTTGGTATTGTGCATTTCCTTTTCATGGATTCCTTCAAAGCATTTTGATCTTGCAGTTTCTCTCAGTAGATCTCCTTCATTATTCACAACACTTTGGATTTATGCGTGATTTCTAACACCTGCATTATTCTGTAGTGGCTTCCTATTGAACAACAAACAGGATGATGCACCTGTAAGAGTAGCTGAGCTCTAACTTACTTCAGGAACTGTCTAATGGAAAAACACTGCTGCCACTGAATCTTTAGCTAGATGCACAAATTTGGGCAGGAAAAATCCAGCTCAATGCCTTGCTTCTCTACATACAATGTTCTTCCTTTTCACTAGAAGAGATGTTGGCAAAAATAAATAAATAAATAACCTTCTTGTTGCAGAAAGATTTCATCTCACCCTCTCCTTTCTGTAGCACTGCCTGATGTAAAAGATGTTTGCTCCAGCAGTGTGTGATACACACACAGCCCCATTGCTTCAAATTGAGATGGTGGCCTCTCTGCAAGCAGTTTGCTGTGACTGAATGCTGGCACAGGCAAGTGTGGTCCCTACCCTGAGGGACTTGCACTGGTACTGCAATGCTGCAGTAAAGCCCATTTGTGAAAGCCTGCTTCTCTCTAAGGAGGAATGACTGAACCCCATTATGCTACAGTTGCTTTTTTTCCATTCTACCTTTATTCTCTATTTGTTTCCATGGCAGCAATATGGAAACATTTGGATTTCTAATGTAAAATCAAGGAAGGAGATCATTTTTGCTGCCAGAAGCCAGCTTGTGATGTACTGTGATATTTTTTTGACAGCTGAACCTAAACCTGTTTCATAAAGAATGGATACGCTTGGTATGAATGACAAAATTGGGAATTTTATTTTGTATGTTTCATAATGGGCCACTTGAACTGGGTTTCAAGAGATTTATTTTGATATTTCTCCTCCAGCATGGAGAAAATGTTTAGACATAAACCAGTGCATATCCAAAACAAGATGGTAATTGCACAGCAAACAATTAAGAATCTTCTACTTCTCTAAATTGCACTGCAATTTAGCTTAAGGTTATGTAACGCTAGACCATAGTTTCTCTTTGGCACCACCCTAAACTACTTCTTAATTTGTGTTCAGATGGAGCCCTCTTGTGTTTGCTAGGTTTCCTTACAACACCCATTAAACCTGAGAGCTATTTTATTGGCCTACATTGAGAAGACCAAACGCCAGAAGGGATAGTCAAGCTTCTCTCCTCTGGCCTTTACAAAACATTGTGTTGAATATTGTATCAAAATCCTAAAGCATATCTTTTAAAAGAGATCTGAGTTTTTTTTGAAGATGAGAAGTGAGAAAGAATTAAACACTAGCTCTGTCATAGTTACTCCACTGTTCAGTAGCCGTTGTAAACAAAATGGTTTAGATGTTATTATGAGTATTGCTTGTGATTTTCGCAATTCATCCCTGCCTGCTTTGAGATATTCAAAACCTGGCTGGACACAGTCCTTAGCAGCCTGCTACAGCTGACCCTGCAGGGGAGTTGGACTAGACCATCTCCAGAGATGACTTCCAACCTCAATGGCTTTGTAATCCTACAACATCTTCCACGTATGATTTTTGAATCATATCAGTGATTTTCAAAATGACACAGGAACAGCTGGTAACCCCCGATGTCTTGTAATCTTACTCTCGGAGCACAAAGTGCAGTGAGGAGTGATACTTAAAATACTGGTTTTCCTTCTGCTTCCGCTGTAGCCACTTTTCCAACTATGTGGAAAATATCGTATAGTCCACGCATCTATCTGTTCTTCTGTTTTCCTTCTGCTGCCTTTAAAACTTTTACAGACTGGTATATAGATTATATCTATTTTGGTCTAATGGTAATGTTACAGGACACATTTACTCTAAGTATCACTTAGAAGAAAGAAGAAGAGTGAAGGTGAAGGAAAAAAATCAAAACCAGAAACAAGATGAATCAATAGGAGAAAGAAAGAAAGAAAGAAAGAAAGAAAGAAAGAAAGAAAGAAAGAAAGAAAGAAAGAAAGAAAGAAAGAAAGAAAGAAAGAAAGAAAGAAAGAAAGAAAGAAAGAAAGAAAGAAAGAAAGAAAGAAAGAAAGAAAGAAAGAAAGAAAGAGAGGGAGGGAGGGAGGGAGGGAGGGAGGGAGGGAGGGAGGAAAAAGAAAAAGAAAGGAAGGTATAGAAAAGGTAGGAGGTAGAAGGAAATTGCACAGAAGTGATGCATGACAATGCTCTGAAATGCTGTGGGAAAGAAAGAGGTATGTAAGAAGCACGTCCATCACACAAAAGATCTAGCACACAGAACTGTGTGGAAACACTGCCCTGAGTTACCTTTTCTTCCCTGTAAGTGCATCTGTAGTCTTTATTGTTAATGTATGTATGCAAGGGAAGCAGATCTGTATGTGCAGTGATTGTTGTGCATGTTTAGAGACAAGAAAATATTACATTTTGCATTTTAAAAGAAAAAGGAATTGGTAATTGATTCACTTCTACAATTCCTGAAAATAAAAATTGAGATCTATCTGCACTTCTCTAAATTCCTTTCCAAAATTAACAGTAAACATATGGAATAGGATTTTTACAAGGCAGCTTTGATTCCTCCAGCTTGAGGTTTTCGCACTTGTGCTTTCAGAGAAGATGACATTAAAGGCAATAACATCAAAGAAAAGTCAGTGTGCTCACTGTAGCTGTTTTTTGACCATGAGAAACAGTTTAATTACATATCTGCAGATAGCCCAAATGTAGACTAACCCAATCTTTCAAATTACTTTCATATACTATTAAATATTGTCTTTTCTGATAAAACTACCTCTAGGTTCTCTCCCTACATGCATCACTGTAATAAACCACAGATTTCATATACCAAATGGAGTCAGAAAACAAAGTCAAAGACTTTATTGAAATACGTCACACAGGAAAAAAAAAGGAAGATTATTTGAACTGAATACAAATTTATGGGCTTTATGGGACTCACATGAAAAATAAAACTTTATTTAAGCATAAGAAAAAATTACAGAATCACAGAATCATCTAGGTTGGAAGAGACCTCCAAGATCACTGAGTTTACCTCTGACCTAACACTAACAAGTCCTCCACTAAACCATATCATTAAGCTCTACATCTAAATGTCTTTTAAAGACACCCAGGGATGGAGACTCAACTGCTTCCCTGGGCAGCCTATTCCAATGCCTAACAACCCTTTCAGTAAAGAAGTTCTTCCTAATATCCAACCCAAACCTCCCGTGGCACAACTTTAGCCCATTCCCTCTCGTTCTGTCACCAGGCACGTGGGAGAACAGACCAACCCCCACCTCTCTACAGCCTCCTTTAAGGTACCTATAGAGAGCGATAAGGTTGCCCCTTAGTCTTCTGTTTTTCAGACTGAACAATCCCAGCTCCCTAATCCGCTCCCCATAAGACTTGTTCTCCAGACCCCTCACCAGCTTCGTCGCCCTTCTCTGGACTCACTCGAGCACCTCCATGTCCTTCTTGTGGCAAGGGGTGTGGCCTCACCAGAGCCGAGTACAGGGGGACAATCACTACCCTAGCCCTGCTGGTCACACTGTTTCTTATGCAAGCCAGGATGCTGTTGGCCTTCTTGGCCACCTGAGCACACTGCTGGCTCATATTCAGCCGACTGTCCACCATCACTCCCAGGTCCTTCTCTGCCAGGCAGCTTTCTAACCACTCAACCATGTTCAAACTTCCAGATCTAGAGGAACACTTTGGCTGCAGCCTAAAAGCCACATGTACAGAAGCTCCCCCAAGCCAGCCAGTCTTCTCCCCACGACCTGCCAGAAAGCAGCTGTCTTGGTTTCAGCTAGGATAGAGTTAATTTTCCTCCTAGGAGCTGGTAGGGTGCTATGTTGTGGATTAGGATGATAAGAGTGTTGATACCACGCTGATGTTTTAATTGTTGCAGAGCAGTGCTTACACCAAGCCAAGGATGTTTCAGCTTCTCGCTCTGTCCTGCCAACGGGCAGGCTGGGGGTGCATCAGGAGCTGGGAGGGGACAGACCCAGGACAGCTGACCCAAACTGGCCAAAGGGGTATTCCATATCCTCTGACGTCATGCTAAACAATAGCTAAGGGTGCCTAGCCGGGATGAGGGGGCCGTCTGTTTGGGGATAGGCTGGGCATCGGTCAGCGGGTTATTATTTTTTTTCTTCTCTTAATAAACTGTCTCTGTCTCGACCCACAGGCATCATATTGCTATTTCTCTCCCCCATCCCAGAGAGGGAGGGGGAAGGGTGAGCGAACAGCTGTGTGGTGCTTAGCTGCTGGTTGGGGGAAACCACAACAACATCAATGTAGTCATGTAACCAAATTAAAGCCAAAACTTTAATCCTGGTCCTTGACCTAAACAGTGAGTGAGGATCCAGATCCTGGCACTTCTACGTGATAGAAGTTCATATGCAGCCCAAGTAAATACTTGAGTCAGGGGTCATGGGGCTAGATTTTGAAAAGTCCTACATAAAGAAGAGATCTCAGAAAAGATAATTTAAACAGCATTAATGTCAACAAAAGTCATTCTGATTGCTTTATTCTTTATCTGTCGTGACTAGACAGATGAAAATCTATGAGAGCAATTTTGCCTTTAAGGTCATTTCCTTTTTTCTTTCTTTTATATTTTTTTTTATGTTTATTTATCTTATTTTAACGGGCTCTGTAGTAGTTTTCCTCAAAGAATGACTAGCAGAAATATGACCCTTACACACATCTCGTAGTTAATTCATTAGGTCTACTGATACCACTAAGCCCCTTATCAGGTGATTTCTCTTGGCGATAAGGAGCAATCAACCTTAAAACACTGAAGCCGGGTAGATGAGCCTATTCCACAAGGTCTCATGGCTCCACCCTGGTTAATTGAAATCTACCAGGTGGGCATTGTTTGACTTCTGCTATATAGGAAGCATGAGGAGGCATGGGGGAAAATATTTCCTCAGGGGGGTTAAAGGCCTCAGATATGTAGGGTGCTTTTTTCTACTGCCATGGTCTTGCTCTCTCTGTTCCCCATTACACTGCTTTTTTCTTTGTGTTTTCTTCCATCTCTGTGAAATAGGTTTAGAAACATTATGAGCAACCGGTGCTGTAAAAGCCTTGTGGTACGAATAGACTGGAAAGACGCTTGGAAGAGCCTCAAGTTCAGGACCTAGTAAGGGGCCCCGTACCTGCTTCTCCAGGGGAGTTTAAGTCCTCAGTTATCTAGGGTGGTTTTCTACTGACATGGTAGAATAGAGTTGGTGTTCCCCAGCAGGCTGCTTTTTCTTTATGTTTTCTACTTTCTCTGTGAAATAGCTCTAGAGACTCCATGACTAGTTACATTGGTGGTGCCTTCTCAGTGCAGTAAGAGCCTGGTGGTACGACTTGTGAAGTTGCTTGGAAGTGCCGCGAGTTCAGGAGCTGGCAGGTAAGTGTTCCTGGGTTCTAGAGTTGTTTCATGTTGGGGAGTGGCCCCGTTCCCTAAAATCACAGCTCCTGGGCCCAAATCTGAGTATCTTTTCTGTTACATGAACAGCCAGAGAGGGTCAGCCTCCTTTGTCTTTTGAGTCCGTTGCCTCCTAGTCTTAACATCTTTAGTGTTCGGTAGCGTACCTCAGGCTCTCGTATTTTGAGAGGGGTTGCGCTCCCCTTACATAACATGGGAATCCCATTTTTCTGTTTCAAGTGTGAATGGTGTAAGGCACTTAGAAATCATTGCAGATGAAAGGGGAGTGAAATTATCTTAATTAGAAGGAATGCTATCCAGAAGAAACTTCAATTGCTTGGGCCTGTTTTCTCACTGAAACCAAAAGCAGGTATCTTACTGATGTGAAGAAAGAGGCTTTAATCTATCCTGGCTTGTTTACTCCCGAAGGAGCGTGAAAGAGACACGTGTCCTTGTATCTGAAGAGGAGGTGAAGGAACAGCTAGTGCAAGGAACACAAAAATCCATTGCGCCAGACTAATAGGTGGTTGGCTCTGGGCTGGGAGACTGCAACAGTCACAGAATCATCTAGGTTGGAAGAGACCTCCAAGATCACTGAGTTTACCTCTGACCTAACACTAACAAGTCCTCCACTAAACCATATCCCTAAGCTCTACATCTAAATGTCTTTTAAAGACACCCAGGGATGGAGACTCAACTGCTTCCCTGGGCAGCCCATTCCAATGCCTAACAGCCCTTTCAGTAAAGAAGTTCTTCCTAATATCCAACCCAAACCTCCCGTGGCACAACTTTAGCCCATTTCTCCTCGTCCTGTCACCAGGCACATGGGAGAACAGACCAACCCCCACTTCGTTACAGCCTCCTTTAAGGTACCTGTAGAGTGCAATAAGGTTGCCCCTGAGCCTTCTCTTCTCCAGGCTGAACAATCCCAGTTCCCTCAGCTGCCCCTTGTAAGACTTGCTCAAGCACATCGATGTCCTGCTGGCTGCAGGGGAACTTCTGTTCAGTGCCTGGAGCTCCTCCTGCGCTGACCTTGCAGTCTGCAAGGCTGGTTCTCACTCCTCGCTCTCCCAGCTGCTGTTGTGCAGATTTTTTTCCCTTTCTTAAATATGCTCTCACAGAGGCACAAACAACATTGCTTATTGTCTCAGCTCTACGCAGCAGTGGGTCTGTTTGGAGCTGGCTGAAACTGGCCCTTATCTAACATGGGGCAAATGCTGGATTCACCTCACAGAGGCCAACTCTGCAGCCCCCTGCTACCAAAACCTTTCTACGTAAACCACTACACACTCTGAAGAAGAAAATTAAATCTGATAGCTTCTGTTATACAGGTGTGGTACTGAAATACCAGACAGCAAGTAGTTCCACAGAGGCTGTTTGGAAAGTCTCTGTCAGAGCAAGGATTGCAGATCCTTGAGCAAGATCCAGAGCAAGATCGCAGATAGTCTCAGTGCAGCCTCAGAATAATCCCTGGTCATCCTTTTTGAGAGGTTTACTGGAAGAGAAATACAAACTCTGGTAGAAGAATAGCATGACATGCCTAATGTCTGCCTACACTTTAATAGATTTTTTTTCTCCTTCTGGAATGAAATTAATGAAAATCCTTAAATACAGAAAACAGGCTAGGGCTGAGGCTAGTGGTAATGCCTATTATGAACACTCTTTACAACCTGTTTCAACAAGTTTTTCAAAGGTTTCTAGTGACTGGTGATCAGTGCATGTCAAAGAGTGAATCTAGATGAAGAAGCCTATTGAAATCTTCTTAGAGCTTTTAGTAGTATTCATTCACACAGAGGGGCTGGAGAGGTTTGATTTTTTTTTTATAAGGGATGGAAATTTCAGACACTTCAGTGGCTTGAGGGAGATTTTCTCTGGTCCACAGACAATTCTGAAGAAGCTTTTGTTACCTTTGTCTAGGGTCTAACACCTAACCTACAGACATAGTCTTTGTAGGAGATTAGGGACTCTGTAGACCACTCAAGCAAAAGGAATCCTGTTATCAAGTTGCTCAATATTTTTAAAAATTATCTCAACGCTATATCTGAGAATAAGAATCACCAGCGTTAACAGAGCTAAATGAACTGAAAAGTTTGTTTATTTTTTGCTTCTGGTGTTTACTCTGACAACAATAGAGCTACACTTCTCAGTCAGACAGGCTGTTCACGAGCTGACTTCAATACCCTAGGAAGCCTTTAACAGCATACACACGTGGTGCCAGCCACATAATTTTTGATAATCAGACCATTTAAAAAAGTCTCTTGTAAAAGAGCATAGTTTAGCACGTTGCAGACGCATACTGCAGCAGCATGATAACAGCGTATGTATGTAACAATTCAGAGTGGGAAAATTGGCTCGGAAAATAATAGGCTCTGATACTGTTATCTAACCAATGGTGTCATGAGGTAGGATGTTCAGATATATGACCGAAGTGATTAATCTCAGAAAGCATTTTGTGCTGAGGAATATAATACTGTATGTTTGAGGAATGTGGCAGATAATTGCGCCATGCTATCATGTGGAACAAAACCTAGCAACTGGTGATGCATGCCATGAAAATTAACTTAATTAAGGAGATCATTAGTAGTGCCTCTGTTGGCATCACAATACTAATATATCTCACTCATTGTTCAAAAGAGGAAAACACTGTACAGCAGTTTCTACCCCAGATTGCATTACTGATTCAAAAGCAATCAGTTAGGATGCAGCTACGCATGTTCTTCTGAAGCAGGCTGTTGTGGGCTAACACCAGCAGGCAGGTAAGCCCACACACCAGTTTGCTCCCCTCTCCCAGTGGGATGGGGAAGAGAATCAGAAGGTAAAAATGAGAAGACTCACGGGTCGAGGCAGTATAACAGGTAGAGCAAAAGCTGTGCACACAAGCAAAGCAAAACAGGAATTCATTCACTGCTTCCCATCAGCACGCAGATATTTAGCCACTTCCAGGAAAGCAGAACGTATGCATTACATCGTCTTGGGAAAACAAATGCCACCACCCTGAAGGACCCTCTCTTTCTTCTTTCCCCCAGTTTTTGTTGCTGAGCATGATGCCACATGGTGTGGGAGATCCCTTTGGCCAGCCTGGGCCAGCTGTCCTGGCTGTGTCCCCCCCCCAGCCTGTTCGGTGGTGGGGCAGCGTGAGAAACAAGAGTCCTTGACTCAAGCACTGCTCAGCAACCACTGAAACACTGGTGTGCTACCAATACTGTTTGGGTCACAAATCTAAAACAGCACTATACCAGTTATGGTGAAGATAATTAGCCATATCACAACCAAAACCAGTACATAATGAAAATGATGTTGACAAAAATTAAGCTAAAAGCAAGGAATCTCTTATCACTCCTCTGCAAATCTTGCTCAAGGAATGCAAAGCTATGCAGTGAACAGAAATTATTAAAAGTCTGGACAGACATATTGATTTTATTGGATGTTGGTGATCGGGCCATCGGAGAGGAAACTCCCAGGTTTTGTTTCCTCACTTTCTTCTTTATGGATACAGAGTAGAAGCTGGCATCTGGAAGAACCAATTGGCATGCACTTTGGCATATATCCTGTAGAAAAGTCAAAAAATCTAATCATGCTTTCAAAACTAATGAAAACTGTTGTTTTCCAGCCCCTGTTCCAGGATCTATTTCAAACATTGTTTCAGTGACAGACTGAAGGATACATGTTCATGTCTAGTTATGAATGCCACTGGATTTGGGGAATAATGATACATTTCAAACTTTATTTTCGATGTTACTTTCAGCAAGGCACTGAGTGAGGACTTTGCATCTTGTGGAGAAATTGCTGCTAAGCAATGAAAGAGCCATCAACACTGGATGGATCCAAAGAGAGGAAAGAAGAGTGAGAGGCTTTCCACCAGGAGAGTCTGATGTGTGGAGAACACTTCAGAAAGAAGGGGAGAGGAGAGAAAGGGGAGAGGTTTCCAGAGGTTCTGGAGTGGGAATGCTGGAGCAGAAAAGTTGTCGTGTCTTTAGCAATGTACATACTCTCCGCTGAAGAAGTTACTTCATCACTAGAAAAACAAGCTAAAGCACACGTTTAGCATGTAGTACTTAAATTAGCTTAAACAATTCTTGCCCTGACTTTATATTCCTGACTCCCTCTTTGTGCAAATGTGACCACTTGGTAAATCAGATGAGGGAACAGAGCCAGCTAAGAAATGACCTCGACAACAAAGTTTGAATTTGTTCAGGGAGAGACTACACAAATATTTGGGCTGGAAAAATGCAGGGTAGCAGTGGTGGCTATGAATACTCTTGAATAATGATGACCTGGTACTGGTACCCTGGTAATGAAGCTAGTACTGACACCAAAAGAAATATACACCAAACTATGCTGTAAAAGTAGATAAAAGGGTCTCCATACCCTTTAAAAATGCTAACCAAAGTGACTTAGATTGACAAGGGCTTGAGTATAATCCTATTATTTTGCAGCAGGGTTCCTTATCTCCATCTTTTTTTTCCTAAAGCCAGATCAGTTCTCCCATACAGATTATAGCATGGCTATACAGGAAACTACCAGCACATGTGAAAAGGCAGCACAACACAAAAATGGAATTTAGTGTATCACCAGCAACAACTGGGGTGTAGCACAGCAGGTGCAGTCAGGAATGTGTTTTCCATGGATTTGCATCATTGTATGTGGAAGTAAAAACCTTGTTTCCCAAGAAAATTATACAATAGATACAATTGCATTCTATATTTCAGTTAATACCCCCTTTAACTTCTGAGGCCATTCACCAAATGCTACTAAACTTGACAGCACTAGAAACAAAAACCAACAAAATAGAAACTCTTTGCAGATAATACAAAGATAAACACAGTGGATAGAACTCAGTCACGGTGCCACTAAAGGACAACTGTAGAGCAACCTCTACACTTGCTAGGTAATAGGAAGACATTATGAATGCTTCACACCAGGATGCCTTACAAGACACCAGAATGCCCTTTTCTACTCTTATGTTTAAAAAACTGGAAAGCCCATTTGACATTACGTCCTTCCTCCAGCTGGGAAATTTATAATCTCTACTGTGTTGGTTCTCTGCTATCTGATAAAAGGTGCACTCACAATATAGTCTTCTGTTATTTAATTAATGACAATCAGCAGGGAGAAACAAATCTACAGACAATCAGTATTTTGCTGCCCTAAAAGCTACTTATTTGCTTTCTGCCATATCCATTAAGATGGGAACTAGTAATGTTTCACAGACCAACGAATTCTATAGAAATAACTCTGAGGACAGGAAAAGAAAAGGTACTTGAGCATTGAGGTGCTGGCACGTGGACGGAGTGATCGCAGAACACATTATTTTGTATGTAACAGGCCCAAAATGTGTCAGAGGCAATTGTTCATTAGACCACTAGTGTTAGTCGCAGTCTGCCTGTGAGGAGGAATATGCAGATCCCTCTCCTTCATCACAGGCAATTTCCTCAGCATGGTACTGTAGCTGTTGTTACTGTAGTTATGACTTCAATTCAGACACTAATAAATCACAATGTACAATTTTCCACGTCCTGCTGCCAAATGAGGGTGTCAGACAGTGCTGGGAAATCCAGATCTAGGAAAACTGAAATGCACCTTCCAGATCCAGTGGAGCAAAGATAGGATTGAGCAGCTGATTTAAAATACAGCTCACTGCACTCAGTGCTGACTTTCTGAACAAGCATGTGATGTATTAACAGCAAAGTAAAGTTAGAGTTAATTGGGAAACATTTAATTGTGGTCAACTTGATAGTCTCTTACAAGTAACAACAGCGCTCTGAGAGCAGCCCAGACTTTCCTCAAGCTGGGGCTGTGGATGCACGCAGCCATTGTGGTGGTAGATGCTGTCCCCAGCTGCCTGCCTCCAGCCTCTTGCCAGAGGTTAGACCCCATGAATATTCACACAGGTGTTTTTTAATCCATTTCAGAAAAACAAACAAACAAAAAACCTGTGTTAATATACAGCTTGTTTTTGATAGCATGCCTTTGTTTGGTATGGTGTACCTGAGGAAGTGTTTAGATGAGAGAGAGAAACCCTCTGCAAGGTGCAGTGACAAAATCTGAGGATTGGCTACTGATCAATGGCTTCTACTGGTACAGCTATTTGCAGAGTTCACACCTGGAATGTAAATAAAACGTAGAAAATTATATTTACAAAAGCTTGTCATTCTGAATGCTATCACTGTAAAAAATTGTCACATTGTACCTGGGTATTTTTAAATACCAAAGTCCAGTTCACAGGCAGGCAACAGATGCTGTGATATGATCCTTCCCAGATGCAGAATCTCTGGAGGTTCTGTGTCTAGAAAATAAAAGCTACCCAGGAATATCCTATTTCATTTAATACTACTCTTGGAAACTTGTCGTCTGGTCATTCCAGTATAAAGTGTAACCAGACAGTGCACATGTGTAGTCTCACAAGGAAGTGAACGGCTCTTTATATTAAAGGGAAAACAGCAGGCCAGAAACACTACCGCAAACAAACAGAAAACCAGGTCACTCACTGGGATCTTCAGAAGTGCTCTGCGAGATTATTCTGCCTGTTAATGCATCAGGCCTATAATTGCATTTTCACAGCTGTATTATAAAGACACTGCAGCGAGGTTATAGTGCCAGATTTATCCTGGCTGGGAAAAGCAAGACAGACATGATGACACAGGATTCTGACCGATCACCCAGTATATTTCACATGCTACCAGTGAGCACTTGCCATCTCCTTGCATATGCATTGTGCAGGACTGCCTATTTCCTCCCAGTACTCTCATGAACACTCTGTTCTGCTTTAGAAAGTTAAAAACATAACAAAACTCTTATTTATATATATATTTTATTCCTACTTTGTTCTAGGATACAGAATAATAGTATGTAAGACTTAGTGGGGATTTTCCACCATCTGCTATAGATAGCCTCTCAAGTGTAACCAAAGTTAGAAAATTAAATTTCCATGTCATCAGGGGAGTGTGGGAGATGGTAAAGGAGGGAAAAGCAATTTAGAACCACGAGTCTGATGCCTATGTAGCATAAAACAAACCATGTCAATAATGCTTTTTTTTTTTTTTTTTTTTTTTTTTTTTTTTCCAGCTAAGGTAGAAGAAATCACAAAGCTCTGATTTCTATCAGCAACGTGGACTTTGAATGACTCCTGCGGTCTGATAAAGTTTTGCAAATTTAAGCAGTTTTTCCCTTTGCTTTCTGCTCTCATGTTGATAACTATTTATCTTCTTTAGATTACTGAGAGGCAATACTGACATCCAAGTCTGGAGAATAAACACCTTTCTGGATCCATCCACTGATCTCCTGTTACTTAACGTTTCAGATCAGGGAATAGAGAGTGGAAGAAATTAGAAGTATGAGTGGTAATGCAAACTCCAGCATTTTCAGTTACTGAGCGTGTAGGTAGGTAATTTGTTGTAAGAGCTTGTGTTGGAAGGGTTGTCGTGCCCAACCACCACTCATTTCTTCTGCTTTACATTTCTGCACCATCTGGACCAGGGGGCAGCCTCCTACAAACACCAAGGGAGCCAGTATGAAAAGGCCTCTGGAGGCTTGTTACACAGCAGGGAGCATCACAGAATCACAGAATTTCTAGGTTGGAAGAGACCTCAAGAAGCGTGATCCTTCCCAGCCTTTTGCCTGCGAGTTGCGCATTTCTACCAGAAACCATCACAATCTGAACACTGAGGGAAACACACGCTCATTTTTGAGGGAAACTCTGCCCTCATTTTTATTTTCTGAAAAGCTTCCAACGGTTTTGGCCAGGTTGGGGCTGGGACCTCGAGCAGGCAACGCGCCCTCCAGCTCCCTGACACTCCCTGCCCCGCGCCTCACAGCGCCGCCCTCAGGCGCCATAACGGCCCCGCCCCGGCGGCGGCGCATGCGCGGTGTGGCGGCGGAGGCGGGCCCTGTCCTGCCTCCCCGCTCCCCTCCCCTCGCGTCCCGTGGCGGCGCTGTGAGAGGCAGCGAGGGGCAGGCAGCGAGGCCGGCCGGCCGCGAGATGGCGGCGCAGAAGATCAACGAGGCCCTAGAGCACATCGCCAAGGCGGAGAAATAGTGAGCGGGCGGCAGAGGGGCGGCGGGATGGCCGGGCGCCTGGCGGCTCGGCCCGGCTGCCAGGTCTACCCGGCTGTTGCCTCGGGGCTGCTGCCGGCCGGCCGGGCGGCTCGGCTCCCCTTCCTCACCCCCGGGCCGCGGGGGGGGCGGCTTGGGAGTTGTAGTTCTGGCGGCCGCCCTGCGCGGAGCGGAGCCGCAGGGGAGGACTACGTCTCCCATCATGCCCCTGGCGGAGCGGCTTGGGGGGGGGGGGGGTGGTCTCGCGGGGCGACGTGACCTGGGGGGGGGAGGGTTGACATGGCGGCCGGGGCAGGGGCTGGTGGTGGGGGGTAAAGCAGCTTCGCCCAGCTGACACGTAGCTTAAAGGGCTTCACGCCTGCGTGTGGCAGGCTTTTAATTGCGTTTTGACACTGAATATAATAGGCTGCTGTGTAGATGCAGTAGAGCTGACTGTTCCAAAGATACCACAACATCAGTTACAACAACGACAGGCACTTCCAAAATCAAGGATCAAAAGTAGTGATAGCAGAGAGACTGCCTTGCAATAACAAATGTGTACCGAATATTCTTTTCAAATTACCTGATGAAAAATGCCTTTCAGTGGAATTCGTTTTAAGCATATCTTGGAAAGCATCTGACGTAAAGCACACTAAATTCATGAACTATGTACAGGTTAAAGGCTCACATATGTTAGCTAAATGAGTTCGAGATTTTTTTTTTTTGTGATAAGAATAATACAAAGTGAAAGCTTGCTTTGGATTTGTGTGCTGTGGTTTTCATCCAAGTAGGATTACAAAACCAATATATGGTGCGTATACAATGTTTTTTCCATGTTGAACATCTATTGCATCTGAAGTGTCAGTCTGCAATAGATACGAAAATTAACTTAAAAGTTTTATATATATATATTTTAATATTTATATATATAAATATATTCTAATATGGAAATCATAGTAGTGGGATCAGCATTGCCTGATGACTTGCCTCACTTTACAATGTGTAGTTTTTCCTCACATGTATATGTGTGCAGCACCAATTAAGTGTCATGAGCTGTTGTGGATGGATTAATGACAAATCCGTGAGGCTTTGTGTTTGTGTTGGGAGGTAAATTATTTCGCTTGTGTATGGAATGGAGAGGCTGACAGCTCTCAATTAGAAGTATTTTTTGTTTGTTAACTTCCTACTGCTGAGGAGCTGGGCTTGAGGTGTCTCTTTGGGGATCAATTTAGAAGCACGTTAGGACAGGGCATGTAACTCAGGAGATAATTGCAGTGCTTTGAGCAATGCCAAACAGTGTTGGCGTTTATTTTTGCAGTTGGGATGCCACTGTATTGGCACAAGGGTAGTCACTCCTTTTCAGATGTCGTCTAAAGTTCTAAATATGTATTAAATGCTGGAAAGGTAAAATATAAAAATATTAGTAATTGTTAATAAGCCTTTCTTCTTGTATTTTAGTCTGAAAACTGGATTCTTAAAGTGGAAACCAGATTATGACAGTGCAGCTACCGAATATGGGAAGGCAGGTATGTGTGACCGTAAATATGGACACATACTTTATGGTTTCAAAATACTCTTTAAGCTTAAACTCTGATAATAGTTTACATATTTTCAGTATGTTACTCTATAAGTAAAACTGTCGTAAAGACTAAAGTAAGAAGAAGGAAGATTCCTAGTAGCACTGTAAAATAAATTTCGAATTGTACTTGGAGGTCTAGACCAGTTGCAAAACATTTTTTTTCTTCTCAAGCTTACAGCATCTACCTTGGGTATTATTATGTGTCACAAAAATAAAGCTTTCCTCCTTCCACTTGTCCGCCCCCAAATCGTATGACCTTCCCAGCAAATATTCTAGCTGTTCTTAAGTCTTCGCTTTTTCATCATCTGTTGAAGTATGTCTTGACTAAGACTGTCTCAGTAAGGTAGTGACATTGACAGGTTTTTTTAGTTACAGTAAGATCTCTTTCCTCCTTCTTTTCTGCAGCAAATGTCAAACCATAAAATTCTTACTAGATGATTTTTTTAAACGAATTTTTTTTCTTTCTTTCTGAGAGTAGGCATTTCTACTTACTCATTTAAGCCTGAATTAAAAAAAAAATAATGGAGGAGCAATTAAAGCTCTTACAAATTGAAATTTACTTGAAGTCCTGCCTCAATATCCTATCTATCTAATGGAGATACAAATACATATTTGTGCCCTGAAGTGGTTTTGTTGAGGAAGTTGTTATTGGTTTGTTTTGTTGATGATACACTTCTATCACTACCCTGCTGACTTTGTATAATCTCTACTGATTAAACCTATATATACATGTGCATTTCTGTAGTTTTATAATTAAAATGCAGAGTGAGCGAGTTTGTAAATCCATCTGACTAGATTATGTATAACAGTGATGTTATGCAAGTGTTGTTGATAATAAATGTTTTCAATGATAACTAAGTGACTAATGAAGCAAGGAGGACTGTTGTGGGATTTTTTTTTCCTTAATTTAACAAGCCCTTCAATTTATCTAAAGAGTCTGTTTATATCTTTAGGTGATTAAATACTTGAGCAGAAGTGATGAGAAAAAAACAACAGGCAAATTGTAAATAAGAACTTTATTTAATTTCTTGCAGCCGTTGCTTTTAAGAATGCCAAGCAGTATGACCAGGCAAGGGAAGCCTGTTTGCGAGAAGCTGAAGCACATGAAAACAATAAAGCGTATCTTTTCATTGTTTTTCTTTTTTTCGAGAAGCTGACTGTTTGCTACTTAGAATGGGGTAATGGGTGTTGGTAGAAAATGTTTTTAATATATTTGTTCATTTCATCAATCTAAGAAGGTTCTCTTCTGGAAGAATATTCCTGCATGCTACAAACTCTTCTGTTTAGCAAATCTATGTTGTTTTAAATAGTATTTGGCATGATAAGGTTCTGACCAGTGCCTGAGATACCTAGGTACTACTTTGGAAATTAATATATAAATATTTTTAATTTCCTACAAACAGATAATATGAATTAAATTGAACTGACATTATTACAATGCTCATGACAGTATTTAGTAACCAGGAACGTGTTAGTTTTAAAAGTTTTTAAATCTTTTTACAACTTTACATGTGTGATTATACTGTAGTATGTTGCATTTATTTTGTCCTTAGATGCATTTATTTTTGATACCTTGCCTACAAACCTAATGGGTTTTATTTGCATTTATGGGAGATCTTTGTTTGAAACAAGTTGTATAAGATTTTGTAGACAATCTTTCTTCATTATAATTTTATGGATTTTGTCCTTGACTTTGGCAATGTTACTTCCAGGCTTTTCCATGCTGCCAAGTAAGTACAGGTGCACCAGCTAATCTGAAACAAGTTTTCTGATTTATGGTACAAGCATGAGCTATCATTTTGGTCTCATTGTAGTAAATGGCATGGTTCAAGTGATTTCACCATTTCAAAATCAGTTTAATGAAAGCACAGGCTAGGAAGGCCTGAAAACCTGCAGTGGCTATCTGAAGAAATAAGGATTTCCCAATCCACAATAGCTTTTGATATCAAGTACTCTTTCTTACATTAATTTTTTTATAAGCTAGAAGTTCTGCACTGTTGAGCTTACAATGAAATTTAATTAAAGAATGCTTCGAAGCAAGCAGGTAATGACAATTGAAATATTACCTGTGGGTCAGATCATGAGAATAGATTTTTACTGGGGAGATCGGAAGGTGTGGTTGAAATACTTTATTTGTGGAAGATAATCTTACACATATATTGTCTCATTACATAACTTAAAGCACTTGAAACATCGTCAAATTATTAAATATTAACAGTGAAGTGGTAGCTCATGCAGGTTAGCATTTGCTGCATACTTACAGCTTGCTGAAATACACCATATCTAACTAAATTGTAAATTTTTTTCTGCAGAGCTTATGAACAAGCTGGCATGATGCTAAAGGTATTTTCATTTACTAGTTCTTATTAAAAAGTACTCTTTTATAGTGAGTAGATAGTTTTATCTCACTCAACCATTTTAAAGATAGATGCAAGCAAATTGCATGTTACATTGCTGTTCTTCTGGTGACTTACAGTCCCCACCAATACCCTCAAGTAGTTAGGGAACATGCATTTTTAATTGGAAGCAGTTTTTTGGGTTCCTTTTGTAGAAAGAAAGGTGAGGGCCTCATGTCAAAGAATGACTGAAGACTGATGCTTCTGCTCTAAACTACCAGAAATTCTTGCCTTAAATGGGGAAGCACCTAATTGCTACTTGGATGAGCAGTAGATTGAAGTAAGAGAAATAAAAGCTCATATTCTAGCGCTGTTACTTCTTTACAGTTGAGCAAATACTGATTTTACCGATGACATCGGTAAAAGAACAATCCTGAAAAGAGGGGTGGTAGAATCAGGTTAACTCATGGGAACAAGACGATGTGGTTCTCTTTATTTTTGAAAGTGAAATATAAGTGTTTAAGTGTCTGGTAGAATTTGGAAGCTGTAGAATGAGGACGCAGTCTTGTTTTGCCTGTTTGCTCCATTAGTACTTGTATAACAGGGCAGTGGAATAGCATTTTTGCTTGAAATACATCATTTGTGAAAGAAAAGTATTTCTACTTATTTGACATAGGGTAATATATATGTCATGTAATTCTTAAATGCATGTTTTCAAAATATATATCTAAATATATTAGTTTAAATATAAATATTAAATTATAAAATTATATTAAAAATTAAATATATTAGTTGTTATCCATTACCTCAGCCATACTGCATGCATATGGTCTTTCAGTGAGTTTTGGGTGAGATCTCCAAACTTAACACGGCAGGTTATTGTAAGTCTTCTAATAATTAGTATTCACTGCTGTAATCTGATTGTTTATGAGAATCCTGCTTGTGACCTTTTGTATGAGTGTGTAGTAGTGAGTCAATAGTTTTATAGATGACTAGGTGGTATCATTTGGGCATCACTAAATCGGTGCTTATTAATTTTGGTACCTAGAAGCGAATTTGGGGTTTGTATTCAATCTTAAAATCTATTCAAGACTGTAAATGCAAATTAGAATCTTAGTCTGATGCTCAAATCCAATCTGACAGGAAGGTCAGCGTTTGTGTGAACTGCTGCTTAGATGCTCCCTAGCTGCTTGTTGAGTCAGATTTTAAAAATGGAAAGATTGAATTCAAAGATTCGTAGTGAGAAAACTCAGTTTTAAGTTGGACTGAAACCTGCAGAGGGAGTGAAGTTTTTGGTCTGACTCTATATGGCTGTGAGACCTCCCTGCTATGTGTCCACCTCTCTATGGTTATTCAGTGAATTTGTTGAACTCTACTAAACTTGTTCTTCACACATAAGTGGCAGTGCAGAAGGTGCGTTTCTGTACTGCTGCATATTCTGTTACTTTTTTTTATAAGCTGAAACCTCTAAATATATAATTGTGTTACAGTTTGTTTTGCTTTGTTTCATTTGCTTCATAAGCACAGCTCCTGACGGCAGTCTCCCTCTGTTTCTTTGCAGGAGATGCAGAGACTCCCTGAAGCTGTCCAGCTAATTGAAAAAGCCAGTATGATGTACCTGGAGAATGGGACACCAGATACAGCAGCAATTGCACTGGAACGGGCTGGAAAGTAAGCTTGTGGTATTGCTAGATAGAATACCTGTGGGGCACAAGTATCTCTTTGGTTGCTTCCCTTTTTGATGCTTTCATCTGAAGATAAATTACTTCTGTTTGTCACAGGTTAATAGAAAATGTGAGCCCAGAGAAGGCTGTACAGCTCTATCAGCAAGCAGCATCAGTGTTTGAAGTAAGCGTTACTTTTTTCTTTATTTTTTTTTTTAATTTTCACCAGCAAAGAACTTTCCAGTCCCAGAAAGTAAACTGACTTGGATGAATTGCTGTTTAGGATCAGCTGTGAAGCTAAGAAAATGCCTAAGGGTGGCCTCTAAATTATTTTTCCCTCCTTTCACATCAGTGGCTGAGTAATGAAGCTGAAGGGTTTTAGTGCTGTACAGAAAGAGATTATAAAAGTGAGGGGTCATTTCTTTTCTCAGTTTGGGACTTGATGAAATCTGACTGCTGTATGTTGTTGTTTTCTGCCTCTTGTTGGTCTGTCCAGAGCGCAGGGAATAAGGCTTCCGTTTAGTCCTGGAATCTAAAGCAGTTTGAAATTCTTGAAGGCACAGAATGAAGAGTTTGCTTAAAGCTCCACCAATCCCATAAGCCTTTTCATTATTGTCTTTGGCATATTTCTCTATAGGTGGTTGTTACATGACTCTAGATTAGCAAGTCTGCGTTGACATTGCTTTGCTCTCTAGATACATACGGGAGCTGGCTGTAGGACTTGGTCACACCAATACTCCTCGTGTTTCACTTGAGTTTGGGAACTGCTGGTAGAGCAGATTGGTTGTTTTTTGGATACAGACAACATATTTAGTTTAAGGTCTTTTAGTCTTAATCCTGTGCAATGGAATATGAATGTGTAATTCCTTTTTGGTCTTTTCTAGAATGAAGAACGTTTACGGCAAGC
Source organism: Anas platyrhynchos (assembly GCF_047663525.1). Taxonomy (NCBI): domain Eukaryota; kingdom Metazoa; phylum Chordata; class Aves; order Anseriformes; family Anatidae; genus Anas; species Anas platyrhynchos. Next base: position 49,875,235 of record NC_092588.1, on the reverse strand, counting down.
ATTAGAAATGTTGGGGAAGGCTTCAAGACTTCTAGTCCGAGGTCGCAGGTATAGATTTATAACTATTTCTCCTTAAATGCAGTTGAATCTTTAACAGTGATTTTTTTTTTTTTTTTTTGTTGCTGTTCAAACTTAAATGCAGTTTCTGTGGAATCTAAGACTACCATGTTCATCCAGGATCCACGTGTTCTGGTAGAGGAGAATGTGACTTACAAGGCTGTGTTTCCTTTTTGTTTATTGAGTAGCTATAAAGGACCTACATCAGTTTTCACTAATTGTAAAACTACTTTTGGAAATTTTTTCTTCCAGCACTAATTTGTAGCAAGTGTTTGGAAATATTTTACCTCTGTCTAATATAAAACAGGGAAATTAAGTTATGAAACTGAGGAGAGAAATCTGTTGGCAGTGTTCTGATTCTGGACTTCTGAGAAGTGTGTGTCTTCGTTTCTCAATGGCAATTTATTTTAAGTGCTTATTACTGGCACCAAACTTGAGCTGCAGTTCAGCTTAGACTTGCTTCACTGAAACGTGCAGTTTCTTTGTCTGCATCTGTGTTTCTGGCTACTTTTAAGAAGCTTTATTTTGTTGTGTAATTGTGGTCAGAAAAATAAATTTATAGGTTAGTGTCAAAATCTTTCTGTGAAAGAGCAAGTTAACGTAGCTGCAGAACATCTGAAACATGGTTGCTCTGCTACTTTATAGTTAATGTGCTATCATTCATTTGTAGAAATTTAATATAGTAGTTAAAAGGAGTATTCAGACTGGAAACCAGCTACTATGTTTTTTCATCGCTTGTTGGCATCAGATATACTGATCGCTTATAGTAACATTATGGCATAGAAATCTGATAGAGGAAATCATGCGGCATTCGTCTTGTATAATCTTGCGAAAAGTGAGGTTTTGTCTGAATACCAGAGGTGTTCTTGGCTTGCATGCATGCGAAAAGTATTGTTGACTATATGTATTTATATATATTTATATACATTTTAATATAAATATTTATGTATACATTTATATACGTATATACATATACATATAGATAGATAGATAGATAGATACTCTTAATAAGACCTGGTGCTGATTTTAGTTCTTTTGCTTTTTATTGAGGAAAGCTTTGTGGGTGTATTAGTTAAACAGCTCAAAATGAGCCTCAGGTTTATTATGCTTGTTTCCTGGTACTGATACTCATAACTGAGTAGTGTTTGTTTTGTTTGTTTTTAGATTAGATGAGGCTGCATTGTCTCTTCAAAAGGAAAAAAGTATTTATAAGGAAATAGAAAATTATCCAACATGCTATAAGGTAAAAATCTAAATTACAATTTCTGATGGTGCATTTTTTTCTGGGCAACTGACATAAGCTAATGGCTGAATTCTGTCTGACAACATATACCTCTTGATTCAGGGATATCTTTCTTGTTAAAAATAAGAATGTGTGGTGGTTCATTCTTCCCTCACCTCTGTATTTTTCACCACTGTAATGTTTTGAAGATAGGATTCTATTACCTGTGGGAGCTATAGTGATTTATGGATGGGCCTTCAAATTGATTTGAACAAGACCAATTTTCTGTTTTGGAAGCTGAAGTAATTTATTTTGAAACAGGAAGAGAGAGAAGGAGAATCATGAACATATTCTTACTGTATTTTTAATAGGATTGTCTTCTGGTCTGTGTTTAGCTTGATTTTATTTCTTCAGCATTCTTAGTAGAAATATTTGATTTTGGTTCTAAGTAAGAATTTGTGATAGTTTGTTTTGGGTTTGCATTCGGCATGACCTGTATGACGAACCACAAAAAGAAAAACATTATCTCGTTTTGTGTAAGAGTTCATTATAACATTAGAGGAGATAACCTATTTCATACCAGCTGATGGCTTACTACTCTTTCATGATGTTTTTGTTCCAGTATATTAGAATCATTGAAGACTCATAGTGATCTTTTCACACTAAATATTAGCAGTCCATTATCTTTTTCATATTTTACTTTTTTTTTTTCTAAGGAAAAATTTGTTTCTCTTTTTTTGTTGTTTAGAAAACTATTGCTCAAGTCCTAGTTCATCTTCACAGAAATGATTATGTTGCTGCAGAAAGATGTGTGAGGGAAAGCTATAGGTAAGTCTGCTTCATATTTTATAATTTTAAGCTGAATATTTCATTAATGGTGATTCTTTCTTATGAAAGAGCAAGGGAAACACTCTCTGTCAATAAGTTTTAAACCTTTAAGTCTACTGGCTTACAGTGCATTCTGTATTAGATAGCCACCTATCAGGAATATTTTTTTTGCTCTTAACAGGTTCAGCAGTAATTGCCATTGTGGTATTTGTATTAGTGAATATACAATACTTATGTACAACAGGTGAAATGAGATTAAAATTTGAAGTTCATTTTCAGTTTTTCCTTGTTAAAAGCTGAGCAGAATGCTGTTACGGCCAGACTTCTTGCCTTACTGATAGCCTTTGGCATGTCTCTTTTTCAAACAGAACAAGGATGGATTACCTATTTGTAAATTCATATTAAGGATTAAAAGTGTGGATTTCTGAATGTCCCTAACAGATTTTTTTTTTTTTTCAGAATCTTTTTGCCATGTCATGTGTTGAGGCCCTTAAAAAGTTGAAATCGTAACTTTTCATTACCACATTTTGTTATTTTGAGGATGAAAATGTTTAACAAAGCCTCAAAATGCTCAGTAGCAGCATCCATGTACAATCAATAAACCTGTCTAGTATGGTGATTAGACTGAGGGAAAGATTCATCTAAAGGTTTTTGTTGAAGAAAGACTTGTAGCATGTGTGTTACTACATTTCTGGTTCTGTTGCTGCATAATATCTTGCCCTTATCATGCCTTAAAAAAAGAAAAGCAAGATTTCTCCTTTTCACATTTTTTTTAATAGTTGATTGAACTGAAAGATAAATTAGAAAGTAGGAACTAGTCCAGTTCCAGAATACAATGAAATGAAGCAAGTATTCTTTATATACCCAGGAGAAAACTGTGATGTCAAAATTTGAATTAGTGTTTTACCATAAACCTCAGAGGCTTTCCTACAGCTCTTCATTTCAGCCTTCATTTGGACTTCAGTAACAAAATACTGAAACAACGTGGTTTTACTTAACTATATGTTTCAAGTGAAATGACGTGAACATATATGTAAGTTGTATAGTTATTGTATTTTTAGAAATAAGCTGTTAAAATCCATCTTTAAACATCTTGGCCATATTTTCTGTCTTCAATTTGTATGTTATGAAGAAATTTGTTACAATTTTTTTCTGTACATAAAATGGAAGAGACTTAATTGACTAGTCATAAAAAATGAAAAAAAATAATCTCTTTTTGACTTGGCTGTGATTGCAGTCTAATTCTCAGCAAACTAATACTGCTGAAAGTTGAAGTTTATGGATATGATCCATGTACATAGAGAAGTCAGCATTAGACAGTTCGATGGAGTAAGTAGTGCATTAGATTCTTAATCAGTTCCCAGCTCGTCTACGTATTTATCAGTGGTATTTAAAGATAGAATAGGTGAGCACCAAATAGATTGCTGGAATGTCCTAAATATGAACTCTTAATTTTCTTCAGTATACCAGGATTTAATGGAAGCGAAGACTGTGCAGCACTAGAGCAGCTTCTAGAAGGGTATGACCAGCAAGATCAGGACCAAGTTTCGGAAGTCTGTAACTTGCCACTCTTCAAATACATGGACAATGATGTAAGTGGGTATAGGTCTTAAATTTTGTTTGTTTGTTTTTTTATAATCCTTTTTGCATGTTTAGTTTGAGAGAAATTTTTGTCTAATAGAGGAAAATAAGGTAAGCAAGGTCCATACATTTATTGTGACTTGCTCTGTCATCCTACCTTGTGCCTGCAAAATTATGTTTTTCCCTTTTTTTTGACTTTGCTGCCTGCCCCTGTGAGTTCCCACACTGATCTGTGCTGAATGGTGGGAAGACTTAGATGAAAGAGCAATTTATTATCAGTATGTGGAGTCTGTTTAAAGAGTTGTCCAAAATGCAGTTCCCTTTTCATTAAGTTATTTTCATTAGTTATGGGGCCAGAACACTTCGTTGCTAGAGGTTTATCTCAGAAGTATTGTGTTGCTGCCTGCATAACCATTACCGAATGAATGTGATGTCTACAGGATGGCCTTGCTGGATGCTTTTTCAGTGCTTATTCTATAGAGAATCAGTAATTTGTGAAATATTTTTTTTTCACTTTAAGAAAGGTAGTCCATATTGTGGTGGTTTTTTTTCTTCTTTTAAATTGTAAATTTGTAGGCAGAAGGTATAAAGATAGGAAAGCCATAACATAACAAACTTTGTAACAGTATCGACTAATATTACTTTATTACTATGCTGCATAGTAAAAACCAAGGTACTAATTATATGGAAAAACACTTGTGAGACTTAAATGAACCATAACTGGATAATATGTGCAGAGGTGCACACTGAAATTGTTTATGGTGTTTCTGTTTTTTTGTTTTTTAATTCCTTCTGAAAAGCTTGAACAGCTGAAGCTGTAGAATCCAAGGTCAGGTAGGATGGGGCTTTGAGCAACCTTGTTTAGCAGAAGGTGCTAAACCTTACCCATGGCCTGTGGCAGGGAGGTTGGAACTAGATGATCTTAAGGTCCCTTCCCAACCCAAATCATTCTATGATGATTATATAATCATTTGGCAAAATTATTGTATAATACACATTATTGATATAGTCAATTCTGTGCAGTGTAATTTAACAAGACTATTTTGTGATAGTAAAGAAAGTAAACTTACCTTTTTCTTTTTTCTTATCAGTATGCCAAGCTTGGTCTTACCTTGGTGGTCCCAGGAGGTGGGATCAAGAAGAAATCTCCAAACACTGCACAAGACAAAACAAGAGGACCAGCCACGGTGGGCTCTCATGCTGATGAGGAAGAGGATGAATATTCTGGTGGACTGTGCTAGCTGCAGATATATGTTATCTTAAATATCTAACTTGTTTGTGATGTTGAGCATATCCAAAGGTACCAGATTTACCAGAGCTTCATTGCAATTGTGATACGGGAATGCTAATATTAGCTTGGCAGCTTTTGGGTACAAAAAAAAAGGAGAAAGAGCATGATTGTACCTTTCATCTTGAAACACCTTTGGATTTCATTTCTTACCTCGTAGGAGCTTCTTCAGGGCCCTGCCTGCAGTTTATGGGGAAAAAAAACGAGGGAAGTTTTTACTAAAAGCACAGCTTAAAACGAAACCAAAACTCTGAAGAGAGGCACTGGGCTTAGGGAGAGCGGCACAAAATTTGAAATGCTGGATTTCAGTACCTGACACTTTTTTGTCCCCAATAATATGTTTGTGATTGTTACTGAGTTAAATGTTAAGGTCATTAAATGAACATCGTCTGGATGTTCATCTCCTGTTTAACATTGTTTAAGGGACACCATGGCACGGAGGGATTTTCCACTAGAGTAATCACAAGGGGGAACATTCAGTTTATTTTAACATGTTTTTAACCTCACTGTGGAATATTATTTTGGTATCTTACTCTTTGCAAGGAATATCCATGTGGTTGTAGAAAACACTAAGCCAGCTACTGTGGAGAAGTTTTGCAAGGTTAAAGACATAGATATGCACATCTTTCATCTTATATTGACCTGAAATCTTTTGAAATATGTGAGTGCATAGTGTTTGTATGCATACCATTGAATGCATACCTTGGGAATGGAAGGAGTGGACAACCTTTCTAGCACTGTTTCCATATGCCATAATGGAAATATGCCACTGTTTCCATGCATGCCATAATTAAAAACAAAAATGAAGGTAGCAGTTAATGTGTGTTAAATATAAAGTTCAGGAGACAGTGTTTAGCAAAACTTAGGTGGTATGTTTCAGTGATATGATTGAGCTTCGGAGTTTTTCAGATGTTCACTTCCTAATCAATACTCTGGTCTGCAAAGACGTTTCATTTCTTTTGTATTTTCAAAGCATAGAACAGCTATCTCTTACAAATGGCATTTTTCAAACTAGCTCAAATCCAAAATAACCAAATTTTAAAGCATCTTCTCCACTTCTATTTGATTACAAGTTGTCATGTCTTTCACAAGCTTCTTTAGTGTCTAAATTAATGTGACCATTCTATGCTTAAAAGTTGACAACCCTAGAAGACGAATCTGTGGTCTGTTTTTTCAGACCCTAATCAAGATCTGCACTAAAGTGATGTCCAAAGTTCAATAAGCAGTAGACCAAAAGCATAGTGTTAAGTGTCAATACAGTTTCTGCCACATTAAGGAATTGAATGGCTTCAAGAATACCAAGTGTGTCAGATGTAATTGTGATTAAGGTAGACTTTGAGGGCTAATGTTCACTATTCTTGGGGTGGATAGCACTGAGTAGCATAGCAATGGGTGCACAAAATACACCACGATTGTAGGTAGGACTGCTGTAAAAGTCATGTTATTCAATTTAATAGATGTTCAGAAAAAGTTTTTTTTCTTTTTATTATGTAATAATCTCTGATTTCAAAGCTGTTTGAGAGCTTTTTAAAGCTGTTTAAACCTGTTGTTCTGTACTGTCTGATAGATAATTTCCCTCTGTTATTAAGGATGTACGTAAAAGTTTTTGTACTTCTAAAAAAAAAATAGCCTAAATGAAATTTTAGGAAGTGAGTTGCTTTTCTCTCAGAATGATTACTAATATACATGAAAGATGTTTCTTGAAGACCTTCCTGTAACTCTTCTTTCTTCACCACTGAGGAAACTGAGGTGAGGTGTTCAACCTTCTGCCTTCTGGATTTGTTCATGAAGGTCACCACGCACTTTTTTACGGGGAGTTTTTATTATTATTTTTCAAGCACATTAAGAAGCACTGGGAACACTAAGTAATTTTCCCTGCTTCCATTTCTGAAATTACTTTTGGTGAATAGTCCCAAGGAGTTTACTACTTCGTGTGTGCAAACAGTATATACTGAGAAGAAGACATGCAAGCAGGAAAGAACTTGATAAAATTGGTTCATTAGGATGCTTTTTGTGTTGGGAAAAAAAAAAATATGCAAGGCTGTCTCTTACCCACTCCTTCAGCTTTTTTTCTTTTTACCTTGTGCCAAGTATGGAAAATGTGGGGGCAAAAGTAACTCATGCTAAACACGTTAAGCTGCCATTGAATTTAAAGGGGTTTCTCTGAATCTTAGGAACAGAATCTTAATCTTTGATTGCAATGTTGCTGTAAAGACCAAATCTGCAGAAATGGAAGTGTATGAAAATAAGATGGTCTATTTTATATAACTTATTCTCCTATTTTAGGCAATGAAAGTGTGATAGGAATGTTATCTGCCTTTTAGCAAATGTTTAACTATAGAAGATGCTGTCTGTATGTTATGTATAAGTGTTTGTTTCTATCTTTCAAAGCAATTTGCACACTTCTGTAAATATAATTTAAGTGATTTAAAGTGAAAAATACACCATTTTCAGCAAGGAAGTTTCCAAAACTAATGCTGGCTGTAAGAAAATTAAACTTGCATGAAGACTGAGCAATGATCAGTGTAATGTATATGAAATTAGATGATTTCTAAATTATCTGTAACTTAAGACTGAGTATGCCCAAGTGCAGTGTGAAATCTGTGCTTTATTTGTTCCTTTCCCAAATCTGTGATGTATTAGATTATGAAGTGTGTTTGTAACAGCTCTACAGATGCTGCCTCTGAGAAGAGGCTGTGTTTCACCAACATGAAAAATAAAACTTGAAACTAACACACTTGTGCTAGCTTTCCCTGTTGTTGATCAGGTCCTACTTAGCACTGCCATTTGAGAATTAATGTGTTTTCTTTTGTAATCCCAAACAGATTTCATGTGATCATTTGTCTGATTCTGTTTGCCAGGCATTGCGGGTATATTATGTGATCAAGGACCTAAGTCTTGGGAACTTGCTGGCTTGGCTTTGGGTATTGCAAGTCAGTGGTGTCCAGTCTTTGCAGCATGTTCATTCGGCATTTCCTTACCATCCATTTAATTTTATATGTTTCTCTATTTTATTTTATTGTAAAATTTTATTTGTTTCTCTAACTGACCTTTTGGTACCTTTCTGCTGGCTTTCATTATCAAGGAAATGACATTTATTTGGCATTTCTGTCCACTCAGAATAAAAATTACGTATGTGTTTCGCCTCTGTGCTGATATGTAGCATCTTGGTTGATGGCACTTCACTTCCTAAAGGTTTGTATTCAGAAAACATTGTTATAGTGGGCGATCGTCAGACTGGAATTTGTCATCTTTAACAAAGAGAGAGAGAGAAGTAATACTCCCAAGTTCTCAGACTTACTTTTAGCTAGGCATAGTAATTAATGGTTTAGCAAAATGATTGTAGTGATGGGGGAGGACATGCAGATCATTAGATCTTCAGAGATTAAGCACTTATCTCCACATTTGGGCTGGTTGAATGTATAGCAAACTCTTGAAGTCTTCTGGAAGAATAAATCAATGTGCTCCAAGATTTACCTGAGTATTCTGAAATCCAGAAAGGACGGGGAACAATGATGGAAACAGCACAGACATGAAAAAAGTCCCTGCATCAAACTGTGCTTGAGTATTGATATTGACTGTAACTGAGGTATTACGTGTGCCTCAGGACTCTGAGAGGCTAAAAGAGGTGCCTGGACCAAAATGACAGGGTCAATTAAATGTGGAGGATATCCTGGCCACAATAACTTGAACGTTAATTTTCAACAAAGAACTGTTTTGGAATGGTGTAAGAAGGGCACATAGAAGTGACATAAATGGCTATTTAAGTCACAGATTTTTGCTGGTTTAAAACCAAGACTTGGAAGTGTGGTAAATGGGAAGGTAAGGTTAGTTTGGTTTTAGAATGATTCATTCTTTACCTATGGCATTTTAGTTGTATGTTGAAGTGTCACTGTTGGATATTTAAGCAATTCTATGGATACTTGGGAGTTTTTTCTTCTCAAGTGTAGTTTGTAATTTTTTCCTGTTTATGGTAGTTAGGTAGTATTTAGATTAGTGTCAATGCAATCTGTGCATCTTGGTCTGTATTAGTGTTTGAGCTATTGTTAACTCTCCGCAGGAAATAGCGGAGGGAAAGTGAAACAGTTCCTATCAGTGGTGTGTGAGTTAACGTTAGCTACATCAAAGTGCTCATAAATAATTCATGTAAGCTGGATGCATGAGTGTCTGTGACAAAAATAAAAAAAATAAATCTGTGTAGGTAAGCTGTTTCCATTGAGGTTTTTGGAAAACGGGATTTTTTTGGTGGGATTTCTTTGCAACAGCAGTTATTGCAAAGTGGCAGACCCTGAAACCTGGATGAGTATGTGACCATTATCACTGTAGCAAGTGGGTAAGGCATATATTTTTCAACAAAATGTTGTGGTGTGTTCTTGTGAAGAATGGGTAGCACTGCATCTATGCAATGTGAAGGTGTGTTTCTTGTACAAATAAATGAAGAAGGTAGCACAGTACTACCAGAAGCATGAGGTTAACCTGAAAATTGTGTGGGAGAATGTCTTCCTGAGCCCTTTTTAATATGAAATGACAACAAAGCACAGATCTTGACACAGTTTAACGATGTGGGCTCTGTAACTCTTAAGAGACTTCATCATTACTGACAAATCACTTTTTCTACTGCATTCAAGTCAAAGCTGCTGGAATACTTGAAGGCTGAAGAATCTCTGGCACTGAAGTTCTCCAGCATGATGTGAATCATTCCTTGGGTGCTGTGAATAAAGAGCTGTAAAGATAGTAAGAACTAAGCCTTTCTTGGGGAGAAAAAGAAAAAAGAAAAAAAAACACCACACATGGAAACCAAAAAAAAAAAAAAAAAGACATTAAAACATTTAATCATCTAACTTTATCATGATTAGAAAAGTTTCCTGAAAGTAGGAAATAGAAGGGACTCCTGCCCCCTCAAAAAAGCCAACTAGTGCTGGTAACAAAATTGGAGCAAGTAGATAAAGCTTTCCAGAGCAGAAGGGAACCACATAGGATCTGTGGTAATTTTAGTAGAGGCTGAGCAGGAATATCAAGCTGTAAGCTGATGGTCTTCAGAGGCCAGCCTCACCAGGTGTTGGGCTCGTTTTTCCTGTCTCTGTCACCCAGTACCTGTCAGAGACCTTCCAAAAAGTACGCAAGTCTTTGTTTCATCCTTGATTTCCAGTGATGCAGCAGTGTGGCTGCCAGCTTGGGACAGCAGTGCGAAGCAGGTGTAAGTCTGCATGGACATTGAAAGAAAAGATGGCTGTTGGTGCTCATCTGCTGAGACTAATGAGGATAGCAGTAATGAGCATGGCTGCTCATTACTCATGCACATTGGAAGGGGTACTGATGGGTAGGTACAGTATGACGTTGCAACCCCTTAGGGATACTCGACAGAAATGTTTGGATACTGGGGCGAAAAAAGTAGATCCTAGCATCTGTAAAATATAAATTGGTTACCATGACTTCCCTTGCATGTTTTAGATATGTATTTATGCACTTGTATTTTGCTTTATTGCTAAACTAGGCATAACCCGGAGTGGGCTATTTTTCCCCAAAGCGTTGGTATTTCGAGGAGCAGCTGAGGGAGCTGGGCTTGTTCAGCCTGGAGAAGAGGAGGCTCAGGGGCGACCTTATCGCTCTCTACAGGTACCTTAAAGGAGGCTGTAGTGAGGTGGGGGTTGGCCTGTTCTCCCACGTGCCTGGTGACAGGACGAGGGGGAATGGGCTAAAGTTGCACCAGGGGAGTTTTAGGTTGGATGTTAGGAAGAATTTCTTTACTGAAAGGGTTGTGAGGCATTGGAACAGGCTGCCCAGGGAAGTGGTGGAGTCACCATCCCTGGAAGTCTTTAAAAGACGTTTAGATGTAGAGCTTAGGGATATGGTTTAGTGGGGACTGTTAGCATTAGGTCAGAGGTTGGACTCGATGATCTTGAGGTCTCTTCCAACCTTGAAATCCTGTAATTCTGTGATTCTTATTCGTTAGCGCTAGATGGTGCTGCAGAGCAGGCAAAGAGTTCTCTTTTGCAGCTAGAAATCGTCTGGGATAGTTTTAACATTAAAATACTTGGGGGTGGAGTATTGATTTGGTTAGAAACCACCGCCACACACTGCTGCTTCTCACCCCTTGCAACGCCTGCCTGGACGTCTGAGGCTGCACAGTTGGTGCCACGCTTCTCTGCCCTCAGGCTGGGGGTAAAAATCCTTCATGATATGATGGTTGCTGGTGTACATGGGACAAGCACCATGTACAGCCTTGCTGTCACGCTGCTTTTGCCTCCTTGAAGCTTAGATAAATGCATTTATTTTTGCCTGTGATTTATACCATGATAAATGGGCCCTTCATGAGGTTCAAATCACAGGTGTGATGGATGCGTCTTTTCTCTCCCTTTCTCTGAGCATGGCTCTGAGAAATCAGGTCACAGAGAGCAGGTGGGAGAAGAGTACATAAAGCAGGAGCCACTGCGTGTTATGACTTGTTAATGGAGATTTTGAGCTCTCCTTGCAGCTGCAAATTTATACAAAGTTCAGTGTTAGGGACAGCAAGCAACAAGTTGAGGTGAGAAAAGCTGACTGAAAATAGGCAAAGTGAAGGATGTCAGTCATAATGAAGCAGCACGTTGGCTGATGGGAGAGAGGAATCCTGCTGTAATTTGCCAAAAGGACTAAGCTTCAAAAAAGTGCCACTTTCTGATTTATTTGCAGGGGTGGGGAGGAAGGGATGGGACTAGTGTGACTGCTCTGTTCACACTGGGAAGAAGTTCTGCTGCCATGTGTGGTGTGAGGCAGCAGGGAAACAGACACGTTCTGGGATTTGTGTCCTTTTCCTGTCACTCACTCTCTGAAGTTCAGGAATTAAAGGTAAAAACCTTACAGCAGGAGACGGGGATATTTTTTAATTTTTTACATTTTTATGTGTGTGCAGCTGACAAGTTTCTAGCCAGTGCTTTCTCTGCTGCACTGCTCAACAACTGTCCTGGAGTAATTGTGTTAGTAATAATATAGGAGAGAATTCATGAAGTGTAAAGACCTGTGGTACCCCGTGTGTCTTACTGGTGCCAAATGTTTTATTTAACTGACCACCATCCAGTAATTTTCTGGCACCCGTCTTGTGTAAATGTATGAGTTTCCAAGCTGAATAGCTGGAGGAGGAATGAGGAGCTGCTCAGCTGTGCAGGAGCCCCGAGTACAGGCTGGTGTGTAAGGAGCGAGTGGTTAGAGCTGGGTAAGGCAGCTGTGTAGCAATGAGTCCAAGCAAAGTATTTTCAAGCTTTGATAACAGAGATGCAGAAATACCGGTATAGTTAAAACTTCACCTTAAAGTGGGATATTCTTCTGGTATTTCAGCAGTCTTAATGTTTATCCCTTCAAACTTACCAGATGTTGCGTATTGTGGGAATTCCTGAGAGCTGCTTTTCTTTGAAACGTCAATGAAGAATTCCCCACTTTGAAATACATCAGACTATTCCTGATGCAAGACACAAGTTTGGTGACAAACCCTGCCATTAAAGAAAACTGGAAAAGAAAAGAAAGCACCTTTTTCTTCCATTGATTCAGACAGATGCGTTGTATGTAGAAAGCTTAGATCCCCTTAGATCTTAACATTCCCCAATATAGGGTTTCATTTCCCTCACTGAACATGCATGTTAGTATGCTATCTGAAACTGAGATAGCTGTCTTTCTGTATCTGCTATTATGCAGCAATTAGGAAGCAAAAAAAATAATAAAAAATCTTGTGGTTGAGATGGCAGCAGGAGGGAACTCAAGAAAGAGAGTGTGCACATGCCTGTGTCGCTTGTTTATCTTGGGGTATGTTATCCATCCTTTGATGGATAGGCTGTCAAATGGCTCCATGTTTGTGTGATTTTGTCACCCATATTTGCCTGGAGATGCTATGATGATGTTGGACCAGGTGTGAATGCCTCATGGTTGGCTTAGTGCAGCCAAACAGAACCTGATATTAATGATGTGCAGCCAAGTTAGCAAATGCACAAAGTAGCCTGAATGCATACGTATGCTATCTACATATCTCCACCTACATTTATGGCACGATATTTTTTTGTATTAGATGATCAGGGATATCTAACAGGAAACTAATGTTTTTGAAGTAGTGTTCACTCACAAGACTGGAGACTGAAATGCAGTAATGATACAACTTGAAGCTTCAGAAGTTGGGGTATGCATTAATTACTTAAACCCTGACAGAAAGGTATTTCTGCTTCAAGGATGAGTTTGTCTATCACTTCTGTATGAGAGAGGTGTGGAGAAACATCTGTGATCACTCTACTGAACCTAAAACAGCTAGTTTGTTGTAAATTGGAGAGGAAAGAGGAATTCAGTTTTTTTTTTTCCTTTTTTTTTTTTTTTTCAGGGCCTTTCAGGACTACTTTAAAGATGAACAAAAGAACAACAAGAGGAATTTTTAAATGTGAAGAAGGCAGGTTGATTGCATGATTTTTTTTTTTTTTTCTTTCTCTTTGCACCCTTGTTCCACTTCCTTGATTATAACATGTTGCTCACAGCTTTTTGTATTACCTTTTTGGATGGTCAATAAAGCAGAATATAATAGTTTCTTAATTGGTGCATCATCCATCGGGAGAAAAGCCTATGCCTATTGAGTTTTTCTTATAGCAGATTACATCATGAATAATTCTGACCACTGTATGTAGTCTTGTATCACTTTAACAAAAATACGGTCTGCTTTTACACACAGCTATTGTTCTGTGCTCTGATCTTTACTGATCAGAGGATGGGAAATGCTAATTAATAGATTCAATCTGACTGAAGCATAGAAAGAGACAAGGAGGCAGTGTGTAATCTGGAAAGGAGTGGACGCGGAAAGAAGGCACCAAGAAGGTTTCCAGCCCAGTGCTTGGAGTACTCTTGCTCTCTTATGATAAGTATGAAGAAAAGCAGAGGAACAACTGGAGACATAATGTGCAGTTTGACAAATAAGAGAGTTGCTGGAGGGAACCATAATGTGAATTGTGTATTTGATGGCTTGGATAAATCCCTCAAGCTGCTGTTCTTGTTAGAGATTTAAAGGCATTTCATTATTCACTGACAATTCTTCTGCAATGCATTAGGGGAAATTACTTCTTTATGGTGTCCCTTCAGTTACTGTCAAATTTATACCACTTTGATCTAATACGTTTCTTCATACAGTATGAAGTGGGTTATCCAGAAGTAGAGCAAACCAATGGAGAATGTAATAAAGGGTGATTCTGCTTGCTGTCTGCTTGTGGTTTCCCTTCTCCATTCTATAGGTGTATGCATTTTGTCTTTGTTGCTGTAGCACGAATATTTTTTGAAGTCTTTGATGTTTTCCATTTTTTCCGTTTACCTTGAGGGAAAAATAAGCCATTCCTTTGGTGAGATATTCCAGTAAAACTTCACCCTTTTAAGTACATTTTTTTTCTTGTTTCTTGGCTTGGTTTGTGCTCATTGGAGAAAAACAAGTAATAAAATGAATATACTGTTATAGGGCTGGAGCTGACAGAAAGCTACTGGTCTCTGTCAGCCCTCCAGGATGTGCTGCATTTTGGTGACAACCAGGCTGGCATTTTGTTCCTGTTTTTGTTTTTTGCTCTTGACCAAATACAAATAGTAGGTGAATGAGATATATAATCATTAGATTTAAACCACGTCCATCTTGGGAGTTGTGGTAGATTAAATGAAGGTTTGAACTTAAAATATACAAACTGTTCTGCAGTAACTTTCCACGCTGAGGCAGAATTTTAAGGGCTCTCATACCTCATTGAACTCTTTTTCTTTGACTGAGGAATTCATAATCCTTTGAATTAACTGTGATATGGTTCACTAATATAGCACATGCTGTAAGTATAGCATTTTGAGACGGTAGGGATAAATGTGAATTAATTGCTTAAAATACAAATGCTACATTTCTTGCTAGTCTTCTAAGTTATTTCAGTGTAGTTACTTGTGCCTTTGGCTCTCTTCCCAATTTTCCTAAACATCATGTCTAACTAGTATTTAAAGATGATGATGTTCCTGATGTCTAAGTAAATTGTTGAAAATCCCTGGCAGCCACTTACTCCTCAGATGAAGATTTGAGTTACTCCAAGGCAGCTGGGGTGTATTTTTTTTTTCAGCCCATCAATCTCTAAATTGCATTCACTCCTATGCTTCATTTTGTTTTAGGGATGCCACATTACATATCAACTCTTTGAGCCAGACTGTGATACTTCATGTATCTCAAAGCCTTCCAAACTTTCTTGGATGAACCACTGGCAGCCTGTGGGCCTTTGGCAACCTCTCACAACCAGGCTGTGATCAAATTCTTCCCCGCAGAAGTCTAGGATGATACATACTTGATTAGGATCTTGTTTCTGCTCACTGAGTTCTTTCGTACAAAGGTCTTGGTGGCAGGCAGGAGAGGTTGGCTGAAAGGTCTGGAAGCTGCACATCCCAACTGTGCTGAGGTTAGAAGCAACAAAGGATCAAAGGCTGGGACTTTTTTTTTTTTTTTTTTTTTTTTTTTTTTTTTTTACTGTCAGGAGTGAATGAAATTCTGTGGTAGTGTGTGCACAGATCTGTCTACACCCATGACTGCACGTAACTCAAAAAATCACTTTCAGAAAAAGGACAGAGAATAGCTAACATAAGGAAAACTGCAATTTTGTATTTTATTAATGATGCAATTTTTGCGTTTTGTAATTATGGATGTTCCTGTAGCCAAATTAATGTTGAGATCACAGAGCTGGGAGCAAATCCTGAAGTCTGATTCTGGGTCAGGAATTGAAAGTCCCTGGGGTTCAAAGTGGGAGATAAGTTGGAATCTGCAGTTCTCCAAGTGTGTGTCAAGCTAAAGCAGTAAACTCTCCCTCTCTCCCTGCTTCATGTACTCGCCTACAGACATTATGCAGCTGATCCTCAGCTGTGTGCAAGGTGCACTGCCTCGAGGCAGCCAACTGTACCCACAGGCCAAAATTCCTGCAGTGAAAGGATTTCAAGGTTCTGGCTTTCACCCCTTTCTCCCAGACAGGCTTCCATGGCAGGCAAGGGCCTGACTGAGACTCCTCTATGTATTTACCAGGCACAGACCCCACTCCTGGGGGAAAGATTTCTGCTTTCTTCTTCTGTCAGGGTATTAAGTGCTGGATCCTGCTGCTGGGTGTTACAGAGAAAAGAAAAGTGGACTGGGAGGTTGTGTGGCCAAGGATGGGTTGGAGGTCAAAGCAACATCTACTGTTTGTCAAGGCCTTTTCATTTCAGGCAAATGGTCTTCAAGCTTCTTAAATGACACTTGGGGGTGTTTGAGTTGTTACTGAAATGCAGCCATTTCCAGAGTTGGAGGCACAGACAACATAATAACAGGCAGAAACCCCACAGTGCCAGAAAGTGGAAAATAGTGGTCTCCAAGTGGTACTACAGGAGGGATTTCAAATAGAGATTTGATGCTACTTAGACTAATTGCTGGGCTGATTAGCCTGCAGTCTTTGCTTCTGGTTCTGTTCTTTGCCTTGGCTTAAAAGCTTCTTGTCTGCTGTCCTCTTCCATCAAGAGCATTTATAGTCAGTTATTGCAGTCGTGGCCCTGCTACACCCAGCAGCCCTACCTTGGCTTGCTGTTTGTGTGCTTGTTACACACAAATTGCCATGTTTCACTCTGCTGGTTTAACTGTCTGTTAATTAGGCATTTTCTAAGCAGTAGTGCCAGGTAGGAATAAATCTGCTAGACAGCAATATCGCTCGAGTTTTCCAGTTTTTGTGTGTGGGTAACATCAGGTCAACAGTTATTTGTCTTCTGCATTTAGTGAAACTGGGGCTGAATGAGGTGTCCTGGAAAGGTATAAATGTATCTGAAGTGTTAGCATTCAGAAATAGGAAAACAAACAAACAAACAAAAAAACACAACCCAGAACATTATGCATTGGAAGCTTTAGCACAATCTGATATACTATCTATTACACTCAGTTTTTAGGTAATTGATGGCATTAAAATACTCTCAAGGCCTGGAGTCTCACTTCTTTGGCTTCCTTCCCCTTCTTCGCCTTTTCTTGCCTCACCACACCCCACCACCCCTATTCTCTCTCCAGATCCTCCCCCCCACCCACAAAAAAAAAAAAAAAGAAAAAAGGAAAAAAGAAATCTGTAGTTCTATAATTTATGAGACAGTCTCGTAAATTACCATGGTGGAGTTAGTTGTCCAACTGCCTGTGACCTGCTGGGTATTTGTTGGAAAAAAATAATGAATTCTAAGAGTTTCATGAATCTTAATGTGAATGATTCTCCATCTGAAAGTTTGGACTGGATTGATTATTCCCCAGTTTGAAATATTTCCCTCTTCTATTCCAAGGGTAGTAACATTAACCTATTCTTAGGGAACCTGTCACCCAAAATGCAGATAGCAAAGAGTTGGAGAGAAGAGCTGGCAATTCACCCATAATTTCAAAATGTTATTGGTCTCAGATTACCACGTTAAAAGGAAGCCAGGATCATTTAACGCATGACTTACTAACCAAGAAAGGATCTAAATTTAACAGAGGACATTCAAAAAATTGTTCAACCAATGCTAGTGTTGATGTTTGTATCCTGAACTGGATGTAACTGGAGTTGTTTCGTGAACTGGAGCTGGGAGTCTGAAAACCATCTTGTTTCTCTGGTTTGTAAATGAAGAACATGCTCTGCAAAAGTGTGCTGAGATAATTGTGTCCTTTGTAATGAGTTTCAGTACTCACTCAGGCCTCCCATCAACAGTACCAAGCTGGATATGCAAGGTATCACTGAGAAAGGACAATATTGTCTTGTCCCTTTGGGAGGGGTAAGTACATTCAAGGAAGAGGATGCATATGGATGGCATAAGGCAGCATAATAACAGCTCTGCATTCTCCTAATTCTAAACTATGAGATTTCTGCCTTAGTGCAATGTTTCTGATACAAAAAGTCTGTAAGAGAGAGAGGGCAGGGCCATTCAGTTGTCATCTGCTTGTGTCCACAGAAATCTTGCAGACTCTTAGGGTTTCTTTAAGCCAGCTTTAAGGATAGAGATGGTGTCTGTGTTCCTGAAGTTGGGAGACACCCTCAGGCTCTCTTAGGACTGTGTGGGAGTTGCCATGTGTATAAGGATGAGATTGTGATCTGTGAGAGATGTGATGTTCCTGCTGCTGCTTTGGGTTTGTGTTTGAGAGTCTCTGGTTAATGTAAGCCATCTGAATCCTGCATTTTCAGTATGCTTTTTTGTTAAGAGTTAAAAAGATCCACACACACCCTGTCCAAGGTCAGAATTAACTCCAAGCCTGCAGCCAAGATCTGTATAGCCTGGGAGATCCAACCTACAGCTGATAACCCACATACTCGGAAGGATGTTTATCAGCAAGAATCCCTTTCTTCTATCTTTACTTTTCATCTTAGTTCACTTATTTTCAGGTGGTGAGAGGTGTACCTTTATAATGCTTTAAAAGTTTTAAACTGGGACTAACAACTGAGAAGCAATGCAAACAAAATGAAGGCAATACAGCTGGAGACACAATGCCTGCTCCAGACTTGCTCCCCTGAGGTGAGGAAACTCCCGTTCATCTTAATGCATCTGCTTCCTCAGGTAAAGCTGCCTTGTACAAATAATGGCAGGAGGTCAGCATCTTCTCTTTGAGCTGAATGGCTAACAGAAAAGGTCCGATAATGCTCTGGTGGCTTTTCTTACTTAAAAGATAAATAAATAAATAAACAAGATTATATTGTGGGGCTGAGTGGTTGCTTGATCTGAAAAAAAAAAAATAAATAAATAACTCTTTTCCTTACCTGCTTTACCTTGCCTCTCCTCAGCCCCTGGAAAGAGATACAGCACTGAAATCAAGACAGGGTATTGTGAGAAACTGTGCTCCTCACATATGGGGCAGCTGAAGAAGTTGAGCATCTGATAGTAATTGATTAGTAAATTAAATTTTAACAACCTAGAGGCTGCACACGGTCCAGCCCTGCTCCCCTAATATAAATCATTCAGATTTGCAAATACGAAACACATGTTTTTCTGTCTGACCTTGTCTTTTATGGAGCAGTGGAGATTGCAAACGCAGATGCTCAGGTTTGTCTGCTTTCCTGGCCGCCGAGGCCGCAAATGGCAGCTTTGCTCTCGGAGCACACGTTACGTTGACGTTGCTTTGCGACCTGGAGAAGAGATACGGCGGCAGGCAATAAAGCTGGGCTGGAAGCTGCTCAGACAGCCTCGCTCCCTTTAGGCCTTGTTCACCCAGAGCGGGGCTGTGACCTCCGGCCCTGAAGCCCGGCTCCTCTTCCTTTCCCTGCCACGGGTGGGAGGAGGACACAGCTGCCTCCATAACGTGGCTGACAGCAGAAGGCAGGCAGTCACCTGCTGTCTCCACCAGCAGTAAAGTGCACGTTTTGCCTGTTTCCTAGCTGGTTTGGCTTAAACCCAGCAGCCTTGAAGCACTCAGTCTCCGGCGGCTGAGGCAAGTCCTTTCCCCAGGCTCCTTATTTTAGCTGCAAGCTCCAACGTGGACCTGGGCACCACCACAGCTAATGCTGCTCACCCTTTTCCTGGAGGTGTTTAATGACTGGTTTAATGAGCAATTAAAGATAGTTTTCCCCTTGAGAGCTGAAGCCAGCCTGTCTTTATACCCCTGGAGGAAGGTAGGGCTCTCCATGTGTACCGTTTCTTCCCTTTCTCATCGGAAGGGCATGTCCCAGTCTGACACCTAATTTCTAGCACTCTTATTCTGGAGCAGAAGTGGAGACAGCATGTTTAAAGCCTCAGATCTACTCTGACTGCAGTCAGTGGGAATTTTCCTATGTAGGTGCTAAGTATTATTCAGTGTAAGCAAAACTTGGCCCGTTACTTTTAACTTATTTTCCATTATAAATCAAATCCCTTCTCTAATTTTTGCCTGAAATCTTTCCTCCTACAGAGGAATTTGTTGCGGCTCTAATGTTGCCATGAGGTATTTCAGCCACGAAAGCTTGAAAATAATTTTCTTCCCTTTTAGAAGCCATGTTTCTCAGGGAATCTAACTCGCCCTAAAACTTCTGAATGTGATTTATTGATGTATTACAACCCAGAGAGTAGTTTTGCTGGTTGTTGGGAGAGCAAATGGATTGAGTTCTGAGGCCAACAGCTTTGTAGGCTGAGGTGTTAGCAAAGCATTTAAAGCTCTCTCTGTGTTACTGATGAAGGCACGTGTTTTAACACCCACGTATCTCTGCTCTCCAGAGTTTAATAAGACAGCAAGAAAGATTTAGGTCCTGAGCTTGAACTCACACCAAAATAAAGCAAGCCCAGACTTAAGTGGAAGCTGGGGAGTGCTTTCCCTTGGGAGCATACAGCACTATGAAGGGGCACCGTGGGACTCTCCTTCAGGGACAGCAAGCTGTACCTCCATATCTTCCATTGCACTCTCCCATCAGGGTGTTGGTGATCTGTAACACCCCGTGCAGGAATCCAGGAGAGAAAATAGGTGCAGTGGGGATGAAAGCAGCAAGAAGCCAAAAACTGAAGATATGAAGAGGTTGAAGGGTGGAGCTGGACCATCATTTCAACCTCTAAGAAGACAATGCTTTTAAATAATGGCTGAAGACTTCCAGTGCTGCCTGTCCACACCTGTGGATGGGATGGGGCAGTAAGGACACATCAGTGGGACAAAGGAGTCAGTACAGAGGATCCATCGTTGTGGTGGTTTTACCGTACTGGGCAGCTAAACCCCACAACCGCTCTCTCACTCCCCCTCCTTTAGATGAGGAGGGGGAGAAGTAAAGCAAAGAACAACTCACGGGTTGAGATAAGGATAGTTTAATTAAAGGGAAATAATTATAATAATTAAATAAAGACTACCATGAACTAACAATTTAACTAAGGGGAAAATAAAAAAGGGAAAGGGGAAAAGGAGGGGAAAAAAGGAAAATAAAAAGAAGGGAGGAAAACAAACAAACAAAATAAATGAAGGCTATATGGAAGTGCAGAGGAAAGAAATTACTCTCTACTTCCCACAAATGAGCGATGATTGACCACGTCCTTGAAGCAAGGCCTCAACGCACGCAGCCGGTGTTCGAGAGGAGGACCGACGTCTTCCAAAGGAGAGCCCACCCCTCCCCTCTTCTTCCTGTTTCCACCTTTTATTGCTGAGTGTGACATCACATGGTATGGAATATCCCTTTGATTGGTTTAGGCCAGCTGCCCTAGTGATGTTTCTCTCCTCACCTTTTGCCCACCCCCTAGGAGGGTTAGAGAAAGGCCTAATACTGTGCCACTGCTGCTCAGCAGCAGACACAACACTGGTGTGATAACACTGCTGTTCCAGCTACAACTGCAGAGTACGGCACTGTATGGGCTGCTGCTGGGAAAGTTAACATTCCAGCCAGACCCAATACAACCTCCACCCCTTATTCCATAACATTTGTGTCACACTCAGATCCCCATACTGTAGCATACAAGCATCCTCATCATTATTCCTTGTCTTTTAACAGGACAAGGATTTAATAGGACAAGATTGATAGGCAGGTGTATCTTCTCATTCCATAGGTCTTTCTTGGAAAACGTTCATAAGAACTGTTGATGATTAGGTCTTCATCTGCCAAAGTGGCCACTCAAGGCAGGTGGAGTTGGATGTCTGGACGCGAGCACCAGCTTAGCTCAAGTCCTTGTTGCACTGCCCGGCTCCTTGCAACGTTGACCTGTCGTTGATCCTACAGCATCTTCCTACAACATATAACTTAGATTACAGATTAGTTTTCTCTCAGTGTCAAATCTCCTTGAGGCACACACTTGATATCCCCATTCCTTTGCATGACCCACCAGGTATACCCTGGTCCTTGGGCGAAGACAATCCCACGAGTGGGTTTGCCTTTTCCCGAGGCAGGAGCAACCCACACTGCCTTCCCCATCCACCTTCCTACATGCACTACGGGAACTTTAGCTCCTTTCACAGTGTGTAGGGGTTTTGTTTCGGCAGGACCAGCACGGCTGTCAGACCCCCTATTGTTAACTAGCCAAGTGGCTTCTGGTAGATTTGTGTCCCATTGTTTCCATGTCCCAGCACCTAATGCTCGTAACATAGTCTTTAACAGTCCATTGTACCTCTCAACCTTCCCAGAGGCTTGTGGGTGATAAGGGATGTGGTATACCCACTCAATACCATGCCTCTTTGCCCAGGAGGTAATAAGATTGTTTCGAAAATGACTCCCATTGTCAGACTCAATTCTCTCTGGTGTACCATGATGCCACAATACTTGTCTTTCCAGGCCCAAGATAGTATTTCGGGCCGTGGCATGGTTTACAGGGTATGTTTCCAACCACCCAGTAGTTGCTTCTACCATGGTGAGTATGTACCGTTTGCCTTGGCGGGTTTTTGGAAGTGGTCCAATATAGTCAATTTGCCAGGCCTCACCATATTGAAACCCTAGCCATCTCCCCCTGTTCCAGGGAGATTTTACCTTCATGGCTTTCTTGATTGCAGCACAGGTCTCACACTCATGGGTAACCTGTGTGATGGCTTCAATGGTCAAGTCCACCCCTCGATCACGAGCCCATCTGTAAGTGGCATCCCTCCCCAGATGTCCTGATGTTTCATGGGCCCATCGAGCTACAAACAGCTCACCCTTACGTTCCCAGTCTAGGTCCACCTGAGCCACTTCAATTTTCGAAGCTCGATCCACTTCTTCGTTGTTCCGATGTTCTACAGTAGCGCGACTCTTGGGCATGTGGGCATCTACATGACGTACTTTAACATCCAGGTTTCCTACCCGGGCAGCAATATCTTGCCACAGGGTAGCAGCCCAGATAGGTTTACCTCTGCGCTGCCAGTTGTTCTCTTTCCATTGCTGCAGCCACCCCCACAGAGCATTTGCCACCATCCATGAGTCAGTATAAAGATACAATACTGGCCAATTTTCTCTTTCGGCGATATCTAGGGCTAGTTGTATGGCTTTTACTTCTGCATACTGACTCGACTCACCTTCCCCTTCCATGGCCTCCACAACTCGTCGTATGGGATTCCACACAGCAGCTTTCCATTTCCGATGACTCCCTATCACACGGCAGGATCCGTCAGTAAACAACGCATACCGCTTTCTGTCCTCTGGCAACTCATTGTATGGTGGTGCCTCTTCAGCACGGGTTACCTCTTCTGTTGGTACTCCGAAATCTCTACCTTCCGGCCAGTCCATAATCTCTTCCAGGATTCCTGGGCGATTGGGTTTTCCCATTCGAGCCCGCTGTGTAATTAGCGCTATCCACTTACTCCATGTAGCATCAGTTGCATGGTGTGTAGTGGGAATTTTCTCTTTGAACATCCAATGTAACACAGGTAACCGCGGTGCCAAGAGGAGCTGTGCCTCTGTACCCACAACTTCTGAAGCAGCTCGAACACCCTCATATGCTGTGAGTATTTCTTTTTCAGTTGGGGTGTAATTGGCTTCTGATCCTCGATAGCCCCGACTCCAGAAGCCCAGAGGTCGACCTCGAGTTTCTTCTGGGGTTTTCTGCCAAAGGCTCCAGGTGAGGCCATGCTCCCCAGCTGCAGTGTACAGTATATTTTGCACAGCTGGTCCAGTACGGACAGGCCCAAGGGCTACTGCACGAGCTATTTCTTGTTTGATTTGTTCAAATGCCTGTTGTTGCTCAGGGCCCCACTCGAAATAGTTTCTCTTTCGAGTCACTCGATATAGAGGATTCACAAGCTGACTATAGCCTGGCACATGCATTCTCCAGAATCCCACGAGGCCTAGGAAAGCTTGCGTTTCTTTTTTGCTAGTTGGCGGAGACATTGCTGTTATTTTATTGATCACATCCATTGGAATATGGCGACGTCCATCCTGCCATTTTACCCCCAAGAACTGGATTTCCTGTGCAGGCCCCTTGACCTTGCTCTGTTTAATGGCAAAACCAGCTTTCAGGAGAATTTGGATTATTTTCTTCCCTTTCTCGAAAACTTCTTCTGCTGTGTTGCCCCACACGAGGATGTCGTCAATGTACTGAAGGTGCTCAGGGGCTCCCCCTTGCTCCAGTGCAGACTGGATCAGTCCATGGCAAATGGTAGGGCTGTGTTTCCACCCCTGGGGCAGCCGATTCCAGGTGTATTGGATGCCCCTCCAAGGGAAAGCAAACTGCGGCCTGCATGCTGCTGCTAAAGGGATGGAGAAAAATGCATTAGCAATATCAATTGTGGCATACCACTTGGCTGCCTTTGACTCTAGTTCGTACTGAAGTTCCAGCATGTCCGGCACTGCAGCACTCAGTGGTGGCGTGACTTCATTCAGGCCGCGGTAGTCCACTGTTAGCCTCCACTCGCCATTAGACTTTCGTACTGGCCATATAGGACTATTAAAGGGTGAGCGAGTCTTGCTGATTACTCCCTGACTCTCCAGTCGGTGAATCAACTCATGGATGGGAATCAGGGAGTCTCGGTTGGTGCGATATTGCCGTCGGTGCACCGTTGTAGTAGCAATTGGTACCTGTTGTTCTTCAACCTTCAGCAATCCTACAACAGAAGGGTCTTCTGAAAGGCCAGGCAAGGTAGACAGCTGCCTAATCTTTTCTGTGCTCAAAGCAGCTATGCCAAAAGCCCACCGGTATCCTTTTGGATCCTTGAAGTACCCTCTCTTGAGATAGTCTATGCCAAGGATACATGGAGCCTCTGGGCCAGTCACAATGGGATGCTTTTGCCACTCATTCCCAGTTAGACTCACTTCAGCTTCCAGTACAGATAGTTGTTGGGATCCCCCTGTCACTCCGGAGATACAGGTGAGTTCTGTCCCTTGGTAGCCTGATGGCATTATGGTACATTGTGCGCCAGTGTCCACTAAAGCTTTGTATTCTTGTGGTTCTGATGTTCCAGGCCATCGGATCCACACAGTCCAATAAATCCGGTTATCCCTCTCCTCTACCTGGCCAGAGGCAGGGCCCCTCTAGTCCTGGCTGGAGCGTCTGCCACTTAATTCTTGCAAATGAGAGGTAGAGGTCTCTTCATCAGGGTCAAGAATAACATCAGCTCTTCTACTGCCTCTGGGGTACTGCCCCATGGAAACTGGAGCAGCATTTCTCTTAGGAACCCCTCTTCTTGCTGCTGTATTTCCTTTCAGTTCACGTACCCGAGCAGCTAGGGTTGAAGTAGGTACACCATCCCATTTCCTCATATCTTCCCCATGGTCACGCAGAAAAAACCACAAGGTGCCACGTGGTGTACGTCTTGGGTACTCTCTCTCTTGAGCGCGCGAATGCTGATTCTTAGTGGCTGAAGTATCACTCTGTCTAAATGAGGGGGAATATACTCGTTCCACTCGTTCCACGAGCTTGTCAAGTCCTTTAGACAGTTTCTCCACAGCTGAGACACTGGACTGTAGCGGAGCAGAGAGATTGTCTTCATATTTTTGAAGCTGGCAGGACATATCATACAATGTTGGTCCCATCCCCTCATCCCAGTTAATTGATGCCAGGGTACTGGCATGTGCTGGTGGTGCACTCCGCACAAATCTACGCCACATGGATGTTGTGCACTGGACTTCATCGGGGTCTTGAGGTGTCTGGGCATTGTCCAAATCACTATAAATCATCTCCCGCACAGCTAATTCCCGCAGATGCTGGAGACCTTTATCTATAGTGGTCCACTTGCCTATTTGATATACAATATCTTCCTTATGGGGATATCTTTCTCTCACAGCCACCAGGAGTCGTCTCCAGAGGCTGAGGGCCTGTGCTCCTCTCCCGATTACTTTGTCGATTACCCTTTCTCTAGAGAGGGATCCCAGCTGCTTGGCTTCATTGCCTTCTAATTGTAGGCTATTGGCCCCAGCATCCCAGCATCGAAGCAGCCAAGTGAGGATGTGTTCACCTGGGCGTCGACCATAATCCTTTCGTATTTCTCGCATCTCACTCAGGGATAAGGATCGAGTGATTTCTGATTCCTTTATGATTTCTGTCTCGTCTTCCTGCTGTTTTTGTGATGGCCCTGCTTTAGAGGTGCCTGCCATTTCCCCTTCTTCCTCCTCCTTAGGAGAGCCTTCTTCCCTTACTAAACGAGCTGACCTCCGTTTCCATTTTTTTGACTTGACTATGGGGGCGACTGATACCATAGTTGGTTGGTCTTTTGGGTCAGCCACATCGTGTGTTACTTGGTCATCAGATTCAGAGACTTCCTCCCTCTCTTCAAGTTGCTGGATGATGTTAAACAGTGTTTGATAGGAATAAGCCAGGACCCAGCACAATGCTGCAAGCTGTCGTTCTCCGGCATTATCAGGGTCAGGACATACAACTCTCAAACATTCTACTAATTTTTTAGGATTTAGCACTTGCTCAGGGGTGAAGTTCAAAACTATTGGAGGAGACACTCGTGACAGGTATCTGCTAACATCATCCCACACACCTAGCCACTCACCACAAGACTGTTTCGGGACAGATTCCCAAGTAAGTTTTCTAAACAATCGACTAATCTTAGAGAGAAAATGAAACTGGTTGTTCAGAATTAGAAATAGCAATACATGGGTTACAGATGGATCTTCAAAATACTCCCAAACGGTTGTAATTAGCCCACTATGAAAGGAGGGAAAGGTACCATTCTTAATATTATTAATAAACTGGTGTCCAGATGAGAAAAGGAAGGCAGTGTAGTTCTGAATATTCTCTGAAAGATAGTTTCCATGGGACCCAAATGATAACAGTGCAGAGCCTGAATTCCAGATTAAAACCAAGGTCAGTGCTTGGCAGCACAGCGAATTAAAAAAAGTGAACACAGATTGTAGCACTTTGTCGGATCGGATATATAGGAGAAAGGAGAATATGACACGGATTGCATGACATAGGAACAAAGCTATTATTATTAACAGGGCAATGTACATGGTTACTAGCAAGCAAGCGTGTTAGTTATATGCGTTTAATCAATTCTATTGTTATCTCAACCCTTCGAGCCCCACGTTGGGCGCCAAAAAGGACTGTGGTGGTTTTACCGTACTGGGCAGCTAAACCCCACAACCGCTCTCTCACTCCCCCTCCTTTAGATGAGGAGGGGGAGAAGTAAAGCAAAGAACAACTCACGGGTTGAGATAAGGATAGTTTAATTAAAGGGAAATAATTATAATAATTAAATAAAGACTACCATGAACTAACAATTTAACTAAGGGGAAAATAAAAAAGGGAAAGGGGAAAGGGAGGGAAAAAAAGGAAAATAAAAAGAAGGGAGGAAAACAAACAAACAAAATAAATGAAGGCTATATGGAAGTGCAGAGGAAAGAAATTACTCTCTACTTCCCACAAATGAGCGATGATTGACCACGTCCTTGAAGCAAGGCCTCAACGCACGCAGCCGGTGTTCGAGAGGAGGACCGACGTCTTCCAAAGGAGAGCCCACCCCTCCCCTCTTCTTCCTGTTTCCACCTTTTATTGCTGAGTGTGACATCACATGGTATGGAATATCCCTTTGATTGGTTTAGGCCAGCTGCCCTAGTGATGTTTCTCTCCTCACCTTTTGCCCACCCCCTAAGAGGGTTAGAGAAAGGCCTAATACTGTGCCACTGCTGCTCAGCAGCAGACACAACACTGGTGTGATACCACTGCTGTTCCAGCTACAACTGCAGAGTACGGCACTGTATGGGCTGCTGCTGGGAAAGTTAACATTCCAGCCAGACCCAATACAATCGTAGACATTGTGTGTGGTTTGGGAGTCCTACAGTACCTAGTTGTAGGCTGGTCCTGAGGATCTTCTGTACTTCTCCATGCTTGGCTATGTCACACCTCCTCCCCAGATGGAAAAGGGCTGAAGGCAAAAGAAATCTGGTCACATGGACTGAATGCCTTTAAGTGGTTGTAGCACATTAAATGTACACCTGCATTGCACTCACTGCATTAATTTCATACAAAATAGGTTTAGTTCATGTGCTACAGAACCTCTCCATGATGCTAATCAGTTTAATAAGACAGTCTAGACCATCATACTAATGGTCTAGACTGTACCGAGAGCTGGGAGGTTGGAATTAGGTGCTCTTTAAGGTCTCTTCCAACCTAAATCTTTCTGTGATTCTATGAAAGTCCTTGTGAAATTGCCCTCAGTCCCGCACTCCAAATCCAGATGACAATGCTAATGCTGTAGACATACCAGTGACAGGAAAAATACCTATTTAAATGTTACTGCAAAGGGGAATCCCAAGAGAGCTTTGTGATGCCTTTGCACTTAGCAACACTCAGAAAAATTTTGATCTAGAAGTATTTAATGGCCATATAATGTCTGGAGAATTGCTTTGAGGTGGGAGGAAATCCTTTCAAAAACTTTGAAGATTCAGTTGCATGACAGTTTATTCATGCAACTGGTGCTACAGTTTGCAGTTAAGCATTGATGTGGATGTTCACAAATCATCTTAAATCTTAGTCACATTAGGGATTACACAAGGTATGTGAAGCTGCCTCTATTCAGACTGCTGTCAGCAGTATTTCATTTACTTCTTTCTTATCCGGGATGCTCAGCATCTTTTATGCATGGGGCTGTGGCATTATGATGATGATGATGATGATTTATTTTAAAAGATAGAGCTCTCATTCCCAAGCTGCTGGAGTCCTTACCAAAGTTAAATAAGACTATGGAGTAGATGAGTACAGGATGAAGGTGGAAATTAATTTTTCACGTACTGAATGTTTTTAATGTTAATGCCATCTTTTTTAACACAAGATTCCTGTACCACCCTATTAATAATAGCAGAATGTGCTAATATTAATGTATCTTGAAATGGAAGAAGACCTTTCCACTCATTGCAGCAATGTCTTCAGGACTATGCAGTCATCTCTCCTAGAGTGCAACAGTGCACAGAGATATAAATTTTATATAGGAAGACAGATTGATGTACTTTTTTTTTTTCCTCCAAAGTAACTGGATTATGTTATTTGAGACTTTTTTTTTTTTTTTTTTAATTGCTTGTTTTAGGCTTTTAAACCTGATGATATTGGTCATTAATGCCCTTTAGTGTAGAAATTAAAAGCTAAGGTTCCTGTATGAATTGATGTTGGATGACAAATTCCTGCATTTCAGTATCATTTCGATTTGCACGTTGTTACTGTCTGGATGTGGTTAGTAGTTCTGCATTCATTTAAAGAAATAACACTGGTTTTTATTGTATTTTTTTTTTTTTTTTTTTACCTCTGAGGGAAGAAGTGTTAACAGCAGTCTTGCTTATGAAGTAATGCAAGAGAATGATAGCACTCTCAAGTTCTCATTTGCAGTGATGCTTGCAACCAAGCCGTCTCTCATCTTAGGCTGAGCACAGCCACCAGGCTCATGAAGCCAGACTCGCAGCCCATCAGTTGTGAGCTGTTCCCCAGTCTCTCCCTGCTGCACAGGCTGGCTTTGTTGCCCTGCTGATGAAGACTTTCTAAAATATAAGTGTCATATTGCTTTATTCAGCAACCAAACCCTTTCTTGTAGCTGTAGTGCCTCCTGTCAAGCACAAGGCCATCTAAAAAGCCAGCCATGGTGTTTGTCCTTGTTATTTTGTTGTGGCCATCAGAGCTGCGGGGCTGGGGCTGCAGGTAGGGATGGGTCTATGCAGGCTCACGTAGTTGGCTCTGGAGACCAAACCTCTCATGTGAAGAATGAGCAATGTGTGTGTCTCTGTGAGATCTGACACTTTTGGAAAAAGTGAGAAAGATGGGCATCTATCAGCCTTTACCTGGATCACTTTCCTGGTCTGGGTAGGTCTGAGTGCTTGCTAAATTCTTGAACTGTCAGCGTGAGCCACTAAGGGTACTGCTCCAAAATACTTGTGTTTGGGGTTCTCCTAAGAGAAGAGACCAGCTATGATGTAAACTCATCCCATCTGCTATATTTCTAAATAGTCCCTAAGCAGTCTTCCTGGAGGAAACATCAGAGATTGCTTTTTGAAATCACAAAATAATTAAAGCTTGGCATCTGCTGAAAGAAGCCATACTATAAACCTGCCAATATAACAAATACGTACACAATATATAAGCAATTCGTATGAACATATGTAATATATACAAATATAAGCACTATATTACCATACACAGCACTTCTTTGTGCAGTGTCACACAGACATGATGCAGGATGCCAGTGTGCATCTCTGTATTCTTGCCTGGTGGCTACATGCAATATCTAATAGGAGAGACTACATGGTTTCAAGCATAGCTACAAATAAGACTGTTTGGAGGGGGGTTTCACTGCTGAAGGCTAACATATTATTGCCTCTCTTAATTAAGTCCATTCTTAACACTTTTTCCCTCAGAAATAAGACTTAGGTGTACATTGCGAGCCCACCCCCAGTTTCTAGAGAACAAAGTTTCTACCACAAATTTATTGTGCTTTACCTCTCTAAGGTAAGGTTATCTTCACATACTTACAAATAGAGCTTCCAGTTTTTTATTCCCTTTGGTTTAGTTTATTCTTTTCCTAGAATTGTCCAGGAGGTGCAGACAAACCTTCATTGTGACAAGATCACCCTCTTTCCCCACAGTCATCTCTTTCACCCCTTAAATCTTCCTCCCATACTTACTTACCAAGCTAGCTGTACCTGTTATGCCCTGCACACTGGGTGCAGGCATTGGTCTGGCTTGAGCATCTAGGCCAGCAAGCAGATGACAGCACAGAGCCAGACCTGCCACTACACTAGTGGATTTTTCCCTCTTGTGTGTAGCCAAGAGCACTGGGCGTGGTTTGGACCCTCTTGTCGGGGATGAGAAGCTGAATGGGACATCTTAAAGCTTATGGGCGCAGCTGAGCTGTGATCTGCTACCCTGCCCTGGCAGCTGCAAATTCCACTTGTCACCCAAAGCTTTTCTTTCTATGTTGTATGATTATTCATATACCTAAAACTATATGTATTTTTCCCCCTTTTCATTGCAGCCCCTGAGGAACTGGGAAGATAAATTGTATTTAATGTCAGCCCAATTGTCTGAGATTTTGAGTGTGAAGTGGGGAGTCCCTGGGAGAGGGCTGGAAATCCTCCAAGCTCGTAAGACCTGCAGACTTTAGGGAGCTGTTGCATACAGTTTTTCAATGTGGATTTCTTGCCAGATCAGCTCTGAAAGAGATTAGAGGTCGTTGTGATGAAAGCTGAAGAAGGCTGAATGCTAAAGAAAATATAACAGCTGCTGGAACGTGCAAACCTGAGGTCACAGCTATACAGGATTGAGGAGAGGGATCCAAGAAGTAGGAGTTCATGGTCTGATACTGAAATTATATTTTACAGGGCTGTACAACGTGACTTCTTCAGATGAGCTTGTAAAGAGCTTGTCAAAAGCCAAATCTCTAAATCTACGTGCCTTTCAAATACTGGCTTGTGCCATTGCTATCTGATCCTAGCGGATACCAGGCCTCCAACCTTTCTTTGCCTTCCACTTGCATTTGCCCAGTGCTCTCACTGATCTGTACATTTCAGAGAAGGGTCTGGCTGGTGCTTCAATCACTTTCCTTCTGTTTTCATTAAAAAATGCTGCCAGCCGCCTCATATAGGCAATGGGGTGACCTGTTCAGTTGGCTTCAGATAGGAATAGCTCTAATATTTCACATACACATAAGTCTTACTGAACTGGTTTATCTTACTTGGAGCATGGCAGCTGCAAATTAGTGAAGTGTTGGCTAGTGGTGAGCAGAGAGAAACCCAACTATACAAATTGGCTGGCTCTGGAAGTTAAGTCAGAGTTAAATAAGACAGGAGAATGGGCAACTCCCTGGAAAAATGCTTGGCTGAAAAGGAGATCTGGTCTTCTGTCTCTCAATTGCAGCCTTTTTTTTTTTTTTTTTTTTTTTTTTTAATTTAAAAAATTTTTAAGCACCTAGAAATCCCAGGGGGCTCCAGCTCACCTGGATGATCTCTATGTAATCTCTGTGATCTAATTAAACATTACGACATCTCCCAGCAATATGTCCTTTTCCTGCTGCTTGCTTGTTCCTCTTATAGGGCAATGCCTATCTCCAGAATTTTTTTTTTCTGCTTGTTGAAATCCACTCATAAATAACACGTTTCTCTCTCTAAATGAGATATAATTCTTCTATCTACATTATTTCAAAAGAGTTAGCAATCATAAATACAATCCACACCCCCTATTTTCCATCTGCTTTCCTACAAGGTCTCTTGCAAGTTCCATTACAAAGGCTGTTCTCTGGGAACCTGGAGAGGCTGTGTTGGTCTCCAAGACAGAGCCAGGCAGATTCACCTATCCAGGATCTGCTTGTAATTTTACCTTGTTGCTCCTCTTATAGTTCAGCAGCTTGGAGATCACTTCTGCCTTATGTTAGTGAAGAAAGAAAGCAAAAAGCTTGTGATTTGCATGACTCACATAACCCACATTTTCTGTAAACTAATTATTTTCTGTACAGCACTTGCCTTATGCAATGAAATCACCACTTTCCTGGTGCAATTTCTTTGTCCCAGTGGTGCAAAGCTGTAAAGACAACATAACCATCGATGACTGGTGATCAACTGCTGCTGGGACACATGGTATTTATAATCCTAACACTTGATTAGGTGCTGGATGGTGTCTGGTGAGGCCTCTGTGATCATTTGGTGAACTTGAGTGGCTCTATTTTTTTTAAATAAATATAAAAGTAAAAATAAAAAAAACTTAAAGAATTATGTCATAGACCTGTTTCCTAAAACCCGATTCTCTTCTAGGGCATGCGCCTTTGTTATAGAATTTAAGTCAGTAGATGTTTAGCTTTTAGATGTCTCCAAAGAGTTTAAATCTTGCTATTGACAGGCACTGCTGATGCTAAAGATGCTAAGAGGTAGGCAGTTCTTTATGAGCTATGCAATTGTGCTGGCCAGACAATTATACTTCCTCCATAATACTTAGGGTCTGTTCTGAAGGGCTCCCTGTGTTTCCTGCAGCAATGCTGTGTCTAATGCCTCACTGAAACATTTGGACAAGGATTATCCCAGCTCTAGAAGGGCTGATTGCTTTATGGTGACATGGCCCTACATGGTCAACCTGTTGCTGAGGGATGACCAGAGAGCACGGGGGTCTGAAGACATTTCATTTGACCCAGGGTAAAACATGCAACTACAAAGAATTTTATGGGACAGGAATGCCACAAAAAAATGGAATGCCAAAGATAATTTTTTCCCCTCCATCTTTTCACCTCCTACCCTCCCAGCCAATATTCACTCAGGGCATGGAGAAGCATGCTAAGACAGTCAGAAAGAACATCTGTAAAACCTCAGGGGAGCAGGCTGCAGCATATGGTTTGGTTGAGGACTTCTGAAGAATTTCATCAGTAATAAAGTCTCACCCAAATGTTGGTTTTGACAGCACTGTAAGTCCTGTTGAAAACCACTCTCAGCCATTTTATCAGCTGTAATCAGCACCTGGACAGATTTAAGAAGTAATAGCTACACCAAAAATGCAATCAGTACTCTCTGTAGGAACGGTTTGAGGAACTAACACTTCCCCAGGAGATGGAGCAAGAAGATAGCATGTTGCAGACATCTTTATGAACAGAGGCTGAGACGGCCAGAGAGAGAGAAATTAAGCAAAATAGTTTCAATGCAAGACGCTGGTCTTGAGGAACCAGCAGAGTATAAAGTGAGTCCCAGAGGTGAGGATCACAGAATCAGGGGGTTTGGGATGGACCTCTGGAAGTCCCAGAGTAGCTCCTGCTCATGACAAGACCAGGTTTACAGCTGCACCACCTTGCTTGGGGTAATTTGTCTGAGCCTTGAATGCCTTGAATGATGAAGTCACCATGGGTGTTTGACCTCCCTCATGGTAGAAAACAAAACAACAAAAAGGGAATTCTCAAAACTAGGGGAATTTCCAGTGTTGCAACTTGTCTCTGTTGTTTCCTTTCCCACCATGGTGGGACTTGGAGAGAAGTGTGGCTCCATCTTCTCTATAGCTACCTACCAGGTGTTTGAAGACAGTAGTTAGCTTTCCCTTTTACTGCCCCATGTCTCTCTGTCTCTCCATGCTTGTTCCCCGGCACTGCTTAATGTTTTATATTTCTTCCAGAGGCTAGACCTGGGGTCAGGAAATGTAGGCTTGTCCCATGAGCTGGATCCCGGTGAGCAGCGTGCGGAGTGCCAGCAGCGGAAGGGGAGTGTGCGGATGGAGGGGTGTTGCAGGAAGAGGGGGGACTCCTATTTTAAATGATTGTGTTGATCAGCACTCAACCTTTCCTATGGCCAGGAACTTGAATAGCACTAAATCTTGATAGCAACTGTCTGGAAACTTGTGTTAGTGATTACTGCTGGAAGGGGTCAGCTTCATGCTTTATAACGTTCTCAGTAGGGGCAGCACAGTCAGGTTTCATACACACCCTCTCTATAAAGGGAATTTTCTTTTAACTGGTGTTGGTGTTTCCCAGGAAGTGTGCATGATGCAGGACCAGGTGCAATAGTGTACCAGTAGAAGTGTACCAGCCCAC
Organism: Anas platyrhynchos; assembly: GCF_047663525.1. Lineage (NCBI taxonomy): Eukaryota > Metazoa > Chordata > Aves > Anseriformes > Anatidae > Anas > Anas platyrhynchos. The sequence continues at coordinate 49,840,966 of NC_092588.1, read as the reverse complement.
TGATTAACTCAATGTGGCTTTTGATCTTTTTTTTTGTTTGTTTTTTTGACTCCTTTCTTTGTAAATGTGACCATTGCAGGAGGTGACCAAGTGGAGAGTGGATGGGCTTGTGCAACATGTACTGGGTGTGAAGCCGCATTATTTTTGCTGGTTGGTAACAGCCTGGGGGAGAGAGGGGAGGCCTAGGGGTGCCTTCCAGAAACAGAAATAATCAGATGCTTGTACTGCGGCTCAGAGTTCAATTTGTATTCTACTGGCTTTTTTTCTCAAAAAAAAAAATTAAAAAAAAAAAATTGTGAATTATACTGCACTTGACATCTGAACCAGTTCTCTTCTGGTTTTATATGGAACTGGGATATACATTACAGTTGCTTTGGGAATCCATACTTCAGACTTTTTGACTTCTGTGAGTCTAATTTCTCAATCCAACTGTTCCATTAAGCATAAATTGAATGAGGCTATAAACACCTGAAAGTAAATGTCTTAATTGTTATGTCAACAACGTAAGCATATATGGCTTTTTAAATGGCATGAAAGACCAAATCTTCCACAAAATGGCTTGGAATCTAACTATACAAATGAAAAACTTCTTGCCAAGTCTTGCTTAAATGTAGCACACGTTTTTATTACCAAAAAAAAAAAAAAAAAAGTGAATTGCCAAGGTTTATTTTTTCTCCTGTAGGTGACGTCATTAAAATATACTGACAGGGGTGGTAGGAGAAGAGGAACCCGTGTCCCTGCTCTGAAGCCCGTCTCCATTAGCTGCTGCTTGTCTGAAATTCGAGTGCACCTGGACCGAGATCTGCTCTCCGTCAGTCTCAGTGCCTTTGTGACAAGTGATGCTGGGTGCCACAGCAAAGCCATACACCTTATTTTCATGCATAGTGTCTGCAGGGGTAGAGCAGATCAGGTGCAATGCAGAGTCCTCGTGAGTTGTGTTGTGTGTGGCTGCCTTTGTCACCCCCAAGCGTCATCCCCCATCTCACCCTCCTCAATGCTTTCCCCCCAATTTCCTCTTTACTGCTGCCTCTTTTTTTTATTTGTAGAGCTTATATGAGGTAGGGGTTACGCAAATAAAAATATGTCAGTTTTCCTCTGTTGATTGAATTCAACTATAGCCATGGGAAACAGGCTTTTGAAAGTCATAAAGTAGAGTGTTGGCTCAGGCTGACTCACAGTGTCCGAATCTTGGTGAAGCACAGCCAAATCGTGCTGTTGATTAGGTAAAACAGTCCTTGATCTATTTTGATCCATCATGATAGGTTTCATAAGCATAGGTTGGGAAAACTGATGAAGAAAAAACAAAAAAGCTTCGGTTCATAGTAAGCAGTGTATTGAGAGCTGGCAAATCTCTCTGCTTTGTGGACCTTCCAGATGAATTTGTAATAGCAAAGAAGGAATGTTTTTGGAGATAGGTGTTGCCAGCTGAAACAGAAAACACATTACTGTAAACAGCGGTGGTTACATTTGATTTTTTTCACAGAATTAAAAATGATGTTTTTCCTTTAACAAACCCTCATGTTTCTGCCTGGTCACCCTTGCATCATTTTTCCATATTACCTGTTGCCATAGTATCCAAGTAATGATGCCAACATGATTCAAGATGAGTGAAACTGCACGCTGCCGTGTGTTTACCTTTAACTTGGACAATGAAAGTATAATGCAAAGCTACACCAGATGTCTACAGCTAGCAGGGCTGAGAACTGTATTAGGGTGTGAGGGTATAAATCAGCCCTCTTCAGGTCAGACCCCTTGTTTAGCACTTGGTCTCCATGCGTAGTGAGTGGAGAGAGGTGCCCCAGTTCTGGGCACACCTGGACTAGCATTTGCCCTTGGCCATGTAGGTAGCATGAACACAAGTGTTAATTTATCAGTCTTTCCTCAGCATATCTTATTTTTTTTTTTTGACTTGTTCTCATAGCCTTACTGGAACTTTTTGTGTTAAAAATAATAATAATAATTAAAAAAAAGTGTCATTATGAAGAAATATTTTCATAACTTTTTTTTTTTTTTTTTTTTTTTTTTTTTTTGAATGCTTTATCTTACTGTTGTTCTTGTGCATAATTCTGCCTTGGAGATGACCTATGTGCTTTAAAATACCTGAGTCTCAGAGCAAGCACACAGCCTGCAGGCAGTTTGATAGAGGGAGGTTTGTCTTCATGATCCCTGTGGACTCAGAGTGGATACAAATGCTCCCTCCCGTGTTGTCTTCAGAGCAGTGTGTTCCCTCGTGTCAGAGATGTAGGCTGTCAATGATGAGCTTTCTCTCCTGTTAAAACTGGTAGTTATGGTCTGTGCTGCTGAGAAAAGTGTCTTTCAACACGTGACGTGTGCGTGTGTGTGGTTCTTTCTTCTCCTAGATACTGTTGAAATGTGCCCTCAGATAGGAGGAAAATAACTGTCCTTTCTTGCCCATGTGACCTATACAAATGTTAGAAGTTGTTTTGGGACTTTCTTAGAAGATGAAGTGCTGTAGTAAATGAAAGACTTACAGCCGTTTAGATAATAATAATAATAAAAAATTAATAATAATAAAAAAGTGCTTTAGGAGAATTTTAACCCCTTTCTTGTTGGTTGCGTTGGAGTGCTTGAGTCAGTCTGTTCCCTCCAGTCCCTTCATCCATTTCTCAACAGTGCGTGCTTTTGTATCTGGGAATGAAGAAAACCTCGGGGTGCTGTGCTGAGCTGCAAGGAAACCCTCCGGCATATTGCTCAGAGGCAGCTGGCTAGGAAGATGCCATCTCCGCCACTCTGCATGACTTGCTCTTTATTTCATACCCAGGAGATCCAGCTCAGTGCATGGGTGTCAGTGAGACTGGCCACAGGGAAAGGATAGGGCTTGTCTCTGCCTTAAATTGCAGGCATAGAAATTGGCTGTGTCCAGGACAGCTGGTTCAGAGGGGTTCCTGCAAAGCTCAGCAGAAGGGAGTACCCTCTCTCTAGGCTGACCTTTCTTGGTGCCTCCAGACTCTGCCGAGGATGCTCTGAGATAGCATGCAGCATAGGGACCAGTTCCTGGGCCATCTGAACCCACACTCAACTGAGATCAAGCATGGGAAGGGGTGGACAGATCAGGGAAAAAGACAAATGCAAGGGCCGCTTTCTGAGTATCCACTTTCCTTGAGCTGTAGCACAGCAGACTCAGTGTCTGTCAGAAACCCTGGTGGAGACCAGCGCCCTTCCTGTCATTTGGACCCTTACCAAGACCACCAACATTTTTTTTTTTTTAAAGCTGTAAGTTGTTGAAGTAGCTACATAAATCTAATGGCCCTGGAGGAATGGCTGCGGAGTCTGTCTAGGCAAAACAAGCAACAGAAATATTACTTCATCAACAGAGTACTAAGGATGTGTTTTGAATCCACACATCATGAGCTAATTACCAGATGGGCTGAGCAGAGCAAAAGAAATAGCTTGGATGATAAATATCAAAAAGGATGATTCAAAAAGCCATCTGAAATGCATTCTGTCTCCTTGCTCACACAGACAACCTTCAGCCATTTCACTTTACATGGCTGTGCCTTTTGCTCTGTTAGATTTGCCTGGTGCTTTACTGGGATGAGAGCATGAAGGTGCATTTCCAACGTGAACCCTTGCTAGTTCTCTGCTGGTGTCTCATGCACAGTGTGGGAGCAGGACCCTGCCTGTCTGGGAAGTCTCTTTGGGATGGATATGGGGCTGAAACCACCAGGGAGAAGGCTGGGCTCACTGCCTTTTGTAGCTTTGCAGTAAGGCCCTGGCAGCTGTGAATCTGTGGAGATGTTTAGGAGGCAGGGAAGGGGATCTGACAGCAGATGAGACTTGATGACAAGCAACAGGGAGCCCAGCAATGAATGTCACCCTGTTCTCATTAGGTGCAAAGAAGAGAGGGAGCAGCATCAAGCCATCCAAAAGTGATCATTTTTGTCCTGTAAGTGCCCTTTGAAGCAGACTTAAGTAATATACTTTGTTTATTTGGGCCTGTTTATTTTTTTTTTTTTTTACAGCAAAACAATTAGTAGTTAGAAACATTCCTTGAGATTTTTCATATTTGACTGTTTGTTCCTCAGTCTGTTTTCCTTTATTTTTTTTTCCCTACCTATTTGAACAATACGTCAAAAAGCAATTCCATCTGTATTTCTGCTCGACTTTAAAGTCATCAGCAGTGAGCACTGTGTTTGTTCTCAGCTGATGATGAACTATACACTCAGAATAAAAGCAGTGCATATCCCATTTGTGTTTTATTTTATTTATTTATTTATTTTGTAGGCCAGGTAGCACCGTGCTGTACCTAGAGCTCATCCTTAATACCGTGACACCATATGGAGGTGTGTGTTATTTTGGAGCTTTAACAGTGACCCTGGACTTCCTGGCTCACTGGAGAGGCAGTCATTGATTCTTCTGAGCAATCAGATATCATGGGATGTGGTGTGGAATGAGATTTTTGGGGAACGTACTTCACTGAATGTACTTTAGTGACGCTTTCTTTTCAAAATGATAGTCATCTAAAATTTTTTGAAACTTGCTTAGAGAAGACCTTCATAACCAAAATATGTACTTAAAAAGATTCCCAATTTTAAATTTTTTTTTTTTTTTACATTTCAATTTCTAAGCTACATCTATTATCTGCATCAGAGTCCAACCACCTCAAAAGGCATGCTGCTGTGTCACTATGTCAGTGTAGTTGGTATCTTTTCCAAATCCATCTGAACCAACACTACCCTTTACAAAACAGAACTTGACCTGAGTAATGGGAGCATCCACAAGGATGTTTGCCATCAGTTTTAAGTGAGTAGAAGGAAAAAAGTACCATTCAATTTTGTACTAACATGCCACACGCTTTCTCTTGAAACATCACAAGGTTTATAGCTAGCTTTCCCTTTTCCCTCTGTCCTCCTCCCCAGTAATATTTGTTAGAAGAGGGGAAGAATTTTATAGGTAGTTTCATTAATATGAAACTAATACACTGCCTTGACCTCCAAAGTCTAGCCTCTACAATGTATTCAGATCTGTCAGCTGAAGCAGTTCATTAATATTTTACTGCATCACCTCACTCTTGCTGCCACAGTGTTAAAAATGCACTTTTCCCAAATGTTTGCTACAGGATGATCACATTGTCATGAACCGTCTGTGTCTGCTGGCAGCTGCCTCTTTTGCCCTAGCATGGGCTGTGGGAGGCAGTGGCTTGAAAAACTAATGATAAAAAATTAATTAAAAATTAATCCTTTCCCTTTCCCTTCCTCCCCGCCCCCCTGCCGAGGCACATGCTGGATGGTGCTTGCCACTACCACATGGTTGCTGTAAGAGATGCCACACCAAAATGTGACTATAGTGGAAAACAAGATCTTACTGCCTGTAGTGAGTCAGAGCAGCTAAACCTGCAACTACAGCCACCTGGAATGTCTTCAGTGTAGTGCTAGATGCTGCAGGATTCACCAGGGTTTGCTAAGAGAGGTGCAACATAGGAACATGTTTCCTGTTAATGTTGTGTTGATAACTTTGATGGACTTTTACCCCCCGGCTACTGATTGTTGTTCTTGCTTCTCCCAGATAAAGGCAAAATATCACCTTTTACCTCACTTGAAAATGGGTTAAAAAATAAAAAACTAAAAAAATAAAAAAAGAAAAGAAAGAAAAAAGAAGAAGGAGAAGAAAAGAGCAATTGCTTCAGTTTGAAGCATAGAGAAGAATCAAAAATGAGGCATGAAGAGAGCAGCCACTAATGCACAACATATGACAAGGATGCACAGAAGTTGCAAGTGCTCACGAGGAGCAGACCCCAGGGACAAACCCACCTTCTGGCACCTGATTTCTTGTGAGCAGTCTGATTTGCTCAGAAGCAATGTGGCTGGTTTGTTGCGGTGTCTCTGAGACATTTGCTGAAATGAGCCATGGGGTGCTTTCCAGGCAGCAGCTCCTCTGGGAGCTTGAGCCTTTTGGAGAGAGCACCATGTGGCAGTCTCCTGGCTCTCATCTAAAGTGAAGCTCCTACACAGAGGAGATGGCCAAGCACTTAGGAAAAGCTCCAAACACCCCTTGGACTGAGCATCCACCAAACCTGTGAGGAACTTCAAAGTAAGGGTGCCAACCCTTTAGATCTCATTAGATTTCATCAGTCTTGGCCTCCTTCCTTCATGCATGCTTCTGCATCTTCAAGGTCTGGGACTTGAAGCAGGCCATGCCATCATTTCCTGAAGAGTCACAGAATCAGCATATGCTGTGGGGCAGCACCTGGAAAGCAACCTTCATGACAACTAAATAGGAGTTGGACTCTCTGGTAAATGTGCACACCATGCTGATTGTATCAATCACAATGCCGTGAATATGTGGCAACCATAATATGACTGGTGTTTTGCAAATTTCTCCATTAGTTTCTCCTCACAGCAGTGGTTATCTGTTACGATGCTCCTTGCCTGTCATATCCTCCAGCCCTCTCCCAGACTCACACCACTAAGTCAGTGTCTTTCTCTCACTGGGGTCCCCAAGCCTGGGTGCAGTTCTTCAGGTGTGGTCTTGCAAGTGCTGAGTAGAAGGGACTAATAAGCCCCCTTGACTTGAAGCAGTGCTTTTGTAAATATTCCCAGTATACAGCTGGCTTTCTTTGCTTTAAGGGTACACTGCTAATACACACATAACAAGCCCCCTTGCCCTGCTGGGTCCTTTTATTTCAAAGCTATTTTCTACCCACTACCCAGTCTGAAATGCTGCACCGGGTAAGTCTACCTCAGATGCAGGTCTTTATGACTTCACTGGACTTCATGAAGCACACAGCAGCTCATTTCTCGAGCAACTTTAGGTCCCTTTGAAAGGCAGCCCTGCCCTCCACTGTATCAACCACACTCTCCATCCCCAGAAAGGCCGTTGACACACATACATTATTATAAACCTCACCAGCCCCAGGTTTGGTGTGGGCCACAAACTTGTTGAGACTGTTCTCTAAGTCATCCTGAGGGTTGTTAATCAAGTTAGCCATTGAATGGTACTGGCCCCGATACTGATTCCCTAGAGGATATCACTAGGAAGTGGCTGCCAGTTCAACTTTAGCTGGTTGGTTGGGCTTAAAGGATGGAGATTAGCAGTACACTTTCCATCTGTTGCAGTCACTTATCCAGTCCATACGTCACCAATTTTACTATAGGTTGTTTCAGAAAAAAAAAAAAAAAAAAAAAAAAAAAAAAAACACAACAGAAGAACTCTTTTATTTTCAAAGTTTGATCAGTCCATGAAAGAAAGAGCAGCACATTTCTGCAAAGCTCAAATAACTGTACAGCTCATACTGCAGACAGAGTTTTCTCACCAGAAAGTAAGTGCTTGTTAAAGAGAGGGAGACAAAAAGTGAGCCGAGGCCAACTATGGCCAGCATGGTTCTGCTGCTGGTACTTTAAGAACCACATTACACCCTTCACTCTTCTCCTTCCAGTGTTGCCTCCTTAAAATTACTGAACACAGATAAGGATACATCTAACCACAAAGGACATTTTAGCATCCCTGTTGGATCCTATGTCAGGGCTGCCTTGTATATTTTGATTTTCATTCACAGGTTGTATGGAAGAAATGAGGCAAAACCCTCCACCAGGGAATGCTGCCTGGCTATATGAGGAGCCACCTTTCCATTACACTTAGAGGAAATCAGGTTGTCTTCCAGTGAGTTCCAGTCACCAAGTGATTTTATTGTTTCAATACGATGAAGCGACTTTTATTTTGTGCACTTCATTGTGCTCAAAATGTTGTTTTTCACAGTATAGAATGGATGTGACAGCATTTGTCATGGAAGCACTGAGCAGAGTATGTTGCAACTTCATTCAGTTGTGCTGTTTTATGAAGTTCTGCAGTAAAATGTGCCAGCAAATTATGTTGTATTATTTTCCTTCTGGTGATTAACTAATTATTCATATAATAAATAGCAGCTAACTACAAGAAAGAGATCTATTTGTCACAGAGTTAGAAGAATGTCAAACTTTTCCCATTTCATGTAAAAAGGCAGAGGAAAAAAATACTTCTAAAATGACTTTGCAACATGTGCTTTATTTTAAGTCATTACTGAATCAAAACTACATAGTATACCCTTTTAACATACCCTACCCACTCAATGATCATTTTTTCTCAATATTTTTTTTAACATGGAATGAAACCTACATTGCAAATGTAAATTTTCACGCTACAATGAACTTTAATGAGCCATTTGTGTCACTAATAATAGTAATTTAAGAAAAAAGGCCATTTTTCAAGCTCATATGTATGTCTACATTTGGGAACTTAAAAAAAACCCGTCTCAGATGTAAAAATGTGACTTGGAATATGTAAACATTTTTGTATACCTGAAACACTGGAAGAAGAATATTGGCTAAGAGCAAAACAATGGTTGCCTTAAATCATTGAAATGGGAAAAAGCATGTCATGGGGAGCAGAGAGAAGCACACACTATTCAGTCTTCAAAGGGTTATAAGAAATGAAGTAGCTCCTTAGGTCATTGAATTCACTTTCTTTTTTCATCTAATGGAAAGCAGTAACTTTGAAGAAAATGGCCCAGCAGAACATCCCAATATTTCACCATAATTATTCTAGCCATTAGTTACCCTTGACAAAGTGTCAAGTTTCTGTTGCTTTTTTTTTTTTTTTTCCTGAGAAAAGTCATTGATGTTTGGTGGAAATGTTTTCTGCGACTGTACAAATAAAATAAGGCATTTAAAGAGATTGTTACTTGTATTCTTTTTGCTAACAGAGGTTTGTCCACAGTGTCCTTTGTACATCAAAACCTCTGCTTTTCTACAAATGGGTATGGCTAGAATGTCTTCAGTTCCCACTGGGGCCCTGGGTCTTGGGTGTCCTGAAGGCTAGTCAGCGTCCCATTACTGTAGCTTGAATGTCAGTGATGTACAACAGCATATTGCACAATCCAATCTATATGGCTCCAGAAAAGGTTGGGAACTTACACTGGAGTCATCTGCGGGTTCACTCCTTTCTTTTCTCTTTGAGGGTAATAATTATGGTCTGGAAAATTAAATTACCAGACACAGATGCAAACATTTTTTTGCTGATTAAATTACAAAGCAGTCCCCGGATTGTAGAGGAGTGGCACATTAAAAACAGCAAATCATCCAACTTTCTTCACTGTCGATCCTTAATTTGAAAGGCAGCATGGATTCCTAAGGCCGTAGCTTCCGGGACTCCTTCAGTGAAAAATCATCGCTACCTAACTATAAAAGGCTTAGCTCTTAAGAGAATATTGTGCTTTTTTTTTTTTTCTTTAAAATTCAGATGAAATCAACTTGATTCGCAGTGTGACACCAAAGAGATCAATTAGTTTTTTCCCTAGTCCACTTGATCATTGTCTCTGGTGAGCGATACAGGAATATTAGTTTGGCATACAGGTCTTCTTCTAGTTCCAGTTCTCCAGTCTCTCGTACTAAGAAAATGTCAGTACACAACTTCAAGATTCGGTCTACATTGGGTAGCTCCTCAAACATGATAGAGTGAGAGATCCCACTGAAAAATTCACGGACGAACTTCCCTACCACCAGGACAACCGATGCGTACAGTCCCATGATGCTGAAAAGTAAGAATGGAAAGAGTTCAAACCACACCTTAAAAAAGGGTCAGTCAAGTGAGAGGGAGCTCATCTACACAGCTAATTGCAGTCTATCAGCAGAATGAACATTAATTTATAATTAGGATTCTGTTTCTGTTTTGTTGTAGGATGAAGGAAAATAAGGTCTCTTCAAACACTACAGGAATTTGTGAACATACACAGCTGAGCCTGTTGCCTTAAATGATTTAGCCTCAGTCATTGATGATGATGGTCTCACGTCCTGTCTGCTACAGCTTGGGAGCCACAGAAAGAAATACCACAATTTCTTACTATTAAATGTGATCGGTCAGATTTCATATCTAATATTTTTTATTAAAGCATGTGTCAGTCATGACAGACTAATGCTTACCTGACCTCCCATGATAAATCTCCAATGAGGAGTTCTCCAGAATGATGCTAGCAAGGCATGACTCAGTTTCATGACAAGTTTCATGACTCCCTCTGTCTATGAAGCTGTGTTTCATAACTGCTTCACAGCCAGAGTCCTGGCCACATGCATGGGATTGGGAAGGTTGCTAAAACTGGTCAGGACTTCGGCAGAACTTGACCTGTAGTTAAACTAATATCATTTGAATGATTTTACTTGAATAGGAAATTGGTGCGAAGGGTGCTTCTTCTGCTTTTTTTTTTTTTTTTTCTTCTCCCCACCGGAGAGTAGATATCAAGGGGCACATCATTCTTTAAAAATATGAAGCCTTTTATAGGTAACAGTAATAGATTTGTAACTCCCACAGAAGCCCATTTCTGGAGGTTCAAACATTACAGCAACAAAGAAAAAGAAACAACACACACTCCCAAAAGCAAATGAAGTAATCTCTACTTCTACCATATCTACATTATTTTAATTTTATGTAAAGATTCATTCTTACCCATAGCCAGCTAAGAATCCAAGGCTTGGTGGACTGACTTTATCACTGAATATGAAGAGTTCAAGACTCTCTTCAGATGTTTTGTATCTTTTCCCAAGCTGATTCAAAACCCACCACTCACGAACTCCCTCATCAGACACATTTTTGACCAGGGAAACCGTAATATTTTCCCATCTGCAGTCTATTGGGAAAAAAAAATACATAAATATAAATATAAATATAAATATAAATATAAATATAAATATAAATATTTATATATATTACCAAAACCTACAAAAGTTAAAAGGATTCCAATCACATGCTTTGACCAATAAAATTATAAAATGACCGAGCAATGTAGGAGTAAATGTTTGTTATAACTCTCTTAAAACCCATTTTACAGAATTTCTGTACAAAAGTACTGTATCTATCTAGACTGTTATGGTTTTCCTTCCCTAAATGAAATAAATAAAATAATAAAATAAATAAAATAAAATAAAATAAAATAAAATAAAATAAAATAAAATAAAATAAAATAAAATAAAATAAAATAAATAAAACGTTTCACATCACCTACATTTTCTTCTGTAGAAATGACAGATCATTCAAGTATTTTCAAGCTGTAGAGTCAATGACAGACAGCATATTTACATTTCAGGCCTAAAGAAACACATCTGACTTGGAGGTACAGTGGTCAGCTTCTGCATGTCCAAGTGATACTACCACTGCAAATCATTACTTTTTGGTATAAAAGATATTATAAAAGATAACATTCTTTTATATCAAGAAAAGCATACTGTACTGTTATGCATAATGATCACACAGACAGGAGCTGAACCCTGGCCCTGGGGACTCAATATCAGCAATGTAGACATTAAAGTCTTTTAGAAGAATCCCAAATTAAGAGTTTTTTTTTTAGGACAGAAATTGACTAATGACAGTGAAGCACTGCTAACACATAAAGCTAGATTCACTCTCAAGAATTATTTTTTCTACTTAATATGAACATGCTCACTCAACCTTCAACTGTAATGGACTACACAATGATCAAGAAAAGGCCTGAGTGCCAAATTTGACCTCTGCTGAACAAAGTATTCTTAGGTACAGAATTGTTCTTACTCTTCCACCCCAACAGGTTTTCATATGTACATATGTACATGTGTATGTACTATGTATATCTATGAGTATTTATACATATTCTGATTGGGAACTTTGAAATTCCCTATTTATCTAAATTGGATTCTTTGGAGCCAAAAAGGAAGGAATAGAATAAAAATATCATTATTCAAGTAGAGAAGCTACATTTGCAAACACACAGCACTACTATTTGTGGTAAAGTATTAAAGAGATGCAGAGAAGTGAAACTTGTCATCAGTTTCTCAGGAAACAAGGGAAAGCAATTTCTGAAAGCAGACTTGAAGAGCCGGACTTTTAATCTGTAGAGTCCTTACTGTTAAATACGAAGCTAAAGTACATCCAGATGCATTTTCTGCCTTGCACTCTATTACCTCATGTCTCCCCAACCTTGTAGGAACCAGGTAGAAATGACTGTAAGAGTATTTCAGCTTGCGGTGCCCCAGAGCAGTTCAGCAAATGTGCAAGTTTGAGCACTGTGTTGCACTTCTTTCAACTGTGCTCTGTTTTCCATGGCCTGGATACATACCTGTCAATAGCTGCTTTATGGGTTTTGCCAGAGAATCACTAGGAGCCTTGATGTAGTATGGATACACTGTCTCTAATGTTCTGGAAAAAATGAGAAAGCAAATATTTCATATTTTTATACCTCTAAAATAATTTAGAAATAGCTAACAGAGCTATACACAGTTCCCAGTAATTCTTGGCTTAAACTATGATTTTATAGTGTTCAGATGTCACATCTGAAAGTTAGCTGGATTTATTAACTATGTTCTGTCAGTACTTCAGCAGGGAGCTCCATCCATAATGTCCCCTTTCACATGCCATGAATCCCACACACCTGGGGCACGTGTGTTTGCAGGGAATGTAGGATTTATATTTTGTTCACGTTTTTAACAAAGCTGCTTTTGTAGTCAGCTACATAAGCAGCACAAAGAATGGCAACACATCACCAGTAGTAAACAAACTTGAAAAATATGTAGCAAGAACATTTATTACTTCAGAATTAAAAGATATTTAAATAATAACACATTGAAAAGAGTGAAAATTCTTCCCAGAATCTTTTACTGTGAAATATTTTCACAGTTTGTATTATCTGGAGGATTTCAAATTTAAAAAGAAAGATGTTTGTGGAAGATCTTCCATTGGACTCAAAGTACCTTATGTAGGATAAATTACCAGCATCCTGAGAGCGAGAAATGTAATTAAAAGCAGAGATGCTGTCCTAACTTTTCCCTCACGTGAGTGAAAAATTCTAGGAAAGGGGAGCTCTCAGGGAAGTCCTCTGATACTGCTACATTGCATATGCTAGGCTGTGGAAGAATGGAGGTGGTCAATTTAAAGTCCTTCATGACTGTTCAAGCAGGACCAGTGGATAGGTAAAAGCTCAGCAGCTAAGTTGTCCCAGCAGAGGTGGTGGCAGAAAGCTCCTGCTGAGGTTGTCAAATGCCTACTAGCTGCCACAACCATTTTTCCTTTATGACAAACTTAAAAATGCTTAAATCAACAATATTATTGCATAATACAGATCTATCTTTTATGCTGTTGTTTGCCTCCTGCAAAGAGAGAATTATGGATGGATTACATCCTCCCAGTGGGTGCAGAAAAATAGCTGTGCTACAGAAAAGACATCTGATTTCCACCTACTAAGAGATATGAACCAGTCAGGGTTTTCATTCTCCCAGCTGACCTCAGCTTTAGCTTTTCAACTCTTGCAGCCACAAAACAGATCAGGTGGCCTTCAGGGGTGATGTGTTGGCCTAGCAATATTTAGAGACTACTGCTGTAAAGTAATTTCCAGTTTACCAGAAGGAAGAGGAAGAGCCAGATTCCTTTCAAACTTGAAAGGAGGAATCACTACTGTTAATACTGTAAGGCTACATCTATACAATAATGTTCAATATTGAGATGAAGAGGATGTTCTTACTACCTTGCAAATTTCCATTACAGGAAAAGATCTGATGTCAGAAATGACTGCAGATGTTACCCTTTGACCAGAGTGATTTAACACTTCCTTGTCAATCTACTACCATTCAAGAATGACAATGAGAGATACATTGGATGGTTATTTAGAATGAAAAATTAATCAATACAACTTCCTCAAATGAAGTTGAACTCAAGTAACTGAGAGGAGGGTTTAACTATGAATATTCTGCAATGAACAGTGCTTATCTAATAAATCAAAGAAAATCAACTAATAGCTTCACCATGTTTGGTGGTGGTGTTCCAGTATTCACAGTCTTCTCAGTCTAAATCTATCACACACCCAAAAAAGCAAACCAAACCAACCAAAACAAAACAGACATCTTTTTACCTTTAAAGCAATGTTATTATTCTGTGACTTCAATGCTTTTGGGCTCTGTGAACAAGGCTTCAAAGTATTTAGAGGTGAATAGATGGGCAGACAAATGGTATGTTTGCACAAGCCTCACCTCCTTAAGATAGTAGGATTAAAACAGAAGGTTTGCATATAAATAGGCAAAGAAAATAACTTACACCTTTTCCGATTGCTTTCCAGACATCATTGTCGCAATATCTTTTCTGGTTTTCACTGGTAGGCCAAAGGTAAGTTTATCTGATGCTATTTCTGCTTTGGCACCAAGAGTGAGATTTCTGTTTAAGTAAAAGGAAGACACACAGTCATCTTACAATGAGAGCAGAACCTAAATGTGTGTTTGCTGAACTCTAGAGCTGGTTGTCTAACTAGTCTAACCACGTTGATCCTTTCCATCCCAATCTTTGCTAAACAGCAAGCATCATGCTACCTATACCCAAGATGGTGTGTACGTGATCCAGAGGACAACTAACAGTCTTAAAGGTTTTTTGTTTTTCTGACTATTCTTTTGCATGCATTAATGGTGACAGTCTGATGTCATTTTGCTCATCATGTCAGTCAAATCAGAATTGGAGAGGAAGGATAGGATGCCCACTCAGACTTTGGGTGACAGTACTGCCAGACAGGATTCAGCAGTCAGCTACAGGTTCCTGAAACCCCCCCTTGGCCTAGCAGAAATGTGTGTCTAACAGGCTGACAGGACCCCCATGCCAGCTATAGAACACAGCTTTTTTTTTTTTTTTTAATAGAGGATCAGCTTTTGCACCTTGTCTTGTGTTGTGCCCTGGGGTTGGGATGCAGCAACTGGGTGAGACAACTCCTGGGCTGCTGGGGCCTGCAGCAAAGTTCTTCCAGCAAATTATGTGCAAGGGCAGATAGCATGTATGCTGCCTGAGTGGTACATCAGGTTCGTCTTACAGCTGCTTGTGGTCTGCTGGCCTAGGTGAAAGACAGCAGTTTCCCTTTACAGAGAAAAAGTGGAAGGTCTCCGTGGGTAAGCCTTTACTGCCTTCAGTCATTCATGGTTGCAATATAATCCACAGGGTATAATTTGAGGGTGAAAAAGGTTTTTTTGAAATCCAGTGTATGAATGTTCGTAGTTAGGTAAGTATACTGGCAAATTGAGTAGAGGCATTAAAAATTAATTTAAGGTTCAGAAATGAATGAGGGATGTAATTCACTGGCTTAATATTGTATACTTACAGGAAAATGAGGGGGGTCAAATAAAGTTGAATAAAGAGTGCAGATTCATCACAAGCCTGTTTTCAACTGTGTAAGGACTGACCCAGCATGTTCAGAGCTCCTACAGTGATTCAGCTGACCTGCTTCTTGTGCGTGGTCTCTTCCTGGGGATTGCTATAACAACCAAGTATTTACTTTGAAAAAAACCACGTAGATATAGGGGCTGCAGTGGCAGTTCGTTTCTAATTTAGCCCAGTCCCAAGTGGCAGGCAGTAGCCAAGAAGCCATCCTGATGACTCAAGTGTGCTCCAGCACGTATTCAGTTAAGTACATTCTAGGCTGGCTCTTGCAAAAACTTAATTGTAAAGCAGTGTTTTACTGAGGCCAAGTCACCACTAAGTAAATGGGCAAAGGTCTCAAAAAGTTGATCTGTGCTGAGTGGCAGAACAATGGCTCCAAGTATATGCGTATGTAAAACATAGCTTTGTGTCAGTTTGAGATTTCCTTAAAAAGAGAGTGTTTCTATTTCCTTTTTGTTTTCTGCCTTAACTATGTCCCCCAAACATTAACAATGTTCTTTGAAGCAAAGTTTATTTGAATATCTTCATCTAAAACTGACTTAAGTTTTCTTACTTTTCCCTCCTCTTCCTCAAGTCCCATTGAAAACTCCACCCTCTCTTTTTAAATCATCTACTTGGAAGTAGCTCCATTTCTTTATTTATTTCTTGAGAAAAAAAGACAACAAAACTTGCTGTGTAACAAAAGTCACCACTCTCTACCTCTCTTTTTCCTGCATTATTTTATTTTATTTTATTTTATTTTATTTTATTTTATTTTATTTTATTTTATTTTATTTTATTTTATTTTATTTTATTTTATTTTTGGTTTGTAGTACAATAGAATGTGCTGAAAAACTAAACCAAAAAATGCACTGGGGAAGTGTTCAACTGTTCTGCTCAACAAAAGCTTAGCAAATGATCCATCAACTTTATAGCTGTCATATTAATTACCTTTGAATGCTCCATGAAAGAACTACAGTGAACTCTGCTGAAAAATCAAGCAGTCCTTGTATCATTTTCTCTCTGCTGGGAGGGCTGATGGTCCATAAGGAGTTTGAATTCCCTTCTAGATCTGCGAGAGTTATATCTTCTATTCCATAGCCCTCTAGAAACTGTAAAGCAGCCTGCAGTTGCAGTAGAGGAAAATAATCTTTCAGTGCTTTGATGTTCACAAGATTCACAACCACATTTCTTGATCAGGCAGAATTGCAAATGTTCAATTAATCAGAAATGAATTGCTTTACACTGAATGCTTTGTCAGGTCTCAGCTGGGTCTTTAGATGGGGGCAGGAATAGACAAAGTGTAACCAACCCAAGAAGGCAAAACAAAAATGGCCCAGCTGTTCAAAGAATAAGTATGATGGTCAACTTGGCCCAAACGGGTTTGAAAGTTCATCACGTAAACTCTGTAGAGTATATTCAATCTTATTTCCTTTAGTTTCTAATAACCCCATTTAAATTCCTGGATCCAATAGGCCATGCAGCTTTCAGTCCATGCCAGTTTTGGCTGGTACCTCTGATAGCTTCACTGAAACTCCAAACTGTATCAGTGGTCACAACAAAATATAAGTCACCGTGTGAATGATATACCAAGCCTGGCAACTGTGAGATGGCAGACACTTTCAGAAATTCTGGTAATACTCAGGGGGCACAAGTCACCTGCAACCTCTTATTAGTTATCATATTTTTATTAAAATTGTAATCTGTCTTTTGTCAAGCATCTTTTAGCATAGAAAAATGTGTACAAGTGTTAAGGCAACTTGAAACCCTTATCTTTCAAAGTGTATCAAGACTGCAATATTACTGTGATAATACCCAGGCTATTTGGTAGCATCTAATATTAAAAGGTGTTAATTCTTTAATGGGCTAGAAGGAAGTACTTCTTTAAAGCGGTGTCTGATCAAAATTTAATTATTTTAGTAATGCAACAGTTTCTGCTAAATACTAGTCTTTTTCTTTTGCTATATAAAATAATGATAACTTTGTGTATAGTGCACCATGAAATATCGAGACTATGTTTAAACTAAGGCATTTTAATGTCAAAACTTTTCCAAGCCATACACATTTTCTTTTGACAGCACCATGTCTCCTCAACGGGAGGTGAAAGCCACATGCACTACAGAAAGGAGCATAGAGCTTAGAAGTGCTAACAGTGTTGTGTCCCCACAACATACTTGTTTTGGCACTACACCAACAGCACCACATCTCCTGAAGGTTTGTGTCCTTCAGAGGGAAGGACACAATCTATTCGGATGACAGGACAGCTGCCGTTTCTGTCCGTCTTCCGTGATTTTGTGCAAAGATGCTTAATTAACAGTAACTTTTCACTCTATAACCCAGACCTGTCTTGACAAATGATCTGTTCAAACCTTTACTAGTACAAACTCCCTTTATGGACACATCTTCCAAATGATGGCGGTGCTGCTGACCACTTGACTACATAAACAAAACTCACAAATGACCTCCAAGGAAACATGCATACATTTTAAAGTAATGAGGTAGTCTACATTTCACTTACAGCATTACCCCTATAGCTTCCCAGAAACGCATTGAAATCAGTCTGATTCAAACTCTTGAGCTGATTCTGTTGAGCACTCATTGTAAAAATAGGCTGGGAAACAAAAGAACACACACTTGTCACATTTACTTCAAATCTTTTGCTATGTACACAGTACAGCATCCTGTGCTTCACAGTCCAAGACAATTATGGCACTCATTTCAACAGGAGAAGACTATGAAATTATTCCACTAAGAAGCAAACTACTTCCAATTAATTATCTCACATTTACCATGGGGACCTGTAATCAATTACCTGAGTTTTCCTGATGTAGGATAATTTATTCAGATTAAACTGCCAGCAGGTTCTGTTTTTAACTGGCAAGTGAAGGTAATATTTTACATCAGCGATGAACAAACATGTTTTTAACCCAAAGGGAATCACTCATGTGAGTTTATCTGATTTTTGCATAAGCCAGGAGATTTTCAATCAGAAAATTCGATGCAGGGAATAAGGCACAGCACAAGGAAATACAGTGCAAAACCAGATATTTCTTTTAGTTTGTCTTCTTTTTTTACCTGATAACCTCCTAGAGTTATTGTGATTGATACATCTAGAGGCTTGTTCGTGATGCCTGCAACAGATTTGATTAAAGACATGAAGAGCAGTGGGAACCAGACAATAAAAATCAGCAAGGCGATAATCATGCCACCCATTCCATACTTCACAACTTTCTTTTTCTTCTGGCCTCTTGGTTGGGGATATCTCTGCAAAAGCAAACAGCAACATAGTAATGTCTCTTCTATCAGTGGAACACTCGGTATGATTTGATGAGTGAAGGAATACTGATCTTAAGGACTCCAATCTTCTGTTGTCATCTGTTACCCATTATCAGGTCAGTTGCATTGAGATTTTTAGCCAAACCTGCACAAGCACTGAATTTCTGGCAACTACAGGGAAGAGTGCCAGAATATCCCATGTCAAGTGTGTGTCTGGTGTGAAAAATATTGTAAACCTCTGGTTTTTATTCCTTATGGCCATAAAGAAAGGAAAAAATGGGTAATTGCCACACCAACTACATTTAAACAATGCCTCAAGCTTTGCTGCTGTTCCTACAATCTTGACGTGTGGATGTGACATCCTTCCATTTCTTAGCTTCTGAGAGCAAAAACAGGTCTTGCTTTTATCCTTCTCTTTACAAAGCAAGTCATACAACACACCTGTTCCCCCTTGACCACAATTCACTCTGTTACTGACCTCACGACTGAATACTTTAGTAGAGTCCCCATCCTCTAAAATGTCTTACCATCACTGTAATGTTTTCTTATAGGATTTAATACTACACAGTGCTCTAGGATCCTGCCTTTCACACACTGCGTACTGCATGTGCAAAATCAAGATGCAGCGAATTGCACTGCACCTCAGACGCATGCCAGGAATCTGGCTTTCAGGAAATTGTTCTTGCTTTACAACACGAATCCATAAAGCCCTAGGAGAATATTAAATTTGTAATACAATGCTATATTTAAAACAAATTAGCTACTTTTCAAAAGCATTGTATCAAATCATTTGTCTTGCACTACAAAATACTGTTTTCATTAAAATATCATATCAAGATCACCAGGGGCATATTATCTGTCTATATGAGATTAGTTCAGGCACCTTTAATGCTGTTACACAACAGTTCAGAGACTCTAAGAGCCAAAGTACTTAGGCATACCACTCAATGTGAGTGAGAGACAGAGAGAACTAAAGTACCTTGAACAACTCCCATAAAGTTATCAGTAGTGATTTTGCTACATGGCATTAGCACACACATGCAAGCTTAGACTTCCTAAATTAGACCTATGCTACATATGCAGAATGATCCTGTTGGAAGGTGAAAAAATGCAGGATGATGGACAGTCAAAGCAGAACTGGGTTATTGTTTCTCTGACTCCTCTGATGACACTCCATTCAGGGCAGAAATAAAAGTCATAACAAAAAAAAGCCTACATACAAGATCTATGTGCACTTCAACCCTAAGTTAATCTAACTGACATACTCGGAAAGCAAGTGCCATTAAGAGACAGGATTATAATAAAAGCAGTAATACGTCAGTAACACTTGAAAATACAGCCATTTCATTGCAGATGTACAATTTCTGACCGGTTGGGTCACTCCTAAAAGAATGCTTAATTTCTTTTTCAAATTGGCAAATAAGCAAGCATATGGTTGCAATCTTTATAGTGCTTATAAGGAATCCAGAATTTTCAAGTTTAATTTGAGCTGAAGCTTAAATGAATTAAAGAGGCTGAAACTTCAGTCAAACACATTGTGGTTTTATCTCTCTCTTTTTTTTTTTTTTTTTTTTTTTTTTTTTTTTTTTTTTTTTAGTCTTTTTGGATATGTGGATCCTCTCTCAAGATAAAGGAACCAGTTGAGTTCCCTCTGCACTTATATGAAACAAGAATCCCTGGTACCTACATGATGAAGGCATGAGCTCTGCCTTGTCCTGACCCTTCTTTAGAGCCACAGTGTCCCTGCTACTGCAAGTTACTCATTTAGTTGCTATGCACAATGCGAGTCCATGAATATGAGGCCTTTCAATCCCTGTCTTGAAATTCAGGCATGCAATTAAACTAGCAGCCACATCTTGTGGAATTCATGTTAATGGTGGAAAAATCAGGTGTAAAGGAGAAGCCATTTGAAATTTCACTTGTGGTGACTGCCAACTAACTTAAAGTACCCAATAGTCTGAGTATTTCTGAACATGAACACCAGCTGTATCTTCTAACAAACTGTCTTTATGGTGGATTTCCCAGTTATTTAGGGACTCATGATTACTTTTCTTCATTTCTGCACAGGGAAGAGAAGGCCTGGATCACTCATATGGGGCTTCCTTACTTTTTCTGATTCTCGCCAGCACTTCAGGATGAATATATGAGCATAGATATCTTCAACACAGATCCAGCTGGAAAGACTGAGAGTGGTGTCAGTCCAAACCCAGTCCATTACTGCTCTCAGCTCAGTCAAAAATGGAACCAGGCGGAATCTGAAGGGAGAGCACAACTAGTGATTAGTCAGAAGCAGGGGGATCACATTAAATGAGCACAATAACTGTATATATCACAAAAGGGAGAAATAAACCAGTATTAAAAGACAGTTTAACTGGATTTTTTACAAATACAATGCAATCATATCCTGAGACTGTATGACTAATACTGATGTTTTGAGGGTGATACCTTTTGCCACAGCTCATGTTCTTCTAGGGTCCCCTGTGAGACCATAAACATGCTTGTGCATCATTATGCCTAGCAATTGTACATGAACCACTGACGGAATGGTACAAGACAGAGTTCCCTGTACACCCAAATTCCTCTGATCTGGAGGCATAGAGGAACATAGCCTGGCCTATCCGCAGAATGGTGGGACTTAATTTTATGCCTCCTTACACCCAGTGGTGCATTGCCTCTTTACAATAAGTGAGCAGTCCTCAACTGCATACAGGATTGGGCTTTATGACTCAGGATTAAGCAGTAGAAGAAGGTGGGCTAACAAGAAAGCAACATGCACAGAGAGGCTTTTCAAAGTGTGCCATTCCCTTTATTAGTTCCACACTTCTCTGCCTGGCCAGGTCACAAAGAATACTTCATGTGAAGAAAGCTTTCTTCTATAGCTCTTTCTACTGGAATGACACAACCCATACTGAAAATATTGGGAAAAGGCTGAGATTATTCCATTTTTTTTCTGTGAAATATGTATATGCTTTGAACTAGCTTAATCTCAACATCATGGTAACATCATAATCAGAACATCATGGTAACAGCACAACCCTAACGCCACCTTTCACTCTGAGGTGAGACTGTGTTTGTTATTGCCCCAGCATTCCTAACCCTGAAGAACTTCAAATGTGCAGCATTTTCCAAAAGGTACACAAAGGAAACATTTTTTTGGTGCACAGATTTTATTTCACATATGTACTCTCTCTCAGCTTATTCTCCTTTCCACCTACAGCCTGTAAGCCTGCTCCAATGACTTCTTCAGGATTTGTTGCCTTGCTACTCTTTAGTACTATAGAACAAATAACATTACATAATGTTGTAGTCCCTATCTCTTTCACAGAAGTGATTTCTTACAGGTGTTAAAAAAGGGCCCTGAGTGTCAGACTGGTAAGTCAGGCTTCCATATTCACGACAGAAGACTGATTTTTCTGAAATTTACATTCCTGGAATTGTGTTTTCTTTCTGGACTACAGGGGACGTGGCACAGACAGAGCAGTATGGTGTGAAAGATTTACTGTCTCATTTCCAGCAGCTTTGAAGAGAAGTCACGAATAACCCCAGCATCTCATGATAACAGGTCCTTATTTCATGGAAGAATGGACTAAGGCAGTAGTTCTAGACTTACCCTTGAAATAAGAACAGGTTCACATAGTTATAACTTTTAGTGAGGAAGTTGCCTAGAACACGAGTTGGATATCCACAGCGTATCTGATATGCTGATAAGCCAAAATAAACACATTTCACAAAGTACCAGAGCTGGGCAACAGTGTTCTGGCTAAATTTCCTGTAACGGAAAAGACAGATAAAGGAAAATGATGAGCATTGTACCTGTGTACGACAGAATTAGCTTGAAATGTTTTGTGCTCCTGGCAGCTTCCCTTTCCTGAGAACTGATGAAAAACCCTTGGTCTCTGACCCTGCTGCATCGGTGACACACTATTTGAAAGAATCTGGATGAGGAAGTCTAAAAACAGCATCTGTAATCACCTCAGGGTCATGGCGAGAGACTGGGAACAGGCTCCCTGTGAGTGATGGCTCTGGGGCAGCATTCTGTCCCTCCAGACACTAGAGATGCCTAGCTACACCACAGGGGCCCCTACAATGACACGTGCCCTGGTAGTCCTGGGTAGACACTGTTTCTCTTCGCTGTTCAGATGGTTGACATCTACACTGACTTTAAGCAGCTTTAATGCTAATTTGTATTCGTGGAGGTACCTCCAACATCTTGGACTCATATAAGGAATTAGGTTGGAGCGACCTCTGAAAACCTTCTGTTGCATTATCCCCTGCTTGAATCATGTCTAATCACACCAAATTGTTCAGGGACCTGTCCAGATGAGTTTTGAATGTTTCCGAAGATAAAGATCCCACTGCCTGCCTGTGCAAATTGCTCTAGTCATAGAGCAATTGCCAAATGCCATGGAGCACTACTGTCATGGTGAACAGATTTGTCATCATATCTAGCATAAATTCCCCTTTTCTAACTTGGGGCTTCTTGCACCTCTGAAAGCAGCTTAATTTCACCTTAACACTCTCTTAACAGGTCAGTGAAGATAAGTCATCATGTTCTGCAGGCGAAACTAGTGCTATTCACTCAACCTCTTCACACATATCATATGCTCTAACCCCCCTAACCATCTTGGAGAACATTTCCCCTTCTGACAGCAGCCCAATAACATGCTGGAACTGCGCGATGGACAGGGTTTGTGAACCAGACATGATCCACTGTTTGCAATTATATCTCACCAAATTATTGCAGTTAAGAAATATGCATGTGCTTCTAAGAGTCAGCCTAACTTATAAGGGCCACAGGAGCTTCAGATGCAGGTTTGAGATTAACAACATGAGATAAATATTTCACAAACGCACCAAAAATATCAAAAGGATTTTCTTGCCCTTTAAGTTCACAAATCAATATAAAAATTTAATCTCAATTTTCAATTCTCAGTAGATAAGAGATACACTTGAAAACTGCACTTATTAAAATAGGGGCACAATTATTACTGCACTGAGAAAAAATAAAACAATCAATTTTTAAGAGTAAATCAGACTTTTTCTTTCTACATTATGCTCCTATTTTGTTTTTCCCTTACAATAACTTAACCATTTATGAAGTGAAATGTGCCCAAGTGACAGGCCGAAATTCTCAATGGAGTAAAGCAAAGTTTAAAGTCATAAGTAGAAGGGGAGTTAGCCAAACACTAGAGAAGACACATTAACCCCTCTACAGAGCAGACTGCTTTGAGCCAAGCAATAAGAAATGTTAGATTTTCAGGTCCATTGGACCAGGCAACTCATACAAGACTTCATACAGCAGGTGGCTACATCCACAGCTTTTCCAAAGCCATGTGACAGAAGCAGGGGAGGAGAAATTTTGCTCTTCAGAAGATACAAAGGTTTTATACCTTCTTCATTCTATGGAGTTTCAAATTCATAGTTAGTTCACATAGTCCAGGAGAGTGACAAGTTATAGATTACTCTGAGAGAGACATTTTCTACCAAGTCTTCTAAATCAGTGTGAAGCCAGAAAAGCAAGGTTTCTGATAAGAAAGAAGGGTGTAAAGGCAGGAAGGCATGGCATAGGTGGAAGGGGAGAGGAACAAAATTCTGATCACTGCACCCTGAGTTACTTCAGTTTGTATCCAGCAGCTATCTCATAAAAGATGTAAACCAGTCTTGGAGGTGGAAAATCAAAACAGAGGCCAACATTGTCTCAGCTGAGTGCTCAGTTACAGGCAAACTTTCTCTCACCTGCTATTTTTTGACCCAAAATGAGAATATTTAATTATATACTTGTATATTCTATTTCTTACATCCTCAAACCTACATTGGCCACAGTTACTGCTGTAGAAAGACATTCTGCTTAGGAATGAGACTATGAAGATATTTGTTTATGACTTGAAAGCTTAGCTATAACCCTCTCAAATTTACACTCAAATAACTTATTAAAGCATCACTTTTCAACCCATATTGTCTAATTGTAAGGTTTATACCTTTCTGTCACTCCAGGCAAGATAAAGAACATCCAGAAATGAATTCCAAAAACAAGGATGACCTGGAAGATGACCTTTCCCATGACAGTCTTTTTGAGGTACAGCGCTCGGTCTACCACCATGGTACCAAACTGAATGAGTACCATCACCAAAAATGCCCCTGGGACCTGGTCCTCTGATAAAGAAGAGGTGATGTCTGCTGCTGCAGAGTGTTTCTGAAAAAGAAAATGTAACAGAGTAGTTGAGGAAGGAGGACATTCACATGGAACCTAGCATCAACAACAAGGGTCCCAACTGACAATTTACATGCAGATGCCCTCTATGACATACCCCAAAAGCCCAAAATCCAAACACAATGATGATGAAGTCCACTGTATCTGCGAGGAACATCAGCACATACACATCAGTCACAGCACTGTAGTCTGGATGAATAAGATTGTAGAAAAACTGTCTGATGGGCACATACACCTGGAGAGTCCTAAAACAACAATAACCACAATGTGATTTAAAAACACTGTAACTGGCACTGAAGAAAAGAGTGTCTGGAGGCGATATGAGTAATGTTTGTAAAGATACACTTCTCTGACAGCCTCTTCATAGGTCAACAGAGACACCAGTTCCTTGCACTGATTGCTGCTAAAGCATGGCATTAGCATTTGTTTGGTAGAAATACACATAAGATCCCAAATCAGTTCACACAGGATATTTAGCTTCATATCAGACAGATGAACACCCCTGCAGTGCTGTTTGAACCTCTGTTAATTTGTCTGAAGTTCAGCTGGTGGGACATAGGAACTTAGGGTGAAAGCATACTGATATAATGAATAGCATACGTATACATTCTTCCATTTGAATTAACAGAATCAGTAACCTCCTCTCTTTAAAACATTTCACTGTATTAGTCAGCTCTTCACAACCTCCCACCCAAGCCCACACAACTCCTCACTTTGCTCACTTTTTAATTGTGAAGGCCTTGGCTTTGATCATTTGTTCTCGAAACTTTTCCATAAGAAGATCTTTCTTAGATTTTTGCTTGATGCTTAGCACACTGCTTCCTTTCTGACTGCTGTTTCTTGTACTGGTACTTCCTGAGAAAAAGAAGAGGGAAATAGAAGAGAAAGAAGCTAACTCAAAACTGAAGTTTAAATACAAAAATTATAAAGTAATATATCTGGAAAATTCTACCGCATATCTGAGTCCCACATTTGAAAGACACTTCAAAATACATCTGTATAGTAATTTTTTTCCTGATATGATAAAATCTTGACAATATCCAGTATAGGTTTAACAACTAGCAGATCTAGATTAATAACTAAAAGGAGAAGAATAGTGCCAAAGGCGAATACTTGATTGTTCTGACTCAGTCATCTCAATTGGTAATATACATTCAGGCTGTAGTAAGCCCTTCTTTTTCAGAAGAGGTAATCCATTTCAATATTCCTAAACATTTTTTTTTTCACTTCAAGTTCCATTGAATGTAGATATGAGAAATACATGTGCTTTGAATTCCCTCTAGCTGGGGATTATACTGAACCAGAAATTCTGGATTTGGGCCACGCTGAATGTTCCTTTCCCAGCTTTTGGGTAATGTCATTTTAAAAACATACTGAATCATAAAGTACAGCTCTCCATTTGAACTTTAGGAAGGTTTGGAGCGTGTTCAAATGCAAAAGATATTTTGGTTCATATCCTATTTCCTCACAGAGGAGCAACAGCATTCAGTAGTCTCTGTGTTCTCCACAGCAACCGCACAATGTTTCAGCAGGATGATCCTATGGGAAATAGTCATTTGCTCTTCAAATCCCAGAAATGCCATGACATTTACCTCTCTTAGATCTGTGTGAGGAGAAGCTGGATCTGTGAGAAAGCTGTGATGCACTGCTAGAGCTCTTCCTCCTGATTGCAGTCTGCTGCTCAGGGAAGTGGACATGGATAGATTCCACTGATGCTGCAAGATTGACAGACTTCAGAGAGCCTGAAGAATCTCTCCGGCCTCCTGTCAGAGAGAGCTCGTCATCAGTATCCTCTTTATTAGTGGAGCTGTCCACTTTCTCATCTTCATCCCACAATCCATGGCACTAATGGAAAAAGAAAAGGAGAGCATTTCAAACTTGTATTTATGTTATGGTATTTATCGTAGACGTTTACCACAGTGCTCACTAGGGGGATGACAAATGTGTTGTGTTGGAATATAACATGAATGACTGAATAATTAAAACTAAAACATTAAATATAAAATAAATAAAAAAAAATCACATGCAGTCATTTTACCTTTAAAATGGATCTGTGGAAGAATAAAGCAAGGAGCTGAACAAGATCATAGTGCACATAGCCCTCTTTCTTCTCAATGCCAATGATATTGGGTGGATGGTAAGGTTTATCTTTTGTGTAATCCACAAACTTATTCCAAGGAAAGAAGCCAAACTGGAAGAAGTACTTGATGACGATGGCCACCTGTTCAGAAACACAACACACTTCGGGTGTTTTCTAAGCATGGCAGCCTCATAACATTAAGAGGAGAGAAATATGACTATTTTGTCAGCTTTATAAGAAGATTAGCAAACATTCATTGCTACAGAGGAACAGCAGTTTATGTTTCCTGAGTGATAAGGTCATCAATGACTAAAACCAGCATTTTCCAACAGATGGTGCTCAGTGGTACCTGAGATACCACCAGCAGCGTATACTGTCGCTTGATTACCAATTACACAGTCGCTAATTATAAATGGTCTGTTTTTGTAATAACTGCTTTACATGCCAGGAAGGATGTTGCCCATCTCAGTGAAGAAAAACACAAACAAGACCTTCTTATACCATAGAAATTCCTAAGGATGTTAGCAGATATTTATATTAATATGAAAGGCCACAGGCCCCTAGATGCTAGAGATTAAAACCAGAAAAGAGACCATGCAAAACTTACAACTTCACTTTTCTATGTTTGACATACAGGGTTGCAAAAACAGCAGCATACCTCAGTGTAGACAATGGCTGTCATCCAGAAACGTTTGCTTGGCCGAGGAACAGACAGCATGGCCCAAAGGAATATAAGGATGGGAAGCACCAGGGTTATCATGGAGGCAGAGATCATGTGGTTAAGAATGATCACAAAATAGCACACCATTTCTGACCGGGCCACCAAGGTATTGTATAGGGCATAAATAAGAAGCAAGACTCGAGGCTGACCAACGTAGAATTTCTCTGATTCTTCTAGCTCTTCATCGTGAAACATCCTGTTAGGAGCAAAGTACAATAAATTAAATAAAAATTAAATTCACAAGAGCTGCTTTGTTAATTGCTACTATTTTTCCTTTTGAAAAACCATAAGATTCTGTCAGCAAGTATAATGAAGGAAAAAAAAAGGGGGGGGGGATTCGGTATTATAATCAAATAACCTGAATCTAAGCTCACAAAACTTCAAGCAAAATAATTAGAAGCATTGTTCTTTTTTTTTTTTTTTTTTTTTTTTTTTTTTTTTAATTTATCCAGAGAATTGACTTGGTAGCTTTCCTACAGTTGCCCAGCCAACACACTTCATATGACACTGTCTAGATTCATATCTGATTTACTAACACAGGCAGGAATTAGAAGACCCAGAGGTCCATCAGGACATGCGTGGTATGAATAGCACCACGAGCCCACTGGCACTACTGAGCATGCTGTCTGAAGGGCAAAGAGGGAGCATCCTATCTCCTGTGAAAGCACTTAGCAAGGTGGTCTCTCTACATAGCCTTCAGCTACTACTGGCTTAAACAAATACGCTGCCAAAGGTCAGAGTTTCCCTTATAGTAATCCAAAATAATAAAAAGAGAAACATTTTCCCAGATAGCTCTGGAAGCAGATTATTTGAAATCACAGCTGTCTGGAGAAGTCCTGTACACATGGAATGTTTAGAAAAGCCCTTGACCCCATGGCTATTGGAGTACAGAAATCTGATGCTAATTGGAACAATTAACTATGGTATCTGGGGAGAAAGCAGAGATTCTTTCCAGCATGAATTTGAATCATTTTAGAAATCTGTAATTAGAACAACTGCACAGGAAATGAGCTTCTTCCCTTAAATCAAACTTAGCACAAGGTCTGTATCAAAAAACATAGACTAGTTCTGAGAGAAAACAAAACAAAACAAAACAAACAAACAAAAAAAACACGCAATGGCAAAACTTCACAGACTGGGACCAAAGATTTTCCCCACTCAAAGGTCCTTACTTGTGCAGAAGCAGCTCACTAGCCGTTAGCTCATGCGTCAACGGAGGGAGAATCGTATCATTAAGTCTGTCCGTCCGACTGTCATCTGGGCTCACCATCATGAGACTCTTACCAGCTGAGTCATCTGGGGAGCCAAAAGGAAGGTGTTCAAAGCTGACAGCTTTGCTATAGGAAGGTGGAGCTTCTGCATTGCTATCCACGGTGGAGTACAATGGCACATCAGTATCAGGAGTAAGCATAGCTCCTTCTGAACCCAGGCTATAATCTTCCACCTCCTCTTCATCCTGCCTTGAAGCAGAATGAGCTCCTTCCTCTTCGTGCTCCCCTTCTACCTCCTCAATGGTTTCTGTCGTCCCCTGACGAGAATAGAGCATGGTGACCTGTGTAGGTTCACTGTGAGGGTAGGATGAAGAGAGAGAGTTGAGCCCTGTGAGGCATATCACAAAATGAAATTTGTTCATTCTACCTTCATGTAGACAGCTGAGCAACCCCACTGCACTCTGAGACCCTCAAAGTTCACATCGTTTGGTAGAAAACATTATGACATGATCTCTTCTTACACAGAGGGACCATCTGGGTCTGTTTGCTCCTGAATGGCATGCCAGTGTACTCATAGTGGTTCATTATCTTTTTACACCAGGAAAGGACAAATGAATATCAAGAGAAACTACATTAGCTTTCTGAAAGCAGTTTAAACACTTTCTTACCAGAACCAGAACTTGCTCTTACATTTATTTAAAGCATGCTCCGTGGTGAATGACAGACAGTTGTTGGGTTCCTTCTAAACATGGTGCTTCTAAAAAACACCCTAAGGGTACTGTATACAGCTGGAAAACCAGCTGAAAACACACGTCAGATTGGATTCCAAGTAAAAGAACAAGAAAATTGCAAAAATAGAGAAATGCAATCCAGATTATAAAACTGTTCCAGTAACAGGGTATCTTGCTTACCTTCAGATTGCCCTATGTTCTTCATTACAGTCTTCATTTCTTTTTAACCTTACCTGCCTGCTTTTCTTCCATATGGACCTACTTTCTTTTTCAACTGTTCTTATTCACTCTGTTCTGTTCTCTGCTCATTCACCTTGCTTACTGTCAGCTTTGCATGTCCATAATCACTTTCTCTCCTAATGCTCTGTGCTCTGCAACAGTTTTAGCTGATGTAAATTCATGCAGTTTGATGACTCCAGATGGGAATCTGCACACCATCATTTTTCACAAATTTTCTTGGCCTTGCTTTCACCCTTTTCTTCCCTCACAAGTATTTTTTTTAATCTTTCCCCTAGAACACTACTCTTTATTTCACTCTCTGTTTCAGCCTCTTTCCAAGGTTAGACAAAAGGCATCAACTAAGCGTCTTTTGTTGGCTGGGTGTACTTGTATGTCAATAGAGACAAAATGAGGTTTCACATAGCTCCAGAGAAATGAATGAGGCCACGATTTCACATAAAGTATAACCTTTTCAAGAAAACCTCACTGCCAAAGCCAGCTGGCACTACCATTTCCTGCCAAGTTATATCTCTTTCCTTTTACACTGTTTCCAAACTTGTCATGCCTATGTTAGATAACTTTATTTCTAGTAGATTTTTAATCAGAATTTGGAACAGTATTATTGGGATGCATGTTTTGATATCTCCTGTTAGCAATCATTCTGGTTAAAATGCACAAAAAACATAAAATCACATCACTTCAAAACCAATCAACACTAAAAATTTGTAAAACACTTTAAATTTTGGAAAAGAATGATCTAATATGCTTTGAAATGTCATATTTATATTACTAGCTGAAACATTGTTTTTATTTCACAATGTCATATAAATCCCTGAGCTTTACCTTCTAAAAATGAGTGAATGGCTCTGAACTGTTCTTTTGCACAGGATATTAATAATATTCACTATCTTTTCATAGCAATTTTCCTTTTCTTAATTCCAACACCTCACAGACTGTAAATCAATGGTAAAGAAATCAAAACATATTTAACAATCTTTCCTATGAGGAGGAAAACTAAAAATTGAAAGAACAGGGCCAATGCTTGCCTATCTTAGTTTCTAAAATTAGATATCCAAGTCCATATTTAGGATAAGGCATTAACTGAGAAACTTCACTTCCAACTTCCAGTTTCAATAAGAACAATCATCAGCATAGTAACTCTGAAAAATCAGACTCTTCTTTAACTGAATAAATACAGACTTAAGAGTCTGTTTTTTATACAGACATTTTGATGAAATGTAATGGACAGACTTTTAAAAATAAATGAATAAAGGATAAAAAACAAAAACACAGAAAAAGAAAAGTGAAACAACAAAGGGGTCCTAGCTTATGACCCTGACTTTGAACCTCAGAGTCGTGCCATGACACAGAAGGCAGTAAAGCTTCCATTAACCATGCAAACCACTCTGTACACCACAGATCTGCAAACTCAAGTTTATATACACTGCATTAAGTATAATGGTATGGGTAAATGAGTGAACAAAGCATGCATGAGTTAAGCACCTTGACACTATACTGCCACTGTCAGCTGATGAGGAGGACATATCCATGCTCTGCATTTTACGAAGCCTAGGTCGAGCGCGCTCACTTGTTTTAGGAACAGTGTCTGGTCCATCTAAATCATCAAGGGTTGACTGCCTTGAGAACAGCATGGTTGCTTCAGTGTAGCAGCTAGCAGCGCAAACAGTTACAAAGACAATGTTAAATACAAATGATATTACTCTACATGGTTCAGTACACCAATGTGCTTGCCATGCAGCAAAACACAGACACAGAGACAAAAGGTTCAGAGAGAAGATAAGGATTTGTTTAGGGTCACTATGTAAACACATCTCTATTGTTCATAGTCATATTCACACAGGGGCTATAGAAAGCCAACAACTCACTTTTCAACAAAAATTCACTATTCAAGGAGATATGTGAACATCACAATATTCTACATACTTTCCAGGGGCACCAACGTACATAGGCTAGGACGTTTTATTTTCTCAGTTTCCCTCCCAGAATTTCCAAATTCCTCCCAAAATGCTTTGGGAAGTGACCTTCTCTGTACAAATTCTGTTTTGTTAATGATATGCTGTGTTGAACCTTTTGCATAGGTACAAGCCAATTTCCTAAAAGAGCCCTGAAACTGAATATGTTCATATTCCACAAATAGAAAAATATCTGTCAGACATTGGCTAATCCTCTTTCCGAACCAAAGAGCCAAATCGGATATGTTACTTAGCCAGTAGATGCATGCCAAATATAACCTGCTCTGCATGGGATGGCTTTTATTTTGATATTTAGTAGGAAGCCTTGATGATTCTTTCCAGAATATTTCATTTATTTCAATCGAAGCTTAAAAATGATTTCAAAATCAGAAACATGCACTTCTTGAAAGAAAGAACAGATATGATAAACCCTTATCTCCTTTCATTTATCAAATACAACAGGACACAAGAGACATACACCATACATTGAGCATTTATGTGTTACTGGAGAAAAGAAGAACTGGATGAGTTATGAGAAAGAAAGTACATATTTAAATACAAGCATATAACATAGCAACAGGAAAGAAGCAAATACATTAATGACATATGGTAGGTAAAAGAATTATTCCTCCTGTAAAAATCTTTGAAAAATGTGGATGTCTATGACATGTGTTGACGGGCCTGATGTTTTACCACATGCAGTCACCTGCCTGAGTCTCAAATATAGTGAGAGAAGAAAAGACCCCAAAATGCAGGATTTACAATCTATTTTTCTTCCTTCTTTTGATTCCATTTGCGCATGAGCAACAGCAGCTGGCATTTTGGTTCCTTGGCAAGCATTAAATGTGTCCAGGGCACAGAGAATAGGGAAAGAGATAAGAAAGGAAGTGCAATGGCATTTTCTGTGTACCTTTGGTCTTGCTAGCTTGAAGGGAAGAGAAAACTGTCGGCATGAAGTGCCCATTTGCAATTGTTGTGTTAAGGCAAATGGAGAACAAAACAACAAAATACGTGCAGCAAAGAAGCATTTTTTTAGGCTTACACTCACTGATGACCTTTGATAGAGTGGCTAGGGTAAAAGAACATTTTGTTCTTATTTTAGAGAAAAAAAACAACACCAAGATACCAAAGGTATTGCAATTTTTTTTTTTTTTTTTTTTTCCTTAAAAACAGTATTAATGACAGGGGCAGCTCTGTCCTGTCAGTTCACTCAGCCAAGACCCTTTCCAAGCCACTTTATTATTTCTGTGTGTGCACAAAGGCACACATGTGTCCTCCAAGTTTTGTCTGTCCGCATGACACAGGGTTTTAAGGGGGCCCGGAAAGCTGCTTCCTACAGAAAGAGGAGATCCACCTTGGAGGCCTGATTCAGCAGCGTGGAAGTCAGTGGGAGCTTCGTAATATTGACCACCAAGGGCTTGTGATGCAAGAGGCTTCCCATTACACATCCACCCATGTGTCACAGCTGGGTTGTACTATCAATGAGGTTTTGGTGCTAAAATATGGGAGATGGCAGCAGGTAGGGAATCTACTTTTGTAGGTTACCTTTATGTCTCTGTGCTACAGTATTATCCATGTTATTTTACATTTCAAAGGCTGAATTTATTATTTTAAAAAGCAACACCTCTTACTAAGGTGTTGAAGTATTTTAAAAGCGGGAATAGTCCAGCTGGAACTTTCCAAACACCTTCAGCAGAACAGCTATTGAAATTCAAGTGTCATGCAGCTGGTCATATATCTTCAATGAAAGAAACATATTCCAACCGCCCTCTAGAACAGGTAAGTTTTGACCTGGCTCCCAGAAAAATCAAGGGAAAAATATTCATTAATCCCAATAAATGAAAACACTGTCCCAGATTTAGTCCTTGCAATAATACGGATCATGTAGATGTTTTAAGTGAAGGATGAATAATCTGATAAAATATCTACTGAGCAGCTGCTCTAGATCCTTTAAGGTCTGGAGATGTGTATGAGATGACAGCTGTACCACAGTGTGTATATTCTGTATGTACTTCTTCAGGAACATGCTGCCGAAAACGGAGGAAATGAGAACTCCAATAAAGTGAAGATATTTACATTTGGCAAAGCTGATGTTGACTCAGTGATTGACTGTCATATAAATGTAATCCAAGCATATCTTCCTGAGTGACTTTTCAAATTCATGTCCTTAGAGACCTTGAAAACCATTAGCTTCTTGAAATCATTCAAGGAATAGGTATTTTAAATTGAAGGTTCATTAAAAGCCCTGAGTTCAAGCATTTTATATAAAGTTGATTGGGTATCCATTTCAAATGGGGATATATATAGCAGAGATGTTTTTATCCTGTGCGAGTGGGAAATTTCTTACTTTATTACTTCCCTTTGGTTAAACAAATTTATCCTTCCCAGCAAGTTTATTAGTTAAGGGGTGACTTACAATTTTTTTTTATTTCTTTCTTGTTTCTTTTTTCTTTCCATATGCTAGTTACTGACTGGCATTACCTTTATGAACTAGTACACTTCCTACACTTGCAAGCAAAAACCCCAAACATTTATTATCACACATGTTCCTAACTCAGACCTAGATCCAGCCCCAAAGTGGGACTCTCCTCTCATCCCTTCTCCTGCCTCCCAGTGCAAACTTTACTTCCCCAGTACTCCCTGTCCCAGGCCCTACACTTCATCCAGTGAGGGAAACACAGACAAAAACTGGGGTCTGATGACTCCCGTTCATGCAGTCTTACAGGAGGGCTTTCACAAGTGGGGATTCACACGTGCAGGTCCTGTAAAAGCTTACACACAGTCAGAGCTGATAAACAAAGAAGTTATTTGT
The DNA here is from genome assembly GCF_047663525.1 of Anas platyrhynchos. NCBI lineage: Eukaryota > Metazoa > Chordata > Aves > Anseriformes > Anatidae > Anas > Anas platyrhynchos. Next base: position 49,806,609 of record NC_092588.1, on the reverse strand, counting down.
GAAGGTATAAAAATGAATACAAATGGATCCAAGTACAAAATCCTGGATATCCCGAAATCTGACTGGGTCTGCATCTAGCTGCTTTTTCATAACTGTAGGTCATGAACCCACAAGCTCTTTAACGTAAGAAGCAGTTCATCAGCCAAATGGAAACACAAGCAGGAAATGCTCTACCATGCTAGCTCCCTATCACTTCTGGTGTTGCACATCAAAGAGTTTGTTTAGGAATATCACCAGTCTCTTCTTTTCCTGGCCCATTCAAACTTTGCACTATGTCTTTAGGACACATGAGTATTTACACACAAAGAAAAACCAAATGATCACATTATGAATATCTCATTGTGCCTCTAGCTTCTGTACAGTAAAAAGCAAATAAACGTGAGCTAAGCACCCTCTAGTTTAAGAGAAAATCCCACAAAAGATACTCTGCAGATTCATTTAGAGCTCTATGCAAAGTAAGAACAACATGCCTGGACAAGACTTAGAGAGGTCAGCCTTCAACTTCATGAGAAATTTACAGTTCCTGCAATTGATCAGGTGGGTTGCTCTCCCTGGGAATTCCCCTATGCAAAAAAAGTGTTTAGAGCACTGAGGTCATACTTTAGGCAATTACTGCCGTGAGTCCTGAGGAATATGTATTATTATAATGGAATAGCTTCTCTGCTTCTGAAGTTGAGTTTTATTTCCAGACATGCCCATCTTACTCATGGAACTAATATCCACTACAGAATCTTGTGCAGGGCAACCAAAGGATAACCTGAGTGCTCATCAAAAACTGTCTACCTCTTCCCAGAAGTTTTCCACAGTAATCCTTGATTCATGATCACAGGGATGCTTTAGATTTAATTAGTTGCTTTTACTGATACTAGAAACCATCGTTCTGAAATGCAAAATATTCTTTTCTATTATTTGGGCGATTAAAAAAATCATGTACTTGATAAACTCATATGAAGTTGAAAACACTACACATTTCTAAAAAAAGGTTCATAAACTCTTTTGTAATCCCAGGAAGAGATATGCAAGTGTGCCCCAGTAACAGATGCCATTATCATTCAATCAAAAGACACATTTTTGCTTCCTCTCATTACAGGTCATTATTATTACAGCAGATATGCGCAAATTGCAAATACTGCCAGTGCAAGAATATTTACTTTTCTGTTACCAGAAAGAGAATTCAAGATTAGAGAAATCAGTCACAATACTGCTTTTGCTACTCCTCTGTTAATAGGTCCTGTAACATCTGGGGAAACAGATGACAGTAACGCATTTGAAACATTTGCTATATTCAATATAACTTTTTCTGTTGCAAAGGAGCTCCACAGAATTAATGAATTCTCTGAGTTTGAAAGAGATTTTAAATTTGTAAATGCTCAAAGCATTGTGACAAATAGGTGCTTATTCTGAAAGAAGATGTAATTGAATCTTAACACTGGATGCCATTTAACTGAAGAGACAATTTACACAGGAAAATTGCAAAATTTGTCTTTCTTGTTTATAATTCGTTATGGAATTGGCTTCCCTTTGCTTCTATTTAAAGTCTTGCTAACATTGTTAGATAATAATGTTAACTTCTATCTGTAGTAAACAGCATGACAAAAAAATATTTAATGAAAGCAGGGCTGATATTAGTATTTCATTTTTAAGTGGGACTGAACTTTGTGTTAAATTCTGCCCTCCAGATATCCAACTGACTCCAACTGAGCTGGCAATAGAATTTGGCTTTACATTTTTCTCATGTAATCTGACTCCCATAAAACTTTGAGACAAAACACAAAGGTGTTGCTTGGTTGGGTAGCTAGCCACCAAAAAAGATTTGCTAGGATTTAGTGTTTTTACTGGAGTGAACCTCTCAAAGACCAGTGCTTGCCCTGGGGAGCAATTTGTGAATATTTTGTTGAAGCACAGTACTCACAGACACTTTCTGACACTTGCTTTTCAATAACATCAGAAAGGAATGCAAACGCTCATTATTTTCAGTTCACTAACATCTACACATATGTCATTAGTAAAAGGTAAGCATACTTTACTGTACACAGAAGCTATTGAGTTTGTAGGGAGTATCAAACACAATAAGATACTGCCACACTTCAGAGAAGGACAGGACACAGCAGAATGCAACGGATTATGAAAAGGCTTTATTTCCAAAGCCCTCCCTTCTCCTCCTCATGATGCTGTTGGACAGTTTTTGCAGTCTTTTAAAAGTCAAGAACACCAGGGACACGGTGGAAACAGGCTGCCTCTGTAAGGGAAGGAAATCAATGTATGTGCCTCTGTGTGCATGGAGCAGCAGGAGCATGCAGTAGTTTTGGAAAGGGACTTGACAGCATTCATCTTCAGAAAAGAATGAAGATTTTTTTTTCTAGAAAAATACAGATATTTCATGCATAGTGTTACTCTGCTGGACTGTAATAGCAGTTATGAAATCAGGCTCTTCAGATGATCTGTGTGCATAAGAGAGAGTTTTTTTTCTTTCAGTGTAGAGCCTTTTTTTCTTTGTGTGTAACAATCAAGAATTTATTTTCCAAAGGCAAAATATTCACAATGAATGATGGCTCCCCAAACTCCAGGCCTGAATTCCTAACACAGTATTTCATAATCATCCTCAACAGGTTCTTATTTTCCATTATTTTTGACAAGATCAGAAGCCCTGTCAATAACTCCTAATTCTGTAGAAGTGGTGAGTATAAAATCCACAGAAAGCAGTGGTATAGTCATGCAGTGGAAAAGGAGTTATATCATCTGCTGGCAATTGAGTGCACCACTGTAAAGGAATAGGAATAAATAGCAGACCCTTCATTATCAAAATAGCATGGATATATCAAAAGGACTGCTCAGCGTTGATTAGAAAGTTCATGAATATCTAGACATTGTCTAAAATCATGTCTACTGTACAATCTCTCTATTCTTCACAAAATAAAATTAGATGAATACCTGGAGATACTGTCACGAGAAGCTGCTGAATCTAAACTATCCATTCTTTCAGAAGCTTGCAAGCCAGAAGCTTGACCAGGATTTTTATCAATTGAGTCCAGTCCTGACTCCCTGGAAAGTTTCATCATATGGTTCTGGTAATACATATGGATGCTCTCCCGGGTAGGAACGTTTCCCTGTAAAAGAGATAAGGAAAGGTAAGTGGCAGGGAGAGTTATATTCTTCAAATAACTGCTTTGCCTTTTTTTATTATTACTTTTTTTTTTTTTTCCCAGTCATTTGGCAATACATAGTCTGTCTAAACATCTTCCTAGTAAACAATAACTTCTCAACACAGTGCAAGTCAGATTCTGACTTAAATGTAATATGGCACAAAGTGTTGGGTTTTGGAGCAATAAAAGTGGCTTCAGACTATGCATAGTCCACAAAACTCAGCTAGGTGCAATGCAGATCATCCAGTGTGAACATGAGCTATGGCCTGCAACCATGACTCAACCTATACATAGGGCTCCAGCAAATTTTCAGACAGCACTTTTAGATAGCTCCACTCAATCCAAGAAAAATTATAGATCTTATTAGCAGCCAGTAGCAAATATTATTATTATTTTTAACAGAAACAAAAGAAACAGGTCACGTACAAACTGATCTAGATTTTCATTAGTGTCCAAAATAAGATTTTTTTCATGAAGTATGGATACATATTGGAAAACTGAGAAAATAACATTTAAGAGCTTCCCTATTTACTCTTTCTCTCTGACTTCGAATCTATGAAAGGATGGTTTTATTAACTGTCAGCCCAGGTCTGGGCACAGAATCAAGTCTTTCTGGTTATACTGCCAACAGAATGCTTAAGGCTTGTAACAAGAATAAAACTGACAACTTGATAGCCTTTTTTTTTATGCAGAAACACATCAAACTCATTCCACTAGTAGTTGCATTGACTTCAGAAGATGCATTGAGATTGCTACTCTTGAACAGTCATTCATAATGAAGCCTTATGCAAGAACTTTTCCAGTTGAAATAACCAAGCTACTCTAAAATACTGCCCATATTTCCTTTATTAATACTATTAGTATTTCATCTCTGGACCTCAGCATTGTCCTATACTGAGTATGTTCATAATCTGAAGGTTCATCAGAAAAAAAAAATCTTAAAACAAACAAACAAACAAACAAAACAACAACAACAAAAACACAATACCCAAACCTTAAGTTTTAGTAAGGTTTGCTTGTGTACATACTGTGCTGCTTCTGCAATAACAAATGTCTGTGTGTCTGTGACAACCTGACTTTGAAATTATGGCACCCACTATCTTGATTGCAGGCCTGTGATAAAGGACAAGAGCTATGACAGCAAAAGTACCCCACAACTGATGGATTATGGACTCAAGCTCCTCTGTAGTTAGAATAGAAACCAAAAGAACTTCACACATGTCCCTGATTCCATGCTGGACAAAACAACAACAACATGTCACCATGATGGTTACAGCACAAGCCTTTCTTGGGCAGCAATGATAGGTATGGAGCTGATGCAGAGCCTTGCGAATGCTATGGAATAATCTGTGATTATGAACCCATTATTCCATAGAAGAGGAGAGAAAGATCCTTGTAATAAAATACCGAAGGTGAGAGTTTTAAAGCTAACAACTGGAAAAAATTCTCTGACAGGTGCCCACTACCAGAACATTTAAGACTGAAGCAACCTACACAGGCATACACAAGGCCTACATATGGGCTCTACTGTAATCAAAATAGCATTGGGCTGCTAGCAACATGAAAAAAATCTATTGTGAACAAAGGATAAGAAAAACTCATTAAAGCAAAGAACAATCAAAATAAGGTCCAAAAAAGTAATGACATAAAAAGGCAGTTAGTCTGATTTCTACTTAAATGTTAAAACTATAAAAAATAAGGGATGATGAGTAAGAAACGTAATTTTAAGCGAGGATGCTGAAATAGCATGAAATTCTAAGCCTTGGGACAAAAAAGAGCATTACTGTAGTGTTGTACTATCAGAGTTTTGTAGGAAGGATGGAATGAAAGATAGCTTGGTAAGGTCAAAAAGTAAATAAAGTTAAATAAAGTTCACAGGTTAAATAAATTCACTGTACCAGGATTGCCACAGAGTGCCTGTGAAATATTAAGAAAGATTTGAAAGAAAAATAATGTTCAGTAGCTTATATTACTTTTCATATATGCTTATGTAGAATAGGTAAATGACATGAAAGTGCCTGCATACACACATACAAGTCACCAGAATGGAAAAGACCAGGAGGACGAAGCAAGAAGACATCCTTCAAAAAAGTGACATTCGTGAGAAAAAACAGAAACAACAACAAACATGGTAGAAGTAGATGTAAAATTCAGCATATCAGACCAAAAAAGATATTGAGGAGTAACTTCCTAAAATGAACAATAATTGATAACAAAAACATTTTCAAGAACATCATAAGAATCATCTCTCAGAAAGTTAGGGTATCAACAGGTGATCAAGACACACAGAAATGTAGCTCTTTAGGGAGTTAGGGCAACAGAACAGAACAAAACAAACAACAACAAAAAAAGAAACAAAACAACAAAAACTGATTTTTTTTTGCATCCCTGTTCACTGCAGAAAAAGTCACTGACATCACCAGTGGAATATTTTGAATCCCATGAAATGACTGGATTAGTAATTATTTTATACATGACAAAGCTGAGAACAAAATACTGACTGGATGGTGATCACCAAAGAGCTCTGCAGGAACCAACAGGTGAAATAGTCTAAGTTCCAGAGAAAAAGAAAATTGTTGGCTTCAGGAGTAATCCTGAATGACCTTTATAAGAAATAAAGCGTCCATGAAATAAAGACAAGTATATTTCTTGTCCTCCAGAGACACGGGGCACAAGCAACATATTTTTTTCTGTACAAGGGAAGAAGGTTATTGACTGGTTGCCCCAAGGAATTTTACCATCCAGGATATTCAGATATAATCTGTATAAAGAGGAAAACATTGAGATGATAAAGTTCACAGAAGGAAAAAAGAAAATATTTGGGATAGTCAATTGTAGTTAGCTGATGCAATACTGATGAAACTGATAAAGCCAAGTGCATTGGTAAAAAAGGGCAAATGAAATTTTTGTGCTCACAAGTGCAAAGAAATGCAATGGGAAAAATAGCCTACAAAATGACAGGCTTTATGTCACATTGTTTCAGTCTTAAAATCTGACTGTATAGTCCCCCTAAAATGTTTATTTAATGTAAAAAAAATAAAATAAAATAAAATAAAATAATCAAGGAGCTTAACTGTTAGATCTTACTAGGAAAGCAAAAGAAAAGAAACTATATTCCTGTATAAATCTGTGGCTCACCCATACCTTAAAACAATATATAGTTCTGGTTGCTCAGTCTTAATAAGGCCATAGTAAAACTGGAAGTGGTATGAAAGACAATGGAGATGATATGAGGCATGGGATAGTTTCCATGTGCAGAGAGGCTAAAGAGAACAGGAATTTATAACTTTTATCTATCTGTGCAATAACTCTGGGAAGAATAACAGTAACTGAACATTAATATTGAATCAGCCCTCTCTTTTTGGCTCTGTGCCTTGTGGCCAGACATGGTATGGATTGTCTCCTGACCAGGAAAGCCTGTATCTTGGACCTCCTGGGGTTATGGACAGCCTGCTTTTTGTGACAGCTGACAGTGACTGTGAGTGGGCAGCATGGGGCTTTATTAAGGCCAAGGATACTAATGTCCCATTGACCTTTTTGACCTATTCATGTCTGAGATAGTCTGCAGCTTCTAATAAGAGTTGAACTAAAAATGAGGCTCCTATGCTAAGTTTCCAGAAATAGTTGGGTAGCTAGTGACATATGTAAAAATACCTCTGCTTGAGATCTTTATAGTACTGCAAGGTATACTACTTGCATTTTTAAGATCCAAATACATGTCTAGCTACACTGATAATGTTAATCTTATAAAATAATGATTTTTACTAATGTATCACTGTTTCTTGAGGAACCAGGTAGCTTCAGTGTCAATGAAGAAAATTATGCCTGCATGTTGTCAGTCATTTCCAGGGCAAACTGGTCTACAAAAAGGCTGAAATATGCAGACTGAGGTAGTTTCTGAGCTGTTCAAAATGCCATGCCTGCTCCTCTCTACTTGAATCTATCACATCCCTCAAAACCAAATTTTATCACAGGAGTCTTTCAGCCTTTCAGCCAAATCCTTATATCAATCTCTAAAATAATTATTTTTCCAAACATTCGCTTTGCATCCAGATAATAAATCAAGCATTTCATTATTTAAATATTAAAAAAAAATAAAATAGCAAGCAGTCAAAGAGTCCGGATATATTTTTTAAATGTGCATGTAAGTTGGGTTTCTATAATTTTTCTCCTTAATACAGTGACTTCAGCTGATCTGAAAAGGCAACCTTTAATATTTCACTGGGCTTGAAATGGCATTAACAGAAGAAAAAGACCAAAGGCGTTACCTTCTTAATCTCCCTGGTGAGCATACAACGCTCAATTCTCAGCACAGTAGAGATATCGATGTGTTCTCTTGAGAAGGAATTAAGCCAAGCTGTAAAACTGTCTAGTGTTGCCAGGAAAAGGACCCAAGTGAACTTCAAAATATTAAATATCCTCTTTATGATGTTATCTAAGGGGGAGGAAAAGCAACAGAGAGTTAATGGATGCAAATGTCTTTCTCTGTATCTCTGCTTGGAGTTAGTTTCAATTTTCCTTTATTGTCGAATAATAATCCAGGCTGTGAGACCCTGTCATAGTAAAGAATCTCTGAAGATGGCTGGAGGCCTTTTGGCTGTCTGGGTCATTTTCCTGCCTGTATGTCTAAGCTTATCATCTGGAATCCCTTTTCCACCCCATAACTCCTGCAATTGCTAGTCATATGAACAGTTCCTGATCTTGGACACTGTATGTACAGGTCTGCAAAAATGAAAGCCAAAGATTTGGGCATCTCTTAAGAACTCGACATCCCCTGCTCCAGTGATCTCAACAGCTGCTCTCCAGCCCTTATCTGTCTATTTACTCATGTGCTTTTCTCTGCACATAGAGTTTGCCTTTTGTGACTGAACTTTGCTCACTTTGAAAGTCTAACCTGCTAAAATGGTCTTTGACTCTCCCCCAGTTTTCCAGCCACCTGAACACACCTCTTCATATTTACTGTTTCCAAAGCTTCTCTTTATTTAAATGGACTGGACTGTGTCATCGGCAATCTCAGATCAACTAGCTCAACTAGCAGTAATCATATAAATCATTTATAAAACATTACTCTTGCCCCATTTTGCCAAAGCATTACGCTTCCCCATGAGTAGGGCTTATGGTTTTATACCAACAATTGTAGCTTTCTTTAGCTCAACGCAGCAGCTTCAAGTGAATTTCTTATTTCAGTAGTTCCTTTAGCATTCGTGACTGCATGTAAAGAGCAGCAGTTTCAGTTTATTTTTCTTTCACTCCCAAGTATACACATCACACTTCAATTCTTAAATAGTCTTACATAAATAAGAAAAAAATTCTTTCCAATTCTTTCTTTTCCAGTTCCAGAGCTAGTTGTCCCTGCTACATATCTAATCTCAGAGCACTAGATATTAAGATCAATTTTACAGTAACCTAAGGGATAATAGAAAACTGCAAATAATCTGCCATGCAGAACCAAAATGCTTGAAGTAGTTACTAAGAAGCCAACATAAGCATTAAAGCGTGATGATTTTAACCACCTCAATTCTTAACTGTACCACAAGATGGCAAGCAAAACTTTGTGGAGTGCACTCTTTACAAAGCATGCAAAGGTGAAACGAATAAAGCAAAACATATCTTATAGAAGAACATGCATATGTCTCCAGGTGTGCAGGCATGGTTGTATGCACATATGTGTGGAGAGAAATTAAGGGAAAAAAACAATAGTGGTACATTCCTGTAAAGTGGATGCTGAAATGGTAGTATGTACCATTTACCTGAGTAATGTCATGTAACAAGTTCAGTATCTCTGAATACAGAAGTTTTTATGGCCTTCATTTGACCATACCATTATTTCAATATTTTTTTATTTTTTTATTTTTTTTTTTTCAGGCCTTTTCTGTATCATTTAGAATTGGGAAGATTTTATGATTTATTTACTCAGATTGTATTCACACTTTAGCACATATATCTTGAAGCTAAAAAAATATTTTCAGTGGAAATTAAAGATAAAGCTGTTTATGCTTCTAGAGGCATTCATATCCTTTGAATTCCACATGTAACATTATAAATAAATTCAATAAGATGTAGCATTCATAAAGAGAAATATACAATATATAAATGGTCTTTTTTAACCCACACTCTTCCTCTCTAGTATATCATTTCTGCTACTGACTTCAGGGGGATTTCAGCTCTCAGGTTAAAATTATCTCTATTACTGACCACCACTGGTATCACAGTGCTTTGCCAAGCACTTGCAGTCTAATCTGGAAGGTCGTTTTTCTCTCTGGGATGAAGGTGATTTAGTATACATTTTTAATGAGGCTGTAGATGCTCTGACAGCTTTGCTGTTCTCTGAAACTTTTTAAAAATAATCTTTTGGGGATCGATCACATCTAAATAACTTCATAAAGGGAAACAAATATTTATTTTTTGCAGAGATTGTTACTGTAACTTCAAGGGTCAAACGCAGAGATGGCATCTCTCTCCCTGAGAGCATGAGAAAGGATTTGATCTGAGGTTAATAATGAAACTAATGCTTCATAGCAATTACTTTTTTTTTTTTTCCCAATTATCTTCTTTAATACATATTACTTAGGATAGGTTAAAGCACCTTAAATCGACTATTTCCAATATAAATCAATTATTAACCTCATTTCCTTTCTCTAAGTCCTGTCTAGAACCAACTTTATTTCCCTTGAGATTTGTCTGAGTGATTCAGTTTCATGTTTAACACAGGTGACTGCACCACAAGAAAGTAACAGATAAAAAAGCTCACAAAACACCACCAGAATACTATATGAGAAAGAAATATTCCATATTCTTGTAACCTCTTCCACCCTGTGGCTCACACAAAGTACAATTCTAACTGGGACTGTGGGAAGCAATTCCAAACAGAGAATAAAAATAGCTTTTGAAGACAAAGGAGAGAATAGTGTAATTTCTTCTTTTACTCCAGTTAGGAAAAAAAGACCCAAGCTTAGAGTTATGATCCATTACACTTCTTTGTAGGAAGACTTTCAATATGGGCAAGATCCTGCAAGCTACTGCCATTTCTTCTGCTGTGCAGGGCATCCTCAGATCTGACTATGAGTGAGAAAGGGTAAAACTGCGAAAATCCCATTCTTTTAGAGTAGCTATTTGTACCTCTCTAAACAGATAAGTACTGGACAAAAGCAGAATCTTAACATAGCTAAAACACATTGAAAAACTGCAAGGTCTTTGCACTAATAGTAAAATATCAGGCCATCAAAATCAATGGAGATGATGAGACACACCTCAATGGAATCGGGATTGGAAGCTAAGCTTAGGTATAAGATGTTTTATAATCAAAGTATACAACAAGTGATCAAGTCTGAGCCTGAAGGTACATTTATTAAAGTGTAGGGGAGATAAGTGCAGTAGCTTATATTCCAGAGTGGAAGCTGCTATGCTCAGTATTTGTAAATCTGGCAATAGAACTCTGAAAGTTATTAGATAGTGCTTACTACACAGTTCATAGTGGATTTTGCTAGCTTTATGCTTGCCTGGATCTCTGCACTGATATTTTTGTGACATGCTGCTTATCCCACCCGTCACAACTACACTGTAACAGCAGAGAAAACTTCTGTGTTCATACCTGGTCCATCAGATTTCTTCTTGACATGTTCCTCTTCGCTGTCTTCATAGTCTGCATCAGTACCACCTGTTGAAAGCAATGAGTGAAACAATGAATGTTAGGCCTACAGAAGAGCAGATTCAAATCCCATTCAAGCTAGAAAATGCTACTGTTACTAAGCAGAAGCGACTGGTTTCTCACCTACTGGTTTAAGAGAAAGCAGATTTCCATTTTTAAAACACTGAAGTGAGGGGACTACCCTGTCAGCGAAGGTGTTTTTGGATGACCACCACCCCTCCCTTGTAATTTCCAATGTTGTTTCCAATGGTATTTTCTTACTATGTCGTCTGCTGAGCAAGAACATCTGCTGTAATAAACCCATGCAATTCAGAGTTGCAGTTTTTCCAGCTGCAAAGGCCTCTCCTTCCAGTAACACACTCAAGCTCATTTCAACTTCTTCAAGAGGTGACCTGAACATTGTTATGATTTCCGCCTGACCCTGACCCATTAAGCCCAAATGAATTGAGTGGGATTTTCAGGCTGAAATGAAGCAGCAGAACTGTTTTGAGACTACCATGTGCTTTTCTTTTGGCCTATAGCAGATCAGGGATGCAGAGAGTCACAGGCAGAACTGAAGGACAGATTAGTCTCCTTCTATCTAGTACCCCAAAACTGCAGCCACAGCTTCATTGGCAGCTCTCAAATTATAAAACTCCCTATTTTTGATAGGTAGAGATGACAGATGGAAGGAAAGTCCAATTGATTCAGCCTGAATGAGCCCTATATGAATATATGAAATGTGTCAAAAAGAAATAGTATGTGGATACTTGCTCTACTCTGTGCTGGTGCGGCCTCACCTCGAGTACTATGTGCAGGTCTGGGCACCACAGTACAAAAAGGACATTAAACTGTCAGAGAATGTCCAGAGGAGGGTGACAAAGATGGTGAAGGGCCTAGAGGGGAAGACGTGTGAGGAGCAGCTGAGGGCACTGGGCCTGTTCAGCCTGGAGAAGAGGAGGCTGAGGTGGGGGACCTCATCGCAGTCTACAGCTCCCTTGTGAGGGGGAGTGGAGAGGCAGGTGACCTATTCTCTGTAAACACCAGTGATAGGACCCGTGGGAATGGTGTTAGGCTGAGGCAGGGGAGGTTGAGGCTGGACATCAGAAAGAGGTTCTTCACCGAGAGGTGGTTGCACACTGGAACAGGTTCCCCAGTGAAGTAGTCACTGCACCAAGCCTGCCTGAATTTAAAAAGCGATTGGACTGTGCACTTAGTCACGTGGTCTAAAATTTTGGGTAGACCTGTGTGGTGCCAGGAGTTGGACTTGATGATCCTCACAGGTCCCTTCCAACTTGGGATATTCTATGATTTTATGATATTTAATTTCACTCAAGTTTTCTTACAGGTCTATTTCAACTACAGCATTTCAGGAACTTTCTTGTGAAAGACTCCTTCAAAAGGAAATGTTAAGTCTGTTAAATTCAAAACTTTCCCCAGGAATACACATGAATTTATCATCAAGATAAGAGACTTTGAGCAACCCAAGAAAAATCTAGAGAATAAGATAAATGTGTTTATGAGGTGAGGGAGTGAAAGGCAAATGTCCTTGTTCTCTCTGATACTAGCCAAACACCTGACATTTATGCTCCTTTATTCTGGTGAAATGCCAATAACTGCTAGGATATTGGTTTACAGGGCTATGCCTTTATGGAGTTTTGGTTTCCTTTTGCAAGTGTTTTACTCTCACAAATGTTTTGATACAGCTGATGGTTTCAACCATCTGTTGAGTCTTCCTACTTGGCAAAAGTTCTGGGCATGTGTCTTGCAACTCCATGGAAATCACATGCATCTCCTCTTCTGCTTTATCTCACCTAATGCATATTGTGTAGAATGAGAGGACACAGCTTGACCAGCCTTGTCATGTTAATTTTTCAAAATACAGAAGCATACATACCATCCCCAGATCCTTTTCGTCTTCGCTTCTGCTCTTTCTGAAAACTTTTCTTCTCTTTGCGCCTCTGTCGTAATGCAGTTTTAGGATCAGTGATCCAGGCCTGATAAACAAACTGGAAGGAACAAACTCATTTATTTCAAGGTTCTTCATGTTTTGAGAGTAAGCCACAGAATAAGCCATAAGTAGGCCTATATAGTTTGAGTAAACACATTCAGATCGGCAGGGATAAGTAAATATTTTGAATCCCAAATCAAACACCTCCCCTGCGGATCTTATGAGTTTTCATGTGCTATTTTTGCTAGCTTAAAACCAAATGCAAAAACACTTGTGGGTGAACCAAGTTTCATTAGAACCCACAAAAATTCATGATCTGAACTTTGGGAATTAATACCCTGTTGTATATATGGGCTACTTCACCTGAGTCTTTCCATTCAATTATATATGTGTACATCTTGTATAGGCAAGATGAAGAGTAACAGAAATTTTAAGAGAAAGTTTTGCAATCAACTAACTAAAGCATCAAAACTGTGGGAGTGTTTAGTAAAGGTATTAGTGTTTGTACATTTTTTATACTCTAGATGATTTTTTTCTTTTCATAGTGGAGCACAGGTAGCTTTACTATTTGTGCACCGTCCCAAAACCAGCACTCAGGAATTCCTCAAGTTTCATCCTAATTTTTACAATGGCTCTCTGTGGTACTTCAGGTAAGTCACTTATGAACCCTTCTGCCACTATTTTTCCAGTTGTAAAACAGGGACATTGATGCATGTATCAAGGGGATTTAATGAGGCCAAATCCTGCTCACAGTACTCCCTCAGATCAACAGTCTGTTGACCTACATGACTACGTTGAGCATGAAATTGGCACAAAATATTTATAAATGCTATAACAGTGAAAATAAATAAATAAATAAATAAAAGAAGTTACCAAGATGTAACTTATTGAATAGCTCTGCTCAAGCTGTGAGGTAAGGTTAGAGAAAAAAGAAGTAACACTTTCATATCTTTTTTTTTTTTTTTTCCATTTGAAACAAAACATGAATAACACAGACTAACCCTTCTCCACAGCTATTTCAGGAAAAAAAAAAAAAAAAAAAAAAAAGTTGTTCCTTTTGTGGTTTTTATTCAAAAACAAAAATCATCTTTGATTGGCACTACACTTGTTTTTTCTATTTCTAACCAACACAGACTGGTAACAGACACAGGGAAACCCAGAGATACATGCATAAGTCTGAAAATAAAGCACAGTGATAAACTCGCTCTATTAATTCACAAGACAAACATGCACGTAATGACAGAAACACATGCATATCTCAGTGAAGCTGGAGCTGCCCCTTGCAGGATGCAACAGTAAATTACTATTTGGTTTATTTATATTTTTAAAATTTGCATACACAAATTGTTTTGGGACATTAAAAGCAATTAAAAAAATGTTGATATGAGTTCTACTGAATTTAAAAAGGAAAAAAAACTTTGTTCTGTTTTGTTCATGTATACAGTAATGGAGAGGAAATTATTTTTATGCTGCTGATCACAATGTTCTCTTCAAATCTTTCAAGGTCTGTACATTTATTTTTATATGTACAATGTCCAAAACAAGCAACACGTGAAAAACTATGTAGGATCAGAGGTGATGTTTTCTCTTTCCTTTGTAATAGGCACTTGCCAGTGAAGGCAATTTGAAGGAATGGTGACACTTAAGTGAAGCAGTAACATATTACTGACTGGAAGTTAGAAACTGCCAATATCTACTACGAAAAAATTTGCTTAGAAGCTGTATGCTAGCCACAGCCATAGTGTGAATAAAGAATTCAGAGATAAAAGGCATACTTGGAAGAAGGCAGTGGATTAGAATGAAGAAAATACATTAATAAATGTATTAAACTACTTATGTTAAGCAGTGGATATTTTTAAGAGCTGACTGGGTACATACATGTATATTACTTCTGATTTTTGTAGGAAAGTAGGTTGTAGGTAGGAAATGCTACACGTATCCAAGGAGGATGAGAAAATGTTGAAGATGTACAAATATTAAGATGGTGAAGACAAGAAAAATAGTGAGATTAAAAAAAAAAGAAAAAGATGGGTGGGTGTGTTGCAGCAGAATGTGTTTTCTAAAAATATTTAACCAGCTTTCTGAGATCAATTACCACATTGCCCATAAGATGCATGCAAGTTGATGTGACCATCTTGTACAGCAGTAACAGAAGAAATCAAGAATTTGTGTCTGCATTTTCTCTCCAGGGTTGCACTTAAGGTAAGACAGAGCGCTCTTCTTGTGGCTTGACCACTCCAAAAGTAAGAAATATATTGCATTTACTAGGAATGAAGCTTTGGCTGTTGTTATTTTTCATATTATTCATATAAGAGGAAAAATGCAGACAAGGACAGAAGTATATGTTACACCAGGATCTATGGGATGGGTCACATACTGAGCAGTCACAAAATGTTAAGTACCTTTGCTACTTTGATTAAATATTGAAGAATAGTTTTGGGTAGTTTAATGATAGACTTTGGCAAGGCTAAAATGGCTGAAGCAAATTTTCCGATAGCTCTCTATAAAGAAGGACAAAGCAAGAGCAATTAGTAGAAAACAAGAAAATGTTAATAGAAAGTACCTACTGCATGATTATATCTAGATTATTGAGAGTTTACATTCATTGGTTCCAATGTGGAAAAAAGATCATGTGTGACGTCCACAATAAAATTTCAGTGAGATCATTTTTAAGTGCCTGCATTATCTAACAAACAAAATCTTTAAGTTAACCCTTGAGGTGACTTTTGCAGACAATTTACACTAAAAAAAAAAATAATAAAAAAAATCTTTAGCAGGTTCTGCCACAAAACAAGTTAACTTTTCTAGTATTTTTATTAAGACCACATGCACGTGTGATGGAAGGCATATGAAGCATGATGACCTAATGATGAACAACCTTTTCATAAACAAATGTAGTTTTCTGTTCCAGGCAATTCTTCTCCTACATGAAGCTACCTAACATCTTCATGTAGCACATATTGAAGAACTGGTCACTTATACAGAATATCTAGCTGGAGTTCTGAAATAAACACCAGACCTTCCAATCTCAGATTAATGGTTTCTGTACTGTGTTTTAAAAAATAAGACAACAACAAAAACAGCAGCAGAACAACAGTAACAAAAAGCAAATGCATAACCAACCATATTAAAAGAAATAATTGTATTAACGTCAGACCTCAGTTTAAAACACTTCAAAATCTCAGTGCTTGGCATCAACACATCTTAACAAAATGTTGTCAACATTTTTTCTTAAAAACAGCAGGAACAAGAATGCAAACATTTCTACAGCTGCATGAAAAGAAAGATGATCTAGAAATTTACGAGCTACTACTATGGATCAAGGTGAGTTAATGCCATATATACAAAAAAAAAGTGTAAATGGTAGAAAATAAACTTTACATCATACTTCATCCAGATTTGGTTTTGTCTTTTTTTTATGTCAGGAAAAAATCTTTCCACATTATAACCACTCAGGCATTTTAGTAAATTTAGTTAAATGTTAATATAATTTCAGTATATAAAATAAAGGCACATCAAATTAATTAATTAAACAAAAACAATTATTCTTACAATTCAGTAATATGGCCTGGGAAGCTTTGCTTGAAAGCTACTGACATAAGGAATATGAGCAGCATGGAGGCAGTTATTTACTCTTGCTTGAGCTGGGCTTTCAGTTGCATTGGTTATGGAGTGATGTGAGCTTTCATGGTTGGGAAGAGTCATCTGCAAAAATTTACCTGTTTGCTTAAGATTTTAGAGCTGAGGACCTAAAAACATTCTGCAGTATTTCTGAAAATTCTTCAACAACTAAAACTTAAATTTTATAAAGATTAAAGCTATCCTACATGCATTAGTGTTTCACTAACTTGTTCATCCACGTCCTTAATTTAAACCAGTACCCATACCTGGTACTACCTAACCTTACAATATGAACATATTAATTATTAATTAATATGTTAATTAACAACACATTATATTAATTAATATATTAATTAACATAATCCTTTAAAAGAAAGGAGATAAAGTGATGGTGATGTAAAAAAAAAAATAAAATAAAAATGCTTTTTTAAAGTATGGATTCTTTTCCATGAAAAGTTGCTTATTCTTGGGATAATTTCTTCCCAGTATGATAACATCTACAGAATACCACGGAAGCATTCTACAAGAGTGCCAGAGGCAAGACAGCTTCCTCACTCGTCTATATTGCAATGAAGTAAAGTAAAGCTCAGATTCTGAAGCTGTGTTTTTGATTTTTGTTTTCCTCAGGCGTAAGTGAATGAAGATATGATTTCAGTATAGTTCTTGTAGAAATTTGGCAATGCGTAAAACAGGCAAAATTGCATTTTAAATTGGCAAGAAATTTCATTTCCAATACTTTTCAGAAGTACTTTAGATGTACTAGCTGCTTTAACATATAAAGCCTGTGTTTAGAGAAGCCTGTATTTTTTCAGCTGTCAACTACCAAGCAAATTACTATAAAGTACCTGAAATGCAGACTTTTTTCGAGGCTCTTCCTCTTCTTTTTTCTCCTCTTCCTCTTCTTCTTCACTATCCGTCTCAAACAAATAATAATTTCCACTTCTGACGACTATGTGAAACAAAATTTTTTTCTTATTTTTTTTTGAAAAGTACTATTCTGAACTGCCTGAATATCTCTAAACAATCAGACAGTAATTTATATGTTCATAATCAGGAGAGGTGAAAACAGAGAGATGAATAGGTCTCAGGCAACTTATCTGATGTTAGTCTGTGATACTTTTGGGCATGAATGAGAACTGTACAAGAATGAAGGAAACACCACCATGAGAAGAAAATGTAATGAAAAAGCTTCAAGTACATCAGGTTACTAGGTTAACATTTTTAGAAAAAAAAAAAAAAAAAGGCAATTTAGTTTAAATGAATTGAGAAGTAATGGGTATCTGAGGGAGTTAAAAGAGCCCAATAGGTAAATAAAAGAATTTACACAAACAGTACCACTGGACAAAAAATACAGAACTGCTCTTTAAAATGCCCAGGCATCCTTCAAACTATGGGATGAGATGGTATAAGTTAATGCTTTCTTCAAACTTTTAAGTTTTGATGAGGTAATGGAAAACCTTGGTTTGTTTAAAACAAATCACTTGGATTCTATTAATGTGATCAGAAATGAGTTTCAATTTTTTGCCCATGGATTCAGAAACAATCTGAAACCTTGATACAATAAAGATGCACAGTGAATAAGCTAGGCCTTATATCCTTGAACAGAAGCAAAGTTTTTATTTCTCGGATGGTAAAAGGCCTATGTGAATAAACAAGGGAAACAAAAGAAAGAAAAAATGAGATAATGAGCAAGAGAAAAATCAAAATCACAGCATTACATTCAGCAGTGAAGACTGGTAAATAATTTCTGCATTTAAGCTGAAATTTTTAAAAGAAGAGTTACTTAGATGAAATGTTACCCAATCTGGATACACATATTTATATAGAAAGGTGTATTTAACCCTCATTATATATTTCTGGAAAACTAACAATAGCTTTAATTCTATTCAATCATACCTTGAATTTTACACAGATCCTCTGTACATAGGTGGCCACACATAACTAGAGTAGAAACCTCAGTGTATGCACACTGTGAAATTTGTCAGAACTCCATTAGGTCATAACTTCAGCATCTAAAATTCCCCCACAGAGAAAATCATGTGCCTAATTATGACTTCGTAACATCAATGAAAGCCCTGCAGAGGGACAAAGTCCACTTCAGCAGTTCTAGTCATTGAACAGAGGTTAAAAGAAAGTCTGGAAATTTATTGGGTCAGGCAAATTAATTGTTTGGTAGAGGGCCTTCTGAGAAAGCCCATTTAAAATGCACTGAAGAGATAAATGTATTTTAAGAGCCAGTAGTCTGCAGTTCTGTTTCATAAAAAAGTGCCTCATAAGCAGCAAAGGAAATTGTCCACACAAAAGATCAGCAGGATAAAGTCTGGCATCTAGAGGAAACCTACACCATGGTGCAGCTCCTTACAGTCTCAGAACAGCACCTGGTCAGATTTGGAAGGCCTGAGCTGGCAGAAAACAACTCAAAAATGATCTCTCTCCAAAATTTTTAAGTTAAAACATATCTAAGGGGACACCATAATGTAGCAATTACATCCCTTTTACAACTAAAGAGGGAGGTATGATTGAATAGCAATAATGCATTCTTGCACACATCAAAACGGAGTAAGAAGTGTGTTAGTCACCTACAGGGATTATTAAATAGACCAAATGTTACTAGTTAAATAATTCATGGCTAGACTGGACTCAGCCACACTCTCTTCTCCCCCACCCTTCCTAATGCAAAATGAGACTTTCTTCACTGAGAAGAGGGACTTGCAGGCTTTCCACGTGGGATGACAGGGAGGAGACAGAAAGGCAGTCTTGCAGGAGAAGCCAGCATAACCTGCTTGTACCCAGATGGAAAGAGCTCCCCATGACAGCTGCAAACTCCATCTTTCCCACTGTATAAGACACAACTCTGTGATCCAGGAGAAGCTGGGGATCTCTAAGCATGTGGCCCTAACTCCTGCTGATCTTTGTGGGGCTCCATATCTAATCTGCAAGCACAAAGGAACAATACCTCCCTGAAAGGGAGACAATGAGTATCAATAAGGAAACCCTCACAGACATTTTCACCTTTTCTACTTAGACACAAATTCTTAACTGAGTTTTAATCCCTATGGATATAAAATGAGGTATCTTTCTGTAGAATAAATAAAAACAAGTGATATAAGTAACAATGACAATCTAAATTAAACATCAGAACTGGGATAAAATTTTCAGCTTCAACAACTTTAACAGTATATATACAGCCACAGCCACAACCCCATTTACTGAGAACAGCCACATGCTGCAGGGTTATCGCTCAATGTTTCAAAATGATAGATGGGGAATGATACATGGGGAATATCACCCTATCTCCAGTTTGTAAGCCTGCGAACACCTAGTGTAAGTACCAAGTTTCACTGACTGGGGAAAGTAAGCCACATGGCAGGCAATCACTGTATGTAGGATCAGGGTCTATGATGCTTCCCACAAGGTTTTGCATTATTGCAGTAGATAATTTCAAGAATGCTCACTGTTTAAATACCAGAACTTAAGTTGCCACCTGAGAACATCAAATAATGAGGGTGAAATAAGTAAAAGCCAAAGTCAATGTCTCTCTTTGAGCAGTTCTTCTCACTACAAAACCATTGGTGAATAAACAGGAGACCATATCCCATTCCTTCAAAATCACTGTAGCTTGAAATTAGATAGTAAAAACTCACAAATTAGTTTTGATCTGTTTTGTCATTATTGTTCTCAATGAAACTACAGGACAATAAGTTTGTTTTCACAAGACTTTTGAAAAGGGATAGGTCTCTCTAAAGTGGCAGTGTGCCCTTTAGAAAAATAAAAATAGAGGCACAGTTTACTTGTGACTTGATAGAAATAAGCATTCGGCATTTTGTTAAAACACTATTGGCAAATATATATGTTGGAGTCATAAACAAATACACATACATAAATGAAGGAGAATGTAGATGTGCAATATTATTACTGGGAATACCTCTTGTTAAACTAAATGACCAGGCACAATGTAGATATTCATATTTAACTCTGGTCAGTGCTATAAACTTGAATATTTTTAAAATCTTCAGAATTAAGTTATTAAATTGTTAAATATGTCTGTTTTCCATAAAGATCCAATAGAAGGACATTAGATTTGAATCTGCAGTCTACTCAGTTTTATTCTGTTTCACCCAATCCTTAATGCAGGGAAGAACTGTTGTATACGTGGACTGGCTGGACTGGGATAGAAATAAATTAGAATGTCATTAAGCAACAATGATATGAGGATCACTCACTATTAATTTCTTGTGAACAAGGCTGAACATATTTTTACTCTTAGATAAAGAGAAAATAGAGAAATAACACAACAACTGGCATCAACAGCACGTTAAAATGTGATATTCATCTGTACACTGTGCAGCCTAGTCCTGGGAACAATCTAGCTGCTTTACTTTGGTACTCACATTTCTATAGCTGTCAGTAGACTGACTGATGAACCATAAAAAAGATATACGATGTGTGTATATGAAAAAGAAATTATGACTAATCTTAGAATGCATTGGCAAACTTTTACCTTCACATGTTTAAATATATTGTGCTTTGCAGTAGAGGAAAGTTGAGACTTTTGAAGTCAAAACAGATTCTTTTTGGAACATGTTTTTTATCTGGTTTGATATCTTTCTAAAAATGTCCAAAGTATCATAAGCTGTGCTTCCAACAAAAAGAAATTCAAAATATGGTTAAGTTCATTATTTGAAGATAGTAGTAGAAATCACTTGATAAAATAAACAAGACTTCTATCAAGTCACAATCATAAAATCAGGCATAAAACAAACAGGTCATGGGAATGCCTTCATTCTGGTCAAGGATATAAGGGTTAAATCCACATATTTGTAAGATGATTGAGAAAACCTACTGGAAGCATGATCAACCCAAGGCCGCCACCACTGCTTTTTTTTGCCCTTGGCTTTCTCTTTGTCTGCTTCTCCTAAAATAAAATACGTCCAAACATTAATTTTACAAAATGAGAAACATGTTTCTTACACTGATTAATCATTTTTCATTTCTCTCAACAGAGCTAAATTTCATGAGCATATCAGATGTTAGATCTACTGAATATAATCAATATAAAAAACATTTAGAAGCATGACCACCCAGCACAAATACTCTAGTTTATGCAACAGTTAGAAGTGTTCTACTCTAAAACAGCTCAAAGTTCTTTTTTTTTTTTTAAAAAAAAAAAAAACCAAAAACATACAGTCACACTTCTCTGTAACATCAAGAAGAAAATATTTTCCCTCCTCTCAAATCCCCCTACATTTCAAGCTCCATAATTTTATATCCAGTAAATGTTGATCCTAAGTCAGTACTGGAAATGTGGCATTAAATAGGTATCATTTATCTGTTCCCACATTTTAAACAACATTAAAAAACATACAAATATTTCAGTAACTGAAAAAGGCCTCACAGCATCCAAAAACCCTTGCTGGAAATATGTGATTTCTACCTATTTGTTACACTGTGGTTTATAAACAATATGTTTGTTCAAAACAAACCTCTGCTGCTACTTGGCTCTTTGCCAACAATTTGAAGTTAGCCAAAAGTAATCTCAAGGCAAACTGTTTTCTCTAAATCTTCTTGCAGTACAAAATCCCAGGTGATTTTTTTTTTTTTTCGTTGAATCAAGCTCCAAAATGTTACTGAGCAAACAACCTTGTTCCTTGATGGCAGTTTTGAAGAACAATTTCTCAATTGGCCAACTATCAGATCTATCAGGTCCTTAGCACTCAACTGCAATTATGGCACAACAATAGCTAACATTACCTTCATCATCTTCTTCAGAAACTTTCCGAATCTCAGGCCCCTCTGAAGACTCCTGTGTCATGCTTATCATCCTCTCTTTACCCTTTTTGTATTTTTGCTGCCTGGCCTTGATGCGATCCATTCTAGCAAAAGGAAGAAACGTATTATATTCTGTTCCTCACCCCTTTTGACCCCCTCTGAAAAACAGCTCTTAAACACATCCATCCACACACTAACATTTCTACAGAAAATATCCATTCCATACTGTCACTAATCTTGCCTTTAAAAATAAAGAGTTAAATGGCTCTGAAGAGGCTGTCTGGACCGGTCATGAACATGAAACTGGCCACTCAATCCTGCACTACTTGTGCTGTATCTTCAACTGATTCACTTTAACTGGTTTAATTTTCATTTCAGATGCAGGAAAACCTTCATTTCTCCTTCTTGCAACCCTGTAAACAGTTAGCATGATCTAGCCTTTTAAGCCTTTTAAGTTTTTCACATTTTGACAGGCAACAGTAAAAAAAAAAAAAAACCACAAAACACAAACACAACAGTTATAAGTGATTTCAACACAACTACTTGACTAGAAGTGAAAGAAAGAGAAAGAGAGAAAAAGACAAAGACACGAGAGAGAGAGAGAGGGAGAGAGAGATGAGAGGGAGAGAGAGAAAGAAGGAGTTGGGAAGGAAGGAAGGAAGGAAGGAAGGAAGGAAGGAAGGAAGGAAGGAAGGAAGGAAGGAAGGGAGGGAGGGAGGGAGGGAGGGAGGAAGAAAAAGAAAGAGGAAAGAAAGAAAAAGAGGAAAGAAAAAGAAGGAAAAAGAAGGAAAGAAAGATTACTTGTTTTTCACGTTTCTTCACATTGCATGCATTCATGCCGCACAAAATAGGATAACCAAAACCACAAAGTGAACTGGACCTCTACCAGAAAATAAAAAATATAGCATGTAATATCATAAACCATCTCGTAAAGAGAAGACTATATGGTCACATTGCTATGATACTCAAGTGTGGAACACTTAAATGCTGATCTTGTTAACTTGTCATCATTAGATTTCTAAGGTTTAGAAGAGCCTTCAGAATGAGCAGTGATGTTCATATCTTCTCTCTTTATATAAAACATCTGTTTCCATTATAATTTCAGGCTCACTGAGGAGTAGATGCATCAATACATTTCAGACTGATTTTTTTTATGTCAACCTTGCAACCTTTGGTCCTAGAAATGTGATTCTGCTTTTAAATGAATTATTTTAAATGAATTATTTATTTAAAAGATTATGCAGTACGTGTCTTTCTAGAAAAGATGACTCTAAAACTGTGTGATACTGAAATACCTAAGACCTCCAAGTGCATAGAGCACCATTTCTGTAGTTGCAAAAACATATATCAAAAACCTAATCGTTTCTATAAAATAAAGTGCTAGATAAATGCCAAGAATCCATGAAAAATGTATACAAAATGTGTATGCGTGTGTATATATAAATACATACTGTCTTTTCAGTTGATCCATTGATTTTTTTTCCTCTTCAATTCTTGCCTTTACAGCCTTGACAATTGTAGCCTGGAAAAGCTCAGCACCCCTGCAGCAGAAACAGAGGTGGAAGAAAGGAAAGAAGGAGAGCAACATGTATGTGTTTCCAAATTTTCCTGTATGCCAGCTAATCAGAGAACTCTGTTCCCTCTCTATAGTGTTTAATCAAACAAAGTCAATCCAAGGCTGGAAAGAACTAATCAATGAATACAGAATACTGATCTGCTTAGAGTTAATTATTTCAAGAGCTGGGTCAAACACTGTGGTCCCTACTCAGCGTAAAAGTTCCTCTAGCCACTGATGAGAGATTTAAGTTTCCAGTCTGAAGAATGTCGAACATGGATGGATTCAAGACTGAGTCAGAACTTCTTGCACAATTCCAGGATTTGGTCTTTATACTTATTTCAGCATTGTAATCATCTTGCCCCTTTGCCTCAGTCTTTGAGCAAAGTCCACCTCAAGACTTTTGCCTTTATCCAGGACCATTTCAGCTTCACTTTTACCCTCTGAACATTACCTTGCTTTCAATTTGATGGCACAAATCCTTCAGCAGGTTTCTGGTGTGCCAAAAGAATGACTTATAACTCCATTTGATTAGAAATATGCAGTTGACTCAATAATTTGTATATACAGACTGTGTGTCTAAACCATTCTTCACTATTCACTCAGGAGCTCTCGAAGAGTCTCAAAGACTCACTCAGAGAAATAGAATAGATTCAAATCCATCTTCTTTTTATTATTACTTTTTTTTTTTTTTTTGGGGGGGGGGTGGGGGGATGGGGAGGGAGGATTCAATAAGATCATCAGAAGTCTAGTCCTACATAATTTTTCACCACCTTTTCTGTGAGATTTTTGGTCTTTCCATGTAATATGCAAGATAACCACAATAACATTTTTTTTTCCCTCAGAGGAATACAATCAACACTGGCAATCATTTTTGTCCAAAAGTATGGTAAAGTACCACAAGGGATGACATGTTCTCCTTAGCAGCTCGATCACCCCTGAATTCTTATAGACTGTTGAAAACTGAAACCAGAGCCTTGTCACTATTGTTTGAATCACAATTTAATCATATTAGGGTAAGGACTTTGTATTTCCAATATTAACTTCAACTGGATGACAGGCTCAAACTATACTGTCTGAATCCAAATATGACCTTCTCCATAGTCCAAATAAATTCTAAGCTTGGATTTTAGCAAGGCATGCAGTCAGCTAAAAAAATTAATAACATCTCTGTGTTTATATGACTCTCCTTTCTGTAATGTCTCAGTACTTCCTGGTCATTAATACATTTATTACAAAGCTTCTGACATAGGCCAATATGTCTCCACTTTTGCTTCTGGAGAACTGAAAGCTGGGTATGTTCAGTGCGACACCAAAAGACACAAAATTCAAAGTAGAAACCAAACATGTTTCTTTCAACCCAGTGCACTGTCATTTAAATTAGTCTGCTCTTTCCTTCTGGAAGAAACTTTCCAATTTAGGAGGCATTTTGATACGCATGACTTCGCTTTGTGTTATATTCACTGAGAACATAAAATCATAGAATCATAGAATATCCGAGTTGGAAGGAACCCACAAGGATCATTGAGTCCAACTCGACATCACACACAACACACACACACAAAAAGCTACAAAATGGCAGTATCCCATAGTCTTTGGCATTAGCACTGAAATTCATCCCAAAGCAAAAATCTGAGAGAGGCAATATAGGACTAAGGCATAGATCTTTAGGTAGCTCTGTTCACAGCAATGAATTTTGGTCAGTATGGGTATTTCAACATGTTTCTTTTTTAAATGAATCCCTCAAGAGGGAATAAGAGGAAGATAAAAAAAAACAGCTTTTAAGGGCATGCAAGTCAAATTTGCCCTCAAACATGGACGGAAATTGATGTGCATATATATATATATATATATTTTTTTTTGGGGGGGGGGGGTGGTAGTGCCAAAAAAAGTATTATTGCTATAATACTTTTAATCCAATTGTAAACAAAGTAATTCCTTAGAAACCTTACTGAAATCAGTAGTAATTTCATTCCAGACCTGCCTTTTTATTAAACAAACAAACAAAGAATGGTTGTTCTTGTGATAGCTGTGAGTGGATGCTTGCAGATAAGTCTAACAGGCTCAGAGTAACAATTCTTGCTACACCAGGTTGGAGTTCAGTGATTGACACTTGGAGTCTTCATGAACCAGATGTCATAATTTTTCTGTATTTTTCCTGATGTGACATTTTTTGGAGATGCAGTTTTCAAAGTACGTTGTGTCATACTCTAATCTCAAAGAATTTATTTTTTTTTTCCAAGGCTTTTCCAAGGCATTTGCTCTCATACATACTGATGCTGAGAGACTGCTGCAACACACATCAACTTTCCCAGCTTTTAATGAAGGCTATGGGAGCAGCAAATGGTGTTTGGTAGGTTTAATTTCTATCGGATTCTCCGTTAATTTGTTTTCTTGTGTGTGCTGTGTCAGAGTTGGATTTGCAATTATTAATTTAGCATGGATTGTTTAAATTAATGTTATCTAACAGGACTCTATTGGTAATACATATCATAAACAAACAAGTACGGTAGTAATGGGAGTAGTAATAATCTGTTTAATTTATTTTTTTTTTAAACTTTATGTTACCTTGATGCTAGGATCTGAGAAGCTTTTATATCTGCAACCACGTGAAGGAAGTAGTAACTCATGAAGACTCTTCTTTGCAACAGCAGGAAAGCAAAACATATACTGTCCCAGATGATTCCTGCTTCTCCACTAGGCAGTTTACAATCTACATTGCTGCTTGCTGGAAGAAGAAACCATCAGCATAAGAACTACTGAAATAAGTATTTTTTACAATGCTTAATCACTTAAATAATGCCTTTAAAATGACTTTAAATAAAGCCTTTAAATTGACTTGAATTGAGGAACTTTAATTTCATTTTTCTTAAGAAAACTGACATGTACTTCCATCTGAAGTATATTTTCTTGTACAGCTAATTGGAAAGCTTCCAATAATTTGATATCCTATGAAAACTGAGAATTCATCATAACTGAAGAATTTTCAAGCAAATTCACCCTGTTCTAATACGCTCTTGGTTAAAAAAAAAAAAAAAAAATTTAAGGAAAGAAGTATTTTTGGTTAACTTGAAATATTTGATTTCAGCACATTTTAGAATGAAATTTATTATTATTTTTTTTAATCTCAAAATGACTGTCTCTTTTTTCTACTAAGAACAATATCAACATGGAAAGGAAGTGTGTTATTTTTGTCAAAATAATTTTTTAATTGACTACTACCACCTAATATTTTTCTTTTCCCTCTCCACATCTCAGTTCACAGGAATCCTTGGTGTTTCCATTGCAGAAGAGAAAAAAATACTTGAAACCACAAAACTACTTCCTTTGGGATAGGAGGAAAAAGACAGAGAGGAAATCCCATTCCTCCTGCATATAAATTTTGGCGTTGGCTATTTCTTCCTTTCTTTCTTTCTTTCTTTCTTTCTTTATTCTCTAAAGACAGTTCTTTTGGGAATACTCAAAAATTAAAACTGGGTTTTGTGGAGCTAGACTATAAACTAAATGGTCTACACTGCCCTACAGAATGGAGAGGACTCAAGGGAGAAACTCTGACTCTTTACAGTTAAGCAAGCCAGCCTACCAGACCTGGAAGTTTGAGCTCCAACTGTTTCTAAGCATGCTATGCCCATCCCCTGGGGAGTCAGAAAGCCATGTCCAAGTTTCTGATCCTCCTCCAAAAGTTTTGGATAATACAAGAACCACTGGGCACCATTTAACTTGTGAATTTGATTCTTGGTATTTCCTTTACCTCTATTGCCCACTTATCTATTAGGATCAGACGTGAGGATTTTTGAAATAGGAATTCAGAACTCTGCTGCAGCTTCACTGAAATCAAACAGTAGTTCTGTTTTAAATTCCACCAAACAAAAAAAAAAAGTATTTTTAAATTTTCAGCACAGGGTGCCAGGACAAAGTGGAGCCAAATTTATAGCCCACTGAGAGGTAAAGGGTCTCACTCCCCATACGTCCTTCCTCCCTCCCTCCCTTCTATTGCCTCCATTGACTCATGCTACCCACTCCAACCCTGTTATCACTACCAACTTGAGAATAATCATAAAAAATTACCTGAAGTCATTGTGCCTGCAAAAAAATTACAACTTTTACGCTGGCTTAGCCTCCTGCAATTTCAGTGAGTTGAAGTGGTTTTGAGGAGCTGAACACAAGACCTGCTGCACAGCAAGGAGTGGGACTTTACAGCTAAGAAAAGGTGCCATCTCTGTGCAGTGGTGGTGAGCTAGTAACTGACCTCAATTTGTATGCCAAAACCATAAACCCAATTATCACATGAACTGCAGATACCACAAAACTGTGTTAAGCTCCCATATCACCAAATTGTACATTTACAGCAAACACAGTTTGTGTGTATGTGAGTGGGGGTGTTAATAGTTCTCTGTGTATCTCCCTTTTTTCTAGGAAATATTTTCAATACATTGTCTTGCTAGTCCATATATGACCAAACTCTATTAACTGAACTCATGTAAGATATTTGCACAAGGTATTATGTATTATGTCAAGAGAGGGCACATTTTAAATATGGTAGGAGATTTTGAAGGTGTTCCTTAGGCTTTAGGAAATTACAAAGAAAAACAGGCCATACTTACGGATACGGTAGCCTTTAACTGTACAAGCCAGGCTAAATGCCTGAATCAACCAGCAACTGTTCTTAACTAATGACTCAATGTAGCCACAGGCTCCTATCTGGAAAGTAAAAGAACAGTTTCATATAACAAGACATAGAAGAAATAAAGATAAGAAAAGTATTGCATCTCCTTAAATTACTTGAGAATATTATTACTGTCATTGGCTGAATTGCATCCCATTAGTAAAACAGATTAGATGTAAGTGTCTTTAGCAGTAACACACATCACATAGCAAGAATTAGTTCTTTTGATTATCCAGGAGATAGCAGGTATATAGGTTTTGCTTGTGTTTTTGCAGAGAAAGTGATATGTCTGGCATGTGATGCAGTGTGACGGCTAAGCAACTTTTATAAATCACTGAGTTAAACTTGCAAACATACACGGACAAGCTTAACTTAACATACACATGGCCCCACTGAATTCCCTTGCATAAAATGAAGCACATATGTGAGCATTTAGAACGTTTGCAAATTCAAACCACCCATAAATCAATTTTATTTCAGTACAGTGACTTATATAAATGTAAAAAGAAAAATGTCTGCTCTTTTCAGTCCAGCACTTAAATGTTCAAAGCTAAAAATCAATTGCCAGGAATAAATCTAAATTTATCTTTCATAAAGTTTTAAGTACTGCCTTGTCTCAATCACCTATTAGTGCCACTGCAAGAATCTGTTCTAAATGGTTAATTAATGTAAGAAAGCCTTTAATACTTCACAGAAGTGTTTAACATTCTATTATAAAATGTGTCTGTTTTCCCTGGAAGCTCACAATAGTTCTAAAGGAAAACAGAATGCAGCTTGTAATTTTGTAGTCACACAACTCCATCTAGTAATAGGCTTGAAAATTCTAGTTTAAAATAAATGGTTTAATTGAATGTGCACTATTTATTGATGGTGTAACTGATCTTGCACTTTTAACTCATTTCTCACCCCACCGAAACTTTCACAAACTTCTAAGGAACAACTTAAAAAGGCAAAGTATTCAGAATCTGATCCTTTGAAAATAGCTTGTGAGCTTTCTCAGAGCCAGACTGAAACAAGTATGCACATTTTCCTATAATGTATATGCATTAGCATTCTCTGGATATGCACTTGCAGTTTCTGCTTTAAAATGGAGCCTGCTTTGCACTAGCAAAAGGCTGTGGTCCTGAAAAGGATTTCTAATGACCATTCAGTGCACTGTGCATACTTCCAATGAAGCCACAAAAGTGCTCAGGGCAGCAGAAATGCAGCAGCTACTTACTGAGAGGATGTTCTTCATGGTGATCACAAAAACATTGTACGCAATCAGCCAGTCCCAGTAACGCAGAATACTCCTGATGGGTTTCAGCAGCAAATCTCCACCAAAGAGAAGGAAATAAAAGCAGGCTACCAAGTAGCCCATACAGAATATGCTGATCCTTGTGGTTCCCGTTATGAAGATTATAGTAAGCACAAACCAGAAGAGGTAACTAAATATTATCACCTTATACATGTCTAAGTAGGACCTGGAAGTAAAAGAAGGAGAAAAAATTACCATTTCTTGAGGACAATGATAAATTTCCACTATTTATGCGACTGGTCACTACTTGTAGCTACAGACAGACAGCAGAGCATTCGCACCCCACGTCAGCATTTGGGCATCTGCATAGGATTAATGCCAAGGTCAGTGGATCTGGCTGGCTCATATACTCAATTCTAGCTCATTCATGTAAGCACCTTGCTGCATGCACCCAGTCAGGGCACCTTGCATCACACAGGATCAAGCCTTGTATCATAAAAGGGGGAAAAATATATTCTCACCAAACTTCATGATAGAGTGATATTACCTGTCAATGCCACTTCTGCAATTTAAAAGCTATCTAAAATAATCCTTTAAGAAGTGTGGGTAGTACTAAAGCAAATCTATCTTCAAAAGCCAGCTACAGTACTTCACTGCGAACAGTTCTGTATTTATAAATTCTAGGGAATTCAGCCTGGTTAAAGCCTAGCTTTCAAAGACAGCTGCTAAAAATACTTTTCTCCAGTGGAGATCAACTGAAAAAGTTTTGAGGAGTAAAAAAGCTCCTACAGAATATAAATGTGCTAGAATTTACTGAGAGGTTTGCCAGGAAGCTGCAAGACAGAACTATCTGAAATCAGCCTGGCCCACAATGGGAAAGAGTGAGAAACAATTTAGTATTTTTTTTCAGATTCATCAAAATCTTGACTTAATATTGACTCAGTGAGCTTTCAAATAAGAATATCTGCCAAAGGCAATACCAAATACTACATATAGTTAAACACTGCAAACCCAACAAATTCTTGTTTTCCACCCATTTAGTGTTTTGATTCCAGATGTACTATGTTTTCAGGGTCTGTTCACCAAGGCTGTGAAACTGGATTTGTCAGGAAACCAGGCAGGGAGACAGCACGATGGGAGTACACATATACCTAAGCCAAACCATGTAAGGAGTAAATGAGCTAAACGCAGTGGATGAAGCCACATAAAAAGGCCCATGCTGCTTGATGTTCTCAGGCTCAGAATTTTCTGGGTGTGTGTATTTATAGTCCTACATTTATATGTATGTATTATACATTTAGCTTGCCGAAGCTAACCGGAGAGGCATTTAATGAAAGGTAGTGAGAAAGCTCCTCTGTGTTTATTTCCCACAAACGTTAAAGAAATTTATCAACTAATGCCTGTGAAGGCTAAAAATTTCATGGCTTCAGAAATGCTGCTGGGTTTGGGGTGATAAAACATTATCAAATAATCTATACACACTAGGAAAATAAAGACACAGAAGATAACAGTTGAACAGATCTTCATGAACTCAAAATTCACTCAAAATGGTGCTCTCACTGTTTTTCTCTAGGAAAAAACAACAACAACAACAACAACAGAATCTTAATATTTGGTGTTTCGTTAATAATACTTATGTGATGGATGGCTAGGAAGAAATCACCTTCCTGAAACCATTTTAACAATTGCAGTATTTCAGAAATCTTCTCTGCTACCAAAGAAGTACATCAACATCTGTTGAAAAATGTCCCAGACAGAACTGAATTGATCAAATATGCAATAATATTTTAATGCTCTTCAACAAATATGAATTCTGATTCTGAAAAGACAACATGAAGTTGTCTGGATCCAAATATTCCAACATTCACACGTCATTTGGTTGAATCACAGTGCAACAGTGAATACCACTCTCAGATTAAAACATACAGAAATTAGAGAGAATATAAAAAGGAATGCAATACTTTAGTGTTGTTTTTTTTTTTTTTTCTCACTATAATGTTGATAGTCCATTACATTCTTAGCAGTCATCTAAAATACTAAATACAACTGCTCTTCTCATTTTCAAAATATACATTAAACGTAATAGCGTTAGACATCAGTACACCAAAACAAAACAGGATGAAAAGGAAAGATTCTCACAAGGCAGGAAACAATACAATTGTATAATGTACTTCTTAGAGATGTAAATCTTTCTCATTTTAAGCAATACACAATTACAAGCAAGACCAACCACATGAAAGATTCCACGTTCAGGTTGTCTTCTTACAAAAATGGTGTTTGAAAAAGTCATTCAGGGTATACCTACATTATGGACATAACTGACTATCTCAGATACATCTGTGCTGGCCCAAGAACAATGGCAACCGATGCTGCACAGAGAGCAGTGGGCAGAACCTCAAATACCTGAACTCATGTACCTGAATAATCTCACATACATGAAAATATTCCCCAAATTATATTTCTTTCTATTGTAATACCCCCCGATGCCTGTATTTTTCTGTTATAGTGCGGAGTCGTTTTCCAAGCATCCTTTTAATTTTCCTTAAATATTTACAATAACATAGGTAGATCAAGTGCTTTAAGAGAAGGAATAAAGATATGTTTTGGAGATGGGAGGTGGTTCTCAGCATATTGCCTCTCAAGCTGTATGATGCATTCTTAGATGCAAATCTTCCAAAATCAGAAAGTTAGGAAGTGAAGAGTTTCAGTTCCTTGCTCTGGAGATTATAATGCAACAGTGAGAGACTGAAGTAAAAGATTACCCCAACAGCTAAGAAGACCCTGTACAAACACAGAATCAGTCAGGAGCTTTAACTTTTTTTTTTTTTTTTTAACTTTTTCACATCAGAAAATTTTTAATCTTGGATAGCATATACCATAATTTTATGCATTCACCGTAGACCACAAAGATCATTACTTTAATGCTGTGTAAATCTTCCAAACCTCATTTTCTAATCAGTCTTTAAATACACTTCCAGTCTCATAGAGGAGAGGCCACCCTCAGGATGTGGCATTTGAACACACCTAGAAAATCTGTGACACAGCTGAATCCTAAGGGAACAGTCCCACTCCCCTTCATCCCCTCAGCTGTGTACTGCTGCTCTTTTCTTTGGCTCTAGCTCTTTAAATTTATTTAAAGAACCAAATGTATTTCAACTCATTTTGTGGGAGACAGAAGGAAGGACTAATTAATGACTATACAGCCTATGAAACAACTCATTGCTGGTGTGATGAATTCAAGGGTGAAACAACAGTAAAAGAAGGAGTGTGCAGATGGAAGCCAGGAATACATTTACACTTCAGAGGGAGATTAGCCACTATACCAGAGTACCAAGAACATCAGAGCATGGCTTTTGATAGCACAATAACTTCTGAATTAGAAAATATGCAGAAGAATCTTGAAAGACAAACAAAATATGAGAAATACTAATTGCCCAACAGTGTCATTAGCAGAATTCACTGATATTCTAGATGACTCTGTCACTCTAGTGACTGCATCAGTTAACAAAGGAAGACCAACTGATGTCATCTACCTGGACTTCTCTAAGGCCTTTGGCACAGTCCCACATGACATCCTGGTCTCCAAACAGGGGAGATATGGTTTTGATGGGTGGACCATTCAGTGGATGTGAAGGTCACACCCAGAGAGTGGTGATTGATAGCTTTATGTCCAAGTGGAGGCTTGGTGACAAGTGGTGTCCCTCAGGAGTTTGTCCTGGGATTGGTGCTGTTTAATATCTTTATAAATGACACTGACAGTGGGATCAAGTGCACCCTCAGCACGTTTGTAGATGACACCAAGCTGAGGGGTGCAGTTGATACAACAGATGGAATGGATGCCATCCAAAGGGACCTGGATTGGCTGGAGAAGTGGGCCCACATGAACCTGATGAGGTTCAACAAGTCCAAGTGCCAGGTGCTGCACCTGGGTCGGGGCAATCCCAGACATGAGCAGAGACTGAGAGAAGAACTCACCAAGACCAGCTCTGCAGAGAAGGACTTGGGGGTTCTGGTGTATGAAAAGCTCAGCATGAGCCAGCAGTGTGCCAGAAGGCCAACTGCATTCTCATCTGCATCAACAGAAGAATGGCCAACAGGGCAAGGAAAGTGATTGTGCCCTTCTGCTCTGACCTCATGAGGCCTCACCTGGAGTCCTGTGTCCAGCTCTGGAGCCCCCAGCACAAGAGGGATGTGGGGCTGTTAGAGCGGGTCCAGAGGGCCACAAGGATGATAAAGGGGCTGAAGTACCTCTCCTATGAAGAAAGGATGAGAGAGCTGGGACTGTTCAGCCTGAAGAAGAGAAGGCTCCGGGGTGACCTCATTGCAGCTTTTCAGTACTTTAAGTGGACTTATAAAAAAGATGGAGAACGACTCTTTGCTAGATCAGATAACAACAGGACAAAGGAGAATGGTTTTAAACTAAAAGAGGGGAGATTTAGATTAGAGGTTAGGAGGAAATTCTTTACTCTGGAGTGGTGAGGCACTGCAACAGGTTGCCCAGAGAGGTTGTGGATGTCCCATCCTTGGAGGTGTTAAAGATCAGGTTAGATGAGACCCTGGGCAACCTGATCTAGTGGGAGGTATGCCCGCCCATGGCAGGGGAGTTGGAACTAAGTGATCTTCAAGGTCCCTTCCACCCCAAGGCATTCTATGATTCTATGACCTTGTTCAAAAACAAGGAAGAGAAAATCCGAAGTCCATTCTATCCGTCCACCAAAACTATTTTAACTTCAGATGGCTGTCTGTACCAAATTATCTGCTTTTATTTACTAAAGCTTTATTAGTCTTATGATCACTTCAGTATTTTATTTCCACAGGAATTACTTGTTAACTGTAATGCAATCCAGCCTGTTGCAAAAAAAAGATTGCTCTAGGTGTAGTTGTGTTCCCAGCAGGCTCAATGATGTGTTTGGCTGTGGCCAGTCCAGTGTCCAGACCTTTGCCTGCAGGCCCCCCAAGGCACTGATGCTGCATCTGATAATCATAGAATCACAGAATTGTATAATCACAGAATCATAGAATGGCCTGGGCTGGAAGGGACCTCAAAGATCATCTAGTTCCAACCCCTCTGCCACAGGCAGTGATGCCACCCATTAGACCGGGTTGCCCTCAAGTCAGCACTTTGAAGTTTAGGGAAAGAACGCACTTTTCTGTTTACACACTGATGAGACAATATTGTCCTGTCACATTGACATAGGTCAATGTTTCTTCATTCTGGAGGAGCTCTTGTTGGGTCATTTCATTGTGGTCCCTTAACAGCTACCTGTTTCGCTTTGAGTGTGGATCACTACCTCTATATAACCCCAGGGCTCTTCCCACAGCCATCTTCTGATGACTAGCCTCTCCCTCTCCTTCAGGCATGTTACTCCTATGTGTTTACATAGTTAGCTGTCTCTTTACCTCTGTTCTTCCAATTTCTTCTCTCTCCCCTCTTCCCTATCTCCTATTCCTTACATTCTTTGCACCTGGATCCTACATCACAGTGTTTCCCCTTCTGATCTCAACACTGCTAATTTATCACCAAGCAGCTATTCCCAAAGCCTTTCTCTGTAGCTCCATTTCAATCTCCAGAAGTCAGGTTCACTGATTTTCCCTTTTCCAATAGCTACATCAAAACTTCTGAAAATTAGCTCTATTATTTTAATGGACTTCTTTAGATTTAGTGTTGTGGATAGATCCTGTAAGACTTAGGACTGTTATTCTCTTATTCCCATTCTCTTATCAATGAAGTCCTTCCTTCATGATTCTGTTTTCTTTAAAAATCCACAAATCCAAAGCCGTGTTATTTAAGGCCATTTTATTAGCAATGAAATGTTTATTTGCTTTATACAAATATGATGGGAAGCCTAAAATGATGCTTTGCAGATCCTTTTTCACTAACCTGGGTTAGAACTGTAGTTCCAAAAAAGGTATTACAGCTGCCTTTGAGAGAATTCCTCTGACTCACCTGATGATGATTCCCAGGAGGGACTGTTCAATGACTGACTGTTAATATTCTTTCTGCTCTCAGGAGGCAAAAAGTAGATTGCAATCCCAAATTATTTTCCTGTCAATGTCTAGGAGAACATTGGAAAACTGCTTGAGAACTGAAATGAGGATTTTCTGGCATCAGAGACTGTGGGAAAGGATTATCCTCCATGAAGTCACTTCAAATTCTGTTTCATTTTAAAAGCTCCTACTTCTATTATTCGTTTTTATTTCTGTTTCAAAGCCCTTCAGTTTTGCTCTCCCTTGGGGTTATGCAGATATCCCCTGAGAAATCTGGGGGTGGAAAAACAAGAAAATTTCAGGAAATCTCTTCCTGAGACTGTATTTATCATTTTTGAGCTCAAGTATTTCTCCGGAAAGAAGAAAATTAAGCATTTGGAAATATTATTTTTTCCTGTCACTGTTTATAATGCAGTTAAAAGCTTTTTAGCCATGTCTATTAGAACAAACTGGCACCTTCTCAAGGAATCAGACACATCAGAAGGGTGCTTCAGTGCCACTTCTTTTCCTTAGCAGTAAATACACATTGGGCTTCTCAGAAAACACATGAATACTAAGCACTATTTTTCTGATGCTTTGTAACTTATTCATAGCCAGGTTGTCTTCACTTATCTGTCTGGATCTTTCTGACTGACTTTTGGATGAATGCCATTTTTCATTTAACATGCTTGGATAAGCTTTAAAACAAAGTTGCTGTCCCTGATAAAAAATATTTAGACCTTTCTGAAATGTCTCCATCAACATGAAAGAAACATTTTTAGATAAAGCCCTTTTAGTTCCAAATTGTCTTGAATATAGGCCAGATACATGCATCTTCTTCTGAGGTATATCTTCAGTCCATTCTCCAGAGCTTGAGAGTCCTTCTTTTAAAAGATTTATAATCTCTAATAAAAGATTCAAAGTCACCTTAAGAGACTGTCCAGCCATTCTCTGTCACTTCTTTGAGGCAAATTAGGCATTGGACAGTGCGATCACTTGAAAATAACACCATTTAAAGCCTGGGAAAAATCTGCATTGTAATGAAGCCATTGAATGGGACAGTAAAGGAAAGATCCCATCAGGCAGAGAAGATCTATTATGCAGATCATACTAAAGGAAGGTCTGTTTATACCTGTCTACACATTCTACAAGTATGTTCCCATTACAGTTCCAGGAAGCTTACACTTCAAATTCAGAAGAAAAAATTTTATAGCATACCTACCCCGGTATCTACAAAAAGGATATCATAAACAGGAATTTCCTCTGTTCCTGAAATGTGTTCTCTATTCATTTGATGGAATTTTCAACAAAAATGTCCCTGTTCTGTTTCTTTCCCCACCTTGTTCTTTTCATTCTATTCCCACAACATAAAGCTATCGCAGGAAACAGTCACTGTTTTTATCTGAAACAAGCATAAAGTGATCATGGGTTATCTGTACAGCTCACCACTATGAATATAATTCTTTGTTGTTGTTGTTGTTGATTTGGTTATTTTCCACCAACAATATCACTTCTAGACACAAGGTGCAAATTCCCAATTAAATGGTTGCATAATACATATGTGTATCATGTATACACAGTCTATTTTCTCAACACATGCTAATTAGTGTGTTTCAATGCATATAAAGCCACCAATGGCTTCAAGCTGAGGCATGCCATGCAAATGAATCAAAAGACAGAACTTAACCTAAAGGATTGTGGAGAGGCAGCAGGCCAATTCAGCTTGGACTTTGCCTTCCATTATAAATCTAACTCTGATTTCCATCCAAAATCTTCAAAGAACATCCTTTGAGCTTCAAACTTTTCATGCTTGGCCATTTGGGAATATCTTCTACAGATGACTAGAAATACCTATCAGATGCCAGGGAACTTTGAAAAGATGCCAAACTACACTGTTTAAAAAACAGTCATTTTCTTGCCCCCCCTTTCCCTTCTGAAGATAGCCTCCAGATATGGTGTAATTGATAATGATTCTTTTTTTCATAACTTTTTTTTTTTTTTCTAGATTAAGGTGGGAAAAAAAGATCTATCTCTTCTTTCTTCGAGAAATCACATTATCAGCAAGGGTCTTTGCCAGTGACCAAGGGACCAAGGAGACCAAGCATATCAGAGTGTCCGATGCAACTGCTGAAATAGCTTTTGTTTTGTGGACACCACCACAGTGGCAATAAGAATAACTCAGCCAATCTCCCTACTCATTCCTCTTGAGCAAACACTATTTGGCACATGTCTCTTGGAAAGCATCCCATCTTGATGGAGTATTTTGAAGAGATGTTATGACCAAGCCCTATTTGGCAGATGTCTCTTGGAAAACATCCCCACTTGATGGTGTATTTTGAAATGAGGTTATGACTTCTCTCACTCCGTTTATGTTAGTGGGTCTAGAGCATGGGGTCCACTGTGGAGGCTGGAAATACTCAAGAGGGAGAACTTTTTACCCTACACCCAGAAGTGACTATAAATCTCTGGATAAGTTGAGTCAACTGAAAGTACTTCCATTGTCTCCTCTTTAAAGTTATTTCAAAACACATTTGGCCATCATTTCTAAGAGAAACAGCAGTATCATCTTAAGATCTTGAGAAGGGATTTTGGTGACAGCACTTCTCTGGTAACAGAAATACAAATTTATCATCGTAAGGGAGACTTCACTAGACATTATTTCAAATTTTGTTATTCCTTTCACACTCACACATCTGTTAACATACATTTCAAAACAAACACCTAGTCTAAACAAAGCAGTAGCTAACAAATCTTATTCCTCCCATTTATTCCTGTAACACTGCATCAACCTGTCAGAGAGACCTTCAATTAATATTATGCCCAGCACAACTCAGATGCGCTGAGCTAATCTCTGTTTGCTGAAGTGATCACATCGGAATGCCTCCACTGTTTGAAGACTGGGGATAAGAGACTCTCTCAGGCTCTTCACCCCCCCACACTCCCTTCATATTATTCACCTTTTTAAATAACATTACATACAATGCTGAGGAACAGAAAGTCAAGCCACTTGCCTTTTAAAGACACTTTTAAGTTTTTTACTACTTAGATGAAATAGCACAAAGGACATTTTCCTATTTTAGTGTATCATTTTGCTCGTAGACATCTCCGCAAGACATGAGTGATGACTTAGTGTAATTAAGCACATACATGGGCAAGTTCAGACAACAATTGGTTCTTGCTAATATGTATGTGTTTTTTGGGGAAGCCACAGGAGTGCTGAAATCGACCACAAACACTGTCTCACAGGGCATTCATGGAGGGAATATGCGCTTTCAGGCAAATTTATCACTGAACATCCCTTTGGGGAGCACTTAGAACAATCAGCAGTGTTAGGAAGGCTCTTGAGACTGTATCCACCTGCCTTTTTCTAAAGCAGAAGCTGATTACTCAGAAGCTGTCTTATGTCTCATAAAGCAGTAAAAGGCATGTTATGAGTTGGGAACACATATGTGTATAAATTTCAAGTAAAATTGGTAGCTGTGAGAGTTACTTTCACACTAGAGAACTTCACAAAAATGAAGCACTGTATTTTCCAAGTGTTTAAGATTCAGTTTTTACCGGCAGTAAATAAAGTCAGGAACAGGATTATGCTGGCTGAAAGATGCTGCCTCAAGATTCATACAAATTTCCACATTGTCTCCAGCCATGATTCGTACAGCAGCTTTATTTTCATCCTCAAACATTTGCCTTTGTAAAGATGCACACAGCAGCAACATGAAATCATCTAGGAGAAAGCAGTGGTTGCAAGGAAAAATTCCGTCATTAAATGAGGTGTAGGGAGCGGTGGTGATATGCTATAATATAGTTACCATGTTATAATGTAGTTTTCCCATGCTTTGATTATCCAAGACTGTTATTTTCAATGAATTTAACAGTGATTTGACATTTATTAATGTATTTGATTTTTTACCTGTCATCTTCTATGATTTTTACTGAAAAAAGAAATTAGAACTTTTTGATACTTCTTTATTAAAAATAGGATATTGAAAAACAGATGAAGAAATAACTAATTTATTGAGTTTTTCTGCTACACACAAAGCCACACTTTGTATTCAATTTCCCACAGAATATGTCAGCTTGCTGCTGGAGAGTAAATAAAAGCCTGGCTTCAAATTACACTGTGCAGATGTTTTAAGCAAAAGACACGTAAACACTTCTCAGCTATGTGCTAAAATACTTACAGACAAGGAAGACAGGGTTTGGTCTCACAATGAAGTCTGGAAAGTATAACCACTTTATGATGTTTGAGTTGAAGTTGGCATTACCACTTCTCCATGGATAGTCTATATGACAGAAGCATGTAGAAATGCAATCAGTACTTTACAACAATTACTTCACCCTTTTCTTCTGAATAGTTGTGAATACTTATCAATTTCCCAGCACTTTTCTGTAAAAGCAAGCAACAGTAATTGTCCATAAAAGGTAAGCGTACTTACCTTTACAAGGAGCAGGTGGAATGCCAATACAAATGAAGTACTGGAATGTAATGATGCATGCCAGAAAACAGCAATACTTTGGCCAGATTTCTGCAATGGCTTTTCTTCTACGTCGATACAATACAGCAATCAACCAGAAAGCATGAATCATTGCATAAAAATCCATTCGTTGACCAATTACATTAACCGATAGAAGAAAACAGGTCTGTGAAGGAAGAAAAGAAAAATGAGGAACATTTGCAACCTGATGGCTAATCAATTTAGCAATTCAATTTAGCAGATAAACTATTCTGGGGATTTTGACAGAATGCTTGGACACATGCTGGGGCTGACTGCAGGTATCCTTTGCCAACCAACATGCTAAAAGAGTTTGTATCTGTCCACCAACAACTTATCCCACCATACC
Organism: Anas platyrhynchos; assembly: GCF_047663525.1. Classification (NCBI taxonomy): domain Eukaryota; kingdom Metazoa; phylum Chordata; class Aves; order Anseriformes; family Anatidae; genus Anas; species Anas platyrhynchos. The sequence goes on along the minus strand of NC_092588.1, from coordinate 49,766,231 downwards.
CCAACTGCCCAGATTTTCAATACTCTTCTATGAGTGTCAGCTACTAGAATACAGCACTAAAGTAGGTTTCCATTGTGTGATATCTAGAGATATGAAATGCAAAGAGCATTCTCACAGTAGCCTATAAGTGAAATGTTTAATTGTTGCCAAGCAAAGCACATATTACACAGCCATATATTTTGATAGCACTTACAGATGTGAGAAAGAAAAGGAACCATTAAGAATAACAACTAAAGTGTATCCTCATGTGGGAACCAGACGAAAAGAAAAGGGATTTAGACAATATAACTTCTGTTGGCTATAGACAAATCCAGTCAATTGCTGTAAGGCAACTTTAGTTCTCCATTCCTTTTAAGGCTCTTTATCCCAGACCATTTCTGTTCTCTGGCTCCACTTAAAGTACATCCTTCACTCAGTGCCATGAAGCATGTTTTCAGACATGGTGAATAATTCATATTGAATCACTTATCCAATGTACTTCACTATTTTGATCTCCTCTTTCCTCAGATTAAGATGAGGTCAAATTTATTTCCTGAAGGAAACAACTTGCTGATTAATTTTAACTTTCTTTCATTCTTAACTCTCAGGCTGGCCATAAGCAGTTTATTCTGTTAATCAAGAGCAAAGGGCAGTAGTCTTTAATATTTAGGTCAAGAACATCCTTCTAACTAGATTTGGGGTGCATTAGCTTAGCAGTTACTTTTTGTAGATAGCCATTAAACATTTTGAAAAACAAAACAAACAACAACAAAAAAACAAACAAACAACAGTTTATTTGTTCTACAAACAATTTTGACAGTGCATTTTGTGTGTCTATAGACAAGCAGAGGAGCTGGAAAACCGAATTAGAGCAATTCTAATTTTTATTTTTTTGTTTTTTGTGGTGCCTGTTCAGCACAGTTTGCCTTCAAGGTAGTTTCAGTTCTGGGATTTTGGTGCCAGATATAAGGAATACATTAGTTGAACTTAAGCCCCATCTGAGCTATTGCTGCTGGCAAAGCAGACAAGCAGATCTTCTACAAAATAAGACAACAACCAGATATTTAGGATTTGTCATGGATCTTCAGAAAAAATCACTTCACTAAATTTGTACCTGCCTCTCCTAACATTTTGTTCATTTCTTGTCTACTGTAAAGATATTTGGAGAAAGAAATTTGTCTTAAACATGTTGCATAAAATGGCAATAACCTTTGCTGGAGCTCTTGCTCCTGTAGATTTTTAGCAGTTATCACAGAATCACAGAATTTCTAGGTTGGAAGAGACCTCAAGATCATCGAGTCCAACCTCTGACCTAACACTAACTGTCCCCACTAAACCATATCCGTAAGCTCTACATCTAAACATCTTTTAAAGACTTCCAGGGATGATGACTCCACCACTTCCCTGGGCAGCCTGTTCCAATGTCTAACAACCCTTTTGGTAAAGAATTTCTTCCTAAGGTCCAACCTAAAACTCCCCTGGCGCAACTTTAGCCCATTCCCCCTTGTTCTGTCACCAGGCACGTGGGAGAACAGGCCAACCCCCACCTCGCTACAGCCTCCTTTAAGGTATCTGTAGAGACCAATAAGGTCACCCCTGAGCCTCCTTTTCTCCAGGCTGAACAAGCCCAGCTCCTTCAGCCGCTCCTCGTAGGACTTGTTCTCCAGGCCCCTCACCAGCTTCGTCGCCCTTCTCTGGACCCGCTCAAGCACCTCGATGTCCTTCTTGTAGCGAGGGGCCCAAAACTGAACACAGTACTCGAGGTGCGGCCTCACCAGAGCTGAGTACAGGGGGACGATCACCTCCCTAGCCCTGCTGGCCACACTGTTTCTGATACAAGCCAGGATGCCATTGGCCTTCTTGGCCACCTGAGCACACTGCTGGCTCATATTCAGCCGACTGTCCACCATCACTCCTAGGTCCTTCTCTGCCTGGCAGCTCTCCAACCACTCATCTCCCAGCCTGTAGCTCTGCTTGGGGTTATTGCGCCCCAGGTGGAGAACCCGGCACTTGGCCTTGTTGAACTTCATGCAGTTGACCTCAGCCCATCGGTGCAGCCTGTCCAGATCCTCCTGCAGAGCCTTCCTACCCTCAAGCAGATCGACACACGCACCTAGCTTGGTGTCATCTGCAAACTTACTGAGGGAGGGTGCACTCAATGCCCTCATCCAGATCATCGATGAAGATATTAAAGAGGACCGGCCCCAGCACCGAGCCCTGGGGAACGCCACTAGTGACTGGCCTCCAACTGGACTTGACTCCATTTACCACAACTCTTTGGGCCCGACTATCCAGCCAATTTCTAACCCAATGAAGCGTGCGCCAGTCCAAGCCAAGAGCAGCCAGTTTCTTGAGGAGAATGCTGTGGGAGACGGTGTGAAATGCCTTGCTGAAGTCAAGGTAGACCACATCCACAGCCTTTCCCTCATCCACCCAGCGCATCACTTTGTCATAGAAGGAGATCAGGTTCGTCAAGCAGGACCTGCCTTTCATAAACCCATGCTGACTGGGCCTGATCACCTGCTTGCCCTGCAAGTGCTGCGTGATGACTCTCAAGAGGATCTGCTCCATGAGCTTCCCTGGTACTGAGGTCAAACTGACAGGCCTGTAGTTTCCCTGGTCAGTCCTCCGGCCCTTCTTGTAGATGGGCATCACCTTTGCTAGCCGCCAGTCAACTGGGACCTCCCCCGATAGCTGGGACTGTTGATAAATGATGGTGAGTGGCTTGGCCAGCTCCTCTGCCAGTTCTCTCAGTACCCTTGGGTGGAGGGTACTTATAGCAACAAGCATAAAAAAGAAGGATGTGTTTGTGCAGCCAGAGGCAAAAGAAGTCCAGAAATTATTAAATGGAGACAATGGCCTGCCAGCTCCTTCTTCCTTCTATTCCTGCAGTTCCTGATTCCCTGTGTGTTTGTTCATATGAGGGTATTCTTCATTTCTGTCCCTTGCCCCACCTGTCCTACCTTTTGCTGAGTTAAGACATGACCAGTTAAGGCTAGGTCAATGAAAAACAAGTAGAAAGAGAAAACAAATATGACATAAAAATAAAATCAAACTGAAAACCGCTACTAGCAGAGAGTAAGTGTTGATGTGACATAAGTTATTACTAAGAAGCATTCTACTGTCAAACATAATTCAAGCTAGTATCCAAAAATAACACAACCAAAACGTTTGGAATAACAGTCTAAAGAAAATTAATATATTACAATTTACCTCCAAACCAAACTTGTAGAAGAAGTAGTTTATGAAATACTTGACACAGTTTACCAGTCCATCATCCAGATGTGCTCTTGTAATATCGTGGAAAATGGGTTTAGTCACAGGTACAGTAAGGTTATTTCGACATCTGTAGTACTCTTGATGACGGTAAATTGTAACTTCAAAAGCCAGAATAGCCAGCATCAGTAAGTTGTTCTACAGGAGATACAATCAGAAGAATACTAAATAAAAACAAAACCACAAAAAGCTATAAAACTTTCTGATAAATATCAACCAATGAATGCTAAAATGGATATTAACTTTGAGAGCTCCCACACTCCAGGATGTAGTGGAACTTATTCTCAGCTACTAACATTGAAATACAGTGAGGTTCCTACCACTTACTGGACTTTGTACTGAGGTTTGGAAGATAAGACATTTCTTTAAGAATACTGTAATGAACACTAGTTGTAGAAAGGAATTGAAAATGCATTGACCCAACTATTTTCCCTCTCATGTTTCATGGCTTCCCTTAAGATATCATGCTTGCTTTGGAGGAGATAGAGGATACAAACATCTACAAAGTCAGCTGCAGGGGTTCAGCTGGCAAGTACTAACTTCCTAAAACCACAAGGACCCTCAGTACTGCAAATATACCCTGGATACTCTTTCAAATGAACAATGATAAGTCTATCTGTCAGTCTTCATTCAGGTAAGGCTCTTTCTGTCCCAGTGCCAGCCTGACTGAAATAAAGTCATTAGCTTCTCTGAGATGAGTTTTCTCTCTCAGGAGGGAGACCTGTTTTCAGCTCAATTAAAGAGAAATATTAACCAACTCCAAAAGTTGGTTAAAACCTGAAGAAAGTTCCTCAAGGAAAACACAAATGAAGATGAAGAGGCAATCTCTGGATTTCTATTCACAAGAAATATTTGGTAATTTAGTAATGTTTTTAATTAATTTATTTATTTTTACAATAAGTTATTTCTGTTTGTTGTCCCTGGGCTGCTCACTGCTGTTGGGAGAGTTGCCACTTGGCAACTTCACCCTCCATGCAGAACTCATGTCAGCCATTGCACCTCCCCACATATATTCTTAACTGATGGAGATGCATGTCTAAGGGAGTGAGAGGCAGTGGCACATTTGGTGAAGGCAGAGGCACCTAACGAATTGACTGCGAGGAATAAATCAGCTGTTAGATCAAAGACTGCTATTAATTAGTTAACAGTTTCTGACTGCTTTAAATTGTGTATACAAAATTTGGAGATTCCTTAAATTGCATAGAAGTGTGCAAGGTTTTCCCTGGGAATTGATAAATTTATTGTAAGTAGGGTTTTTTAATCAAGATAGGAATAATACAATATTGTTCACAGGCATCAATCGAAAACAAGAAGAAAAAACAAAAGATATCAATTTACTAGTGTCTGAATGAATTATTAACTTAGCTTATTTCATTTTCTAAACTGAGACTAAGGAATAAGCACTTATAAAAATTAACTGCTTACATGTATAGCATATACTGTCATGCAAGGCAATTACTCCAAGTAGACCCATCAGTCCTGTGATACCTGAAAGCCATATGCCTTTTCATTACTTAGAGCTCTTAAATACCACATTTCTTAGAGTGTTGTTAACAGACAGTAGAGTCAGAAAGTGATACTTCTGCATGCAGATTGTCTTAATTGGTACTGAACCCCATCTGGAAATGACCTACGTAACAGATATGGCTTTCTGCTGTTTCTTTCCCTCTGTACTTCTGTACTTCCCTATTTTAAACAGCTTCCATTATTTTTTGTGTGCTATATATTTCAAAGACATTACTGAATTCATCACAAATAAGGAAATATTTCAATACAGATAGTTAAAGAAGTTACCCTTAAGTACACAAGCAGGGGATAAGACTTCCTCAATCCAACCCACTCTGCAGGATCAACTGGACCACTGTAGAGGATTGAGGTTTTGAGTTCTTCTATATCAACCTTCGTTTCATTCTCTCCAGGCTAAAAAGAAAATGCAATTATTTATATTAAAAAAAATAATTATTTAAGGCTGCCTGGGGTTGGAATGATAATTGACAATAATATATCAGGTGAATTGTAATTTTCAATACTTAGTATGCTTCTTTTTGCTCTTCATTTAAGAAAGCAGCAGCCAAACCCTTTTAATGTACATCTATACTCACCAATGTACAGTTACTGGAAAAAGTGCTGGGATCAATAGATGCGAGCTGGTACAACATTTTGCAGACAATAATCACACATGTCCAAACAGTGCAGATACTTGATGCCAGTGGGCGAAACTGAGCATATGGCAAAGCAAGAGCCCAGGCAATTAAAAACACAAAGTTAAACAGAGACACCTGAAAACACAAAAACAGGATGGAGAGAAATTACATGTAGTAACAAGAGAACTGAGAAAGTTTGGCCTGTTCCATAGTAGTTAAAAAATAAAAATCACTCAAAACAAAGGGACACAGAAAAACAGAAAAATACTTAAAAAATACATGTACAGCACTATTCACAATAGCACACACAAAGTGGTAAGTGAGGAATGGAAAACTTAATATTTTTGCAAGAATGTTATCTCCTACATGGTGTGAATACTCTTAGACCCACAACACTGCATATCCACCCTAGAAACAACAGATGCCAAATACAAGCAATCAAATGTTGATTCTGTTGCTTAAGTACACATGAAACAAAGAAAAGATGATACAGAGTCACGTGTATGTGGAACTTGCTTTCATCTTCTTGAGCTCTTTTTTGCTGATAGTTGTGAGAAAAGGGATTTTTATTTTGCTGTTTAAGGTCTCTGGTCCTACAACACTGTTCAAGGAATGGCTATGTCAGGTGGAGAACTTACACTGCCCACAGCAAAGGCACAGCGAATGGTGGTCCTCACCTTTTTTAAAAATGCAGTTCCATATTCCTGTTTCTTCAGGTCCAGTTTAAGTAATTTTCCTATGCATTTCTTCCTAGTTCTCTTCTACACTCTCCATCCTTACACTAATAGTGTGTAGGGAAGGAGATGTTTCTCATGAGTCCAGATTACTAGACTAACTGAACCTTAATATTTAGGAAAAAAAGGGGAAGGAATAAGAATATCTGAGCGGGAAGAATATCATTGTGAGAGACAATTTCAAGGCAGGTCCCCAGCAGCTGACAAGCCCAGCTGAATGCCACAGCTTCAGTGAGGTCTGACATAAGGAAGGTATCTCCCTACAACCAGGTGTACCACTGTGCAGCTCCCAAGCCTCCACCAAGGTTAAGATTTTGACAGCAGGCGTTTACTTGCCTCTTTCACTGTGACCCAGATGATGTAAGAGGAGACAATTTTGATGATGTGCAACTCCAAAATCCACCACACAAAGACTTGCATCTTATGAAAATACTCCAGGAATTTCAAAAACAGCACTGTAAGACGATCAATCACCAGATGCCACTTGTTCCTTAGGTCTGCAGAGATGTCCAAGCAGAACCATTGGGAGGAGAAAAACAGAAGGTCTTTATGAAAAGGAATGCTTCATCAGGGAACAACGAGCTTTCTACTTCTGCTCTTCTAGGCCTTAGAGTAAGACATGAAGGAGGTAAAAGGTATGGTTCATTTGTTAGCTAAGATAAAACATGGTTGAGGTCCATTCAGCTATGGTGTTTTCCCTTTTGACCCACATTCACTGAAAGCCTTCCCCACTACCAAGTGCTGGTGGTGGCTTCCCTTGCCAATTCTGCTTTTATTTCTCTGTAGCAAAGCCCTGCCTGGGCCCCATTTTCTGCCAGTGTCTTTGGACATAAGCTTAGGGATTACCACAAAGTGACTAGCTCTAGGACTCTCCAGACCTGGCCCTTATCTAGCTCAGAAAGAATAGGATTTTATCTAACATTTGGAAGATACAGACACAGCCTATTTTCAGAAAGCACAGAATATTATTCAGAAAGCTTTCCAGCCAGCCTGGGAGAAATTCATGCACACTATGGCAAGTGTTCTTGTCACACGGCTTTAGACAGCTATATTATAGCTGCTGTATGTCAGTCAACTAAACTGCCTTGAGAACAGCACACCTTCCCAGTGTGTGATCTATCCCAAGATAGATATCTAAAACAGGTAAGGTAAATTGCAGTCTAGTTGAATATTTCTCTCAGTTGAAAAGGGAGCTCTAGCAAGTTGAGATCCTGAAACTGGGTGAATGTATCCCTTCACAGACAATGTTTTACTACAAAAGCCATCCTCCCAAATAATACCCCGATGACCAAACATGTGGAAACAAGAAATGTCTATTACATATGAATATGTAGTAATACATATACTGAACAGTGTTCTCTTTGCTTATGGACTGGCTAGAAAACTGTTCCATCAGTCTCCTACATATAACGACTTCACACTGTACTAGAGGTTTCAGAAGCATTTTGGAGATTAGGAAGGATTTCGCATACTGTGAGAACACTTTTACAGCTAATAACAGAAATGGAAACATTTCAAAATGGGACCAAAACATGTCACTGTTTAATCTGGTAAAAACATTAAAGAGTTACCAGCTTGTGTATGCAATTATTTCAAGTCATCCAATTATTTTGCTTATAAAGCAAACCAAGATGGTTACTCTGCACATATTTATGTGAGAAAACACATGCACACTTGTGAAAAAAAAGCTGATTTTAAAAATACCTGACATGCAAATTCCAAATTATACTTTTTTTTTCCGTCCTTTTCCCCAAGCACAACTTAGAAAATCCTAATAAAAACACCGAGTGATGTACGTGCATGATTATGTAATTAAACTTGACAAATTAAGCTAGCAAGAGAACTCTAATCCTACATGTGTGATTTTATAAGCATGATGAGTGTATTTAAATATTTAGAGAATTAGAATTATAGATGTCCTCTCTCATTTTTTCATTGCATTTATTTCAATTTGTAGCATTACCACCATGCAAGGTATCTCCAGACAGTGCCAGTGAAGTGGAGCAGGGCAGAGGAGGTCTTTTAATGAGCTCTGTCTAGCATGTCAAAACACCACATGCACAGAGGATAAGATACAGTCTGATTCCACCATTGAAAAGTTGTACATCCCTGTACAACAAAGTCTGCACACATGAACATATTAAAATAATGATAAAAATCAGATATGGCCATGGTCATCTAACAGTGATGTAACTCTCTGGTAGAAATAAGTGCATGTGCAGATTAAGGATGGATCACACACTGACAAGTAGCATCTCATGCTATTGCCAAGCCCCACTGACTACAGTGCGGGGGGGGGGTGGGGGGTGGGTAGGGAGAATGCTGAAGCTCCTCACTTCCCTGTTTGCATGTTTGCACAGGGTAACCTTCAACAGATGACCCCCATCCTCAGCCCTTCTGGTATGTGGGGATGGCCAGCGCACAACAAACTTATCACTCCTCAGAGACCACATGAGAGCTGTCCAAGAAAGGTTTCCATGTCCTATGAACATCTCTGTGAGGGAAGATGTCCCAGCCAGGAAAGAGAAATAGTTGCTGCTGAGCTCCCATGGGGCAGCTAAGCTAAACACACTGCCATTCTTCCTTGACAAAGACCCTGTCTCTATTTATGTGTCACAGTCCTATAAGTATTGACACAAACAACAAAATCTGTGGTAAGGCTATTTCTAGACGGTACAGTTTCCTTGGGTGTTTTAAATGCCTCTCCCTGGTTTTCACTCATGGCTGATATTCCTAACAGAGTTTTGGAAATAATTCAAGCTAGGAGTTCATACTAGCAACATCAAGAATGACAACATCAGCACTACCCATGTCTGCCCTTAAGCATTTTTATGTTCATCTGGCATCAATTACACATTCCATATTCAGAAGTGAAAAATATGACACTAATGTGCACATGAATAATGAAGTAAAGCCATTTCGAACTTCTGAATTGAAATGCCTTGAAAGCATAAAGTATCAGAGATTAAAAATGTATGTGTATTTTCTTTATCTTAAAGAGATTTCACTTTAAAGGTGTTTGCAAGGTTTGGGGTATTAACCCAACCCAGAATACCAAGAAAAAATCACTCTTTAAAACAAGGTTTTGGTTGCTGTTGTTGTTTTCATTCTCCTAGCATCCTACAGAAATAGTATGATTTTCCTTAGAAAAACCTGCAGCCTGTTGAATAATTGACAAGTAGCCATCTGCTCAGTTCAGGCTGCTTTGGCAAAGACCCTATGTAAAATTAGAAGAAAAATGTGATAATTGAAGTGAGCAGAGATGGCCAAGAATGAACCATCTGCTACCACTGTTACCTAAGGCTGAGGAAGGCAAAATTCTTAATCTGCAGAGCTTACCTGTAGTTTCTTCTTCCTCTGACTCACTGTCTTCATCATCATCATCTTCCTTGTCGTCGTCCTTCTCTTCTTCTTCTTTTCCTTTTTCTGCCCTCCCTTTCCCTCCCTCCCCATCTGGCTCTTCCATTCTTTTCTCACCAGCCTCTTTCAGCATTTTATCCTCTTCCTTTTCACTGCTGGCAGTTAAATTCATCATAGTTATATCAGGCAGGCTTCCATCTTGGTGCACCAGTCTGTTGGTAAATAGTGATATGTCAGCAAACTTAACGGTAATGACATTGCAATCTTTTTCAAGATGTATAACTAGAAAAAAAAAAAAAATATATATTTTTTTCATGGAAAATGCCTTAGAAGTGGAAAAGCTAATGATTCTGGTACTTTCTCCAAACACACACTGCAAATTGAGTTGGAATGTATTAGTAACTACTTCTCACTCAGATACTAATGGTTAGTTAGTAATGAGTGGTATTGACACTTAAACTTGACATTTTCCCCACTGGAGAAAATAGTCAGAGTTTAAGATGTAGAAGCATGAAATGACATTGTTTAAGAGCAAACATTTCATGACTTCACAGGGGACTTACTCATTTTGTTGGTTTGGTAATTTTTTCTTGAGGCTGCTCAAAGTAATTGGAACAGAAAGAAAAAGGGAGATGAGAACAGAGGGGTTACAGAAGAAGGTCATTGACGAATATGTCATGCTACATCACAAGTAATAAAGCATTCTCCTACTCCATCTGCAGAAGCTTTCTGATGCCAAGAGCATGCCATCATGACATTCACAGGGTGCTTCTATAAAGAAACAGGGAACTGCAGCACAGCAGTTAATTTATAACTATTTCATACTTAGTCTCTTAGTAATTTTCAGACTACAAAAATGGAGATGCAACTCATTTAACACAAAAAATTATATTTCTGTATTGCCATGGTGCCAATTATTCTGAGGCTTATCCAGCATTTCTTTTGCTTTTTCAAAAAAAAAAAAAAGAAAAATTTCAGATGAAACTTTTCAATTTTGATTTTTTTCCCCTCAGTTGTGCTGCTGGGACTCAACTCCCATATTAGCATAAAACCCACCTTTAGAGTTTAGTGCCATAAATAGTCCCTCTGAATAGGACTTTTTGCAATAAAATCTCCTTGGCAAGTGACTATCTTTATGATCAGGTAACTTAATGTTAGCTATGCTATTGAAATTACTATTCTCAGTATATTTTTAAACATCTGTTAGACTGTTCCTGAAGAACTACAAGTAAATTTAATATGCTATCCTACTATCTTGGGGCTTCATTTTTCATGATGTGAAAATCGGGCATATGACCATTTAGACAGTAAATTCTGCCAATTTTAACAAGGATTTTTATGGTTCAAGAAACTAAAATCAAGATTTAAACACCTGATAATTAAAAAAAATAAGAGCATAGGCTAAGCAGTTAATGAGAAAATCAAACAAGCAGATGTATTTTTCTAATATTTGGTTTTATTTAATTTGGAAATTTTGGTGGTTCAAATGAGGGAACAGATACAGAAATTTGACTAAACAATGCTGAAAAAGTAACATCATACAACTTGCCAAAAAATACAGAAAAGATAGCTGATGGATATAAGCTTAACAAAACAGTCAAGGTCCCAAAAATTTCACTGAATAAATCCAACCATGAAAATGTTTACTAAAACCACTCATCATTAGGCTATGAATCTCAGAATCTCTTATTTTAAACAATATATTCAGTAGTTTAATCGGCTGAAAATAAGGCCAATATATTTCATTTTCATAGATAACCCACTGTATATACTGAAAGGATATTCAAATCTCAATAAAATGATTAAAAATAATATTCCTTAACATGATATAATCTAACTTTGCATATTTATCTAAAACTGTAATAATGCACCATCAGGAGGGTAATATAAATATAAAGAAGAGAGAATGAATTTTTGGTTCAGTTTGAATGCTATGGAGATCCTCAACTAATATAAATCATCAAAGCCCATTTTAAAGGCAATGCCCAATGAAATGAAAGTATCTCTATAACTAGACAGGTTTTGTACAGGTGCAATTGCATTGATTTTAAAGAGATAATATCATAACTGTCTTTTGTGATGAAAAAAAAATCTACATTCACACTGGTGTAAATTAAGAACTTGCTGACTTACCTCAGTGTAATCTGGAAACAAAACAAAAACAGGAATCCTACAGAATTTAGTGTGGGAGGACTAATCTTTCTCTTCGCCATATAACTCCCATTCATATCCAGGAGGTGATGGGGTTATAAAGGAGGGTACATACAATAAAAAGCATAAAGCTTCAGTATGAGTTTAATTTCCAGTACGTCAGTATCTAGTCCTATTGACATCAGTAGGCACAGGCACAGGACTGTGTGCTCAGGAGATCAAAGGCTAGATAAAAAGCCCAGTCCACTATTTAAAGAGTTAGTCTAGTTGGAACCTTTCTTCCCAGACCTTCTCATTTATTCCTAGAGTATTCCTCCTCTTTTATTTATTTTTTAATTATAAGATCACATGACATCACATAATAGATGACACTGAGAAATCAGTGTAAAAAAAATGCAGAAGTTTAGAACATCTCCAATAAGCTATCTGTACAGGCATCACAGCCAGTCAGGTGTTCCAACTAAGCTGGAAAGTATATACTGGTGGGAAATTATCCAAAATAACACAAAGGTATTGTGCTTGATACTTAGGAAGACACATAACTAAATAATAAGACGATCTTGAAGGTACAGCCACTAATGCTTTCAACTGTGAACATTTTTTACCCTCAAGTTCACTAAACAGGGTATCAATAAAGAAAGGTATACTAGTACATCTAATTTTAGGCATCAAAGCAATTTCAATGGCATTAAAATCAGGCATGTGCCTCATGTCCTTGCTGAAGTCCTAATATTCATCTGTTTATTAATTTGCTAAAGCAGGAGAGAAATTGGTAACAAATTATTGGATGCATTATGAAGTATCTTTTACCTTTGATTATTTGCTTGTAATTGGTTTATGAATTGCTTGAGATTTACCTGCTGAAAATAATCTCTAGGGTTATCTGTCACGCACAGCCTTCACAACAGAAAGCTTCCTGCTCCACAGAACATCAGCATGCCATCTCTTGAATATGTCATGCATGGTTCAAACTGAGTACACAGTGCCATCCGTACCTTTAATGGTACAGCAGGACCCCAAGCGCTTTCTTCCCCCTTGCAGGGGTTTTGTCTGCATGCTCCCAGGGCTGGGTGGCTGATAATGTGCTGAGCTGATACATGCTGGGGGACGTGCAAGAAAGCCTCAGCACAGGGATTCCCCTCTCCTTCCTTGGAAAGCTGCCTTCATGCTGGGGGTCCTGCCATTGTAGATGTGTCAGTGCCCACTCTGGTACTTCCTTGACCATAAGCCTGCCACACAGACTGACCCCCCCACCTTCTCCTCACATTTGCCTTATTGCTGTGGACTTGCTGGGAGCTCACTGGACTGTGGCTGACCTTTATGACCATCTTCAGACCTGACCTTCACCCTTGCATTGCTAAATCCCCCCAGGTGAGAGCCCAGCCTTGACTTCTGGCCGTGCCCCTCAGTTCTCGGCTTGCTGGCCCTTGCCAAGCCACCTGCCCTCACCATTCCCAACCCTTCTTGTCAAATGGGTTTCCTCCAGGCCAGTGACAAGTCCTTCTATTCTCAGAGCTGATTATACAAAAGTCCATGCTTATTCCAGCTAAATATTTTGGAAGGAAGCTCCTTTATGGAACTGTTTTCAAGATGCCATATATAAAGAGATGGCTATGAAGACAACATGGAATTTCACAGTTTGGATCCTGTAGCACCCAACTTTGTCTACAAATTAACAGCTGTAGCATGCAATGGTTTTAGTGTATGGGATGTATGAGTACAAACTCATATTTTTCTTGAAAATAAATACACATTGTACATTTAAATGACTCGACCCCCAAAAAATCGCTTTCTTAAGAGCTTGTGAGGTAGTCAGGGATGTGTTCGTGCATGCAAATGTGGTGCATGCAGGCATGCATCATTCCATGCACAGACAAAGGGTAGGTAAACGAGCCTCCTCAACCAAGTCTATTGTCTGCAGCCAATTACAAATAGCATCAATTATTCCTGTATTGAGACATGGGCAAAGTTTAGGAGAAGAATCCCAACTGGGAGATGAACTCACAACATAGAAATATGCAGGAGAGATGTATTAACTGCTTCACCAACTTTACAAGACTACAATACCTGAACAACATTTTCTCCCTGTTCATTTTACAGTACAGTGCAGCAAGAACATATTTTGCTGTAACGCAATTAAGAAGTAACAAACAAGTTACGGCATATCTTTTTAAAGGAAAGGAAAGTTTGAGGTACCCACCTATTTATTATTAGATAAACACGGCCATTGACTTTGGCATGGCTATGAGGTGGGAGATGAAAGTATAAGAATGCATGAAATGACAGTGGAAAATGAATTAGAGAGAGAGAAAAGGAAACTGTTAAATAGGAATGAATGCACTTTCCTGTCTACCAAGAGACATATTGTCATAACAAAACACACCCTGAAAGCTTAATGCACACCATGCAGTGAAAAGTCTAGAAAGCTTGTAAATCCAATAATACTTAGACATTTAGATTGTATGTAACTTCAGTTAGAACTGCAGGTACTTTACATAGACCACAAAATGAGAGTGCAGCTTCAAGTAACATTATTGTGGACATTTTTTAAAAATAGATATATTCCTTCCTTATCTTAATGCATGAACAGTCTCAGCAACCTTAACATGAGTTTTCAGTTAGACACAAACATAATACCATAACCCTACACTTCAGCTCAGGGACAGATGGAGGAGCTGAAGCTGCTTTCTCTATTAGTCTCATGACTAGCTCATACTTGTTGTGGTTGGTTTATTATGTTTGCTGTTAAAAGGACTGAGTTCTGTCTTCTTACTGAAAATTAAAGATCATTTTCTTTATTTTTTTCTGTTGTAACAGAAGCAGCATAAAAGTAATCTTGAAAGGTAAACGAGCAGTTGAGTGAAAGCTAGTGTTTTCAAAGCAAAAGGAACAACTGAAATTTTAGACATATGAGTCTGTTTGCAACTTTTTTTCTATTTGACTGTTGAACTGTAGCTTGTTGTGCTCAATCTTATCCAGCTTTATGCATCATCAGTACAAATGTCAGTGCAGTTCCTACCCTGTCCTATCCTGGATGTTTGAATTTTAAAGTCTGCTGATCCTCAGTATATATTCTGCAGAACAGAAATGATATACATGGTAACTGTGACTTTGAAATACTGCAAAATGGCAAATGTAGCACATTAGCTGCATTTAAGAGTTAAAAATATCTAGCTATTTACTTGAAAGTTCCATACAATCTTGTATTACATTTAGACTTAACCAAAAACAAAACAAAACAAAAAAAAAAACCATTATATTAGCCAGACAAAAAAGCTTCACAGAATCCTTTTCACTTGCCACTTTGCTTAAGAAATGTCCTAAAAGACCTGTTGCAACAGCAGATGTCTGCTTTCAGCTGTCTCAAGGATACTTACTCCTGGCAAAAATATCACTCATTACAGAAAAAAATTCACATCCTACAACCTTATTTTCTGATACTAATCTTTTGTGTGTGTGTGTGTGTGTGTGTGTGTGTGTGCGCGCGCGTGCTCTCGGCAAGACATGTAAAACATTGTGTCTTTAGTATTAGTGTTCCATCCTCCCAGAATGATGTGATTTTAATTACAGTGATTTTCTTCACACCAGCATTTGGAGAGTAGTAGCTAATATTTTACTATCTTCCATGTATAATAGATTTGCAAACAGTGGTTTCAATGGCAAGGAGCGTTGTACCATGAGACCAAAGTCACTGGGATTGTCTCAGGGATTTTTTTCCATTTTATGCCTACTGGATCACACTAGTTGGAAGCTGGCATCTGTTTCTATGTTAGTCAGTGTAGTGCAAAGTGTTTAGGCTACAAAAGAGCTTGTGCAGTTACCTCAAACTGTAGTATATTTCCCCAAATGCCACAACCCAGGAACAACCACTGTTTCTGCTCAGACATCTATGTGGGTTCAGGTATTAGGGCTTGGCTGCCCAGTTCAGAGATGTTAATTTGCACCTGCTGCTGCACACAAAGTCTTCTGTGGGCAAAGAAATTGCTCACAGAATTTCTGAAAGGACCCTTGAATTTACCATGGGATGTAGCAATTCAAGTAAAACAAAAAGAAAAAAGTATTATACAAACAGGCATTTTAAAAGTTAAGCCACCACATTGTTAGGAAATTTTGTCAAATTTAATTTGTTATGTTTTTAGCAAATATTTGGCTTTGTTTTTATCAGCTTATGTAAATACAGAAACAGGACAGATTTGTTTTTATGTAGGAGAATATTTAAGAGCTGAACATAGTAAAAGTATGAAGAAGGTGAGGTCCCAAAATCATGAAAAAATTACAGTGAAGTTCTTGATGAGAATGCTGAATGTCTCAAAGAGCAAGCATAGCCAAGGACCAGGACCCTAAAGAGTGACCACAGGTTTGAGATATTTCCATTTATGAAGTTCAACTTTACAAAAGGGCCTAACTATCCAGTGTGTATGTGGTACTTGCCAAAGATCTCTTGATCTCCATTTGGCCTTCAAAATGGACATTGAAAAACAGAAGTTACGCAAATTAAGTCTTATTATTTGTTACTGACAGGACTTACAAAAAGGCACACAGAAATTAGGAATCTACCCCACAGTAAAAGTGAAAATGACTAGTGAGATAAATACCTAAATATCATCAGTACCTTTGAAAATGTAGCACCAAATGAAGGAAAGCAAGCAAACAAACAAACAAAAAAACACCACCTTCTACAAGTATTGGAAAGTAGTGGAAGAACGATACTTTGGTTGTGGCTTGTTTAGCACGGTTCTGGATGTTAAGGGATACTGATTGTTTTTTTCTCCTTTGTTTTTAAACCAGGTCATTATAACAGAAGTAAATACCATCATTTGAAAAGTGAGCACTACAAGACAGTCAGAAACAGCATTTTCATACAGATAGCTCCATTTACTTATTTTTTTACCTGTAAATAGTGTTGTCTTGTTTGCTGGTTACAGCTTTTAAATCAGTGAGCTGGAGGAAACGGTCATGGAAATAGTGAAGATGTAAGATACATGCCAGTAAGAAGGAGGTGGGGATAAAGATGCGTGTGAATAGCTCAGCCACAGAAAACCTTTTTAAACCAAGGTCTTCTAGTCTGGAAAAAAAAAAAAAGCCACTAAGTCATCTTTTCACACCAAAATCTTTTCCTTGATATGAGACATTATTACATACCATTAGCAAAGGGAAACAAGGGTTGGTACTTGTTCTGTGTTTTTACATCTTTAAATTCTTCTAAACCAGAAAGTTTTACAACGTATATGTCTTGTATTTGGCCTTAGTAATGTAGAAAGATACTTTAAATGTACAGAGCCAAATGTACCAGCCCTGCCACAACTCTCTTTTCAGGAACCAGATGGGTTGTCTCTGGCTGAAAGTACTGCACTGAAGATCGACTCATATTGCATTTAATTTCTCATGTAAACTCCTGTTGAGGAACGCCCTATACATCACGAGGAGGAAGAAACACAGCCCTCCTCATTAGCAGGAATGCTAGTCCATCTTCATCAGCACCAGACATCCTGTAAATCTACCCTTAGGCTATCCCCAGATCTTGCTCCTATGGTCAAAGAAGGGAAAGTATAGGTGCTGTACTGCTAACACTGGGAAGGACTTGACAGCAGATAGGGAAAAATATGACCCTCTGAACTCTTGTCATGCCCTTTCTCATCTCTGTTGCTACACCAGTAAACCTACAGCTTCAGAGCTGAGTGCTTAGTCAACTATGTCTGGGAATGGTCTCATGAAGTTTTTCCACTACAAGAAGGAAGAGTGCTCTCAGAGCACATCAAACTCAAAAGTCCAATGGAAAAATAAATAAATAAATAAAACCACTTACTTGCTTTCATCCAGGCCTGTCATGTTCTTCCACAACCCAGGGAAAGACTCAAACTGGTATGTATAGATGAAGATAAGTACCAACATCGTGTAAACAACCACTGACATCCAAAAGTACTTTAAAATCTTTCTCCACCATTCATAGTGCACCTGAAAATCACACACTAAGGAATTTAAAAGAAGCTCAAGGCAAAGACACTGATAAAAGTATTGACAAAGCTGTACTGGAAAACAAAGGCTAAGAATATTACTCTTCCTAGCTGGCCTGAAGCAAACTGCAGACACAAATCCTTGTGATAAAGTTTTTACTCCTGGTACGTATGCACCCAAGTACAGACTTCCATGCAAAAGTGTCTTTTGGGACATGGCAGCAAACATAAAAGCCAAGGGCAGCTTCAGTCACTCAGTTTCATCAACATTAGGTGAAGAAAGTGCAGGAGGAGAGGGACTGCATGCTCCATGGCTGTGGAAGCTGTGTGGACAGTCACTAAAACCAGTGGTTGTGTAGGATGTGTAAGGTCCAGATCTTTCCCATACAGTTTCCACAGTTTTCAGTCATGTGGGGTGGAGTCCCACAGGCAAAGTGTATCATATATATTACCTAATAGCATCTAATTTTTTGCGCTTTGCCTGTCATTATGACCAAAATCAAATGAGAATGTCCTAATCAACCCATTCAAATGATCTTATTACTATTATGTTGTATCTAACTAAAAATCAAATACACTGTTTACAAATTCCATCCAAGCTACTTTACCACCAAGTTAAAGGTATGAAACACTGTATTCAAGGACAAAATTCAGTTAAAACAGTCCTCACTTACCTGGTAGAGGGCCACACAGAACAGGAACAGTACCATATAGATGATTTTGTACATGACAATTCTACCCTCAAAGCTGACAAAGAAGAACATGCCCCCACAGACGTAAATCCAGTACTTGATGAACATAGCCATCACCAGCTTCCCCAGAACTTTCATAATATCCTGTTCATCCTCATCATCATCTTCCTCCTCCTCCTCCTCCTCTTCTTCTTCTGCCACTTCTCCCTCTTGCAACTCCTCTTCTGCAAGTACAGAGTTATATTTGACCTCTATTTTGGGGACTTTAATAAGATAAGAATCAAAATGGATGGAAAGTAGAATCTCTGCACACAAAACAGAAACTTAAAGACACTATTCACAACAAAAGACTGTATTTGTGAATCACTGTCATGCCTCCAGAGCAAAGGAGAGAATTTTAACTTCATATGAGCCTCAACTTGCTCCTAGAGCTATACGGTATATTGCTCTATGGCCAAACGCCACTCTTCACTTTGTGATATACAGGTAGCTGTAGTGGAAAATTGGAGCCCAAGGACTGTATAACAGATAACAGCCAAAATACTATCCATGGGACTAACCTTACTCCCAGGCAAGAACCTTTTAAACTGGAAAACAAAGAAACCACTAGCACCACCAGAAAATCTCTCTTGTTGAGTTTAAAGGGATGAATGTCCTTAAGAGAATACTGTGGTTTCCTCCAAAAAACCACAAGCAAGAGAAAACTTTAACATAAAATCAAACAAGCTTAAAAAATATAAATGCTCCGCTAACATTTTTTCAAAGAAACTACCACTTTTCCAGCTTCTTCTCCTGTACCTAAATGACTGCAGAAAAGACCAACTGCTTTTGCCTTACATGGAGGTCAGGATTCCCCAGTTATTCACCTTGAGAGGCTTGTGGATGGCAGGGTAGGTGTTCCCCTGAGAACAGGTACACATGTACCAGGTACACATACCCAGGTAACAGAGCTTGTCAAGTTCACAGCATGCAGCTGTAATGTTTTTCTTCACATTGAGAACAATATTGAGACTTCACCACCAAAAGTATTGCCCACTCCTTTTCTTCCACTCACAGTCCTTTCCTCAGACTCCTTCCTTGTTCTTGCCTTTCAAATCCTTGCAGTGTCCAGCTCTGACACTGACCAGATGCTTTACTGAGCCAAACACTGTAGTTAATCAAACAGGAAACTAGATTAAAGTCTGGCTTTCTACCATTTCAGTGAATTGAGCTGATTCAGATCAGAATCCAGAGAGACAGAAAAGGGCAACAAATATTTGGGAGAAGATGTGCCCAGTAGCAAAAGAGGGAACAGGTCACTGAGCTGTTGGATTAGCCAAAAATGCAGCTGTCAGCTTGGCTCTCAGGTATGCTTTTGGTTGCATGAGCCCCCACACTGAAAATATACATGCTTATTCTCCCACTGAAATCAGTAGTTTAACTTCTGTTTTTTTTTTTTTTTTTTTTTTTTTTTTTTTTTTTTTTTTTGTACAAATCTTTATGGACAAGCAGAACAACTTGCAAGGAAATTAATAACTGATTTTTACTCTGGAAACTTTTCTCCTCTTGTGGTTAAACTCCCACAGCAACTCATCTGCTAATTTGAGTTTGGGACATGGGAATAAACTGATTCTTAAAAAAGTTCCATGGCATTTTTCAAACAAGTCATTTCATGTATCTTTCATAATTTGCAGTTCAACAGTAAAGAGAATTTTCATTTGTTTGGATTTTCTAAAGTTCAAAGCTGTTTTGTTTTTATAACCACTGAGAGACAGTTGCACATAGTTTTGTAATATCTTCCTTAGTACATATCTTGCTAATTAATTTCTGCATTAGGAAACACAATAACTGAAACTTCTATTGTGACTGAAGGACTCTAATAAATTGGACATGGCTTTACCTTTTTCTTCATCTTCTTCACTTCTGACTTTGACCTCAGATAAAGTAGCTTCTTTCAGCTGAAGTGCTTTTTGTTCAGTGAGGTGTTGCCTAAGCAGTAGCCAGAAAGTAATCGTGAAAAGGATCTGCAAGCAAAAATCAAAACGAAAACAACAGACTAATTGTAAAACCTATATCCTGCTACTGCAAACATGTCTTCATAAATTTTGCATGCTTTTGTTTTTTCCGTCTACTGGAAAATAGAATAATGTCATAAATGTCAAAGTGCACCTTTGTGGAAATTGTCATTTAGGAAACACTGTTATTTAGGAAACACCCTGCATTAAACACAAATTCATTTCATCCAACCTGGATGGTGTTATGGTTTTACAATTTGCTCTTTTCTATTAACTTTTCACTCTGCATCTTTTCTTATACAGTTCTATTCTACCTTATTCTATTCAGTTTTTAATTCCTGTCTTTAAGTTTAAGGACCTTCTCTTTATATATTACCTGGTATAATTTCCATCTGCCCATTTTTGTTCATTTCCTCTTTCTGAAGAAGCACTGGCAGGTAAGTGTATTGTCAATAGGTTTGATAAAGCAAGAGATGTAGGAGTTTTGGTACTTCCAGTGCTTAAGAGTAATTAATTTAAAAATTAAAAAAAAATCTTTGTGTGTCTTGAAGTTACAAAAGACGTAGCCAACTGAATGTGCCTTGCATATGAGATGGCTTTTAATTCTTGGAAGAGATTGAAGTTGATAACTCCACAAAAGAAGGATACCTTAGAAATAAATACATCTCTTTAATGAAGAGTGCATTTTTTTGTTTTGAAAAAAAGCGGAATTCAACAACTTTCAATACTTAGATACAGCCAAAATTCAGGAAATGGCATATTACCTATCAAATTCTTGATTTTATATTTAAATTTCGCAAAGTTTCTATAGTGGTGCAGAACAAGGACTTATTTCACTACCTTATAAGATATAAGAATAAAATCTCAGGCAGGAAACATGTAAAAGCCAACTAGCTTGTATGCAACAAAATGACAAGGTCAGAAGCATAAGGTAGAGCTCTCCTGTTTTTCATCTAATATGCAAGTACTTCATGGGAGACAGGTAAAGTCCCATGCTAGCAATAGCTGCTTTCTCTGGCACTGTGGCTAACACTGAGCTGAAGCAGGTCCTCAGCCTGTGTGAATTGTCACTGTTCTTCCTCCAGATAAACTGCTGGAGCTCTGATTTTTGAGACAAATGTTTGATGTTGTAAAGTACAGATTACTCTGCCATGACTTGCTCCACCTCACTGCTTCATTTACAAGGTGACCTATAGAGGTCCCTTCCAACCTCAAACATTCTGTGGTTTTGTGAGATTTGCTGAGTGCATTATATTCAGCCTAAAAAAAAAGCAGTAGGCATTTTCTATTATTTTTTGGGGTGTGGCCAAATCATCATATATGCACAATGGTTTCCTTTCCTGACACCAGCTAGTTTTATGTAAGATACTTGATTATATAGCTAATAAGAAACTATGTCAAAGGGGCTGACATACTAAGAACATTAAAACTTCTTGAGAGATTTACAAAGTCATTGAATCTATAGAATTCCTTGAGCTTTTAGCTCTCTTACTTAACTATTTCTACATTTACAGGTGAAATCATACAGTTTTTGCTAATTTTCAAATGCATTAAAGACCAACAAATGGTTGTCCAAAGGCACTGCCAACAAGGGAATTCACTTGCAGAATCACTGTGAATGGTAACACTGTGAATGGCATAAGGGAAGTAATTCACTTATCTCAAGGGAAGCAGTGCCAACTATCTGTACTCTCTGAGATGCCCCTCTTGGGTATTCTATGAAAAAACTTCCTAATTATGCCCATTCCCTCCCCCAGTAGCACTTCTGCCAAACACATTGCATTTTGTAGTGCTTTCAAGATATCTTTGAAAAAAATCTATCATGCAGTGAGGTCAACAAACTCTTGTTACTGACATGAAATGGATTCCAGCTTCAGTGGCAGACATGTACTGCTACTTGTGACAAATCCTAAAGGTGTGAGTAATACTGGTAACTGCAATGATACCACAATTCCAGTTGCCATCACGTTCAAAGACAGACCTGACATAGCATGGGTGACCGAATACAACAAAATGCCATGGTAAATAAAGGCACTAGAACTATGAGCGTCAATTTAACCACCCACAAGTACTGAGTTTACTTCTTTTTCAGATCTTCATATAGCCCTTGCTCTGTTTCCCACTACAAACAGTGGGTGTGCCAGTGACTACATAGGTCTGGGTTTATGTTTTTGAAAGCCAGAAACATCCATGTGCAACACTTATGTTGAAGGGTTCTGAAGTAGGTGAGACAAAGGTACAAGAGGCAAGACTTAAGAGGATAAACATTTATCTAACAAATCTAATCACATCTATTTTCAACCCATTTTATAAAGCCAAAATTTATATCTACTATGTGTTCTCTGCAGAATTGTCAAGAGAACCTATAAACATGTCTGAAACATTTGTTTTGGTATTAGCTTTATGAGTAAGAAGCAAATTTCTCAACAGCATTTTTAAACTACTTATCCTTTATTGTATAACTGCTACCAAACATGGTTATATCAAATACTGAGGATTCTTAAATGTAAAGTGATTCACATTTTTTGTCACAACATATTCATTTTGTGTTTTCATAAAAAAATCTCAGCAGTTTGTAACACTTACCTTTGATGCCAACTCCCCAGGTTCCTTTCTTTCTAAAAAACCCGATACTTGAGGAAGCTCATCATTCTTGAGCTCAATACTCCATATATACTGCAATGTTAGCAGCAGATTTGCATAGAAAACCATGAACGGTGAAGTGAGCATGGCATATTTCCTTCGGTCACGAATCATCCACAGTGTACAAGACCAGATCAATAGTACAAAAGTTAACCAGCTGTGATATGTGATACTCCATGCCTTATGAAAAGAAAAAAGAGGGAAAAAAATGTCCAAGGATTCATTCAGGAACCATGTTGTGGCATACAGCCCGTTACTTAACTTACGCTTCTCTGCTTAGCACACGTTTTCATTGTCATGAGGCTTGCATCCATATTAATCAGCTATTGGGCTAGCTACTGTAAAATCCCTTCAAAAACATGCTGAAAATGGATTCTTAAGAAGTCCACAGATGGGGGCAAATCCTTCTTTGTACATTAACTGCACACTGGTAAGGTTTGTGACCAGGCTCACTGCTTTTCATTACACGAAATAAACAGAGATGGAAAGTCCAGACTAACTTTAGGGCACAGAGGACCTTCTTGCAAAACTAGCAACAAAGAAATCAGCATAGCAATAGCAAAACATATTTGATACCTGCTTACATTCAAAGCCCTTGACAGATATAAAATTATTCTGGCTCCATACTGTTCTAGCTTTTATAGAAACAATTTAAGATGGAAAGCTAAGGTATTTACACAGCTAGACTGAAAAATAGCTAGTGTACCCTAACCATGTTGGATTGCCTCCTATACTTACAACTAGATAATGTTTTAAATAGCTTGAAGAAATCAGTTACTGAAAACTACTCTAGTAAAAAACTGGGGGAAAGGATTTTTCTAAGTGCTTTTTTTTTTTTTTTTGCTAACACTGTTATTGATTTAGGACTAAATTCAGCTATATGCTGGTATAACTGGGGAATAACCGTCAACATATTTTAATTTCCCTTTCAATTTAAATTAAAAAATATGAAACATTAAGAATACATCAGTCAGACTAATCCATCCACCTTGGAAATAATGTTTTGTAAGAGTATGTGAAAAACACTAATATGCTACTTCTTTCTTCACATAACAGAATGTAACTTACACTGAGGAATCCTTGGCTATGGAGTAAGTGGAACTTTCATCAGATTATACTATAACAGAATTCATAAATGAATTTGGGTCGAATCATAGGAAATAGAGATATATCACAAACAGAAAAAGCTAGTAGTGCTAAACTACTAGGGAAGGGGAAGGGGAAGGGGAAGGGGAAGGGGAAGGGGAAGGGGAAGGGGAAGGGGAAGGGGAAGGGGAAGGGGAAGGGGAAGGGGAAGGGGAAGGGGAAGGGGAAGGGGAAGGGGGACATTGTGGCAATATGAAAACAACTACTTGTTAATGTTTTAGAATACATGAAGCCAGATCCAGATTCTGCACAAGGAGTCTGCTTTTCCTGTCAAAGGACAGTAAATAAGGTGTGAAACTATATGCAAAAAAAAGCAGCCAAACTAATTTATTTTATCATTTTTAACACAAAATTCAGCCAAGAAACTTTATGGTTAATTTCATCAGAGTGGAAACATTCCCAAAACAGTAAAACCAAAGCTTGCATTGGTAATATAGACAGAGAGCTAATTACTAGGCTGAAAATTTGCTACAGTTCAAGATACTTGCATCAATTGGGCTTAAAAGCAAACAACAACATTTAAAGAAGAAATAAAGGTGGTAAGTAAAACAATAGCAAAATTATGTTTGTCAAAAAGTTGTATTTTCCTTGAGACCGTTCTGAATCCATAAAGGAAACCAGGCTTTCCAGATCTTTTATCTCAGAGAGTACCAGATGCACACTTCAATCTGAGTGGAGCAACAGCATGACGATACTGCTTACAGAGAACCTTTGGAATCAATAAAAAAAAAACCTCAGCCCCAATTGCTTTCTTTCTCAGTCCTGGAAATGTGATGTCTTATCCAGAACCCTTCATGTTGCCCTATTGATAGATCTATAACAAGTCTGGGAATTATTCATCAATAACCTAAACTGCAGACACTATATCAACATACTCTAGGCATGATGCAAACACTTACTGAAAACCAACAGATGAAATTACTCTCAGGAAAACACTGAGAAGACACATCTATTTGTAAAATCAACAGCATTATTCTTTTGTTGCCAATACTTACCATCATAGCTATCAGAGCACAAATGTAACTTTGTTTCATGATAAATTGGAACACAGAGACAAGGGCATGCAATTTAACATCTTCTTTTTCCTCCTGGGTAACTTCTTCTTCTTCTTCTTCTCCTTCCTCCTCTTCCTTTTCTAAGTAGAAAAAGAAATTCTTATTTGCAGTTCATGCTGGCCCTAAGACTACTGTATGCACTTTCTCCAGGTGAGTAACCCTGGAGTGATTTCACTTGTAATCACTCTAATAGCTACTTCTATATCCTTAGCAAGCTCAAGATGGGAGCCAAACAAACTAACAAACCCAAAACCAAAAACCAACCAGCCAACCAACCAAACAAAAAACCATTTGAGCGCAGTAAAGCAACACAAAACCTGCAGTCACTGTGTTGGTTTGCAAAGAGGGAAAGTATTTTAGTTAGTATATGTCTACAGCCTTGTTCACTAAACTGCCAAGTGGTAAGCCATCATTGTAAGGTGATAGCAATTGTTTAAACTTCAATAAGCCAAGGAGCTTACTAAAACAAAAAATAAATGCAAGAGGCAGTGAACTGAGATACAGAAAAAAAAATAGAACTAAGGGTAATTCCCACGCAATGCTTTTCACTACCTGACATGTCATCCGAAGGCTCCCATTTGTACTGTGGTGTTGAGTACAGGTCTGCTTTGGCTGGACCATTTTCTAATGGCAGTGTGGGGTGGATGGTGTGATAATCAGAAGGGTTCCCATTCACTGTTACCAGCAGAACCTACCAGAAGATGGGAGAGAGGCACTGCTTTTAGGGCAGCTCTTACAAGTGTGAGACTCCTATTTCTGTGCTTTGCTTTACCATGGATTGCCAATGGTAAAGGAGCTGAACAAGTAACTGTAGTTGGCTCTTTCCAAATAAACTGATAGTTATAGTCATGATGCATGCAAAACTAGTACATAACAGCTTTCAAAATAATTTTTGGGTAACTTTTCATGCAATATCAGGAGATTTACAAACTGATTTCAGTAAAGTTTTTAACAAAATATAAAATAATTCTGCATCTTAGAACAGTAAGTATCTCCTTAAAAAAAGTGTGGTTTTGTTTTTGTTTTTTTCAAATTCCATATATTTCACGTTGCATTAGACATTTCAGTGTACATACAAGCAGTCTGAAAATGCACAGAAGTGTGGACACACAAGCAAAAGTGATCATGTTATTCCAGTCAGCCGAGCTATGGTAAATGACTATTTGCATGCTCTTGGCCTCTCCTACTTACAAAATTATGGAAACAAAAAACAATGTGAAAGTGGATTATATTAACACATGCACAGCTGGGGAAGTCTGAGGCCAACTACATGGCTTAGTGCACAAACAATAACTCTTGAGTTCATGTTCTGACACCCTGACTTTCCCAGGTCAAGCTAGCTTTTTACAGACAGCCTGGGAAAGCATCACGATCCCCTGGCCTTAGGTTAAAGCTATAACCACAAAGTCACCCTCCTTCTTAGGCAAGCAAATACATTGAGATTTTCAGACTTAAATTTAAATTTTCAGACTTTAATTTTTTCAGACTTACATTTTCAAACTTAAAATTAAGAATACCTATCTGATTATTTATAGTGGTTATGACAATAGTGTTTATAAATGGCTTTCAATTTTAAATTATTTCTGGAGAGAAATACATTAACTGCAGTTAATAAAACCAGTTCTGTTAATTATTGTTATTGATTCAGCATTTAGCCCACTTCTTAGTACTAATTCAACACTCTCACATGGTTTTCTTTTTGTGAACTAAATTTCAGCACTTGTGCTTGTTTGGATTGGTGTTCCAGCAACCACAATCATAAATATCTCTTGTATTGGCAGGAATTCACATGCAATGGGTTACTGAGAGTAGTATGTGCTAAAGACATGTGTTTAGGCTGAGAGATAGAACTGTTATTTTGCCTGCAGAAACTATGCACAGGAATGTTGTGGACTGATTCAGTCTCTCTCTTTCAGAACAGTATCTGGTTAGGTATATGAGGCAGCACATTAAGATTTGGTTATAACTGCTCTCAGAGTTCATCTGCATCCCCATTCTTCTGAGTATGCTGAATGGCGGGGATGTTTCTGCATTCAGATTTGTTACAAGATCTATAGCAGTCAAAATAAATCAATCATTTGCTGTCAGCTCAAGCAGGGATTCTAATTTTCTGTAATCTGTAAATTAAACTCGTGTTGTCAGTCACTCTTTAAAAGCCTCAGCATTTCAACATGAATGAAGGAAAAAAAATAGAGCAAAGAAGCTAAATCAAGTTTAAAGATGGTTTGCATTAGAAAGCATATTTTGAGATCTTATTTAAACCCAATGAAATAACAAAGATCGTTTGCCAGTTGGTAATACTACAAGTAGTGTAATTTCAAGTGAATTTCAAGTAATTTCAATTGTAAGGCTAATTAGCAGTTTCTCAGTGTAATTGTTAAGGAAGAGAAAGATAATTATATTTAAGACAATCAAGGTTACATGGCAAAAAACAGACTAAACAAAACACAGAAGTTTTTAAAATGTCAGCTAAGCTTGTATTGCCTATATCAGTGAGATCTGTATTTACATGTTAAAAAGAATGACAAAATTACAAAGACTAGTAGTATACTAACATCCGATGGCTTGTATTCATCTTGGGTCATTGACAGAAGCTGCAAAAAGCAATGCAAGACAAATTATTAAAGAAGCATGGCTCAAGCATTAATAAGAATTTTTTTGTTGTTGTTGTTGAATACAGGCATGCATATTTGCTGACTTTTGCATTTTTGCATTAAGAAATTCAGAAAGAATTCTTAAAAAGCCAGCAGAATTGTACACGATGCTTCATAAAATTATATTTAGTGTACCGTAAGCATTGACATAATGTTACTGTATGTTCCTGTGAATTCTGAACCAAAACTGAGACTCTTGCCTTAAATTTTAGGTATTAGCTCAAAGAATTAATCAGTATGACATTATACTGATTAACTGCTTTCTAATGTCTTTCTAATGATCCAGTGCTTAAAAACTAAGTTTTAAAAGATCATTAGAATTACTGTAATTATAAAACTACTTCTGATGAAATGTTTATACTAATATAAAATGTGATACTTATAACTGCTAGCAATATTCTTTTCATTAAGTAGAAATATTTTTCACTGAACAAAAAATATTGGCTTTAACCAAGGCTGAATGATTAAATGCTGAGTGAACACCAGAATATGAAGTAACACCTGCAATGTGCTATGTCAAGAAAGCGCACTAAAGCATCAAAAGCTATATCCACCAGTTTTGTCTTTCCAAAATATTTTCCACTCAAGTCAGTGAGAAATGTTTCTAGAGACATGTGATTCATAGGGGAAACAAAACTGTGCTTTTAAAATTCTGTTAGAAGTCCCAAATTCCTATTTCTGTACCATTTTATTGCTTACTTTGTGTTTGTCCACAAAGATTTTCAGGAAGTATTTTCAATGCATGACTTCTCTAGCTTTTCTGTAATAGCTGTTGAAGATACTATGTTGAAAAATGAAAAATTTCCACGGAAAAATTGAGATTGCTAAATGTAAGAACCTACAGTAGTAACTGATTGTTATTGTTGTTGTTTGATAGAGTAGGTTCAGTCCATTTGTTTGCTAGCTCATTTACCATTGTTACTATTATAATGGAGTTTGGAGGAGCTTAAGTATATGTGGCTCAATGGAGTATTCATAAATCACAAATTCGACTGCAACTCGTTAAATGAAATTTTACATTGTAGCTGGTGAGGACTGATGACAGAAAGCTGATCCTTTCCTGGAGATTTCCCAGCAACTGTCTTCCCTACAGACATCCAGCAAGGGCACCAGTACACCTGAAGGAAGATAAACTGGTAGTTCCTCTTTACTGACTGGTAATTAGCAACAAGGTAACAAGGCAGATCAGAACTTTACATCAGGATTTAGCTCCCTGGCAGACTTTCTAGCTGTTTTGAATAAAGATAATGACCTGATGCCAAAAGATTTGCTCTAAATTTCTAAAATGCAGAAGCCAAAAGCAAGGAGCATGTTCTTTTACGTCCTTACGCTGGCTCCTGTTTTAGCTTTATTATTTTTTTCAAAATAAATTTCCTACTGTGCCACACAGACTTGGTATTGTATCTTAGTTCTATAAACACACATTCAGTTCTTCCTACTATTTAATACTGCTTCCATTAATTTCAAAGTAACTGTCATAAAATTGAGTGATGGTTTTAAAGACATTTAATGCAGAGACCCTTCCCACTTCAGCCTTACTTTTCTCTCATCAGTTGTATAGTGGCTTGCATACCACAGACTGCGTCTTCTCTCCGCTGTCATTGGAACTGGGCTGCAGGCTATTTCTTTGTCATCCTCTCCACTATCAGATTTCTCTTCTTCATCAGGTATCTGCTAAACAACACAAATGACAGCACTAGTTACTAGTCTAGATAAAAATCTCATAAGAGGAATTTAAATTTTCCCCTAATTGATGCTCCCTCTCTGAAATATGTCCTTGAAATACCTTTTAGTGTTTAAAGCACTCTATCGTATAGATGACTTTGACTGAGATAACATTTTCATAAATGTTGACAGGGCTTTTCTATAACTGCTAGTCCATCAATGCCATGATGCTTCCTGTTAGTTACAAGACACCAGAATCACACTGATTTCCACTTTTTATTACTTTAGTATACAGTCATACCATAGACACAAAAGTTTGATTTTATGAGCAGTGAATTGAAAGAAAATTAAGTCTTCCCAACTGCATATATATGTGAAAAGACAATTCTGCTTCATTAAACAGCTGAAGAATTGAAAAGAAAGGTCAAAACCCTATCAGCATAAGTAACAATATTTGAAGTCTAACCTTACATACAAATCCATGCCTCAATACATAACAAGGTAGTCAGTAACGGTCATCCATTGAGGTTTGTCTAGTCTTTCTTCTGTGTTGAACTACAAATATTTGTGTGTGTACTCATGTTCACATGAAGGACAAAAAAATGACTGGAAAAAGCCAACATGGATTTACCAAGAGTAAAGCATGCTTGACGAACCTGACTGTTTTTTAAGCTGAAACAACTTGCTCAGTGGATGAAGGGAGAGCAGCTGATGTCAGCTATCTTGATTTTATCAAGTTGTTTAACAGTGTACCACAGCATCCTTGCTGACAAGCTGGTAAGATTGGACAAGGTGCATAGAAAACGGGTAGAGAACTGGCTAGACTGTCATGCTTGAGGTGTGGTGATTAACAGATCAAAACCAAAATGGTAGTCAATCATAAGTGCAGTTCCTCAGGGACTGATGTTAGGTCTGGTACTATATGCTATCTTCAAAACTACCTGGATTATATCATGGGGTTGAATGCACCCAAACAAAGTTTATGATACTGAACTGAGGGATGAGGCAAATGGGCAACCACACAGACAGGCTAAAAGAATGTCCCAACCAAAAATGCACAGGCTTAACAAAGATAAAGTCCTTCATTTGGGACAGAATGCAGCAGTAAAGGCTATGAGCCGAGTTGGTGGGGAGCTGCTCAGGGGAATACGTCCAGAGGGTTCTAGTGCACAGCAAGCTGAACGTGAGCCAGCAGTGAATGACAGCAGCAACGAAGGCCATGTCCTAGGCTGCTCAGTCCAATCTACTTGTCAAGTGTCAAACCATACCTGCAATACCGTGCCCAGTTCTAGTTCTCCCCAGTTTAAGACAGACAAAATCTAGGGAGGGTCCAGCAGAGAGTTGTCAGAATGATCATAGGGCTGGAGAAGCTGAAGGATGCAGGAGTTGTTCGTTGTTTATTTATGTATTTATTTATTGCTGTCTTCCAATACATACAGGGCAGTTTTAGAGAAGACAGAGGTACTGTCCTCACAAGCAGGCATGATTATAGGACAAGAAGCTACGGGCACAGTTAGTTTCAGTAAAATGTTTTTTTGGATAAGAAAAAAAATCACTGTGAGAATAGCTAATCACTGGCACAGGATGTCTTTGCTGGAAAAATCCAAGATTTAGCTTGATAGGCCCTTGGACAACTTAATCTGAGGCCCTGCTCTCACATGCCGTAGGACCAGATGATCTCCTGAGGTCCCTTCCAACTTAGTTTGTTTGGTAATTCTGATTCTCTATGATGCACATGCTCTGTTTCTTCGCCTTTGACAGGATCTATTACCACCAGAAGTAGGATTGTTAATGCACCAGACTTAACACCATTTTAATTTCATGACCCAGCAGGAGTACGGGGGCATCTCAAATAGAGTGAACATGGATGTGTTTATAGAACAGCATCAAACAGGAGACAGAGGCGAGCGTACAAAAACTGTGCTGGGTTACAGCTCCTCTCCAGGCTCTTACAGATGCACTATTCCTGCACTATCCCTCTTCTCCCTGCAATCCTGAACTTCACAGCTGAGCCCTCACCAAGTAGCAGGATCATCTGCTGTTCATACTAGTAAGAGGATGAAGCTCAAATGTGCTGCTAAAGGGAGAAAGGGGGTGCTCTAGAGCCAGTAGGCTACGTGTGAAAACTGAGCATCTCCATCAAGGTGTTGCTCAGCAGGACTCACCGGCCCCTGGGATACCATCAGGGAGAAGCTGCCACGACCAAAGCAACTCTGCTTTCTGCCTTTGCCTGGTTTCTAATCTGGAACCTTTAGACTTCAATCTGACTTTTTAGTTCATTAATATTTGACATCTTTACTTCCTTAGTTTTCTGGTCTCTTGTCTCATTCCAAGACTTGACGTGTTCTTTAGGTTTTTGGCTCTGATGGAAATAATAAGCATTCAGAACATCAGAAAAAGGTATGCAAGGCCATAGAATGAATATTATTGAATAGTAACAGCTATTTCACTCTGCTGTCCATTAATGCCTGGATGTTTATTTCAAAACTAGTAGGAATGGTAAGGATTAAAGGTAAACTACCTATACTTTAAACACTGCTTCAAAGAACTTACTTTCTTGTGGGCAAAATTTCTGTAACATCAAGTATGGAGACTTGATTCTAACCAGAAATTAAAAATGCTTTAGTGGGGTTCAACATTCCTATTTAACAAATTTTGAACTACAAAATTCAAAGAACTATCACATTCTGCTGTCTTTCTTCTCAGCCTCCACCACTATTAGTTAATTTATTGTGCCAAATTCTCAACCATACAGCTATAAAGCCATGCTGCATGAAATCACCCCTATTCAGCTTCATAAAACCACTCCTGCTGAGTACACCAGTGCTTGCACAACCTGGAACCCAAGTCAAGGTCTTATTGACTTCAATAGGACTTAAGTGACGGTTCAGAAGCTGTGTTGAGCTGCAGCCAAGATACAGACACACTAACTTTAATTTTGAAATTGCCCTGTTATTAACTATAAAATAACCAGCCAAGACAACTAATTGTCACATTTTATTTCAACCTGAACAAATGGTTTGTAAGGACTAGGCATGAAGAAAGTGCTCATTTTGTACTTTCTACTTAGCAGACACTTTTATTTCCATTTCAAATGAAACATCAAAAAATCAACCTTTAGTTTTCAACAGGACTATCCACCTGCTCTCATACTTTACGTAAATCCTGTCTACTGCCAACAAAGAGATATTTTGTAGTATAAAAGCTAGTTTTCAGCTGCAGATTGTGTCTCAAAGGCAGGGCGTCAAATTAAGCTTTATGGGAACTAGCTGTTGGAAAGGGTTCTCATTGCTTCTGCAAAGTCAGTTGATGCATTAGAATAAGAATAAATCAGGATGCTGGGCAGAGGTCTGCAAAGTTACCCATGGGAACAGGACATCCAAACATCCTCCATTCCAATCCTAACACTAAGGCCCTATTTTTTAAATCTTGACTTGGATAAACAATGGTTATTAATTTAGTTTTACTTCTGAGACAGTAAATGGCAGCACATTTCAGATATGATTGTATATTTACATTTGATTGCAAAAGGGCATTCCTAGCCCAAGTGTAACATGAAATAAACTGATCTTGTGCTTAAAATACTTCTTATTGCCATTTAAAACTTTAACATAACTGCACACCATAAAGAACTGTTTATCAATAGCATTCAGTTTGCACCAGGATGACCAAAAAAGTACCAGAAGACCTAAGATGTAGACAGTGATTTCAGTAACACATTTGTAGCCTAAGAGACTATAAGGGACAGTGGGTGGTTTTGTTTTATCTTTCTCAGAAGAGGAAAAAAAAAAAAAAAAGAAAACACAGTAGTAGTCATTCATATGATTACAACTTGCAGGAGTCCTTTGACTTGAATAACTCTTCCAGTCCTTCCCCTACCTGACCAGCTCTCAAACTCCTCTTAATTCAAACGATCTTAAGAAGTTTTTAAAGAGCAAAACCATAAACTAAATTGCTGTAACTCAGTTGAGTTCTGTACTATTCTTTACCATTCAACAGACAGTATGAATGGGCCCTATTCATATATTCAGTCCTATTAGTTACAACTATGAACTGAAATCTCCAGAGGCAGATTGCCTCCTCTAATTTGCAGAGGTAGAATTTCACAAGACTCAATTTTAGAACAAGTCAGATCCAAAATATTAGGCAGAAGAAAAGCAAAACTTCCACTGACATCCAAAAGTGTTTTGCAGGAGTAAGGTTCATACAGAATCCCACATAGACCAACCATACTCTTTGAAATCTCATACATGCTGTACTTTGACAGACTGTGGTGCACACACAACAAGCTTTCCGCTTGAAACTCAAGATTTGAAGTGGGCATTGTTTTTGTAAAATTGTTGACCAGCTGTGGGATTCAGAGACAATCTCAAGAGTATCTATCTCAGAGAGCACTCCTACTAAAATTCAGCAGGAATTTTATCCGCAGGAGGACTCCAAGATGCTATTCACATGAGAAGGAATAAATGCCAGAGCCTACATGTCTTAAAACCTGCTTTCAGAATTTGCTGCTCAAGTATTACATGTACTTTATGTACATCTTTTTAAACTGAGTACATATGCCTCTACACATAATTTAGTATACATGGTTTGTTCAAAACAGGTTCTGTTCACAAGATTCTTTTGAACAAAATTTCAAAGGTGAGACTTTTTACTCTACTTTAACAGCAATATTTAGAGAACTACCTTACATTAAGCAACACAGTATATCAACATTGCCATCTATCCATCTATCGGTAAGTTAGTGGTGAGTTCCTAAATGCAGAGTAACTTTGAAATCACTGGGAACTGCGAAGGCAGGTTACGTCCTTAGTCTGTAATGAATCAAATGTACCAGAAATTCACAAGTGAAAAATTGTTCCAATGAAACCTGAAATAAAATTATTTCTGGATTTAAATAATACACAATAGAGTCTACCAAAAGAAACCTAATAAGAGAAAGATGAATGCTGGATCTGTGGCTCCAGTCAAGGATAAACAAAATGCATATAGCTGAAAAAGGGCATAAGAAAAAGTTTGTAAAAATGGTAGATATTGCAAATCCCAGCATCTCTTTTTAACGAAATGAACTTGCAGCACTATATTACGTGCCTCAAAAATAAACATCAATTTAGGGTTATTATTTTATTTACAGTGCTCTCCTTTTTAAGAATCCATTTCTCTTCAGAGGGAAGCATTGTTCCCTTGACATAAGAAGTCCCCATGGGGGTGCCAATACTTTCTATTGCCTTT
This sequence comes from Anas platyrhynchos, assembly GCF_047663525.1. NCBI lineage: Eukaryota > Metazoa > Chordata > Aves > Anseriformes > Anatidae > Anas > Anas platyrhynchos. The sequence goes on along the minus strand of NC_092588.1, from coordinate 49,731,552 downwards.
CAAGTAGCCATGGGTTTGAGAGACCTTTTCTGTTCTTCAATTAATCTGTTCTAATATTTGCTCACTCTAACCTAATTGCTTGGAAAACACCTCTAATTCAACTTGTTTCCAATTCTCAGAGACTGATTTTAGCGTCTTATGGGAATATCCATTTTAGTACACACAAGTAGTCTAAAAGAAAGAAGTGCAGGCAAGTACAATCTAGTGTGGACTCTGGTCCACAAAGGAACTTTCAGGATTCATACTGTCTCAAGACAAACAGGTCCATTTCTCTCCACAGAAAAACACAGTAATCGACTTACAGCTATCACCAAACTTTAAGACTATGAAAGTTGAAAGTTGAAACTGAAAGTTGGATGAAAGCAACCCAGGTTCTGGAAATGAATTCCCTAAGATGCTGAGATCACACAGCTCCCACTAACTGCATTTCACATGTGGTTACTCCTCTGTGAATGGTTCTCATGGTTTTCCTACTAAGTTTGTGAGACATGAAGTATTAGTTACAGCTTCAGTGCTAAAATCATATTATTATCTGGAAATCTCAGTTTTCATTTAAGAAAAAAAGAAACAAAAAGAAAAAAAAGAAAGAAAGCACAGCTGCTGCAGCTGCAGAAAAATAAAAAATTAAACAACCCAATGCCAGAGGGCACTGGATCACAATCTTTTAAAACCTTGTGACTTCAAAAAAGCTAGTCTTAAGATTTCTGGAAACTCAAGGCATGATTTTTTAATAACTCAAGCTTACAGTTCTGGCGTCATTCACCTTTAATTACTAGGCTCAACATATGTAAAACCCAAATATCAGACATCTAACTTCAGAGGTGATATATTTTGTGTGCCTTTTTAAGCATTAAACTGCTACATTATCCATTATATGAGGAAACACCCTTAAAATAACAAAATCTTAAACATTTTTACTCGTTACTACAAACTCCACTAATTCACAGTTCAGTATTTTCATTGCGGTTTACAGCACAGCTGAACCTAAACTCCAGAACTCATGTCAAACCTCAGAGGATTAAAATAAACAATGCTTAGGATCATCCTACCTTTGGGTTTATATTCCCTCTTTTCCTGGAACAGGAAGAGGTAAAAATCTACTTTTTGTCTCCTTTTTCTCTTGCTTTTAAACATAAGTGGGGATTTTCATTCAGGGTCACAGATTCAGGAGCAAAGGTTTTCAGAAATTTTTTCTCTCTCTGCGATAAAATTTCAAATCTCTGTCTTGTCTCACGGTATCCTGTGCTAGCCTGTATCCCACTGCAGTTCTGCTAGACAACAAGCCCTATGTGTTTGCTTTCCATTTGATAGCCTACATTGCACTATACTGATACTGGCTTTCTAAATCACAGTAAACATTAATGATCTGCCATTGCATTCATTATTTAAGAAGAATATCCACGTAAAAGCTTCTATCAGACTCTTGAAGACACCTATCAAAAAGCCTGAACTCAAGCTTGCACTTGTCTCTTTCCCTGAATTTTCTTGAATGTTTGCTTGTCTGTGAGGAATTACCTGCACTGGCCAGTCTCACAATCATTAGCACAAAAGAGAGAAGGAAATCACACTTACAATGGGCTCTTGTAGCCAAAGGCGGATTAGAGTTGCGAGGGTGTAGTACATCACCAGCAGTAAGATTGGATTAGCATGGTGATACCAATGCAACTCTTGATTTTTGATGATCATCCAAGTGCTTGAGCAGTTTGTCTGAGTAAGAGAAGTTACACCAAACAATCTGTGGATATGAAAAAAACAAACAATGAAGTTAGAGAACAAATACCAAAATTTATATTGCTTAAGAATATTTTTGCTTACTTACAATACTGATTGTCCTGTTTAGATCTTATCTAAAACACAGTGAATATTTTCACTCCACAATATTTAGTGAAAAGGAATGGTCTTTTGCACTTAGTTTTCAACATAAAACATGGGAGTATACTATTATTGCACCTATCATGTCCAATGTAAAAACTTTAAATGACCCGAGCCCTTTTAGCTCAGAGCTACAGAAAAGGGGGAGAGAGAATCTAGATGCATGGCCTTTTGGCAAATCACAGTAACATGGCATTTCAAAGTGATTTAGTAAACTGACATACAATGCCATTCCACACGCTCTGCCAGCACAGAGCTGTAAAGCACTTGTCCTTAGCACATTGAACAGTTTACTGAAAATTAAAAAAGAAAAAAATATATATTAAAAATTGCTGTCTAATTATAGAAAAAACTTATAGCTCCACTGAATTAATGGCTTTTGTGAACAATGGAAAACATTTGGCAAAGCAATTGCTCTGAATGATCATATCATTGAGGAAAAAAAAAAAAGGTGAAAAATTAATTCCATAATTAATATAGTTGCAGAATTAATGATATATTTGACTATTTCTTGAAAAACTAGGATTTCACAAAGTAAGAAACTCATGCCAAAAAAAAAACACACTTAATTAAAAACAAACAAAAAAACAACAACAAAAACAACATCAACAAACAAACCACAACATTTTTAATTTAAGACAAGATATTAGATGCTTTATACCTGAAACAAAACCAGTAGGAAGTCATCTTTAAATTTTTTTTTGGTCTTAAATATTTTGCAGAATTCCAGAGCTAGTTCATAACACTACCACAGCACATATCAGTATTCATTATATCAGTTTGTTTGTTTGTTTGTTTTATTGATAAGCTTCTTCTACAATGTGTATGAGAGTTAGAGTTTTTGATTTTTAGAAGAAATAGATTTCATCTAAATGATGGTTAAGGAGAATCATTTATTGAAAGAACAAAAACCCCAAACTCTGCTAATTCTAAAAGAGTAAAACAAATATATTAAAAAAATACATATATTTATTTCATTTGTTTGTTTACTTGTTTTCTTGCTAGGGGATTTAATCATGAATAGTATGTCTAAAAGATTACTTCTTTTACTTACTAGAATCCAACACAAAAGAGTGAATGAATACAAACAATTAGTATGATATTCAACAGAGATCTACTGCCTGAAATCTGCCTTTTCAATGCTGTAAAGTGAAAATCAAGTGAAAATGAATGGGTTATGCCTGTTCATTCACTGGGGATTAGTGGCATGGGTATAATACCATTAACTGCCAGAACTAGTGTTTTATTAAACAATTTATCAGAACTCACTTCTCACTCTGATTGTCAACATGAGCCAAAGACTATAAATTGAGTAATTCTCAGAGCTTTTGGGTGGATCCAAGGTTGGAAAAAAAAAAAAAAAGAAGATTCTGCATACAAAATAAAACCTTGTAACTTAAAGGGGAGCTGACAGACCTGTTTTTGGAGTTGACCCAGATTCAAAATTCTGTAGAATCCAAGCAAATTCAGAGCCAGTGTTACAGTTTGGCTCCATCTGGCCAAAATACATGCTGAACTGTATTCTGTTCATATTTCTAACAGCATAGGGGAACATCTTGTTTTATCTACTTTCCTCTGCCATCTGACTTGAAAGTTTTCCCCATCAGTGATCAGGGTTGTTGAGCTCTATTAGTTTCATCTTCTACCTCTATTTAATAATGCATTCTTTCATCTCTGCTTCATTTTAATATTTTCTGTGTAAGCACAGTATGAATTACCCTACTTCTGTTTCATAAACGTCTCAGAATCAGAGTGCAATTCAATTCTTACTGAAGTGAAAAGTCTTTCCATTGCCAGTAAATGCTGAGTATTTCCTACAGAAATAGGGAAAAACAGATCTGAACCCTTCTGCCAGGCAGACCTGATCTTATTATCACTTATTCCATTCTGCTGTATAATATACTATAAAGTCTCAAAAACTTGTGTCTTCCTTTCATCTCCACTGAAGAAGCATTCCACATGATCTTACCAGTCAGGAAAGTTTATTACATTTCAGTTAAAACCTCATTCTCTTAGTTTAATCTGTTTGCTTCAAGTAATCCATACTTTCTATAATGGGGCTTAATTCTGCTCCAATCTGGTCCTGCATTCACCAAATACTAACAAGTTATAACATATCTCTTCCCTCTTAGCTGTGACCTTATCCACAGTATATCTATTTATCTCATAAATCATGAACCTAGAAAAACTGCTGCTCATTTCTGAGGTCTTCTGAGTTTTTGAGAATTGTTAGTCACAAAGGTACTCAACACAACATTTCCCATGAACCAAATTCAATATACTCTGAAGTCTTGGGAATGCTCATTCTGTCTAGGCCTTCAGTAAGGCTACAAGTTGCTACTCATTCAATATTTATGCTTGAAAATTATCGTCAATGAGAATTGCTGGCACAGAACATTAATCAAAGACATACAGTCATCTTCTCTTATTTAAAGCTTTTAAACACACAGGAATAACTGCTGTAAGACTTGTAAGCATTTATAGTATGCAAAACTTATTAGGGCGTTTCCCAGTTCTGCATACTTCATTCCACAAAGATGTCATTATTCTCAGTTGTAATCAAGATCAGCTATATTTGCCTCCAGCTCTGATCTTAGTGTGACTTTGTCTTAGTCAACATATATGAATGCCATTAGTAAACCCAAAATGAGTCCTAGGTGAGAGAAACTGGATTCCAAACAAGACAAGAATGTGTACAGATATGAATACAGAAGACAAAACAAATACATGAAGACCTTTTGCTAGTGGAAATTGTTTACCCTTCAAAAGTCTGCATTTAACTTCATGAACAAACAGAGTTTTGTCAGATGCAATAAATTCACTTTTCTATTCTTGCAAAGAAGCAAAAATTGTGTTTTCAAAGTCCTCATCAGTATTCTGAAAAATGCATTTTATTTAAAAACATAGCAGAAATCATTTGGAAATTTTTAGAAATTATTAAGGGCCAAAAGGAACTAAATTGTCTGACTGAGGCATGCTCTGAAATAGCATGTGAAAAGCAGTTCTTAAAAGGGTGATACCTATCTATCCAATTCCTACTCCACTCACTCGTTTTCCCAGCAAAGCTTCCTGTTGAATCTGTGAATCACCCTTCTGGCAGGCACACTTTGATCATCTGTGACTTTCTGACAAAGCTGTAAGCTATGACCATAAAAACAAACAAACAAACAACAACAACAAAAAACAAAAAAAAACCACAACCACAACTAACCAAACAACAACAACACACACACACAAAAAGACAACGCTAAAAAACTTTTGATATCTAACAAAAATCAGAAGAGTAATTCCAATTTTATTTGAAAACAGAAAAAAAAATTACTTTTGTACTCACAGACAGTTGAGACCCCTAAGGGGCTGCCAAAGCACCACATTTTATTATTCTATTATGCAGATTGCTAAAATCTCCCCAGCATGCATTAGTTTAGTATTACATTAATATAGAAAAATTGACAGTAATAGTAAGTTGTGGTGTAAAGTGTGAACATATATGATTATATTAACAAATCAAATTAAATGTATCTCTCATATACAGAATTATCAAACAGAATAAATACAGATCTGTTCAGTCTGTGAATTTTGCCCCCTGTAAAAATGGGGTGGAATATTTTTTCTTTCTGAAAATATATCTGTCAGTTTGGCTTCTGGATGAACTGGTATTTTAGGAATTGACTTCAGACCAGGATTTGTCTTGTAATTTCCAAGGCCAGGATGGGAAGTAATAATTCTGACTTCCTGCATAACATAGGACACACCGTAATTCTTATACTGTACAAATAATTTGTGGTTGGATTAAAGTTTATAGTTAAGAAAGGCATCCAATCTCAGTTTCAAGTGATACCAGATCTTTTATTGCCATACTATTTCCTATAGCACTTAGTTTCTATAATAGTTTTGTCTAGATGAGCTTTCCAGTTGCTACATCTTCCTACAATTCTGTGTACTACTGTACATACTACTTTTAACACTACTTTTAACTACACAACAGGCCAGAAGTCATTTTCCTGTATCTTCTCTGAGCTTCCCAGTTTACAGCAACCTCATACAACAAGTCAGAACATCTACAGTCCACCTCCATCACACTGCACAGCTTTCACCTGTTTGCATGGCCTAGGGGTTGTACTTGGACACCAGCCAGATATCAGAGTTGAAGCCCATATTCACATGTTCATCTAAATACATTCAGGCTTCTTTGGACAGTTTAATGTCAATTAGGAAATAGGTGAAAGCTATTTTATTGCTACAATATTAGACCTGAAGTTTCTGAACTGGTCATTGCAAAACCTTTATGCACTTATACACAAAACAAAACAAGCAAGCAAGCAAAGAAAAATCAAGGACAATTAAGCTTTCTTTATTTCCTCCTAACTAACAGCTGTTACCTCTCGTCTCTTTTGTCTTTGCAACATGCTAGCCACTTCTATAAAAATGACACTAAGTTCCTCTGAATTTTCTGAAAATGGCTCACTGGTAAGACAATGTGATGGAGGTGGAGGTGAAGATGGAGGTGGAGATGGAGAGAGAAGAACAGAATCCCAAAATGTGACAGGCTTTGGAGGCAGACAAAGAACTCCCAATGTTCACCTCAACTGTTTGGAGATTCAGAAAATATAATTTGAACGTAATGAATGTAATATCTTGGTGATTTCTTTAACTTGTATGAAAGACCTTTGGATGAGACTGTAGTGAAATTCTGACTGAGCTTAGCAGCTGTTTCTTTTAAGGACTGGGAACAAAAATTACATAAATAATGTCACTTTAGTGACAGAAGCAAGTGCCTTGCATACAATAGTTATGAATATGCATCAAAATATATCAATATAACAAAAACATTCATGTTCTCTGGAGAAAGCCTCTAGGTAATAACTTACAGTGTTTTTTACACACTCTACTCTGACTCACTAAGCAGAAGCAAAAGACATACAACAGCTTTTCTCATGAGCCCAACCTAACCCATGACAATGTGCAAAACGCACATTAAAAAAATCATTAAGAGCTTTCAGTCAAAGAAGACAAGTGATTCACGGTGGCAGAAAAATGTCTCTTATCATGTCCTGTTGATTATGCTTCCTCTGAAGGTTCTAAGAGGGCAGTGGATTCTCAATTTCACCAGAGCCTGCTGAATCTCTGTGGAGTAATTGCAAGTACTCATGAGTCTGTATATTGCTTTGGTTTTAGTTCTCATATATTCTAGGTGGACTTGATGTATGTTGACATAAATTGGTTGATTTTGCTCTCAGTTAATTGCCTTCATTGCAAACATAAAAAAGCATAAACCCATATTCAGATTTTTCAAGCATTTTCCTAAACACCACCTATTACAAATCATTCTGGTCAGAAACACAAGGCTATGTCATTAAATTAACTGCATATGTTAATATCATGACAAAGTTTTAAATGCTACTCATTCATGAAAACTAAGGAAAGGAAACAGGATTTTATGATATCCTAAAAAATTGTAAAAGACTGGAGATAAGAAAGAAACAAACCAGGAGTTCTCCTAATACACTCAACTTTTTGTTCTCATTCTTAAACATTATTTTTTCAAGGTGACAGGGCCAAAAAAAACAGAGTGAAACTGGTTGACTGGGAGGGGAAAAGGAAGAAAGGAAATCTGGACAGCTATTGCATGCAATAGGACATCATCTGTTAGATGCCAGAAACTATTGTTTCCGTAGGAGGCAAAGGCAGGATGTCTGAAATCCTGGACCAAATGTGATTCCGCTATCTTTTGTCAAGGGAAGCAATTACAATGTGCATTTTTATTAAGAATTGTGTATTTGTTTTAATTAGCACATAAATATATCTATTAAAGTAGGAACTATCTGGATGATTTAGGCATGAGTGTCAAGTGTTGTAATGCTCTTTTTAAAGATAACCATGAAAATTTCCTTAAGGTTGCTAAATGTAATGTAGTTTTAGTGGGTTGGCTGCTTGCTTGTTTGCTGGTTTTGTTTTTGCTTGTTTTGTTGTTTTTTTTTTTTTTTTTTTTTTGTTTGTTTTGTTTTGTTTGTTTGGTTTTGTTTGTTTTGTTTTGTTTTTTTAATTATTATTATTTTTTAGGTGGCATTGATTTGGAAATTCAAGATCTAATATTTTAGCAGCACTACACCATTGATCTTAGTGTGAAGTTACAACATTGAGAATACAAGCACGTTATGATCTCACCTCCATAGTTGCTTTGTCAATGGGGAAGAGAAAGGTACAGAGACCTGAAAAGAATAGAATAGATCTGAATATAAATTCTATTCTAAACTCTCTCATGCAGAGCTGCTACTATGTGTATGTATACTGCACCGTGAGTTATGCATACTACAATATAAGATTTAACTTGTACTATAATATAAAATCAAGATGGAATTTGGGAATGGAAAAAATGTATGTTTTTAATATCGTGCTAAGAACAGTAACACACACAGAATTTTGTTTAAAATTACAAAATTACAGATGATAGTTTATAATTTTCAAGACACGTTCATATGTATTTCAAGCCTTCTTCATCCAAATATTCCTGTTATTGTGTTCAACATTTTAACATTTGCTCTTTATCCACAATAAACTGGATGTACATTACAAATACTGACTGATTTAAGCAGGAAAGATTACTTCACAGGACTTGCTTCCTGTTTCAGGAAAAGATTTACCATAGACTAATAAAATAAAACAATGATGCAAGTCTGCAACTCTATTTGACATGGTAGCAGGCTGGAAATTAAATCCAGAACAGGGCAATGAAGATTACAGTTTGAAGAAAATGTCTGCACCAAGCCACTTCAGGAGCTGTATTTCCTGATTTAGTATTTATGATTACAGGAATTTTTGCTATAGCCAATACTGAATGGTTATTCACAGCAATGGCATCAGAGACTTCTGCTGTGCTGGTCTGGATTTGGGAAATCCATCTGAGTACAACTTTGGTTGTAGAATTTCTGTTGGGTTTTACGAACTGTCTGAAACTTTATATCATCTGGCTATCTGTTATTTTATACTTACTGCACTCTCCTCATAAGACAAGGGAATGCTGACTGGGGCTGGGGTAGGAGAACAGACTATCAAGACTGATTGTCATTTGAATTACTGAGCCCTAAAATGGATATGCTAAAAGTGGCCAACCAAGAGAAAAAAAGGAGATGAAGAAGAGAAGAAGAAGGGGAAAGGGAAGAAGAAAGGGAAGAGAGGGGGGGAGGAAAGAGGAGAGGAAAGAGGAGAGGAGAGGAGAGGAGAGGAGAGGAGAGGAGAGGAGAGGAGAGGAGAGGAGAGGAGAGGAGAGGAGAGGAGAGGAGAGGAGAGGAGAGGAGAGGAGAGGAGAGGAGAGGAGAGGAGAGGAGAGGAGAGGAGAGGAGAGGAGAGGAGAGGAGAGGAGAGGAGAGGAGAGGAGAGGAGAGGAGAGGAGAGGAGAGGAGAGGAGAGGAGAGGAGAGGAGAGGAGAGGAGAGGAGAGGAGAGGAGAGGAGAGGAGAGGAGAGGAGAGGAGAGGAGAGGAGGGGATGAACAACAGTTTTTTTTTTTGTTGTTGTTGTTTTTTTTTAAGAGAGAAAAATAGAACAACAGTAAATTCCTAGAAATGGTGAAAAAGGTCGCCTTTTGGGGGGTAATGGTATAGAAATTTTCTTTTTCTGGGGGAAAGAAGATGAAGATACAAGGATAAAAGGCAAAATATCATGTTTCACAAGCCAGGCTTGAAGTTAGGGATTAATGAAGAAGAGTACTTAAAATACAGAAAGGAATGTATCCTAAATACTAAGCAATGCTTGAAGTGTGAACTTTTTTTCAAGATTTGACTTAAATGAGATACATACTCCCATCAAATTTGTAAATACCCTGGGTTGAAGAAGGGGGAGAGGCGTGGAAATAATAATAAATAAATAAATTAGAAAACAACAAAAACAAAACAACAATAACAAAGATTTAAAAAAAAAAAGGAAAAAAAATAAAAAGAAAATATACCCACCACTCTAACACAGACTTTCTAAATGTCAGCAGATTCCTGTTCAAGCTGTCCTGTTGAGTTTTTTGTGTTTGGATGGCAAAGCTACACACAAGTTTTGATCAATAAAATTATACCCATAAGGTCTGTTAAGAGAACCCTGTGAGCCATCACTGTCCCCCAGCCAGTACCTCATTTGGCTGTATGCTGAAAGAAACACATGCTGTTGGAAAGGACTGAGCCAGTCCTGTGGTACCTCCAGGTCTATCCTTGCCTTCCAGAAGCTGGTTACTCTCTAGGATACATGCCAGGAATTAAGACTACAGTGGGGCTCATGATCACTGATACAACCCTTTTAAAGAAATAGCAAAATACAAGGAGGAAAGAGTTGGCAAAGTTGGATGGAGTACATTAAGAATCCCAAAGAATTAGGGTTAAGATGAATGAGAGGCATTTGGCCTCACATGTATTTTTTTAATGGAAAAAAAAGAATGAACAGGAAAACTGGCGTTTATCTTTCCACATTGTGTTATACGTAAGAATTCACAGAGATGGAGCTGATCTTCCACACCTTCTCCTCAGCTTAGTAGGACAACTATGTAGGGAGATACCACAGACATAGATTTCAGTACACAGCTGTGTGCAACTTATTAAATTTATCCACTTCTGAGTAATACAAGCTTTAAAAAGCATTGCAATATTTTTAGTGCTTAAAAGACCTAGACCCTGCTTTGGTTCAGACTTGGGTAATTCAGAACGGGCTAAATGGAACTGTGCCATCTTAACAATAACAAAAAAAAAAATAAAAAAATCTGATTGTTTGGGTTGAGAAGAATCATGATAAATTTCAGCTTAACAGTTAATAAACTTTTTGGAAATATCTGAAAACATAGACTGACTGGAAGTGCTTTCCTTCAGAGTGTTGCTATCACAACACTATAATACAGGCATATATACAGTGAATATAGGCTTGGTGGGTAAGTAGATCATTCTAACTTTTGTTTTAATGTCATCATATTTCTATAGCTCTTTAGCAGATGTCTATGCATTTATTTTCTACCAAGTCTTGGTTTCCATAGCTTCTATTGGATCAAAGCTTTTCTGGCAATGACAAAACCAGCCCTGGTATATCTCCCACCCTCTTCTGAACATCAGTGACTTTTCTTTTAAAGGAAAACTAATTTCAAACACACAGCTATTGCATGAGAAACCTCATAAAAAAAAAAAAAAAAGTAATTTAAAACTTGTGTGCTAATATCATGCATATAATGAAGACAGAGAAAAATTATGAGCCATTAATCCAGGAAGCTGCAGAGGAGAAAGGATAGCTTTAAGGGTTGTGAATTATATAAAAGCTTGCAAAAACTCCAAATACAACACAAATCTTTATTCTGAGGAAAAAAAAAAAAACAAAAAAAACGAACATATAAGCAGCCACAATAAAATCACTTTGCTCTCAAGTGAATTAACAACTTTAAAACAGGATGTTAAATCGTATCTGCTACAAAACCTGTTTTTTAATGTAACCAGATAATGGAATTTTCTCTGAGACTATGTGACTGGAAGCTGTTAAGGACTGGACATCCATTAAAAATGACTGAACTTCAGACTTTTAAATACTTCATATATCTGAAATAAAGCAGATGCCCTAAGAGGAATTTAAATCTGAACATAAGGATTTGTGAAATACACCACATTTCATCCAGTAATTGAGCTTTGTAGTGACCTCTATTCCAAAAGCTCATAGTGTGCTTTCATTGCCTTAGAGGCAATAATTCCCCACTGTTATCACTAATAGTAGATGTGGGTCTACTAATGCCTTGTTACTTAGACAAAGTCTATCTTCAAAAGCCTGGCATGAAGAAGATTTATCAGTGGTTTTCCTCTCTGGATCCTCAAACAGTTTCATTAGCTCTGTTCAGCAGAGCTCTGAATTTCTGGTGAGCGTTAATCTTGATCTTGACCTTTTCAGTACATCAGTAAACTAGAAAAGCAGTGATGTTGCTCTAGTCTTTGGGGACATCTGCTGGGACTTCCAGAGGTGAACATCTGCTGAGGAAATACCCTGAAGTAGCATCCCCAGTATCTTTTCCCAGTTCTTTAATCCCAACCTGACAGCTGAGTTGCCATCAGAGGGAGGACCACCACGTAGGATGGCAAGGAAGGAGGACAGCCTGCTCCCAAAACTCAGACAGGTACTGCAGCCCACAGACAGCCTTCCTGTCCTAAGTTCAGATGCTGGACGAAGGATGCATTTGTGTTGATAGACCTTTGAGCATAATGTTTCAGCAGGAATCATTTAGGAAAAGCACACAATGCTCCAACAGCCCTGGTGAACATCAGCATTTAGCAGGGTGGTGCTACCTGGCCAGATCGTGCTAGTGACCTGGTATAACAACCAACTATGCAACCAACTGCCAGCTTAAAAGATTTACTGTCAGCTCTTAGAATAATGTATGCAGAAGAACAGAAAATGTTTCAAAATGTAGCTCCACACATTTCAACTTTGGGGCAATTTGGTCTGTGATCTAGGAACCTAAGGACAGAGACTGCAGCCAACAACTCTGAGTTTGAGTCCAAGCTCTGACTATCTGGGGGGGTTATGCAATTCATCTAACTTTTCTGTCCAGGAATTTTTCCACCTCTGAAAGGGAAGGATGATACTTTTCAGTCACATTGGGACAGTCTTCTAGGTTTAGTGATGCATGAAGAGGATAAAGAGATTTTCCACTTACTCAGTTGGCAGTGAAACAGATTGGAAAAAAAAAAAAAAAGTGATTGAGACCCAAATTAAGAGACTCTGCAGTAGAAAATATGAGCAAAGAAGATAGTCTTTTTTTCTTTTTCTTTTTTTTTTTTTAAGCAAATACCCTAAAGGAGAAATATTAATTTTGATTCCCACTTATTTTTGGAAAGGAAAAAAGGGAAGGGAAGGGAAGGGAAGGGAAGGGAAGGGAAGGGAAGGGAAGGGAAGGGAAGGGAAGGGAAGGGAAGGGAAGGGAAGGGAAGGGAAGGGAAGGGAAGGGAAGGGAAGGGAAGGGAAGGGAAGGGAAGGGAAGGGAAGGGAAGGGAAAAGAGCAAGATATGGGAAGGAAGATAAAGGGATAATAAGCAATAAGGCATGGAAAAATACCTAATTAACTAATTGTGCAACCAAAACTGTATAACATAGCCATTTTAAAAGCAGTTGTAAACTGTACCTCATCGGTTCAGTTTTTGTCTTTAAGTTACCACCTTCAGCTAAATGAATATAAGCAAGAGATGAATTGCTTCCACTCTGAGTACTCAGTGTACCTGTTGAAAACCGCCTCTTGTGCAGACAAGGACTGAGTCCCCCGTGCGTGCTTGACTGAGATTAGTCAGGACTGCATTTTGTACTACCTCTGAGGAATGTGGGATGATTCCTTTGCAAACGTTTATAAATTGAGCTGAAAACACAAAGAGCTACTATATAAGTGCTAAATATCTACCATCATAATTCCAGGGCATGCCAGAGCATGAAAATAAAGGCTGGCAGACAGACCTCAGGAAAACAGTAAAGACAGGCTTGTAGTGCCAAGAGAAGCTGACCTGCTAATGCCACAAAGCAGTAACAACCTGAAAACCTGAATCTGGTAGGAGGGGAGTTCTTACATTTCTGTTATCTTTCTGACCTTTTTTTTTTTTTTTTTCTTTTTTCCCAGGCATTTTATCAGTGTTCATATTAGGCAGACCTGTGCTCTTTCAGAGAAAATAAAATTAAAGGGTCACCTCTTCACAGGCATCTCTTACATGTCCACACAGGGACACGTGGACAGGCAGGGAACATTCCCTGTGACAGTCAGAGAACCTGTATCCAAACATAAGAATGAAAATCATAAGATGCATGGTGTGTAAGGTGAGATCCATCTCTTGCTGACTGTGAGCAGGGCTTCTTTTAGTGCAGAGGTGTGTTGGGCCCAAGTTGTCTGAGTGAGTGCAGAAGTGGGAAGGCTCAGTAATGAGTGATTGCATACCCAGTTCATTCAAACAGGTAAATTTATCATGACACAGTGGCACTTGCAAAGTCATTGTCCCCTCTCTCCATTCCTTTTACCTGAATGTCTGAATGAATCTGAAGAAGTAGGCACCTTCTGCTCTTCTCACATTAAAGCACTGCTATCTGGGGGAAGAAGACAGCAAAGAAGTGGCACCTTGCCAGCATTATGTCATGCAATGGTGACTGATTTTATGTTTGCAGTTTAAGTTCAGTTTCCGGATACAGTACACGTTGTTGGGAATGCCAAGACCCCCCCTCTGCGCTAACAAGAACCACCTGCAACAAGGGAAAACCAGTCTCTCCTGTGCGCAGAAAGTTGTTTTTAAAAGCACATCACCTGGTTTACATCTCTTGGTGTCTTAGCATGTCTTTTGGTTTGCATCCCTGTCCTAGACAAGGGGAAGATAGAGAGAAGTCAATCACCTGTAGTGCAACACCAGTACCCTGAATAAAATTGTGCCTGCTGAATTTGGCACTTGGTGTGGGGTGAGAGCTATGGTGAATGCCAACAGCTTCATGGTGGGGATGGAGAGTCACACAGACTGCCAGAGAAATTTCTGCAGTCTACTTACTAATTCATCTGTTACTTTTCCCAGAGACTTTCAAACATGCCATAAATCCTGGCACAAACAAGAATTTGCTGATTTTAAGGAACTACAGCATGCAATAAAAAGAGATGGGTATTAATAACCAAGTGAAAATCAGCAAGGGCTACAGATTCTCCCTAGTAAAACTGGTAAGTTTACACTGACTTCCCTGTTGTCACCACTGGACTTCCACCAAAACCTGAGTTAATTTTAAATCACTGCTGAGTACAACTATGCTATAAAGCAAGTACAGCATGCACATTTATTACATGCCTACTAATGAGCAAATCTCCAAGGATATTCTTCTGAATAAGCAATGAAAGAGGTGAACTCATTTTGGAGTGCTTGTGTGGCAGACACAAAGCTGGAAATCCCACAGGAGTGAGAGGGTTTACAGTACCTCCAAGGCTTTCTTGCTACACCTGACTGGGAACACCCAGTACTGATGGGAGTTGTTCTCCCATTGCATTTGGATTTTCCAGACAGTGCTATCAGGATGGCTACCAGTGAGAAACTCAGAACAGGCAAAAATGAAATTATTACTCAGTGTTGTAAAAAGATCAATCAATGAAATCCTGAGCCAGATTCACTAAACAGGACCATTTCTTGGTCAGTCACTGTCGTGGTTTAACCCAGCCGACAGCTAACTCTGTTCTAACTGAAACCAGGACAGTCACCTTGAGCAGTCTTTGATATAAACGACACCAGCCTGTTCTAGTGAAGTAAGACACTGAGAAAGAATGAAAGAATATTAAGGTATGTTAGGAACCAGTACTTCTTCCTCTTAGGAATGAGAAATAAATGTAATGGACAAGTTTAGAAGACTTCCTATGAATTTTCCAGTATTCCTCAGTTTACTTTTATAACTTTTATTTTCAACTCTTTTGCTGTGCTCTCATTAATTCAGATAACTATTTACCAGCCCTGGCTATAGGTGTTCTGCAGAGGATAGTATTGATAATCCATCTATTTCACAGCAGGCTGTTGTTACTAGCTATAAATAAAACTAGACTTTCCTCACTAAGTTTATGCAACTTCACTTGCAATTCTATTCACCTTCCTTGATCGGTGAGGCAGGGGTTAGACAGCCCGTTCAAAGTCTCATGGGGAATTTGCACAATCCATGTGCAAAGGGATGAAAATCTTGCAATTTCTGGTGAGAAGAGACTGAAGAGAAGTACTGCTAATTTTATCTGTTGAAGTGAATGGAATCAAGGGAGGCAACACTGTTCGTGTTCATCAATTGCATTCAACAAGTAATGAAACAGCATAAAGATGATGTTAATTAGATCACTGAATACAAAATACAGTTTTAAAAACAGTTATTGAACTATGTGAAAATGAAGCTATAGTCCCCAGCCTTTTATCTGAGAATGCTGTTTGCAGTTTTAAAACCAGTCCACCTTTAAACACACTTTGGACAGACTTTCCTATGGGGATCTCTTCTGAGAAGGGTCTGCATGTGCTGGGCTCCCTGGTATCTTCAGGGGAGCAGAGGAGGTCAGCAGCCAAGAGGTAAGTTATATGCTAAGCTTGTACTGCAGTCATGAAACCAAATGAGTAGAAAAGTAAATCAGACATGCTACAGAACTGTTCCCTTGCTATGGTTTTGCACTCTTCACCTTCTTTAGAAGAAGGAAAATCTGTCATGAAAATTAAATGGGTTTTATGAAACAAAATGAGCTTTGTAGCTCACAGATTTTGTTACGTGTAAAGATGGGTGAACTCTGCTGTAAAATCTCCAAATCGGCAAAATTGCTGTGCCATTGTCAGGGTCCCTTTGCAATTCAATAACTCAGCCTGCAGCTGAGCCAGGCAGCGATGCACAGCTGCAGGACAGTGGAAGCTCCGAGTGGGACTGCCTCTAGCTGCAAAAGCACAGAGAGGACCAGGACTGCAGCACCTTTCACTGTGCGGTCAGAATTACTCCTGCATTGCTAATTAACAGAGAACCAGCATTTCTGTACAACTATTTCACTTTTTCCTATTCGGAACTACAATTCGGGTGGTTCATAATGAAAAGTGTTTCTGAAGGTGAATGGCAGAGTGGCAATCAACTTTTTACATGGAGATTTAGCCAAACATTGCACTTTTTCATTTTTTTTTTTTTTCAATGAGCTGTATTTTTACTTGGAGAAGAATAACTCATATTTTCCCAAGGATTTCCCATGGACACATTGTGAAAATTTTCTGTGAGTGGTAGACCTCTGAAAGATTATAACTATTAACTTTATGGGAACAAATATAAATGACTCCTCATAGCTGTCTGTATATAAGACAGTGTTACTTGTCCCTTCTTTTTTCATGTTAATCAAAGGGGTTTGGGCTTTCATTGGGAGGGAGGGCAGATAAGAGGCAGGGCAGGCATAATGAAGACATAATACTGAGTTCTAGCATTTGGCTTCAAGTGCTTTAAGAGCAGCTGTTTTTTCCTAGTATTCTGCTTCTGCCTCCATCAGCAACTGACTGTTGAAATGGAAATGCTCAAGGTCAGAGAGAACTTTCCCACTTCCCTGGGACTCCCATCAAGTCCGCTCATGCCATGTTATGCCTGTCTGTCTGGGTCCACAGGAAGAATGTAAAGCATCTTCACCTTCCAAAACACCCCCAGTTCTTACTTTTCCAGTAAATAAAAGCCTGAATTCAGAAATCCGGGGTAAGACTTGTGGGAAAATTACGTGCTTAATATTTTAAGACAAAGACCCTGGTCACCACAATGACTGAAACTGGGTTATGTGGTCTTCTTTACCAATGAAAAAGAAATTGCATTCACTGAAAACCTACCTTAAAAAAAATAAATAAAAAATAAGCAACTCCAAAAAAACTCCAAAAAAATTTCCCTAGACGATGTGTCAGTTTTCAGGTCGAACTTACCTAAAAACCCTCTACATTAATTGGTCAACAGCAATACCAACAATTTTTCAGATTTTAAGATAAGATATAGTTTATCTTATGCATGTTTAAGATAGATTTCATTATAAATTGAAGCCATCAAGAACTTGATGTTACAAGATCTGTAACATCAACTGTTACAGATCTCTTCCTCCAAGCTTTCTTGTTCTTGTTCTGAGTTTTTCTTAATTCTGTTGTATTTCTCTGCTTTGTTGTAATGAACAGGCTCAGCTGTCCACTCATTGTTATCTGCCATGGTTGCTCATGAGATTAGAGTTTGGTTTTTGGAAATAAAGTTTGTGCAGCTGCGCTGCCCGTGAACAAGGGCTTTTATATATGACCTTTTCCTAATGAAATCTGGTCAGCTTCAATTAGATCTGACAAAAAAGTAACAGTTTTCTCAATCATATGAAATTCTAAGCTCTTTTTCTTTTTAAAAAAAAAAAATAGAGAGGAGACAAATGCTCCTACCAAAGGAAAGGCTAGTGAACATATCCATTCCACATTAAACAAAAGCAAGCACGTGGGAAAGATTGTCTCAACTGTGGCAGTCTTTGAATATTTTTGGACACCAGATGTAGATTATTAGGTAGTTAATATGAAATTATATTATAATGAGGACTATAAAGGTTCAGCTAATAGAAAATGGACTATTTACTGTGTAGTACAGAAGTGTTTTCTAACATGATATTGAGAAACTTGCTTTATAAGGTGTATTAAAACCTTTGATAAAACATCCTTTGCAGAATCACACAATTCAGAGCTGCACTTGCCCTGGGCTACCTCATAGTTTAGAAAGTGATTACAGTAATAGCAAGGATGATTGCTGTCTTTTGTCAATAGTAATCTAAACTTGCATTTCTGAGCTGTTAACAGAATCATTCACTTCCTTTGCAAGATAATTAAAAATAAATAAATAAATACAGATAATGAAACTCAAGATAAAGCTCTAAGAAAGCACATAAGAAAGCCTTCTAAGTGATATTAATAGTCTCCAAAGCTGTGGTGCATTACATAGCTAATATGAAATTCAGCTGCAAAACTCTCAAGAATAACATCAATTAGCTAAGTTTTGCAAGAGAGAAATCCTTGTTCTCAAACCCAAACTAATCAGTGACAAAAGCGGTGGCCAGCACGGCATGGTTTGGAACTCACTCTGCAAGTACAAAGTGTGCCTTTGCACACAGAGGAAGATGGAAATGGAACAAGGGCAGGGCAGTGTCCTTGCACCGCACGTCTCCAGAGGTCTGTGCAATGGTAGTGGGTGTTGTAGTGCCGTGACGGTAAGTGACTGAAAAAAATTCAGGCAGAGGGCACAAAAGCTGTACCAGCCAAAGGGCAGCTTAATATAAGATACATAAATGAACTTCGAACACTCTGTCTTACCAAAGCTTGTTACTAATCATCACCACAAACCCTATTTAAAAAGTCTCTCCTTGAAGAGATTCATAGGCACCCTTCAGAAGAAAATTTCCTGTTGAAAAGACAGCCTTAGATTAGACTTTCCCATTCAAATTGCAATGAAGCTATCAGCTGTGTAATTCCACATTCCCATCCACTTAAAGAAATTGTGAAGTAATATCCTACTGTCAAGTGGCTGTACTCCCTGTACTTCCAAGTTTGCCTCACTTCATAAGCGTGATGCCTTCCCACAGATGACACCATTTTTACTTAAACTATTTTGAACATTACTTGCCCGAAAACTACACGCAATGTAAGACAGATCTAAAACTCTAAGAAAGCACATAGGTTTTAACTTGCATCTGGTTACTGGATCTATAAACAAACGCACTCAAAAACAAAGGTTTGGACAGGAATAACTTTACTAGCTCAGGATAAACTTCATACCACTGCACTGATCTTATTTCTTCATGTTGGCAAGGCCTTATCATTGCCCTAATTACATCCTTTTGCCAAAATAAACAACATCAGGAAGAAAGGAGACAGCAATCTGAAAAATGGCAAACATTATTGCATATTTTTTCAGGCTGTGACACTGTGTACATAATTTCCAAAGTCATTTTAGCTCATTGACGTGTTTTTGTTAAATCAGGTGAAAAGAATTTTATGGCAGAAATATGATATTTTCTGAATTTTGTTTTAAATGGATACTTCTTGCTATTGTTTTCCCACCTCTGCAAATCACCAATTTGGCAATAGAGCAGCAAGGCAACACAGAAGGTAAATATTTTAAATGGGGTATAGAAAGAGTGTGAACATTTTATTTGGCAGAGGTGGGTTAGCATATAACCAGTATTAACTTAAGCAACTAGGTAACACCTAACTGAGGGGCCAATTTGGCCTTATTGACACCAGACCCCCTGAGCCACTTAGGACCACTCTTTACAAGGCAGTCAGGGCACTTCTTTGAATTACAGCTACTCACTTCTCCACTATGGACTGGTCTGCAGAAGAAAAGCTGTAAGCAGCAGAGGAAACTTCATACAAGCTCACCAGTAGCGTGCCTATCCCTGACATATCAGCTATACTTCAAATTTTCAGTACCCTATGTATTCCTAAATCTGTAGACTCCACTGCATGCTGGATGGCATTTAAGTGTGTGTTTGTGCTTATGCCATTTCTCTATGTCCATAGCAGAACCGGAAAGTCGCTATAGTAGATTTCAAATCTTGTAGAAGATCAGAGTCTTCGTGTTTGATAACAGCAATATGGCAAATATGCAGGGGTGTGTTATCACAATATCCTATTGCAGGGCAGTGGTGGTGGTAGTTTGCTTGCAGAATCCCATAAGGTTCCAGGACAAAACATCAAAGTTCACCAGAGGGGATATATTTCCCTAGTTTTATTTCAGACCACCCTCTTTCAAGAAAACTACATTTGTCTGGTGACACTGTTCAGTCACTTCTTACAGTCATGACTGCTGAATTTTGAGTTGAAGTGTTTTTAAAAAGAAGGAGCAGCACAAGCATGATGCAAACCTAAGCTGAAAAATATTAATAATAAAATATTGAGAATTTTCCAGCTTGTTTGGGTATAGTTCAACATCATCTAGCCTGAAATCAATTGATACAGTGGTGAGCTGAATGCATTAGTATTCAGAGACAACACGTTTTCTTGTGGAGCAGAAACAACTTGCACATTTCTTGCAAATTTGAGATCTCAAATCCAGAAATACCAATCTTAGCCTTATGCTCTGCAAAGAGAAAAAATATACACCGATAACCCAACAGCAGTAATTTTCATATCTGCCCTTGCATCTGAGGAGAGTTTAACCTGGGGGACAAGCCGTCAAAACTGCCCAGAGAAATAAAAGCCCTTTTTCTTTATGTTTCCTTTCCCCTTCTTTTACAGATAAAGGTCCACTTATAACAGCCCTAAAACTAAGGCATGCAAATACATGTGCCTGTTGTAAAATTTTACATACAGTGAATATTTTTCAACTAAATAAGGAGAGTTCATTCAGGTGAGTAAGTATAAGAACAATCTTCTATTTTATTTTCCTTTTGAAAAAAAAAAAAAAAAAAGACATTGAATAGCATGTTCTGGGTGAGAATAGCAGAGAAAAATAGTGAGAATCAGATTCTTTTCTCAGCATATAATTTACCAATGTAGGCCACCCACTAGTATCAATGGGAACTCTGAATACTTAGCTTCACTTTAAACCAAGATGGTACATAAAATAGCAAGGTATTAAATTTCTTCTAAGATGAGAAATGCTAAAATATTTTTCTGTACCATTCCAGTATGTCTCTCACTTTTCACTCCTCTAGCCTCTGCTTTACATCTGAGTCCTACTCCAATAACTAAAAACCTTATTAGTAGCTTTTCTTACACTCAGATTTGCACCTCCAAGCATTGATAACACCTGTCATGATGCTCTTCAAACCCATCTCCCTAAAATCAGATCAAAGAAAATTGAACCAAGAGTGAAGAAAGAACATAATCACCACACCTCCTGTCGAAGTCACTTTCATTTTTTGTATGTTCCAATATGATTTCCTATGTAATTTAGAACATCAGTTCTTCATGTTATATGTATAAAAGACAGAGTACACAACCATACCATTTCAAGAGGAAGTTTACAATAAGATTACATGATTTTCACTTACAAAAACTAGTAAGATAAATAAATGTTCCAAAGCCCAACACGAGAATTTTTTTTTTACCCACACTCTGAAGGTGCTTCAGTGAAGTAATAATTTTCTTGCAATCTTACTTTTCATTTCAAAAAATAGTGACTAAAATAAAGTGGTATATTTGCACTGAATGAAATTTAATCATAAACTGTAGAATTTATAAAAATAACCTAATATACGAACTAAGCTTGAGACTAAATTAATTGAAAAGTAAAATAAGTTAAAATTTGTAACAAAATATTAAAAAGAAGAAAAGAACTTTTACAAATGATGCTTCTGAAGATTTTTTTTTATAGCAAAAATTTTGTGAAACATACTTCCTTGCCATGATAAAATTTTACTACTGTCTGGTGATAAAACATTGTAAGATGATAACCTCATATTTAGATTAATAATAATTTCTGTTTCTTTTATTAATACACAGAGAAAGTAACAAAGATTTCAGGGAAGTTGTGAGTTGTTTAGCAACTCGGAACTACTAGAAATTATCCATTCTCCTCCATTGACCTCTAGGTGGCACAAAAGATCCTAAACGAAGTAGACCATTTCTGATTTTCCTGGTAATGCTATGCCCTCCAAAATCAGCCTCCTCCAGTCAGCAATTCCAATATCACAGAACACACATTTATTAATCTGTACAAGATAAAATGTCAAAATAACTGGTAAAGTACCAACCACTGTAGCTAAGCAGCTCATTTTTTGCTGCTTTTAATGAAGCACACCAAGATATGAATCATTAATTGATTCACTCCAGTACGTCTGATACCTCTTCACTTTCAACTTATAATACTTATAAGGAGCAATAGGCTTACTAGAAATAAAAATAAGTTTTGTATTTAATTTAATCTAAACAAACACTATATGACTATAAACACATACCATTAAAAAATTTGCAGTCATAATCCAGCAGCAAAAAAATAAAATAAAATAGTAAGGAATAAAACACATCTATTACTTCATCTTCTTTTAGATGTCAGTATAAAAGCACATAAAAAATTAAAGGGTCAGAAAAGTCACATCCATTCAATATTTACTGCAGCAGTAACTAGAAATTAACTTGCTTTTTGACCCAGAAGTGATGCAGCTTTTGGTATGAACATAATATCAGCATGTTCTGCATGACCACAGAGAATTTTTATATTAACAGTCCAGTATTATGCACAGCAGATGAAGTACCACAGCAGCCCTCAGTCTCTGCACACAAGGATGGTGCCACACGTTCATTTTGCCTCAGTTAAGACGCTACTACGTTAGACCTCAGAATATTTCTTTTCCTATAACAAAAACATACATGCATACACTGCCTTTGCTTCAATGCTGCCACTGGTTTCCTTTATCTCCTTTCTTAACCAAGTCCTTCTCACTCACATGTGAGCCTCACTAAAATAATAATACAAATAAAAATATACAAATAAAAATTTAAAAAATCATCTTCCCCTTCTAACCTTCCTTCTGTATCCAATTGCCCAGACAGGACTGTCACTGTTCTATCATCCAAAACATTCAGTCTGTTTTACTTCCACTCTTCAAAGACTGAACATGATGATTCCCAAAGTGACACAGAAATTTTGTCAAACCATTATGTGGAAGACCATCTTAAACAACAGGCAATAACAGAACATTGCATCATTTGTCCACAACTAAACAAGAAAGGAATTTCTCTCACCTGGCATAGAAATCTTTTGGTGGAACAACCTCCTGGAAGAACTGTAGCTGGTACAGATAAAGTCCAATTATGTGCCCCGCACTGAATATAGCCATTAATACACACAGACAGCTGAATATCAGCGGATCAAATACTTGGCAAAAGGACCACCATGTACACAGGCCCAAAAATACAAGGAAATACACAGCAGAGGTCAAAGATGGCACCATCATACCTGTCAAAACAAAAATGTGAAGGGTTGGAAAAGTGTGGGAAACACCAGCATTTGGTTAATACTTAAGTCTGACAAGTGCATTATACAACTTAATCTAGTTATTTTTATGCTAATTATTAGAATTAGCTCTTAAGATTGCTACATTGCTATTAGCTGGGAGACTAAAAGGATCTTTTTTTTTTTTTTTTTTTTGAGCACTGGCATATTGGATTTCAAAATGAACTGTAAGTATACGATGCTAAAATGGCACGACAGATGAACAGTAAAAAGCCTTGTCATATAAATCTTGAAGTACCTTGAGTTAATAAAAATGAAAAAAAAAAAAAAAAAAGATACATATAGTGAAAATAAAAGGTATCTAGAAAATATTCAGCAGATTTTTTTTATTCTTATAACTCATAGAAACTTGAAATTTGCATATGACAAGCAACCTGCTGTCGTACCTATGTATATTGATTTTGCTCTTACCCAAGTAGCAGAGTATTTCATTTGTTAAAATGTCTGATTGGTGAAGGAAATCTGATGCTCTGTGTGTATCCCACAAAGAAATGAGGAAGCAGGAAAGATACACATGTCCAGGAGTGGAAACCAGGAGAAAATGACATAGAGAGCTTACATGCAGCTTAGCAGCTTAGTGGGGTCACTGCAGTAACAGTACTGAAGCTAAGAGAACTATCTAGGGATGACTGCCCCCACTTGTTTGTAACTTCTTTACTAGTGCATCTGAACGCTGCCTTCCTTCAGGACAGATCTGCAGGCTCCCGGTGCCCCATGGCTCCGGTATGGCCACAGCTGCCTTTGCTGTGCTCCAGGGGGTCTCTCCCCGACAGACTTGTGACATGCCCGAATGGTAGCCCCAAACATTTCTGTCCCCAGCTTTCACAGGGCAGAGTCCTTGCAAGGCAGCAGGGGACAGAAAGGGTTTCAGAAGGCAGAGGGCTTCACTCTGGATTTTAATGGCAGAAATTGTCAAAAGCTGGCCACAAGCATGGGATACTGGGCAAAATGTGTACCATAAGGATCCTTACTCATGGTAATTTTGTTTGAGTATGATTCTTGCAACCTTCTACATCATGCTTCAGACTACATCTTCAGCCTAGGGTGTTTGTTTCTGCTCTGGCGTATAATCTGCTGACTTTTCCATAGGCTTTCACTTTTAAAAGCATGACAGAACCACAGGGATCATCTATTCTGACTGTCTCTGTAATGCAGGATATAAAATTTTACCCAGTAATTTCTGCCTCAAACCTATAACTCTATATTTGCTTCCTTCAAAAAGATACTTTGTCTTAATTTAAACACTTTAGGAGAAGGAGAATATGCGATATCCATAAATAAGTTATTTATATGGCAAATTACTTTGGCTGTGAAAAATTCAAAATTTATTTCCGGTTTCAAATTGTTTTAAATATTGAGTCACATTATAACTTCTGCTAGATTAAATGTCTGCCACAAATATGTAGGTTCTTTGTACCCTTGTCAGTACTTTCAGACTGCAATCAAACCATCATTCATATATATATATATATATATTTTTTTTTTCTTGGCACAGTGAATATGGAAGTATTTAACTAATTAAGCTTGAGGTCTCTCTTTGGAATATAGGCTTCCCAGACCTCAAGCCCTTTTTGTAACTTTCCTCTGAATACCTCCCAGTCCTCAGTGTGTTTTGGAATTATGCAGACAAGCTGCCCAATGCCACTCTGAGAAAATGCCTCCTACCACTTATGTGTGACACTTCTGCTTCATCTTCCACTGGTTATGTTTTATTTATATTCATGCAACTTCAGAAAGACACTGAAATAATTTCCATTTGTGCATACCTGTCAGCCATTCTTTTTCATGGTATCTGTCTTCCCTGATGTCATTCTCCACTGCGATCCACATAGCCTATTTTTTCCCCTTTTTTTATTACTTAGAATTTGGCTACATCTAGGGCTGTCAGATGAGTTTGCATTAGTGAAACAGCCTACCTTACTGAAAAATACACATCAGTCCTGTCCTTGTCATCCAAACATTTTATACCACCTTTTTTTTTAATATATATTTTAGCATACTTCTGTGTTACTCATACACTTGCACTTATGCTTCATATGTAGGGATCCTGTTCAAACATCACATAGGCAGATAAACGCTAATTTACAACTGCAGGAACATATTTTCAATCAATTTACTACAACCAACAATAATTTTGTCTACTTCAGTTCTCTCTGTAGCTGATTATGTATTACTAAAGAAAATGTTATATACAATGTTAATGTATCATATCAAAAAAGCTACTTTTAACAACCAACATTAAAATCACATCAAAAATCATTGTAAATTCTGCTACACACTTTTGTTACACACTGCATGGTTCACCTGTTAATCATTTATTTTTCTTTCCTTTCTTCCTTCTTTCCTTCTTCCTTCCTTCTTTCTTTCTCTCTCTCTCTTTCCCTCTCTCCTTCTCTCTCTTCCTCTCTTTTTTTTTTTTTTTTTTTTTTTTTAAAGGCTATATGAATACAGTTCCTTTTTACACTTGGAACTGGCAGTACCAAATCTATAAATTCATGTTATTGTCATTTATAATATGCAACCATTCACCATTTGGTTATAACAGAAAACGTAAAAGTCACATGCGGAATGATAGGTCCACGTAGCAGTAGCATAAAAAAAAAAAAAAAAAAAAGCAATTCAGCATACTCCAATGCCTGCCAAAAAGTTAATTTAAATAAAATCAGCAGCAATTTCTTTTCCCTTAAAAATTTCCATTGTTATTCCCGCAGGTGCCAAAGTGCTGAAAACTCATTTGTTAAATTAATAATATAATGGGCTCTGGAGGAAATTTTTCAAATGCACCAACCTGCTGAACCAAGTAAAATTGTAACAACAACTTTTCCAGTGGTGGTTATCATGTTGCCAATAAACTCCCTCAGTTTGGATGCAAGGGAGGCGATTCTACGGAGAAATTTTAATTTCATCGTTTCCTCAAATTCTCCTTCACCACCATCTTCACCATCCAGATCTTCTTCATACATCAAAGCATCATCTGGCTCCAACTTTTCTCTTACAGCCTAAAAAAGGAGGGGGAAAAAAAAAAAAGAGAGAGAGAGAGAGAGAGAATGCAAGAGAAAGACAGAAAGGGGTTTGACATTAAAAAAAAATAAAATTAAAAAAAATATTTAAAAATGAAGTCTTCTTATAATCTCTAACTATATGTAAGGAACAAGAGAATTATGAAAGATGTACTAAAGGTAGAGTTGTACATTGATGGCTCCCACTTCAGAGCTGTATCAAGAGAAAAGGATGTTAAGAGTTGTCTCAGAGAAAGACTTCAGTCTTCCGACACAGGCACAACAGGCTGCATGTTCATTTCCATATGAAATTTGATCTGGTTTGCTCAGCATTCTTTCCATCTTGCAATGTATAATCTCAAACTCCTCTTTGGGTATAAGCTTCAGACATTAACCCAAAGTACCTTTCTGGCTGATGCTCCTAAGCTAACCTCACTTTTCAACCCTTTCTCAGACTTCTAATGCAAAACCTGAGCGTGAATGATCTGAGACAGAACAACAAGGGCTGAGATAAATGGTCAGATAGCTCATGGGTGACAGAAGGGCAGGTTGGGAGAGAAAAACTATGTCCAGCAGAGACTTGGGGAAAGAATGAGAAATGATGAGGTTGGCTGATGTTGGAAAAAAAAAAAAAAAAAAGGAGAAAAAGTCAAAAGGAGAGAAGTAGTGAAAGCTTGAGTGATCTGCAACAGCTTAGCATGGGAAATGAGACCAGTGGCTTAGAACTGTACAATGGAAAAAGGAAAAGAAGGAAATGGGAAAAGGTCTCTCATACTTGAGTGGTTTGTTAGGATTTGGCAGTGGCCTTCACCATCAAGTCTCCATCGTATCTTGGAGACCAGAAGACATACAGAGCTCTTGAGTGATGCAGACTAAATCATTAACCTACTGTGAGAATCACCAGAATTAGCAGGAGGCCCACCCAGAGATACCATTTATGGAAATATTAGTCATTCACAGCGGCACAAAGGGGCACATATACATATACATATATATATATATAAATGTAATAGTTTTGAGCCAGAATTTCACTCTGTAATACATCATAGCTTCTTTGGCACTAATCTGAATTTATATTAGCTAATGTTCTGGCCAAGCAGTATCTGTGTGTGTGTGAAAGTGAGAAAGAGAGATTATTGATATTTTTCATTAGGATAGCAATGTTATATTTATTGGTGACTTTTGGCAGCAAAAAATTCCACACTGACAGATAAGATTGCAGTAGGAATAGCTGAACTCTAAGCCTGCTTAACTCAACCAAATTCTTCAGTACCATTTTGTTATGTAGATTCCCAAAGGGAAAAAAAAATCTCTCTAGGCTCCTTCATTTCACCTCTAAGCTTGGTGCCAACTTTCTCCTCCTACTTTGGAACATTAACAATGTTGTGAATGCCCAGAAAAAGCCCACTCATTCTCAAGAGCATCTATTTTACAGACAATGAAATATGTATTAAATGCAGTAGGGCTGATCTGGGAAATCTACCTTTCTCTTGGACATAACTGGCTATTTCACTAACTATACGCATTTCAGGACATGCAGCACAAAGAAGTTTACAGTCTGTTCATTGTTGCAGCTCCTTTCTGAGCTCCTGTTTAGACAGGAGCTACTTAAATAGTCAGAAACAATGGTGACAGGAGTCTGAATGATAGATGCTGCTCTCAATTTTACTACAGCTGTTTCAATGAGAAGGGCAAAAGTAATAATCACTTCTGCTTAGGCTGTAATTACTAGATAAATCTGCTCCTCTCCTAGTCCTCGTGTACTCAGTCACGTTCGTCCTGGACTGGCTGTACTGCTCTGTGCCTTTAGCTTCATATTTTTCCAGTGAACAGTGAAACTTTCAATGGTGTTCACACCCCAAACCAAACAGAATCAGCAGGATTGCTGGGTATTTAGAAGTTATGAGACAACACTCCAGCTATACAAAGGTCTGTGTACCTGTGTGAAGGAGACTATTGTTCCCTCAGCTAGAGCTTTCAACATCCTAAAGACAGTCAGCATTAAAACATATAATTACTTAAAATAACATGAAAGGAATAATTTCAAAATAAATAAGATCACAGAATCACAGAATTTCTAGGTTGGAAGAGACCTCAAGATCATCGAGTCCAACCTCTGACCTAACACTAACAGTCCCCACTAAACCATATTCCGAGGGAGATTTTGAGGACAGATATCTGTATGAATATCATGAACATGAAGACAAGAGTCTTCTCTATCAAGAGTCTTCTTCTTCTATCACTGAACATGAAGACAAGAGTCATACATTTTCTACAGCTTAGAGTGAATAGGAGTTCTGTCTAAATTGCTAAGATAGTACTTTACATATGCAGGAACAAGACATGAAAGTCTGAAGAGTCACAAAAGAAAATAAAAATATATTATTCATATGGAAGTAGAAGAAGTTCTTGAGGGAAAAATGTAACACAAAATATTTTCAAGTATAAATTGGAAGAAAAAATGCAATACTTTCAAGAACAAAATAAATACAAGGACAGAGAAGTAAGAAAATCTCATAAAAACAGCCCAAAGAAAGCTGGGACTTTAACATTTACTGTCTTTTCCCCCTCATCGCAGATGCCGAAAGCTGAATTTCACACCTCACTGTCATCAGATTTTTTTTTGTTATATTTTCCTATCATGATGAGAAGGATCATATATATATATATATATATATATATATATTTATTTTTTACTTGACAAGACTAATCACTCTTGTTTCATTGATCAAAAGGACCTTTAGGCTACATTTTGTCTTAACAGTTCGACATTAATAATCTGGTACTGACACACATGAAACAACATGGCCAAGGAAAAGCACTAGGAGGGAGACTACTTCACTCAGCTAGGATACTGATGAGAAGGAGATGATGGTCCAAACTTTCCATGAACTGAGGTATTTTAAGCATAGCTTGAAAGTTGATGATTTTGGTGAGGCTGGCCTAGAGGCCCCCTGCCCCAGCAGGGCCACCCAGAGCAGGGTGCCCAGCACCATGGCCAGGCAGCTTCTGAAGGTCTCCATGAGGAGACCCCACGGCCTCTCTGGGCAGCCTGTGCCAGTGCTCGGCCACCCGCACAGCACACAAGTGCGGCCTGGGGCTCAGAGCCTGTGCCCGCTGCCTCTTCTCTTGTGGTTACTGGGTACCACAAGAGGCAATGGGCACAAATTAGGGGGTTAGCTTCTGCTAACAAACTTGATCAGTTTCTGCATCTCTCTTTGCTATTCATAAGTGCTTTTAAGGATGTCCTTACCTTTATTCTATCTTGCCGTGGTCTTATTCATGCCCTAGTCAATGACTATTTCAGTGAAAAGTCTTTGAGAGATAAACAATTATAGGTTTCACTTTTTGTATACAAGCATATCCCTTTGCAATTTGGTATCCAAGGTGAAGTGAAGTACCTGGAAGGCCATGTTCCTTTTCTGAAGTAGCTGAAAGGCCACGTTCCAGTGTATATCAAAAAGACAAACTTTGGATTCCCCTGGTTTCATATCCACCACCAACCAACTGGATTAGCTGCGACAGTTTTCCAGCTTTTCACATCAAACACTTCAAATTGCCAATGGCAGGCAAACAGTGAACAGCTTTTACATCCAGCATGGTGATAATGTGCCTGTTGTTTTAACACTTTCTGACGATTAAATAGCCATGCAAGTACACGCTCATCATAGAACACCATTACTCCAGTCAGACTGTTTTGCAAAGCTCTTTTTACTACGTGGATTAGTCCAAAGCTACAAACCCATGCTACATAGGCTACAGTTAGAAAAATACTTTTACTTCCATAATAAATTACTTATTATGCAATTACAGGATCCCTGTGGATGCTGATTAAATCAAATAAACTTCTTCATTCACGGAGTATAGAGCATTTGTGAAGTCATAAACATGTGTTTCCATGACCTTTGCTCTGCAGAGCAGGGCCCCAGGACTTTTTATAAACAGTCTAAATGCAGTTTAGGTTTTTCAGCAATCGTGTGCAAGTCCCAGGAGTATTTATTGTAAAACATTTTTTTAAACTGCCAAATTGAGATAGAGCACAGGCAGGGAAACAGTATCGCCTCTGTGGCAGCTACAGCAGCTACTATTGCAGCCAGGGCCAGAATGTCCATTAGCTACTTTGGGGGCTGGTTTATTAACATCAAACTTTTACATGTTTCATCTGGTACAGTATAAACACTGCTGCATAAAGATATCCTCTAGTCCCAGAGATATATTTACTAACAGGAAGCTCTAACTCCAACCAAAAACCCATTCTTGCTTCAGAACATTCCTTGCTTTGTACCTGTGTTTACTGCTATTGTCTCTGTAAACACAATTTCACAAATTTGCTTTTTTATTGACTTTACAATTCTAGAAAGGAAAGGAATGCAATGATTCAAAAATCCAAATGAGCAACAAAATTTAACTAACTAAGGATACGTAAGTCTCCCCAAATGAACACAAATTCTATGCCTGTGAATGCATTGCATTAATTATCAGCACCTTTCAAGCGTGTGTTGCTAAGCTCACAAGAGTAAGTTCTCATGAGAATTCAGGTGCTTCCTCCTTCCAGTTGGCTGATAAATGCTGTACAAATAGCTTCTTTTGCAGTATTTTGACATTTCCTTCCAGCCAGTACCAGGAAATAAACAGAGAGGAGTGTGAAAATGAAAAATAAGCCTGAGAAAAATGTACAGCTAGGTGAACTTTGCCAACATTTTTTTTTTTTTTTTTTTTTTTTTTTTTTTAAGATGTTGCTTCCAGAACTTTTAACAAAGGTTAAATGGATTCTGGTGTGTCAGCTCAATTCATGTGTATATTATGTGGGCATCTGAAAAGCTACAGAGAGTTGCAGTGATGAGCCTCATTATCCAAGCCAATGTTGAGATGACACTTTTTTTTCCCAGTGTGTGGATCTCAAGCAGTAGAAATATGACCTGCAATTAGATTGTGTAGTAGTGTCCTCTTTCAGCTGCAATACAGTTAATTTTCTTCCTAGTAGCTGGTACAGTGCCATGTTTTGGATTTTTGATGAAAACAGTGTTGATAACAGAGGGATGTTTCAGTTGCTGCAGACCAGTGCTCACACAAAGCCAAGGGCCTTTCTGCTCTTCATGCTGCCCTGCCAGACAGGAGGCTGGGGGTGCACCAGGAGCTGGGGGGGGACACAGCCAGGACAGCTGCCCAGTCTGGCCAAGGGGATGTCCCACACTGTGTGTCACCATGCTGAAAAATAAAACCAAGGGTGGATTTGGCCAGGGAAGCTACCATTGCCTGGGGACTGGCTGGGCATCAGTTGTTGAGAGATGAGCAATCATGTTGTCCATCACTTGTCTTTTTTAAAAAAAAATATTATTATTTTATTCTTATTACGCTGTCCTTGACATGAGTTCTCACACTTTTACCTCTTTTTGATTCTTTCCCCTATCCCACTGGAGGGGAGTGAGCAAATGGCTGCATGGTGCTGAGCTGCCTGCCAGGTTAAACCAACACAGGCATCAGTACCTGAGATGGCAGAAACCACGCATCCCAGCAGCACCCCCCAGGGCTGACAACCCCTTGCTCCCAAGGCAACCTGCCCGTCCTGTGGTTGCACTCTGCACAAGGCCTCTATGAGGGAGAGCCTGGAACAACCTCTGGAGGAGCAGGGCCGGAGCTCGCTGATTTAAACACACTCATGCTGCCTCTGCATTACCATCAGGGCTGCAGAACTCACCCCAGCAAGCAGACGCTTTCTGGAGCCTATTCCTTCCTGGGCCCCCTCTGCAGCAGCCTTACCTTGTAACTATTTTGTCACCTTTAGTTAGAGATCGTGTTTTTATTCTGTACCTGTGACAGAGCAGCACAGAAACACCTTATTAGACATCTTTTATAAGCCATTCAAGCTGTTACTATGACCAATCTTCTGGATTTCCCCTTCATTTAAAAAAAAAATGTAACACATATTGAACTGCTGGGTTTAGGAATCACCTGAGACAAGCCATATGATTCAACCATGTTAGTGCCAGAAGAGCTATAGGAATAGACTCTCTCTCTACTATCACATGGTTTTAGTTCAATTTCCTTCACAGTGCCTAAGCTGGTTCACTCAGTTGAGATGGACCATATCAGAACATGGCTCAGTTCCTACTTTTAAGCTTGCTCAAAAAGCCTTTTTGTATCCAAAAAGCTCTTAAATATATATTTTAAGAAATTAGATAGTTACAGGACTAGGAGGAATTCATTACCTAACTAGTAATAGCAGCAGCAGCTCTAAATATACCCTAAAAATGCATATAGAAAAATTAATCAGAATAACATAATATTCTCTAGACATACCCAACTATGAGTCTGGAAACAGAGATTTAAGTGCTATTTATTTTACCATCAAAGGACCTGCAAACCCTTATGGAATATAAATGACTGGAGGTTTAACCTGCTGTTAATACTAAACCACACTAAGGTAATCATTTATTGAATTTCTAATTTTGCAAGAAAGTGGGGAACTCCACAGTCCTCCTAAAGCATCAACATGTGAGAATAGGAGCCTGCCTGCTTTTTCAACCACAGAATAGATACAAAAACTTTCATACTAATAATTTCTATGTCATTCAACTGGGGAATTGTGGAAATGGGGCTGCCCAGCAAGTGGATCTTCCTTAAGAAGAAGTGCTCATTTAGTGTCCAAAGCAAGCTCAGATGGGTCAACAGAACCTTCCCCTACACATGCATAGAGGAGGGAGGGTTGTGGACCACAAGCCCAGGCAGAAGAAGAAAACCACTCTCAGGACTCTGCACTACACTGAGTAACTTCAGGGAAAAAAACATAAATCTGCTAAATGAGCAGAACTAATCAAATGTGAGACAACTGCAATAAGCATTTGTTAAGTAATAAGAGAGAGGCATTTTGGAATTTGAATGGTACTCTAAAATTTATATTACACTGAAAAGTCCTAAATTAACTTTAAGTCCTATAATCTTAATTAAGAATTTTATAACTGATCTAAAGCATGCTAAATCTTGTGTTTACAGTCTACATAGAACTACATAAAATTGGCAGGGATGTGCCATCAAAAATAACTGTCAATTTCTTTGTAGGATTTAACAGTAATGATTGACATGAATTGCAATAGCAAAATCTCTTTTGGGAAAGAGTCATTCATTACAAAAAAATGATCAGGGTATTTACTGGAAGCACATATGGACAGAGTCATTTAGAGATTCAGAGGAAATGAAAAAATAAAAAAAATAAAAAAAAAGAAAGATGACCATAGTTGTGAAGCAGGATAACAGGAAGACAACTCATTAAACCCTGTATACAATAGATATTGTACTGAGAGGACTAAAGATTATTTCACTTCCCAATGTACCTACCGCACCTGAGCAAACATCAAGTGATTTCAGCACAAGACTCACTTGGCAAATATGGAAATACAGTTTCACATCTCAGCTTCAAAAAGCTGTTAGGTGTATAAGCCAAATGCAAAAGAGAGGGGAACTCACAGGCAGAATTTAGTGGTTTGGCCTGAGATGATTAAACATGGTGTTTTAGTGAAAAGGAAATAGGAAGACTCGGGTTATGACTACAAGGCACAATTCAGTACAAACTCTAAATGAGCTACTGCAGGTATGTGAAGCTGCATAGCACCCATATGCAGTAATTCCTGGACTAAGAAATATACACATTGTACCATTATCCATCTTGCTGAGAAGCACAATAAACAGCCCAACTGGAGTGCCGTGGTTATTGCAGTATTGCCTCAGCTCTTATAGATGTAGCCTGGGTACTTTTCTAGTACTGCTCTATACAGCCACAGATTACTGGGATGAACAGGAGAATAGAATATCTAACCTACAACAGGATCCAAAATTGCTTGACTTCTTTCATCTTACAAAACAAGCAACCAAGAAATAAATCTTTTCTCCCAAAATATCAGGGAAATAAATGCTGGACAAGGAAAGAATATATTGAGTCAAAAGAGCACACGAACTAAAAGGGTTATAATGCAGTTATGAATACATGTACAACCTAAATTAGAGGTTTTCTAACCACCAGAAAAACAAAATTATAGAACATGACTGTGCCAAGAGCAATGGGATGAAGAAAAACTGCCCTGTGTTCAAGATGGTGCTTCCTGCCTTCCAGAGGGAATTGTATGATACAGCTGCCTGAAACACTAGGAGAGTCAATTCAGATCCCTTCTTGAATTGTGTTATTCATCACTTAGACTGTCCAAAGGAAACAATATCCCAGTATTTTGCTCTCCTGACTGACAGCATTGTACCTCAAAACTCAGAACTGAGGACTGTTAGTTAGGAGGGCAAACCAGTAAACCCAATGAAGAGCTGCCACAGAAATAATTTCATCACGCATCTGTCCTGTTTCTAACCAAATCAGGACAGGTGCATGCTAAACAGGACAGGTTTCATGCTGAACAGGCTAACAGCATTTGGTAAAACGTAACATATTGCACTATACAACATTATGTAGCTGAGGCACTGTTGTAGTGTAATTGCATATTTGCGTTAAGACTTATCCAAAGACATGTGCATCAAACAAGAAGCTAATGTAACTTGTAAACTTTTGACCCCTGTTAAGATAAGATGCATTTGAGTCGTTACTGAGGGAGGCAGCTGGGTAAGGTCTGGCAAACTTCACTACTACAAACACTGCAAGCATAGTGATAAGGGAACCTCACCTACTGTCTTTAAACCACAGAAATAAGGTATTAAATCTTACTCACACCATGTTTGAAGCACACTAAGACTAACTGGTTCTGGACCAGTTCTCCAGAGGTCAAAGCTGAAGAAATACTTCTAATGTCTATAATGTTTATAATAATATTTTATTATTATTGTAACATTTATAATTTTTATTAGAAAAGGTGAGAAAATGCTATAGTAAATAGAAATGGCAAAGAAAAAGAAAAAAAAAAGACAAGGTAAAGAGGAAAAAAATAAAAAACAAATGAGGTGTCATCAGGAAGCTAAAAGAATCCCAAAAGTTCCTTTCCTATCTAAAAAATTATTTTTCCCTCTTTCTCACTTGTAGCATTTTCTGCAATAGCTGGAATGCTTATTTACTGTCTCTGAAGAAAAGCAAATAGTGAAGAAGCAGATGTAGCATACAGGAGATTTCTAGGGAAGTTAGGGACATAGGGCTCCATGTCACTAAGAGCTAATCAAGGCAGGTGAATGTTTGATTCTGATAAAATAAAGTTACATGAAGACAAATACAAAGCAATAAATAACCTCAAGAAAACTATGCTCATCCCAGGAAAATAGGATGATCATCTAAACAGGGTGATGGGCCCCACTGTAAAAAGTTCAAAGGAGACCTGCAGGCACAAAAAATAGTGAGGCATCAGCAATTATAAGGAATGGGACATAAGATCTTTCTTAAAATTGTGCCCTAGTCTGAACTAGTTCTTCATATTGCACAGGATGTTCAGGTAGATGATGCACCAGTAGATTCACCCAATCTAACAGTCTCTGAGTCTAACAAAGAATGAAATAACGCCATCATTCAGATCAACAATAAACCTTGCCTGTAATGCTGAGGCATTGATATTCCCTGTAGCTCAAGAGGATGTTGCAGAACTACAGCTGTTTCAGAGAAAAAATAATGAAAACGACCAAAGAAATGTAAAAAAAACCTACAGGGATTGCTTACCTTTTAAAGAAAAAAAATATGTCAGATAATAAATAATTTAATTTTTCTTATACCATCTCACCTTGTTTTACAACATGTAATACAAGGGATGTTCTATAAAATTAAAGGGTGTTAAATTTAAAAGAAAATCAGAGAGAAGTTATTAAATCATTGAAGTATTTGCTTCATGATGCTACCTAAGCCAAGAAATTAATGAGGTTTTAAAAGGGACTGGATAATTATATGTTTAACAAGATTATCCAGAGTAGCTATAATTAACAATAAAATTTTTGGAAGGGATATGAAACCACATGTTTTAGGATTAAAGCCAGTCTCTTACTAGGAGAGATCAGGATAAATTGCAGTGTCAGAGAGGGGGAAAACAGGTTATCTCTTATCTGCTTATTGTGGTTACCCACAAGGTATCGGCTATTTCCTGTACAGCAAGGACTCTGGTCTAAATGGGCAAGTTTTAGACTTTGAAGTCCTTGTACAAAGCATGGAACATGTGTAGCTCTCAGAGCTTGCCTATTCTGTCCTGTACATATCGCAGTTGCACTGTGAGACCTGGATCAAGAGAGCTCTCAACGTACTACGTGCCTGATGTAGGCGTAGGACAAATAGCCCTAGCCTCTCAGTCTACTGCTTAGAAAGACAAAGTTGGAAAACAGTATTATGACTGTCCCTGTTTGCCAAGGGACACAGAAGCTGAGATGAAGTAATAGGCTCAAGGACACAAAACAAGTTTGTGGCCGAAGTGAGAATCTCCCAATTCCAGCACAAGCCAAGCTCTCCTCATGTTCTTCCCACAATTTAGTTTATTTTAAAACAATTTCCTCTAGGTATTTTTTTCTTTTTCTTTTTGAGGTCCCAAACAAATTTCTGTCTTCCACAGAAAAGGAGAAGGGCGAAGGCTTTGGGATCATGCTAGCCTCAGTTTATGGAATGAAGTCCAGACCCAGTGGTCCCCTTCACTTTCTAGAAGAGCGTGGATGAGAAACAAGCTTGAACAGGCAAGGCAGCAAGTGCCATGGAAGAAGCTGCACTGAAGACTACAACTGTTTATTTCAATTAAGATCAACACGTCTTGTAAAGCTGAAGTTACGCAATCTCACTAGGATTTTTTTTTTTCCCTGTCACTTATGATATCAGGCAATTCATCCACGGTCTCGAGAAAAAGCTACTTCCTTTCTAATACCTATCAGACTGTATATACTGAATCTGCATTTTGGCATATAAGCCACCATCTGCACCAAATCAAAAATGTCATACTTTCAGCTGCAGCTGGGAGTTGACTGTTCTCTCTCATTTTCTTTCACCTTTTACACCTCGTGACTGGCATTGTGCTTTTCGGCATTTGCAATCCGGGCCTGTCTCCAGCTGAATTCACCTGCTTTAAATTTTCTGAGCCCTAATAAAAAAGGCCTGCAGACACGTTTGCTCCAAGTGTGCAACCATTTAGGGGTGGTAATGAGTTGGACTGCAGCCTGGTATCTGGCAGACCTTCCTACTTCATGACTCACTGTTAATTAAAACCACACTCTTTGCTTATTCCTGGGATAGCGTTACTTACAAATAATTGAGAGTCTCTCACTGCCTTCCAACCTCCTCCCCCCAGTTCTGTTCTGTAGAATACACTTTTCTGGTGGAGATCTGTTTCCCTTAAAGTTAGATGCAGTATAATGAAGAAGGACATCCATTTTTCAATGAATCCTTGTTGTCCTTAATTTAGATTCTGATACTTTTTCTCATTTTGAGTTGCATCTTAATCCGTGAGCAATCCGATCCATTGTGCTCTGCAGCTGGTTTCTGGAGGCTACTGCCATGATAAAGTACAGCAAAGAGTCAAGTACCACAAACTGCTACTCAACTCCAGGATTTTTTTCTGCATATCATGTAAAAACTGAGATGTGATGGATTCACACAGAGCTTTGAAAAGGTCACTTTCAGAAATTATTTAAAGCAATTATTCAAGGTTTTCTTATGTGTTATTTTTGGAAGGAGTAGGAACACTACCCATTCTTCTTTTAATTTAGTCTGTTTCCAAAGTATTCCATGCTCCCCCAAACCACAGAGGTCTGAGAATTGCTCAGGGTAAGAAATACCACGCAAAAAGGTAAAGTTGTACAACAAATTCTCTGCTTTTGCTTGTAAGTCAGAGTGTTGATTTCTTAATGTACAGAACTACCTGTGGCTAGGCATCTGGCAACCTGAAAAGCCACCTCTCTTACAGTTCTGTTGAAACTGCTCAAATCAGCTGATGCATTCTTAACAAAATCTCATATCATGAATCTCTGATGAATGGTGGCAGGAAATCTCAGCAAAATCTCTTCAACTCTGGAATTGGCTGTAGCGTTGGTCTAATAAACCCAGGACTATTTCCCTTGGAGGCACAGTACCAAGCTCAACACTCCTCCTGAAGCGTTTGTTTGTAGGGCAGTTATTGCTGTAACTCATTTAGTGTTTGCTAATTCAATGGAGTTACAGCATCAGTACAGAGCCATGGCAATACACAGACACAGCCAGCTAATGCCAAAGTCAAAGAACTGATCAATTACTTTTGCCTTTTCCAGTGGACTTTACTAATGAAGAATTGAAAATTATCAAGTAAAACCCACACGATTTGGGCTCATTTCATACTATGCCAATATTTTCAAAAATTCAGACACTCAGCTGCATGTTCTGCATATGCATTAGGTTCCTTACAGTCAGCCCTGCCAATTCCTAGCGGATTCAGCTGCTTCTGCAGCCTTCTCCTAACTGGCAGAAAAGATTCCAGGATGTTATATGCAGACACCTACAAAGAGAAAGCTGAAGTTTGGAAAAATGTGTTTAATGGGTATTTAATTTTCCACTCTCCATTTCACTCTATTTTAAAAAACAAGCAGTTTATTCTGATGTAGATCCATCATTTCAGCTGTGAAGATCAGAATTTCTCAAAGCACTGGGGATCACCTCACATGACAGTAACTATTATATTAAAAAAAAAAAATAAATTGAAGAATTTTTGGTGCCACTATATCTAAACACAGCTGCTGTGTTCACTAAATAATCTATAATACATACAGATCACAGAATATAAATAATATTTGCTGGGTTTTGATGTGAAGAAGTAAAATATATTTATGCAGATTTCCATCTGCCCAGCATAAGTATTTCTTCGCAGTCAAAGTTTTCTCTTTCTTCTCCCACACACTCTACCTTTGTGGAATATTCTGGCACATTTAATTGCACCAGTGGATTGCCTTGAGGTAGCTGCGAGTCTATGACCATCCAATTTAAAGCTGCCCTCTGTTCTGGGTGATCAGTGCTGGTTAGCTCAGTTTTTTCCTTGCATTCCGGGCAGAGTCTATTGAATGCAGCCTGGCAGCCAGAACCCATCTCCTCCAGGAGACTGAGCTCCCTTCTCCTACCCAGACTCTAGGCTCTGAACTAACCCAAAAGTGAGTATTTTTTAAACATCATCGTCTAGATTCAGAGGAACCTCAGCATGTCTTTTTGTCTTTCTTTCGAGTTTCTGCTATCAGATTACTCCTGTTTTATGCACATGCAAACATATTTTCTATCCATGAGATTAAGGGCTTCATAAAAGTCTCTCAGAGCCCACTTAGGTAAAAAGTAGCTCTTTTAAGAGAGAAAGACTGAACACAAAACATGCCAATCAGCCACTCTTCTCAGTTCTTCAGGTGTCTGCTCTTATGGACGTAGCCCCAGATTCTTTTCTGCTGCTAAACCCATTCTGCACCGCTCCAGTGATAAAGCAGATTTAAAGCTGATAAAACTGGCTTCCCAGAGACAGGGCAAAACCTCATGTTTTCTGATCACACCCAAGTCTACGTATTCTCCAGTGTGTAGTTAAAAGGTGCAATCTTCAGGCAATTCTCAGATGTAAGGAGAGCCCATAAGAATTATAAGCAACTGAATGTAAAGCACAGTCCTGACACTGATCTGTCTTGTGCTAGAAACTTGCCTAGCTGCTGGCAATACCACAGTCCAGACAACATAGCAACACACAGAGATTTTTGCCCCTCTCCAGTAGCAACAAAATGGGCAGTTGATCCCCTAAATGTTTTACCCACTTCAGAGCGCAATTTCTATTGGAAGTGAGCAACTTTTAACTGTCTCCCCTAGAACTTGAGTTTTGAGAGAAAAGAAAAAAAAACATTCCACCCATACATAAAACGAGAGAAAATGAGATGCAAGACATGCTAGACAGTCTGATAAAAAACATGTTAAGAGTAGTAGTGGGAATCCCTCTGCACCCTGGGCTAAATTCCCACTGTGGCTTTTAATATTATAAAATTGTTTCCCTCTTTCTGTGGAATTTTCTGCATTCAGTGTCTCTGCCATTCTTCTTCTCACCAGCACGTCAACAGTTCCAGCTAAACCATTCGCAAAAATCATCATCAAGCTTATTCCACTGTTTTAGGTAACTTATTCCACAAATGTAATGTACAATCTCTCTTCTCTAAGAGAGTCATTTCTGATCATCACTCAAATGCTGCTGATACTCTTCAATACAGAGTTTGGAAATATGGATGCTATCTAAGAAACTGAGCAATGTATGTAACAAAAACTTGTCAGAGGTGACCAGCACCTCTGGTGAAAAAACACCTTGTGATCAACTGCTGTGATCATCTGTTCAATCAGAATAATTCGAAAACTCCAGTAGCAAATCTATCACTTTCCACATTCTGCTTTGTTTTCTCAAGACATTAACAACAGAAGCTTTTCCACTTCAAAATCAATTGTTTAGTTTCCTGAAAGTAAATTTACGTAGCATATGTCATGCTCCCAAACCATTTCAGAATACAACTTGAACAAGAATACCAAAGCTCACTATTAGCTATAAGCTGTACAGACAGACAGAAATGTGTATTTGATACCATTTCTTCATTTTCAAATTGCGTGTTGCACTGTGCTGCGTCCTCGGTTACTGGCTTCTGAACCAAGCTGCGGCAGAGGAGCCATATTGTCAGGCTTGCAATGAACATCCCAATGTCTGGTATAAATAGTCTGATCACGTTGCCAGC
Source organism: Anas platyrhynchos (assembly GCF_047663525.1). Classification (NCBI taxonomy): domain Eukaryota; kingdom Metazoa; phylum Chordata; class Aves; order Anseriformes; family Anatidae; genus Anas; species Anas platyrhynchos. The sequence goes on along the minus strand of NC_092588.1, from coordinate 49,690,578 downwards.
ATCTGCTCCTTTCACACTGTATGGGATGAAAAGAAAAAAAAAGAAAAAGAAAAAAGAACAACAAAGAAACATTTGTTACTTCTAATGACATTTTCAACTGGAACAGAAAGTTAGCTCAAGGCAAACAAAAACCCCCAAAACACACCAATAAGAGTGCTGCAGAATGCTGGAAATAAGAAGAAGATCAAGGAACTTTAGACAAGCAGCAATTTTTGCTCTCCAGAATAAAGGATTTTTCACTGAGAGCTCACATATTTTATTGATACTTAGTATTTTGATTAACATGAGTCTGAATCAATTTTGTGGTGAGCAACAGAGGCATGTCTTTCAAATACAACAGGAAACATTTTGGGTGAGTTCCTAGAAGATCCATGTGTGTTAATCACAATCCCTCTATTGCCACTCTTGGCACAGACAATAGCATCCAGCTCTACCAGGGCGGTCAAGCAAAGACAAGATAGCATTCACATCACTCCTGAGGGGTGACATGGTTGGGTCTGTAATGTTTAATATGCTTTATTATGTTACAACTTTAATATGTTAATATGTTTTATTCAACCAGACCTCTCGAATACCTCTCTTTTCCCCCAGTATTTAAGTATTAGCACTTAAGTACTAATATGTAAATGTTAAAGAGAAAGTGTTAGGTCCCCATCTAGAAAAACTTCTCTAACATCTGCAAGACTGAATGACATGTATTTACAAAAGAAATTGCCCTGCTTTGTTGTGTAGACTTAAATGTTTAGGCTGGGAAATATGGCTTTATGGGTCAGAATTTGGTTCACTGTTAAAATAGAGAACTTGGATTCAGATTTAGTGACACAATGAATAGTTTGTTAAGTTGCTACATGTGCTTACTGAACTATTAACTTTTATTAAGGAAAGGATATAATTGTAATGATTTGAAAATATACAGTGTGTACCTGCCAATCATGAAGTTAACACAATTTAGATATGCAGTTGTGATTTTAACAGATTTTTTTAGGGCTTTATTTCTAATAATCAGTTCTGACAGGTGAAGCATCTGTATAGCTCCTTGGGTTTAGGTGAGGGAGCTAGGCTGGCTCTTCATAGCCTTGAAGCTGCCAAGGTATAAAACCTTGTTAAGTTGTTTTATAGATAGAAAAGAAGATATCCCCTTTGGCCTTTCTTTACCATAACACTTTTAGACAAAAAGCTATGTGTGAAGGAGTTACCTGCGTCTGCTGCAATTAGCCAGCCTGCTAGCAGATCTGGAATATTTAAAATGTCTATTATGTGATCAGGACATGACCACTGTTTGGAACCTTGTTGTCTTGTTGGAATCTTTTTAATATAAATTAAAATCAATTCCTACTTTTTTTTCTTTTTTTTTTTTTTTTTAACCATTACTACTGCTGACTGAGGTAGGAATGACTGCATCATGGGAAGCAGTGACCAGTGTGCAGCTCAGTGGGATATTGCACTGTAGCACAACTACAAAACAGACTCTGAAGTACTACAGAATTGGTTCAAAACAGGAGAGGGAAAATTCAAGCTCTAGTTCTTTTTCTTCCCACGCTCGAGCCAGACATAAAATAAATGGATAAGGTGCTAGCTAAGGAAAAATAATTAAGATTTGAAATTGCAACTCCATGTAAAAGGAAAAGAAAGAAATTGCAATTGTGCAACCAGCAACTTTCTTCCTTGCATGCTCTTTGCTGTTGTAGATTAATTTGGAATGGTCATGCATGCTGTGATAACTAAGCAGCTTCAAAATGTTTCATTAATGGCATCAAGTAGTACTGAAGCAGGAAGAAAGAAAACAAAAAACAAAAAACAAAAAACAAAAGCCCTGGAAGGCTTGTAAAAGAATTAGGTGGCTAAGTCCTCACTGGACTGCTTGCACGTTTCCTGTGTTGCTGCTTCAAAAAATAAATGCTGTAGAGGCAACTGGTATGACAGGACAGCCAATCTGTTTAACATTACAGAACATGAAAGCTTGACATGTCAGCTCATTTTGCAGTGTCGTAGCTCTTATTGTCACTGAAGATTAGCTAGTCAAGGCACTGAGTTTGCACTTTCTGCTTTGGCAGAAAGTAGTAAAAAATACACTTTTAATAAACTAAACTCCCAACAACAATACACCCAGTATTCACAACAACAAAAACTAATTATTTTCACTTATCCAGATTGTTATGCTGCAAACTGCCTATTAAGGCTATGTTCCTAAATAGATCCCAACAGAATATGAATTCTTGATTCTGAAAAGTATTGCTTGGGCACTTTTTTTGAAAGAGTTCAAAAAAAACCACAACGCAACACAAAACAAACAAATAAAAATAAACCATAAAACTAGTTTTAATTAGTGTAAGAATAGTATACATTTGCTAGTCTTATGTTGAAAAAAGGATCGCGTATATGTAATACCCTTATAAAAAGGCTTTTCTGGTACACAGGTGTGGAGTGCTGTCTTAAATTAATTTTGCATCATGTCTAAACTTAACGCACAAATCCTCGGCTTCAACCATGCCCACATGAACAAGTATAAAGCCTTCAAAAATCAGTGCTTTTGAGTTGCACCAGGTTCTCCTTCCTCACATTGTACTCCCATGGAGCCAGGCTGGGTCGTCCTCAGCGTCTCCCACTACTGAGAACAAGGGGAGACCCCTGTGGGAGCACTGCTTCTGTGGTGGTTCACATTTCTTTCCACTAACCTAAACCAAGTGCCTCTGATTTTTCAAAATAAATCATTACGTATGTTGTTGTGAAAGATGTAATGTGCAGTTCAGGCTAGCAATAGAGAGGCTGAACAGTGATACTTAACCACAGAACAGGGAGAAATTCTGCACATGAATAGCTCATTCACTAAAACCATTCACAAATGTATACTGTCCCCATCTCCCCATGAAAAGGAAAACAAATTGACCTCAGTGTGATAATTAGAAAGGAAACAAAAGATCACTTGAAAATAAAGAAATGTATATTCTTCTATAAAGCAGAAAAATAAACTGTTTCATTCAACCCTAAGCAATTTGCTCCCCGGTTCTTCACAGCAACAGCTAAAACTAAAATCAGTTATTCCCACTTGTTATCTCTGGCAGTACAAAAAAGAATGGTAAATACTGCAATCATTCCACAAACATTTCTCACTTTATTTGCGTATTCACACATGGTCATATTTTGCATTTGATAACAGTCTATGCATTGTGCCCTTCCCTCCAAAGAAGGCTCTCTAGTGATGAAGTTAAACCAGAAACACAGGAAACCTATTCAGGGGGATCTCCTAGAGAAACAGCTTTTTAAAATCACTGCAAGAATCACAGTATACAATGAACTGGTCATAGCCCTTGATCTACAGCTATTGCAACATCGTTTATTCACCTAAACTACATAATTTACCTATATGGAAAGTTTAATTGCAATAGATACCTTTGACTGAAACTTATAACTCAGGCATATATTCTGAAACATAACATGAAATGTCATACAATAATCTGCAGTTCCAGAATGGTTTTCTCCCTCTTTTGTTCTTTCTTACTGCGTGCAAAGAAAACACTACCAACCCACCCCCACAATACGAACAAACAAAGAAAAAAACACCACCACCAAAAAAAAACAAAAAACAATAACCAGAAAAAGTAGAGATTTGAAATGTTTTTCTACCTTCTCTTGATCAAGTAAAATATATTGCACACAATTTTTAAGACTACAACAGAGTTTCTCTGTTAACAAAAATCAATTTTATGGAACATGAGTGATTTTATGACTTTTGTATCACCGTGTGAAACTGATCTATCAAGTCAACAGATCCTTAATACTGTAGTTTCCTCAGTCTGTGTTCCCCTGGTGTTTTCATCCATATATTTTAAATTTAAACTACTTTAAGAAGACATCATCTCTATTTCCTGTGTTTATAAAGAATTTTTCCAGCACTGTGTGACCCTGGTCCACTTCTGAAGTTCTTTGGTTCTAAAGAAACCACTAGGCAAAATTTCCCTGTTCTTCTGCATCAAGAATAGAGTTCGCTGTAGATATGCAGGATAAAACTGCTCTGTTACTTCGTATACACTCATTAGCCGTCAAACAAAACACAAATGCTGTGGAGAAGTGAAGTGAGCATTATTTGAACATTATATTTGCTGAATACTTTAGAAATAGCATTTGAGTTTTTGAAAATAATATATTTTTTTCCCTTTCCAGAATAAGTATTTCTCACAAACAAGCATTATTAATTTTTCTACTGACTGCACAAAGCTTCGGTTAACAGTGAAGTGTTGATGTTACCTTATCTGGTCTGATTTCACTTCTTAAGAATAGTAGACACATTACCATCCTCATTATTTCAGATTCAGAGAATGAAAGCAGCAAACCACCAAAGCTATTAGAATTAAAACTGCAGTGGCTTCAATTGAAAAAAGTAAAGTACATAGTAACTCATGTATAAAGCAGTATGAATAATACCATAGTGAAGAAAACAAACAAAATTCACACACAGAATGAAAAACAATGATCTTTGAACTTTAAATATTTAATATTTTATTACAAACAAACAGAAAAGTCCCAGGGAAAAATCCTATCGTAAACAGAACTCAAATTAATTCAGTATCAACAACATAACACAATGTTAAGCTTATGTTGAGTAATAACTCTAACAAGGCCTCCTAACAAAGCTCTGTAAAAAGCCTGATTTTATACTGAATATTGAGTAAAACATGTATTTTTAAATATTTTTCAACATAGTCTTACAAGTTCCTCCAAAGTCTTATTCACTGCTTGCTATACAAACTTCCCTTCAGTTCCCTTGGGGGTTTTCGATAGTACCTGACTGCTTTCTAATGAAGTGATTTCATAAAACTTGTTAGGTAACACTGTGTTAACAGGTGATAAACTACAGAAGAGATGCATAGATGACAATAATTTCCATTCATCTTGTTTGGTCACTGTGAGACACCTGGTATTTCAAAGCAGACCTAGTATATGAGTACTGCAGGTACCAATATATATGTGCAGAGTACAATTCCCATGGGCTTCAGCTGCAACTGTAATCACGTGGGTTGGAGGCAAACCAGGCCCAAGATTCACAGGCACTGTCCCCTAAAAACGTGGACAGGCAGCGTCACACAGGAGCTACACTGTACTGTGAAGGAGCAAATTCAGTTGTTTATCCTCCCTGTGATCCTAAAATAGTGGAAACTGAGGGTGCCAAAGGCTAGAAAACAGATTGCCTTAAAGATGTGCTTGCTGACCCTTGCTATTGGAAGTGGATCTTTGGGATGGCTGCAGCTGGGAACAAATTAAAGAGGCCCCTTGTCCTCTTTCCCTTTGATGAAATGTCTGCCTCCGTACTTACACTGCTTGGGAATTCAAACGGAACCTGTACACTTGCGAACTATATTCATGCTGGTGTGACTTTTCCCTGATGGTTCAAATGACAAATCGGATCTGATATTGGTTCCAATGGCAACCTAGTTCACAGAATCACAGAATCACAGAATTTCTAGGTTGGAAGAGACCTCAAGATCATCGAGTCCAACCTCTGACCTAACACTAACAGTCCCCACTAAACCATATCCCTAAGCTCTACATCTAAACGTCTTTTGAAGACTTCCAGGGATGGTGACTCCACCACCTCCCTGGGCAGCCCGTTCCAGTGCCTCACAACCCTTTCAGTAAAGAAATTCTTCCTAACATCTAACCTAAAACTCCCCTGGCATAACTTTAGCCCATTCCCCCTCGTCCTGTCACCAGGCACATGGGAGAACAGGCCAACCCCCACCTCTCTACAGCCTCCTTTAATGTACTTATACAGAGCAATAAGGTCACCCCTGAGCCTCCTCTTCTCTAGGCTGAACAAGCCCAGCTCCTTCAGCCGCTCCTAATAGGACTTGCTCTCCAGGCCCCTCACCAGCTTCGTCGCCCTTCTTTGGACCCGCTCAAGCACCTCGATGTCCTTCTTGTAGCGAGGGGCCCAAAACTGAACACAGTACTCGAGGTGCGGCCTCACCAGAGCCGAGTACAGGGGGACGATCACCTCCCTAGCCCTGCTGGTCACACTGTTTCTGATACAAGCCAGGATGTCGTTGGCCTTCTTGGCCACCTGAGCACACTGCTGGCTCATATTCAGCCGACTGTCCACCATCACTCCCAGGTCCTTCTCTGCCTGGCAGCTCTCCAACCATTCCTCTCCCAGCCTGTAGCTCTGCTTGGGGTTATTGCGCCCCAGGTGCAGGACCCGGCACTTGGCCTTGTTGAACTTCATACAGTTGACCTCAGCCCATCGGTGCAGCCTATCCAGATCCTCCTGCAGAGCCTTCCTACCCTCGAGCAGATCGACACACGCACCTAGCTTGGTGTCATCTGCAAACTTACTGAGGGTGCCCTCAATGCCATCATCCAGATCATTGATGAAGATGTTAAAGAGGACCGGCCCCAGCACCGAGCCCTGGGGGACGCCACTAATGACTGGCCTCCAACTGGACTTGGCTCCATTCACCACAACTCTTTGGGCCCGGCTATCCAGCCAGTTTCTAACCCAACGAAGCGTGCGCCAGTCCAAGCCAAGAGCAGCCAGTTTCTTGAGGAGAATGCTGTGGGAGACGGTGTCAAAAGGTAGACCACATCCACAGCCTTTCCCTCATCCACCCAGCGCGTCACTTTGTCGTAGAAGGAGATCAGGTTCGTCAAGCAGGACCTGCCTTTCATAAACCCATGCTGGCTGGGCCCGATTGCCTGCTTGCCCTTCAAGTGCCGCATGATGACTCCCAAGAGGATCTGCTCCATGAGCTTCCCTGGTACTGAGGTCAAACTGACCGGCCTGTAGTTCCCCGGGTCTGCCCTCCGGCCCTTCTTGTAGATGGGCGTCACATTTGCTAGTCGCCAGTCAGCTGGGACCTCCCCCGATAGCCAGGACTGCTGATAAATGATGGATAGGGGCTTGGCCAGCTCCTCTGCCAGTTCTCTCAGTACCCTTGGGTGGATCCCGTCCGGCCCCATCGATTTGTGGACATCCAAGTGCCGTAGCAGGTCACCAACCAGTTCTTCGTGGATGGTGAGGGCCACATCCTGCTCCCCGTCCCCTTCCACCAGTTCTGGGTACTGGGTATCCAGAGAGCAACCGGTTTTGCCGCTAAAGACTGAGGCAAAGAAGGCATTAAGCACCTCCGCCTTTTCCTCATCTCTTGTAACTAAGTTTCCCCCTGCATCCAGTAAAGGATGGAGATTCTCCCTAGTCCTCCTTTTTGTGTTGATGTATTTATAAAAGCGTTTTTTGTTATCTTTAACAGCAGTAGCCAGATTGAGCTCCAGATGAGCTTTGGCCTTCCTAATCTTGTCCCTGCACAGCCTCGCTACATCCTTATAGTCCTCCTTAGTGGCCTGCCCAATTTTCCAAAGATTATAAACCCTCTTTTTCCTCCTAAGCTCAAGCCACAATTCTCTGTTGAGCCAGGCTGGTCTTCTTCCCCGCTGGCTCATCTTTGGGCACATGGGGACAGACCGCTCCTGCGCCATTAGGATTTGCCTCTTAAAGAGCGCCCAGCCTTTCTGGACCCCTCTGCCCTTCAGAACCGCCTCCCATGGGACTCCACCAACTAGTGTCCTGAGCAGCCCAAAGTCAGCCCTCCGAAAGTCCAATACAGTGGTTTTACTGGTTCCCTTCCTGGCCCCGCCAAGAATAGTGAACTCCACCATTTCGTGGTCACTCTGCCCAAGACTGTTCCCGACAATCACATCCTCCACCAGTCCTTCTCTGTTTGTGAAGAGAAGGTCTAGCAGGGCACCACCCCTGGTAGGTTCACTAATCAGCTGCGTCAGGAAGCTATCTTCCACTTTCTCCAGAAACCTCCTAGACTGTTTCCTCTGGGCTGTGTTGTGCTTCCAGGATATGTCAGGGAAGTTGAAGTCCCCCACGAGTACAAGCGCCGACGAATTCGCAACTTCTGTCAGCTGCCTGTAGAACTCAAAGAACTAGTTATGGCCCTCAGGGTCATATGCAGGCCCGCACAAATTATGCAGGTTGCTGAGCACTGGTGGGTCTGCCTTTAGTCCTTTCCTTACCTCATGGTCATCCACAAACTGAAGTCAAGTTATAAACAAAGAACAAATTTACTGTCATATTAATATTAATGTCTATATGGCTGTACTTGACCATTCAATCTTACATTCCCTTACTGTGACTGCCAAATGCTGTATGCTTTACACAAAATACCTGAAGTTGCACTTTGACAGAACTTTGGTCATGCAAAGTAAAAGAGTGGGAGGAAGAGGGAAGCAAAAATGCATAGAGAAGTACTTACAAAATATTTAGCGTGCACTGACCTGCCCAACATACAAGTTCAAAGGGCTCCTGAAGCATTTCTAAAATCTTAATTACTGCTTACAAACTATGTCTGCATGGATTCAAAACCCAAAAGTACACTTCACTTTCTCAGGACAAATACCCTGCAATGAAGAACACTTTCTGTATTGCAAAAGTGCTTAACCACGTATTAACCAAACATTTGCTTTCCAAACACTGCTATGCAGAGACAGCACAGCTATTTCAAACTAAATGCACATGCCAAGATTTTGGTACTTCATTGCTTGCAGAAAACATTCAACATTAAAAAATTATGGATATGTGCAATATTTAAAAAGCTTGTTTGTGCCAATTTTTCTTTTTGAAAGCATCCACTGTTTCTGGTTCTTCATTGATCTTCTAACAAAGGTCAAACTCCAGGTTGCCCAGTACAGCAACACACAAGGTATAAAATTTAGCAGGGATTTAGCAGCTATCACGCAAAGCACTCACTTGTGCTACTGCCAGACTCGTGACAGTACAACATAAAGCTTGCTTTGCCCGTGTCCCACAGCTCCAAACGTGCAGCAAGACTGAGGTTGCACAGCCAAGGAGGAAGTGAGCACATTCCCATCCACACCCATGGCGCGGTGTGTGCCAACCCCCTTAACCGTGTGGAAATGACAAGCCAATCCACAGCATGAATTATTTCAGGTCAAAATGGGAATGTGATCCTGGATGGAGGCAGAGCCAAAGTGAGCAGGAATGCAGAGGACACCTCAGCTTTAGGGACATTTTGGTCTGAAATCTTTAAAGAGAGTTTCTATTGCAAGTACATATACTTCTGAGTTGCTTCTCACTTACGCACATTTTGTATGTGGATTTGGCCAAAGCACTAATTCAGGATTCATTGATCACTGCAAAACATTCACAATTAAATCAGTCTGTCCACAATGCTCATAAATACTTGGTGAATGACAGCTAACTGTTTATATAAAGGCATACAGATATCCATATGTTCCACAACACTCCTGACAAAAACAAAGTGCTGAAAAGACTGAAGCAGGCTGACATTCTGTGATTATTTCAAAACATATTTGCTCCCTCTCTTAGCAGCTTTCACTGGTTGGAGCGCAAACAGATCATCATTTCCTACTACTTTTTATTTCATTCTACAGCCAGCATATAATATACTCACAGAAAATAAAAGACACATCTAAATTTTCCAGTCAGCTGCAGATATTTTCCCCACTTATAGCAAGTGACACTGTAAATTACTGTCATTTTACAAAGCCAGATTATCCTCAGTACAAAGGAAAGACACGCAGCCACTAGGAAATACCATGGTCCAAGCTGGAGTGCCCACAGAATTTCACTGAGAGCTTGGGGGACCCCTCTGCACCCACTTGACCATTCCTAACTTAAATTATAATAATAATAAAAAAAAAAATCGAAGGGTCACAGCAACAGGGATGGGAACAACCACAAAGACAGGACAGAAGGCAATGAGCTCACCATTCCTACTGTCATTGCCAGAAAATCCCAGTGCTTTATAGGCAAAAGCACATGACTGCTTCTGAAAGAAGGATCCAGCCACAAGGAGCATGTGTGCTGCACGTCTGTGAGGCAAGGTGCTCACACAGCTCCCACTCCCCTACCACCCAGCTGATTTCCATTGAAACAGGCCAGAAGAAACATCCTGATTTAAATTTGATGCAATTCTGTGCAGTTCTACAGCATCAGATTGAAAAACAGCAGTAGAAATGTATGGCAAACTAAATGTACTGATGCCCTGAGATACAAGAAATAAAACTTCTTATTTTTTCTTAAGATGGAACAGATAAAATAGATCCCAGGTGGTAAATACCCCATGTATATGTGGGAAAGGAGAGGACTAATTCCCTTCACTGCTCAAGGCTACCTAGTCAATGGCTGGGATAGGCATCAGCCAAAGACCCCCTTCAGGCAAAGGAGCCAACTGTGATAGCATTTTACCCATGTGGAGGACTCCTGCCTTGCCCAAGCATCAACAAGGACAGGACTGCTCAGAACCAAATGGAGAAAAGAGAACATCAAGTTGAGTGCTCTCACTTTTATTCACAGCAGCCCGCTCATCCCCCCCTACACAGTGCACTAGCACTCTGTCAGCCACAGCCTTTATCGTGCTTCATGAGCCAATTACTATTTGGAGGTCTCACATGATTTATTCATGAACAAAAACCAACAAAAACAAAATAAAACACAAAGCCAAACAGTTAAGCATGCGTCCTAGAGAGTTTTTGGATACTAATTGCAATGCTGATTGCTCTCCAGATTAAAACAAAGACTGGCTCACATTCGGCTGCTGGTGGGTTTACCACTGTATTGCTCCCAGCTACCACTGTACTGCAGGAGGCTGGGCTGTGCCAAGAAAAACACTGACAACAGTCTAACAATTCAAGTGTTCAAACAACACAGGCCATAAAATACCTTCTATCTGATGTTTGTTTCCTTTGAATCCCTAGATTAAAAAGCATGAGAAAAGTTAGCTGAAATTAATTTAGCTGAAAAGAAAATAAGCAGACGGGGTGGCAGGAAATGAGTGACTTAAAAACCTAACACAAACAGTTAGACAAATAGATTCCTACTGAATTGAGATGACTTCTGAGAGGATCTTAAGCAATTGCTGAGCCAGCCCAGACCATCAGATTAATATGACACAATGGCACGTGCTTCGGGGGTACAAGAATCCAATGGAAATTATACAATTATCCAGATGCAGAGAAAATTTCTTCTTACTCACAGCTAGCAAGGAAAATATATCTGAGGTATAAAATCTAACACTATGATGTCTCAGAGCGACTGCTCTGTCACAACTTCCTTCCCTCAATTTCATGATACTCATTCACTTGACCCATCTTGCTTTAGTCTGTAGGTGACACGAATCAGGTTGCTCTTCTTTGGGCAAAGCACTTAAACCATTGTAGCACATCCTTAGAAATTACATTTAAAGAGTAAATGTCCATTTTTTCAGGACTACAGCTTTTGGTTTCAATGAGGCAGAAATTTATTATTTTCTTATTATGATATCAAAAAAAGTCTCTGCTCAACTTTAAGCTTCATTTCTTTTTAACCTCATTGGGCTGCTGACAGCACACGTGTTGCAGTAGTTAGCAGAAAGTAAATTTTTAGTAGAAAAGTTAGCAGAAAGTAAGTTTGATTTACACTGCTGTATCTCAAGATCTTATATTCTCCTAATAAAAGGAGTGTGAACGGTGCAAAAGCCTCCCTGACTGCTTCTGTTGGGATTGTACTGACCATTCCTGCAAAACACCAGCATTGCCAAAGCAAGTCCCAGAGAGGAGACAGGACTGAAGGAGCAGCAGGAACAGAAGGTCTCGTCAATAAGCATGAGTTCACAAAGGGATGTGGCAGTGTATGCGCTTTTTCTGACTCAGGAACTCCTCTCCAGCAGTCTAAGTCCCTGACCTAGAATACTGATTTGAAGAAAGCAGATATACCGGGTAAAAAAAAGTCATAATGATACTGCCTGCAATTAAAAACGCTCTATCTCAGCTCGTATGGATTCCTAAAACATTTTTCTACCCAAAAACAAGGCTTACTACATGACACAAGGCATGCAAGTGGATGGGTTACGTAAGAAAACAAGGAATCCAGAAAGACAAATCCACAAGAATCCACAGGCTTCATTATTCTGCTGCACACTGTACAGTTTGCTCACTCTTGATCTTAAGACATTTAGATTAGTATTTAGAGTAAGTGGATCAATTAAGCAATTCCACATGACAGAGCCTATCTCTGAGTGTGCTTCCCTTTGCAGGAACCATACCATACAGCCTGGGACTGATGTCAAAAGTGACACAGAATTGAAGCAGGGCTTGAAGACACTTTGTATCCTGTCTCTGAAGGCATTCCAAAAATAATGAGAAGAGGTCAACTAGGAGGATGTTTCAGAGACGGTATTAAAAATTAATAGAGATCTTTGTCTTTCAAAGTTTTATCATCTCTTGGACAATAAAGAGTAGGAGGATAAAGCTCCTACTCATTCATTCTGCCATGGCAAAAGAGTGCCAGATGATCAGCTGATACCAATTATAAATTATTGGTCAAGATTAAAGAAGGAAATGAAATATGGGGGCAGACTGATCTGATTTCTAGAAGCACTGAACTGGAGCAGATGTCAGCATCAAGTCCTGCATCTCTTCTTTCCTCCCACAAGTCTTTTCCTCCTCTGAATGGTAGCCCATGAAGGGAAATCTTGGCTTCTCAGTAAGTTCACATAATTCTTCCACATTTCACAATAACAGTATATATTCCTTTGCATTCTGACAGTGTGCAGAGGCCACACAAGTCCCCAGTGAACCGGGGGTGTTAACCTCCGCTCCGTTTTTCTCATGTGCATATGGAAAAGAATATTTACTGGCTGCTTGGAAGAGTCAGCACAGAACATTTACTCATGTCAGAAAAATGGGAAAAACCCTACACTATAAAGCTCTCTTCCGGGGTTAGATTAATTTTTCAACACAAATGTTATTTTCTGAAAAAGAAACCTCATTTATTGCCTCTATTTTTTTCTGATTAATTATTCACTAAATTACACTACTCTTTCACATTATGTCACTATTTTCCCAGTACTAATTTTTCTGTTCACTCAGATACTTTCTTCTTTACATGTCTTTATTTCATTTCTCTTGGTTTTCCAGTCATTCTCAGTAGTATTTCCAGAGCTGTCAAGAAAGAGACAACACTTCAAATACGTTTTATGATTGTGAAATACACAATGAGGCTGTAGCAATGAATATATCATGATGAACATGCTTTAAGTAAACAGCTAATCAGTATTTTACTTTCATGTTATTAGCTGGAAGATAATTACTACACAAATATGAAAGAATCCTATTATAGAATTCACAAATGTATTCTTTCACATTTGAATTATGTCAGGCTTCAGTTTTGTATCACTGTATGACTCTTTATCCTTAGTTTTTGCATCCAGGTGCTCTATTCTCTTTAATGATGAGTTTTCAGTTTAAAAGTGACAGCTCATTCAACTGTTAATTCACAACTGCATCTGCTATAGCAATGAATCTTTCAGTTGTGTGATCACTTGCTAATGTCAACACATAGCAGGAGGATGTAGTCTGATGGCAAACACACATATGTTTAAGCTACATGAAGACAGCAATTAAATAGAATGTAATCAAAGTAGGTTTTTACATGCTGAAGCAGAAGAAAGAAACTTCATGTCACTACAGTGACAATGGGGGGGGGGGAGGGAAGAAGAGATGACAGAGAAGAAGCTAGATTACACTACTGTTTGCAGCAACATGGAACAAATATAAGAACTGTACTACCATTTCCACCCTTGGTTGTCTGCAGTTGAATCAGGTATCGAGCAATTGTTTGTTACATTCTCATAATGCAAAACTCAGGCAAGTATACTGGAGACAAGGTAACTTAAAACCATTCCCCCATTAAGACTGAGGAGTAGTTGCACAATTAGGATCTTTCCTGTTGCAAAAGGATCTTTCACAGCTTAAACATTACTTAGTTGCCAGAGCTTTACCAAGCACCCTACAGAATCACAGAATTATCTAGGTTGGAAGAGATCTCCAAGACCTAGTCCAACCTCTGACCTAACACTAACAGTCCTCACTAAACCATATCCCTAAGCTCTACATCTAAATGTCTTTTAAAGACACCCAGGGATGGTGACTCCACCACTTCCCTGGGCAGCCCGTTCCAATGCCTAACACCCCTTTCAGTAAAGTTCTTCCTAATATCCAACCTAAACCTCCCCTGGCACAACTTTAGCCCATTCCCCCTCGTCCTGTCACCAGGCACATGGGAGAACAGACCAATCCCTACCTTGCTACAGCCTCCTTAAAGGTACCTGTAGAGTGTAATAAGTTCACCCCTGAGCCTCCTCTTCTCCAGGCTGAACAAACCCAGCTCCCCCAGCCACTCCTTGTAAGACTCATTCTCCAGACCCCTCACCAACTTCATTGCCTTTCTCTGGACTCACTCGAGCACCTCGATGTCCTTCTTGTAGCAAGGGGCCCAAAACTGAACACACTACTCGAGGTGCGGCCTCACCAGAGCCGAGTACAGGGGGACAATCACTTCCCTAGCCCTGCTGGCCACACTGCTTCTTATACAAGCCAGGGTGCTGTTGAAGTTTCACCCTCTGGAGCCATGTGACTGAGACAGTCATTAGCTTTTCCTTACAAAAGAGTATCCATTTTCAGCCCTCATGGTGAGAAAAAGAAAAAAAAATAATAAAAAAAAATCTTTGAAACATGAAGAAATTTCACTCTTAAAAGTTAGAAACCAAGAGAAAAAATAACATCACTTTTAAACCGTTTCACTTCAAAGCTATACATGAGTACTTCTAGAGAAGTGGTTGATGCCCAGTGACTGTCAGCATTCAAGACGCATTTGGACAATGCCCTCAATAACAAACTTCATCTTTTGTTTAGCGCTGAAGTGGTTAGGCACTTGGACTCAAGGATCTTTGAAGGTCCTTTACAACTTAACTATTCTATTCTATTTTAGCCATCTGATTCTTTTGTATTTATTCACCACTGGAAGTTTGTCAATAGCAGAAAATACTGAAATAAAAATACTGAAAGGATTCTTTATATCTGGAAAAAAAAAAAAAAAAGTCAATAGAACAGGGAAAAGGAAGATCACACTCCACAGGTACCTTAAAGGAGACTGTAGCGAGGTGGGGGTTGGTCTATTCTCCTATGTGCCCGGTGACCGGATGAGGGGGAATGGGCTAAAGTTGCACCAGGGGAGGTTGGATATTATGAAGAATTTTTTTACTGAAAGGGTTGTTAGGCATTGGAATGGGCTGCCCAGGGAAGTGGTGGAGTCACCTTCCCTGGAGGTATTTAAAAGATGTTTAGACATAGAGCTTAGTGATATGGTTTAGTGGAGGACTTGCTAGTGGTAGGTCAGAGGTTGGACTTTGTGATCTTGGAGGTCTCTTCCAACCTAGATGATTCTGTGATTCTATAGGATGCTAGGCAATATAATGTACTGAAACATATATGTCTTTGTTATCTTCCTCCGAGTTTATTTAGTACCGGATACCTCTTTACTGGCAGGAAAATAAAAGCATTTTAGAAAATAATTTTTAAAAATCACATTTTTCAAACAGAGTTCTAAAGAAGTGGCCAGGTTTCCAGAAATTATACATATTGACAGTTTGTCTGGAAATTGAAATTTTCATTGGGATCAAAATTATAGATTTACAATGCCACGCTAGAAAACTCAGCACTTCCCATTCCTAAACTGACTTCTCTATATGACGTCTGCTCTTAATTTAACAAAAAGAGTGTAATTTGAGATAGTCCTAAGGTGCAAAATTTGAATTTCTGTTTTAATCCAAATTGCTCTAGTAACCTACTTTTAAGACTGGAAGCACGGGGTAAGCCATTGACTCCTATGTTTTCATGGGCTATTAAATTATTCCATTTCCCAAAAGATATCCATGGAGCTGGATGCTTGGGAAAGTAAGGTGTGGTTTGAAAAAAGGTAACTATAAAGTTTCTATTATGCTTAACTACAGCACAGCTCAAGAAAAGAAGTTTTACAATGATTTCTCCCCAGTAGGATTTCCTATTTAAAATTTTTATGCAAGCATGATAGTAGTAACAATAAATGTAGTAAAACCATTATTTTATTAGGAACAAGCATATCAGGAAGCATAAGACTAGGCAAAGACTATGTTCAGCAAAAGTGCATCTTTTTTGTCAAGAAAAAGAACTAGGAAAGTGATTAGTGGATTTTTGGCTTTTGAAATATTGCAGTAGAAATGTATTTGAATAACATTTTCATTTAGCACATTACAAGAAGAAGAGTTGATTCAGCTACGTTCCCACCACTTTCAACAAAGATTACAGATAAAATGTTCAAGAGTCACAAGAATTCTTGAGTTACAAACTCAATTCCCAGAGTGACTCAAGCACTTGAAAGATATTATGTTGATGCCTTTAAATAGTTCAGAATGTTGAATTGTTTGATTTCTAATGTTCCCAGACTCCAAGAGCACCCCCTTCATTTTTTTAATTAATTTTTATTTGTACATGCTCGTCACAACCCTACTTATTTGTCAAATTCAGCAAATTGAAATATAACTAGGATCACACAGTCCTGATATCTTTGCAAATCTCTGTAAAACAGAGTTTCTAGTGAGGAAGGAGGATCACTAGCAAATATATACTGGTAATCCTCTATTACACCTGCAGATACATTTAAGTATTTGATCTATCAGGCCTGACTATGGAAAATTAAGCAATAGATAGGATAGATAGGCAGACAGAGAGACAAATGAAAAGGCCTGACTATCACAAAGCATCTTGTAATTAACACCGAGGTGCTTCTCATCTACATATGGTTGAATTTGAGATTTAACATAGGTATATCACACAACTAAGAGATTGTTGGTGTGCAAGAGATCAGTCTCCAGGATGCTTGCATACCAGATTTTTGGTAGGTGGACAGGAGGCTGGCGAGGAAGCAAAACTCATGCTTCCTTTAAGTGCCTTTTTGACTCTTAGCATATACATGCAGAAGATTAGAATACAGTGGTCACACAACCGTGCTCTGTTTGTGTAGCAAAAAACACAATTTTCCACTGAACTACCTGGTATGATGTCCACCTTGGATTTTTAATCTCTATTCTCACTAAATTGGAGCATGTAAAATTCTCTAAATTCTAGAAAGTCTACAAGATATCCCAAAATTTAATTAATTTATTTATGTTGCTAACAATTAGTTTATGCCCTGGATTCTTCATGTTTACTGTTGTGAGATATATCACTGAAGTCTACAGAACTGCTTATACAATTAAGAACTGTGTGTTCAGACACTTAGAGTTCACACTGCTACTTTCAATGCTGTTTAGAGAGAAGGTGTGAAAGTAGCTGCAATCAGTGCAGAGGAAATACCTTCTTCGCATGTTATGGTGATGTACTCTAGAGAATAGTCATGATTACTATAATTATTTTAGGTAGAGATTGTTTATGTTACCATTAAGATAATTGCTTAAACAGAAAAATGGGGAATTAAGAACTAGAAAATCTCTTAAATCTGCTCAAAACAAATCAAGTTAATTTTAGTGAATGTTTACATCTTTCATCTAAATAGGTAGTTTTACTACTTTTTTTTTTTTTTTTTTTTTTTTTTTTTTTTTTAATAAGGACAGCCTTGAGAAAAGCCAGTAAGTAAAAACGTAATTCGTAGTCTAAGTGTTCTAGGCATATGGACATCATCTCCAGAAAACATTCTGCAAAAGAAGTCTCACTTGGTGAAACTCTTTTTACCACCTGACTGGTGTGCAACACAAATACATCAACAGCATTATCTTAAAAATACCATGTGACATGACTGTTAAAAAGAAATGTGTTCCTTTTGCAGAAGGTAGGATAGTACATTGCAAAAAATTATGCAAATGATATCTGTCAAAAGTCAGACTATGTTTAAAAGTTAGCTAGAGTTTAAAAAGTACATTGAAAAGTTTTAAAAGTTTAAGAAAGGAAATAACAGAATATAATCCATATCTTGTAATAAACAGAAGATTCATCACCTTCTAAGACGGTGTCTCAAAATTATTTCTGTGACACATGAGGCGTTTACCCCTGGAGAAAAGGGTAATCTCACTTGACACAGAAAGTGTTACTGCTAACAAGTACTATACTAGTTCATAACACTGCCAGGCTTTATGGATATGGCCCAGGGTTTGAGTTAGAAGCAGAAATTCCTCACAGATCACAGCTATTAAGGCACACTGACAAGGAAAAGGTAAATGGGATAACAGTCCAAGAAGGGGGACTTCCTCACTTTGACCTCATTTCACGTTTCACTGCATGGGTGGGGGCATGTCTGGAGGGTGTCTTGAAATTATTTCCTTCTCAGTGACACACAAAAAATAGGCTACTTTACACTCTACAACAACATGTTAAATACAAGGTATTGAAAGTATTGTTTGTTAGCAGGCAATCAGAAAAATCTTTACTCACAGTAATTTGTGTGAATATAATGGACAACATAGCTGCTTACAGCAATATTTGAATAGAAGTGGATATTGCAACGAAATCCATGAAGTTAAAGTCATTTAAAACTAAATTTGATCTGTTTCTATTTCAGTATGTAATACTGACCAAAATATTTTAGCTTACACAGTATTACATATATATATATATTTATATATATATGTATATATATATTTATATATATATATATGTAAACACAACCATTTGTTCATAACTTTTTAAACAATAGGTTTGTTCTTTGAAAATATAATGCAATTTTTATTCTGGCTTTCTGTGTAATCCGGACTTTTCTTTCAAAGTCTCACTTTTCATCAGAGCAGCAAAGAAAACTCAATTTAGGATAGAAACTTAGGCATGCAGTATATATCAGATTAAACTGAAAACACATTTCTTCCCCATTTCCCACACTATAAACAACATGAATGCTTCAACACACACATGCACAAATTCCACAGTCACCACCACAAAATAACAAAATAAGGGAAGGAAAGCAACCTCAGTTTCCCTGGCTTCTCATTGCTCAGGACCATGTGCTGCACTTTGCATTGAGATGAGTGTGTGTACATGGGAAGCCAACCTCACCTGCTGGCCATTGCTCCTTCAAGGAAGGGAAGCACTGTAGTTTGAAGCCCTTCTGATGTGCTTCTCTACCCTTATATCCCTAACTATCAATTAAATAACAGGCAGAGAGTAAAATGACTAAAAATTGAGATATCATCTGGAAGAGTATAAAGGGTTATATAGGGTTCATCGAGTATATAGGGAAGAGTATATAGGGTTAATCAAGTCCAGGCTCCGCGGATGCAGAGTATAGCTACCTGCCTGGGAAACCTTGAGGAGAATAAAGTGGGGTCACCTGTGAGTCCTAGCATGTCAGCACTTGACCTGAGGAGCTCAAGGAACCCTGATGAAGTCAGGGAGTACCTGGATGCTTAAGCACTTGCTTAGCTTCTTTGTGGGATGGGAGACCACAACAGTTGCACAGGCTGCTAGAGGTTTGTTTTGTTTTGTTTGTTTGTTTTTCAAAAAGCGGGAAAGGTGTCTTGTAGGGCTCTCCCCAAGTCCCTCCAATTGTACCACTGCACCCATTTCTCCCTGTCTTCCCAAACTCAAATTACGCAACGTCTGCCAAACACGGTGAGACTGCACTGTTTCTTTTAAAATAACCTCTGCAGGATCAAACCCTGCCGTCTCTCACAGCCCCTGGCCAAGGCAACACTCCCAAAGTGATGTCAATGGGAGCTTTGTCCAAGAAAGGGCTGTAGGATTCAGATATATGTGAAGAAAGTTCGCGAAATTATGGAGCAAGCTATCAGGATAAGACTATATTTCAAACATATATTTATTCTTTTTACTAAATCACTGGAGAGTGTGGGGAGAAGTGGGGGATGCCACTATAGAAAACCATATGGTGTTTGGATTTCCAAGCCAGAATTGTGCATAATAAATATTTATAGAATCCAGTGGTATTCTCTTCTTTCTGTTTATTCTTTACATGTCACCCAGAGAAACTCTGGCCAAGCACCAATCAAATATCACAACAATTTACAAGCAATCCAAGCATGGGGGAAAGAGGGAAAACAAATCACCAGTAGGCTCATAATTAGCAACCTAGACCTGGAAGGAGGTGCTTGAGAAGTGTCTCTGATGTGTCTGGATTCCAGCGCTCACCACACATCATGAGTGGTTTAGGAAATCGAGTTCTCAGTCTCTGCAAGGGGTAGGGAAGATATACACAATGTTTTTGGCTAGACCGAGCAGGGGCATATGTGGAGCAGCTGCAAAAGCAGACATCCGTCTACATTCAGAGGCCTATGTAGGAACAAAAAAGCATCTCTTGGCGATGACAGCTAGCTTGCTCCTGGCTTCTGCTGGGAATATTCTGTCTCCTTACCTGTGGCATGTGGAACTGTTGTGTTTATTTTGCTTCAGGGAAAAGTGATGCGGGTTGTCCTCCTTATCGCTTTGTGACTGAAGAGTAACTGAAGGAGTTATTGAAATACACAGAAGATCTGCAATATATAGCAATAGGAGCCAATCTATCCAGGGACTAGCCATGACATAGGGATGGATTCACTTCTGCTATCTTTCCTTGACAGTCTTATTCCCTTCCCTGCTCCCACCTCCTTACCTTTTCTTTTTCTTGAGGTGTGATAGCTACCAGTCCCAACCTAACATACATTTTCTTCTTCAGAAATAGTAGAAGGATTTAAAAAAAAAAAAACAACAAAAAAGAAGAAGCAGCAGCAGCACACAAGTCAATACACAGACAGGAGCAGCTTTCAGTGTCAATCGCATTCAGCATCCCTTTAGCCAGAATCAGAAAAGCTATGTGTTGCATTTTCTAAATAAATATTGCTGCAGTCAAATGCTGCAGTCATGTCACATAAAAATTATACAGAGCCAGAGTCAACTTCTGAATATCTAAACATGTAATTTCAAATTAACAAGAAATTGTTGAATACCATCAAAATAACAATTGATTAAGGATCACTTTGAAGCAATCAGCCAAACAAACCTTATGAATTCAGTATAGAACACTTGTTTTTTAATACAGATAATTAGATTTTACTAAGAAATGACTGTTCAAATGTTCTTTTCTCTGTGTCATTGAAATAGCTATTTATTATGAGAAACATACTTATCAAATATTGCCAAAAGTGTAATAACCACACATTATTCTTCAAATCCATATTTTTTTCAAACATTTTGTATTTACTTAACATATAATAACAGTTACTAAATCATTCTTAATTTTGTTTTGTGGAACCTTAATGTAAAGCATTATACAGGAGAGAGACACCACAGGGACAAATGTGAAAAGAGAATGGATGCACTGTTAGCAGGTGAGTAGTCCATAGTTACATTAGAAATTACAACTCAGAGAATAGTAATAAGAGGAAGAATGGAAGTATGGAAAACCATACTTCCATACCATAGAAGGTATTTTGAGCAAGTTTGCTGATGACACCAAACTTGGAGGAGTTGTGGACTCGAATGAGGGTGGAAAGGCCTTGCAGAGGGATCTGGATAGGTTGGAGAGCTGGGCGATTGCCAACCGCATGAAGTTCAATAAGAGCAAGTGCCGGGTCCTACACCTGGGACGGGGAAACCCTGGCTGCACGTACAGACTGGGCGATGAGACGCTGGAGAGCAGCCTAGAAGAGAGGGATCTGGGGGTCGTGGTAGACAGCAAGTTGAATATGAGCCAGCAGTGTGCCCTGGCAGCCAGGAGGGCCAACCGTGTCCTGGGGTGCATCAAGCACGGCATCGCTACTAGGTCAAGGGAGGTGATTGTCCCGCTCTACTCTGCGCTGGTGCGGCCCGACCTCGAGTACTGTGTGCAGTTCTGGGCACCACAGTACAAAAAGGACATGAAACTGTTGGAGAGTGTCCAGAGGAGGGCTACGAAGATGGTGAAAGGCCTGGAGGGGAAGACGTACGAGGAACGGCTGAGGGCACTGGGCCTGTTCAGCCTGGAGAAGAGGAGGCTGAGGGGAGACCTCATCGCAGTCTACAACTTCCTCGTAAGGGGGTGTCGAGAGGCAGGAGACCTTTTCTCCATTAACACCAGCGACAGGACCCGCGGGAACGGGGTTAAGCTGAGGCAGGGGAAATTTAGGCTTGACATCAGGAGGGGGTTCTTCACAGAGAGAGTGGTTGCACACTGGAACAGGCTCCCCAGGGAAGTGGTCACTGCACCGAGCCTGTCTGAATTTAAGAAGAGATTGGACTGTGCACTTAGTCACATGGTCTGAACTTTTGGGTAGACCTGTGCGGTGTCAAGAGTTGGACTTGATGATCCTTAAGGGTCCCTTCCAACTCAGGATATTCTATGATTCTATGATTTTATGAAAACCTGCAGGACAATGAGTTTTAAGAAGTTTGTTTAAAGTTTTAAAATGATTAGATCATCTCTAGTTCAATAAATACATTATAAAATAAGACATTTCTGTAATCTACTTGACAAGGCTGTAAGCTCCATGATCTGGTAGCTCAAATTAAAGAAATTTAGATTAAAAAACAAAAAAAGACCTTCTTTCTCTTTTAATTTTCTGCAGTGCAGAAGTGGCAGTTTCCTCAAACCTAGCTGTCGCTCTTTCCAGACTCCATGCTTTGAGTCTCACCACAGCCATGAGGTGAGAAGACACTATGGGCTGAGTTACAGCAGAAGGCTAGCTCAATGACTGACCTGATACTTTCTGCTTTGGAATTTTAACAGGCTTTGTGCATTCAGTTCTCTTATTTTCATTGCCAGAGTACCCAGGAAAAAAGCACAGTGCCTGTTAATTGTTCATAACTAACCACTAGCTAGTCATATTTGAATGAGCCATTTTCACTGGGTCCAACATAGGCTGAAAAGAAAAACAGCTTTAAGCCACTGAGATGAACAATGATTTCTGAAAAACATTTTTAGTCATATATAGAGTAAAGTAGAGCAGAGCTTTCCACAATTCATTTTCATGAATATTTGGGTGTCATCTAAACATGCATCAATGATGAACAGTGGCTAAAAAAAAAAAAAAAAAAAAAAGCACAAAAAACCCACAACACATCCTAAATTATCCATAAATCTACTTGCTTTGGTTCTTCAGTATTCAAGCAAGCTTGAAGACACAGTGTAAGATGACAGTTTGTATAATGTGCAGATGTTACACATACTCAACATTTTAAAGCATGTTTCTTGTAGGACAGCATAACACAGCATAACATTTTTAGTAACTCTCCAAATTTCTTCAAAACTTTCTGTAGAAATTGCAGTAGGAACTGCAGTCAAGATTGTATTGGACAAAGGTGATGGCTACTATACTTTGCTACAATCAGCTTATTTGTAATTTCTCAAAAAACAATCAATAGCAATCATTTAAATCTATCAAACCCAGATACACTCCATGTAATTGCAAAGCTCTTAACTCTAGTCATTTCCTGGACATAAAGCTACTTTACTCAAGCTCCAGCATTTTTAATTTCTCTAGCACTGAAAAGCAGCATGCTCAGCTAACAAGTAATGCTTACATAAAAGCCTATCCATCAGATCTCTTGGTATCTCTGTGGTGTTCAGGATATGAAGACAACAGAAATGTAAACACTATACTAGTGCAGAATAAACATCATGTAACCACAAAGTAGTGATGACATAACCTTTATATTATCTAGGCTGAATTTTCCACAATGTAGAATGAGTCTCCACATCTCTTCCTGCCCCTCAATTCACTCTAAAACGGCTTGTTTAGAAGAACATTTTGTATGAATTTTTCAGTTTTTAAGCAAAGACATATTCCTCTTTAGGACATCACTTTCAATGGCTTTCCTTTCGTGTATCTTGCTTCCTCCTGGCATAAGAATATCCTTGCTCAAACAAAACATTTAAATGCTGTGGATGTTTCAGAGTTGACTCAGGTGTGCCTAAGACAACAGCTTGCAGAGGATATGTTTTCAAATAGCAAAACGATGCTGCTGCTTCTTTTCTTAGTGTTGATACACAGAATATGAGAACAGGAGAATATGAGAATATGAGTACAGGATCAGACATAATACATAGAGCCTACTTTCCGGTCTCTCTCATTGGCTATAAAGAGATGCCTACCGAGGAGAGTAAGACTAGGGAAAACATGTAACAATACATCCTCAGAAAAATCCCCAGATCTGCAGATCTGGGATTCCTACTTATGTGAATGAAAGTTAAGTGCACTGCATCCAAGTATTACATATAGCAATGTGTCACACTTCATTTACTTAAGAAACCACTCCTTTAAGAAATTCTGATCTTAAGCAATCAAATACAATATACTAAGCACATACTGCTACAAACCACTATACAGCAGACTTCGTATATATATTACTCGTGGATCTGTTAGTCAACTTGCTACTGTGATATACTCACATCACACTTGTGTCAAAAATACAATTAAGATGAGTTGTTATTTAAAAACAAACAAACAAAACAAAACAAAAACAAACACAAACTTTAATTGTTCCACCTGTTCAAAGAAGTTTGTTGTTGTTGTTTTCTTTTTTCTTCATCTCTGTAAAAGCTGATATGAAAATACTTTCTCTTCTATGATTATATCTAGCCAAGTACTTTCAAATTTTCACCACATCTTTGCTATGTGCTGCTTCAGTTAAAGTTAGTCCAGGCTGACAACCTCCCAAGGTGCAGAACTATCAGCTATTTCTTCCATTTAAACTGGAATGGAAATACTGGGATCTGCAGAGTAAACTTTTCTAAATATTTGTCTCCTCTCAGGCAGGCTTCTCAGCTGCGCATTAAGATTTCTCTGTATTTCATGTGGTGCGTACATTGCACATGCACAGGTATTGTGAGTTCCCCTTGTTTTGAAACATGTCATAGTTTGGAAATTGCTTTCTAATAAGCCACAAATAAAACTCCTAATAAGCTCTGCTTAAATAAATTGACTGTTTTTTATTGGAAGTTTCAAACTGCAGACCCGATATCAATTCACTCTACTATTCCTAAAAATTGCTTTCACCCTGACCTCCCCCCCATTCTGACTGAGAAAAGCAGCTAGCAGGTGCTAATTCTTAATCTTAAAAGAATAGGGCAATGAAAGAATTGACATTTTACCATAGTATCCTTCTGAAATGTATGATATGCTGATGCTCATAAAGAAATCAAATTGAAAAAAAGCAGAACTTATTAAAAAGAACCCCTCAATGATATTAAACCTTGCAACTGAGAATGTGTAATGTTCATTTAAGATTCAGCTTTGCTGAGTTGTTAAAAACACTCTACATCTAAAAAGACGACATCCAGTAAAGTGTCACAGTTAAGAAATTTCTGTCTGATGCTTTTTAGGGTATTGCATCACCTCAAATCATAAATGAACTACAACCCCTCCCATCATCCTGCAACAAAGAGGTATCATGGTTTTCCTTTCAATCAATTAAGACTCTGCCTTATGTTTTCTATATGTGGGTTTAAAAGAAACCAGACATTAATTATTACATTTATAGTAGTAAAGATATATTTTCTTTTGGTGATCTGATCAGTCTTAAAAGTTTTTTGACTGGTAGGAACCTGTGAAATGAAAATGCCCATGTTTCCTCAGATCATTTGTGCATAGCTACAAAATGGTAAATAATCCATAGCCGTCTGGATTTTCAAGTTGTGTAAAAAACATACGGCAACAAAATGGGTAACTTTTTGGCTGTTTAAAAATGTTTGGCCAAAGTCTTTACAGTGATGACTGTACTGGTATTAAGAGATTTACAATAGAAATGAATTTGACCTCTACACATTATTTGGAGGAGGAAAAGTGCTTTTATTATTCTGTAATGTTTTAATTTTAAACTAACCAGAGCCTCTAAAGCTACAAAGCTCACAGTGCCAGTGAAAAGCTAAATTTCACAGAGACAGAGCTTTGTCAAATTGAAACATTACTTGCCCTCCTACATTTCCTTTGAAAAACTTAAATAATATGTACCAATGTTCACAGTTATTTATGACTGTGAGAACAAAAAATATAATCTTTCTATGTAGTAACATGTCTACTATGTTAAAAGCAGGACTTCTTTTTTGACATATATAGTATTTCACATGGAAATCTAATAGCTGAACAAGTCAACCAGGCAGACCCTATGAATACTCATTTGGGGCCATAGCATAGATGCTTTCAAAATGGTCTTTTAAAGAAAGAAAATTATAAATTTTCTTTCACACTTGCATCTCTTTAGAAACTTCAAGCAGACGTGCTTTCAGAGAGATGGGTGTCTCCTATGTCTCCTAAGTCTCCAAGTCACCTAAGACCTGGAAGCTATTTAGAGAGAGACATAGTGCCAGATTTTTAGGTAAAGATCAGAGAAAGGCAAGCATTAAATTTTATTATTATTATTATTATACAAATGATGTTAGATAAACAGAATTCTTCTACAAACGGATGATACAGGAAAAGCTTTTCATGTACTGCTGCCAAGATACGATAATCTTAATTACAAGTAGGAGCTAGCGTACTTAAACGTAAGCATCGGTTTTGTTTTTAACAGAAACTTAAGTTACGTTTTATTGTAACAAAAACTTTATGCATGGTAAATTTGAGGAAAAAAAAGAAAAGAAAAAAGGCAGCTTGCCTTCTCTTTGTGAGAAAGTAAGCAAGAAAGTAGTTATTTTCTGTTTTATATGATTAATATGGCTATTTATTGGCTTCAGAAAGAATGTATCATCTTTAGAGTTTGCTGAGATGCCCTAGGCAGTATGCACAGTATGCACTCATGCAGCACAGAAAAGGGAAATCCCTTTTTGTCCAGTCAACAGAGATCCAAACACACTTGTGTACAGCTACAAGCTACTCTATTAAGGGAAAACAGCAAAACATTATTCACCTGTGGAACAGATCTTCTGATTACCATTTGTAGAAGAATAAATACGAGATTGAGCATTTCAACCTCAACACCAGATTACTCTTTACTGGGCTTGGCCTAGTTTAAGTTCCAAGAGAGACATATGTTTCTGGTATGATGACCTTGCGGTTAAGTTTGGCTGCAAGAAGTTCTTGCACTTGAGGAATGCTGAATTCTGAATTTTCCTCTGATGCTAAACAGCTCTCTGCCAACTTTGGTCCTCTTTCAACTTCATTTACTTTTGTCAACTAATATGTCACAGGTTAGAAGTTTCATGGAAAAAATAATATGAGTGAGAGCAATATTTTCATTCATAAGTAAGACTTCTGCCCAAATAGCATGTCACCTTTTTTAATACTAACACACTATATAGTCGCCAGCAGAAAAATATAGTGAGCCAAGTCCATATGGTGAATAAGCTGCTTCAGATCACAGACTGGGAAAACAGAAGAGGACATAAAATGAGAAACTGAACATATATGTGCATGATACTGCATAACTTCCTCTCTAGATCTGAGGTCATAGATACATTTGATCAGCTAAAATAAATAATTCTGTAAACTTGCCCATGCACTTTTTCTTCCTTTTCTTTTTGCACTGTTAATGAAACAAATTTATGGCTTACCTTTCAAAACCAATCTGCCGTAATGTTTTCTCCCATGTTGAACCTATACAAAGAGGAGAAAAAACAAACACCCTCAGTAAAGAGCCTTTACTGTATGAAATCTCTTACTCTTCTGTTTTCCTTGTGCAGCTGGAATCTGTATAGTAAGGTGATTTTTCCACCCCAACAGAAGTACTTGTAAATAACATCTGTTTTCCCCAGAGTGAAGAAGTGTTAAGAGAGACTACCACCGGGTGACATAACTATGTGTGGGGGGTGTCAGCCTATATAACTCCTTTACATTGCAAAGCAGCCGGCAACTGCTACAGTTCACTGCGATTCCAGGGGTGGTCTCCTCTCCTCAGAGCAGTGGGATCTGTACATGACTCCTGAAAGCGCTGAGCTGGCATCTCACATCACGCACTCTTCACATTTCAGCTTTTCATTTTACTGTAGTGTTCGCCTGATTCTTGCTGAAAGCTTTACAACTCCTTCTGAAATCCAGCCCTTTTATTTTTTAAGCAAAAACATGAAGATGTATTTCTGCTTTATTGTTTAACTCTTCATAGACATAAAAATGGCTGCAATGGACTTGCTCACTTTGTCTAGATGATTGAGGACACATCCCCACAAACTGTTCAAATGGGCAGATCTGTTATAATTTCCTTCAGTATTTCTCATGCACTTAATACCACTTTTACCCAGATTTTCTCAAAAACACACAAACATCCCAACCCCAGCCACAACCATTAGCTTATCTGTTTTAAGCTCCTGCTAATATTTTGCTTATTGCCAGGGCCATTATACATACAGGCTACAAAGAACATAAATATCTCAAGTCATACAGGTCTGCAAGGCAAATATACAGGAGGACATGAAACTGGGTCACAGTTTTCTCACTGCCTTTTTAAACTCCTGTGGGACATCTAATAGACACTATATATTGAAAGCAACTACAGTTCTTTTTGAATGTTTCATCATACTTAAACTGAAATGAGAGAACTGACAATAATTCTTGCTGCTGATGGAGCCACCTGAAGGGGAACATAAATTAAAAGTGGGATAAAATATTATCATTCAGAAAAAAAAAAAAAAAAGCAACAACAACAACAAAACTCTGTAGACTGTAGATGTCTCTCTTACCATCATTACCTTCTCATTCAGTTCAAGGCATCGGCTCAGAAAACAATGACCTTCTCTTCGTAGTATGATATTTATCTCTAATCTGCTATGTTATATATTTGAATAGGACCTAGTAGATACTCTCCATTTTTGAATCCAGGACACTTACTGCATATCTAGATAAGAATCTAAAGACTCAACTTTTAAGAAGTTTGGGGTTATTTGGATTTTGGTTGCAGTGGTGTTTTTTTCTTTTCTTAATCCTATCATAGGAATTATTTCTACTCAATTTATTAAACTTTCCAGGTTAGCCCACGAAGACTGTGATAAATCTCTAAAGTAACAATATCTTTTTTCTATACAATTTTACCTAGTATCTGTCTCAGTGGCAAATCACAAATAATGACTGAAGCTAATAAACCCCAAAAGTTAATTTCCTTACAATTCTGTGTTGTTCAGGGCTCTCTTGCCCAGTTCCTAATTGGACAGCCAAAGATGACGTTAACCTGGGCACACACAAAATAAATTCCTTGTATTAATCTCTGTTTTTTAGAGGAAGGAAAAGAAATTACATTGAAGTACACACTCCTAAAATCAACCAAAGTTTGACATTTAACTTTAAACAAGAAGGATTTGGGTTGGCTAAGGGGGAGACTCACAGCTGTTTCCAAACTTGGTAAGGAAGAATCTTCACTATATGTTTCTAGAACTGCTTCTTCATTCACCTTCTCACTGATAGTCATTTCAAACTTCAGTCACAGGCACATTTTCAAAGAAAGGCTCTAAAAACCTTTACTTCACACATTTATTTCAAATATGAAAAAAATATCACGTGCAGCACAATAAAACATCAACATTTCACTGAGAATAAATTCTTTGAGATAGATAGAGATCCACTCCATTAACATGTCCTGTTATCCTGAACTCATCATCTTCTGCACACCCCTGGAGTATATGGGGCATCATGTAGCACTGATGTATCAAGTCACTGCTAAAAAGTTGACTGTTCCACTCCACAGTAAGTGCAGAGCAGACATAAGCAATTCTCTATATAGTTTGTGCAATCCTACTGGCTCTGAAAAAATACTCAACAGTTTTTGAAGTTTGAAGATTTGAAGACTGTTGAAGAAAAGATATTTCAACAGTACTTCTTAAAGTACAGACTAGTACTGGCATCTTTAGTCAGTGTTTCTATTCTTTCCACTGTTTTGTATACTAGTTATATGAATTTTTCACCCCATGGTTGGCTACACTTCAGCTGTATGATATATAGAGCGTTCTACAGCAGAGAGAGAGACAGAGAAAAAGAGAGAAAAATAGCAAAAGAGAAAAGGGAATTGGGTCTCCACTGGTTTGAAATCATCTTTTGGCTGCAGCTGGCTAGCAGAACGGTCTTTGAAATGCATGTGACTCCTCTGAAGCAAAGCCTGCCAAGAACACAACTAACATTTCATATTAAAAAAATATACATCTTTTTTATGGAGTCCTATTTTAAAATGTTTATGATCTAAACATTCTGTTTTAAGATTTGCCAATTTCATTCTCAATAGTATCAATTTCTACACTGTGCTAACAGCCAAAAGTAAATACCCTGAGGTAACAGCAGCACTAAGAAGAATAATGCTATTAAAAGTCTAGAAAACTTAGTATTTGATTTAAACCTTACCAAGTGCTTCCAAAACATTAAACAAGATTTAAGTCACGTAACTTTCATTAAAATCAAAACAGGAGTTTTTCATGAATTAAAGATTTGATCATGCTCCCAAAGAAATCAGTATGATTTTGGCTGTTCACTTCAGTCCTTCTCTTCTGGGACTGTGGAAAACATTCACCTGTCAACTTTCTGCATCTATCCGCAGCTACACTTTGGATCCTAAATTAATTTGGCTTCTCTTTTCTTTCTGTTTTTTACCACCATGTCAAAAATACCAAAACTGTTTATAGAAATACCTTAATTTGGTATCCATGTAATTAAGCTTTTGTTCCAAATATTTGCTCCGGAGTGCCTGACCATTCCCATCTGTTCCAAAGATTCTGTTTCACATTAACAGCACTAGCTTTAAAATTCTTCAAAAAGATGAAGTATAATGTACTTCAGGAATTACTGTTCACATTTAATAGGAACAATGGTAAAATGCACATCATGTTCACATATGCATTCAATGAAATCCTAGCCTAAGAATGAGCATATAAGAACAGGAGACTTAATAAGATAAAATGAAAAAGATCTTTGTGAAATGAAGAATTGTCTTCTTTGACAAGTAGGCTTTCATTTACATGGCAGTTTCCATGTTTGGTTTGGTTTGGTTACAGCTACCTTATGAACTTCATGATAAGACTCATAATCCACTTCTAGGCTACTCACCTTTGCAAATCAGGAAGCTGCCTAGCTGCTGAAGTGCAATGGTAGGCTCAGAAAAAGCACAGAGTAATGTGTTATATAGTATATTATATAGACAGAAGTATATTATATAATCTGACAGTATAGCAGAGATCTGCAGCTCTTCGGGGAGAAGGCTGGCATGCACTGTAAACGCCTGCCTCCTATACCACCCCTATGAAGGTCCCTACAGGTCTGACCACGTACAGTGATTAGCTGTTGCCCCACTATCTTTTCAATTCATCAGAGTGGTAGGTTTCTAATGCTGACAATAATAATTCTTGCATTCTTTTTGAACTGTGATCTGACATAAAGACCAGAAGTAAAATTACAAATTAATTGAACCAAAAAAAAAAAAAAACAACAGTTTGACATTTTGCAATAAGCATTAAGTGAGCCTGTCAGAATTCAAGAAAACAATGAGAACAGTATGGAGAGCTTCAGTGATGGGAATAGATGAACAATACACACACACACACACACACATACATATAAAAGCATAGGTTTCTTGGAGCCTGACAACAGAATATCACAGAAGGTCACCCAGGCTCTCTGAAGGAACTACCATGGTACCAGACATAGCACAGTAACACTTAGCTCATGAGAGTTATACGCACGTGTGACCTACGTAACTCTAATATGTTAGAAACAGGTAGGCATTCTTGCAGCAGTAACTGCATTGGTCTTTTTTCTAATGCTGATGGAAGAGTTTCAGAGGAACTGCTGATTTTGTGCAGTTTAGACTATTCCTACCAATTGCAGAATTTTGATGTAAAGCCTGGGACACTTACTTGTGTTCTACAAACCAGAAAATACACACACAAACAAACAAAAAGCCCTTTGTATATCAAGAAATACAAAATGACAAAGAATGCTCCAGAAATAGAAAGATATACTTTGTGCAAAGCCTTCTGTTGCAGCTGCCACTCAACTCTTTCTCAAACAACTTAGCAGAGAACAGCACACAAGTCCACAGAGGATAGCCCATCTGGACTAGCTAGGGACCCGAGTATCTGAACCCACACCTAAAATGTCTCAACAAACTGGAAGAGCAGACTGGTTTGTCCTGCTAGAGCTTCAATTTCACTAGAGATGCATGTACCATTTAAACCATCTGAAGTTTCACAATTTCCTTTCAGTGGACTGGGCAGTGCCGCTCTGCTGTATTTTCTCCTTCATCACCTTAGTACTTTCTGACTTATTACTAACCAGTATTGCTAAGTAGCTGCAATGCACACAACTGCAACTGATAAAAACTGCCATTGGGAACACGAAGTTTTCAGCAACTTCATATTAAGCATTTTTTGCAGTCACTAACTCCAAATTGTCAAACTTCTATCTTCTCTCAAACAGAAATGTTTTAGATTACGTCTTCTCAAATATCCAATTTTTTATAATTATTATTCTTTTTAATCAATACAGAACCACTGGTTTTATGAAACAGCCTGGCAGTTTTTAATACAGAAATGAATATGGCAGAAGAAAGAACTTTTTATTAGTTTCTCCATAGCACCATAGGTATATTATGCACTTACTTACACAATGGCTAGCTCTATACACTGTGCCTCTTACAAAATTGATCATTTATCTCCTGAATTGGTATCAGACAATGCTACCCTAAAACTTAGCAATTCTCTGTACATTTTAAGAAACAAACCTCTACTATACTTCCTTTTCCTTTGATTGAAACTACCTTGGCTGCATCTTGCACCTATCACTCTGGTGCCCATCACAGTGTATAATTTGGGATAATAACATGAGATTCTTTTAAAGTGAAAGTTCTTAATAAGGGCTGTTACTATTCCACTGTGTCCATGCTGGTGTTTTAACTGAGATCAGGAGAGCATTTCTTGAGCAAATCCCCTGCTTAGCATGCTCTGGTTTGCATGACAGGATTCCTTTCACATGACACTAAAGGAGACAACTTCTGTTTTTCAATGCTTACTGGGCACATGACCAGACCAGAGCTAATCCACTGCAAACCCCATTCAAAAAACGTACCATGGGGTGGTCAGGGACGCTGACCTAACTGCTTCACTCCTACTACACCAGTGCTGCTTGCGAGATGGGGCTCACACCACCACTCTCAATCCCAGCCCTGAAGTGCTCCAGAAAGTCCTTCCAATTAGGGTCACCTCAGGGAAGGAAGGGGCAGGTCAAAGTGCTCACTCTTAGGCCTGTTTTTCTGGGCTGTATACCATCTGCTACAGCAAGGAGAAGGTTTTTCCTGGCCTGACATACATGCAGGCTCCTGGATTCTCCGTGCAGCCAGACTCCCCACAAAACCCCGGGGAGCCACTTCCAGGAGGCAAAAGGGCAGAATATTTCATTTGGAGAATAACTCAAGGAGAAGGAATAAGAAGAAATCTGATATATTATGATGTGTGCTGAATAGACTAAAACCAGTAAAATAGTAGTGGAGGGCTAGTGGACTAGGATGCTGGCTAGATGATGAAAGCGATTTCTGAATACATACCAAGCAAGAGGTCATGTTAAGAGCAAAGACCAGACATTGCAAGTCTTCACTTGCCTTCCACTCATACCAGCTTTCAACAGATTTTTTGACTGAATAAAGAGTACAAATTTGATCCCTAAGCAATAATGTAATGGGAAAGATTTTAATGAGTGGGAACTTCTACTACAAAAATGGCAGACTAGGAACACAGAGCAAAGTGCAGTAGTACTGACTCTATGATTATGTGCATATATGGAGAGGCATATGGCTTTAAAATGAATATTAAGAAGACAACAGGTATGGTAAAGTGATTAATGGCTCTATCTGCCAGTCTTGCCTTCCAGTCTGCATCTTTCCTGGAACTCTGGGAGCCCAAAAGTGTCAGAAAAGCTCCTATAGATAAACCCTAAATCCTAAAGAGCAGTTGCTCCACTGGCCTAGCCCATATTGTCTTTTTTATTTTTTGATGTTGATTAGTACCAGAATTGGGGATCAGGCTGAGGATTATTTTTAATATTGATCATTTAACTTAAGGTAGATAACCTGATGTGAAATACTTCCTAGCCTATCTGGGATATATGGAATCCAGCATCTCTGGGCAGACTATGCCAAAAAGAGGCAGAGCCAGAGCCAGCTCACTTTGTGTGACAGTAGGACCAGTGCCTCTGAGCTTGATCCATATAAATAAATGGAAAAATTTGCATTGAGTTTGTGGACTTTGATAATTTGGCTGAAACAAAACTAAATAGCAGTAAGGAATAGCAAAGAAAATAAACAGAAACACAAAAACCAAAATCTTTTTCAATAATGTAAACAACAGGTATTATTGCTACAACATCAATGAACTACTGATTAATAAACCAAAAAGGTGCAGTGTTCTGCAGTTAAACATTTCAGGAGAATGGGAGCAGAGGAAGCAAAAGTTTCCTTCATTCATTAAATACATGAAATGCAGCTTACTTTAAATGTGAAGTTTATCTATTTTTATATGAGAATCA
Organism: Anas platyrhynchos; assembly: GCF_047663525.1. Classification (NCBI taxonomy): domain Eukaryota; kingdom Metazoa; phylum Chordata; class Aves; order Anseriformes; family Anatidae; genus Anas; species Anas platyrhynchos. The sequence goes on along the minus strand of NC_092588.1, from coordinate 49,656,364 downwards.
CACACCATATTTTGTAAGTGAAGATGACTTCTATTAATTAAACAGCATGGGAAGAAATAATAACTTCAAAAAAGAAAATTGTGAAAGTACCATCTATATTTGTTCTTCTGTGTCGGATTTGTTTAAAATGACTGCCAGGTAATAATGTCAATTGAAATTGCCTGAATGCGTTGACATTTTTAAACATCTTTTTCACAAGGATTTTTTTATAACAATAATGACTTATTTTGTCTTCCTAGATATATTATATCAAAAAAACTTATAGCCAATCTTCCCCTACAACATGGGCACACACTTAAACCCACTCTTATTTTAGCCTGTTTTCATTTCAAATTTGTTTCTTGAAGAAGGCAGCAAAACAGCAAAACTGCAACACTAGAAAATCTTCAGGGAAATTGTTTCAGATGATACCTGATATACATAGTTAATTGAAAGTTTTTTTGTTTGTTTAAACTATTATCTATTATTTGTCTATTTGTTTGCTCTAATGGTTGGTTGGTGGTTTTTTTACCCAAATTTCCAAGAGCACCGAAAATCTGAATTAATCCTGGTGGCTTTTAAGTTTCTTAAATAGAGCCACCTGCTCCCCATTCCCTATGAAAGTGGATCACTGGGGAGAAAAAAAAAAAAAAAAAAAAAAAAAAAGATGAGAAAAGGGATTTTACACATAGTGTAAAGCCAAACTTTGCAGGTCGCTAGCACAGACTCACACTCACACTACAGGAGTAGGGAAGGAAAGAGTCAGATGGCCCACAGATACCTTATTCTCTTTTTTTACAGCAGAAAAGGGTGTCAGGGCTCCGAGAAGCAGCCTCAAAAGAAGGTGAGATTTTCTGCCATTGCCTTGGGGGACATAAACCTCAACTCAGAGAGGCACTGAGTTTAAGACCATTGACGTTCTGCTCCAGATCTTCTGAAAGGGGGCCAAATAATATCTAAATGGGCCTTTTTTTCAAATATGGAAGAGTGGCTTTGCTTTGATTTCCAAAGTAAAAGCAAAGAACTTAAAGAAAACTTGTAGTAAGTTTTATTTTTCATAAACCCAGAGAAAATGAGATTTTTCTCCATTTTTGTTGGCAGAGAAATTCTCTCCTCTCTCACCCCAACCAACACTGCTCTGTCTGCTAAATAGTATCTTAGAGGCAAAGCTTTCACTTCAGAGAGTAATTGACGGGCATCCTTCCAATTTCTAGAGCTACCCTCTGCTTAGTTTTATTGTAACATAATATACTGTTATGAATAATAATGTCGACCTAGTTTCCTGCAGTGATGAATGTGTGCAGTGTGCCAGCGCAAGGAATTTGCTTTTCATTGTCTCTCTTTCTCTCATCAGAAGAAGGAGGAGTCAACAATTTTCTTTCTGAACTCTGCAGCATGAGTATAGGGAATGGGGAGAAAATATAAAAGGTATGTCTTCAACAGCACATCCATACTCAAGAAATTACGGACAAAAGAAATAAGGATCAGAAACCAGGAAATCTTGCACAGGAACAAGAGGAATATTAAAATGACAGAAAAACAACATTCCAGTGGTAGTATCTTTGACTCCACTAACATTTTGTAATGCATGCCCTTTCTCTGAAATTGCTTTTTTTTTTTAATATATACTTTTTCTAAAGATAATAAGGAACCATTTCATGCATGTTACTTCCCTTGCAGATCAAGAAAATACTTGCACAGTGTGACAAAGGCAGCACATCGTTGAAAATATTCAAATTATTCATACAAAAAAAATGTTTCAGTGGCTATAATGACAGTAGGTACAAAGAGATGAAGTGACATGGGAAGGATGATATCTAGAACCAAGCTTCAGAAAACTGGCTTGAGATGTGTACATCCTCAGCACACCACCTTCCGAGGAAGAAGAAAACAGAACTTTCTAACTCTGAAGTTAGAATGTCATTGAGTGACCACAGTGGCTGCACTTGTTCCACCGCACACTAAGAACATCTGGATTTCACTGCCCCAGTAACCATCACTCATCTCTTCTCTGCTCACGCCCCGTAAAATAACCAAGGTCAAGCAACTGGACTTGCCTATACAGACTTCACTGAGAAGCAATGTTATGTGATTGTGCCCAGTTTGGTCTATAACAGAATGCAGGATTGCATCCTGTGTGTTAGTAGATCATTTCCCAACGCTTAATTAGTTTTCATTAGGATGCCACAAATAGCATGAGCACTATCAACAAATTAAAGAAAATACTGTGTTGCCTAATCATTTCCATTTTTTAAAAGTACTCTGTGTTTTCTGTCTTGCATGCTTCAAATAGTTTACAAATAGTTTGATCTTTCTAGAGTCACATACTTAATTAGGAATAATTTCTCTCTACTTTGGCTAGATCTAAGCCTTTCCACATAACATCAGTAAAAGCACTGAAATGTATGCCATTCTCTTTAATAAGTTAATAGATGACAAGAGTACTCTCACACTTATTAAAGTGTGGTTAATTAGTCCTCATGGGAATATTTTTTTAATTAAGTACTTCATTAGGGCATTAAGAGAGTCATACTTTTTTAGTAAATACTGAGAACGATGAACAGTAATGATTTCCTACTCAGCAGGAATTTTCACATTACGGAAATCATGTGTAATTTAGACTTTTGACTGTTAAGTGCATTTTTAAATCAGGTATTTTATTTATTTATATGCTTCTTGATTGCCTTTAGAAGTGACCTTATATCAGGTCTAATAGAAAAGGGACAAACAGCACATTGTACTGTTTGTTTCCTCTCAAAGATGCATGGCCAACAACAGCAGAACTTCAAAACTAGTGCCAACTGGCTCATTTTCCCCGTTCAAGCAGATCTGAAGAACTGGAAGGTCCCACAGTGGGATCAGTGCTTCAGGTGATGGAGAGCAGGTGCATTCAATTCTGTTAAAGAAGGGGTATACAAAACTTCTCCATGGGTGTATTAAAAAAAAAAAAAAAAGTATTGGGAACATCCTCGTTGTGCTTAAAATAAGACACACCAAAAATGCTACAGTTCAAGATCTATGACTTGTACAAAGATTACTGACCCAATTTCTGAAACCATTTATCTCATCCCAAATGTTTCTCTGTATCAGTTAAAAAAAAAAAAAAAAAAAAAAAAAAAAAAAAAAAAACTACCTATGCTTGAATAAAATGGAGCACCTCGGCAACATTTTCTGCAAAGCATAAAGCCTGTCAGAATTTCTCACCTTTGCCAGCTGGAACACATCAAGTATATTTTATGTAGTTGCAAATAGGAACTATTCACAGCAGCTGGGGACACTGTACTCACTATAGGCAGAAAAAGAAGCAAAGAGGTGGAAGAGAGAAAAATACATTCAGTAGGAAACAGGCTGAAATGGATAAATGGATAAAATTTCTAACAAAGAAGTCATACATAAAGATGTTGGTTTATACTGGAAAGATATGTAAATGCCACATTCTATACTCTTTAATTAATCTAAAATTAATTTAATCTTATTTTATCTGGAGTGACTTATTTAAAAACACTTTGTATGAGAAAAAAATCAAGTCTTACTCTAAATCCTATATATTACTCCATCTAATGACTATTCTGGAAAGATTTAGTTGCAGAAATAATAAAATAATCTTTGCATCTCACTAATCCCTGTTTCTATTTCATATCAACACTTTGGTACATTCCTTTTTTAAAGTCAGTGGATGTAAAGTAATATAACTTCACTGGGGCTCTCAGTATTACTTCATCCAGCTTTAGAAATGATATTTTCTGCAGTAAATTTCCTGAAGGTTTTACACATTTGACGTCACAACTATATCTGCATGTGACAGAAGGACAAAATGACACCTAACTGACCCTGCCGTGGGAACAGAGGGCTCCCGTAAGCACAGAGAGATGCAAGAGGGACCCACTTCAACAGGATGCTGCAATTGTTTGTGCTCACAAATGCTTCTACTACATCATTTGCCCTCCAAAATCTGTCTGCAAAGCAGATACTGGATCACAGTCAGGATCTCACACCTTGCTCTTCCTTGTAGAAAACCAAGCTGTAATGCTAGCCACATCCATACGTAGCCAGGTATGCCTCCGCTGGCGGATCAATGGAGGTTTGCTGACAAAGAGCTCCAGACTGCAGGCAGTTTCCATTCCCCTCTACAAAGAGGCACAGCAGGAGGACAAGCGACTCATGGAGGCTGCTTGCCGCTGACCACACTCCCCCTAGCAGGTACGCGACCAGGCCCCACCGCAAAATCAAAGACATCAGTGAAGTGCCGTCCAAAATGCCAGAGGTCACAGAAAAAAAGTTGACTGTAGCTTTCTGTTATTAATCTCCCTAGTTTTTGTTCGTGTGTATTTAATAAGGCACGTCTCCATGACTCTTGTTTAAAGGTTTACTACAGATATGCTAATCTAAAAAAAAACATACCTTGTTTGCATGCAGTACACACTGATAAGATTTACAGTACTTCAGCACAGGTTTGAGCTGGTTACAGTCATCCCATGATGTATCTGAGCATCAGTTTTTATATAATCTGTTTAAGCTTCGTCCACCGTTATAGTGTAAATCAAACACGAAAACAACTCCCATAGATATGGTTAACTTGAGTATCCTCATTGACAGAACAGAAAATCATATCACCAGGCCAACCATTTAAAAAATCAAAAGCAGAGGAACTAAATGGAATAAAGTAGATCTGGAAAGCATGATCCCTACAGAGGATTCAGGAATCTGTTCTCTGACTTCGGCCAACCTCCTAAAATCTGCATAGATTAAAAAACAAACAAAAATCACCAAACATCAACTTAATAGTAATTTAATTCATCCTTAGTAAAAATAAAATAAAATAAAATAAAATGGACAATAGAGGAGCACAATAACAAAGTGTTTGCACATTGTAAGTTAGACTAGAAAAGTTGTTACCAGAAGCAACTACTACTTGGCAGATATCTGGAGGGCTCCATGAAAGACTTCCTGTCTGCCAGTACATTTTTTTTAAATGTCAGTTTTACTATCCAGAAAAGGCACCAAAAAGCAGAAAACATCACTGCCTAACTTTGGACATCTTAATGGGAAACTTTCTGATCTGACCATTCAGTCTTTTTTTCTTTTTTCCTCCTGGGCACACCTGTGGAAATACCTGGGCATACTACTAAAAAATGCAGTGAAACCACCTCACATCTTCTAGAATTTAAGTGAATCACATGGCTAGTAAAACAAAGGGAAGCACTTACTGCTACTGTTATTTGCCATTTAAAGAAAAATAATGAAATGTTAGTTGCCACCTCTTCAACCCGTAACAAACAAATTGCACTTCTCCTACTCCTCCCCCACCAGTGCTGCTCAGCCCAACCCTAATATTTCATCCCTACAGCAGAAGGGAAAATTTGGAGTTTTCATGTCCCTGTCTTGAAGTGTTCTTCATGCCAAACACACTGGAGAGCCAAAAGCCTTGAGGCAAATAAGGCCAACCATTCAGAGGAAAAACATAGGGAAACCCTGAGAACAATCCACAAACGCCAAGTGATTTCCACACAAAAACCACCACTCTGTCAAGTTTGGATGTGCAGGTAGACTTATATAGGGGATGGTGTCTATTTTCTATACCCCTGTTCTCCATCACCTTCCAATGTCAAGGATGCTGACTGGGTCACAGTTCCTGCACTATACCAGTCCTGTTGCCCAGTATACAGTATAGCTGCTGAAGCTGTACTAAAATTGCTCAAGAATTGCTTCTGTCTCAAGAGTTAAGGGCTGGCCAACCTAGTTGAAGAGAAAAAAAAAAAAAAAAAAAAAAAAAAACACTTCAAAACTACATATGGGCAAAATAAAATAAAATAAAATAAAAAAGAAGCCCTGCAGGTTATTCATTATTAATCCCACTTATTTTCTCATATGGCATTAGTTACACGTTACTTGAGATTTTAGAGCAATTTCTAGCATTAAGCAAATATCTGCTCAAGTCAAAATTAAGCATTAATTCAGGAGAGAGATTTTAGATTTCAAGTAGATTTTTTCCTATTAGTGCCTCATAACAAAGTAATTGTTGAATTAGTAATACATTTGTCAGTCCTAGTAGTAATTATAGGTAATATATATATAAAACAAATTACTGCTCGATTTTAGAATGTGAGCAGTGAAAATTTGGCATGAGGTTCTAATTATCTACTGAACATGAGTCATGCCAAAACCAGTGGGACAAATCATACCTTAACTCCTAAAGCTAATGTGACCCTGCTGAATATGGCTTCCCTGCATTATGGCACCAATCCTGAGAGCAGAGCACACAGTGGGATTTGTACAGGTGCAGCAGCTGGCCCACGTTCTCAAAAAGTTAAAGAGTGAGGGTGTGAACTGCAAAATGAGAACAACTACAACAATCCAGCTTAAGCGATTTAGCTCTGGGGGCCAAACCTCTAACAGGAATAACTAATAGCTTCTTTTCCACAAAACGGCGAACAAATAAATACGCATGCTATGCCAAAAATAACACCTACTATTCCAAACTTATCTGAAGAGAGATAAAAACATGGACAAAAATGAGCAACTTTTGACTGATAAATTTTCATACATGAAGTATGGACCCTGAAAGATGCTAGAGAGCCCTAACTCCTATCAACTCTCTTTGTAAGCAGTGAGAAGGACTGACACAGAAGATTTTTAGAAAACCTGTTAAATAATTCATGGATTTCTCCCTTCTGTGCAGCTGTTCTTCAGCAGTTTTCATGGAGTGATGTGGGTGGTGTGGGCCTACAGTCTGAATGGGTTCTTAACTTTGAAAGGCAATCATAACTTTCTATTACTTTGTATGCTGAAAAGCAAGCACTAAAGCGTGTCAGAAAGCCATCTGACAAATAGTGAACTTCACAGGAAACAGATAAGAATTAAATGTATAACAAGGAAAATTAAGGGGCGTATTATATATTTCCAACACACATGTCAAAGGGAAATGAAGAAACAAATTTTGCATTTTGATTTATACACAAGTTCATCAGGGATCTAAATGACTTGTCTTAAGATACCTTGAAATTTGTGCATTCCTGTGCCAGGAATGCAATTCTCTAAACTCACTTTTCTAAATTCAGGGAAGATATCTTTCCCTATGGATTTGCTGGCATCAGGCAACAATCTAAGGGCCAAACAACGGTGGGAACCAGCTGGGCTGGGGGCTGTAAAAACACAGAAATGCAGAGACAGCGCTTGCCTTAAAAGTCTGCAGTCATCTGCAATCCAGACAAGACACAAAAGCTGAGGGAATTGTTAAGATACAATGTATTAGGAAAAGCTAAGAGAAAAGAATACTCGAGTTTGCGTTGAGCTGGGACTCAATAATGAATCATATGTTCAGGAACATATTTCTGCAGCTTCTTCTCTTTCCTCAGCTGGAAGTTTCTCCTCAGCCAGCTCTTAGGTCACAGAGGGACTGTCTGCCTCCTTTTCTGTCAGGCCCAAAGAATCCCTGCATTTCTCAAATATTCTCCCTTGTTCTTTTCTCTTCAAAATTGGCCTGACAGAAAAATCAAATGCTGGATGATGGCTATGTCCTGGAAGATCTCCTCTGCTTGCATGCAAGCCCTGTATAAAGAAAGAAAAATAACAAGCAACAACTTCTTGATGTAGCATATATCACATCTCTCCATCTCTATCCTATTTTCACCTTTAGTACTAGGAGACACTGAAGAAAAGAAGTTGTTTCACAGCAACTTTACAATTCCCAAGTGCCTTGGACCTTGATACATGGAACCTCTGCATATACCTAAAACGTAGCAGAGCTGCTGGCTGTTGGAAATGTTGTTCTGACATCTTTTGGGGAGAGTTGTCGGTGTGCATTCCTTAAAAAGTGGATTTGCCAAGCAGTGATACCAGGATTATGAGACTCAAATTACTACTGAAATGGCTATTTACAGTTTCAAGAGATTCTCTCAGTGACAACAGAGAGGGGCCACATGAACACTAGGTCAAATGCTTACGTGACAAATGGGTTAGCAATAGCACTTGGACTTCTGCGCAAAGGGCTAATGTTGGGAGGCCTCCTGTGATCTCAGGAAGCAGGAACCAGGAAACGTATTTAGAAATGTAAGCAGAAGCAGAGGTCAGCATGAGGGAAAAACAAAGCGTCCAATTATTGTAACAAGACAGATGTCTGTAGCCAAAGGACCAGGGAGGTCTACGCAGGATACATGTGGTACTGCAAGAGGAAATGAAGTGCAGAAGAAATCCAAATATAGCAAGTCAAGATATGTTGGACTAACTGAACATAGATGCATCTACTGAATGGCACTTCAGTGGAGGTTGACTTATGCTTGGCATATGGATAAAGCAATTAGCCCATCAAGAAAATCACATTAGATGACAAGAAGTAATAATGTTATAATGTAATACAAAAGGAACTGATTTTACAGATAAAAAAAAGAAACCACAGCCTGGTTTCTGCATATTCAGGCTGATGAGCAATTGGACCCCTCTGTACATTGCCCTATGGTGAAAGAACACAAATGAGAAAACACTACCATAGTGAGATTTGTACCTGATAAAAGCCAAATAAGCTGAGAAAAGCCAATTAGTCACCTGAGTGAGGGATTGGAAACTGACCCTGGAGAAACCACTACCGTGTCTGACACACGGTGAGAGGCATCTCATGGGGCTTGATTGTGGTTCTTGGTACTGACAGACATCAGCAGGTGAACTGTGAAGAAAGAAGCCAGAAAGGAAAGACAGGGAGACCTCCCTGTGATGCTCTTCAACACAAGGGCCCTACTGGATGCCCAGCACAACTAGAAAGAACCAGTTTGTTTAGGAACAAGCAGCATCTCTGCCCTCAGCCTATCAGATCCATAGCAGACAACCTCTGCAGATAGATACGCATTCTATAATGATTATTCAGCACCTTACATGTTTACCTTATTGGTGCCTTAGAACTTGTTTTTTTTTTATATATCATACTAGGTCTTTTGTAGAGAAAAAAAAAAAAAGTATATATATACATATTTTTGCCCTGATGACATAGTATATTTTCTACTTTGAAAAAAACACTCAGCAAGAAACAGAATGCCTAAGACTGAAGGGGAGGTCTGCATGAAGAGACCTGAGATAACTCTGACTATTACTGTTCATCATTCAGTCACCAAAATAAGCAGGGTGAAATAAATAAACAAATAAATAAATAAAACAGATTAGAAAGTGGGCTACTGTCTCATAATTGACATATTTTTGCAATGCTAAAGCATAAATACTCACATGCAGAAAAGTTTTCACCCAAAGGCTTCCAGGCAAAGTGTGCTAAAGGTTGATTCACTGGATGACCACAAGATGAAACAGTTATCAGTGCATGGGTGCTTAACTTCCTTATCTCCCAGCAACTGGTCACTCTTAACCACCAAGAAGTGGTCAAAGCACATAAATCTTAAATTAAACATGTTCTTCTTTAGTCACCTGGGGGTATGTGTACAGCCATGATAATATTCTCTTACAAAATTCAGTCTAATTTATTATGGCCTGGGGTAATGACATAAGACCAAGCCTGATCCCGGTCCTTGTTTATGCAATTTGTATAAGAGGATCTCAGACCTTTGCTTTTGATATGTGCTGAACACCATCTTTGTTATCACCCTGTTCAAATCTTCTAGTAAGGGCTTAAAAATTGTTTTGATGAGATATTTCTGGTAAGGGCTTTAAACTGGTTTTGATGAGATATTTCACCTTCATCTTTTACTCTCCACAAAGGATGAAGTAATTGAGAAATTACATACAGTTTCTGAAGAGATCAGTAAAGAGTTGGTAGCAAGCAAGTTGAACAGTCACAAACTCCAAGAACAAGAACTACAAATCAGAACAAGAACTACAAATCTTGACTGAATGCCAATGTTTAAACAGGAAACTAACGTCCAATTCCCAAGACAGAGCAACAGCAGAGAGAGACCAGTCACAGAGCTCTCCCAAAATAGCACAGGGCACAGATGGAGCCACGTGAATGCTTCTAATGTAAGACATCTTTAGCGTGCTACAGATTTAATGAAATCTTGAACAGGAGCATCAAGAGAGATGTTGTCACACCAATTAAAAGGAGCATGCAGGTGAAACTGATGTGAACATGTGAAAACATATAAAACATAAGTGAATGTATGAAAATATACATGAAACCTGTTCGTGTCAAAGCCCCCATTATTATTTGACTCTACTCTGCACAAAACACAATATTTCCAGTAACAGAGATCATCATTCACAGCCTAGCCAAACACTGGGAAATATCCAGGGAGATTATGACCTAACTGTCCACATCCTGGACTAAGAATATCAAAACAAAAAAGTCTACTCACATTGTTATTTATGCTGAAATACTAGCCAACTTCTCTACAACTTCTGAGTTCCAAAATATACTAATCATCTTCATAGGAATATATTATTTATTTCATTTTAAAAACTTCCATATACAACCTCCAACTGAGGAAGAAGTGATGAACAAAAACATTTTAGAATAAAGTATCTGAAGAGCAAAGCTCCTGATGGGTTTGATTTACATCTGAATGCATTTAGCATCAGCATTTAAAAATTACAGAAGTCTATACGACTCTCTCCGAACTAAAATTTTGCAACTCATAAACCTTTCTGGGATTTATAACAGTTTGTTTTGCACTGTATTCTGTATCCCATGCTTTGGGGTGGTTAGGTGGATGGGTGGACAGAAGTATTAATATTAATGGAGATTTATAAAATTATAGATGTTAAACTTTGTGAGCACTGACCAAATATAGAGCATTTTACCTCAGAATTAAATACATCCAAAAAAAGGTACAACTCCAGGATGAAAGTAACTATTTGTACCACAAACAGTAACAGCAACATAAACAAAAAAATACTCTTTAAACATTGGATCGCCTTGGCAGTGGTCCTAACTCAGAGAAGAGAACACGACAGTGACTGTGTAGCTCAAGGTTTCATAGATTGGCCTGAGCTGGCTTAGCAAAGATGAATGCAGTCACTGTGTGACATGTTGAAGGCAGTGAATAAAGGGAAGCAGAGCAAGTGAGAAATATTTTCCCATTTTCCATAATCCACGTGTTGTTTTTTTTGTTTGTTTTTTTCTTCCCGTATCTACAATATTTAGCAAATTAAGGATACCTAGCACAACCTGGGTAGATGCCCACCTGAGCCTTACATTCTGCATCTGTGAAGCAGCCTAACAATGTACTTTCAATCTGCTGATGTGAAAGAGAACTGCTCCTACATCTATCAAAGCTTTAGAGAGCAAAAAAGAAATCTAGCACATATTGGAAACAGTGGGCTACCAATTGTATGCAGTTCTTTCTCACTCAGCCCAGTGTTACTGGTAGGTCACTGCAGAGTGTGTAACGGCTTATCTGTAGCACCAGCAATGTATGATCTCCTTTTTGACCTTTAGGTTATGTCCATCATTGTCAAGGAGATGTCTATGTAAAATTAAATATCCTTTAAATAAATCCCTATACTAATAAACTGTAAACACTTTTGCATTACTATATAATGGAATATGACTCTTAAAAAAGGATTAAAAATGACTGAACTTCACATTGTCGCATTTTTTTTTCAAAATAACAGAACTGATACATCAACCAGCTTGTGAGAAGTATTTGAAATCAAGAGCTGCTGTCACGAAACTATCTAAAAAGTATTTTTTTTTTTTTGCTCATCTGAGAAAATTACATAGCAAAACAAAGATGCAAAATTTCACATTTTGATTAAATACATCACCCACCAATTCAACACAATATCTATTGTTAATTCCTGCAGCTGTGGTTGTATATCCTTTCATTCTTTCCTATAGCTTAAAAAAAAAAAAAAAAAAAAAGGTGACAGGAACAACTGAGAGCTATGAAGAGGAAATGTGATATCATTTTCTTATTGTTATCCAGAATTCCAGAATGACATGGATAGATGTGGAAGCCTATCTTTGACTTTTTCCAGATGTCTGTGGAACTGTATCAGCATTCCAGCTTTGTTTTATATGGATGTGTACTTTGTGAACTTCTTTGTTCAGGCTTTTATTTTTCACTGTGTGAGAGGGAATTTTGACAACATTTCAACCAGAACATGAGAAGTTGCAAAAATAATTTTCAAATTCATGTATCATAGATGTAGTGCAACCTAACTTGTGGAAAAGCTGTTGAGAGAACAGGATGGTAATGAATAGGTGGTATTTGTTCTCAAGGCGATGCAATCTCATCAGCTGAAATTTATTTTGGTTAAAAATCCTCATAAAAATATGATACCATGAGATTGCAGTACCGGAAGATATGGCCAGTCCTGCTTGGCCGTAGAACTGCTATACTACCCTGGGCAGAATCATGGCTCACATTATATGCCAACAAGACCAATCTGATCTTGGTTGATATCCAAAAGTTTTCTCTGCACCTTTTTTTTGGAAGCACTCATACTTGCAGTCAAGGAGGCCACTACAGAGCATCTTCCTACCTCACCAGTACCTGGTATTTTAAACTTTGGAAAATTCCATTAAATTCTATTTTATTAGTGAAAAACAGTGCTGAAATCCTTTCACTCCCCCACCCCACCCCCAACCCCTTTGCTTACCAAGGATGGCTAATTGGGTAATTCAATTAGACTGATTCTTGAAATTGCACAGGTTGCTTCAGTACAAAAACTTAATAATCACAGAAAACTCCTACTGTAAGGAATAAGGTCCCTGAAAATTAAAATGTGCATGTGGGTGGGTATAAGCAAAAACATAGAAAGAAGCATATTTGAATAGCAATTTAAAGGCATTTCTTGACCCCTTCCCATGGTACTGATTTTTTGTGTTTCTGCTAGTCTTATACTTTATCTTTATGCAAACAAAATATCAGATAGCCAATAACATGCTAAAGGATAGCCATGAAATAATGAGAATTGGTTGAATAGCGTTATGAACTGGGAACTGTTGTCAGAACAACAGTATCAGCTTCAATTATTATTATTATTATTTACTCCTGTAATATTTGTCTGTTGCAGTTTGTGAAAGTCTTTAGCTGACATCTTCACAAATATAAAAAAGTTAGCCACAAGAAGTATTTACTATCTCCTTTATATTAAAACAGAAAAAAAAAAATAAAATCCAGACATAAATAAGGCTTTCAACAGTAGGTCTTGTAATTCCACAAGTTTTATATTGCAGCTGTGTTTAATTAACACTAGACCACCACACCCTCCAGGTGGAAGATTTTGAGGACCATTAAAATCCAGTTTGGCGCCTTGACTAAGGTCTGTATTTTTAAGAATGATGGTTGGTTGCTAGATGCTACAATAGAGCCTGTTCTGGGTATAATTTGAGTCCTTTGATGTTCCAATGGTAGAGGCAAGAACATGGGTTCTCTCAGAAACATTACATTATTTGCAGACAGACCTGTGGGGTCTAGGAAAAGCAGGAATTTCTTGGAACCTGTTATGTAGCCATCTGTGGCATTGCTAAGAAACTGCAGGGACACAATCCATGACAAGGTCACAATCTGCTGGCTTTAAAGGATGCATTGAAAATCATCCTCTTACATTTCAGTGTTCTGAATTTCTATGCCAAAAAGACCCATAAAAAAAAAAATAATAATAATAAAAAAAACGGTCAGGCTATCTGAAGTTTCTTGGCCATAATGACTTTATAGATGAAGTGATTCATGAACCAAAAATGCATGTTAACAGTTCCGTGGCGTTTACATTGGGGGCTGGCTGTCCTCTTTTGAAATGTATGACTCTATGCATAATAGAAATAACTGGTAGGACTTTCAATTTATTACTGTACTCTAAGTTACATTGCTACCGATATCCTTCAGGGCTGAAGTTCTGTTTTTATTATGAATAACCTTTTACTCTTCTAATGAGTACAGTAATAGATTGATGATACTAAACCCCATAAAGCTTGAGAAAGCTCTCATCAACCACTAGCTGGAGTTTATGAATAATTTGGTATCACTGATAATATTTAGAAATCAAGTTCATTCTCCAGTCACTGAACTTTGAAAGGTATTGTATCCTTTCTTTTTTTTCTAGATGTAAAAATAAAATTATGGTGTTGTCATGAAATATTTTTCATTTACTACAGCTTTCACTGATTTTTTTTTAACCATTGAAAATCATACTGTTTGTAGTCTAGATGATGAGTATAACATCTCTAAAAATCAGTTTATTAATTCCTTTAAACAAAATCCTAAAAGAATTTGGTATGATAAAATTTAGCTGTAAACATAGTATATGTGGATGGAAATGGTACAATGCTACACGTACAGATATCAGGAAAATGCTAGACTTGTAATGAAACAAAAGAGTTTAAGATTAGATTAAACAAGATTAAGATTAATCTTGTTTAAGATTGAAATCAAATCCAACCTTCTAAACTCATCCTTCCAAAGATACGAAAGGTATTTTTCCTTCTTTGGTGACTGCAAAGGACTTTTACTTATTTATTTTGCCCCGTGTTAATATAAGCATGACAGAAGTGCTGCATGTTGTTTACGCAAAAGTTGTAACGTACAGGGCCTTCTTGCACACTGCATGGTTATCGATTCAGACGTATGTATATACACACAGACACACACATATATATGTGTGTGGCAGAAATTGATGGGAATTTTAAGGCCTTTTCCATTCAGATGTGGACACGAAACGTGGAAAGTTCAGACGTAATTTTACCCAGACTCAGGGCTGTGTTCTAACACACTGACACAGGAGAGCCCACCAAATTTCAAGTCCAAGTCTGTGAAGAAAACATTTTTTTCCCCAAATGGCTCCATGCCATATTTATGTGAACAACGCCTTTTGCTTTGTTTCACGGGGTGATTTTTTCTCACGTCGCAGATTCCATTGAACAGCTAAGTAAACCCTGTTCTTTCTACTCTACATTAACTTTGGGTTAAGATCTGCCTTTTGCCCTGAGCAGTCCCCAGGCTGTATCTCAGATGGCTGCCACCCCCAGGCAGGATGGCTCACCTTTTAGCTAGGGACCCAGCCATGGCAGAGCTGCTCTGGTTAGCAGTTGTCAACTCAACTCACTTTTGCTGCTCACTTCCCAGCTGAGACCCAGAGCACGCTGCCAACACAAAGCATCCAGAGGCATGGCAGGCTCAAGCCAAAGGGCTTAGTCCCAGGGATAAAAACTGGCTCAGACTTACAGGGTGGGTACATACAAAGCCTCACAGCACCACACTAGCAAATTGGGTTTTCTAGGAATACTCAAAATGATTACATGATGAAGAGCAATACATAAAGATGTAAACAATCTAACACAAGATAAATCCTCGGAATTAAAGTGAAATATTTATTTTCAGTGGAAAGCATTTTTCTAAACAGTGTTCAACACACATATATATAGTTTCCTATTTCTGCACAGTAACTCCCCTAAGACTCCCCACTAAATATTTACGTTACAGTGATTTGAATGCTCAGCAAGAGAACTTTTCAACATAATGCTCTACACCAGAACAGAAAAGCTGGTTGCTAAAGCACCAGTGTTGATCCTTACATACCCCATACTGCTACAACAAAACACTGTAGATGAGCCAGAAAAAACACTGGAACAGTACTGCTGGTGTGTGAGGTTTTTCCCTGTAATGGGACACACAGACCTGTAACTGGTTGCATGAGAAACCTGTTTCTGACCTTGCTGGTCTTTTAAAAACTTTTCACAATATGGAAAGCAGACTTTCTAGTAATTTGGGACATAAAAGTAGTTGATATTGCATCATGTCTGGTAAGATTTTCATAGGAGGGTCAAGAATATAACTAGAAGGAAAAAAATAAAATAGCTACTTACAGAAATGTAAAATATTTGTTGTTGTTTTTGCATCTTTGTTTCTTAATTTACCAAGAGCATAAATCAGCAAAAGAACTACTCTCCTCCACACACATCCTGCTGTCCTCTCTACTATTCAAGATTTATCAAGTGCCTTTTCCTGCACAGCTGGCCTTCATTTGTTCCTCCCACTTGCTACTTCTGCTCCAGTCCTTAAGCAGGCAGAGGGAGAAAGACAACAGCTACTCTGTCCTCCTATCTGCAGCCCCCAAAACAAGGTGACAGTGATGGTCATCTTTCTTTTACATGCCTGCAGTCTGGTGTACTCATCCTAACTACAGATCAGACATGGCAAAGAAATTTTCTTTGTGTTTCCTCTGGTGTAGCAACAGAGCATCTTTGGAAGTCCGCTAGCTTCAGAAACAGGCTGTAGTCTGCACCCAGTGGCTTCCCAACTCTTATCTCCAGTGCCTACCTGGTTGTCAAAAACACTGAGTCTGAGGTGACCCCTTTCACTGCCACTCAGTGTCAGACAACTTTCCGCTTCACTTCAAACATTTCATCAAAATTTAGCCAAAGTTTCAATCTGTATTGTATTTTTAGTTTTATCTTGCTCTGAAAATGTCTGATATTTATATTGCTGTACTGACATATGTCACAATGTAAATTATCACAGAAATTTGATGTAGATTACAAAATACAGTACTGGGCTTGGAAAATGTACTGTGCTGCAACAAATACCCTCAAAGCACACAGCGTAATTCCTTTTTTCACTGAATTATGAACACAAAGAGAAGAATTACAAACTCAAGAATGCATCCTGAAGTCAGTTTGTAACCAAAAAAAAAAAAAAAAAAATCAAAACCAAGCAAAAACAACAGCTTTTTGCCATTCATGTCATGTTCATGGTGAATAGTTTCATGTCAGGAAAATAGTGAGTTTGTATGCAACCTGGAATACATGATTTCTTTTTCTTTGATAATCATCTTAAATGAAAGCATCTTAAATGAAGGAACACAAATAAGTATACTAACTTAATTCCGGCATGATTATATATTATGCAGAAGGTTTTGTATGTCAATGCTTAAAAAGAATATTTAGAATGTTGCTGGATTTTCACATGGAAGCATGCGAGTCTAGAACTAAAGACTCCATAAGTACAATGAAAACTAACTTTCTGAACTGTTATGCATAATGCCCAGCAGGAAATTAAGCAAGACTTATCATACATGCCTAAGAAGTAATTACAGAAGCTTCTGTTTCCTCAGTCATAAATTTCCTAGCTGCATAAAGTTACACTGGAAGTGTTGAAGCAATGATGACATTCAGCATGTAGTGGATTAAAGTAAAATTAACTTTCATGTGGAGAATAAACTATTGTTGCTTTTTCTTTATTTGTCAGGCAAAAAACTCACATTAAAACCTTTCCTTGATCAGGGGCTTATCAGAGGATGTGTTCCACATGATCTACTGCATGATGTTATATATTATTGAATTTTGGAAAAAGTGAAATGACAATCAGAAATGGTCATTGGTAATAATGTACAACCACATGCCTTTCTAGGATCCTGTAAATATAATGAATTTGTACCAACATAACATTATAGCAGTTTTCACAGCTAGGCATCCTTTTTAGTCATGAGTTCTCCTTGATTCCACAGACAGATCCCTTTTTACACATTTCATGACTCAGACACTGCATATTTTTATGCACAAAACAACAAACAACCAGAGAATTACAGGAACTATACTAACTTTTTTATTCTTAATGTCATTCTTCCACCTTTCTGTCATGTCTTAAGTTTCAGGAGTACTTGCCATGCAAAGCAGGTTTGACAGCATCTTAATCAGCTATGAACTCACTACAGACAATGCATGCTTGCATTACTTGTGCTAATCTCTCAATAATTTTCTGTCTCTCAGTGGAGATTTGGATAAATGGTTATTACTTGTATACTCATACAGTCATTGCTTTTAAACTCATAATTTACAGGGATAGTTGCTAATATGAGGACATTATCAGAATATTAGTTTCTTGGAATATTTCAAATTTTCAGTATTTCGAAATACTTGAAGGTAGCCCTGCGTGAAATTATATATCCAAATAGCTGACAGGAGTCCATGAAATATATGTTCATACTCTAGGCAGGTGTTCAACCAGTAAGCCACGGTATTTGAAAGTCCTGCATGCATCTGCCACACACTGTTGCCATAGAAGTAGGAAATTCTGAATGCAATTTCTTAAATCTTTGTCCCTCTATAAGAAGAAATACTGTCTTTATTTCCAATTAATTAATAAATCTACCTACAAATATGCTGTTTTTTACAATACAGTACTTTTCAAAACCAGCACAACCTTGAAAGAATACTTGGGAAGATATAAAAGACATGAAATATGACTAGGTACAGAGGGAAAAGTACCTGGTACTCATTCCAATGAAAGGTCAACTGTAGTCCCGAATCTGAGGTTTCAATAAATGGAGAATCCTAATTTGTTTGTACTGGATATTTCTGCTTCCTAATATAACCCAAAGCCCCAGGGACATGCTGGTAGTAAAGCAAACACAGGACGGTCTTTCAGCCAAGAAATCATTTCAAATTTATCTAAAGCAGAAAGTTATAATGATTCCACAATGGTGGCATGCATTTGTTTGACATTCAACACGGCATACTGGGGGCAGAGAAATATCTGAATTTAGTTCCCATGATCTAATGGAGAAGCTATCTAGGCAACTTGGTGATTTAAGTCTATTCTCCCTTTTTTCTTCACATAACCATTTTGTAAATTAAGCATCCAAGCAATACACAGTAAATAAATGCAGAATTTCACAGAAATCTTTAGAAAGATTTCTAAGGATTAATTACAGACCCATTAGTTCTATTATTTGAGGTAAAAAGAAAAATATCCAGAAGTACAATAAATGTCAATTTTGATATTCCAGTAAACATTGAACACAAACCAGTAAATAGCTGATTAAAAATACAGCTGAAAGAAAAAAAAAAATCTTAATTGTATTTCTAAATGAATAAAATATTGTTGTGAAAGAATAAGGTTTTCAATAGATCTGAGTGTAGACTTCAACACCAGGAGATGGTACAGTCATCACAAAATAAAAAATGGGTGCATACCACTACAACTAAGAGAAAAATAAATTGGAATATTTTTACAAATTACCAAACAAAAAAATAGGACACACTTACTGAAGAGTAGTACAGTGAGGAGTATTTTCCTGATTTACTGAAAGTAAAGTTTAAAATGAACATCATGGAAAACATGGAAAACTCTTGCTGATGGAAATGTCATTTCAAAAACATGTTTAAAATTAGTCTTAACAAAGAACTACAGCAAGCATACTGAAGAACTTACTGTCTCTATGTTACCTCTATGTTTATTGCCTCCATATTACCTTTTGATCAAATTTGCAATTGCCTGTCTCACAGATTCCATATGCAAAGGGCATTGCTTAATCTAATAAACAGAATTTTATTTCATCAGAAGTACAAATTTAATAATAAAATTGTATTACCGCACGAATACTACTACATCTCAAAATCCGATTGTGTTATATGAAAATATCATCAGCATAACAAGACTGATTATCTAGGTCTTGATGGCTTAAGAAGATTAACACAACTCACACTTGCTGTATTTATCTTTTTCCCTCCCTATATGGACTCTGATTTAAAAAATGAACTATCTGGTTATATTAGTTCCATACAACACAGCTGTGGCTAACCAGAAATTTTTTATTAAGCCAAATGAAAAGTTATAGCAGCAAGATTTTACACATGCTAGGCAATACTATCAAGGTTGAAAGAAACAAAAACCCTCTGTTGGCTATATGTTTTAAATACCTCTATCAACCCACCAGCATATATCTATCTTGCTTAGAAAATGATATGGCATTTTTGTAGCCATCCTGAAAGAGAAGGAATGGTATGACCTCTAAAAGAGGAAAAGGATGGAAAATAAGAATCTGAAGAAGCTAAACATTCAAAGACTTGCTTTTTTAAATGCTACCAGCTGATTTTGAATAAATTCAGCATAAGAGCAGAGTAATTAAAAATCAGTCAAAAATTCTTTCTGCTTTGTTTTTGCACATGGCCCAAATTAATCTGCTTCTAGATGTACATGTAAAAGATTATTAAAGGGATATTTAATAAATGTCCTTAATTTCCAAAAGGAAACTAAAACTGTATAAGGTTTAAGAGGTAAGAATCAATTTAAACGTTTTTCAAGTGTTCCTATTACTAAAATGAAAATATTTTCAGAAGACATAATACAGCAGTGTGAAAAGAAAAACTGAAAACAGAAATGATCTTTGGATTCAGAAGCTGGCATTTAAATATACCCAAAGTGACCTACAGAATTTGAAAATAAAGGTATACCCTTCTCTCATCTATTTCTTAAACTGGCAGAAATAAGATGATTAACAAAACAATGCAATAAATTTCAAAGAAAACACAGAATCAAATAAAAACATTCATTCATTCATTTCTGATGTGAAAATGAAGGAGTCATAGAATTAGCTTTAATTTTCCTGAAGGAGTAAAGTAGCTGAGAGAAGAATCACTGTAGTGACATGGAAAATTCACGTACTTCATCCTTGGAGCATTCAAACACAAATCAAAATAATTACAAGGTGGGTTTGTTGTTTTTCATTTTTATTTTTATCTTTCTTTCTTTTTGCTATTACACCTTTTCCCCTTCCTCAAAATATTGCCCTTTTACTGCAACAAAAGTCCTGGTCCACTTTTGCACTACCTACTCTCACTTCATTTCCACAAGGGCAAAGTGTGGTGTAATTTATTCAAACTCAGAGAGAAATTCAGTTCTAGCAAAATCAAAACAAAGATTAAATTTAAAGAAAAAAACTCTAATATATATCCAAAATATATCCAGTATATCCAAAAATCCCTCACGATAGCATTTGCAGGTGGCGCCCCTTCACATGGGGCCATGAACAAACTGGGAGACAGAATTCAACAGTCTTGAAATCATTCTGGAAGAAACTGAGCAAGCACAAATTTCTGTTACAATGGAGGCGTACTCACCTACATAAATATGGGTTTAGGAAAAAGAAGCACATTAGGTGCTCTGCAGAAAAGACACACACACAGGTATTGTCACTTGTAGACATATAGGTAATTGTTATATTCAGAATATATTAAAAGAAAAATCTCGGCTGAATTACTGCCTTACATTGGGCACTGAACTTCAAAGAAGTATGTGGACCACTTGACAACTTTAACACAAAAATAATTAAACCAATAATTAAACAATTAGACCAATATTAAAATTATCATTATTAATTATTATTAATAATTATTATTAATAATAATAATTCGTGATAATTTTTGAATATTAATGTTGAATTATTAGACCAATAATTAAACATGGCCCATGAAGAAATTTTGGAGGGACTGAAGATCTATTAAGAGGAAAGAATGAAAGGAGTATATGTGACAGACATGATGGCAGCCTTCAAATACTTAACAGTAACCAAAAAGAGAAATGGAAATGTTTTCTCTGTTTCTACAGTATATTGAAGGAGCAAGACAAGGTATTTTGATTAAGGGGGAAAAAGTCCCTAATGATAAGCATCAGAAGAGACTATAGAATATTTCCAGTCAGGCATACAGGACCTAATAATAAGATAAACAGCTGTAAAAACTGTTTCATTAATAGCTGATCCCAGTCTGGATAGGGAAACAGAAAACTCCAGTCTTCTTGTCTACACTTCTGTGCTTCTTATTGAGTGAAAAGAGTTGAATAAACATTAACAGCTAACTCTAACAGGCAGAGATCATAACACTGTGCAGATGCTACAGGCACAGTGCTGTCATTTCTCCAGCTATGGCTTAGCACACTGCTGTAGTCAATTTTGCAAAGCATTATTCATATAGCTGGGGAACAGGAAATGCAGAAGGGCTTTGTCACCAAATAATTACAAGCAGAAGTACTACCAAAGTACTTTCTGGAGTAGGAATTCTGTCTTCTCCTCACTTTCATAGTACCACATATTCTCTGTGCCATTTAATGACAATAATTTGTGTTTCAACTAGTCTAAGCAAGGATTTGGTATTTTTTGTCTCTTTGATCCTCAGTGGACTTTTTACCTTTTTCAGCTTCTTCTGCACCTTGCTGGTCCAGCATCCATAATGCCAGCATCATTTTCCCTTCTTCATTAACTTTACCTGAAGTTGATCAACTGTTGCCATACCAGTGAACCAAATGGTGCCAAGTTTACTCTGGCTTTGAAATTCAACAACTGATTTTTATTTATTTATTTATGGCTTGGCTTGCTTGACTGTTAGAACAATCTGTGGAGATACTTTTGTTGGCCCACTTCTTTTCTCCCAAAAAGTCGAGCATAGTCTGGGAGTTCACGTGGGGCAAATACTGTTCCCAACAGGTAACTTAAACACACTCTCTGTGCCCAGGAGGCAAAGAGAGATTAATAGTGAGGATGCGGGTCATTCATATCAACTGGTCTCAGTGTCAGAGAGCAGCCTGAGGCACATTTAATTTACTACTACATTCACACCCATTATCCTATAAGGCTATTTGTAAAGAAATTACTATTAATAGCAGCTAGAAAAGAAGATACTGAATTTAGAGATGTTAATTACAGACAGAAAAGGTATGTCTCCTCCTTTTCTTCAGGAGTGTATTCTTCAGAATGAAGTTAACTTTTTAAAATTGTTTTCCACTGTAGATGCCAATTTCCACCACAGGAGGAAGAAAACACTGCATGGTTTCTTCTCTGTCTTGGATGGTTAGGAACGCTCTACCCTTCAAATGGTGTCTAACAATGATACAAGTGCTATAATCTAAGTACAAATAATGTATTATTAATCACAAGAGTATTAGTTATAGGAAATTAACTCTTGCAGTTCTCACGATCAGTAATAATAAACATTTCTGGGAAAAAAAAAAAACTACACTTTTGAAGGTCTGACTTGAACTGGCAAAGCCTAAGACATTTCAGTTAAGACTGATATTTCATAAATACAATTATGTCTTTTACTTCAATAAATGGTTTGAGTTAAAGGTGAAATTATAATGTGTACTCCAAGTTTCCTTAGGATTTTGTTGCTTTAAGTTAAATACTTTGCTTCATATAAGGTTTCTTGTGTTTAATTGTAGTGTAACTGTTTATTCAAGTGGCAGCAGCATGCTCTGTGATAAATTAAATAGACATTTATCAAGGGCAAGCTGACAGTTTTAAATGTTAAACGTAATCATTGTAAGACAAGTACAAATAGCTTCTACCTGGAGGTTACATATCCAAATCACTGGATAGATATTTTAATTAACTTCTGCACAATAAAGAATATTTGCTTCTGAATTATTGAAGAACATTTCCTGAGAGAGGATGATATAAAATGTCATGCAATATATTTGTAAGTATTGGTTATATATAAATAAAACCTGAAAATCCTTCTTCCTATATGACACAGGCAAGAAAAAGACAAATACTGTTTAAAAATATAAATCCTGAGGTCAAGATTTAACTTTTAATTAAAAAAAAATCTTAACAGAGTTCCATCAGACAGAGGAATAATACATGCTTAGAGATGTTTTTATTAGTATGTCTCATTTTTTTCTTAGTTCAGTGAATTATTAATTAATAACTGTGTACCACCTCCAGTTCTGAGGGAATTTTGAGAAAGCCTAAGGATGAAGATCCACAACAACCATTGCTAAACCCAAAGAGAACATACTGAGAAACATATGAGTGGGAACAAATGAGTTAACACTGTTTTGTTTTGCTAAACCCATCTAGACTTCTTGCCCTAGTAACAGCAATTCTTAAGGCAACACGCTGGGAAAGAAGAAGAAAGCTGAAAACCCGTAAGAGCACAGTGGTAAGTGCCTTCCCATCAACCCTTCACCTTTCAAACCACTAAAGCATCTGCACACTTACAATACTAATAAAAGCTAAAAGGTTTTACTCACAGTTAAAACCAGGTTCAATAGTTTTTCTAGCTTCAAGACTGTTTATTGTAATCTGAAAGATGATGTGCAGCAGCAGAAATGATAGACTGGTGAAACACAGAGATTTTAATAATCGTCCTGTATGCCCTGGAAGACAAAATATACATACATGCAGTTGGTGAATTTCTTAATAGCTTTTAAAATTTAAACATAATAAAAACAATAAAATATTCTGACCATTGATATTTTTGCAAGTCAGATCCTCATTATTCTTGATTGACTCTTAACAAGCAATGCCATAGCAAAAATCATACTTAAATTAAGGTATCTTTGAGTACTCTTTAATTACAAAACCTACTGATTGTTGTTACTGATACTTCTTTTTTACTTTTGGATTTAAAAAAAAAAAAAAAAAAAAGTTTATCGAGTCCCCAGATAGCAATTTTATATAACAAATAGCATAATTATTCTTATCACCATGTTACCTGATACAAAGTATGGATGATACTACCAATCCTGGGAAAAATAAAAACCTGTTAACCTAATTATACTTTCCAAAACAAATTAAATTGGAGGAGGTATAACAACAGAAGATCCTCAGTTTGGCTCAGAAATATAGACATGCTTTCAAAGGAATGCTTTGCTTTGTGCAGACTGCCCTCTTTCTCTTCCTGTAGTAGTTTTTTTGAACAGAATTTTCAGTACACACTGAAGAAGACTGTGCCAGATACACTTGGTCTTAGTTCCTCTATGATTTACTAGATATATATAGCCAAAAGTGAATAGCAAATGTTTGATGGAGACTTAGAAAATGACATATAAATGTCCTCTAGGATACACTCAGCTTTATCACAGGCAACCAAATTTGCAAGGGATGAATAAACAAACTAGACCATTAGTATTTCAGAAAATATGCAACTTTAACAATAAGTTTTGTTGCTGATGAAAGACTATATACTACCTGTCACCCTACTTGATCTATTTACAATAAAATTTCTATTTCTTAAGTATTTTATACTATCCGCTTTGTGCATCTGAAGGTCAATTTTTTAATGTACAGATTAAAAAAAAAAAAATTGCTGCAATTCTTACATAAGGATATAAATAAAACCAAGGCTGTGGAGGGCAGAACTAGCAGAGTATACTCTGAAAAGGTTCACCCTACATGCATCCTGTTTCTTTCATTTGTACTCTGCGTGGATCCATTGTAAGCAACTTCTAGAAAGAACATGATGACCAAGACTCTGTGCTCTGGCTCAGATTGGATTACTAAGCAAATGCATCCAAAAGCTCATGACAGGGAGTCAACTGTCCCATGAGTTTAGGTTAAAGATCCCACTAAGGGGAATGTGTTCTTCCTGATGGGCAGAGTCTACCTTTCACAGAAGTCCTTTTGAAATTTGGTAAGTGGTTTATAACCACTTGCACTATAAGAAAAGATGCAAAGGCACTGAAATAGAGACATAAGACAGCACTAGGGAAATGCACTCACTTAAGAAGATTTTGGTCACTAGCTCAATGCATGCACAAAGCAACTCACCAGTCAGTACTCTCTGTAAAATGAAATCTAAAATTCTTTGAGAACTGATTTTCACTTACCATATCTGCCTAGTATACAGTATGATCTTAACCAGAATATCTAGAAATTTCATATGCAGGATGCTTTAAATACCCAACTTTTCACTTCTTTTAAACATGATAAAATACCCTCTGTGTGTTTTCTTTTTTTTTTTTTTTTTTTTTTTCCCCTTTGATGATGCCAGTAGCTCAGAGGAGTAGTGTCCTTGATCTGATAGTCAGATCATATTGGTTTCATGGATTTTTAGATCAGGTCTATTTCAGATAGAGAAAAAAAATAAAAATAAAATTGCATCTATCCAGTAAATTAGCTTTCTGCTTTATATTGGGTTGGGCTTACATGGCAAGGCTTAAGGACCAGGGGGCTGCAGGAGTGGCCTCTATGAGAAGAGTCCAGCAGGTGTCTCATGTTTGATAAGGACCAGTTTCAGCTGCTTGGGGGGGGGAGGAGGAGGAAGAGGTCTGTTTAGGGGGAAAGTGGTTTCAGTTTGCTTTTAGTTTCTCACTGTTCTAGTCTGCTAGTGATAAGTAATAAATTATATTAATCTTCCTACTCTGAGACTGTTTTGCCTGTGATGATAATTGGTGAGTGATTTCCATGCCCTTAATCTTTGAGCCCTTTTTCCATCGTACTTTCTCTCCCTGTTCCTTTGAGAGCAGAAGTGAAAGAGCGGTGTGTTGGAGTTTGGCTGTTCATTGGTGTGAAACCATCACATTTCAAAGATATAATTGATGGCCCAAATCATAGTTTATAATGCAAAGAATCAGATAAATATGATTTAGTGATTTTAGAGAAACATAATACTCAAAACTTTAGTTACATGATCACTATCTTAACAGTGCAACTTTCAAATACTAATGCCTCTAATGAACTTCCTTTTTTTTTTTTTTTTTTCTCTCTCTCTCTTTTTTTAACCAGACATTGAAGAATTCAAACAAAATGGCAGATGGAATGAGCAAGCCCATGTACGAAATTTTGCAATCTGAAAAAGAAGCTACATTCACTATTTAAAAACTTTGTATGACTTTGGTAGTCAAACTGTACATAGCTCAGTACTGGTCAGCCATCAGAGTCTGTACAGATACAAGACATTATAGAACATGAAGTAGGTTTTTTTGTTTGTTTTGTTTTGGTTTTGGTCAGAGGTCTTTTTTGCTTTACTTGTACCGAAGCTGGCCTAGTGTCCTGGCTTAGGACAAGAACTTCTAAGCACTATGAAAGCATAAATAATTCATATTTTCAAAATCACGAGAAGAGTGAATATATGACAAACTACATGTTACTAAATCAGTTGTTAAATGTGATGCCATATGTAATGAAATACAAGGACTGCAAGGACTTCTACAGTTTTTTGGCAAGTCTTACTATTTGGTGTTTTTTCCCTGCATTACCAGATCCCAGACTTATATTATGAGAGAGCTGCATACTCTGAATATACATTTTTAAAATGTATTTTAAAGTTGAAGACAAACATTTTGACAATACAGATGCCATGTACTCAACAGTTCTGTTAAATCTTTGAGATTTTTAAAAAGAGACTGGAATTTCTGAAGTTTTGGGTCACAAACTCTCCCCAGAGCTTGGGAGTTAACTAAGCAACTAAGCAATGAATTTTTCACATCAAATTATAATTGGAATGTTTAACAAAATTGTTTCAGTCAGCCTCTAAAGTAAACCAAACTGCAATACAATTAGCCAATGCACATTAATTTCCCAAACTGTTTCCATACAAAGAAATAAACTATTAAAAATCTTGGATCCATCTTTCAATATTCCAAATGCCATACCTCTCCAAAAAAATCCTCAATTTTAGAATTCATTCTTAAAAGCTTGAAAACAAAAATGTTTGAACTGTAGATCGAACAAAGCGTTTCTTTAACAAAGACCAAACTTGTGCAATTGTCATCGTTTTAGGAACTGTCAAAAATGTTGACAAAACACTTATTGAAATGCTGGCAAACCATCTTCTGCACCAAGATAATATTTTAAAGGATCAGGAACTCTTGTGATAAATGAAGTCTCAGTGTGCTGGTAAATATGGCAGAGGAAATATACTACTGGAGGGCAACTAGACATGCTTGGTGCACATTACAGCATTCTTAAAGAGCTGTTCTCTTTGTGGCTATCAGTGGGACAGGACCACCATCAGATCCTACTGAGCAGCCGACCTTTGCATGTACAGTATTCAGCTGTGCCAGAAGAAACTAGATACTACAAGAATTTGGAGAAGAGTTAGAAATACTATGCCCCTGATTTCAAAAGTTTTGGAGAGACATCAACAACTTGGGAGAAATGGGAGTGTTTGTTAGAAATGTCAGTGAATTACTGGATCTGTAATACATGCCAAGGAAGAAGTGACAGATTTGGACAAAGGATGAGTTTCAATTTATAGTAGAGTTTGGATAAACCCATTTGACTGCATTTTTACTTACGTATTTTTTTCTTTCTACTGGAAACTTAGTTTGAAATCACACAAAGAAAAAATTAACTGTATGTGTACAGGACTGAGATGGCAATAAAAGGGAATAACACCTCAGCCCACACTGGAAATCAAAATGCAACACTGATTGATTCCCTTCTGTCTTAGATGTATAGGCTCGTATATGTTCATCAAGACTGATCTAGAAAGAATCTTCTCACAAAATACCTGGATTTGTACCTTTATGGATGGGTTCTGATTTTACCCACACTGCATGGTGCCACCAGCTTCAACAAACTGCAGTGGATGGAAAAGAAAGAGCAGAATTTGCCTCAGAACTGGCCTGAAGGATTAGAAAAAAGTAGTTTTGCTTTCAGGTGCAGTGTGTCATTCCTAACAGTACCCAGTGGGATCAAAACCTGGCACATGGCTTTAGAAACACTCCCTGGTGTGCTTCAGAAACACACAGGGTGGCTGCATAGCCTCTTGGTCCTTCCAGAAGGCTCCAGGGCCTTCTCCCCTCCGATCAACCCAGCAGAAATGTGGTCAGGATGCAAAGCCTTCATTATACTCCTTCTAGCAAGCCCAACTGCAACACTGAACTGGATTAAAGAGGGCCAAAAGCTTTCAAACGTGGCAAAGGAATCTATTTTTATATTTTTCAAAAGTAATGCAGCCAAAAACTCTATTAGTGATGGCATGTCCCCCCCAGCCACAGGCATGCAAGCTCAGTGCAACTAACCATTTGAATGTGCCCAGCTGGGACAACAAACTGTGCCCAGCCATCAACAAACACAGCTCTTCACTGCCTACACCACAATTGTATGTAAAGGTGGAGCCTGCTGGTCACATTTCCAATGCAGAAAAACAGCACCGTAATGTTTATATATACAGATTTATACATGTATATCTTATTTTATTTGTACATATGGGACTTCAGAAGAGCTTCTTCCAAAAGGGTGTGCCAGCAGGACACAGAATAACTGAATGGTCAGTTGTCACTGACACCCACTTTAAAAATCATGTATATTAACTTTTACTATATAATCAGACCAAGAGCTGTTAAGAGCCTATCACATTGTAGCGGCTAACTACTAACTTGTTTGCAAGGTGCATTTCATTCTACACAGCATTTTCTCTCTCTCATCCATTGGATGGGGTGCCACAAGAAAATTGGTTGAGTCTCTAACACTGTTAATAACACTACTAATGATTGATCCTGATTATGTTATTAGTACTATGCATCTACATGCAGAAGCAATAAGTTTACTTTCCACGCTGTACTAGAATCAGGACGTAAAAAATAGAGGAGAAAAATAACTAATTCTAAAAATTAAATTAAGCCTATTTACAACCCAGACAGTGTAATTTCTTCTCTCATGATCATATGGATGCTGCACAGTGTCACCTACAGAGTAGATCTGAGTGTTTGGGTGGTTTATATGAACATTTTATTACTTTGCACTGGGATTTTGTTGAAGTATAACCTTTGCATTGAATTTTCTCAAGTCAGTTAGGTTTTGGATAATTCTAAAATCTCTTTAGCCATACATTGCACACTGAACTGCTGCTACACTCTCAATTCTACCTCAACAGTTTCACTTGAGTGGTTTTTTTACAAAACATCTTTATGCAGCTCACAGCAGATACAATACCAAAGCACAAGTCATTTTTCTCATAATCTTTGATAGCACACAGTGTGTGGTAAATATTAATGGGTTCTTAACTTCTGAACTAGTGACACTTCATTTAATAAAGATACTCTATTACAGATATGCAGGATTTATTTTTTAATAAACCTTGTAATCAGTAAGTGACAAACATAAAACTAAAGACCTCTGGGGAAAAGGCTTGGTTGCAGTAAACTTCTGCAGGACAGACAGGATCAGTCCCACAGAATTCCTTTCAAATAGTAATTTTAGAACTTTATCTTCTTGATTTTCCATCAGGAACCTTAACTTCACCTCAGAGCCTATCTGGAACCAGGATCCAGAGACTCTCATGTCCTGCTCCATGCTCCAAACAGGAGTCTGTCAACATCATCTACAGTGTATGTAGATCAGAGTCACTTGGGAGTGGGAAGTTAAGAAAATTTCTGTACTATAGAAAAATCTGGATGTTGGAAGACACATGATCCACAACAACAAAAAATCAAAATGTCATCATTTCCCCAGAAAATCCCACATTTGGTCAGCTCTGTTTTAAGCACCTCAAGATACCGCAGCTTATTTACTGAGGTAAAAGAAAGTTTTGATTTGAAGCTGTTGTCTGCCAAAGTCTCAATGGTGATAAAAACTAGGGTTGGTTTCAGCTAATCATCAGAAAAATGTCGTCACTGAGTTCAGAATGAGTATCTGCCACTTTGTCCACAAGCGCCAACCATAGATACACACATTTAAACATATACACAGATGAAAGTTTATAAATACCAAATAGGTGCTAATAGAATATGGGTCAGTCCCCATTCCTGAATTCATCAGGACTATTGTGCAATAATTGACACTAAAGACAGCAGAACATCTCCTGAAGGCCAAGGAAGATGATGAAAGGGTTCAAATACAAGTTCTAAACGTAGCTTGTATTTGCAGAGATGACTAGTTGGTAAAACTTGAAAGGCACAACAGTTTAACCCTGTCAAAGAATGAATTTAAGCACATGCTTTACCTTCAAGCACATGAACTCGGAGTAAAGGGCTCTCAATGTTACATAAAAGGTTTGCAAAATAAGACTGACTTTTATTGCTAGAGTATTGATACTTTACATAGTCAAGCCTTACAGCATCCGGCTTGCAAGTCAGTGGAAGTAAAAACCTTTTAGATCACAGAATCACAGAATTTCTAGGTTGGAAGAGACCTCAAGATCATCGAGTCCAACCTCTGACCTAACACTAACAGTCCCCACTAAACCATATCCCTAAGCTCTACATCTAAACGTCTTTTAAAGACTTCCAGGGATGGTGACTCCACCACCTCCCTGGGCAGCCTGTTCCAGTGCCTCACAACCCTTTCAGTAAAGAAGCTCTTCCTAATATCTAACCTAAAACTCCCCTGGCACAACTTAAGCCCATTCCCCCTCATCCTGTCACCAGGCACGTGGGAGAACAGGCCAACCCCCACCTCGCTACAGCCTCCTTTAAGGTATCTGTAGAGAGCGATAAGGTCACCCCTGAGCCTCCTTTTCTCCAGGCTGAACAAGCCCAGCTCCTTCAGCTGCTCCTCGTAGGACTTGTTCTCCAGGCCCCTCACCAGCTTCGTCGCCCTTCTCTGGACCCGCTCAAGCACCTCGATGTCCTTCTTGTAGCGAGGGGCCCAAAACTGAACACAGTACTCGAGGTGCGGCCTCACCAGAGCTGAGTACAGGGGGACGATCACCTCCCTAGCCCTGCTGGCCACACTGTTTCTGATACAAGCCAGGATGCCATTGGCCTTCTTGGCCACCTGAGCACACTGCTGGCTCATATTCAGCTGACTGTCCACCATCACTCCCAGGTCCTTCTCTGCCTGGCAGCTCTCCAACCACTCATCTCCCAGCCTGTAGCTCTGCTTGGGGTTATTGCGCCCCAGGTGGAGAACCCGGCACTTGGCCTTGTTGAACTTCATGCAGTTGACCTCAGCCCATCGGTGCAGCCTATCCAGATCCTCCTGCAGAGCCTTCCTACCCTCGAGCAGATCGACACACGCACCTAACTTGGTGTCATCTGCAAACTTACTGAGGGTGCACTCAATGCCCTCGTCCAGATCATCAATGAAGATATTAAAGAGGACCGGCCCCAGTACCGAGCCCTGGGGGACGCCACTAGTGACTGGCCTCCAACTGGACTTGACTCCATTTACCACGACTCTTTGGGCCCGGCTATCCAGCCAGTTTTTAACCCAATGAAGCGTGCGCCAGTCCAAGTCAAGAGCAGCCAGAATAGCTGCTCTTATCATCTTATCTTATCATATCTCTACACTACCCACTGTTCAAATCAGCACTCTGCAGAAGCTAATTTTCCATATTTCTCCCTACAGCTGGAACATGTTTGACTGTGAGGGGTATGCATAACCTCAGCACTTTCAACTCTTCCCTGTCCATATTAAACCACCTGTCGTAGACATAAAATACCAATAGTATTCCTAAATGTATAGTAGACTTATGTACTACGTAAGAAGTAAAATGATGCTCAGCTCTACAGAATGAGCTATATATTGATGGTCATGCTGTCATAGTTCTTCATGAGCCCACAGGTGTAAAGAGATGTTACAACTGTTTGACAGAGTCATCTCCGTGGATGCTTTCCTCATTTCACAAGACTGTTCAACCAGCTGTAACATATGCAGTGTCTGCTATATTTTGAATAAATGGAGTTGATGACAGTGTTAATATCCCATTTTAGAGGTTTGACCTCTTGTTTGCTGAAACCCACAATGGGGCAAAGCTATGAACTGGGGAGAGAAGAAGGTGATCATTTGGAAGGACTACACTAAGAATAAAATTTGGTAACGGCGTATCTTGTACACTGTATACGGTGGATTAGGGACTTGCCATCATACAAGGTAAAGCAATCACATATTGGCTCCCATTCACTAAGGCTCACACATACTTCGTAAGTAAATTCAAAAAAGATAATGCTTAAATTGTCCTGAAGTTATCAGTAATTATTTTTATGGTTAAAAGAAGTGTTACTCATTTCTACCCAGAATAAAAACATATAATAATTCTTCTTTTCTTGAAAGTGCTGCCATCCTTCCACTGCACAGTAAGCATAGTTATCAATACATCTATATTTAGCTTAAGAAAAACATCTGTATATTTTTTCTACAGAGCATCTTACTTTTCAACATCTTCTTCCACTAGAGGGCTTGGTCTTAGCAGAGCCTTAAATCATGGGCAGACATTACCTCAATAAAAGAAAACTACTCAGTTCACTCACTGGATTTCCATCAGCAAGACAAAATAGAGATCAATTAACTAAGGCCAAAGTCCATTCTGTACCTGCCCAGACCCAAGCCTTAAAATGTGTATCCACAAACAACAGCTCAAGATTTCATGCCATTATTTTTAGCTGTGTTTAAAAATATGTGCCCAAGTGGCCACAGTGAAATCCAGACCAGAGAAGTACAAGATTTCAGGTTCAGAATCTCCTGCAAAAGTTTTCATTTCAACTTTTCAACATTTCAACTGTTTTATCCACACTTCGCTGAACATGACTATTGTTCCTTGATGTAGCCAAATGTTGCAATCTACAACTGTGTCTAATGTAAACATTAAAAAATTATTAGTTTAAAAAACACGATTTCTGAATTTCAATTAATTTTTGTACTATAGTGTATTCTTTCGCATTGCAAATGACATTATTTCTTAGAACATCACAAAAACACAAGAATTTGTAGCAGTTTATTACAAACTATGGAATTAGCTAAAAAATTTACATTACTTTTTAAAGCAAAATAAAACAAAATGATCCAGGCTATATGTCTGCACGTAAAAACCAAATTCCTTTAGATTCTTTTCTATACTTGTGTATTTCCTTCCATTTCTCTCTCTGTTTCTCTCTCTTTTTAAATACTGCAGAGGGAAAGAAGAAAACTCAGGAAGGAAGAAAACTCAGTTTAGAGATAGACACTGAAATTTGCAGGAATGCCAAACAGACATGGGTAAGCAGTCAAAAATTTTATGTGTAATAAAAAAAAAAAAAATATTTAGAAATGAAAACATACAAACTGCTGCATAGGATAATAAATGCCTACTTACTCTAGCTTCTTGCAGGATTTCCTGTTTTTCCTAGAAGTTTCTGTGCCCAGAATACTGCTAGAGCTGAGCTGTATCCTCTGCATCAATAGACAATACCATCGTTCAAGCAAGTTATAATCTCTGACCAGCAAGTTTACACAGGCAATTTACCCATTTTGTTAACAAAATATTTTGTCAGACAAGACTCAGAACTTTTCTTTTTTCCTCCAGATGATATTCATAAGCTTTCAAAGCAAACAATGTACCAAGTCAAATACACGAAATATCATCTCAGATACTAGCGCACACGAACACTGAGCAATTTTAAGCCAAAGCTGTTCTTTCACCAGAGTATTTGAGCTTTTAATACAGCATTCCAGCTACTTCCCTTGAGGAATCTGACTCTCCATATTTGTTACTAGCAGATAATACTTGTTTTGAACTCAAATTAATTCAGCCATTAATATCTCTTTGAAGCATTGCTTGCAACTTGCTTTTCTTATGCACATGTCATGGTCACAAAGAGCAGGTAATTCTAACCAGAACTCAGTTTCTTCAGCGAAGTCCACACAACTCCCATGTAATAGGAGATGACAGCAGCACATTTGCTACAGTGCTGAAATCATTATTAAAAATGTGTACTTACTAGGAGGTAAATAGCTTTCTCCATTGAGTACCTACCCACATGCATTCATAAGTAGCAAATAAATTTGATGGAAGGCAGAGTGAGAAGGGAAGGCTATACGGCTAAGGCTTACATGTAAGTAAGATTAATACAGCTATTGTAAAACAAACCCGCCAGGATGATGTTTTCACAAGACAGTAAGTGCACATAAATATGTTTTCTTAACTTGCAGTGGAAGCTGTGCTACAAATTGCTACCCTTGGCAAAACTTTCCCAAGAAGTTCTAGAGGCTCTGTCTTTCATAGAGTCTACCATCTTTCTTAAAAGTTTGCATTAGTTAATTTCTAGCAAAATATAATGCATCTCATGACCCAATTAAAGAGCCCCTGAGTTGAAACACATTGACATTTACTTGGATAGGACAAGGGGGGATGGTTTTAAACTTAAAGAGTAGAGATTTAGATTAGAGGTTAGAAGGAAGTTTTGCATTCGGAGGGTGGTGAGGCACTGGAACACATTACCCAGAGAGGTTGTGGATGCCCCGTCCCTGGAGGTGTTCAAGACCACGTTAGATGAAGCCCTGAGCAATCACATCTAGTGAGTGGCATCCCTGCCTATAGCAAGGGGGTTGGAACTAGATGATCCTTGAGATCCCTTCCAACCCATGCCATTCTATGATTGTATGACATTTCAACTTCCCTGTAAAAACATAAATGATCTGGACTACAAAACACCCCATCCACATAAAACTGAACTATCCTAGACTTTGCTCTCAACTTTGTTCCTCCTTTATCAGATGTGCTTAGGGAATAAGACAGACAAGATAGAAGAATAATTTTTTTCTGAAAGAAATTTGTTTCTACAACGGCATTTGAGGAACGTAATACAATGATAGTATGCCACATGGCCATGTAACTTTCTTCTTTCTTTAAAAAAATATTAACTTAAAAAAATAATTTCATAAATTATAAAAAAAATAATGTGGAAGAGAAACAAATAGCTTCCTAAAAACATTAGCAGTATCTTTTCACCCAAATCGGGTAGCTTTCTAAAGAAATTAAAATATAAACTTTCCCAAAGATTGTTGCACATTCTGTAAAATTCTATAGAGAAAAAGATTGGGAAGAACTGAAGAACTGCAGACTTACAAATCTGACTTGCACACTTGGAAAATTGATGAAAACTTTAATACAGATTTGTTATATGGTTGGGTCAGAATCGTACAATGAAGAGGAGTCCAAGTAATTACCTTAGAAAATCGTTATGATTAGCAGACCTTAGAAATCTTTGAAGAAACCAAAGGACATAGAGATAAGGATATTTTGGATGAAACAGCAAAGATGGTTTTCAATAAGCTTCTGGACAGTATTTCAGAAGAACAAGCTTTTGTCAAAGGCTCTTACAGGAAATGAAGTACCATGGGAATGGAAGGAATGTCATCTTGGGACATACCAGCTTTGGTTGATGATGATGATTTATCATCCAGTCCAGTCGCAATGAATTCAGGACAAAAGTACATTTTTTTTCCATATTAATGACAGAGTTAAACCTATTTGCTACATTCATTCCAGCATTCATATTATGTGTGGAATTGAATGGATGTATACTATGAACGTATATGTAACCTGGAGATTAGGGAACTCATCTACGCTTGCAGAGACACCTGATTTTTCAGAAGATATCAAAACATTTCTCAATATTACAGAAAAGGCTTGACTAAGGAAGAGTAGAACTCAATGAAATGCTGAGATCCCAAAGATACCATTCACGTTTTATTTTAAATTGTATGGAAAGGCTTTTCACTGGAACATCCCATAAACCAAGCAGGAGAACAGCAACTAGATTTGTATTTTCACTATTGAAAATACAATACAAAATATTGCAATTTCGTGCATGCATACGTAACAGCTGCCTCTTAATCTTTCCATATGTAAAAACATTACTATACATGTAGTATTGGGTGTTGTGTTCTAGGTAAATCAGACAAAGAAATTTTGCAAAAATAATCTCTCATTTTCTACTACAAAATGTTTACCATGAAGTTTCCTTGATAAGCCTGCAGGTCAAACCGCAATGAGCCATCACATTTCCATAAAAGAATCTTATATTTTGGGGACAATACCAGCAAAGAGAAGTAGATAGGTAATTTTCAACCAATCATATGCATCCTGTGCTTTGCATATTGGAAGGAGGTGGCCAACATTATAGCGAGTCAAGCCCTGCTAGAAAGATGTCTTTCAGATAAGTCTACAGGTGAGGTATGAATGAACTGTGACATTTTTCCTTCCTAGGTACTATGGGCAAGGCATTCAGTGGCAGCAGTCCAAATAATTGGAGACTAAAAGGTAGAATTCATACTAGGCATCGACAACCTGAAATTTTAAATTGCTTCTCTGAAAAAAATGAACGGTTGATAGTATGTACAAAGGTAAGGAAAGGTCAAGAGATGTGTATTAGTATACAAATCTGCGAGGAATAAATTTACTCTTTTTCAATTACCATCTTAAATTGAAGGCTTTAAACAAATATTTTAATTTACTATGTCCAAGACTACAAGCTAGCTATCAGAAAATAATGAGAAGGGGAAAAATCCTCTCTCAGAATTTTCAGAATTATTTGAAGCAGCTGGAAGAAATGAACTTTCTGATGAAACCAAAAGCTTCATGAAGCTTACTCGGCTTCATGAATAGGAAGCTATTAAGAGCAAAATGACAAAGAAAAAAAATATCTGGAACTGACTATTAATCTGTAATCTCCATCATCCTATAGACCACTGTCAAAATATTAGAAACTGTGAACATAAAAGAAGCTAAGAATGTCTGTATCTACATTGCTACAAACTGAAAGTCCATTCTCACCAGTGATCAGGAGTCAGATGTCTAGGGAAGCATACCAGAAGTTTAATACTCCCTCCAAGCCTCTAACCTTTTCCAGATTTCTTGTAGCAGATCTGTTTGGTAAATTTCTCCTCCAGTAACTTCTCTAGCCTCACTCTGAGCTATGCAGATTTTCAGCATACACAATATGCTGCAGCAGGTCAGTTGCTCACTGCATTTCTGAAGATGATCCCTACTTATTTCATGTGACACTTCCTGGTTCTCATACTATGAGAAAAGGTGAACTACTGGTCCCTATCCATCCTTTCCCTGATTCTCTCAATCATACAACTTTTCATTTGCATCTTGTCCCAGCTAGAGCTCTGGCATACTCAGCTGTTCCACACACATTGTTGCATACGCTTCAGTTATCCCCATTAACCAGCTCTGAACTCTTTTCCAGTTATACTACATTCCCTTTAGGGTAGGGCACCACCACTACAAAAGACAAACATATCATAGCTTTATACAGCATTATAATGTTGTTTTGTTTCATCCTATATTTTATTCCTTTACATTCACAACTCTTTCTTCAACCTCTTATGAGGCTCTGAACTAATGTTTCCATGAATGTATATATCGCAGGCCCTGGACTGCATTCTTAAGTGACAATGTCAGCTCAGTGACCACTGTTTTATGTGAGAATTCTATTATTATTATTTTAACTTCACCTTCATATATACTTTTCCCACAAAAACACAAGTGGGATAAAAAGAAACCAGCGGATTCACTGACCAGAGGGAACTTTCTATGTTGTTTTTTTTTGTTTGTTTGTTTGTTTGTTTGTTTTCCTCAGAGCCACAACTGAATGTATAAAAGTTACCAGATGCATGCGCATGTGCTTTAAAACTTTTGATATTTATTTAGATATTCAGCAGATTTTCACCACGGGAAACACCTTTCAAAATTCTCATCACATCAGAGACTTTCATAGACTATAAGTATAATCTGCTTGCTTCTGAACGAATCACTTCTCTCAAAACACATCATCTATTCTAATGCCTAGAACCTATAGTAAAGAAGACTGCCTAATGCTGAATCAAGTTTGTCATAGACCAACTTATTTCAACCACACATCAAGAACTACCTGAAGGAAAGTATGCACAGCCTTCCAAGATGAATGCTTGAGTTCTTCTCTGTATCCCTGTGGGATCTTAGCAATGTTTTTCAAGATAGTCATATTTCTCCATTAAGAATAACCAAGCATTCACAGCAAGACGTTGGCTGAGTAATGCTCAATGGTCCAACTAGATCTAATATTTCGGGCATTTTGTCCTCTGGGTAGACATAAAAGGATCAGTAGTTTCATTCTTTCACGTACAGCAAAATTATGGGGATCCTGCAGCCAAATGTAGTAAAACTGCTTCAACACTGAAGCTGAATTTGGCACCTATGCTCTGCACACATGTAGTACAATTGTTGTCCAAGCAGTGTTTCAGAATCCAAGAGGCCTCTGGGGCGCTATATGAGACATCGTTGGGATTTCTCACACATCTGCCTTTCTGCTAGAAGGATTTGGAATCTTCCCCTGGATAACAGTAGGGCCGGTGGGAACAACAACCTCAAATCTTGCAAGAAGCACTAGGGACTGGAAAAGAGGACTGCACTATTTGCGTCTTTCCTTCTAGATGCTTTTTAGAAAGGGTTGCTTCTTGAGCACTTTTAAATGCCTTTTCCTGCAATAGGAGATCTAGGTGTGGAACAAAACAGCTCATATATACAGAAAATAACTACACAGAAATGGTATGCAATATGATAAACCAGAACATATGAACTACATTGTTTTGTAGGGTACAGTTTTAGCATTCTGCAAAGGCACTGCAACAGAATCCCCCTCCGTTTTCATAGCCTGAATTTTTAAATTATTATTGATGTTGCCTTTGCAGAAAGAAAACTAAAGGGAATATTGAGCAGCATAAATTGTGGAGACTATGGAGTATACAGAGGGTGATGATATGAGTGAGCTAAAAGTCTTGATTTGGAGAAAGTAGAAATCTTACCTCTGCCATTCTCAGAGACCATGCAGGAAGTGCACCTTTGAAGACTGCTTTGGTATTTATATCATTCAGAAGGTTACACAACAATTAAAGACACTCAGACACTGCAAAATATCAACTCAAAGCAATAGAAGTGACCAAAGGAGAAGTGTCTCATGATCCTATGCCTTGTGCCTTTTGTTGAATGATGAAGGGTAACTGAAGCATTAGGCACTCTCTTTAAAAGTCACTGTGAGACCAGGAGGACCTGCGTTTGGATGCACAAAATACACATCTTTTCTATCTTTGCAAAACTAAGAAGATAAGCAATCAACTAAGAGTTCATTTGTATCTATTAAACCTGGAGATTCAAGTGTGGAAGACCTCTATGTGACTATGGCTCTATGACCTCTGAATATCCTCTAAGTCACCGACAGCACTGATGTAATGTAGTGCCTAATCTGCGGTTAGCATAATCACACTATCATGACTATTGTTATGACTGTTCTGTAGAAACATAATAAAAAAATTTCCTGAAAGATGTATTAATATAAGATTTTTATGATTAGGAGAGAATGACAAGTACATTTCTAATATGAAAGAAATTGAAATATACCACATGTTCACTTGCATATAGATCTGTCTTTACTTTTGGATAACCTCAGAAACATTGCTATGAAATAAGACACAAAGTTTGGTTTTGAAATTGTTATGGAGACAAGAATGGACTTAATTCAGTTTACTCTGTATGTACATACATACACATTGTGTACATACAAGAGTATAAAACACACTGGCCACATAAATGCATGCTCTCAGCACAGTTAACAGTCTCAACTTATACACTGAGAGAGAGGCAACATTATTCAAAATATATTTCTTATTTAGATTCAGCCTTGTAAGGAAACACTTGTGCTTCAATAGTTACAGAAAACATGGCAGATGCTGAATAGTGGGAAAGATTTTGCTTCATATATTATATCAAAACCAGAACTGAATGTAAATATCATCTGGCTATGTTTCATATGAACATACATAACATAAAAACACTTTAAAATTCAGTCTAATTTTTAAATAATTTGATATTTTTTATTTTCTCACACATAATACTTTGCTGCTTGCTTTTAAGATTAACAGAATCAAAATTGAATTGCAAAATTCATGAAGAAGCAATTCAGATTCCAGTATGGTGTGTTAATGAGTGTGTAATAGAATGAAACATCAAAAAAAAAAAAAAAAAACAAACCACCAAACACACCATAGTTCAGTGAAATTTGTAGTATTATTGTATTTCAAAAAGAATTTAACTATAAAGTGCGATAATAAAAGAAAAATGTGTATTTGATGTTGTGCTCATCAACCCCAACTAACACACTAAAGTTCACTGTTTAAACAAAAACACATATTTCTTACAAATACATATTCCTGGTACAAATCACATCTGTATTCAGTGTACAGTCAGTAGCCTAAGTTATTTTCCAGTCAGATAAATTCAGATCTTTTCATAGTCTACAACATACTAAAAATATTTAATACGAAGCGATGTTAAACAAAGCTCACAAAAGTGGAAGTCTGATGCTATTTTTGATTGCCAACATTTAATAATTCAGGCTGAAATTCAAGTTACTAAAAGAACTTTTACAACACTTGGATGGAGGGATGAAATGCCACTGTTCAGCTCAAGAAATCAAAAATACAATTATTTAGCTTGAACTTACCAAAGCTAAGAGTTTTTTTTGTTGTTGTTGTTGTGTTTTTTTTTTTTTATTTGTTTGTTTGGTTGTTTTTTGGTATTGTTTCTACAGAGCTAAGTGAAGAATTTCCACTCCTGCAAATACCAACATTTCCCCTAGAAAAGACTGGTTTTGTTGCAGTACATACTCCTCTGTAAAAAGTATACCCAAATCAATAACGCAGTGCACTGGGATTTTTTTAGAGAAAGCTATGAAATCACAGAAAGAGAAGGGATGTTGGAGAAACAAGAGCGTCAACATACAGCATTAGCAAGCATCCTCTGAGGCATTAGGGACACTTTAAGGCAGCACCGTATCAGCTATTTTCATACAGGCATGGGGTTGCTGTAATAGATGACGGCAAGGGTTTATACAAGGGATTCAGGGCCACTTGCTGGGGATAACCTCTGGAGCACATTTAGGGCATTTTGCCACACGTAAGTAATGCAGACTTACAAAGTCATGCTAATATAACCATGTTTGTGTTTTTACAACTCCACGGCAACATTTGATCTCTCTATAAAACAGATAGCTCTCTCTGTACCATACGTCTCAGCACACTTGTGCAGGCACAGTGACATTAATACCACTTCAAGTTCACACTGTCCCACACCGAAAAACTGAGGCATTGAAAAATAAATAAAACTCCACATTGGCCCCATTGCAAAAGCATTGCATAAGGCATTATCTCAGGGGTCAGAAGGGAGACGTGCTCCCCCCACCTGCTGCCCACATCGCCCAGCACTGGGAGAGACAAGCCAGACCTGCCTGGTCTCCTCCAGCACCCTGCAAGGGGTATGTATGCCCTCCCATAAACGTTGGGCTCTGCTCCACTGCCATTACAAGCTGAGTTTCCAGCAGAGCAATACAGATATTTCCCTCCCCAACCCTCTGCTGATGCCCAACACAAACATTGGGAGTGCAACAGCCTGCCATGACAGTAGTTGAACAGCTCTCGGGGTTTCTGCTCTGCTCAGAGGCAAGGAAAAGCAGTATTCTCTTTTATTATTATACCACGTTTCCTTGTGTATGTCAACTGTTTCTTAGTTACAGAGAACTGCACTCTTTCCAGACAAGTATAATGAATCTTCAGAAAAGGAGTAAATTTTATTTATTTTTTTAAGGCATTTTAAAGAAATTCCCAGAAGGAA
The DNA here is from genome assembly GCF_047663525.1 of Anas platyrhynchos. NCBI lineage: Eukaryota > Metazoa > Chordata > Aves > Anseriformes > Anatidae > Anas > Anas platyrhynchos. The sequence goes on along the minus strand of NC_092588.1, from coordinate 49,614,651 downwards.
TTAACATTTTTATTTACTGCCTTGCCTGGTCAGACGTGAACACATTTCTATGTAGCCACCTCATGGTAGCATATCCTAGCCATCTTGTAAGGAAATTATTGAGAACATATCAGTAAGACATGATCCCACATATTTAAGTCATTACGGAGAACTTTGGCATGGATCAAAGTACATTAGTTATTTTAATTACAGCTGAGTCAATCTCCATTAGGTATGATTAACATTTGGCCTAACTTTTTTTCTGTCTTGAAACTAAAGGAGCCTCCTTTAAAGTTCAAGATTAAATTCATGTTTTTGAGGTTTACATCATTATTACAACTCTGGCTCAACCATGCCATTACCATTATCTCTTGTTTAGGTAAAGTAAAAAAAAATCTAGAACAAGACAGAAATCAATTTGAGCAACATTAGTTTTTAGATCAATAAAATATATTAATAACACATGGAGCATAACAGATAATTAATTAAAAGATTCTTAATTAATAACACATGGAGCATAACAGATTAAGGAACTTGGTAAAAACCTCCCATTTGCATTATTCTGAAGATGACCTTTTTAGACATGAAAACTTCTCTGCCAAGACTTTTCCAGAGAATACTGACAAGAATCATAGACTTATTGCACGATGTTTCAGAGGAGATGCACCTGTACTACAGCCCTCTACAAAACCCCACAAGCTCTACCTGACCTTTAAGAAAGGGTAGGTGGAGACTGAAAGCAAACTAGGAGAATTGCACAGATAATACCAATCTTGTTTAGTTGCTTCAGTCCTCCAAAATATTTTTGTGAGTGTTTAAGTGATTACATTGACTTGCCGGGATGCTATCAAACAAACTTAAGCCTACTCCCACTGCTGCTGATAGTAAGAGACTGGTATGAAATCATATGTAAAAAGCAAGCACATCACCTCAGGGACTAACAGGCTGACAAGAGGATGCCTAACCCCTGCAGGACAGCCCTGTGCAGCATCCCGTCCTTTGCCAGTTCTTGTGCACCTCCTCTGGAATGCCAGAGCATTCACTTCTCTGGTGGCCCCAAGTTCACGTCGAATAGCAACTCACCCTCATCTTCCTCTGCCTAAGGGGATTTGGACCCCATTGCCCAGCTCACCACTGCAAGAGGCTGCTCCCCAAGACCATCCAGACCTTGCAGTCTGCTCAGCTCCAACCAACGCAATGAGTGAGTGAGTGCAACAGGCAAACTGTACAGTCATTGATCCCACCTCTCCTCACTTCCCCATGCCGTAACCACTAACCCATGCTCTGGCTCCTGCCATCATCTTTGAAACTACATTTTTTCTCTCAGGGAGAATAGGCTAAGGGACATGAATATGCCTTGCAATAGCTATGGCATGGATACCAGACAACTCAGTCTTTCCAAGGTAAACTGAGGAATGTGCCTGGAGATGGCTCACGTATCACAAATTTGAGATACTCAAAGGTTAGCTGGCAGCTGGGAAGAGGTTTTGAGGAGTTGGTTTTGGAGATAATGTTTTATTTGGATATCTCAAATAGAGCTTAGGTGGCTGTAGGCATCTAGCTGCTCCTGCAGTTCTACTTTTTGGCCTCAAACTCCAGAAATGCCCTGACCCATAAGCAATCAAACAGATAAACCACATGGTTACTTTCACAGCTGCGATTATCTGTGGTTATAGGTCTTACGCATAAACTCTTCTGTGAATTGGGGAGCCCTGAGTTAGCATGAAAATTTCTATAACTGAACAAAGGGGGTGTCAAGAAAGACATTACTCCATATTTTGAAAAACATTCAGTAATATTACCTACTGCCTCTCTCTCAGTCACCTCAGTCCCTTAAATATTTCCTAAAGGCTATTAAAGCTAGTCAGTGAACACAGGCAGCTCCATGTGTTTAACATAATAATTCAAAAGAGCCTCAGGTTAAAACCGAATGACAAGTCCCTATGCCAACTTCTGAATTCTGAAATTCTGAAAAGTATCTTTCAGGGAGATTTAATGATGCTATCAGTGTTCCTCTAAATACAAATGTGTTCAGGAAAACACGCATCTAACTACCCTCAGGCATACAGAATAACATGTAATCAAGACTCCAGTAATCAAGAGAGATCCCGGATGATCAGTCTCTAAAACATTTAGATTCTGCACTATTGAAAGCTTAAAAATCATTATTCTTCCTTCAATAACCACTTTATCTCCTGAATGGATGTTCATATATACCAAGAACATTCTCACTGTAGTGTCATGATCAATATATAAAGGGAGAAGTTACCATAACTGATTGTAGGACTTACTGGGTTCAGATCTGGCTAGTGCAAACGTACTTCCACACATGCAAGAGGGCATATGAAGTAATGCCGTGATACTGTTAAAAGTTGTTTATATTAAGTTTAAAGAAATTTGACTCAAAAGCAGGTTGTGAACAGATTCAAGGGATCTAGCAGTTCAATACAGAACTGTATTTCAGGCTCAAGGATTGCAAAGAGCAGGAGGAAAAACTGTCACACACATGTATGTGTGCTTACCTCCTCCACTCCCCAGATAACAGCAGAATGGATGTGGAAGGAAGAAGGAATAACCAAGCAGCAGGTAAGGACACTAAGGCACTTTATGATAGGTGAATAAGGTACTAGGAACAAGTTCTGAAATATAAAAATATAAAAACACAGTGTTTTAAAAAAAAAAAAAAAAAAAAAAAGGAATCCTTTTTATACCTGAAAATTACAGGCTACTGAATGAAGAGGGAAAGCATTCTGGAATTTGAAATATGCTTGAAAGGCCTAAAACACAGAACAGGTGCCATCTGCCATCCAAAATGACTTTGAAGGGATGACAAATAATTCAGGGAAACTCTGAATCATCATCCAGTGTTGCTTGCTTAATCACACAAAAGATTGATACATAACACTAACTTATTTTCCGCAACTTGAACGCTTTTTCTGTTATTGAAATCTGTGATGTTCTGAAGGAGAAAGCCTCCACACACTGTAAAATCTGAAGACAGTAAATGAAACAAAGCATTGGATTAAGAAACTAGCCAGTCCGTCTACATGGAAACACCTGAATATATTAATTTGAGATTTAATGAACACAGCACTTCCAAAAAAGAATGTACCTAAATGTGAAGAGTGAATGCTTGAGCTGTTGTGGGTCAATATTTCTCCACTTAAATCACTGAAGTATGTTGTTCAAAGGGGCTGAGGATCTGTGCTCTGTTTAACATAAACAAGTATTAGACAAGCATTCCCAATTTTCTAGTGAAATTTTACATGCCAGTCAGATCGCATTTCTCACCTCCAGTTCAAGAGTATAAATGCAGTGGCTCTGTAGAACTTTCTTTTGGTAACATGAGGGCAAAAATTGGCAGAAGGAAGCGTTCTACAAACATCCAACATGGACTTAAAAATATTGTTGCTTTTCTACTGACAAAACTGATTTATCTTTTGCTAGCTGATTTACTCAGGAAAGATGGGTGAATTTTGTAATGAAGATGGAATGCCCTATTTTGTGCCTGTTTCACTGCTGCTTTGTACCAAATTCAAATTGATTCAAAAACCAAGAGGAAAGCTTGGTTTTCCCAAACACAAACAAACAAAAAACAAAGCAAACAAACAAAAAAATAACAACAACAAAACCCAGACCTCTATTTTTAAGAGCTTATTTTGTTTTACCTGCAGAGAATGTTTTTTTCAGTCAGCCTGTCTTTAAGCTCCAGGGCATTCAGATAAGCCAGAAAAAAAAAAAAAAAAAAAAAAGGAAAATAGTTTTAAAAGCGAATACCAGATTGGTAACTTCAACAGCCTCCTTCTTTCCTGAGTCCTTGCACAGGTTAGAAGAATAGCACAGCACTTGGTCCCCCCATGAGCACCTTGCGAACCAGGCACAGCCCCCACTAGCTGCCACCCAAATATCATCTGAGGGTCAGTCTTTGCATTGCACTGATCCAGTCTTGGCAAAATAACTACCATATCCAGGAGCAAAAATGATCTAGCTCCTACCAGCAAACCTACTACTGTGATAAAAATAAATAAATAAATTATTTTTAATGTCAGGCAGTAACTACTCATGCAATTAAAACAAAATTTACAAAGCCCTGCAAACACAAGCTGCAGGAGAGCAGGACAGGATGACTCTCAATCTCTGATCCATGGCAAGACCATGACAGACAGGAGAACAATCTTGAACCTGCGAGTCCTGTGAGAGGGCAGGAGAGAAGAAAAGACAACTGAAGGGTGTGTTACTGACACAAGAGGTGAGAACTGGCAGTTGTTCCTATTTAACCCCATCAGAGCTTAGACATTGCACCTCTGAAAATCTGCAGTTTGCAACTAGTCAAAAATGACGCCAAAAAAAAAAAAAAAAAAAAAAAAGGTTAAAACAAAGTGGGTACACATTTTTAAAGTAGTATTTCTTCCAGATATTTAGTATCCCACTTTCTTATTCATTAGATGTGCCTCCATCCTTGGCTGCCTCTGTGTGTTTATAAGCATCCCTTTCACATTTCCTGTAATGTTTGTAACAGTAAAATAACTACCACGTTCTTTCTTATTCATCACCTCCCCTGTGAGCCAAAACATTTTTTACCATTTCTCTAACTGGAAAAAAATTTCGACTTTGTATTTCCGTGAGTCACCTAGGTAGGACACACACATCTGAGCAGGTCACTGACTTCTGACATGGTGTTTGTCTTTCTCTGCTTCTGCTTCTTATCCCATTTTTTGTCACACCTATTTGAAAGGAAGTTGAAGCTTTGAATGCCTTTGTATGCATAGGCTCCCTGCATAAGGAAGCAGCATCATATTTTTCTGAGGTTTCAAGGCTCTATCTATATTGTGAACAACAGTGCACCTGATGATGCACTGTGCTGCTCTGCCATTAGGAGTGATTTTATCTTCAGACAAAAAAATAAAAATAAAAATAAAAAAATAAAAAACATCCCTATGGCAGAATATAATATGAAGTTTCTTTCCCAGGATTAATGTAGCTGCACAGTCAGTATTCAAACTTAGGAGTTACTGATCTTGTAATTAACATGGAAATACTGCTCTGACTTATCTTTAGAAAAGGCAGTTGTCCTGAATACTTGCAGTGCTGATTTGATTTTGCTTTACTTTCTCTAACAGAAAAATAAAGAGGGGAAAGGACTGAAGGAACTTTCCAGGTTACAGGATGCTTTATCATCTGCTTGTCAGGTTGAGGCGGGAGCTGATTTCAGTAGTTCAGTGTCTAACCTCCATAACCACTTTTATACATCTCTTAAAGCATCAACTACCTCACAGGACTTTCTGGGAGGATTTTTGCTCTGCCTGAAATCCATTAAATACTTTTTTCAGGCACTACTGTTATTTCCTATACTACTAAAACACACAAGTATCATAGAGCATTAGAAGCAGATTAATTGGTCAGGCCTGGTTAATTTATGAATAATAATCATGGGTTTGGTTTCTGGAAGAGAGACTCGTTTTCATTTTTTTTTGTCATCTGTTGGACATCATTTGTTTAAGTTGGCTATAAAGTGGTAAAAGTGTGACTCATACCCTGAGAGCCAGAGTCTCCATAGAGTTAAGTATCCTCATTCTTTCTCCAGTTATGAAAAAGAGTTGTTGCTTTGTGACCATGCTGCTCACTGCCTTGTTCAGTATGTTTAATTTTTACTGCTAGTAGTATCTTAGTAAGACACATAGATTAAGGAAAGATACAGCCCTCAGTAACAGAGTTCCTGTTCACACCAAGACAGGCCTTGCCTAAAAGAGCCTTTAATCTAAACAGGCAAAGGAAGGATGGAGGAAGTGAGAAACAACAAATTGCTGGCAATAGAGCTATAAACTATTAAAGCCACTGTTACAAGATTGATAGATTCATCTTCATCTGCATGTGTGTGCTCTTGCTGGAGTTTACCCTCCGTTAAAAAATAAACAAATTCCATTCCTCTGTGCCTATTGCCATCACATTTTTTCAGGTGCTTCTGTAGCGGCATAGCACTAGGTGATCACTGAAAAAAGAAATTCACTTGCTGTGCTTTTATGCAAAGTGAAAGGAGAGATGTCTTACTGAGCTAAAGCTATGTGTCATCATGAAATAATGTCCCAAGGAATGAGCCAAAAAATTAGATCTGGTATAGTACTTCCTTGTACTGCTTGGTTGTGTTCTCCAGTACCTGACGAGGGGCACATTGACTGCAGTTCTCCCAGCAGGCTGGCATGCATAATGCTGAGCACCATTCAAGAAAACTATTGGCATAGTTCTACTGTAGACAGTAAATAACAGAAGTCAAAAACCAGAAGCATAACTAGAATTAGAGAGGCTATTTTCCATCATGAAGTAAGACAGAATTAATAGTAAGGTAAATTTTACAGGAAGATTAGAGAGTTATTAAAATGCTTATTTGGAGAAAACGGGTTTGGTTTGCTTTTCTGTTTTGGTTTTGTTTTTTTTTTTTTTTTTTTTTTTTTTTTTGTTTTTTGTTTTTTGTTTTTTGTTTTTTTTAAGTGTATTAACTTGGAGAAGATAGATAACATCCAAAAAAACATTCCTGGTTCACACCTTCCCGTAAACTTGAGCAAACATGGTAATTTTCAGGCCAGGCCAGTTTTTTGACTCAATTATATTTGGCTTAAAGGAGAGTTTATAATGAATCCTGGCAAAACTTTAACTAAAGACAGACTATCTCCCATATATAAGTAAGACTGTTTGAAATGTGAGTCATTTGAAAATCACCATCCCTGAAATGGGTTGATGTTTCAAAATGAACTTAATGACATTTTAAGAAACCAAGTCTGTATTTTAAAGTAAGGTCAGAATATTCTAAAAATTCAACAGTTACTCAAGGCTCACATAAAATGTAAGTGTATTGTACAGCACTGTAGAGAGAATTTATGCTTGTTTTTAATTGACAATGCATCTAAATTCTTTCAAAAATATTTTTTCTCTATTATGCTGTTTTATTGTGCTTCCAGAAAGAGTGTGACAGATGAAGCAAATGACTGTGTGCCAGTAGATTTTAGATTTTCTCAAGAGCTCTCTCCTGTTTGTTTTGTGTTGTTGTTTGTTTTTTTTTTTTTTAATTTTGTTTCAAGTTTTCCAGCTAAAGCAGAAAATAAGTCTACAAAAATCCCACCTCCTCCACACCCCAGCTATACTTAGATGAAGTTCTGCCATTGCAGTTTTCATATTTGACAATTTTTAGCTGTAAATACTCTCAGAGTTTACTTTACTTTTAGATTATTATTTTTTTTTAGATTACTATTATTTTTGTCCTTGGGCAGACCTGCCTTTTAACCAATACACAGAGGGGCTGAAAATGTCTTCATTGACTTCCTGTCTTTTGGTCTCTTCACTCCCAGCAATAAGACCTGTGAAGGTTCAAAGGAATGTAGTGAAGTAAGTGGACATGGCAAAAGAATGATACTAATGCAAGCAAATATAAGGTGTTTTTAACACCATGACTGCATCCCCTTCTGTCAAATGCCAAGTGATAGGCACATGCAATATATACATCACTGAATTTATATAATGGTGAAAATATAACTTCAGAAGAAAGCATTCTCTAAGTGCCTGCAAAATGTGTACAGTTATGTGAATTTTTCTAATGTCATACTGTTAATATCCGATTTGGTTTCCTTGAGCAGGCTATTATTGATTTTTAGGACAAATAAAGAATCTACTCACAACACTTAATGGATAGGGTGTGTGCGCATGCGGACAAATGCTTTTCAGAAACAACATTCTACTTCATAACCTGAAAAGTAGCAGTAAACATGCCAAATAGCCATAAATCTTAAATGATTTATATGTCTTAAGTGACAGCTTAATCTATCACCTTAACCTAGAAGCAACTAGACAAAATTTTAAACTTTATTACATTATAAGGCTGCAAGGGACTTTTACATCGTTTTAGTAATGTAAAGTGATCTAATGGTTGGCTACGTAAATAATAACTGAAAGGCTTTTCAAGCAGTCTGACATGCACAAAAGGGTTTTACTGGAAACAAGAATTATGGGTATTGAATTGCAAATTAATGTTTTTCCTTGATAAATCCTGAATCAGACATTGTAGTTTCCAGAATTATCTTATTTTTTGTTATTAATTTCCTTCTCTCTGTTTAGATGTACAAGTACTCACCTAACCACATGAATACTTCCACAAAAGTAACAAGGCAAACTTTTGTGTAACCATATGTAAAAAGTTTTATCAATATTGTAATAAAATGTCTTTCTGATTTTAAGTCACATTCCAGTACCTGACTCCTTTTCACATGCCCAAGAAAAAAAATCCCCCAAAGGTCACTAAGGAGTGCATGTCCTGGAACTGGTTGCCAAACCTCGCCCAAGTACTCATTTCATAATCAGGACATTGTCTCCAACTGTACATCAGTCATTTCTGTTTTGCAGATTTGGAAAAGGTTAAACCACCAAATAAAGAAGCAGAGGTTAAAAGTGGATTTCTCTAACCAGTCATATTTGTGTGTTGAAATGAAACTAAAGGCTTGCAGAAGAATACTTCAAGTTTAGGACACAATAAATCATCTTAATTGCAAATAAAGCATATTTGTACTGCCTGCCTAGTGTTTCTCCTGTATATAACTTCATAATCTGACAGGATAAGTAAAGAAAAGTAGTAAAATTTCAAACCATGTTGTGCATAATGAATCTCTTATTGATCTGTACACATAGTTACAAGAATTACTTCATATTACTTACTGGTTCTGATAAGCACCAGTGGTAGTAGTGAAAAAACTGAATCAGTTTTAGAGGTTATTCTTTCCAATTATAATTTTCTTCCAATAGTCAATGATATGGGCTGTACATAGTGAGAACTGACTTCATGGTGCACAACGATTCTGGTGTATTTGGCTCAAGGTTTAGGCTAATCATTAGGGGCATTTAACTATAGGTTGCATATTTGGTAACGTTAATAACTGTTTTCAAATTTCCCAAAGAAAGCAAACCATTACAAATTGTGTTGTGCACCACTTGGTTTCAGGTCCAGACTGTTGCTGTTCCTGAATATCAGTGGAGGCCAATTACAGTTTGGCTGACCTACTACAGGAAGAAGTCTAGCCAAAACTGATCCCATCCATGCAAAATAGAGATTTTGCTTTTAGAAATATATCTTATTCTAAATTCTCTTTGTTATGCACCTGAATAAACAGTGATAGTTTGCTTACAAATAATGAAGGCAAGAATTTTCCAGGTAGTACCATAAAAGATCGTACTGTATGAAACCTTCTAATGCGCTCAGTAAGAGAAAATGGAAAAATCTTGGCCCCTAGTCTTTCCTACCACATTCACATAAAGCCTATCTTCAACTTCATATCCATGATCTGCCCAAACTGCTTGCTTGCTGCCTGGGTCAGATGTCATGTAACTGTAGACACTTTGGAAACACAGGAGTGAGGAAACTGATGAAAATGTTCAGAAAGACAGTAACTGTAGCAAGATGCTTCTGGGAAAAAAGAAAAAAAAAAAAAAGGGTATTTCAGATAATTGTAAGTGACCACGGCTTACACCACTGTCACACAGGAATGAGAACTAGTGTTTGTAGTCTAGTGTTTGGTATCATTATGTGTAAATTTCCTATCCATCTAATTAGCAGTCAAGCAAAGCAAAGAAGCAAACCAAGAAAAAAAAAAAAAAGAAGAAGAAAGAAAGAAAGAAAAGAAAGAAAAAGAAAAAAGGAAAGGGATACAGCTTTAGGAATAATAAAACAACATTTTAAAGTCTCACTGATGCTTCCAGCTATTTACTGTCTGGCTTATTTTATTAATGTGAGGTTTCCACTAGGAATTACTTGTTTTCGGAAGGTTATTATTGCACTAATGTCAGGATCTGGCAAGTGAAAAAAATACAAAAGCCAAAGACAGTAATAAATCACTCAGTCTTTGGCTTGTCCTACATCCCAATCAGTCTTTTATGATATTAGATATATTTTAAATGTGGATTTCAATACTTTGCCTTGACCTTGTAACTGTTCTACGGTTAATGGTTTAAAACATACACTGCCATTATCAGGTTACAGTTCCTTTGCTGATGCAACAGTCTTCCCAAAACTACTTCCAGTAATAACATTTCTATTTGGCTTAGTCTGATGTAGCCCTTCAGCATAATTACTTCTTATCATCAACTCAATCTAACATTCAAAATTAGCAATTGATTTGCACATTTTGCAGACAAATCATATGAACTGAATCCATGTACTTGGTAGAGTACATTCATCCTACCACAGAGGCAGAGGTGGGGGGCAAGGGGATAGCATAAAAGAATGCAAAGTTGTCCATGCTGGCCAATAATTCTTACACAAAGTCTGAATCGCCAAAACAACCTTTAAACATAGGTTAATATGAAGACTGTGCACAAAAATTACACATTTTAAGCATTTCTTTTGACCTTCTAGCAGATTCATAGGTATATTTTCAGTGTCTGTCCTTTCTGAATAGCAAATGAGTATTCTGACACTTTGAATACTTTCCTTGCCTTGTAAATGGTTCATAGTCTCCCTTGGTGACGAGCAAATACTCATCAGTGCTCTATCTATCCAGAAAAGCTGAAAAAAAATAAAAATAAAAATAAAAAAGAAGAGTTGCAGCACCTAAAACTTCTGCAAGGGCATGGTTAACTAGTATGAAAATTTCTTATTGCAGCTTAGAAGAAAACAGTTCCCAATCTGTTCAGAGCAATCCAAAATAAACCTCTCAGATATGAAATCAGAGTGTTCACGTGGGGATTTACAGATTTAAATCACAAAACAAAATCTTTGTTTTGTAGTTGCTTTGGAGCCAAGATATGGTTTTGGGGTGGAAGTAGGGAATCAAGTCAGTGATTTCATAGTTGAGAGTCTAAGTGGTTGGACTCATCTCTGATGAGTTTTTTGTAAAACTAAATATCATAAACTAAACTAATGCATTATGAAAGGGAATCAGGAAAAAGTTTTTTGTACTGCAAGTGAAACCATCTTATTAATACAAATCTCAGTGCTACACATGCTAGCTTGCTCAAGATCTCACCGACTTTTATGAAGACCTCCTGATGTCAAGCTAAATTTTCCCCAGATGAAATGCAATTGCCTCCAGGACAGCATATGACAATTATCTTGCAAATCAAAGCAACACTACGCAGCATTTTGTGTCAGTTAAAGAATGCCATCTGAGCCTCTTTGAGGAATCCCTACAGTCAATAAGTAAACACAAACAAATCTGGAGTATTCTATAAATAATGCATTTGAGAACATGTAAATCATCCATTAATGGATAAGTTGTAAGTAGGTAACATTCAAATACAAATGCTATGTTTCAACAGATTGCTCAGACCTCTTGCTCTTGAGTCCTAATGGTGTCCTCTTTGTAATTCTTCATGAGTTCTTAGTTATAAGTATTGGACTTGACATCTGACCAATAAATTTAATTAGGAGAAAGGAGTCTAATGGTCATATGTTCAAGAAAAAATATGATTCACAGATTTTAAATAATGCTCAGGAACTTTGTGTAACTTTTTTGTTCTCCACTCATCTATTTCCAGCCCAAGCACACAAAAAATATATTACAAAATGATTCTGAGATAACTTTGTAAGATGTGCAGTAGCGTTTCTTGCCGATCCACAGCTCAGATTTTCTGCCCCTTTCATCTCTAGATTCAAACAACTGGTTCCAAGGAAAAACCACTGCGAAAACACCTGGGTTCTTTCAGTGAGGGACAGGCACATAAGTACCATATCTCTTCTACACGGCAATTAATTTTTCCTTTTAAAATTAGTTTAAACATTTATTGGTTTAAGCTGCCAGTTTAATTAAACGTTCTTTGTTACAACTCCAGGAGTTGAAATTCTGGGGTTCCAGGGTGCCTATGCCAAAATCCATTCAGCCAAAGCACATTTTTTTGTTCACTGCCAGCTGAGTATATAGAATTTGGCTCTGAAAAATAGGCCAGGACCTGTAACACTGCACCACATGCATACGAAATGCCTGAAGGTGCCAGCAATATGTACTGCACACAGCTTTACTTTGCACAATGCATATGTTCAAATCACCAGGTCAAGGCTTGGAGTAAGCCCTCCCTCCCCCAAATTAATCCTTTCTGTTGTGGTTACTGTATCTGTTTCTGTCCTAGCAACCTTAGGGTGTGCTGAGCGTTCCCACAATTGCAACCTAGGTTTATACATGTTTGTATACATGTAAATAAGTGCTCATACTTACCATTCCACACACAGAACTAAATCAGACACATTTAATCAGTCTGCTTTCCATGCTAGATTTCAACATGCACCACAGGATAAGAGCTGTCAAACTGGCTGTCCCAGAGAAATAGAAGGGAACCATGACCATACTAACCCTGTTGCTAAAGAGCTAGGGTAGAGCACTACCAATCAAACAAACAAAAAAAATGACTTATTGGATCCTTAGGAGCTCCCTCCATAACAAGTTTCACAAGTGATAAATGCAGATGCACTCAGGCAATGCAATTTATTAAAACACCTGATTAACTGAAAAACAAACAAACAAACAAACAAAAACTATGATGCTAATTATATTTTCCTACCTCTGCCAATATTCAAATTCTGAAAACAGGCGGTGAGACAAATGAGACATTAATGGGTATTTCTGAAAGTTCATCAGCCCAGAATATCAAGGTGAGCAAGGGCACAGATAACTAATATGAAAAAAAAAAGATTAAAATATTAGAAAGAGTTTTAAAAAAAAGGGACCTTCCCCCCCCCCCCCATCAACAATCTGCCAAGCTGATTTAAACCAAACACCAGGGGAGAGCTGCCCACCAAGAGCACTGGCCACCACAGTCTCAGTAATTATTTTAAGTACCATCTTTTTTCTTCAAACAAGACTCATGGGATTAATTACACAGAATAATAATAAAGACAACTCAATTTAAGTTTTTATAAATAGCACTTTCCAGTGCTAACACACACTCACTTAACAATGGAAGGTAAATTAACCTAAATTATTGGATTATGGTAATTTCTCTCACTAGACTGAGTGTACCCTGGAGGTACATTTATTCTGTAAACACTGGCTAGCCATAACCTACCACTCACCAGCTGGCCCAGAGGAGCCAGATCCAAGCTCCAGGAGACTAGCTACAAATTTCTGTGCAAGGGTCACATCTTCAACTCCCTTCCTGCATTAGGTAATTCATCCCCTGTACCTTGAGGATCCTGTGGGGAGGGACAGAGTCAATTCCCTATTATTACTTCTCCATTTACAAAATTCTGTCCACAGCACATTGTTCTGTAGAAAAGATTGTCTTCTAACAGCCCTTCACCCTCTTATGCTCCAGCATCTGTATCTACAGTTCAGGGCAGGTACTATCCATGTTGCTCTCCCTGGATTTCCTTCAGAATAAAAAACAAACCCAGCATACAAAGATGGGAGAGGAGGAACAAGCTGTAGTTGGATCTAATAATTTTTCTAGTCTGGATGATGGGAAACAAAGCTGGAGGGGTATATCATGAAACTCATTTTCCCACAGTGTCCAGCTTGATGGAGGACAGACTTTAGCTCTCTAGCTCTTCTAGATATTGATCCTAATCAAGCACACATGCTTACACTGCTTTTTTTCTTCTGATCATCTCATAAATTACAACAGCTTTCATTTCAACTGTGAGATACAAAGTAAGCTTTCTTCCAACAAGCACATAGACAAAACTAAAAATATATAGAAGAAATGTACACCACATAATATAAGGCCAACGTGGCTCCATCTATCCAGAGTTCTGTTAGAGCAGTAGCGCTGCCTAAATTATTTCTGTCTGTGCCTGTTCTCTAATAAATCCTGCATACAGAGATGAAAACTTCTCGGGGAAGGTGTCTGCTTTCTACAGGACATTTTTCACTGGAAAGTCAAAATCCCACTGTTTTCACCCTGAATGTCAAAACCTCATTTTTTGGCAAAAAGTACTACAGCTTTACTAAAAAATATGGTAACAGAAACCTTAGAAGTTCTCAGTGTTTTGCTTTTTATCACAAAATGTCAAGTTTTCTACAAAGGCTATTCTGATCAGGGTAATATTGGTAATATTACACAGAACAGATGTCCGTGTAAAAAGCTATTTTGTAGACATTGAACCACTTAACAGATTTGTTAATCGGTTTTATCAGGTTAGTAAAATTTGTTGTGCACTTTAAATGGTCTCCTATGAGTAGTACTTTATACGTCTCATTCAACAGACATGGAAGCATTCAATGGACATCAAGTTTAACCAACGCTTTAAAAAGTAACCAGAGAATCGTGCAGATGCTCCACTTTACTCATTCTATCAGAGGTGATCCACTGCTGTATAGCAAAGGGTAGTGATTGTGCATCAGGCCCTCATTTATAGTATATACTACTTAATCCCAAAGCACTTTCTTGAGCTATAACACCTGGCATACTGTCTGAGAAAAAACACGCATCATGGAATAAAACATTGGAACATCAAACTGCCCCATTTAAGACAGATTTTTCCACAGAGACAATATGTAAAAGCAATCTAGACATATAAGAGAGAGACCCATGTTAATTAACAGCTTTTGACAAAGAACGTATTTCACATACAGATTTACAAAATGGCAATTATCTTTCCTTGTGGCTCAGACTCCAAGCACATACAGCCTCAGCCGATGGAAAAAAAAGTCATTCTTCCATAGTGCCAGAGTCTGCAAGCCCTTCAGCAAGCTGATTTTTCTCTCCCTCCTCCCTCCCCCATTTTTTTTTTTTCCAATGAGAAGAACCAAAAGAGCCCCCAAAAAATAGCGAGCCTGTCTGTTTACACACAGTTGAATTTAGTCTCACTTGCTCTGACCCTTCTTTGGCTCCCTGATGCCAGCATCACATTCACACACAGATGAAGCCCAGACAGTGGTCAGCTTTGCAAGACCAGTTGCTAAACTTAGGTGCCTAAATTAACAAGTCTGAACACAGCTGTATGAAATAAATTTTTCCAGTACTATTTATCAAGTAGATAAGAATCGCAGACTTAAAGATGAAGAAGCTGGACACGCAGCACAAATGCCTTTCTTTTGAACAAAGTACAGGCCAAGATAAAGGGAAACTTCTAAACCCACTCCCCAAATTCCTTACTTACGAACAACACACCAGAAACAAAATTATCATGGTTCCAGGTTATTTAGAGTAGCAGAATATATTTTGGTTAATGGGAATAAATTTGGCTTATATCAAACAGTTCAGCAAGTGCCAAACAGCTGTAAAATATATACTATGAAATTTATTGAAATGTGCTAAGTTTTACTAAATATTTTTTATTTAATTTCACTATAAACACATTCACCACTGAAATAATTCTGCTCAGGTCAGCAGTGAGATAAGACCTGAAAAGTAAGTTATCTCATTGTAACAGAAGAAAGAGAGTCACTGTTGATCAATATACAGAACAAGTAGATAATAAAACAATATAATTATTGATGAAACTCAAAATGCTCAAAGACTTAATTACTCAGTTAGGAGGATGGAATGGATCCAGTGGTCACTTATAAAGTTGTGTAGTATCCTCTCTGTTCTCAAGGATTAATTTAATAGCTACGTTTAATACCAATTTTCAGGGTTTGGGGTATAAAAATCTACTCATTTTGAAGTTTATTGAATTCCTAATGACATATCTGAAATTACTTCTGAAGGTTTTATTTAAGAGATGTCAATAACTTGGGCCTAGAATATTCAAGTCAAGAAATCTAATCAGGATGCGAAGTCACTGAACAAAAGTTATCTGGCAAACCAGTCCCAAATATCCTGACTGAAAATCTCTGCACCTCAAGCAGCAGAAGTGGCAGAGACAGAGTCTGAGACAGAGGCTGAACATTGCAGCAGGGACTCTTGAGAAGTTCCTTCCATGTTAAGTCAACAACATCCTCTTCACAGTGTGGTTATTAGTCCCTCTACTGCACAAGAAAAGGTGAATTTCTGTTGTATGAATGTATGAACAGAAGTAATGGTCTATCCTTACCCCTGCATTATCCAACATTATAAAAAATAAGGGGAGAATGAAAAGTGAGAAAGAAAACAGAGAAGGGAATTGTCCCAGGCACCAAGTTCCCTGCCTACAGCTCTGTATGACCATGCACACATGACCTAGCTCTGACCATGACATCTAGTTCCAGGGTATTAAAAAAATACATAAAATTATGATTTGACACCAAAGTCCCATGGTTTCTAAACCTGGGATGTTTGTTTTTGTTTGTTTGTTTGTTTTTACAAATCACTTGCTTCACTGCATTGGGGTCTATGTCAGTAAAGATGACACAACAGTGACTTTATTCAGGAGTAAGCACAATTTTGAAGTCCTTCCTTCCCATTTTAGAAAGGCTTTACCACAGCACCTGCTACTGACTCATGGACAAAACAAATGTGGCATAACATTACTCCTTTCCCCAGAAACTGCAAGTTTCTGTCCCTTTCTACGTGTCTGGAGAGAAATTACAGTAGTCTCTCTGTTTTCTTGATCTAGACCCAAGCCAGAGATTTCTTATAAAATTAAATGACAAAGAAATATCAGCAGCATTGAACTGTTCCACAGACAAAGTGAAGAGCCTAGGAGATCTTACTGCATGACACAGGGTCAGAGAGCCTCCAAGAAGTACAAAGCAACAGAACTGTTAGGACCATAATGCCTTACCAAAAATTACCCCATTCTTTTATAGTAAAGTGCATTTTTTTTCAGGTGTTTCTGTTTCAATGTAATATTTATCATGTGCTTGATTAACTGAGGGCTGTGCCGGTACTTTCACTGAACTTTGAAGAAAAAGTGTATCAAGCCTTTGAACACGTCTTAGGAATCCCTTCAACCTTTTTCTGATTTTTCTTTGAGTTCAGGAAAAACAGCTAATAAAGTAGATTTATAGATTTATTTATTTTAAAATCACTGTAGATCCAGAACAGAGCTTTAAAATGCCAAGATTTCTTCTACGGAAACTAACTCATGTCCTCTAAAGCAATCAGTCTTCCCTATTTTCATACCTCAGGGCTACAAGAGCAATTAAACTCAAGGTGATACCAACAAACTAACCTTCATCCCCATCATGCTACAACTTATCATCATGGAAAATCACATGAAGTTACAGATTATTTTAAATTGTAATATGGTGCAGACTATTTATTGACTACTTACTAGCAGGAATAGAGTAAAAAAATTCATGTAAGTAAGAATGTTTCCTGACCGATTACTTACAAACATAAGAGTGCTTGGGTAGACTCCCAGGCTCATGTTTAAGCTAGTGAATGTTGGCAGGTATATATCCTATGCTCATCTGCGAGACAAATAGTTATTATGCTACAGTTTATGACAACATGGCTGCACTTGCTTGTTAGGAGCACTACACAAGAAATACCTGACTCACAGAGGCCAACTTCAGTGTTTGTATTGCTTTATTTGTATCAACCCAAATGTCAAAATAAGTATAATTTACTGGAACCAGACTCAGTCCCAAATTATACACCACAGAAGACAGACACCAAATGCCCATGATGAAATACTTTCATGGTGCTTTTATAGCTTGAGGATTTTTTTACAATCAAAAAATAAAATCAAATAAAATGAAGGTGTTCCAATAAAAATCTCTCCTAACCAGGCATTTGGCTTGCAATACTTAGTAAATGAGAAGATGAAGAAGGCTCAGTGACCCCACTGCCTGCCACCGCAGACCACCACATGCCAGCAGAAGGTCTCTGGTCTCTGTTAGCTGGTGATCTTCCCCATGCCGTGCAAGAGGTTGCAGAGCTGGGTGAGACAAATTACCATTAAATCACTCGTCAATTATTATTGCAGTAATAATCTCCGCAGCACCAGAGGCATCAAAAGCATAGCAAAACTGCAGAAGCTGTGCCTGTGCCACATGAAGGTGAGTGGTTTCTAGAACACAAGATGTCCAAAGACCATTATGTTGCCACCTTGCTACCTTTCTTCAGGTTCTCTTCCTACCTAGACTGCAGCACAGAAATCTCAAAACGTACCGCATGGACGGTGGACCAGAAAGCAGCAGATGTGACCTGTGCTCCCCTACTGAGAAGCACTGCTTTTTCTGAACAGAACTGCTTTAAGAAACTACCTAGGCTTCATAGCGATGACCACTCCACTCTATGTTACTTGCCTAACTCATGTCACAAGAAATAGTTTTGTAATGAATGTTGCCGTGAAGGAGACTCTGAGGGAATTTGTTGTTTTATTCAGCTTTTCCTTTAAGTTTTCCTTGCAAACAGAGGCAAATTGTTCCTTTTTTTTCTAAGCAGAGAAGCTGTTAATATTAAAAACAAATCTGAATCTCCTACTGAGACTAGTTTTTATTTTATTTTATTTTTTAACAGGAGCATCTTGTGAACCAAGACAAACATGTGAGGCTTGGTCCCTGACCAGCAAAAACACATACTCTAAATATCAGTGGACTGCAAGCAACCTTAACTTTTGCTACTGGTTTCAGAGTATTTGCATAAGACTTCAGCTTGATTCTATTATATTTTTTACCTAGAATGAGAGACTAAAACACACCAAAACAAACCTCCCGATTAGAAAAGGCACTGTAAAAAATGCAAATCCACATAAGCAAAGGAACAAAAACAGCCACTGCAAGAGAAATTCAATGCACTCTCTGTATCCTCTTTCCTTACATGTGGCTGAACGCTTGCGATTTTAAGTCGAAAAGCTTTTCACAGTGGGAGGACTTTAGGGAAATCTATCTTGAAGAATTTGGAAAGAAAAAGAATGCAGATTATTTAGCTTATTTATTTATATTATTTAGTAAGCTCAGAAATTAGCTTACTGGGGAAAAAAAAAAAAGAAAAAAAAAAAGAAAGAAAATAAAAACACACACAACACATGTGATAAATGAAGTTCTCCTGGTATGAGAACATCAAACCTATGCAATCTTCCTTTTAGACCAAGATTAACAGTTTTTTCAGCAAAGCACACACTGAAATTCACTTCAGAAGAACCGTCTAAAATTTCTTGTTTCCCTGGCCATGCTAAATTATCTCACCTGCAGTCCTGCTATGCAGCCAGGACAAGGACAATATTTGTACGAGAACAAGGACCTTATTTGTTGGGGAGATGTTCGTATTTTCCTACCGTAATACAGAAATAACTTTATTGTTGTTTACACTGATTTCATATCTAATTATTTTATACCTATTATCTATCATCTATTATTTCCTGTATTTATACAATGGGTATTGAAAGTGAAGTTTCAGGAAAATGTTTACATATCTATCAATGCGAAGACCACTTCTCAGTACATGAAGGCATTCCTGGTGTTCTGCAATCATGCAGGTGCACCAGTAAGTTCCCACAGGAGCTCTTGATACAAACAACCTAAAAGCAAAAACACACATTGTCTATACAGTCCAAATCACCTAAGCAATGAAAAGCTGCCCTTCTAAGAGATGAATTTTTTCATCTCATCAATTTCTAGTTAGCAAACTGTTTGTAGAAGAATGAATATTGGCCTATGAGACCACACAGCACCTTATACATTTTTGTAATAATTCTGTTATAAATAATAATGAGCTATAATAGCTTATAGTTTTTCTCCCAATCTAAAATGTATATGACAAACCCAGATAAAAACACTAAGGATAAGTATAATTGTCATGGTGGTGATGATGGGTGCACTAAACTCTCTAGAGCGGTCTAATATGTATAACAGCCTTTTGGATAAGAGCATCTGAAACAGCCACAACAAAACAAGACACTATTAAGGCCGACTTAAGATGAGGAGCTGGAGATCATAACATCGTGATGAGAACACTTTTACAAGTACAGAGGAATTGAGTATAGTGAGGACACAAGGGATTCACAGCTGAGACAATGGACTGAGATTCTCTACTCTCCTGGCTTTGCAGTGTGTGGGCTCTAGTGCAACAGGTGGCAAACTGCAACCCCTCTCTTCCTTAAACAGTGTCCATACTGCAGAGGACAGCACGTTGTAAGGACAGTTAAACCAAATTTCAGAGAGAGGAGCAATAAATGTTGCAGCAGCAGACAGTTTAGCACAGAGACCAAGAATGCATTTTGCCTGGAACCAGGCTGGCTTCAGCAGCCAAGCTAACCATTTAACTCCTTGACACTTACTGAGTGCTGCTCAGTCAATGCTAATTCAGTGCTCTAATAGCATGATACTATCTTTCCTCCTTGCAAGATTTAAGATTATAGAAGACTATAACGGG
The DNA here is from genome assembly GCF_047663525.1 of Anas platyrhynchos. Taxonomy (NCBI): domain Eukaryota; kingdom Metazoa; phylum Chordata; class Aves; order Anseriformes; family Anatidae; genus Anas; species Anas platyrhynchos. The sequence continues at coordinate 49,594,521 of NC_092588.1, read as the reverse complement.
ATCTCACAAATCTGAATGAGTGAATTTTCTGCTTGCCAGTATCTGCATGCAACTGGTATTTTTTTCTAGATGCCAGCATCTGCATCTGAGAAAAAATTAAAAAGTTAATAAACTCTTAGTTCCACTTAAAAGCAAATGTGTTCGTTATGGAGTAAACTTCCCCTTACTGAAAGCTTCTGTTTATCACTCTCTCTGTGATTATACTGAAGCAGACTGCTAGCTGTAAACAAAGCAAAAATTTTAAACTAAATGCAAAGACAGACACATAACTTTCTCATGGCTAATATGAAAAATAACATTTAGCACATTTACTCCAAACCAAAACACTTTTAAAAAAGATTTTGCTCTATGTTATGAATTTTCATAGTGGGAAGAATCAAGTGGAAGAATCTGCTGTATATTTACATCCGTCTGTCACCAGAGCTCATGTCTGTGAACTAGGTTTGCTCTAGTAACATTAAGGGGCCAATTCAGTCAGAACATTCTGGGTTTTATAGCTATGCTTATAAACTGAGGATTCTCCAAATTTACTGTAGAAACAATTAATCTATACATTATTAATTTATGTATAAATATATTTTATGTTTATATGTATTATTACATATTAATCTAGTACTTTATAAATGGAATCCTCAACTCCAGATTGTTTTTTTTCTTTTTGAAAGAATTTCTTAGCATGTTCCACTTGCCCATTTTATGCTTTAAATTTTGTAAGGGAAAGTACTGTGCTTGAGAATATGCTACTAGCAATGATTTAAAGTATATATCCCAGATATAAAGTATCTGCGAAGTATAGCATCTACTTCCCAGAGGAAAAAAAGTGAAATTCTCAACACCATCCCAAAAATGTTTATTGCCACATTTCTTTGCTGTTTCTTCATTTTTAAAGGCGTTTCATATTGTAAGCTCTTGAGACCAACTTCAATTTTGAAAGATATACACCTAATACAGAAGAGAACAGGGAAATACTTGTATAGCACCTAAGTGATCAAAGCCAGGCTACAGTGAAACGCATTGAATCAGAGCATCATTATCCTAAAGGTCACAGCAGTGCACAGCTCATTCTATGAAGATTTGTATTTCCCTGGCTTGGAGTTCCCCTCACTGTGTGTCAGAACACAGTGACCCCAAAGGAGCACTTCAGTTTATTTCCTGTCCTTCGTCTTCATGGAGAGGAGGACGAAGAAGGGACTGCTGTGAAATATCCTGCAACAACACACAGCTCACCACAGTAGCTGGGGGCTGGGGGGAAAGACACAACAGTGCCACCTTGCAGAAGTAACTTCTGCATGAAGCATCTGAACTTCCCCAAAAGCTGCTGCTAAAGGAAAAGCCTGTATCAAAATCAACCACCACAAATATGTGTATATATATATATATGTATATATGTATATATATATATAAATAAAAATCATTAAGAGATGAATTTTTTAAAAAGTTTCTTCTCAAAAGCTGGTTTTCCCCACTCATCCCAGCACTTCAATATGCATTAGGCCCAGTCAAATGAAGCCAGCAGGGACAGTGTGCACCATTCAGACAAAACTATTTTAGTGCTAGCAATATCCAACATAAACTTTGTGACTTTGCACAACATTCTTCTACAAAATAAACTCAAGCCGTTTGCCAGCAATAACCTATATATTGATGTGGTATTAACAGAAACTTGGAGACTTCAGCTGGGAGACAAACTGTCAACCAACCACTAATTGGTTTTTATGACGTGACTCATAGTTTAGCAATTTCCCAGAATTTAATCACGGTGCACCCAGAAAGATCAATTAAAGAACAGGCTCAGAATTTGTTAGAGCCCTGTGTGAGACAGGGGAAGGCAATGACCTCAGCAGCTTTGCCACAGAATTTTATGAATGAACAAAGAAAGGATTTAAAAGGTAAGTTAAATTAATCTTGTGTTTCCTTGCAGACCCTATTATTGTTTTTCCAAAGGAGTGAGTTTTTTAAATGAACAGTTGAGATTGAAGGATTGTGTGTTGCAGCTACTGTTTATTTTACAACTTCATTTACACAGGTGACCATTATGTGTGTGACTTGAATTGCTCCATTATTTTTGGTTTCTTCTTTTATATCTCTGTCTATAAAAAGAGGGAAAAAAAAATCATAGTAGGAGTAAATTCCTTTGGATCCTTGTACAAGTATCACATTGCATTATCAGAATGAATAGCACAGAATTAAAAAAATAATAATAATCATTAAAACAGTCCTAACAGTCCAACATAAAGACAGGAAAATATTATTTTGGCCACAAAATCCTATGATTTCCACTGCCTCTTTATTGCTTTTCAACCTTTTTTCCCCCCAGTTTAACACAATGAAAACTGCAAGTGTTATCCTCATTCCTGCTTTCTATCAAAGTTTTTTTTTCAAGAACTGAATGAAAATCACATGAAAATATGAACGGTTTCTTTCTTCATTTCTGAAAAGGTTTTACACAAATTTACCTAATCTGATCAGTTTTACTCATTAATTTTATTCTTCTGTACAAACAAATACAATTCAGAAGAGTACTGTACAACTGTGATGAAAAATTCATTGCCTCCCTCTCTGTTTTTTGTTTTGGCAAAAGCTCTTATTCACTGAGAGCTCTCAGAAAAGGACACTTTATTTTGCTGGCCAAGTTAGGTGCAACAAGATTATATTGAAATGGTCTGTAAAAGTGAGATTCTTTGGAGATCTACTAAGATCCAATATGAATACTTCAAATATTATTTAAATATTAAAAATATTGAATGTTTTTGCTTACAATAACAATCAGCAACAGACTAAATAATGTATGTTACATTAAAAAACATGGGAAAAAAAAAAAAGAATAAAAAGGAGTTTGAGGGGAATACATAATCTCTAAGAAATCACAGAAACACAAGTAGGTGTTTTGCCCCTAAATGAAAATGTTTCTTAACTTCTTCAAACAAAAATTTAGCTCATGTAATGATCAGGCAGATATTACAGACTTACTGTCTTTGTAGTGACTTTTATGATGAATACTTAATGAGGGAAGATGGAAGGGAAGGGTATGAGAGAGTGGATCAGGAAGAGACCACATATCTCTTAAGCTGTTGCTACTATTTTACATGCTTCGCAAGCCTGTTACATGGCACTGTCATATAACTTAACAAGAGAAAACTTCTCAAACAATTCTCAAATCTCAGAATTCTCCCATTTCCTCAGATGCGTACAGGGGCCACTCAGATGCTAAGAGGACATCGGGTAGTGGAGCACCTCCATGTTGTGAGAATAATCAAATATTTAGGAAGATGGATTTGGAGAAGAAGGGGAGGGGTAACAGAAAAGAGCTCCTAGCCAAGTGCTCTTGGGATACAGGAGAACCAGATTCAGGTCTCTGCTCTGAATTAGAACAGGATGTTGACAAATCTGCTTGGGGGGGGAATGTATTTTAAGGTTCTCCGCTTCATCCGGAGACAGAGCAGAAACATTTGAGTAATGAGAAACTGCACACCTAGCTCTGCATCTGCACCAACAGCTTCATTTTCAAGAGTTCACAGTTCCTCTTAAATCACATTAAGACCAGAGTTAAAATGTTAATTATGGAGCATGTGCATATTAATTTTCTGCTTCCTTCTGTCCGTAAGTAATGAGAATGCGTTTAAATGCCTTTCGTTTTGTTTCTTATGGGCTTACTTGGTTTCTTAATATATTACAGGGCACTTCCTGCACTGCTTACAGAAGCAAATTTCCCACTGCTAGTGGGTGTTTTCCCTGAGTAAGGTCAGCAGATTTGGTCCCCAGGGAATGAACTGATCTTCAGGCTTAGCTACACTGATGGTCCAGCAGAAAGCAAAACAGCGAGCATTCCTGTTTAGAAGTTGCTACTACATTGTATCTTTCTCAGCCACATCATCCAACACAAACAACTAGAAAACGTTTTGTTGCAATAATCCTTTCAATTAAGGTTCCCATTACAGTGAGGCAGCTGCTTTCTACAATATATCTTTGTCAAGGAACTATTTATTTCTCAGAAAACATTTCTTTAGTTGTTAAGACAGATGCAATAAACCAGGCCCATGGAAGTAGCAGAAGTCAGAGTAGTGAGCAACAGCTGACCAGCTAAACATCCTTGCACGGAAAAATAGGTAATTTCTACGAGGGCCCAATCTATTCTACTATGACAGGAAAAAAAAAAAAAAAAAAAGTCCATTTAATTTGAAACCAATTCTTTTACCCTCGTGTCTCACTCTCACTGTAACATCAGTGAGCTACACCTGAAATAGCAGCATAAACCCTCACACATACATCCTTAAAAAGAAAAAAGAAAATGCTCCATAAACTTCTGTCCTGCCCATCAGTGTTATTCGCATGGGCCTTTAAAAGCCTTTTGGAATGCTAGCATGATAAATATTTGATGGACAACCCCTAGCTTAATGATAGAGTCAGGTAGGGCTGTTGGCATGTCAAGACAAATGAATCAGCACCCTGTTACTGCTTTCAGTTCCACACATGTGCTCACAACCCTCTCCCTGAGCAGCCTGCTGAATGCTATTTATTTTACGAACAAGTCCAACTCACATTAACTGTCACTGGAATATAAACAGTAGTGACAAAAAAGTATGTGAGTGCTTCTAAATGAAGAGTTTTCTTGCTGTTGTCTCAGTCCCTGTGATTGCAACTCCAGGCAGCTTGCCTACATTTCAGACAGTGGCAATGGCAGGATGGGACATTCTTCTTCACCTATTTGTTCTCGGTGGTTTGGAAGCCTTCCCTGTCAGCTGCAACCTGTGTTAGGACTGGAGAAACAAGGCATATAAAGAAAAGCACATTCAGGTGAGAAGCCAGTTAGATGATACTAAAAGGACCTGGAGGATTGAGATACTAAGACCCAAGACCACTCCTGTGTTTGGGCATGAGATCCTGCACTCATGCGATGCACATGAAGGTCAGTCAGGTCCTCAGACTGAGTGGAGTACCACATATGTACACAGGCATTTCTCTACACACAGTTCAAGATGCCAGAGTCTGTATCATTGCAGTATGAAAAAAAAATCTCAGAACAAAATCTCAGAACAATCAGAAGCATAACTGAAACATTTGCTAGTTAACTCTCCTTTTAACTCTCTCAAAAACTTAATGAAAAAGCATTCCATAAATAGTATCTATGCACTGTGCCCTCCTGGCTTCTTGTTCATCCAATAAGTACCAAGGGGTAATTTGAGGGTGGTGCCCAACAACACCTGCTCTGTGTTCATGAAAGGAACACAGCAGTAGGAACACAAATCACTGCACTAGGTGATCAGGAAACAGAGCCCGGAACCCCAAACATCTTAAAACATACAACTGACAGGGAGAAGGGAATGCAGATCACTTCAAGAAAAAAGAAAAGGCCACATCACTCTTTAGTCAAGATTCTCTTTCTGAGGACCACTATGTCATGAAAGTAAAACACTGATCTACAAAGAAGTAAAAATGATCTAAATCTATATTTGGGGCTCTCCAAATTCCTAGGGATTCAGACTCCGGATTCAAATCCATTATAGACACAGGATCAGACACAAGAAGTCAGACCCAGCTCTGAAATCTGATAAAAGAGGTCTTGACATCTACCATATTCTAGAGCCAGTATTATTTTCCCTCATAATACTCTACTGTTAAAATACAAGCACACTCTTCCACGTATAAGGAAATACAGAATGAAAAAAAATAATAATCCATGCTCAGCCCTCAATGTAAGGGACACAGAAGGTCCTTCTCTTGCTAATGAGAAACTATTTGAAATAAAATGAGGTATGATGAGAAGCGGAAACCCAGAAGAAATATAAATTACATATGAACTTTAAAGAAATGTCATTTAGCTCAGTGGACAAATTTCTGGAATTATCAGAGAGTAATTCATAGCAAAAAAAAAAAAAAAAAAAAAAAAGTTGCCAAGGCATTGCAATAAGAAGTGATGCTAATGTCATCACCTGCCTCGTTGGCTAATACAGCCCAGGGCTGACTTCTCAATGTTTCTACAGACATTACCTAGTTGACTGACATGCTACATGGTAGATTCAGGACAGGCCTAACTATAGTGTGACTGCATTCAAACAAGGTATCAGGAGCAGCAGCAAAATAAATAGGAATGGCAGCATTGTCTTTGAAAAAAAAAATAAAAAATATATATATATATTGATGCAGTGCTTTTATTGGAATTTCTCTTGCCTACAAGTCAATTATAATAATAAAAACACATACCTGGATAGTTTACTGACTTTTTGTCCTTTTTATGTATGACAACATAATAAAATATGGTTGTAATATCAAGTGGTATTAGAAATGAGAAAAAGTGGGCCCAAAAGGTATTTTCTACTTTTCCTATTGTTTTATTTCAAAACATAAACATAATTCTCTAATACCTCCTCTAGCATAAATGAAACTACAGTTCCTCAGACTCTTGAACCCTTGACTGCAGTAATGACCATGATAATGCTCTAAAGTGTTCTAACACTGTCCATCACCTACCTTAAGCAAATTACCAGAAAGTTTCAAGTCTAGTGTAACATAACCCAATAACCTTCCTCAAACGACCCAAGATGTGGGCAGTAAACTTCTGTAAACCATAGCTTATACACGGATTGGTTAGAGACATTAAGCAAATAATTTTGGTAATGTGGGTTTTGGTAATGTTTGGTAATTTTGGTTAATGTGGAGTAATCAGTTGGATCACCAAATTCTACTTCCCACTATCACAGATGACCACAGGATACATTCTGGTTCATAAATGGATCATGTTCCACTTTAAAATTAGATGGTCTTCATGTTCACTGTTTTATTAGAAGCTGACGCCTAGGAAACTCTAACTTGTATACAGTCTCTAGATGGTGTGCAAGCATTCTCATTCAACTCAGAATGCCCTTCTCCCTCTTCAATGTGTCCCCACCCAAACCAAAAACAATTACTCATAGATAAATGACAGAGAAATCATTTTAAGATATATGAGATGCATTGTTTCTTCCTTTTTCTTGTAAGTTAGTATAAATGTTTGCAAGCTCCACACAGTCCTTCTTAGCACTTCACCTGAATTCACCTAATCGGAACATTATCTAGGTTGTTTAGCACAACACAGTTTAAGAAAAGCCATTCTCATTTCACCCTTTTTTTCCCCCCAACTTATTTATTCTTCTTTTCCAAATTAATTCTAAAGTTTGGAAAATACAACTTCAAGTAATTCCTTTGCAAGATTATGCCCCCTCTCTTTTTGAGCATTTGACACAGTATTTTCATTCTTCAGTCTAGGGTATCACAGTCGCTTGCAGGAAGGAGATTATTCAGCCTTTAAAACTTAAGCATTCTTACTTCTTTCTCAAGTAAGGAAGTGTTCCTTTTTCCAGCCTCCTTCCCAGCAGGCACTTACTTATGCTTTTTTTCACTGTTTAACAATGCTGCCTGTATTCCAAACTGAAGCACATTCTTGTCTTGGCCATACCTAGACAATATTCAATTCCTATTCCACCCCTATTGTATTATTAGCCACACTTCTTCATTATTATATATATCCATATGGTAATAAATATTTTTATTCTGTTTCCATTTGCTTTGCAGGGATGAGGGATGAAAGGAATGAAATAAAGGATTAAATAAAATTTGCCAGAAGTCAAGCTAACAATTCCTGACCTCTAGGACATACATGTACTATTATTATTATTATATAATAATTATATATATATATATATATATATATATATATATATATTACATTATATATATATTATATATAAAATATAATATATATATATTATATATATATATATATATTTTTTTTTTTTTTTTTTTTTTTTTTTTTTTTACAGATTATCTAGATTATCCCTCTTTTATTCTTAATATATCCCATTCTTAATATGCTTTGTGAGTGTTGTTGGTCAGAAAGTTAGGTCTGGAGTTCAACCCTAAGAACCGCCTGTGCTTAAGATGAGAGTTCTAGATATGTTGCTGCATTTTAAATCAAAAATGCTGCCACCCTAAAATGCTCAAGCTCTTCAGTCACTATCTAGTTTACCTAAACTTATTTGGTACTTAAGCTTAAGAAAACTTTAAAGGCTGTTTTTTGTTAACATTGGATCAGAAGTAGAATATCGAAGACCCACTCTCTCTGACGTCCTAAGTCCCTCCAAAACCAATTTTAAAATAACACTGGTTGGTTCTTCACACGTCAATAGCTGTTTGGGAATTTGCAAAAAATAAAGATTTGTCTGTGCGATTATTAAGATCACTCATCATCCAATTTATTGTATTCCATAAAAATTCCATGTTGATTTTTCCCTCTAGTATTATCTGAAACCAGCCAGATCCTATCAACATTTTACCTTCTTTCTGCAATGTTATTTTGACTTCTACATGACTCTACAGTAGCTGTAGTCTCAATAATATTCCTCTTACTTCCCTACAGTCTGCTTAATGATTTACAGAACAAGAAGCTATACCATCATAGGCATTTTTATTCCCCCTTTCTCAGCAATAATAATTTTATCCCTTTCCACTGTATCATAGGCACAATGAAATTTGCTGCCTCAAGGGCTGGTCTTTTCCTACTATAGGAAAAGATGGGGTTGGGGCTGGGTTGGAGGCTGAGCTGGCTGAGGCAGCAGGGAGGTGAGTGCTGCAGGTCTCCCACTCCCACACTCCCAGCAGCTGGCTTGGCACTTCAAAGCACTGTCACAGCTACAGAGGGCAGTGGAAAGTTGCTCAAGGAAATCATGTCCTTTGGCTACGTCTGAAGGCTGAATCTGCTTTTCAGTATATTGCCTGAAAAAAAAAAATAAGTTATAACATTTAGCCATCAACTTCATTACAAGCTTCTGCCGACATACGGCATACACAGCTGTATATCAACAGTGTGAATCCTAGCTGAGATATACACAAATAATTCACATAAAATTAAGCCAGTGAACAAAAAAAATGTATACAACCCCACTGGTCACAACCAACACAGAAAGAACTGTGAAACTCTATAGTCACTTACATATGCAACAAGCTAAAAAAAAGTACACAGAATTTATCTCAGATAAATTAACTCTTCAGAGTACAAAAAGCAGAACAAATTCTTGAACTTTTTTTTCACTGGAATACTCAGCACCATTTTATTTTCATTTAAATCTGTGGGCCGACTGATCGGTCTTAGGATTGCACTATTACATGATGCATACTCTTATTCTACAGCCTAAAATGCTGCTATTTTTATATGATTTTGTAAAATCCATTTTTATAATTTCATTATTTAATTCAATTTAAAACCATGCCACAAGGTCATTCAGAGTTTAAAATCTCTTCACTTCCACAGTAAGCCTCCATCAGATCCCAAATTTGAGCAAGTGTGCACATTCAGGACAGCACTGTTGTCAGTGCACACAGCTGGGTCTAAACCACACTTTTTCATCTTCCTCTATCTCACAGCAGAAATTTCTCCTTAGATTTTCATGGCATTAGTTGAACAGCATTACCTTAGAACAAACTCTCTCAGTTTACCACATTGTTTCTAGATTAGATTCTAATTTTTGCACTTTCACCTTCCAAACATGCAAGTGGTAAAAGGTTTATTTTGCACATACTTCATGGAAAGGAAGGTAATTGACCAAATTTTAATGACTTTAGCACTTGTGCAAAGACAACAAAAGATAAACTAGAAAAGTAACTTTTACAAGCTATAAAAAATAAAACATTGGTGGCATTCATATCCTGATGGCACAGTGATAATGAAAACTGGAGACACATTGAATAATCAACCACATAATGGGAGTCCCTGCTCACAATTTATTTTGTGGAAGCCACAGAGTAAAACAATCCAAGAACTGGAGTCGGCCATCTCAGAGTGGAAAAGCCTATTTGGGAATAGCATTACAAAACAATGAAAAAAGTACAGGTATTACTTATCATATGCAGAAACATAAGACTGATGCAAGACTTCCGTACTCATTGCTGTCAAATGCATTGGTTCTTGTGAGTACATTTCCACTTAGCTGGAAAGCATTTTATCTCATTTCTTTAATATCAAAACATTTTCTTAATAGTGAGAAAGCATAGAATATAACTAATAGGAAAGTCCTCTACCTCATTAGATGCAAGAGAATTTTTGAGGTTGGATAATTTAAAGGCATTGCTTCATTTTCACTCATCCATTGCTAGAACTTCCATGAATAAGTACTTCAGGATTTGGCCCACCGATTATAAATAACACACTCCATTGTTCACTCCCATGAGAATACTTATAATGTTGGAAGTGGAGAAACCTAGCCGAGATGCACTATTTTGAGCCAAAGGATGTTTATGTAGTAGCCTGGCATGCCTCCATAGGAAAACACATGCCCAATCCAGTAGAAACTCCATTTTTAATTGCTGAAAAGCATTTTCCAAGTTATAAATAAATCTTCATACCAATTCTTCAGGCTTCTACAAAGACACTCAGTAGTTCTGAGGACATCTTAAACAGCTCTCCATCCCCCTTTAGTCAGCATCTCTATTATTGCCCAGAGTATTTTCTATTGAGCACTTAAGGGTAACAGGTAATAAATCTTTTTTTTTCCCTTTTTTTTTAAAAAAAAAAAAAAAAGGAAAAAATCATTTCTGTGGTAAAACATGGAAGAAGAACTTCTCAAAAGGTGAAAACTCAAGCTGTGCTACCCCAAAAAATGTGAAGATTTTGTATTTAAATATATTTTTATAAGCTGTGTAAAACATAAAACGCATCTTCTGTCCTTCCCATTGTAGCAAATTTTTACATTTTAACTCACAACAAGTTTAGTGCATGGCTAGGCCCGTGGCCTATCAATTTCCATTATGGCAGGCACTACAGAAAACCATCCTGAAGAACTGAAGTGCAGAGCACAATTTGTCAGTACTACTAAAAATTCAGTAAGCAGGTACAGCCTTTATCCCGTGCAGGGGAGAACAGGATGTCAACCATACAGCCCATGCACAAAATGGGTACTGCTATTTTAGCTACAGTTCTAGATGGTCAAACCAGGTGACTTTTATCCCCTATTTGGAGTACAATACCCTCATAATATTATACTAATAGTAGGTGATACAATTGTTATGAGATGAAAGTAAAAACAGTCATGAACTCCAAGTGCTTGAACTAAAACCAGCTCCTTAGACTGAAGCAGTAACAGACATCTAAAACTTCAGGCGTCTAAGCACATTTGGCTAAATTTCTGTTCAAAGCAGACAACAGAAACCATGTGAGGAAGTCTTTCCAAAATCAAAATTGGTATTTCCAACTTACAAACTCATTCTTTGATGCATGTACTTTAAGGAAACCAGAATGCTCAAAAGCACCCAAATTAGCTACAAAATGTCTGTTTTCAATCAAATCCTATTACTAGTGCTGCTGGGAAAATGGTTCAAACTGGATTAAAAAGACCAAAAATTTTAAGGATCTTTCTCACATTTTCAACACAGATAAAGATGAGCAAGTTTGCAAACATCACCAGTGCATAGTAGCAGACATTGAAGACTAGCCCAATGTATCTGTTAGTGAATGAGTAAGAATGTTGTACATGTATTCTTTAAATGTGTCATTCTTTGTCAGTATTCCTGTACAGTTTTGAATAACAAATTTGCCGTCAGTAGAACATGTTTTTTTACTGGACAAATGAGAGAAGGGAATTCTGTTAAAAAATTTCTAAACGCAGGTTTCACGTGAGTGTTTTAGCTTTGGGGGGGTTGGTTGGTCGGCTGTTTTGTTGTTGTTATTGTTTGGTTGGTTTGCTTTTTTTTTCCTGAAGTTATTTTCAAATGCTTTCTGCATATATGCTTTGGACAGCAATTCTTTCACAAACAGTGTTTAAAAATTCTTGAAAAGCTATAATTGAAGATGTATTAGTAGATGCCCTGCTTTGAAATAGAAGGTATATTTTTGTACAACAAACCACACAGCCATGAAGTGCAAGGATTCATGGTTAGGAAGTTACCAACTAGTTTTCTCTTCCATAAGAATTACTGGACAATATTCATGTAAGCTGACCATTTTGTTCAGAAATCTCAATACCATGTAATGTAGATGAGGTCTAAAATTAAGAATCTAATTTAAGATTTTTGGACTCGGTAGAGGCTCAAACAGTCAACTCATAGTACTCACCACATTACTATTCACTGACAATATAGGTTGACCCAATTCATAACTTTAAATATTAAGTTAGATATCTAATGTCAGTGTGAAACCCCAGAAAATAAGTGCGACAGACTAAGAAGACTGCTCATAAGACAGATGCGTTAAACTGATATATATGCATGTAGGTAAATCAAAACAATGTTTGTGGATTTTTTTTCAATATTCATTTGGATCAATGCTGTCCTGAAACCTCTTGAGCTATATTTGGTGATCCAAAATTGTCACTGTAGCCCTTCTTCATCTTGCAGTTCTATGCAGATTATTCCAGATCACAAGTCCCTTCATATCTGCAAAACAATCTCCTATTCCATTTCTTTACCATGGTTTCAGCAACACTTAAATTAACACTCAATTAAACATTTCTGTGATTTAGATTTTATTCATCACTTCATTGATCAAGACATTTTTAGAACATCATTTTTATGGATCTGTGCTATATTAGTATTTTTAGTACCAAAGAGAGAGAAGTTTCAGCATGCTGAGCAGTATCTCCATTCAGAATCAATTCCATTCCTGTTGCCACTAACATGAACGGTTAGCAAAATCCAGTCCATACGTGATTTTTTTTATTATTATTTTTTTAACTATTTATTATCATTATTTACATGGTGGCTGGCCACATAGTCTTATTTTTGATATCTAGAATATCAGAATTATGAATAAAGTTAACAAAACTAACTACATGCAAACTCACCTCTGTTACACACAAAAGAAAAGCCACACAAAAAACTGTTATGTAGTAATGTTGATGAGCTACTGGTCCAAGACAGACCAAATCTATATCGTCATGCTTTATACATACTGTGGTGACAGAAATAATAAGCCATTAATAAGGACTAGGACCTCCATATAGTTGACATCAGACGCAAACAAAAAGTTCACTAATATAACCATCTCTAAATCAGAAGTTAGAAAATAGACTTTTAAACTTTTTTTTTTTTTTTTAAAAAAAAAGCTTTTTAAAGTTTACTGTCTATGTGTCATCTCCAATGAAACAGATAATCAGTCAGTTCCTGATTTTAGAGGTAATTCATATACAAAGTCACTGCCGAAATCAAATGGTGTTACAATGCATGCAAACAGGCATCTACCTCAAAAGCAGTTCTCATCAGTAACCTTTGAAAAAGTGGTCTAATCAAGTTTTGAAGTACTTCTGGACATAAATATTATTTGCAATGAACTTCTTTTTTATAGTTGTTGCAGGCACAGTAGTACATTTCACTGTATAATCAACTTTGTAATCACAGATTTCAAGGATTATAAATAATAGATAGAGCTGAACAAGACAGTTAAACAGACATTTTTAGTTGCACATAAAAGCTCATAAAGACAATTTCCCTTATTCAGCTAGCTTCATGGACAATTAAGTAATACTTCTTGTAGCCAAACATGTTCTGCTAAATCTTCAGTAAATCAGCATTTCAGATCTAACTGAAGGACATTTCATTTTCTTTAGAAGAGGTTGGTATTTTCAATGGGCAAGGTAATATCTTGAAACAAATATGCAGACACAGGAAATTGTGCCTCTTCCCCAAGTTAAAGGACTAATATTATGTTAGTAATTGTATTTTAGAGATTAGATGCTTAAGAAAAAAAATAGGAAAAAATTAATAAGCTTTAAACACCATTCAAACTATTTCAGAGAGCATAGTATTATTCCCCAGTGCATCTAAACGTTTAGGTTTCCTTCAAAACAAAAATTAATCTAGGCTGACATTATCCATTCCAGATGATGGAGCTTCTAATTCTACAGTCAGGAAAACCCTTAAACTTGGCAGATAGGAGTTGAATAAATTTAGTAACTGCAAACTGTAAGATGATAAACTCAGAAGACAGATGGAAGAGCAAGAGGTGACAAAGTTTGTTAGAGATTGTGACTGGGAATTTGAATGAACCAGGAGAAGACAAGGAAGGAAAACTTTAATGGAGAAAGCTCAGAAGATTAAAAAGACTTACTCAAACAAAGCAAAGGCTTCAGGAAAACCAATGATTTTAACAAAACAAATGGAAGGGAAGATTCAAAAATATTGTTTATGGGAAAGAAATGAAAGTGGAGAAAAAAATAAAAAATAAAAAAAATAAAAAGAGAAGTAAAATATATAGGCACATTGTGGTTTTGTTTTGTTTTTGAATAATGTTTGTTTTACTTAACTTTTGACTCTTTGATTTAATGGTAGCTTGGCTGGTTTTAGTTAAAATAGTTATAATTTCCCCTTTCTTTTCCAACCTCTGTACATGGAAAAAAAAAAAATCCCTCCACACTTTGTAGAAAGAAATACTGTCTCACACACACACAAAATTTGAAAAGGTGACAGGTATGGTGGACCAAAGTGGTTACATTCAGACATATTGAACTCACCTGTGAAACTAAGTCTCATGAGCACATCATACCATGAAATTTATGAGCAACTTAATGCAATGACAGATACTATAAGGAAATTATCCAAAATCCTAAGAAAGCACTATCCCCTCTGAAGAATGATTTCTACCATCAGTGATGCAAACTAGGGTCTATCAAATCACACAGGAAGTTTTAATCAAATTAACTTTTTAGACTCTAGAAGGTTAGCATGTTTCTCCACAATCCGTCTTGGCATCTAGAAAATGGCTCTCTCAGTCACTTTGCATAGTACAGAAGAGGCAGCAAAAATAAAACACACAAAAACAACACGGTAACTGCATATTAGCTGGGAAGCTGCACCCAAACTCCCCAGTGAGTGCCTCCCCCTTAACTGTCACCTTTAGCACTTTTAAGAGAAGCTTCAGCTCACAAATGGGCATTTACAGATGTTTCATTCTCATACTGTCCTTGTAATTTTCTACTTTAAAAATGACTGACACCCTTACTTAGGGTGGGATTTCCTACCTTTTATGCTTATTTTATTTATTTTTCAGCTCTCTTTTTTCTGGCTCCACACAGTCAACATGAACTTGGCCCACCCAATTGGTATGGGTCCTGGCCAAAAGGCAATGTTATTTTCCTAGATTTACTGGTAGAAACTGGGTGAAGACCAATGTGTGGAAGTAAAAGAATATGGAGAAGCATAACGGAAGCATAGAAATTAAGGTATGAAATACATTTACTAAGCAGACCTCTTCCCCTTCTGCACAGAAGTGCTCAGGGAAGATGGCTCCTTCACACAGGGGTGAGAGATTTGAATTCTATAGCTAACAGGTGAGCTCTCAAAAGAGCCCTAATTCTCAACTGATTCATAACTCTGCCAAAAGACTTCAACTGCAATTCTCAAAGACTCCAAATTTGGTCCAGTTCAAATTTATCCCACTGTAAACACTTTTTGGAAATTTTACTTTGATCTATCTATAACTCATATCCCATTTATGAATAACGTCTAGCAATACTACTACCCTCTTGCAATCCTTTCCACTTCTTCACCTTTACTTCAGGTGTAGTCAATGTATATAAACTACATAGCACAAACCTCTGTCATTTGATGCTATTATAATCACAAGAAATAATTATAACATAAAACCAAAAAAAGAATACAAAATAGGTTAATTCAATACAGATGCTCTTCTAAATGAAGCAAGTCTGTGACATGCACTGTGACAGGATATAATTTCAGTAAGATCTTCAAAGATTTAAAAAAAAAAAAAAAGAAAAAGAAAAAAAATATCTGCATCCATCCTAGCTAAAGTAAAAGAAAAACAGTGAGTCGTCATAACTAGAAGAGGCCAGTACACACTTTCCACAACACAAATCTAACTCTGCCTTTTTTCTCCATGCAAGGACCTGGAGGAGAAAATGCTCTTTGTTATACAAGAGCCCCTATACATAGAGTGGGTGAAAATCCATGTGACCAGAAACCTTACACACAGACAGATGGTTTTCTTTCGTTTAGCATTCTTCCTACTTAAGCTAATGGTTAATGAAAACACTAGCAAAAATTGGGACAACATAAGTTGAACTTCCACTTGTGAAAATCAGGATTGGTACCGTCACTGTGTGCCACTCATTAATTAACAGTTCATCAGATATTTCCGGAAGTTCTGCTTGCTCTTTATCTTCTCAGTAAAGAGAAAAATGATGACAGCTTGCAGAGTTACTCTAAAACAGAACTTAGAACTTGGGACTCCCCAAGAACTATCCTCAGGGAGCTCAAAAGTTTCATACATTTCTTTCTTTTTGGGAAGTAGATCAGCGGCACACAAAAATGAATGTTTAGAAGGAGAACTGCCTCTAACACTCTGGAAAGGTCTGGGGAAGCATTCTGGTATGCCAACAGGATATTTATTTTCTCTTCATATGAAAAAACACTAACCATTTGGGCAAGAATTTCATAGAGGCCCTCTAAACTCAGACATCACTATATTTGGAATCTAGATTTTCTAATTTGTTTCTTTAGGAACCTGTGTTGATTAAAATAGTCTAAATTTCCATCATCCATGACAATGAATTTGTGAGTAGAATTATGCCAAAGTCAGCATTAGAATTTCTTAAATGTCTCCTTTTTGTTCGTGGTGTCATGGAACCAACTTACTTTTCAAGAGACAGTCTTCACATTATTGCCATTGGAAAAGATGCGAGATGAGTCCATTTGACTTCAGCATTGTGCAGTATTCTTTTTTTGTACTAATCTGAAGGAGAATCAGGAGATCAGAAACAGGAATGTTTCCTGCAGCAAGAGTATTTTGAAATTCGGTCATCTGCAATCTCATCCAACAGGCTACTAAGTGACAACAGTAGCTGATAAGACATGATTGTACCCTCAATACAAATTTCACCAACAGATTACAAACTCTTAAAGTACCAAAGCTGTTACACGGCTATTTCTGCTGACTTTGAAGTCATTCCTTTATAGAAAACAGGTGCCCTACAAATAGTAAGAATGTAATACTAGATAGAAATTTCTGTTTTCATAGGTTGGCACAACTGTTTTCATATTTAAAATTGTAAAAGTTTGATAGGTATATGATACATTGTTATCTCTATCAGTAAGGCATTTCTGTTATTTTTATTAAGGCAGTTGTATAATGTATATCAGGATGACAATGGTGTTTAAGTATCTAAAACGCAGTTGAGTGAAAAAATCTAAGACCAAATTTAATTCTTAAAAGTAGCTATGAATCCAGCCCTTGGACACAGTAAGATGCCTTTGGGTGGTTTCTGAAAACTAATTTTTCACCCAAATCACTTCAGGATTCCCAGTGAAATAATGCCATAAAAGGATCCCTCAGTACCCAGTTGCACCTTGGGACAAAAACAAACAAACAAACCACCAGGATTGGAAGTCCCTCAACACCAAAGCCAGCCTACAGAGAAACTGCAGTGTCCGAGTTTATGGCATGATATATGTATATACATGTATATAACAAATGAGCTCACTTAATGAGGGGAAAAAAAAAACACACCAGTAAGGCTTTTGCAGGTACTATGCCCAGCACAGACACTTAAAAATAAATCAAGAAATGTCTTACCTTTCATTGTTGTTTTTGTGGGTTCTGAAAACAGAGGAATGAGCAGGAGGTAGATGAGGTAGACAAAGGAGAGCCCATTGTAACGGAAAGCACAGGCTGTGAGAAAAAAAAAAAAAAAGAACATATCGCTTAATCAGGGTAATCATATTTAATAGCACAAAGTATTTACAATTTAAGTTTCATATTTACCATAGCTATTTTTCACCATTTATTTAAATTATTTCTATGCAAGTGTTCAACTTGCTCCTTAAGTTATTAAAATTAAGTACACTTTTGAGGCATTTTCATAGTAATATACATTTGTAAGCTTAGCACTGAAGATACGTCCAAGGTACAAGGACTGTATGGAATGATGGACAAAGTTGGCAGTTGATCTTGTTCCTTTCCTCACCTGTAAACTCACAAAAGCATCCCCTACAAAAATATATAGTGATGCATAAAGCGGTATTTATTGTCTCTCTTTAAGAAACAACATACAACTTCATTATATTACAAATAGGGATTATCATTAAATAATGAAGAAAATCAATGAAGTATATTCACATTTCAAATTAGAGCATGCTTAAAATAACCAGTTATCCTTTAAATGACATCACGTAATTCAAGAACAATTTTAATTTTACTGTCACCCAGTTGCTTGCTTTTACAAAATTATTCTAGTGAAGAGATTGTGAATTATAAATGAAAAAGGGCTTGATAACTTGCAGCTGCTGTTATACTAAATTTTCTAAAGAAAAGAACTCTCCGCTAACTTTGTTTAGTATTTCATTTCCTATTTTATATATTTAGTGCAAGTGTATTTTCCTGGCCACAACCAGGTCAGCAGGCTGCTATAAGGAGCAGCGATATTGCTACAACCCAGACACATGGATGTTGTGCATATTCTGTGCTGAAAGGGGAGTATATGGACTTCCTTACTGAAAGGATAAAAAACAACAATAAAGAAAATGAAGTATCTCTAAATCCACTGTGCAGCAGATATTGGAATATTATGAGACCTACTACATTCAGCTTTCACATGAGATAGAGCAACTGCTGAGGAGTTAGGAGATGGCATTTATTCACCCACGGAATGCAACTAATACCAATACACTGTCTTCTCAGCTATATCCTGAACAACTTGATTTGGGAGGAAAAAGACAGCCTTAGTTCTGCCAGAAATGTGTATCCAAAAAAAAAAACCGCAAGTTTCTGCAGTCACCACTTCATGAAATGTACTGATACTATTTAGAGTTGACAACACTGAGTTGACAACTTAAGCATTAATTGATCCTCATCACATCTCTCCATTCTAGTTATAAATGCAAAAACAAAAAGTCTCACTGTTAACAAACAAACCCATACAACATCTATAACTCTTGTCTTCCAAAGTAATGTTTTGAATAAGTCTCCAATTTCCTTATAGCCCTGATACAAAGACTTTGGACTCTCGCCCCATGCTTAGCCAAGAAACGTGTGATCTTTATGGGTACATCTGGCAAGAAGAAAGAACAAGTAGCATCTATTCTCTGTTTCTAAACATGATTCTCCCACCAGCCTTAAAAAAAAAAAAAAAAAAAAAAAATCCATGAAGTGTAATAGAAGTTTGTTTGGTGTGAAATCCAGAATGCTTAAGAACAACTTCTGATTTGTCCGAGAAAATTTAAACACAGGCAGACTGCTTCTTTTGCTTAATGCTTAAACTTCCTTTATAGACACAGCCTTTAAAGACCACCTGATGACTTACACTTACCCCTGTAACCAAGAAAAAGTAAATGGGACCTATCCCACAGGGAATTTTGTAAGCAATTATCAAGAGCTTTAATGTGAATGTACTTAAGAAGAGGGAGTCAGCCCTGCTATATGCACTTACTTACAGGGCGCTCTGCAGAAGAGCAGAGGATGTGCTATGACCATTAGTGGCATTATTGGAAAGAATGGCAACAAGGATACTTCCAAGGTCAGGACAAATCCATAAACCAGCCTGTTTGCAAATTTAATTTGGGGTGGGAAGAAGTTCTTTGGCATCCATAGGAAAAGGTGGTTCAAGGTTGATCTGAAGCCTGATGGCTTTTCCACCAGTATTTCAAAGAAAGGATCAATGTTCTCAGTCACTCTGGTAGCAGATCCACTTATTTCAGAGGCCCAGGCAATCAGCTTTTAATCTCATTAAATGGCTTACTTGATTTCAGTACAATGTTATACACATTTTCTTCTTACAATAATATTCTTCTGAACTGAGCTTGCTGTGTTTCTTGAACAGCACCTAGCAATCAGCTTCATTAGTGAAAGCATAAAAAAGCAACTGTGTGATTTTAGACAACCTCCTTTGTTGGGGGTATATCAATAAATGCCTTGGTAAAAGGCCTTGGAAAGGACCTACACAAAGATCATTGAGTCCAACTGTCAGGGCTGGCCCAAAGTTAAAACATCATTGTGAATATGATCTAAATGCCTCTTAAACATTATCAAACACCTTGCTAGGAAGCCTGTTCCAGTGTCCAACTAACCTCTTGGTAAAGTTTTTCCTAATGTCTAGTGTGAACCTCCCCTGACACAGCTTTCAGCCATTCCCACACATCCTGTCACTAGATATCAGGGAGAAAAGATG
Source organism: Anas platyrhynchos (assembly GCF_047663525.1). Classification (NCBI taxonomy): domain Eukaryota; kingdom Metazoa; phylum Chordata; class Aves; order Anseriformes; family Anatidae; genus Anas; species Anas platyrhynchos. The sequence goes on along the minus strand of NC_092588.1, from coordinate 49,574,383 downwards.
ATCGTCTCCCTCTCCACTTTTCCTCCTTGGGAAGTTGTAGAGGTACCCCTCAACCTCCTTTTCTTCAAGCTTAACAAACCCATAGTACATGCTTTGCACCCTTTTAACCAGCCTTGTTGCCCTTCTCTGACACATTCAGGTATTTTAACATCATTTTTATATCGTGGAGCCCAGAACTCCACACAGTATTCAAGGTGGGGCCACACCAATAGTAAACACAGTGGGATAATTGCCTCTTTTGAACAGTTGGCTACACTGTGTTGTAAAAACTAAAATATGGTTTGCCCTCTTGTCTGCCAGTGTACACTGCTGGGTCATGTTTAGCCTACTGCCAACCAGCATACCCAGATCCCTCTCTACAGGGCCACTCTCAAACCACTCTTCTCTCAATCTGAAATTTTGTCCAGCATCACTCAATCCCAAATACAGAATCCAGTTTCTGTCATTAACCTTCATGCTATTGCTGAACGCCCAATGCTCCAGTCTATCTAGATCCCTCTGCAAGGCTTCTCATTCCTCAAGGCTCCACATCACTTCCCATTTAAGTGTCTCCAGCAAGTTTACGAAGGATGCATTCAACTCCTGCATCCAAATCACTGATTAAAACGTTGAACAGACCCTAATATTGAGCCTTGGAGAATCACACCACTAGTGATCAGACAGATCTAGTTCCATTCACTACAACCCCTTACGCCCCAACATTCAGCCAGTTCTTTGCCCAGTGTAGCATGTACCTGCTCATCACACACCTGGACAATTTGTCCAGAGGAATGCTGTGAGGACACCATCAAAAGCCTTGCTAAAATGCAGGAAACTTCATCTACCACCTTCCCTTCATCTCTTAAGTGGGTGACCTTATTATAAAAGGATATCAAGTTCTGATAATCAAAACCGTCAAGAAGTCATCACTGGACATGAAATCAACTTCAGTATGTCTCTGACAAAACAGTGGATAATCCAAAAAAGTAAACGAATCCACCATCCTCTGCACTCCCTCTGGCATTCACAAAGGTCTCCTTTACAAAGGCAGCCATAAGCAGAGGCCCACCACAGTACAAAGTCCCATCTGAGGTCAATGGGACTCCATCAGTGGAAAAAGAACCTACACAAAAAACTTTCTTGGCAAGCCAGGTGGCATAGAAATTTCTGTGTATTTGGGTTACATTGTTCAGTTTGCACTATCAGTTCTGGCTCAAAATTAATGCAATTTTAGCATTTTACGTTTGTTACATCTCCTCAAAATTGTCTAATCGATTAGCAAAATTAATTTCAGATGAATTATTCTTGGACTATATTTACCTTTAAATTTACTGCTTTCTGTTTCTAGACTTGGGGAGACTGTGTTCTCAAAGCTTTATTTCTCTGCAACTATATAAACCAGACTGTTAACAGGAAATACTTTTCCATATAAACCTTGCCTTACATTTTTTCACATAGGTGTCTGCAGGAATATAAAAATACTTTGAAGACATTTTTTAAAAGAACAACAATAACAACAAAAAACTCCCTAAGCTGAAAGTGTTGATTTTATTAGTATCCTGGAAAGCTTTCAGTTTTTTAATTTCAGATATATGGATTTGCCTAAAAAGAACACTAAATGCAAGGCTTGAATAGGTAAATACACCATACATAAAAAGTCCATTTCATATGTTTTAAATGTTCCTCACCATGTTTTCTAACAACCTCTAGTAAGAAAACTCTGGAAATAGGATTTTCATCTCTGAAACTCTGCTATTCACAGAATCACAGAATTTCTAGGTTGGAAGAGACCTCAAGATCATTGAGTCCAACCTCTGACCTAACGCTAACAGTCCCCACTAAACCATATCCCTAAGCTCTACATCTAAATGTGTTTTAAAGACACCCAGGGATGGAGACTCAACCGCTTCCCTGGGCAGCCTATTCCAATGCCTAACAGCCCTTTCAGTAAAGAAGTTCTTCCTAATATCCAACCCAAACCTCCCGTGGCACAACTTTAGCCCATTTCTCCTCGTCCTGTCACCAGGCACGTGGGAGAACAGGCCAACCCCCACCTCGCTACAGCCTCCTTTAAGGTATCTGTAGAGACCAATAAGGTCGCCCCAGAGCCTCCTCTTCTCCAGGCTGAACAAGCCCAGCTCCCTCAGCCACTCCTCGTAGGACTTGTTCTCCAGGCCCCTCACCAGCTTCGTCACACTTCTCTGGACCCACTCAAGCACCTCGATGTCCTTCTTGTAGCGAGGGGCCCAAAACTGAACACAGTACTCGAGGTATTGTTCAGATTTTGCTATTGTTCAGATTCCAATGGTAGCAGTAATTCACAATTGTGAAAGGACACAAAAAACAACTACTGATATACAACATATTAGCATATTATAAGTAAATTCATTTTTTTTTTCTAATTAGCTCTTTTATAGTTTTATAATAACTTTATATAATCCTCCCCTGGGTGAAGGAAAATGAAGACAGAAGTAGTCATCCTGTCACTACTTCTGAATTTCTGTTAATAAAAAGTCACTTTTGTTAACTTTAACAGAATAACACAATGCTTGTTATACCTTTTTCTGTGTAAGAAATATATGCTGAGATTTTTTTCTATATATTTCTTTCTACATTCTTTCAACATTATTCTTAGCATTATCATCTAGATTAATTTGTTCATGTTAATGTGTGCATTAGCACACAAAGGAATCACTTTTGCAAACTAAAAGTCATATGTCTCCTACCTTCATTCAGCAGGATATTGCATATTGTTTGCATTCTGATTAACAACTTTATAACTGCAAGATTACTAAGAAAGCTACACAAAGATTTATACCTTTAGACTAAAATTTGGTTTATTTGTGCTTACTTTTCCAGTGGCAGGAAAAACATTCATCGAAAGTGTTCACCCCTTAAAAAAGGAGGTTAATTTCAAATTTTCTACCAGTTACATCCTCAGAGTTCTGAAAACACCTAATCAACACCTAATTTAGATGACTGATACAGACTAATGTAGACAGCCTTTTCTACTGGATTTAGCATGGGAATGAGACACTGCTGTACATCCAAGATGACATGATTCTGGTGCCAAGAACCAATCTATGAACTTAGAGCAAAATAATCACTGAAACAAATACATCTCCTCCAAATCAAGGTGCTCTACAAGACCATCCATGAATATGCACAATGAATGGTTAATTTTTACATGAGGACATACAGTCAAGATTCAGTAAAATTGTCAATAAAACAGTGTCTTAATGCCATGATTATTAGGTCTCTATACTTGTGCTGCCCTCTAGTAAGACATTAAGCAGTCAGTTTCTGTTATTTAAAATATTCAAAACTTTTGAATTGTTCTTGTTTCTTTGTTTTACCCGCAGTCATCTTATTGAACATCAAAGGCTCCCTAGCCAAGGTGTAGGTCCCACATTAGGCCTCACTCTTCAGGCAACTACATTTGCTCTAGAAAAATCAGAAAATAAGAACAGAAGTACAGGACAAATGATCAGGGGTGTTTTCTAGAAGCGTTATTACTGCATTCAGTGGTAGAGCAGGAGTTGAGCTGTAACCCACTCACAGTCATAAAGGCAATTTCTTTCTAAAAATACACAGTTCACCTCTAACTTGAAAAAATAATGCCTTATAGTGTCAGTTCACCACAAAACCACCCAAAGACCTTTTATTTTACTATCCAGGACAACTAAATGCTTGGTTCAGGTTCTGGAGAAAATGACTCCACTAGGGAGAAGCCCCTGAGAACTTGTAGGGAAGCCACAGCCTCAGCCCATCCCCAGGCAGGTGCCTGGTGCCCCTGGCCAGCCCATTCCTGGTGGGGCAGTGACACAGGGCCTGCCCTGGGGGACCTGTAGGAGACCCTATGGCCCCTGGTATAGTGTTTGGAGAAAAGGCCATTGCAGTTCCTCCTCATGTATGTACATCTCTGTTTCCGCTTTACGGTTAAAAAGTCAGCTCTCACTGGTGATAAAGAGCAGTTCAGATGTTCTTAGCAACATTTCAAACTGGTAAAACAGACCATGTAGACAATGCACAAATTCAGTAAAGAGAAAAATTAAATGCTAAAAGAGAAAAGGCCATTTAAAATTTACAAAATGATAACCATTCTGAATAAAGGATTTTGCAAGGTGTACTGGGTCTGGCTGGGATGTTACCTTTCCCTGCAGCAGCCCATACAGTGCTGTGCTCTGCACTTGTAGCTAGAACAGCAGTAGTATCATACCAGTGTTGTGCCTGTTGCTGAGCAGTGCTGGCACAGCATCAGGACTCTCTCTAACCCTTTTAGGGGGTGGGCAAAAAAGTGAGAAGAGAAACATCACCAGGGCAGCTGACCTAAACCAACCAAAGAGATATTCCATACCATATGATGTCACACTCAGCAATAAAAGCTGGAAAAAGGAAGAAGAGGGGAGGGGTGGGCTCTCGTGAAAACGTCGTTCCTCCTCGCAAACACCAGCTATGTGCGTTGAGGCCCTGCTTCAAAGACATGGTCAAGCATTGCTCATTTGTGGGAAGTAGAGAGTAATTTCTTTCCTCTGTACTTCTACATAGCCTTTGCTTTTTTTTTTTTTGTTTGTTTGTTTGTTTTGTTTTCTCCCTTTTCCCCCTCCCTTTTCCCCTTTAGTTAAATTGTTTAGTTAACAATAATCTTTCCTTAATAATTTTTTTTTTTTTTACTTTAATTAAATTATCCGTATCTCAACCCGTGAGTTGTTCTTTATTTTACTTCTTCCCCTCCTCATCTAAGGAAAGGGAGTGAGAGAGCGGTTGTGGTGTTCAGCTGCCTAGCATGGTAAAACCACCACAATCCTTTTTGGCATCCAACGTGGGGCTCAAAGGGTTGAGATAACAATAGAATTGATTAAAATGCTTACAACTAACACTCTTACTTACTAGTCACCATGTTCAGTGTCCTGTTAATATTGGCTTGTTTGATCATATGTCATGCAATCCGTGTCATGTTCTCCTTTCTCCTCTATATCTGATCCGATAACCACCACACAAAAGTACAAAAGAAAAAAGGAAAAGACAGACAGACAAAAAGTATTTCCAATAGCCATATGATAGAAGGCCAAGACTGCTCAGTAGACCGTTTTACTGCTATTTGTATCTGCATAAAGCTTTCATTTTTTGAAGCTTTTTAATTTTTGCTTTCTAGTAATAAACTATCTTAATTTCAACCACAAATATGAAAAGAAATTAAAACAAAATTATCCTTATTTTTATGCAGGTTCATGCATGCAGCATTCTTTAAAACCAACCAAAACGCATACATATGCACTCACACAAAATATTAGTAAATTGTCCTCAGATATTTAGTGACAGTTACTGCTGCCTTTGCTGCTGGGTCAGGGGTGTGTTTGAGGAGAAAGCCTCAAAGTGTTTTTGTTTTTTTTTTGATTGTTTGTTTGTTTTTTGTTTTTCCCTCGAAACTTTGGTTTTCCAAACAGCAAACCCAAAGAGGCTGTTCATGGCTTGCACTTTTGTCTCTGCATTATTTACAAAACAATGTACCACGAAAATAAGGTCACTCACTATTGACTGGATAAAACGATTATTTAATAGTCACAAAATTGAATCTCTCAGAAAAAATGCAGCAGCCACTCTTGTCTCTATTTATCTAAGTACAACAGAGAATAAGCCCCACATCTCCATTTCAGCTCAGAGACACAAGTGCAAATCTTACTAAGTCTGTATGGATTTCCCACTTTCACCTGACACAGTCATGACTGGCCAATTGCAGTAAAAATAATAAAACAAGTATACTTAAAATTAAATGGGTGGCTGTAAGAAATTTGTGTTACCATTTTCTGAAGAGGAAATGGAAAGTTGAAATACTACCATAACTTGCTATTTTTATACTTTTTTGCATTTCACATTCTATTTTGTTTCAGATGCTCTGAATTTTCCTCCAAAATTCTTTACAATAACAAGGAAACAATTGCCACTCATTGTAACTTTAGATATGCTATAAACATAAGAACAAAACTTTAAAAGTGACCAAAAATGTTCCTCTTCTAGAACTCTGTATTATAATAGTGTCAAGTATCTGGCAGGCACACTGACTGCCCAGTGAGCTTTAGCTGGGAACTTTATTTTTTCTTACTGAAATTCAGACAAAGAGGATAAATCCTGGCATAGTTTTGCTCTCACTCGCTTCTGAGTAACTCCAGTTACTATAATGCTTATGACAGATGAGACTGGAATTAAACACTGCTGTGCAAAATAGTTAACTGAAACACGTGTAATCTTATCATCCCTTTAGTGTGAATTAATGGTTGCAGCTTACAGTGTGCAGAGTAGAACCATGCATAACTGTGTTAGCTCAGGACAAGTTGCCTCCTGCATCAACCTGACCTCCTTCAACATGAAAGAGCTCTTCTGATAATACTGTGTTAACGTATGAAACTCCCACCCTGCTCCTAAGCCAGCATTTTGACATGGTACTGCTCTGTGCAGCATCATGCAGCTAGCGTATGCTATGCACAAACTTTTTTTATTTTTTTTTTTGAAAAATCCATGAATTCTTCAAAAAACGGATACATATTACACATTTGGTTCACAACACTTTTACAATCACATTTTTCACTGGTCAGTGCTCATCAGGAGAGTTGACTGCTGGACAGTGAACACTTCACTTTTTTTTTTTTTTTTTGGTTATGACATTTTTCCCCTTTCTTTCTCAGAGTAGCAGTTTCAGTAAGCTTTCTCTCCACCAGAAACCATCTGGAACCAGTTATAACTTTGTGGTAGACTGTCTGGGAACTGAGTACAGAGAGAGGAGAAGACAAAAGCCCTTGTTTCCCTCTTTCTTTCAGCTCTAGAAATGCATCTTTGGTACACAGGCATACTCCCAACCTGTCTTTGAAACAAAGAAAATGAACAAAAGACCTCAGGCATAAGCATACCACAATGATCACCTTACTCAGAATAATGAATTTTAAAAGAGTATCTACTCTCACACACAAATCCAATGTCAATAAGCTTTTTTAATTAAGCATACAAGCATTTATTAAGTAACAACCATGATGGACACCACCACCAGTATGCTTTGCCATTAGAAAGATCTACTTAACATTATACCTCTTCTCAAGTTCAACTGCAAACTTTCTATTTTCTCTTACATTGCTTTTATGTTTTCATATTTCTATATTGTATCAGTAATCCCTTACTCAACAAATGAATCTGCTTCAAGGTTGGTGGTTGTTTTGGTTAGTTGGTTTGATTTATGACTTTTTGAAACTTCTTTAGTTTCACTTCCAGTCTCTTCTGTCACAGTGGTCATTCCAGGCACACTCTTTGCTCCCCTACCTCATGATAAACTCATGCCAAAGTAACCTCTACTCAGAAAACAGCAGTCCTAACCTCCGATACCCAAAAATGGGGTTGGCAACAAGATTCTTTTTTACATGACTGTGTATATATATATATTTATTTATTTATTTATACTTTTATATATTATAAAATTATATGTACTTATATCTATATATATAAGGGGTTATCATCAAGCAGGACAGAACACTGGACTTCAAAACCTTGAGCATTCAGCTTTCACTGAAATCACATTTTGTGTGATGTCTTCTTGTATTCACTGGTCAGGTACGAAGAAAATGGTGTCATATTGCTCCGCTGAAGTAGCTGCCCACAGAAGGGGGACTGCCTGATTCTCATTCTGGCTCCAACAACTTCTCAGGCATTTTATTCAGCGCCGGCCATAATGTTAAACATGTGAGCTTATTTTCTGTCTTCAAGATTCCTATTCTCTTTCTAGGAAAGTAACTGGGAACTAAAGAAATTATTCTGTTCCTCATTCATCTTCATGGGATGAGAAAAGCATGTTCCTTGCTCCCTGGACATCCGGAGAGAGCTATCCACTTGTGCTGCTACAGTTGCATAACCCTGACAAGACTCAAACTAAAAATAACAGCAAACACAGAACACAGATGACGAACAAAATTCACACAGGGCTACTGCTAAACAACATCAACCAAGGACAGATATGGAGACACTTGTGTGACAGAGAGATCTCCATAAGCAGATCTACATCTTAACTTACAGTCACTAAGAAGCTATCAGACACCAGGAACAGCCGCTCAGCCAAATCTCCCAGCAATTTACAAGTAAAAATTTCAGCACATTAATAATCCCCAAAGACATCCAAAATTGTTGTCTTTTAAAACACATAAATCACTATAAACCAACTGGCATAAGATACAGCAAGAACTTTTTTTTTTTTTTTTTTGCCAGCTGTTGCTTACACCTTTTTTTCAGGACTCACACCAGTCCTAAAAAAACCTGAATCAGAGGACAGACGTGACAATAAAACTAACCCAGACAAATGCCTCTGAGGAATATAAACATTACTAAACATCAGAGAGGTGTTAACTCAAAGAAATATGAGGGTCATTAGTGAAGTAATAAATAAGAACGCAGTGTTTAAAACTCTACTGTTGTTTATTCCAGTAAAAGATAGATAAACTTCCTTTCTTGGTCCATCACTTGGAAAAAGAAGCTTGAAACTGCAAGTAACAAATCTGGGTGATGACTGAACACTTCAGGCAGTGTTACAAAGCCACTGTGCTCACCAAAGGAAACATAAATTCAAAAGTAATTATCTCCAGGATATCTCAATTGTGTAAAAGAGATACAAATCCCTCATTCATGTAGTCACTACTCGAAACTGATATTTCATGTACGAAATAATAATTCATTTTTTGTTTGAAGAGGAATTGTGCATTTCTTTCCCTCCTTAAGAATATGTTAAGTATTTTTCTCTTATTGTGAAGATGTCAAATTTCAATATATTATAAGAATATATTTAGGAATGCCATGAATTGCCTTATAAATTATTTCGCGTAACTAAATGCGTGTAAAGGATCCTAGGGAACCCCAAAAAAATCAAAGAATCAAGGAAGATGTTGGGAGACCTTATAACTACAAATTTATTTTGATCCCTAAATGTGGTTATTCTAGAGAAGTAGGAATTAAACCGATCTGACTTCCAATTAAATTTCACCTGAACATGCCCATCATCCATGCTATGCATTTGAAATACAACACTTACATAGCACTGGGTGAAAATCTATCAGAAGTCCTACTACTGAGGAAGGGCTATGACCTTGTCCAGTTTCAAACAGAAAGTGTGCATATAATCATGGAAGAAAACAGAAAATCACACGTTGCATTTATTCTGAGTAGAGATATTCCCTGGAATGCACAGGATACATGTTAAAACTGTATCTGTTTCTGTGCACATCACTCAAGACATGTTTTCTGCCCCCAGAGTTCTGCAATGCATGTTTGGTACTCAGTTTGGGTTGCCAAATCTCTGGTACATATTGGAGGTCTTCTTCTACAGATTGAGGCTCCATTACAATGCATCTGTAATGAAAACATATCAATGATTTCTTCCTCTGAACTATGAATTACAGAAACTCCCCCAGGCCTTTGATAAGATCCCAGGCAAATTTTAACAACAAGACTGGAAATTCAAAATGATTTAATACCTCTTTCATGTTTATATAACAAAGCATTGTGTCCTTGTCCAAGAACATTTGAATGTGGGAAGTTAAGAAGAAGTTTAACTTGAAGAAAACTTCCCACGCAGTTAGTAATTCTAATCTGTTTATATCTAGGCTCAATATAAAGTCTGACTACGTATTTCTTTGGAGTCAGGCCACAGTACTGAAGATACCCAATTATATTATGCAGTACCACATCAGCAGAGAAAGAAAAGCAGTCACACCCCATCAAGAAAATTAGGATTTTGGATTCTCCACAGCATGACTTTCAGTGCTCTCAATGCAGCCAATCACAAAAGAAAAGACTGGTTGTTGCAGAGGAAAAAAAAATAAAATAAATAATAAAAACCTGTTTTTCTTAGGCCTGTTCTGAACACATGAAGACTGGTACAGATAAACTTAAGGGTCACAACATAGATCTTCATTCTCAAAATATAAAAGAGTTCACTTTTCTCACTTAAAGAAAAAAAATTATCACCACAACAAACCCAAACCAACCAACCAACAACAAAAAAAAAACAACCACCAGCATCTCTTTAATTAGGTAAGATATCAAATTTAGAGAAATAAGTCCACTGAGAATCTCAGAAGATCGTTTCTTGAGAAAGAGCCAAAGTATACATCCTGAAGGATTAAAACTAAGTGAAGGGCGCATTAAATTTGATTTAAACATATCCTGAAAATTTAAGAAGGATACAAACAGCCAGCTGTCTTTCAAGTAAAAAAATGTGGTTTTCTTTGAAATCTCAGCAGAGAAGCCAATGATCCCTTACTGACAAGGGTTCTATATACAGTGAAGATAACAATGATAAAAACTTACATAATCCGTGTAACTTTGCTTACAAGCACTCCCATTAGTATAAAATTTTATCTCGTCAATGAAGTATTTTTGTCAGCAAACCTACAAAAATTTATACCAGTAACGAACATAAACCAATGATTTCAACATGGTCTTTATGAGTAAATTGACCAGAATTAGTCTTGGATGAAGTTTGTAGCTCCAGAGAAGAAATGTTCTAAGGAAAATGTTGGGTTTTGATTGAATACAGAGGAAGCCAGTCAGTTTGTCAGGAGTGTTCTTGTTTGTCTAGAAAAACTAAATTCTGGCTTTACCACAAGTCATTAAGAGCTAGAAGTGGGAAGACCAAGCTGAGGAAAGAAAACTTCAACTGACAAGCTTGAGAGATACCTAACTCAGTAAGGCTGTTCTGCTAATGTGTTGTCAGGTCGAAAGAGGAGAGACTATTTACTGCAGAGGCAAAAAGCGTCCTTACTAAAGGAAGTAGTAGTACTTACAATTAAAAAGGATTAATTGAAATAAATGTCAGTGTGTTTCTTGTTGTTGTTGTTTAAACAAAGAAAAATGAGAACTATTTTTCAATTTAAAAAGGAGGAAATAATGCCTGAAATATTTATGGCATAGAAGCTGCAGCTGTGAAACTTTTTCCTGCCTTTTCCATTCGTATGACATTCCCCCGTAACTGCAATTAGCTATCCCCTTATAAAGCACTTCAAAAGGTCATTGTAGTTCATTTTGAATGTTCATTGCTCCCACATAATTTTCCTTTTCACCACTGAAAGAATTTTGAGAACTAAATTGTTTTGAATCTAAAACTTCCAAGTTATTTCATTATAGATCAAGAAAATACACTATTTTAAAAACAAAACAAAAACAAAGAAACCTTGCCACCACTACCTTACCACCATCAGTGTCTTTCATCAGAATAAAAGCATATCCGCAGCAAAATTCACATAACTCACCATGATACCAAATTCTAGCATAAAGTGGGCTAGGACCCTGCTATCAATGTACGTTAAAGAAAACTAGAGTTCGGATGATTTCATAATCAGCAAGATATGATCAGTATATGACTACAAGTATTTACCCCTTGTTTAAGGCATCACTGTCTACTAGTAAAAATATCACTTTTCTATAAATATTGTATGCCAACCCTGAAAAAGTTGTACAAATTTATAAGATGTTCAGGATTCCAATTGTGGAACAGTTCTCACAAAATCCTGCCCAACTGCAATCCCCAGCAAATATTCTAAGATGAGTTTTTTTGACAGCCACTACCTCTCAGTGTTGTAAGTTCAAAGGATAAAGGATGAAGACCCAATCCCAAAGTACAGAGTCATACTTTGCACAAGTATGACTTGTGCAACAAAAACAGCACAAAACAAATTTGTACCCCACTCAGCTTTGACAGCTGTGGAGTTATCACCTTGGAACTTGCTCAACTTTAGCTGCTTTTAAAACTGCCCTTTGCTGCACCTCACACATGGCAGTAGCCAAAAGAGGCTTGCAAAGGCACCAGGCCCCTGCCCCACCACATCCATAGCGAGGAAATCCCAAATTGTGTGGTACAGGGCACCAAAATTTCTCCTCATCACCCCCTTGTTTTGGCAGTCTCCTCTTCAACTGCTGCCACGAGGTTATTTAGCAGCTAAAAATTGCTGGCATGGAAACAGGGGCACTGTTTTATGAAGGCAAAATGCCTGATGAACAAACAAGGCAATGGATCGTGTTAGAGTATGCCTATGTATTTAGGGCCACGTGTTTTCCTCAGCAGCAAAGCTGAAGGAATTCTTTCACCAGTGCCTGCAGCTCCCGAGCCACCACCAGTGTGAGTGCTTGTGGTAGCATGGCATGACTGCAGTGCTGGCATGACTGAAGCAGGGAGCAAGCACACTGTGGAAAGGGCTGTGAAGGGGTGAACAGAAACTTGAGAAATTCACTAGTAGAGACGACAGTGCAATGTTATGCTTACGCAAGTAAGAAATCAAACAACAGAAAATGAATTGATTGTACCACCTTTACAGCCCTGTAGGCAAGTTGATCCAAGTTCCTAACCTGCAGTCCAAAGAGCACAACCTCTCAAGAAAAATACATTCTTTTCTTTTTTCCAAATGGTGGCAGATGTACATACAAGAAAGACTTCAGAATCAATTATCTTGGAAACACATGAAGCAACAGGGAATCTCACAGTGGAAAAATGACTCCCCTAGTCATTTGTGTACCATTTTTTTCCAGTTTTTCTCCCCTTACTTGTTGCATCATTTTCTGATTTAAAAAATCATGGAATCACTAATTCCTATTTTATGTTCTTATGCTGTGCTGACCACTGCAGTGTCTAAACACCTTTCAGGAAAAGATGCATACATGCCAAACACTGCCATCCTTTTTTGAGATAAATGAAGATGATGAAGGGATGAGTATCAGTCCATGGATAGTTTGTTAATAGCAGACTGCATTATAGGAAATCATAAATCATAAATATTTGATTTCTTAAAATTCTCAATTGTATCGTCCCTAAAACTCATGTTTATTTCTGCATTTATGATTCAACTTCCAAATTCTTGGCACTCCAGACAGAAATAATTGTGCAAGATTACACATATTTGAGAAATGAATGTGTTTTATTTCTTGGTCTTCTAGCATTTTATGCTCACAGGTTAGTTTAAATTTGGTTTTGGAATCGCTAACCTAAAGGATCAACCTTTAAGGGAAGACTGTCTTGCAGAGAAAGAAGAAGGAAATTCATACATTATTCTAAACCACTAGGTGCTTTTTCTTCATCCTTTAAACTGGCAAGAAGTTGTTGAGGTTTCTCCTTCCAGTTGTTCCATCTTGCTTTATTCCCCTCAAATTCCCAGCTATTCCAACCAAATCACAGTTCAAAATTAAAGGATGAAATTTCAATAAACATCACATAATGATCCGAAACAACCTAGTCACTGTCTTCAGTAGTTAATTAGACAAAATCTGATGTTAGGCTTATCTGAGCCTCAAGGAAGCAACAGGTATCACACGGAGCTTGTTCAAATGAGCATAATAGCAGCCTGATCCTGCATTCTTTAAGCAGTTCTGTCCTCTTTTCCAGCACCGTTCCAATCAGAGCAGATGAATTAACAAAGTTTAACAGTAACCACGATCTAGTAGCTAAACTTGTTTGTACATCAGAAAAAATACATGGCTTGTTCATAAACCGCTGTAACTTGGTCAACCACACTGACTCAAAAACTTTTATACAGAGCATTTCTGAAAACAGGAACAACAGACTAGTAACCTGTCCTTTAGAAATATTATTGTCCTATGTTAAGCGACCCTGAACAAACAATATTAAATATAAAATATGATCCATCTCAAAATGTTTGGGAATGCTGTTCTCTTTGTGGGTATAATTTCTGTAAAGCAAACAGGTTTTTAGTTCAGCTCCATGGCAAGACAAAAATGCGTATGCCAAGCTCTCTCACTCTCAATCCGCAGACAATCAACTGGTAAATTTGTTTCTTCAAGCTCAAAGTGCATGGAATAGAAAGCAATTCTAAAATAAGCCAAATACAGAATGGTTTTGGCCCAAAATGGGAACTGTCATCATAGTCCAAGAAGAAGAAAGTTTGTTTTGTTTTGTTTTTTTGTTTTTTTGTCTAGAAGACAGTTTGAGTTGAGCTTGATAAGAATACTTCTAAACTCTGAAGCACTGTGTGAAGCTTCATGCATTGTACAGCCCAACAAGGCTGCCTTTGTTGATACACAGATAGTGAAGTGGCTTTATGTGCTTACCCATACAGAGTTAGAGTTTTAATTCCAGATTCCTAAAAGCACACAACATATTTGTGACTATGGGACAGGCTCATCATTCCATTTCTACATTTTTGTTAATTTAGTTTATCTCTCCTGCCAAAAATGCAATAATTTTCCTGAAAATTAATGCCAACCTGGTAAGTCAAAAGCCATTTATCAGTTTGTAGCTAAGAAATATTTGAAGAGCTTAAAAAAAAATAAAAAGGCAAGTATTAAAATGCTGTTTGAAATGAGTATGAATGGTTTGATTATTACACCGAGTCCTTGGGTAGGGAGAGGGGAGCACATCCTGTTTTGTGGTTAGGAAAAGCTGGCAATCCAAATCTGCCCCCCACCCTTTTTTGTGCGATCTCTGTGTAATAAATCTGACATTTCAGAAGAAAGCTTCCATTCTTCTCCAACAACCCTCTGCAGAGGAGTAAAGAAAAGTGGGTCCTTCACTCAATTTTTTCAGTGGTCCTCAGGATTTCCAAAAATAATACCCTGCCCAGACATTAAATTAGACTTTCAGTTTATTTGCAGGCAGCAGAATCAGTAGATTTCAAATTAGCTTCAGATGCTGTGAGTGAGGAAACATCACTTCCCTCCAAATTCAACATCTAAAAGTTTTTTGCATTAAAAAAAAAATATATATATATATAGGCCAAAAATTAGCAGTCCAGCCCTAAATCAATGCTTCTTTCAAGATCAAAACTTCTAGACTCAGAGAAGTCCTTAATCTTAGTAAAACCTGGGTGCTAATGGTACCCAAACATTCCACTTTAGCCACCTGTAATTATTTCACAGAAGAAAAAACACATCTGAGACTGTAGAAGCTACACACAGTACTAAAAATGGCAGATCATCTCAGACACAATAATGAAAAGTCTGTAGTTTTAAGTCAGAATCAAATGAGGTATTCTTGACTCCGTCCAACATTACATTTTAACTTTGATTAGCAAATTTAGTTTCAGAATAGCGCAAAAAGATGTATTCTGTATCTCTGATGTTTTATCAGTGGAGGAGGGAGGAGAAGAAAAAAATTCCTCTCAAAACCATAAAAAGTATCTCCACCAGGTAAGCATACCACGCTAGTGCAACATGGGAAACATATGCTTCGGGAAAAGTACACTTCATGGTTCAAACATCTGCTATTTTTTTTTTTAGTTAAAGCACATCCGAAGCACACAAAAATACAATTGTAGCATGTTCTCAAATATCTGGATGCTTCCATTAGAACAGTTTATGTCTGGGAAATCAGGATTTAAAATAAATATTGAGCCAAATCCTAAAGCCTTTAAGTTGGGCAAACTTCCATTTACCAAAGTACAACAAAAAGTCAAATTCTTCTCTATCTGTTAGGTTTATACAGATTTAAAGAGATTCAACCACATTTCTTGAATTCAGATCTGTGCATCTGAAAGGTAAAACCACCTGCTGGAGAAAGAGTCAAACCATCTGCTGGAGAAAGAGTCAAACTCTAGTCTAAGATTATTTCAACACAAAGCATCAGGGCTGAAAGAATATAGGACCAAAACAAGAAAACAAGACAGTAAGTTAGCACTGCCATAATTTCAGTGTTTGTGAACTAGCCTGTTTGTCCCTAGTATAGATCCAAATAGTAGAAACAACTAAAGGACAAAAATTTACTCTTTGAAACACTGAGACAATGAATTTAAAAAGATGCTTTGAGTACTATTCTTGCCATGTTTCCATTCAATCCATTTCTCTACAAGTATTCCAAGTCACCCACTTAAGATGCTGGTCACCAGAATACAGCAATTTCTCTGATTCTTCTGGATACAGTTGAGAAATAAACACTTTCCTCCTCCACGCCAAACGCATGCCCCCAAGCATGGAGACACAAGGCACCTTGCCACAAACACCATCTTGAAAACTCAGCTAGGTGTAAACATGCTGTGACAAGAATGGTTCAATTTCGTTTAGGCATCTGTATAGCTGAAGGAAGACTCAAGGACCTAATAGTTTGTACTACTGATATATCTCAGGGGACTTTGGAGAAGCATATGACTACTTTCTGAAGAAACTAAAAAATATATATATAAATAGGATTTTGGGAGAGGAGGTAGTGGTGTTCAGATGCAAGAGCATCTATAATAAGCAGAAATCAATTCTGCATTCTGCACTTAAGCTATTCCTGGAACTCTTTCTTTCCTTTTTGTTCTTGAAACATTACTATCAGCACCACCAAAGAAACAAAATCCAAAGAACATCTCTCTAACAAAGATTAAAAAAAATAAATACATTGATACATGTACATGTGCTTGCACACAATCAAGGCTACACCATCCACTCTCTTGCATCAATATATTTTAAGTAGTCTGACAACATGCTTGGATGCCTCGTGTAATTAGAGATCAGTCCAAATTAATAATTAAGAGTAGCTGGAACTATACAATATTTCAAGCATATCTTATCCCTATGGTAAATGCTGGGTACCTCATTATTTGGGTATTGAAAGTTCTCATGTAGTATGTCAGCAAGGATGACTGACTTTAATTCTGTTTTGTAATAAGCAGATTGTTTTCCTCTTCCTAGCCTTTTGAAATGTGCTACTAACTCTGTAGCATGATTACACTTTAACACTACACATTTTTGGCAGCAAACCAGTTATCCACATTGCTTACCATCCTGATGTATCTTATTCTTATGTAAGCTAGTTCCAAGGCAATTGCACTTTTTCACATCAATTTGTTCTCTAGAAAACTAGTGACCTCAAACCACTGGGTTTTCTCTTCACAGAAATACCAAGCAAATGTTGTGATCTCACACTGCAAGAACATAAACTTTTACAACCCCCCCCCCCCCCCCCAAAAAAAATAAAACAAAACTCATAAGAATTCATTTGAGATACTTATACTGTTTATTCATCAGCCCTACACAATACAAACTTCTGACATGGTCTGTGTAATCTTTTTCCATAATGTTATTTACATTTAAATCATGTTTTATGTAAGTTGGCATTCAGCTAAAGAGACTCCAATAGCCCTGTGTATATATCTCTTGTGCCATTGAGTCTGGATATAAGCATGTAGTTTTGGACGGCTAGAATACTAACAAAACACTGGCGGTTGTTCACAGAGTATATTGCTGGTGGAATGTTAACTGTCTCTGTCAAGATTAGGAGAGATTAATTGTTTGATTACGGCAAAGCAGAAGACCCTATAAAAAGATAACTCAAGTGCAGAATATGTCAAACAGGAAGAGGAAGCCCATTACATACAGAATTAAGTGAACCAATGTCATCTGAATTAAAGAAATAGTAAATGTTATCTTTTTTCAGTAACCCCACCCCCAAAAGCAATACAAGGTGTATTACTGAGAGATATGAAAGTATGACTTTCCATTTTGTTTAAAATACTACTAGACTGGGGGAGGAGGATGGGGCGGATAGGGGGGAGAGAGAAAGGTCCACTGTCAATCACTTCCTAAAGAAATCTGCAAATTAAATTGAGCTTTGGAGTTCAATTTGGGCATCAGCTTTAGCCATGGAACCCAAATCAACATCCAGACCAATGGGGAAGCAAGAAGCCAAAGATGAGTAAAGAATCTAAAAGCTGCAAAACACAGTTGCCTGGTCTCACACATTAGTGGCAGGCTGTTGAACTAACTGAAAAGCAGGTTTGCCATGAAAGCCTACCTGAACTTTATTAGAAACTCACAGAAGTGGATGTTACTCTGTGGAAGAAGAGAGGAGAGGTACTGCTTAATGAATTGGCAATTCCTGACAAAGAAGAAATTTGTTTTAGGAAATCTCCCAAATAGCTCTCCTGCAGAAAAAAAAAGTTTGCTAGAGTGATCCAACAGTGTTTTGCTGTCTCTGAATTCTGATTCTAGGATTAACTAAAAAAGCAAAGACATTGCAAGTTACAATAATTCATAGTGAGGCATGTCAGATGTCACGTAATGACAGATAGGTTAATCCCTGCAGGGCATGAAATCTCAATGGCAAAATACCAAATAGCATGAAGTAATACGTATTGTACAATCAGTTCTTATTTCTTCTACTTTGGTCTCATAATAAATTAAAACAAAAAAAAAAAAAAAAAGAGAGAGAGAAAGAAAAAGAAAAATGTACATAAAATTTTCCAACTCCATCTAAAATATTTTGATTATATTAGAAACAAGCAATAGTTATTGCTGTTTAAAATCTGTATGAGATCTATAGTGATGCTTTCCTGAAATATCAAATCTAAAATATCACCCTGACCCCCGCCTTGCATGTATACAACAATCTTGCTTTCTCACTGGCTGCAAATTTAATCTCTTCTTTAGAACACGTATTTTTGAAGTATATATTTATATATATATATATAGATAACTTTATGTAATTGGAATTCTAAATTAGAATTAGATTTTACTCTTTAAAATGAGCATGCACACATTTTGCTCCCTAAAATCGAGGATTTCAGCTTAAGCCACTAGAAAGATAAAGCAAATCCAATCAAAAACACCACTGTGCACACAGATACATTTCTCAGCGAATTTCTGTTTGGGCTCTTCTCTAATTTGCATGATTACTGCAACGGATACATGCATCAATACTCATCTTGGATTTGGTTTATTGAATAGAAATACTCTGCTCAGAGACAAACTCTAATAAGCAGTTTGTCTTTAATCAATATCTGGCTCCATTTGGGGTCATTAAAATCAACAATAATCCATAGCTGCTTACTAGTATTTGATATTATCTTTGGCAGAAGCAGTATTAAAACCTATTGATAAGTATAGCTACATATCTTTTTTAATGAAAATAAAAGTTGCAACTATGCCTACAGTTCTAAATATACTGTCAGCTGCATGCCTTAATATTACTGTCTTTTATTCTGATTATTCTTTTACCATTTTTTTTCTGCATTTTCTACCTCCTCATATCTTTGCAAAGGTTTCTTTCATCACCACTTTTTAAACAATGGAGTTTAACAATGTAAGGCCAATTCATCTGCAAAATCTAACAGAGCATCCTGTGTATAAATCTGACATCTCCTCTCAGGTAACTTTTCAGCTTTACCTTTTCAGTCATTAGCTCTTAGTCCTTCCTTTACAACACTGTAAATCAAAACCACAGAGAAGACATGACTAGTGAACATTGATATTTCAGAAAGATACCAAAAAAAAAAAAAAAAACGAACAAAAAACCCTACCTTCTACTTCATACAGCCATCATTGCAGCTGTTTCATGAACTGTAAACATTCTCATCATTTGCTCATAACCCCCTTCACTACCCATTTCCTACACAAAAACAATTATTTATGTTCGTAGTAGCCAAACCTGTCACTTCAGAGGCTTCAACATCTTCTGAGCAACTCAAGGCAGCTCCATGGCTGGAGCTAAGTAACAAAATTGGTAGGAAGAAAAAATGAACCCATGGGAAATCAGTGACCTTGGGACAGAGGCACAGTGTCAACCTGGTTTATTTTTTTTTTTAATCAATGGGAAGCTACTGGCACCTTCCAGGAGCACACTAGTCCTGCCCGGCCCTTTTCCATTAACTGTTCAAGAAATGAGATTTATTAGCTTTCAGCTAAATGAAAATTCTGGTAACAAGCCACATGTCAGTTGTCTAACAATGAGCAAGCAACAAATTTTAATATGTTGTAAAGAGAGAATGCGAATTTAATCACTCCCTCACAAAAGCAAGATTTTCTAATGGCATTTTTAATAGAAAAACACAAAAGATTTTTGTTCATCTCTTTGGAAGTTGAAAGCAATTTAACCTAACTACACAAATAAAATACATCAGTTCATGCCATCCTGTGTGTGGAACAGCAACACAGAACACCACAACTGTGTGAAATTATGGTGGAGCAACAAAGCCTTAGCAAAGTGCCCTACTATTAAAGCACTAGCTTCTCTTTGTCATTCTAATACTCTAAATATATACAAGATTATCAATAAATATCACAGATTTCTTTCATTTATATAAGTTATAATCCTTTTATTCCAATCAAACCTCCAAATTCATTTACAGTGAAAACATGAGATCATCATACACTTGGTTTAAAAAAAAAGTCAAGTTTCATTATTAAAAGCTTCACAGATATTTTTCCATTAATTGATTTTCAATGTGTTCTGAAATGCAGAATTTTCTTTAGTAATTTATATATAAATAAACATTTATTTATAAATATTTATTTTTTAAAGAAAAACTTTAACAGACTTGCTACAAATTTTATTCCAGAATGCTATTCTTGATTATTAAGAAAGAAAAAAATCTGATTAGGATATTACAAAAATGCAATACTGCCTACTATGTACTTATTTACAACATTTTCAATTTGCTTTACAAATAACTTAAAAGGCTGGTCACAGGCAAGACGGGAAATACTGAGAATGTCAATCATCATCTACAAGTAAGCTAATGTGAAACAGAATTTGCAAGAATACAGAGAACAGCACAAGTTAATTTAATTTAAACCTGTAGCACCACAATTTTGTCATATTTGGAAGTGTAGAAAATAAAGCTCTAGAAATGACAACATATACGAGATTTAGTAATTAACACAATACCGGCAGCAACTTGTAAAATGCAAAGTCACATACTTCTATAGCTCACATTGCAAGCAAGAATTCCACGCTCCTCTTCTACGCTAAATTAACTCATTTTACCACAAGCTAAATCAGACATAGAAATAGTACATGGATAATAAAACTCAGCATTTAGATTTGTCACAAATGCTGTAGCAAGGTCTCACCCCAGCTCTCCCATGGCAGACATTAAGTCCATTATCACATTCACTCTGGCAATGTATAATTTCCACCTGTACCTAACATGAACTTCTTGTTTTATTGCAATAGATCTATATTCAGCAATACTGACACTTTTTGATAATCGGCCATTTGCTCACCGAGAGATTTATAACAGAAAGGGATTTTAACTCAAATGATCCTGGGGCCTTGTTTGGTGTGCATTAGAGGGCATGTTATACAGAAAGCATGAGAACATAGAAAATCCACAAAGTGCAAAAAAAGGAACAAGTCAGGATAAGACAAGAGAGAGGAAGGAGAAGATAAATTGGGCAGGAGGGTTATAATTAAAAATAATTGTATTTTGGAAAGAGAGACCATACACTGGAGCAGTTTAAGTCTGAGGCAATGTGATTTAAAGTGCTTCAGAGAAAACTCAGAAAAAAAAAAGTATGTTGAAACTCCCTAGTCTACCTAAGAAGATGTTTTTTAATAAAGTAATAAACTAAGGAAGAAATTATTTTTTAATCATCACACTTTAGTGCTATCTCCTATCTAGTTCAATGATAAAGAAATTTATGGCTCTGAAATCCAGCTTTCCTTTTATTTTGTCTGTCCCACTGCATACAGTAAATTCCTATTACCAAGGCTTCTATTTCAGCAGTTTTGGCCATAACATTGTAGCCTGTCTTTGCAGAAATTTGGTCTGTAGTCCTGTCTCTTTATATCCTCTGGTTACAACAAAGCCAGCTTCACAAAAAGCAGTGCAGCCCACCTATGGGAAACTTAATATGGGCAGCCCTGAGTCAGGACAGAGATGGAAAGAGCTAAATTTTAAAAAAGACCTTAAAACCTCCTCCATCACCCTGGCACGTGAAAGTAGAAGCAATCAGTGAGTGTACAGGGAATAATTACTTATGCCTGCTCGGAAGAGCTCTGCTGAGAGAGGCCAAGTACACCCAACGTGAAATAGAAAGACAGCCTAAAATTCTGTGAAGTTCATCAATGGACTTCATTGACATAGCCTTCTGGTGGAAGATACTTACATGGAACAGCAATGGATGGCAATACAGACCCTGAGAAAGAATACTGACCTCTTTCCTTATCACAGCAATCTTGACAGGAAAGTTTCCAGGAAGACTGCCACCCAGATAACATTGTAAAACATATGTTGACTGGGAGAAGTTAAGAGAAGCATAACACTGACTATAATTTAGTACAATTTTTCTCTGAAATAGGCATGTATGAGAGTTAATTTATTTTACATAGTGATCAGTACAGATGAGACAAAGTATTATGGACTATTTTTGAGTGAGAATTCCAGCAAAACAGATGATTGTTTCTACCAAAGCTTGCAAAACACAAGCTAGATAATTGAAAGATATTTACTACAACCTGACTAATCTAATTCATCATATTCTCCAAGATGAGATTTGTGTTCTGAAAATTAGGGAAAATGGCACATGCTGAAAAACAATCAGAAAATTCATACTTAATGTGATCTACCATGTTTATTTTGCTAAAATGAACACAAAACTAGTAGAACACTGATTAAAATAAACTACTTCATAAGCAATTTTTTGGCACATGTTCTCACCTCATAGAGAAAACCTTATAGAGAAAAACATGACCCCATAAAGCATTAGTTCAACTCCCTAAAAAATAAAATTCCCTAATACTATGGATGCTACCCAAAAGATGAAATGTATTAATAGTTACAGTGAGCTACTAATATACGATGGAGCTATATATAAAGTTCAAGCTGCTAGGAGATATTTCTTGTAGTGAACCATCTAGCATGGGATCCAGCACATCACTGTGGCTTACTCTGCAAGACTACAGATCTCTGTGATTGGGGATGATTCTTCAGTGTCTGATGGCTGAACTATCGAATTCAGACATTTTCCAACTCCCAGTGAACTAATCAATTGAGAAGATAAAAACAACAACAAACTACATTCTATGTTCAGACTTGGTCTGTAGACAAACACAAATGAAAAATGAAGTGGCAAGAATTAAACCCCTAATCCATTTTGCAAGAACTAAGTCTTCCTCTCATGGCAGGCTGGCTAAGGTCATGCTCTTCCAAAACCAAAGATTTCCCAACTGAGGTTCCTCACTCACACTACCCTGCCTCCTAGAACATCAAATGAGTCTAACCAAGTTATTATTCACCTACTTCCCCATTCCAACATATTTGTCTGAAAATTACAAAACAAACAAAACAAAAGTCAAAGATTTTTTTTTTATTTTCTACACTCATTAGTTAGAACATAAAATCCATAAATCCATAAAAATATTCACTAGTTTTGGTATTTCTGCAGTACAATTACCTGCATCCTTTTGGATTTACACTGAGTGTTTTTGTGAGCCAAAGTGCTCTCTCAGAGCCACCTTGCTAAATAGTTAAGTATCTAGCACTTAACTCTTCTTGCCCTTCAACCAGAGCTCAAAAAAAAAAAAAAAAAAAAAAAAGAGAGAGAGAGAGAGAAGAAATACCATCACAGAGAAGAAATACCATTCACAATATGCGTGGGTGAGATGAGAAATGGAAAAGAAAAACATATTTGTATTCTTCTCTGACAAATGTAAATTGAGCATAGATTCAAAATATTCACACAGGGAACATCTATCCCTATGCCATGCACATGTGCAAATATTTATGTTGTACTTTTTTGAGTTTATGTCACTTGTGCCCACAAACAGAAGGTCTGAAAACAGACTGAAATACTAACAAGTAATACATGAGCAAAAATAGTTTAGGACTGGGATGTATTTCATTCAAAACCTGAATCATAGAACACTTATCACTTGAGTTAAGAATAACGTCTGTTAATCTGGATGACCTTACTGCAGTATTTTACAAACAAAGAGCGAAGATAGATTTCTGAACTATGCAAGACTTCAAACACTGCCTTCTCACTTGGCACATTTAACATAAAACCTAAACCAATCCTGCTCTTCAAAAAGAGCTCTTTTTCCTCTTTCCATCTGCTCTGCTTTCCCCAGATACAACCCCGTCATACTTCAACTTTACTTGTACCCATCACCCCCAGGCACACTCTGGACAAAAAAAAAAAAAAAAAAAAAAAAAAAAAAGAAACACACACAGAAATCGGGATGCCATGCAGAGGCCAGATGGCTACAACTAAGTATTAACTGTAGGTAGATAATGCTTGATCCTCCACTTCACTTGAAAGAGCCAGGACTGTCACTTCTACCTGTTCCCTAGTAAGGAATACAAGTGAGCATAGATGAACACTAAATGACAACAGGAAAACAAGAAGAGCACCTTTAAGCAAAGATCATCATGATGGCAATTTTCATATAAAACCCTTCTGAACACAAGTCTCCTAAACCAAAATTAATGCAAATTGGAGAAGAGCTGTAGCCTTTGTGGAGCTCAGGGAGTTCCCAAATCTTCTGCAAATGATAATTTTTCATGGCTAGGGGCAGTTTGAAAGATGGTCAGTAAAAAGGCCTTCCTGTTCTGCAGAAGTATGAGAACATTGCCTTACAGTAGAAAAGTTTTTTTTTTTTTTCCTCTGCAGTACTTTGGACTTGAAGCACAGATACATATGGCCTTAGACACAATAAATTCACAGCTAGGATGGCTTCAAAATTGCAAAAAGCTAGCAAAGATGGCAAACGCCCTCAAAAAAGTACAAAAGCTACATTTACAGCTCTAGAAGGGAAGCTTGAAAACCTCCCTGAATTTCAGTTTTGCTTGCGTTTTGATATGGAAAGAGATGGTTTCTCAGATATTGGGAACATAAAGCCCACAGACAAGATGCAAAATCCAAATTGCAATCTGATCAGATTGAGTTTCTTCTCCCCTTCTGTGTACTCAGTTTCCCCTCACTCGTCTCCGCCACCACCATGGATGCCATCACTCCTCATGCACTTCTTTTGCATCCACTAACCACAACTGCAAATTCCACCCAGTTCCGCAGAAGAGAAGGGGGATTTCTACCCACCTCTACTGAGATAGAAAGGAGAACATCTGAATTCCCATAACAGGATATGCAAAAGGCATTAGTTTATATCAGATGGAATAGTAAACTACCACAGCTCTGACCCCCAAATCTAAGCTCCTTGGCTATTATCAATATTTAAGTAGCTATGTACAGTCTGTGGGCATAGTTCATTTGGGAAGTCCCAAATATCATATACCACACTCAGAGTTAGACACTTACTATTAAAAGAGTTCAAATATTATTTTAATTGAGCTTTTTTTTAATGAATATTTAAATCAACTCTGGGAAACGAAATCTGAACCATATTGTAATAGAAAGCTAGAACTTTCATGGACACAAGCCATTATTACTAATAAATTACACTCTAGGCAAGACAAGACAAAAATCTAGACACACATTAATCATATTTTTCTTACTCTGTAACTTGAATTAAAAATAAAAGGCTCACTATCATGACTTAAAATGATCAGCTTCACTAATACATGTATAGCCAAATGTAAAAAAGAACATAATGTAAAGCAGATTTTAAAAAGAATATTAAAAGAATCAGAACTACATTTCAATTTCTGATGATTTCTCACAATGACACTTCAAAAGGTTCACAAATGCCAATGTATAAGCCCTCCTTTGTCCAAAATCTACCTTTTTAATATTAGGCATTAACAAAATTAATTGTGGTGTTTTGCTTTGGTGGATTTTTTGGAAGATATTTGACGGTTTTCAAATAAAATGCCATAACAGGGATCCACTGATAGCCACCTCCAGGATAGCTGTTTTTTAAAATGAATGTTATTTCAATTACAAGGTCTGTTTTTAGTGAATCCTGTGAATAACAGATCTACATGAAGTGGAAGTATTTGTGAAATCTCTGCAGTATTATCTTCATGTCACAAACGACAAGCAGCTCTAAGTATACCGGCTATACAAGCTTAGTGAAGACAGATGATTGTGACATCAGTAACTTCTGACACACTATATTGATATAGCACAGAAGACTTACTGGTAGCCAATGCAATAAAAGCAACCAGAGGAAAGAACATTGGTGATGAATTATAAATATCATCAATATGTAATTTCAACTCATAAAAATCTTGTTTCAGATTTGAATACTTTGAACGTGGTTTAGACATCTTCTGTTCAATAATGTCAGAGATATACCTCAATTTTATAATTACCTTAACAAAAAGAAATATTCTAATAAGGGTCTATTCTGCTTGATATTCAAGACTACAGATGAAAACATTATTCCTAGCCTTTCACATAACTATGTATTATGTTTAAAATTTAACATCATAGATGATTTGTATGCTAAATATTCTAACTGCTTTGCCCCACTGTTACCAAGTCAAAGAGGTGATATTCTACCTACATCCTAAACCTATTTTCATGTTTCATCTGAAAATATTGTTCATATTCTTTTGGATAACTTAACCCTGGAATTAATTCAGTAAGACAAAATCAGTGTATTTTTAATCAACATTTCATAGCTTTCTCACCTCACAAGCAAGAGTCTGTCCAAAAACATAGAATAACAAATCACTTAAAACTAACTGCAAGATAAAAAATAGCAAAGCCTCCTTTGGAAGAAATTAAACCCAGTGCATTGGGGAAAAAAAAGAAAAAAAAAAAGTTTAATATCAAATAAAAGTTTTACATACTAACTAATTTGAAGAAGATATGAAAGATATTTCTTTATCAAAGAAGATATGAAAGGGCTGGGGAAGAGGGGAGAGTTCACTGTCAATGGACAGAATATAAAGCCTCTCCTGCCTGGGCTATTCTAATTCAAGACACCTTGGAGTTACTACAGGCACTGGGCATGGGCTTTTCCCTCACCTCAATCACCTTTCACTGCCTGAAAAAAGGATGGCGAGCCATTTTGGGAAGCAGGAGCCTGCAAACTGCAAGATGAAAGAGAAGGTCTGTGAGGATGGGGGAGCCTTTGCTATCAAATTATCGCTGCCTATTAGGAATGTGTTATTGATGCACTGTAAGATGGCTCAAGCCCAGGCCATTGCCTTGTTCTGTAATGCACTGAACACGTAATTTCAGTCACAGCAAGTGGAGCCTGCTTGTAATTAAACTAACATCTGTTGATACTTAATCCATTTATTCAGCTCCTAATACATGCAAGCTTTCTGCATTTAATCTCTTATCCATGAGGATGTTCCTTGACCTGTACTTTGGCATTAGGGAAGCCAGTGTTGACTCATCGTAAGTATAACCAAGTATAACCTTAAGTCCACTGTGCTTTGGAAATGAGTATTTGCTCTGGGATTCATATTTCTCAGTTTAACAAATGCTACAAAGCTAGAAGTTCACCTTACTTGTCAGTCTCTTATCAGTTGCCCACTTTCTAACAGAAATACGGCATTCTTCCCCTAGCCTTCACAAATTACATTCCCTGATCTCCAGTACTAATAAAAAGCAACTAAATTCCAAATGACAAAAACATATATGTAGTTCCTGTACCCTGTAGCACATTAGCAAATTATTATAAATAAGGGGGTGCAAGGGGATAAAGAAAAGCTCTGGATTTTCATAAATTTCATATTCTTCTCTGGTGAGGATTTCTCTCCTGAGCATCCTCCTTTATATACATTTGCCAGAGGACTTCAGTAGGTATGTTTATAGTTTAAGCTTTAATTCTATTTTGGTTTGGAGGCTCTTTTGGTAAGATGCTACATAAAATGAGAAAAAATGACTACAACAAAGACAACTTAGACAATCAGCTCATGATGCACAAATACTGTTAAAAATGGAAATCACCACAAGAAGAACAGTCAAAACACCAACTCAGGGTGAATAAAGACTTTGGAAAATAAGTGAAAGATTTCTGAAATTCTGTGACAGCGAAAAAGTTCATAGTTCTCAGAACATTATTGTGAACACTCTTACCTATTCCTAAAATTACATAAATACGACATAACCGTCCACTGTAAATGTTAATGAGACTATATACACCAGGAACCATGAAAATTCCATTTTGCAAATGATTAAGTACAAAAGAAAGAACATTCAAAATTAGGGACAATTACTTGGAAGTTCTTTACCTGAAACATATGTCCCACTTTCACACTTTAAAAGAGGGTCACAATTCAATTGCTTTTCTTTTTACTTTATTTCTCTTTCTTTTTAAAATGTTTTCAGTGAACCTTACAGTATAAAGACTATGGTCATGTGCCCACAGAGAAACATCTGAACAGGTGGGAAAATGTTTGGAAAAGTTACTAGATTACTTGCACCTGCAAATTAAGCACTGAAAATAAACATATGGCAATTCAACTTTGCACTACAAACCCCACTCCCCTAGAAATATTCAGGTAACATATGCATTCATATTGTGTTTCCAAGTACACAGCTGAAATATCGCAAATTTTCTCTAAGACTGGAAAATGTGTTTAACTGCTCCACATCCATATGAAGTGTCTATGGTCTTAAAAGACACATGTAAAAAATGAAGGCTTTTATTAAAAGCTTTTTTTAAAAAAATAAAATAAATGAAAATTACTTTTAAAAAAAATAAAATCAGTATTAATCTTGATACAAACTCTCTAGTGTTTGTCAGAACTGTGCCCCTAGAATTTTACAAGAAATTTCTGCCAAGTCTTGTCAAAATATATGTCGAATACAACTCTGATGTACATCGCAATTTCATAGGACAGTGATAAACTACAAATGCAAATAAGGGTCAGGCTGAAAAAGGCAGTTTATTTTTGCATTATGTAGAAGTAAATACATTATTGAATTTAAAGATGGAACATTTAACTGAGAGCCAGTGCAGCAACTGTGGGAACACTTTGGTGTAGTTCAAGAAAAAAATCTGAAAGATGCACGGAGGGGCACACGGTACCCACACTACTACTGCACCACTCCTTATTCAATTACAACCAGTGACAGGAAACCTATACCCACCCACTGGTCACCCCGTAACTGCCTTAACACCACAGACTCTATCTGCCTGGTATTCAGAACAAGAGCAAGATTATTTTCATTGCCCCAAAGGGAGAATTTAGGCCATTCTACCCTGAAGAGCAAACTATTCAGAAAGATTCAGGGTGTGAACAAACGTATTTTTAACAACTTATAAGTACTTCTGCATCTTCCAATATATGGCAGCAGTCAGCTGCTGTCAAGTGCAAAGTGTATTCATTTTTTATACCTGTTGACATCAAATTGCTGCAGTACTTGTGGTCATCTGATGGTCAACCAACAGAGTACTTTTACATTGTTGCTTATATAAGTGATTTTAAAACATAAACTTCAGGTTTACATTATTGAAAGACCGAACTCTGAATCCACAATGAAACCTAACCTCAACAGCTTTTTTCACAATGCCAGGCCCAAACACAAAATTCATGAGTAAATATATATATAAAGAAAAGTCCTTTTAATCAAAAGTATTTTCTTTTTGAATTTATATACTCGAACACAGAAGTTTTTCTGTTGGGGGAGAAAAGAGGCAGATTCATCCCTTGGAATTTTAAAAGTCTACCACACGTATTTCTTAACAAAATCAGGAGAGTTGATACTAACATGCCTACATGAGCACAGTG
Source organism: Anas platyrhynchos (assembly GCF_047663525.1). Lineage (NCBI taxonomy): Eukaryota > Metazoa > Chordata > Aves > Anseriformes > Anatidae > Anas > Anas platyrhynchos. Next base: position 49,545,077 of record NC_092588.1, on the reverse strand, counting down.
CTTGACAGGGTCCAACTAGTTAAGCACTAAGTAGAAGTGCCTGCATTCAGGAGGTTTGAATTAAAGAAAGAATTTAGGAAGTCTTATTTAAGGACAGTTCTGCTCTGTAAATATGGTAGAACAGACCAGCCCTTTGTGTACAAATTTCAAGTCTTGTTTAAAAAAAAAAAAAGAGTTTTGAATTTATAGCATTTTCTTCCAAAAGTTTCTCCCAAAACCTTTCTTTTTTTTTATTCTGTGAAAAAAAATACAAAAAATATATTTATGTCATAAAGACTTACCCCCTGAATATGTAACCAACCCCAGATAAGCAAATACACTGGACAGAAATGACATCAAAAATATGAAACGAGAAAAAAAAAATCCTATCTGCTTATTCATTCTCCACTAAAGAAAACAATTAAAGAAAATATCGTTAATACTGCGAATCCTGAGGAAAAAATATTTTGGACTAGTGAACATGGTTCATTAGTTTTACTTTAAAACTCCTTGCCAAAGTAACATGGCTGGATCGCTCCCAGCACCAAGGACTTGGTTTTGCAGTACCTTTATGGTACTGGGGAAATCAGACAGCCACTCAACTTTCCAATTCAAATTCTGCTTTCTGCTCCTGAATGATAATCAATGAAGTGAAGTTACAGCCAAGGAAAATCACAGCTTGGTGGTCAGCTATTGCCCCAACCTCTTGGGGCTGGAAATGCTGTAAAAGGCACCGCGCTTGCCCAAGCAGAATGAGGGGGAGAGCAAATATTTTGCCTTGTTCTTTAGCAACCCTTGTGGTTGACTTTGAAGCAATCAGACCATCTCCACTGTGAAATCCTGCATGCGTAGGACCCCTTAGTCCTTTATTGCAGGAGGGAAACCCTGCCTGCTGTGCACAAAAAGAGAAATAATGAGTCTGGATGAGGATTTTCCCCAACTATTTCTTTAATTGTTAATGTGGCTGGGAAGGTTTTCTTTTCAGGTGGTTTTCTCAGGTAATTCATTCACACCATCTGTCAACACCTTCTACCACTTCTAAATGGCAGGGTAAGCTGTTAGCACATGGAGGTGCACAGCTGCTGATGCCACCTTTGTTTTTGTTCCCCCTGGAGGAAATGGGAACATGCCAGCCCCACAATGCAGCACGTTAGCAATGACAGCATGTAAATAGCCTGCATAATGTAAGAGCCACACATCTGACAGCTCCACTAGTCATTCAGTGCCGTTATCCAGCAGGTCTGCAGCAATATATTTTACTGGTATTTTTATTGCCATCATGATAATTTAAGCTTGGTGAAAAGCTCTTCTGGCCAGAAAGAGGAGATAGGGCTGAATTAGCCTAAGCCAATCACTACACAGATTTAAATAAAATAGTATCAGCAGCTGGGGGGTGGGGAACACTTTGGGTAGAGTTCCCAATAAAAATCTTCATCTTTTAATTTGAGGCATGAAAGCCATTAAAATAATAAAGATTAATATGATGGTGTACACTGGGGGAAACATTTAAGAACACTTTTAACATTTAAGAACACTTTTATTCTGTTTAAACCAAGAGGTCAAATAACCTCTATCCCCAATACTTGAAGAATTAATGAATAAAACTCATCTAGTAGCAAAGATGTAGAAGTAGCAAAAAAAGTAGGTCTTCAATCAGGAGACAGAGTGTAAGAGAGAAGAGCAAATATATACAGGGAAAAAAAAAAAAGAACATCGTCAGGCACTTTTGGATTCTATGCAAAATCTTACAAACACTTCTGAAGGGAAGAAAAACAGACACAGAAAGGTAGAAAGAACAACTGCAGGTTTACAAAGCCATAATATAATGTTGTTCTGAACCAGCCCAGACAATTGCAGTAAGACTTTGTTATTATTTCATCTTTGCTACAGTGGCTGATAATATATTACATGGGAAGCAAATTAAAACAAGGATTAAAAGTGTAAAATGGAAGTGCCCTGAGTAGTGCTGGAAGTACTTTCAGACTGCTAGAAAAGTACTTTCAGCTGCAGAAAGGTTATTAGCAGAGTTCCTCAATGAGGCATCTTGGCATGGGTCTTTTTTTTTTTTTTTTAACTTGACTTGGCAATTAAAAATATGAGTGATACTGAAGTTTGCTAATAACACAGAGCTGGGAGGCACAGTCAACACAAAAAAAAATCAGCCTCCCAGAAGAACTGCATGCTTCTGAGGGCTGAAAGAACACAAAGAGGATTACACTTAATAATACTAAAAAAAAGAAAGGCTACATACTTAACTCTAACAAAACAAGCAGGTGTACTTGGCAGCTAGATGGCTATAAACAGCAGTGTTTGCTCTATGAGTAGATCAAACGAAACCAGTTTGACAAAGCTACACTGGAAGAGAGTAAAAACTAGCAGACAATTTCACTGCTGCAAGAGATAAGAATGCCATTATACCAGCCAGTGGTAAAACCCCATCTGGACAGGTAGGCGTACGTGGTTTTGGTTATCCTTCTTCAACGCAGAGTAAGCCAGAGGATTATTAGAAAACTTACAGAACCACAGAAGAGCCCAAATTGTTTCACCAAGCAGAACATGGAGAGAAAATACTGTCTGGAAACATGTAACAGGCAAGAGAGTAAAGACATGAGCAAATGGGGAACAAAAGCTATTTATGCTAAAGGAATATTTTTGCATAGCAATAAAAAAGGCAAAGGTTGGCTATGAATAAATTTTCATTGGAAGTTAGCATGGTCTGACCACGGCAAGAGAATGGTCACACAAAAGGAGAAGGGCACACTAAAGTTTGATTTTACAGTGGATATGGCTGTGTGGAGACCATATGATGCCTTAGTCTATGTTAGCAGAACACACATATGAATCAGAAAGACCATAAATAAATCAGTTTTGTGCCTGGTCTAGTTCAAATGTATCTAAGAATGCACAAAGGAAAGAAGGGTGGTCACAAAGTACACCTTATATGCAGTAATGATGCACAAGTTAACAAAGTAAGATGACACACTTGAGGAAAAAGTAGAGAGAGTTTTCCTTTGTTTATCTATTTATTTATTTAGCTATATTGGTCAAAAGATGTGCTGATGTTTTAGCACAGGAAGATTCTTTCTCTAAGTGTACCAGGTTATCATGGCTTTGTTTAATGTACCCTTGCTCACAGTAGTTCCTGGCACTTCATGCATTTTTCATAGCTCTCTGTTTCTTGTTAATATATACTGTATTCCTGGGAGAGACAACCAAAAGGGCACTTAGTTGTGATTAGCATTTTGCAACTTTATCTTAACAACACAACAAGTAGCAAGGACAGCACACTGTGAAAGTCTAACAAGACTGCAACTTATTTGTGGTGAAAGAACATGACAGTTTAACAGCATTTCAAAAGAACAGATGTAAACACAGTTTTCAGTGCCTAACCACTGAGGCACTGATAACACAAACATAAGGGTTTTAAAAATCACATTCATTCCTTTCTTGTGCACACAAACATACAAGCAGTTCTATGAACATGCATTAAAACATGTTAACACCACGCTTCTACAAGCAAAACCAGTTACTATACAAAAGTAAATGTCATCATTCTGCATCCATAATTTGGTATCTAGCCTTAAAATTATTTTTAAATATACAAAATTATACTTTTATAATTAAAAAACAAAGAGCAGCAAAGAAGCACCCTGACCCCACAGACAGTTGATTATGAGGCACTCTTAACTACCAGAAGTGAAGATGCATTACTGCCATTTACATAAATCCTTCCTTTTCAAAGCTTTGTTCCTCCTTTCTGCCAAATCAATAAAATCCCTCTGCCACACTTATTGACTCCTCCCATGCAGTTGCTTTCAGGTTCTCACTCTCAATGTCAGCATAAACTTACCTTTTCCTCCACATACCTCTAGTCCCTGACTATACACCTTCCACTTCACACAGAGTGGAGAAATCCTTTCCTTCTTTCACAGGCTGCAGCCTTCTCCATCAGAAAAAAAAAATAAAATAAAAATAGAATAACCACTAGTAAATATACTGTCAGACACCCTTGAACAAAACTGGATGATTAAGATAATTTGGCACTTTTGAAAAATCAAGGTGATGCCTTTTTCATTGCTCAGCTCTGTCTGGCTCAAACCTAAGTCCAATTTGAGGTTTTGCATGTATCGAATCAAAGCAACATGTTTAGGGAAAACTGTTCTAAAGAGCCTGTGCTGGCATTCATAGCACTTCTAAGGGAACAGTTACAAAGAAGGAAAAAAAAAAAAAAAATCTAGCGGAGATGTAGCTTCCCAGTAGAGACAAGGCTAAGGAGTCCCAAGAGCATTGCAGTTCTAGCTGCAACGGTTTATGTCATTTCAGTACTTCACAATTGTCAAGATAAACATACTCCATTTTTCAAAAATGGTAACCTAAAAGACATTGAGAGGAAACAAATCTTTAAAAATCCTGCAGTTTTCCTTCCCCCTCACTGAAAAAACAAAACAAAACAAAACAACAAAAAAAAACAACAACAACACACCTTTAAGTTCTATCTTAGAAAGTCCATATTTTAAAAAAGTAGAAATGAGCAGGCAAAGTCAAGTTACAAATTTGAATTTTGTTATGGAATCTTTACACAGACAGGAAGTGAAACAACAGCTAAGAAATAAACAACTTTTCTCTTTCTGGACAAGTAAATGTCAATTAATTACTCTTCTTTAATATAGAAATCAAAGTTTAAGGGATGTACAGGATTTTTCTAAAATTTGAATCGATCCAGTGATACAATATGAGACACAGAAGAAATGCCCTTGCATGTATTCTTTCAGTAAGTGTATGACAGCACCGTTTAATGATTCCTACATGTCCTGGAAGAAGAAAATTAAACACTTAATTGCTGCACTAGCACAACAAGGTCATAACCCAATGAGACATGAGATGACAAAGATAATGTTACCAAGAAAACTCAAATTTCCTGAAAAAAATATAAAAATGTAGTTGATTACTACATACTACATACTGTAGTATGATAAGTATCTTAATGTTGTCATGATTTTTGTTTTAGACCTATTACAAAAAGCTAAGAAAAAGCATGCTTCTCTTAAAGCAAAAACTAAAAGACAAATCAGAAAAAAAAAATGAATAGATTCACCCTAAGACAAACGAACCACTGAACATCATTACTGGCTGCCTGCAGCTGATAAGACTATCCATGATTTTAACAAGCCAAAGACCCGCTGACTCATTAAAAAAGAATTTGACACACTGGCTGACTGCCTAATTCAGAGCTCACTCCATCCAACAATGTTGGGTTCACAGTGAAATACACTTAAAACAGAAGACTGGGACAATTCACCACTGCCTTAAGTGGCAAACTGTGATAACTCAACCTGCTGCTATGCCTGAGTGATGCCAGAGCCAGGATCCCTCTCTGCTAAGGATGCGGCAGGGGCTGCTCAAGGAGCACCAAGGACCCGAGGTATGGGGCTGAAGAGCTGGGGGAGCCTCTCAGAGCAGGGACAGCCTCTGCTGAGCTGATGGCCACTCACATCACCTGTGAGTGCTCAGTCTTGGGCACTGAGACCTTGCAGCCATTGAGGGACCACCATCCTTGTTGGCAACAGTCCCCCAGCCCACAGCTGCCTCGCCACATGCAACAGTGAGACCATGTCTCAGGGTCTGCATCCAGCCTGACACAGGAAGCACAAGGTGGTCAGTTAGGATGTTGCTCTGCTTTGCTTTTAAAGCCAACCCTCACACATCAACGCATACTGCTACTTGACCAAAATTTGAGAAACCATTCCTACAATATCATCGCTGATACGTCATTATCTACCATTCAGCACAGAGACAGCAGATGTCAAGGGGGGTGAGGGACAAGAACAGCAGCAGGAATGCAGACCACTCAGCATCCCAGACGTCCCCATGAACCACAGAGCCCATAAAAACATGTGACAGAGTAAACAGCAGGATCAGGTAGAGGGAAGGAAGCTATATTTAGGAATAATTTTATAATTTTTAGGTTGAAACAGAACCATACACTAGCATAATATACACCTTTCTCTCTATCTTCCTCCTTCTTCTCCCCTCCCCCCCTTTTTTAATGCAAGCTAGAATCAGTTGATTCCTAATGAAGGTCAGTCTGTATCTCAGCCAAGATACAAAGAATGAGAGTATTTACCATGAGTCCTTCCACAATTGCAGTCATCTCTAGTAAAAGCACATAACTGAACCGCACTAGAGGCTGTGTCACAAAACTGGTTCACCACCTCCAGAATAACAACCTTTTCCACTGAAATCAAAAAACAAACCCAAAATCCTGAATTCCATCCTCAACAATTTCCAGATAGGTGCGTTTCCCCTCCTCTCCTTGTAGCACCACCTCATATTCATCACTTTTGATTTCTCCTCTTAGATGCGTATTCATTTCAATTCCAAGCACTCTGAAGCTCAAAAAGCCTAATCTCTGTTCTTGACTTACATTGCTATTTTGACTGCCAGTTGATTTAAACGGCATTGTTGGTTCTCTATTTATGAACCCCTTCTGCTATATTCAGTCTTCTATGGAAATCCTGTCACTTCTTTCTGTGTTACTTCTAGGATCCACACATTCTTGCTGGCCACCATTACTAAAATCCTTTTTGCAGGCAGTTTTTTTTGTTGTTGTTTTTTTTATCCCAGCTGGTCTGGTTGGCTGTTTTCTTTATCCTTCTGGCCTACTCCCAAATAATCATTCTTCTCTTTGAACCTATCAACGCTTTTTCTTACTCTTCGAAGATCAGACAATTCTTTGTTCTTTTCCATAAACACCTGCTACCCCTCCTACCATGTCTCTTACCCTACTTTTCCCTTATATTCACTCTGTACTTTCACCTTTCATACTTCATTTGCTTTCTTTCCTGCTCTTCACTTAACTGCCCTTATCTGCCTGCCTTCAAATTCTTCATAAAATGGGCTTAAAATACTCTGAAACACATGATCCAATTACAATCACATTATATAATTATCTTTCTCATTAATGATTCTCTCCTGTGACATCGTTCAGTAGGTCAGTAAATTACACTCCATTTGTATTTCTTCAAATGTAACTCAATTTGCTTCCAGCGAAGGTGACTGTTTTTCTGGAGCATAACCAACACAATCACCACAACCCATAGTTTTTTCTTAAAAAGGGCACAGCTCAAAAGCAGAGCAGCTCCCACACTAAGGCACGCGGGTTCTACATGAGAAAAGCAAAACATCAGAGTTATAGCTTCAGGTGAGAGTTTATTCTTCTAAAACCTGTCCAAAACAACAGTAATCCATTTTGGTTCATATTAATACCTTGATCCATCATGTTTCTCTGCAAAAGAACCTCACACAGAAATAATAATAATAATAATAATAATAATAATAATAATAATAATAATAATAATAATAATAATAATAATAATAATAATCACGCCAGTAGATAAATATCATTAATTTCATTAATCATTAATATTAAAGAAAATCAGGTATGATACTTATCTAAGTACAGGACACATTACTGTATACCAACATGTACTCTAACATCCACCACAGAAAACTGGCTGTAGGTCAGGAGGCACTGGTCCTACTTAGTCAACCTCTTCAGGCAAAGTCAAGTAATTGTTTCCTTATTGTTGCCGAAAAGATCAAATAAGCTTTGTTCCATAAACAAAAGGATCTGCCAGGGCACATAACATTAGACGGATACAGAATATCTATCCCCACACAAAATCAAGCAGTATTTTACCAAGGACTAGGGAAACCTGCATACCTTCTAACCAAAGGAGTTTAATTTCACCCTCCAGATATTTTAAAATGATCTTAAATGGCTCCTGTGTGCATTCACATACCCTCTGAATAGTTTAGAAAAGAAGCTATTCCCACCACTAGACCTGTTGTGTTTTTTTTTTTTTCCTTCTTGTAGTCTTAATCCCAAATTCAGATTTGTGCATTAAAAGAAACTACTTTCAAGTAACCAGAATTCCATCAATAGACCTAGCACATTTGAGGCTGTCTCACTTTCTTCCCCACCTGTTAAATAACTAGAGGACTCTGATTTCTCTTACAGGAGCATAATTTAAATCACTCGACACAACTGTTTGACATTAGACTTTTCAGTAATTTTGACTTAAAGAAACCAAGCCTATCACATCTGTTTGATAGAATTATTTTCAACACTGTTCAGGGAGCGCTACCCACTCTATATTTGACTAACGTTTCCAAAAAAAGAAGACCAATGGTTACTGCAGGATGCTGACCACTCAAAATGCACAAGAAATCAATGCAAGATTTAAATACTACAAGGTCAAGGTTATCATAACAATTTTTATGTTACCTCCACCTTATTAGTGATTGATCTTTTAGAGGCAATTTAAATGTACAATTAGCTTAATTACACTATGATACAGAACTGACAGATTGGGAGCTGGGCTGAACTGCAATGAAAGATTCAATCTTCACGTGGTTAATAACAAAAACACATAAAAGATAGTGCAAAGGAGGATATTAAATGATGGAGGCAATTTGCTTGGGTTTTTGTTCAGAACACGCAACCTCCCTAAGGGCCCTGAATCTGCTATTGTGGATACAACCAGACAGGAACAGCTTGGGGAGAAAAAAAAAAAAAATAAGGCTAGCAGTGAAGGCTGTTTTGCCAATCCAAGGAATACTTTCCTCCTTTTTAAAGAAAGCCGATTTTACAGCCTTTAGCAGTGGCCCTTAATGGGCAATGTTTTCTACCAGGATTCTGTTAAAAAATGACATGAAATGAACAATTTCACTTTCATATGCTAACAACAGCTCTACAAATAACAGATACTATCTTCTCCCGTAGTTTTGATTAACCACTTCATGAAAGACACTTTCATTCTCTTCTGCTTAACATTGCACTCCTGATATCTCCTTCTCTACTGTACACACCCATGGCATCATTGACATCTTACAATAACCACAGACCGCTACTGTTGACTTTAAGGCTGAATATTAAATATTTCTTACTCTGAGTATAAAGAACAATTTAAATAGATACACACATACCACAGGAATGAAGGTAATGACAAGCTGATTTTTATTTACCTCAAGTAATATACCATAGCAGCAAAAACTGTTTCTTTCCAATTTTATGTTTTCCTCTGATACGCTCAACTTTGTTAAGATGAGATGGCACATTACATGTTACCTAATTCATGGACTGTAGACACTCACCTATCTGAGTAACCTTCTGGCATTTGCAGCATTTGTTCTTGGACAATTGCCTAGGGGATCATTACTTTAAAAAATAAAATAATAATAGTTTAAAAAAAAAGTCTGTACTGTACTTTAAAGAATCTTCCAAACTGAGAAGTGATGTTTTAAAATCAGTTAAGCAATCTCACGTGTACTAATCTTGGCTACCAATATCAAAATGTCAAACACTAAATCTGTATCAATTCTAGTCAAAAACTGCTACTAACAATAAATAACTCGAGCACATTTAAGCAGACTATCTCAAGCAAAAAATATACTGTTTTTTATGTGAAAATAACATATGTTTGATTTATCTTACCACCTTTAGTAGAAACACACATTTATTAAATGCTGTAAACCAGCATGTTCCTTCTACCAGCTGTGCAAGGTTTGACTCACTCCTTATACACAGATCTGGGTTGGGAATGAGAAACTTGTCTGATTTGCAAAAAGGATGGTTATCCCCAGGCAAGCATGATTCAGTAAATTACATAGAATCTGGAATTTCTGAGTGTCAGGAGCATCTTCTTTAGTTCTTTTTCTACTATGGCATGCTAGAATAGGCACAAACACTATTTGCTATAATATACAAAATATTTGAATATACTTTCATTTCTACAGTTGTTATGAAACTCTAAAACTAAAATTATGAGTATTTCTCTAACACTTTTTAAAATACAAACCAATTTTTATATTTCCCAGTACATACAACTTTAAAGTGTTTTCTACTTAGGAGAGAAGGTGTTCTCACAAGAAAACCACTTTGACCAATGGGTGAAGTAAATAGGTTGACAAATTAGGCAGTCAAACTAAAAAATAAAATAATAATAAAAAAAAATCAAATGACGCTGCTGCAAATATAGTATGTATTTTATTTGTACTGCTGTGAAGGTGGAGGTTAATCTCTTTACAAAGGGAAGGAGCAACAGATACAGACAGTGAAAAATGCAAATACTAAGCTACAGGATAACATGAAGATGTTTCCCACAATGATGATAGTCAAGAGCACAAATAGCCCTCAGGAAAGTCATCTGTGCTGCTACAAGTATATGACATCAACTATTGTTCTCCATATTGGACATCAATTATCATTCTCCATATTGAAATTATCTGTTACCTAAGGGCAGACATATACATGTAGAACAGCAGAAGAGCCAGCAGCTGCATGCAACTTGTGACTGCAATAACTTGCCTTTTACCAACTAAAGGCTAGCTATGCTACACGCAGTGAACAGTTTCAACATTCATATGGTTAAGCTGCACCTTCTCCCGTGCTTCTTTTGGAATGAAAGAGATCAGAGGAGGAGGATTTCCGATATACACTAGGTGGACCCTCCAAAGGCAGCACAGTTCACTAAACTACAGTCAAAGAAATACATAAATCTTGCAGTTTTCAGGCAAAAATTTGGCAGCAGTTCATTCTACTGAACCTATAAAACCCTACATGACAGATTCAGTGAATGACTAGCACGTAGTGTTTCATATATCCAAAGCACAAGCCAGCTTTTCAAATACTTATTTCAAAATTGCAACCCAACAGGAAAATAACTACTGCTAGAAGTAATTTGTCAATCTTACATGAGATGGAGTTAATCTAGGAGAAAAGAATAGAATACAGAAGCACTTAGAACTGATTTTTTCCTGTGGTTTTGAAACAAATTAGCTGTCAGTGATTTGCAGAATAACAAGAAATGCCAACTAATTAAAAATACTAAAGTATGTGAGCATGATTGCTAAGAAAATAATGCCAATAATTTACTGGCTAGTTAGTCCATTTCATTCTGCCAGCATTGGACAGTTCTAGAAACCGAAAAGAAATGGTGTAGGTCTTCTATAAATTCATCATTCTGTTCATTACAAGTCAGTGACAGATGACTGTGCCAATGTTACAGAATAACATTCATTAATAACTGGTACTTCCAGCTGAGAAACATACGTTCCACCTTTTTGAGCCATTGAATGCATATTATATGTATTAAGATACAGCAAAGTGTGTCCTATGGATACTAGCTGTGGCTACATGCCTTTTTTTTTTTTTTTTTTTTTTTTTAATTAAGAATGAAAAATGGGACTAAGAGGTTTGAGGTACCAGTGAGTTTAGAGAAACAGAGACAAACAGTTCCTCACAGCAGTACTTCTACAGATTGCTGCTATACAGTTTGGAATGAAAGCCCAAGAGCCAGAACCAGGACAGCTCCAAGAGAATGCTTAGGCATCTACTTCCATGGGAAGAAAGAGAGTTTAGGATTTACTGTAAAGGCTAAATACTTTTGTCCTTAAATAAAAAATGAGACAGAAAAAAAATCCTACAGGTTCTGTCTGGGTACAAATGCTGACTGTTCAAATGTAATGTCCAACACCCGGTCATTTGTATTTATTTTTTACAATCCTTTGATCTAAGCTTAGGGGTTTGTTTGTTTTTCCTTTTAAAAAACAATACAAATGGTCACTGTCTAGTTTCTCTTTCTTACGTTCAAGTGAGGTGAAACCTATTTGGATCATATCTGTCTTGTGACATTTAACATTAGCTACTGGGCTGAACCAACAGCAGCAGAGCCAAGGGAAGTCATTACTACTCTCTACTCAGTCTTCATTAAACCACATGTAGAGTACCTCCTCCAAGTTTGGCCCACATCAGGACAAGAAATATGTTGATAAACTTTAACAAATCCAAGGAACGCCCCCCATGACAGTCAGGGATGGAGCTTAAAACCATTTGAGGAGAAGCTGCTGGACCATGGCTTGTTCAGACCAGAGACAAGATAGCTTTGGGAGCACCTCATAGCAAGCCCCCAACACTTATGAGAAAGTTATAGAGACAATGTAGCCAGCATCTTTACTAAGGTGTATACTGAGAGACAATGACCATAAAAAAAGTCAGAAGGTGAAGGATGTGAGGGGGAAAAGAAAAATAAAATAAAAGTCTTTGTGACAGTAATTAAGTACCAAAAGAAGTTGTACACCTCCACTACGGGGGATTTTCAAAACCCAACAAGAAGAAGGACTGAGCAACTTGATTTAAATTCAGTGTTGACCCTGCATTGAGCAGATTAGAGAAGAGACCGCCTGAGGTCGCTTCCAGCCTGAAAGGCTCTGGGATGTTTTGAAGACACAGAGACAGAGAGGAACCCATCCCATAATCACCCCAGAAACCTGGTAGGGGAGTAACCTCAACTGCTTCAAAAGGATGTGTGAGAAACCCAAACTGAATAATTAAGGAATTACTTGCCCTGCAAGAGAATACTATTCCAATGCCTCAGAACAGATACTGGTTTCAGTGACTTAACTATCTCTTTCTTTATTATTTTAAACAACTGCTACATTCTTATTTCAGTGCATTTTGACAATGACTAACATGGTTAACTATGCAGGTAGGCTCATCTGGTAATAAGATGATTATTTTCCTTTCAGTTTGCAATGTTGTGTAGTGCTGGAACAATCCTACTATATTTATGTTTCAAGGGCAACAGGAAAATGGCTTCCTCCACTTAGGGAAGAAACAAATGGAATTCCCCCAAATAGAGTAACTGGGAACAGAGCTGGCAGGAAATAACCAGATCTCCTCTTTCTGCACGTCCAGTGATTCGACTTCACCATCTGGGGCACACTAACAGCCAGCACAGAGCTCCTGCCATTTCTTTCCCATAGCCTCTTTTTGCATTTTAACGTGGACCTCTGTATAGAGAGGAATAAATTATTAGGCCAACCCTCACCTCTAGATCCTGAAGATGGCACAGTGGGGTGCTCTTGCTCTCCTCAGTATGTCCACATGCTACAATAAAAAGGTAGTAGGTACCAGAAGTGGCTTAGTAAGGCTTCCAAAAGTTGACAGTGGCTTATTTCATATAAGGCTATCATATCATAAAGCAATTTTTGTCTACAGTTGCAGTAGTATAATGAGCTGCAAGGGTCTGCTTGAACACATTTTGCTTTCAGGAAATTAATGAGAAACTTATTCGTAGTGGTCTTTGACCAACTGTGATGCTGTACTTGCAAACAACAAAAAGCTGTGACAAAGTTTCTGATGTTTACATACACTAATGGGCACAATGATTGAGTTTGTTGATTCAGCTCAGTGAAAACAAATGGATGACACATTGAACACTATAGAAGGGTATTTTAAGATGCATTATGTCACTAAAATTGTACATATACACAGTATTTCTTTTATTATAGTTTGCCTTAGAGTACATATAGAGAAAGATTAGAACTTGGTGAAGACAATTGTAGTAGGTCAAGATATAAAATATGTCTTGAAATATATATATGAAATTGGATCAGCTTTCTTAGACATTGAATTTCTTCCATGACAAAAGCATTACTTGCAGTAGAGTAAGTGAGAATAAACATCTCAGAATACTATTCCTTCTAAAATTACAGGGCCCACCATTAAAAGGAATCAGCCATCAAACAAGGAGATGAAGTCAATTATTTGATTCATTTTGAAAGGCGACAGGACGTAAATTTAGGGCTTGTGCGGTGCAGAGTAAATACAGCTTGTGTGGCTGACCAGGCTTTTTCCACCCCTCCATCCACTGCGTTTTCTGTGCTGTACCTTGGGGAACATGGAGGTTGTTTCATGAGAGCAAGGAAATAGAGTCAAGCTGAGAGCTGAGCTGTATGATCTGCCACGCAAACAGCATGGCAGTAGACTTGCATAAAGAAAGCTTTCAAACACCCCTACAACCCAGCAAAATGAAAGGCCCCATCCAGGCAGCATAAAGGGAAATATATTTGTATAGTAATATGGATGCATAGGGTATTGCCTAACAAAGGTCAAAGATTCCCACCAACATACCCTATAGTAAGAAAACCATGAAAGCTAAGGAATAAAAAAGTCACACTAGACAAAAAGTAGAAGCTCAATTATCATTGAGGTAAAGTATGAAGAGTTCCCCTAACCCAGCAAATGTACAAAAATGGTTCATAAAATATCTTTAAAACCATAGGAGAGGCTTTTGTTCCATTCTATTAGCAGAGGAGACCTGATCAGAGTGCAAAAGAAAACATGACATCAAGGCCTATGTACAGGTTTATAGGGAAAAAAACATGGTGGAAAGAATGAACTATGGAGATCACCATTTTTCCAGTTAAAACTTATTTTCACAATGTGCAGTACCAGACTTTTTTTTTTCCCCTTAGCTTGACAGTGAAAATTTGGAAGAAAGTGCTAAATTTGATTTTCATGTTACCAGAAACTTTCTTTTTAAGAACAGAGTAATAGCACTTATCTAAAGCAATTTTTAAAAAGCTTTTTATTGATTTCTTTTTGTTCAATTTAGAGAAAATAAGCTATGGAAGCAGTATATATTACTTACGTAGCACTATACTGTAAATATACATGCCTAGCACTTAGCTAACAAATTAGGCTTTACAGAGATTTGTTTTCCAAATTAAGCAATAATTTGACATGTTTTAAATGTCTAGAGAAGAAAAGGAGTAGGAGGAAGAATCAAAAACCTCACGCTGCTTCTCTGCATGATGGCACATGCATCACAACAGATTTTCATTGACACATATGACAACCTTGAAAAAACATACAATATGATCTAACACTTATAAAGCTATAAATATTTCTCTACGATTTTCTACACAAATACATAAAATTATTTCTATCAAAGAAAACGGCTCATGCAAAAGTGTAGAACGGCATTCTAATTCTGTGCTTCCAATAGAAAGTACGCTCCTTCTAAAAGATGCCCTGCAATATACATATTCCAGAAAGTGATCTGGTCTCTGACAAAGTTTCAAAAGGTTGAAACATGTAGTTTCTTTCAGGTTGTCATATTGTAGTAGTGGATGCAAGTAAGTATCTGTGTCACAAAAATGTAGTGTTATTAGGAACATAACATGACAGGTCTTCAAATTCTAGACATTGAGAGGAAGAGCAAGGAATTGAAACATGTTTCAGCAATCACATTACAGCTATAAATGTGACCTAACAATACTCTCATAGAAGGAGGCCAACAAAATGACAACATGACCTAATATTTATTTATGGCTATAAAAGTTTTCTACATAAATCAGAATTTATGGAAGACAAATTTCCCTCACTTGCCTTTGGCTTATGAATCAATCTATTCTCAGCAGCTAGGAAACTGCTATTCTGGAAGATGTCATAAAAAGCCACAAGTATAACAAGGGAAGGAAAACACAACACACAAAACAGGTGCAGCCACCATGCAAACATTTTTCATGTTCCAGACATTTTTCAATATGTATTAAAATTGAATTCAGAGTAAATGTGGCTGTACTTGCTTGCTAGAGGCTAGCAGGTGTTTTACTGAACAAGCAAGCCAACAATACCAGTGATAATAACGCTATAATCAGCGTAACTTTTTACAATTGAAGATTTATCAATTCTGAGAGACATAACTTTCATCTCTCCAGCAGGCTTCACTGAGCATTCCTTTCTTAGACTTTGCAACCTCTTCCTGTTTTTAACAAAAGCTCAACCAAAATATAAGGCTAAACTTACACTTGCATCTTGGTTTACATGACTTCCAGCAAGAGGCATTCAACCAAATTTGTTCCATGTATTACCCAAGAACTAATTTGTCTAATAACATGTCTTCTACCAAAATGAAACATCAACATAAAGTTTATTGAATGGTATTAGCATGGTTAGGTACAAAACAGCGCTTATTTAGCATCTCCTGGCCCACACAGATACTTGTGTATCCTTCAGCACAGTGAGAATACAGAGCACACATCCTTATCTCTTACACAAATAATTTTCAGTCTCCCATGCAACTTCTGAACAAGGGGCAGAATTGACCCCCACTCTAAAACCACTTAAATATTTCAGTTTTAAGTTATGGTTCTGTCAAGCTACATTAACAAATTAGTGTCTTGGAAACAGTAGACACAGTATGTAATGTCTACAGTCTTGCACTTTATAGTATTTCGCCAAAAGGGGAGTGATTAGGGTATCATTCATAAACACATAGACTCACTTCTTTAATTTTTACCTCACTTCCAAAAGAGCTTCCAAACTGAAGATTACATGAATGAGCTCAGAGAAGTGGTGCTATGTCGTGCTCTCTGATCACACAAATTGTAAAAGCAGCGTGTCCCAAAACTCTTTATTTATGGGGGTGATTTTAGCATGATCCTCATCTCTTTCTCTTCCGAATTGGACAACTGATAGGAAACTAGGAGCTGTTAATTTCTACAGTTAATCTTAACGGTTGATTTTATGCCTTGCAAATGTTATTCTAAAGTGTTAGAGTAAATAGAACACTAGACTGTTGTTGATTTAACTGATTATACATACTTTTTCCCATCCAAAGGATTATTTACTGAGGCAACAAACTGAAAACGAATTAAAGAGTACTCCTTTTTATTCACAGCAGAGTTCACCCATGGAATTCATTGCTACAGGATATTCTCAAAGCTGACACTGCAGCTCAGAATTAATGAAATACAAGAAATCGAGATACAAAATAACAACCTTTATGTGACATTTGGGTTTTACTACTGCTTACTCAAGACAGGAAATGGACAGGTAAGACTCAGAAGAAGTCCATTAACTCAACCACATCCTGAACATAATGCATCAAAGGATACACTTCTCACAACACACCAAAATAAAGATATTGGATAATTCAACTTGTTGGCTTTTTCTTTTAAATATTCAGAAGTTTAGCTGGTTCATCTGGCAAAACAACCCCCAGCATGCCAGTTCTTCTCAGCACAAGGATCAGCAGCCTCTGCCACTCACATTCCTGCCAGCAACACATGCACTTTTTCTGAAAATCTCTTATCGGCATGCCGCTGCCTTCTGCCCTGCTTAGCTTCAGAGATCCATCAGGACGACAGCATGAAGAGCAGTGACCACCAGAAAAGTAATGCTGCAGGAAAATATTTTACCCTACAAAACAAATTGGGATCAATTTATCAATTTAGTTACAAGTTTTGACCAATCTGCTGTGGCATAGGAGAGAGGGGAAGGGAAACAAAACAAAACAAAACAAAACAAAAAAAACCAACACCCACATATTTTACTAGCTTAGCAAAGTCATACTTAAGGTATCTTTAGAACTGCCTAAAGATATTAGAAAAGCTTACACAATTTACTTGACCACACAGGCTTTTTCACTCATTAGCACTTGCTAGCATAACTCTTCATGATAAGAAGCACATAAACTGTTTCTTGGAGTGCTGCAGACCAACACAGGAAAGTAATTACTGGTATTCCTCATGTGAAGCTATCCTGAAAACAGGAGGCTGCAGTTTCTCAGTGACTATCATTTCAGGGAGACAAGAGAAATGAAAAAGATGGAGAAAAGCTGGAGTGCTTACATCCAGGAGTTTTTCATGCATGTGGAAAAGGTTTTACTGCATGATGAAGGGGTGCATTATTTGAAGTCCCTCTCCAATACAACCCAATCAATGTTCTTCCTTTCCAGCAGTCCCTGTAGCAGCGTGAGCTGCTCTGAAGCTGGTCTGCATTTGCCAGCATTTGCAGCTCCACTGCTCCAACCAACATCCTGGTAAAGCTGCATGCAATGATTTTAGTACTTTGGTGCTTAACACTGGTATACGCTGTCCCCCAGCAAGTGCCATCTTGCACTTTGTGTCTCACATTTTTGGACTTCTGGCAAATCACCTGAAATGCAGCTACACATGCACAAGTGCAATTACAGCACCATTCACTTTCCTGACCTCCATCAAAAACAAGCCATTTGTTCCAAAAAAGCACACATTTCTGTCACCTCATTCCACTTTGGTATAAAAAACAGACTGGCTCAGTTTAGTACCTGCACTCCAAGTGACAGAGACAGAATGTGACACACAGCACGATTTGCAGCTGATACCCATGAGCTCCAGCACTACAAATAAAGGATTCAGCTGCTCTCTTCCCAATTCCTGCAGCCACACAGCAAGTTGCTCACTTTCTCCAAGTAACTCTCCAATGAGCTGCCTCCCACTGATTTCCATGCCCAGGTTCAACACTGCAACAAGTTACCCACCCATCAGACCCGAAGCTTAGCAAATTTGTACATTCAGTTAAACTTCACCTGAGGTGGCTACAGAGAGCCAACATGTGGTGCTCACCGGCAAATGCTGCCTCCCTGCTCTCCCCAAAACACTTTAGTCTGGATCTTTAATCTCCATGGCTTCCACTTTAGGCCAATTAAATGACATTTGCTTTTTGTGCACAAGAAAGCCTAAGCCTGTGCCTACCAGTTTGGAAAATGTTGCTCCTGCTAGGCTGCATAAATTTTTTCCCCTTGACACCTTTCACCTGCTCCCATTGAACTAGGTAAATAGCAAAACTTCCTTTCATAAATGAAGCCAGATATATTTCTAAAACATTTGAAGAGGAGAAGGAAACTTAACAGCCATTTTAGGATCTCTTGTGCAAACTGGTATCTACGTTTATTGTTTTTTTTGTTGTTGTTTGTTTTTGTTTTTTCTTTAGCTTGCTACCCATTAAGTGCTTCCTAGACTTTTTGTTGATGTGACTAACATTTTTATGAGTGTTCTGGGACAGCAACAGGGTTTTAAAATGCAACAGGAAGTCTACGTGAATCTCTCTCATGCTGTTCTCTATCTTTCTTCTCAGTACACCATAATAAATATTCCCCGCTATAACAACACGAATCAGTTTGGTCTTTCTTTTGCCCTATTTTCAGTAACTGGACAATTTAAAGAGTGACAAGCAGCTCTCTCACAGACTATGTGATGTTCATTTCAACTTTAAAAATACATCAGCAACTTTTAATATATATACACATATATGCATCTGTATGTACTGTCACATACAATGTCACTAGTCAAATTTCCTCTAATCCGAATGGTCCTGCATCGTTACTTGCTGTGTCATCACCTTGTTTTAACATCACCTCTACAGGCTGGCACAAAAATCTCTCCATCACCTGAAAACTAAAACACAACATCATATTGTACCACCATTTTTAAACGGCTACCTCCAAGCACCCAAACAATAATCAGACCATGACAAAGATCACTGTCTTTGTGGACTTGCTTCAATACTAGGGAGTTGTCTAAATTATTCCGTCTATAGAAAAAGTGCAGAATAACAACTCAAAGCATCAAAGCATACAGAGAGGCACTGCATTCTGAAATACTCTTCAAATACATAATTTGAATAGTATTTGCATACCTGCTAATGATTCAGTACAGGTATTTCCCCCCAAAGCTCTCAACAATACTTGTTAATTTGGGGATAGAAGCCAAAGAGCCCCAAGCACACTGGAACCTATTTTTACCTTCCAAGACAGAAAAAGCACCTTGGTCTACTTGGCCATGCTCATGACGCACATCCAACAATTGACTGCTGTTGAAAAAATATTGTGTATGCTTTTAAAATGTTCAACGTAACATCTGTTTAGGGCCTGAATAGATGATCATTCTGATTCATTCAATATCTCTGATGAATCACACACACTGAAAGGAGAAATAAAAGCAATTCCCACTATCTACAAGGAGTTCAAAGATTTGGCTTGAAGACAAGTGAAAACTTCCAATTAATAGCTGAACTCTGTCTCCTACAAGAAGTCTTTGAACTATTTTCTTCTTACCTGCTGTCACTTACCAAACACTAATGCCTGTACACATCCCCTAAAACAAACAAACAAACAAAAAGCACCACCAAAAAAAAAAATAAAATAAAAAAAAATCCTACAGTTCTTGCCTCATCTTGGTCAAAATTCCAAAGTTCAGAAAAATAGTGCAACTTCTGGGAAGTGCTTGGGCCAGGCAGCTAACTTACCAAAGCTGATTTGCTGGTAACGTGCAATCCAGCAGCATCAGTCAAAACCTAGAGAAAGCTGTTCTCTCTAAGTGTTCTTTATTTCAGGCATCCCATTTGAAAATAATAATATTTTCCTTAAAACAAAACTAATGAATTGTGTGCAAAGTAAAACAATTGGAAGCAGAATAATCGAAAATTGTTTTCAAGTGATGTAAACCACAACTTTGTGGTTCAAGTCTTTATAAACCAAGGAAAGCAATTAGCAAAAGATTGTTCTGATGTTTTACTTCAGAGACAGACAAATCACGTTTTGCACATTTGAAGTTTATGTAAGTAACAAAAGAGAACAAGTTTATGCTAACTTCTAAGGTTTAAAAAAAAAAAAAAAAAAAAGAAAGAAAGAAAGAAAGAAAGCCCACCAATTGCACCAAAAGCTCTTCTTCCCCCTTTTCCTCACAGGTTATTATTTGTTTTTCCAACATTGTACTACCACGACACAGGAAAATATCACATCGCACTAATCTTACTGAAAAAACAACAACAGATCCAAATCCCTGTCTTATTGCAGAGCACAGTACTTCATTTGCAAAGAAGTTTCATGATCCTGTGAGTTGTCCTCTAAGCTCTAGGTTCACATCAGACTGAACGTAAGATTTTGTCATGAAAATTACATGATGGTGGATCAATTTTGAGGTCATACAGCTACAGGCAACTTTTCAATCTCCAAAGTCGTTCATTTTGCACATTTTAAATTTCCTGTTTTCACTAGCCGCTCAACACACATCATTCTTGTGCTTTAAATGAAGTCATCTAGGCTACCCTGCACAAGATGACACTTCAGCACTACAGATCTGATCTTAAAATATTCTGACAATGAATTGTGTTTTCCCAATTACGTGACATTAATCCATGCTTGGAAAGTATTTCATACCAGCAAATATTAAATACTTTATTTGAAAAGTAAATAAAATTAAATACTAAAATATCAAGGAATTAAAGTCTTAAACATTTTTAAAGACTCGTATTTCAGCTTTGCAGATGTGTTATTTTTAATGAGTTTGTCCCAGCTGCTATTCCCGTCCACACACCTCGTCAGGGCTCTCCAAGCTAGTTAGAAACCCAAAAGCAAATTCTACCACGATAAGAAACTACAGCAATCCATCATTTTAAATCACACACACAGATCCTGAACAAAATGCAAAGCTCCACTTTTTGGCACAGCTGCACACATCTACTGCCCAGACAGGAGCAGGAGACACAAGGCATCACTCTGCGCAGTGAGTCCTTGTGGCAGCTTTTCAGCTCCGGATGTAACCTCACCTTAAGTCATACAAATAACCATCATTCTGATATATGAACTCTAAAGAGCCTTTTTCCAGAAGCCCACGAAGCACTTCCCTGAAGCTTTGGAAAGGAGGAGAGCATTGGCTCAGGAATCGCTCAGGTGCAGACACAGAAGTGGAGCAGTGAAGTAGCTGAACTAGGCTTCACCTCAGAGAACACTCTGCTAAGGGCTTGCAACGGGAAAAGGAGCAGCACCTATTGACATAGCACATTAAGGCATAAAAAACTGAACGAGATCACTAGGTCCAAAACCTCTACAGAAGGGTGTCTGTTCATATGCAAGCCAGGAAGTCCCTCCTTCAGGGTTTACATTTCGATTAATCTTCACATGAAGGTGACTTAAGACCATAAGCAATTTTTGACATCAGCTCTCATCCATGGAGGTCTTACTGCAATGCGAAAGTACCTCTGCATTACCGAGTACCAGGAATCAGGATGGCAAAACAATTTTATCTGAACTTCTTGTGATACAGAAAGAGATTGGCAAGAACCACAACATAAGCAAGCACCTGACAGGAAAACCCCTCTACTACTGTAATACCTCAGCTGGCTATTATGGTATAAGAGACATCAACAAAACTCCCCTCGACACAATTTAACTTCTAGAATCTTTCCTTCTCCCCACATGGCTTTCCAGCCAATTCATCCTCATCCACAAACCACTCATCTTTAATGAGATTAAGGAAAACACGGACAGGGCCTGACAGGTTTCAAACACAGGGGTGCCCTTCGCCTTGCCCTGGCATGGGGGGAATGCCTGGTGATGCCACCCTTGGCATTCAGCGTTGCCTGCCTCCTGCCCCATCCACCACCCAGCTCCAACCACACGCCGGCCGTGTTGATGCCCACTCATACCCCACTGATGCAGGGATGGATGGCCATGAAGCTGGTGGGATCCCACTCCAAAGGGCCTGGGGAACTGCAACCCAGCCAAGAGCTGGGCCAGCCAGCTGCACAGGGGCCTGGAGCTTCAGAAATGGGGTGTAGGCACTGGTCGTGGGCTGCAAAGCTGCCTCCATCACCCCCTCCGTCCCACCCTACCTACAGCCTGCACTCCTAGGGCAGCTGCCAGTGGCCTTCTTTGGGGAGCATGCTGAGGACACCCTGGGGAGGGGCAGCGGGGGGCACCCCTCAGGGAAGGAGATGCTGGGATGGCGAGGCCACTGTCAGGCCACCACAGAGCTTCTCCAGGGCCAAGTGTGGGGCCCGGGGGGGGTCTTCCCAGCCCCTGCTTGCCCCCTCCTGCCCTGTGTCCACCCCAGCCAGCAGCAGCCTGAGCAGCAAGCGCAGCACTGGAGGCAAAGCTCATCGTCCTGCTGACCGAGCAAGCAAGCGGTGCTTTATCTGAAGTTGTATTTTCGAATTACGCGGAGGGCACGGATTAATAATATTAGCATATCCACCCACGGCTGGGCACCGCGGCTCTACGTCCAAAAATAATCCCTGCTTTGGCCAGCTGCCTGCTAAGTAAGGCGCTTTAACAAACTGAAATTTCAAGCTATAAACAAAATAATAATAATAATAAATAAAAAGAGCAACCAACTCCCCCCCGCAAAGCTCCGCGAATTTGGGAATTTCCCAAAACGGCCGCGAACGGGAGCGGGGCGGCCGCCGGGAGCCCCCTGGCCCCGGCTCTCCCGTCCCGGCAGCAAAATCCACGGCCACCGGCGCAGGGAATAGCAACGGCGGTGTAAGGGATAAAGACAGGGTTGGGGAAAGGGGAAGGAAAGTTTGTTGCGAATATAAAGCAATTCGGCAGCAGCCGCCGGGGAGGAAAGCGGAGCATCCCCAGAGCAGCCGACCCGCGCGTCCCGGGGCCGGAGGGACAGACAGACGGACAGAGGGACGTACCGGCAGCCAGGCACACGGGCAGGAGCAGCCTGAAGGTGAGCCCGCACAGCACCTCGGTGGCCATCGCGCCGGGGCGGGGGTGTTTGGAGGGGTCTCGGCCGGCCGTCGAGCCGTCCCTCGCTGCGCGCCACCGCCGCTCCTAGGTCCCCCCGTGCGCGGAGCCGCCGCGGCGGCGGAGCATCGCCCGTCCCCTCCTTCCCCTCCTCGCCTCCGTCTCACGCCGCCCGCCGCATCCCCGTGCGGGCACACACACGCACGCACACACGCCCGCCCCCTCGGGGCTCCGCGGCGGCGGCGGCAGCAGCAGCGCGGCCCCCTCCTCGCCCGCCGCCCCGACGGCGCGCCCCGAGCCGCTCAATGAAACGGCCCCGAGCTCCGCCCCGACGGGGCCGGGCCGGGCCGGGCCGAGCCGAGCCGGGCCGCCAGGGGGGCGGGCAAGGCGCTGCCGCCCCCCGCCCCCGCCCAGGTGGCCGCGTTGCCCGCACCCGGGGCTTGGCTTTTCCTCCTCCTCTGTGGCTGTCCTTGCTTGAAATTTCTTCTGGTTTTCCACTTTTTTTTTTTAATTATTATTCCTTTTTTTTTTTTTTTTTTTTTTCTGGAGTGGTTTTCTGTAAATCGCCCGCCCGCTTCCCGCCCCAGGTTGCGGCAGCGCGTTTGGGTGCGCAAAGCAAATTGTCGCCTGGAGGGAAAAAAAAAAAAAAAAAAAAGAGAGAGAGAGAGAGAAAGAAAGAAAAAAAAAAGAAAAAAGAAAAAGAAATAGGTCTGGAATGCATCTGACTTTTCTGGAAAGCTTCTTCCCCCGCGATGGTGTGAGAGCGCTGTGGGTTTAAAGGGGCAGTTGGCGGCTCAGCTGGCGTGTCCCCGAGTGCGTGCCGAATAACCCTAACGGTTTGGGTTGTACAACGATGCTACAAAGGAGAGAGTTGTTAATGGTATTATTAACGCAGATGAAAAGGCCACTTAGTCTTGGGCAGTATCTCGTAATTCCTCCCACTTAGAGAAGTCAAGTGCAGACAGAAGCCCCTTGTTGCGGGAGCACCCTCACACAAGATCTGGAGCAAGAGAAAGCGGGTGCCGTGCCCCTGTGGTGCTGAAATCCCAGGGCTCATCCTTGGTGAAGGACCTCAGCCAGGCTTGCTTCAAGCCTTAAATATGCTCTCGGAGTCCTGGCTTATTGACTTTATTACTTAAGAATCTTTTCATGTGCTTTTTGTTTATTTTTATTTATACACTGTTTTTTTGTTTTTGTTTTTTTTTTTTTTCTAAGAGTCATACAGACACTGCCCTCTCCACCTTCAGCCCCTGAAGCCCCCAACAGCAGGACACCCGTGAAAGGATGCAGCCCGAGGCCATGGCTCTCTCCCTTTCCATATCTCATCCCTCTGTGGCTCACCCCAGCATCTTCACCGCAAACTAAACCTGGGCATTGGGTTCCCAAACTGCTGGCATGTGTTTCAGCACGCAGTGGCCTTTGTGAGCTTGCTGAGTGGCCCAGTCTGTAGGTGGCAGAATATGAGGCTTGTGTAGTGCTCAGCCTGCTAATGAACCATCTCACCAGCCCCTGGTACAGCCAGCCCCAGAAGTGCTTTTAAGAGCAGGGATCTATCCCGAGAACAAGCTGCTGAGGAACATCTCTCTCCTTGCCCTGGAGGCCACAAAGCAAGCAGTCAGGACAAAGAGTCTGTGTGTAGGACACATGCAGAGCTGAAATATTCTGTCCACTTTGGCAGCACATTTTCAGGTATCGATTGGCTTTTTGTTTGTTTGTTTTTATTGGGTTGTCCAAATTCCCTGAAGCAAGGATAAAGTATTCATTACTTTTACAGTATGGTTACCAAATTGGTTGCTCCTGAAACACGGCTATTATTCTAATGTTTGGGAAATAATTAGCCAGTTTTCGATACTTACCGTTGACAAGGTATGAAAAGTGGAGTTACAATGCATGTATTGAATGGCTCATTAACTTCTACGAGACTGCTGATCTGCTGCAAAATCTGTGCAGCCGCAGTGCCACCTTTTGGCTAAATCGCCTTTTGTGTAAATTACAACATTTCTTCCCAACAGCTGCCGGGAGTTAACTGTTTGCACACACATCGTTCTGGTAGGACGACAAGACATCCATCCTCCAACCCTACCTCTGTGGTAGAAAGAAGTACAAAAAATACATCACGGCCTTACTGATGAGTGCGTACACGTTCACTCGTCCAGCTGTGGGCAGGACCAGAAAATGTGTATCCTGAGAATTGGAGGAGCACTATTCACCAGCATGGAAACAATAAAGCATAGGATTCTTACTAAAATATGCAAAACAGAATGTGAAATTGAAGTAAGGGAAAAAGTATCTGTTGAATGAAATGTATATAAAGCGACTCCCAGTAGAGAATCATGTCTAGAGGATAGCCAGGAGTTTATTTAACTGATAACTGTTTAGCAAGTGACACGGAAAGCAATTTCAAGGCAAAGCAGAAGAGCTTCTTCTCCTTCCCTGAGGACACACCACTTAGTGAAAGCACATTGTGGGCCACACAGAGTTTTTTTGCCCTCTGCGAAGCAAAGGAAATTGCCAGGCTCCGAGAACCGTCCTGCGCACAGCACATGTCTCAGCAGTGATCTCACCACTGAGCAGCACTTTTTTCCCTTCCTTTCAGCTCCCAGGACCTAAGACCCTCACCACCAGGTGTGTGACACACACCTCAGGTGAAAACATTTCAGCACTGGGGAGGATGAGGAGGCCTTGCTGATGACAGGGAAAAAAAAAAAAAAAAAAAAAAAAAAAAAAACATTTATAAAAGAACAAACTCCAGCCACAGAAAGCTTTGTTCCACCTTATCTCATCGCTTTTCTTGTAGCAATAACTCGGGGGAATTTGGGGAAAACATTGTCTCTGCTTCATCCAATATGCAAAACGAGTTGCAGTTATCAGAGTTCAGTGGCCAAGAAGAATGTTGGGGAAAAAAGAAGTCCAGTATATATTGTGTCCACTGATCCTATTAGGTAGAACGTAATCAATCACTATTGCTGATTGAAATTCACTGCATTGACTGGCTGTCTTAAACAGTCCTGCCCAGAAACATCCTTTAATCACTTCAACTATCTTATTTCTTTGACTCACCTATAGAAAGAAGAGGTAAGGCATTAAGTCCCATCAAAGCTGGAAAAATTCCTGAAGCCTTTTCAGGACAACCATGGCAGTACAAGCTGTTTTGTATTTGTTATTCTCACGATATGAGAGTCCTGCTTTGGGGACCTGAGGGGAAGAAAATGACTTTAACATTTACAGACACGATTAACTGGAGTGTTTTGCCTCTTGATCCTTGCTGTCTGAGACTACAGAGAAACATGGTACTCCTCCTACCTGCTCTGGAAGCCCTTCTCATGCTCAGTCCTGGGAGCAGCCAGAGCAGCAGCCTGCACACCAGGAGCCATGCCAGTCGGTTTTTCGGCTTGGTTCGCAGTCAGCTCTGACTTAAGCTGTTATTTGTTCACTTCCAGCATGCAGTCAGCTAAAATTCAAGATAACATGCAAGTTCAGTTCTGGTTCAAGAAAAGTTAAAGAGAAAAACAAACAAACAAACCACAGTTCAAACCTATTTTGTGTTCAGAGTCAGTTTAACTCCCCTGCACCAGCCCTAGGCCATACTTATTTTATCTTCTTAAATAATGAGCTTGTCTTGCCTCACAATAAGGAAATTCATTCCACTCCAACATATGCTGAGTAGGCACCCTCAGAAATATTCACCTGCCCCAGCAGAACAGGCAGTTCCCTATGAGCCCCAAATTTCTCCTCTGCTCGATTTATCTTCCATTCATTATCCCACAACTTCACCACTCACTTCAGCTGACTGGCCACAGGGTCTGCAGAAAGCTCTCTACAATCAGATGCATTGCTATAGGTCTGACGTTTTTTCCCTGCTGTCCTTTGTTAAGCTTCCCTCTTCGTGGCACAGCGTCTGTCTAGAAATTTTGTCTCGTGCAGTAAAAATCTGCTGATAGAAACCTTTGTAATTAAAATGCTAATGTTGACTGCTGGCCTTGTTCTGCATGGTTATACAACCTGACCGGTTAGAAAGCAGACATACATTATTAGCATTACCTCAGAGTAACGTAAAACACAGTAGGAGAGATCTGTCACACAGAAGCAATCCTGGTTTAGTCACATTTTGTAGGACACCAAACCCAGCAAAATATATCCAAACGATACCTCGAGGTGCCATTAACTGTAGCTGCAGTAAGAATTTAAAGCTGTTCCTGATGACTGAACACTTCCATATGTATGAGAAATGAATCATTAGCATTCCTAATGAATCATTAGAAAAAATGGTGTTATCTTTTTTTATTTGGTGGTCGGTGCAGAGCACTAACAGGACAGGGCTGCTGGCTGAACCACTGGAAACACATCCCGGGGCTCCCCGCATGCATTGCGTGACTAGATCAATACCGCAGAGGGCTCTTGGAGATCCATTAATGAGGGAGGCTGAAGGAGGAGAAATGAGAGGATGACCTTCTTGGGCAATTGTGACATTTCATAGCTGTGAATCTACTCAGATCTGGAGGAATTATGTTTGCTCATTTCAAATCAAATAAGTTAGAGCAGTTGAGCCATGGTTGTGTCTGATTGCAAATTTCTTTATTTATTTTGTTTTGGTGGAATAAGAAGTATAGGATAGTCCCTGCAATGGAGTATTATTAGCAGTGTTGATAATTTCTCGCTAGATTACTAGTAATTTAAGTTTTCAGAGACAGGTGATGCCAAGGCATTTTAAGCACCATTCCTCAGTGGTGTAAAAAGAAAAGTAGAAAAAATAATTCTAATTCAATGTGCCTGGTTACCTGCCTGTGTGTAATTACATTTGAAATGGAAAGAATTTTGAAAAAGATTGTCCAAATTCTGAAAGAACCATTTAATAAACAACAAACTATGATTTTTTTCCCCTGCGTGTTAAGAATCCAAACACGAGCAAGGACTCTCAAATAACAACCAGGCATGTCACATAATTAAAACTGTCTAGTATAAGATCATAACTTGTTGAAATTCATTTTCAATCTGAAGAAACCACAAGCAATAAACATCCTATTCGTCACTGAATAGGAGTTAACCATTTAGGATATTTGTTAAATGCATTTTTATTTCAAGTGTAGTTTTAAGAAAATTTTAAAACAAGACTGGAACCATGACATGAAATACAATTACTCTTGGTTATATTCTGTGAGATTATTGGCTTGACTCTAGCTAATTGTAAAGTGATAACTGTGGGATGCAATGAAGCAGTTCCAAGACAGTCCTACGCAGATTGCTGTAAACATGCAGCTATGCAGTAGATCTGAGCTAGCTGGAATAAAAACATAAAACATTTCTCTGGACTCCTTTGGTAATGGCTGTAAACTTTGCTCTGCTGTTGTGGTGATGTAAATTACATTCGGTTTGGTAGCCAGGGAGAGCCGGCCCCTCACATCACAGGAGCACCATTGCAGTTTACACTTTTGCTGGCTGCATCAGCTCAGCCCAACAAGAAATGAGGCTGAGCAGATCCCAGAGCACACTGAACCAAAACCAGAATTCTCTACGGGGCAGTATAACAGTAAAATAATAGATTTATGACCCAAGTGAAAGAGCAGACATCGCTGCACACACCTGCATTTCAGCCAGAACTCCTTCCTCCAGCTGAGCCTACGCAATCAAGGAAACCACCAACTCCTCCAGGTCCTTAGTTCAAGGCCAGTTTAGGCTGACTGTGATTGAAATGCATCATTCCTGACAGCCAGACAGTGGGCAGCCATGTCCCCCTAAATGCTATTCCTCACTCTCTTGGGGCTGGCAGGCAAGAAGCACTCCCTTTCAAGGAGATGCTGAAATGCCCAAGGGTCTGTTTTTGGCATCCCTTCATCTCTTCCACCTTATGCCCCCCTGCCATTCTGCAGAACCTGCTACTGCAAACCACTCTCTCAGAAAGGACTGGAGAAGGACAGCCTCTCCTCTTTCTTCCCTTTAAACACACACTGAAAAAGTCCTTTTGAACAGTATTCAGTCTCAGTCATTGCTGCTGCAGGCACTTTACAGGGAAACAAAAGCATTAGAGACAATTCTGGTAACGGAGACAGCAACTCAAAGATTGCAACATCCAGCATGGGAGTATATGCTTTGATGCCCTACAACTGCAAGGCCTAGAAGAGACCATTCAGCTACTGGTTTTATTTGCAATATTTCCTATTAACACAGAATTCCTTGCACACTGTGGACACAGTCCTTCCTCTCTCCCCCTTTCTCATTTTCCATCCTTGCAGAATGAGCCTTCATAGGGGCTGACCTTAGAAACTACAGGAGAAATTGGGCTGGGACAAGAGGGGCAAAATGAGGAGAAGAGAAGAGAATGGCTTTGTGTGCTTTATCCTTGTCTCTGGTAGGAAAGAGGGAGTCAAGAAATAGGAGAAGAAGCCAGCGGATGAATAGCTCCAGGCAAAAGAGAGAAGTACCTGGCAGGGTTGCTCTGTGAAGCAGCGTGCTTTTAAAAATAATTTTTTAAACTAACATATTTGGATAGGGGTATCTGTCCCCAGAGCAACCAACAACGGAAAAACAAGTAACAATAATTTTCCATTCCAATGACCAGTGCTATAATTAGATAATAACGTTAGAAATTTAGTCTACTTTGAGGTGAAAGGTGAAAGTCATGCACACTGCCTGACAGCCACAGAAAAAAAAAGTCACTCTGGTAATCGACTATTTTTGAGGTCAGACAGATATTGCTGTAGTGGTGAAAATTCAGCAACTCTGACGAGTTATCACTGAGTGAAGGAGATAGCCTCGAGCTGAGCTCTCAAAAACCCTGTCACACCACCAGCTGGACAGACAGCCACTGCTCCCAGCCTTGGCGGCCTGGATGATGGGCATGGACCACAAGTTCCCAGCCAAAGAGTCAAAGTTGGCAAAGGGCAAGCCCCTCAGCTAATGTGAGATAACCTGTAATGCCACAGCTTGTAATACATCTTTTTCATAGCGCAAGAGGGTAAGCATGTCTTAGAAAAACATTGCATTCATTCATAAGAGAAAGAATGCCACTGGAAAAGGAATATAAAACTTACGCAACACATGACTGGAGCGCAGAGGATGTTTTTTAGCTGATCTGATGGCAGAGGCACCATAAAAATAAATATATCTGCATCCAAATTGCAGGGCTCTGAGTTTGGATCTCCCTGGTCTGGCTCCAATACTCTAGCACCATCTCACCAATCCTCAGCCCTCCCTCTTCCTCAGCCTGTGTTATGGTCCAGGCAAAAAAGAAATCCAGGTACATGGGCTGGAAAAGAACAGTGGTGTCTTCCAGTTACAAGTGGCCAGGGAAAAAGGGATGCACCAGCACCATAGCAAGCCCTAGATCATGGGATCAAATTGTTTTGAAAGAAGCCTAATTTATATTTTTTTTTGCTTTAAAAAAAGCTCATTTCTAAGCCTTAATTCAGACACCAGTTTGATTCGGCATTGTGCTACAGACTGAACAATAAAAATGCAAAGAATCCAAAATATATAATCCCATGGTCTGAGGTTCGAACTGAGACTTAGATGCCCTGTTGATGCAGGCGAGTAACCAGGGAAAATATTTTGTATCCCACACAGGCATCCCCAAACTGGTTTCATAAAAAAAGAAAAAAAAAAAAAAAAAAAAAAAAAAAAGGCGGAATTTCAGATGCAGCACTATTTTTAGTGTTTCGTAGCTAGTGGAGGTTCCTTTCACTGCTTCTGAGACTTTTGGATCATTATCCAGAGAAGTCAAACTTTCCATTTGCGTTATAGACAGAGCCTAAACAAAACGTTTCAGATTCCATTCTGGGAATAGATACTTTACTCTAAGCATTAAGGATCTGTACCCACTCTGGTACCTTTTGTTATGCTAACCCATTAGCTCTGTATTTTTGTTTTCCAATTATATTTCTGCCCTCAAAATTACAAAAATCTTTCTGAAAATAAAATAATAGTAACTGAGCACACTGCTGGGCCCACCCAGTAAAAATAGAAATGCATGTTTTGATATATCAAGCGGATTCAATTTGTGAGTACAGTTCATTATCACTCACTCTGGGGTCAAGTCAGAGGAGCACAAGGGGCTCTGCAGTATCAGACACTAATATTGTTGTGCAGTGCTCTGCTTGCATGGGGTTCATAAAACAAATGCTCAGGTTTGTTTTTTGTTTGTTTTTCCCTCTGCAGAGGAGGGTGCTGGCATCGAGGCTTGGCACATGTGGCAGATCCAAAGAGCACCTGCCTGCAAGTGTCATGAACTGCAGCAACACAGGCATAAGCTACTGCATCCATCCCGCTCCTGCAGGGCTTGTATGGGTGGTTGCCAGCCCCAAAACAGGCACATAGCATCAGCAGTGAGGCCAGAGCATCTGCTCCACCACACCTTCTGAGGTGCTTGTGCTGCTGCACAAACATCTGCCCACATGTTGATTTCTTTGATTATTGAAGGGGGCACCCATACAGACTAGATCTGCAATCAGTCTGAAGTACAAATGCCCTATTTTCACCACTCAACTTGGAGCCCAATCTTTCTATAAAGTTTACAGAGAGCAGCTGGCACCTCCAGAGGGCAATCCAGAGCATATAAATACGTGGCAGCTGGGCTCTTATTTGGGGAGTGCGGAATTTTTCTCTGACGGTGCTCATCTCTCCATCTAGGGAGGTGACAGTGAGCCTATCACAGGCCCCTATAGGCAGAAGGGGTGGTAATTACAGCAGACTGCCAGGAACCCCAGCTGATTCACAGTAGCATCTATTGCCATAATGTTTTCCATCATTATAGAGCCCAAATACCTGACATTGAGCTGTGCAAATACCTCATTTTCATCCTTGTCTTTCTTTGATTTGATCTTGTCTTTCTTTCTTTTATTTTCCTAGCTGGAAAATCAGCACATCTGCCACAAAAAAACTGCAACAGTGGAGGACAACAGGTTTTGATCAGCCCACATCAAAATACACAATTAGTTTTGACATTAAGGGAATTCCTGAATTTAGAGCCAGCTTTCCTATTATGGAAACCTCAGCTCTGTGGTATAGCATTATCTAAGTGTGTATTTTGTCTGGATAAACAGGGTGATTATTGTAATTTTTGAAAAACTATGCATGGACATTTGGAAGACTGCAAATGGTCAACATCCCACTTATGAATCTCATCATGTAATTCACATTCAATTCCTCTTCATATTCAGAAAAATCCCAAGTGATTATGAAGATCACAGTCACATTTTAACTAAATATCAGTTGTATTATTCTGTAATCAAGACAAACAGGTTGCTTGTACCTTTTGGCCTTGACCTGGGGCTCATGCCTCTAGCACTACAGTGAGATATCTGACCGATACATTTACTCTGAAGTGAATGAGTCCATTCAAATCTCACACAGATTGGAGGCAGAACTGAGTTTTACTGTTCTTGGGACAAGGAAGAAAGATCTGCTCCTTTCCTTAGGATGCGGATGCCCTTAACTCCTCATGTCCCTTACACATGCAAGCATACCTGAGAAGGAAGTCTTTCCTCTTTTTCCAATCCCTTCTACGTATCTGCAAAATACTCACAAGTTGCTTTGCAGTGGTTACATTTCAGGCTGTTCTCCTTTCCCTATTTTTCATACCCTTATCAAAGTGGCTTCTGTTCATTTGCAGAGTACGGAACTGAAACCTATGGGGGAGGATAAGAACTCTTTGGCTGGGATTAAATTTTTTAACAAACATATGGTGCATGTCTTTTTGCAGATGAAAACATGCTAGATAAGAAGAATGGTCATCAGTTTCTATTTCAAGAAATGTTTTCCCTTATTTTTTTTCCTGTCTGCTTTGTTTTTAAGTTTCTCCTTTACAAAGAGAAGCTTTTACAAAAACATTAATCAAGCAGCGCATTGTAGAACTTAAAACAGCACAAAAAGCTGTGAAATGACGCTAAAGCATCTTTCAATAATAAAGCAGCTATTACCAGTATAAAAATCATGGCTGGTATAGTTATTAAACCACAGTTGTGGGGAAAATGCCTTGGGCTTAATTCAGGTCTCCCATTTAAGCACACACTTTCAAAGCACTCTAAAAATAGGAGGCGAATTCCCTATGTCCCATGTTTGGTTTGTACTTTCCCTGCACACAGGCTTGGAGTATTTAGTGAAATGCATGTTTCTAAATTAGTGCAGAGCTTGCAGATCCCAGGGTTTACTCTTACCTGAGAGTAAGAAAGTCAGGATCAGCATACTCAAGGCTGAAGACCAATTATTACAAGCCAATTCTTCCCTCATGAACAAACTGATCAAGCACTTGCAGTCCTTTTGCGTGTCAGTATGAAATAAATACCACCTGAGTGCTATTGCATATCTAGGAGGGGAACACACCATTCCTCACCTCTGCCATGATCTGGCTCATTTGCGTTGGACAGGACAGGGTTTGCTTCAGGTAGGTGTCTCTGAGTGTCCCCTCTTCTGTACTCAAATGCAGATTTGCAGCTAACGCCCACCTAAGTGCAGGTGCCAACCATTAAGGCACATGGGTAGCACATGGGAAGGAGGAGTGTCTTCAAGCCAGAGTTCAATCTCCAAACAAACAGCTCTGGGCAGTTGTGCCTATCCACAGTAAGCTGCTGTGACAAGGCACAAAAGATGCTGATGTGACCAGAAGTCATACTGTACCAGCCATATTTGTACCAGGGCTGCAAAATCCAGGGTTACAGTAAGGGCTACATTTATATTCCTGAAGAACTTTTACTCAGAGACCATCTAGTCAAGATCACAAGACAGGAATGGTTTAGCCTTGACATCACTGGGTAATTCTAAAATGGAAAAGGGTTTGTTGTTTTTCTCCTTCCCTCAGAGAATTATTCTCAATATTTTTAAGGAACTGTCATTTCCTGTAAAATAATGTTTATGGTGGCAGGCTCTCAGTCTTTCTGGTATTATTTTTTTATTATTTTTTTTTTCACAGGGTTATTATTTATTGTAGCTGTTCTTTGTTCTCTTTTCTGACTTGGGGACACAGGGCTGCCCCATGCTTTTTAAAACTGCACAGATTTTACAGTAGAGTGGCTCTGAGTCACTTCAATCTATTTTAATAGATGCTGAAAATGCCATCAAACCCTGGTGTCCATTTAAAGAGATTGAAGTATGAACATCAAAGGAAAAGGACTTTGCCTCTTTCCATGCACTTATCCCCATCTCACCATCCCCCCCCCCCCCAAAAAAAAAAAAAAAAAGCATCAAGCATTCCAGCAGCCGTGACACCAGAATACCCTCTGTGAAATGATATTAGCTGCCTTTCAGGTGTGTTGTTTTTTTCTTAGACGTTCCCATAGCCACCCCACATCCTGATCACCATTAGGCCCATGCAGATGGGAAGTGTTCAAGTCACACACCATTCACAATTACAGTATATATACATAGTGATGCTGAGGATGCTGACATTACATCACAGATTCTTAGCATCACGTGGCTTAGTTCCATCTCTGCCTCCTATCTTCTGGATGAAGCTGCTGCCTTGTTGTAAACATAAGGCAATAGCACAACATCAGAATTTAGATCCAGATCTAAATTTGCCTGAAGGAAATTGAACCAGCATGCAGAGTTAATTCTGACCAGAAACCAACAGAATAAATGAGCATGTTTCTGAGAATAAGGAAACCATCTCGGCATTTGGGAATCTTCTGGGCTGCAAAAGGAGCAAAAGGAAATCATTTGACCTGTTCATCGTTCTCATTAGGAAAGCACTTTCCAATGGCTGTAGAAAATTGTCAGAATCACTTGTGGTGGCAAAACGTGTACAATTTGGTAATGCAGTTTTGCGGTCACCACAAGGAAATCCCATGTCAACAATGACTTCAGGGAACGGCTTATGCCTCAAAGAGATGAAAGAAAGGAATGAAAGCCTCGAGTTCTGCCCATGCCCCAGGAGATAAAAAAAATCACCAAAAGCATATTGTGACCAGCGACATACTGGGGCCAAGACAT
The DNA here is from genome assembly GCF_047663525.1 of Anas platyrhynchos. NCBI lineage: Eukaryota > Metazoa > Chordata > Aves > Anseriformes > Anatidae > Anas > Anas platyrhynchos. Next base: position 49,510,032 of record NC_092588.1, on the reverse strand, counting down.
CGAGTGCGTTGGGTTGCAAAAGGTGCTGACAACATCTCTCCAGAAAGCGGAGTCAGGGAGAACACAGGCATAATATTCAGCTAGGTTTTCACTAGGAAACGCAGAGACAGCAGGCAGCATTCTCCCACATTCCCTCTGCTCTCTCTCACAGACACTTCCTTTGTCTGTACCAGCTGGGTTATTAACAGTATATTGTTTTTCATTCCACTTCTCCTCCCTTTGGGCTTCCTATACTTCTGGTCACAGAGAAGAAGGTAAATAAACCTTTTTAATTATATAGTCTGTCAGAATTTTTCCACGCTCACCCAATTTATTACATTTTTTGGTTCTTCAAATTTATTTTTAACCCCCCTTTCCCTTGCACTTAGCATTTTTCACTTCGTAAGTGAAAAAGTAAGTACCAATAGAAAAGAACAAAAGTAAGTACCAATAGAAAAGAACACAATCCATTCCCTGCAGAAACCCAGAAACAATTCTTTCAAGACACATTTTACGAGAATGTCTATTTTTTCCTTTGTATAGAGGAACTAATATTTCTACAGACCTGAGAAGTGGTCCAGAAGAGGCAGATATTTAGCCTTACCTTCCAGCTGTGCAAAATATTGTAGTTTTCACATCAGAGAAACAAATGCTTGGGTTACTTGTCGGATGACTTTCACAGAAGTAGAAAATCTATTTCTTACTTTCCAAGTGGACTTAAAATGTCACTAAGTTTAAACAGTTGATACTCCACAGACCAAATTCTGAATACAGAGGGAAAATATAATATGGTGTATTAGCTTCCAGACTAGCATTACTTCAGCTTTTTGAGCTAAGTTGAATTGGTGCTGAAATGTGTATTGCTGTATGACTGGAGAAAAACAACAATCCTAGCCTTGGGGCATTTTAAACATAGGCTGTGGAGTCAACTAACATAATAAGCACAAAGACAGTTTCTGTGCTAAACAAGAAATGGATTCCTTATTTGTAAGCATAATAGCTCTGATTTAGGCAAGATCAAATAGTAGGTCCCTTCTAGATGTATGTGCATGCATATTTTCATTTGTTACATCCAGTTTTGGTTAACTCCTTCTGTGGTTACCCTTCCCTAAAACCACCTCTTCTTGTTTGACCTACTGTACTGCCAGAGACTCAACCCTGTCTGTTTCACTCTCACCCACAGACACTTGGGAACACAACAAATCCTGGGCTACTGCTCTTGTTAATTCACTTTTCTGAGCCCTTTCAGGCTTTTTCACAAGGAAAAAGCAAACAGTGGAGAGAAATTGTTAACAAATGGAGATATCCAGTGGTTTATAGTTCAGTTCTCACAAACAACCTGGCCGCTGAGAGAAGAATAATGTTTAGCGTGCAAGAAAATTCTTGGAGAATGAGAAATTTAACATATTTTCAAGCAGTGTGAAAGAGCAGCTTTTCTCCTTTGGGGAAGAATATATAATCTTTTTGTAAAATCCTGATTTCATTTATATATACATGTATATATAATATTATTGAAATTTATACTTCTCCTGGTTGTATGCATATATATATTATTATAATAGTCTGAAAAAGTGATAACCTCCCCATATATTTTAAAATTCACCTAATAAAACAAGAGCTTACTGCTGCTAGCAGTGGTTAGGCCAACAATCTTATGACTGCATTAAGTATCAAAGATGATTTCGTGGTCCTCCTTCCTGCTTCCCTCCTCCTGGAGAGGCTGTTTGGCTATGGAGCCAAGGGCAATTCCCCCCCCCCCCCCCCCCCTCTAGAAACACGCTTACAAAGCCCAGCTCTCAGACTGATCCCACTCCTACCTTACTGTCAGCACTCCTGCCTGTACCCAACAAAATATTGCTTTTGGCTAGAAGCAGGAGGCAATGGAGGCTGAAAGCACCAGCCTACTCCTCTCCCTAAGGCCTTGGCATGCCTTTTCCTGCACAGTGTTCCCTATAACCACAGAGGGCAGAAGGAGTGACAGGGGGCTGCAAGTGCTTTTTTTTTAAATTACTTGTGAGTCTGCTTTGGTCTCCCTGCCCAAAGCTGCCTGGGATAATTGCTCCAGCATGGCTCTGAGGCCCAGCTCTGCCTGTGGTCACAAACAAGTGGTCCCCACGTGCCCCACTCCCTGCTCCCTGCCAGCCCGCAGCAGGCACTCCCTTCATTCTCAGTCTCAGCCTGCTGCACATTTCAAGACTTTTGCCAGAAGGGGCTAAGAGGCAGAAGATCACAGGCTGCTTACTCTGGTGTTCATAAGCCTGCATTTGGATACGAAAAAGGATCAGTAAGATCAGGAGCATCATTCTCAAGTGAAAATGAGCTCATTACATATATTGCCAGTCTTAACACATGCAAGAGATGTGCATGTGGCTTCACCCACCGATTTCAGAAGTGCTCATTCTGCTACTTCACGTATTGCTGGCCTTAGCCATGATGTCTGTGATTGCACAAGGCAACTTCCTACCCACCACTGGCATGGAAGGAAACAGATGCTCAGTGTGGTGGCAGACCCCTCCATGGCCAGGCAGAAGTGGAGGGAGCCTGAGCACTTACAGCACCCTCTACCAGAAACTATGGACTCACCCCTGAGAAGGCTTTCTGGGGCTGACAGTAGCAGGAAGGAAGATACTAGCCTAGCCATGATAGCAAGGAGAAGGGCCTCAACTGCTGATAAAACAGGAAAAAAAAAAAACAAACCAGGCATTTCCCCAAATGTCACATGGGTGACACCAGCAACCTTCATTCAGAGCCTGAATGCAGTCGCAGAGTTGCATAAAATAAATCTCTTCAAGATGAAAAGTTGTCCTACTCTTTAGAGGAGACCTCCCCCTCCAAGGGCCCAGGTATCTGCTATAAGTGCTATAGGCCGGCAGCGCTGTGGCCACCAAACACATGATCAAATAGGTTATTGTTGTGCCCATTGGAGCAGACTATAGAGAATTCACTGAATTTTTGGCTTTAGCCAAAAATTTAGTCTTTCGGTGGAGGAGGAGGAGGAGAATGGCGGTGAATAAAAAATGTCTTGGAAACCAACTGGCTCAATAAGAAGAGCCTTGTAGGAGGCTTAGAGTAGCTTATGCTCAGCGCTTGATTCTCCCCCTCTGCTGAATAATTTGACTGCAGAGCCCTTCCTGCGTGGTCAGGAATGAAATGCCGCTGCTGCCAGGCAGCCTGGGGGCCAGCCAGCTCCTACCCTGGCCTTCCCAGGTTAAGAAGGCTGCAGGAGGCCTTCTGCTGCTTGGGTCCATTTTTAGAACAGGGGCTCTGCTTGCTGTCAGCGTCAGTGGGACGTATCTGGATTGTCAACAGGCAAGAAGATAACGTGCACTAACACCTTGCTCTTGTGGCACACACATGAATTTCTGTGGTGAAGTTCTTAATTTGAGGAACATTGAGAATGAATATAACAATTCCCTCCTCATGAGAAGAATCCTCATGTGAAGATGGACTTTAAAAACAATCAACCACACTGGGGATTCAGCTGTCTTCATGTACTGTTGTGTAAAAACACATACACACAGTAACAATTTTGAGGCCTTTACTCTCCCTTTTACATTTTTGATTTCCTCAAGTAAGCAATAAAACCCAGAAAACAGGTAGTTTTTCAGAACAACAAAAACAACAGGAGAAAGAGAAGTCATATTGTACCTATAAACTTGACATGAGACTAAGAATAAGCATGCTGTCAGTGCCCACCGAAAACCGAGTCCTAAGAAGAATGAGTTTATTACATACAGTGGTCAGTTCTCAGTAGTCCTTCGAGGCAAAGGTTTGGCAGGTGCTTACCTTGGGGAATTTGTCACCTTCACATGGGTGGAGACACCCAAGGTAAATCCAGGGCATCCATAGCAGTCCTACTAATATAGAACTGTGATTGTGCACAAAGAATACCTAGGTAGTGAAATCTGTCTTCACTGAGCTGCACAGGGACATAACAAAATAAAACCTAAAGCCTGCAGGTGAAATTATGCCATCACTGTAAACAACTTCTGTTCATAGTTGGCTGTTCAGGTATCTAATTTTAACTATTAAAAACTTTCCTATATCTGCTCTTAGGATACAGACAGAATCTGATGTCATTGCACCTAAGGAGCTGCACTAGGAAAACAAACACTCTTTCAACAAGTTGTAAGAGCCTCCAGCTGCCAATTATCAGGCTGAATCAATATAAATTAAGCACTGCCATTTCAGTCAATGCAGAAATGCACAATAATCCTGTCTCTGCAGGATAGCTTTGGTGCTAGGCTGTTGAAGCGTATGTCATACTTAGAGCACTCTACATCCTGAAATTCCCTAACTTCAGCGTCTCTTTTGAACTCACAAGTTGTAAGTGAAACCAACAAAAAGCTCTATTAAACATTATCCTTACCTAATTGAATATATTAGTTGTACACAGCAATTACGTTCTCCTTTTTACAGCACAGTAAAGCACTTATGGTACAATAAAATCTACCACACAGCGCTCAACAGCCCAGTGTGTTGAGCAATTCAGGTTTTAGTGCCTTGTGTAGGTTAGGAATTGATTTTAATTGCCTGGAATAAATCATACAGTCCTACTGTAGAGACCCTAGCTATTTCACAGACAGGGCTGGTTTTAAAACCCATATATTCATGAGGAATAAGAGGGAAGCAGGACAAAAAGAAAATCACATTCTAAAAATTTACTTTTGAGAAAGACAGATTTGAATGCTGTGCACGTTAGTCAATTGTTAGTACAAATGTTAGTACAATTATCACAAGCACACCAGTAAAGAAACCTTTCTACATCACCACTAAACCTGTTAGACACTGCAATTGTTTAATGAACAACTTATGACAAACTTGACAAACTATGAGATGTAAAGCAAATTTGTAGCAGAGATAGAAATTTCTTGTTTACACATCCATCCTGCACTCTCTGCCCATTACAGACATAAATAATACCTGCAAGCATTTTGCACGTATGTTTGGATTTAGAAAGTGTGTAAGATAGAAGCATTCTCTCAAGAAGCCTGGTTCTCATTTGTAGATATTCAGTGCCAACATAGATTAATCATTTGTCTTAGTATTAACTTAAATAAAATAAAAACAGAACCTAAAATAAAACCAAAATACCCTGTCATTAAAAAAAAAAAAAAAAAAAAAAAAAAAAAAGTATGCAAAGTTGAAAATGCACTTGAAGCTATTGCTCTAACTATTAAATTTTTTTATCAAATTTTTACCTCCAGAAAAAAATATCACCATTTCAAAGGGGGCAATTGAAGAGGAAATGGCCTACACATAATTGTGAGCAACCACCTATCTTATGCATTAATGGTGATACCTTTCTTCCTCTACACGAACACAGCTGTTCCTGAGGAATGGGCAGACTAGGAGAAAGAGATTTGCACCTTGTGTCTTCAAACAGCTACATCCCAAATCTAGGTCCACTCAATATTGATTTGCCTTTTGTACAAATATTGGTCCTGACACTTAACTTCTGCAGGAGTAAACTAGATGTCTTCAGCACGGCTACATTTTGATGTCTCATGATAATTTGCCTGAGGCAGAAGCAGAGGACAAGCACTCAGATACAAGGGAAATGACTTTAATGTAAGAGTCAAAAGCAACATGCAGCATGATAGATATCTTGATTTAGTTACCAGAATTCAAAGTTATAAGCAAAGGCTCAAAGCCTTTTTTATGTAAACAGGATAAACATAATTCAGTAGTAGTACCACTAATAATAATAATAATATGCAGATGAAAAAATCATTTACATGCAATTAATTCCACAAGTTTGCCACTTAATGACTTAATGTTTAATTATTGCTCTCAGAATTGTTAAGACCTTTTGTTTTCATTATTAGACTATCAGCTGCACACTTATCAAGTCTGGAAAGGCTGGGTCATCATTTTAAAACCACATTATACAAGGGAAAGTTAACCACCACATGCAAACTGGCTTTTAAAGTTCATGGTGCTGTTATAAAGGTCATGGTGATACTTAGTGAAAATTGAATCACGCAGTAGTCGATACAAAAAAACATATTGTCTTCCTTCAATAAGGAGCTTTTAATGCTGTGCCAGTTTATTTACCATCAAACTCTGCAAAGTCAGCAAGCTAATAAAGAATTTAGGATTTATGGCCCCTTTAATTCAGCATAGAAAAAATAGCCAGAAAGTGACAGACTAATAGGCCAATTATCTGAGGAATATTTTGTTTATTTGGCAGAAATTACAAGGAGATGCATAATAAAAATACCTTCAGTAACCAATTTATTTCTACATTAAAATAAACTCATTCACAACTACTGTGCTACAGAAAGTACCATTAAAATGTTCAAAGTTCCACCCTGATGCCAAACAAAAACGCTTTACCAGGGCAATATACAATATTAATATTGTTTTATGGTCAATTTATGTCTAGACACAAGCAATAAGGTGGAAGGATACTACAAAAAATTACAGCTTCTATACAGGAAATAGGAACAAAGCCCCAAAGGATTGTATTTGCATTTGTCTTATTCCAGATTTAGAAATTATTATTTTTTCTCTTATAAGTATGGCTCTAAAATATTAGCTGTTTTCTTTGCCTAAATGAGCAGTGGATAGGGAATAGTCTGACAGGTTTTTTATTAAAAATTCTCAGATTTTATATATATATGTATATATATATATTTTTTTTATTAGACAGCAAAACTTAATTGTACTGCACTTCATACTGGATAACAAATGAACTTCATGAAACTAACCTAAAGTGTTCATAAATCCCAACTGATTAACATAATGTAAATTTAGAAGTTTAAATTCTGTTGAAAATTAAAGAAATGCAGGCCACAAAGTCTCTGAGTCTCTCATGTGGGTATCCCCAGATTTTCTGATGCCACAGACTTTGCAATGAGTCATAAAATAAAGCACAAGCCCTGTTGTTTTTTTGTTTTGTTTTGTTTTTCATGTATTTATTTTTTAGAGCATTTATGCATTAATATTCATAGGAAAACATGACAGAGCCCTTTCCCTTATGAAAGAAAATAATAAATCCCCAATATATATTTCACAGATAATTAATCCAACACATTATCTCCTCTGGGCATTGACATTACTAAAAAAATATATAGATAAGGAGGTAGTAACTGCACAATTCCCTTAGTAGGTCATGGGAAAAATGTGTTTAGAAAACAATACTTTATTCTCAGGCCTTTCTGAAATGACCAGTGACTCTGAATGCACTAATCTGGGGCATTTATTACCATTTAGACATAAGGGTTTTGATTGTTGGATAATGTCCTCTTCACTTTCTAAAATCCAAGATTCTTCAAGATTGCAGAAAAAGGACATTCAGAAATTAAGAAATATGCATCACTTTTCAACTTCTTGGCTTAAAGATTTCAGTTTTAATTGGGCAAAGAAGACAAAAATGAACTCATTCCAGTGGCCACCCCATAGCCCTTAGACCTAGCTTGTTACCATGTACAAGAATTCAGGAAATCAAGACATTTGGTTCTTAGCAAATTACCACAGTCAACTCTTTAAAATAAAATAAAATAAAATAAAATAAAATAAAATAAAATAAAATAATAAAATAAAATAAAATAAAATAAAATAAAATAAAATAAAATAAAATAAAATAAAATAAAATAAAATAAATAGTAACTTGTTTTCCTCTAAGAACTCAAATTTTGGACTAGTTTCATTAGTGGCTGAAGTGCAGTAACCTGTACTGTCCTGTTCAAACTGTGTTCCTTGGAGCTCCTTTTAGTCTCAAGATTTTTTAATTTTATTTAATATTTTTCTTGCTTAAAGGAAATAACCACATAGGCTTAAAGAAAATGTTAATGCTAAATTTGTCTCATTTTTAGTGGAATCTGAGAAAATGCAAGCAGACAGGGAACTATACAGGGTCACAGTTTTGTTCTATGTTTTTTTTACAACACTTGTGGTTAATGGAGAAGGTTAAAAGAATTATTCTTGTGGTTTAAAAAGAATGAATCAAACTATCCTTTCATTGTGCCTTAACTGTAGGAATAATGTACAGAAATGTGACAAAGTGATCCCCTACTAAAACTGTTGTTTCATAGCTTTATTTTCCACTTTCATGTGTCTGCAATAAAGTCATTTTTTGTGAGGAAACAGAGCCATGCTGTCATTAATCTAGGGTTACTTCATAGTTACTTCTAGCGTGCTTTGTAGGTGGGACAAACAATTTCTGGCTTATTTCTCACAGTTGCAAATTTTTTACTATCCATAGGTCACAAAAGGTTAGGTGAACTTTTGGGGATCATCTAGGCCAGCCCTCAGGACCAGGGCCAAATCTGATATGGATTATCAGGACAGACGTTAATACTAGAACTGCCACAGCAGAGTGAAGAGGAAGGTAGGAAGTGCTTCAAAAATACGAAGCAATGATCTTATGTGTTCAGCCTGAATCTGATGTACAATGCAAACACAATAATGAGTATTATTCATTTGGATATAGCAAAGCATAAAACAAAACAAAACAACAAAAAAAAGTCATAATTATGCCATATAATGTATCCTTGCTAACTATAAAACTGAATCCTCTTTCTTTGACTTTTATATCCTGCCTTGTACACACATGTGCTAATGTTACCTACTAAGCACTCTTTTGTTGTCTGTGACCAGCTCTTTGGTACACCATGCAGCAACCTCATCCACTTTGTATGGCTCACCGTAGCCCAGTTCCACTGAAGCAGCAGAAGGTACAGCAAGGAAATCCATGGGACAGGATGTAGGCACAGAAATGAAAGTAGTTTTCTTGAGAACCCATAGAAACATAATGGAATGAGATGGAAGCATTCCTCAATTTATACAAAACCCTCCTGTTGTTACACTAACAGATGCCCATTGTGTCTTTCAGTACAGCCATTGTCTTCCTTTTCCCATAGCAAAATGTTTGATTATGTTATTCTGCAAACAACGTGTGAATCTGGTGATTTACAACTACAGGTGGAATCACCAACCTCTTTCTTGAAAAGACTACATAAGATTTAAATCTCTAAGCAAAGGTACTGAGTAATTTCCCAGACTAAGTCCATATAGTCATCAGTGAGGAAGGATGGGAGACAGGGCTGACATGCACAGCTTCAGTAATCCAAAACTTTCAATAAGCACACTTTCCAGTAAGCACCAGCTCCAGAAAGGACTTTTACAGTGTGTGGAAAGGGTGTAAGTACTTTAACCACTGAATAGCTGTAATTATATTTATGAAGGAAAGACTCCACAAAGGGGAAACAGAAAGATAGAGATGCCTTTCATCAATGCATTTTTATGTGCAATCATTTAACAATGAGCCCATGCAAAAATGCCTTACAATGAAATCTTTTAAAGGATTTAAGGATTTTCTCCTTGAATTCAGGTGGGCAGTTCTGCCTTTGCCCAGAGACAGGAGAAAGCAGAGCTCAGTCCTGCAAGTGCCAGATGCTGGTGAGGGAGAAACCCCTCAGCTTCTTGTCACTCCTCTGTGCTTGGGAGGCAGGCGAACTGCGGGACTGCCGCCAAAATAGAGCGGTCCTCAGCAATGTGACTACTGTCATGGCTAGAAACCAGGCAGCATCTTGGCAAGTTTCCCCATGCTACTCCATCTCAAGTGCCGCATATAAAAGGGGTATTTTTTTTTTATTGTATTTTTTTTTTACCAGGGAAAGACCAGCTCTATCCATGTGCCTAATGAACTCCTGGTTCCTTCAAAGAGGCTGTTGACACAGCTGTCAATTAACTCCATTTGTGATGCACACAAATGACTACAAAGTCTTTACACAAGCCAACCAGCACATGGACTTTCACTCATTACTGTCATAGGTTAAATTTAAGCTGGTGACAGGGAACAGATGTGAAAGGTTCTTTAATCCTGAGCTTTTCCAACCAGTGCTGAAAGTATTTCCTGGGATTTTTTTGAGGTCTATAGACCCAGTTCATTGCTGAAAAAATGATCAAGGTCACCAAAGGTTTGTGTTTTAACAGTGTCCAAGCAAAGGCTGCTCCTTTTCCTTCCTGAGCACCTTTGACATAACCTTTCTCCAGATCATTTGAGGTACTGTTCTATCATACAGAAGCCAAAGGAAGACTGCAAGTGTCCACATCTCTTCACTGATCAGCCCCCATGATGAGAGGTGGAGGATGGCACAGAGATCTAAGGAGCCTTCATCATTGTTGTGTGAGTCATCCAGAGCCAAAGGACAAAGAGGTAGATCTTCTATCCTACTGAAGTGCATGTGGAAGTGACAGGCAGGGTACTTTTTTTTCTGGTGTTCCCACCTTAGGAGTCCCAGATCCCTCTGCAATGCTCCTGTCATCTCCTCAGCTGATTCATGAACATAGATCATATATGGCCATGTCCTCAGGAGACATTTCCACTGTTATGCCTGTGCTTAGACTCAAATTCCCTCCCTCATTGGTCTGGTGTTAATCTTAATTTGTGTTTGAAATAGAGACGTGAATTACCTCTTCTGTCTTCTTTAATTTGAGAATCATCAGATATCCATGAAGACAAATACAATGTCAATACACTGATAAACACAAATACACCCAGCATCTTTTATACTGACAAAAAGAATGCAATGCTGAATAAGGGCTCAATTTCTAAGGAGGGTGAGGGTCTGTTCTTTAAAAAATGAAGATGCAATTAATACATACATGTCACCTTTCTTCCAAGCATTTGGGCAATAGATATCAATGTAAAAGTGGTGACGCGCTCGTAAAAGGGAGACCTTGACCCACTGGCTTCAGACAAAGCCAGGTGTCTGCTACACCCTTCCAAAGCTGTTGCACTTTTGACCTCAGCAGCTGTTAGCATCCCCCCACGATCATCTCGCCAAGCCACTTCCATGCACATCTGTGTCTGACAGGTTTCATTCTCCAGAGTACAGAAAAAAAAATTACAAGATGCAGAGATACCGTTAATAGGTGTTCAGTTGGTGAGGCTGATGTTTTATTTCTTGATCAAGTATTTTTCTGGGAAAACATCATTACATTCTGCACAGAGAAGCAGAAAAGGGAAGTAAGTGAAAACTAGCAAGAGCATACAGGAAGATAGACTTCTGAAGCTGTTCTGAGGGTCTCCTTTCAGGCTCATCTTGTATGAGCTATGTTCACAAGAAACCTTCTGGAATAAGTCCATGAAAAATTAACACAGAAAAATAAGATCTAATAGAGAGAAATGGACCACAATTTATACCTCTTTTGCTCTATTAAAACACATTAGGGCTATTTCTGCTTTTTACTGGCTGTTTTGAAGATGAGGCTACTCACATCAATGAATCCTTCCCTGATGCATTGATTTCATTTTACTTTTCTTTTACTGGCAACCAGGTTAAAACACATATTTATGCATTAATTTCTAAGATATTTGGCTCAGGCAAACTAATCTACATCTATAGAAAAACAAACAGCCAACAAATGGATTATAGAGCAGTTGCCAAAAGTTTTGGGCCTGTTGATGAATAATTTTTTCCTTTCAGTTTGGTCACTTGCCCACAGTCTTGAAAATTTATATAGCAAGTATAAACAATGACCTCCATCTTCTCTATTCTACTGAAAGCACAACAGTAAAAATAAAAACAAAATAATTTTGCTCAAAATCAGCTTTCCATTTTTCTTGCTTTACATCCATACATCAATGTTCACAGAACCACAGAATAATTTAGGTGGGAAGGGACGCCTGGTCCAAGGCCCAGACAAAAGCAAGGCCAACTTCAAAGTTAGTCCAGGTTGCCCAGGACTGTCTTCAGTCAAGTTTTTACTGTCTGCAGGGATGGAAATTGCAGTCTCCACGCAACTTGCTCCACTGTTTGAAGGGTCTCCAGTATACGAGAGTCCCAACATCTGATTGAAATATCTAGGTTTTGCAGCTTTTATCCATTGCCTCTTGTTTTTTCACTTTGCCCCTCCAGAAAAAGAGATGGCTTCATCTTTTTCACCAGACCTTAGGTAACAGAAGGCAGCAGTAAGATCCTCCCTCCTCCTTCCCTTCTGTGGTCTGAAAAACAGGTCTCTTGGCAGCATTTCTTACATCAGGAAAATGTAGCACACCAGGAAGATGTGCTGGAGCATGAGTGCTCCAGCCCCCAGCCCTGTGGTGGCCCTCTGCTGAGCTCAATGGCTTTCTGATAATGTCTATGCCAACTGTATCAGGGTACATTTCATAAATACTTATTGTAATTTAACATGATGAAAATGGGTTTGTATTTACATCTGTGGATGGATCTGGTACTACAAACAAGTGAATGATCACCAGTGGTGAACAGGTATTTTGCAACTAGAATCTCAGTTCACTTCTTTTCTATATATGTGGTACGTCATGGCATGTCCAGTTCAGCATATATCTTGAGAGCGCTAGGTACACTAGGTTCTTTGGAAATTAGTTATGTAAAGTGAGCAAGTGTAGCGGTCAAAACTGTAGCCCAAGGCCTAGATGAAATTATCATCCTATTATTAAATGATGGATTTAATAATCACTTGGCCCTCACTACATCATGTATCAGAAAAAAATACAGTGTTCCAATCACAGTCTTAATGGGAAATACAGCAAAACCAAAACCTAAACCTAAACTTCTCAGAAACAGCAAAGAGTAAGCTAGAGCCAGTGTTGCAAGGAGGAACATAAATGCATTTTGTTCCTTCTAATGCTTACCCATTCCTGCCAGGTATGACTATTCTGTAACATTTGACAACAAATTAAAGACCATAGATTTACTTAAAATTTTGTGAAAAAAAGTTCTTCAGTGGTTGTGGAATGGCCTATTAACACACCACACCTAATACTATGATTCATATTTCCATAGATATCACAACATATACAATTGTGCTAATAAAACATAAACATATTTTTCTAACATGGTCTGGTAATAATAAAGTATTAAAGTTAGAACAATGGATCAGTGTTGAGGTGATTGCAACTCTGTTGCAGTTCAGTTCTCTTTTGCCAGTTATGGTATAGCAGTGACTAAACAGAAAGCAATTCCTGTATATTAGACATTTTGAGACTAGCTATTGGAGCCAAACGGTGCAGTTAACCAAGGGATAGCATGCAAAAACAAAGGTATTTTTTATAATCCTGTTGCTAAGAATCAAATATTGCCCTGAGGACTACATTAAATTTTGTTTATTTGCTTTTTGGGTGTGTTTAGAAATATTTTTACATTAATGAAAGACTGAAGCCATCTATGCTGGGTCCATTTCTGTCCAGCTAGAAGTACACATTGTCTGCATTAGTAATCCCAGACTCCAAAAAAAAAGCCATGCTTTCACCAAAGTACAGAAAAATGTTGAAGATCTGTTTTCTTCTCTCTTTTGCAAACAGATTTGTCTTAAATTCATGTACTAAATTCATACTGATCGTTCAGTTAATGTTTCTAATTTTTTTTTCAGATGTGTTGCTTGCTACAGTCCAGATAGACAGATTTTCAGTCTCTTTACTGTTGCTTCTGTACAAGCTGTGAGCTTGTGGTTAGAATGTCAGCCACAGTTCCTATGTACTTATTATTTTATGGATGCTGTGAACACAGACCTTTTCTTGTATCTCTGACCTGACACTACTCTATTACTTTTACAATTTAATCAAGGGAAAAAAAAAAAAAAAAAAAAAAAAAAAAACAGCTCCTTCAAGCTTTTTGTCAATGTCAGCCTGGAAATTACATTTAGAGAATGTTGTATTCACTTCATAAACTGCAAATATAATTCATTATAAATTTCTTAGGAGAGCAAAAATTAAAGTGCCATATCAATTACATGTTCACTACTATTCATTAACAAATAGTCAGCCCTGTTGTTGTATACATTTACCTGAGGTGTATGTTTCTTCATACTTCATCAAAAATACGTTATCTCTTTCTTGGCATTGGTTGGTGGGTACTCCAATGAAAAGAAGTATTTCCTGCAAAAAGAAAAACACACACCTTTCTCATTGAATTGCTTTGTTTTGAAGAAAAAAAAAAAAAAAAGAATCAATATATTAAAATGTGAGAAGAGTAGAATTGAATTCCTAGGAATATGAAGAGATGAAAGACTTTGACCAGACATTTCAAATATCTGTTTTCTCTTTGTGGCTTAACTCCTGACAGAGGGATCATATTTTCTTATAAAGTATTTTCTGAATATATACTCAGGATGACACTTAAGCATTTGATTCAAATTTCACAGGTCTCTGACTCAGAAAGAAAATAAATGTCATGCCTTGTTGGCATGACAACTGAATATGACATCTGGCATGAGTATCTGAAGCAGACCAGCAAGGCAGAAAGGTAAACTTCACCCATTTGAAACCATTAGTTATATCTGAAAAAAATATTTAAACACAGAGAAAAAAAAAAAAAAAAGCAGAGACAACTTTCCTACTTTTTGCATTATTTTTCAATTACAAAGGGATTTTTTTTCTATTTCCCCTCAAAAGAACAAACATTCATAGCTCTAGACTTCTGAAGAGTTAATTCTTCACATTACTCTGGTCTAGCACCAATACAGTGTTTACAGTCTGTTTGCACAATTTTACACTATTATTTTGTAAATATGATATCATCTGCCTACCAAGAACCGTTAAAAAAACTACAAAGCCTGGAGTGTTATGTTAGATGCCTTGAATATCAACACTTTAAATAAGAAAACTAGAGAGCTAAATAAGCTTAAATTATTCAGGCAAGAGAGCCTTATGTTATGTGTACAGTGCATAAAATTGTTACTAAAACTAGTAGAGTTGTCTGCAATTACATCACAAATACTCCATATAAGGTTACAATTAAACAGTTAATCCTATGCCAATTAAATTTTAATGCAACTACGTGAGATACTAGGAGGACTTTGACTAACACTGTCTCTATATGGTAGTAATCATAAATTCTTACGGTAATGTCAAAATAACATCAACACAGAAAGGACAAGAAAGACCTCAATTTTCAAAACAAAAATTAATTTTGTTTCACAACTTCAGTTAGACATTGCTATCAAGTATCAATGATAACATTACATATCATTCCATTCTAAAATCATAAGTTTCAATGGCAAGTTGAAAATGTACTGTACATCTTACAGTGGCATTGATTCAAGATGAGTTCAAAAAATGGTTATATACGGATAATATCTATTGATGTTAGATTAATACTAGAATTTAAATGCAGACTAGATAAAGATTCCAATTCAGTTAAATCACAGACATCTCTATCTTTTCCATCAAAGCTCAGGGTTTCTTCACAGCTGCTTCATTTCAGTGTACAAGGGACAGGAGGGCTTATTTCTAACTCTGCAGTAGTTCTGGATCCAAAGTTTCCATGTGTTTGGATCTTAGATTTGGGTCCTAGCCCACTTTTGCAACATGTCAGAGCAAAGCCATGAGATATTGAGTAAAAGGGGATTCTGGAATTCCAAAACAAAAGTATTTTAAAGCATAATTGGAAATATTATCAATTATCCCCTCTACGCTATACTCGTTATTTCAGTGTGTGCCCTCAGCATGACCCACTTTCTGATGTGAACATTTTAAAAGGGGACTGGAGCTAGTGGAGTATCTGTCACTGGGTGACTGTTTTCAGTGGCAGCAATGCTGAGCAAATGCTTTATTTATAACCTGTTTCTAATATCTCATGTAGCACAAAAATGTTTTGGCAAAATTCACAGGTATGCATATTATTTTTAAAATTAAAGTATTTCTGGTAACTGGTCATATTTCAATAAGTGCTTCTGACTAGGTTTTAAGATACACAAGTTGATAGTGTTTAAAATATATTTACTTAGTATTTATAGTGCATAACTTCCCTAAATAGTAATGTGGTATTTTATTTAGTTTAAATTCATTTTTATGCTAGAGCAATGACCTCACTGTGAGAATATACCACTGCAATATGGTAACACTGTGACCCTGTAACTCAGTCCGAGCCTAGTCTGTACAAAGATGCAGTTGTGATATCAGAGCAGCTCCAGTGAAAATCCAAGACCTCCAGTATAACATCAAACAAATAACCAAAAAAGCATCCAGAGATTATCCAGGTTCATTCACATGAAGTTGTGTGTGATTTATGCCTTGTCCTTTACTTAAGTACTGACATTTCATGTGCTAAATCTTGCTCCCTCTCACAGGTAAATGGTCTGCCACTATGACCATGAAGGCATAATGAAGAGTTGTCTTTGGGTCCAAACACAGTTGTCATCCTGGCTTTGAGCAATTAAATGCTGTTGTATTTAATTATCCACGTGGTACTTTCTCATATTTAATATCTGTTCCCCTGAGTATATCTAATATTCTTTACTGTATATTTTAATATCTTCCAGCTTCCAAAGTACACCTGCAGGCTTATCAGAAGAACACCTTATCTATTCTCCAATTCTTTTCAAAATAACCTCCTTATACTTTTTCACACTCATACAAAAATATAAGGTCTTCTTGCTCAACCTTTTATTCCAAGGAAAAGACATAGTTATCTCCCAGATGGTCTTTGAAATGGTGAAAACTCAGTACCGTTTAATTGATTATTTGAATTTCCTAATTATTGTGTATTTTACTGCAGATAAAAAGATATTACATGAAACTGTACTCTGGAGCATAGTTCTTATGGTACTTTATTTTCTACATCCGTACAGAGATGCTAATATAAAAATTGGAAATGTGACATAATAGAATTAAAATGCAGTCAAGCTAGGTAATATTGGAAATGCTTCTGCAAAGTGAAAAGTGAATTTGATTAAAACTAGACCTTAACTCAAAAGTACTGGTCAGCTCCAAAAAGTGACTAGAAATGAAATTGAATTACTGTACCTCAGTGACTGCTAGCAAACACAACACATTACAGCTGAAGTAGATTCCAGACCTGTCAAGGGAGACAAAAACTGAGCCTTCTTGTGTGCATCCCACATGTATGCGTGTGCATTTTTGATGAGAAATAAAGATCCTTCCAATGGGTGCATGCCAGTGAAACTGATCAGCTCAACACAGTATGTTAAATAGCTATGCTGATATGAGAAAACTTTTGCATGACAAGTTTCTTCTCGTTGTTTATCTGTCTCTCCAAGAGTAAGGAGAAACTAAAAAGAACCCAAGACATGTTTTTATTATGGAGACTTCTTTTGAAGTTTTATTCTAAACACATAACAAAATTCCCTATACTGAGCGAAGTGATGTCATTGTGATGTTTTTGGACTTTCTCAAATCACTTCAGAATGTCTTTTGAAGTGTACTGCAAGAGCTTAGAAAGTTTTGCAGATGAAAGTAGCACTTTAGAATTCACATGGAATATTTCTATTTTACTTTGCCATTTTCTGCACAGCAATTGCTAGCTGAGAATAAACAATACCTCTAATTTGTCTCAAATCAAATGATGGGAGTTTTAGGAGTCTTGCTGGTTTCTTTTAACTTTGCCCTAGGCTAACATAATTTAAGGCTCCTGCTGAAGTCTGGAGACAGATATGAAGTTGAACCAAAATACTTCTACAGCAGTGCTGAATTCCACAACCTGTCTGGACAAAATATTCTGTTGCAAGAGGTTCCATTGTTTTTTGTTCTGTTTTGTTTTCCAGATAGCATATTCTTTCTTCAAAAATCATTCTTCAGCAGGAAACCTTAAAGGTGTTAATAAAAAAAAAAAAAATGTGCCTTTAATTTACAGTCATCAAAAAATACCTTTTTTTTCCTTCTACATTGTAGGTATTTTAGCAGAAACAACAAAAACATTTTGAAGAGGATTTTCTGTTAAGGAAAAAATATTCTGATTCATTTTATCACCTCAAAGGCCATGTCAGTGTAAATGCACAGCCTACAGTTAAAATGAGAGGAGGGGAAAAGTCATTCTCTCTTTAAGTAGCTAGCTTAAATCTTGTAAGACAGCATTGCTTCTCCTTAACAGCTATGAAATAAAGCTCACATTGTGACAGAGAACTAATATACCACAACAGATTTGAATTTTATGCAAACCTAATTTAATTAAATGATGGCTTTTGCAGAAAATGTTTCCATTTTCATTGTAGCTGATAATCTCATGTCTCCTAGTCTCATACAATTAAATGTAGATGATCCAATCAAGATGACAATTTTTTACCACTTAAACTACATCTGCACACATACATGGAACTCTGCCTACCTCAGTTAGTTGTAAGTGCTCTATTTTATTAATATGAACCCATTTTTAGTAATAACATAAATGGATGATAGTAAGGAAAGGTGAACACATTATTCATAATTTTATAACACAGTGTTCTAACCTGATGACATTTAAATGTGATATGTGATAGCATTTGATTTTCAAGTAGTTTGTTTTACTTGTTTATATTTTTAATTATTTTCACATACAAAGATTAAAATCAAGAATATGCTGTTCAAGGGTATTGTCTAGTAGACACAAAGGACTTAATCTGCAAGAAAAACAGAACAGTTACATGCCACTTTCTGTCAGTGCAATATCATTCTGTGGGGAACGGCATTTTCTGCATGAAACTACAGTAATTTCCCATTTAGAAAAATCTCTTGTAGTGGAGTAATCACACATCTGGTGCTCTTTTCACTTTCAAATCAATCTTGCTAGATTCTAGCACTCATCAACAGTATTGCTAATTGCATGTCATACTTATCTTTTAGGTAGGCAAGAAATACAGATGTTGTTAATCTAAGGAATTTGATAGCAGAATACTACAGGGTTTGTTTTTTTTGTTGTTTGTTTTGTTTTTTTTTGTTTGTTTGTTTTGTTTTTGTTTTTGTTTTTGTTTTTGTTTTTTCTCAGCTGACCTGGCCAGCCATAGGTGCAGGGCATACACAGTCTCTTTTTCCAGGCTTCTGTACTGTATTACTACACTTTCACTCAGTGCAGCCTAGACACCATGGCACATACACGTGCACCTCCAGGCATTTAAATTTGAAGGCCTTAATCCCAAACTGCATCCTGCCCAGCACAGTTTATTATGGCCTCTGTTGTAAAGAGACAACTGTGGACACCAGCTAGACATACTAAAATCAATAATAAAAATAATAATAATAATAAAACACCGTTGACTTCACAATAGTGCTGACAGATCTCTCAGGCTTTTAATCAGACCTCAGGAAGGCAATTTTTAGCTGTGGCTTTGAATGCTGTCTATCTGAAGAGAGCAGCTGAATTCCTCAGTCAAGAGATCTCTTTGTAAGGAGTTGACACAACTCTTCAGGTTCTGGCATCCCAAGGAAGTGTCAGAAGCTAATGAGCAGCCCTGAGCCTGATGTCTGACCTCCAGAGACACACTTAAGTATCTAGTATCCTTTATGCTGAGCACTAGGCTGCTCTGCATCATCCTTCAGAGGCACACAGTATTCTCTCTTCACTCCTTAAGGTGCTTCCCTGCCTGAGTTACCTTGTGTGATCTAGATATTCACCCATAGCTGGTCTTTGCAAGGGTCACATTTGCTTCATGTTGCCTATCTCCCTCCTCAAGGAAACTATATATGCACTTAACATTTTCTTACTGTTACACTTGCATTTCTGTGAGTTTTTGACAGACAAAACAAGGCTGTAGAAGTTTATCTGAAATTTATTTTGGAACACGATGAAAGAAAGGGAAAATTCCCTCTAGTTCAGTACCAAGATTAGAGATAATTTTTCGAGCAAATAGATTTTTATTTTCTTTTGTTTCTGGACAGAGGATGATGATGAAATTACTCAAAAAAAAAAAAAAAGTCAGATCAAGGAACCAGAACCAAAACCAAGAACCAGAACCAAAACCAACCATCTTAGGCCAAGAAATAACCCAAATACCATATAAAACATTTCTATTTTTTTGAAATCTGCATTTTCAAATGAAATGTGAAAATGAAATTTCAAGTGAAGTATTTGGTGGTGGTGTTTTTCAACTAAACATTTCCAACAAGCCCTATTGCAAGTGTATGAGATCATAAAACAGTAGGGCTAGGGAAAAAAAAATAATTGAGAAATCATCTTTTCTACTTCTATGTACTGGGAAAGGATCAAGTACAGATATAAAAAACAGTAGTGGATATAAAAATTATTTGCAATCATAGTGAAATAACCTTTCCATCAACTTGCTCTCATCTGGCAATGTATCATCTACTACAGGTTGCAGCTTATGGAAGAGGTCTTGTACAAGAACAATGTGCTATGCCTGAGATCACAATAAACTTGCTTTTTTTTTTTTTTTTTTTTTTCCCCTGTTTCTTAGTTCAGCTTTGGGAAAGGCAATCATAAGAAAAGAAGAGGAGGAGAGGGATGAGTACAAAGTGCTCCCTTCTAAGAAAGGTTTAAGGTGATGTTTTTTAAAGACATTAAGATCAATTAGATATCAAAAACAAACAAATAAGTATGAGTATCTTCATCCTACTCCTGCTATACTGAATATATTGTCACAGAAGTCATAAACTGCCTCTCCTACATCTCTGAATACATTAAGAAAAAAAAAAGAAAAAGAAAAAAGAGAGGGAGAGAGAGAGAGTGCTTACAGCCACAAAGGAGAAAGAGAACTTCATAATTCTTAAAGCTCTTTTTCTCCATGTGCTACTTTCATATAGTCTTCCCTTGAGACATGTGAATTTTTGTCTGTAAAATAGATTGTCTTCGCTTTTAATTCTCTCTAGTTTTCTTTAATATAGGAAAAGAAATGAAAACATGTTCTCATTGCAGCATTTTATCCATCTGGAAAGTATAGGTTTTCCTCTGTGGCATACCAGTGACCATAAGAATGGAAACACAGACAAAATTAGGTAGTTTACTAAGCTCTTAAACCCATTTTAATTAAGGAAAGCCTACTGAGCTCAGCTTTTGAACACTCGTCTGTACATGAGATAACATAAAGAGATGCCTGCGCTCACATCCTGATTTAAAACCTTGGAAATTTGTCACTATGTTCAGTGTACACAATTTCCAATGACCAGAGTGCTCTGCTGCTCATGATACAAATGAGACAAGATAATACCTTACAGCTTGACACACTTCAGAATGGGAGCTAGCTAAAAGAACCATAAAGAAGTATTAGAGTTTGAACATAAAGGAGACTAAAAATCCTTACTAAGTTGGGTAAATATGAGTAATCTACACCATTGGAAAAAATGGTTAAAAATAAATAAATAAATAAGCTTTAAAAATAGAGAAGCACTGAGACCTCATAGAGGGTTTGAGAAATGGACCACAATAACCCAAAATAAGAAAACTAAATCACCCTGACAAGTAAGAAGAATATATAGAGCTGCCCAAGATTCCTTAGCCACTCATATTGGAATTGCAGGTGGTGCAGTATAAAATTGACTTCTCAGATTAGCCATCAATGAATACCAAAAACCTAGACTACCTACAAATGCAACCTGCAAAATCAGTGTACGCTATTAAGATATCGAGTTGTTCATCTGAAGGGCAAATCCAGAACTAAGTGTACAATATTGTCACACTCCATTAACTTTGAGAATACATTATGTTTCTAAAATTAACATATACTGCTCAGTAATCAATGGAGAGCGTGGAATATATTTCTAAGAATCATCATCTTATAATAACAGAGACAATGTTGGCCCAAAACTGAAGAAAATGTATTTAAAGAGGAAAAGGGAAGAAAGGACTATGCTGAATGACAGGAGATGTTGGAGTTATATGCAGCACAGGTAGGGAAGCTAATAAAAAAAATAATAATAATACCAGTGGCTGTTAGGTTAGCTGGATGTTTGCCTGCTTGGAGTCAAGGCTGGTGATAATGCTGGAGGGAGGCTACGGTGAGCATCTCAGCATTCAAACAGCAGGTACTTGAGGAGCAGAGCAGCAAAGCCTGGGCCTTGCATTGACTTCCAAAAACCACTCAGTTGAACGTGGCTGTGGGCCATTATGGAAAAGATTAATTTTGTTGATAGCACTGCTAAAATACACTGATGAAGAGGTAAAATCTTCAACACTGGACACAGACAAGCTGTATTATCCAGTTTCAGCAGCACAAATGTCAATCATCTACCTCCCGGCATTTTTCTGTTTTACCTGAACAAAATAAGCAGATATTATCTGAGTGCCAAAACTTTCAAGATGAATAGACATCCAGATCGACTTATTCTTCATCTTCTGGACAGCGGTCCTGTTCAAAATTCACAGTCCTACTTCTAAACAGTGAAAACAAAGGCCTGAAAAAGGCTGAAATGTGAAGACCTTCATGTTACAAGCAGTTGCCAGTGCTCAGCTGACACATCTCTGAGTGTGTCAGATCAGAAAGAACTGGAAAGTGTATGCAGAAATAATGTTGTTGACACAACCAAGAGGATGAAGCACAACTTTAATATTTCTCCTGCAAAAAGCTTCGTCCAGAAGCCTAGCAGCAGGCCAGAAAGAAAACTAGGCAGGAAGAAGCTTGATAACACAACAGCAATAGCATAGGAGAAGGATGAAGACACTGCATACTAGCATGCAAGGCAGTGCCAGAAGGAAGGAGCAATGAAGGATTCTGTGATGTTCAGACAATGGGATGGAGGTACAGTCTGATACTGGAAAAGGCCTTCTTACCAGTGTATATAAAAAAACTGATTCGCACAGCACTATCAAATGATAGCCATCCAACTGACATCCTGTGTCACCAACCCGCAAGTCCTGAAACAGCTACCATGGTCAATAGAAGCCTTATCAAAGGACCCCAGACACAAAAGACCCCTAAAGAGGGCTCTCTGTTGCTTCTCTGTGGTCTTGGATCAGGCCCAGAGAGCACAGTTATCACATGGTGTATACATGCCCTGATGAAACTCATTCATACAACTATCTAAAAATAAGTCAAATTTTCTTGGGGCCTCACTTCTCTGAAATAATTCAGTCCCACTATATTCAGTCCCACTCTGAAATAATTCAGTCCCTTTGTGTCAGGGCCTTGCATGCACCAATAGGCCTTAATGGACCAGACCAGCCTCAACAAGACCAACCACCCGCATGCCCACTGCCTGTTCGTCCAGAATCCCCATTTCAGCTCATCAGCCTCTCCCTGACAGAGCTACACCATACAACTGTCAGTCTCCAGCTCTGTCTCATGTTGTTCTTAATTGGACTACCTGGATGAACCCCATCCTGGACTCATCACTGCATCTTACCTTGATTGCTAACTATGCACAGAACCTCTCACTGCCACCAGTACATCGCTGCTCAGATGCTGTGGGACTACACCCTCTCGGTGTCATCCCTTGTATTGGGACAGCCCTTCACTCATTCTTTTTTGTGGAGCAGTCTGCCCTTACTGCTCCCTGGCAATTACCATTATACCAAAAGCACTCTTAAATGAAATACCTCTATGAAGGGTCAAACCCTAGAGAAGAAAATAAATGGTTGCATTGCCAATTCAAGAGGAAATGAAGCTGCACATTTAATATTCAAGCAAGAGAACTGCTGTGGCACCTCCAGATATTCCAGACTGCATAAGAAATCAATTCAGAAAGAGAGTGGGCAAGTTAATACTTTGGAATACAGTGGCTATACTGTATAATCTGAATAAACACTGGATGTCTTTCCCCACCTTTCAGCAAAGATTTAATGCAGGAGCCTGTGGTGAGCTGACATAATACTGAGATTTCATTTTATTTATAAAATACACCACAGATCATTTATTAATACGTATCATAAATAATTAAAACAGTTCTGTAATTGTCAAAATCAATGCACAAAATATATTAGCTGTTTTTTTGCACTTACTCTGTTTATTTGCTTACTCTAATTTGGAAAAGACTAATTCACAATGGATTGCATCAGTAATGATATTCTTCCATAAACATATTTTATAAACTAAATTATCTGTTAGTAAAAAATCTAGAGAGCTGGTCATACTTTGACAAATTCTCTCTTGTCTTCAAAAACAAAACCAAATCTCTCTGGTCTCTAATCCTAAAACTTCTTGGCTCATGGAAATTTTCTCATAAATGTTGATGGAGACAGCAGATTAAATCCAACAGGAATTTTACATGAATGAGGACTTTGTGAAATGTATAGGTGAAATTTTTCTTGTCATCACATAAATGTGCATCAGAGGAAAGGATAAGAAATTCCCTCCTCTCCTTCTTCATGGCTCCCTGTTGCAAAGCCTATGCCAGAACAAGCTACAAACAATAATCCACGCAATTTGGAAAAAGCTGCACACCAAAAGACTTTCTTTTCATGCAGCATGATTTGTTTTACATAATTTAAAAATGTTCCCCAATGTGTTACTTACCAGAGTATTAATTTCTAATGATGCTCAGATGTACATCCCTGTCTCTTTTATAGCATCCTTCTAATGTTCGTTAACTGTGGCTTTAGGGGATTATACCCCAAGAGATGGTGTGAGGAAAAAGAGGAGGAGGAAGAAGGAAAACTGTCCAAATCTTCCTAAGCAGCAGCCATCCAATTAATTAACTGCAACCTGTGAAAGGACATAAACCACACTTGTGTCTTCGTATACAAGTTACTTCCCAGGAGGCATTTTCTCAGTGCTCTGACATAACTTGGCATCACTGGACAGCTACCAATGTAGGAGCAGGATGAAGGTCTGTAAGTCCCACTGAGGCTAGAATAAGATTTTGTCCGTACATTAAATTTTAGCAACTTAAACTCAGGAAAAATCCACTGCAAGAGTAAATCTATGTAAATACACTGAATTCCGTGCAATGGCAACAATTTAGCGTAGTTGAAGATCTTAGTTACTTAATAGTGTATTTTGATTTCCAAATATATTTCACTTGTGCACCTCTGGTTGAACTATGTTATGGCTTAGTCATTCTTTGAAGGTAGCAACCACAGTCATGTCATTTCATATAAGTTATGACCCAATATAATTTACTTCAAAACCTGCAGTGTAAAATATCACTGTAAGAGCTTGAAAGTAAATCTTTTCTGATAGAATGCAGGCAGCAAAATCAGAAAGCACCTGTTTTTTCTCTAACATGATTTTTGGACTTTGCTTTCTCCAAAGTCTCTCACATCTGGGCTGTTTTCAAGTCTTGCTAGTTTCCCTTTGAAATATGTCCAAATATAGTCTGTTTTCCTTGTCCAGATTTACCCAGTTGCTAGTCATCTCCCATCCCAATTGTTCTGTCTTCCAGGTGTTAACTTTGTTTCCCAATATTAAGCTGGCTTCCCCAAGCCCATTCAAAATGCTGCTGTCAAAATTACCTTTTTGCTTTATGACTTTTATCATGATGAATCATGTGCTTCCTCATTTACTTCTCCAGCAAGAAAAAGCTTTCTCTCTAACATCATCTTCTGATGTTTGGAGTAACTGAGATACTCTCCAGACTTTTTTTTTTTTTAACAAAACAAACACAGCATAAAGTATTTCTTGAAAAAAAAAAAAAAAAAAAAAAAAAAAAGTAAAATAAAATAATATAGTTCTGGTCTAGGTTAAAACAGTCTAGCTAAAGACCAGACTTCAATCACTTTATTTATTTTTCCATCACCAGTTTTTTTTTAATGAAAATAAACAAAAATATTTCCTTATGCATTCAGACACAGAAAAATGTTATTTCAAGAAGCAAAGCCACAGCATCTTTCATAGTACTATGGGTTCTCTTTACAGGTACTATAGGACACCTAGAACCTGCCTCACATTGGGGCAAGCCTGGCAGCTTCTCTGCCTGGGCCACTTCAGCTTTGTATCATGGAAGAGAGCCTGTCCCCCTGCTCCCTGGGAACTGGGTGCGTGGCACAACAGACTGAAGCCAGGAGGAATGGCTAATACACTAGAGCATTGTGAATGGCGCTGCGTCAGGCTGGCGGGCGGTCACTAGTGGGGTCCCTCAAGGCTCCATTTTAGGGCCGGTACTTTTCAATATTTTTATAAACGATCTGGATGTAGGAATAGAAGGTATTTTGAGCAAGTTTGCCGATGACACCAAACTTGGAGGAGTTGTGGACTCGAATGAGGGTGGAAAGGCCTTGCGGAGGGATCTGGATAGGTTGGAGAGCTGGGCGATCGCCAACCGCATGAAGTTCAATAAGAGCAAGTGCCGGGTCCTGCACCTGGGACGGGGAAACCCTGGCTGCACGTACAGACTGGGCGATGAGACGCTGGAGAGCAGCCTAGAAGAGAGGGATCTGGGGGTCGTGGTAGACAACAAGTTGAATATGAGCCAGCAGTGTGCCCTGGCAGCCAGGAGGGCCAACCGTATCCTGGGGTGCATCAAGCACGGCATCGCTAGTAGGTCGAGGGAGGTGATTGTCCCACTCTACTCTGCGCTGGTGCGGCCTCACCTTGAGTACTGTGTGCAGTTCTGGGCACCACAGTATAAAAAGGACGTGAAACTGTTGGAGAGTGTCCAGAGGAGGGCTACGAAGATGGTGAAAGGCCTGGAGGGGAAGACGTACGAGGAACGGCTGAGGGCACTGGGCCTGTTCAGCCTGGAGAAGAGGAGGCTGAGGGGAGACCTCATCGCAGTCTACAACTTCCTCGTAAGGGGGTGTCGAGAGGCAGGAGACCTTTTCTCCATTAACGCTAGCGACAGGACCCGCGGGAACGGGGTTAAGCTGAAGCAGGGGAAGTTTAGGCTTGACATCAGGAGGAAGTTCTTCACAGAGAGAGTGGTTGCACACTGGAACAGGCTCCCCAGGGAAGTGGTCACTGCACCGAGCCTGACTGAATTTAAGAAGAGACTGGACTGTGCGCTTAGTCACATGGTCTGAACTTTTGGGTAGACCTGTGCGGTGTCAAGAGTTGGACTTGATGATCCTTAAGGGTCCCTTCCAACTCAGGATATTCTATGATTCTATGATTCTATTGTGCTGCTACTGACAGGGACCTCAACAGGCTGGAGAAAAAAAAAAAAAAAGAAAAAAAAAAGAGGCAAGTAAGAACCTCCTGATGTTCAACAAAGGCAAGTGCCAACTCCTGCACCTCAGGAGTAATAATAATCCCATGCACCAGCACAGGCCAGGACTGATGTCTGAAAAAGCATCTTTACAGAAAAGACTTGGAGGCCCTAATGACAGCAAGGTGACCGTAAGCCAGCAATGTGTTTTTGCTGCTAAGTTCAAGAGCCATGGAGATACTGGAGGGAGTTCAGCAAAGGGCCACAAAAAGGACTAAAGGCTTAGTGCATCTGTCATATGAGGAGAGGCTGAGAGATATGACTCTTCCGTCTAGAGAAGAGAAGGTTCAGGGGAATCTGATCAAATTACCTGATGGAAAAGAATAAAGAAGATGGGATCAGTGACAGGACAGTGGCAGCTTAAAATACAAGAAATTCTTTTCCACAAGTTAAGAGATTTATTTATTTATTTATTTACCATACGGGTGATTGAACACTGAAACTGCATGCCTAGATAGAAGTTGTGGAGCCTCCAGTCTTGGAGATATTCAAAACACAACCAGGTAGATCCCAGAGCAACCTGTTCTAGCTGACCCTACTCTGAATAAGGGGATTTGTCTGGATGATCTCCAGAGGTGCCTCTTAACCTCAGCCATTCTGTGGTTCTGCCAAGTCTCTGCTCTAAAGAACAGGAATAGCTCAAAAAAAAAAAAGGAAAGGCTGAGAGACATCCGCCTCTTAAAAGCTTTGTGTGTCATCCTTTCCTGTGATACAAGAGCCTAAAGTGCCTGGTTCAGATCAGGAAATCAAGGCAGTGCCCAGACAAATATGTGTCTCTCCAGCCCCCGGAAAAACTTCTTTTGGACCAAGGCATCTCTCTGTCCCTGAAACACCCCATGTTAATCCTGCCTGATGAACTTTTCCAAAAAGATGCACTTCCATAGGGAAATATTGACATGTCCAAAACATCTGCTAAAAATATTCTAGTCAGGTGCATAGATAAGTATCTCATTTCCTTCTTAAGCATATTATGAAGTTTTTGTCATTAATCATTAGAAACCATTGGTAGAATATTCCAAAGTGCAAAGCAAGATAACTACTATATACACTTCCATATATCTGCCTTATTTAAAATTTGCTTGCACCTTCAACACAAAGTAGGGAGGGCCTGTTACCCAGGCCTCTTAACCAGAAGAATACATTTCTTTACTAGGTCTATCTGCTTCTGGTAAAATGGAAAGGGACAGTCTTGTCATATTGTATTGCTTCTTTAAACAGAAACAGCGCATCTCACCTGTAACTGAACTTTCTGATTTCTGTAATTTGCACCTTCCAACAAAATTTACTGTCTTCCTTCTACTTCATTTTTCTTTTTTATCATATTCTTTACATACTTTTCTTGAGGTTTTGCTGAAAATTTCTGGAATGTGCTTTGATGTATCTATCTGTGACGGTCTCACCCTGCTGCGCAGATAAACTCTGCCACACCACCCTCTTAATCCTCCTAAAAGCACCCTCCTACTTCCCCTCCTCAAAGGGAAAGGGGAGAAAATACAAGGAAAAGGGGCTTATTTGGCCAGTTGCAGGTCCATTCAGAGCCAGCTGGGGCTGGGGTTGATTTAACATCGGGCAGCTTCTGGGATCTTCTCACAGAGGTCACCCTTGCAGCTTCCTGCTACAAAAACCTTGCCCTATATACCCAATACATCATCCAAATTTATCCATTCACCTGGTGTTCACTATCAATATTTATTCTGGGCTATCAACAATTCCTCCAGCACCACTGTACTGTTACCATTCATGTCACCAGGTAGGAAAAAAGGATTTTGCATTGAATACACTATCCTGGCCCTATCAGGCAGAAGAGTTCTGATGTCATGCCTGATGTCTGACATAGTCTTGCTGTGCCCTAAAGACTAGATGTTGTTTCTGAAGTACTCAGAAGGTTCAGAAATAGGGAGAATATATCCTTATAGAATAGACCAAAAAAAAAAAGATATAGAATCACAGAATGGTTTGGGTTGGAAGGGACCTTAAAGATCACCCGGTTCCAGCCCCAATGCCATGGGCAGGGACACCTCCCACCAGAATAGGTTGCTCCATTCTCCATCCAGCCTGGCCTTGAACACTTCCAGGGATGGGGCATCCACAGCTTCTCTGGGCAGTGCCTCTCCAGTATCATAGTAAATAATAATTTCTTCCTTGAATCTAGTCTAGATCTGTCCTTTTTTTAGTACTCATCTTGGAAGAACTATTTTTTTCTGTATACATAGGTGGAAAATAGTTCTGACTTTGAGTGTGTAGTACAAACAAAATGCAAGACAGCCAGATGTGCACCAATCTTTTTATATTGCTGCCAAAGATTATTAGCCAAAGCTTCTTCATAGAAGTTTATCCATGAGAATTCAAATACAATAGCTAGCAGCTGAGAGCAAGGATCAAAAATCATTGTGTTGCTTCATCCTTTGCTGCATGTGGAAGGGCTCTGCACAGTTCCCAACTCGTTACTTTGAAGAGACACTGACACGCTTTGCTGCAGAAATGTAATACAGAACTCCTAACACTGGCTTTATTACAGAGGTTTTCTCATAGCAGACTCCCAGCTGAAACGTAGAGTAGAGATGCTGAGCTGCTGCAGCAAAACAGTTACAGAACAGTAAGTAAATTTAGCACTTTACTGTCTCTGTCTTTCCATGTGTGTACACACCTATGATCAATCCCATTTATCCTTTTGCCCATAAATATTTCACTGAGCACTTTTTTATTATTATTATTTTGTAACAGAACAGGGTGTTTAGAAGTTGTAGGTAATAGAGATAGCTGTCCCCACATTACATGGAAATAGGCAGCCTTTAAAGTAATCTTTTCTTTTCCCCCCCACACCCCCCATGTTTAGGGCACTGGGGCAATCCTGGTCTGACATCGGCTATGGAAGCATACATACCCTAGCTGAATTCTTGATATCCTAGCTGAATCTTTATTATATCAGATTGATATATTTCATACAAAACAAGTAAGTAAGTACTTTGTAGGTATCTACAGTCTAAGATTTTTAGAACAAATGCTACCTTAGATTTTAATTTAGCAGTATGCAAAAGGTATCCTAAATTCGGACAGGTTAAAAATAAATTGTTTAATGGAAACAACAAAGAGGAAAAGCATTCACGGTTTAAAAAAGAACATGCTGCTGAACACAGAGGTTAAATGTGGGTTTTCCCTTCTCACTGTGATTCAGTCAGGCAGTCACACACACAGCCTTCTCGTATTGTAATGCAGCTTCAAAGACACCACAGTATGTATACCTTACAGCCCATTTTCTGCTTTAACCCACCTCTCACAGTCGGTTTCTTATACTACATATCTTCAATTGTATGTTTTGTGTTTTTTTTTTCTATAAACAAGCAATCAATTATAATATGCAGAAAGGAGTCTGTGTCACTTATCCAAAATATTTATTTTTAAAATATTTATTTTTGCTGTGACAACATTCAGAGAACTAGGGAGGAAGGTTAAAAAGCAGCTCTCATACATAGAGAGGAATAGATATCCTCATCAAATGCCAGTTTCCAAGTACATCTCTATAAATGGTATTTTAAAATTAATTTTTATTTTAATAGGGGTGAGGAGCTAGAGACAGAGAAAGATGTGTGGCACACTGAGGACAGCAAAACAAACATAGGAATCAGCTGCACAACTACTGCCCTCACCTTGTCTCACCACTTCCATTTCCCTCCATCCTCTCTCCTCAGAAATCTGGGGATGCAACAGCTCCAGCAGCTGCTGCTAGTGCTGAACTCTGGTGAGTTCATGCTTTCCTCTTCAGAGGAATGCAGACCACAAGATTTTGCCTTCTCAACTCCCTCATTTTCTACACATGGAAAACAAAACTGAAAGGAAAGAGCCAGAGGACTTTTCAGGTGCTCATTCCTCAGAATGTTGCTCCTACACCCATTTCATGACTTATCCAGGTAATGAGACATCTGTGCCAGCAGGGCAGGCTACCCAGCTGTGTCACAGTGCCTCCAGTACTTGACAATAATGAAATAATGCTTTGTAAAAGGGTGCAGTAACATAACCAACACTACACAAGCAACTCTCTTACAAAAACAGCTCCTTGCCAGAATGTATGTGGCCATGTCTACACGTGGTCAGTTCCTATGTGAACCAACTTTGCTTTCACCCCATAAATCAATGCACTACTTTTATATGGTAAAGTTTTTCCTCCACCAACCTGTCAGGCAGGACTAGCACAACCCTGAATTTTAGATCCAGACATCACATACTCAATCACGGTCATCGTAGCTTCCACCTGTACAATACAGACAGCAGAGTTTGGAGAACAGATGAATCCCACCTCAAATGAGCCCCGCAGTACTTTAGCTCATAAGACTGAACTAAAAAGAGCATAACAGCAACAACTGAGGTATGGTTTGTGGTGGTTTTACTCAGGTGGGCAACCGAGCTCCACCACAACTGCTCTCCCACTCCCCCTCTTCAAAGGGAAAGCAGGAGAAAATAAGATGAAAAGGGCTCAGGGGCTGAGATAAAGACAGGGACATTACTCAACAATTATTGTCATCAGCAAAACAGACAGCATAGAGAGATTAATGTAATTTATTTCCTATTATTAACAACCTAGAGCAGCAAGAAACTAAGAAAAATAAACTAAAATTGCAGCTCCGGCACTTGGAGCGCCTCCTGCCCTCCTTCTTCGCTGACCTTGGGGTCTGTAGGGCTGCATCTCACTCCTCACTCTCCCAGCTGCTGTTGCACAGCAGGTTTTTTTTTTTTTCTCCCCTTTCTTAAATCTGCTCTCCCAGAGGCCCAACCTGCCTCACTCACCAGCTCATCTCTGTCCCATGGTGGGTTCCTTTACAGCTGACTGAAACTGGCCCTTATCTAATATGGGGCAGCAGCTGGGCTCAGCTCACAGAGGCCACACCTGCAGCCCCCTGCTAGCAAAACCTTGCCACATAAACCCAGTATGCAGTTTAACTGAAGGCAGGTGTCCTTAGTGAATTTAAAACACAATGTAACTGGAATCTTGTGTTATCCTACTTTGGGTGCCTACGTGGCCGTATATCCACTCACACCCATGGTATACCTCTTTGGAAATTCTGATATGCTCTTCTTGATTTTGGTATATACACCTCTCAGACACTGAACAAACAGTGAACATAAATCATGCCAATGATACACTAAGCATTTTGAAAACAGTTTGGAGATAGCTGTGACTGCACACAGCCCTGCAGAATCCATCTTACTCATCTAAGTAAGCATGCACTAGTGACACAAGCCCCAGCGTGGCGTCATTGAAACATGGAAGCTTTAAACTGTGACCAAAGTCACAGGCCAAAGAATTTCCAAGCAACCTCCTAGGCAGGCCCTGGCAGCCAGGCTGCATCCTACTGCCCCAGCCCTGGCATTGGGCACCTCCCTGAGTATGGGGACATGTCAAGTCTGGGCTGGGACATTTCTTCCCAATGTCCACTGACCTAGAGGGTATATGGAGACCTACAAGTGTGTATTGTGCAGCATGGTGTGGAAGTGGTGGCTGCATCTGCAGGAGCAGCCATGGAGGCCATGGAGGCCCCAATACAATGGGTCCATGAAATCAAACAGCTGATGCTGAGGACCCAATTTTGATCTTCCAACTTGCTTCAGTTT
Organism: Anas platyrhynchos; assembly: GCF_047663525.1. NCBI lineage: Eukaryota > Metazoa > Chordata > Aves > Anseriformes > Anatidae > Anas > Anas platyrhynchos. The sequence goes on along the minus strand of NC_092588.1, from coordinate 49,477,727 downwards.
TACTGCAGGCTAGACCCCAGTCCCATGGGCTGAACCCCTACAAGCAGGTAGAGCACTCAGTTGCTGGTTTACTTTGATCTAAACTAGAGTCTGACCCAAGCACTCTGGGACTTGCTTGCAATGTAAGCAGAGAAAATTGGGAAATTTTGCTTCAGAAGTACATCCCTGATGTAAAAACTGATGCTAATAAAGATGCACTCAATACATTTTGTCCTTTTTACCTTTGTGTCTGATTTGCCTTGATTATTTCTAATCTTTGTGAACAGGATGCAGAATGAATGACCTCAAGCTTTCCTACTGCTAGAAGAGGTAGCACTTTGTGATTTAGCATTTTTAAAAATCAGCATGCTTCCCCTGTCACTACATATAAAATGGAAATTAAAAAAAAAAAAAAAAACTGTACAAAAATATGGAAACAGCTACTTGTAGGAAATTCTCAAAAGGTACTGAAACCAAGGGACTTTAAAAGCCAGCCTCCATGCAAGTCATACTGAAAGCTAAAACCTGGGACCAGTTAAATCTCTTTAGAATTCAGGCATGAAATGTCTAGTATTACAGTGCTTGCTTCATACAAGTAATGACTGCTTGGAGAGATATTACAATAATTTTGTTTCCTGAAATTTTCCCCAGTCCATTTTTTAAAACATGTTTTAAATAAGTAATACATTGTTTGTAGATGACTACCTTTGAAATTTAGAAACTGAAGCAAATAAAAGTTAAATAAATTGTTCAGAGTCCCTTAGTATTCTGTGGCGGAATTTCATTTCCAGGGATGAATTATGCCATGCTCATTAATAACATAAATTGTAGCAATCTGAGCTGCCATTTAGCTTTTCCCTCTTTTATAAAAAGTGGGAACTTTTCATATGTGAATAGAGAGAACAGTACAAAAATAATTGTATTCTGGGGAAATGCTCAAAAGAAATCACATTTCTGCTGAGTCTATGGGGGTTCTATTAAGCTAAACCATGGGGGATTCCACTGAGTAGAAGATCCCACTGACAGCATTGCTAGAAGTACGGCATCCTGATATTAAATCCTCAGGAAAAGACATTTCCTCATTATTAGCATCCTGAAAGACAAAGATATGTAGGACAAAACTTAAGTGGAAGAAAAGACAAAACAACCTTTCATTGAGTTTAAGCAGATTTTAAAATTTAGGATTACTGTTATTCAAGCACAGATAGAGGTAGTGCATATCGAAAAAGTAGTTGACCAAAACCAGGTGGATGAGAGATAAAAATTATTAGCATCTATGTGAAAATTCATACGCTTTGTTAATGCATTTGAAAATACCTAAAAATAAGTAAAAATATAAAGATTCTCCCAAGAGTTCCAATCCTCTATTTTCTCACCACTATTTATCACAATGGAAGTCATAATGCTTAGCCATCATCAATATTTTTTTCTAAAAATATGTGGGCTGATTGTGGAAGATACATATTCCTTAGACACAGCTCCTCTTTTGAATAAATACATGCTTTGTTTGTTGAACATGTGCACACATCCTTTATTCATGTTCAGCTCTGAATAAATTCCCACTTATTTGTTACCAAATCTAACACTCCCTCTGATTTCAACCAGCTGTGAGGCAGACTACTATGCAGAGAATGTACTCAGGGTGCTCTAAGCAAAATGCAAAGCACAGGATAAAACTACAGTAGATCTCTGCTCTAACTTCAGAAGAGACACTTTAAAAATAAAGAAGTACGTTTATTAGGAAGAAATGCAAAATGCTAAGGACAGGAGATCATTCTTCAGAAAGTGTTGCTTTACAAGACATGTGAGGAAAGCTGCTGGGGCTTTTTGGTGTTTTTTGGTTTTGCCAGAGGTATGGGGTGAAATATCTTCCTGTATTTGCACAGGGCAGTGCAGCACACTCTTAGTTGAGACTGATGAGAAAACCACATTAAAATATAGCATCAGGGACTAAAATTTCTCCAGCTGCTGTGGCATGACATGACTCTGTGCACTACACATTGTCCTAAAAAATATGTATTACCTAGCTCCAGAAGAACAGAAAAGAGGAATATACATGTCCATAATACATCTTCAAAAGAGACAAAACCAAAACTAAATGCTACTAGGTGATTGTGCCTATATGAAACCTATAATAGAACAGAGCCTGCCATCACGCAGGTATGCAGTTACGAGTGACTGAGTCATGAAAGATACACTTGCTCCCAAATTCTTTACTGCTTAAAATGTATTTGAAAAGCCCATAGTACTGTCTTTGCCTGCGACTCTAAAGATTTTACCAGTGTGGCACTGTCAAGCACCCTGCAAAATCTTTTTTGTCTAACAATTATTTAATGTTGACCTCAATTAATTCAAAGTGAATTAGAGATGAACATCACAGAGCTGATACATACTTAAAACAGCCACAAAACCACCGTAGTTAGAAGAAAAAGAAAAATCAATTAGTGATACAAACCCTCAAGACTTAAGGGCATCATCAACTGTTAGCAGATGAGCTTTGGATCAAACTTTCCCTTCGAGCAAGTATTGCAGCCCTCCAGCTGTTGGCAGCAATAGCATACCAGTGGGGATGGGCTGCTGTTCTGATCCAGTGAGGCAATGGATTACACTGGTGAGGGTGAGATAACTTTTGGCTTTTTTGACATTTCACACAGAAGTCATGCAGATCTCAGTGCTGATGGCAATAGTGTCATTGCTAGAAATTTAAAGCAGGGCAGACAGAATATCCTTCATTCAGGGAATCCCAAAAGCCTGCATAAATGTTTTATATGGTCAATTTTTTTTAAGAATAGAACTGTGTCATCTAACATGAAATTCTGCCACTTCTGTAGCTGGAGTCAGCTAGTCTAAATTAGCACATGCTTTCATGCACAAAGTAAAAAATAAACATATCCTGTTAGAACTACGGGGGGAATTTCAGGTAGGCAAAATCTTATTACTCAAAATGGAATAGAGCCAGTAAAGCCAAGTAATGCGCTTACTCTTGTGCAATGTGCCGTAGGATTTTCTTATAATAGTTAGACTTGCTCTGGACCTTCAATTTTTATTTCATCTAAAAGATGGACAATGTGCTCATTTGTGTAAAATCAGTTATAATGGATATAATGAAAATTTACACAGGTCTTGTATAACTGGATTTAACAGCTAGAATCTGAAGTTTAGATTTGGACAACATTAGGCCACAAAGACACCTTTGTATAGCATTGAAATTTTTTGGCAGAGACTGGAGACAAGTGGCAATAAAAATTTAAGTGTTGAGACTGTCTTCTGAAATACTTCACACACTTCATAAATAATACCCTGTATTTTTAGAATATTAATAAAACTGTCCTGCTTCTGCCCCTCCGATTTTAGTATCCATCATGTCTCTTTAAAGCTGTGACCTTGAAAAGGGGAAGAAGGCAGAAAGCAAAGCCAATAACAGGACTCACATCCTGAAGAAACAAGTCCAGAGAATGGTCCAATACCCCACACCCCAACAGTTCAAAGCCTATCTGTCTAATATCTAAGCAGGACTAATTTATGTGTGTGTGCGCCTCATGCCAGCAAAGTGACATTGGTAATTACATACGATTTCCGTGTTGCACAAAGGTATAGGTGGCCCATTGAACTGGGAGCCAAGTTCAGTGAATTCTTCATGTGTGATGGCAAGCATTTGGCAGCTTAGCACTGTTGATCATTGCAACGGTTAGCGGTGGTGCTCTGTACCAAGAGCTGACATTACTGGCTCACTAGCTTTTAATTCCTGCCTCATGCCTTTGGGGTAATTCTGCTGTAAAACAGCCAGCTACATTTGCCTGCCACTCAAAGGCAGCAAAGAAAATCACAGTGTACAATTAGCAAGGAAAAGTAGAGTAGCAGTGGACATGGGCATACCAACTTCTTGTACAGGTAGCTCTTTGGCTTTCTGATTAAGGCTCACTGAAACCAAAAGAAAAGGAAATCCTTTGTGGGAGGATTTATATCCCACACACTAACATCAAGAAAAAATGAGAAAAATAAATCAGCAATGGATTTTTTTTTTCCAGTTTCTAGGATCTTTTTAATACATGGAGCAGCTAAAAGTCATGCCCCAGACATCTCACATTACACCTAAATCTGGCTTGCTCCTCACCGCTCCTCTTCTGCTCAGGTTCCAGAACAAATAAAATCCTCTTATATTTGTTCACAAAAGAAAATTTGTTCACACCACCATCATTTGGTAGAGAGATTACAATTAGGGTGATTCCTGGTTATCTCTGCAAAACTAATTAAAAAAAAATGCTTTTAATATGCAGATATGACCAAAAAATAATAATAATAATTCTCTAGCTGTGGGTGTCAGTAATCACAATAGTTTTACTGTTGTAGAACTACCTATAGACACCATGACATAACATGTCAGGAGTTCCCATTTTCTGTGCCAAATCTTGAGCTGGCAGCATATGATGAGTTCTTAGTTTTACTGGTTGCCATTCATCCCTCTTTCTCAGCAGACGGCACAGACCAGGCGTGGGCAGTAGACAGAAATGTCCTCACAGCACACTGCAAAATCTGCCAGCATCCAGATTGGTCAGGAGATTGCTATGGGTCTTTAGCCCCACAAAAGTTAAGAAGCTGGAGGTAGAGGGTGAGGTTGAGGGCACCATTTTGCTGTAGATGAGGCTAACATAGCACAGGGGCAGAAGAGCTGGTGAGTGCTCCCAACTCCTGCAGCAGAGGTGCAGGAGAGCACCTGGGCTTACCCAGCTGGTGCTTCATCTCCCCTAAAGCTCCAGTAACTGAGGTGAGCTCCCTCAGACCCAAACTGAGTGAGTGTACTCAGCTTAATAAAGGCCATATTTTATTCACTAACCTGCTTTACATATCAACAGAAAGTAATAATTTTAGCTCCATTTTACTCTTTTACTCTCTGAACTTTCCAGGTTTTTTTTTTTGTTTGTTTGTTTGTTTTTTGAGTATGGACCCCAGATTTTTGACATCAAAGGTGAAAGGCATATGCACAGTCTTGAACTTACAGGTATTTTAGAAACTCAGCTTTTTCAGACAAAACTTGTATGCTGAAAGGCCCAACTCTTGCTCTATGATTGGGATCATCTCTTTTCTTATCAGATTCAATAAATACAAAACTATCTGATAAATAACTGTATCAAGTAATCTATCTCAGCAAAACAAACCAGTTAAATGTTATAAAATTGTTAAAATGTTATAAATGTTATAAAATATTATAAAACCAAAAATATAGGCAAGTGTCAAAAAATGGTTTTTGAAAATAAGCGATTCAATATATGTGTATTTCAAGATTTGTATCAACAGAGTGAGTATCCTCCAACTGTAGCAATCCAACTCACATGTACATTCCCATGACTTAAATTCAGTTGGTAAAAATGCATTACTTTTTTTTTTTTACAAACAAAAGTAATACTTCAGAGTATGTATTGTTGGGATAAGGGGCATAGTTAATATAATACCATCAGAGTGTTCCAACGAAAGCCAGAGAGCACAGATTTGGACCAGAACCCTCCTTATGTTCAGAGCTGCTCAGAGGCAGAGTATTTTTATTCAGGTCTCTGTGGAAATTGTTCCTGTAAGCACAAAATCTACTCTTTGACTAGCTTCTAGCACTTCAAAGCCTGGGCTTGTGCCACAGGACGAAATAGCTATTGAGTGAGAGAGGGAGCAAAAGCTTTCTGAAGCCACCTTGCCAACATGACTCAAAACAACTATGAAGGGACCATCCATAAAGCTTGGAAGTTAGTTTAAGTTCTCTTCATACTGAATTTTTAACCTTTCTCCTAAACCTAGCAAAACCCATCAATTAGTGTTTTAAAGTTCTCTTGAGGTCTCTTCCAACCCCTACAATTCTGTGATTCTGAAAGTTGTTGGCATCACCAACTGGCCTGAAACCCCCAATTCACCTACTGCAGGGCAGTGATTTTTTCACCTCTTTGCTTACTGTGATCTCTGAATTCTTTGTATTTTTCTTGAATATTAATTGAAATAATAGGAAAATGATTGTGCTGCAGAGTCAGTGAGTGGCTAGACAGTAGAGAAAATATTTTCACAGTGAATAAATTATATACAGGACATGGGTATGCATGAGTTTATTTCAGGTGATCAGGAAATTAGTTGTTGTTTGAATTCCTGAAAGGAACATTCAAAGCTGCCATCATAAACAGTATTTTTTTTTCTTTTTCTGCTAAGTAAACAGGTATATGTACAGGAGATTTCTGCTAGTTACCTTAGCATCCACATTTAGAGCATAGGCAAAGCCTCTGATAAATGAAAGAAAGAACACACTTTAGCCAAAATGAGGTTGTATTAGTGTTCAGATATCATTTAAATGAAGATACAGAAAACAATAATCAGATAAAATTAAAAAGAAAAAAAAAAAAAAAGAGAGAGAACAGAATAGGGGGAAACAAACCATGTATGTGATTCTGTACAGACCATAACTACATCTTAAATACATACATGTACATGACAGAGAAAGGAGGAAAAAACATTTTGACGAGCCAAACTCTGACTTAAATAAATCATAGATTTATCAAATCTTCTGTAGAATCATAGAATCATAGAATATGCTGAGTTGGAAGGGACCCTTAAGGATCATCAAGTCCAACTCTTGACACCGCACAGGTCTACCCAAAAGTTCAGACCATGTGACTAAGTGCACAGTCCAATCTCTTCTTAAATTCAGACAGGCTCAAATACAGACAGGCTGTATTTCTTGTGTTTATCTACAGAACTTAAAGCTACTGTAAATACAATTTTTTAAATAATATTTTGCTTGATCTGGAAACAGGTGTTTCACAATCACACACCTTGAAACATGGAATTTTGTCCACATTCTCTCTATGCCTTGTGTTAGCCACTTGTCTTTCACATGGTTGGCAATTTTCATCATCAAAGTATGTGTAAGCTATTACTTCCACTAGAAATATTATCAATGCATTACAGTCATTTAAAAAGCAAGAAGAAATATGGAAATAGGAATATTAATAATTCTGTCCTCTGACAGTGCCTGAATGTAAGAAGTACTCCATTTCACAGGAAAACATAACACAGGAAAAAAAAGATTCCAGACAGAGTTGGTAGATGTTATGCTTAATATGATTTATATTTAAATTATAAAACAAATAAACTTGGAAATAAAGGTATTTTAGGAGTTTGAAATTATGTGCTGATGCTGGGTTTGGTATTATTCTTGATGTTTCTTTCCAACAAATCGTGACTTCCTCCCATATTATTTACTGTCAAAACTTCTTCCATCAGGAACTGCATTATCAACTAAGCTGTACCAGTGCTACCAAGACCACTCTATATTTTTGACATTAAAAGCTCGGGTGACAAAAATTCAGTGTATTATAGAACCTGCTAAAATTTATTGCTTACTAAATTGTTAAAAAAGAATCATCAACTGACAATACCCATGTGATATTATTTTAATTTGGAAAAGTTTTGATTTAAACAAGGAGAAAACTATTTTAATAACAATAAATGCTGAATGTATAGAAAGAGAATCAAATCACTCTAAACGTGTTTTCCTTTTCTAAAGGCTATGAAAAAAACAATACGTATGCGAAGTCACTAGATTATTGCTAAAGCTTTTTTCAGAGGTTCAAGCGATAAAGTGGGTCTTTGGCCAGCCGACCAGAGTGAATAACGGTATGGTTAAAATGAGAAAATTGTACAGAGGCCAAAGTGGTGGTAAATGGAAGATTCACTTAGCTGTACATAGATTATATTGTAGTAGACAAAAGAAATAAAGCTGATGGTATGCATTTGTATTTCGTAGTGATAGCTTTATAATTCAATATGTGTAACCACCAAAGAGGAACAAAAGCATGCCAGACTTAGTAATAACTGTGGAGGTTATAACTAAAGAAATATTGCAGAAAGCAATAATATCAATCTGAAGTAGCTTATCAGATCAAGGTAAAGGCTGTTAGGAAACAAAGACAGCTATTGAGCTCTGCAAAGACAAACTTTTGGGAAGCAGTTAAGTATTTCAGTGCATGAAATTGTGGTCTTGGCCTCTTTCTTGAAACAAACATGTCAGTTTCAGAAACCTGTCAGAATCAGTGGACTAGAAATCAGAAGATCTGAACACTCTTTTCAGCCTAATCACAAGAAACTGAGCACATCATGTAAATCTCAGATACCTACTTTGTCTCCAGTATGGGACTGTGTAGAGAATAAAGGGGAAGGAGAAGGACCAGAGGAGGAAAAAAAAAAAGCATAGCACAGATGGACAGAATGAAGATTTGACACCACTGTGAAAAGTTCTGAATCTGCTGCTCTAATTCTCTGAGCAGGACTTTGCCAAGCCCTGAACACCAACCTTCCACCCCTACCCCCCCAGAGGTATGGAAACCAGAAATGCCAGCCTAACACTGTTCTGGCCATAATCAAAGGAATTCTGCATAAAATCTATCCCCACACATGCTCCACATCTCAGTCAGTTCTAGGTGAGACGACCACACGCGATCAAACCCAGTGAGCAGCATAATCCAAATTTTATAACACACTTTCCCTCCTTTTTTCTCAGTTTCTGTGGCCAGAACAAGTCTCCTTCTTGAAGGGAGACTACTAGCCAAGACTATTTCTGCACTTATTTTATAAATAATATAAAATTATTTATATGCCAGAATTGGAGGTTTGTCCAAGCTGATGTAAAGAGCCTCTGTGCTAGCTACACTAAAACAGTGTCTAAAAGGCTTGGACCTACCAAGAAATATGTGTCTTACATGCTCTTTTATAATGGTCAGTGAATCCATTGGAGCAGAAGGGAAGATGAAGTATTAAAACCTGCGTCCTGAGAGAAAGAACAAGGGAAATGTACCATGAAAAGCATGGATGATAAAAACAAATTTGGGCTCAAAACTTTTGAAGAATATGTAAACATATTTAGCTATAACTGTTATTTAAATAGGGAGATCCATATCATTTGTGGAGAACACAACACCACCACATTCAGTGAAATTTCAGCCCATTATACTCATTTTTGTTTTGCTTTGTTTTGTTGTTTTTGGTTTTGTTTATTTTCTAAAATGAATTATCATATAAATGTCTTAGAACAATTAACTGGTTGTATCCTATTCTTTTGAGGAAGTATATTCTTAACTCTGACACCAAGCCTAGTTATAGTGAGAAAGCATTGAAAACACGGAGTTCTTGCTGTTTAATTGGGACAAAAAGTGGCATGCAAATCATAAACAATACGAGAAGAGCAAATAGGGGTTGATTATTTTGTGTAAGACAAGAACTAAGGAGCAGTCAGCAAAATCACTGGATGCCAGATTTGCAGCGAACGGAAGGAAGTACTTCTCAATGTGATGTATAATTATGCTGTGGAATTCATTGCCACAGGACACTGTAGATGCCAAAACTATAAATACATGGCAGATGGGTCCATCAGGGGCTATTAACACACCAGATGCAACCTCCAGTTCAGGAAGTCCCAAAACTTCTGACAGCCAGAAGCTGGGAGGGTATACCAGGGGAAGGGTCATTTTATTCTTGTACTGCTTCTCATAATCTTTCTTTAAACATTCATCTAGTGGCCCTTGTCAGAGGCAGGACACAGGCCTAGAAGAGCTGGAGGTCTGTGTGCATGTGGTAGGCTTTACATTCTCACGATGTGGAAACACACACCAGAATGCAGCCTGGCTGATCACAGGTTAATGAAAAAATAAATAGTAAGGAGCTTGGCTCAGTGTGGCTTGGAATGCATCATTTCAAAAAAGAAAAGGGTGTAACGACAGATCTATAAGTTCAAATATATAGAAAGACTACCCAGTCCTTCAGAATCATGGCAGGTTTAACTGAAGGATATCAGATTAGTAGCTCAAAGAAACCCATTTAGATTTTATGGAATAAGCTGCCGGTAGAAGTCCTACCACCCAGTTAAAACCAATCCAAGTGGAAAATTGAAGCATTTTTGGCAAGTAGGTTATCAAACGACATACTGGATGGCTGTACAGCTTTGGGTTGAGATCAGGAGATAACAGTTTGATGTTTTTATCATAAGCATATAGTGTAGAAAAACAACAGGTCAGATCAGTACATAGTCAAATATTCTTAATTATATTCTGGAAGAATTATGAATTTTGGAGTTTTCACAATTCAGACTAAAGAGATATTCCTTAAAGTATATTCAATATCTAGCACCACTCTTATTACCATGTGTTTTCTTTATATTATACTAGTGCAGTGCTCCACACAGGTACACAATACATCACCTTTAATGCATTAATAATGCTCACATTATAACTAAGCTAGCAATGACAGCACTGCATGAATAAATGAACGCTGTAGTTAACATCATGTATGATGACAATAGCAACCTATATATTAGCTGGCATGAATTTAAAGTAGGATAGGATAGGGTAGGGTAGGGTAGAGTAGGACAGAATACTTTCATTTCATTTCATTTTGTTTAACTCATTTGGAAGAGACCTACAAAGATCATCAATCTGACCACTTCAGGGCTAACCAAGCATTTATAAAGAGCATTATCCAAGTATCCTCAGCCACTCCTGACTGGACGTGCCTTCCAGCCTTTTAACCAGCTTTGTTGCCCTCCTCTGAACACATTCAAGTATCTTAGCATCCTTTTTATATTGTGGAGACCAGAACTTTATGTGATATTTAAGGTGAGGCCAAACCAACACAAGATAGAGTGGGAGAATCACCTATTTTGGCCAGCTGGCTATGCTGTGTTTAATGCACCTCAAAACACCGTTTGCCATCTTGGCTGCCAGGGCACAGTACTGGCTCATGTTGAGCCTACAGTCAACACTTTCTGCTGATTTGCTATCTTGTCTTTCAGTCTGCACCCATGTCTGGCATTGCTCCATCCCAGGTACAGAACCTGACATTGATCTTTGTTGAACTTCATGCTATTTGTGATTGCCCCATGTTCCAACCAACTAGATCCCTCAGCAAGACTTCTTGTTTTCAGAAAGTCAACAGCACCTCCCAGTTTAGCATCATCAGCAAACTTGCTTAGGATGTGTTCAACTCCTGCATCCAGATCGTTGATAAAAATATTGAACAGAACCAGCACTGGGGAGCATAGCTAGTGACCAGTCACCAGCCAGATGTAGCTCTATTTGCTACAACCCTTTGAAGGGTTGCGTGAAGTCAGTTCTTCACGCAGTGTAGCATGTACCCGTTCATCTCACAACTGGACAATTAGTCCAGACAGATACTGGGAGGGACAGCATCAAAGGTCTCAGTAAAATCCAGGATGATTACATCTATTGCTTTCCCTTCATCCCAATGAGCAGGTGACCTTATTGTCAAAGGATATAAAATTAATAAGGCAGGACTTTCCCTGATAAAAGCTTTGTTCTTTAAATGCCTTTCAATAGCAATCAGGATAACATTCTCCATAACTTTTCCAGGTATTAAGGTTAGACTAACACATTAGTCTACAATATAAAACAAATGATCAATGAAATAAGAAATGCTTATTTGGAAAATAAGACATGAAAATGCAGCTCAGAGGCAGTATTTAAATTTGTACTACAAATTTTGGATTATATTACAGATTTTTCAAACAAGCACAAATTGTTCATTCAAGCTCTGTAATTGTAGTCTCTGTTATTTCAGGAATTTCCCAATTTCATAGGTATAAACTAAAGGTAAATAAAATTGACTTTTTCAGTAGTATAATAGAAACCCTCAGCTTTACCTGGGTGAATGTGATGCATACGACTCTGTAACTTGTGAACTGTCTGTCATTGCCTCTAGGTAAATTATGTCTAACTGTTGCTACACTCATTTGAATGTCATTAAAGCTCACCTGCTGTCTTACAACCTAACCCACTTGCTAAAGGGAGGGTGATATTTCTTGTGTGTAATGTGTGGGCACTCTAGTAAGTCCGTGCTTGAGTTGCATGGGAAAGGTTAAAGTAGTGCTGTTCACATTTTCATACTCAAATCAGGGACAGTTCAAGTGTTTTAAGAAGGATGAAGAATAATCCTTTGCAGAAGTCCCCTCAAGCATCCTCTGTTTTAATATGTCAGAACATAAATAAGTCTAAATACAGACAAGTTGTGGTTTTTGTACATGTAGAATAAATAGAAGAGATTTTCTAGATGACCACTACCTTCCTGTCACCAATAGAAGCTGTTTCCTAGGAAGAACTCAATTCCCAACTGACTGCATGTATATGAGTTTTATTTGGGACAATTGCCTCTATAAGAATAGCTGTGCAATGGCTAAACCCTGCCTTTGAGTTGCTTTGGAGGATGCTCTCACAAATGAAATTATTGTGGTGTAAAAATACCACCTGAAGTTTCACTGCCAAATTTATTAACAGACAAATGATGACAGGAAGATTAAGTGCCTATACTCAGGCAGGGAATCCATTTTAGAAGTTGAATCATAACGTATCACCATAAAAGCTCAAAAACCTTCCACCTCCCTGAGGCAGATGGTAAACATCATATTTTGGTAGTTCTGGCTGCAGTCAGGCACTTGGATATGAATAAGAGGCAGAGATGACACTGGCTTAGTCTGTAGAAACTGGCTTAGTTTGTAAGAACCAAGAGCCAAGAGCCACAAGACTGTTTACAATTGTACAGGTTATGGGATGAAAGATTAATACCTACAAAAACAGTAATTAACTTTCATATCCATTAGACATGCTGTATTTTCAGGAAGGGAATGAAAAGAAATATATTTGTCCTTTTTGAAAGCTGAGATTTCAACTCAGCATTTTCACTATTTCCAGGTTTCTAATTTACAGAAATCTCACACTCGTGGGACTGGTGAGCCCTGTAGTGTAGTTATACTGGAGCAGAATTACCCAGAGTGGAAAAATGAACGTGTAACACTAAATTCACTTTAAAAGTGATTGCAGGACTTTGTTACAAGATTTCTCTCAAGACTTTTCCAAAAGAAGGTTCTTTTTTACATGATTCAGAAACATACAAGGCTTTCAATAACTTTCACAACTCTATCCAAAGCTGCTTTGGAGGCCAGGACTACAGCAGGCAATCTAACATTAATTCTAGTAATTAGTTCAGCATCTCTACACGGGGTAGACATAGCTCTTTTGTATTTTATATTTTTGATCATATTAATGGGCTATGTTTCCAAGTAAGTGCACTACTAGTTCTTCAGCAGACACACTGATGGCCATTCCAGTTTCAGAACAGGGACCTCTGACACAAATAGTTCATGGTTTCCAAGGAAGCTTACTGCTTATGCTCCAAATATCTGGGAAGTGTGGAGTTGCAAAACTCTGTTAGAAAAAAAAATAATTTCACCCCAAACACTTATATAACTCAGTCTAAGACTTTACTGTCTATAGCTTAAATAAATGTCAGAGCAAAATACTGATCCTGCTTTCTTAAAGAAAACACATCCAAACCACATCCACTACATCCAAAGGGCTAGATCCATGCTAAAAGCAGCAATATTCAAATAGAATGGTCTCAGAAAAACTTATTTAATCTTCACTCTAATCTGGTTTTCTCATAGGTGTTCTTCTCGTGTCATATATTTTTGCCTCTCATTTTTCTTTGACTGGCTTCCAATTTTTATGCCTCCTGTGCTGTCTTTTGCTCCTCCACTTTTTCTCAAGTAGTATTCACCAACTTCTCATAACCCCAGCACACACTTTCTTTATATTTCCACATCAACACAAATTCTTTTCTGCATCCATCCTCTAAGTGACCTACCTTTATAAGGACAGTTCTACTTTGAACGGTAGAGCAAGGAGCAGGTCAGAGATATTCTCTTTTCTCTCTGTTTCTGTCTTATCTGCTCTTTTCTTCTTGTTGCTCTCTTTTTACTGTTTATAAGGATACAGATGTACAGTAGAGAAAATACAGAAAGAGAAGTTTTGAAAATTTACAAAGAATCAAATTCTTGGTTTACAACTCCTTTGTATTGGGGCCTGCAGCTGAAGATAATAAGTGCCTGCAAGTAGCAATTGCTGTATGTACTACAGCTATAGCAGCAGAGTGGTTTGCATTTCATTAAAGATTCCTAGATCCAAGTCAGCAAGGTTAATTATGTGAGCATTCACTGTGATGTGAACAGTAAGGAAGCCATGCTGTAAGCTTAACAACCAAGAGTAATGATATTATTGAATTAATGCAGAAGCAGATATTACTCCCTGTATATCTATTGTTAGGGATCAAAAATATTTTCCCCATTAATTTCCCTATTGTAACCTAATGTAAAGGGCTGTTCTTAAGAACAGTGACTGGGAATGGGCATGGTTGCTGTATCTGGATGCCATTCATGTTTCCTACTCAGTTGTAGCATTACATTTTCTAAGCTGATTACTTTTTAATACATCTTTCTTTAAACAAGGTCCAAGAATCAAGATTCTTAGAGGCTTTTCTTGAAATCAAATTAGAGATGTGCAACAAAATGCAGAGAAAAAAAAAATCTAAAAAAAGTAAAAAGAAAAAAAAAACTTGCCTTGCATAGATGTTCATGTTCATTGCACAGATTTGTTTGCTTGAAAAGCATCAGGGGTTATTTTGTTAGTTTTTTAGTAGATCTAAATCCCATTTTCCTAGGATTCCTCCAGAAACCAAACTATCTGCCAGAACCAGAGTTAGTACAAGCAACTCATCTTTTAATTTTAGTGAAGTTTTAGTCTCACAAGTTGTACTGCTCGAAAGGGTGTGCCTGGGGTGTGGAGAAATGTTGGAAAGTTGCCAGGCAAGTCGCTGGTGATTTCTAATGCCAGTTCTCATATCCAGCACTCCCACATTTTGCCTTCTCTGCTTAATATGAATCTTATCTCACCGGACTCTGCTGAGTGGACTGAAACGTTAGAAATTTGGATATATTCACATTACAGATCTTCCATTCTCCTGCCTGGATTCATTATCAATAATGGACTCCTGAATTTCATTAACGTAAGCATTTCACAGTTTTCATTTTCCAGGCATTTCATAGTGAGTCTTGAAGTACTGTACAGGGGTTGACGGAGAGTCTTTTTTTCTTTTATTTTTATAAAACTATAAAAGTTTTTTCAGAGTTAGATCCATTTCAGTTACACTTCTCTTGAAATGGTTTCACAGGCACAGCAACTTTTTCCCCAGCAACTGTCCCAGCCCCACAGCAGAGCAGCTGACAGCGCATGTACCCAAGTGCTGACTGCTGACATGTAACCTTCCTCTGCCCCAGTCTGATATCACCAGTGGTCTCCCACCTCCCTGACAAATACAGCAGCCAGAATTCAGCATTTTCCCTTTAGGTGTTGGACCTCTTCTGTTTTTTTTAAATATTTAGGTATTAATTCAGAGTGGGTAGAGGCAGCAAGGGAGAGTAACGGAATTTTATGGCCCAGAGTCAGAGCATTCAACTGGGATGTGGGAGACCAATGTTCAAGCTGCATGGATTAAAGAAGGTTTTCCCACACTACGGATGGAAGAGCTCAGTGACTGTGCCAATAACTATAACATACTCTCTAACTTATTTTGTAACGTCAAGAGTATACAGCACTTGTTATTTTTTCTTTTGCCAGTTTGGCTGGTCATGTCTTTTTATTTTAATTTATGGGTTTCAAAGACAATTTTCTGCTGTTAATTTTAAAGTCTTACCCATGCCTGAGTTGACATCAGACAACTTGGGACAAGCTACAGATGTTTAGAGATGCCAACCAGTTCACCTACCAAGCAATGTCTGAGCAATATCAGGCCTTCAGCCAGCCCTTGTTGTTATGCCATTGCAACTGCTGTTGGCTCTACTTAAGACGGATGGAGGGAGTTTACATTTGCACGTTTATTCTACATTTTAAACTAAATGAAATGTATGAAGATTACCCATGAATTAAAAAAAAAAAAAAGAAAAAAAAAAAAAAAAAAAACCACTGTGAAGAGTGTGTAAGCTGAGAAATTTGGCAACATCAAAACGTAATGTATTTCCTGTATTTTTACTCTTTTAAACCCACCACTGTGCAATGTTTACTTACAATAAACTATTTGTTTTGGTAGCTTCAGTGTTATCTAATGAAAAATGGTCTTACATTGCTGCCAACTTTTCTTAACATTACTTCTCTAGACATGTTCTCTCTTACCCACAAGTTTCAGATATTCTTTTCCACTTTTGTCTCCCCTCGCCTCTTCCCTCCAAAAAGGGTCTTCATGTTCCTGGCCAGAGGGCTTTCTCACACAGCAGTTACAGCTCACAGGAAGAAGATTCACAGAAAACTATTTCCCAGTGTGTTTCCTTTATAAAGCAGCTTAGCAGATGCTTCTCTTATTTAGCCCTTTTTCACACAGCATGCTCTGAACCACTCTTTAAGAGGCACCATGCTTTATGAACTTGTTGTGTGCTTATACCAGAAGTCCCAGCAGACTGGGCTGTGACTAGGCTCAAGTGCAGGATTATTGGATTTACCAATCACATGCCAAATTTTAGTAAACATCCCTAGGCAGTTTCAGATGTTGAGTTCTCTCTGTCCTACAGGAAAGAATGACAAATCCTCAGTCCTCTTTAAATCAGTGAACAGATGGGTAATCACCTAACTGTAGCAACCAAAGACCAAAGAGAAGCTTATTCATACCTATCATCAAATTCAGATGAATTTACTTTTTACTCATGGTGTATAGATTGATAAGGAGGTTAGTAGCACAATCTTGTGAAATTTCTTGAGTTAACAGAAAGGAGCTCATGCACATTTTTGACTTCTCAGCTCACATCAGGCTAATCTCTGTGAAACATAGGAACTGCCATGCTGAATTATTCTAATGGTCCATGGAGTGCAGCATCCTCTTTAGGATGGGTTTTTGTGTTAGAAACTTCAAAAACAGTGCAATAGTGAAGAACTGTGGAATAACATGCCACCAGGAAGATTTCTCCCATCCAGCAGCTGATTTATTTTATGTTATGAGAGCTAATATCTGTCTCCAATATGTTGAATGGAACAGTGATCATCAGTGATAACCCAGAACATTTGTTCTAAATTCCTAACTTAGGCAAGAAGTTTTTAGATGCTGCAGACACACTACCCAAATACATCCTGGGTTGGGTTCTGAGCTTTGCTCTCCAAAGTATTTAACAGATCATTTCATGGACTATAGCCTGCACATCACCACTACAAACCCAGTTCTATTCCTCTATGTAATATCACAAAACCAAACCAAAGCAACAGAGATTTGAAGCATGTGAACTGAAATGATTTATTGCTAGCTGTGTAACAAACTTTCAGAGAATATAAGGCAACCAGAGATTTTAGCTATCTTTAAGTAACATCAGCAAATTTGGGATTTATGCAAATGATTTTTATTGAAATTTACACAAGCCTGCCTGCCTGCCTGCCTTCCTTCCTTCCTTCTCTCTCTCTTTCTTTTTTCAGTCCCAACCCCTATGGTATAGTTATGTGGTAATATTCGACTTCATCTATTTATTTCAGTAAGAAGACTCTATCATGCACAACTACAGCAAAAGGCTTAGAAGTATGTACCATAAAAACTAAAACTGTAAGATTTATTAAAGAAAAGAAAATAAATTATTTCTTAAAATCTCATTACTTTGTACAGCCTTCAACATGGCTTCAGCTTCATGTAACAGATGAGCTAAGGGTAAAATTGTGAACTACCTTCATTGCCTCAAATATTTCTTTGGTCTGTCTAAGAATAAAATAAATAAATAAACAAATAAATTATAAATAAATAGAAAGAAAAGATATGTCTTATCCTTTAGCTCCTAGAAATGTACGATCAAGATAGTTACAATAATTCGTATCCCTGACTGAAGGGAACTTCTTACTCTTTTACAACAAAAAGAAAATAAGTTACTATTTTATTTTATCATTCACTGTTTTTTTATTTGTCTTGTTTCTCTCACCATCTTTCTTACTTCCTTTTTTAATTACACAGTTTTATTGTTGTATTTAAATAAGGAAAACCTTCCTTCCATTCTACTACTCCATGAATATATATACTACCAAAAGAAATTTCACTTTTCCCTGTTGTATAAAAGGAACATACTGTACCAATTAAAGAGCTTTCTATGAAGAAATCTAATTATAAAAACACAAGGCCTGATTCAAAGCCTATTTTAGTCCATGGAAAGACTTCTGTTGACTTCTTTGGGCTCAAGTCCATATTCAGCAATGGTTAAACTGAATAAGAAAAGAGCTTATTTCCAGTTAACAAACAATTCATGTGCATGTTGACTGCAAAAATACATTTACATTATCTCCACATCTTCCATTAAAAAATACAAATTTACTGCTTTGGGAAATATGGTATTGTATCAGTTCATATGCAAATTCATATGTTCCTTATATAGGTCTGCTTCAATACATCCATCCAATTAATCTGTAGAGCAGTACAGATTTTTACAGAAAACATACGGAATGAGTAAAGTATTTTCTACTGTGAACATCCCATGATGGAGATGTGAAGCCTGTTTTCTGAAATGTGAGCATTCTTCAAGTACTTTAAAATTCCTCATCCAGTGGCTTCCTATGTCTAGATTTCTATAGCAGATCCTGGTCAAAAAGCCATAGGCTACTTTTTGAGACTAGTGGGCATTTCTACAGCTTTGAAAACCTGTCTCCATCAAGATGCCTAAACACAAAAATTACTGACTGGGTAGACTTTATTCCTTTCTGCCCTAACAAAGGGACAATGGAAGCAATGGGATTTGCTGCTTTCTTGCATTGCCTGTATTCTGAAAGATGCAGCAAGTAAGTGGTGCTCCGTTAGTATGTGGAGCTGGCAGAAGAAGGACTTTGGTCAATAATATGAACTACATCTAGATCCAGCCTCTGTGCCTGAGACAGCTTGCTGTGCAAAACAAAAGTCTCTGTGCGCAAATCACCCTTCACACGTTTCCTTTCTCCACTGTGTGAATTCAACCTGTCTGGGAAACTGCCAGAGCTACTAGCTGAGTAACTCACCAGAGGAGAGTTAGTTTTGAGGCTACAAATGGGGTCTTTAGCTCCAGCCCATATAAGTGAAAGGAGCCAGAAATAAACCATGAATACATCTGAGGTTGCACTTTTGTCTCCCTCTGTAGAAAGAATTATACTTGCAGAATTTGGCCATTGACATGAGTGGGATGAAAACTAAACTTCCATTTTGTTTTTGTTGTTTTGCTGCTGCTTGCTTTTTTGTTGTTGTTTTGTTTTGTTTTTAAAGAGATAAGTAGTTGAGTAGTAACTACAGCAGTTAGAGGTTGTTGAGGTGAAGCCAGATGGAAAACATGCATATAGATGCTGAATGCCAGCCAGCAAGGAGAGGTGTGAATTTTCTTTGCAAAACCTATAGATGAAGCAGTAACCTTGTTTTGAGTATGCGTTCTGACAGCAAGCAGAGTATGTGCTGTTTCGAAGTGGAGATGAGCTTGAAGGAGACAAATGGATCTAAATTCCTGCTGAATTCAGTGTAATTTCAGAGGATAATTTTGCATCTTGTGCTTATTCTTTCTTAATATACATTTAAATATTTATTTACCAATGCATACATTTAACACAGCTGGCTAAAACTGCCTTTCCAAAACTTCAGTTAAGGACATCTGATTTCTGGACATTGTTAACTTCCCATTCACATCAAAGCTAGATCTGCAAAAAGCAAAATCTCTTCTCAAAGGAAGTTTGCATCATAGCACATTTTCAGCAGCAAAGTGTTATCAAGCAGAATACTTTATATTGTGAATTGTGCATCCACAATCCTTTAGGAAGTAAGAATAACAAAAACAAGTTTCTTATGCAAATATTCAAGCCTCGTAAGGGTAGGCACTGGCATAACCTTGATCAATATTTTGGGAAATTACATCCAAATATGTACTGGTGTAAATATATTAAATTTTAATTACTTGTGTACAGGAAATTCACTGTAACTCATTAACTTATTTCATTTTTTAAAAAGTCAAAGCATATAGAAATACTCAATAAATACAAAGTATCTGTAGATATTTTTCAGGATTCAATCAAGTCAGAACACTTCTCTTGACTGATTTTACAGGATTTATTGATACATGGAAAATTAGTTCTTTTATCACCTAATTTCCCTATATGTTTTATTTGCCAGGACTCCCCCTAACAAGTCTAGCTTTCCTTATTCAGAAGAACAACTATGGTAAAGCAGAAAACGTATTCTATATTTAATAACTCCCTTTGATGCTTCCAAGGCAAGGACAAAACTTTCAAAGGCTGTTCTTCTTTTGCATGCTTTTCTGTTCCATCAGACTAATCAACCTGATCTATTTCTCCATAATCAAATCAAGTAATCGACTTGATTATGTAAATATGTAGAGTTAAAAAGAGAAAAATTGGGTTACTGATTGGGTCCCCTTTTACTATAAATCTTTGAGCCCAACCCATCAGTCAATTGTTCACCCATCACATTGTATACTTGCCTAGCTGTATGCTGGTTATTTTGTCCAGAAGGATACTGTGAGAGACAGTATCAAAAGCTTTGCTAAAATCCAAAAAAATCACATTGATTGCCTTCCATTGGTCAACAAGATGGGTAACCTTGTTGTAGAAGGGTAACCCTTTGTTCTTCAACCTGAAAAACTCTGGAGATATTAAGGCCTATAACCATGTCATCCATGGAGATGACATTCCCTGCTTGCAGTAAAAGAAAATAACGTGAAAAAGTATACTTGGTGGGGACAATCACCATACCAGTTATCTGGTACAGAAGTTCAGAAGGGGATTACTTTCTTTTTTAATCCAGGGTTCAGTTACAGTGTATTCCCAACTTCACTGTTCTTTTCAAGCCTTCAAATGCAAAAAGAGTTTTTCTGTTTTTAATTTACACAAGTTTTTAATTAAACATAAGTCAGCATTTTAGTGTTCATTTTTCTGTGGCTTGCTTTCTATAAGCTTTACGTTTCAGTCCTCGTCATTGTTTCAGTATAACTATTCTATTATACTGTAAAACAATGAACAGTAGTAATTCATGCACAGCTGCATTATTAAGCAAACATGATTTCTGTATGTTATGGATTATTCAAAGAAGCCCAAGATTTCTGAGTTACAGAAATCCACTGTATCTAAGCAACTTAAGAATTGATTATTTAGAATTATCTTTGAAAAGTAAATCAAAGCATATTAATGGGAAAGAAAAGCTTGTCTGCTAGAAAAGACCTGTAATGGAGATAGAGATGGGTCGGCTACAGTGGTTACTAAAAGCTAGTCAGCAAAAGATCAGATGTCTCAAAAAAGGAAGTAGCAAAGTGGATTGTGAGCAATCAGAATTAAATTAATCAGCTAGGCTGTAATGACTGTCATCTATGTCTAGCCTAAATGTTGTTGATAAATATTCGAGATGCATTTTCCTTAACCTGTGTGCAGCAGGCAGGAAAACCTGTTCATTCCTTTCCTCTCTATTGCTTTCCTTTGATTTGTTACTGGATCAAAGGCCTAGTGTAAACTTCAAAAAAGCCAAGTGATAAATCTCTACTGATTTCTATGGACTTCACAACTTCAATAGGCAGAGAGATTGAATTCTTCTATCACCTTTACCATTCCCTTCAGTATATCTGATCTTTCACTAAGAAAACCAGCCAACCAACCAACAAAAAAAAAAAAAAAATGACCTTGATATTCATCACATTCATTTGTTGCTGATATATTTTAAAGAAGATAAAGAACAAGTCAAAAGCTTGCACACAGTCCGAGCATAGCAAGCAAAAAATATATATATTAAAAAAAAATCCATAAACAAACAATAAAAAAAAATCACTGAAAAATAGTGAACTGCAAGCTGGGATGCAGGATTGAGACTAGGCTATGTTATACACCAACTAGTTTAGTATAAGAACAGAGGCGGGTAGAAAATGAGAGTGATAAATACTCAATACCAAACAAAAGTGATACCTTCCAATTATAAGAAAGGTCTGCTTTGTGGCATAAAAAGATAATCTGAATGAAACACATTTTAACTGGCCACTGAGTTTACCTCTAAAGTCTGTATGATTTATTTCTTCTCTCTTAAAGCTGTTTCTAATGCTTATTTTCATTATGATATCTCATACATTTTCTTTTAACGACTGACTGCTTCATCATTCCTTACTTGAACTAAGACAAAGACTTGAGCTTTCAGTGTCATAAAGCAACTTCCAGGGAGGCCATTTACTAGGAAAATGAAAATCCTTGTGGATGTTTGACAAGCCTAAGTGCCATTGCTTTCTAAAGCTATGGGAAGCCAGTAACAAAGGGCAACTCTTACCAAAATAAACCCAGCTATCACATGCACATATGAACACTGTATTGTGCATTTGCCTCTCATTTTACATGGATGAAACATTATTCTTGACCTTGACTCCACTTAGTACACTGGAGGTTGAGACAGTCTTGTGTGTGTTCAGAGGACTGACCCACTACTGTGTTGTGGAAACAGAGTGGGAGGGGAAGAAGCTAATCCAAGTATCCCCTCTGGTTTGCTTCAAGTCCTCTCTCTGAGGAGCTGCTGTCTGAATTCCTCGGACCTGGAGATGTTCCAGAGCAGTCAGACTGAGCATCCCCTGAGACATGACTGCAGATTTTGCTGAGCTTTTTTAGTGCTTTTTATTCTTTTCTGCTCTATTAAATGGCAAAGAAAGCCCATGGCTGTATCACATGCTCATATCCTTTATAAGCAGAGAAGAACACATGGGTCTCAGTTGATGCCCACTTGCCAATGCAGCTAACCCTTTCTCTTCTTCTTTTCTTCCCCAGTTCTTAAGATGTCCTGGAAGTCTGTACGGAAATAATCTACTAGTCAAGTTCAGCACTATTGAACAAAGGAAAGCTCATTTTTATCATGTTTCTTTTTAGTGACCTCTGTATTTGATTCAAACAACATGAGAGGATCAAGAGAACACACACCACAATCTGTATACCAAATGTATTCAAGAGACGTGTGCTAGCAGACAAGTACATGCAGTTGATACAACAGAAGGAAGGGATGCCATCCAAAGGGACCTGGAAAAGGTTGAAGGCCCACATGGGCCCACATGAACCTAATGAGGTTCAACAAGTCCAAGTGCAAGGTGCTGCACCTGGTGCTGCATTTGAGGCATGAGTACCAACTGGAAGAAGAAAACATTGAGAGCAGCCCTGCAGAGAAGGTCTTGGGGGTTCTGGTGGACAAAAAGCTCGACATGAGCCAGCAGTGTGTGCTTGCAGCCCAGAAGGCCAACTGCGTCCTGGGCTGCATCAACAGAGGAGTGGCCAGCAGGTGGAAGGAGGTGATTGTGCCCCTCTGCTCTGCCCTTGTGTGGCCCCACTTGGAGTCCTGCATCTAGGTCTGGGACCCCCAGCACAAGAAGGATGTAGGGCTGTTAGAGAAGGTCCAGAGGAAGACCACAAAGATTATTAGAGGGCTGAGGCACATCTCCTATTTGTTCAGCCTAAAGAGAAGGCTCAGGGGTGACCTTGTTACAGCTTTTCAACACTTAAAGAGGGCTTATAAAAAAGATGGAGAGCAGCTTTTTACCAGGGCAGATAATGACAGGACAAGGGAGAATGGTTTTAAACTAAAAGAAGGGAGATTTAGATTAGAGGTTAGGAGGAAATTCTTCACTCAGAGAGTGGTGAGGCACTGGAACAGGTTGTCCAGAGAAGCTGTGGATACTCCATCCCTGGAGGTGTTCAAGGCCAGGCTGGATGAGGCCCTGGGCCACCTGATGTGGTGGGTGGCATCCCTGTCCATGGCAGGGGGTTGGAACTAGGTCATCTGTAAGGTCCCTTCCAACCCAAGCCATTTTGTGGTGTGGTTCTCTGGTACATTCAAAAAGCAGTTCATTTGAATTATCCATTTTTATTTCCTATTTGACAATATGTTTATATAGCTTCTCATCTAAAACCAGTCAATGTTAAACACCTAGAAATCTTTAGTCTGAAGAGATTCAAAAACAGGGAAGCTCTAGCTAAAGCAGAAGAAAGCTGAAATGTTACAATGTTGAATCATACAGACTACAGAAGTCATTTCCACTCGTCTTTTAAAAGGTGGTTCTTTATATTTTAACAAAACCCCAAGTTTATGGAGCTGCTGGCTGTCTACACAGGCTTCTTTACCTCTTCAATATGATCTGATATACCTACCAAAGCTTTGTCTAGAAGCAAGCTGGGTAAACAAACGAGCCCTCTAGCTATTAGATTTTTAACACCACATTTTTTCAAGTGCTTGCACACTGTCTATGACAGGATTCTACAAATCTCTTCTTATCTGATTCAAAAAAATAAGCTGGCTGGCTGGTGAATGGAAGACACTGGCAAGGGGAATATTATACAAGACAGGAATACAATAGTAACGTCCATTCTTAGCAATTCTGCTAAGAGTAATGCATGATACCTTGCTGAAACTGTGAAACAATCTTTAAACAAAATTAAGTCATCTGGATCAGAATTTGACTAATAACATTTACAGCCGAAGAGGAACATTGCTATGCTTACTGCTTGTTTTTCTTTTTATGCTTATCTAAACTCCTAGCTATGTGATGATTTTCCAAACCATGTATTAGCTAATTCTGTGTTCTGAGGTAAAAAGTGACTCTTTCCAAGTCATCGACATATATTGCAGCAAGTTCTTGGAGATGCTGGAACTTAAAATTCTGGTAGCACTTGATAATACTGAGCTTGTAAAATCAGATCATGCAGGACAGCCTGCTTGTAAACCATAGAATGAATCTATTTGTATTCCACCTTAGCTGCAAAAACATTTTCAAATAACAGTAAGAAAGTTAGCTCTGGATTCAGTGCATGTAAAAATATTTTGCTGCCTCATCTCAAATCTTGGTAAAGGAAAAATAATGTGATATGAATGTTACTGTCTTTGGTCACGTAAAAAGAAAACATGGGCTTTGCAAAAAAAGCTCAAGACTCACAAGCAATAATTCAAGTTTAACATTCCAATCTTTTACTCTCCTAAGATTTCTGTCAAACTTTAGTAGAAGTACGATCCTTGGTAAGTACATGTAGAACCATTTTTGGTTCCCATTTGCTGTATTTTCAAACAACTACAAGAGAGTGAAAGGAAGACCCATCCCTTGCCCACCCTCTGGGGTACTCCAGTTCTGCCCAGGCCCAGGCGTCCATGTCTGCCCCAGGGCCATCAGCACCTGCCCAAAAAATGCCGCAGCAGGGCTGGGCTCCAGCTCGCCACAGCCTGGCTCTGCCCAGCCAGTCCTCAGCCTTGGCGTGTCCTCATCCCCAGGGAAGGGCTGGGTCTGCCCCTCTGCCCTGATCCCGGTGGGATGGCAGGACAGGGCCTGGCTGCCAGGGCCTGCTCTGGGAGGCCTGGGGGAGACCCCAACACTCCCGGCTGCCAAGGAGTCCCCAGCCCACACAGTGCCTGGACACTCTCCTCACAAATACTTACTTTTCACCAGTTTTGATCTTTGCTTTCTATATATTCTCTCTATGAAATCTTTCTTAAACTATTAACAATATGTAAAAATATGTATGTACACAGAGTACGGCCACTGGTCTTAACATCAGTGTAGGAACTTTCATTCAGGGTAGAGAATTTTTGCTGCATATTTGGACTGTTACAGTGTCCCATCTTCTCTGAAATGATTAAATACTGAACGTGGTTTTACACTGACAATACTAAAGTACAGTGGAGCTGCAAGAAACTACCTCAGGGCCATAGCACAGGGACATTTGTGTTGTATCCTGACACTTCTCCCTTGTCTGATCATGCATGCCAAATTTTATCTCACCTATCCAAAAATGATGTACACTGGCACCTATGGCAGAAATCCTCACTACAGCAAGATTAAAAGCATGATGTACTTAAAAAGGAGTGGTGTAATTCCTTTGATGGGATGCAGAAATAAATACCATGATTTCAGTGCCAGATTGCCTCAGTGCCATTTGCCCTGCGGCCGTGACACATTACAAATGATACCATTTGTTCTGCACTAGGTCCAGGCATACTACAACCCACACCTTTGAATCCAGAATATAGGCAGTCATAATGAATGGCATGCTCGGGAAGCACATATTATAAACACAAAAATGCCACACTTAGGAGGCTGGAAGTCTTCTTCCCTCAAAATCTAGAGTTGCCTACTCCTTCCCAGACATTGCAAGTATGTTTTCATTTCCTGCTTTTATTGCCTTAACATAGATTGTAATTTGCTTTCCAGTAAAGAGAGATTTTTTTGGTAGTGGATAGATACTGCTGTAGCTTTCTATCCAGAAAGCCAAGTTCTTCACGCTCCTTGGCTGCAGATCATTCCTTAAGAGGAGATATGAGACCAAGAACAGTCTCACCGTTTCCCTCATTTGCCATCTTTTCTCACATATAACTTTACAGTACCCCACAAAACCATTTACAAAGAAAATTATCCCTCAATATACAATATCTAAGCCTCTGAATGCAAATGTCTGCAAGGTAAGTAAAAATAGAAAAGACTCGATTAAGATGTGAGGGCACATTAGCCACAATTTTGTTTTATCTCTGCCATATCACAGACAGTAATCAAACTTCCCCTTACTTGAACTACTTTACATCTTCCTAAACTTTTAAGATACACCATACAGTATGGTTCCTATCAGCCACCTAAAGCTGATCCTGGCATTGTCGTGAAGCAGGAGACACAGGAGAGCTGGCCAGTCACAGACTTTTCTCTGTCTTGACATTTCAGCCTGGCAAGAAGTGGGTTTGCATGTGCTGAACACAAGCACTGGTGGAATTAGGGTAACAGAGAATGTTAATTTCAGGTTTAACTCTGCTTTCTTAATATCCCAGGGCAGTTGGCAACACATGAGGCTAACAAAAAACACGTATCTGTATTGTGCCTCTGTCTGAAACTTCTTCCCCGTCCATTAAGAGCCAATATGATTTCTTTTTCTTTAAATGGACTAGTTGTCCACTCAATTTCTGCAATTAAAACAAAAACTTCCATGCTTGCTAATGTTTTCAACAGTGCATGCCTTTTCTGTGACTAGCTGTATAGGCATCAACAGATTTACTCCAGTTTTGCAATATGCATGAATCCAAAGAACTTTTTTAAATTGTGTTCACTATCCTATTATTTCCTTTTTAATGCCACTACAGTAGCCCAGTTAACACTGCTTTCTGGTTCTAATGGGAATATTGTTATTTCAAGGAGAAATGTATGTTAAGTTTAGCAGACATATTTAGCTCTAATATAGTTGTTTTGTCCACAGACCAGAAAGAGTTTGAAAAAAAGAAAAAAAAAGTCAGTTTTGTTGTCCCAGTTATTGAAGTCAGGAAGCTAATACATCTGGAAATAAAGGGACTTTTCCAGCGTCACAGAGCTGGCAGCAAAGCCACCTGATCTCCTGAGTCACAGTCTAGTGCTCTGTTCATTCAGCCTTCTGGCCTCCCCAGAAGGGTTCCCCAGATTCTGTAGAGGATTTCCCAGACGGAAATATTAGCAGTGTACAAATGACCTGCATACCAGTGCACGTACAGTCTGACCACATCGTGCTTGTGATAAACATGCTTGTAATGTTTACCAGCTTAAGCATAGTGGATGTGGCAGACTTCCAGTCATTTCACAGATATTGCTACCACTTCTGCTTTCTGCTTCTGCTCAGGCTGACATCCACTAACCCTTAGTAGGGCTAAAGGATGTATGACATTCACCAACCCTTAGTAGGGCCAAAGTCCTCTTTTTCCCCTCAGACAAGACTTCTGAGGGGCATGGGGAAGAGAACAAACTACGGATATTCAAACATGTTGTACCCTTAAATTCATGGTGTGTGTTTCAATTTAGTTTTATTTCTTCCTTTTGTCAGGAGAGAGTGGCTTTGACCAAACCCTGTAATTATACTTACCAGGTATACTCTGTCTCCAGAAACATTTGACCCAGAGATTTATAAAGTTATGTTAAAAATACATGTAGTGTCCTTCATGTCTCCAGAATATATATGGTTCAAGGTACCATGGAAAAATGTAGTTTCCCTGAATAACCAAGTTTTCGATCACAGCATATTCACCAAACTTAGAGCTAGAAAAAAAGGCCTAATTATTTCCCAAAGGAGTAATACTGGACCATTGTGTGTTGATGCATAAAAGTTCTCAGAGAAAGTTTGGCCAAGATACAATACAAGAAGTAGATTAGATAGCAATAAACTGTTTTGGCTATGTTATCAGTATTTTATAATATTTTTGTATTATTTGAAGAAAGAGAAATGGTTTTCAGGAGCACACTAGAGGAAAGATCATTCATATTATTTATGACTTCTAGGCTCCTACAGCCCTTGAGATGTAAAACAATTCCACCTTTGGGTAAAAGGTTATTTATAAGGGCAGTTTGTTTAAATATATCAATTTTTGAAGGTGTTCAGATGAAGATTTACTGTTGCTTACTTGATGGTTTGAATAATTCATTCTTTTCAAGACAGGCATACACTCATTTCGGAGAGGAAATGCCTCCAAAACCACATGTATTGACTTGGGGACCAGCATTCACTAGGCAACATCAGATATGTCACTCACAGTAGGGAATAACAGGAGCTTTAAGGAACATGCTGAAACAAAAATAATATTTAAAAAAAAACAAAAACAAAAACAAAAAACATATTCTCCTCTTCTGGTAACAAAACCAAAAAATCTTATTTTTGCAACAATAATAAATAAATAAATAAATAGACTATTTCATATTCATTAGTGCCAAAAATCAAAATGACATTTTGGCTGCAGGGGTGAGCAAACAATGCACCAAGAACAACAGGGAATAAACAACTGTATCCTGCCCTACCCAGTGAATGGAGCTCTCCTGCACAGGGGCTGGTTAAGAGGCCAAGCAGTGTACCCTGCCCTTGGAGAAACGCAGCCAACTGGTTTGGGGACACAGCCAGATCCACATAACTGCTTGTGGTATTTGGCTGCAAGCTCTGAAGGGCTGTACAATGCTTCATTCTTAATTTTGCAAGTGGAGCACTATATAGCCCTCTTCTGCATCGCTCCCTGAAGTGCCTGCCTGTGACTGCTCATTCTAGTTAGATGTTATTATAGACACTTTAAGGTATTCTTTCTATCAGCTTAAAAAATAATAATAAAAAAAAATCTTCAGACTTTTCTGTAGAATGATTTACTCTCTGATTCACAGTGAAAATGAAATTAAATGAGAGATTTGTGCACTAAATGAAATGAAGCAAGGAACTTTGGGATACTCATGGTAGGTGATGGCAGAGTGCAAATTCATATTTTACTGAAGTCCAAGGATCCAGAAAACACATTTCCTTAAGAGAGGAAATAAACTGCCCTCCTATGTAAAAGGCACCCCAACACCAACAATAAGGGTATTAAATTCACAACTAGGGTCATATTATATGTGTGAGATGATATAATAGACACTGAAGACCTGTTTTCTGCTGTCCCATTCACTCTGCAGAGCTGGGGTTAGCACCTGCTGTGAAGACTCACAGGCAGCAACAAGGACACCAAAGAACTTCCGACATCTTTCAGTGTTATCTTTATGGAATCTTTTGTCATACAGGATGTAGAGCATTGCTAACAAAACATATTTAAATTATCATAGAATCATAGAATATCCTGAGTTGGAAGGGACCCTTAAGGATCATCAAGTCCAACTCTTGACACCGCACAGGTCTACCCAAAAGTTCAGACCATGTGACTAAGTGCACAGTCCAATCTCTTCTTAAATTCAGTCAGGCTCGGTGCAGTGACCACTTCCCTGGGGAGCCTGTTCCAGTGTGCAACCACCCTCTCTGTGAAGAACCCCCTCCTGATGTCAAGTCTAAATTTCCCCTGCCTCAGCTTAACCTCGTTCCCGCGGGTCCTGTCGCTGGTGTTAATGGAGAAAAGGTCTCCTGCCTCTCGACACCCCCTTACGAGGAAGTTGTAGACTGCGATGAGGTCTCCCCTCAGCCTCCTCTTCTCCAGGCTGAACAGGCCCAGTGCCCTCAGCCGTTCCTTGTACGTCTTCCCCTCCAGGCCTTTCACCATCTTCGTAGCCCTCCTCTGGACACTCTCCAACAGTTTCATGTCCTTTTTATACTGTGGTGCCCAGAACTGCACACAGTACTCGAGGTGAGGTCGCACCAGCGCAGAGTAGAGCGGGACAATCACCTCCCTCGAATTAATGTGATGTAGATATTTATTTTCTTACATTTTGGAGGAGACAGGGAAGGAGGGAAATTCACAGATGTAAATCTCCAATTGGTGCCCTTGACCTTACTTTCATATCTTCACTCTTTTCTCTTTCTGAGCACACACAATCATTTGAAACCTTCCTTCAGAAACAAGTTGATGGCAAGCTTCAGAAACAATATACTTTTCTAAAGCAAAGCAATCTTACAGCTCACAAATTCAGTTACCATTCTTCAGTGAAACAGCCAGAAGGATCAGCAATGCCAATAAATTGTAGCAGACATGCCATAAAAATCCCTTATGTGCTTAACAGCCAATATGCTGCACATATTAAAAGTGACTTTATCAGTGCTAAATCCAAGCATCAAAACACAAATATAATATTAGCTATAACAAATGTGAAAGCAGTTATGACATCATGGTGACTATATCTTAATTACTGAAGAGTATTCAGCTCAATAGTAATATTTTTTGGCCACACCATAAGCAACTGAATACCTCCAAAAGTAGGCTTTGTACCTGTAGAGTGTCTGAAACTCATGAGAGAAGCAGAGAAACTCAGGTCTTGTAAACTTTTAATCGTGGGAATAGTCTCATATGTTTCTATGTCAATATTCATATAAGTAATATTATAGCTTATTAATATTTGCAAGGTAAAGATTAAAAGCACTTCTGCTGTGGTGGCAGTTAATTTGTGTGAACTGTATGAAGCCAATGTGAAATAAGTATTTATACGAGACTAACAACAAGTAGTACCCTAGTTGATGTACATTGGCAGGGCTGATAACAGGCCCCCACAGACAGGTAAACACAAGGCCAAAGTACTCCTTCTAGTCAGGATTAGAAGAGCATTGAAAAAGTTTAAATATTTTTTTTAAAAGACACAAGGTATTTTAGATGCTATGGAAACCTAGAGCATTTATTAATGAACCGTGTTAATATACAAATTCACTAGTCTCAATCCAAATTATTGATCTTTGTTTGCTGGCAACTTCTTTTGAATAAAGATACATCTTCCTCTAAAAATATGTCCTCAGTCATCTTTACTCCTTTGTTCCCATTATATTTTAATTATTTTTTTTTCAGTGTCTGTAAACAAACCAAGAACATAGACTCAATGTGGTGCATACCACACAGACATATGCTAACATAAAGTATTATCCTTACAGTACTCAGCTTATGTAAAAAATAAGAAATTAGATACGTATGTCCATTACACAAATGCCCTTATGCACCAACACAGATACAGTTATAAGAAGAGGGACATATTTTACAAAGCAATCGGGAAGGAACATGCCAAGTTAATATCTCAGAACATATGTGAGCTGATGTAGTTTCAAAATAGCTGCAATATTTTCCATTGTATTTGTCAAAAAAAATGTTCTTATGATTGTACCTAGGGCTTGAATACAAATAAGTAGATCAGCTTTCACGCACTGCCAGATAACTTCAAGATCAGTTCAGCTCTTGCCATAAAAGCAGCAAAAGCTGTTCCAATATCAATAATATTTTCCTGTTTTAATAATCATTATATTTGCTCATACAAGCTTTGATTTTACCTTTCATGAATCTGGTACAATAAGCTGTACATTTATATGAAAATGAATAGCCAAGGGAAAAGGTTATTTCCTTTGGCTGAGGCCTCCCTCTTGCTGGGCTGGGCAGAACTATTCTTGACCCAGTTTTATAGGTTTCACAGTTGGCTGACCCATTCATTGTCAACTGATACGGATGTTAGCTCAAAATTGTCTTAGCAACCATGCAAGCACACAAGATCTGAAGGAACTCCAGCATTTAAGCATCTAATTTGAGATCTCCCATTCAGTGTGTTAGGCAAGTGCAGTTGAGAACATTAGCTTGTATATAGTAAGTAACAAGTTTCTTTTGCAAAAAGGTCTTTTTTTGAAAAAAAAAAAAAAAAAAAAAAAAAGGTTTGTTTTTTTGTTTGTTTGTTTTTTGCAAAAAGCTCAGCAGGCTAAATCATGGTTCACTGCATGCTGCAAATGACAGCCTAATTAATAAACTGTCTAAAGAGCGTGTTTCCAATCCAGACATCATGTATTGTCTCCTCACAACTAAAGAAAGCAGAACAGATGAGCCCATCTTGAAGTGTGAGCACATGGAGATACAGTGCTCTCCTTCTAGAAGCAAATTATAGGGTTTGTGCAGGTCCACAGAAGATGAAAGTCTCCAGGAACAGCCATGGTAAACCTTATACCTCCAAAGAATACACAATGTGCTGCTAATTACTTGTCCCTCACTTCCCTACTTTTTAACTTTAGGTAACAACAGGAGCCAATGATGTCACGCTTCATGAAATGTATCAAATCCAGGTTTAAGAGGAAGTACTGCTGTAAATCATTTTGGATTTAAAAGGAAACATGCAATAATGTGGTAAGTAAAGTTCAGTAATACAGTAAAATCCCCACACACAAACCCCAAAGTGGCTTAGAATTACCATGCCAGTTTTAACCTGAAAATTAAGGTACAGTAAGAAAACAGAAACTTCAACTTATTGAAATGTGTTTGACTAGTAGAAAAAAAATATCAGAAAAAGAGATTTAAGGAATAATAGGAAAAATTGTTTTAGCTTCATTACTAGGTCAAGAGTTTATAGGTGTTATTCTGGTAATTCTTGTAGAAGCTTCTTAATCATATCATATTACCTAAGCTACTTTTATTAGTCAACTTTTATTCATCCTTTAATCGATTACATTTTTTTGTCATGTTTCCTACTTTTTTCCTACATATGTTCTTGACTATCATTCTGCTCTTCCATCAGAGCAGTTTAGATAGAGACAAAGTTCAATTTGTGACTTGTTTATTTTTCATTACAAATAAAATGTAGTTTTACCAAAGCCATCAGCAATGTTAGAGACCATTGAGTGCAGTGGGCAAATCAGACAATCAGGCCAAAGCATTGTTGTCAAGCTTTCACTCTTGCAAAATACTGGGAGTACAGTTAGTTACTTGGTTGTTTATATGCTTTACATACTAAGATGTGGTACAGTGCTATCTCCCCTAAAGGAGCAAGCAAATACAATCAATTCTCACATAAATAAATCAGGGGAACAGAGGTAGGTAGTGCCCCAGGGTTGTATGCGCAAGAAGCAAGCACACATACCACAGCTTCTTCTGAAAAATCTGTACTGGCAGAGCTGAATTTTGCCACACAAGAGAGGACAAGCTATCTATTCCCATTCAGAGGCAAGTGTAAAATGGGTAACTGCTGTTCATGGTTTAGTCTAGTTACTACTTTCAGCTGTCAGGTTTAGTTTGTATGGTTTTGGTTGGTTGGTTGGTTGTTGGTTGTTGTTTTTTGACTTTTCTGTCTAGGTAAAATTAGAACTTAGCTTGAAGTCACAAAAGGAGAATTTACCAGTATTAGTATTTCATGAACTGAGCTCAGAGAGCTGATTATCTTAGCAGACCAAAAAAAAAAAAAAAAAGGAAAAAAAAAAAATGAGTAAACAAGAAGTTGAGAAAGCTGTTTTAAGTGTTAATTTGCATACTTGGAGATACAGCAGAGATCAGAGTTGGTCTGGGGACCAAACTGCCCTCACAGATGTCTCCCCAGTATCAGATATGAAAAATCAGATATGAGTTGCTACCTGTAACACATTCAGTTTCTCAAGTGGCAACCTAATCTCTATCCTATCCACAAAACACGACAAAAGAAAGTAAGAAGGAGGAGTTCAAGCAAACTTATGCACTACTGTAGTAATAAGAAAACTTCTCCATCAACCTTATTTCCCCTGCAGGCTGTGATGTTGCATTACAAGCTGGGGCAGAGCTCACAGAACAGAGAAGATTCAAGCACTGCCTGGACAGTTTTCTGCAAACTACAATTTCTTTTGTTCTTCACAGAAATGGAAATTAAATTAAATGTAGGTGAAAAAAAATATTTCTTCTACTGGTTTACAATTTTTAATTGTGAATTGAAAAAGTGATTTAATACATTTTTTGCTGTGTGATAGCTAAACACATCTAGCAATCCACCTGACACTCTATGGACAAATTATAGTTTTTCCGTAGTTTAAGTATGTGTGACACTATATACAGATCGGTACTCATAGATTTGGAGGAAAAATCATATGTAAAAATCCTTATAAAACTGACTACTCTGAAAAGTTGTATTTACCTTTACCATGGTATTCCTGTTATTCCCTATATTTAGAAGGAGAAATTCCAAACCTGGCATAGGAAATCTAACTATGACAGGTCTTAAAAAGTCCAATTTTAAACAGCATTCACAGTACTCAGTATTTCTTTTTTCAAAGTCTGTTGCTGCACTCTATAAGACCTGCCAATTTCATTATTTATCTTGCAGGATTTCCTACCCATGTCAGACATCAAGCAAAGCGTTATTGTGTCAGACATTGTTCCAACACAGAACAGATAGATGGTTCCTATCCTCAGTCTTACTATTCAGGTAGCTGGAATGAGAATAATACAGATTACTATAACAAGCAGTGTCCAATGTATATGAGTCACCTGTCCATTGAAGCCAATTAGATTATATATTGAAACCCATACCAAGCAAATTCTGTTGCTGCTTTCATATAGAGCTCTGAGTCAGTATTTGCCATCAAACCAGCAAAGCTGGCAGTTAATGGTTTCCAGTTTGTGACTGACAAATTGAATCCTTTCACTCCACATCTGTTGAGTTAAATGCTCTGGAAAGGATATCATTTTCACCTGTGGGGACCAGTTGTTTATTGGCAATGGTGTGCTTGGCTAGTATGTAATATATGAAACAAAATATTGTCCTTGCATTGAGGAAGCTGAAATCAAAACAGACAGATATAAAAAGATAGTATCCAGATACTAGCCTTTTGGTAACACCATTCTAAGAGGTTAAAGTATTCATCACTCTGATGAAAAAATGACCAGATGACATAACTACAAAAGAATACAAAGTACACTCAAGTTAACAGGTCTAAGACATTCACATTTCCAAAATTTGGTGCTGTCCACAAATGGCTAGAACACAGCTATTTTGACCATGCTTTTAAAACAAAATCAGTGTATTATATTCAGAAGACTGTATTCTGACATCTTCTACTATAGAAATTTTTATGTAGAAGTCATAGATTAAGAAAGAAGCAAATAAGGTTGTGACTGTGTATTGAGCTATTTAAGTTATTAATTTTGACTGTCAGCTGTTTCATCAATGATAGTTAAAAATGTTAAACTGTAGTTTGTAGACATTACGTTAAATATGTGTTACTTCTTATATCAACTGTTTGGACTTTTCTGATAACTGCATTTTTATTAGCTGAGACCCCTGCTTATTGTGTGCACAACACATGAAATTCAACTTGTAAAAATGCTGTGGCAGAAGAATAGGAAATGTTCAAAATACCACAGAGATTTTATGTGATATTACTTAGCGAATGCACATTTGTTTTTGAACAGCTTTTTAAAAAAAAAAAAAAAGTTTCAGAAGAATGTGAGAATGGAATTTGAGTTGGAGTGGTCATGGGAAAGTGAACTAGAATGATAAAATAAGGGTTTCACCAGAAATGTTCAGATTTTAGAGTGTTATGGTCTAATTTCTTCCATCAGCAGCAACACTCAAATTGCAGTATGCAAAATAAAGTCAATGAGAACTTAAAACTGATTTTCCATCTATGTAGAATTCATTTTCAAATAAAGGATTTGAAGAAAAGATGGAAGTGATATTATCCAGCTAAGAATAAGGTTTTAAATAGGCAAGTGGCATTACTTTTTTTTTTTCTCTCAGTTTGATAATAAGAGTTCAGAGGAAGCTATGCTTTTCCATTACTAAATCAAATCCATCATAGCCTCATGCAAATAAATATTTTCCCCAGTAAACGACAAGTGTTTTAAGTCTCTGAAGGTGCTGAATTGTTTCTGTGTTGTCCTGAAACTTTCACTTTTACAATTTATCACCTTTTATAATTTATCTCCTTGCAGACTAATAAATAAATGAATAAATCATTTTGTTATGAAGATCCAGAATCTCAAAATTAAAATGTTTGCACTTTCATGATGACAGGGAAACACTTTACATAATATTTTGTACAGAAGTATTGAAATGTTTGCTAGTTGTAGCAAGCCAGACCATGGGAAAGATAAGAATTGAAGCTAGCATTTCCATGTGAAATACTACCTTGAAGTTTTTGCTTAACATAAGCTTTGTATATGAAAAAATAATATCATCTACCTCATTTTTCACATATATCAGTAGCACACAGATAAAGTAATATTGTGTGAACTATACACACAGCTTCACCTCCTCCAAACTCAGGAGCAATGAATCCCAACAAGGAGAAAATCTGGTAGAAACACCAGCATGGATGAACAAGGGGATCCCAGCCAAACTCAAACAGGAAAAGGAGGCAAGCAGAGAGTGGAAGTAAGGACAGATAGCCTGGGATGGAAACAGAGACATTGTCTAAGCAGCCATGGATCAGATTAGGTAAACCAAAGCCCTGTTAGAATTAAATTTGGCCAGGGACAACAAGGGACAACAAGAAAGGCTTCCGTATATACACCAGTGATAAAAAGAAGACTAGAGAAACTGTGGGCCCTCTCTGGAAGGAAATGGGAGACCTGGTTACCTGGGATATGGAGAAGGCTGAGATACTCAATGACTTTTTTTGCTTTGGTCTTCACCAGCAAGAGCTCTAGCCACATAGCCCAGACCCCAGAAGGCAGGGATTGGAAGAATGATGAACTGCCCATTGTAGGAGAAGATCAGGTTCAAGACCAGCTAAGGAACCTAAAAGTGTACAAGGCCATGAGACCCGATGAGATACATCCACAGGTCCTGAGGCAGATGTAGTTGCTAAACTACTGTTCATCATATTTAAGAAGCTGTGGCATTCTGGTAAAGATCCCAGTGACCGGAAGAGGGAAGACATAATCCCTGTTTTTAAAAAGGGAAACAAAGAAGACCCAGGGAACTACATGCCATTCAGTCTCACCTCTGTGCCTGGCAAGGTCATGGAGCAGATCCTCCTAGAAATGATGCTAAGGCACATGCAAAATAAGGTGGTGATTGATGACAGCCATTATGGCTTCACTAAGGGCAGACCGTGTCTGACAAATCTGATGGCCTCCTACAATGGGGTTAAAGCACTGGTGAGTAGGGGAAGAGTAATTGACATCACCTATCTGGACTTGTACAAAGCATTTGACACCGTCCCCCATAATATCCTTGTCTCAAAATTGGAGAGACATAGATTTGGTGGATGGACCATTCAGTGGGTAAGGAATTGGCTGAATGGTCACACTCAAAGAGTTGCAGTCAACAGCTCAATGTCCAAGTGGAGATGA
Organism: Anas platyrhynchos; assembly: GCF_047663525.1. Taxonomy (NCBI): domain Eukaryota; kingdom Metazoa; phylum Chordata; class Aves; order Anseriformes; family Anatidae; genus Anas; species Anas platyrhynchos. Next base: position 49,440,449 of record NC_092588.1, on the reverse strand, counting down.
GTAATGAGTGGTGTTCCTCAGGGGTCACTATTGGGACCAGCTCTATTCAACATTTTTGTCAGTGACATGGACAGTGGGATTGAGTGCACCCTCGACATGTTTACCAATGACACCAAGCTGTGTGGTGTGATTGACATGCAAGGGGGCCGTCCAGAGGGACTTGGGCAGTCTTGAGAGGTGGGTCTGTGTGAAACTCATGAAGCCCAGCAAGGACAAGTGCAAGGTCCTACATTTCAGCTGGGGCAATCCCAAACACAAATACAGGCTGGGTGGAAAATGAATTGAGAGGGCCCCAAGGAGAAGGGGCGTTGGTTGATGAGAAGCTCAAAATGAGCTGGCAATGTGTGCTTGCAGCTCAGAAAGACAACTGTATCCTGGACTGCATCAAAAGAAGTGTGGCCAGCAGGTCACGGGAGGTGATTGTCCCCCTCTACTCTGTTCTCACGAGACTCCACCTGAAGCACTGCATTCAGCTCTGGTGTTCCCAGCAGAAGAAGGACATGGACATATTAAAGCAAGTCAAGAGGAGGGCTGCAAAGATGACTGAGGGACTGGAGCACCTCTCTTACAAAGACAGGCTGAGAGAGTTGTGGTTGTTCATCCTGGAGAAGAGAAGGCTCTGAGGAGACCTTACAACAGCCTTACAGTACCTAAAGGGAGCCTACAGAACAGCTGGGGAGGGACTCTGTCAGGGAGCGTAGTGACAGGACAAGGGATAACAGCTTTAGACTAAAAGAGGGTAGATTTATATTGAATATAAAGAAGAAATTCTTCACCCAGTGGGTGGTGAGGCACTGGAACTGGAGGTTATTCTGAGAAGCTGTGGATGCCTCATCCCTGAAGGTGTTCAAGACTAGGTTGGATGGGGTTTGGAGCAACCTGTTCTAGTGGGAGGTGTCCCTGCCTGTGGTGGGGGATGGAACTAGATGATCTTTAATGTGCCTTCCCACCCCAAACCATTCTATGATTCAATTTCCTTAGTATCTGAGAAATACAATCATGTAATTAATAATCATGATGTTAGTTATGAAAGTCATGCATTATGAAATTTGTTTGCTCATGGTAAGGACAGAGATAGTTCATGAATAAATTCACGAAAATTTTGAAATAACATATGTAGGAGTGGAACGGTGCTATTTCTTCAACATGTCAGTAACCTACATAACAAACAAAGCTAACTAAATTGACAAAAATTTCCACATTAGATACTTGTGCATACTCATACAACCTCACTTATCTTCTCACAGTGCATGTGTTGAAACAAGTCAGTTTTATAGCTTAGTTCTAACGGCCTTAAGTCAACATCAGCACTGTGATATTACAGAAGTGAAAATATGTTTATTTATATAAATGCTTGTTTCCCCAACAATTTATCTCCCTTTTATCACACTTTTGATAACTGTTTTTTCATAACAATCTGTTCTAATACAGTGTATCTCATTTAATAGAATCCAGCATACATTATTAGGAGCAGCAAATGAAGACAGGAGGTAGTTAGCTCAAGAACAAAAAAGGGTCAAGTTGTTGTTTTGTTTTTAATCCAGAAATGTATATTGAAGCTGTGAAACTCCTTACCATGGGAATTTGTGGAAAGTCAAATTCACTTAAATTTAATAATATCTTTCAAAATGGGGGGAGGGAGGGGACAACAACAACTCCTTAGACTCTAGAAGTCCCTGAATCTGTATTTGGTTGAGTTTGGAATTATCTTTTAAATCACTCCTACATATCAGCGGAAGAGATTAGACTGGTTTTATCAGACAACACTCTTAAATCACATTCAGTCTTGTAGCAACTATTAATTTGCTTTTCCTGGTCTTTTATCATCTTAAGATGGTTGTTAAAACTTCTTGCTTTCCAGAGCACAGTTATCTGCTCAGCCACATTGCCTGGGTCTGGCAATTATATTACAAGCTCCTTTTGCTGTTATAACCAATTTTTCTAACTTCAGAGTTCCTCTTTTGCTCTTGTTTCTTTTCTATCTTATTTGAATGTCTCTGTTTCAGAATTTCCTTCTCTTTGGGAATCAAATCAACACTCTGACTGCATCCAAGAGGGTGGATGCTGGTGTACCATTCCCCTGTATGATTCTGCTGGCAACAAGGATTTTGCAGTTCTGCTCCAAGGACTCTGTCTGCATTAAGTCACAACTGAGATATTCAGATCACCAAGAAAGAGTTACTAGTACTCCATTAGCTAGTACAGTATTTCTCATGTTCATAAGCTCTCCCTGTATGACTGAGATGTTGACAGGGTTGACTCCAGAACATCATTCTCTTTATAGATGGGCTTTCTCTTGCTCTTGGCTTGAAGCGTCTGTGCTTATTGTCTCTAAAGCTGTTCATAGTGGCAGTTGGTTTTCCCTATTAGGAAAATAGGGAACATCAGCCTATCCCTTAGCAAACTAAATTCTAAAATAGAGGAGAAGGCGTTAATGAAACGTGAGGTAAGCCACATGATTTCAGGAGACTAAAATAATGAAATGAAATGAAATGAAATGAAATGAAATGCAGATATAGGACTCAGAGGGTCAAAAACTGAAAAATAGGGAACTAGAGGAGGATGAAGAGCTGCTGCCTAATAGTACTTGCTGCTGAGTAGGCACTCACATTGCACAGCAAGCCAAAGCAGAGCAGCAGAACAGCATTAAGCGTGAACAACCACCCAACAGCCAAGAAAGACAGTGGCTGGAAACAGGTTCCTTCTTCTGTCCCAATCAGAATAACTCATTTGGCTTGCAAAATGCTTCTGGGAATAAGCTGAATAAATGAGTTTAATGGGCCACGCGTGGCCCATTAGACACAACTTGAATTCTGACACAAAACATTTCCTCCCACACATATTAGCCCTCAAGAAGATACACCATGAAGAATACACACTGTAAAAATTAAAGGTGAGACCAAGCATTAAACATCTATTATTAATTTCTATGGATTAAAGAATTCATTAGAAAATGTAAGTGATTTTTACAAGAAGAAATGACGATTAAACTCCTCTAGAAATAAGTTCCCAATTAAAGGTCAAGAACGTAACATAACTTACAGTTGGTTGGACCAATACTTCTTTTCTCATAGCCATTGGAAGTCTAGATCTACCAAACACCAGTGAATACAACAATCAATAACAGACAAGTTAAGGAGAAGCCAGTCAAATGTCAGATTTTTTTCATGTTCACTTTAATGGTTGAGGTATAAGAACCATATCTAAGCAAGCAATTAACTGACTTATCAAGAACACCAAACAAGCAACAACAACAAAAAAAGCAGATATCTGGAGAGTAAAGGCCAATTCCTATTTCTGTTTTGAGCCAAAGGAAAACTGCCATCAGTTTAAAGGGGAGAAGAATTCAACCATTGGCCAAAACACCATTCATTTAAAAATCCCAGATTCCTGTTGTTGTACAAAGCAATTTTAGTTGCAGACCCACCCCAGGTAATCATAATTAAGTCAGTCCTCTGTTCCATGCTTCCAACTAAGAAGTCTTTGTCATTTTACAGTGATTAAAATTATTGTGGCTCAGAATAGCTGATATCATGCATCTAAACTCTTTCCTCTTGTTTTCCTAACTTCCTCATTCAGACTTTTATTTTTGCACTAGCTGGCTTAAAGTTTCATTTTATTGGAGTGCACACTTCTGTGAATATTTAACACAAAACATGTGTTCACTTTTTAGACCTCTGAGAACTGTGAAATCAACCAGGAATTTTAACAGCATTCTATTCACTTCACAGTAGATACAGCCTTCGTATCTAACAACTCATATCAAAATGTAAGATTATTATGAATGGATATTTTCCTTAGCCTACAGTACTAGGATGTCTCACACCGCAGAAAGCTGTTTTTCCTTTTATTTGCTCAGTATGTAAATTGCCTATTAACTCGCTCATCAACAGGCCTTGAAAGAATTTCTTGAATTTCTTTCACAATCGGTTAATGGCACAACACAAAAAACATGTTATTCTCTTGAACTGAAATACCATGTTATTCCCAGCTGTACAAAAGAAACTGCCATTTGAAGAGAAAAAAAAAAAAAGAGTCAGAAGCTTTAAAGGAACAAATTTTCAGTGACTTCAGGAACATTAGGTCCATATAAATGTCTTAAAAGTAAATGCTTTCAAAGGCACTGTTCAAGCAGTAGGCAAAACAGTTTCCATTTATAAAATGGTTCCTATTTATGGGAAGGAAGGGAGTGCCCACTCCAGCTAACATGCCGGGGGCCGTCGTTATGCTGCCATTAAAACTTACTCTCAACTCATAAACAGACTCATTTCAGTTTAAATGAAAAGGGAATAAGTCATAAAAATATAAAGAATGTGTAAAAGGATGAGACATCTTGTAAAAAGGTTAATTGCACTAGCTTCTGGTTTTCACAAACAATAGGGCTGTTTAACAGAAGCAAAACTTTCAGCTATAATGACTATAACTCAGGCAATTTATGAATTAGTTACATGTATCCTTTCACTGCCCAAGAAGTCTTTTTTTCTCTTTAAAAATCATAGTGCTGAGAGAATCATGGGAAATCCAACATATCCATCCACTTTCTAGGTTGAATACAAGTACTAACAGAAGACAAAACATTGCATACAGCTTTCAGAAATTGTTCCAACATACTTTTGGCAAGATTTTAGGTTTTGTCTAGCAAGTTATTGCTAGACAGAATTCTAATTCCTTCAGTAGTTAATGGAAACCAAGGACTTTGTGGGCAGGTGTATTTGGCATTTACTGCTTCTGCAAGAGTAAATCCATCTTCTGATCAGTAAGCATATACTGATTAAAGCAAGGTATATGACAATGACAGAGGCATTAATGATTGACAATACTGCCAGGTACTCCTCCACTTGTATGACCCCTATAAATGATAGGGATAACACGGAGAATGTATGCCATAGCTGTTTCAAACATCACATGATATGCTGGTAAATGATTATTTTTCCTTCTAGCTTTGCTTCTACATTTCAAGAGCAATCCAACTGAAGACACACTTTTAAAGCTTCTAGTTTCTTTCTCTCACCCAATGCTCTCTTTTTACCTCTTTATTAGATCTGTAGCTTCTCCTTGAAAAATTTCAGCACTTTCAGTGGTGCCTTTACAGAGCCCATTGGAATATATCATTAGCTTTCTGGGGGATTGATACCGGGAAAGGATGTAGTGATTACAACAAAATAATATTTACTGAACACAACTCTAAAGAAAATAAGCACATTTTAAAATATTGTGTTAAACCTCCTCTGATCTCTAAACATCATTCAGTATTATTTTTGGAAAGAGGATAATACATGTATGCCTTAAGGGTGTGCCTTGGGTGTTAGAAACCAGGAGCTGAATTCCATCTGAGATCTCGGAACTTACCCTGGTAAGTACTTTGAATGAATAAATGTGAATAAATAGACAAATAAAGAGAATACTCTTTTAATACATTTTTCATTCAGCAGAAAGACCATCAGTTGAAGCAGCAACAAAGGCTGCTCTACAATGTTAAACATTGGTTTCAGGTTTTACAGTGAAAGAGAAAAACATGTCAGTGATGCTTGGCACAATAAACATAAAAGCCAACTGCACCAAAGGGCTTGAAATATCCTTCCTGATATAGAAGCAAAGTCCAGATCTATTCTAAGCAGTAGTAAATCCATTAACTGTAACAGTATAATCAATTAAATTTGTATTTGTCATAGATCTGAATGTAACATTATAAACCCAAATTAACAACAGAAAGAGTGCTTATTCCAGTTCTACAGTATGGCAGGGACAAGTACAAGACAATAACCTCAGCTTCTGTAAAAAGAAACTTTGTTGACTGCTAAAAGCTGAAATCAGAGCCAAATTATAAACCAATTTGATTTATGCGTGTCAATGCCAAATGAATGCTATTCATTGGCACAAGGTCTGCTTTGAAGTATAAGAAAGCCACTTCTCTCCTCCAGGAAATGTGTAATTTCAAGATCACATGACAGAAACTGGGAGCACTCATAATAAAAGAGTCAATAGACCCAAAGGTGAACCATGATGCAATCTGGACCTAAGTCCCCAACACAATGAAGTACATCATCATCCTGGCCCACACTATCCAGATTCCCACTCTGCAATGGAAGATATAGTTTTAGGCCTACATTACTTCCATGATATGCCATCAAGTCATAAATTTCATCATCTTTAACCAGGCTGTAGTTCCCTAAAGCATTCCAGTGTAGATTAGTAAATGTAACAAGAGCCTGGGTTTTCTCATTTCTATGCAAGTCTAAAAGTTGCCATCCCCATAGGCTCGACAACCACTCCAGTACATGAGTCTTCTAGATTACCAATTTATCTCCAGCTGGTTTTGATATAGAAGCTACCTCCACTGATCATTTTCTCACTTCAAGACGTGAAAGCTGCTTTAACAGCTCAAATCACTACTCTGGTTTTAGAAATCTTCTTTGGCAAATATTTTCCTTAATTAGACTGGCACAACAATATCAACTTTAGCAAAGTTGCACAATTATAAATGAGAGCAGAACTTGGACATACAAATCCAAATCAACAACTAGCTGGTCCTAGATGAAAGGCTCTGAATAGGCTTTAGTGATCTCAGCTCTCATGCTAATTCATTGAAATATGCAGAACCAAAACATAACACAATCCCTGGAAAATATATCAAAGAGGTATTTAACAAGCTTAATTATACGAAACAGTCAAATAACATGGAAAAAATAAAGAAACAACTGATGAGACTAAATCAAAAAAAATGGATTGATTCCATCTCAGAAAACATGAAACCACCAATTGAAAGCTTGCAACTAATACTTCAAAGCCATAAATAATCCACGGTACTTTAATGCAAATCATGGAAAAGAATATCATATTCTTAAATTCCATCTATAAGACGTTAATTATGCATATTAATACAAGATAAAATATGGTATTAAGAACCATTGTCTCATTTAGGAAGTAGAACAAGTGTTTATAATTGCTGTATAAAGAAGCATGAGCATGAAGAGAATAAAAGTTTGTTTGATTAGATCAAAATGTTCGGTCCTGCTTTTTATGTCTGTGATTCTGGGTTTTGATGTTTTGCCTTTAATAATGTTTACCCCTTTTGAAAACTGCTTGCCTACTAGAACACTTCTTTTTAACTGCACTGACTTTTATCAAAGAATCATAGAATTCAATATTTTGTTTTGTTTTGAACTCAGTAAGGTAGCTTGGCCCATGAGTAAAGTCATCAGTTATAAAGTTTTGGCCTTTTCATGGATAACAGTCTCCAGGTTTGGCTCCACAGAAGTTTGTAGTACCAGTTGGAAACTTTTTTTTCTTTTTTTATGATATTAACAAAATGAGCATTTTCTGTCTGGTAGATGACAACCCTTTCTCCTCTATTAAAATTAAATGTGTTAAAAACAGTAGATCTGGATTATTCAAATTCAAAATATTTAAATGATTCACCTAAAGAGCTGGCTGAACAGAGAATGTTGATTATTAAATAAGCTTTGCAAAACTGGGGGAGTTTCAAAGAACTGAGAGGAAGCTGGAGTGTTTTAAAGGGGTGAACAAGATGTCAATCCAATAGCAATAAGCTCTTAAGCAAGGAACTGATTATTGACAAAGCAGCAAAAAACAGCTGATATGGAATTCAATAGACAACTGTGGGTGGGAGTTACCAAGGAGATGTGTTTTCGGGATCTACCACATAGCCTTCTAATATGTGTCACCATTGCCAGTAATAGGCTATATAAGTCTGTTTTTGTAAGGTTTCTCATGCTTGTGTTGTTTGAGCTTTTTTGACCTCTCTGTTGCTTTGTTCTATTTGGTTTAGCTGTGACAGCCATTTATCTGATTGACCAGGTCTATATGATTAATTTGTTTTACTTTTGCTTAACTTTGTATGCTACAAAAGTTCTTTATATAAATGGCAATAGCAAACAGTTATTCTCTGCAGAATGAGATATTTATTACTAATACTAAGATGCAGCTTAGAGAAATACAGATCTGGTACAACAGAGGCCTTGAAAAGGACAGACAAGGATATGATGCAGAGGAGTACAGGCAAGATGAGAGATGGGGCAAAAGCCTAATATGGCAGTAAACTTCTCAGTAGTGGTGAAATGGAAAAAAAAAATCAGACCTGGAGCTGGACAAAACTGCGTTTACAGGTAAAAAAGAAGTAATATCTAATATGTACAGGGCACTATATACCATAAATTCAGGTGTAACAAATAGCTGCTGACCAATGAATAAAGAGAAAGGTGTAATAAAATGCATTTTATTAAACATAAGAATAACCCCAGTTCATAATAGCAGGAAGAAGAAAGCATCAACATGAAGATCACATTCTTCCTGACAAAAGACTTTAGATGCTGATGACTGGCCGTAATAGCCCATTACCACATTACCAATATAATAGTGAAACTGTTGATTTTAGGACCCAAAGGAGCAATGAAGTATGTAGATGCACCTGGGAAAATGCACAGAAACCAAATATTATCTGTAAACCAATTCTAACTGCATTATTTTTCCTTCTTCTTCTGTTACTATTAGATCTGCACTCATAATGATTACATTTTTAGGATTATACCAATTATACCAACAATAAATTATTGGATTTGCTTATATATAAGGTGTGATGTCCCTTTGCCCATAAGCAAGATTTTGAGTGCAACAACTTAAAAAGTATGAAGTTATACAAAATCTGGAGAAACACCAGGTAATGGACCTACTAAGTCATCAACATGGAATCCACTGGCAAAGAATGGCAGAAAGACACCCAGCTGCTATCCATCCATGTTTCCAGAAGCATCTTAGTGAGTTGAAGGTAGCACTGTAGCTATAGACTGAGAAAGCTCATAACAGTTGCTAAGGCTTCTAGTCTTCTAATACCGCCAGACACTATTGTTTGCTTCAAATTTATTTTCCTCTTACACTTTCTATGCAAATAGTATTTTCAGGCTTCCCTAGTGAGTACATAAACACAGAAAGAAGAAAGTAGAATGCTAACTAGCTTTATGGCCTAAACTAGTGTTCAGGGCCATATTTAACAGGGATCTAAATAGCTGCACACTGAATCTTGTTGAACCAGACATTTCCAGAACTTTAAAATAAGAAGCTCCATGTTAAAACTTTGATATAGATGACATCGTGTATTGGTGTGCAGTTTTCTGTTTCAAACAGTTTATGTAATAGTAGGACCACAGAACTGTCCATGCTGGAAGGATCTCTGGAGCTTATATAGTGCAATCTTCCACCAAAAATGGGGCTATTTTCAGAACTGGATCCACCTTTGAATCTATGTCAGATTGCTCAGGGCCTTGTCCAGTCTAATATTTAGTATCTTGAAGCATAGAATCATGGAATCATGAGATAGCATAGAAGCATTGAGAGTTGCAGCTTCTCCAGGCAGACTGTTCCTGTGTTTGACTATTGCCACAGAGAAAAGGAGAGGCAGGTGACCTATTCACTGTAAACACCGGTGACAGGACCCGCAGGAATGGTGTTAAGCTGAGGCAGGGGAAGTTTAGGCTTGACATCAGGAAGAGGTTCTTCACTGAGATGGTGGTTGCACACTGGAACAGGCTCCCCAGGGAAGTAGTCACTGCACCAGTGTCTGAGTTTAAAAAGCGATTGGACTGTGCACTTAGTCACATAGTCTGAACTTTCAGGTAGACCTGTGCGGTGCGAGGAGTTGGACTTGATGATCTTTATGGGTCCCTTCCAACTCGGGATATTCTATGATTCTATGAAAAGAATCTTTCCTAACATCTAACAGGAATTTCCTGAGTCACAACATGCATCTATTGCCTCTTATCACTGTGCACCTACTAGAAACATGTGGTTCCATTTTCTCTATAACCACTTACTTGTTGAAGAGAGCTGTAAGATTCTCCCTCAGTCTTTTCCAAATGAAACCGATTCTCTCAGTGTCTCCTTTCATGCCATGTGCTTCAGCCCTTTATTGCCTTGATGTCCCTCTACTGAGCTTGCTCCACTATCCTATTCCAAACGTATGATCATCAAGCAAGTCCTCAGTGTATAATAAACTGCAAAAAGGCATGTATTTGTCAGTTATCACATCTCCTTACAAAAGCAGAGGAATAAATATGTAACGTCTCAGCAAACGTACCCACCAGTCAAGACACTGCACATAACACTGGGGATCTGACAACTCATCACAAAAAATTTCTCCCATGTAAGACACGTCCCACCATGACACTAAGAGTCTGAAGGACAGGAAGATGCATTTCAAAAAGCTGTTGGTTGCAGGTAAGAGTGGGAAGGGGACAAAGATTTAAGGATACCAGTAATGGTCACTGTAATGTACTGTAGTATCAGCCAGAACTTAAAAGCAGAATTCAGTGAGAGTGAAACTGAATTGGAGGGTTGATCTTCTAAACATTGTAAGATTCTATAGAGACAATGATGAATTCCCAAAGAATGGTCAAGGGCACTGAAGAAACAGAGTTAATTCATTGGATACTTTTATATTTAAAAGGAAGAAGATTTATCCAATAAATTGCATAAAGAAGATTTGTCCAATAAATCTTCTGCCATATGAAGACTGAGTCTGTTTGGTGGTTTACAGTTTCAGAGAGGATGAAGAGATGCCTGAAAAGTGGGAGCTGATGAAACTAGAGAGGCTGAGAGAAGTGGCTCTGTCTGAGGAGGCAGATAAACGTTGGGAAATGCACCAACAGCAACAGACAGAGGAACCTTTGCCATATACAATGTTGGGACTCCATCTGAATCCAGACAAGTCTCCAAACATAACTGTTGGAAGGGATCAGGAAAGAAGGTGTGATTACAGCTGCACCGTGCTGCATTTCAATGCATCTTAAGCTGGTCCAAGAGTCACCTTGCAAAATAACACAGGGCATTGTTCTGATCTCTTTCCTCCTGTCATCCCCCTCCCACACACAGAAGAATCAAACCCTTGGGATTATGCATTATCAGATAAAGGAGAGAGGGCATTCTGCCCAGGTCTTATCTGAACACAGTGACAGTCGAAACAGTGCGGAAGAGGTAAACTCTTATGCAGTATGCCACATGTCAGTAGGGCTTATTCTGCCAAGGAAGATGAAGTACTGCTGGTAAATCAAATGTCACTAAGTGTGTCACTACAGCAAGTTGCCCAACAGGGAGGAAAGCTTCCCACCACATTCTCTGCCTGTGCACTACCAGAGCTGGATACAGCCCCTGCAGGAACAGCTGCCACTACATTCAGTTTAGAGCTAACACTGATACTGAATAATCTAACAAGATTTCTTGAAAACAAGAAAATAACCTCTGTCTCAGGGTCTCCATTTAAAGATTCTTCTTGTCCTACAATACCAAGTTTTACAGTAAAGTCCCAATTCACTTAAAAATCTTAATATTGCATGTCAAACATTAGGGAGAAGGTGGGAAAAAAAAGTCCTAGGGAGAACAGAAAGACCCCTTTGGGTGGTATGCTATATTTAGATTGGCTCACATTGCTTGTGAAACCACACCTTTTACTCTTACTAACCATTTTTCTCTCCCAGAAGAAGGAGTTCTTTATTTTACTGTATGCTCTGACAAGAAAATAAGTTTCTGTGACTTTTTGACTTGTACCATAGAAACAGCTCTACTTAACAGTAAAAACATAAACCAAAAAGTTTTCTAGGCATAGCAGCAAGATAGCATGCGAAAACGCCTTTCAAATACATATTTCACAAATTACATTTGGTTCCACAGGACATTGGTATCAAAGAGTTCATTAAAAACATTTGGTTACTAAGAAAAAAAAAAAACATTTGTCTATTAATGCTTCAGGAATAAAGTTTCCTGACTAACAAACACAAAATATCTTCAGAGAAAGAATATGGTTTTCCCCTCTTTTGAAATATCAACTACCAGATATGTTAGGGTTAGACATGTAAGTACTTAATCCTGTTTGCCTGCAAAAGGAAGCAACCATGTTGTATAATTCCATTCAGAATTATCAGACAATAATCTGAAAACACATTAATGCAAAAGAAACTTCTCCACCATTCACTGTTTGCATAGGAAGGCTGTTCCATAACCTCAGTGGTTCTGTGGCTGGGAGCCCTTTCCAAATTTCTTGCATTCTTTTGTTCATGACCAGTCCAGCTGTTTTTCTTGTGCCAAAATATTCTCCAGGTTAAAGAGTTGAAACAACATATCGTTATTTACTTTCAAAGTAGCTTGCTGGCCTCCCCAGCTATAAAGGGACACACAAGGGATAGACACAGGACTCCAGTTGAAATTAAGGCAACTCCCTCTTCTGTTACCACAACACGAAAAATAGCACACCAGTCCTCCTAAATCTACCTGAACTCCCCTCATCATGAGAAAAGCAGAACAAGAACAAGCAACCAATAAATTATGCCGTTAGCAAAACCCACCATTGTTTTCACTCCAGAAGGATGGAACAAAAGTCTAATGCTACATCTATGCAAAATTTATTTGGATGAAAAACAGGCTGGCAAGATGATTGCTTTAAAACCATGAAGTCTGGGGTCTTGTTTGTGGGCAGCTTAGAGTTCTTGACCAACCTCCAAAAAAATCATCTCATCGCTATTGTTTTAATAGACATTACTCTCAAAAACAATGTCTGGAAGAACAATAGCATTTCTAGGAACAATTTTATAAAATTTTCAGACAAGGGAGGTTACAGACAATATATTAGGGAGACAGGAAGAAAGAAAAAAAAAAGGCCTTCAAAAACTGGAGAAAAAAAAAAAAGAAAAAGAAAAAAGAGAACTTGGGGGAAAAAAAATGTCTTTTGAATTGCACAGCCTTAATTTATGGGACACTGGTGGATCATCAGAGCATAAAGAAAACTATGCTGATATTTTCAAGGCTAAACTAAGTGGTTGGGTCCAGGCTGTAATTGGCTCCAGGATTTTATTCCTGTTTTAATTCCCAGATTGTTATTGACTTCCTCCAAAGCAGTGAAGTGCCATGACTTTCCGTGGGGTTAGACTCTCTCAGTTCAACTCTGAATGTCACCTATGGCATGAAAGATTCCTTCTTATTTTTATTATCTTATTTGGAATGAAAGCAGCACTTTCAGCTATCTTATCAGTTAGCATTGCAAGACTCTGTTCTCACTCCCCATCTCAGGATGTATTATTAATGATAGAAGAGCACAGCAGGCAACTGAATTTTACACAATTGATGGTGCTCAGCACCATGCCAAGATATTATTAATGTGGCTTTTGTGAAAACAAAAACAGCTTTAAAATACAGCCTGTAGCTCATGAGACCATGGTTTTATGTTTCAGGATGGGAATCTTCTGTTACGGACATTTTGATTCAGAACAAAATAGCAAAATGGCTCTAGGTCAGCATTGCCTATGTCTTTGTCCCTACATCCATCCTTATCTCCCCAAATTACTGGGCATTGTCAGTATATCATTGGTGCTTTTTTCCTCCTGATCTGAAATCCTACGGACAACTTGGAAACCAAATCATTTGGTTTTGTTGTTAAAAGTTCAGCAAGAGTCCTATATCACACTCTCTCAATATAGTTATTCAATCAGAATAAGAATAGAATCTGATTTAGTTTCCATTCAAGACTTGGTTCAACTGATAATCTTTATCCAAAAGCAAAAAACAGAAGCAGATGTTGTTGTTTTAGCTGATGTTCATTATTAGAGGTAATTTGCCTGCTGTTCACATTGCTAGTGAAACACAAAATTTACCAGCAAGAGAACAAGAAGAAAGGAGTTGATACATCCATTCTATAATGCTACTGCTCCCTCATTGAGACTTTGATCCCAGGCTACTGAAGTTCTCACCAAGCAAAGGTGTTTTGAAGAGAACCTGATACTTCAGCCTGGGGTAAGACCACATGAAGTATCATTTCATGTCTAAGAGCAGTCAGGTATCAATGTTGCCTTTCTGCTTGCCAAATGCCCAACCCTGGAGCTGTGGCTTCCCTAAAGGAATTTTCTCTCAACAGTTTCCTGAAAGCCAGAGAAAGATGAACTTCATTTCCACCAGTGAACTGTAACGGGAGAGCTCTGATGATACATTACGCATAAGAAATGAGTCATGCTGTGGTTTCCTGCTTCAGTTTATTGAGTGCAGAGTTGCTTGGCCTTTTTCTCCAGCTCTGACCCTTGTCCTGCTCAGAAGCCCTAGAAGATAGCTCTTTCCTTTCCCAGTCTCCATAGTTACAGTCAGGATCAAGGATAGAAGTATGCAGGCTCCTACTCTTGGCTCAGAGGCAAAAACCTACACCCACATCTTGTAAAATCATGGTGGCCAACAACAGCCTGAAATGCAGACAAGAACAACAGAACTGTATAGCTGGCTTACAACTGCACCAGTGTTCCTGTTCTTTTTTTTTTTTCTCTCTCTCATCTAGAAGCATCTGAGCATCTTATGTTATTAAGAACATTATTGTGAATTGCAACTAGTTCCACAGACTATTTTGCTGATGTCAAACTTTTCAGGAAATAGCAGCAAGCTTACAGTGAGCAGACTGGGAGCTAGCTGCCCACTGATCGAACACAACAGGGCAGGAAGTTCAGGCATTTTTAATGTTTTTAATGTTTTACTAGTTGAGGAGAAATTTGTGCAGTGGATGACAATCCTTATATCTAATAAGATAATGTGTTCTTATACATGCAGCTTCATCATGGGAAGTCAGATGCTTGTAATCATATTTTTAAAAACAGATTAATAAATAGGTTACATATAGGGTAAGTATAGGAAAGGAGAGCAGATCATGAAATGGAAGTGCCTAAGAGTAGTCAAAAGATCATTGCTTCTTAAAAACATAAACAGGATATAAACAAGAAGGAAAAAAAAAAAAAAAAAAAAAAAAAAAAAAAAAAGCAGATGGTCCTTTTTGACCCTGTGATATGTGGAACAGTGTTCAGTGGTACAAAGCCATGGATTTCCTGGGAAGCCAGTCAGGCTACTCTGGTATACACCTACCTGAGATCTGGTCCTTGAAATCCAGAATTCTTTTGGCTACAAAATCAAAAAGCTGGAGTGATATGTTTTGACTAAACTTTATTATTTTTCTGTATACAAACACTCACTGTCAGCCTGCAGATTACCTATAGTAATTGTGGGTTTTCCAGATATAATAAATAATTTTATTAAGAACTCTTTCTAGATGTCATTCTTCTGAACTGGCCTTTTCTCATATCTCCCTGGTTGCTTTCTTTGTCCACATACCATCTTCACATTCCTTTCCTCATTTTACCTGACATTTTAGAAACACCTCCCTCACACTATCTTACAAGTTTCTTTCAGAATAATTTAGATTTCTCTTGGAGGAGCAGTGGAAAGAAGTGGCTTTTTCTCAGTATTTGTGTAGTTGTCTCTTCTCCAGGGACAAGCTCATCTTCAAATTGCTTAACCTTTTGGGAAAGTTTCTTGGACAATTCTTATGCTGCTTTCTTTTCATTTGAGGGAGACAGAGTATATATATCTGAAGGGCATTTTTGTCATCACTAGTATTACTTTAATGCCATGGAGCAGACATTCTGAACAATGGTGCACTGACCCTGCTGGTCCCAGACTGCCTTCTTTTAAAGCCAGATCCTTAACATCTACAGTAAGCATAGCTCTGCAGATATCTGCAAGAGTTCATCCACCATTTTGTGGGGGACCCAGATTCAGCAGATATCATGGTGGTCTCTCAGCATTCACGCCCTGGATTTCCTAATGACAAGGTATAAATTACAGCCAATTAGGATGACAGTTACTCCTTGAAAAAAAAAAAAAAAATCTACTGAAAGGAAGCAAACACTTACCATCTGTTGGGAAACATTTGAAGAGGACATTCACTGATGGGAATAACTAAATTTTCTGGGGTCTTTGTAGTTTGGTTTCTAAGTGCAATCCTAAGTGGTTTTGAAAGCACTGCAGTAGCAGATAAAGTATTTGATGCATTAGAGTCTAATAGCACCCAGCATATGATGCCCAGTCTTCAGATAGGAGCGACTTTAAAGGATAGCTCATCCTTGAACAACCCCTGAATAAATACCTTTTCTGACATCAGCACAGACCCCAGTCTTGCTTCCTGTCTTCCTAACATTATAAAGCCACATTTTTAATCACAAAACCCAGTGCTGGTAAGTGACTGTCGCTGGCCTCCGCCACTCAAATACAAACGGAGATCCGCTGAGCACTTCCTCCAGACATTGGTAAACTAAATATAATTCAAACTATTAATCTAAAAAAACTGTTGTGCACTCTCTAAATTACTGCTGGATTATTCTATTTGCTTGAATAGTCATTATTGTTTAATTTTTTTTTCTGTTTTAGCTTTGACACAGCCGATCACCTGCCTTCTATGGTGCTCTAAGAAAAATACAAAGGTGAGGAAGTTATAAACCATTGTTTATAACTATGTTATAAACCATGTTTATTGTTACAGCTAAATAAAAACATCATACGATGGGTGAGCAATTGGCTAACGGGCAGGGCCCAAAGAGTTATGGTGAATGGGGCTGCGTCAGGCTGGCGGGCGGTCACCAGTGGGGTCCCTCAAGGCTCCATTTTAGGGCCGGTACTTTTCAATATTTTTATAAACGATCTGGATGTAGGAATAGAAGGTATTTTGAGCAAGTTTGCTGATGACACCAAACTTGGAGGAGTTGTGGACTCTGTTGAGGGTGGAAAGGCCTTGCAGAGGGATCTGGATAGGTTGGAGAGCTGGGCGATCGCCAACCGCATGAAGTTCAATAAGAGCAAGTGCCGGGTCCTGCACCTGGGACGGGGAAACCCTGGCTGCACATACAGACTGGGCGATGAGACGCTGGAGAGCAGCCTAGAAGAGAGGGATCTGGGGGTCGTGGTAGACAGCAAGTTGAATATGAGCCAGCAGTGTGCCCTGGCAGCCAGGAGGGCCAACCGTGTCCTGGGGTGCATCAAGCACGGCATCGCTAGTAGGTCGAGGGAGGTGATTGTCCCGCTCTACTCTGCGCTGGTGCGGCCTCACCTCGAGTACTGTGTGCAGTTCTGGGCACCACAGTACAAAAAGGACATGAAACTGTTGGAGAGTGTCCAGAGGAGGGCTACGAAGATGGTGAACGGCCTGGAGGGGAAGACGTACGAGGAACGGCTGAGGGCACTGGGCCTGTTCAGCCTGGAGAAGAGGAGGCTGAGGGGAGACCTCATCGCAGTCTACAACTTCCTCGTAAGGGGGTGTCGAGAGGCAGGAGACCTTTTCTCCATTAACACCAGCGACAGGACCCGCGGGAACGGGGTTAAGCTGAGGCAGGGGAAATTTAGGCTTGACATCAGGAGGGGGTTCTTCACAGAGAGGGTGGTTGCACACTGGAACAGGCTCCCCAGGGAAGTGGTCACTGCACCGAGCCTGTCTGAATTTAAGAAGAGATTGGACTGTGCGCTTAGTCACATGGTCTGAACTTTTGGGTAGACCAGTGCGGTGTCAAGAGTTGGACTTGATGATCCTTAAGGGTCCCTTCCAACTCAGGATATTCTATGATTCTATGGTTTCTTTGAAATAGCTTGAAGGCAAGAAGTTCAATTCTACTTTAATAACATTTTTTGCTAGACATTTGTTACTATAATTTGAAAGGAGATGAAGAAAACAAAATCATATCAGGTTTATCTGCTGTAACTCCTGCTGTGATACCACAGCTCTTTTCAATAGAATAGGGATCAAGTCTGTGTCTATTGCACCTCTGGTTATGCGTACATTCAAACTGTTAACCAGGGCAAATGATATTGAGATCTTTACAAATAGATTAGCACAGTCTGGTAGAGTGGTTATAAAGGCATTGCTTTCCTGTCTTCTTTCTGCACTTGTCCATGTATGTCTGGACACAGAGATGATTATTTGTCCTTAAGACTATTTCACAGGCAATTACATCATTTGCAAAAGATTGTTGCTGCTACTTAGTTTTTGTTGTTGTTGTTGTTTGTGTGCTTTTGTTTTTGTTTTGAGTGTGTAGAAAGCTCTTGGCATTCATATGGCATTTTCTCCTACAGGTGCATTATCAAAGGGGTGGGTTCCGGTGACAGCTAAAATTGTACCTGGTGTCCAACCCAGTGAGCCAAGTGGTTAAACTGCAGTGAATTTCCAACTCCAACAATTTCCAACAATTTCAAACTGTTCTCCAAAACAGGTTTACTTTGTTTAAGAAAAGTAAAACCAAACATAACTGCATACCTCATGTCAATGGCTAGCTGTGTACATGTTCCTCCCCACCTTAGTTACACACACCATATAGTGCAGGCATAATCACAATCACAGAATGGCTTGGGTTGGAAGGGACCTTAAAGATCACATAGTTCCAACTCCCCTGCCATGGGATCCTCTGCCACTAGATCAGGTGGCCCCACGCCTCATCTAACACCTCATCTTGAATGCCTTCAGGGATGGAGCATCCACAGCTTCTCTGGGCAACCTGTTCCAGGGCCTCACCACCCTCTGTGTGAAGAATTTCCTCCTAACATTTAACCTAAATCTCCTATCTTTTAGTTTAAAACCATTCCCCTTTGTACTGTCATTGTCTACCCAAACAAACGTTTGCTCTCCATCTTTTTTATACGTCCCTTTTTAGTATAGAAAAGTTGCAAAAAGCAGCTTTAAAACATAATAAGAAGATAGCATTTGGAAAGATGAACATAAACATATAGATGTCACTGCTTTCCCTGTCAGTACTTCCGCTAACAAAACTAGGACCCAGTTATCTTGTTTTCCTCCCAATAAAACTGGATTTCCTTTAATTACTTTTTTCATCTAAAACACAAATCCAGACTTCTTGTCTTAAGAATTTCCAGAATTCAAAAATCCTAAGCAGGTAGATCTTTTAAATTACATACAGATCTGATCTTTCCTTCTCCTGTAACTGTATTTAAAGAAAACCACACAAAATTTGCAACTATGGTTAACACCCCACTTTTCTATCCAAGTGTTCTTTACAAAAAACAGATGAATCAGGAGGAAGAGATAGCTGCAGATGTGCAAACAGGCAGTTAAGGTCAGTCTGCTAACTTCTTTGGCACTTCTTGGGTTTCCTAAATACTAATCACACTTATAGCCCCAAACTATACTAGTATCTGTTTAAGAATCACCTTACCACAACTAATCTAGTTCTTTCAACACAAATCTATCGTGAACCACAAAATTTCTTTTCTTCAAGAGCTATACACACATCTGCATCTGTCCATGGACAGTCTGTCATGTTCTTCTGAGTAATCTCTAAGATTCTACAGTAAGATGCAGAAGTATTAGAAAATGTAGAAAGTATGACTAATGGTTAGAAGCACATATGAAATTCTTTCTTTCTAAAACAACTGCCACACTGCAAGTAGCAGGATCTGTAGAACACAAAATGAACACAAAAGAATATTGAAAGAGAGAAGCATTTAAACATTGTATGTTTGAAACGCTATGAGATGTGAAACTACTACCCAGTGCAATGCATTTATGTACTGTTTGATGTCAATGAAACTATCAGGAAAAGAAAGCTAATGTTTATGAGTGCTCATTTACCAGCTGTCTCAAAGAAAATAAGCCTGTCAGTCCCTTCCAGCAGTAAAACAGGTACACATACCCAGAGTCCTCTAGACCAGTGAATTGCAATCCCACCCAAGCAGGGAAGGACTGATGGGTGCTATTAGATTTTCATCCACTTCTGTGGCTTTCTTCTTTCTAAGATCACTATCTCAGAGAAGATACAGTGAGAGCACATTCTATGGACTGTATTTCTCTGCAATGACAATGGCTGCTGGTTGTCTGAAAGAGCAAACTGCAATGATGCATCCCAAGAATGTCATCAGCTGATTGCACTCCTCTTCCTCAGACAACTAGAAGCATAATAATGATTGTGTCAGGGAGACAAAAGAGAATATGAAGAGATGTAAATATAATCTTTTTATTGCTTGCAATGATCTCAATTAATCACTTACAGATTGAATGTGTTTTTATACACTGGGTGTTCAGGATATGCCTAAGACAATTGCTTTAGGAATGTCTGGTCCAAACAGACATGATTATATACTTTGGTAGTTTTCTGCAAATGAATAAACTATTACAAGAACCATGTGTTCCCATTTGAGAAATAATATACAAGATAAATGTTAACCTGGGGGAAAAAAAAAAAGAAAAAAAAAGTTAGAAGTTGTAAACATTTTGTTCATGGAAGGGACTAAAAAAGACAATTTTAAGTTAGCAACATTTTTCTAACAGCATTTATATATCACTTATTAGATGTGGCAAAATTAATCTGCTGAATTTCAGCCTTAGAATGTTTTCTTTCTTTGAAAAGAAGTCAAATTTCATTTAGGGATGGGATGAAGTAGGCTCAGATGGGTTGGGATGGGAAGGGATGGTTCAGAAAAAGAAGCACTCACTGTAAAATAATATTGCAATTTTCAGTACATAGATCACAAGCATATAAAAACTTTATATGTCAAATATAGATGTGAAATTTCTGCTTTGCAATATATATGTGTATCTTTAGAAGTAACTGTTTAATTTAAAAATCCAGGTTGTTTTTTTTTTTTTATTGATATTCAAGATAAAAAACTGTGCTGAACAATTTATAATTCTGAATTCAGCATCTGAAGGATGTAAATCATGGAAAAATAATGAAGTTACAAAAAGGAGCAGAATTCTTCTCTGATGGTTCAGGTATTATTTTTCTCCTCACACTTTGTAATGTTGGAACTACAGCAAAGAATAAAACTTCTGGTTTTAACACCGCAATCTCAGTTAGATTCTTATTCCCTGTCAGCTCCATTGTAAATTCCACTGAGAGGATAAAATACAAAGAGTTCATTTATAATTAAACTTGATTCGATCTCAGCAGCAAGGCAAAGCACGATAGAAGACAGGCAGTGTAAATGGTGAATAAGTTTAATTAGGATAGCTGGAAAAAATAAAGTCAATTAATCTTAGTTTTCTTACATTCTATCTAGAGAAATGTGAAGTAAAATAGAGACTTTTAACATAAATATATTAGGTAGATAATAGAACCTATGTCACAATTTGTTAGGACCTATGGGAAAACAAAAGTGGCCTTGTACTTTGAGTTTTGCAACCAAATTAAGACGGAAAAAAATGAAGAAAAATCTTTATTTAACTATAGATTTTTTTTTATGTTTACTACAGGTATGTATTTAGGGTATTTAACATCACCTCTATCTTCTATATTGTGTTCTTTCATTTCTGCACTTTCTTGTCATAATACATAAAGTTATATATAATTACACAGTATTTTCATAAAGCAGGAACCCATATCAAATTCCTTGCTTGCTTGAGGACTGGGGGACATCTTGCAATACCAGCATTTACTGGCTATTTCAGTGAAGAGCCTGAATGTAAGTAAGAAAGATGGCCCTGGATGCTACAGCTTTTCAGGTACAGGTAATGCACTTAAAACATTACAGATTTATTTACTTGTTCTGGAAAGAGACTTTTGTTTTCCTATGAGAAACATCTCAGAAGACACTCTTGCAAGAAATTTCCTCCAGATGAAATGCCACTGTGTCTATTACCCTTAAACTAATGCACAGAATTCCTCCCAGTTCGTGCTTACTTTTTACTTAATATTGTTACTACAGTAGTAGTCAGACAGCAAACATCATTTGCAAGACTTTTGCTGAACTGTAGACCTCCTTTATACTGCAGAAATCTGAAAAGACAAAGAGACTCTCTGCTAGGTTTTCCCAAATCATCCCACTTTGGGTACAGCTTGCTTCTGGTAGAAGGCTCTTCCAACTGTTTGCATTGTACAGGATATGCCTTGAAAACACACTATTCCTGCCAATCCCAAATACGGAAAAAATCCTGAGGAAGTATCCAAATATTAATGGGTAACAGCAAAGAAACAAGGAAGTTATGAAAATATTGGATTTAAAATGCATTTTTATTTAGCTCTGAGTATCTCATGCACATTTGCAGCCTCACTTTTTCATGCCTTCCCTCCCTAACCTGTGGTTTCAAAATTCTTTCTCAGTCAATCAAAGCCAAAATTGTGCAATCATATGACTACAACAGTTGGGAAGAAATAAGGAAAACACCATCAAGTCTTGCAACAAAATTAGGAGAGTTGGCAGGCCTGATACAGACACTGTTTCCACTGTATTGTTTCCACTGTTTCCACTCAAATGTCCACACAGCTAGGAAGAACGCAGAAGATACCCACTGTCCACTGCCTGCCCTACTGAACAGCTTAGATACCTACCCTCACTGCTAGCTTGAGATGGAGAATGGTGCACCAAGTAACTCGCCAGCACTTCTGAAATTCAGCTCAACTGCCTCTAGTTTTTAGGATCTTGCCTTCAGGTTCAATGAACAACAGATGGTGTAGTCATTAAGTCTCCATTCACCTCTTTCAATACTTGAAGAAATTATAATACTTGTTAGCTGCTGTACTTATGCAAGTGAACAGAAAGGATACATAACAAATTCAAAATGTGTGCAAAACAAAAGACTCAAGCCACATTTTATGTGACTTTAAAAGGAGTCAGAGGAAGCTGCCATTTGATTCCTACTTAGCCATCTATAAGATAATGTAAGCAACAAAACCAAAAAGCAAATTTACACAAACGCACACAAACATACAAATGGGAACTCTGGAATGATTCATCCCTGGGTCTAAAACTTCAGCTCCCTGCATTTACTTTCCCCTTCTTCCTTCTCACAGTCCATATTTAATCACATATTTTACTGGAAAGAGACAGCAGTCAGATAATCCAGGGCATTGGCAGGTGCAGTGTCTCTACTCCAGACACACTCATACTGATGCTGAACTTTGGTAATGAAAGTTGTCTCCACACTCACATAGAAAATTTTGAAACAAGGCCAGAAAAAAAAAAAAAAAAAATCAAACCCAAAACCCCAAAATGTAGGCTCATCATTTGTTTAAACCCTAAGGAGACAGAAGGTTGTAATTCCTGATTTGTAACCATATGCTCTGAGGATGCTCCGGTGGGTGCTTTGTACAGTGAAGATCAAGTAAAACCACAGAAAAAAGGCATCCACTTTTTACAGCAGAATGCTGTAACTTCACAGAGTAAGGAGATATTTTATGGGCAATACCTGGCATGGAGGTGCACATCCAGAAGCTGGGTTCCTCCAGCCAATGAATGTGCAGCCAGTAATATCTCCACTTTCTCCACAGTCTTAGTTGCATGTAAAAGAAACAAACATTCTCCTGATTTTGAAAGACATTGAAGTTAAATAAATTATCAAAAGTTAAATAAGCAGTTCCCAAGTGAAATGTGTACAGTAACACCGCAACTGAAAAGTCTCATTTTGTGGTTGTCTCCAGTAGAATAAGCCACACAGGGACAGTATGGCCTGTTTTTCTTTTCTTTTATAATAATTTACTTTTAACTGAAGGCTCACTTTGAAAGAGAGAGCAGAAAAAGAGAGTCCACACAGCTACCAAGAGTCAGCAATTCACAGCCATTTAAAGCAGTATAATAATACCATGGGACAGGGCAGGTTTGAAATCATTAAGGAGACCAAATCTTGAGAGAGGAAATTGTAGCAAGATTGCATTATTTATAGAGTTAAACTATTCGCTGGACTGAATCCAAAGTAGTCGTTATTAAGCAGTGAAACTTTGCCTGCTATGAACAAGCCATTCTGTTCTGTCTCATATCAATATTACAACAGCTGGTTTCAGTCAAAGTTATGGTAATGAATTTTGGACCTATGTAATTCTGCTTCTGATCAACTTTGTAATTTTATCATTACAACTTTTCTTTTTGAAAGAAATTTACAAATGCATACACACACGAAATTACTCCAGCTATAATTACAGCAATTTCAAATGAAAGAATTTGATGTTTGATCTGTAAACTCTTTACTTTGCATTTCAGTGTCTTTTATCTGGACGCTTTATGGCTTGAAAATGCCCCTTGAAAACCTCTCTAAAATTTTAATTTCCCAATCTGGTGGTCAGTCCTGTAGAAATGATATTACATGCAAATCAACCCAAAATCTCATAGATTATCCTGTGGGAATATGACCTTACCAATCATTCCTATAAAGCTTTTCCTTTTCAATAATCCATGAAGGGATATGCAAACACACTTTTGCTCTAGGCACTGTGACATTCAAAAACCAGTGCTCTAACCTTTCATGTAGGTTGGATGAAATCATTTGCTGGAGACAATGTCATTATGCGCTGGGCCAGTCTTCAGGGACATAGCACAGAAAGAGATGTAGTTGAGAAGGTGTGGGAATAATGAAGGGGTGGAGAATAACAGCAAAGTAAACAGCATGATGCAGGGGTTTCTGCTTGAGTTCTCATCTAATGTCTTTTGCCTGAAAGGGAAAATGCAATATTCTTGCCCATGTTTTTATTTTTCTCTTTCTGCAAACACATTAGGATTGAGAGGCATAAAAATGCAATCTATAATTTCATAAATACTGAAAAATAGAATGCTCCAATGCAGAAACTGTGAATGGAAGACTCATCTAAGCAGGCTTACAAATGGAAGAAAAAGGTGGGTGGGTGGGGGGAATGGGTAGATATATTAATATTACCTTCAGAAATCAGAGGAGGATGGCAGCCCCCAGTAGGAACCATCAGAATGTAGCCATACCACTATACTAATGATATGGCTGGCAACAGAACACATTATTTCCAATAAAGAAGATTTCTCAGAAATCATTTTGCTGAGAAACATGGATTTCCCTGTCACACAAAGAACAATAACACTAGAATAAAAGTCAACATTGTTATGAATGGTTTACGGCTTCTCACATGCTCTTTGTGCAGTGGTAACAAGGCAGGAGAGATCGATGGTTTCTTTTGGATGGAGGGCTCTCATGCTCGGTGCTGCTACCTTAATGCAGTGGTTTGGAAACAGGATTATTTATTTATTTATTTATTTATTTAAGTCTATATCATGACCTCTAAGGATTAATGAAGATTTTGTAGTCATAAAAAAGGGGTTTGGAATTTTAAATTTGAAGGCACAGCTCCCTGGATTTTAACAGCTACTTTCTGCATACAGATGAAGAACGTGCGTAAGATGGGCACATCTTTACATTTGTCCCTATTCCGAGGGAACCAATAACTTCCATTCCAAAATATAAACCAGAGAAAAGTAACAAAAGGTACAAAAAAATGAAAAAAGGCTGTGCTTGCACTTATATAGATAGATCAAATAACTGGTCTTATGTGACACCTGCTTTCATCTTTCCAGTAAGGAAAGATTTCTCTAGCATCTTTTATCCAAGTATGCTTGGATCCAAGCTTCCTGGAAGAAAAGCATTTTGTGATTTGATATTAACTAAACTGAAGTATGGAGTTCTTGAATTTTATGAATGACAAGCGAAGTGACCGTTCCCTTGCAGCATCAACACCCCAGCGCTCATTATTTGAGAGGAATACTGGAGATAAAGCAATTCACTCCAAACATATAAATAAACAAACATGAAAGATGACAAATCAAGCACCTATTTAGCTGCAGACATTTCAAAAGCTAAAACACTGGAAGCTGTCTTCTTGTCAGTGTGTATACCCTTCATTTTGAATATATTTGCTATAGATACAGATCTGCAAAGAAAAGACTGAACTGACATTATCAAATATACAGTCCGTTTGACAACTCACTTTCCCCTAGAACAACCTGACAGATTATTTAATCTATGAATTGTAATGGTAGATTTATGAGTACTCTGAATCCTGTGGCTGCAGGAATATTGTCCACGTGCAGCTCACAAGCAGATAAAAACATTGACTATAGGAAGTTGCAGTGGAAAGGAAGGAAAACACACACTTCTGAGTTGCTGTTCTCTATTCTTGATGCTTAAAGGCATTTGGAGAGGAAAAAAAAAAATAAGAATAACACCACTTCTCTATAAAAAAGCAATTTGCTGAGCAAACCCCTTAAACAGTGACTTCTTAAGTCACACACACAGAGGGCAACTGAGTGACCTGTATCTTAGGTGATTATTCCTCCCCGCTGGATACAATGAACATAATGACTCAATTATCATCATAGGAGCACAAATGAGAAATGAGTGAGGAGCATACTAAGTGGACTTCCTCAGAGCACGATGCTAAGATTTCTGTCAGTTTAAGCAGCTGTCTGCATAACACCACAAATTAGTCCTTCCTCACACAAGTCCTTGAGGACTGCTTTTCACAGGGAGAGGGAAAGGAAAGAGAGTGAGAACTCTGAGCAAATTATTGGGATTTGAGGCCCTTGCCAGTTCAGATTCATCTACTAGAAATATTTTTCTGACTGATATTTATTTTTCAGGAGAAATGGGACACCACAGAATAACTTTTCTTAATGTTTGACATATACAAGTGTAATATTCAGTCCATATCAGGAAATGTCTTGTTCAAATAACATATATTTCCCAGCAGGCGCTATAAAAAGCTTTTCTAGCACAATTAGCATAATTGAATAAAAAGAATAAGGATCAGATTTCACATATACAGACTTCTGGTTAAAAGCAGAAGCTGGAATATATTTTTTGGAGAATATGGAATTATTTCCCAAGGAGAATACTCCACAAGAGAAAGCACCAGGAGAAAAAAAAAAAAAAAAAAAAAAAAAAGGGAAAATCAAGTGTTTTCAGATGAATGTATCAGCTATTTCACGTACTTCTTGTTTAACCGGGGTGACTACTACGATTGTTTTAATCACTATCCAGATGAGATAATTACTTAAAAAGTCATTCAAACTGTAACAACTCACATAACGTGACTGTAAAGAAACCTAAGTATAAGACTTGGAAAAATGGAACATATCTATTTCTTCTGGACTGCTCAGTTTCAGTCATTTTGGCTTATCTATTTGAAGTCAATTCTAAGTCACCACATGATTCTCTGCGTAAGGAACTTCTCATCTATACTACTTGGACAGGCAGAGTTGCATCAGAAACTCAACCACTTCTACCAGCATGCTGTGTGAAATGCCAGCCGACCCCACGCCTCAAGATGCACTGATACACCAGAAGGCGTTGTACTGGAGGTCAGGTACAACCACAGGGCAAGATCAAGACAATCGGAGATGCTAGCAGCTGTTATGCATGCCAAAAGTAAACAACTCACAACAGTGCAAAACAAAAAGGTTATAAAACAAAAACACCCCATGTAAGCAAAACATTTTGAAGTTGACTCCTGGCATGAAAAACAGTGACCTCAGCAGGTACAATGCCTTCCATTCCTGCCAGGCATCTGTGATGATAATACAAGTCGGCCAGGACAGGGGGCTGGTTGGCCTTAGTCTGCTCTATCAGTGACCAAAGAAAACTGAATAAATTTTTATGTAAAAAGCAAGTGGAGAATTTGAAAGAAACAATAAAAAATTGAGATAAAACAAGAAATATTGAAACAACTTCTCTCCTGCCATTTATCTCTGTAGTCCTGTCCTAACTCCCAGGCTAGAATCAGTCAGTTCACGGATTGTCTTATTTGCAGCAATTTCCACTCGGTTCCCTCTTGTCACTAAGAAATTTTATGACCTCCAAGATGTGGCTGTCTACTCCTTGTTCCTCTGAGGAGTCCTCTGGACCTCTCTGCCTGACAGCCCTGCTGAGGAGTCTTGAGAATTTTCTCTTCCCTGAAAAAACAATTCTTCCCACCCTCCACATGATCCAATAGGTTTAAAAGGAATATAGTGCAGTTGCCAGTAAGAGTGACCAATCCAGTGTCGTTCACCCAACAGCTTCAGTGTTTCTTCTCTCAGTATACAGACCAAGCTTTGCAATACTTCTTCCTGGGCCAAATCACAGAATGGTTTGGGTTAGAAGGGACCTTAAAGATCATCTAGTTCCAACTGCCCTCTGCTTCTGTGTTAGAAAGCATGAGGGAAAAAAAAAAAAAAGAGAGAGAGAGAGAGAGAGAGAAAGAAAAGCAAGATTTGCTGGATTACAACTCTTTTGCCACACCTGCTCTAAGTGCAGAGGCATGATCTTCAGCAACAGTCCAGACCAGAAGCCAGAAGGACAAATATACCAAGTTTCTGTGGTTGCAGATACAGATATCTTTTCAACAGTTACAGCACTGACTTTATTTTGGCTTCATCATGCATTCTAGAAACTCCTGCTATATGTGTGTGGGACTGTATTAAACTGCAAGTTTGGGGGGATAATTTCTTCACCTTTATTTTATTATTATTACTTTTTTACAGAAACATTTGGAAATTACTGAATTAGTTTCCAATTCACTTTGACCCAAATCCTAGCCAGTTATTTAGCTGTTGATATATATATCTCAGTAATGAAACCAAAACAAAAGGTAACCTAGCTCTGGTAAGTGACTTAGTTTTATGCACATCTTCCTCTAGTACAGCTGTGTCCACATATGTCTGACTGTGCTTTGGCGTAAACTAATCTCCATGTTCCCACACAGCTCCGTGCTATTTTAGCACAGCTGCATGGCATTTGGGGGGAAAAAGCACGTGATGCTAAGTGTTCCAGTGAACTGTATGCACTCTGCAATTATTTTGCAGCCCAGTGTTGGATGTCTAACTGGATTCTAGGACTTAAAAAGGGGTAATGGACAGAGGTCTCTCACTGAAATCTTCCAGTATTCCATAAATCATCTGCTTCAACAGTGCAGTCCAAGTTGAGGTAGTAGTAAAGCAACACATGGGAGGTGCTATTAGGTGTTATAATCTTCTCATTAATTACCATTAGTAGTTTTATACATCTTAGGAGCCCTGAGTACAGCTGACTGCAGATGAGTTGGGAGACTTGAAAAGTCAGATTGCAGAGGAAGATATGACAGCAAAATCTGCATGACTTTTTTTTTTTTTTTTCAGAGCAGTATTGTTCAATGGAACACCACATCTGGTTTTAGCTTGAACACAGTGGTAGTACAGACCTGGCATGACCTGCAGGGAATGGCGTGCTGACAAATTCATTCTTCTAGAAACCAGTGCAAACTCACTCCGAGCAGCAGAAGCTGAAGATAATCATCAATAATTTCCTCAGCAGGGTGAAGAAAGCGTCTGTTATGATTTGGAATTGCACTCTCAGCCTCCACTAATTGACAGACATCCAGTTCAGTGCACTAGAACAATGTTCAAGCCATTCTCCGAGAGGCAGGCAATACTTAGTGGTATTAAGCTGTACTAGAAGTGCTATTCAGCCTGTTCACTTCAGGTATACAGCAAAGAAGCTCAGAATTGCTTCCCTTCTCTCTCAGGGAGACTTACCTCTCTCCATGAGCTATATAGGGAACTCAGTCTCTTATCTTTGATTACCCGAATTACATTTAAACAAGACATCTGATGTATCTAGCACCTAGTCTTTCTCTTGTACAAAGTTACAAATCCAACAGGGGTGCTTCTGGGTCTTTTAAGGCCCATTTGACACCTGTGGAAAATTCCTGAATAGCAAGCATAATTAATAGTTCCTGAGTACTAAGCATAATAACTGCTTGATGGCAATGGAAGAACATTTTGCTCCCACCCACACCCACTGTGTTCAGTAAGGATGGTGGAGGTACTTTTGTCATTCCGTAAGGCTACTACTGGATGCACCTGCTAGATTGTACTGCAGTTCCTCGTGTATCTTCCCATGAGACTGCCCCAGGGCAGACTCTACCTGGCCTTCTAGAATCTGGAAAACCAGGGTCCCTCCTTTGAGACATAACATGCCAGACAAGAGTCTCATGTCCAGGAGAACTGTGCCTTCTCAGGAGGCAGGCACTGGCAGATGAAGGCAACTTAATTGGATTCAAGGTCCTACTGCCCATTGGTGCAGACCTCCATGACAGAGCTGGTTGACAACATCTCTTGCGAAGCTACAGTCACTTTTGCCTGAGTACACACAATTAGCAGGAGCACTACATGTAGATACTCCACTATAGCCTAACTGAAGAGCTTTTTGGCCCAAACTCACGTTCTGCTACCATTTGCTGATAGTTGTTGGTGGGCCTTGACAGCTGTGCAAGGATACCCTTTCCAAAGGGCAAGAAAATCCAAGACATAACCATACGGCTGAGCTCACAAACAGCCCTGAACAGAGCTTATTGCTGAGCATGCTGTACAAGGAGAGATACAAAATGGTTTATGAGTAGCTGAGAAATTTTGAATAAGGAAGCATCCAGAAAGGTAATTCTAGGACAGGAAGACAGGCAGCTTGGTAGGAATGAGGAGCTGTACTGTGTGGAATGGCAGGGACACTGTCAAAATCTTTCTAGGACATTGAGCTGCAGAGTTCCATGCATCCATAGAATCATAGGATATCCCGAGTTGGAAGGGACCCATAATGATCATCAAGTCCAACTCCTGGATTCCACATGAAGCTCATTCTAAAAGCTTGTTTTAGCATACTTCCAAGTAAAACAGGCCTAGGAAGGACTTATCAATTCTGCTGATGAAGATCTACATCTGAAAGATGAAGATCTTCAGTAAACACGTGTCATTGTTTTGGCTGGGACAGTTAGTTGTCTTTGTAGAGGCTCACACAATGCTGTGTTTTGGATTTTTGATGAAACCGGTGGTGATAGCACAGGGATGTTTAGGTTGCTGCACAGCAGTGTTCACACAGAGCCAAGGACCTTTCTGCTCCTTGTGCTGCACTGCCAGCAACCAGGCTGGGGGTGCACCAGGAGCTGGGGGGGATACAGTCAGGACAGCTGGCCCAGGCTGGCCCAGGGGATGTCCCACACTGTGTGGGGTCATGCTCAGCAATAACAGCTGCGGTAAAGAAGGAAGAAGGGAGGGGGAGACATTCAAAGTGTTGGTGTTTGTCTTCCCAAGAAACCATTACATATGGTGACCCCTACTTTGCTGGGAGTGGCTGAACACCTGCCTGATGATGGGAAGTAGTCAATGTATTCCTGGTTTTGCTTTGTTTGCGCATGTGGCTTTTGCTTTTCCTAGTAAAATGTCTGTATCTCAACCCATAAGCTCTTGCACTTCTGCCCTTTCCAATTCTCTCCCTCATCCCACCTGGGGAGAATGAGCAAGCGGCTGTGTGGAGGCTCAGCTGCCTGCTGGGGCTAAACCACAACAGGGAATAAAAATTAATACAAGAAGCAAACAGATCACCCGGACTAATGAGAGAAAGCATATAACATATATGGTTCACATAAAATACATGGAAAAGCATAGCACTTCAGTAAAGAACAATTTCTGCAAGTTAGTTACTTAATCTAGCTCCTAAATAACTGTGTTTAAAAAACTTCCCATGAGTCATTCTTATTGTACATTTCAAAGTTTTCACACATTTTACAAACATTATTCAAAAGCTTAGATGTTATGTAGCAAAATGTAGAAACTTCCAGAACTCCAAAGTCTAAAGTCAAATACCAGATTTTTCCCTAATAAATAAAAGCATCTTACAGGAATGGCTCCAAGCTAAACAAACTGATAATACTTTGAGTAGTTTTTGAGTAGTTGTGAGTGGTCCTTTGAGTAGTTTTGAATTTCAACTTCTAATGAAGTCAAGGAATTTATTATTCATTTTATATTTATCCTTGTTAAATTAAGATTATTTTTTTAATTAGCAGAATGCACATGGTATCTGAAATACAGTTACCTTTAAAGTTGTTTCCTCCTGAAACAGGGTAATACAAACATGAAGAGAAAAAATTGTGCATAGGAAACCAAAGACACTAGAAGGAGCAAGCCCAAATGCATTCTAAGAAATGTTTGGCTTCAATGTACAGAAACATAAACACCAGGGTTTAAGGACAAAAGGATAGACATCTTCATCATAAATCCTCTTTATTTCTAGCAAAAACTCATAAAAATGAATATTCCTACATGGAAACAGAAAATCAGAGGAGGTTAACTTCTACCAACAAAACCTTTTCAGAGAAAGCATTTGGTCTATTACCAATTCGTCACCTAGACCACAGTAGCAGAGCAGAAAAAGCATGTGTCTGTGTTTTATCTTCCTTTTATTTGCTTAAAAGGGTTTTGATTAGGTATCATAAGAAGTAAGTGCTAGCTCTCATTTCCTGGGGAAAAGTATGCATTTTGTCCCATGTGGGCAGGGGCTAACAGCTGAAATCTACCTATTCATTTCTACAAGTGACATCATTCTAAAAGGGTTGGTTCTTCCAATACAGAAAGACACAAGTGACTGATGGCTTAGGGTAATTAAATACTCTAATTACATCCATAGCCAGATGCACCTCTTATCAAAGCTTTAATTTGTAAGAAACAGGAAAAAAAAAGATTCTGAAAATGAGTAATTTCCCCTCTAATCTCACTGTGTATGCATTGGCATTTCTAAAGCTTCTTTGCTGTGGTTTTATGATTACTGTTTTCTTACATCATTGTCTTGTATTTACTACCAAGCGAAAACAGTTTACTTCATAAACCACAAAAGCCCCTTGATATCCCTTTCAGTGTAGCATTAATAATGTATTCCAATGTCCTGAGCATTATCCTAGATAGTTTATCAACAGCACATTAACCACTTAGTCTCATTACTTTCTGTACAGTGTTGCTGTCTTAAATTGCATCAGTTCCTGTCTCCATCCATTTTGGACTGAGAAACAGAAACCATCCTGCCACTAACTGGTGGTCATTAATGGTGGTCTCATCTCAGAGACACACGGGTACCGTTTTTGAGACATCACAAGCAGTTCTACCCACGCAGCATCTAAAATGCAACTTTGAACACAGGCAAGGCTGTAATTCCCCAGTAGTCACATGTGCATTTCCTACTGCAACATCTTTTTTCCAGTCTTGCAAAATCCAGGGTTGGCTCACTTGTATTCATCAGGAAGCATAAGAACAACAAACAAGAAAATCCCACCCTTAGCAACAGTTCGACGATTTTTGAACCCATTGTCTGACAACAATTGTCTGACAGGCAGCTGGCAACACACATTCTGGCCTTCTTCACTGCTTTCTACCTGGGGCCGCTTATTGTCTCCCTACCTACCCTATTCCATCCAAAATCAGTAAACATCCAACTGCTTAGATCATGACTTCAGCCTCCTTCATATTCACTTTACTCAAACAGGGCGTTATGCTTCCTCTCAGCTTGCTCCCTATAGTCTTCATCCCAGTAGCGTGCATATAGTTACTTCATTTTATCCTCAAATTCATCCATACTGTTCTTTGCTGTAACAAGCCCAGAAAAATTGACAAAAACAGGTAATGCAGACTGTAGTTTTGGCTTGAACTTCAGGCTTTTATACCCCACAGTTCACCACTGTTTCAGCAATTCATGTTTTTAATGTAACTTATTTGCACATGAAATCTCAGGAGGAAGCTAAGTTTATTTTATTTGATAATGAGCTGACTATTAGCAGAGCTTTACCAGCCTGACAGCTATGCACACAATCGGTGTTTGACAGAAACGTTTGTGGATATTGGCTTATGTTCAAAGGTGATTCAAACACTTGAAACTACATCTCCTTTAAAATAGACCTTAGAGCAGATTCAAAGCCTAAAAGTCTGTATGTAAAAGAAATCTCACCTACTGTAATCTAGTAAGTTACTGTAATTAATTGAATCTGTGCTGTGAATCTAGATATTCACTTTTACTAAAATTTGTAAACATTTAATACATTTGAAATAAATTTCAGTCAAACTGGTTTGGAATTAATTCAGAGGGGATTGGGTTTGGTGGTGAAGAGGGACATAACGTAGAAGGATTTTTTTCTAGTTTGTTTGTTTACAGAAATCATCATTTAAAAACATAAGAATCCAGAAGATAACTCTAAGGGATATGAGATAACTGAAATGAAAGAAAGTTATCCAAATATTATGTTCAATTCAAGAGTCAGAAGTACACCCCATAGATGTCCTTCACATGAAACAATGAGTAAAAAAAATATATATATATATAAAATATATATATATATATGATATATATATATGAACAAAGAAAGTGGAAAATAAGCAGTATGTCCAGATTTTGATGACAATTGAGAGAGGGGAAAAAAAAAAAAAAAGTTTTCCAAATCACAGACACCTAAAGCATGAGATTGGAGACTGGGACATTTTGTTGTTGTTGAGGTTTACTTCAAATGTTGTGACATCCAATATAAATACTTCTCCCATTGAGACTGGACACTTGTCAACAGGTGTAATGCATACAGGTTTTTTTGTTTTTGCTTTGTGTTTGTTGTTTTTTTGTTTGTTTTTTGTTTTTTTGAGGTCTATATGTGAAAACCTCTAGATCCTGAAAACTACAGCTGTCAACATTACTAAAGGGCTGTCCTGTTTCAGTTGTTGCATAGCAATGCTTACACAGAGCCAAATACTTTTCAGCTCCTCGCAGTGCCCCATCACCAAGGAGGCTGGGGGTGCATCAGAAGCTGGGAGGGGACACAGCCAAGACAGCTGGCCCACCTTGGTCAAAGCTCTAAGACCAGGTTAGATGAGGCCCTGAGCAACCTGATCTAGTGGGTGGCATCCCTGCCTGTGGCAGGGGGGTTAGAACTAGTTGATCTTTGAGGTCCCTTCCAAGCCAGGCCATTCTATGAAATAAGATTTGTATTCTGTTGCAGTATCAAACTATATTGAATATATAAACGTGTATGTACATAGAATATATGCATTGTCTATAAATCCTTAAGGTTCCTGGTTTTGGTTTTATCTGCTCTTTCAGAAAGTAAGAACTTTTTATCCCTGCTTGTATTAGCCAGCCATGTAATCTTGTCCTAGAGAAATAAAATGCAAGATGCCATATGAACATCTTTGCACATTTTATACAAATAAATTGATCTTCAAAAGGGATTGTACTGTGCAGAAAACCAAGGCAGAGAAAGGTCAATTCTCTGTTTCCAGAAGACAACCTCCTTTTCTATTGCTTCACACTTACATGCTAGCTGTTTGTTCCACTTTTTAAACCGACCTTTTTGAAGGACTTTAGAATATTTCCTAATGAATAAAGCATTACTAGACTAAGTCCACAGCTTAGGAGCTGGTGCATAATAAAGTTTAAAGAAAAAAGATTCTGAAAGAACACTAGTTATAAATAGCTCAGCATGCCATCAAATGAGATCTTCAAGCCTAGTTTAAAGGCATGGTCATTGCACACAACACTATCATGCTTAACATTCCCCCCAGAATTTCTAAGTTTGCATTTAATAGGCTTAAAAGCTTTCACAAGAACTAAAAAGTAACTCTTATTCATTTTTTAAATTATTTAGTTTCTGTTTTAACTGCTGGGGGGGGGAGGAGGGGGGCGAGGGAGAGGGGGAAGGGTTAAGGGGAAGTAGTCATTTAAAGCTAAAAACATAACGTGTGGTTGTGGTTGGGCAGCAACAGAGATTCTTAAATAAATTTCCATGGTACAATCTTGTTGAAAGAACCAAATATCAGAAATATCACAGATTTCACAGGTAGGTCCATGATTTTTTATTTATGCATAAAGAGATCACAGCTGCTGAGCATTAATACTGAAGATGGGTATGTCCATGACATTGATATTTTCACAAAGAAGGATCAAGATGCTCACAGTTTTATGTAATTGCACAGAAATAAATAGATTATTGGTTTTGCATGTTGCCAGAGAATTGAAAACATCTACAGTGAATAGTTAGTAATTACATAAATAGCTGTCACATGTATCACTGTCTCAATTCTGCAATGCCATTAAGGACAACAATGATCTGCAACAGCAAGAATCTGATCTTAGAGGCAGAGTCAAACTTTACCACTTCAGGTTTTACCACATGTGAATAACATATATT
The DNA here is from genome assembly GCF_047663525.1 of Anas platyrhynchos. Lineage (NCBI taxonomy): Eukaryota > Metazoa > Chordata > Aves > Anseriformes > Anatidae > Anas > Anas platyrhynchos. The sequence continues at coordinate 49,404,909 of NC_092588.1, read as the reverse complement.
GAAAACTCCATACAAAAGCTGGGTCTCTTTAGAATCAAAGTGATTACATTTGAAATAGCTGACTTAAGTTCAAGGCAAGCAAGAACACACACAACACAGAAGTAGAGAAGCTAGACTCGGTTTTGTACTTCCCACCAATTGATGCCACTCTCAATTATCTTTGAGAGATGATGGCATCTGGGAGAGATTTCTGAGGACTGGCAGAAAGCAAGCACATTTCTTGTCTTCAAGAAAACCAAGCAGCAGGATGCCAGGAGCTAGAGGCTGGCCAGCATCACCTCAGCACCCAGGAAAGTGATAGAACAAGCAACACCAGAAAAAAATTCAAAATATGCTAAGGAAAAGAAGGCAATTGAAACTAGTCAGCATTGATTTATGAACAGTAAATTGTACTTGAGTCACCTGATAGTTTTCTACAAGGTGATGAGTAGTCTGGTGGATGAGGGGAGAGCAGCCAACTTTTTGTACCTTGACTTGAGAAAGACTTTTGACTAATATCTTCATCGAGAAACTGATGACTGGGTAAGTAGACAGGGACAAGGACAAAAAAGTAAACTGAACTGCCAAATTCAGAGATATGATCAGCAACATGAAGTCCAACTGGAGGCCATTCACCAGAGGTGTACCTCAGGGATTAGCACTGGGTCTAGTTCTATTTAACGTCTTCATTAATGCCTAGGCAATGGGATGGAATGTGCCCTCAGTAAATTTACAAATACAAAGCTGGGAGAAGTAGCTGGTACACCATAGGGTTTTGCTACCTTTCTGAGGGACCTTGATGGGCATGAGAAATAGGCAAATAGGAATTTCATGAAGTTCAGCAGCTACTCCCAGTTTCTTGTCACAGGAGAGCATGACTAAAATCATATGCATTATCTGTCACTTCTGAATCCTTTATGCAATTTACACAATAAGGTCCGCTTTGGACATTTCTTCAGCAACAGAGAGCTGCACAGATCATTGTTTGGCTCAGAAAGTTAAAATCATCAGAGGAAAACAAAAGTCCTCAAGACCAACAACCACATTTCTCTACCAGATAACATGCATGCAGCAATGCATAACCATGGTTCCCGCATAGCTCAGATAAAAGGCCACAGAGAGAAAGATGTCTCTAAACTTTACCAGAAAGGATAGGCCTCAACCAAAACACCTGGTCTTGAGAAGGCCGAAAAAATAGAGATCCAACCTGTGCCCCTTTTTCTGAGAAACAATCTAGTCCGGGTCTGCAAAAGGCAAAATAACAAGTGAAGCCCTGCAGTAGTGATACATATCCTAAGGCTGTCTCTAACCATTTCATTCTTCTACAGATAGCAGCTGCTTTCAGAAACCATTAAAACCTCACACATCATTTCACCTTCTTTCCAATAAATAACCATTCAAAGGAAACAAATTTCTCCTTATTTCTCTCCATACATTGCAGAAGCATGGGATAAAAATAAATCAGATACTCGATACTGACATGCAACGGCAATCTACCTGTTTCCTTCATGAATCTTCCTATACCTCATTTCTCTCATCTGTGGCAGTGGACAGCAGATATCCACCCTCCTCAGAAATCATAGCATAATGTAAAACAAAGGGAGTAAAATAAAAAGATGAAATAACCTTTACCCTCGATGCTATCTGTAGGGCTCCTGGTACAGTTCATTGACTGCAACCAAATGAGTTCACCATGCCTAACATAATGGAGCTACTTGAAGGAAAATAATTTACTGCCAGGACAATTTGTCTCAACGTCTCCGACTCTATTCTCAACTCCAGTCATCAAAGGCTGGCTCTATTAACTTGCAAGAGATTCTTTAAAATGGAGCCTTTCTCCTGGTACTTAAGAAGGGGGAGGCTGTGTAGGAGAGGAGCAATAAGATTCTCATTTATGTGATTTAATTTAACTCAGAATATGCTCCTTATTAGAAGATGTGTGGGTGGTGGTGTTTTCCTGTTTAAAATGTTATTAAAGGGACTCCAATAAGGGTTTCATTATTATAAAGTGCAATCAAAGAAATTGTTTTCTACCAATTAAATGCTGCTAAATGAATACTTAAAAGCAGTGGCAGCTATAATGCTTTTCAGCTGGTGGAGATCTCAAAAAAAAAAATTGTAGTAAATTTGTGTGCCTGTTTGCACACACACAACAGAAATTTGAGGATTATATGTTAAAAGCCAGAATGATATAGGTTATTAATTATTCAGATAATATTAGAAATGCAAGAATATTAATTGTTTATATAGAAAAATAGGAGAAATTACCTGGTTTCTCTGTCCTGCATGTGCCTTTTCATACCTGAGCTCCTGCATGTAAGTTTGTACATAGCCTTTGAAAGCCCCACTGAGGTCCTCGTTGCAGATAAAAAAAATGCATGATGACTCTGTAATGCAAGAAGTTCTTTTTTCTATGTCATTATAAAAAGGAAGGCACACAGGCCTATACAATAAATAGTCACCACTTACCTCATGAACACAATCACAGGACAGCTGGGACCATGTAACCTTCTCTCACTTTCCACACTTAATCTTGTTTGGCTCTGCAGGTTTGCTGACAGCTGGGAAAATACCCACTGAAAGCTACTGCACAGGTACAGCAAGCTGCCTTTTCCTGCATTACCTGTGTGTTGTGGTGCTGGGTTTTGCACAGCACAAGAGGGAAAAGAGTCTCAGTAACATTTTATTGAGGATTTTAATCCTCTCATAGGACTGATCCCACAATCCCCAGGTATAGGCTGCCCCTGGCTGAAGGGTCCTTAAGTGCAGAGCTGAGCACCTAGGATGAAAAAACCTACAGTATCTCCACATTTTGCTATAAAGAGGGAATGTTACAACTTCTAAGTGCACAGCAGAGGGAAGAGGGTGAAAGAGATCTCAATAGCTATCTAAATATTTGTGATGGATTGTGTGTGCTGTAGTGAAACCAGCAGTTTTAGGGCACTTCCATTCCTAATTAGGCATCATTGTGCTGACAAACACTTTAGAAGGAACTTAACTTGGAGATAAGTCTTACTGCTGTCCTAAGGCCCACAGAAAGCCATTCAGATGGACTGCAGTCAGAGCATAAACAAGACGCGGACTTTGCTTTTGACACATGCCCAGATCACACCAGCAGGACAACATCTGTGAGGCATTTCAGACATGAATGTTGTTCTGCACCTACCATAAGAGGTGAGGGAAACAAGAGAATAGGCTCCTAGTTTAAGATCTGCCTTTTTTCCTTTTCCAAAATCCCTTTTGTTTTATTACCCCTGTATGCTTTGGCTGGCAACCCCAAAGCACATTTGTTTCCCACTAATACCTATGATTTTTTTTTCTTCTTGTTTCCCTCACAGTTTGGTGTGGTTTCTTGCATAAGCAGATCATTCCTAACAGTTATACTGAATACTCCTCTCATTTCATTGTTAGTATGTCAAGTCTAAAAATGCAAAACCACATGAAACACAGACATATTTGCTATTTTAAGGTATTTTCAGTCAAGACTAAGTAGGCAGAATCACATGACTGTCTCCTCAATAACATAAGAATGTGTAACCTTGGCCAGGCAATGATACTTTGATAGTCCTCAACTTTTCTGCATTACCAAAAAGAAATGATCTCACCTTATCCACAGTGCTCCTAGATCCCCTTATCTGCAAATAAACCAGAGTTGTTTCTGCCACCCTGTGCTTTCAATAACTAGACATAATTGTCTGGAAAAGAGTAGTCTTACAGATCACGCTCAGTTGATAACCTCACGTCCTGTGTTCACTCACAGAATTACTCCTGCATGGTTGCCTTCCCAGGTACACAGTGAGAACTCCCAGTTTGACCCACATTTCTCCATGTGTTTGCAGCAGATGAGTTAAGTGGTGACCATTTAGCAGAAGTGCCTCCCTCAGAGCTGAGGTAGGTACAGGCACCACTAAATTCCTCACGCGACATGCCTTTTTCCATGATATTCCAAGGAATAATCCTGTTGGTCTGTTGAGAAAAGTCTTGGTTCTTTGAAGCGTGAAGCAAAATGTAGAGGCAAAGAGCTTGCACTGCAGTGTTCTGCTACAGAAATTAAAGACTGAGATAAAGTTAAGGATCCACTCAGAGCCTCCTGAAGAACCAGAAATGGAAATATAAGGAAAACCAAAAGGCAGACAACAGAGACAAATCCCCATGCACAGTTAGCAGAACAGAAATTGGGAAGATGACATTGCATCCTAGAGATAGGAAAATCAGATGAAGGGGTCTAGGCCCCTGAATGACTGGGCACCAGCGCTCTCACCTGCCAGTTCCAGTGCACAAACTGTCTTTGCTAATTTCCTAATGTAGGAGCTGAGCCACAGAGAAGTTGACAACAACAACAAAACAGATAAAACACCTTTCTTGATTCTCACTCTAGATCTTTGTATTGGTCCTGACAAAGGAACTGTTGTGCTTTCAGGAGCTGGTGATCCCTGTAACAGTGAACCTCAGTAGGCACAAGCCTGTGCTATGCTGCATGTACAGAGCGGCTTTCAGGCCTGTGCTGTGCTGCACAAATTTCTTGGCCAAAAGATCAGCTCAGCGCACTGAGTGTGACAGAAGGGCCTGCAGGCAGCTCCCACCCAGTACCAGCAATTACCCCTGTAGTAATTATTGGAGGACTTGTTAGTGTTAGATCAGAAGTTGGACTAGGTGATCTTGGAGATCTCTTCAACCTACATGATTCTGTGAACTGCTAAACTGGATCAGATCAATAGCCAGTGCCAGCACTGCCCTCCAGCTATGACCGGTGCCACACTTTTTGAGAAAGCAGTAAATTCTATGGCCATGATATCTGAAAACCACCACCTCAAAAGAAGTTTTGTCTTACATCTATATTATTATTTACAGCCTGACTTATGCTCTCAACCCATTGTTGTTACATATAACATTAGTCTACAGCAGTTGGGGATGCAAAACAAAGCCCATCCATACCAGCTGCCTCAGTGGTATGGGTCCTCGGGTTAAGGTCAGGACAACAGGGGGCTGACATCCTTGAGTGCTGCTGCCAGCTTTGGCCCAGCTCTTCTGCAAGCCAGCACCCTGAGCACAACTCATTTAGCACTTCCCTTTTTACAGTGAGGATTGCTCATCAGAGGCCAAACCACACAGAGTCTAAAACTCTACCATGCTAAGCATTGTTTCTCAGTGTGACATCTGAACAGCTCTTCCAAAATATTTCTTCTTTCAGTGTCCCATGACCAAGGATTTCTCCACAGGAGCCTTCTTCATGAAGTCAGAAGAGGATGAAAATTCAACTTAAGCTTTTTGGAGACTTGACTTCCTTCTGCTATCATACTTCTTCATACTTTTTTTTTTTCCCCACTTGTAACAGAATAAAAAGAAATTTAAAAAAAGTCCTGGTTTTAATCCTACAAGACCTCAGTTGCTGGCCTACCCATACTTTTCCTAGCCACACTTCTAGCCCAGCTGAGCTCTTCCATCAGGTGGTCTGTTAAATCAGTTGCCTCCATCCAAATATAGAGCAACTATGCTGGCTAACTGAGTTCACCAGCTGTCACTAATCATTCATTTTCTGGGGTGGATTCACAGATTCCTGCTAAGTTTTTTCTCTCAACACCATTTTGTAACAGCATAAGCCCATGTGTAATAGCTACCAGTTTCCAGTTATGTGCATAAAATGTCTGCATATTGAAAATATTAATAAATGGAACAGGTTCAGTGGGGTAGAAAAAAAATGGGATAGAAAGAGGGAGAGGAAACGTATTAGAAAATGACTGTTTTTTTATTTCATCATTGTAAACAAAGAGAAAACCAAAGCTGAGTAATTATTGTCTGTTTATCTCACAATCTATGCTACAAATATGTGTGCATTGGTGAAATATAATTTATTCTAATCCTGTTCAGCATCACACCACACTACGAGCAATAAAGGTTTGGATAAAATATGATCCAAATAGCTTATGTTCAAAACACCAAATCAACCAAGAATAATATTGCAAAACAACTCCATTTTATGAAAACAACCATTAGCATATTTTCAAGTGAAAGATTTACTGTGACTGGAGGAAGGACAGTATTCAGACTGGAAAGCAAGATACACATTCAGTTATGCAGTTTTCTAGCATGTCTTTGGATAAGTTGTTTAAACATCAGTTTCTTAGCTGAAATAGCAACTCCTTTCCTCCTTGTCCCTATCCCACCACCCACTGAACTGGAGCTGTTCATGGTTGTGCCACTCTGGATCTTCCACTGCCTGGTATGCTTAAAACTCCAGAGATCTGGAAATTCAATACCCTATTTTGATTTTTAAAAAGTAACAATCTGAACTACACCTCATTTCCTTAAGGCCAGTCTGAACCAACTGTTGAGCTGCACCCTTTCAATTAGCCCTGGCATGTCACCATGTGCCCAGCAGGGCAGAGCAAACAGCAGGAATAAGTTTTTGAAAAGCTGCTTTGCAAGGAGAGATGCATACTGGTTAACACTGCAAATGCAGTCTTAGGAAATAGTCTTTAGAAAGAGGCTTTTGGTATTAAAATTCTTTAAAGCTTGGGAGTGATAAAGCTGTATGACACTGCTCTGCTGTAATGCACACTGTCCAGTCTTACTTTCTTTGTATAATAGCACAGGAAAATCTCCTTCATTTATAGTCTTCCTCCAACCAGCCCCTGTGAATAGCCTTCACTCTCCACCCAATGGAAAAAAGACAGAGAGACACAATCACAATCTAGAATATGTTTTATGAAAAGGTAAATTGCTGTATCTACAGGCACTTCCCCACCATCAGCTTCACTCCAGTTTGCATGCAGTATGGTTTTGAGTCCTACTGGCAATTCTTGAATCTTTAGCTGAGGCATTTACGTTCACTGGTTTATGTCAGATTATCAAAGTGACAGTGAGTTAACTCCTCCATTTCACATACCATGTAAACACATATACACAATGTTAGCCATGGGATACAGTAACTTTCCAGCCTAACACACACATGGTTGTCTCTGTTCTCCTGTTCCCCTGTTCTCCTGTTCTGCACAGTACAAAAGTTAACCTTAGTCTTCCAGTCACATTAATTCCAGACACTTAAAAAGCCATGAAACAATGCCATGGTATACAGCACATTTATTTTCCTCTGAAACAGTTCTACATGGAAATCAGATGGGTTTGGGGGCAACAGCAGCATGTTTCAGATTGAAGAGGCCATTTTGTCTCATCTTTTGGTAGAAACTTTGAAAGCTTCATATATTATTTATTAGGGATAAAGCACTAGCTATTTTTAGAAAACACAGCTTGTTGATGAAAGGACTCATTTTTATCCACCTGTGGTATGAATTTAAAATACTTTGAGAAAATCAAATGTTTGATATTATTGGGTCAAAACAACAAGTTTGAAGTATTTTTATAATAGGACTTTTATACAAATGCCGTATATTCTAAAATTTTCAACACTCAAATCAAATCTGCTTTCCTAGTGCATGCATAGATACAAAATACATTTGTTTCTACTGCTTCAGGTGAATAATCTGATAAAACTATTTATAGGAATGATGCAAAGCAAGTGAGATACTCTCTCTTTCTTTATGCATCTAAGAAATGCACTTGAGGAATACTGCTTATCTCTAATAAAAACTTTTTTTTTTAACTGCTTTATTAGAAAAGACAAAAAAAATATCATAGACTTAGTAATTTATTTAAATAAAAGCTAGATTAGAAAGGCCTATCTAACAGGACAGTAATCCCTTGCAATGTCTGCCTTTTCTTCAAAGGTGGCTTGTATGGTGGGTGGCTATGTTTGAATAACTGTCACTCTTGCTGTTCAAACAACACAAAAATGTATTTATCAGGTCAGTTTAGTCATTAAAAATACATTCTAATGAACAGTATTTTTCATGACAAGGAAAAATCCTTGGTATATTACAAATCATTCATGTCACAACATCAGTTAATTCATCAGTCAAAGGAAATCCTATTATTTGCCCTGTTTGTCAATATAAATTCAAAAAAGCCAAAATCAGATTTTCAAATACCTGTTTTTAAGGCTTCTAAAGAGCAAGTTATCATGAAATGTGGAGAACTAAGAGGCAATTTAAAGGTCATAAGGACTAGCACCTCACTGTTTATATGCAAAAGGCACTGTCCTGACAGTCACAAACAACTTCCCACCCTCACCCCCACCCAAGCAAAAATAATAATTAAAAAAAAATGTAAAAAAAATAAGAAAATTGAGTGGCTGATTTCAGTATCTTTCACATTTAATTACTAAATGTGAAGTGTCAACAAGTGTCAGTGTTAGCTTTAAAATATCTACATCAAGCTACTTCTGGTATCTAGGAAATAACACACTAGACATACATTGGTGGATTGTGCTACCTACAGACAAAGCAGTTAAAATTTATCAGCATCCCATTTAGTCTATTACTAAAAGAGGACCTAGTTAAAATGGCCTGATGACTTTCAGGTACTCTAAAACCAGTGGCGTTCATTGCCATAAAATGTTTTTAGATCTAAATGGCTGTATGCAGCATATAAGAAGTGGCATAGAGTTACACCCCTGCAAAAATAGGTTGGGGAGAGGCTGTACAAACTTGTGTCAAGCTGTCTGATGAGTTGGGATGCTTTCCACCATCCCCTGAGAAGTTGCTTAAGTGCTCGTTTCCATTCCCCCAGCCAACCTATACGGCCTCCATCCAGTGCCGATCCATTTTGCACCCCTGGGGACTCTCTGCATTGCACATTCCTCTGTTTCCTCAGGTGGAAAGACTGAAAAAGCACAGGAGAGAAGTGGCTGGACCTTTCAACTTTTTCTGGCCGCAGAAGAACTGAGTACATCAGGCCTACTTTTGCTCTTACTAAACTCTGTAAAGAATAGCATTTCACTAATTGTACATTTCTCTGTCCATCATTTTGAAACTCCGTTTTCACTGACACCTTGAGGAGCTGGGAGTGATAGACATACACAGATGTTGTGCGTTCTGCAGTTCAAACCAGAGACGATAAAAGATGTCTTCATTTGGAGAGGTTTTACAATTAGCATACAACCTGATCAGACTGATCTTTCTGTAGCATCCCCTATAATCCCCTGATTTCCAGCTAAATTTCCATCTAAAAAACCTGCCCTCATGCCTCCTAGAAGATTTTTGTTTCCTGAGCATCACACAATAAGCCAGACATTCAGCAATGAAGATGTATATATCACTTTTCTAAACCATCCATAGAACTTGCCCACTGAGCATGAAAGCAGCTGTGGCTAATCTGTTCTTTCCCAAACTGTGGGGCACATAAAAACATAACAAAAGAAGTGAAACTATATTGTCTGTAAAGCCAGGAAATGCCAATTGCTAATGAGAAGAAGAGAGACTATTTGTTCATTTTTGGTGCATGTATGAGGCAAAATGCTGCTCTAACCCCAAGTATTTTGGCTCATTTACCATCATTTATAACTGGAACATGAATCTGACCAGTACAAAGATAGTTAACAGATTTCTTCTACGCTATTGAAACCAATAGAATAGATTTAAAGTATTCAGCTGAAATTAACAGAAACAGAGTACCACAAAGTAATCTGATTTGGCAGCTCTCCTGCCAACAACCCATTTTCCAAGAATTTCCTGAGGTAGCAAGCATAAAAGAGATACAAGTACTACTAAAAAAAAAAAAAAAATGTTTCTAAATTGTTCATACAAAACACTTTGCTAATATAGGTATCCCTGCTGGGGAGGAAAGAGCTAAAAATACCTCAGGAAAGCAAAATGAAACAAAACAAAACAAAAAGATTGTTCTCTAATAATTAATTCCAAACCTAGTCAACACAATGATTTCTAGGGGGTTTATTATGATTATGTTATCATTTGGTTCACATTAGACATTGTGCTCAAAATCTATTATTAGAGATCTTCAAATACCATGGTAATATAGTACCACAATACAGAAAGAATAGAGTGGCAGATGTGATTTTAATTACTGAGTAGCTTCAGGACTATTACTCACAGGCAGCAGAAACAGACAGGGGCTTCTGAAGAAAGTCTCTACCACAGCATGACAGCAATGAGTAAATGAGTATTAGAAAGGTCTTTTACATTTGTGCTGTAGTGGTTTATAAACCAGCCTGGAAGAGTCTAGCCAGTCTTTAAAAAGTAGGGATCATCATCAAGGCGGCTTGCAAACTATTTCTCTAAAAGACAAGCCTGAGAAGCTTAAGTGCTGCGCTCTGTAGAGTACGGCAAGGAAGTGTTCATATTCCAGTCACATAAAGAAGTTTGGACTACAGAAAATGAGGCTGGATAAGTCACAGACACTCCCTAACAGATGGAGGAATTTCCTTCTCTATGGACTGTGGAATACCAGTTTAGTCATCCAGTAATTGCAGCAAGTATGGATTTGGAACATCTGACTTTTTTTTTTTTTTTTCAATTAGTCATGATACACTAAACACGTTACTCACTGGTTCTGTAGCCTGCACTGCAGAATCTCCTCCCAATTAACTCAGACCTAATGGCACATACGGTACCTGAGTGCTTCCAATAAGTCCCAGAGAGCTAATACTAGCTTTATGGGAGGACAGCCTGTCCAAGCATTATGTTCTTGAAAGCCAAAAACTCCACCTTACTTCTTTCTCTGAATGGTGTCTCTCCCTACTTCAGAAGTTTCAAATCTTTGGAGCATTTTATCTCCCTTCTTTTTTATGTGTGGGAAAGGAAAAGCTCCTGAGCAAAAGAGTCGATCTACCAAGCCCAAGTGCATTTTTTTAATTAAAATTATTACAAACGATACCAGAATGTTTTTCTCCCAGCTCTCTCCCTTTCGTCAGATTAAACAGGCTCCCTTTGAGCAAGCCACTTATGTCACTGCCTAGGGACATCAGTTCTTGGTTGGAGTTTTTGAGATCCTTGCAGTCCAGTTATAAACAAACTCTTGATCCAAGCAATCGTTTATCTGCCCACTGTGGCCTACAGTTAGTGCAGCTGTATTGCTTGGGCCTTTCATCTGCTAGGCCTCAGCAGAGTAGCCCTGTTGGTGTCAGGCAGCATCCTGCATTTCCATTTTCCCGTAACATTTTCTCCACTGCAGCCAGAGAGATGGATTCTTTCTGCTAACACCACAGCTGTGTCTGTAGTTTTCTAGTGAAGCTGAAATCATGTGAACAAGTGCAAGAAGTAGGTGTTCTTCAGGTTTCTGTCTGACCCCAATATCTTAAAGAGAGCCAGTCAGTCTAGGCACGGCTAGGCTTCACCACTTCGTAGCTACAGCAAATACGTGGCATCAGTCCAGCTCTGACTACCTGGATCCATGAGAGGCAATCCCCTGCAATCCTGCATGAAGTGGCACTGTGGATCTGAACTTGCAACAAGGTGTTTGAGGCTACTCTGGATGGGGGATACTAAAGCTCTGGGAGAGCATTTGGGGCAGTGGAAGCCAGAGTTGTTTCAAAATGATGTTTGGAATAGCAGGGTCTCTGAGAAAGAGATGCTATGGGAGAGCAGCCTGCGGTACCAAGAGTTACCTGGAAAAGCAACTGCTGGAGCTGGGTGACATTAGACATGCTTCAGCAGGCTGGCAGTGTACTGAGGCTTGGTTAAGAAAGCATCAAGGAGAGTTGTTAAGCAGATGAAAAGTAGCTCCGGCAGTGAATCCTGGAGGGTAACTGTGGAAGTATATAGGGCTGTCATCCTCTAGATGGTTTCAGTTGTCAGTAACTTAAACAGCTATAAGAGAGCATCTTGCAGGAGACACTGTGGAAGGGTTGAAACATGTCACGATCCCTGCAGGAAGAGATGTCAGGAAAGAAGATCCTCCTGCCAGCAGCTGGCCCCGGGAGTGAGCAAGAGTGGCTACCATTTGGGCACCACATGTGAACAAGGAGCCGTAGAGATGCAAACTTTCTGGCAGTCACAGAAGAGATGTGTGCAGAGGTGAAGCAGCCACACTTCAAGCACGTTGTGGGCAAGTATTGATGACAGCTTGGAGATGGCTTTTTTTGAAATGGCAAGTGTACTGCAAATGGCACACAGCAAAAAGAGAAACGGGATCCTATTTTTGAGCATTCCCTGTTTGTCTGGGAGTGTGCAAATATATTGAAAGGGGCAGTGGAAGTGGCAAGATGTCATCTAAGATATGAGAGAGTAAAAGCGACAAAATTATCATTACAAATGCAATTCTAGAAATATGAAAGGAGACAATGAATAAATATAAGAAAGGACAGAGCACAGCAGCCTAAATCCCATTTAGCCCCACAGCAAACATGAAGTTGGCAGAAAATGTGCCCAAGTTCTGCAATGTAGCACAGAGGCAGGTGTAGTACTTGTAGCTCAGTTCTAAACCTATGAGATTAAAATTCATGCCACTCCAAATTGACATATTTAGTATATTTAAATTCAGATCCCAGGTTGATCCTTCCCATTGCAGTATTTTCCCTTACGTACACAGCAGCTGTATCTATGAATATCTGCTGTTCGTCTCTGGGATCTTATAAAGACAGTGCCATTCACTGTGTTCTATAACTATTGTTTGGAGAAGTATATATAGCTAAATTACCTGGATTTTGATTGTTTAAATTCTGAACGTAAAATCAGAGGACCGATTTTTAAGTAAATTCTCATGTAATAATAAATAAATAAATAAATAAATAAATAAATAAAAATAAAAAGTATGTTCACTACAGTGATACACAGCCAAGTAAAATCTTGTTCTCTAGTGGATTTGAGTATGCAGTGCAAAATTTATTCCCCTGGGTATATAAATCTCTGTTTCACACATTCAAATAAATGCAGCTGTGTTTATTCCAGAGAGCAGAGTTCCAGATGTATACATGCAAAACTCCAGATATACATATGAGCACTTTATTACATTACAATTTTCCATTACATTTTTCTGACACTTAAAATTTTATGTCTCAGAGCCTTCTGGAATATGCCCCAGTACATTCAGCACTGGCGCAAACAATACAATCTGCAACCCTAAGGGCCACCCAGGTTTGGACTGCTGTGATACTACCTTCATGTTTCACCTGGAGTGAGAGGAGGATTTCAGACTTTAAGAATTCAAGCAACAGGTTCAGCACTTAAATAATACCATTCTTTGAGCTGTGTGGTATCAGTGTGAACTCTCAGACCTTACAGTAACATCAAACTATACTAAAAAAATGACAGGTCCAGGAGAAACTCATACTTTTGTGAACAGGCAATGCCAGCTTGCAGGCATAATAATTAAGGCATGCCAAAAAAATGCCAATGATACATACAGAAGGGAGTTGGACTGGATCTCTCTGTTCATTTTTAAACAAACAAAAAATATTCCTTCTGTAAGTCCAATCACAGCAGAACAGATTTCACAGTTCCCCAACATTAACTAGCATCTTTCACTAATAAAAATACCAAAGACATTAAAAGCGTAAAGCAATAAACTTGAAAACATAAAACACACAGTTCACTCCATTGCCTGCTTTTCAGACATCATCAGCATTACTGTACCCCTTGAAAGCTGGCCTATAGCATTAATAGCAACAATACAAACTGCAAATACAAAACTGTTTAATGAAATTGCCTAAAAAGGGGGGCTGCTCTTTTCCATAAAGTGCAGACATGAAGCCTACACAATTTAGATTGCTGTTCTAGAGATTACTTCACATATTTACTTGCTTAGCAGATTATTTTCCCAACATGAAACATGCAAAGGCAATATACTTTGTAAGTACTGTCATGGAGCACACCCTGAAAATCAAAGCCAAAAAAGGAACATAAAATAAACAGAATACAGGGAAGATTTCCTACCATTCTTTTTTTTTTTTTTTTTTTTAATGACTTATTTGTATCACAAAACTATCATTTCCTACCAAACAGTATAAAACTGCAGCAGGAAAAAAAAAAAAAAAAAAAAAGCAGAAATAAAGTTAACAAAGATAGAAATTTATGATCCATTTAGACATTTGGTTTCTTAGTCCATCACCTTATTGTGAAGATGTCACACAAGTAGAGATAATAAAATTGTGTTTACTTTGGCACCCTGCAAGTATTTTCCTTGTGAATAAAAATATTTGCTCTTTTCGCAGTTCTTTTCTGATTCAGGTCATAAGTTAGAAATGTTCTCTGTAAAGGATTGCATGCTGTAATACAGTTGATTTTTAAACCACATCAGTTTGGCAAGTCAAAAGACATATTTTTATTGACAAGTCAGAGACAAATTGGAAATCTTTAAAACATCATTGTTAAGCGGCCTGACCACAAAAAGATGGATTTCGCTTTCTATAAAATGTTTCCATAGCATTTTAACACTTTCATAGTGCAGGTGGTCTAGAAGAGCAGCATCAGGAACCTTCCACACGACTCACTTCTGGCCTGTGAACCTCTACATAAGGAATGTACACAAAGGGCACTTTTAAGGAGGTTACTGGCACCTGAAAGTGGCCCCAGAAGTACAGATGTAGCATTGCTACCATGAGAGCTTATAGTTAACAGTTTAAAAATGAGGTGTGGAGGGAGTGAGTCCAGCATCGAACCTTTTCCGGCGCATACACTGAGGCTCTGTACTGCATATGTATCCAGCAGAACCCTCATTCAGCTTGTAAAGCCTGATCCCATACCAGGCATACTTCATGGAAACAGTTTAAAAATAAGTTTTTCCCAGTGAATAGCAGGTGGGACTACCCTACAAAATCTTTTTTGGCTCAGGGCACGAACCTGCTGAAATACTTCACCCAAAAGAACGATAAAAGAAGTATTGCTTGAAATTTCGGTCACAGTCTGGCTGGTGTCTGGGCAGAGCCTGATAACTCTTACGGCTTATGAAAGAATCTGCCTCGCTAGGTGTGTTTACATTGCATATGTGACGACTGGCTGACACAGCCCTTTTCTACTCTAGGTGGTCTCACGAGCTCAAGTATTTTTGCACCCAGAGACAGATTGAAGGGAATCTACTGTATACATTGGGTTGGGCTGTGATTTGCGAGTACCTAATAAATTAAAATGTCTTACGTTTGTTGCAAGTGAAACTCTAGATCCTTAATTAACAGATGATCGGTTTGCTGACAGTTCAAAGAGTCAGCGATAATAAAGTCAGTCATGGAGGAAAAAGCAACTTGCACGCCCTGGTGGAGTCACTAAAGGAAAGTGAGAGGGAATTTGGTAATTACATTGTTTTTAAAAGCACTACAGTAAAATGCAAGCAAACAAAAAGATTACTGACAGTTCAACAATGAGGGTATTTGAGACTGTCTACATGTAGGTTTACACTCACCCATTTCTCTCACACATCAAGTCAAAATAATACTGACCTCATCATATTTACCCTGGCAGGGCTGTCAGATTTCATGTCTCAAAACTAAGGTGTACTCAAACCCTGATTTAGCATTTCTACTACAGGAGTAAAAAGTAAATAGGTGCTCAGACCAGGAATTCTGTTAGTTAAACATCTTCTATAGCAGCACGTGGAATAAGACAAGGGAATTAGCAAGTATGATAAAAACCAGAATGCTTTTCCTAATGTCCATCTGGGACATGACACAATATTAGATTTTGGTCCCAGCACAGGGTCTTTGTTGCCTGAGTGGGAGGAAAATGGCAGCATTGTTCTCTGCATTTAGATTAATCCTTTAGGAAAAAGTAAAATTAAATAATTACATGTCCTATGGGGAAATGTCTTATAAACACTAATTGTAAACTACATCGGTGTTAGGTGCTATGCTACAATTTACAATGCAAAGGCACAGGGTGCTGCTTTCTCTGGATTTCTTCTGTAATCCATCAGCAAAGAAAAGCTGTTCCAAAGGCTGAAATAAAATTGGTTCTGCTGAACCAGCCTCTGGAGGTGACTCTAGAGTCGGGTGACTCTTGTGAGAACAGAAAACTTCTGTGAACTTTCTCTGCTTCCTATTTACAAACAGTATTTCTTATGCCACTAGAATCTAATTTTTTCACCTGACCGCTACTTACTGGCTACTTCACAAGCTGTCTAATTTTTGCCCCCAAATCCAGAGCGAGTACATTTTAATGAACTGTTAAGAGAGAACTGGAGATTATAATTTTCTTGAATACAACACTGAATGTTAATTCTCCAAGAATTATAAAGAAAGTTTGCTGCTTGCCATCTCTATGGTCCTCCCCCACAAAGGATCACTGATCCTTTGAACTCAGTCAGCCATCTGTCTGCAAAGCAACTAATGGAAGCACAGAGGCCAGGGCACAGCAATGATTCTGTAACGGTATGCTGACTTCTGAAGTACTTTTAAATAACTAGCATAGCCACAGTGTCTGAAACTTCTGTTTAAGTGTAGGCAAAAACTGCAACACCAGCAAAAAAAAAAAACACAAATTCTGACTGAAAATGTCCATGTCACCTAATGCAGCAGACCTTGTGCTTTTGCATCCAGGGGAGAAGCCAAAAACCCTTCAGCCCTGAGGGTCATAATAACCCACAGCAAACACAGGACAGGTGGAAGGTCCTGTGAGGCAATGGCATTGCCACGTTAGCAGTAATGCTAAACATACATTACCATGCCAAAGCTAGCACAAGAAGGATCCAAATCCTAGTATTACATCTAATCGACACAATAATGAACTAAATATTTTATCACCATTCTGTGTTAAATTTCAGTCTCTCAAGCACTTCTTCTCTTGAACCATCACATAGTTACTCTCCTCTAAACTACATGAAAAGCTGAAGAAGTTTCCAAATGAGAAAATGTATTCAGAAATACGAACATAAAATGAGGGTTGATATCTTCTCCAAAAAGACAAATAAACTAGCATTTGTTCAATGTGATTAAATAATTATTTATTTTGTTTTTATTTATAAAAATATATTCCAATATATTCATATGAACCCTAAATCCTGGCAACATTATCAGACCGTCAGTCTCACACAGAGCAAACTGTCACTTCACCACACAACATCTACAATTTAGCTGAGCTGATCATTAAGGTTTTGTTTGGCATACAACCCTACATCACAATGGCATTTAATGCCATTTAATTTACTAACAGTTAATGAACTGCTCTTTTTAGGAAAATATCTCTGATCAAGCAGTTAGCAAGATCGTTCCTCTTCTCTAATTTTAAAGCAAAATGTTTTATAAGCTCACACTGTAAGTCATGTCTTCTTTCATATAAACTTGCATGCAAATTGGTATTTACTGTGAGTTAGGTAATGCAGTAGGCCTTTGTATTTATTTTTCTTTTGCATTTATCTTTCATTTTAAGCAAACCTCTACAGCATTTATGGCAGGCAGCACTTCTGAGTCAACTTTTTATTTGAAGTACAAGTTGGCTGGCATCCAGGCTGCAGCCTACCATGTAAAAATGGCAAAGGAGGAGAAGAAAAAAAAAAAAAAAGAAAAGAAAAAAGAACCAACACCACAACCAGGAAAGGGCAAAGCCAGAGGGTTCTAGTCTCTCGTAGCTGGGCAGACCTGCTCCCTTTAACATCTGCAGGCACTTGGTGCCATGTGAGGCAGCCAAGGCTCCTAGGGTTGGATGGGGGCTGCACGCAGCTCAAGCAGGGAGAGGTGTGGGTACACGAGAGCCCTGGCACCAGAGTGGTGAGACAAACACAGCTGACGTGCCAAGTGCTAAGTTTTTCCAGTTGCTGAACTGATTTAAACAAGTTTGTTTTGTGTTAATGCTTATTCACAATGCTACAGTAGGGGGACCTGGATTTTTATAATGCCATGCTTGGCTAAAGGCATCTTCTCACGGCCTGATTGTCATTAACCCCAGCATTTCTACAGCACTTGCAGTCATGCAATCCCCATTGCAATTAATGGCAGATGCGTAAGTCCCATACAAATGTGAGGAAAAGGAGAGGAAGACATTAACTCCATTTAAATGTTCAAGAACATGTACATTAAAGAATGGGACTAGAAAGAAAAATACCTTTGTTCTGTGAAAACTTTAAAAAAAAGACCTGGTGGTAAACAGCAAAGACAACTACGTCATGAAACGTGCATGGGGACTTTTATGGGTACAATAAGTAAGAGTATCAAAATTAAGAAGAAAATACTGAATAAATCTCAACTTTCACGACTTTAACTAAAGAATCAGTGCAATACCAAGGGAACAGAATAGTGCAGTTATTAAGCAAACACAGAGGAACTATGAGAAGGTATGAACAAAAAGGAAAGCCTGGTTGAACGGGAATGAATTTATTGGTGATTCAGCCTCCTCCCTTTGGATAAGAAAAGTAGGTTAGATAAAACTCCAGCAGATGTCCTGTAGGAGGCTTGTGAGCTGACAGAAGAATTGACATGAAAATGTTGAGAATGTTCCCAGCAAATTAGCTTCAAGATTAGTTGGAAATTGCATTCTTGAAAGTCTTACTGAAGAACAGACAAAACTAAAAACCTGAAGGTCTCAGGGCTGATTTTCTTTATATATGGTGAGTAAAATCATATCAGAATCATACATGGAGGCTCACTACTTACAATCATCAAAACAACTAACACACTTTGTATTCAGCTACTGAAAGAGTTCAGTTCAGGGAACTTAGAAGTCCAGTCTTAAACTTTCCGTATATTTTTCATCTCTTAGATTGTAGATAATGGAGAATGCAAATACTTCTGTCACTCGAAATTTTACCATTTTTTTGTTGGACTACATGGGGTTTTTTGTTTGTTTGTTTAATGTAAAATCTACATGCAGACTTAGCATGGAACTGATAAAATTCTTTCAAATCCATCTGCACTTCTGTAAAATACAGACAAACAAAATCAGAGTTCTAGTTCATTTTATGTTACAGTAAAATAAAAAGTGGGTAACTCAGAAAGGCTTCTAAATTACACATAGGCACTGGAAAATCATGAGATCATGAGAAAAAGATCATGAAAGTGCTCCCATAAATGAATGGAAGGTAAAATGCATATATATTAAAATGGCTGCCACCCTAGACTGAATGTTAAAGATGACAATGTTGAAAATAAGCAGTAATTCCAACACATATTTTGACATATAATGAGCAAAGAAGCAGGACTACAGCATGAAATATCTTAAATATTGTGGTTTGGATTTGTGATGAAAACAGTGTTGATCAGCATTTTAGCTGCTGCTCAGCAGTGTCACAGCCCTCTCTATTTCTCACACTGCCCTGCCAGCGAGGAGGCTGGGGGTGCACCAGAAGCTGGGAGGGGACAGAGCCATGACAGATGACCAAACTGGTCAAAGGGATGTCCTACACCATATGACATCGTGCTGAGCAATAAAACAGGGATGAGCAGCTTTACAGAGGTCAGCTGTCTTTGGCTTGGGATACAGCTGGGCATCAGTCTGCCCAAGGGGAGCTGGTGAGTCTGCCTGTGCATCACTTGTTTTCTTTTCTTTTTTTTTCTTTTTCCATTTCTCCTCTGCTTAACAAACAAGCTTTATCTCAACCCACAAGTTTTCTTGGTTTTAGTCTTCCTTTCGTCTTCCCCTGTCCCACTGGGGCAGTGGAAAATTGGGCAAGTGGCTGTGTGGTGCTATGCTTTGTTTCTTATAACCCACAGCAATGGTATAGCTTTGTAATGGAGAAGGGTCTTTTTAAAAAGTCGTTTTATAACATGGGTCAATCTGTTTTGTTGCCAGGATTGTTTTACGTTTAGAAGGGGTTATACCAAAAAACATCCATGTGCCATGTCTCAGATGACAAGACCTGGCTGACTGCCTGTTCACATCTGTTCCTAATATGCACCCCCATAAAGTAATGAAAATCCTATAACCACAGCATCAGTATTTATTTTTTGACAGCAAACAACAAGCTTTGTCATGAACTAAGCAATGACTTTAAATCAAATGTGAGGCCTGCAGTACAGGAGCAAGGATAACAATTGACAGATGGCCTCATATAAGGATCTGTAAAATTAATTATAGAGCATGGAGACACAAGGAGCAGATGAAAGGAAAAGAAAAAAAAATAGGTGTTAAGACAGTTTGTATTTTGGTTTTCACCTGCAGTTGGATATTTTGTTTCAGGTGCACTGGAAAGCATAAACAGAAGTGGCCAGGCACAATGAATTCTTAGTTATGAAAGAGAATTCAGGAAAAAAATAAAAAAGTAGAAAGTAATCACAACCATTCCTACCTCTCGGGTAAGAGACCTTCTTGTGAGGATGGGGTAAAAGAGCAAGGGTGGAATTTGGACACATATTAGACCTGTTCAGAATTATTCTTTTTTTCCACAAGCTGAACGTCTACTTCTTCTGTTTATGTTCTTTCCAAAAGGACCTGTGCAAATGATGAGTACTTGCAACTACAATTTAAATCTGTTACTTATATATACATTTAGATGCCCTATTTTAGACACGTATGGTTAGAAAATATCAACCTTAGACCATGCAATAAATAGCATCAGGATTTCTGAGTTCTTCTTAGCGTGTGCAATGAAAACCCCCGCGGGGTTTTCAGTTTTTAAGTGTCTGACTTCTAGAAGCACTCTTTTCTGCCCTGAGGTATACTGAAGACAAGGGTGCATGTATGCAGCGCATTCCTCATCTTCATTTTTCCTCTCCCATTCCTCACTCCATTTGCAGAGTCACACTGTTCCCAGCTCCTACCCTCTTCTCTGGGGACCTGAGGTGTGATCATTCATGACCCTGCACTGCTAGCAAGCAGAAATAGCCACTAGTATTTTATTCACAGAGCCCAGGCCCATCACAAACCTTCCATCCACATGAAAGGCATGTTTTTTATACACGTGCCTTCTCTAGCAAATCAATATATACATTTTAGAACAATCAAGAGATGTTCTAACAAAACAAACAAGTCGAGAATGAGAGATGTAACTTCCACAAGAGAGAAGTCTGAGCCGTTTCTCCAACTCTTCGTTAATGAGGGTAGTATAAAATTCCACAGTGTCTCACCTCTGTGTTAGGAAACTGCAGCTGTTGCTCTGACATGTGGCTGTTAGAAGAGTTACCCACACCTTTTATGACACCCAATCTAGCTGATAAACAGCTATATCACACACAAAATCAGGCATGCAGACGAGGACAATCTTTACTAGAAAATCCAGAGACTTTCTATGGAGAAAAAAAATAAAATAAAAAATCTTTCACACTGTCCTGAACTCTTCCAGCAAAGGAATTTATTGGGTTTATGATCTGATCTGATCTAAGCAAAATTTCAGTGAGCAACCTTTTACTATAAAAAAAACAACAAACATACCTGGTGTCTCAAGAACATCAAAACTGTGATGTTCACCACTTGTTCTTTAAAATCAAATAACATTTTCTTGAGCAGTTGGTGTTCTCCATATTTCTATGTAAATACGTATACAGAGGTAGATAGACATGCAAGAATATAGATGACTTCTTAACACAAGTAGGAAGTACACAACTATGAAAATTAACTTAATCTTTCTAATCCAGGATTATGCAAAGTACTTCAGTGTCATTCTACTTTTTAATATATATATATATATATATATAAAAGCTATTCTTCGCAGAATTTTTTTTTTTTTCAATGCTATTTGATGAATTTGGTTTATCAGGAATTACTGGACAACAGTCTCACATCTTTGTTCAACAGTGGTCCAAAGCATACAAGACAATGCCTGAATCTCCTGAGTCTTTATTAAAAGGTGACTTATTGTAACAAATGAGATTACTTGTCACATCAGGTGTTTGCCTCAGACAGACATATTTCCATTGTGAGTGATAGTTTTCATTCCCTCTAGTTTTCAACTCTAGATTTTCCCATAATAATCAATATTACACCTATTACTTTTAATTACGCATTTTGCTATTTGAGATTTCTGGAGTATTTTCCAAGTTAAGTCAAGCCTCACCCCTGAGTCCCAGCTGTCAAACACCAAAGAAAAAACAGGCAAAGCCATAAAACAAGGTGTGCATTGTGAATTATACTGATGCATTACCTATGACCACAGCTCATCTGGCTGCTAGGATAACAGGTCACTGGCATGGAGCCACCAACTCTCAGAGAACAGCCTCTTCTATGGTATTTTGATATTTCCCCACCTGGATTTGTCCCAACAGGGAAGCACATGAAAACTGGGAGTGGAGGTGGAAAACTAACCAAACAACTTCAAACCCCAAATGTTTAGGTTAGATGCTTATCTGGTCTAAACCAGCTCACCCATCCCTAAATATTTCAGCATCAGCAATGATGATCTAAAACTAAAGGAATGATAAAACAATGCCAGCCACTGCTGAGCAAGTGCTTCTGCACCAATAAGCACACTCTGTGGATAAAGTCAGAGTTGTAAGAATTAGCCTTTTCCTAGTTCTTTTTAGGCTTCTCACGGCAGAACTATGTGGGCATGCAGTAAATTCTGGCTGCTGAAGAAACCTTCTGGATAGTCAGTGAGACTGATGACAAAAAAACTCGTACCCAGCAGAACACAGCACTGTGCCATGAGCCAGTGCAATTCAGCTCATACCAGACAAGAGCAACCCAGTAACTTTCTACATGCAAAACCCTGTTTTTCTGTGTACCAGGTACATCAATATAAAAAGTCAGTATTTGTTCCTGCACAGGAAAGGGAAATCATGCAGTATTTTAAAGGTCCTTTCTAATGGTAAAGCACATTTGCTTCAGTGGTATTGCTGCTAAAACTACATCCTTTATTTCCCTTTTCCATCACCCATGTCAGAGTGAACTCACAGTCGGTGAGACCACACAAAATCGCTGGGGCAAGTACTCAACACCTGCTAAGCTTGTCAGGACAGTTCAACAGCACACATCTTCTATGATATTACAGGTCATGGGGATGATGTCGTCAGTCACCGTTTTGTGGAGGGTTTTTTTGCTGTTTTTCCTTTCTGTACTGGGTGCAGGCACTCAAGCACTGTCAGGTGGCTGCAGGGCCATCACCAGGAGGTTATGCCAGGGCTGCCCCATGCCAGCCCCAGTTGCTTCCAGACAGATCCAGTGGCCCCACTGCAGGGCACAGCCGGAGCCAGCAGCCAAGATGGTGGCACATCAGGGACTGCCTGGGGAAGAGAGGACAAAACACTGCACAGCTGTAAGGAGTGAGGGAAAAATGTTTGAGGAACAGCCTAGTAAACACCAAAGGGAGAGGAGAAGGATCTGCTGCAGACACCATTTCCCCTGCAGCCCTGAAGGAGCCAAGGAGACCTCACCCATTCATTTAGTGGTCTACACCCCTAGTCCTTTACAGTGTTTAGCAGATGTTTTACACACCACATCTTGTATGTGCACATCTAATTGCATAATTAGAAAATAAAGAAGCAGGAAATGAGCTGAGAAAGCCTTGAGCATAAACTGTGCACGGAGGCTGTGGGATTGTATTGGGTTCACATGGCAAGGTTTTGGTAGCAGGGGGCTGCAGGGGTGGCCTCTGTGAGCAGAGCCCAGCTGCTGCCCCATGTCAGAGCAGAGCCAGCTCCAGCCGGCTCCTAAAGGGACCCACTGCTGGCCAGAGCCAAGCCAGTGAGCAGCACTGGTTGGGCCTCTATGAGAGTAGACTGAAGAAAGGAAACAAACCAAAAAGTAATAATAATAATAATAATAATTAAAAACCCTGCCACACAACAGCAGCTGGGAGAGAGGAGTCAGAAAATGTCAGAGAACCAGCCCTACAGAACCCAAGGGCAGTGCAGCAGGAGGGCAGGAGGTGCTGCAGGCAGGCAGCAGCAGTTCCCCTGCAGCCTGTGCAGGGAGAGGCCCCTGGTGGAGCAGGCTGTCCCCCTGCAGCCCATGGGTCCCCCATGGAGCAGATCTCCACGCTGCAGCCCCCCCGTGGGTGGAGGAGCCCCCGGTGGAGCAGGTGGATGTGGCCTGGAGGAGGCTGCAGCCCATGGAGAGCCCCCACAGGAGCAGGCCCCAGGCTGGAGCTGCAGCCTGTGGAGAGGAGCCCACGCAGGAGCAGGGGGTCTGGGGGGAGCTGCTGCCCACCCGTGGGGGACCCGTGCTGGAGCAGTTTGCTCCTGGGGGATGGACACCATGGGACAGAGCCGTGTGGGAGCAGTGCTTGAAGAGCTGCTGCCTGTGGGAAGCCCCCACAGGGTCAGTTTGGGAAGGACGGCATCCTGGGGCAGAGAGAGACTGAAGGAGCTGCGGAGTCGAAGCGATAGGGACTGGCCACAGCCCCCATTCACTGTCCCCTTGTGCTGCTTGGGGAGAGGAGATAGAAGACGGTGGGGGGTGGAGGCAATGATGTTTTTAGTTTGCTTTTAGTTCTCACTATTGTAGTCTGTCAGCAATAGGTAATACATTATATTAATCTCCCTATGCTGAGTCTGTATTGCCTGTGACGATAATTGGTGAGTGATCTCCCTGTCCTTATCTCAACCCTTGAGCCTTTCTTTCATCGTATTCCCCCCCTCCCCGCTCCCATTCTTTTGAGGAGGGGGGAGTGAGAGAGTGGTGTGGTGGAGCTGAGCTAGCTATTGATGTGAAGCAGTAACAGGGCTGGAGGGAAGGATGCTGTGAAAGGACACCACGGAGAGCCCATCCACATCTCCGCAGCTGCTTGAGTGCCTGAGCTGCCCCACCATGTGTGTGGGGCCAGAAATGGTTTAAAACTGTAATTCCCTTCACTGTATTTCACCATTGACATTTTAAACTGCATTAAGAGGCATCTACAAATGTTTTGAATCATTACGCTATCAGACTTTCGATTTGCTGGGCCACCGAGGGGAAACCTGAAAGCATTCAATAATGCCTCAATATTTAAGTGCATAATGGTAATGTGGAAGAACCAAATGTTTGTTTTATCAATACAATATCAAGCATGCCTATGAATCATGCCAATCAAATCATAAATTCCAAACCTTAAGCTAGGCTCATCAACCCAGCAGCATGCCATGGACGATTCTTTAATGTATTTGGTTTAACCTTGGATATGCTGCAAAAACAATATAAGCTCCTTCAATGTTCAGTGTTGAAAAAGCTGAAATAGAGAGTGATAGGTAAAGTGTATTTTTCATAGCAACACTGCCAAATGCTACAGAAACGAACATCCTCTGCAAAGCTGCGGCTGTCTGGGGGGTCTGTAACTCAGCACAGCATTTAGAGGGGAGGTTTAAGCTTTCTTTACCTCCCTACATCTAATGGATTTAGTAGTCTGAATACTTGCTTCTAGCAAATATTAGTTATATTACAGCCATATCTGTAGGATAAGTTTGTAAGAGAATGATTTTAGAAAAGACAAGTCTGAGGAAACATTTGAATGACATTTGAATGAAAATGCCCCAGCTATGAATAATGAACCCACACTACCTAGGAAGCTTTCAGCCTAGGAGCATGTATCATTTCGGTTTTTAACCGACATTAGGAAAAACTGAATAAGAGACTGCATTCAGTTAAGATGACACATTCTGTCAGAGGTAATGACAGATGTCAAATAAATGCTTAGCGGGAATGAGTCTGACATCCACTGACAACACACATGGCTCCCATACAGTGGAAGGGCTAGAGTCTTGCTGAAATCTGTTAAGCATTTAACAGTTTAAAAAAAAAAAAAAAAATCCTCTTCCTAAAAGCCACTCTGTTCCCGTTAAAATTAAAGAACACTTTGACCAGACAGCCTTTCGCAATGCTGCAGTTACACCTGAAAGTTAAAGGATGACTCTTGAAAGTTAAAGGTCAACAGTGATTGGTATAAAGGAGGTATAGAGGTAAAAGAGGGACCAGGAATGTTTGTGTCTTGACTCTTCAATCACTTAAAAGTGCAAGTTTGCTACTTAACTAAGAAAACTGGGGTGACAAGATATTTACAGAAGCATCTAAATGCTTCCAAGTTCTTTCATGAAACTCTTTTTTAAGCTATTGTATTTGCTCTGTTCACCCTAGGAACTGCCAGAATTTCCTTTCTCCATTCCTAAGCGAGATTTTCATGTCACGTCAAATCTTAAAACCAAAGCTTTTTTTTTTTTTTTTTTTTCCCAAGGAGATTTGAAATAAAACATTGTTCTCTCTAAAAGATAACTAAACAAACAAACAAACAAACAAACAAAATATATATATATATATAACTAACAAAAAACATTTTTAATGCAAGATGTGTTCTTAACAGGGACTAGAGAGGAACAAAGATTTAGGTAACCTGCCAGCCAGCTATGGGATAAGAGACTTCTGACTCCAACACAGCAATTTTGACACAGCCCTATTTTTTTTTTTTGCCTTCAAGGAAGTTGTTGAGCAATGCAAACGTGAGGTTGAAGAATTTAAAACTTACTAAATAATAGTAAAAGCTATCAGAGTTTTATCACAGATGTTGGATCTGTGAACCACATAAACCTGCTGTGATTTCCTGTGAATTTTATATTCTAGTACTTGATTTAGGAGCCCTCTCCATAACAATTAATGATGCTGTAATTTCTTATATCAGTAGGAGCTTAAGTATCTTGTAAAGGAAATGTATACAAGGGATAATTAGCTAGGAGAATATAATTTAAATATTATCTCTCTACAGCAACCATTAGCATTCCAAATAATCTAATAATCTCTTCTCTATTTATTTTAATGGAATTTGTTGTGCCTTCCACAATCAGGAGCAAGTCAACACGCCCCATTCTTCCTGCATTGATTATTTGCATTAAATGTCTTATTATAATAGCATGTCATATGTTCCAGGATACCTTGCTGTACAACATTAACTTTCTCATTCTAGAAAATCATCTGTCTCTAGACAGATCTTGTCTTGTGTTTCCTCCAGCACATATAAAATTCCTTAATTTTTCTTTTTATATGTTTTCTGCCTAAAGAGTGTACAGGTGAAGCAGGGGGACTGGGGAAGAAAGAGAAGCTGATTGCTCGAAACTCCAATTCTAAAAACAGATTTTGCTTACAGCAACTATCTATAATGCAACCATACACTTTTACTTGTGTGGCTTGATCCAACAGGAAATAATATATGAGTATACAGAAGAGAATTGTATATCAGCAATACTACCAAGTTTGTAAGATGCCAACCAAGAAGAATTCTTACACATACTGTGCATGGAAAAATGAGGCAGGTAGCTCACAGTTACTACCAGCTGAAATTGTGGTAAACATTATCATTGTTGTCCAAAATAATAGCGGGTTTTAAGGAACTTTAAATGGATAAGGGAACCATGAGGTTTGGTCTTATTCAGGAAAAAAAAAAAAAAAAAAAAAAAAGGTGGAGGGTGAAGGGTGGCTTTAGAAGCCTGGAAACAAATAAATTTGACAAAGGTTACATAAAATAACCTTTTATAAATACAGTAGTACATACTACTGTTTGTATGTACAACACTACATTTTGCCAGCACAGGAATAAACATGATTTCTTCAGTCCTGCTGAAATACCAGCCTCTCACTGGAGAAAATAGGAAGGCACAGAGCTAAGAAACAGGAGATAAACTATGAATAATTTTCCCTGGTAACCCATGTACTAAGAGGACAACATTGACCATTGGGTATTTTATTAACAAATAAAAGCTTTTAAACTGTCCTAACACTTTTCTGTGGATGTTGATTTATCTTCTCTGTAGGAATTATATTCATTTTACTGTTTCAGGTAAAACAGTATTTCTAGTACAGCATCTTTGTGGGTCTGAAATTTCCATCATTAAGGCTAAGAAGTATTCATGACGAATGGCATCTGACTTATGAAACAATAATATTAAGGAGAGGACAGTAGATGTTACTGTGTAAAGAGATACAGCCTTCATAAAGCAGAAGTATGAATGGTGGAATAGTTAATTCCCTATATCTTTAAAATCTTAGCTAAGAAAAGCCAAAAACATCCCAGATGCCTGA
Organism: Anas platyrhynchos; assembly: GCF_047663525.1. Lineage (NCBI taxonomy): Eukaryota > Metazoa > Chordata > Aves > Anseriformes > Anatidae > Anas > Anas platyrhynchos. Next base: position 49,377,307 of record NC_092588.1, on the reverse strand, counting down.
CTATGCCTCTGCTAAACCACAAGAACTTGCCAGTAGAAAGTGTATGCCTGAGAAAAGAATATTTAAAGCTTTATGTAAGGTAAGTTACAGTGAGAGTTTCACAGTTCTTTCGGGAATCCTCTTTAAAAAAAAAACTCTTAATGTCAATACTGAAAAGTCCTATTGCTTTTAAAACTTATTTAAAATACTGTAAGTGAAAGAGCTCTTTATTTTGTTTTCATGCTTAACAATGGGAATTTTCATGTATCATGACTTTAACAGTCAACACAGTTTGAACATGGCTGAAAGCAGAAGTAAACATGAAATAATCAATGCACAATATTCTTTGCTCTCTTCTTTTATTGCTATCTTTCCCTCTCTTTGGGAATGCTGGCTATATTTTACATTGTAGGGGATAAGATAAATAGGGATTTGTTCTCTATTTGATTTTTGTATAAAAAGCTAAACATTCTCTGGGAATACAATTTCTTCCTGGCCAGCCCAGTAAGATCTTCTTATCATTAAAAAATATTTGAAATCAAGAGTTTATATTTAATACTGGAAAAGTACGAGTCACTCTTTACTAGACTTTACTAGACACATAGAATCATAGAATCATAGAATATCCTGAGTTGGAAGGGACCCTTAAGGATCATCAAGTCCAACTCTTGACACCGCACAGGTCTACCCAAGTTCAGACCATGTGACTAAGCGCACAGTCCAATCTCTTCTTAAATTCAGTCAGGCTCGGTGCAGTGACCACTTCCCTGGGGAGCCTGTTCCAGTGTGCAACCACCCTCTCTGTGAAGAACCCCCTCCTGATGTCAAGCCTAAACTTCCCCTGCCTCAGCTTAACCCCGTTCCCGCGGGTCCTGTCGCTGGTGTTAATGGAGAAAAGGTCTCCTGCCTCTCGACACCCCCTTACGAGGAAGTTGTAGACTGCGATGAGGTCTCCCCTCAGCCTCCTCTTCTCCAGGCTGAACAGGCCCAGTACCCTCAGCCGTTCCTCGTATGTCTTCCCCTCCAGGCCTTTCACCATCTTCGTAGCCCTCCTCTGGACACTCTCCAACAGTTTCATGTCCTTTTTATACTGTGGTGCCCAGAACTGCACACAGTACTCGAGGTGAGGTCGCACCAGCGCAGAGTAGAGCGGGACAATCACCTCCCTCGACCTACTAACGATGCCGTGCTTGATGCACCCCAGGACACGGTTGGCCCTCCTGGCTGCCAGGGCACACTGCTGGCTCATATTCAACTTGTTGTCTACCACGACCCCCAGATCCCTCTCTTCTAGGCTGCTCTCCAGTGTCTCATCGCCCAGTCTGTACGTGCAGCCAGGGTTTCCCCGTCCCAGGTGCAGGACCCGGCACTTGCTCTTATTGAACTTCATGCGGTTGGCGATCGCCCAGCTCTCCAACCTATCCAGATCCCTCTGCAAGGCCTTTCCACCCTCATTCGAGTCCACAACTCCTCCAAGTTTGGTGTCATCGGCAAGCTTGCTCAAAATACCTTCTATTCCTACATCCAGATCGTTTATAAAAATATTGAAAAGTACCGGCCCTAAAATGGAGCCTTGAGGGACCCCACTAGTGACCGCCCGCCAGCCTGACGCAGCGCCATTCACCACGACCCTTTGGGCCCTGCCCGTTAGCCAATTGCTCACCCATCGTATGATGTTTTTATTTAGCTGTATGGTGGACATTTTGTCCAGTAGGATCCTATGGGAAACCGTGTCAAAAGCCTTGCTGAAGTCCAAAAAAATCACATCAGCTGGTTTCCCTTGGTCCACCATACGGGTGATCTTATCATAAAAGGAAATCAGGTTAGTTAGGCAGGACCTACCCTTCACAAACCCATGCTGGCTGGGACCAATGACTGCTTTGTCCCCCAGGTGCGCCTCAATACGTTCGAGAACCATCTTCTCCATGATTTTACCAGGCACTGATGTGAGACTGACAGGCCTGTAATTGCTAGGGTCTTCTTTCTGACCCTTCTTGAAAATCTGCACAACATTTGCCAGCTTCCAGTCTACCGGGACCTCTCCAGACTCCCAGGATCGTTGAAAAATAATTGAGAGAGGTTCCGCGATGACGTCCGCCAGCTCTTTCAGCACCCGGGGATGAATCCCATCCGGACCCATGGACTTGTAGGGATCCAGGTGGAGTAGCAAATCCCGCACACGTTCAGGGTCGGTTGGGAGTTTGTCATCCCCACCATCCCGGTCCTCCAGCTCAGGGCACGCTGGGTCCCGAAGCCCATCATCGGCATTGAAGACAGAGGCAAAGAAGGCATTAAGCGTCTCTGCTTTGCCTATGTCATCGTCTGTGAGAAGACCTTCCCTATCAAGGAGCGGCCCTATGTATTCTTTAGTTCTCCTTTTTCCATTCACATATCTAAAAAAACCCTTTTTATTTTCTCTCACAGACACAGCCAGCTTCAACTCTAGGTGTGCTTTAGCCACACGAATTTTCTTCCTACAAACACGAACAGCATCCCTGTATTCTTTCCATGTCACCTGGCCCTCCTTCCAGTAGCGAAACACTCTCTGTTTCCGCCTAATCTCCATAAGAATGTTCCTGGTCAGCCACGCCGGCCTCCTGCCCCGCCTGCCTGACTTGCGATATTTAGGAATTGCCTGATCTTGTGCTTCTAGGAGGCATCGCTTAAAGAGTGACCAGCACTGTTGGACATCAAGGCCTTCAAGAGCAGCTTCCCAGGGGACCTTGCTGACTAGTTCCCTGAGCAGCCTGAAGTCCGCCTTCCCCATATCTAGGGATGAGGTTTTGGTGGCACTTTTCCTTCTGTCACCGTAAATTTTGAATTCAACCACTTCATGGTCGCTATGACATGATATTCTATTTCAGAGATCTTGCCTATTATGGTCTTCTGGAAGCAAAGCTTGCCATTGCTACAGCATAGTGAACTGCACCAGAAATCATGAAAAAAGAAAAAAAAAAAATTCTGTTTGTGTGGTAGACTACAGAACTTAAACATACTTTTAACGTAATGCTCTTTGGTATGAAATGACATAGGTGTCACTTTCCATTTAATTTATGTAAGCAAAACTGCATGCTCTGAGTTTGTCTACCTGGACATCATAAATGGAGTGTTATAATCTCACAGTTTCAACTTCATCCCGTATAGAATCATAGAATAACCAGAGTTGGAAGGGACTAACAATGATCATTGAGTCCAACTTCTCGATGTAGTGGACAATATAGAGGTTTCTACTTTAGGCTGCCATTTTTCACAGTCCAAGTAACGACAAACTATTTTTCTGAACCTGTTAAAACATTGAGAAGTACACAACTGCAAGATGTGTCTATACATTCACACAAATGAAAATGATGAGTGTGCTGTGAGAAGATTTTGATATATTCATTTACCTTCCATAAGACCTCATTTCCCTTTAGCGGATGAAGGACAAAACCTCCTGCTTGCAGATGCTCATCTTTTGTGACATTTATTTATCAAAAGTTATGGTTTGTCTTCCCAGCAGCAAGAGAGGCAACCTTTTCCCTGAAGTCCTCTGCCAAAGATTTTGCATATGTTGAGTGTTGCCAGCTCTTGAGATCTCTTCCAGAGTGTGATGCATGTTTGGTTGGATCTGGAGCCAGCTTCACGATGGACTCTTACAAAATCTATGCCCCTCAAGCTTGGGTGAGCCCCAGCTCATCAACTGCCTGTCATGCTCACTTATATTGAAGATAGACCAAACTGCCCGGGCTGCTGCAAGGAGTCATCAGAGCTCCCCCACCTTCACATCTGAGCATCCCTGCACTTCTTCAGTAAATGAGGCAGTGAAAGACACCAGCAGTTATGGGCAGCTTCTCTCCTTCCTTTGCCGCTCCTTTCCTTTAATGAATTATGTAGGCCTTCAGTTCTGCCTTAAGCATCCAGCCTGCCTACAGGGAGGCCCAAAGCAGGAGTTTCTGAACAGGTTTGCCCCAGCCTAGAATATAAGGCAGGATCCCACAGAGCTGCTTCATTCTTCTAAAACCTTACAGAGCATGTTCCAAAAATGCAAGAAATTGGATAAAGTTGTGGTCTCAGAGCTCACAAAAGGGTTAGTGCTGGTTAACAGGAAAGATTTAAATGTAGGAGAGTTTCATTTACTGAGACAACTAGGAGGCAAGCCTATCTCACATATGCAGGGCACAGCTTACAAGAGACATAAAAAAAGAAACAACAGAGAGAGAGAGATTCGCTGTATTTGCTGCAGGACTCCCTCTTGTTATGCTCTAATGTATCTTCTCAGTTTCATCAGTCCAGTGTGGGGTCCCACCTTGGAAAACTGAGTCTCTTCCAGCAGCCACCAATGCTCTGCAAAATGTCCCAGGCTGACAGATGGCATACTTGGAAAACAGGGATTTTCACTTTCAGGATGTCAGAACAAATCATGGCAAACCCAGCAGGCAACAGGACAGTCCTGGCAGTCAAAGGCAGCTGTGTGCTTGCAGACATATGAGAGAGTTAAGTTCCCGAAAAGACAACAGAGCAGAGTATAATTTTTCTTCATAAAAAAAAAAAAAAAAAAGGCCAACCTCAGAGCTTGTAGGATCTGATCTTGGGGTTTGAGACTTCAGGTTGCTGAAGCATACACTGTGGAGTGATTCTTTATTGTACTATTCGCTGCAAATCAAGAGAAGCTATTGCACAAACACTTGCGTAACTCTAAAGGACAACTGAAGTCCCCAAACCTCCATTGTAGAGTCAGATACACAACCACAGAATGTTCCCAAAAAGCTTTGAAAGAGGCAAAGAGTTAGAATGCTTAGCATACATATATGGCTCTAGATACATATGTTTTCAAATTAATCTTCTAAATAAGTATCTTTAAATTTTCTATTTAAGATTTTTTTTCAATTAACTTAACAAACAGCGATTAATTTGGGATCCTATTAGTAAATATTTTGCTTATTTGCAACACGCCTTGTTAATGCCAAGGGATTAAGTGCGACTTAATAGGTGTTAAAAATAAGTGTGAAAAATAAAATGAAGTTACCAAATACACATTCAGTGAGGCCTTAAACATTAAATACAAGAAGTATTGTTTTGTTTCTGCATCTCATTTGAGAGGAAAGGAGAAGCTTTTATTCCAGTTCTCGGTCTTCACAGACTTTTCTTCTGACACAATGTCCATTTTACACCAGAGTAGGAACCCCTACTTAAGGTTCCCTAAGGGTGTTAGTTATCCACTTGAAATTGCTTTACAATTTCACCTTGGCCGTTTCCTGTCACTTTCTGTTGGCTATGCAGAATCTTCCTACACAAACAGCCTTTTTTTCTTTTTTTTTTTTTTCTTTTTTAGCCCAAAGGCAATCTGAAGCTTCTTTCAGACGGTTGAAATGAGACAAATTAGTGTACACACCAGGTCTCAGCCCTAAAATACTCTGAATACAGTTTTAAAACTGTCAGTCTGACAAGAGACACAATAGTACTTTATGATTTCTCTGGTGGAAAAACTAGCTCAAGATCTATGCAGTTTCTGCACTTCCAGTTTTGCTGATTCAACTGTATGCAGAGGTAGGCTCTAATCAGATCAATGAGCCCAATAAAAAGTGAGAGTAGGAAAAGTCTGTACCTGTGTAGTCTGAATTACATGAAGGCTTCAGAAAAAAACTTGGATGCAAAGTGAGAACTTCAGTTTGAAAATCTAGTTCTTAACACATTATAAACACATTATAAAATGATTTCTAGTCCTCAGATTCATTGATCAGTCAAGGACAAAGTGTCAGGTATGTCAGATACATCATTTCACAAAAGAAATTCAGGCAGACAGCAGAGACAACAGAGACTTGTTAAAGCAATATCCATGTAGAACGAGATAGTACAAGATAGACAAGGCCATCTGACAAACACTAAATAAAGAGTATTTTAAATTATTAGAATTACCGTAAGCTGTCAGTATTATAACAGGAAAAGTGGCTGTTTAATATTAGTGAGGGAAAATTGATAAAAAAGCAAATCTGATAGCGGAGAGAGAGATGAGCCAGGGGTTCTATTGGCACATCTGAGAGCTTCACAATACATTTACTAAATTTACCTTCATGACACCTTTGTAAGGTATTATTTCCGTTTCACAGATGAAGAATCAAATCACAAAGAAAATACAAGGCTGAGCAAGCTGTCAAATTCATATCTCACAGTCCTTCCAAGCTAAATTGGAAAAATACCTTTTGAATTTATTTCAGAAAGTAGATAATAAGAAAAAAAAAAAAAAAAAAAAGGAAAGAGATACAATACTGAGTTATATGATTGTCACTAATCTTCTAATGTATTTAAAACTTTACTCATTATCATGTTGGCTTGTATCCTTATCTACCCTAAAGAGGGGTGTTGGTGCATATCTATAGGAAGTACCTAGATGCAGTCGCTTTTGTTGAGAAAGCAGTCTGTGCAGATTGATTCAATCTGTTCAATTTCTCTCTGTTCTCTTCCCAGTTACTCCAAAACTCAGAAAGTGACTCACACAATAGACTAGCTTAGTAGCAGCTCCTTTCAAACTTCTGAACACTGAGGAAATGTCAGATATAAGCAAGTAGCACAACATAACAGAAGCAGATCTGTAAGGTGAAACAGCTGGTGCTGAGGACCCAACATCTACTCTTTATGCGTTTCAGGGATTTTACATTGGACTGTAGCTCTAAACAACTGAACAATTATTCATTGCCAGAGCACATTATATTCACTCCTGAAACGTACATTCTAGTTTAGCTTCATGCAGACACAATCCAGCTGGTTGCTTTGAGTCCACTCCACAGTGCAAACTATTACATAGTAAGGGGAACAGTTTTGCAGTTTGTCTCAAAAGCAAGCTTATACAAAAAAGCAAGCTTATCCTACAAAAGCCCTAGTGTAAAGCCCCTTTCTGTCTCACAAATTCATCACTCTGTCATGCAAAAAACCTTGAGTTCCCGATCTTGTGCAATTTGACATCTGGCTGAGCAATGCAAGGGTGCAGCTGGGAGCTAGGAACTTGAGCATTCTGATTTCCAAGCTATCATTGATCCTCTCCAGCCATGGGACAAATTCAGATCAGGAGGACATGTTTACTTACAACACACATGATTACGCAGATTGGCCAGAATACACCATCAGACTTGCACTTACTTGGCATGTAAATTATTCCTTAGGGAAAGAAGACACTTGCCTACAAGAGAAGAAAGAAATTTGTCTGTAATCAGGATGCTGTGGGAATAAAAATTCCTGATCTCAGAACAGACACCTCTGTGGCTTTCCTCAACTATGAAACACATTCAGCCTGTTCCAAATATAGCTACCAATTATTATTATATAGGTGAAGGGGTTGCTGCAAAGACTGCTTTCATGCCACAGTTCAAAGGCAAAATTGGCTAAGTATTCATTAAAGCTTCCAGGAATGCAGTGAGTTACCTTGGTAATTTCCTTTTCACTGTGATGAAGACAATATCCTATGCAATGCCTCTAAGGAGAAATCACAGCTGTCATTTCAAAGTTAACATCTTTGACTATTAAATCTCTAATTTGGTTTATTATTTTAAAGACTTACCTTCTAGTCATTTAGACAGGCCTTGCAGAGCACTGGGAGCCATTCCAAATTAGAAATGAAATTAGAATCTAAGTCTGTAGGAGAAATCTCAGCGCACTTCCCGAGCAGCCAGCATACTGTGTTCCAGTTCTGCTCCCTCAATCCAAAAGATACAGGAAAGGAAAGGATCTGAGTATACTCTATGATTCTTACTGTATCTCTCTATTCCAAAAATGTCTGACTTCCAATAAGCGGAAGATTCAACAATAAATACTCTTGACCAAAAATAGTTCAGTGTTCAATTACTGAGTGCTTTTTCCCATACTGAGGATTCAGTTTTGCTGAATGGTCTGAACACAAAGATGAGTAGAAAAGTGACACAGTTTCCTGGTGATACAAAGGTATTCAGGATAGTCAAAACCTGACTGAGAGTAGTTGAGGAGGATCTCATTCTACTGAGTGGCCAGAGACAAAAAGGCAGGTGGAATTCAATGGTGATGAGGGCCAAGTACAGCACATGAGAAAAATATTCCTGGATAGATAGAACATAGAATCACAGAATCACGGAATGGTTTGGGTTGGAAGGGATCTTAAAGACTACCTGGTTCCAGCCCCACTGCCATGGGCAGGGACACCTCCCACCAGGCAAGGTTGCCCAAAGCCCCATCCAGCCTAGCCTTGAACACTTCCAGGGATGGGGCATCCACAGCTTCTCTGGGCAACGTGGTCCAGTGTGGTGAGACACTCTGAGTGAAGAATTTCTTCCTTATATCTCATTTAAATCTTTTAGTTTAAAACCATTCCCCCTTGTCCTATCACTCCACTCCCTGACAAAGAGTCCCTCCCCAGCTTTCCTGCAGGCTCCCTTTAGGTACTGGAAGGCTGCTATAAGGTCTGCCTGGAGCCTTCTCTTCTCCAGGCTGAACAACCCCAGTTCCCTCAGCCTGTCTTTGTAGGGGAGGTGCTCCAGATCCTTAATCATCTTTGTGGCCTTCCTCTGGACTTGGTCTAGTAGGTACATGTCCTTCTTGTGCTGTGGGACCCAAAGCTGAATGCAGTACTCCAGGTGGGGTCTCACGAGAGCAGAATAGAGGGGAAGAATCACCTCCCTCAACCTGCTGGCAACAGTTCTTTTGATGCAGCCCAAGATATGGCTGGCTTTCTGAGCTGCAAATGCACATTGGGTTCTAGATGATGGGTTCTAAATTAGTACTATGACTCAGGAATAGAACTTTTAGAGTAAACTGAAATCCGTATGTAGGTCCCTGTTCAACAGTGGGGAAGAACATTTTACAAACTATTAGAAAAAGAAGCAGAAAACTTCCTTACACCACTAAGAAGTGTTCTTGCTCACTGAAAACCAAGCACAATTGTTTTCATGATACACATTGTGGTTAAATGAAATAGAGAAAAAGGTTGGTGAAAAATGATGTGAATAGGGTGCTTTCATACAAAATGAGATGAAGGCTCTTCAGCTTTGAAAAAAGGTAACTATTATGTATTTCTTTAAAGGTTTTGCTGTAAAATGCTTCCAGCCCTTAACAATCCGACATCCTAAAAACTCTGCAAAGCTCATTAAGCATGACTAGATAACATGATTAAGAGTAATCGTAATTTATATTATAGAAAATAAAAGTATTTCACTAAACTGATATTAAGGTATGTTCCAATAAAATATGTGCTAATATGACAGAGTGAGCAGATTTGCAGGTTTTTCTCACCAGTACACAATTCACTTAAGGAAAGAAAATAAATTGTCTCAAATTCAAACAGGTACTTCCAAAGTCTGTTTCCCATAACTTAATTGTCTTAATTGACATCTTCTGTTATGAGTGGCTTCATGGAGAGCTGGCTTTTTCATTCTAGCAGCCATGACTGTCCTTATCATTACTAAATTCTTAAAATCCTACCTGTTGGGGATCCATACCTCAGCAAGTAATATTCACAAAGATTAGGTTGGATTAAATAATTTACATTACATTAAATATTTACAATATTATTTAATATTTACAAAACATTAAATAATGGACGGTTTTAAAGAATGTTAAAGAAAGTTCTTTCAAAGAAAAAAAAATGGACATTACATTTGCTGAAAACTGAGAGGACTGAAGTGCTAATGTTAAAATAAAAGTAACAATTTTTGTGTATAACCTCAGGAGAAGACTACATTGTTGGTGTATTATTTAGCTATATTGTAGTGTTGTACCTATTGCTATTCACTGTAATTATTTTCACATATTGCTTGCACAATTTTGAGTATTGTAACCTTCATTTATTCCTAACAAATAATATTCATATTAAAGTTTTCAATTTATTCAGAATGTGGAAACAGGCCTTTGTCACAAAGTCACAGGTACTAAGAGGAAAGTGGATGTTACTAAATGCTATCAGAGTAACACATCTTGTTTCTGAAGCTCTACATGAGTACCAAAAATTGACTTCAGTCATGCAACTGAGAGGACTGAAGCAACATGCTGAAAAATTGAGCTTTTCCCACAGACAGCAGCCATTTCAGAGCAGACCTCATAAATAATAAAAAAGTAGTGTTAATAAAACACTACTTTTTATTTCGTGTTAAATTGAACAACATTAAATTTGAAGACCAAAAGCATAAACTTCAGAGTTTATGGCAGAACATGAATTAGTTGTAACAGTTTTTGGCCAAACACTAATTGACCATTCCTAGATACAACATACAAGGTAGCAAGACATTTGCTTGTCTAGCAACCTTCAGATGTAAATGGAAGAGAGCACCTCACTGAATAATATTCAAAAGGATAAGATGTTTCAGGACAGGTTTGTCATTTTGATGACAAAAGTTTTCAAAGAGAGGTAGTGCAGCGAAGAACATTTGGGTGTATCCTGAGATGACATCCTTGAGAGGATCTTGGTAGGATCCCGCATCCTGTGATGTGGTAGAAGGCATAGGGGCACCTCAGCCACCTTTTTCTACCAGAAGAAGAGATTCTGCCAGTCAACATATAGCTTTCTAGCCAATATCACACTGAAAATTTGGAAAAAAAAAAATTGAAACTGAAATATGAGTTCAATTTTGATCTTGAGGTTGCAATTGTCCTCCTATTCTGTACTGTATCAAGGGTTGAATGTAGAACTCTGACACCCCGGGTGCATAGCTGGTTTTATATTTGCACTTGGTAAATGTGAAACAGTACTTGTCTTCCCAGAAGTCCTCAAACACTGGACAACAAATTAATACTTTATTATTATTATGCTTGGTTTTCCTTCCATACCATAGATCCATTCATTCTGCTCCATACGCAAGAAATTCTCTTCAAGTATTATGTTCCTAATACCAGAAACAAGGCTGTATCTGGAAAACTCTCACTTTGGTAAGAACTTCAAAAATCTTGTGACTAGACCTGAGTTAACAGATAAAGGGTAGGTCCTCTGATGACAGGCATGGAGGACGATGTTTATGTGCTTTCTGAAATCGGGGCCTTCCTAAGGAATTGTTCACCAGACAAAATGCAATTTAAATAAAGTTTGGTTTGATTCTCAAATTTTAAGACATGGCAAAGCTATTAAAGCTCACCATGACTGTGTTGAAATGTGGTAGTGAGAAGGTTATTATAAAACTTTTTGAGTATTATTTCTAGTATTCACAGGACATAGTAATTTAAACATAAAAAACATTGGTTCCAGTGTTTTTTATAAAAGAGCCAGATTATTACGTATGGAACATGCAGGTACTATGTAATATTTCTGTTTCTTCATAACATATAAACTGTTTGATGGCTTTTTCCATAAAAGTAGTTCACTTTTTTAATGACCCTGTTAAAATTTGCTTTTTTAAATAACCGGTGGTGTAATGAGAGTTGTCTGTGCAGTTTGCAGTAGAACAGAATCAGAAGCCCCATGTTCAGAGGTCCAAAAATGACAGATTTTTGATTCAGTGGGATGTTAAATTCATAAAGAAATCAAATCTAATGCTGTCTTTAGTTTGAAAGTAATCCACCAGAACAGAGTCTTAACAGGTTGCATAAGATTTTCATAATAATTCACCTGACGTTGCCATCACTGCTTTATTGAAGATAGGCTTTTATATAGGTAATTGTCGTAGGCACCTGGACAAATTGAACAATGCACTGAGTATATGCAAAGCAAGCACAGAACTGGGCATGGCCTGCATCCTGAAGTATGTTGACATTTTACGTGTGGCAAGATAAAGCACTCTGCAGCACCCACTTCTGGTCTGTAGGAAAGTGAGACGATTAAACATACATGACGGGCTTGCAGCAATCCCCACTGGGAACCTGTGCTGATATTCCAGTTACAAGCATGGCTCCAGAGCCTGTTTAGATAGACTGTGTCTTGAATTCAGTTGGATAAGTTTAAATTGGCAAGTGAGAGCTAGAGAGGCCGTAGGGAAGCTATCCATTAAAATTCATTTCTCAAATGAAGCGATACAGCCTACCCATACCTGAAAGGTTTTTTCCGAATTCAGTAACTGACAGTTCAGGATAGATGATGCACCTCAGAGATATAATCTTTTGCATAAAGACAAAAATGCTAAAGGAAGTACTGTTGTCTCCTCAAAGGCTTCTTTTTGCACTGAGAACATTTAAGATCGTAGAGGTAGCACAGCTGCTCCTAGGCAATGGTTCAGTGTGGGGGAGAGAAGAGGAAGAGCAATGGCAAGGAAATTTGTGGGTCAGAATAAAGATAGCTTAATAAGTGAAGAAAAGAAGGGGGGGGGGGTCGGTGGGGGAGGAGAAAGAACAGGTCCCATGAGGAAAAGTAACACCATTCCAACCAGACCCAGTTACAAGTACTTTTCTAGTTATTAATCTTACCACCCATTTCAAAAATACATTCTCTTCTTCTACCTGGAAAAGTTAACTACTGTTTTATAGGTTAGTGCCTTGGTCCCACATTTCTTGCTATGAGCACTGAGTAGTATCAAAAATGTGGACACTTACAGATTTGATACCAATAAAAGCACTTGCTCTACACATTTTTTGGTAAATTAAGATAGAGATGTTTTTATCTTTATTGTAAGACACTGATGTAATTTTTCAAGTGCTTTGTTTCAAAGCATACTTACAGGTGCGATGGGAAAGTCATTAATATCCCATTCTTTGCTTGTCCTCACCCTCTCCCCCAGTGGGCATAACAGGTCCAAAATGAAGACGGGCTGTGCATAGTATTATGAGATTAGAACGTATTAAGTCTGTGCCAGCAATATGCTATGGGAAGTTACTATTGTTCCTTTACAGTGGTGATTAATAAGACAGCATTTCTGGGAAAAGTTTTCTGTGAATATCACTGAAATGCTCGCTGGAAAACTCTTGGTTTGATGCTGTTTCCTAATTTGGATTAACTATCTCCCTTTTGGGTTCATACGCAACTTGTTTAATCCCATTTTTAAATAGTGCAAGAGCAATTGTGCTGCAGCTCATCAGCTCCAATAAAGTTACCATACTGCTTCACCGTGCTGCAACATTTCACAAGGCTCATCTAAAAAGAGAGTACCTATTATTTCTGAAATTCATAGGCTATCTGTACCCATCCTACCTTGCAATAATATGAGGATACCTTGGTTCTGATACAGGGAGGTATACTTAGCAAGAATACTGCTTTTCTCCTGAAGATGGATTTAACCTGTGGGCACTTTGGTACTTACTTACAGGTAAACTGTCACTGTTAAAGTCTTACAGAGAGTTATGGCCTGCAAATGCCATCATCAATAATAGTTCACTACATTCCCAGAAGGGGACCAGGTCTATCCTGCAGGTAAAAGCCACCCATCTAGCCAAACTTTATTCCCTTTTTTCAAAAAAGCAGTCAGTCCTCTGAGACAGCTTACAAAATCCAGGCCAATAAATAATAATTGTGAAGGAAAAGATAGGTTTTTCTCTGCAATCAATTACATGGTTTCACAAAACGTCCTGCATTTTGCATCTGGTTTCCCTTCAGTCCTGTCTCTAATATTATACATACAAATAAATGATCCAAAACACTTGAAAACAACTAACAGAACTTGTATATCCTGGAAACAGAGTAAGCAAGACTGTTTAGTAAAAGTTAATAATAGGGTTGTTTCATTTTACTTTACCCGCAACAAATCATTTTGATTGAATATGAAAGGTTGTTAAAATGGAACTTCAGAAACATCAAGATTTGGATAAAAAATACATATCCCTAAATGTATCAATTTAAGCCAAATTCTCATTTCCTAATGGAAATGACCAGATGCATATCATAAGCAAGATTAACAACCTATTTCATATAGAAACCATTAAGATCTTGATCTTGCATCCACAAATTCAAGTGGAGACTTAACTGTACCTGATTTCCAGACCTTTTCTTCAGCTCTGCCTTTCCTGATCAAATGAAAAACCTCATGTGATGCTTATTCAGACAACATCTGTAACGATCATTTTCTCTTCTTTAACAATCTCAGCTCTCTCTTTGCCTCTCTCCACTGACACACACTCCTTTTCTGCTGCTTCAGCTGTCGGTGGTTTCAGCACAGGTGGATTTCACCACCTGTTCCTTCTTCATCTCTCATTCAGCACCAAGAGTAAATCCCTGCCCATGGAGCCGGCTGTCACAACTTCCAGTGACTTGTTAGAGGATCAACCAGTAAACATTCATTTATTGCCTCTCAGGTCTCTTCCTAAAGATGATCTCCCCCAAAGTTGTATCTCCCCACAGCACTGTCATTAAATGCAATGATTACACCCACTAAGTACATATGCTACCTGCGACTGTCTTATCAGCCACCCCAGCTAAACAGCAGCCAACTCAGCACAGAACCACCTTCTCTGTGATACTCAAGGCAATTCTGGAGTTCAAAGACAGAAGTAGGAAGTCAAGCATAAGCCTTAGTACTGGTCTGTACTTGGAAGTCATTGGCTTTTAAAGTAATGTTTGAGACTAAAGTTCATTTATTCCAGTCAATGTTGTCAAACTCTAAAAAGCCTCAAAAATTTAGTCTACAACGTACTGAATAGAAAGGAAGAAAGAACAACTAGCTGCCATCACCTGTAGAAGTCTCACATTTTTACATATGTGGACATAACCATCACTTTTAAAGTCACAGAATTGGAACAATGACATCCAGTTGACACCACCACCTAAAGCACCTTCCATTTCAGAGCAAAGAGGTGGTGTTCAGGTTTTGTAGTATTTGTCCTGTGTTACTGCAAATGACAGATAAAAGTATTTTGTTTAAGTCTGAGAAAACTGTTTCAGTAAAGACTCTTCCTTTTGTACTATGAATCATAAACAGCTATGCATATACTCCGCAGAAATCACTTTCTGCAGAGGTACAGTTTAAAAGTTTACTGGCATTAGAAGATTTGCTCTGTGTGTTGTATTTTCTCTTTTTTGTTGTTGTTGTGTGATTTTTTTTTAAACTTCTGGTAATTGCTTTAAAAGAACAAAGCTCTTTGTTTAAGAGTAGCTCAGGGAGATCATAATTGCTATAAGGTACAAGACTGTTTCCAAGTATTTCTGAATTGCTTCTCTTCTGCATTAAATATTTAATGTTTAATGTTTGGCCAAACTGTAGAAATTCCCTCTGGAACATGGGTGATGACTTCAGGAAGAGAATGAAGACCTGTCAATTCAATTTTCAGTATGATTCTTTTTAGAAAACCACAGCTATTAAAGAATAGAGTATTTAAGAAAAATAATAATAATTCCAGGAGTACACGAACATGTTCTTAGCAAAAAATATCAAGCAATTAATTCTGTGTCTTTGAAAATTGTAGATTCACGCTCTGTGAATTTAAGATAACAATAATCATGCTTTTCTCTGTAAGATCTGGTTTAAAAAAAAATACTGTTAATGTAACCTGGTGCATCACATCTTGCCCTCCTCTCCCCCTCATGCACCCAGCTCTTCATGGATTTTATCAGACAGATGTCTTACTGTTATCTCCATCTAGAGCCAGGAGTGACGTTATCTAGTGGCATCCGGCAGCAAGGCTTTAACCCAGCAGTCCAGGAGGGAAGTGTGTCAAGGCTACTACTGACTAGCAAAATCCTGCTGCATCAGCTAAACAGCACCTGCCCTTGCTCTCATATTAGGTCTCCAGATGTCCTGTTCTCACCTAGGAGATCAGCGTGTCCCAGGAGAACTGACTACTACTTTTTCATTGTATTAAAACCTGACAGCATACTGGGAATAAACCATTTAAAAGCCTAATGAAAACAAGCATGTGCTTCCTCCTAGCCAATAACGCACACTGATGTGGATGCAGCTGATCAGAGAACACATGCTAAATGTTACAAAAGCTGCCCATTTTGAAACTCTGAAAATTGCTACAATTTGTGAGGCTATTTCTGCTTCTACTGTGACATAGGGACACCATTGTGCTACCCATCCACAATTCCTGACTTATATTCAACAGACAGCTAAATATATAAGGAACTGAGGACAACGTTTGAAGACCCATCACAGCACCACCTTGCAACATGCTCAAGAAAGCCGAAGGCAGGGGATATAACCCAATATATGGAAGTGACTTCTAAAAGAAAGGAGAGAAAGAACTTACACAGAAAGCTAGTGGGATAGCTTATGCCAGCTAGAATTGTATTAAAATGTTAAAATTGAATAGTAATATTAATTCAGTTATGTTGCATGCCACTTGACTTTCAAATCAAATACATTTATCACATTGCAGATATTACTCTTTATATCATTATATATACAAATGAGGAAATAGACAGGATGTTTAGTACTGTTGTTTTAATGTTACTCAGAAACATTGAACTGCTAAGTATCTTCCCTTTTTGTGATCATTATTGCATCCTTTAATAGCTTGTTAACACAGCTGTCATATTTAGTTTTACAGCATCCCTTTTCCAGATCATTTTTCCTAATGCAGCACCTGCTCGCAACAAAAAAGGTCAGCTGGTTGCTGTGTGAAGCTTCGCTTCTTTCTGAACTAGCTGAAAGGTAGTTCTCAGCCTTTCTTCCCCCAGCGTGCTTCAGCATTTTCAAGACAGTTAATGTCCAAGATACCCAAGAGCAAGCTACGTATTCAGTGTGCAATCAAGGAAAATGACCACAGGTGAAGGTTAGCACACACTGTAAACACATTGATTGCTTCAGATGAGAAAGGTTCACCCTAGAGAAACCACTCCCAGGGGCTGTTCCTAGACCCCAGGTGTGCATGGGCTCAGTGCAGTCGAAGAAAAGAGCAAACTGGGGATCCAAAGGCAGAACCCAAGTTTAGTTCCCAAACTGAATTCTGGGGATCCAGTAAATTTTAGTCTTTCTGAAATTTGATTTCCTAACACCAAAGCATGCTACATACAACTGCCAAGCCACAGACTAGACCCAAAACAAATATTTTAGAAAATGGTGAATAAAATAAGTAACTTCTAAATTTAGATTTAAAAGTCCCCAATGTTGGCACGTTCCTTACTTCTGCTGGCAATGAAGTTTAAAAGCTAGCGGCTGTTCCATAATCTAAGTAACAGTTAATAGCACAATGTCTACAGATCTCTACTGGATATGCATGGAGGTGTGGGTATGTGCACTCATGGAAGGAAGAATAAAGGGGTGATGACCAAACCAATGAGTCTTCTGAATTTGATGAGACAATCAATTGAGTTTTGACCAAACCCCTGGGAGCTGCATAAGGAGTCAATTAACATGATTCTGGAAACAATTTCATACAGTCAGGAGCAGGATTTAGGGTAGATTAGTGTTTAGCAACACATTAAAGGAACTCTGACATCCAAAATGAGCTGACACACTTGTTTCTAACACCCTTCCTTAATACTTGGTTTCAATAGCAGCTAAGGGCCCTAAATGCTTCTGAGAACAAAGCATCTCAGATAGGTCACTCAAAAATTGTCACATGAAACTATTGAACACCTCTGGAAAGTTGGCCTGCCTGCTGGAAACTGGTGTTCTTAATAACATGCAAGCTAAAATAAATACCGAGAAACTAAAATATAAAATTATTATAAAACAAGCCCACCTAAAAGTTCAAGCACAAAGTAAAAACCCAATTAAAATATAGTAAAAGCTATTTTTAAATGAAATCTTAAAATCAGAAGACTGAGCCAGAAACAGGGGGAAAGCAGAAGCCAAACCACAATCTTACTAGAAGACATCCTAGTATATAATGCCACACACTTTTTCCATCTTTGAACATAAGAAATTTGGACTGCACTTCTCCAGTTTTGGTACCTAGGCATTGAACATGATTGTTTTACCACATTGCTTGAGGTCTCTGCCAACGAGCCACATAGCATGAGAATAATTGAATGAAATTCAGAACAATTAGGTACAAAGCATATTATATATGCCACAAATGTTATGTTAACTTCTTAAAGCAAAAGATAATAATCATTATCTACATATGACTTTCATGAGAGGCCAAGAAATTTATTCTGGATGCTAACATCGATTTCTTTATATAGTGTTATCACTTCCATAAAGGTTTTCGAGCAGGAACAAAACAATAGATTCCCTCTTGAACCAATACATGACAGAACTAGAACTTTTTTTTTTCTTTTTTTTTTTGTCTACTCTTGAGTGGCTGAGCACTTGGTTATGCCTTTACAATCACAACACAAAGATTGCTATAAATGAGGATTACATCAGTCTAATCCAAATTTTAGCTAGTCAAGATGCTAAGGAAGTAAAGAAATGCTTGTTTCTAATAAAATAATGGAACCTGGTACTGAAAAAAAGATGTGGATGCTTTTGGCTTTGTATATTTTAATATGAATAGAGATTATCAATGTTAACACATGGGACATTATTGGAAAGAAAATCCTTTGCCCGATTTACTTTTTTTTTTTAAACTATGAACTGAAACTATTAATAAACTTATCCTTCCTGCTCTTTAGACTTCTAGCACAACTGCTATTCAGATTTATTCATGACTTCCTTTTATTAGAGACATGCCAAATCTGCTGTATTGTCCACTTGGAAAAATGCCCACTATACACAGACACTGAAGAAATACTCAGATATTAATTATTTGCATTGCAGCCATCCAAACTATTTCCACTCATATGAAAATTTTAGAACAATGCATTATTTTTAACAATAAAAAAAAAAAAACTTTATTATGACACCAATTTCTCAAACTTGAAGTTTTTGTCTCTTTTGTACAAATGACATATTTTCAAATCTCAATTTGTACAAAAACCTGTGGTTGCAAAACTGTCTGGTGTCTCAGAACACAGAATTCCTTTTAAGGGAATCAGATAGTTTTCCAATGTAAGTATTGTTCTTTATTAAGTACTGCTGGGTAGTAGCACAAATGAGACCAAAACAAACAAACAAACAAAATAAATCAAGAAAATATAAGCAACAATCCTTCTTGTAATTAAAAATGAATGAAAAACGCAAGCGAATAGCATGCCTAGAAAAGAAGAGTCACACTTTTTTTGAATCTGGGTTCCAAATATCCATGTGCAGACACCAAAAGCAGTCATAATATGTAAGTATGTCCCACATTTATCCAAACAAATTGGCAAAAGTGGGTGAAGCCTGAAGAAGAAAGCCCAAGCATCTCTGCTGAAAATTAGGCTGATGATCCTTTAAAATTAGGATGATGATCCTTTCCAGGCTTGTAGCCAAATGAACATTCAGGGTAGAGCTTGCCAAGCCAAGGGCATAGATGAGGTGAGTTAGAACCAACCTCTCGGGAACCAATTGCTTTCATAGTGGCAATTTGGGAACCAATAGCTTTCATGGTGGCAAAGGCATGCCATGGGGGTTTATTAAAAAAAAGAAGGTAAAAATATACAGTATGTATATTACTTCTGACAGAACTATACGTGTAACCATTGTTATTTCCCCTGTTCAGTCCAAGTCGGGTTTCTTCCTTCTTCTTTAGCTAAAGAGATGGGAAAGTTCACAAAATCTATCCATCACACTATGGGCTACACATTGAGCTTTTTCTCAGATGTTTAAGTTTATTCCTGCAAGTAAATCACAATAGAGCAACTCCAATAGATAAGCATTAAGCAGGAATTTCACAACGGAACACAAATATCCCTTTTGAAATTGATTTGATTTGGATTTTTCTCCCACTCAGGATCTGATTAATATATCATATAGACAATTATATTTAAGGTTATATAATGGTTCAAGAGTACAGGAAATTGTATTTGTGTACTGTTGTAGGAAAACAGCTTGCCTTGAGCTTCAGAGTAGATATGTGTGGTAGAGGAAGAGGTATTAGATAATTCCTGGAATAGTTTCTAGGTCATAGTGAAAGAAAATGAGCTCCAGTAGCAGCCAGCTACAGTAACCAGGAACCTACAGTATGTTGTGTGGGGATTTTCTTATACTTTGACATTTATCCAGTGTATAGAAATTCTCCCTGCCAGGTTCTCAAGCCTGGGCTAATAATCCCTTACACAAGAAAACAAAAAATGCTTCTGCATGTGTGTAGACTTTGGCACTTTGATGGAACAGATGAGTTTTTCTGATAGCAACCCAAAGATACTTTCAGTCTGACAAGGTCATCATTAAGTCCTCTCACTGGTAGAAGGGAATTAAGGGAGACTTTCAACAACTGTTTTGAAAATTGATTATTAAATATTTTTCCAGATGGAAAGTTAGACAGAGATGGGAAAGCAATAAGAGGTCGAGACACTTTTGCATCTATGTTGCATTACTATCAAAGGTTTGAACTAGGAAGCAGAGATCGATTTCTGCGTCTGAGGGGAAAAGATATAGAACACTGATTTTGTTGTATTACATTTATATCCATTACTTTTTAAAAAATTCCCCAGAAAACTAAAGCTAATTCAAAATGGGAATGGGAATTAGAAGCTATTTGCCTAACAGTCTTTAAAAAAATAATTATATATATATATTTCACATTACCCCATTACCTCCATCACCCCCCAGAATGGTATCAAAGAGCAAGAAACCATCACAATACAGTATTGGGTAACTCACTGAAGAAAATAAACTTAAAGCCAGTTTGATTTCACCAGCCCTCTATTACCACATTCACACAAGTCAAATATATGTTGAGGGGACGAGAACTTTCATCTACATCATCTCACCATCACTGGCTACCCATTCCTTCATGAATTACTTCTGTCTCAACTCGCTAAGCTTCCCAGTCCTGACAACATATGAAATAATAGAATATAGAATAGAATAGAATAGAATAGAATAGAATAGAATAGAATAGAATAGAATAGAATAGAATAGAATAGAATAGAATAGAATAGAATAGAATAGAATAGAATAGAATAGAATAGAGTAAATGTATTTCACCACAAAAAAATAGAAACACAACCACTGATGGTGTGAACATGAGAGATGAGGAAAAAGAATTTGTGCTGCATTACACACGGTCCAGGGACCTCTACTCACACCCAGGGACAAGATTTTGAAGCTCTTATTTGGTTTGTCCTAAATCTACTTTGTGAAAATGAGGTGAGCGTGGCAGTAGTCTGCAATGCCTCTTTCATTGTATGACCACACTCTAAAGTGTTTCCTTTCTCTATTCCATAATACCACTTTGACTTTCAATCTCTGTGTTTCACAAACATGATCCCTAAGGGACCATGAAAATGTTCAAAGTGGGTCACAGACTGCTGTGGGGTGAGAACAGACTGTATTAATTGTCTGCACTGGGGAAACTGAGTTGCTACCAGCAATTAAAGGAGGCTAATAGTTCTTTGGCTGGTGTAAACACTTGTAGCCAGTAATTACAGCTATTGCATATTCCCCAGACTTGAAGAAATTGAACTGCTGCCATTTTGTCTGAGAAGCAGTAACTGACAGCTTAATTGACTTTTTTAGATGGTGAAAGGGAATTCACTCTGCATGCTAACAGTAAAGTTACTAATTGTAAATCAACATCATTTTAATCATATAGTTCTGAAAAAGAAGCATATGCAATGTGGGTTGTAAACCAGGGGTCTCATACTCAAAAAAAATTCAGCAAGACTAGTGGAAAAGAACTTCTTTTCAAATATTTGAGAGACACAGCTCTACCATAAAACCTAGCACACAAATGAGGAGGGTGATCAGGGTAGAGAAGGAGTGAATGAAGGGTAAGAATTTTGGACTTAGTAGATATAGATAAGATATAGTAACAGAATGGAGGAAGAAGGAAAAAAATACGATTATCTTTCATTGCTACTTCCTTCCTGCTTCAATTCTGTTTCCTAACTATGCCTAAATGTTTGTAAATGTATCTACAAATCCAGCAAAGAAATATCAAGTAATTATTTCCCATTGCCTAATCAATTCAGTAAATCCCTGCACAAGCCCTTGTCAGTCCAGCTTCACAAGGAGCCTTCCTCTGCGTTACACTAGTTCCTGATCTTGTGACGTGAATTTTGGCTCATTCTTCCCTTTCTCTGACCCTTTGCTGATTGATGGGCTGAGAGGAGATATAAGCAGGGGAGCACAGGGACATGGGGGACAGGCAGATCTTGGGTATCTTCAATCCCTACCATGAGGAAGGAGATAAACTAAGCTGAGAAAACACAGGTGAAGAAAGTTGAGGTCTCCAAGCCCTAAAAGAGCTCTGTTCTGTTTGTATGCAGAAGGAACACCATGTCCACAATAGTCCACAAAGGGGATGTGGAACGGAAACAGCTGAAACAAACCTCACTGTGGATACAAGGAAGGTGGGAGGCACTCATTGTTCGTAGCTCCCACTCTCCAAACATGTCGATCTACATGCTTCCCCTCCACAAAAGCCCCAAATCTTTCTTTTGTATAACCAGCTCTACTCCCACAGGCAGGAACACTCAGTGTTGAGAAGATGAACTAGAAAAGAAGTACAGCCACAAACAGGATCTCACATAGCCATTCACAGCAGAGGACATTGCTATCTTTGACTCTCACCTGTTCTTGTATTCATGCAGGATTTGTCCCTGTAGTCCCTTTGACCCAGTCATTCAGATTATACTGAAAATCAGAGTGAGGGCTGATGGTCACCTACCTTCGTGAAGGGATCTTGCTTAAAGGGAAAAGTCTCCAGATCCTTCAAGACAATAAAATATGAAATTATGATGAACACGTCCCCTCTGTGACAAATCTTTCCCTGTCAGAACCCAGGGACCTTGCAGCAGGATATTAAGGAACAGAAAATTCCACTCAGGTGACCCTAGAGGTTTTTGCAATAATACATATAACATCCAATAAAACTAACAAGAAAAGATACTTTATATTCATTCCCACTTCAGTGAACATATTTCTTTCTTTCCTATTCCTGCCTACAAAAGCCATGTAATAGGGAATTTATTGAAATAGTAGATCAGGTTTGGTCAGACAGCACAGCATTAATACAGCTGCAATATTAGCCATGTGGCTATTTTTAGTACACAATTTCCTTCACTTTAGCTTTGAATATCACGCATGTGAAATCTAAAAATCATATTCTGCTGACCGTGCCCTTGGAACAGCTAAGCTCATTTTGAAAGTCTTACATTTTGTCCAAAGACCCCTGACTTTCATACGATCTGCACTAATTAGTGCTGGCACTCACTATGCAGCCTTGGTTTCAGATAGTATTAGGCATCTAATGAACTTTGAAGTTGAGCACTCTGTACGCAAATGTAAACTCCACGTGTTAAGTTGCACACCATGACCATAAAAGATAAAGAGATACAGCTGGTTATTTCCCAGTTCTTTAATACACAATACACAGCCAAGATAGAAGTAGTGGCTCAGATATCTTGAAAGGTTTTTAAATTGTATGCTGTCTACTCAAGGAAAGAAACCTGATTTTCAATCATGATGGTGCCAGAGGTCTTTGACTACCATAGGAAGTTTTTTTTAGTCTAAGAAATATAGTTAGTTGGGAAGGCATGGCATAGCCAAAGACTCACAGCTGCCTTCCATATATCATGCAGAAGTCAACAGCCATCCTGGGAATGGAGGAAATCCCACAAGTTAAAAGCATAGTCAGAAAAGTACCTTGATATTAACAGTTAATTAAGAAGCAAATTATTAATGGATATGTGGGATTGGTAACCATCCTAATTTTTTAACATTTCCTTCCTCTGCTACATTCAAAGTTTGCTACCTAAATGGTTTTCTAGTTTGTTTAGATAGCAATAAAGTACATTCTGAAGTGTCAGATCATCAGCAGACCATCATTTCTATCACTTCATCTAATGATAAGAATATGTGAGTTAAAAATGCAACATGGTTTAGTCAGGGTATACGATTTAACAGGTCAGAAAAGGTGTTAGCAGTAACAAAATACCGATCACATTTTCCATTTTATTGAACACAGTAATGGCAGCTCCGTCTTGCTCAGCATTATTAAAGATTGAGTCCTCTGATCTACTCCATTTTGTTGT
Organism: Anas platyrhynchos; assembly: GCF_047663525.1. NCBI lineage: Eukaryota > Metazoa > Chordata > Aves > Anseriformes > Anatidae > Anas > Anas platyrhynchos. The sequence goes on along the minus strand of NC_092588.1, from coordinate 49,353,531 downwards.
GGCAAGAAGGGAATCTGGCTAGTGAACAGAGTGACTTTCAGGACAAATAAATTCCAAGTTGTTTTTTTTACTTTCACTAGCACTTATGTTCATTAAAACAAATGGTGGCATGATAAGTCTCCCTTCCTTAATGGCAGCTGTGCCTAATGGAATCACCAAGACAGCAAACTTTATGGCTTCAAAATTAGACCACATAATTCTGGGACTGGTATCGGAATGTGCATTATTTCCTAGGTAATCTGATAAGATACATAAAAATTACCAGAGAAAATTAAAAAGACTAAGAATAGAGGATAACAGGAAGGTCCAAACTTAACTCTCATACAAGAAACTGCAACTCACAGTGACTTCAGCAATGCAATACTTGAAACAACTGCTGCAAAAAAGTTTCACATAGTACTTCAAATCTTGGAGTCAAGAACTTGATTTAATATCAACTGAAGATTTCTTGTCACCAACCAGGAGAAACCTCACATTCTAAACTTTAATTTTGCCCTTAAATATGCATTAGGTTCCAGTGTAAGACAGTACATTATCTACTGTATTTTTGTGAACAGTGGTTGTATCTTCATCAGTACTTGAGAAGAGTCCTGAGGAGCACTCCATGAGGCTGTATCACCCAAGTGCTCAATGGCTCCTGAAGCTTTTCTACTCCATATATTCAAACCACATACTTGGATTGTACTACCAGTTTTGAGTAATTGGTCTGAATTTCATGGCATGCGAGCCAATGACAGTCACTAGAAAATGGTGATGTCCCTCACAAAGCTATGCAAGATTGTTAAAATATCTACATCAAAATTATCAGAAAAAAAAAAAAAAAAAAAAAAAAAAAAGGATATTTTGTTGCTGAAGATTTTTCCTTCATACTTACAGAAGAATTAAAGATGTGGAAGCACTCTTTCCTTTCTGTTTCTTGTATCAACATTTTATTTTTTTCCTTTAGTGTCAGACTTGTTCTTCCCTCCCTCCTCCAGCATCAATTCCTGGCAATGGAATGAAAATAAGTCCTGCTTTGTAAAGGACTGTGAAGAAGTTCCAACCTGTCAGTTTCCCAATCCACTTGTGTTGCCATATTGTAGTCTCTTGGATTTCCACCAGAAAATTTGGCAGAATTAAAAACTACCATTAAATTTTCAGACCAGGAAAAAAAAAAAAAAAAAAAAAAAAAAAAAAAAAAAAAACGATATCGCCCTATGACAGCACAGGCCAAAATTTTCTCTGCTACCAAACTTCTGCAGCTGAGTGACAATGGACCAGATTTCCAAACACATCTAGGCGCCTAAAGGTACAAATGTTAATACTGCTTAAGCAAGATAGTGTCAGGACCTACTGAAATGAAGCAGCTGAGCAGGATCCTACCTATGTATTAAGACCTAAGTGGCACTGAAAATCTAAATATTTCGTAATTCTGTTCCAAATGCCCATTGCATATTTTAAGTAAGTTTAAAAATGTTTGTGTTGTAGTTGTTGTTTCATAATCTATAACATGAAGGACATTTTATCACTTCTAAAAGCCACTGGTCCTTGGATATTTTGAACTGTGTCTCCCACTGAAATATTCCGGTTCAAACCAGTTATCTTTTCTTCTATTTAGTATTGGTACCCAGAGAAGATTACTACCACTCCCTCATGAATCCTTTACTCGAATATTTGCTAGTTTACCTGGTAGAAGGCTCCATATTGTTAGGAGTTCCATGTGAGATTTCTCATGAATTGACATCTGAGAACCCTACCTGAGGGAGAAATCAGTGGAGAAACAAAAAGAATAAGTGTGAATAGAAACCAAGAACAAAGACAAGAAGAAGAGTGAAATATAGCTAAGAATGCTACTGCAGCTAGAACTCTCTAGATAAGTACCAGAGAAATGCCAAATATTACAAAAAGAATCTCATTTATTTGCAGAGCAAACAGAGCTCTTCTGAACAAAACAATGAACAAAGGTAGGGCTTTTTAATATTGCACTACCATATTTGTTTGCTAATGTACTGTGAAGTGAAAAAGAAAGCCAGTTGTATCAATATGCCAAAAAGCATGAGAAATATTGCACAGTTAGAATGAGACTTCTGAGCCACGTCAATTTTATATGAGCACCCAGTGAGGAGTTTACTTCAATATGATTATAACAAATCTGAGATTGCTGAGCATGACACATAATTTTGGAGGAACTATATAGAATATGTCATTCAAGACAAGACAGTAATGGAGATCAGAAAACCCCTGCAGAAGAAAATACTGCTTAAAAAGGTAATTCACATTTAAAAAACGTGATTAGAACACAACAGACTTTAGAGCATAACTAGATGAGCCTGAAATATTTTTAGTGAAAATAAAATGATGTCTTGTGGACCAAAGATAAAAAAAGCACAGATCCCTAGCAAAATGAAAAATCAGAGAAAACTGAAAGATCTCTGGAGTAAACAATGGAATCTTCTAGGAAGAAGCAGCACTGGAGGATTTTATGTTCATAAAGGTCTCAGTGGTGTCTTCACTTGGGACACAGCTCCTGTACTTTGAACAGTGGAGCACCTTTCTGCAAAAACATGCAGAAAAGAGAAAGTTGTACTTAGAAGTGGGGGGGAAATATATGCATTCTATACAATGAAAATTACTATACAGCACTTTGCACAGGGATGACCAGACACTAGTAAGGAAGATGATTCGCTGGCACAAAACAGTGACAGCTACATCTAGTGACCAGAATATTAGCTTGAATGAAAGTAACTCTGAAGTAGGGCATGACTGATGTAATTACTGAAGTTAAAATAGCAAGTTCAAAGAAATATCTAGATGAACACAGGCAGGTAAAACTCAAATCATATAGCTCTTACAAGATCTTTCTTTACTCACAAGGTAAAGAAAAAATCCCCAATAATATAAAGTATGCAACTGATTCATAAAGTAGCTTCTCTGCTGCTGAAAATATCAGACAGTCATTGTAAGATTAATCATTTCAAAAGTTGTCAGCTCAAAAGGTAGGTAGTTCTAGATGTACTGTCTTGTCTTAATGTAGATACTTAAACTGGTTACACAAATTAAGCCATTTTCTTCCATTTCATCTTGGAAATCTAGAGGACAGTTTTCAAGAGAAATACCTAGAGCATAAAAGCAGAATTGAATCCCACTTGAAATGCCATTTACGTTTTGTATTCTGTAAAAGGACAGAAACCTATGTAGGTAGAATAAAGAGCGGAGCAAGATATTATGCATATAAATATGCTTAAAAACTGAAATTGTGAAAAATTATTCTCACAGACTAGCAATAGAATTATTACAGACTACAGTTGCTGAATGTGCAGCCTGAGATTTGGTGCTAAGTTGTTGAACGGACAGCTAAGAAATCAAGTAAGATCTTTATTTGTCACTGCACTGTGTCTTTTTGTTTGTTTTGTTTTGTTTTTCTGTTTTTGTTGTTGTTTTCTGAAGTTTTAGTATGTCTTCGAATGAGACTATTTCATTAAATAGTGACAAAAATAAAAGTATCAAAAATTCTCTAATGAAACCCTTCTTATAAGAAATGATTGAACAGAACTTGCATTATAAGAAATCACCTGAGATAATATTTTTTAAATATAAACTACATCTACATCATTGCAGACTGGCCCCAAAAAGTTATAATTGCTTATCAAGTTGTTCCTTGCTCCTGCTAGGTAATAATTAAAGAAAGGCAATTAATTATATAGAGTGTGAGGCACAATTACCTCTCTCACAAAAGAGTAGAAAAATGATAGTGGTCTTTTTCTCTTTTGGCTAAAACATCGTGTGGGGGAAATATAGATATATAGATATATAGATATATATAAAGTTGGCCACAGATGATCTGGTGGAAGAGAAAGCAGGAGAGAAAGGTCAAAGCAGTGAAGTGCAGAGGGTAAACCCTGGAGGATTTAAGATCCAAGTGAAAGAGGAGACATGCTGAAAAATATTGAAATATTGTACTTTTCAAAGGGAAAATAAAAAGTACCAGAGACTGGCCATTTAATAGTGGAAATCTTTGACCAGTTAGAACACTAGTTCAGACTTGTGTATGCATTTAAATACAGAGGCCTCTCTCCTCATATAAAAGCCCTTTTCTCTTATACTTGCTCACTATGCTAGTATAATAAAGGTCTCAAGCTCAAATCTAGATTTTTCTGTAATCCCTACCTGAAAACACACAGTTTCATCAAGGCTCAGGAAAAATAAATAAATAAATAAATAAATAATTAAAAAAAAATTTCTCTCCTACTGAGGCCCATAAGTTACAGATGTAAGGTGACCCCAACCGATGGCACAGCCAAGTCAACAAGGAGTTCAAGATCTACCTGGGGTGGCATCACCACAAATGAGGAGGAATGCTGCACAGCTCCACAGCCAAGGCTGAGGGAAGGAAACTATGACAGTCACTGGGATGATAAGTGCCTTTCCAAGTATGTTAGCTATGTCCAGAGTAAGATGGAGAGCCCTGCTTTAATCATGGTGTTGGAGTGGCAGCCAGACCACCAATGGAAATGGTAGAGATACACATCAAGATTGGTGATGACAGGCCTACAGCACAGAGGTATGCCCAAAGGTTTTCTACAGAGATGGTAGTTAAACTTGTGGTCACAGATGGGACTAGATTTTGTGTTGAGAAGAGAACTGACAACAGGAGGGCAGGGAATGATGGAGATCCACAAAAACACCATGGGAATTATTTGATCATGCATATGTTAGTTCAAGACTGGAGACTGTTTTGCCCCTACTTGGTTTCATTTATCTTTGACTCCTATCTTGCAACAGCAATTTTCTGTTCAGCAAGCAGATGCATTTCTGAGACATGCTGCTTTCTGACCTCACTCTGTGTGTACTCTATTTCCTTCCTCTTCATCTGCCTAAATTTACTCACTGAGAACAAAGACATCATTGTAGTAGACCCGGGGTCCATCTGTTCTAGAAGGCTGTTTTCACTGCTAGTTAGCACCAGATGTTTCCTAAGGAAGCATCCTCATGGTCAAAATGTTGAATATCCTCAGTGGATGTTCGAATGTAGTGAATGGAAGAAATACCATCTATATATAATATAGGTCTTCTTTGCATGTTTTGTTACTATCCTTCCTTAGAGGTAGGACAATAGTACATGTATTTTGCAGTGAATTGTACCACATTCTCTCACACCACACTTGCTCGTTCAAATTTTGAAAGATTTCAGAAGGTGCTGTTAAATTTTTCTCCTCACAAAAAAATGAATATTTTTTGCTGAGTAAAGCACTACAGCAATTTGTCTAGCACTGAGAAGCTACAACAAAATGATGAGTTCTCTAAATTCTCACAAACCTTAATGGGTTTCTTAGTCTTTTCAGAAAAAAAAATCACAGAATTGATGGTCCTGAAGCTTTTCAGAACCCAAATTATTTGTCTTGCTCTTATGAAATTTTCACTGCTTTCATCAACAGTTTTTTCTTCAGAAGACAGAGAAGAATTTAACCTTAGTAGAACTTCCCATTTTATTGTCTAGAATTAAATAAAATGGGGACTCTCTTTTACAGCCACTTAAATACAGGGCAAAGTCATGCCCATACAGATCAGACTGCAGGATAGATTTTTTTGTTGTTGCTTTAATGGGTAATCCAAAAGTAAAACTTTTGCATGAAGCACTTCTTCATTTTCTCTTTGCTCATTTCTAAACTCTATTTCCAATTGTTTAATCAGCCTGCCTCTGCCTTTTGAGACTCCCAAAAGCTTATTCCCTCAATCATAACACACATATGAACTGTCTTCTAAGCTGTACTTTTTGCCAAATAACTGTTGAAGAGCTAATATAAAGTCCTTGTTTCATTCAAAGCAGGTTTTAAATTTTAGCAAAGGTTCTGAATTACATGGAAAATGTCTCTGAGTTTACTTCTTTTTCCAAATTAATCTTTTTTCATTTTTTTTTTTTTTGGTATAAAATATTTTTCCCTTTCAGAAAGCCTAAAAAATTACAGAACTAGTAAGTGAAGTCCAAAGAAGCAGAGAAAGAGCACATATTGATTTTAAAAAGGGAGACATGTCTTTCTTAATAATTTTATCAAGCTGTCATCTCAAAGTGGCCACCTCTGAGAAGCTGTCAGCTTCACTGGTATAAATGAAGTTGGAATTATGGAAGATTGCCAAAAGTGGGCTGCTCCAAATGGCCATAAGCAACTGCAGCCATAACAAGTTCAAGGGTGAGTGGAGTGAGCTTCTAGAAGCATTCTGGGCATGCCCCAAGGTTCTTCAAACTCTGAGGCCCTGTAGAAAATTGTAATAGTGTTGAATACCAGTACTGTATACTGACTATAAAATTTGTTCTTGTACAAGCAACCAAAATGTGAGCCACTTCGAGTGGTTTTAACTGTTCTGTATATCCTATATTTATTTCTTATTTCAATTTGAATTTTTCTACTTCCATCTTGCAGCTGATGGGTCTTGTTACAGCATTGCCTGCTAGACTGAAGAGACAATTGTTAAATTTCTATTCCCCATATATTTAGCAAAATTTTCCCTTTAAATCTGTCCTGTTTAATAACATTTTTTCTTTCAGTGAGGAAGAACAGCTTGATATGCAGATTCATTTTAAACTTACTATTAAAAGCATGTTTTCCGATTCTCTAATAATTCTCATTGTTTTCCTTGGTTACCAATGGCTTTCTTTGTATGTGGATATCAAAACCAGAGATAAAATGCCAATTATGCTAAGGTAAAAGCCAAGTGTAATAAAGCTTCCCAATTGCCACATTATTCACCTGCCTGCACATCTGAAGATTACATTAATCCTTTCTTCACTGCAGTGCACCAGGAGCTGATTACTCACCACAAACCCCATTTTTGGCCCACTCTTACCACTGCTTCCATCTTCCTTCCATTTCCTTCTGTAAAAATGCCAGAGTTCCTTGTTTCTAGATGTCTGACTTAACTAAATGCAGTAATCCAAATCACTTGGATCATTCATAATATATCTGCTCTCACAAGGTGATGGCTTTTTTTGTAGGTTTCCACTATTTCAACAGCTTTAAAAATACACTATTGGAACTTGAGGCTATAAATGACAGGAGTGGAGAGTGGTAGATCACTAACAGAAATAAGACAAAAGCATTAAGTCATCTGAAGGAAGGAAACAGAAAAGCCGGGAAATGTTAAAAAGAACAGAAGAATATCCTAAAACAATTGGAGAGATTGCCCCAAAGCAACAGGCAAGCTGGTTTACAAGTAGGAAGAACATGAGTAGTGTTAGGAAGCTATATTCTCAGATAAATGAAAATGAAGTATAAAACTATAAATTTCTATAGGTGTTAAAAACGTACATTCAGGTGAGCAGTTTGATTATAGTGTACACTCATAGCCAGGGTACACTAATAGACTGAATATTCATCTAAGTGCATGTTACATGTGTATGCACAGGTTTGCTATGTGCCTAAGAAGGTGCTTAACTTTTTCAAATGCATCCCTAAAACAGACTAATTTTTTTTCAATAGTGTAATGACAAGATGATGCACTGAAATACATACATGGTCAATATTTTGTGTTCATACACACAGCCACACAGTCATCTGAGACTGACTTCAAGAAAATAAAACCTGTGTTGTAGATATAATAATTTCTGTTACAAAATAGTAAAAGTGGTTATTATGCCAGAGTTGTTGTTGTTGTTGTTTGTTTGTTTGTTTGTTTTTTCCTTTTTTGTCTTTTAATGCACAGTAAAATTAGGCCATATTCCTAAAACATGTTTGGAAGAGGTACTGTGTCATTGTGGTCTTTATTTCCACATGTAAGGTGGTGTATTTTTTGTGGTTATGTGTGTAGTCTTACCCCACACTTCTTCAACCAGTAAATATTTTCCAGATGTCTAATATTATGAGTAATTTAATGGAAAGCACATAGTGAAGTCTTCATTTGTCAATGCGGAGAATCTCATCATTTTGCAAGACCTGAGGGTATTCTAGAATATCAAGAAAGGCCTATTAATAACATAAAGTGTGAATCAAAGTAATCCAAACAAAATAGCATACCAGAAATTAACAGCTAGTGCTAGTATCTATGCACTAGAAGTTATGCAAATGCAATATTTGAGACAAAAGATGCCTGAAAACTTCAAAAATACATTCACAGTTATTTATAAAAACTCTAAATTGCAGAAAACTGAATATTCATCTGCTCACAGGCAGGTCTTGGTTTTAGGTAACATTTTGTTTTATGGTATCTTCTTAGACTAAAAAAAAAGTTAATTGATATTACACTGATTTGAAAATTTCCATAGAATGTATGTAACAGAATTACAATGATCAGGATGAGATTTTACCACAACACAGTTGTAATGTTTCTATTTTTGTGGATAGTCAAATGACCATTACTGGGTCCTAGCCCAGTGGCTTCAATGTTTGCTTAACATAGAAACTTCAAAAGTGAAATGAACTGTTCAGTTTGTTCAGAAGGAAATACTACCAGTTCCTGAATCTGCATTATAGAGTTTCTTCATTTTTTCTGACTTCTTGCAGCTACGAGGAAATTCCTTCCTTCTGTGTATTTGCCAAGCAAAGTAAACAGCAGGAGTTCTCATCAGATAAAATGACAGCTTCAGGTAGAACAGCTGTAGCCACCTTCAGGCACTTCCCAAAGCCCTAGAAATTATTAACTTCTCTTTTTGTATTCTTAAGAAACATATTAATCACTGTAACTAAAATCAGAGCACATAATTGTTGGGTTTTGGCATGGGTTAATTTTTTTCCCTCCAAAACATGCAACATTAAGTACTTACACTTACTATGGGTTTCAAATTCACACACTGCAAAAGAATTTTCTCATTGGAACTACATTTCCTACTTACTGATCTGTTGGTACTTTGGAGGACTTTGGGGTTTTACCCTTCACTTACCATCATATTTTCTGGGTTGAATGCAATTATTACAGAAAATAATTGATATAATCAGATTCCAGTGGTGGATGACTAAATTGCAAAACTTTTTACAAAAAAAAAAGCTTTTCCTAAGGTATTTAAGAATGGAAAAAGGAAAACCCTTTCCATGGACCAAGTATCAAGCAACTTATCTGTGAAATCTGTATAAAGCTGTAAACACAGACTATGTATTAAAAGCTCTGAGGGAACATTGACTATGTCTCGGAAAAAGCAGATTTAAGAATGTGGCACATGAGAACTATTGCCCAGCTTAGATATTGTTCTCTAGCTCCTGGACTACCCCTGCTTGTCCCTGAGGTTAACTTAAGACTTTCAGCTTGATTTACTCTAACACGAGCAGTAACAAACTTCAAAATTTATTGCCTAAAAAGTCATAATGGAAAGGTGTTGTGAAAAATCAAAGTGCTTGTAAAGTAAAAGAGCTCTCCCCAGTTTAACAAAAATAAAGCAAGCGGTGTAGAAAACACATTTCTAAGCTACTTTCCTGCACCATCAGAAAAGCAGATCTGAATTACTCAGTGCAGCATGTGCTGCAGGAGCTCCTGAAGTCTGCCCCGAAGAGCCAGTAGCTGAACCAGAGCTCACATTGTGTTTAAACAACGCTGCTCAGCTTGGATGCTAATTCTAACTCCTGATGTGAAATAATCTAGAAACTGAAAAGCAACTGCGAAATAATTGAGGAACTGTTGAACTCTTGGGTAGGAAACATTTTTTCCATCACGGAGTTACGTTTTGCTATTTGCCTGTAGGATAGTGTTCCTTTTTTATTGCATGCTGACCCTGACTTCCTAGGCATGCTTGCACACCAGCTCAGTTCTTCCTCCAGTCAGAGAAAGTCCTAGAAATGGAATCTGCTCAAGTCATTTTTTCTCCTCCCATCAACTCACTAAGTTTCAGGGTTTTTCCCACTGCCTTGTTAAAATGGGGTAGGTTACAACATCCAGAAATAGTTCTTCTCTTCAGTGAAAAGTTCAGCTCTTACCAAATTTATCTGATTGTCATCCTTATGTCTAGCTGTCACTTCTGAACTGACTATATAGACAACCAATTTTTAAGGAAATGGATCAATAAGTAAAATTTAATGTATACCTTCCTAATACATCTCCATCTACAACTATTTCTGTTTCAAGTGTCTTCTTAGTGTCACAAGGAAATGAAATATCAAATGTCTAATGTGGAAAAAATATCTGCTTTCAAAAACATGGAAAAAGATAATTTCAATAACAGTTTCTAACAACAGTGTTATTCATGTTTTAGTAATAATGTAGAATTTTAAAATATTTTCATTAATCTATTTAGCCATAACAATTTTTCAGTAATTGCGTTACTTCCAATTCATTTAGTGTACTCTCAAGCCATGTCAATTCATAGACAAAATCCAAATTAACATAATAAAAGGATAACTGGTACAATTGTTCTTAATGTTTTAATCAGTTAGGATAGTTTTCATCATTGGTTGTCATAACTAGAGATACAACTTTAAAATAAATTAATAAATAAATAAATAAGAGAAAAAAAAAAAAAGAAAAAAGAAAGAAAGATGGAGAAAACCACAGAGATAATTCCCCAGAAAATTCTTCCTACTCTGAGTGAAAAACCACTTCCCTCATGTATCACAATGTACAGGAGTAAGGCCTATATAAAAGGAAGAAGAGATACTTCACACCCTCATGAATTTCCTGTGCAATTTCTGGCACAAGTCCTAGTCCAAATGAAAAAAAAGATAAAAGTCAATGGGGTCAAGAGCACCCTTCTTATCTCTTTGTCTAGCAAAAACATCTGAGTCTTTCCTGGCACTTTATTGCATTGCTGTAACACAGAAGCAAGTTCAGCAGAAATGGGAAGAGCCCTTCTGTAAATGGTAGCTCATGTGGATTGCCAATCACTTTTAACTGGATTCATGAGTAAAGATTTTAACCACATGCCAACTATAACACCATAAAAATAATTGAGCATGATTCAGAAGTAGCTTTCTTTTAAAAGAAAAAAAAAAAAAAAAAAAAAAAAAGTTTAATTGCTTCTATATATGCTTGCTGCTCTCTATATACACATAAACACACCTGTATACATATATATAGCCCATTTATATGAAAGTATGTAAGTATATTGGTTTTTAATTATATTTATTCAATTTACAAGCTTTTTTTAGTTGTATTTTTTAAAGATTTTTAACTTTTATTTGATTTCATGCTATATTTTCTCTTATCAGACTGATTCATTCTGACATGTTTACTCCAGATAATAATTGCAAAAAAATACAAATGATAAAAATAATTTTGGAAATTTGAAGTAACAAGAAAATGAAAAATTGGAAAAGGGGCAAAAATGATCCTGGACCACAAATTTAATCTTTTTATTAATGTTGTGGGAATAACTAATATATTCATTTGGATGGACAAACTGAGAGGTCACTTCAGATTAACCTCAAGGTGAAATAAAGCCTCTTGTCCTCCAAGACTTGTTGCCATTTTGGGTAAAGAAATTAGCGTTGTTTTTTTTGCCTCAGTTTACCTGGATATGGGATCAGAGAAAAACTTTTGAAAATTCAGCTTCAGTGTCAAAATATACTGTCCCAAAGAGGAGACAAAACCCCTGACAGAGCGTTTCCCTGATAGGTACATAAGATGGACCATGTAGGGTATTCTCTGTACAGCATTGGCCAACACATTTTCATGAACGCTTCTACCGTGGAAGGCACATTGATTCATACTCACTGCGCTCTTACTGGAAGAACTGCATGTAGATAAAGTTTAACATTTTTTATCATCTGAAAAGTATTTTATTTATTTTGACTGGTTAAACACCTCTTGTGTTACCCTCAAAGAGCCACAACCCTTCTCACATGACTACCATATACTCCAAACTGACTGATACACTCTCTGCAAGAGAACAATGTCTAGAAGTGTTTAATGCAAACATCCACAATTGATTGTATTTTGTGCTATAATTGTGACAGGACCTGCGCTAGCATGAGGCTGTAATCCTGTAGCACTCATGGTCTAGAACATGGTAAGAGAGTGGCAGTGGAATGGTTCTTTCTGTCCCAGTAACTCAGCTCCACCTGATCTCAGGGAACATGTTATTAAGACAGACAGCTTCACTGGTGGATGTGCGTCACCACAGACTTTCCTGCAGGATAACAGAGAGGATTGTAGACACATAAATTCCACCAGAACTCTTGAAAAATGATATCAAGGCCACTACATGTCCTTGCATTTCCTTCACTGTGAACAAGTGTCTCCTTCAGCTCACCTTTGATGCAGAAGAGTCAGAAAAAGGTTTGTTTGTTTGTTTGTTTTTGTTTGTGTTTTTTTTTTCAATATATTGCATTATCACTGGTCTTGCCAAAAAGATATCAATAGTCCAAAGACTGCTACTGAACCTATAGAGTTACAAAGAGGTATTACTAATGCACCTCTCTCTGTGGCATCAAAGCCTTTGTCCTTATTTACTAAATCACTTAAGTCATTACAGCTGAGTCAGAATATCTACTATACTGTAAAAATGGAAAAGTATTCAACTTTTGGGAATTTCTATTTTCCACTGCTCAAAATCTGGGAACCTATTGGGCTTTTCAAAGCTGCATAGAAATTTCAGACTTTCTATTTTACTTAGCAGTATTTCCACAGCTGAAAGTGGGAAAAAAAAAAAAAGTGTATCCATTATTTTAATATTTATAAATAATAACCATCTCTACTGCTGCTTGAACAAATATTTGTCATAATTTATCAAAGCCATCTTCAAAATCAAAAGAAGCAAAAGAAATCAGATGCAGACACCTGGCTGATTAAAAATTATGTCTATGTAAATCTCCAATAATTTAAAAATATAAAGCAACCACTATATAAAAAAAAAATGGAAAGGATAACTACTAAATTGTATTATGCCAGCAGGCAACTCTGTCGATATCCAGATTTTACCTTTTTCCGGGTAAGAATGCAAATATTTTTTTAAGTCTCCATTCATAGCTGTGTCTTCTGGTGGTATGGTTCTATGATCTTAGTGTACTGTCACTAATAAATTAAAAATAATTGAAAGCTGTCAAAAACAGATAGAAATGCTTTGTTTAAAATGTATACCTTTGAGAAATACTTGGTCATAGCTGATATCAAACCACAACAATCATTACAAAACTAACTCGAGGAGCACAGCTCTTTCACAGTGAAAATTAGTCAACTTTTGTCACAGACACGGAGGTCAGAAATTTCCATATTTTGGTGGGCAGGGGAACAATGTTAATGCTCGTAATTACCAGCAGCTCTCTGCAGCAGCCACACTTAGCTGACCAGCTCATTAACTGTACTTCTCAGTGTGATTCCTTGGGTCATAAAACAGTGTCCAAAAGCACTACTGAAGCAAATGAAGCATCCTCATATGCTGTTTAGTTCCAGTGGATGCCTGTTTCCACTGACACCTCCAAACTTGGTTTGAAAACATCCCAAGACCTGCAGCCATTATATGAAGCCATACCACCTGTGACACTTCATATGGTTAAGGACTGTAGACTAAGGCTGAGATTATCAAAGCCAACAAATTCTCATTCTCTTAGGAAATACAAACAGAAGGTTCAAACCATCTGCAATCAGAAATAAGAGAATCCAGATAATGCATTTCACAGTGGCTGCTATAGGAGAAAATCACTCTAACTATAAATTTGGTCTCGGTTTTGTCTTGAACACAAAGAAATTATATCACAAGGACAAAAGAAACCATTCCACCTGGGCAAAAACATCAGTAGTTCAGTAATACACCCACCTGCTGCTAGAATTAGGTTATGAATAGTTAAGTGATAACACAGAACATTGAAGGTGGTAGAAGTTAGAAGTTTTCAGATGTGTATGTTATTTAATATGGAGTGCAGAAAACTGCAGCTCTTTTAACTTTTTATGGAGTTGTAAAGTTTCCTGCAACTCTCATTTTGTTTAGTATTCTGAATTTTCATTTATCTGTAGTGTTGAATAAGTAGGAGCTCTGTTACAAAACATTACGCTAAGCTAGCAGTTTCTTGGCTCTATCAAAGTAATGATCAGTGACAATAAGACACGACTGGGGAGAAGTTTTCAAAGGAAGGCAAACCCTATCTTGTAGAATTAAATGCAGTCAGAGGCACATAGAGAGGCTTCCAAACTAAAACAATATGGGTTACCAACAGCAGTAGAATTGGACGAAGGATAACAGACAGTGAAATGAAAAAGTTGAAATAATGGTCAAGTCAAATAGTAGAACAAGTGTAAAGTCACAAAGAAAGGGAAGAAAGCATCCAATGTAATTATAATTCTGCTCTGTTTATTCTGATCTTTCACATAATTGACATTTGCTTCAAAAGATTTTTTTTTCAAAATACTGCATTTTTCTGTGTGGTCATGTTATTTTTTTAATGTTGCTATTTTTTATTTATGAATAAATGTCAATTTTTCTTTCCTCGTAAATTTAAAATATTTCAGATTCATTGCTTGTGTACAGCACCATAAATACATTAACAGACTAAGTCACAGAGCATGACCGCAAGAATCTGAATCAGCTTTGATACAAAAATAGTCAATGAAGTCCATGATGACTGCAGAAAACTATGGATTTCTATTGGAAACATGAACAGGCACTGGGACAGAGTATATTGCATGACACCATATGAATTGTGATTCCAAATACCATGCAAGATGTAAAGCAAACCCTTACACAGTGTCTCCTGATATCTAGAAATGGAATTCTACATTTCATCTTCATTCACACTCTGTCTGGCCAGATCGTCCTTGTTAGCCTGGTTTCAGAAAAAGCATGACCCGTGAATTCCTGCAACTCTGTGTGAATGAACTTAGTGATAAATTTTAAGCAGCTGGGATCTCAAAGGTTATAATTGTTTTTAAATTTCATGAGAAATGAAGCCCACTAGAGGAAACTCTACCTTAAGATTAGGTCCACTTTTTGTCAGAGTCCAGATGACCCCCACACCAGAGAGACATTATGAACTCCCAGTCATTGCAAAGTCTCAGACAACACACTGTTTTAACCAATAAATGATCAAAGCAGGAAACACAAATGCCTAGGAAACCAGGTTTCATCAGTTCTGCTCCTCACAAAGCTACTTGCCTGCAGGTCACAATTGCACAGCTCCAGGCACATGGACTGGCTCTAATAGCCTTGCCTACAGAAACCTGTGCCTGATAGGTGATCTAAATCTAAATCACATGCTAGCTTAACCTGAAGCTTCAGAGGCTCCAGAGCCTTTTACAGAACAAGGTTAAAAGAGAGGAATATACAACATAAATCATGAAGAGCACCTAAAACTAATTTTAATAATAATTTAAATTATTTTGTGTCAGGCATGTATTTTTAAGGGAATATCCCAAGTTTTCCCCATTTCACGTGCTTTGGTTCATGTTACAGAACTGTTCTGGAGCACAGAAAGTGGATTTTCCTAGGATAAAATTTAGCAGGAAGACAAATTCAGGAGCATTCAAAATGCACTCCATCTGTGAAATGAAAGGCAGACCACAGCACATAGTCTTAGTTTATCTAAACTGTATCTTTATCATGCATTGTTTGCTGCCAATGTCTCTGTTGTCACCTCTGAGCCAGAGGGTCATCCATACCACCAAAGGCATTTTCTGTCCCTCAGCATTATCTCTTTCAAGCAGGGTATGTCTCTGAGCTTAGCGAACTTCCCTATGTTGCAAAGCCCTTTGAACCTGGATACCTGAACATGATTCTAACCAATTTTGGTCAAAATGCAGCAGGGCTTTGGCTTTTGGTTATTGATAAGTGAGAAATAACTGCTACAAATATGCAGGGATATGTTTACCAAAATAATTCAGGACTCTTCCATGTCCAGTTTTTACTACTTGCACTAGAACTTAGAGGGTGGCCCTGAGAAAGATAAAGTTCAGAGGTAGTTTCTCAGTAAGAAGCCACATGCTGGGTATATTTGGTCTTATGCAGAAAAGGTGAGATGTCATTTTCTTATCCCATTCAAATATTATAGCTGATTTCAAGTAACATATGGCATATTTAGACATGTAAACATACTAAGTATAAAGTTAATATTCTTGAAATTGTCCTTTACCCTCACATTTTAGTCCCATATATGAAACAGTAGTGTTCTGTTTCTTAGTTGGCTTCAAATCACTAGTGTGCTTTTCATTTATAAAATACATTTTACAGCCTAATTGGGAGCAGTTTAATTCTCAGATTCTCAGCTCCTTACTATACCAATTGACTGTAACGATTCAGAAAGAGGCTTTTTTGGAGCCTTTAAAATATGTCATGTAAATTGGTGTCCGGGGACTTTTAAAAAAATGGTTTATATGATATTTAACTAGAATATTACTCACATGATAAGAGTCCCATGCTTGTTATGACATAATGGACTGGAGCTGCTGAGAAGAAGTGGTCATAGCTTATGGCCTCAAGGCCAATGAACCTTTTACCCTGGGAAATGGTCCATAGCCTAGTGTATAATCCCTAAATCATGTCACCAGAAGAACTTAAAGATCTGAGATCCACATTATATGCTCAAGTCACCTAATTCTGTTGCCTACACATTTATCATGATGTTCCTAAGTGTGCCACCAAATCCTGTTAAAATTATTAAATTATACTTATTCATCATTTCTCTCTGAAGACAACTGAGCAAACAGACTTCTATATAGAATACATATTCAGGGGTCCATTCTACAAGCCCCCTGTTAAAACCAATTTTTAACATTAGTTCTAAATAAAAATAGTCCAGAAATATTGGAGCTTTTTCTACAGATGTAATGACTGCACAGTTTTCAGTGGAGGCTCTTCAGTAATATAGCATGAGTTATAAACAGAAGAAAATAAGAATAGCTTTTTTTTTTTTTTTTTTTTTTTCCCCCTGGCATGGGGGGGTGCTATTTCTAAAGTATTTCCTTCATTGTTCTCTGTACTTTGTGAACTTCACCGCTCACTCCTCCAATTCTCCACACCCACCATATGTGCTGTCTAATTAGATCTTTAATTCTGCAGACCAGAAACTTTTAATATGCATTTGTGGCTCCAGATCTCTATAGAGGCTTCCAGCAGAAACTGTAATACAGATAATAAAAAACAAAATCAGAACAGTTTGCTGGGAAATGCTCTTGGCATTCCTAGTTCTATAAACAAAGGCATTCTCCTAGTGATATGGTTTAGTGGAGGACTTGTTAGTGTTAGGTCAGAGGTTGGACTCGGTGATCTTTGAGGTCTCTTCCAAGATTCTGTGATTTTATCTGACACACCAAAAATATCCACCTTGAGTACCTGTCAGAAACACAAAAAGGGTGTCCCCTACATATTTTCAGCAGTGCAAATTTCAGCCCAGTCCTGCTCCACCAGGTGTTGATAGCAATTCAATCACCTGATAGCTTCTCTGAGAGAAGGTCTAGATCCTGTATTTCTTTTATAGACAAAATATTAAGATTGCAGTATGCTGGATATGATTATTAGTCACATAAGTGATCCCTAGTTTCCCTAGTTTCCAAGGGAGGAAAAATTCCCTGACAGAATTTTCCTATTGTTTATGATGGCATTTTTTCTTATATCAGCTTTTAAGCTTATTTAATATTTATAAATAAATAAAATTAAGATAATTTAAATAAATAAATAAATAAATAAATAAATTCAAAGAAACCTCTGTAGGTTCATAGTTCAAATATGCAAGCATATAATTCAGCTTAGGCTCCCTTCCTGTTTCAGCTGCAGGTAAAATACAGAATCACAGAATCACAGAATTTCTAGGTTGGAAGAGACCTCAAGATCATCGAGTCCAACCTCTGACCTAACGCTAACAGTCCCCACTAAACCATATCCCATTTCCATCCTCTGAGACACTCCACTATGCAGTTGTTTTTTAAAGAAACAAAGATGTGAAAGTGTATAGAGACAGGAGTATAGAGAAGCCAAGGTATTTTATGAACCATTCTGGGCTGGCAGGTTCCTTTTACTGCAGGTCCAGGACACGGTTGAACCTAAAACACCTGATACATTCTCAGATTTTATTTTCATGCTGAAACTTTCTAATTCTGCTGTCCTCCACTCCAAGATAAGAAAGGAGAAGTCAAGCAGGTGATGTGATATCCACTTTGTGTTGTGTAAGAGACAGCATCAGTACAGCAAGAACAGTCATTCTGCTTTGAGTAATAAATGCTAACCAGTCACTCAAGACACATGAGGCTCTGGCAATGTCCCTCATAATCATCTACTGCACCCCAGCAACCTTCCATTAGATGCAGTCACATGTAAAGATGAGATTTACATGTTCGTGTGGGTTGCATTGCATTAAAGATGCAGCAGCTTGTGTTTACTTGCTCTTCTTACAGAAGACACCACGCTAAACTTACTGCCTCATGTTGTCACATTAAAGATTTGAAACAGAAAGTTAATAAAAACCACACCCTGGTCTCCTGCAGCGGCGATTGGCGGAGTTTGCAAAACATATGCAGACTGATGCAGTAACAAACTGATGAGTGGTATCAAAGAAGCACAATCTGATTTCTGTAAGCAAAGCATTTTCAGAAAGCCCAAAGGGACTGCCATGAACAGGAAAGGAAACATTTGAGAAATAAACACTGGTTAATCCACCCTTTCAGAATAAATGGCCTTGAAATGAGAGCAGCTTATTTTACAATTGAAAGAGAAGAAATCGGTGTTTATATGTAGATAAAATGCTAAAAGTAATCTCTTAGTTCATGAAAGGTAGCTTTTTCTCATGAGTTTGTGAGTATCTTCTGTATGGACAATTTCCTTAAAGCATATCATATTGATCTGCAGTATACTTTGAAAATGTCAATATATACCTAGCCTCATTTCTGCCTACAGTACATGAGGAAGTAAAATGAAAATGAGTCTGGGCTTAATGACATGTAACCATCTTGGATGAATAATGTATATATGGTCAATCCCCAATACTCGGGAGACCATCTTCTGAACTTTAATGTTTGAGATAAGCAACTATATGTTTTAGATTTATCACTTGAGTCCTAATGCACTTGCCAAAGCTCATTAATATTTAAGTATCTAAAAACATACTATCAGCAGAAAAACAGGCAGATTTACAGTTAGGGAGGTTCTCTTTAGTTAGCCTTGACACATACATATTCTGGAGAGTTCAGGAAAACTACTAGTCTTTTCATCTAATCCTATGGTAAAGAGGATGTTTAACTTTTCTCTTTAGAAAAGAAGCTGGCTGAAGCCAGTTGTTAAGGAGCTGTGATACAATCCAGGGTCCTCTGTAATCTCCCCACTGAAGTGTGGTATATACATGTAAGAATTGTCTTAGAAAAGACATGAAGGTGAGTTCACGTGAAGTCAGGAGACCTCAAAACATAGCAAAAGGGGATAATCTAAATCAAGCAATAAGTAGATGAAGGGCTGTTACCAAACATCTGTTATCAAATAAGCAAGGATTTGTCCACAGCATTCGTCTCCAGGTTGCCTGGAAGGCATTCATTTAACTTTTCTTATAAGACACTGCCACCATTGGTGAAAATGTTGAAATTCCAAACGTATTTTACAATTGGCTGTAAAATAAGATAGTTGGTATAGACAGATTATTGGCTCTTCAGCTCCAGTGCAATACTCTCAAAAGACAGTAGAGAGATCGTTTGATTTCATATTTATAATATGAGTTGAAACAGCTATGAGGCATTTCTTCAGATTTGAACTGTAAGGTAGAACAATATGCTCCTCTAGGCCACAAAGTGCAAAAAGATTTCCTAATGTATTGAGTATAATAAATAATATACTTTTCTGATAGCCGACTGTTCAGCTCATTAGAAGCTAAAAGTAAAGAAATACTGAGCAAGAGCAAACAATTTTGATCATCTTTGGCTGCTGGCTCTAGCAAATCAACATCTTGGAAAGTTTATAGATGGATTCTTTTATCATGAGCTCAGCAAAAAAATGAGTAAAACACTAAGAGATAGCAAACTCGCTTGCCCTGCTGTTTTCCCAAAGGAATTCTGAAAGGACCTGCAAGAAACAAACCTCAGTGCAGATGTTGCTGTTTAATTGCAGCAAGGAGAACAGAGCTCCAGGCAATTGGCTAATCCCCTTTGAAAATTCTCAGACATAATTAAGGTGCATGTTAATCTAAATAACATTTGTGAAACTGTACAGTAGGTAAATGCTATCCAAACAATATTAATACATATATACATAATATATATGAATTATATATCTTTATGGACATCAGTGGGCTATTACAGTATAAAATCTAGTCTGTTGTGGCATTTGAATCTGGTTAGTAATCACATGTGAATCATAGTTTACCACAGAAAATGAAACTCTCTGTTCGAAGAAGGCCTGTCAGTGCTTGGTGCTGCCTTAGGTGCAAATTATATAGAAAAGTAAGAATTGGCTCAGGAAGCTAATCATATTTCATACGTAAAAATTTCATCTAATCAATGCCTTGAATTTGTATTAATGATTTAGGGAAAAAAAAATGACTACTGAGGGATAAGATACACATCTATGTGATCAAATTCATTTAGTTAAAAGAGGAAAAACAGCAAATCACAATGTCAAAGAGGTAAGATTCTGCAGTTTGCATGAGGTAATATTTTTTTCCAAAGAAAAAGTAAGATATTTGTTTTACATTTTAGAAAAAGGTCAACTTATGTAAAATATTGCAAAGATAGAGTATATTAACTAGACTGTATATTACAAAGTAGTGATATTAGGATGTTGGCATTCACTACGATTCTAGGGCATTTGCCAGTTTATAAGGATCTCTGTCATTTACCTTTTCAAGAAAAAAATCTTTCTTTTTATACCCTTATAATTCATTCTCAAGCCATCCTTTTTAAAAATCACCTACTTTAAAAACACTCCAAGATCTTTGGTTTTCTAAGATTTAACAAGAATATCTTCTCTAGTAAACACATGAACTTAAATACTGAGTATTTCCTAAGAACTTTTATGCTACAAATTATTAAAATGGCTGAAGCACCCTTCAAGATTTTGATATATTGAAATGTAAGGTTATATAAAGTTATTTCATAATAATGTAGCATTATATGAGTATTTAAATTAAAAATTGTTGGGGGAACTGCTTATTCATGTATGTATAACTCACAGTACATCTTCTGGGAAGAAATTAATATCCACAGCAAGATAGATGAGGCTACATTTTATTTTATATCCATTCACGTTTAAATACTTTTAAAGAATCATTCTGAGACCAGAATCTTTACTTGTAGAAAAGAGGAATGTCTGGACTCATTTGGAAGCAAATTTCTGATGGAGATTCAGAGGTAGTTTATAAAATAAGTTGAATAAAAAATGGCTGAAAATCTATATAAATGTTTCTCTACAAAAGCATAAAACATACAGATAGTAATAAAATTAAAGAATCTGAGAAAAATGAACTTGCAGGAGAACATGAGAGATTATCCCGTTAACTGCTCTGCCCAATATCATGCAGCCACTGCAAACTATTCCAATGCAACAGTCCATAAAAAAGAAGAAAGGGAAAGGGAAAGGGAAAGGGAAAGGGAAAGGGAAAGGGAAAGGGAAAGGGAAAGGGAAAGGGAAAGGGAAAGGGAAAGGGAAAGGGAAAGGGAAAGGGAAAGGGAAAGGGAAAGGGAAAGGGAAAGGGAAAGGGAAAGGGAAAACTGATGGGTCAATTCAAATTTTCCTTGAAGCAACCTAAACCCATTATTTGTTGTCCACATCGACATAAATAACAAAGCATTTCTTTCCACTTTACAGATACTTTTTATGTGCTGGGAGACTTTTACTACATCTTGACTTGGTCTTTTCTAAACTGTACAAACCTAAAGCCTTTAATCTTCCCTCTTGGATTTAAGACTGTTTCAAGACTCTCAATCCTTCCTATGGTTTCCCCTTTCCAGCAAGGTCATATCTGTTCTGAAGGGTAGTAGCCAAAATAGAGCACAACAGAAAGATTATTTTATGCATTTATTCTTCAAGGTTTCTGTTTATGTTATGGTTTTAAAAACATCATGGTGTTTCTAATTCAGATTCAGAGTAACCCACTGAAACTTTCCGATCCTTTACTGAAAAGGTGTCCCTTAAACAGTCTGTTTTCATCATGAATTACAGATTCATATTCAGCAGATGACATATAATAGCAAGACTACCTACCATCATTGAATCAATGAAAATTGTGATCATCTCATATTATAAGCCTCCTGGATTAACCAATGGAAAGAAAAATGTGTTCCTTTCTCTGAACTCTTTTCCCTAACATTGTTGTTTCTGTTATGCTCTCAGTATTAAGCTCAACCTGACCGTTTTGTTTCTAAAACTAGAAAATAACAACAATGCAAGAGATAGGCAGGCAAAATTACAATATGGCATCGAGAAGCAGCCATCTTCTGCCTCTCAGGATTTTAAAAGCACCATTAAATAGCAATAGATTTTAATCAATGAAATTATTAGGTGTTGGGTTTTTCAAATCATTTCAACAGAATATGGATTTTTTTCCTGTCAAATGCTTGCTTAGACTACATACTTTTATATAGCATGCCAAGCAGTACAATTAAAATTGAGTTTAACATTCTTCATATTTAATAAATTCCCTTTTGAAATACTGTACCTTGAATAGATTTTTGTAACTAAGTGAAATTTCAGATCTGTTAAGTCTTTCACTTCCAACCTTTTATTACCTGTTTCAGTTATCTCAATAAAATAAAGTTCCCTTACCCTGTATTCTTGTAGCCTTAATTTCTATGTCTCTAAATTATGCAGAGATAGGGTCATCCAGTGTTGAATTTTTGAAAAATATTTTTAATTTAATAAACCACACAGTGCTTAGACTTTTTTTGTGTGTATAATTTCTACTGCAACATCTCCACAGAGTTGCAGAAAAATATATATATATATTATTGATGTAGCCATTACTTACTGCTCTCACCCTAATTTTATTTTTCGTTTATTCTCATTTGTTATCAATAACAAAACATTGTTAACCATTGAAAGTTTTGCTTATTTTCCATGTAGAACACATGCCCATATACTACAAGTCTTATGTGGATAACATAATAGAACTTATGCCCCTAAATCAGCTTTAAGCCAAATATTTCTAGAGTTTAGAAATTTTGGAAGTGAAATTGATCCTTCCCACTATAAAACATACCCTTTACTCCATGTAAATCTCACTAGCTGGGAAGATAATAACTGTTTTAATTGCTCAATGCCTGGTAGAGGGAAGAAAAGGAACAATCCAAGTTTATTGATGACTAAAGAAAGAGAAGTTTTAAAGAAAGCTAGCTTTTCACTCATGCTTACTGTTATTTTTAGACTTGCAAGAATAAAAAACTCTTTTCACACAGTCCGGATCTCAGTACTATGGTTAAACAAGCACAGTTATACAAGCAAGGAACTTTTAAGTAAGTTAGCTATGTTCCTAAGTTGTGAAGTCTCCTGGGTGTTCTTTTTCAAGTCTCAGGAACATAATGGATGTGCTAATGATGCTCTCATGTAGCTTGGCTGTATTTCCCTTTATTAAAGTTATATCATCCAATTGAGGCTCAGTTCACGCTAAATCCCAAACCCCAAGCTCTACAATCAGTTAAAAAATACATTCAGAATGAATGGGATCCAAATTACATAGTTTCTCAAAGCCAATATGTATGTAAAATGAACTCTCTTGTTGCTGCAGGGATAAGTCGAACTTAAAATGACATTATAAAGAAAATGTATTTTTGTCCTATATGGATCAACTATTTTGTGAAATGTTCCTTCTGTTTTGAAGAGTGAAGAAAAACTGCTGTTTCTGTGCAAAACATGAGTGATTTCACCTAGGACGGTATAAGATGGGGCCAATGAGGAAAAGACTATGAACATTCAAGGCACCATTTATGTAGTCCCCAACCCACAGAAGAGCAGACTGTAAAGGAAGGACCTGAAATGAGGCACAATGATTTGAGGGCTTAATCCTGTTCAAGTTCAAATCAATGGAAAAATGCCTTAAATTTCCTATTTGATTTCCTACTAGAAGCTGTTTATGCTCTTTGTGTCTTATGAAACCCTCCTTTGTATGTATGTTGGCTGGCAACCAGGCTTTCATTTTGGTGACCCTCTGGCTGGAGACCATTCTTGCCTGAGATCCAGATCATCTCTGCCTCATTTTAATCAGAACCAGAGGTCCTTCTTTTTTCTTGTGTGTTTCAAGCTGTTACCATTGACTTATAGCTAGAACTTTCTAGTCTTTAATTTCTTACAGTAAGAGATACGGTGTCTACATAAATTTTTCAGAGCTGTGGGGTAAAACAAGCAAAGAAAAGTTTTAACCTGGAAACAGGTATGTATGTGTGTAACTTTATTGGTGATAAGTAATCTCACCCCCCCCAAAAAAAAAAAAAGATATTCAATAGAAAACAAAGAAAAGAAAACTAGAAAAATCTACAAAACAGTTCTAGAGACATCAGTACATTAGGAAATTAGACATGTAAAATTAGAAATGAGGCAAGAGAAAATAATTTCAGCCAGCCCTACATAGAGGTTTCTTGTTATCTATATATTCACTCCTTGTCCCTCTCCTTCTCTGTTTCTGACTCTGGTCAATAATTTTCATACTTAAATGGTTGCTTACTAGAAAAACACCAGAAAATTTCAGGAAGTTAGAGAAAATTTGTAAAGCTGATGGCAGAATAGAATTGTTTCACATATGAAAACAAAGTTGAAAAAATCATTTAGTATGATTAAGAAAGAACTAGGAAAAGAAAAAAGAAAAAAAAAAAGCAATTAGATTATCTAATTGTCAATTACTTAAACAAAAAAAAATAAAAAAAGAATGATTGTCTTTGAGGAGAATAATTTATTCTGTAAAGTAATAAGAATAGGTAGAAATCAGGATGGAGGAAAACTGTGGGCAATACTTTGGACAAGAAGCTGCCCAAGGGTGTGAAACAGCCTCTTGAATGCACTAGTGGCATCATGTTCCCTAAACCTCCAAATTGGTGCTGGACAAAGCAGTTGAAATGAAGAGAACAGCCTTGCAGTATCAGGGAAACAGTAAATCTCAAGGAGAGGGATGAGATGTCAATGCCTTGTCCTTTCTCAGAAGTCCTTGAGCAGAAAGGCTAGGAAAGCTATATTCAAGGTACCAGATAAAGGCAGGCATGGAAGAGAAGGGTTGCATTCAGAAAGTAGATTCTAACATCTTCTCGACATAATGCTCTAGGACTGCAACTCTGAAGCATCTGTTACTAGACCAAAGACTATGGGTAGACTACCCCTTCTATTCTGAGTCATAACACATTGTTTTAATTGGTCCAGACAGAAGTTTAAGTTACTATCAACCTTCTTTTTACACCAATCCATTTCAGTTACGATTTTGAAAGCGTATTAATATGTTTATCAGTCTAGTTAAGCAATACCCTGCAGCTAACAGTTTCAGCAACATAACATCATTTGTTTAACTTATTGCTAAATTAGACTGGAGAAAAAAAAAAAAAAAAAAAGTTCTATATTTGTATTTTTATCAGGTGCTTATTGAAAGTTTTTCATTAAGCCCTTATAGTTATGACTAATGGGCTTCCAAATGACTTCCAATGTTAGCTTGAAGCCAAGCGTCCTTTCTAAACAGTATATATATTATTTTTAAAATCACTAACAGTGAATTGACTATTCAAATAACAATCCACTACTCAGTATGAAATAACAATAACAAAAACAATGTTAGCTAAAATTCATCACAACAGCTCAGCTCCAATATTGACTACATAACAAGTCAGTACACATCAGTCACATCCTGACTGTAAGTCAAATTAGATAATGAACTTGTTTTTACATTAGTTTTCATAGCTAGTTGCCCTCTGTTGAAAATAAAATAAAATACATGTTTGATCATCAGATCATAACTGGTACGTAGTCCAGAGCAGAACAACTAAGTTATGGCACTACAAGCAAATTTCATCTAAGTTGCATGAAGTATGACAGTGATTTAGACATAGCTACTTCATTCATCTGTTTATATCTCCGTATGCCTACAAGTTGATGGAGGAGCTATGTGCACCATACTCTCTGGTTTACTATATCTTTCAAATTGCTTTATTGGTGAGTGTGCCAGTCCTTAAGACCAATTCGAATATTTATTCCACTTCAATCTACTTTTTACCATTCTATTTTAAGAACATATGTGATTTTATGAATGGTCTTACTGCATATGATAAGTTAATCAAAGACTACAACATTAATGAGTAGATCAAGCAGTATTACTGGTAGGTATTTTTGTCTTTTTCTAAGTGGTTCTAACTGATAAGTGACAAGTGTATTGAAATAGTTTTTATATTTTATTGTTATGGTTTTTATCCAACTCTGTTGTCTTTTCAAGTGTCATTGGCTATTAATAATGGTCTCAACACAGAACACTCTAAAGCACAGCTAGTGATTCACTTTAACACATTTTCTTTTACTTTACCAAGGAGAGATGTAATCATCCAAATCATTGTATTTATATTGCCTCTAAATCTGTTATTTATGCAATATTTTTATGCTAAGGAACTTTCATTGGGATTTCATCCATTTTAAAAGAGGTAAAAGATGAATTAATTCATAGATCTGGCTTTAGTTCAGTAGTAAAAGAAGCCAGGAGAGTCCAGTTACAGAGTACTCATCCAACTCATTGGAGAAAGTGACTGAAGGGGGAAAGAAAAAAGTCTAACTCTCTCTGACATTTGATGCAATTTTATTTTTGAGTATTTGAAGCAAAAGCCAGACTGCAGTGATACACATTTTTATACTGTATAAATATAATTATTCTGCAGTAAAATTCTGTGGAGAATAATTTGGCTTGTTCATAAATAGGACACCATGCTTTAAAGCCACATTTAACTCTCTAACACCACTCTACACAACACTAGGTGCTTTTACCAGTAGTAAAATGGAAATATTTACATTTTAGATAACGTACATCTTCCACGATGGATGAAGAGAAGTTTTAAACTAGGCAGTAAATTCAAACAATAATACCCCTTTTTACTTTAATCCCTTCATGGTATGAGCTGGTCTCACAGAGCTTCCTGACAAATAAATGAAAGAAATTGGTATAAGAAAACACAGTAACAAAGTAGGTTTTTTATTACTTCATGCAATAAATGAGTTTGTAAGGAGCTGATTCATTGACCCGGTACAATAGGCAGCTTCACAAGTAAGCTTATGCTTCATTCTCTTAATTCTCCATTTTTGCAGGTTAGTAATCTTATGATTATGACTATAACTTATCGCTCTCCTAAGAACCATGAAGGTCTCAAGAAGGAATTGAAATATCAAATAAATGTAGAGCCTCTATGAGAGAGAGACAGAGAGAGAGAGAGAAAGAGACAATATCTGGGGAAAGGGAAAATAGAGTGAAATGTGACTCTCAATCTGTGCTTGATACGAAAAAGAACATGGGCAGCTAACAAACAGTGGAAAAGGTAAGAGTTAATAGGGTTTGGGACACGTTTACAACTAATTAAAGAAAAAACAGTAAGGAACTGTACTGAAAGCAAAAAAAAAAATTAAATGGAAGGAGATTACAAATGGCATTCTTGAGCTGGTTATTTAATATTTGCAGTAATCACTCTGGCACAAAAATACAAAAAAGCTACTTAAACTCACTCATGAGAAAGTTAAGATTCTGTGCAAACAGGGCAAAGCAATTCAAAAGATATAGTGTTGAGAAATAGAACTAGAGAAATCCAACAAAATTTAGTGAATAAAGAGAACCATTTCTGTTATGAAATAAGACATTCAACCCTAAAACTTGTCTAAATTATAGCTTTTCAGTATCTGTCCTGATAGATATGTTTTCTTATGTTTTCTAGGAAAGATGAATGTTAGTATATTGATTTCTATAATCCTATTACAGTTCCTAGGCTGAGATTTCTTTTCACCTAACTTTAATCATTTAAGTGACAAGTATAAACTTTTACTTCTCAGCTAGTTCTCCAATTTCATGTTCAATGGAGTTCATATTCAATAGCAAGTTCTAGAGCAAGATTTATCTGATCAGTTTGAGTATTTGTGTGAGAGGATTGCCACCTCAAAAATGTTATTCCTCTCTCTTGTCTGCAAAGAGTCTGGTCAAGTACATCAGATGTTGTCTAGGGCACAGAAGGGATAGTGCACAGGGTCAGCCCTGCAGAAATCTAAGGACTGAAATGGAAATACTGTCAGTCTATCTGTACATCTATCTCACCATTCTCAGGTTACCGCACCAAAATTCAGGAACGCTAAACAGAGCCGATCACTATGAGTAAAGAAGTCTCCCTCTTACAGTCTATTTTTCTCTTTATCAATGTATCTGCTTATACTGCTAGAAAACAGCACATATTATCGTCATTTTACTCATTAAGATAATACTGAACTTGAAAGTTCCATGCATCACTTCTTTGTCAGGGCATAAAAGAAAGCTGTGAAGAAGAGACTCAACGCTGGTTTACACAAATCTAACAAAAAAGGTTTTCTTTCCAGTCATACTGTCTTTGTTTCTAAAGCTATAACTATATCACAACTTTTATAGCAAGCTTTATCACCAACTCTAAGGAGGCTTGAAGCCAAACCTCTCCGTACAAGAAACTGCTCAACTGATCTAATTTAATATTAGAGTTCAGAATAAACATAAGCATAGTATGTTAGAAATGCAAGGCATGACATTGTTGGGAAGTAGCACTTGTTCACTGCTTAAGTGAGAAAAATACTATTTTAAATGTACACAGCCTTTTCAGCTTGATAGCTCTCATTTCTTGGGATGGTTCTAGGGGCTAGAATCCCCATATGGAAAATTCATTTGACCCTAAAGATTTTCCTAGGAAACATGATCTCCCAAGTGTATGCGTGAGGATTCCAAAAGCACATTTGCAAATGTTAGCCTGAAAAAGTCAAAGTAAAAGAAATTAAAGCAATGTGGTTAAAACTTCCTCTTTGACTAGTTTGAGACAACCTCAGTAGACTGCAAAAGATTCCACAGGCAGTGTTAAAGCAATCAGGGTTAAAGCAAACCCAGAAACTATTCAGTTTGACAATATTTCCTAACCAACTTAATGGTTTTGTGTCTAGTGGATATTGGCTTTTGACATGCAGACAGAGCACTCGACTTTGCTGAGCCAGTTTGTCATCCTTCGGTATCGTGCTGGCGAACTTCAGTTGGCACCACACACTTCAGCACTGCCAAGTCTCACTTCTCTGGTGGCAGCAATGGATTTAGGGATAATAAGCTCAAAAAGCCTGGAAAGAAGACTACTGACCAGGATGCATTTGAAACTATTTCAACATAGTGCTACATAACACTATCCCATAGAGGGACAGAAGAAGGAGAAACACATGACAGAACTGCTTAAAAAGACACATGCATGCTTTTCCCTGTTGACTGTTGAGTCAATTTGCTAAAATAAAAGGCTACCATGCTTCCTCAGGAACAACTTGGGAGTATTTTAGCACAACTACATGCTTTGGGGGGAAGTAATTATCACTTACTGCATCTTTGTACTATTCTAGAGAGCTTTGATCTGATCAATGACCCTTGGTACTGCTGCAATATAAACACTAAATACTCATGACTTTCTGTGCATTTTACATGTGACGTATCAGTCAATGTAAAAGAAAGTGTATTTCAAGTTCAAAATCTGCCTACAGAACACCCTTTTGAGTCTCTGCATAAAAGCCTGCAAGCACACAGACTTAAACATGCCTTGTTAGTAAACAAAGGGCTTTCTTAGGTACTTTTCAAATTGTGAGTTAATTTGGAGCTCATTTCAAGAGAGCTACAGCTGAGAAAAGAAATACAGAAACAGGTAAAGAGTGGTGATAGAAGAGAGACAACCTACTGTGGAATTTGAAGGACCTTTGTCCTTTCTTCAGCTTCTGGGAAGCAGTTGTGTTTAGAACTAAGCACATGCAAACTGTGATGACTTTGCAGAGATGCAAAGCTCTCAAAAAGGCAAGATTGGAGGTACAAATCCATCAAAGGAAAAAGCAAACAAACAAACAAAAAAACTTCTGCATATCCTCTCCTCCTGTTTCAAATTAGAATTTATGAGGTTATTTGACATCTTCATTAGTGCATATGCACGCATAAATGCAATGTTTCAACCATTTTCTAACTCAACCTGTCAATGACTTGTGTGACAGTGATACCAGGGATCATTCCAGACGTGCAACATGTGACATGGTTAGGAACTGCATGTTCTTTTTATTTTCTTATTCCAAAACAGATACTGCAGGGGACTATTTTTAATCGGTGTATTATGTCTTAGGTTTTGCTAATTGCAAAATATTTTGAGCGTGAAACAGAAAGGTACTGAGAGATCTGTGATATTTCTCAGCGTAGTCTCCACAGGGGATTTTCTTGGATGATTTTCTTGGATGAAACATTTTAAATTTTATCTAGCACATTCTTAATGTTTTCTGTGTTTATCAAGGACTTCCTTAGATGTCGTAGCCTAATCGGATCAGTAGGTAAGCCCAGTAACTCCTACCTGTTACTGTACATTCTGGCATGCCTGAAGTTATATTGCACAGATTCAGTAAATTCAATTCATGTGGGAACCCTTAGAGTTACAACCTAAGTGCACACCGTCTCAGAAGCACTGGACATACTGTACTCGTGCTGCCTGAGCATGAACACTAAACCGAATATGTCACTGAAGCATCAGATTTACTACACATCTGCAGGCCACCTGTGCCGTGCATGTACAATCAGCTTTAAAGAAAAAAACATAAAGCTTATTTCTTAGCTCTTTAACCCATTATTGTGATACTGTTGTCCAAAAATTCTTGCTTTGCAAGCATTGATTTTAACAGTCGGGGGAAAAAGGGAGGGGGGGTAAGTTTGGGATGATAATTCACCTCTTCCTGAGTATAGCATGGAGGAAAAAAAGGTCATCAGAAGGAGAGTCTTTGTTTTCACTAAAAAAAAAAAAAAAAAAAAAAGAAGTTACAAAGCAAGATAACCAGAAGACTTATGAGATTTTGAAGACAAGTCCCTAAGCACAGGTACCTCAGACCGAAGTTGCCAAGAGCAGCTGATCCTTAGCACCCAGCAAGTTCAAAAGGGGAGTGGGGTGCCAAGTGTCACCCCTCCAGCCCTCCCTGACCTCTGCCCACAGCTAACCCAGCGGTAAACACACTCACCCACAATAAACACACCACCTCAGAGACCTGCTAATGTACTTTCCTTCCTATTAAAGCACCTATCAACCTTATCCCTATTTGTTTTTGCCACCACATGACAGCTACCAAGAGTCACACAGACTTCTCTGATGCACTGCTGCTTAGGGAGGTGGTGCGGGCCCTCAGCTGGAGGCTAAAATAACTGCCAGCTGTACACTGGCAAATAACAGAAACACACTTACTGACACATAGCCATAACAGACCTAGACAGCAATTTGAAATCTTCCCACTGAAGGGAATTGCTGTATTTAAGCATGCAAATTAATGCCCTAAATTTAGAAAATGTTTTTATTACTGTCCTCTGTTTCTGAAAAATCGTTCTGCTTATTTAGACTTCACACTTGAACTCACTTCTTGAAATTCTTCTTGACTGAGTATCTTCTTTTTGTTCTCTATTAAGCATGATGTAATTTTGTCCCATGCATATTTTAAGGAAAAATAATAGTCATTTGTTGTTTGTTTTTGTTTTTAAGTAAAACTTCAGCTTAACTATTCATTAATTGCTTTCATTTGAGGAAGCCAATCCTTTTAGAAGAGAGCACATACTTACTGCCAACAAGTAGTTCAGGAGTTCATTAACAGGCGTGCAGGTGTAGGCCATACAATGGCTGAAATCACATTTTTAAAGGGCAACGTGAAGTCATTTTTATTAGACTTTCTGAGGCTCACCCAGTTTCTAAAAGTTCAAGTTCAAGGGACTGAGGAAGTGGTCTAGTCATATTTTTGGGAAGATTACAAAAACAACTGTGACTAAATTCCCAGAAGCTGTAAGATGTGAAAAGCTCAAGCAGACAATATCTTGTGAGCTCACAGTAACTGTTTATTTATTTGAAAGTCAAATCACCACTGCATCAAAAAAAACAAATAGTGTTCTTTTTTTTTTGTTTCTTTTTAATGTCTAAGAGAATGACAACTGGAAATAGAAAATGGGATGAAATACATTACTTCCCAAGGGGTTTCTATGGTGCAGTGAGAAAAATCTTCAAAGTGTGGCCAGTAAGTGTGTGAAGGCTGCAATATAACTTCTCAGCCTACGTCCACACTGTACTTGTGCTGGTAGCTGCCAGGGACCTAAAAAGCAGGATTCCCAAACCCTGCTCCCAAGTTCTTGTTCTGGTTCAATCTGTCTTCAGGGTAGCTGTTTCCCCCTTCTGAAGACACACTGACATCAGGCGTATAGTGCTGTCAGACATCACCACAAAGCCTCACAAGAAAACAGCCGCACAAGGCATGGAAAGCCAGAGCCCATCCAGACTGCAAGCAATCCAGCCTGGGAGAAACCCAGCTAGGCTGGAGGCTTACACCCCTAAGCAAACTGGCTGGCTTGCTAAGAGCTACCCCTGCAGATAAGCAGCAGAGATAGGCTGCAGATCACTTTT
The DNA here is from genome assembly GCF_047663525.1 of Anas platyrhynchos. Classification (NCBI taxonomy): domain Eukaryota; kingdom Metazoa; phylum Chordata; class Aves; order Anseriformes; family Anatidae; genus Anas; species Anas platyrhynchos. Next base: position 49,321,140 of record NC_092588.1, on the reverse strand, counting down.
TTCATAAGCCTTGTCCTCAGCCGTAAATACACTATCAAAAGACACTACAGACTTAACCTTACCCTTTACACACATCTTTTTTAAACGTTATCTCCAATCAAAGAACATGTGGACATAATTTGCAAATTGTTTTAGAACTAGGAAACCCTGAGAGGCTTATGGCGTAGGTGGTATTTTGTTTCCAGAAATTACTATAACTTATTTCAGGCATATCCTGAGACATAATAGTGATCATGTTAAAATAAAATTGGTTTAGCTCCAGGAGACAAAGATGTATTTTTGGTATGAAAAATGCAAGGTACCTTGACAATGCCATTGAAAATAAGAAAAAGAAGTCAAGCCCTGAAGTCTCTGTTCAAACAAAATTAGTGTTATGGTAGGGTTTATGTACTGGCTTTTTCTCAGTTTACTTGAACATGATGTATTTGAATGTATTTTAATGTTAATTACATTTTCTAGTTTTGATTTTAACTAATTTCACATGGCCCATAAATGATTATTTGGGAACTTCTGAAATGATACATTTGGAGAGCATAAGGAAAATTAGAATTCAACACAGTTTCTTCGAAAGCATTTCAATGATGCTATAAAAGAGAGCTGAGACAGTCAGTTACCCATCGCTTGCACATGAATGGAATTGAACTAAAAGGGATATTTTTTACAGTTGTTTTGTGCCAAGAGCTGGAGGAAAGCAAGGCTGCTTCTCCCTCCTCTTCCTTTCCTTTGCTCTGTGTGAATGAGTGGCACAGAGAAGACAGCTACAAAGCTGGCTGAGGGACTACCGAAGTTTTCAAATCCTTCAGTAAATGAGACTTACCAGATCAATAAAAGAGACTTACTAGAAACTTTAAGAAAAACAAATAATTTGATTGTGTTTGATTTGACATGACTGTAAGTCCCTTACAATAAAACAGTGACTATCCACCTCACTCTGTTTTCAAAAGGTATATATGAATAGGTCAAATTTACCCTGAAATTAGATAATTGAATAAATTTTGTAAATTGCATGGAGAGGATAACACACATTAATGCAGAGAATGATTCCATTAACTGCTCATGTACAGTAGTCATTGCTTTCACATCAGTGAAAGTTTTATGCATTATTCAGAGTATTGTCAGTACTGAAAATTCTGATACCTGAAGTACAAGGGCATATTCTCATTTCAAAAATTACTACATCATAAAATCTATTTTTACTCACTGATCAAACTTTGTTTTAATGATGCATACCTCTTCCTTATAACATCCTTACAGTACATATGTACTGTATTTTAACTTGTCTATCTCTCTTTCTGTTCAGGTGTCAATAAGAAAAGGGAAAAATATTTCAGTCTATTAATTTGGGTAGGTTTTAGGTAGCTGTGCGTGACTTTTTTGTGCACTTTGTAGTGCAAAACAAATATAACAAATACCATTTTTCTCAGCTACTTATTTGCAATATTTTTTACCTTTATGTTGTTATCTTTTGTTTATTTTCATATCTTTAATTTCTTAACTATTTTTGTCATCTTGATACCATTATGTTCATTTGGGACCATCTAAATTATGGAAATAGCATGTTTCCTCAGAAGCAGCACGGCAGTTTTTGTATATAGGCAAAGAAGGGGTTGTTTGGTTTATTTTGTTAAACAGTTGTAGTGAAATACTTCCAATGTCTGATATAACTTAACAGTGAAAAAAAAAAAAAAAAAAAAAAAAAGGAAAAAAGATTTTTGTTTCTTATCAGGAACACAAAGCATGCAGGAAGGTAATCTTTATATTGCATTGAATCCTGAACTGAAATGGAAACTATAAATTAGAATGCATAAAAAAAAGCTGCTATAAAACACAAAGATCTTCCTAGACCACTTTACATTTCTAATACACTTGTGAAGTTTATAACAGCCATGACTTTTGCATAGAAACTAAGATCTTCCCCTGGGTTGGAACCAGAGTCAGAAATTCATGATATACCATCTGATAGTTTAACAACTCGAATCATTTTGCTAAGTAGATTGATGACAGTCACCCCTCCTGTGAAGAAGGTCTATGGAACAGCAGTTCTTTGCTCTCTAGTAATTCCGTGTTGAGCCTCGTATTAGTTATGTGGGAGTCACTTAGCTGGAACGACAGGCAACAGAAAAATTCTCTTTCTAAGGCCAACATTGCCCCCTTCTGCTATAAACGGGACAAGACATGTAACTTTCCCATTAACAAGTTTCTCTTTTTTTTGGCATGTCACCCAGGTAAGGTGAGCAATCTCCTTTATACCTTTTTGTGGTGTTAGCAAATACTTGGAGCGGTTGTCTTATTATTACTTTTCTTTCCCATTTTTATATTTTTCTGCTCACAATTTTTAAAAGAATTTTCATAAGCACTTTTTCCTTTTGCAGACTGAATATATTTTTGGCCTTCAAAGATTAATGACATAGAAAATGGTTCCTCTCCCTACATTTGTATATAGATCTCTCAAGCTCACTACCAGATGACCTATGTAATGACATTGGAAGAACAATAATGGGAATCCACAAACACATTATTTAAGCATGAAAAGAAAAATACTCATGAAGCTTTCTGAAATTTCACTCTAGTAACAGAAAGGACTGGCTATTTTAGACATAATATTGTATTATTGGATAATGATAGGTAAAGCTATGCCAGAATTTACAAGAGAAATCGTGAATTTGGGCTTTTTTGATGTAATACTTCAGAGTTTACTCTGGGCTTAAGGTCCCCAATACTGAATGCGGTTCCACAACAACAACAACAAAAGTCTACACATATTTTAAAACAATCAAAAAAAGATGATGATAGACTGTTTTCTACAAGTAGTAGTAGTAATAATAACAATAACTATTAAATACTAATCTTTCAATTTCTGACCACCTTTCATTTGGTGTAGGTACTGATACATTTTCATCTGTATAAGCAGGAAAACTAGGTTCAAAACATTGTGCACTGTATTATCCCAAACCCAGACACAGAATTTGATACCATTTTGTAGTTATAATGCATGGCAGAATGTTTATAGTACCTCTAAAAACTGGGGCACTCTCTGTGCATTCAAACACACTTTGAATAAACTTTGCTAATTATCTGTCATAGCCGGAGACATTACTTACCTCCTTACGTCTCTAATTTCTGTAGTTGTAACTGTGTTCTACTATCTCATATGAAACAATATTGCTAGGTTTAGCTTCAGTTTCTGTTTGTTGGGGAGAAAGGGGCTTACTGCTTCATCTCCACATGTTTAGGACCAAATTTTACTTTTTTAAGTTAGACTGGCAGTTGGTCTTGCTTGTTCTGCACAAAGACAAATTAACTTAAAATGTAAATAAAATGTAATGTTGACTTGTGGTCGGTTTCAGAATTTAAAAGTCTAGTAACTCACCTAGAGTCCGATAGCAAGTATTTTGCCTAAACCCACAAAGGGAAACTGTTGAATGTGCTTTTGCTGCACATGTATAACACCTGTAAACACCTTTCCTTTTCCTTCTCTGTATTTGGGCACCCTTAAAAACATGCAACATTCACAGCACATTAATATTGCCTGGATGGATAAAGCTGATCCAGCAAATAAGTGCACGATAGCTTTCATTTGTGAGTATGGTTTAACTCATTACTTGTGTGATACAATACAGCCCAATTAATTACTTCTCCCTACTTGTTCTTTAATAATAATAAACAACTACTACAACTACTACAAAAACAACTCCCAGTCCACTCTTCTAATATTCCTTCTGCTTAGTTTCTTACACTTTTTCTGCTTACATCCTCTATAACACTGTTGAAGCCTCTAAATGCAGATGGTAGAACTGGAAGTCAATGCCTACTTTTAAATCATAGAGACATTACTGAGAAATCCTCACAGCATTCATACTAACACGTGGAGAAGCCTGTCATCATGAAAATGATGCAGGATTAATGTCAGCATGAAATGTAACTCAAACTAAAGAAAAACAGAAGGAGAAAAGAAGGAAGGAAGGAAGGAAGGAAGGAAGGAAGGAAGGAAGGAAGGAAGGAAGGAAGGAAGGAAGGAAGGAAGGAAGGAAGGAAGGAAGGAAGGAAGGAAGGAGAGAAAGAAAGAGAGAGAAAGAGAGAAAGAAAGAGAGAGAGAGAGAGAGAGAGAGAGAAAGAAAGAAAGAAAGAAAGAAAGAAAGAAAGAAAGAAAGAAAGAAAGAAAGAAAGAAAGAAAGAAAGAAAGAAAGAAAGAAAGAAAGAAAGAAAGAAAGAAAGAAAGAAAGAAAGAAAGAAAGAAAGAAAGAAAGAAAGAAAGAAAGAAAGAAAGAAAGAAAGAAAGAAAGAAAGAAAGAAAGAAAGAAAGAAAGAAAGAAAGAAAGAAAGATCAGCTAGTCATCTAATTTTCAATGTGAATTCTAACTTCTACATGTTTATCTAGTAGTTTCTATAGTCAGCCAGTCAGAACTTTGCTGGGGCGTGCTCACATAACTTGGTTCCAAGTAATTGTTATTAACATACCATGTCAGACAGTCACAGATCAGCAATGTATTGAAGATGAACATATGCTACTTGAACTCAGCATAGAGTACTAAGTTAACAAAGAACAAGGTATTCTAAGCTCTGTTCTTGGAGCTGGACAGGAATCAGAGTATCCATTACACTACTTGTAAATATCCGTATTGCTGAAGCTACAAAACATTAAGTAAAATACCTCATTTTCAAACAAACAAAAATAAATAAATAAATGCTGCATGATGTAATGAATGTGTTTTAAAGAAGAAATGGCCTGTTGCAAACATAAATTGATTCTTTTGGTCAATTAAGAAGTAACTGGAGTAATGGCATGCACACTTAACCCTATTCTTTCATTGTAGTAACAGAACAATTGTTAACAGAATATACTATTATATGGTATGATAAGATCCCCATGTTTTGTTCTCTGACATGCTTAAATGATGCACCATATAACCCTGAGGTAGACAAAATTGCTAAGGTAAGCCAACAGCTTTAAAAAAGACGAGGTAATTGATGCTGGAAGGAAACAAGGATAGAAAAGTGACCCAAACTGTACTGCACAGAGCAAAGACCCAGCCTCCATAGCTCACTGTTTTGAGCTCTGAACAGCACTTTCTAAAATATTTTTTTTCTCTCTTACACAAAACTCCCATTCTGAGTGGGATTGGGAGAGGAGGGATCAAGTCTAAAAAAAGTCCCTGCAAAATCCTAGCAGCTCTTTTCCGTTTAGGATAGCGTCCCCCACTTCAGAGCTCTGCTGCTGCTCCAGGAAGACTGCAGGGTGCCTGCTGCTCAGTGAATGCTGAGACAGGCAAAGTGCCAAAGTGTAACGAGGAGTAATTTATTTTTTTTTTTAATTTCCTCTCTAAAATAAAAATAGCCACTTGTTCTGGTACCAGCTTTCAGCAACTAATCAGCATGTACAAGGTTTGAAAACTTGTAACTATCCCACCCTGCTCCCTTCGACAGTGTTAGCATGCCTTATCCTCATTTACTCGTTTAAAGCTGAGGAAACCAAATCCTGAATTAATGGTCATTTCTGACACACTCTAACAAGAAGAAGAAATAAAAGGTTGCTCTAAACTGGATTAAATATTTAAATTATTATAATATTTAAACCACTATTAATTCAATTAATAAATATCAATATATTAAATATTAGTATTAACAATAGCTATAATAATTGTACTGCATCATGTTACATATATTATGATGCGTAATATAATTAAGTTTAACAAAATTAATATTATTAAGTGATTAATAAGATTTTTTTTAAGTTACATAATTTAAAACTGTTCATTCTTTAATGTTATTATGAATGATGAGGTACTGTAGCTTAACAAGGTCTAACTATCCGAGTTAAGTTTGCTGCAAAAAAAAGGGAAAAGGGGAGGAATATATATTTTTTTTCATTTTGCTACATGCTAAGTTCATGATAGGAATAATTGAGAAAGGGGCCCAAAATCTTCACAGAGTCCATAGGTGCCATACTCAGACATTTTTACCACAAATGCACTGCATAGAAAATGACATTTGTTCTTAATAAGTTTTCCACTGTTTGTTGAAATTGTCCCCATATGCCTTGCATAAATTATAAGCTATAATAATTTTCTCTGCTGCTGATCAAAGACAGCCCAAAGAACGCAGCAATGTTTCCAGTGTCTTATTCAAGTACAGGAATGGCCAAAAGCAATCCCACTGAGGCTATGGCTTCACTCCAAAGAAAACATTTCTAATTATTCAAGTATCAGCGGACACCCAGGCGGATATTGCCTGTGACTTGGAACACTCACACCCATGGAATGGTCACACAATGAATGTCCAGAGAAAAGATTCAGTTCTGCACAGTGATGAGGGGCTGAGAAGCCAATTCACTAACACAGGAACAGGAAGATACATGTTATAGTTCCCTTGTCCCTTGCAACACACACACACACATACCAAAAAAAAAAAAAAAAAAAAAATAGTTGTCTAGTTATCTGCAAGGGGAACGGAATATGAAACTGCCTTATGTCCTCTTTCTTGTCAGCTTTTGACAGTGGATTTTCATTTATCAGAGTCTCCATCCACCCAAATTACATACCACCTCCAAGGCATTATGAATGATGGTTTTTTTACAAGTTTCTCTCTCACAAGCTTTCTGTGTCCTGACTGTGTTTAAGAGTACTGCCTACCAGAGTTTCCCCTCCAAAGTGTCATCTGGTGCTCCTTTGTCACCAATGCCAACTGATCCACAGTGCTTAAGCAGAGATGCCCCTCTTCTCTTGGAAGCCTTAGAAAACAAAGTAAAAGTGCAATTCATGAAGGCATAAAAACAAACAGCTTGACAGAAATAACTAGTAACAATCATACCTCTACCTATCATACATCTACTAGCTGTGGCTTATCTTCTCCTGCTGCCTGGCAATTGGACCCTGCTTCTGATGCATCTTCAACATCATTAGCTAGCCTTCATGAAAGGAAATCCAGCACCAAATGCCCCATCCTTATTTTTCAGTCTAGATCAACTCTTCATCAGTCATTGAGGTTCAGGTCCCCCCCCCCATTTAACCCAACACAAAGATTCAGCTATTATTCTGGGGATGCTAATGTTCATTTGTCTTTGTTTAAGAGCAACACCTACCAAACAGACACTAAATAATTATCTCCATACATGGCTAAAGCTGGAACAAATCATCAACTTCTGAAGAGGCATGGTGTCAGTCATGAAATTGAGAAATATTCACATATCAGTGTGAAGCTCCTTCACAGACTATTTGCTGCATTTTGTATAAACATGTATGAAATGTTACAGTACGACAATGCTACTTTACACAGGCATTTGAATAGGATTAACATATAATGAACTTCTAGCAATAAGCAGGCACTTCATAATGATGTGAATTCCACAATCACTTCTGGACTGACCTCTTCCCCCTCTATTTTATCATGATTTATAGATGACTGGAAGAGAGTCAATATCATGCAAGTCTTCAAAAAGGGCAAGAAGGAGGACCCAGGCAACTACAGGCCAGTCAGCCTCACCTTCATCACTGGAAAGGTGATGGAACAGCTCATCCTGGAGGTCATCTCCAAGCATGTGGAGTATTAGAAGGTGATCTGAAACACTCAGCATTGATTCACCAAGCAGAAGTCATGTTTAACCAATCTGCTATCCTTCTGTGATGAAATGACTGGCTGGGTAGATGAGGGGAGAGCAGTGGATGTGGTCTACTTTGACTTCAGCAAGGTTTTTGACACTGTCTCCTATAACATCCTTATAGACAAGCTCAGGAAGCGTGGCCTAGATGGGTGGACAGTGAGGTGGATTGGCACTTGGCTGGATGGCAGAGATCAGAGGGTTGTGCTTAGTGGTGCAGAATCTAGCTGGAGGCCTGTAGCTAGTGGTGTCCCCCGGGGGCCAGTGTTGTTCCATGTACTCATCAACCTGGATGACAGAACAGAGTGCACCCTCAGCAAGTTTGCTGACAACACCAAGCTCAGAGGAATGGATGATACTCCCAAGGGCTGTGGTGCCATTCAGAGGGACCTGGACAGGCTGGAGGGTTGGGCCAAGAGGAACCTCACAAAGTTCAACAAGGACAAGTGCAGGGTCCTGCACCTAGGGAGGAATAACCCCAAGGACCAGTGCAGGCTGGGGGCTGACCTGCTAGAGTGCAGCTCTGCAGAGAGGGGCCCGGGAGTCATGGTGGACAGGAGGTTAACCATGAATCAGCAATGTGCCCTTGTAGCCAAGAAAGCCAACAGTATCGTGGCCTGCATTCAGAAGAGTGTAGCCAGCAGGTCAAGGGAGGTGATCCTCCCCCTCTGCTCAGCCCTGGTGAGGCCACACCTGGAGCATTGTGCCAAGTTCTGGGCTCCCCAGTACAAGAGGGACGTAGAACTACTGGATTGAGTCCAGAGAAGGGCAACTAAGATGATTAGGGGACTGGAGTACCTGTCATACGAAGACAGGCTGTGAGAGCTGGGCCCGTTTAGCCTGGAAGAGAAAAGGCTGAGGGGAGACCTCATTCATGTATATAGATATCTAAGGGAAGGGTGTCAAAGGGATGACACCTGTCTCTTTTCAGTTGTGCCCAGCAACAGGATGAGAGGCAAAGGGCACAAACTGAAGCACAGGAGGTTCTGGCTGAATATGAGGGAGCAGTTCTTTACGGTGAGGGGGACAGAGCACTGGAATAGGTTGTGCAGAGACGTGGAGTCTCCTTCTCTGGAGATATTCAAACCCCACCTGGATGCCATTTTGCACAACATGCTCCAGGTGATCCTGCTCAGCACTGGGGTTGTACTAGGTGATCTTCAGAGGTCCCTTCCAGCCCTGCCCATTCTGTGATTCTGTGATAGAACCAAATAAACTGTTTTGCCTTTACTTACATCACTACAGTGTCTCAGAAACATCCTCTGCAGAATCTCCTGTTATCATAAGAACTACCTTGCAAATGTGCCTGTCAAGACAGGTGTCGAGAAATTAATTTGTCTAAATAAACTACATTCTCAGCAGCAGCAATTAAAAAGTGCAATATGGCATTATATATACATGGTGTACTTATGCATGTTTCTGGAAAAGGCGGCATATTTTTGTTGTGCAGAGAACTGCATAAGATATACAATCAAAATGAGAAAAAGGTGTGAACATGAAGGGACATTCTGTAGATGTTTTTGAAAATATCTCACAGATGGCACTTTCACTCTGTAATGTAAATTTTTATGTGTCAAAAGAGATAAGAGAAAAAGATACAGATAGCACAGTAGTTTTGAAGAAAAGGGATTCATTGCCTTAGGCAGAGGATAATCAACTAAGAATAAGGTCTGTCTAGGGATTTCAAGCAGGAACTTAGCACCCTCCTAAAGAAATTATTTTCTATGGCATTCACAGACTGCACTGGCATTGCTCTGGACTTAATCTCCATCTCAATGTAGAAAAATGCACACATATACTCCTATACTCCTACTTTCTTCATTTTGCAAAGGCTTTTCTCTAAGTTGGCAGAAGATGGCATTATCAACCGTATAGAAAGTGGTTACTGCCAGTTAGGATGATGCAATTTTAAAGATTTTTTTTTCTTTCTCCCAAATTCACCCATGAAACAGTGTGATCGAGGATTCTGGCTTGACATCCAGGATCTGGATGACAACCAGCCAGGTTTAAAATAGCCCAATACAAAGGCTTAAAACAACAGGATTTTTTAAAGTGCTGATTTTGAGCTCTCTCCTAATTGTCACATTGGAAACATATCCACCTATGTGTGACAGTTCTATAAATTTGCAGTTAGAGATGTAACTTTAGTCTTCAGGCCTCCATGGCCAACACCAGTTTTCTGGCTTGGAACACCTTCCCATCTATCCCACCCTCCCAGACAACTGTACCCACACAACCTTCCAGGACATTTATGCCTTTCATATGTTTGCCATATACTTTTTCACATTCCTTTTTTTTTTTTTTTTTTTTCCTTTGGCCCTGTGCTTTGCAGTAGACATCTGGAGCCAAAGACTCTGATCATCTCCTTCCTCATTCAGTATCCAAAACCCAGCTGAGCAGCAGTTTTTGACAATTAGCTTCTCTGCACAGATAATTTGCATATATCTCAGCTTCTTTCAAGATACAGTACTCCACAGCAAAAAAGTAAATGGATGATTCAACTGGGCCTGGGTGAACTATAAAATCTATGAACTATGAAAGGTAGTGTCCAGAGAAGGGCAACAAAACTGGTGAGGGGTCTGGAGTACAAGTCTTATGAGGAGCAGCTGAGGGAGCTGGGATTGTTTAGTCTGAAGAAGAGGAGGTTCAGGGGAGACCTCATTGTACTCTTCAGCTTCCTGAAGGGAGGTTGTGATGAGGAGGGGGTCGGCCTCTTCTCTCAGATACCTAATGATAGGACCTGTGAAAATTGCCACAAGTTGCTCCAGGAGAAATTTACATTAGATATCGGGAAAAACTTTTTCTCTCAAAGAGTGGTCAGGCACTGGAACAGCCTGCCCAGGGAGGTGGTGGAGTCACCATCCCTGGCGGTGTTCAAGAAGTGCCTGAATGAGGTGCTACGAGATATGATTTAGTAGCTTAGTGGGTAGTATTGGTGGTAAGAGGACAAGTTGGACTAGATGGAGGTCCTTTCCAACCTTGTGTTTCTATGATTCTATGGTTCTAACTATATAGGAAAACAAGAGGGAAATGAGTAGACCTGTCTTTCTTAAATTAAAAGCAGGAAAAAGCAGTGTGGTGCCATGTTATTAACTCTGTCTTTCAGATCTGCTGCCTCTTATCTCTTATACAAATGGTATCAGCTGCTCTCTTCCCATGACCACCACCAGACTCCCAAAACAATGGGGAAAGAAGTCAAAAGAGATCTGTGAGAGCCTCCTCTGAAGGCTATGACCAGCTCTTTCACAGAGGTAGGAGACTATAGGACTTTTCCACATCAGCACTCTGTTGGTGTATGTAGTTTTCAGTTTCAAATCAGACCAACATCAATTAAATCAAAACAGTTGACTACAGGGAACACCAAGTGCACAAGGTCTCCAGCTACAAAAACAAGTCTATCAAAGATAAGAGCCCCTGTTCCAGTATTTCTTCTGAGTAGCACAGTTTTCATATATTCATATATTTTCATATATATTCACATATATTTTCATATATATTTCATATATATTCATATATTTAATATATTTCATAGTATTTCATATGGTGGCACTATAGGCACTATGACAGGTTATAAATTTGTTTGAACTTAAGCTCTCACCCTCATAATACCTAAGCACAGTCATGAGGAAATATTGAACAAGTCAGACCAAAGTGTGCTGGCTATTCAAGCAGTTAGGTAACTTCATAAAGAGTTCCTAGTGCCTGTGTAGGTGGAAAAGCCTTAGGACCCACCTTTCCTACAGGATCCAAGAAACACAGTGGTCATTTTGCTCCCTAACTGTTTTTCGCAGCCTGATTTTACCTCATTACCCCTGAGAGGCACAAGTGTGTAATTTTCAGAATATTTGCACAGATTTCTCTCTTTCTAAAGAAAAAAAAAAAAAAGTAATCATTAAAAACTATATTTTTAATTTTTATTTTATTAATTAATGATCAAGAAAGTAAATGGGTCAAACAGAGGCAATACATTCCACTTGGAGAAAAATATATGCAATTGTTTCACTAAGCATGGGAAACTAATCTTACTCTAATGAGCCACAGTTCCTAGAATATTTTTTTTTATTTTTTTATGTTTGGCTTGTGTTCGCAATTAAAAATATCTAAGAGACCTTTAAAAGTTGGCTTTGCCACTCACCAATGTTGAAGAAAAGAAAGGGTCAGTAATTGCATAACGCGGCTGCGAGAAACACAATTTAAGAAATAAAACAGTGGTTCCTACCAGTACAAAGCAAGTACCTCTACCTCTCTTTTTCTCCCACCTTTCCCTCTGTACACCTTGGTTTCAGGGTCTCACTAGCCTGTTGACCTGTATAATATAAGACTGGAGAACTGTGCCAAAACAGTTGGCACAGTTAAGAATAATGATGCACTCTACATTAAGAACCAAAACATTCTCTTCTAAGAGAACTTAAACATTCTCTGTAAGAGAATTTAAGAGGAGAATGACTGAATTCTACATGTGCATTTAAATAATATTAAAGCCTTCATTAAAATTATTTAGACATGAACAAAGATATAATTTATTGCAATATACTCCTATAAGACCTAATCAAAATAATGCTGAATTAAATCTCTCATCTTGGACCTGAAGTTGCTTGTAACAGCCACTGGAGGGAAACTAATGTACGAAGAGCAGAAGTTCATTACTATATGGTAAGCAGCTCAGTTTGTCAACCCACTCCTTTTTGATTAACCTTATGAAATTAAATAGAACTAATGACACCGTTTCAGTTAAAACAGAGTAAAACTGATGTATAAAAGCCATCTTTAAGGGTATAAACATGCATTTTTTTGCAATTATATACTGAATGCATTTATTACCCGTTGGGATTTAAATGATCCTCTGAAACCATTTGTATTAAGGATCTTTGTCAACTTCTTAATCTTCTCTAAATACAAAGACTTTTTTATGTTCTTAAGAATAATGTTCTATTCACGTTTGCATATCTGCAGTCTCTGCTACTAGAGGATAAAACTTAATATTGACTAATGGCTAAATATGATTGTTTTAATGAATGTTAGCTATAAGGAGGTATTAATTCTGGAAAAACTGAGGTATGAATGGACTCACAGTACTTCTCTGTTGTGGAAGTAATTAATAAGCATACAGATTTAATAAAAATCTTCAATTTTAAAAATAAATAAATAAATAAATAAATCTACAAGCCCTTTCAGTTCTCCATTCTGTCATCTGGGTACAACGTCTTTAAAATAAGTATATGGAAGACAAAAGGCTTCATTCTAGCTTCCTGTGAAGTAACTACTAACAACTGTCACTTAAAAGATTTCATTTCAGGGAGAACTTCCATAAGGCTGAAAACTTCCCCCTCACGTGAAACTGTAGAAATTTAATGCTAATGTCATTTGAAACTAAGCAATGCAGTAGATTGTATGTTGTCCAGAGGAACAACCAGGCATGCGCAAAGGATTAACAAGAAAATATGACTAGTTACAGACTATTTTTAGTAGTATATTTGACTTTAAACATATTTGTATTCTTGAAAGCTGCCTGGTATTTCGATACAAAGAGACGAATGAAGGATGAAAAGGAATGAAAAGCAGAAGATTAGGAAAGCAGATGATCCTCTCTGTTTACATTCTGTGAGGAAAGCTTCTATCAGTCTACATTTTGGGATTTGCACAAAGCTGTTTGAAGGGGACAGTCTCTCCCCAGTAGTGAGAAATGCAGAAAAGGCCATGCTTCTTGAGGCATTCAGACTTCTCCACTATGTCAAAGTGTGGGAAGGTTACTGAGAATTCAGGTTCCTAATTTATTTCCTTGATAATGAAGAAATGAAAAAGAGTGAGACAAGACAAAAAAGGAATGTTAATTCCATTTTAATACAAAGGCCAATTAAATTAAACTAGTATTTGGAATCCAGAAAATGCAAGGCTAAGAAATTATTATAACAGTTATAAAAACTGCTCTGGGGTTTCCAGCATTTACCGGATTTCTCAGTAAAAAGAAATAATTAATTTTGCTAGCCATTAAAATCCACGAACATTTATCTCTTGTTAAATCCATTTCAATATTTTTATCCTGAGACAAACAAAATTTCTACATCTTTTTACAAATCCTGCTCTTCATTTAATATTCCTTCCTGCTCTTTCTCTTTGAATTCTACAGTAAGCATTGATTAATTATTTCCTGTTTTCATTGCTTTCCCTAGTGTTAAGTTATTTCAGTCCTGTTAAGGGGCTAGCCTTGCGAGGAATTCAATGATTTTTTAAATAAAAGAAATAATTATTCTTTTAATTATTTTTATTATTATTAATATTGAATATCCTAATTTTAACAATTCTGCCAGTTTAGACAAAAATCTGCATTGTAGAAAATGCATTATTTCACAAACCAAGTTTTATTGTCTAGTCCTGGTTATATTTTCTCCCCTCTTTTTTGTTAGCCTTCCAAATGCCTACTTGAACTATGATCCCAAGAAGCCCCTTTCAAACAAGACTTTTCTCTGATTCTATTATTCAATGCACTGTTTAAGTTGAAACTCAGTTGAAATTGAAGGACTACTGTTTTTAGTATTAAAATAATAGTTAAGTTTGTATGATGATGTCCATTCATTCATCAGCATATTTCAATTTTATTTTTGCTTGCTTTTAGTTTTTGCATTAAAACATTAATCTAAAAACATCTTATAAAATATAAGATTTTTTCCAAATGTTCTGATGCTTCCCGAAGTTCATATAACTGAAACGTCTTTTATGGCTCTGCTGGCTGCTCAGATCAAGAACAGAGTCCCCAAAACAAACAGCTTTTTCTGGAGAAGCTGTCTGTGCAAAGCTGAAGACTGCATCATTATGAATATTTATACGGGAATGAATTGAGGTTGCACAGATAAAGGACGGTTTCCTGACTTAAAAGAAATGTGGTACGTGATAAATACATACATTATTCACACAGAAAACAGGATCAGAGTCTTTTATTAGAAGTGCTCATAAAGCCACGTCCTCTCCCTCTGCCTGGATCTGGTCTGGAACAAGGAGGACTGGTCCTTGTCATAGAACAAATCTGCTATGGCTTTCTGCTCTGTGTTTGAGATGGTGTCAGTTACCATTTTTAAAGTGTTACAACTTCATCAGATTTGGTCAGATTTTCTCAGAGCAAAACCATATCCGTAACACACACACAAAAAAATATTACAAGTCCCTGATTCAACTAAAGGTGCAAGAGACCTCTTAAAGAAACCTTTACAAAGATATTTAAAAGAGATCACTGTGACCCTTGTAAGTTTGTTATTCTATTTCCTTTAGAGGCAGCAACAAACTGAAGGTTACAGAGAAATCAGCAGTTATGCCTCTGACAATAGAACATTGATAACTGCTGAGCATATGAAAACTCCAATTTCCTTTGCCTTGTTTCTACCCTTCTCTGTTTTATACAGTATCACAGAAAACTACGTATCCCACAATTTACATTTTAAATCTCTTTCTAACTGTTTTCTTACTTTGTTTGCTCAGAACCTAGTTTTCAAGCTAGCTGACCTACTTTATCTTATTTTGGTACTTGCAGTAAATTCCCTTAAGCTTGTCTATGCCAACATCATTTAAAATGTCTTCTGTACCTTGGTAATCAGTTCTCTTAAAGCAAAAAGTGCTATAATGACTGCTGCAAGAGTGATAAACTATTAGTCTCTCTGAAAGTTTTTACATTGCAAAAGTATTTTTTTTTTCATTAAACTCTTTTTGAAGGTATTTGACCAAGGTATTTCAGAAGTGAAAGCAAACAAACAAAAACATTCAGGTCCAAACAGACTTCAGCAGGTGGAATTTATCCCCAATACGATTTTGTAGAGTTTTAAGTAAAGAAAATGGGATCTATTAATGGGACTTACAAGGTGATTTTAATACATGTGGTACTAGTAGCCCCATTTTTAATAAACCTAAATCCTTTATTTTTTTATCATCAGCAACAAACTAAAACCTTGCTTTAGAAGCTGACAAATTGTTTACAGTGTTTATATGAAAAATGCTTTCGAAAGAAGAGGTAAATTGTTTTACCACTATTGTGTTCAGAAGGTGCAAAAAATAAAATAAAATAAAATACCATGGTGCTGAGTGAGAGGGAATTTGGTAAAATTAGATTTGGATAACCATTGCTTCACAACTATTACATTTGCAACTGTTTTTTTCTATCACAATCCTTTCTTTGATCAAGTACTACAATCCTTAATTGGAGAATTTTCAAGCAACCAGTAAAAGCAGCATATAAAGTTTGTGATAAAAGTTGGTGTTTTTCTGTAAAAAACAATTTGTTACATTTGTTGTGTCTGTGTGTGTTATAGAAACTGGAAGGGCTTACTGCAGTCCAAAATAACTTACCTCACTCTTTTTGTTTTACTGGTGAAACAAAGCAGAAGCTTCAAAGAGTGAGCTTAAAATAATTTATGGTATTCGTGCAGCTGAGACTTCCACGGGTCTAGTGAACACTAGGTGACTGCATTAATTTAGCAGTTAAAATGGACTACCCAAATTAGTCATACTTTAAATACCAATATCATGGTAAATGGTGAAGCTAATTTTTCCTCCTGGTGATCATAGATCTCGAGATAATGCTGGGAAGGAGACACTATAGGATGGAGATGCTATAAATCCCCTGGTTACCTGTGAATAGTTTGGAGAAGCAGAGCCTACACCTTCATCCACAGTACAAAAATGACTGTATTCGTACTTCATAGAATCATAGAATCATAGAATATCCTGAGTTGGAAGGGACCCTTAAGGATCATCAAGTCCAACTCTTGACACCGCACAGGTCTACCCAAAAGTTCAGACCATGTGACTAAGTGCACAGTCCAATTTCTTAAATTCAGACAGGCTCGGTGCAGTGACCACTTCCCTGGGGAGCCTGTTCCAGTGAACAGGCATAGCATAGCTTGTCAGGTCGTGAGGAAGGAACTACTCTGCAGGTCTAGGGTACCTCTCAAAGAGAAGACCAAGGCAAAAGATACAGTTTTCCTCTGGTCTTCTGTGTTTGGACAACCTGAGATTTGCAGAAAGCCAGGAGATTCACCTCATCTCTGTACACCTCACATACAGAGGGTCTATTGGTGTAGCTGTGCTTACTGATAGGATTTGTGTCAGCAACACTAGTCATAGTTTCCAGCCATTAGGGAACAAGGCTTATATCAAAGAACTCTATTTTCTCTATTTTCTTTCCCCATTTACCAACAGGGCAGTACAGGCACACTAGGTATACATTTTAGTGCCTATTATTATAAACCATAATTCCCCAAAATTAATAATATTTAACCCACAAGAACCAAGTAGGGTTCTTTTGATAAGTGCCTATCAAAGAATATAAGTGATGTTCATCATCTAATGAAAGCTAGGTACATCCTAGAACCTGTATCCATAAAGAAAATTAATCTCAATAGGAACTGAGGAATTGTCTAAGCAAATGCAATTATCTATTTTTTTGTTACAGCATGTTTTGTGGCTTTTTTTTTTCTTCTGTTGCATAGTTTTCCTCATTAGTAAACATAAAACCTTGCAATATTTTCACTAATCATCACTGAGGTCTTGAAAGGGATTGAGGAAAAAATGTTGAAATCTGTTATACAGAATATTCCAGTGCAGGCTCTGAACTTATGGCCAGAACTATTTGTAGCATAATTTTGATTAGGATATAGAAAAACAACACTGCAAAGCACTAGACAGAGTATCAATAATCTCATTAACTACTACAGGGACTAAACAGAGCAACAAGAAGAAAACAAAAGGATTTCCAGCCTGAGGAAAGCTTCTCCTTGACTTTAGATCCTTGCCTTTTCAAATTTCATACAGATATCCACCGAACTGGGCCTTCTTCTGTTCCCTCATGGTTAAATTTTCAAGACAACTGCTGGTACTGCATTTGTTTAAGTCAGATCACAAACATCAATCCCTTGGTTAAAATTTGGAACGTTTTATAAGTGTCAAAAAAAATAGCTATTGAGGAAACAATCCTAAATCAAAACTATTGTAAAAACAGAAAGAGAATACAAATTATCTTCATACAAAACATTCAAGAAATGGAAAAAGACAAAGCTCCTTTTAAAGAAAGAGTAAAGATAATTCTTCTTAAAAATAATATTTCTATATTTGCTTAGCTGAACAGTATTATTACTCCTTGAAGTGAGTAGAGCCATCTTGTGGGCATACCTAGTTGCTGCATACAATGGGATGATGAATTCTTTAATTCTTAGGTGGAACTATACATTGACAGCAACGAGAAGGTAAGTGTCTTGCTTTCAGTTCAAATCCAACTACATATATGTGTGTGTATATATATATATATATATTCATTAATTTCAGTTAATGAAATCATAAGTTTTTAGTACCACTAAAAAACTAAGCCACTTGTTAAGCTTTGATTTAGATGACTCATCTTAGAAAGTACTGAACATTATTCCACAAAAGGTTCCCCAAAGGGTATTCAGATCAGAAAACATCATGATACTGACTTTCTCACGTTAAATTCTTGAAAATCCCAGTCCACAGTAATCCAGAAGTAGTGATAATAACTACTCCTCTGGTAATAAAAATTAAATAAATAAATAAATTAGTAGACAGGCTTACTGGCACAGCAGACATACCAATGTCTGGCTGAGTGGCCTCTTTTTTTTCAAGAATGCTAACTATCCACAGTTGTTGTTACATTAACTGCTGTTTCAGAACTTCATCTAAATGATGTTGTTTTATGGTGCTTATTTTGTAAGGGTCTCCCCTGTAACCCTGGATATATCACTCGCCTCCCTGACTGATAGGTGAGTCACTAAGCATAACCTGTACGTGTTTAGGAACATTTTGCTAGGATAAATTTCACCTAATCTGAACTAATTTTGCCAGATTATGGCATTTAATTTACTATTTGGAAAGTACATAATTATTCTTCAAATGCTGCTGTACACACTGGACTCTAAGAATCCCCTTCACAGAGCTAAGCATGTGCATTGACATTTGGGCCCCAAATATTAACTCCCTGATTTTCACCATTTTTTTTCTTTTTTGTTTGTTTGTTTTTCATGCTCTTATAGCATTGTTGGATGAGAGGCAATTTCTCCTTTCTGATCTCATTACACTTACAAGTGTACAGACACTAATCCCGAGATCCCAGCTATTTGGTCCAGATTGAACACCGAGATTCCACCTGCCCAAATTTCTGTTCTCTTTTCAGCCGAAAACTGAAATCTTTCATTCATAGCCCAAGAGATGGGATGTTGTTGTGGCCTGTAAAAATGCCAGAGAACTTTCAGTCAAGACACAGCGGCGTTGCAGCAATGGTGAAATGTCCTCCGCTGTTAGGTAACCATTTATATATTTTGCAACAAAGCTGCAACCAGAACACCAAACAATCGTGTATTAAAACTTACCATGGAAGTCAGAGCTACTGGAGTCTCATCGTGGTGCTAAGGCATCTGTCCAAATAGTTGGTAAGCATGTTGAAGGGTATAAGAGAACAACGTCTACAGTGTGTTGGATCCTGCTAATATTTTCACTGGCAAAGTTTCCTTTGTGCAATAACAGACAGTTGATGCTTTCAGTTAAAAGGCATCCATTTAGTTTACATTAATGTAGGGTGGTTTGCTCTTTTGGGGGGCCAATGTTGACACACAACTTGCCGCTTGCTAAATACATGTTTTTAGAGGACCTTCATTAGATTGCTTGACATGAATAGATCTGTCACGATGCAGTTGTGTTTCCCATATCCAGGAACTAAAAACTGTGGCCAATTTGCTCTGATTTGCTCATCGTAAAGAAATTTAGAGATTGCGCCTCCCTCCATTTCTTCATACTGCAGTCTGTAAGTATAAGCATCTACTACTGGTCACTGGAAAAAAAAATAGATGACCAAAACCATGAGTTAGTACAACAGAGTTTGTATGGTATCCGGCGGTGTGCATGGGTAAAGAGGTTTGTTAATGCAGTTAAGATTGCTGGAAATAGATCCCAAACTCTAAATTATGCTTGTGTGTTCTTTGATTGTTACAGTCAACATACGACCTTTGACTTATGATATAGACATATTGTTTCATCTAAGAATGCTGTCCACTCGCCAAAATGTATTTTAAATTTTATGAAATGTTAGAGTAGAAAAATGTCTCAAGTTGTGGAGCCCAGGGAGACGGAAGGAGCTGCAGTGCATCCTGTCTGCCCCACATCTAGAGCCACGCAGCGGATGGGGCGACCCGAATTTGTCCGCGACGTGTCGCCATGAGGGCTGCCTTTGAGCAGCGTGGCGTTGCTCCACAGCCTTCCCTCCTTGCTCGTGGAGTACTACAACTGCTCACGCCGAGTGGGCGAGCGAGCAAGCCCCAATATTGCCTATTATTTCCCCGCGCCATCACATCCAAGCGGGATGCCTGCCTCCCACGGCACAGTTACTCAGCGTGCGGGCGGCACGCCGAGGGAAGCGCGCGTAGTAGGGCGGCGTGTGCCGGGGCTGAAAACCCTCTTTGTGCTGTGGGGGGACAACGGGGGGACCCTCGGTGCACACAGGGCCGGCTCCCTCAGAGGGGACAGAGCTCGGGGCTGGGGGCTTGGGCTTGGGGAGCGGGAGAGGGCTTCGTGCGTGAGCCAGGGCTTCGCGGCCTGCCTGCGTGTGCCAGTGCGCGTGTGTGGGGGGGGGTGTGAGTGTGTGGGGCTGTGTGTGAGTGTGTGTGTGTGTGTCTGTGTGTGTGTGTGAGGGCGGGCAGCCCCCGCCCCTCGCCCGGCGCTGCGCGGTGGGCTGGCGCTGGGGTATTTACGGTAAGGTGGCCCCGGCGGTGGCAGCTCGGCGTCAGGTGATCGCCGCGGAGCCACCACCGCCACCGCCGCCACCGCCACCAGCACCGCCCGGGGAGGAAAATGCAAGATGGCCCGGCGGGGCCGTGAGGGGCTCCGCGGCGCCCCCTCCCCGCCCGCCCGCGCCCCCCGCCGCCGCCGCCACCGCCAGCAGCAGCAGCAGCAGCAGCAGCAGCAGCAGCAGCAGCAGCAGCAGCAGCAGCAGCGCGGCGCCTAGGGCCGGCGGCGAGCGCCCAGCCCAGCCCCGCCGCGCCTCGCCGCAGCCCGTCCCCGGCGGGGGCAGCGAGCCATGGGGCTCTGCTACAGCCTGCGCCCGCGGCTCTTCGGCGACGCCGGCGGCGGCGGCGGCTCCATCTCGTCCAGCGCCGGCGCCGCCTCGGAGCCCGAGCCGCCGGCCGAGCCGCACGCCGCCCCGCCGCCGCCGCAGCAGCAGCAGCAGCAGCAGCAGCCGCTGGCCCAGGGCGCGTTGCTCCGGGCCGGCAGCAAGCCCGGCGGCGGCCAGAGGGACGGGGACGGGGACGGGGACGGGGTCGGGCCGCCGCTGGTGCTGCAGAACGGCGGCGGCAACGGGGCGGCCCCCGAGCGGCCGTCGCTGCCCAAGGCCGGCGGGGGGAAGGCGGCGCGGCAGCAGCAGCAGCAGCAGCAGCAGCAGCAGCAGCCACCGGCGCTGCAGAGACCCTGGGAGAAGCTGCGGCTGGAGGAGCGGGAGGCGGAGAAGGAGGCGAGGAAAGTCAGCAAGAGCATCGACCGGGCGCTCAAGGAGCAGAAGCGGGAGTACAAGCAGACGCACCGCCTGCTGCTGCTGGGTACGTGCGGCAGGTGCCCGCAGGGGGCTCCCCGGCCCCCCCTTTTTGTGTCTCCCCCCCTCCCCGGCCCGTGGCAGGCTTTCCCCAGACGGGTTTCCACCTTCCTCCCCCTCCTCCTCCTCCTCCTCCTCCTCCTCCCCCTGCTGTGGCTTTGCGATGGAGATCGGGGGTTTCAGCCCGTCCTGCCGGCTCCACCCCGGCAGGAGGCACGGGGAGCGGCGGGGTCCTGCGGGGGGAGCGGGGCGGGGAAAGGAGAAAATACAAATATTGTTAAAAATAAATATATAGATATAGAGATATAAATGGCCATCCGTCAGGCGTGCTCCCCAGGGATGGATGGATGGATGGATGGATGGTCCTCGAGTGGCGGCTCCTGGAGGCCAGCCGCGGTCCCCTCGGTTAAAGAAGCAAGGAAAAGCAGTGGGGTGGGCACGTCCTGGCCTTTGCTACGGGGTGAGACCTGCAGAGGTTGCCTCCCAGGTTTTTTTTTTGGGGGGTGACCTGTCTGCTTTCGTGCCCCCCCCCCCCCCGCCGCCCCTTGGGCACTGCTCTTTCCAAGCAGCAGCGCGCAGGCAGCCCTCTCCAGGGGCTTCGTAGCAGCTGGTACACTTACAGTACGAAAACCACAGGGGTATCTAACACAAGCATCTCATTTCCTGCAGGAAACAGAACAGTCATACTGCAGGGCTTGGCTTTTTTTTTTTTTTTTTTTTTTTTTTTTTAATGGTCTGAGCAGCGGCGGGCTTATTTGGCCTCTTCAGCGTGGTCATAAATCCTTTGATTTGTGTTAGCGTGGAAATGCTGCTTTGCCCCGGTGTTAGCTGGCTTGGCCTGTGCTCGCCGCGCCTGGCGGTGTGGAGTTTGGGTGGTTATCTGCACGTCGTCCCCAATTTGGGGGGCCGTCCATCATTCCTCACAGCGCCGTACTTCCATGTCATTGGATTCCTTCGTTCCTCTTGGTGGGTGAGGGGAGGAGAAAATAATGAAATACGCCAGAGCACTGAAGGTACAAGCGGTGTTTGCCAGGACCGTAGTGCTCCATTGCTAAAAACAAATCACGGGTTCTATTATTATCCACAAAAAGCCAGTCCGTAGGATACCAGTACAGCCAGGAAAAGGGCAGAGGGAGAAGATGCGATTCCTACTCCATTGAATTAATAATATTCATGGTAAAGCGCTTCTCCTGATGCTTGAACTGCTCTGGTATCTCAAATACTGTATTCCATTTAAAAATAGTGTTTTTAAAGATTTCTCTTCCCATAATCACTGGAAGTATAACATTGCCAATATGGCCACATGCAGGCAGAGATCCTGGCTGGTGGTCTTCCTCCAGAGAGCAATGTAACTGCTCGAACAAAGGGAGCCGAACACATAGGCACTGCCTGTAGTCCACGGCATGGGTGGTTGTCATAGTAAACCAGAGCAGCCAGCACCTGTTCAGAAACAATGCCATTAAAAAAATAAACCGTCGCCAACCCCTGGCACCCTAAAAGAAACCCAACGCTCCTCAGACTCTCTGCACTGAATTTTGTATTAAATACGTGTCATAATCATGAAATACTCTCTGATCTCTGTATTGCAGGGAGGAAGTGCTGGATTATTGTTTCATCCCTGGCAGATCAGGGCCTGACATAAACGTCTGATTTGGATGTAGGGAGAGCTGCAGGTGCTTTGTGTTGCTGTTTGTAAAGTGGAAATGCTGCTCTAGTTAAGGGGAAAATATTTAGAGTGGTGAAAGGTTTTTTTTTTTGTAAAGATTTGTCAGAGAAGGAGTGAAGTAAAATTGCTTTGCAGAAGGGGATTGTTTCCAGTCTTGCACAAAAAAAAAGGCTTAGGATGTATGCAAAGGTCTTTTAAAGAATATTATCAGGTTGATATTTTATAGCATTTCTGATGGTAAGCGTCTTCATCCCTGTCCCTAAGATCTTCCTGGCAGCGTGAACCTGGAAGCATACCTTTGCTACAGAGAAGAGGAATATTTTTGTAGATCAACATGGAGGAAATGGGTATCAGAGGGGAAGCGGTGAACGCAGGGACAGCAGAGCACCGTCACAGAATAAACAAAGTTGAGCAACAGGGTTGGTGTGGGTTTTGCTTGTTTCTTTTTTAGGTACAAGTTTGTAAATAATAGCTCCATTTTGATTTGTTCTTGTTTGTCTTCTACATGAACTGGGACAAGTTTAGAGGATTTTATAGAAATTTAGGATAAAAAATGCAGTGTATGTTCTAAGGAGCTACTGTTAAGTATCAAAAAGATATGCAAAATAATTATGTTAATCTATGCACGCTGATAATCTCTAGAGTTGTAAATAAGTAGGGTATTAGAAGGGAGGCTTCCTCTGTAAGTGTTTGAAAACGACCTTCCCCTAAAAGCACACCAGCTCTCCATTTATTATGGCAAACGAAAACACTCAGCTTCGTGATGAGCCCTGTGTATCAGTTACCAAAACATTAGGAATTCCTGAAGGCTTCTGCTCGTGTGCAGTGCTGAGCGGCTCTCCAAGAACACCCTCCTGCTTGTCGCAGCTTCACCCCCAGCCGCTGTCTCCTGCTTCACGTGATGTTTGGAGCTCCCCCTGAACCTGTTCGGAAATGCTTTGATGCATTTTGTCATAGCCAGTAGCCGTGAGAAGGGTTGTGCGTGGTGAGGAGAGCGGTCCTCAAGATCAGCCACCTGCGTGTGCCCTGCACACAAGTAGGTAGGTCTGTGGCAGGTGGCTGGAGCCGTGCTGGGGCACTGGGATAATAGCAGAGGAGCTTTGGTGTTGGCTTTTATTTCATTTGTTTGTTTTTCCTCTTCTGCAACGAGATGAACTGACATAAAATGGAAACTTGCTTTCCATTGTGATTGCCTGTTTCTTGTTTAATGTCTGCTACAAAGAGGAGAAAAGGCTGGAAACCTGGAGTTCATTCTTGCACACAGTATACCTTGCCTTTTATTTTTATTTCCTTTTATTTTTAATAAGCAAAAATGTTCATCTGTGCAGAATTTGTAGGATGCTCTTGCTAGCCCTGAGATGAGGATATATTTTTTAAGCATACATACATATTGCACAGCCTTACAGGGCTTGGTTAGTGGGTCCTAGCTTTGTGATTTATTTTCTTGTTGGAGGTGATGTTTCTGTGTTGCTTTTTTTCTCCTTGTTTTCTGTTTGGTCTTTTTTTTTTTTGCAGATAACTGCAAATACTCCCTTGTACAAGATTGTTTGTACAGGAAATCGCCAGCAAAAAACATTACAAATCGCTTAATGGAGCCAATTTAAGTTCTTGTTTCCAATCTCATCTTTTAAACTATTTTGGGAGTAAGTGGTGTGTGAAGGGGGATTGACTTTAAACAAAGTGCTAGCCATGGCGGTATAATTAAGGTATAATTAATGTAATGCTGAAGTAAGCCATAGCCAGAAATCATTTTTATTTTTTTGTTCCTGGATGGTTTTCTTCTAGCATCCTCTGGCTCCTGTTTTTTTCCCTTTCCCTAGACTTCCAGTCACTGCCCTAACTTTGGGTGACTTTCTCAAACAGAGCCCATTCTTCTGCACTTCCTAGCTAAACTGAAACTGAAAGTGCTGGGAGTGAAAGCTTTTCCGTTCAACAGAAACTGAAAGTGATGATAGGGCTTGAAGGGAAAATGGAAATGTTCATTTTCTTTGTTTAAAAGGTATGGTAGCCACTTACGGGATATTTAACTATTAAAACTTGATAGTGAAATCTAGACATTTCATTATATTTCTGTACATAAGTGTATAAAAAAGTACAAAGAAACATATCACCCTTTAGTTCGTGGAAATCAAACATAAAGGTGCCATGTCAAGCTAAGCAGTAGGTGCCTGGAAGTGCAGGTGTGTATGATGATAGTAGTGCATTACTGAGTTACTTGCCTAATGAGACACCTCCTATTGACTGCTGTCAGAATTAAACCGCATCGAGAGAGGATTTCTGCTCAGACGGTGGCTTTTAGACTATAAATGCCGTTCGTTAGTTAAGTATACTCTATCAGCAAACCCTCAGCTCAAGCTTATCATCCCCAAACCAATTCAAACATCAAAATTAAACTTGACAAATCTTTTTTTTTCTGTTTAATTCCAACTTTATATAGTGCCAACTCATGCTTATTGATAAATACCAGAATTTGTTTGAGCTTCATGTGCTAAGATTCTTCTTCTGGGCCTCCATAAGGCTGTGTGCTTGGGGTATTTTCCCGTTACCACCAGAACTGATGCCTGCCCAGGTCCATAACTGAGCCGGGCACCACCACGTGTGTTCCTGGGTGGTGCACACTCCTTTTCCATCCCCTACTGCATGCTTGTCCTTGCAGAAAAGCTCACTGCTTTGTGCTGGTAGATGTAGGATCCCTATGGCAAGGTAGTTATATCATGTAGATAGTGGATATATAATTGGTAGGAACAGATGTTTCCAGGACTTGGAGACAATGGGCTGCAAATACTGAGCAATGTAATAAAGTAAATGGATTTTATAATCCCTAATCCTTTGCATCATTTGCATGCCTTTCCAACTACTCTTCTGGTTTTGTCTGTAACTTATGGTGCTATTTGGAGTGGTATATACATTCCTCACAGGTGAGGAAGCCAATAAGCAGAAGTCATCGGGACACGTTGGGTTTTGTTAGCTTTTATTTTTAAAGCGTACCTCAAGCAATCCTCAACTTGCAACACTTTGCCTTCCTTCCTTCTGGGGATTACGGGCTCCATTTAGCCTTTGTTTCCCTGTTCTAACCAGTTTCCACTCCGTGATTAATTTTGCTTGTTTGAATATCCCTTTCTAGTTAAGAAAAACAAAAGGACTTTCTTTTTTTGTTCCACCTTAGGCACAACAGAGGTCAGTGGTCTGACCACTGTGCAGGGATGGCTCTGCCGCTTGCACATCGCCAGCTTCTGGTTAGGAGGCAAGCACAGGGCACTGGGGCTCTGCAAATCCCACAAGTGTTTGTTGTGACACTGCGTCTTCCTTAAGCAAACTCTGCTAATGTCTTTTGTCATCCTAAGCTCCTGCTACCATTGTCATTTCCCTGCTGTGGAAATTTTGAATGGGACGTAAACTTGTTTTCCTTTCCCAGACGATCCTTTTTTTTTCCTCCCAGTTTCGAGGAAATACTTTGAAACTTGTTCCCATGTTCATCCCTCTCCACTGCCCAACCGCACACCTCCTATTTCTTAACCTGGCATTCCTTGAGTGAGTCATACAAGATTTTTTTCCATCCCCAAGATAACTATGTAAATAATAACCATCCCACAATATAACTATTACTATTTGCATTCTAGCATCTTTGACACAGTGAAACTGTACAAATTTGGGGTAATATTTACTGTTGTTTTCTGTTTTGTCTTCGTAGACTCATGGCTTCCTTCAGCTTGCTTTTCATGTCAGTTAGTATTTGAACTTTCAAAGTTGAACTAATTTTTAATTTTATGCTTTTTCCCCCAACAACTGGGCTGAGCTGTGCAGAAAACCCGTCCCTTCCTCCACTTACCAAATTTAATGTATTTGATAGACTAGAAGCATTTTGCCTCTACAAAATGATCTGGAAATGGTTCTTCTCCATAGGCTTCTGTCTAATGGCAGAGAAACTTAGTGCAAGGATCGTCTCAGAGCTGTTGCTTGCTCCTAGCAGAAGAGATGGAAACTTCTGAATTATCATTTTGCATTGGGTCTTAACTGTATTTCTTGGTGCTTCCTTAAATTCTGTGTACTTTGGATTTTTTTAATGTCTAGTAATAGACTTTTTTTGAGTAAGCACTCGATGGACTGAGCAGGACTGAGCACAGAGCGGGACCACAGTCCAAAAGAAATCTAAAGCCGTCTTTCCACTGAATATGCAGATCTATTTTTAAGAGAAAGAAAATTTATGTCTGTAGTTATCACTTACAATTTTATTAATAGAAATGGTCTTCTGCAGAAAGTTAAAATCATTCAGCTATTGTTAAAATTTACAGCCTTGGATGGTTCTTCAACCCTGTGAGGTATTTGTTTTGCTGCAATGATCAACATTTCTTCCATTTTATGGGCAGAAGCTTTGTCTGGCTGTTCTGTTACTTATAACTGACACAACTGGCTTTAAATATGTTGGATGTTTTCTTTTATAGACACAATAATACCATAAATCAGTAAATCTGGATGTTCTATTTGTTTGGTTTTTAATATTGAGGAGTGCAGGGTCTGGAAGAAGTGAAGCCTCGTACCTCACCTGCACACGTCCTATTTAGGCCTCTTTCAAAAGCAGATGAGCATGTTAAGTGTACTGACCAGCGGTATTTTGTGTTATCCCTGTTGCATTGCACAGCTATATGTGAACCTTCTGTCTCATGTGATTTGTGTGCACACAAATATGGAATAAAAGTTGAAGGAATTAAGGCCTCGCTGGGTAAGCTGTATTAAGAAGGAAGGACATGCTGGTTGTGACTAGAGTAAATAAAACTGTAGTTAGGAGATTTATTTTTTCCATGTTCACATGCAAAGCATCAAAAAATCCAAGAAAAACCCTGCCACTTAATGTTCATAATGTAAGGCATAACATCAATCACCTGTAGTGAAAGATCTTTACTGATAAGATCTCTTTGAAGCCAAACTTGAATTGCTTCCCCATAATCTGATATTCCCCAGTTGTTTGTTTATAAAGTTAAGTTTAAATAATTATAAATGCCATTTACATTTAAAGCAATGCTAGGCTTCAAGAACAATAAATTATTTTTTCCCAAAATACCATTTCTGTAGTAAGTCAAATCCAGGTCATGTTTTAAATACTGTACTATTAGCTTTACTTTAGCCAAGAATTTACATCATGTGGGAACAATGTGCATTTTTGAACTTAGAAAACTGTTTAAAAGTAGAAAGCAGGTGTTATTGTTTTTATGTTGTTTTATTTTGTTTCCCAGACATTTAAAATAACTAGAAATGAAAAGTCTTTCTTTGTATAGGCAATAAAATTTTGACTGTTTCCTTTAAGAAGACTCCACTCCTATAAAAGGTGAAAGGGAAGCTCTTCTCAACAATCAATTTAAACTAATTAGTCTAGTTGGTCTTCAGAAGATGTAGCAAAGGGAAACTTTCCCTCTGTGATTTGGGTTAGTGCACACAATGGAGATACATAGCAGGCTGGAAAATATCTGTAATAACAATCTGACAATAATTTGAGTCCCTACTCTCTGCTGGTGTCATTTTCCCAGCCTTTTTTAATTATTTGAAAAATGCATTCTTTTTGATACGTGTAATTTAAGCTGTATTTAATTTATGTCATATATGAATTAAAATGGGTAGAAACAGTTTTGTTTTTCCATTATGAAGAACAAAGAGTAGGTTAAACTGCTGAAAGTGTGGGTGATCATGGCTCCATATTCTTCTGTGCAAGCGTAATTTATATTAAGTAACTTAATCTTTTGTTGAAAACTGTGATTAATATTGCTGGAGGCATTACCAACTCTGTTATGCTACAGTTCGCTTAATTACGGAGAATTAGTCATTCTGTGTCTTGAAGCAAACGCAGAATGCACTGCATGGTGTTATACACTGCCTTTCTAATGGAGATCACCTTTATTTTCTTCAATGCCTCACGTGGAAGACTAAGATACAACAGAAGCAAATCGCTTTTTTTTTTTTTTCTTGAGCACTCATTCATATTTTACATGCTTGAATTCATTTCATGTTGATTTAAGGATAATCCTCTATTCTAGGTATTGCCTCTTCAGATATGAACACACATGTCATGCCTGTGTGCGCACACGAACGTGCAATTACTTGTTCTTCTAAGGCATGGTAGATCACCATCAGGAGTCTAGGTGGGTAAAGCAGCCTTCAGGAGCATGGGGTTGGATTTGATCCTGGTGTATCTCATAGGGTTAAAGCTTCGTAGGAATAGAGAAAGTTCAGTGGCTCCTGTAACAAGATTGTTGGTTTTGTTTGTTTGTTTGTTTTTGTTGTTTTTTTTCCCTCTGTTGACTCACTGGACATTTGAATTACAAAGTATGCTTACAGTGCTATTTTCTGCCAGTTCAGAGCTTGCTGTACTTGTCTAACTCTCTAAGAGAGATGTGAGCAAGATACTAAGCACTTCCAACATGTGCCAGCCTTTGCACAGACAAACTTCTTTGTGTTGTTGTACAAACTCTAGACCCTTAGTTTTAGTGCAGGAGAAGTAAATAATTTATATGAAGACTGTACATGTATCTTGAAATAATCTGAAAAGGTGTGGTTAAGATGGTTTTTATATAAAACATTTATTTTTACCTTTCCAAATGGCAAGACTGTAGAAGACTTATGCCTCTGTCTCGTAATGCGTCCGTTTCCCCCAATCATGTAATCACCTAACATTAAAAGGTGATTAAAGGAGAAAGAAAAAAAAAAACAAACGCACCTTTTTGTGTACAAAACAGGCTTTTCTGCTTCAGCTGTACTTAGGAACTTAGTAGGATATGACAAATATACTTGTAGTAGTATACAAGTATACTACTGTTCTGTGTGACACTCTGCAACTGCCTTGTATAAACAAGCAGGAGAATAGCATTAAGGATCAACTATAAACTAAGGTGTCTTTCAGATCCTTTTGTATATTGGGTCTACTGACTTGTGAGCATTGGTTAATGAAGAAAATAGCTTTTTTTTTTTTCTGGAAAACATCCTTCTTTCATGTAAATTCTGATCACTTTGGTTTGTTTAGCAGAACTGAACTTCAAGTGCATATGGACCTGGATCATAGATGTTTGTAGATGCAATTGTCCTGGGAGGTGAACACAAAAGCTTTTGGCACTTGGAGAAAGATGGGATAAAACACTGCATTAAAATCACTGTCATGCACTGTTCCTTCTAGTAAGGATGTTTCTGTTCATACGTATAAGAATATTTTGAACAGCCTCATGCTTGCTGTGATTCTTCAGTGCTCTATAGCCTCTAGTGTCTGTTCATGGAAGACTGATAAAGAAGCAGTGGAGGTGGGTTTAGTTTCATGCTTCCTGGTTTCTTGCTGTTTAGATCAGGAGCTATAGCAACTTTCTGAAGTTTCTGTAAGCTTCAAGGTGCACCCAGGAGGAGGCTGTTGGTCCAAATTCCACTGCTGCTTCCTCATGTTTTCTTATTCTACCTGATGTGGCATCTGGATTCCTGAGTTTGTCCAGTGGTGTCTTTCCACACTGATTTATCATTGATACAGTACGAGCCCCATTTTTAAGTGGGAAAACTATGGTAATACTTATGGAGGCAACGTATTCACTTCTGGAACCTTCTGCTTCTTAACTCTTAAAGCGAGGATATTGACTTGGCAGAGTTAAGGGTGGGGGGAGAAAAAAATGCTTAGGATTGTTTGCTGTATGCAGAACTCTTCTATGTCAATGGATTCTGGTTCCAGGTGTAATGTCAACCAGGCCTTTGAACTACTAGAGACAGAAGGAAACCTCTTTCAGGGAAAAAACTGAGAAGAAGCAGAGAACAGTTTCTTGATACTTCAGGTAGCTCATAATTTAAGGTAGAAGAGTACTCATTTGAAGAGTAGTCCACTCCAAAGACCATTTTGTGAGTGACAATGTGTAGATGTTTCACACTCAGTCTGCCTCCCTATGTGACTCTTACTTAAGGTAAGAACAGGTATGTGTCAACACCTTGTTCTGCTCCTGAGGGAAAACATTCACCTTAACACCACATTTCCTCATTGTCTTGTGCATTGTTTGTCTAAGCAAAGGCACTGCCTGCAAAGGTTCTCTAGCTCTTTGCGTTCTGCTGTGTGTAGATTGGGTGCAGGGCAAAACAAATATAATTTTCTCAAGTCTAAACAGTCTTAACATCACTACATATTGACTGCCATTGAAATTTAATCTTCTTTTAATGACAACATATCTCCGGCAAGATGAAGATAGCTGAAAAAAATATAGGAGTCAAAGTTTTCTTGTGTTTTTTTTGTTTTTCCTTCCTTTTAGTAAATCTGAAATCATACTTTAAGTAAATCTGAAGCCCTATAATGTTGCTCGGTGTTTCTTTGCAGGTCAAGTAATCTTATTTAAAAGTAAGAACTTCTGCCACTGTTTTTTTTTATGTATTCTGATAACACCAATAAAGAATTAATTAGAAAGTTGAATGAACTGGCTGTTTACATGATGTGCAAAGAAATGCTGAATTAATCTCTTTTAATCTTGCATGAGAAAAATCAGTTTGAAGATACCACCGAGTTTGCAGTAAATGTACAGCATCTTTTGAGTTCAGTCTTTCATCCCCCAACTCTGTGCTCTCTAAAGCTAGGTTCATAAAGATGTTACTGTCGGTAGCTGTTCTGTCAACATGAGCTAAGCAAGCAGACAGTGGGGGGTAGATTTAGGGAATTTATTTATAAGCAGATTTGAAAGTATAGCAGTGACCAGTAAGGTTTTTATATTGGACTACTTATGAAATCAACAAATCATTTTACTTCCCAGTAGTAACTTCCCAATTTCTTCCTGGCTGGAATTCATAATACACTTGTTTTCTCTTGGTTGTTTGTAATTGAACTTGCATAGTTATTCCATTCCTTGAAAGAAAACGGATTGAAAAATATTCCTGAAAAGCTAAATGTGCTCTTAACCTTTTGCTCTTGTCTGAACTCTCCTTGGTTTTTTCAATATATCAGAAGTGGACCGTGTCCACTTGTCATGGCTTATTGTATTTATTTTCTAGAGGAAGGTTTTATTTTGACTCACTTTATCAGATGATACATAATGATTATATATCCAAGTCTTTCTGAAACTGGTCTATAAAAATCTGCTTCTGGAGATACAAACGTTGCAGTGGCTCATTAAAAAGTATTATTTGACAGTGCCGTGCTTATCTGGGAGTTACTGTTCTCCAACAGCATTTCTCCTCCACACATTAATCTTTTCATAAGCTAGTGTTACTCACAGTGGTATTTTTAGTCATTGACTAAAATTTTACGAATCCCATAAGGACCTCTTTAGCAGTACTGTAATTAGTTTACAATTCACAATTAGTTCTGAAATACATCTATTGACTGATACCTGATTCACTTGAAACATGCTTTATTGGTCTTTCGTAGAATAACATCAGACATACAAGCTGCTTATTTATAATAATAAATGTCTTATATTGACACAAGCCTTGAACAGCTATGTTTGTTATCAATACACCACAAGTATTTAATTAAGCAAATAACTTGCTTATTACTGGTGTATTGACCTTAAGCGGTAGACACCAGTCCTTTGCTTGTTGGAACGTGATTTTTCTCAACCTGTGTAATCCAAATCATTCTCTCATACCTTAGAAACGCTTTTCTGATTCTCTGAGGCTATTTCATGGAGCACCAGTAAACATAGTTGACATTCTTTATGCCATCATTTATGGTGGCTTGCAGGGCATGCTTGGATCCTTTCTGCGATGAATTCTTCTGTAAACAAACAAACAATTTAAAACCCAAACAAATAAGCCCAGTGGTTTAGATCACCTTGTGAAGCAAGAGGACAAGAATCTGTTCAAAGAATGGGTTGTGTTGACATACACAGCATTACTTGCTGCTACTGTTTTAAGGTGAAGAACACAACCTGAAATTTCTGGGGGAATGTTTTCATTAAACAATGCAGCTGGTCATCCACAGTGCTCCAGTCGTTAGAGCATGGTGATATTATGATTTCTAGCAAAACAAACTAATTCAATTAACTTGAGGAAATATTTTGGAAACAGCTGTGTTTTGCTCAGTCTGTTCCATCTCTGGAATATAGTCTGTTTTTTGAGTGGCCCAATCTACTTCCCTTTCCTTTTCTTAAAAGAAGAAACAAGATTCGTATTTAAAGTAATAACTTTCAACAAGCTGAAAATATTTTGTCAAGATGAAATATTAAACCAATGGAATACGTACTACTATTACAGATCAGAGGAGAAAAAAAAATAATCTTGATGCTTTTTTTTCCTTCTTGTATTTGCGGACCCAAAGTGGTTTTTGTGCCATGTTAGATCTCTCAGGTATTTGCTTGGACCTTTTTTGAGCTCTTGTCTTTTAAATCAACCGAATCCAGTTACTTTTTTCAGTGCTTGTTTATGGCTAGAGAATTACTGATTGTTCAGGTTTTGAAATCATCTTCACCATAAAGGAATCCAATTCAAAATGCAAAGCTCTTAAATCCAAACCCTTAGTAAATTAACAGCTTTATTTTCAGGTGACTCTTTGGTGGCTTTGGTAATGTTTGGTAGCTGGAAAGATGATTAGTGTCTGTTACAAGAACTGCTTACCTGTCAGAAATTAATTGTTGTATGTCTGTTGGTAGTCAACACTTTATGCTATCCTCTATTATGATATGGGCAGAAAAGTTCTTACCTTCATATTATTATTCTTTCTTAATACATATTTTAATGAAGAATTAAGTGTTTCTGATCACCCTCAAGTATTCTAATTCTTCAGCTCACACTAAATGCACTGCAACAGTTAATTTATAAAATACTCGACTAAGTCCATCATCCTGTCATCATAGACAGGGTTCACTTGGTTTTTGTTCTCAGGTGTATACATTTTTCAGAGCACTGGGTGGCTTGAAAAGCTTTCTTGACCCCCATCCACAGTTGGCAATTTATTTAACATTTCAAAGGATAGCCCTTCCTCCATGGGTGTTCTGGTAAATACTCTAACTAGGGCCAGGTCTTCTAGCATTTTAATTAACTCTCCACACAGGGAGCCTTCCTGTGGAGGAAACATGTATTTTCTCTAAAAAGGGCTTCCAAAATAAATTGTGATTGCAAACAATGGAGGAGGAAAACCACTTTGAAATGTAGGAGCAGTTCTGTTATTGATTCTGATGTCATAATGTATGCAAGTATCTGACGTTGTAGGTCAGTGTGATGTACAAATACGTAAAAAGCATACTTCCATTGAAAGGACAGCAAGTCAAGCTGTGATTGCAAGAATCCCAGATGGGAGCTTAACACAGCCGTCTCATCAGTCTGGGATTTACTGATCAAGGTAGAATAAAGAGCTGAGACCCAGAAGCATGGCAGAAAATGCTTTTTGTAAATGTCCTTATCTTTGAATGTCTAATTTTTTTCAGTTTGAATATAGTACGTCAGCAGAAGTGCTTCAAAAGTACTGAGCAGTTTTAACTTCCACCAACTTCAACTGGAGTCAGATGGTCATTGTTGAAGATTTGCACACACAAGTGTTAAGCTGCATACTCAGAATATATTAATTCATCTTGGAAGCATATTTCTTAGTTTTCTTCAGTATTATTTTTGTCACTTTGTACTGGGTTCAGTCACTGAGGACCTATTTAAGTTACAATGATATTTCATTAGCTTAAAATAGGATTGTTTAATTTTCTTTTACTTTTTAGAGAGCTTTCAGTCTGAGGCTTAACACTAAATAGATGGTATCTGGTTGGACATGATGATCATGGAAGTCTTTTCCAACCTTAATGATTCTATGATTCATAAAGCCCAGTGCAATATGCAAACCCTGACTCAGGAGCTGCATGCTGATAAATCTACT
This sequence comes from Anas platyrhynchos, assembly GCF_047663525.1. Taxonomy (NCBI): domain Eukaryota; kingdom Metazoa; phylum Chordata; class Aves; order Anseriformes; family Anatidae; genus Anas; species Anas platyrhynchos. The sequence continues at coordinate 49,286,510 of NC_092588.1, read as the reverse complement.
TAAGTTTAAGAATGGCAGACTTCTTATAATACTGACAGAAGTACTTAATTGTTTTTATTTTTTATTTTCCCTAGTGACCATAAATGTCCATTGGTATTCATCATGAAAAACTTCAGACTGAAAGGCTAAAACCTAATAAACTGAACAGAATCATATAATGAAAATCATTAGGAAGACTCAGGTACAATAATCAGTATGGTTTGAGCCTGACTGTAGTTAATCTGTATAATATACACACAAAGATTAGCTATTTCCAACATGAGGGGCGTCTGTTCAAACTCAGTTCAAACCTTTGGTATATATGCTTTATATCAGCATGTGCTGTGTTATCTATAATTACATCTGTTCCTCCTTTCTACATGCCTCATAGGTCCCTGCCTACCTTACAGCATATACAGTATAGAATACGTAATAGCAACTGAATAAGACATGTTGACTGCATGTCAGCTTTGATTTTATTTTATTTTTTTTTTTTTTTGGAATAATTCTTTCATTATATATAGGAGTTATTAGTCTCATGTGGCTTTTTCTAAGGATTTAACCACAGATATATTTTCCTGTATAGCAGATAAAAAATTTGGGTAGAAGTGGAACAAGATTGAACTTGCATATCATCTAAATTCCAGTTACTAGTTTAGGTGTCTCCAGCCTATTTTCGTTATAAATTTATTTTGGAGAGCTATTCCCTTTGGTGGCTGAATTACTATGTCAATTAATGTTTTCTAGACTTTCTGAAAACTGCTTCTCAAATGAAACACTCTAAGTAAAAATGAGGAAAGGTAATGGTAGCACTGCAACTCTACATGGAACTCCTCTGATGGCAAGGCATCAGATATAAGAAAACGGAACTGGGAAGAAATTCAACCTTCTGGTACTATTTTTATGTCCCAGTGCTAGCCTAATGATCTAGGTCCCTCGGATCCAGTTTGGACAAGTTCCCTGTCGTGACAGCATGAAAAAGTTTTGAAATCCTAAAGTACACCGCTCTTGGTTTTCCTGTCTAAAATGTTATTTCTATTCAAGTGAAGAGTGACTTGTAGCCACTGTTGATATCCTTTCACCTCCCTAAAGATAAGCATGAAACACAGAGTAGTAGAGGATATTTTAGCAGCAGCACATCGTGTTGGGAAAACTATCCCACTCTGCACTGTGCAGATTTTGGTTGTGCATAATGCAGATTTTGGTAACTGGAAAGTCTCTATGTGACCAGCTTTGGGAGCAAGAGGATCAGCAAAGAATACAGGGACTCGTACTGCTCCAAGCAAAGTGCTCTGAGCCTAGACAGATGGACACTCGTATTCCTATGAGGGAAGACTTTTTCCCTGCCCCTTACTGCTAGTGCACGACAAGACTGTCTGCAAAAAATTAAGAAACAGCTTGTTCTTGAAGTCCTTAAGCTGATTTACCTCAAGCTGAAGCAGACTAGTAGTAAATGAATTGGATGTTACCAGGATTTTCTTTATGTGGTCAGGCTCCTTCGTAATACTTAGAGCTTTGGTTTACCATCTCTGGCAACAAAACTATTTGTATAGTGGTACAATTTTTAGTATAGAGCTTCTGGACAATTATTAGGATTGCCATTTTAGCCTAGTAAATGTGCACAACTACAAAAAAAATAACCTCTCTAATCTTTCTGTGAGCCATATGATTATCAAATGTCCTCAGTGGACTTGAGAGCAAGGGAGACTGAAAATCCTGTACTCCTTAATTGGAGCAATCTAGGATCCAAATCCCATTCAAAACATGATGCAACTTTGTTTTAATATTCTAGATCCCACATCTATTTTGTTGCTTAGGGCTTGTTTTGTATCTGTCATACTGTGCCTTGAACTAATAAATCCTGTGGGATCTTATCTAAGCTGGGGTCAGTGTTGGATAAGCTATGTCAGTAATTCAGTAATGACCGAACTGTAGAGCTGGCTTCTGACTGTTTCTGACTTCAGGCTGTTGATGATTGCTTTAAAAAGTGTAGAGGAATGCTGAAGAAAGCATTGCAAGATTATCAGCACCTTAAATTTAATGATTTGTCCACAACTGTGGAAGGAATTTGGCAGAATTTGTGTCAGAGTGAGTGGGTCTGTAGTCAAAAGAAGTTGTGATGACTGCAAAGAGAAGACCTGCATCAGAATAGCTAAGGTGTCAGATAACTTCTGGGGTAGCACTCAAACTTTATCCTGTGTCGTCAGAGCTATCTGCTAGTCCGGGTGTGGAGAACTGGGTATGAAGGCGTTTGGGTGTGAGTTGGCTGTGCAATCATACAAACATGTGCAGGGAAGCAAACCTCTGTGGCAGAGGCCGCGGTTCTTCCTTAAAGAAAACCTATCAGCCTGTTGGCAGTGACAGGAGTCTTTCATTACACCGATTTCAACCAGTTCAACAGTTTATAGGAACCATTGTCATCTGCTGTTATCACCTTGATTTGCTCTTTGCTCACCATCAGCTCTGCACTGAACGAAGGATTCTCTATCTAAATGGCCATGGCTTGCCCCACCGCATAATTAGAGGTGTTCATGCTATCTTTGCTATTTTGCAAGTAAACTTTGAAGTAAACCTCAAAAGAAAACTTTATTTCTGTGTAGATTTTAAGCGCAGCTTGGATTTATCTCTCTTTTTTTTTTTTTCTCAACGGGGGAAGGCATAGTGGTTAACTTCAAGATCAGCTCATGAAAGGTCATCTTCTGGTGAAATTTTGTACAAGACAGACACTGGTCTGGCTTTTTCATAACAGTAACCATTTTTTTGCTCCTGTGGAAGCAAATCCTCAGCTTCCTGATGGTTCCTTAATAAAGAGCTGCAGCTTTCACATGGCTTAGTGGATGCTCTTCATCAGTTTCCTCCACATTTTTCAATCTACTACCTGCAAATGAGAATATCCCCAAATCAGCTTTTGTTTCCTGTTGTCCTCCTTATTTTTCAGGCTACTGTATTTTCTGTCACCTTCTGCCAAACATATGTTAAAACTTTTCTGCAAGACATTCTTCCAACTAACACTACGGAGTAGTTCCTTTTGGAAAGCCAAGTGGTCCCAAAGAGCACTTTGATGTAGCAGGACACTCTGAATTGGCATTAGTTCATCACACCATGTTACAGTAGATGCAGCAGCTTGAACACTGTAGTATCCCATCAGAAAGGCAGATGCAATATCCATAGATCCAGAGACATGAAGGCCTAAGTACAGGATCTTGCATTTGATGGTCTTGCACTGTTCACACACATTGATTGTTAACTTCTCCAAGCGTTTCTTGGTCTTTTCTGTGCCTTTATATGAGGAAGATCACCCTCTTGCAGCAAGAACTCAGATAAATCTGTTGTCAACGAAACCGTAATTGTGAAGACTACTCTGAACAGTGTCAGTTGAAGTGCTACAGGTTGCATTTGTGCTTTTTAGTTTACTAGTGGTGAACAATGAACATGAAAACAACAGCTCTGAAGACACTTGTCGCAGATAATCACAGCTCATGACTTTTTTTTTCTTTCATTTTCCACTCCCCTTCACCTTCAGTTCACACCATGTTTGGGATGAAATGCATGTGCTTCTGTATTGATTGTGAAATTATGTTAGGTCGTATTATTATGGTTGGGTACTAGATAACAAGTCAGGCAATTCAATTATTTCCTTGCTTCCTTGCTGTCTCAGTTTACCAATTAATCCATTTTTAGCAACTCCTTTCATGGAGTTGCTCTGGCTAAAGAGAAGTATTAACTTGTTATCAAGAGCTGTTTAACCAATTCATGAACCCTTCACATCTATGGCTGCTGTTCCTGAAGCCATATGGGAAAGAAGGAAGATCAATGACTGTCTTTGTCTTAGTAGATTCTTTCTACCTTCTGGTAGAAGTGGTTCAAATTAAAATGGTGATAGTAGCCAGTTATTCATGTCGGTAACTGTCTCATCAACTGTCCTGGCTATCGGGGGAGGTCCCAGTTGACTGGCGGCTAGCAAACGTGACGCCCATCTACAAGAAGGGCTGGAGGGCAGACCCGGGGAACTACAGGCTGGTCAGTTTGACCTCAGTACCAGGGAAGCTCATGGAGCAGATTATCTTGAGAGTCATCATGCAGCACTTGCAGGGCAAGCAGGCGATCAGGCCCAGTCAGCATGGGTTTATGAAAGGCAGGTCCTGCTTGACGAACCTGATCTCCTTCTGTGACAAAGTGATGCACTGGGTGGATGAGGGAAAGGCTGTGGATGTGGTCTACCTTGACTTCAGCAAGGCTTTTGACACCGTTTCCCACAGCATTCTCCTCAAGAAACTGGCTGCTCTTGGCTTGGCCTGGCGCACGCTTCATTGGGTTAGAAACTGGCTGGATAGCCGGGCCCAAAGAGTCATGGTAAATGGAGTCAAGTCCAGTTGGAGGCCGGTCACTAGTGGCGTTCCCCAGGGCTCGGTGCTGGGGCCGGTCCTCTTTAATATCTTCATCAATGATCTGGACGAGGGCATTGAGTGCACCCTCAGTAAGTTTGCAGATGACACCAAGCTAGGTGCGTGTGTCGATCTGCTCGAGGGTAGGAAGGCTCTGCAGGAGGATCTGGATAGGCTGCACCGATGGGCTGAGGTCAACTGCATGAAGTTCAACAAGGCCAAGTGCCGGGTCCTGCACCTGGGGTGCAATAACCCCATGCAAAGCTACAGTCTGGGAGATCAGTGGTTGGAAAGCTGCCAGGCAGAGAAGGACCTGGGAGTGATGGTGGACAGTCGGCTGAATATGAGCCAGCAGTGTGCTCAGGTGGCCAAGAAGGCCAAAAGCATCCTGGCTTGCATAAGAAACAGTGTGGCCAGCAGGGCTAGGGAGGTGATCGTCCCCCTGTACTCGGCTCTGGTGAGGCCGCACCTCGAGTAGTGTGTTCAGCTTTGGGCCCCTCACTACAAGAAGGACATCGAGGTGCTTGAGCAAGTCCAGAGAAGGGCGACGAAGCTGGTGAGGGGCCTGGAGAACAAGTCCTACGAGGAGCGGCTGAGGGAGCTGGGCTTGTTCAGCCTGGAGAAAAGGAGGCTCAGGGGCAACCTTATCGCTCTCTACAGGTACCTTAAAGGAGGCTGTAGCGAGGTGGGGGGTTGGACTGTTCTCCCACGTGCCTGGTGACAGGACAAGGAGGAATGGGCTAAAGTTGCACCAGGGGAGTTTTAGGTTGGATCTTAGGAAGAACTTCTTTACCAAAAGGGTTGTTAGGCACTGGAACAGGCTGCCCAGGGAGGTGGTGGAGTCACCATCCCTGGAAGTCTTTAAAAGACGTTTAGATGTAGAGCTTAGGGATATGGTTTAGTGGGTACTGTTAGTGTTAGGTCAGAGGATGGACTCGATGATCTTGAGGTCTCTTCCAACCTAGAAAGTCTGTGTGAATTCTGTGTGAATCCTATATAGCAGTAAGTCTGACAACTCAGACAAGATCAGGGTTAATTCAATATGCATCTTAGTCCTCTTCCTGCAGCTCATCTAGTTTAACATAAGATGTAGTACATCTCTTGGCTGGTCATTATGCTAAAATCACTTTTCGCGTTTTCAGGATACCAGAGTCTGTATTCATGATACACATGCATTCATTGCCCTAGCAGAAAAAAAGGAAGGATGGGGTTGAGGTAGTTTCTGATGTGAGCGGTATGTGCATTCAGTGGCTTTTCTCTCATTATTTGCTCTTCGAGCCACAAAACAATCCTGCCAGTATCCAATGGTCACTCCTCTTCACCTAAGCAGTTATTATGCAGAGGTTATAACCTTGGGAAGAACTGAAGCTTCACACTCGCATCCTTAGCTGTTCCTGGGGCACACAAAGCATTCTGGTCTACCACAGGAGCTCTGCACTTCAAAGCTATGATGGACACAAAGCTGTGATGTGTTAGAGCCACAAGCGAGGAGCTCACGTCTGCTTTGCCAGGAAGTGATTATGCTGTGTGATTGATTCCCAGACAGTTCAGAGGTTTGTTGTATTCCAGGGCCTTGCAACTTTGATGGAAGAGCCACAGAGAACTTTGAATCTCTGTTGGGCTGATCTTCTGAGTTAAACACCTTTGAAGAAACAGTAAAATAGTTCGTTTAACAATTTTCCCTACCCTTCATACTCCTTATCAGGAAGTCTCTGATACTAAGATGAAACATATCCAGAAATACATTCATATTTCTTGACAGTTCACTAGTATTGTGTATACTGATCAAGATTAAACAAGGTATAGTTGGAATACCCAAAACATTTTTGAAATCATTTCCCCCACGTTGGAGTCAGCTGTTTCGGGTGTAGCAATAGAGAGGCTGAGCTAGCTTTAAAATATTTTAGTCTGACGTGAATGCTTTGTTATACTGCTCATCTTCCTCTCCTGAGGAAGAGATCCTCAGAAACAGCAGAGAAGAGCTGACCTTCTTCACTAAATGGAACAGCTTCTCAGCACAATCTTCTCTCTCTGCACACCTTTCCCTTTCACACAGAATCACAGAATTTCTAGGTTGGAAGAGACCTCAAGATCATCGAGTCCAACCTCTGACCTAACGCTAACAGTCCCCACTTTCTTCTGATCAAAGACTTTTCTTCCCTAGGACTTTGCACATGTGAAAATGAAGAACTATTTAAACATCAGTTTAAAGATCATTTTCCAAAGAGAGTCAGTGTTTTGATATAAGCAAGAGATTAATCTTCTCAGGGGGTGATACGTCCTTAACTACTAAGGTTTTGTCTACATGTATATCAGCTTATCAACATCATGAATAATATTCTTATGCAAAAACTTCTTAAGGCTCTTCTTTTCTGGGGTAGATAGAAGTATAGATGAACAATGCAAGAAAAATCTATCCATCCCAATAATCCATAATATTAAACTACCAGTGCATTGTTATTCTGATATTTAAAAATTAAAAAAAAAAAAAAAACAATGTTGAAAGTGGTTCTCCTGTTATATTTTGAGAACTGACTAATTGAGACTTTTGTTTGTTTGTTTTTGTATATTTATAAATAAGCATTTTTAAAAATCAAAACAGTATGCCATTTTTTATGAAAACGGTGTCATACTGTGGTCTGATGTTACAGAAGTGGTCCAACAGTAGCAATTGATACCGAACTCTTTACCAAAATTCGCATGACTGTATGACTTAGGTGGACCACTAAGGTGATACATTCAGAGGCCCTTCATTTTAAATAAAACTTGGATGCATAGATAATGCGTTTGTATATGGAGACATGGCAGGAGGAGTGAGAGATGTGTAGAATTTCAGCTACAGACTTGGCTTACAATGTCTCAGCTGATTTGGAGAGATTCCCTGCACCACTCGCATACTGGCTCTGGCTGGGATGGAGTTACCTTTCCCTGCAGCAGCCCACACAGTGCTGTGCTCTGCACCTGTAGCCAGAACAGCACTGGTATCACACCAGTGTTGTGTCTGCTGCTGAGCAGAGCTGGCACCGCATCAAGACTCCCTCCAACTTGGGTGGGCAAGAGGTGAGCAGGGGACATCACCAGAGCAGCTGACCTAAACCAACCAAAGGGATATTCCATGCCTTGTGGTGTCACACTCAGCAATAAAAGGTGGGAAAAGGAAAGAGAGAGGAGGGGTGGGCAATTTCTTTCTTCTCTCTCTGTCCTTCCACATGGCCTTTGCCTGTTTTGTTTCCTGTTTTTTGTTTTGTTTTGTTTTGTTTTTCCCTCTTCCTTTTCCCTTTAATTAAGTTAACCCTTATCTCAACCTGTGAGTTATTTTTTCCCTTTCCACTATACTTTATTCTTCCCCCCCTCTTCTGAGGAGGGGGAGTGAGAGAGCGGTTGTGGTGGAGTTTGGGTAAAACTAGCTGGGTAAAACCACCACAACTCATCACTTCTCCCTACTTTCGTCTTTTCAAGGACATCAGAGGGCATTAGGAGGCATAGTCTCAAACGGGGTAACAAACCCAGAGAGAGGACTGACCAGAGAAAGGTTTGCAGTCGAGTATTCCTCTTCATTGTGGTTTCTCTTTGATGAATTCATATGTTCATTGCGTTGTGTCTTTGATCCTCGTGGTGGCAGCAAATACTAAGAGGAAAGAAACATATCTAGTGCAGATGAACTGTATTTTAATTACAGTTAAAAGGAACACACTCGTATTTTTAGCTTTTGTTTCCAGTGGAGCAGCTCAAAAACAAAAGGTCAACTCAAGCTGCAAAATATCCTTATCTGAGACTTCACTTCAGTTTGTGTGAACTGCTGGGAGCCATTAAGTTGGAAGAAATATTTCCTCTTTTTCTCTTTACCCCAACATCGGTAGGTAAAGATAGCACTAGTGAAGTCTTCCTCAACTGTTGAGAAAGCTTACACGGCAGGCTCAGAGTTTCAGGTTTTTCTTTGCAATGTTGTCCAAAAGCTATTCTACAACGAGAACCGTGAGGTTGTTTTTCGTTAACCATAACGCAAGTCCCAGGACTCTGTTATACTAGGCACTGCACTGCCATAGTCGTTCCTCAAAACAACAATTTGCACACAAAATCGTGGTCTGTCTGGCGAATGCCAAAGGGAATCAGCGAGACAGTATCAGCCCGTATGACTGATAGTGGCACAACTGTTGTCAGGTTTGGATTTGGAATCCAGCAAAGCCCATCCATGCAAGGCAAAGAAAGAAATATTGACTGTTAGTATTAAGATACTGATAGCCTAGTGACTGAAGAGAGAAAATACTAATACCTTAAAAAGTTGGCTGCGGATTTAATACTGTGCTAATTAAGGAAGGAAGATAGAACTTTAAGTTTCTGAAGCAACCTTTTCCAAGGTAGGGTCACTTGGCTTGGTCACGTGTAGGGGAATTTCTCACTTTATTCTATTTTGTTTATATGTGAATGGACAGTTATCTCAGGGTAGTCGTGTTGATTTGAGTACCAGCACGGAAATGGGTTCACTCCATGTCATCTCACTAACCTTAGAGTCACACGTCAGTTTCTTATTACCTTTTTCCCCTACCCTAAGCCGTCAGTTGTTTGTTCTGGCTGTCTTCTGTGTTTTGTTGGCATGCGGTGAAGATCTCGTAATGTATCAAACTATTAAAACTTAAGCCCATACTGTTGAAGTTCATAACATATCAAGCAGAAGAAAATGAGTAGCTAAGCAAACAGCAGTTCATGTAGAAAACGGGTAAATACAGTCTGCACGCAGTAGTAGCAGGACTGCTTCTGGTATCTGGGCTTAATTTGTTTAAAACTAGTTTGGGTGTCTCACACTCAGGGATTAAAATTTTGTCTCTGGGCTGTGCTACAGTCAGAAAACTCAAGAGATGGGAAACAAGTAGGAGATATTTATATGAGGCTATTTTCTTTATCTCAGAAGTGGGCTAAAAGGCCAACTTAATGCCAACCTTCCTGCTAAGGCCAACCTTCCTGAACTGCTTAGGATAAAATGCATTTTAAAAAATAATAAAAGTTGAAGGGATAAACCATTGTGTCTGTAGACATTGCTCATTTTCCTTTGATTATCTTTTTTTAGTTGTTTGAAATCTCATTCCAGATAAATTTGAGAGCTCAAGATAGAAAACTCTGCAGAACTAGGTATAGATCCAGGATAAACTGATAATGTATGAGAACTGAAAAGAGTATCTTTCATTTCTTATACTCTAAAGGGCATTAATATACTACCAGGAAAAAATAAAAATGTTATTCATATTCATATTGGCATGCATCAAGCCCGACTCAAGTAAGGCAAGGAGCATTCTTTGTAATAATGAGGTAACTTGTACATGAGATCAAGTTGATGTGTCCTGAGGGGGACAGACTGGTGTGTGCAGATTTTCATTGCCATCACGCAAGTTTAAGATCTAAACCAGCAATTCTCCAGAAAACCACAGTGGTAGGTCTTAAAACTGCAGCGTTGCTCAACAATTGGCAGATCTCATTTCCTTTTTCATAACTCATATTTTGCTGTCTTGCCACCATCTCGTCCAAAAAATGTTTGAAGCTTGATAAGCCTTGTTTTATGTTGTTAAATGTGGTAGATTTATGGACTTTCAGTCCCCAAATCACTACTTGTATTGTAAGTGTTAATGATGGGATTGCCGTTTTGTGTAAATATAAATATAGCACAGCCTACTAACCTTCACTGCTGAAAAAGCACTATTTGATGCAGTGTGGTTATGGAGCAGAGAACACATAAAAGCCCTCTTTCTTTCTTTGTGACTGAGATGGGTATTCTTTTCCTTTGTTCCTCTTGCTAATTACACAGGATAAAGCAAGCTTGTGGGAAGAGAACTTGCATTACACCAACCAGTTCCAATAGTTGGAAGAAACTGGGCAAACTGTTGTGCACATAAGGTTTTGTGTCTTTTATGGTCAGAGCATCACTTTCATTCTACAACCCAATATACTGCAAGAGCTGAGTCGCCTTTTAAGGAATGCAAGTGTGGCTGTTTTTTTTTTCTGTGTCATCAGGAAAGGAGGAATTTTTTGACTGTTTGGGATTTTTTTTTCCCTTTGTGTATGGTTTTTGTTTTGCCTTTTCTTGTTCACTGAGTGTTTGAAAAGTTCAGGTTGTCATAACTGCAGGGCACCCTAAGTTCTGTCTCTGTCAAGAAGCGATCTGGTAATAGAAAAGGTCCTGTTCAAGGACTGCCTGACACACAGTGTCTCAAACTGAAAATCCACAGAGAAAATGGACAAGATGCAGGACGTGAGAAACACAGTCAGTTCTTGAAGTTTGGGGAAATTGGCTTTTCTTTGAAGCACCTTAGCACATAGACTATAATGTGTTATTTGTTGTGAAGAAGTGGTTACTGCTTTTTAGCTGGGAGGGAGGATTTGGATGGTGTACATTTGTGACTATTGTAGATTCAGTAAAAATAAGCCAATGTTATACACATCCATCAAATAATGCTGTTTTAATGCATGATTGGAGTTGCATGGAAAATTGGATGGGTGCAGAAAATCAGATGTAATTGCTGCAGTTGCTTTAAAGTACTTGGTCTCTGTGAACTACATGTTTTCTGCAGAGAATTGATGGGCAGTGGCACTTCAGTCTTTATTTCTATGAAGTGATGTACTTGTGTTGACTGGGTTAAATGTGACTTTATTATCCTCTGGTACTTTTTTTTTTTTTTTTTTAAGGCTTTTCAGCATATGTAACTGCTAGTCTTTGGACAACACTAATCCACAATATTTGTAACTTGGATCATATAAGAAATAATTCCCAAGTTCAATAGGTGTATAGTACACAAAGAGTAATTGCTTAAGAAACAGGCTGTTTGCCTCATCTGTTACATATCTTGCATTTAAAACATTGTGGTTTTCAAACCACAATGTTTCAGTGGTATTGGCAACATTTGAAGACTAATATTGCTTATGGGTGGAGTCAAAAAGATTTCTGTACAAAATGTTGGCAGCTGAGACTGGCAAGATTTACTTTCCAGACTTAGTAAGCGAATCCATATTAAATGACATATGATATTATGTCTTCCATCTCATACACAGAGTCTGTTACCAAATAGTTAAGTGCAAATCCAGTGACTCCCCACTTTGTTATTACACAGTAAAGCTAATGTGGACACTTCTTGCTTTATGGAGTCTAGCTGTGTTCAAAAACAAGTATTTGAACATGTTATGCTGTCCTGTACTGTGTTGCATTGGGAGGGAATCTGTTGACTTCCTTTTGCTGTTACTGGGAAATTGGAAGTTATGTAGAATAAAGATTCTTCTGAACTCAGTTCTTACATAGAGTGACCTTCTTGAAGCAGAAAATACGTGTGTAGCCATTTGACAGCATTTATAGCCTACCTACAGGTTTGTTTGTATCACTTACTTAGGCTATTTCTTTGGAGAAGGTGAGTTTCTGATTAAGTAAATAAATTCCCTGAGTCTATTTTGAAATCCTTCTGTAAATGCACAGTCATTTGTGTCTTGAAGATTCTTTGAAGCATAAGTCAGGGCCTTAGTGCAAGAAATTGAAGTATTTTTATTAGCTGGGAGTGGTCTCGCTGCAGAATTGAGTCTTTTTGTCTTCAGTTGCATTGACAAATTTTGCTTGTATAAGCACAAAAGGTGTATATGTATGAGGGTATTGGATATAGTAAATTAACTTTTGTTTAAAAACTTAACTGGATCCTTAAAAAGCCATTCATCTGCATCATTTATAAAAGGACGAAAAAATACAGCGTAATGTTAAGAAATCTGTTTTAGGTTATCTGTGTCACAGTCACTGAGCTCATGTCCTTTCCCCTTCCTTTTTGTTAATCATTCCCTCATGAGTTCCAGTAATCCATTCGATTCCAAGAGGGATTGGTCATTTCTCCCGTTCTGACAGGGCCCTGGGTTTAAATGCTGGATATATAAACTGTGATGCTTTTAGCATGTCTGTCTTGCATCCAGATTTTGAGACTTTGTTCCTTATAGAAGAAAGAGGATTATTAACCCGTGACTGAGGAGTTTTTGAAGGCACGGCACTTCTGTTAAAAGGGGAAAAAAAAATCTTAGAGAATGGCTTTTTAAAACCATCAATGCATCTAGAAGACTGCTCGTCTCCTTTCTGGATTTGGGAGGTCACAGCAGCTTCCCTCTACAGACCTCTTCTTCCACATCAGTCTCCTTGTTTTTACAATTGACACACATCAGCTTCTTTTTTTTTATTATTATTTTTATTTATTTTTTTAATTTCATTTTGGTTTTCGTGCAGTAGAGCTTCTCAATTCCAGACTGTTCTTTCTGTTTCATTTTGGAGCAGTGCCTTTCACAAATGAGCGCTGTGCTTTGCTGGAGACGGAGCACAGGTTTATTGAACTATGCAGCTTCCTTTGTGCTCTTTCACCTTGAACATTTTTTGTGTAGTAAGCCATTTTGGTGGTCTTATGAACAGGCTCTACAGAATTAAAGCATAAGAGAGTATAAGCTGTATCAGTATAATCAGCTAACAGGGTGATTTCAATAATCCATCTAAATATATAGAAGCTTTACCTTTTAAGGGATGATATGCACTGTTCATAAAAACGTTATATTTCGGTGTTTTTCAGTTATGACAGTACTGTAGCAGTCAGTCTGTCTGTGTTTCTCATTAATGTTGAGTCATATACTTTAATAATAGCTATTTGTTTAGCATTTCCTAGGATTTTGCACTTTCTAAAAAAAGTGAGAGGTAGGTGAATTAATTTTTAATTTGATTATGTGGCTATAGACCTCACATAAATTTGGTAGATAAACCGTACATGTTATGAGAGTGCTGTATTTTTATTATGCAATCATGAAGTTGCTATTAGTGCTTGTTATAAAAAGGTATTTTTAAAGAGACTCTGGAATGTACATTCAAAGAAATACGTGAAAAGTGCTGGAGGTGGGGTTTGGCAAAATGTGAAATTCAATGAAGAAGCAGTACCATTTTAATTTTGATAGGTAAATTTTTCACAAAATGCCTCCCTTTTTTCTTTTTTTCTTTTCTTTTTTTTTTTTGACACCTCCACTCTCTTCCCCTCTCCCCAATATTATAACACATGCATTTCAACTTTTTTTGGATCCTTATAATTTGTGAACACTTGCACAATTCACACTTCCCACACTTGTCAATCTTCAGTAAGAACGCCTTCATAAGGTAGATATTATACAATTTAAAACATAAAATCCCCTTTACAATTATTTGTTATATCTGTCTTCAGCTTCATCACGGTAGCAGCAATGGAACGTTTCCCACTTACTGACTTCTTGTCGTGGGGCTGTGGTACTAAGAAAATCCCTCAGATCAGATTTAGCCAGGACCCAGGGAAGAGCAAGAAGGCCAAGGAGTACCTGGTGTTGCAGAAGACAGCCATGTTTTTTGCTTGCTTGCTTCTTTTCTTGGTCTCGAAGGACCCAGAATTCACAGTAAACAAAATGATGCTAGAGCTGGCAGTGAACTGAGAGCAACAGAGTTAATATTAAAAAAAAAAAAAAAGAAAAAAAGCTGGTCTTGCCTTTTTCCCAGGGTTATGCTAAGTACGTGCTTTGTTCCTATTTCTTAGCGTAACGAGAAGGAGGTGGACCGTATCTTGAAAAATCTCTTCAGCCTAAAAATGATTTTTTAAAAATTCTGGTTGGCAACCTCTGATTTGCTTGTAGTTGATAGACATCTCAGCCGGTGTTGGTAAAGCGAGCCCTTTTTCTGCCGCAGCCTGGGCCTTTTCTTGTACTTGCAAGAAATGTGACACTCACTCTAATGACGTGCCTAAGCAAACTAATCTCCTCAATCAACTCATCAGATGAAATCCTGCCTACTTAGGACCTTCGGGAGAATATAGTATGTGCCACAGCCTGTTTACAGCCATGCTTTGCAAAAAGATGCGATTCATAAAGCCTTTCTTCATTAAAACCCACTCCAGTGAATGCAGGTGTTACCCAACGTCTTCCTCATCTGCCGTGCAGCCAAGCACAGCGTGTTTTTCGTAACAGGGGTAGGGCTTCAACCAGCACTATGGGAATTCAGACTGTAGATCAGCTTCCCTTCCAGACTTAATGACAGTTAAATGCACTTTCCTGAAATCTTGGCAGTGTCTTATCATAGCTGCAGGGTGTTGTGCTTTTTTTCTTGATACACCCCCTTCTTTTAAATATACTCCCATACCAACTTACCTCCCTTTCTCCACTAACACAGCCCACCTCAGGTATATAAAAAGGGATTTCCAGAGCCAGCTTTCGTTTGTATCTCTAGGATCTTTTGGCATTCGCTGCTGCAAGAAAACTGGCACAACGAATCTTAGTGAGCCTGTCGACAGTCTTGCAGCTGAAGGAAAAGTAGGTCTATTAGAAGAATAACTTAAATGTTGCAAGAAGGTCCTGAAATCATTTTTATGTTCTGGAGTGCCCTGCACCAGTGATGCAAAACTGAAGGCTTAAAGATTGCAGCAACCTTGGCCGTAATAGTATGCGTGGGTAGGTATTAAGTGGATTTGCAAAAGGTCATGGGAGACCTGAAGCAGCCTGGCAAACGGCTGTGAATGAGGACTGCTGAGTAACCCCCCTAGGAAACTGGTGCCTTAGACAGCTGTATTGACTGCTCCACCTTCTACCCCGAGTTTCCTGAGAGAGTTCAAGATGGGCCGCTGGCAGCAAAGTTATTCCCATGCTTTGGTAATTAATAACTTTTGACTGTATGTAAGTGCCTAGGGAAAAAAAGAAAGAGAAGGAAAAAAAAAAAAAAAAAACAGCAGTAAGTCATCTGTATCGAGATTCCATAAATGTCTTTTGTGAGGTGCCTCGCTGTCAGAAGAAAGCCACCAGCAGGAGACCGGCTGTTGCCTGTACTAAGCCACCATCTACCACTTGGAAACCTATCTTATGGTGCACTACACAACATACACCAGGGCTTGGGAATCCTGGTCCTGGTCTGTAATTAAGCTTTAATGTTTTACTGAAAGAAAGATTTACTGGCCACTCAAGAATATTTCAACTCTGCCACAAATTAGTATTGCAATTTTTAATGAATGGTTGTGCATTTTCAGAATATGTGAAAGTGCATGAATTACATGAGAAAAATATTACTGGCATTGTTACTAAATTTAAGGTTTGAAAATAAAGTCTCAGAGCAATGTCAAGTTTGTGATATGGTGGCAAATTTTCTGTTTATGAGGCACACATTTTGAGTGCTTATCTGTTACCATATTTTGAAAAAGTGCCTGAAACTCTTAAAAATCTCTTATGTAAATAAAATGAAAGTAAATATTATGATGGCAAGCTTTTGCTTTTTTGGAAGTTATCATGTTGTCAACAGGGCACTATGTAAATGTGTAATATGTCAAGCGCTGTATTTTTATCAGTTTTTGAATGTGTGGTCATGGCTAATAGACCTGTTCAAAAGGAAGGAAATTTATCTTTGTTATACCTTTCTACTGTGACAGGTACATCTTCTTAGTATTGCAGATTGCCACTTTAAAAATAATAATTTATATAGAGAATGAATGAGATAAAACTTTTTGGTCATATTTTGCAAGGGAGAAATTGCCAATAGTTCTCCAAGTTAATAGCTGGGGTTAATGTGTGTTTTTTAATGAGACAGATTTATTTTCATCAGAGCCAAAGTTCATTCTTGCTTAGACTGTGAATTCCATAAGGGAATAGTAAGGAGTTAAGAAGGAAACATGATGAAATGTTGGTCTTCGCATCCAAAAGAGGATTTAAGTCATGAACTCCTGAACTTGTGATCCACAATTACTTATCCTGGGTGCGGGAAAACTGTTCTACTTTAATGTTTTTATTAATGTGACTTGGAATGAACTCAAGCATTCTTTTGTCTTAAAATGCGTTTAAAGAAAATAACTCCAGATTAAAAAATACTAGATCTTTTAATTTTTAATCCAGTACTTTTTAAGTAGTCAATATCAAAAAAAAAAAAAAAAAAAAAAGCAAAAAAAATAAAAAAGCTCTGAGAGAGGATTGGTTGTTGTTTTACAGGGTATGATGAACCTTGACAACAGTACTTTGGGAGCTGATGGCCAAGGATATTAGAACATTACCTAATAAATAAAATACTTAAGCCACCTGTTGTACCTTGGTTCTTCTTAGAGTACCTTGAAAGCTCAGTGCAAGGGTGAGCCATTGGTTACAGTGACCCATCTTCATCAAAAGACACCGCTGGTTTTCAATAGATTTCCTACAAAAAATAATGTTTTTACTTCATTTTATTTCCAGTGGATCTTCCCTTTCACCAAAAAATCAAGGAAAAATCAGGTTCATATATTGTGTTCCTAGATGTCTTTCTGGTAGCCATTTTTGAACACCAGAGCTGTTTTCGTATACTGTGCCATGTTTGTCTGCATTGTTGGAAACATGGGAAATTTCTGGGAAATGGACAGGTGTAGCGTAGGAAAAGCAGGACAGAAATGTTCATGCAGCTGCAAAGTAGCCCCCACACTACAGATCTCATTTTTAGCTTCTTTAGTAGAATGTGAACTCAAATGAGGATGGAAGAAGGCAAATGAAAGTGAATGCTAGAGCTGTGTACTTCAGTATCATTGAAAGTTATCTCCTGACCTAGCACTGCACCCATTTTTAAATAATGTTTTTCAAATGGTAAATCAAGCTGTTTCAAAAGGCAAATATATTTTTGGTGTGCCATAGCTGAAGGTCTGCTTTAAGTTAAGGTTACTTAACTTGTCATTCTGAATGCTTCTGTAATGTTTCATTAAATGCTTTAGAATTCACAAAGCATCACATGCACTTACTTTCAAGCGCTTTGGAAATCGCTGTACAAAAACACTGAAGAGAGAAGGGAAAATAAAATTTTCATATCCTGGGATCTGACCTTATGTCACTTCTTGGTGTCCAATGGTGTAGATTGGATTACAGTTAGGGTTTGCAGGGTAGACTGTTGAATTTATTCTGTGGACTGGGAATCGTGTGATTTGTGTCTAGGATATCAGAGCTCCTGGGTTTGGGTTCTTTGTTTCATAATATTAATGCAGTAGATTTGCATGTATTTCAGCAAATATCACTGGTCTGAAAGCTATTTTTGTCAAATGTTGGAAATGTGTTTTAACAATTCCCAAAGATTGCTTTAGAAGAAGTTTATATAGGCTGTCATAACTCACATGTCAGTTAACAGCTTAATATCCTTGAAGTCTTTCTTTAATCATTTTTGCATGAAGAACTTAACTTTCATGAACAGAAATAAGTGAAAATGTTCTCTTCTCAGAAGTCAGCTTTTTAGAACACGAGCATGAGAAACACCTCTCTGGAACTGAAGGCTGAACTTCTCTACCAGAAGAGTGCCGGTACACTACTGTGAATATTCAGGGCAGGGAGAAGCTCTTCCTAACTCATTTTCCTGTTTGCCAATTGAAGTCGGTGACACGTTCTCACTTTTTGTAGAGCAGAAGTGAAGTGGTAGATCATTCATAACTGTTAATGTTGTGAGCACAGGACGCGGGGTGCACATTTAAGACATGTAAAAACTATTTTGTAAGACATGTAAAAACTATTTTGTTGTTGTTGTTGTTGTTTTCTTGTTGATATTCGGAAGGCCACCTCTTTTATTTATTGGGATAAGCAGCCTGTAGCCTGCAAGCCTGCTGGTGAATGCACTTCTGGCTGCCCTGTTAATAGGCAGCTCCTTACAAGCTGCCTAAATGGCTGTGATTCTGCCAGTCTCTTCTTCAGGCATCCTCTTTCACAGGAGATCACTGGCGTGAAGGAGGCTGACGTAGGAGGAGCTCTTCTCTGGCTTTACACAGCACTGTTTGCACAGACTTCACAGGTCAGAGGCAATGAACATACACAGTAATCTTACCTGCACAGTGAGGAAAGGTGTCACATGCCCTTCCTGGCTGCAAGGCTTGGGTGCAATGCTATAAACCATTCAAACAAGGCTTTGAAAACTGAATTGTAGTTCTGAAGGTTCATGCAGCTCTCACCACCAGGTGTGTGGATTTTGCAAGTACTGATAAATTAATTTGTGTAATGTTTGTCAAGATGAAATCCAAGGAGCATAGCTATCTGGAGTCTGAGCCTTTAGAAAATCCCTCTTCTCATCGTCAACTGGTTTTCATCCGTAGGTATTTTTTTTTGGTTGGTTGTGTTTCTGTTTTTTTTTTTTTTTTTTTTTTTGTGGTGGTGAGAGGGGTATTTATCTATTTTAGGGCACCTCAAACTTGTTTCTTTGTTTTCTGGTAAGCACTTTGAATTTTATGCTATGCTTTAGGTACTGAGAGCTTGATAGCAGTATATCAGTATATATACCAGTTGTCCAGAGAAGGGCTACAAAGATGGTGAAGGGCCTAGAGGGGAAGACATACGAGGAGCGGCTGAGGTCACTGGGCCTGTTCAGCCTGGAAAAGAGGAGGCTGAGGGGAGACCTCATCGCGGTCTACAGCTCCCTCATGAGGGGGGAGTGGAGGGGCAGGCGCTGATCTCTTCTCTTTAGTCACCAGCGATAGGACCTGTGGGAATGGTGTCAAGCTGAGGCAGGGGAGGTTGAGGCTGGACATCAGAAAGAGGTTCTTCACCGAGAGGGTTGTCGCACACTGGAGCAGGCTCCCCAGGGAAGTGCTCACTGCACCAAGCCTGTCGGAGTTCAAGAAGCCTTTGGACTGTGCACTTAGTCACATGTACCAAATTTTGGGTAGACCTGCATGGTGCTGGGAGTTAGACTCGATGATCCTTGTGGATCCCTTCCAACTGGGGATATTCTGTGATTCTATGATATTAATGACTTGGGTGCCAAGTCTAGCATCTGGAAAATAAGAAAAGCCATGAGATGAATGCTTGGTTTAAACTACTTGCCAAAATTCACAGAGAAACCCTGTGACATTAGAAGAGAGAAGTTGTGTTTTATGTTCTGTTTTGTTTTTAATAAATGTTCAATTGCTCTAACTACTTTTGCAGTTCATGAACTCATTCACTACAGCTTTGCAAGAGAGGAGTGGAGAGCCCTAGAAACAAGTGTCCCTTGCCGTGTAGCACTTGTTCGTTCCCAGAGGAAGTCAGTTGTGTGCTTAGCATGAGGAAGGAAACCGCCTGGGAAAACCAGCATGTTGTCATTTAATTGGAGGTTGCGTCATAAAACAGATACTTGAGGGATGATGGTGAAGAGAGAATTAATGTTGCACTGGTACCCTTAGTTTAGAAGCATAGCTTCTGCATCTTAATGTTTTTTGTATATGGCTTGCCAGCTGTTTTTCTTGTTCATGGTGCTCCTTTTTAAGACAAACCTAGGAGACATACCAGATTATCTTTCCTATGATTGAGGCACGGGCCATCAAAAAGGTTCTGGATCTACTGTGCATCCTATGACATTTGAAATAAGAAAAGAAACCATGTTAGAGGTGGCATGTTATCTTTCATGCAGATCAGCATTTGGGGCTGGGGAAAAGACACCTGGTGTTAGCTGTAGAGGAGTGCTGAGTCGCAGCAATGTGGGAGTCTGCTGGGGTAGACTGCAGTGACCACAGGCACTTCCACATGATTCCTCCATTATCACATCTTCCTCTACTTCTTTCCCAGCTTGATGATATTTCAGTCTTATTTCTCTCCCATACTGATCTCAGGTGCAGTCATGTCAGCGTGACCAAAGTACAATCTGGTTCCACTTCCCTAACCTCCATCATTCCATCATTACAATGTCTGTACCTACACAGCATACAGTAGCAGTTGGACTTTGATGAACCTTGGGGGTCCTTTCCAACTTGGGATATTCTGTGATTTGTTGATCTATGGATGTCACAAATAATTACATTTTCACAGAACCTTTCTGAGAGGATGTTCTGTGGTTGTCAAGGTGCTCATCAGTCTCAGTTCCATAGTTTGCCAGATTCATTTCATCTCATTTTTTCCTTAGTCCCAGTCCCCTTGAGGTACAAATTTGTTTCCTCTCTGTGGCCAGGTTTTCAGGCATTTCATCATGCGTAGTCAGTCTGTCCTCCACAGTTACCAATTCTAGGTTCCCTCTAACCTCTTCAGCTGGTTGAAGTCCCAGTAGCTTCTCTTTTAGCAGACCCTGCTCCCATTTTGCATTTTGACAGTGCTGCTTCTAGTTGCACCATGCTTGAACCTTGCACGGGAGACACTGGGAGCATATCTCCATTCTAGATTTCCATGGTCTCAAATCAAGGGCAACTGAAGCTTTGGGAATAAAGAGTTCCTTGTGGATTGGAGTGTTACAGGAAGGGAGAATGAGCATGTACCAAACACGTGTGGCATTCTTCTCCTTCTTGACTCCACTTCCAATGGAAAAGTCTTGGAAAACTGACTAATTCTGGGAGATTTTCACTTGGTTGGCAGATGTGTTGTCCTAGAGTTTACATTGCCCTGTGGACTTCCAAATTCTGTCTCAAAGCTTGCAGGAGTAGATTGTGATGTTCATGGGCTTTTTGTTTGTTTTTCAGATGTCATCTGAACATATTAAATCAGACAAAGCAATATACTTTCCTCTCTGTTCACGGAAATGACTGACCTGTTTTGCCTAAATTTTCCAAACAGTTCAGTCTGACATGATTCCCAGCACAGAAAATTTAATCGCAGTAGCTAACATTTGGCTAAGTCGCAAGCAGTTGAAAGCAAGCAGGGTCTTACAATGGAAGTTGTCAAATAGTTTTATTAATAGGCAAGCTTGGACACACTGCTGCTGATATATCCACAGACCTTTTTTTCTTTGAGGTGCCCGGGTGTTCTTCTTTGTGCCAAAGGTAGAATTTTACTCTAAACTGATGCAATTCAACGAAACAATCTCTGCTGTCATAGCAGGCTTTCTTCTGTATAAGAAAGGTATGAGAAACTGTCACAATACAGCTACTGCACCTTTGATCCCAAATGTGAAACTAATGTTTATGAGTCCCTCAGAATTTAAGGCTGCAAATAAATTAATTAAAGTTTTCACCATGAACAAGTCAAAAAATGAATTAGGATTTACTAAAGGTACAGCTTCAGTTATTGCATTGGTAGAGAAAGTTGCAGCCTAAGTAAGGAATATCTCCTCTCTCCTCTGAAGAGGATATCCTCCTCTCCACTGCCAATCTAAAGGTATAGAATTAAAAAATTCATCTTATGGTTGACTACAAAAGGAAGAGTCTGGTGCAAATATTGCCAAGCAGTTTCTTGTTGTGGAAGTCTTCAATTTTGTAAGCATGCAGGTTCTTCCTTGAACTAACATTTTTGTAGTCAATTAAAAGATAATTATTTAAACTTCTCTTTACTGTCCTGTTTGATTTCAGGCAAGTATACCTCTTTTCTTTAGTTTATCATGCTGATATACCTTGTACTTAAGAGTCATGAGATGTGCATAGTGTTGATTTATTTATTTATTTTTAATAAAGGCGCAAGTATATTTTTTTTAAGATCTGTAATTGTACACAAACATATGAGTGGAACAATCCAGCGTTACACGGCTGCTATCATCTATGACACTTTGAACTGCTGAAGTGTATGTACTTTTCTATAAAACTTAGGTAGATAGTTACATACGATTCTCAATTAGTTATGCCGCTTTTGCAGCAAAATGGTATGTTTAATGATTTTTAATACATGACACATTTAAGAGGAAACAAAAAGCCTCAGCATTAATATAGTTTTGTTGATAGACTAGGGATTGTAAGAAGTTTTAGGAGTTGGTTTTCAATGTCTACAATTAAGCAGTTCACCAACATTTTCAAAATTGTTTTTATAGTTCGGTGATGAATGTGTTTGATACAATGTTCTTAGGAAATCTGGATTCAGAAAGAGAGACTGTATTTGGGCTGAGATGTCAAACTGTAACTTCTCAGTGATGCTGACAGCCTGCATATCCTCTTTAATATAGGAACTGCAGTTGAGCTGTTTAAAGCCATGAAAGTGAATGCATAACCATGTACCCAACTTCCTGCCTGCAGGGAAGTTTGGTCTTGGAAAATTTCATGTGTTTATCATTATTTAAAATAATAATAATAAACTTGAACCCTGAGCTTACATCCATCAAATCAAAAGAAAGATCAGGTTTGTTGTTGGAGCAATGCAGATTTAATAATGGGCTGTCCTGAATAACTGTTGAAAAGTTCCATTTTGTTGATACATTCCATGTACTATTATAAAATTCAAAGTATGCTACACAAACACATTTGATTTGCAGCGGTTGGATTTAGGGTAAAATAAGGTGTGCCTTAAAATCATAAAAACATGGGACTGGAGAAGACTTTTTCAGATAGACATTTCCCTGATAAATAGGTGTATATAAGCTCTACTGGACAGACGTGTATCTAACTTGTGCTTTAAAATTTCCCATTGCAGAAGATTGTGACCTCCTGAATTAACTAGTTGCACTGCTTATTTGATTCTTGTAATTAAATCTTCTTCCAGTGTCCACTGAACTCTCTCTTGCTACAAATTAAGTTGAGTAATTCCTGTTCTCTCTGGCTGAGTTGATCAGTATCTTCTTTGCAGTAGTCTCCTGCATCTTAAAAAAGTGTTTCATACTTCTCTCAGGTTAATCTCTTCTGTGTTAAATACAATTCTTTCAGTCTTTCTTCACATGTAAGGTTTTTTTTATATATCCTACAGTTTTTGGACATTATTCTGAGAGACTTCTCCAGTATTGATTTGTGAAAACTCCATCTCGTTGGTAATTCCTGTAAAATACTTTAAAGGAATCCGGTCTCCACCTAATAGCTGAATTTTCCCCTTTCTTTTTAAAATCTTTATTCCAACATTCCAGGAAAAGTGATGGATTTATATATTCTATTAACAGGTGGGATAGTGGCCGGTAACTAGCACAACCACTTGAGTGTTACCTAAAATATCCAATTGCTTTGTAAATGGTGGTTTGACTTCTTGACATCATGGCTCTCTATTTTTGACTTGCGTATTAAAGAAATTATAAGGGGGCTGGTCACAAGTAACTGCAGGATAGAAGTGAAAAGTTCCACTGGAATAGTGTTTATTGCAAATAGGCCCACCAGTTTGCAATGAGCTTGAATTATTTTATACTATCAAGCTTCTACAAAGCACTTTGTGAGAGATGAGGAAAGTTCTGGGAGAAAAAAAAAAATGCATCTGTGATAGGGATCCTTATCTGTGTCGAGATACCAGTGAGTTTTGAAAGGCGGCAAAGCTGTTCATTTGTTTACTTTATGTTCTTTGTATATGTGTGAGACTAATTCTGTCTCAGTATTCCTAACCTGGGAGGGGACCATGGGGAATTTCACTTTCCTTTCTAAATTATACTCGGTGCATAACTGGAGTTCAGCCTTCTAATTTTGTCTTTCAAAGAAGTATTTCACGAGTACGCAGAAGATTTGCTCAGAATATAAATGTCCAACGTACTGCTGTTTGTGGTTTCTTGCCTTGCTCCAGGTACCCAGCTGTGTGTGCTGCTCACAAGTTCACGGTCGCGTTTCCTGCTCTCGCAGGAGCCTCAGCCGCCAGTGCTGCCCTCAGCCTTGCCTTTCTTCCTGGAACAACTGAGAGCTGTGACTTTTGCTCTTTTCTGACACGTTTCCCATAGATCAGTATGTCACTTTTATGGCTGGTGGAGGCAGGCGAGCTCTTCTAGCATACTCTGGACTCTACTAAGCTAGCTCCCTGTGTAATGGTTTCCTGTGGCTGCGTGAGCCGGTGGCTTTAGTCTTGTCTTGCAGATCTCTGCTCCTGGAAGCACCACCCAATTCTGCCTAACCTTCCATTCTGAATTGTCCCTGTAGGTGGTTTTATGTGGATTTTTTTCTTTTGGGGGTACTTTTTTTTTTCTTTCCTTAGGGGCACTTCTTCCTTCACCTTCTGTGTATGTCTTGCAAATATACTTGTTCAGAACATTTTTGATATGCCACTGGTTCATGCCAGCAGAAGGGAAAAACAAAAAGAGCCTTGCCTAATACGACTCAAGCTTTCAGTCTTGTTTTGAGATTCTAGAAATTGAAACAGTCACAGAATCACAGAATCACAGAATTTTAAGGTTGGAAGAGACCTCAAGAACATCGAGTCCAACCTCTGACCTAACGTCCACACATTTAAGCACAAACAAGATGCAAGGTATCTTCTATAACTAAGCAATGCTGTGCTTTATGGGTGGACTTGTTTAATGAAACAACAGTGAGGGGTCTGTTCCTAGCTGCTACTTTAAGCATCTTAAGAACTCAGAAATGTTTCTTTTATCTCCATATTCCTTGCAAACCTGCTTCTCTCCGACTGATAATGCAGAGCACTGAAGTGCCATTCAGAGGACTGAAGTCCAGAGTCCGCATTAGATAACAACTTAGACCACGTCCGAAGTTGTAGTAAGATCCCTCTCTAGCAGGGCCAAATCTTGAGATTCTGGGTATCAGATATGACCAGGTGTATACGTGGTAGCTTTAGGCATTTTTATCAAGAGTTTCCATTTTAAATATCTATGAGGCCTATGAACACTTGTAATCTGAACTTTTGTCTGCAGGCAACTACTAATACATGCTTTTTGTTGTTTGTTTTTAACATAACACACTTTTAGAAAACATCCATTACAAATTCTTACTGAATTTTCAAAAAAAAAAAAAGTTGTTAAACCTGTAGGTTCATGCATACGTAGTACTCTTCTAACCTGGGAAACAATAAATGAGCATTCTTACTGCAAATGGATCAGTGCTGATCTTGCGTAACACTAATAGGTTGCCCAGAATATGACCTTATTTAAATTTTTGAGTTTTTTCTCTTTCCTGCCACATCACTTACCACTTTCAAAATAGAAACTGATTCTTTTTTTAAAAAACATTAGTGTTTGGATTCCTGAATATAATACAAAATGTACTTATATAGTAAGATGTTACATATGAATTCATACAAGCTACACTAGCACTCCAGCTCTAGACTGAAAACAATTAAAAAATAAAGTCAAATCCAGAATGGTTATAGTTCTGAGTTATACCTTTAAAATGTATTTCATTTCAGACTGCATTTACAGTGTTGATGTCTGCCTTGAAGGGGCTTGCAGTCTGAGAAAGGCTTCTGTCCTTGCTTACTGTAATATTTTTGCAAGATCCTGAGGCTTTAGAAGAGGTGTGGGTCTTTTTTGTTTTCTG
Source organism: Anas platyrhynchos (assembly GCF_047663525.1). Classification (NCBI taxonomy): domain Eukaryota; kingdom Metazoa; phylum Chordata; class Aves; order Anseriformes; family Anatidae; genus Anas; species Anas platyrhynchos. The sequence continues at coordinate 49,261,114 of NC_092588.1, read as the reverse complement.
TTAATTTGTGGAAATACTCTAAACATGTTTTTGCCTATTTTTAAAAAAGCTATAATTATGTCAAAAATACCACAACGAGGAAATACTGAGTATGTGTAATAGGTTTTTAATGTATTCAGCATATGGTAACAAGGGAGCCTGAAAAGGACAGACTAAATTAATACAGAAACATGCTAAACTCCTTAAAATGGATAATACTACAAGTTCTTTCTAGTTATTTTTCCTGACCACAATGAATAACTTGGTGAAAATTATGTTTTGCTTGAACCAAAGTCTGAAGTGAAGCAAGTGTGCCAGAACTCTAGAGAATGAGTTCCTCAGCAAACCTAATAAGCATAGACTTCTTACTAATCACATAACTTATCTGTTCTTACAACCCTTTACAATTAAAATCCAGAGATTTTAAGAAATCAGAAGTATTTAGGCATTTATGGCAAAATAAGCAACTGTGTTTGGATTATTTGGAATCCACTGTTTATCTGATTTTCTGTCCAAAAAAAAATTACTTTGCCACCACAACGAATCTCTCTTCTAAAAGGGAATTAAAACTGGCAGACTGTTTTAAGTATTTCACAGTATTTAAATATTCTCATTTTTGAATATAGTGTTATCACAATACCAAATATTTCCATCTCAAATTTAAGATAGCTATCTATGTTTAAGATATTTTGCATTTGTGAGATCAAGTAAGTTTAAATTCTTCTAAAATACATTATTTTGGGGGGTTTTCCATCACTGTTTCTCTACAGCATCAAAATACAATAGACTTCAGGAGTTCTTTTAATACCCAGAATAGACATAGTTAATCTTCAAAATATACTCACCTCAAGTTGTGCAAGTACTTTTTATAAAAAGCCTGATAGTAAACTGTCTAGGAAAGAAAGAACTTGAATATTAAATATGGAGAAGTGTGTATTGAGGGCCACCTGTGGCAGATGTTTGAACCAGTACTTCAGCAAGACAAGAAAAAGAAATTAGTAAAATACTGCATAGATGTACATCTCAAGAAAAACTACGATAAATGTATTAAATTCAGAGCTAGTTTCACATAATTATCAATAAAGTAATCACTGCCCAATTCTGGGCTCTTTAAATGGGATGTAACTCTCTCCACCATAGGACCGTTCTTCCTAGGATGCCTCAAAGCAATGCATGTTTCAGCTCTGGAATTCAGTTTTCCTTTGTCCCCAGGTCATCACCCTCCTACCTGCTCTGTATTGTCCTCAGGGAAATTTCCCTCTTTCCCTGGCTAGGGAAGGCACATAGGGAGAATTGCACATCAGCCGCGTGCCAAGACAGTCCTGCCAAGTGCTCTGACGTGACAACCTTTCCTTGGCCAAATTGTCTATATAATTTGATTTCCTGTTACTGTAATCCGTAGATGAGTAGTAATTTTTCTTGGAGTGTGTTTCCTAACCTGTTTTACACAGTGTGCTACAACACAAGCAACATCACCCAAATTTCATTGGCTTCAAAAATAAAATGCTCTTGAAGAAATTCTTCTTTCAGTAGGTTTTGCTCGCATCTGAGGCTTAAGCTATCGAAGATGACTTTTTGCACTACCATTGTTGATATGCACCTTTTGTTTTCTCCATTTCATTTGCTGTAAATCTCGGTTGTGTTGGTGCCTAGAAGTTTCAAATGAGGATTGGAACTGTGTTGTAACTTGCCTTGTAGGGACGTTAGTATGATGTCCCTGTAATCCAAAAATACTATGGCTGTACCTGGTTTTATAGCACATTTCAAACATTAAAGGGTACCATGAAGCATGTGAGGGATGTAGTGGAATCCTTTAAGTGTCATCGTCCGTCTGCCTTCACCCCACTCTTTATTTTGGCGTGTGGTGGGAGACGTTGTTTATGCATTTCAGAGGAAGGGTTGAATTCTGTACGGGCCAGCCCGCCAGAAAACAGCGTTAAGAATTTGTTTAGACTGTACCTTTATGTTTTTCAAACTGATTTTATTAAAAAAATGTTTTGGTATATGATGGAATGGATTTGCATCTCTTCCTTAGAGGTTTACTAAATATGGCTTACAATAATGCACTTTATGTAACTCTCCTCTAAAATAAAAATGATGTTTATGAACTAGAAAAAGTATCCCATCTTCAAATATGCTGTAACTTTTTCAGATATCTAAGAATAGATTTTTGGCAGCTGCTGATCCTCTGAGGGGTTCTAAATCACTTCAGGGATAATGTGAGGCCCTGTTCACTGCAGCAGACATTTCATCTGTCCTCTGCGTGTGTTCTGGGGCTGGATGGTCAGGCAGTAATTGCTTTCTCTACGGCTGAAGGCTTTGCTCTGTAATTATGTTAACATGCCTGGTATTGTCATCTTTCTCCAATTCTTCCCCATATAGAAATTATGCCTAGGGGATGAAATGGGCTAAGGGATGGATGAGGAATTTCCAGACTTCATGCGCTTCGCTGCTGCTGTCAACAGTGCTGGTGGAGGAGCCTTCAGCTTCCCACTCCACTTGCAACAACTGCACATTCATCCCCGTCTTTAACAACATTTTGGGCATAAAACCGTCTCTGAGTATTCCCCAAGGATTTCCAAACTGTGGGAAGCTTGCTCAAGCTATTATGCAGGCTGCAATAAATGGAGAAATCCCAGGCATTTTTGTGCACAGGTGTAAATCAGCTGTGCGGTACAGCTGCAGCAAGACCCATGTACAAGCAAAGGCCACTTGTCTTGGAGGTCTTGTCCAACTTTAATGATTCTATGCTTCTATGTTTATTTCTGTTGAGGAAATCCCATCCAACTGTGGTAGTCCTAAACATACATGAAACCCATTTCCAAAGCAGAAAGCAATCTGGCTCCAGGTGCTGTTTACCTCCGGCATCCCTAGTGCCTGTTTCAACATCCTAAGCCCCACGCCCCCAGCTTCTCCAAACGTGGACCCCAGCCCGTGTCTGGTTGCACGTGACAACCCAGCCATGAGGTCTCTCCATTCCTCCAGCAGGTCCTGCTCTTTCCAAAGCACAATGCAATTCTGCACTCCTTCCCTTCCCCACTCTCTTCTCAGACCTACCTCCTCTGCCCAATTTCACCCTGTGCCTACTGATGATGCACGTGCCAGATCCCCAGTCCAGTGCCCATAGGCACCTGAGATGGACACCCCATCACACTGCCATCCTCCTGGCAGCATCCTTCCCCCTGCAGAGGATCCCACTCAGACAAAGCCTCCGTGAGACTGTAAAATCGAGTATTTGGCACTTAGTGGAAAAGGACTACATTAAGGTGCTCTTTAATGGAGTTGTTGGTGGAAACCTGACTTTTTTTTTTACTTTTTTTTTTTTTTTTGATGTTAGGCAGAATAATATTTCTAATTTGGGACTGTGGAGGAAGGGATTATATTTTGTTGGAAAATAAGCACAAATAAAGAAGGTAATGCTTAATACATCTGTTATCATAGCCTTACATCATTTAACCTACTAAATTGTCTAAATGTTTATTTCTTTTTTTCTTTGTAGGAAGTGGGTGCATTTGCTTTGTGCACTACATTACCTTTTTTTATTCTTGCAGTATTCATATGCCTGTTTTTACAACAAATATTTGGCAAATACATGTCACAGGACATTGCTGTGTCACTGTGTCCTGGTCACTGCATATTTCGTTATGAAGCAATCCATGCACCTTCAAGGAAACCAACTCTTTAAAAAGCATTGAGAACTAGCATTTGAAGTATACCATGAAAGCAGGGCTGATGTGTTTATCTGAATCGAGGCTGATTTTGGTGAGTGGGGAAACCCTGAGCAGCATGTTTGTTCAAGGATGGCATTCACTGGTTGCTTCATCTGCTCTAAATGGGACAAGAAGCAAGCTGTCTCTGTTCATGTTTAAAGAAAGCCAAAAAGATAGCTCTTAACTGTGTTCTGCCAATTAAATTAAATTAAGCAAATAATAGAATATATTTTTACATAGTAAAATTATTCTTGGTGTGTTCTGCATTCTGTCACTGTCTCTGGGAGCTGTGAGTGATACTTTTCACTTTTCCTTCCACCAGTGCCCAATATTTTCTTTCCCCACCCTCCGAAGACCAGCCCCTCTTTACGTTTTCCAGTACATTAGCTTGAAATGAAGAGAAAACAGTAAATGAATTTTCCAAAGACAGTCTGAGCATGGAGAAACACACCTTAATTGAAATTCTTTGAAAAATGCTCTGTTCTCAGAGTGAAAAATCCATGAGAAAAGTTTCCTGTGTGAAGGCTGTAATGTAAGAGGCACTTTTCCTATCATTTCTTAAATGAGAAATAATCTTTTTTCACTAAGGAAAATTATTCTCAAAAGTGTTCTAAAGCTCCAAGGGCCTTAGATCAAGTATTCACTCATTCAAGACTGAAAACTTAGCCTTAAAATAGAGTTCAAAATCCATATTTAAATTTAAAAATGCTAAATTGGGCAACTTCTTTTTATAGAACATAAGAACCTCCACACTACCTACAGCTGAAGTTAAACCTTGCCCTTTTCATTGCAGTGAGAGCTGCCCTTACCTAACCGTGGTCTAACCATGTTCATATATTAAGCCAAATCTAAAAATATTGAAAAAAGAAGGTAGTTTGGCATGTCTTATGCTTTACATGGCTTGTTATATTTATTAACTATATATATATAGCTTCTAAATTAGTAGAAAAATGTGGAAAGCAAAGCCTAAGCAGACCTAAATTCCTTGGAGACCAGATTCCAAGGAGAAAAAGACACTCTTAAAATCTCTGTCCTTAAAAATAAATACTCCTTAAACGTGCAGAAGTCAGACCTAGTTTACTCATACGTCTACTCTCTTCCAGTTTCGTGAGACTCTTTGATTCTGGGTTTTCCATGTTGGCACACACACTAGCAGAACTGATGTTCTTGTGTGTTTAGGCTTAGTTTCGCCTTTACTGGGAAACGGAGTGGTTATTATTAGTTATTATTACTAAAGCGAAATGTCATTTCAGGCTAGATCAAGTGTATGACTGTCTTCCTGCTGCATTGCATAAGGGACCGAGAGATAGGCAGGACTCAGGACCTGCTGCTGCTGAGGTTGCCAGATGTTCGTCCTTTGCCAAATTTTAAACAATTACAAAATTTCTACCATATCTTCAGAGCACAGCTTCCTTCCCTGCCCCCTCGGCCAGCTCTCCCTCCCTCTTCCCCCCCCCCTTCCCTTGGCTTTGGTTGTAGCTGTGAGTGCTCTCTGTTCTGCAGAGCAGGCACCACTTTCTGCTGACTACGTACATTTATTTATGTTAAGGCATTTTGCAATATTAGGTCCACAAATGGAAGCCAGTGAAGGATGGGTTTTGTTGTTTTTTGTGGTTTTGTTTTTGTTTTTTTCCTTTGGTGTTTTGTTGTTGTTGTTTTCTTTTTTTAAGAACTAAAGCTTTTGAGAGAGAGAATAATAATTGGGACCTTGAATGGAGTTAAATTGATGTGCAGCGGTTTAATACAAAGTTCATAGTTCATGGTAATGAGTTGACATACAACATTTCAAATCCTGGCAATAGGAGTCTTTTAGTATTAAGTGTATTATGAGGCATGAGTCAAGTTCAGCTGGGCTTTTTTCAGAAATCTGTAAAACATTTTAAGATCACCGTGGCTCTGGTGATAGAGGATGCAAAGGAAGCAGAAATCAAAAGAAGTAAGTTACACAATTTGAAAGGTTCATAACCAAAAATGTGAGGTTTTATATGCATTTAATTTTGTTCATGATTTAAGAATTAAATGTTTTAGGGTTTAATTAAAGGTATATGCAGGGAAGAGGTTTCTAGTGTGTAATTTTACAGAGCCGGGAGGTGGTTCTATAGTACAAGAACTAATGGTTGCTAAGTTTGTTAGCAAATCTATGATACGTTAATAATAGAGCAAATGTTTAGATGCTGTTTCTAAATTAAAAAACAACCAGAAAGTTATTCAGCCAGCTTCTTTTATCTAAGCATCACTGTTCTTCAAATCAGATGCCCATCAAATGTCAGATTTACGATGGGATCTAGAGATGAGGATAGGCTCCAGTTCTCAAAAAAAAAAGTTCAGAGATTGAAATAAGAGAAGCTGTTTTTTCCTTCTGCTGTCCTGTTCTCCACCTGTTTGTTCATATAGTTAGACCAGGAACTTGCTTTGTAGTCTTTCCTTGCTGCTGTCCTTGTTTTGCATGCACTTCCACACAGTTTCAGTGGAGATGAAGTGGGACTCAGGACAGTTCTTAACTTTGCCCTGAATCATTCTGAAAGCAGCTGTCTTGCTCACTGAAAGAAATTAGAGCACCTATAGGAAAGCTGATATACCAGTCTTCAGTTTGAGTCTTAGATCTTACTGTCTCCACAAAGGACCAAAATATGATTGTTCTGGCTTTTTTTTTTCATTTTATAATTTTATTTTATAAATTTCATTTTATTTATGCTTTATTTTTAGTGCTTTTTTTTTTTTTTCTTGTCAAAGTCAGTAGTATTATTTGACTATAGTTCTTGTGATCTTGTAATTAAAATGACAACCAAAGACTCCCTTGTCTTGGGACAACAGATTTTACATTTCCTGAGAAAAATGGAATAGTTTGCAGAAATTACAAGCTACAATACAGTAATAAATTTTCTGGGTGCAGAGTTCTTCATCAGTTCTGTGTTTCTGATTTGGTCAGCCATGAATTGTGGAGATTTCAGAAGCATAGCTTTTGTTAAAGACATGAACGCACCTCGTGGGAAATAGCAGTATCTCATCCTACTTCGTATTGAGTGATTTGGACTATTTTCTTTTTATGCAGCACCTTCAATTGTAAAATAAATTCCATGATTTCAGTGCTCTGGCCTCCCATTAACCCTTTGTATCTCTCCTAAGTTACTGTATACTCTCTTGTTTGTTTGTTAGTTTTTAATGTAATTTCTTGGTTTAGAGGTTATATGTATTTTCTTTGGAAGATACTCTTGTCTTCTAGTTTGTATTTTGAAACAAGGTTTGAAGCATGTATGAGAACTAACCCCATACACTTTAGCCATAAGGTTTCATAATGAAGATCTCCCAAAACTTAGCTTTGAAGCAAGAGTACATATTGCCAACTGTATCTGAAAAGTAACCACTTGACTGCTTACAATTTCACCAAAATCCATTGTAGGAAATCCACTGGCTTCTAAGAGTCAGGCTTACTTGCAGCTGTTACTGTGTCAGTGTCTTCCCCCTGTCTTCCCTGTGACTGAATACTTTACCAGGAGAGTTCCTGAACAAGTCCTTCCTAGAGCCAGACTCTTCTTGACTGTGTGCTTGGGCTACAGGAAACCCTCTTCTCAAAGGTGCCTCTGAAATACTCTCGATACACTGAGATCACAGTGGAAGCTCACTTTCGTTATGGAGAATCTTCTTTGATCTCCTCGAGAAGTGTTTTGCCGTAACTATCAAATGCCACACAGTTCATCTTCAAGAACTTGATATGTTTTATGAGAGTCATGCTTGCTTAGGCAGAGAAACTCTAAAAATAAACAAAAGGAAAAAAGAAAAAAATATTTTTGATTTTCCTCTCAGGTGTTGAGTTTTGGTAGTTTTGGCACAAAAGCAGAAGCCAGAACAGGTAAAGGCATGGTATTTTGAGATCTTAAATAGGTATATTTTTTGTCAAGCTATACTGAAATACTATATACTAATTGCACATGTTATTTGTATTTCTTTTATGGGTAGTTGTATATATATGCTTCACCTTTCTTTGGAAACTAACCAAAGAGCTTGAGGATTTAAGGATTTATAAAAAGCTCTTTCCAGTTCATTTTCAATAGCTATGTTTGCTAGAGCTTAATTATTTTAAAAGAAAGAAAAGTTTAAACCACACTAAAATAATCGCCTGTGAGCACTTGAGCAAACATTCAGAGGCATGTTAGATTTAATAAAGCAGTAGGATATAAGAATTATCCTACTTCTATTAAGTGAGGTTTTTTCACACTTTTAGTGTTTTAGAACGAAGTGTGTAGTGCCTAAGTGACCACCTAAACAATACTTTTTTTGTGTATTGCTTTTAATGTGTGTATTTCATTCTTTAGCAGTCATAATGCACATTTGGAGCCTTACCACTGCATGTTTAGACTTCTGTGTCAGATTCCTTTGCTTTTTAAGTGAAGCTACACTAGCCACAGCACAGATGAGCAGGGCACGCTGCTTTAACTCATAGACCATGGAGCTATTAGGTGACTGCAGTTTTTAGGAGTGCATATATGGCATAATACCAATAGCCATGCACAGATGAGAAATCCTTAATTTAACAGTTCCTCTTACTTCATTCTATATAAAGCGTAGTACCAATTGCTGTGCACAGATGAGAAATCCTTAATTTAACAGTTCCTCTTATTTCATTGTATATAAAGGTTAAAATAACACGCACATTAGGCTTATTATTAATCCAGAGACTGTAAACATAGTCTCTTGGTAACCTGCCTGTAGTAGGGCAGAAGCTCGGACTGTAGCCACTTCAAAAATATGCTAGTTGCCTGAGTTGAACTCCTGTTGACATTTAAATAGGGTGTCATGTTCCACAACAGATGAGAAACAATGCTTGGCAAGAAGACCATTTCAAGAAGTGTACAGGAAAATGGGTCTACTTTCTCTTTTCCCAGTGGTGGAAGAGCTATTTTGGTGCTGGAAACTGTTCCTGTGTGAAGCGTATGGGAAAGAAATAACAAACATACGCTGAACCTGGAGGAGGAAAAAAAAATATTTCACAGAGGTTAGCGCAGAACGACGTTACGACCATCCCTTTGCCTGGGGAAACTGGAACTTGACAGTTCGGCAAGAAATAGGGCTTTGGGGAAGACTGGTGGCTAAAATCTTCAGTAAACTGGACTGCAGAAAAGAGCTCTCTTGGAGGAGTTAGGAAGATTAAAAGCGGGACTAACTGTTGCTTCTGAGCCACTGGTGGTGGTACTCCAAAGCTGAGCCACTGCCAATAGTGAAAAAAAGAGCAGGGGTTGATCATTAACTGTTTGGGCATTTGCCTAATATTAACACACTGCTACCAGAGCAATGAAGTCTATTGTGAATAATGAAACAAAGCAAACATCTTTAATATCCTTGCTGCTAGCTCAGCTATATTTATTATATTACCTGCATGTGGGACACAGTATTTTAAAACTGTATAATTAGCCTATCGCATCACCTTAAGTAATGCTTGAGATGCAAGCTGCTTCTATACTTAGATACCTGTTTCCTTAGATTACCTTAGTCAGCCAGGAGATTGATAGTTTAAAACTTAATTTTCAAAACATACATTTTTCTCCTTGCTTTCTAAACAGGTGAGTGGTAAGCATAAAATCTTGGTCCAACCGTGGTCGGTAGAAGCTTTTCTTTCACCTGATGCATAGGTGCACATCTTATTTCTCTGAGCGTAAGATGAATCTGAGCAAGCAAAAGGAAAGATTGACTGGTGGGTCCATTTTCTTGACTTCTTCTCTTGATAAGAATACTTTTTTTGTTTTTCCAAACTCTTCCTGCAGTATAAGGGAGCAAATAGATAGACAGAGCTGGACAAAGCTTCCTGAGAATTATGAGACATAGGAGTAAGAATTCAGTCTTCAATGAATATTTTTTTTCCCACTGGCAAAATGTATCGTGTATCATTCTTTTGTATTTTTAGCTTATCATACAACTTCATGCCAACCTCATGCATGTTCAGCTGGTTAGTCCATGCAGTGGCAGGGCATCTGTTGTGAAAGCAACAGTGTATGCTGGGTGAGGCCAGTTTCTATAAGGAGGAATCAGTTTGAACTTCTCAGAGAAACAGGAGCATTTTATCCGAGTTCTGCTTAATAAATTACATAGGGTTATCTTTAACAAGATTTCATAACCTTTTCCAGGAGTTGGGAGGGGAGAAATTATTGGGGCATCTAAGAGTGGGGCTGGTAGGTAAGGCAATACCTAAAAAACTGCTGGGTGGTGGGAACATGCCTGCTCGTTGGCCTGGAAAAGGCAAGAGGGACCTTTTTCATACCAATGATTTTAAAGGCTGCCTGATTTGAGATTATTTCCACTCTCAGTGAGTGTCTTCTTTACACAACTCTAGCTTCAGGCCACGTTTTCTGCTCATCCTCTCTACATACTGAGTGTTACTTAAAAGTGTTAATGAGCATATTGATTTAATTTTCAATGCTTACCCCTCATTTTCTTAAGTGGTTTCATAACCTCTAAGCAGAAACTCCTTCTGAAAATACTTTTTTTCATATTTTCTCAGCTTTGAATAAGGGGTAATGTTGGGATAGAAAAGGGGAGATTATGCAAAACGAGTTCAGCAACTTCAAATCCCTATATTGTGAGGGTTTGCTTGGTTTGTTTTGAAAACCAGTCCAATCAAATTAAAAGCAGACAAAACTAAATTTGGTTCAAAGCTGGCTCACCTCAGATTTCAGCAGGAGCTGTGAAAGCCAAGTTTAAATTGGGACAGGAAGGGAGGGAATGTGGTCAATAGCCTTAAAGTTGAGCATTTTAAATAGGAAATCTGTTTATGCCTCCAATAGCACTTGCTGTTCTGATTTGTTTAGAAAAGCTAAAACAATTCAGAACAGGCGAGTTGCTTGAGGCTCTTCTGGCTTGGACTGAGCAAAACTTTGTCAGAAATTTAAGCTCATCTCCAAGTTTTGATTCATCCAGTAAAATGCTGTAAATGATTCTGATCTTGACTTTAAAGCACCATCTTACTATTTTCTTCACATTTTCCTTCTTTTCCAATATTGAACAAAGCATTATATTTTCTAAAGAATGCATTGTGTGGCTTATTCCACATGCTTTTCTAAGAGAAATTCTGATTTTATCGTAAACATTGAAATACTGTTTCAAGGAAAAATTGATTACTATAGTATGGGATCACAAAATCCTATACTAGAGAAAGTCACAGTAGGTAGGTTTTTGCAGGGAAAGATATCAATATTGCCTGCTGGTGAAATATGGCAGGTTAGTATAGCTGATTTTTAGTACCAGAAATAGAAGAATAGGTGTTCACTCAGAGAGGTGAAAACTAAGGAGAATATAATTAATAGATAAATATGCTATATGAAGATTTTTATCTGGAATGAACATCAGCCCCTCCTAACCCTGTTCTCCCCTCACTTCCCAAAATCTGCATGAAATTTTCTGTAGGCAAGGTCTTTTTTGCATTATTTATTATATTTCTTTTATTTCGCTTTAGCTTGACTTCTTCTTCCCTCTTTCTTACTTCTTACTTCTCTTCTCCCTCCCCACCAAAATGCCAAGCCTTTCACCAGTGCAGTACTCCCGGGAGGCTGCCAAGGCATTGAATCACTATTGATTTAAAGCATCATCTTTGCTGATTCACTAATGTTCCTAGCTGGATAGTTCAATCATTTATATAATATGTCGTATTTATGTAGTGCATTGTATATAATTTGTGTAATACATTGTATTTATGTAATTCATGAAGATAGTGAATTCCATTCAAATTACTGTGTTAGAATTTTGAGGGCTGTTGATGTGGAGGGAAATAACCACATCCTTTCCTCAAATATCAAAACTCTAAATGTGTGTGGGGAAAAAAAAAAAAAAAAAAGGTCATAAAGAATACAAGTGTTTGCAATTGGAATCGATGCAGTCCTTCTTTTAGCTCATTCCAGGTTGTCATTCCTGTATTTGCTAAATGTGATGCTCACAACCCAACCTCCATGACCTTACCAAGGTCTAAAATCAGATTTTGCATCTTTGGGGTCAGTTTGCAAATTCCTAGTTAGAAAGCTTTATATACCTTTAACATAACTGTAGGCAGATCTCAAGGCTCAGTACCTCTCTGTAATGAAATGTGCTACGTGTTGGGAGGCACAGCCCAGATTTGCAGTCCAGATGTGACACGTTCAGAGGTTTTGTGATGGTAATTCATGATCTTCCAGAGCGATGAGTTTTATAAAATTTGGTGAGGAGCACACGAGTTACGTACACTTGCCATCTCTGCTCTGTCCCTGACGAGTGCTAGCAGGAGCCTGGACATCCTTGGGGGAATGCTGCAGCTGCCCTGCAGCCCTCCTGAGCGGCATGGGGAGCAGCTGGAGCAGGAGCTGGCAGAACTGCGGCTGTAACGTGATGCGGAAGATCGTGCATATGTTCTGAAAAAGATCTGATTTCATAAATGTCTGTCAGCAGCGAAGGGGAGGTGATTGTGGTTTGGAGGCTTAGTGAGACATTAGTGAAAAGTGTGTTGTTAGTGGCAGAAGAGTGAAGAAACTGTGAAATTTGGCAGGTATTTCATTCCACAGGGAGGAACACGGTAGAGATTTGACAGCATTTAAATTCGTAGTCCCTGAACTCCAGGACTCTTGCACTTGGATTTTCTTTTGGTTTGCCCTAGATCATGAAACACACGCTGGTCAGGGAAGAGGTTAAAACTACATGAAGGCTCAGGGCTTTTCTAAAATAGAGCCAAATCCCTTATACTCCCTCCCCACAGCCACCACCCCTGCTCCCTTCCTTGGATTTACCAGTGACAAACTGCGATGCTCACATATGGGGAGCAGGGAGACGGTCTTAAAGAAACTGAGAGGAAAGGGTTACTCAGATTCGGCATCGAGGAGAATGAAATATGGAGCTGATAAGCATTTGTCCCACTAATTTCCCTCTTCTGTCAAATACCTATATTAGTCTCTTTGTCATCTGGATTCTCTGGATCTGGATCAGGATCTTCTCTCTTCTCCCTTCCTCCCCCGAGCCAAGCTACATTTTACTGCTGCTGCTCATAACCCTTTTATTCCCATTGTCTTTCACCACAGCTTCAATCCCCTTTTCTTATTAGCCCTTTTCTTCATTCTTTATTTTTCTCAGCCTTGCAAGTATGTGTTGATGTATGCAGTTTGTTTTCCTTTCAGAAGTGGTTTAATTCTTCCGAATTTTGTTACAGTCTGACACATTTCTTCAAAATAAAAAAAAAAGGTTGAGAAATGCCTGTTGTAGCATTTTTTCTCACTATTTTTCAAATTTCTGCCAGTCATTTTATGTAAACTGATTGAGCACAGTTCAAATTCAGTGCTTAGCCTGTCTCTTCCGTGTACTCTGCTCAAGTGAAAACTGATAAGCTAGAAATTCATTTGTATATATAGTATTCATAAATGTGCTGTCTCACGAGTATAAAGTTTATGCTAACATTTGGGCTCTAAATCTTGTTTTCTGTTTAACTTTTGTGACCACACCATGAATGCAAATACTGTGAGTAAGGGGGAAAGCATTGAGACCAACAGCATTTTCACAGTCAGAGCCCAGCATTTGATCTGTCACTTCAGTCCTGCAGAAATAAAAAAAATAAAAAAAAAGGAAAAAAAAAAAGGCAACATTTTGAAGAGTTAAATTTTGGAGGGAAAGAGAAAGTCAGCTGTATCTCAGGCTTATATATGCATTTAATTACAGATGCTCAAGTTAGGAGCATTACTGCTAACAGATTCCTCTCCCTGCCTCTGCCCCAGTCCCAGATGAATGTGCCAGACTTTGGAGCAGTCCAAAAAAGTCATATGTTTTGTTTCGTTTTCTGAACTATTGGAAAAGTACCTTTTTTAATAGAAGGGAGTTATCTGCTTACATATGACATTACAAATTTGGCTTTGTAAAGATACTGAGAAGGTGGTTCTTCATTTTGGGGGGTTGGTGGCTGTTAAGTATGTTAAATACTCTTGGTTCTCATCCAGGACAATCTCTGAAGTTTCTCTTTGTGTGCTAGAATTTGTAGTTTTTTTTTCTGGTCAAGCATTCCATCTTAAGATTTTACAGATTGGTTGAAAAAAAAAAAAAAGGCAAAGAAAATAAAACAAACAAACAAAAAAGCTGTCATAAACACAAACAGAGCCCAAAATGGATTGCTTGGATGAGCTAGTCTGCTACTCAGGAAGAAGTTAAGTATTCGTTTTGGCAGGATGGTAGTGTCTCACTGCTCTTCTTGAGTTCTTTGAATGTTTTTAGGGAGTAGTGGCTCAAAGAAAATCAGCATATGATTTCTTATACTTTAAAAGGCCATAAAAACATAAAAACATAAGTTTTATCTGGGGGTCAGCTGAGGAAGTGAAATAGTCACAGGGAGAGTGGTAGAGTAATCTCCTGATAGTCATGTTTTGTCTGATTCTCTGTTTTAACAATGGATTTACGAGAAAGTTTTATCTTTATGTATCTGTCAGGAGGCAAAGGAGATGTTTGGCTGCTGAAGGAAAGGCTGAGAAACTTGGAAAGGAACCAAACTAGGGGAGTGAGCATGAAGATTTCTGTATTTATGTCATTAGAGAGTCTGTAATTTTGGCACAGTAAGAGAAATAGAGATAGATTTTAGCTTTTGAGACATATAGTCGTATATTAATAAAAAAAAAAAAAAAACATATAAAATATTTTTTCAATTTCAAAAAGCAGTTCCAATACCTGTACTCACATTTGAAACTCTCTTCAGAAGAACTGTTTTTTGCAGTTGTTCCTGGGTTTGCAGTGGACAGATCTCAGACCTATTTGTGTCTGCTGATCTCAATCTGAACAATTGTAACTTTGATGTATGTGGCAAATAGCATTTCAGGTACTCTCTCACAGGAGTCTTCTCACTGATGCTTTTACCTGTTCAGCATCTCAGTTGTTGCATTTTTTCCCCAGTTAATGCAGTGCTGAGGTCTGGCCAGGTATATATTCTTTCAGTCTCTCTTCTCCTTGGTGTTTTTCATCAAACCTCTCACCATCTCAGTTATTTCCATTAATCCACCTCTGTTATCTACCAAAGCTTTTTCAGATTTAAAATTTAGCTTGAAATATTTAAAGACAAATAGTTATATTAAAAGTTGCCTTCATACCTGTGTTCTTGAGAAATGTGCAAGCTAGAGCTGAATCGAGTCAGTAAATACATTAGAGATGCCTCTTAAAATGTCAGTATTTTTAAATTTAATACGTATGCATCCATAGATTTAGAGAGAAAATATGGATCCTTGCTTTGATGTCAGTACTAGAGATTCTAGAATTCATGTTTGTAGAGACTATTTTGGGAGAGGGGATCAAAGGAATGTTGAAATTAAATATTAATGAAATCATGAGGTATCTTGGAAAAATTCTGCCCCCTCAACCTCAATGGTTGTCAGGTATTCTTCAGAGATTAAGAAACTAAGATGGGTGGGAATGTTTTGATGACATATACTAGGCAGGAAACGGATCTGTGGGAGTTGGATGGGTTGGTGCTGAGATCAGAGGACTTATGTGGAAAGCAGAAGGAACTGGAAATGGAGAAACAGCTGCAGGGTGGTGGAGCACCTTCCTTAGGATGCATGGGTGATTGTGGCTGCAGTTGTGACGTGGTAATGATAACGGGGCTGCTTACCAGTTCTGTTGTGTTATAATAAGTGTATGGTTAGGTAGGGAGCTGCTGTTTTCCACAATTTCAAGCATCAGTGGGGGAGGTCTTCATTCATGGAAGTCATTGTCCTATGGTTAAATACCTCTGCTTATTCACACCAGAACTTCAGCCACCATTGCTGTTTCATCTAGATGACCAAACTACAACTGTAACTAACTATGCTTCGTCAAGTGCTCCAAAGTCTTGTAGTCTCTGAAGTAGAGATTGTTGAGTTCTTCCTCACAGTGCAGTCTCCTGCCTGCATTGTGAAAGCCTGCTTGAAAATTACTTGAATGTGTAAATATTGCTCCAAGATCATCAGTTACAAGGAGGACTTTACCATCTGTACACCATACAGTATTACACACTTCAACCTAACGGCACGTTTTATATCCACCTTGTACTAAATCTGGTGCCTAAAACCCCCAAATTAATGAATTGTTTTTTCTTTTTCCCTTTCATTTAGGCAGAGAGCTTAGGGAGCAACTGCTGTGGAAACCCATCTTTTTGCCTTTAAGAACCCACAATGGACAGCCCTAATTGCTTATTGGTACCTTAGAGCAATAATTTGGCTCCAGTTCTTTGCATGGTGTTCGGCTTTAGTACTACAACTGAAAAAGTGGCTTTGAAACAAGGGAAAATTGAACAGGAAACAGAAATGTTCAGTGCAACTTGAGATTTGTATTTCTTTTTTAATCCAAAAGTGATCTACGGTTCAAGCACCCATTTTATGCCTTCTGCAGAAACCACACTGCTGTGTACGGTGATGCCCATCTTCCAGCTGCAGCAGGCCACACATTCACAGAATCACAGAACTGTAGGGGTTGGAAGGGACCTCGAGAGATCATTGGGTCCAACCCCCCTGCCAAAGCAGGTTCCCTAGAGCAGGTTGCCCAGGTAGGCGTCCAGACGGGCCTTGAATATCTCCAGAGAAGAAGACTCCACAACCTCCCTGGGCAGCCTGTTCCAGTGCTCTGTCACCCTCACCGTGAAGAAGTTCTTTCACATGTTGGTGCGGAACTTCCTGTGCTCCATTTTGTGGCCATTGCCCCTTGTCCTGTCCCCACAAACCACTGAAAGGAGGTTGGCCAAATCTCTCTGCCTGTCTCCCACACTTAAGGTATTTATAAACATTGATAAGACCTCCCCTTAGTCTTCTTTCCTCAAGGCTGAACAGACCCAGGTCTCTCAGCCATTCCTCACATGGGAGATGCTCCAGGCCCAGAGTCATCCTTGTGATCCTCTGCTGGACTGTTTCCAGCAGATCCTTGTCTTTTTTGTGCCAGGTTTTGTGAAGTGTACTTTCGTACATGTTCTCAAGTGCCTGTGGAAGTCTCCTGTGTTACAATCCCACCCCATCAAACTACCAGGCACGTATCTTCTGTGGGCAAAATGCAGTCGTGCATCTCATACTTTTGGAAGGAAACTTAAGTATCTGCTGGCTGTCCTGTGACTAAAGTGTGCCAAATGTCTGGCCAGGGGAATATTAGGTTTGGACACTTAATGCATGTGGCAGTGGAGACACCACGGAGAATGAAGGGAGGGGGCAATAAGGAGGAGTGGAACAGGTCCTCCCCAGTCAGCTACTTGCTCCTGGGTAGGAGAGGAGAGGTAAAGGACAGCTTCGGGGAGGATGTCTTCTGGCATCTTCAGCAGCCATACACGTATTAATATGCTGTGGCTTCACTGAGGCCTTCATTATCAAGATAGAGTTGCTTGGTATCATCCTATTCTGAAGCTCCTTGTTAATTTTTATATGAAGTAGTGCTGAGAAAGATTGATTGATACATTCTGTTATATGGATCTACAGCATAATTGCCGATGCCATTTCGGCAGCAGCCTATTCTGTACTTATTTGGGGGTTTTTGTCTTCTTCTTGCTGCTGTTCGGGTGCTTGAAACTGTAAAGAATTACACAGCTAGTGATCTGCAATAAAATTCAGGTCTTTCTTTCCTTCTTCAGAGAAATGAATTATAAATGTCCTTGTTGCCAAGCACTTGATAACTATATAAGTGGGAGAACCTCTCAGTGATATACCTTAATAGCAGAATTAATGATGTTTGAACTTAAGTCTGTTTGTTGAGACTTCATTAGCTTTTCAGCTGAGAAAACGAGTGGGGGAAAATGCACTTCTAATCCCTGACTTGTGCAGTGGGCCACACCGGGAGACAAGCAGCCAGCTAAGCCCTGGGCAGCACGTTCTTCCCACTGGTAAACTGCTGTTGTTTTTTTCCTGTGTAACACACACCACGGCTTTATTTCAACTTTTAGCTTACTTCTGGGCTGGATATTTTTGCTGTTCTAAAGTCTACATGTTTCTGTGCCCGAGAGAATGTACCTTTTTTTTTTTTTTCAGGTTTCTGTACTGTGTTGTCATAACTGAAAATCAAACACTCGAGCTGTTTTTACACAGCTATCACTTCTTAGGCAATCTTGTTTAGGGTTTGTTTTTGTTTTGATTTTGATTTCAGACTGTCTTCTTCCTAAACACTGAAATGTGCCTGACTTGGAAGCTTGCTAAACATTTCACCGCTTTGATGAAGACCTATATAAATCTTGTTAATCTCTTGCAACAAACTTTGTCAGTTTCTTAGAACAAGAGGATCTTATTAGCTTAGTAAGGGTGGAACCCAGTACTCTGTATTACAGTACTGGATTTTATTTGCAGAAGAGCCCCCTTTTAATGAGTGTGAATTCCTGGTACTAAGAGCCAAAAATCATGTTTTACTGTTTATTTTTTACTATTTGGCATGTCCTCAGACAATTTGTTTGTTGTGCTGGATCATCACGGGGTCTGTTAGATCATCTAATTGAAAAAAAAAAGGAGTTTGTTGTCCTGGAACTGCTCCAGGAGTTGTTTGTTCCACAGCCAAGTCCCTCCTATGCTCTAACTCTGAGGTCATCTCCATAAGTCACATTTATTGTGTTTAATTTATGTCCCTCTTTCAGACTTGGAATCTAAAAATTTTTAATTAAATATATGGCTTAAAATGTATTTAAAAAGCAGTAATGTAAATTTATCTCTCATGTTAGCCACCTGGCCTTCAGCCTTGGGTTAAAGGTTATTCTTTCTGTACTCCAACAGAAATGCGCTGATTATTATTGCATATGATAATTGCCCCTACTTCTAAGATATGGATAAGGTACTGAAAGATAGGGAAAGTATTTTTGAATTGTTATGTATTTCTGCTTGAGCAAAAAATAATAATCCAGCATCCAGTATGTTTGCTTTGTTTTTCTTGTTTTCACATCTGATTTTTCAGGAACGGTGGTTGTTGAGGAGATACCTAACAACATGCTCCATCTAATGACAACAGGCTTGCCGGTATACATTGGTTTCTGTCCAGAGTGTTCCAAGTCATTTCTAAACAAGAACTTTCTAATCAAATTCTTCTTGAAATGTCTATTTGAGGGTAGGAGGTCTGTTTTTCTTTTCTTAAAGATCATTCCAAACCTTGTCTACCACTTAAAAGGTATTCTGAGAAGTGGAGTCCATGTCTAGGGTTTTATATACTGATACCCGAACGTAACTTTTTCAGGAAACAGAAGTTTTACGTATTGCCTTTTTCGACTGAGAGATTTTTATGCCCCATAAATCAGGAAGGAGAGTCTCAAGGGTTAGCTCCTGTCTCTAGGTAATTACAGATTCAGTGCAATCTTCTGAAACATGTATCATTTGTGTCACGAAGGAAAACAGACTGCTACTGACAGCTCTATCTCATAAGCATGAAAATTGGGAGGGAGGGTTTTTTTTTTAAGTTTATATTGTTCTTTTATAATGGTTACAAGCTCTTATACGGCTCTGTGAAATCATCTACATGATTTCCTGAAAAACCGATGCTGCTGGCACTGATTGTCACTGCGGATGGCAGGTTTGAAGAGGCCCCAAGTAAGAAAGTAAAAAGTGTGGAAATAAGAGCAGAGGTTTTTCAAAGAAAAAAGGAGAGTGAGAGATTTATCAGAGAAGGAATGTGTAAGAATTAGTGAATGTAACCTTTCCTAAAGTGATAGATTACTTCTGACAATTAGACATGGAAATTGAGTAAGGGAGATCAGGGCACAGAAAGAAAAGGGAGGTAGTATTGCTTAATGCACTCACTTCCTATTCTAAAGATAGCCATCTAAATAAAAATTTCAGTGGTGCTATGGAGCAATTGTAGACCAGGATGTATTCAGTTTGCTCCAGCTGCTTGACCTTGCCTAGCTGTTGACTGAAATGAAGCAATCCCTGGTGTGACCAGCACTTTCCCTGGGCTGCTATGGAAAGGTGTGTGAACATCCATCAGTGACTCTACGAAATCTGGGGGCTGCAGATTTGCTGCAGATTTGCTGCAGATTTTTCACATTCAAAGCAAACCTCGGCCGTTTTTTCAGCTCTGTCATGCCTGCAGTAATTCATACTTGGGCTGTCTGGCCTGTCAGGAGCTAAGGATTAAAACACAAGCAAGGGTGCAGCTTCTCTTGCAGATAACCTCATCACTGGGCTGTCACTTCACAGCACAGCCAGTCTTGCTGAATTTCTGCCATCTTTGAGTAGCCTGATTCTAGGTTATGTGGCATTTTTATGTAGGAACTACAGATCCTTCTTTTTGTGCCACCTTCTTCTCCCCAGAAAAGGTGTATCAAAGAGCGAGGTCTGTCTTGCACACTGAAGCTGCATGTCAAAACTCCTGGTAGTTGCAAGTGGATTGCAAAAACTCGAACATATTAAGGGATACTTCAACTTAACCTATTAGTTTCAGGTTTGAAAGCTGTTCTTTATGTGTTTTCATAGATCTGCATACTCCGCAGAGGTATACCTGTCTTCTTCCTTGCAGGATTTTTGGGAGCATGTATATCTGATCTGTAAGTGGTCAGTATGCCGACAACTCTTTTAATACAGAAATTACGGAAGTTAGGATCCACAGTCAAGACCTCAAAAAGTAGCTGGGAAAATAAGAATAATAAAAATACAAAACCACATGGGGGAAGAACTGGAAATTGGGATTTTGGCCCTTGAACTAAGAAAATTAATTTGATCATGAAGAAAGCAAAATAAGCATTCCCAGAAATTGAATGCGGCAAGTATACCATGCACAGTCAGTTAAGAAACCTGTGCTAGAAAAAAAAAATGATGGTATGGAGTGATTACTCAGACAGAATTAAAATTCTTGTTTCCATCAAGATGAATGTGATTTATCTAGAAGTGGTGTAGGAGAAAAACATGTAGTTCAAGTCTCTGGCTTGAATTGGTGCCAGAGATCAGAGGAGATATTGTGGACTGTGAATGAATTGACAAGTATTTCTAATAGAATATCAGAATGAGATTGTCCCGGGGTTCTGCCGACTTCTCATAAACATAATATATTTGGCTTAACTGGTGTTGGAAGATTGTGAAAAATGAAGGACTTTCTGTGTTTGTCAATCCATTTTGTTGAACAATTTCAGCGTGTGACTTTTGAATTTCAAACAAAATGCCACCAATGAAAAGTTGTTCAAAACTTAATGGAATCTGGGGTTTGTTTTTTAAAAAGTTCTGTGAAATTCTTGAATATATTTTTAGAACGAATACTGTGAAAAGCTGTATGTGAAAATGTCCTTGTGAAGATGTGAAGGACACAGAAATATGTGAATGTCCCATCAATTGACTGCTGTTTCCTGATTTGTTTAGAGCATACCATAAATTTTATTTATTATATTTATTATTATTATATTTGTTATTTATATTTATTTATTGTTTATTTATTTATTGTTTATTTATTAATTATATAATTACCATAACTTTAGGATCTGTTTAATGGCCCTGTCCTTATTTTAGAATGAAAACTGACAGAAATCCTTAGCCATTAATGAGCATATACAATGATCATAAGCAAATATTCTAATTGTCTGTTGTCCAAAATTTCAGATACTCATATTGGCACTTTTCAGTTACTTTGATATTGTCCATTGTTACTTAATTGCAGCATTCTACAATAATCTTTTTTAAGTTTCAAGCTGATGTTTACCCAAAATAGATTAGCTTGGACATATACTTAGTCTCACTTTGATGAAAGGTTCTGTTCCGTAAAGAAGACTCAGATTTCAGCTTTTAATTTCTTAATTAAGAACTCACGGGGTGATTATTACTGAACTCTCATACAGTATATGCCACCAACAGAGTGGAGAAACATTCACTCACACATGAGACAGGCACACAGATAGACTAAAGTTTTATTACTGGTGAGGTTTTTTTGGGGGGGATGAGGAGGAGGTGAAAGGATTGAAAGAAAGCAAGAATAATCCTAAACTTACAGGAAACAGCTGTATGAGGTGAATTCATATCAAAAGACAGAAAATTCTGTTGTGCATGTGTGTTGTCAGTAATATGCTGACAACATACCTGTTAGATTTTCATTTACGTCATTCTACAGGGAGAAGGAGGAAGTTGTTATCTGCTGCTTGCTTTTCATGTTTATCTTTAGGGAAATTAAGGATTACCTGAGTGCACTGATAGGTACATGCTAATTTTCATTTGTATTGGAATCAGTGCTCATGAGGCATTTTATTCAAATTGTACAAACCTGTAGCTGTGGTAGAATCTGGAAGGAAGGAATTTTGTCAGATTCCAAAAGGTCGGGATGCCAGCTTCTGAAAGGAAAACTGTATCTCTATTATCCCTGTAGTGAACAGATGCAGGGTAGCTTACATTTTCAGCATTTTTCTTCCAGTGTCTCCTTAGACCTTTATGAAGGATCACTGAGGTTGGGGTTGTTCCATGAGATCTGGGGGTGTTAACTGTTTGCTCTTACAGCATTTCTTACTGCCTGAGGTCAATGGACAGCATATCAACAGATGGAGTCAATGGATTCAGCAGGTACCAATTATCGTGTTGAACAGCACCATATGGAAAGAACTGTGGGTCCTTTTTAAATGAAGAAAAGCATTAAGATGTATTAACATACACTTCTTTACTTATGAAAGAAGTGGATTCATAAATGTCACTAGAAATGATTGATCAGGTGCTAAATTAAATGCAGAAGCCTTTCTTATGGTGAAATTCACTGGTCACCAGCTCTGCGCTCTTACTTTCCAAGTTATTAACACATCACTAAGAATACAGTAGTTTTGGCTTGCTGCCATGCAATGCAGTTGCTCAACTGTATTTCCTGCTAGTAGCCTTTATGTCCATTTCACAGTGATTTCTGATCACTATTATATCTCTAGATGAACTCACTTTGAATCATTTATAGTCTATGAGAAGAGGAGAAGAGAAGAGAAATATGCATTTCAGGGGAGAAATTTATTAGATAATAATATAATCATTTTCATAATTCTTAGATTTTAAACATCTGCATTACTGAGACACTTTACACCC
The DNA here is from genome assembly GCF_047663525.1 of Anas platyrhynchos. Classification (NCBI taxonomy): domain Eukaryota; kingdom Metazoa; phylum Chordata; class Aves; order Anseriformes; family Anatidae; genus Anas; species Anas platyrhynchos. The sequence continues at coordinate 49,238,487 of NC_092588.1, read as the reverse complement.
TACATTTGATATATTAACTTGACATCTGGTACAAAGCTCAGCTGTAGAAATCAGTGTTGAGCCAGATAAGCTGCATTAAAAGAGTCAGCCCCTTTCACTGCAGTTGGTCAAAATTGGTATTGATGATAGAGTTTTACATAATGTCTATGGTTTTAACCCATACTGGACATGATGTTGGGTCCATACTATGCATGATTATAGTGTCTTTTCTATGTGGCTCATTTCGGAGGTTGCTCTTCGTATTGGTAATATATTACCCCCGAAAATGTTCAAGTGAGCAGCTTCCAAGCATAGGCTGAGTATTTAAACCTGATGTCATGGTTTTCACATGCAAAGTAAAAAATAAATAAATGAATGAAAACATCATAGCACCCATTTGAAACAGAGCAGGCTGTAGAAAAAAAAATACATTTTTTGCTATCATTACATATACATAATACAGCATGGATTTGCTTAACTTACAAGTCATCCAAAATATTGGTCAGCGTAAAGAATGACTTCGTCATAATGCCGTAATGGTTTTGATAACAAACAAAAAGAACGATCATTTCTAAGGTTGTTCTAAATCTTCAAATAATTCTAAGATTTAATTTTTAAAATTGGATAGTATCATTCAGAAACAAAAAAATAAAGTCCCTTGCTTAATAGGTATGTATCTGTATGTCTGTCATTATTTTGAATTTTTGAAGTGCAACCTATCCATTCAGTGTATTTCAAAAAACAGAGAGAGAAGCAAGATTGCTACACATTCAATAAGCTCAAGTGCTGTAAATATAAACTACAACTTTAGGTAATGTAAGTTGTATGCTAACACTAGTTCAGATTTCCTTAGGCAATAGAAATTACTTGCAGTTTACAGGAAAAGAAGCATAGAATTTGGCATTATTGAAAGTATTTTGCCAGAGCATCACTTTTTTAATTTTTTTGTGTTAATCTTTGGCTGTGAGCTCTGTACAGTTCACAGAAGACAACCACCAGCTCACACTGTACATCACATAAAATCCTAGAGACAATATACAGAAAGTAACAGAGTTAAACTTGGAAGTTTAGGCACTTGACTGAGTGGTATTTGTTCTCCTTTCTACTTACCATCTTGCAGGACATGCAGAGAAATAATCTGACGGCTTAGAAAGCAGCAAATAATAGAAAAGGTAAATCAGGCGAGGGAAGCGGTATGGTAAAGGCATGAAGCAAGCCTGAGTTGATTCACAGATTAGCGCTGAGGCTATTGTTTGTTGACACAATAGAAGGAACAAGTTCGGGAAGGTGTGTGGACGCCTGCCACATGTGGCCTCCTTCCACTCAGCAGGACAGGGCTTCCAGGTCGTGGTGGTGAGGCAGGTGGTGAGGAGAGGGGCCTCTCCTTCACCAGGCCCATCTCCTCACGACAGGGGTGTAACACGGATGAGTCTGGGGATTTTGTTTTCTTCAGGCAGCTCTTCCAGAACCATACCCTTCTGAGGGCTCAAAACGCTGTTTTTTCCTGTCTCTCTACATCTCAAGACAGTTATTAAATTAGATGAAGCAGTTTGGATTGTATTGTATTCCAGGTTTTTTTTTTTCTAGTTAAAGGGAAAGCTCTCTTCTCTGGAAAGCAACGTTATGTCTTTGATTTCCATCAGGAGAAAACAGGGCCCCTGGCCTGTGGTTCTGGATACAGCATTGCCCACAGCTGCTCTCGCAGCATGCTGGCTCTGGTGGAGAGCCCCAGCCCTGGTGGCCTAGGTTGACAATTCAAGCCCCAGCCCACTGCATGCTTAGTGTTGGCATTGCATTCACCCACAGGGATCATAGGTCCGATCGACCCCACTCCTCATCTCTTCACTGAGGCCGGCTGTCCTTCCTTACTGTCTTCATAGCTCTTGTCTGTACCTGTGCCAGCATGCCGTCTTATCTCCTGAATGGAGTGACCTCAGTTAATCATGTTTCCCATGAATTCTTACGAATATAATGTTAATACCTTCCTCTGTGTGAGGAATACCTTATACAATATTTGCTGGGCCTCCATTTCTTTTATTTTTACCTTTGTTGTTTTTTTTTTGTTGTTTCACTTTCATAGAGCCACATAATATCCCAAGCTGGAAAGGGCCCGCAAAGACCATCAAGTCCAACTCCTGGCTCCACACGGGACCTCCCCAAAATCAGACCATGTGTCTGACAGCATTGTCCAAAAACTTCTTGAACTCTGGCAGACTTGTTGCCATGATCACTGCCCTGGGGAGCCTGGGTATTTTACAGATGTAATTCTTGAATCTTTCTGATGTCCATTACCAAACTCTCTAAGTTGTGGTATGGACCACAAGAATTTGCATGACACAGAAAAGTTTTAAGCCAGCTCAGTGTAAGTCATTTACATGTTCAGACAGAGCATCCTGAAGTGTATTCTTCCGAGCTGTCTCCTTTGTACACAGAGCATTACACTGGTTTGTATTTCTGGTAAATGTTTTGCAGGGCTAACCTATTAATAGCTGGTTTTCCCTACATGAGCAGGCAGTATCCTAAGCTGTCTAAAGGTTAAGAACGGATTTGTAAATGGAAATTTATAGTGGTTATTTTTATTTAAATCAAGTGTTCTCAATTAGCGTCCATGTAAAAGAGCTATCTAAAAGAACACAATAGTCATAATGTATCTAATGATCCTTTATTAGCAGATTGTGATCGTATCTTTATTAGTGTTGGTAATTGTGCTGACAGTGTTGCTGACAGGTTAAGCCATTTCTTACTACAATAGCTTTTGTGCTGTTGCATCAGGATCAGAAATGCAGTTCCTGAAGACTTGCCTATTATGAAGAACAGGCTGCAAAGAAATGGAAGCACATCTTGCCATTGTGTTTAGTGATGCAGGTGACAGGTTGCTATAGTTGGCTCTGAGCAGGAAGAACTTGCATATAGGTAGGTTTAAATGCCTTTAAGTGCTTCAGGCTTGGAAGGTATTTGCATATTGTGTATGAAAATTAAGGCTAGGGGAGCATTGTTCTGAGTTGTTAAAAATTTCAAGCAGCTCTGAACTTTGAAAAACCCTCTTGAAGTTTTAAAACTTATAGTGTGGTTTCTGAACAGCTGCATGAGGTGAGATATCTGGACTAGACCACATTACTTCTGCATTTGGACTCCTGCTAGCCTTAGACACTGCTGTGACAGGTCAGCGTAGCATTGCACTACATTATGTGGACATCAGCAAAGCTTTACAATTCCAAGGAGGTTGCAAGGCACCAAGCTAGAATGATTCTCCTAAAAACTAATGAATAAACAAACAAAACTGTCTGAAATTATGCATATTGGCATGGAAATATGATACCAATGTTGATCTATCTGAGACTTTAAACCCAGAGAAAATGTTGCCATATTTTAGGAAGTTTTCTCACGTTATGCATTTTTTATTTAAAAACAAACTTTGTTTCCCAAAGTATGTGAAAAATACAGATTCTTCAGTAACTCAATATTTTTAAGTGACCTGTTCCAAAATGCCTGCAAGTTCACTCGACTTTTCCCCTTCTCCTTCATGCATTCACCAATATTTTTTGTCACCTTTCATTCCAAATAAAATGATCCTGATGTACTTCCTGTGAGATTTCATCCATACTCTTTATCTTTAGATAATAAACAAATAAACTAATATTTGCTCCAAAGACTCTAACTGATATTACACAAACAACCCAAAGCATGCTGAAAAAAATATTTTGCTTTTTAGTAAAAATACATCAGTAAAATTATATGGGTTTGACTTTCATTGACTCGTTCTGTAAGGGTTCCGTCAGAATACCCTTGTAATTTAGGGACTAGCAGGGAATAGAACAAGTGAATAGAAGAATAAGTAGACCTATTTCCCAGGAAATAGTCACACTACATTTATAATTGTTTTTCTCCTCCCCTGCATAGGTATACTAATAGAATAGTAGTCAGTCTGCTTAGTCTTCTTATCTACTTTTTCAGCTGTCCAGAGAAATAAATAAATCCATGTCTTGAAAGCACGGAAGTTGAATTGCAACACAAACCTGGCTTTGGAAAGGACTGTTTGGGTCAACAAGTCACATCTCTTCAATTACAAACAAACGTGTGATAGCTCCTAAATCCAAGAGATCGTCTTTACACACATATACCACAAAAATACCTATAACAAACCTAAGATCTATACCACAAAAGTCTAGGCAGAGCATGACTCAACAAGTCCGTGTTACATGCAGATGTATAGGGTAAGAAAAGATGGATGGATAAGGAGAAAAACGTCGTGTGTTTATTCAGTGAGTGTGGTGTTTCATCCGGGTTTGCTAGTTCAGACTCATGCAGTCAGACACAAGCTATACTTCTGCAACAGGGGTTACTGACACAGATCAGGGTGTGAGGCTACACACATCTTGCTAACATTATTTCCTGAAGCCATTTTTTACCAATGACTCTTCTGTGGAGCAACATGTTGGGATACTTAAATAAGGTTAGGAAATGGACTTACTTGCTCTGAATTTACCAGTACTTTTGAGTCTCATAATTGCATAAATGTGCACTCACTAAAAAATAGTCGTAGACTTACTTGATTCATGTAAATGTAGGTATATGAGAGGATCATATTGATTTGTAAAAAATTTCAGGTGACAGACACCAGTGACTATTACAGCAGGCATTCAGAAGACTTACAGCATCATTTTGATTAGGTTTCAGCATGTAGAAACTATGTAGAGACTTCGTTTTTTGAAAATCAGCCATATGCTGGGATAGCTAGAACTTAATTTCTCAAGCAGAAGAGCTAAAAACCAAAAAACTAAAGTGTATCTCTGTATCAGGAAAGGAGGTGATACAAGCACACTTAACTTACAGATGAGATATGTTTGTGGTAAATGTAGAAACTACCTAGCTTCGCAGAATGTGGTCTAATAAATAGGAGTGGTGTCAGGCATGCTGTGACTGTCAGAGTTTTGCTGACGCATGTGAGTTAAAGGTGAGATTAAGGCACATATTGCACATGTTGAGTGTCTTAACAGATATTTTTCACCAGTTTTCCACTGCTAAACAAATAGGGAGCTCATAATAGCTGACCTGAGCATTTACTATTATATACAAAATTTGATATCATATACAAAATCCTTTATAAACTGAAGATAAATAAGTCAGTTTCATTGCTACAGCGGTGCAAGGTGTTGGTCAGCATGTTGCAGAGAATCCAGGCTGTCTCCCATATAGATTTTTCCCTCTATTTTTTTTTCAAGCAGCAACTACAGTTATAATTCTAGCATATTTCCTTATAATTGTTTATGAATTACCTCCTAGATTAGGGTGGTATTAGCATATTTTGCTTGGCTTTCTTTAAATCTATTTAATCTTGAGGATACCCTTGAAAAACTGATTAGAACTGAAATGTGAATGTATTCCTTGGTTTATTCAGTTTAGGAATGGTTGGGGGGGGTGCCAAATCAAGTGAAACTTCCCGTAACTGGGGATACTGTCATAAAAGTGTCTCCAGTTTTGCTAACCATGTAATATATCCCGTAATAGAGGCTCACAAATTCATTAAATGAGAGCTTGTCCTTTTGCCTTTGCAAAAGCTTCCGTGTTGCAGAGTTTAACAGTATTATTTGATTGTAATATGTAAACATATCTAAACCACAAAAGGTTGCTCAGTCTGTTATACATTATTAGGCCCTTGCTGGATTTCAGTTAGTCTCAATCAGCAACTTCTGCCTCCAGAACCGACAGATAGAAGTGCGTGCAGTGCTGCCGTGCGGGTCTGACTTCACAGAAAGGGATTTCTAGTCTGAAAAGCCAAGTAATAAACACATGCATTATCTTACCAGTAAGTGTCTGAATACAAGCTCTGAGCTCACTGGGATGTCCACACCAGAAACTTCCCTTTCCCTGTTTCCATGCGCGTTAGGACAAGTAGTAACTAGCCTGGATGAGCAATGACTCGCTTGAATGAAAGAGGATTGTCCTCTTTCTTTAACGTGGTCGTGCTGTAAAGGTGCTTTTCACCCGATGCTTTTCTGTGCAGGCTTCCATGGAGCATCAGACCCACGAGCATGCTTCTTGGAGCTAATCCTCCCCTTCACAACTGCTCACTTGGGGCAAAAGGCTACTGTCCTTGTTTCTGTTGCCTGCAGTTTTTCTCGGGAAAACTCTTCTTCATCTTCAAACCCTATTACTTTTACTCCACAGTCTCTCACTTCACCTGCTTTCTTCCTTCTGTTACTCACCTGTGCTCCTGAGCATCTCGTGGAGACAGGAGCTGGGTGCTGGGGGAGAGAAGCAGCTGCGGGTCACTGGCTTTGTCAGGCCAGTTACCTGGTGACATTGCCAAGTGGAGAAGCATGGCATGGGCATGGGGACACCAAAACTGGGTCAGGGAGCTGAGGAAGTGCCCCTTCCCGAGGCTGACCCTTTTAACTTTTTTTATTTTTATTTTTTTAATTGTTTTAAGGAATTTTCCGAGGTGACAGTTATAAAAACACCAGGATAAAGGTTGGGTTTTGTAGCATGACATTCACGTCTCTGTGTAGCACATGCTGTGTACTTACTAGATCCATAGTCAGTATTTTTCATACAGTCAGAGTCATAATTTTTCTGGTTCCTGGTTCATGTATCATAAAAAATCCAAATGTAGCATTCCAGGGAGTGTGTACTTTTGTGTTAATATTTGACATCTGCAGGGAGACAAAATTACCAAGAATTTATTACCAGAGAGAATTATTTTTCTTGAATACCTATGCAAATACCAGTTTATTTTTCTCTTTTCAGACCATGGTTTGAGGATGAGGTGGAGTAAAAAATGTGAGTACTAGTGAGTTGCATATCCTGATGTGCAGTGCAAAGCATGAAAAAGAAAAGTCAGTGAGGAAAAGCAGATCACCAGTGTTACCCACCTCGTGCATACTTGAGGACAGTGAGAGTGAGAGTTCAGAGACACCTGTGAAAGCTGAGGCAGGAAGAGTGACAAGCAGAAAGAGTCTGTTCTCCCATTGCTTACCTCCCCGTAAGCTTTTATTTTTATCAATTTCTCCATTTGCTTTGTCTTCGAGAAACACCTCCAAAGCCAAAATAGGGGTGTTGTAAAGGCAAGATGGTCTGCAAAGGGTCTGCAGGGTTTCTGTAGAAAACCCTTCTCCACCTCTACGTAATGTTTTCAAGAAAAACCTCTGCATCAGTCCTGCTGTGGATAAGACAAGCAAGGAGCAACAGGGTCTCTGGAGCCCTACCTGCAGGAGCTCCTTATTGATTCTCCCTGAGTTTTTCTCCTCCTTCAAACACTTCCGTCCAAACAGAATGGGCAAGAGAAACAACTCTGTGACTTCGTGGCAGCTGGTTGTGGCTGTTGCCCTGATCAGCCTCAGCTGGGTTGTCGGTTTCCGTCCATTCAAGCACACAGACACAGCCTCCACGCACGTGGCTTGGGCTCCCCAGCACTCAGCCTGGGGCTCACCGCGGCGGCAACTTGCAAAGGAGAGGGGATGTGAAGGTGGCTCTGGTTTCCCTCCAGGAGGGCTCACGCTTCACTGCCTGCTTTCACAGTGGGACACTGCCACATTCGAGCATGAAGCAGGAGAAGCCGAATCTGATTTTTGCACATGCACTGAGTGCGTATTTATGTTTATATATTTATTAGTGTACATAGAAATATATGTACGTATATGTCCATTGGCTGATCTGATGGGGCAGGAGCAGTGGAAGTATCTCATTTTCAAGAGGACCAGGAATTTAAGGAGGCTGCTATGTTGTCTGACCGGGAAGAGCAAGGAGAATCTCCTTTTCCTTGCTCAGGATTTTGGTTTTATTCACGTGTAATTTGTACCAGAAGCTTGTTTGGTAAAGCAGCATTGCTGAAACCATTTATAGAGGTGGGTTGAACTGTGTCTGGATACAAATATGTCTGAATACCAGGCTCACAGTCTGGGTTTGTCTGTGTGTAGAAGATTCACATATGCATGGGGTAGCTGTGATTACTCTCTGAAAAAAAAAAAAAAAATCTGTGTCCAAAGATGGTGAGAGCTGCTCCTGTGTGTATTATTATTTCCAGGATTTTGTAGTTTTGAATGTGCTGAGATAAGGAGCATTTGGGAAGGGGAAAAGGAGGATTGGGAATATAATTACAGGCAAAAGTTCTTTCTGGACACAGGTCACTTGCGCGTGTCATTCTTGAACTGTGTGATCTTTTCTCAGGAGGAAGAAACCCAGAGGGGTCATGGGGTTTGCAAGGGGGAGAGAGGAAATGAGAAACACTTTCCCTCTTTTGGAGAAAGGTAAAAGCAGGATATTCCAGGATCCTGTCAAATCCTATTTATTGGCACTGAGCCTCATTGAAGCTGGGAGCAAACCTGCACCCAAAATCCCTATGTTAGTACATGCAGGAACAAAACCGCTGAGGAGGGGAGGGCAAAAAAACAAGGCAGATTTAGTGCCTGGGGTCAAGCAACACTAGCCAGATTTGGGACATAGGTCTCAAACTGAAGTATTTTCATAGGAAATGGAAAAGGATACACGCATCTTGTGCATTCCAACTTTTGGCTTCTGATGGTAAAGAGCAATGAACAGCCAGCAGATGATTTCCAGCAAAGCCCGTTCTGCTTGGAGCCCACAGCAAGTGTGACTGCTCTTCACCAGAGGTGCTCATCCTGTATCCCATGCCTGACAGCCTCAAAAAACAGCAGTGGTCCTGAACTGTGCTTCTAAACCTATCTGTGTCAGAGGAAGTTTTTGTGCTCTCCAGACACAAAATAGGAAAAAAAGCATTCTGTCTTAAAAAATGGATTGATGCTAAAAAAATGTGTATTTTGGCCTGGCAGGTTCTGTGACTTCGTACCTATACTTTTCTCCTCATACACACACTGCCTATAGGAGGAAAATAAAATGGTTCCCATGATGTAGATCCACCAAAACACGTGTCGGGCACTTGAATCCCGTAGTGTCTCTCCTGAAAGCTACAGCCACGGGTACCAGAGCAGTACCCGCTTGTCTTCTGGCTCCTGCCCATTTCACCTCCCCACGGCGCGCTTCCACGGCAGGCAGCACCAGTTCCTCTTCCTTGAGCTCAGATCCAGCACTTCCTGCCCGAGGGAGAGCAATTAATCACCCTCCGTCCTCCAGTCTGTGACATCTAGGCTCTTCTGGACACGGCCAGCTCAGGCTTTTTAGATAAAAAAAAAAGGATATTTAATTTTATTGAGGGCATCTCTCAGATTTTAGTCAGAACCAACGAGGGTTTCACACGTACATAGCTATCAAAATATTTATTTATTTATTTATTTATTTATTTACTAATCCAGCTTCAGAAGCCTGGGCAGATAATAATATTTGGAAGTAAAGGGTGAAAACATCGCTGAGGGGTTGGAGGTTGTGTGTCCATCCTTCTGGTGGTTTTGCGGCTCGGTGAATGGGAACGTGTCCTTTAAGAGTTTTAGGAAGAGGCCAAAGCCATGATTTTGCACCAAGATGCCAGCCTGCAAGGCAGGAGATGTGAATCAAGTAGGGGCACCGATAATTTTGTCCGGTTTGGTGTTTCACCTCCAGACCTAAAATGGAGGTAAACGAAGCGACGAACAGACCATGGGCTTCAGAGATGGGTGGTGGGATGTAATGGTGTTTCGGACTAAACAGCACTGCAGCCTGTTGGGACAGCTTCGCTTCCCCGTTCAACTGTTGGGGTTGGGAATATTTAAGGCTTGGGGGGGGACCCCAAAACCTGCCCGTGACAGCTGAAGGAAGGGGGGGGCCGCGCCTTTCCTCCACCTCCACGGCTGCGTGGGCTCCAGGCCACCGGGCCCCACAGGCTTCGGGGCAGGACCACGGGGGGGGATGGAGGAGGAGGAGGAGGAGGAAGAGGAGGAGGAGGAAGGCCGAAAGGCTGCGTCCAGCGGGTGCCAGCGCCAGGTTTTGGCGGCAGCAGGGCCGGCAGGAGGGCGGGCGAGGACCTCGGCCCCAGGGCCGGGGTTTGGCGGCGGCGGCGGCGGTGGGTGAGGGGGCTGAGGGCTCGGAGCCCCCCCCTCCAGGTGTCGGGGTCCGGCTGGTGCCTGGTGTGTGCTCTGCCCGCCCTGCGCGCAGGGCTTGCAGCCTGCCCGTTTCCTGGTCTGGCAGCGAGAGGCAGTGCTGAGTTGGAGAGACAAAAATAGCCCTTCGGAGAGGAGAGAGAGAGAGAGAGAGAGAGAGCGAGCAGCACAGGGATTGTGTGCGCGGCGGGGAGGGAGCGAGCGGCAGCAGGGCTGGTTTCCAGGAGGAGCCCTGCGCTGCCTCGCCGCCCTTGCATGTTCGCCGGCGGATCGCTGCCCACCCCCCCCCCCGCCCCCTCCCTGCTCGGGCACGGCCACGGCCACCTCCGCCGGCTGCTCCCCGCATCTCCTCCGGGGAGGGCAGCGGACAAACTCCTGCTTTGATCAGAGGGCGGCCAGAGACCATTTTACCGGAGCGAGGCGGGGGCCAGGAGCGAAGAGAAACCGCCGCAGGGATATCGGGATTTTAGAGCCTGGTCTTCGACGCCTCCCTCCCTCCCTCCCTCCCTCCCTGCTCCCCCCCCCCCCCAGCCCCTCACCCCCCTACCCCCTTTTTCCCTCCCCTTCCCCTCTGTAAATAACCCGCTGCGCAAAAAGCCCGGCGCTTTGACATCCCTCCCCGGCAGCGGCTATGGGGTGTTTGGGCAACAGCAAAACGGAGGACCAGCGTATCGATGAGAAAGCGCAGCGAGAAGCCAACAAAAAAATAGAGAAGCAGTTGCAGAAGGAGCGGCTGGCTTACAAAGCGACGCACCGCTTGCTCCTGCTGGGTAAGGCGGCGGGGACGGGGGCAAGGGGGGGGTTGGGGGGGCGGCCGAGCGAGCCCCCCCCCCCCCTCCCCAAATAAAAAATAAAAATAAAAAAAGGATGGGGGCCGTGGAGAAGCGGGGTGCTGCCACCCCAAGCCCAAAAGCAGCCCCAAAGCCAGCCCGGATCGGGACCGGGGTCGGGGTCGGGGCTGGAGCCACGGATGCGACCGCGGGGAAACGGCGCCGGAGGTGGGAGATGCTCCCGCGGCCGAAAACAACCAAAATAAACCCCGATCATCATAACCACAACAAAAAGGCCATCCCGAGCCTCGTCTCCTAATGCTCTCCCTTCCCTCCCTTCTCTTCCAGGGGCTGGTGAGTCAGGGAAAAGCACGATTGTGAAACAGATGCGGATCCTGCATGTCAACGGCTTTAATTCAGAGTAAGGCTCGCGCTGGCGTCGTGGCCGCTTCTTGCCTTGCATGCTCCAAGCAGGTTCAGGCTCAGGAAATTTCTCCTGGCATCCTCCGCCTTTTGGTGGCTGGGCACTGCGTTTCGGGGGAGGGAGGGAGGGGGGGAAAGGGGAGCGAGGATAAGGAAATTGCTGCTGTTGTCTGTTTGCATTTTCTCCTCCTGGCCCCTTTACTGTATTTTCACACTGTTGCTACTGCAGCGCTTGACAGGCCCCTGTGTAGCAACAACATGGCGACTACTTTTTGCATAGAAGCAAATAACTAAATATTGCATCTGTCCGTGACACAAAAATACATGTCAAGTCACACTCAGGATGACAGTGGCTGCTGTTTTTCCGGTACTGGGCTGAGTGTAAAACTGAAACTGATTCTGCACGTTTGTTAGAAATCCTCCTGATTTCTGAGGCTACATCATCTTCTCTCTCAAGAACTCTTTCCCGGAAATCGTTATTAATCTATAGCGTTAATTTTAGGTATCTGCTGACTTTCACCTAGATGTTATTAATTTCGAGCGTATCTGCAGCATGCTGTAGGAATGAAAGAATGACTTCTAGTTTCATTGGGGGGGGGCTTTGCAGATGTGGCTATCATTGTCTGATTATAAAAACAAAAACCAAAATAGAGATGAACGTGGATTGCTCTTCATACCGTGTGAGGAAAGGGATGAGTGGTGAGACATATTTGTCTTGCTATTGTTTTCAGTTAGTATGTTGTAATGACTGAGGAGCAGATAAACAAGAGATCAGTGAAAAAAAAAATAAATGCAACTGACTGAGCTGCTTTGGAAGAAAGAAATCAAAGCGTTAATATTTCTGTTTTAATGCAGAGAAAAGAAACAGAAAATACTGGATATTCGGAAAAATGTTAAAGATGCGATTGTGGTAAGAACACACTTTATACTGTTCTTCAATGCTTGGGTGTGCTGGAAATGATAAGGATTGTGCTCTCTAAGACTGAGCAGAGAGAAATCCCATTTTGCTGATCAGATTGGATTAGCTTCTATTGATCCTGCATCTTAGATTTATCCAGATTAATGCATTTGTTTTTGTTTTATCCAATTCTAGACTATAGTTTCAGCTATGAGCACTTTAATACCCCCAGTTCCATTGGCCAACCCAGAAAACCAATTTCGAATGGACTACATCAAGAGTATAGCTCCTCTTTCTGACTTTGACTATACACAGGTAAGACTAGAAACCACCGCTTTATTCTGCTTTAAGGGGGAACACATCGATTCACTTTCATTTGCTGAAATGTTGCTTTTTTGTTGTTGTTGTTGTTGTTGTTTGACTTTTTGGATGATGGTCATGAGAAGAGCTCAAGCCAGAATTACCACTGGGTTAACTTTCTTACAAGACTGTGGTGGTTGCACCTGTTTTAGTGTTGCTTGGTTTTGTTGTTACTGATTTATTTGCTGATGTTTGTAAATGCTGCTTCTGTATTTAGTTCTTCTCTTTAAAATTTCTGATACAGTTACGACATACTGAAGCTTGAAATGAGACTCTGTTGCAAGTTGTTTTCCTGCATGGAATTAAATGCAGGATGTCAGTCTGAGGAGTTACAGTTTACCTGCAGAAAAGGATTTAAAAGGATGGAGTGGCCCCAGTAGCATTTACCATACTTACTGCACTCCCATAAGCAGTGGTCGAGTAAGGTGGTTTGCTTCCTTATCTGTTTATTGTAGTTGGCCTTAGCAGTGGTTTAGTTGTTTGTGAGTGTGAGCCATCGTTTGATGTGGAACCACATGAAAACTAGGGATTTCTATATGGAGGTTACTCTTTGGTACTCAGCTTAGAGATACCATTTGGATTAACTCGCATAGGCATCTTACTTTTGATTATTTTTATCTTTTTACATTATTATTTATAGAAATGTCTGTAGTATGATTGATGTTTTATGCATGACATGAAAGCAACTGCACAGACATAATGAATATTATTTTAAAATATTTTTGCAGTTGAACAATTTGGAACTGGACTTAGAATCTTATATATATATAAAGTCAGTATATATCAATAACAATTTGTTATGGATACAATAAGGACTATAAATATCTTCCTTCATTGGCTAAATGATTATGAGTTCTTCATGCTATCAATATTACCGAAGAAGCCATTTACAATAGAGTGTCTTTAGGTTATTATAGCTTCAGGGTGGAAGAGGGAGAAGGGGAAGAGCCGTTTCTTTATTATATGACTCATATTCTCTGGTGTGTGGTTTTGCCTCTGGTAAAGCTACCACTTTGAAGGTTCAAGATAAAGAAAAAATATCAGACATCTTGTACAGTTAGAATTTAACACAGAATGCAGATGTTAAGAAAACGACTGTAAGGTACACCCACATATGGCATAATTGCTCAATTGGTAGATGTAAGTTGGTGAAAATGAGAAACTCTTTTTAGAATTGGAAATCAAATTTGACATGAATTGTTTGTCTTATGCAGGTATTTCAGTTCTCAGGCATTTGTTGCTCATATTATCTCTTTCCTTCAATTTCTGTTGGGTGAAACAAATTTGTTTGTTATTTGTTTGGGTAAAATAACTAGTTGCATATATTTTTTGTCATTCTCTGTAGTACATCTGTTTTTCTGAGCTCTTGGGGGGTAAGAAAACTGAAGCAGGCTTTCCATGGGGTTGGAGAAATATTCATTATTATTATTTTTTACAAAAATTCTCCTTTTTCGCAGAAGTTGTCTGTATCTGGGAAAACTGAAGTCACAGTTTGATAGTTTTGGAGGGGAAAAGCTTATTCTTCTTGGAGGAGAAAAAGAATGGGGCCCCAGGGACTATGAAGCAAGTAATAATTCATTTGAAATCTTGATTCCAAAATCCATTTTTGTTTAAAATAATAAAAACTAGTAACTCTGCTTTTTAATTAAGTAGGATTTCCGATAAATCTATCACATTATTTGAAATAGTGTCAAATAATAGTCCTAGTAGAAAAAAATAGCTTTTGCAAGCTTAAAAAGGGAAGACAAATCTAATGCTGTTTTAGAAGTAAATATATTTTATGTACCACTTTTGTCTATTTCTGTTTTCTTCTCTTCCCAATTCATAGGTTTAGTAATTGTAAAATACATAGATGTGTTTTTTTTAGTGTCTTGGTTTAGAATATTGTTTTTCTCCATGAAGATGTGTGAGCAAGACAGATTTAAAAAAAAAAAAAAAAAAAAAAAAAAAGTGCTATTGTGCTTCAGGGCTTGATTCCACTCCAGTTTAAGTCAATGATAACTTAAAGTAAATTTATGTTTCCAGCTGAAATAACTTTTGACCCATTTTGTATTTTTGGATAAGGACAGATATAAAAATAAATACTTGGACAGTAATCAGTGCATCCCGTGTCAAGCATTACTGATTCTCTAATTAATACCTGATGTATGGAATAAGGCCTTCTGAACCAGAGAAACTAATAAAGTATTTAATAGTGTTCACTCAAAGCTTGCTATTCTATCATCTGTATTTAAAAGCAGATCTAAACCAAAAAATGCTGACTTAAGCAGTGCTTAGGTATTGCCTCTGGGATAAATTTTGGCACATTCTAAAACATGACAAATGTGACCCTTCTTCAGCTGAATGAGGGAAGAGGTAATTTTAGGATTTTTAGCAGTATGGATGGTAGTGAGCAGTTTAAGACAGCAGCCCCTATTGTTGCAATATGAATTACAGATGTGTTATTTTTTTGGATAATGTTAGTTGTGTAATCTTTGTCTTAGAAATCAATGTATTTTAGTTTCAGATGTATTTTAAATAAATTGCATGCAAAATGTGGTAAAATGAGTGCACTGTACCATGAGTCTTTACAGAGAGATCCCTCATAATATGCAAAAACTTCACTGATGGTACAATATGGCCAACACTCATGAGACACTAATTTAAATATATTTGTGACATATTGGATATGCTTGGATATGCATACTTAAATTGCATACAAATTAACTAATATACATTTAATTGTGAAAATTGTCCTTTGAAATAAATGGATTTGAAAATACTGATTTCCTGTGGGTGAAATCATATTCTAATTAAAAATTATGACTGAAAATTCCAAGAACTTAAGTGAGGATGGGATTGGCATTTGTACTGAGATCTGTATTTTGGGTTTTTGTTTGTTGTTTTTTTTTAATTATATAGCTCTCTGCAAAATGCAAGCCACTCATCTTACGTTCTTAGTGGTAAACATTTTAAAACACATTTTCTCTATACATCATTTCAGCATTGCTTTAAGGATCTGTGAATTGACCCCCAGTAGTTTGACCTTTTAAAAACTAGTCCTTAATTTGGTTTAGTTATGCTACCTTGATGACTTACCTTATTGCTATTAAAAAACAAACAAACAAAAGTTTCTTGATTACTTTTATGATTCTTGTGTTGCCTTTCATTAGTTTTGTTAAAAGTAATAAAATATAATTTTAATTATAATATAATACAATTTTTACCCCCAAAAATGCCTGGGTGACTGATGCGGTCTAATTATATAAATAATACTTGAGGCTTGCTTGTTTGTTTTTTAAGTGAATTAATGTGAATAAGTCACGTGTCCATTGTAGTTTCTTCCTTGAAGTCATGAAAGGAATCAAGATAAATTTTCTTCCGATGGCTACTTTAGACATTATCTTAGCACTGTATTCCAGGACGGAGTCTGCAGAAAGGCTTTAAAACTGAAATGGAAGCAAGCACAGCATATCGGAAAGGATTTTTTATTATTTTTGGCAAAGTGTTAATTGATATTTGCTAAAGTTAACAGGAATTGACCTGCGCCATTTTTAATCCTTTATTGATGGGGATTTATTTTGTCCTTTGTGAAACAGAGTGAACATATTAAGGGCATATTATGCTAGTAGCTGTGGAAAAACATGGTGTATTATGTAAGCATGTGTTTACCCACGTTCAGTTGTCTTTATTAAAGTATTTGAATTTTGTGGGCGCGACAAATCTGCTTGGTACGTAATTCCTTTACCCTTTGTCTTCCTCCCAGATTTAGTCAAATTGTTTTTCATAATATACCTCTCGGATGGGGCTCATGTGAACAGTTGTGTGTCTGTATACAGCAGGTAGTCAATTAGCTACAGCCCAAGAGTGTAGTCGAGTGTTTGCCTGCACAAACTAGTCACCAGTAAACGTGAATCATTTGCTTAATAGAGAACATGCAAACACTTCATCCAGTTATTGGGGAGAGGGGAGACTTCTCAAAAGACTCATTTTTCTTTGCTGAGAATGTTTTTAGGGAGGAAAATTATTTTGTTAAACCTTTATAAAACATGAAATTGTGCAAATGTAGTCCCTTGTGCTGATTTTAGAATGCTGGTTTTAAAAATAATTTGTAAAGCTATTTTATCAATCAGGCAAGCTCTTTAATTCAGCTTTCAAAAGTGAAATGTTAATGTAGGCATTGACAGGGAAAGTGCTTTAGATTAATCTGGTCTGTAGTTTGCTCTGCATTTTCAGATATGGCAGTTTGAATTCAATTTTATGACTTCAATTTTCCTCCATGTTTTCTTTGTAAAAATCAGGACTTCATGTTTGTAACGTAAAAACACAAGAAAGAAAAAATTATTTATGGTCAGAATTGGAAGTTACATAGACTTCTGTTAGGCATTTCAAGTTCTTCTTAGACATAGTACTCAAATTCCACTTTTTGCCTGGTGATTGCTGGTTTACACAGCATGTGTCTTGGTGTTTGGAGTAACTGGAGATCTTGCTGAAGGGAAGTATATCGCTGGGCTCCAGAAAATCTTTATGCTAAATAAATAGTTAAATAAAAGATGAAAAACATGATAAATAGGGTTCACTTATGGTTAAATTTCCTCGGGTTGTGCAGTTAATGCTGTGACTTTAATATCCTATTTGGCCACAACGTGTTTAGGTTTCCCTGTAGTATGTACTTGATGTAGCCCAAAGGAGTTACAAAACAACATCATCTAACATTTTTTGGTTTTCAAATTACTTGCAGTATTTCCATATTTCTCAGGAGTATGAAAAGATACCAAGTTTTACATAAAAATATCATAAAAGAGAGAATACAGTGAATATTGCTAGAAATGGCTTGATTTGATTTTTCTTTCTGTCTCAATTTTTACTTTAGGGCTTCGTTTAGCATTTTGGGTAAGATGAACAGCCACAAATTTTTATAATTATCTGTAATCATAATACTTATTAATACTATAGTTTCAAGTCAAAATTAACTTTTAAGAATCAAGTCAACGTTTAAACATTGACGTTTGCCTTTTACCTTGGTCAGAGATGCGCACTGGTTGTTCTTCATTTGTTCTTGTTTTCGCAAACTTGGAAAGGATCTGGAGTGCTGGATGCTGATCAAATTGTATAGGTCCAACAACATTATTACTACCCTGAATTAAAAACCCTTCAAAAACTAATGAAGAAGACTGTCAGAGAAGGACAGCTGAAAATACTACATATGCTCATGGAGTTGTTGGCAACTCGTAGTCGTCACACACAGGTTGATATTGTCAAGAGGACTGATACTGAAAAGTAGTGCATATTGGGGAGAAGTAGCAATTATGCAAGAGATGAAATTTCTTTGTTGTGGGAGCACTCGTTTTTATGCTATGCACTAATGATTAATTAACAGCAGATACTGAAGTTGAGCTCTTGTCATGTTAAGAGCAGATTCTACTGATGCCCGGTGATACCTTTCCCTCAGTACAAAATACCTGTTTGCATACAGATTTTGTGTACGCGTGTCTGGTTTTCATTAAATCGTCAAGCCATGGCCCTAATGTTCTGACTAGTCAATGTTAAAGTACAAAATTGTAAACATCACATACCTGAGATCAAGAGTAGACTTCAGTGTTATATGTTACGTTGTTTGCATTCTCTCTAAGGATTAAGTTTGCTGTTAATGGATCAGTCCATCCAGTAGTGCTTTCAGAAATAATTAGGTATTATTTTAACCATGTAGTTTCAAAACTAGAATGTGGATTGTATTGTAAACGAGTATAGGGCAATGTTAAAAATCAAACAAACAAACAAAACCTTTCTTGAATTGATAATATATTATGAAACATCAAAAGTATTAAAATCTACCATAATTTTAATTTATTTTAATTCTTTAATAAATACTCAGAAAATACTGAAAACACAATTGATGCCTAAAATGGAAGTGGTTTGTGAAAATTATAGCTCTTCCATGAGGCTCAGGATTTCTTGCTTAAAATACAGGCTTCGTTTTGGGGGGCAGGAGGGAGGATGTGCTTGCCTTAGGATGAAGGAATTCTTTATGATCAAGCATAAAAATAAGGTGAGATTTTTCCTTTAGCAAAAGACCACTCTGTTTAATAAAAGTACAGAACATAGTTCTTCCTCCACTTGTTCCAAAGTCACTGAACCACAACTGTTAACAACTTATACCAAAGACAAGTAAATGAAAAAAAAATGTGTCCCTGGAAAGGAGCTGGAGATCTGCTTAGGCCCCAGATGGTTAACAGCAGAAATGCTGAGACTGAGAGCCATGGGAAGTCTCATGCATAATCACAAATGAGCTGCAGTATGCAGGAAAAATAGAAGTAGGTATTGGAATCAGTGATTCTAGGTCTTGCTGTCTCGGTATTTTTAAGACAAAATACACAGAAGATGTTCACCTTTCCCATGTCTATGCTTTCTTTAGAATATATTTTTGCATAGCTTTCAATGTAAAATAATTAATTTCAGTCTGAAAAGACTTATTTGGGAAAGTGTTAAGAATGGTTTGAGAAAGTGTTAAGAACAATGCTGCTTATGAATCAACAGTAGCGCTAATATTCAATATTACATCATCATAGCGACACCAAATTGAGTGTTTGCTATTTTACATCGTGAATCTGATTTCCCAGGTAGTGAGGTTGGATTCACGCTTCACCCAACCTGCCTTACTTATTATCATCATACAACACAGAGGCTTTCACTGTGAAACTGGAAACATATTGTCATTCATTATTATTGCTAACTAAAACTTCTCTTGTCTCCAAGATTATTGACTTGTCTTACTTCACATTCTGTACCTATGAATACAAATTAGTTGGGGGCTTTTTGAAAGCCAAGCCAGCATCCAGTCTAATACTGTAAACTAATGATAATAAATTTCACATTTTGTCTTTTCTGCTACAATTTTAGCCAGAAACTTTATATACTTCCATAGCACTTTAGAAAGATAAAAATATTTTTACTTCTAAATTTGGATATTTGATTTGATGGCAACTGGAAGACTAATAACTTGAATTATCATTTTAAGTAGGAGTGACTGATTTTCATTGTGAAACCAAAAATATATTACAGGATTATTTATGAGCTTTAGAATATTTTTGTTCATCAGGTATTTTTTAGTGTGTACCCTAATTTTAAGTTGAGGAAAAGTGGAAGTGATAAGTTAGTCTGATCATTGTCTTTAAACTAGCCCCAGGTCTGTGAAGCTTCCTGATTTATTTACAGGTGTGGTTGCTGTTTTGTATTCAATCCCAAACTCTTGGCTGCTGCCTAGGTGTCTTTCGTAAGCTGTGCAGGTGGCAGCAGTCCTTCTCTACCTCAGACAGTGAGATGCTGAAGAGCAGCTGAAGGAGTAACGTTGTTGGCTTATCTGGTGCCTGAAGGAGATGAACAGCCTGCCTGGGATCACAGATTGATGTTGATTCCTTGTCTTCCTTCAAGGAAGAAACAGGAAGGAAATTCTTTCAGTTTTCAGCACTCAGGTTGATTGGCATTGAAATCTCTAGAAGATCTAATTACAAATTAGTATTTAGTTTACTAAGACTTAACATTCATTTTAAAACCTTTGCAAGAACTTCATTTGTTTGTTCCCTCGAGTGTAGATAAAACTGAATTATAGTGAAACTAAATGTAAATACACACGAATGGTAACCACAGTCTTAATGAAGACACACTATCCCATTAGTCTGAGGATGCTGACATTTCATACTTTCACAAGTGGCAGTTTGCAGAGGAAGGGCAGTAAAATATTTAATAAATTATCATTATTTATAAACTGCATTAAAACAAATTTTCCATCACAGCCAGGGAAAAGGTAAACATAGCAGAATATGTGGAACAATTGTCCTCACTATCAATTAATTCTTTTAATGTCTTAAGCCAAAGATGGCTGGGTGATGCACTACTTCTGCCATTTTTGAGTGCTTTATAAAAATAATGTGTTTAGTAGCCAGGGAGAATCTTTCTTTCTACTTCAGTGGCCATAATATTAAAAAAAAAAAAAAAAAAAAAAAAAGTACGCCAGAGATAAATCATTGTATGTATGCATATCATCACCAAAGCCAGCGGAGACCTATGGACCAGAGGATATCACCTACTCAATAATAGTGTCATTGTTTAGAGGTTCAAAGAAGTGAGTGTTCATTAGCCCGACAGCCATAAATCTGAGCTGCGTGCCCTTTCTTCACCATGTGATGCAATTCTAACTGGAGTTTCTAGAACAGCGTTGAGCATTGCCAGTTTAGACCTTTGCAAATTCTTTTTTTTCATCACTTCCATAGCTTAATCCATTGCTTGTACTTATTGTCAGCAGTGGATTATCTTTTTATTGTCATTATAGACTACACCAACAGACGGGATATTTTGTTTGAGGAAGGTAGCAACCTGAGCTGAGGAATGGAGAACAAGCTCAACAGTATGAACAGAAGATTCTGTGTGTACCTTCCCCAAAATTAAGTAAATAAATTGAAAACTTGCAAGTATTATGGACATCTCCCCCCCACACACACACACAGAGTATTGAAGCAGCTCTACAAAAAGTGTAAATGGGACTCTAAAGCAGTTTTAGGACAAGAACAGTGCACATTTGCAGTTTATGCTGAAAGTTTCCATAATCTGGTTGTATTTTTTGTTTTGCCACCTATTTAATTTCATTTGCTTTTCTGTAGCTAAACGATTTAATTCAAGTGTTTTAGTCAAGTTCTAGGACCTTCTCTTAAAAAGGAGGCAGAAGGAAGATGTAATTTGTACAACACAGTCTCAAGTTTATACTGTCTTCTACTTTGGAAAGTCTTGCAGTAATTTCTTGGAACAGAGCTGCATCTGGTTGTAAGCGTGCCAGCTATCATTTGAAGCATGGAGATTATGCTTTCTTGCTTTAAATCAGTAGATTAATTTTGGTTGGTTTAAAGTGCACTCTTGTAATTAATCTGCTAGTATTTGTTTTAAAAACCTATGTTGGATGTTTTGAAAGGATATTTATCCTTAGGCAAGAAGAATATTGGAATTTTTATCTGTTATGTCGACATTAGAGATGAACTTTGCCTTTTAAATCTTTTAAAAGTAAACGTTCTCTGACACTTCTGCCAATTCATTCCATTTCAGTTTTCTTATTGCTGTCAGTAGGACTTAAACATATTTTAATGCAAATAATTATCCCACTGTTTTGAACTGCGAAAGTGTTTAGCAGGATAAAATAGGCTAAGGATACGCAAGCCCTCTTCTCTCCGTTAATTTGGTGAATGCTTTTTGATCACGTCCACCCTCACTTCCATAGGATGTTAAGTGACAGAGCTGTGCAGATCATTCTTTTCTTAACATACACCCACATACTTTCTTTCATATCAGCTAAATAATATCAAATTTAAGAACTGTCAGGTAGGAAAAACAAGAAAAGGCAAAGAATGGTTAAGTAAAATAGGGAGAAGCGTATCCTCATTTCCCTCTGCAGCCAACCTACGAAGCTGAAGCTGGCCACGAGTAGCAGCTCCAGGTTGTCAGGCAGGTCCACCTTGGGTGCAGGCTGAGTGCCTTGAGGAGTGCACAACCAGACGCAAAAAGAAAAGGCAGAAGGCAAATGTAAATAATAACGAAAACAAAATTAAGCTATGAATTCATGGTCATTTATTTTGTCATTGGAGAGAGGAAGAGGTCAAATATTTCCACTTGTTCCTGAAACCATGTCATCAATTACCAGGTTCCTAGCAGATGCTGCAGAAGACTGTTGCTTCCCAGCAGGTTTTGGTAGCCTTAAACATTGGGGTGAGAATTTTCTTTCTGGCAGACAGATGTCCTTTAACTTCAGTCTCTGCTTCCTTTTCATGATGCCATTGTTGCCTGTCCTTTTTGGGAAGAATGGACTGTTGTATTTTGGTTAGCATACTTCCAATTCAACAGCAGAGCTTTTATTTTTCCACTTCCAGAAGTAACATTTTTTTCTGTTATCATCTGCCGACTTTCTTTCTAGATTGCAATAACAGTAAACTAAAAAATATAACTAACAAACAAGAATGTGGGTATATTATGGACAAAAAGAATAATTAGTCAGGGAATACATAAGTCTGAAATGATAATGAGAAAATCTGATGGATTCAAAATCGTGTCAGTAGACAAAGGTGGCTCTAAGCGTGTCTGAAAATCAGCTATCCAAACTGCAAAGAATTTATGGTGTTTTTTTTTTCAGAAATAAGGGATTAAATTTGGTGCTTGTCCTACAAATGACCATATGTTCTACAGAGCAAGTTGTGATTCTTCTCCCCAGTGAATGAAAGCCTAGCAAGACGTAGAATGTTCCAAGAAAAACAAAGCTCGTCCTAAAATCCTATATTGTCTATATGATCTTGCAAATGCTTAAACATTTGCGTATATGGGGACCTAAATGCACTGCTGGTTCGCAATTAGCACAGCGTTCGTGCATCTGAACTTCCGGTTACGCAGTGATATTAATATCGAAATCCCAAATACTTCCAACTGAAAAACAAAACCAGCGAACCGTTTCTCCGTGTTAAATTTATATCTGGGAGGTCGTTGAGCACTTTTATGGATTTTCTTGGGGGTGGGAAAACTTGTGTAGGTTAGAGATTGGCACAAAACTCGAAATAAGCAAAATCTTTTTCAGATAAGTGACAGTTCTCTGGATGCTATTAAGCTGCGAACAGTAGGTCTTTTCAATAATCACTGTGATTCATTTTCATATTGTTTTTTTTTTTTTTTTTCTTAATAATAATATCTTTAAAAGGCTTGCTGAACAGTAGGCTGCACCAGCATAACTTTCTGTGCAGAAGGAAAGGGTTCATGCACGGAATCTTAGATAATTTACCTCCAATTGATTTGCACAGCTCGATAATACCAGAAGAATATGAGCTCAGTTCATGGGTTAATTTAGCACTGAATCTCATCTCTGACGATGGCCAGTAGTGGCACTGGAAAAACAGTTTAAGAGTGGGGCAATCACATAGTAATATTGCCTCTCTTTCCTCCATTTATTCTCCTAGTCTCCATGGATTTATGGCTGAGGTATTTGGTATTTTTTGACTTCAAGTAGTATTTCTGTATTTAATAACTTAATAATTTCAGTGATTTTGTTTCTACTAGGAATTTATCTCTTTTTTTTTTTTCCCTTTGCAACCTGAGTGAACTTTCAGTTACAGCTGTGAGTCCTGCAGTTTAAGTATGTGTTGTATGAGGAAGTACCACTTGATTGATTTTTTCTTTTTTTTTTTTTCTGTTTAAGCTAAATGGTCTTCCCTAGTTCGTCTATTAGAAGTATTCCGTCTTTTCCACATTGCCCTTCTCATTACATACCATATCCCTCCAAATATTTATCTTTGAGCTTAAAGAGTCTGTTTAACTGGTTCTCTCACAGGACTTCTTCCATATCTTTGCTCATTCTTGTTTCCCTTCCATGTATCTTCTGGTTTTACTAGACACTGTTTGGCCATAGCTGTACACACCATTCAAGATGTAGGTACATTGTGTATTTATACAGTAGAATTATATTTTCTTTTTCATTCTCTACTCCTTTCCTAATAATTCCTAACATGGCTTTTTTTTTTTTTTTTTTGGGGGGGGGCGGGCACGCACCGACTTGGTATTCTTATAGAATTATTTTTCTATTTTTATACAGTTATAGTAGAGGATTTTATAATTCTAAGAGAATTTGAACACAGTTGAGGGTAAGAGGCATATGTATGAAGGTCTCTGCATCACCATTAGCACAGTCCAAAGGGTACTGTTAATGAAAATTAGCCTTGTTCTTCTCAGGTATTACCAGATTTGTCATATATTTTGATTAGTTTGTTCAAAAAATCCATTGCATTCAACTGTTTCATGCTTTCATGTGTAATGACATCTTCTCATTTGCTATGCTGCCATGTATTCCTTATGAAAAAGCATTTTTAAAATTATCTACCATGACTAATATTTTCTTATGTGCAGAAGGAGAACACACTTTATTTTTGTTCTTAAAATGGAAAAAAATTGGTCTTCAGCCTGATTTTGGAGAGGCAATGTTTACAGTACCACGAAGGACATTTATGCTTTTCAAATCTGCTCATCGTTCCTTAATTGTGCTTTATGATTTGCCTGATTTAGCAGAAAAGAAGGCCATTGTTTGGAACCATTAAAAGAAAAAGAAAATGTTTTAAAAAAATCAAACTGCCATTTTTTTTTGCAGTCCCTAACACTGTGTGTCACTGAGAGAAAATGTTTTGAACTTTTTGATCTCCCTTGGGGAAACGCTGCAAGTAGCAGAATTTTGTTATTTTTATGTCAATTTAGGTCTTACATGATTCAGCACTTGTGGTTTGTGGGAAAATGAGTTGTAGATTATGATTAAAGGAGCAGAAATAGTAAAGAGTGGCTACTAGAGAAGGCATCTTCTTACTGTTAAAATATTTTTTTGGATTGGCTTTTCATTTTTAAACATCTATCTCAGTTCCTCATATTTTGTCTGTTAGTTATGACTTGTACACTTCAAAGAGAATTTACAACAACAAGTCACTTTAGGATCTTGATAATACTCAATCTGTTAATTTAAATCTGTCAAACGTGGTTGCCTCCAGCAGGTCAGCCACTAATCCCCTTTTGACAGCCCCTCAGGAATAAACAGAAAGTCTCTAGGAAAGGGGGTGGAAGAGGACAGAGGATGCAAAATAACTGCTTGTAGTTCAGGAAAAATTCTTTGTAGTAACGGACCACAGACAATGAGTTAATGCATTCTAGGACAAATTAACAAGGCTCTTGTATGAAGACATGACTAAATTATGTCATTCTCTTGGTGCTGGTGGGTCCTCAGCTGGGATATTGTGTCTAATACTGGGAACTGAACAACAACAAAAAGACACAAATGGTGTCTAGGGGACAGCATCAAGAATAAGAGAAGACTAAGAAAACTGGGTATGCTTCCTCTTGAAAAGAGAACACTCAAGGTTGAATGGAAAAGGGAGCTGAATACAATTTTAAGTATGTAAAAATCTGTAATTATGTATTCTTGTGGCTGCCTATTCAGAGGAAGGAAATGAGCTTGAGGAGAGGAGAAAATTCCTCTCTTCTGTTTTGTATGGAGGTCTACGTTTTCACGATAACAGTGAGTCTAGGGATCACAGTCTCTTAAATGTGTTGAAATATGTATGCCCTGTTTCAGGCCTGTAAGGCTCTATTTGCAGTTATGTGAACCACCTGCTCAAGTTAAAAACCTGAAAATCTGGAAAACTGCAGAAGGCAAGAGCTGTAAAGGTTCAAAGCAACAAACAGCACACTTTCAGGTACTTTCAGTTAAAAGCAGGAAGCATGAGTTTTTGTTTTCCTCCACTTCTGCACTGACAAACACGTGCATTTAGGTATAAGATTTTATGTGTATCTTTCTGTCCCAGGTTCTAATCTTACCTTTCCATGAAATAGGACATTTGGTGGCTAACAGTAATCTACCAGGTGTAGGACCTCAAGCCAGTCTATGGGAAGAAAAAAAAAAAAAAGGGGGATTGGGAGAATAAAACAAGTTTATCTCAAATTTGTGGCATTAAAGGAAAAGTTCTCCAGGTCAGTGGTGACAGGGGAGTAGTTTTGAAGCACTGGTGACAGCTCCCAGTTATAGAAGCTGGCAGGTCTGTGTGTGGGTGCTGTGGTAAGTGCCACCACATGACAATGCATGTTGTGCATTTGGCTTCATAAGAGGGGCTGGAGAGGAGAGTTGGGGTAAAGTTTGTGCTTTCGCTAGTGAGAGGTTTAAGGAACTAAGGACACACCATAGGGGAACGGGTTTCATTAGTTATCATGCTCCGCATAACAAATTCTGTAGAAAGGAGAAGCAACTCCCATTTCATATTGCTGTTAGGGATAGCTCCCTACTTTCCTAAAGGAGTGCATTTAATGAAAAATGGTGAAACAGATCTTGCAATACTGCTGATGTGAAGTATGATCACATTGAAAGGTACATCATCTTGTTTCACAGAATCACAGAATTGTCTAGGTTGGAAGAGACCTCAAGATCATTGAGTCCAACCTCTGATGGTTTGGTTCCATAGTCATAAGAATTATTGCCTTAATGCCTTATAAGTACAGCCAAAACCCATGCTAATACTGCTCCTGATCCATGATTACATGACAGATACAAACTTGTTGCATACTCAGATCCTAGGGTGTGAATTCTGGGGGGGAAATGGAGCTTAAAAGTATGCAGTAAATCAAAATTTTCTGTATTTCCTTTCTGCCTGCGATAAATACAAACAAAAATCCTTGCAAATAATATAATTAGGCAGGTGGGTTTTGTTTTTTTTTGTTGTTTTTTTTGTAAGAATGTTTTGCTTTGCATGCTTCCAGACACCAAAAGGGAAGTGTAAAAGAAAATATTGGTTAATCAGTTTATGAAGGGCTGCTCTATGGAATTTGAGGATGTAATCAGGAGAAAATCCTGACTCTGACAGTAGGCTTGCGCACGGGGGAAATTCCAGGCAGTTGCTTCTAGCAAGAGAGCTCCTTTAATCTTTGTCTTTGTTTGCTGTACTTATTGACGGGCTGAATTCAGTCGGTGACTACTATTTCTGGGCAGGTTTTCCCAGTGTTTTTAGGGTGGATTCTTGTTGGGACCTGATGGCTTTCAAAACTGGAGGGCATTTTACTGGCTGACGGACATTCTAATTCGTTTACCTTTTTTGCGATGTTTATGTGCATATGGTACCTTTTCTTCCTCCCTCCATCAATTTTTCTCCACAGGTTTCATACTCAAAGCAACTCTGGATCACACTGCTGAGCATGCATACTAAGGAGGGCTCACGGTGTAATTTCATGAGCATTTGTTCAAGCAGAACTGCTGGGCTGAGCTGTGCTCCTTCCCTCCCTGTAAGCCTCCCCTGTCGCTACCCACTCCACTTTCCCATTTTTATGCCTGCACCATGCCCTCAGCTGTGTCCTGGTAAAGCTGTTTGCTTGGCCTGACCAAATGAGGTGGAGGGAAATGTTAGTTTTCACGCAGATTGTTCCCCTTTGTATTACACTGGTGGAGTGACACAAAATGGGGAAGAAGAAAGCAGAGGTGGGAACAAGTGATAGGACATAATGGGAGGGTGAAGGCTTACTTCCTCCACCTCTCTATCTACTCTCAGAGATTATGGTCAGACCAGAAGCCACTGACGATCTGTGCGGTAGGAGAAAGCCGGTGCTGTGTGTTAGTTTTGTTCCTCCTGATTTGCTGCCTGCCATTTCTTGCAGGGGTTAGGTGGTATGAGAACAGGTCTGGCTTGTTCACCCTTCAGTAAGTAAACAGTGCTACCTGCACTGCAGTTATTCCTAAACTTAACGTTGTGGACTGGGGCTTTAAGGCTTAGTCTGCTGGGTTTCAACAGCAATCGACTGACATGAAGTGCAGTATACAAAAAACTTGCAAGCTGTATGAGCCTCATGTAACGAGAACTTTTCTCTGCTGGCTTCATTGCGTAAATACAAGCCACTTCCTCTGTGTTCCCGTATCATCTTCACTGGGAACACTATAGATAGGTATGCAAAAACCCTGTGAGTGGTCATTTGGCCATCAAAGACATAGCAGAGGGGGTGTACATATAGGTATGTATATGTTTAAATTCTGTTTACTTGTTCCCAGGGCATGGGTTGAGCAAGCACAGTAGTGCTGCTGTGGATGTAAAGGCAGAATGGAGCATTGTGGCCGTGGGTGCCATGTCAGTGACAGTCTGTAGAAATGAAGCTGTTTTGTAGATTTTGCATGGCCTCTGGGGGAGGCACAGCAAGTTCACAGAAATCAACTTTGTTGGATTACTCTCTAACACATCTAAATCAGAACTACGCTGTTTCATTTTAAATAGGTTAACTGAATGAAAACAAAAATAGTAGGTGTTGTTCAGGTGAAAGTTTTGCCTGATGTGCCAGTAAAATGTCTCTATTAGCCATGATTCCATTTTTCCAGTTGCAGTATGAGTGTGAGAGAGCACGCCACCTTTCTTACCAGAATGCCTGATGGTTTTCCTTCTGTAAGCTAGGAAAGTCTGCTACCAAAAGAGAATCATCAGCCTGTGTCTATCAGCTTTTGTATAGGCTGTTACTGAATAACATAAGAGACCCTGTGGCTGGCTAGAGAGGTAAATGCTCTCAGTAGGAGTTTCAAAAAGAGAAAGACCATTTTGCACATCCTCAACAGTGAGACTTCAGAAGATTCACAAGCTCTAGATGCTACAGGAAAGGCACACTTGGGTCTAAGGTATACATTTTAAAAGTCTGAAGGTCACCTCAGAGTATAGCTAGGCGAAATTGTGGAGTTTAGGAAACGAATCGAGAGCAAATATGGTGTGTTCTAATGTTTTTGTTTTGTCTTCATAAAGTCCCCTGAAGCCTTTGAGTTGAACTCTTGAATTCCTGCTAAAAATGTTAAAATATGACCTCTGGTATCTGCACCTATATTAGCAGAAGCAGTAAATAATCTCATGTATTTTCTCACAGAGGGAAGAAGGGAAGAATTAAAACCTCTTTCTCGCATCTCAGCCTAGATTTATGTAACCTGAAAA
This sequence comes from Anas platyrhynchos, assembly GCF_047663525.1. Lineage (NCBI taxonomy): Eukaryota > Metazoa > Chordata > Aves > Anseriformes > Anatidae > Anas > Anas platyrhynchos. Next base: position 49,209,590 of record NC_092588.1, on the reverse strand, counting down.
AATAGAAGGGGAATATATCCATCTTTACAAAAATACAGAGACTGTCTTAGCTGAATACTTGAATAATGAGTACTGCGTGGAGGCAGCCTGAAAGCTTCTCTGCATCTAGCGGTGTTTGTAATTTGTTTCAAATTGTATTACTGCTATTCTTTGCCTTAGTTTCCATGTTCACTTCTCGAAACTCTGAATGCCACGTTATCACAAGGAAAACGTCCGAGTGATGTTTCCTGAGTATGTAAAAAGAGAGACACAGGGAAAGGAAGTTATTTTTTTATTATTATTATGTGAAGTAAAAGATTGGCACGAGCATGTTTGTCACCAGACTTGTTTAAAAAAATTACACGTAGATCTTTAGGCTAGAATAAAAGTACTCTCAAGCTGTGTCTAAACACAGTTTCTCTAAAATACAAATATACAAAAATGTGTTAAAAACTGATACAATGATGCACAATAGGAGCCAATGTTGGTACGTTATTCTTCAGCAGAAGCATCCAAAAAAGCAGAATTCACGTTTAACTCAAAGCTAAAGGTTTAATTTAAGCAAGTTTTGTTCTGATTTTTATTTTTTTAAGATCACAATGTGTTTCCAAGATCGTTTCAAAGTGATAGATAAAAAAGGGTGATTTAAAGCAATCCAACTTAGAACTAAGCTCTGCAGCCAACTACAACTAAAAATTGTAGGTGAGAAAGAAAAAAAGTATCTGGTTTGTTTTCCGGTTTATATGGATGGATGTCAAATTTTTTTCCAGAGCAGAGTAAAACTTAGAACTGAATCATCAGGAATTATTTTAAGAAAATGTTAAAGATGCAACTTTGCTGCATTGGAGAGCTTAGCTACCTTCAACTTGAGACTTTTAACTTTATAAGCAGAGAATGTTCAAGGGACATAGTGCAACTGTTCTGCATCAAGTGAAAAAAATCTAAGTATTTGTTTGTGGTACAGTGTTTTTCTTTCTGATTTACCAAGACCATTATACCTTGAGTGCATGTTTGAAGTGTTGACTATCAACATAGTATTTGACCAGCACATCACAAGTATAGTAACACCTTAATATGGAACTAGTTCTTGACATTTTGTTTATTGTAGTATTCATTGTATTTGTAGTGTCCTTGATTGTCTGGAAAAAAAAGAAAAAAAAAGAAAAAAGAAAAGTGGCAAAAATTTCAATATTGTTATCTGTTTAACCAAAAAAATTGCATAGTGTTTTTTTTACCTTGTGGACACATGTAATCACCACTACATTCTTGTTCATCAGATGATTTATTAGTGATTTTCACAGTGTCAGCAAGACCTTCCCTCTCTGTTTTCTGAGCTCTCCATGGGCTTGCCAGATCCTCTCATCTCCTGCCTGCTCATCCCCCATCTGCTGTGGGATGACAGAGGCAAAGCAGAAGGGAGATACTGAAGGAAGGTTTCCCAGTATATCCCTTGGTTTCTTTTTCTTTCTTCCCTGTCCATGACTTGTCATTTCCTTCCCTGGTGGGACCTGGGCAAGGAGGCTCCCCAGGGTGTCCTCCCAGCAGAAGGCCTTTCGGATGGTGCTTGGCTGCTTCTGCCTCGTGCCAACTGGGGAGAAAGAGATCACGAGCGGCCAAGTTATATTTTTACCTGACACAAGCTCTCTGATGCGAAAAATGAACTTTTGCCCTGCATATATGCAATGCCGTCCTGTTGAATTGTTCTCTGTCTAAAGTACGTATTTCTCAGTGTGGAACATTTTTAACTAATGAAAAGACACTGAATAAATACACTTGGATAAAAGCAGGCATGTTGATAATACAAACTATACGTCAGGTGGTATGCTTAACATCTGTATTTTAGAGCTGACTACACAAAGAAAGAATAAATAACTGCTGACGCTTTCAAAAACCTTTTTTTATACGTTATGTGAAAATAAATATCTTAGAGAACACATGCACTAAAATATAAGAGATCCTGACTAATTGTTTAAACCATTTAAATGTAGCTTTAAACTCATGTGTGCAGTCTTGGCTGCTCAGCTTTTGCTGTCTTCCTTTAGGGTTGAGACTTAATTAAAGGTCAGTGTCACACACATTTCCACAACACATAGTAAAACCCTGGAATGAAATGAGCCTCACTTGAACATTTGATTAGACAAGATAATGTATTTCCCCCTGGAGTAGTTTGTTATTCAAAACAAGCTCTTTAGGGAAGGAAGTTCACATCAGTTGGTAACTGTTCCTGTGGATACCGAAGAACTTTGTACAGTGCACACTACAGTAAATTGCACTGCAGGTCATTTAGGAGCTGGAAGCACAGCCTATATCTACGTAAAAGTGTGAAAATTTACTAAAAAATATTTTAAAAGGCTTAAATGCAGACAAAGAGCGAGCAGTGATACTAGAAAAAATAACGACCAAATTTACATTGCCATTTGTTCTTAGTTAGTCCAGAAAACAGACTTCTCTAGTAAAAGTGCATTTTAGAAATGCTGTTTTACATCTTTTATATAATAATATAGAAAATACTAAGTAAAATAGTTTGTAACGAGCTGATACCTTTAAATGCAATATGAAATTGGGTAACTTCTGTTTATGGATTTCCCTTACCTTTTTCAATACTATGGTAAACTTCAAAATTATTAGTTATTCTGTTCTGTAGTTTAGAATAGACGTTTTGCTGTCCTTGTCCTGTTTTGCCCCTTTTGTTCTTCACTTGTCATATACCGAAAATTTTAGTGACTGGTAGCGAGTGGTGGTAGCAAGCAATGTTTCTTAGGATTCAGCCAAATTTTAACTTTTATTTTGATTTGTATGAATTCACTTTCAAGGATAAACAAGAAGAGAATGTTATATTTGGGACTCTTGAAGTGAACATCGTCTAAAACAAAGATCGTTCTTTTCATGGGATGGAAACATTCCCTCGAGTTATTAATAAATGTTTGCTGCTGTGGAAGCAGTTTTTTATACATTTTGCAGTATAGCAGTAAGCATAGTATGTCTTTGATGAGTAGTTTGGTTTAGAAATCCAATCTAAATCTAATTTTTACTTTATCTCTGACTACCATGGTGTTTATGTATTTTGTTTCAGAAGTCTGTTTATATCCACCCCAATGAGTTAGTGGGTTAGCATGAGTTTGCCAAAGCTGTTAACCTACCTGTGGTTTGTATCTTGCTTTTTTATTTGTATTTATGGTAATGATGTGCATTGTAAAAGTTTTGTATACATTTGGGGAATGTTTCTGTCAGTTTTTTATAGTATATATTATATAAAAGCAATATATAATATTAAGTCATATATAATATCAATAAGTCAATATTTAGGTATCTGAAGTCAATATTTATGTATCTGAATATTATACAAATAAGCCATTTTATATGACCATCTTTGGTACATAGTACTAGTACTTGAACTATAGGTTCAAGTAGTCAATAGATAATCCTGGAGTGGAAAAAGAAGGCCTGTTTTGGCACTGATCTCATGTGAGATTCCAACAAGGAAATTAATCTTGTTTTTTCCCTTCCTTCTCCTGCCTTTCTTCTTAGCTTAATCAGAAGGGGGTATGTGCCTGGTATAACATTCTTTTGGATCTTCACTGGGAACTCCAAGCGTTGTTCTCAGTCCTGTGAGTTGTAATTTGTTCCATAAGTAATGGAGCTAATAAATTCAGGTTGCCTGTGCAGGTAGTGTAGGTGTCCAGCCTACTCCTCCAGTGATGATAGATCGTCCGTGTCTCCCTCAGGTCTCCTATTGCTTGATTTCCCTTGGAGTTGTCCCAGTCCCCCTCCAGATGAGTAAGTGGGGGTATATGTCAGGGCACCTTTTGGTAAATACATGCCGACTGCCTGGTCAGACCATGTGTATTGGTCGGTTGCTAATCCAGGAAAGCAGATAACTCATTGAAATCAAGCTAAAACTTCCCTTTTAGCATTGATGTTGAACCAGCTCCTTCCTCCAGCCAACGATGTTCCTGTTAGACTTGCCACTGAGTGGCACCTTTGCGTCCTCTGCCTCCTTGGCCCATTTGGTAGTCTTCTATCTTAATGAAACCAAGCTAATGAGACAGCATATGTTTCAGTAGGGTTTAAACAGTTCAGTAAGTTAGACTATGACTGAAATACAAATGTAACATTTACACTTTATGCCAACAGCCACATTTTATGCTTATGTTTGCAGATAATCTTTCTCCTTTGGGTACAATATATGTCTTAAGAAACCTAGGGTGTTACATAATCTGTTCCTTCTCAGGGAGAATGGAATATTTACTGCTCACAAAAATTTTTAAGGAAATGTATTCTTGCAAACCAATGGGTGCTACGATGAACCCAAGTGCATCCCACTGTGTTGCTAGTTGAGCCTGTCTGGTCTAGATGTACAGTGTCTTTAGGCAGTTGTTCTGTATAAAAATGGATCTGATGCCTTCATTGGTGATGTATCTCTTTCTCCTTTCCAGCAACTTGTAAGATGTTGGTGTTGACTAGCTGTGTTTTCAGTTCAGTTCCTTTTCCTTTTTCGAGTGGGCTTTTCTGCCAATCTACTTCATTAAAGCATAACACACCTTGTTTTCTATCCATCTAATTATGCCCAGCGTACAATATGAATTTTTAGAAGTAAATGAAAATTCAAGTTTTACATGGATTAATCAGGGCAAAAGGTTATCTTTTTTTTTTTTTTTTTTTAAGCCCAGGAAGAAAACTCATGTAGCATACTGGGGGGGAAGATGTTTTACAGCCAAATAAAATAGACTAGACCCTGTCTTGTGACTGCAGAATACTCAACAGAAAGAGTGTGATAAGATGGAGATCAGAGTATGGTTTGGGGCTGGTGTGCAGCATCACCAGTGCCAGTGAGATTCAGAGCAGCTGCCTCAAGAAATTCTAAGGTCTCATCAATAGCGATTGACCTTTAATGGATGGTGACTGCATTTATTGTGCTATCTAGTTTTTCACTTTTTTATTTTCCCTATGCAACATTCCAGGAAGATTTTCTTTAAATACTGTACTGTTGATAAAGAAAATAATAACTTTTATAATATAAAAAACATAGTGTTCTTAACTGCTTTTACAAATTAATGAATTACTACATTTTATTTGGCTCTCCCTTTAAAAAATATGCATTAAAATCCCAAATTATGTAGAAAATGGCTGAATAGGTAAGGCTTTTTTTAGCAGCTTGCTAAATTCCCAGGTTTATGATTTTAACTAAATGCTGTTAAATCCCCACAGTAAAACACATCTATTCTATTTGCATAAAACGTATGGTTGAAGTGTATGATGCTACTTAGAAATGTTCAGTGTCCCTTTTCCTTGTGATTCATAAAAAGAATGTAACAGAGGAAGAAGATAGTTGTTGTGGAAAGTTGTTACTATGAAATATGTAAAACATGAGATCTAATGGTATGTCAAAACAAAAATAACCTTCAATAGCTGTTCTAAATTAGGCAGAGCTTAATGGCTAAATAGACAAGCTTTGAGTTATTATTTGAAAAAATATTCAGATGAAGTGCAGTTCATCCATTCACATATTTCAGTTGGAAATTGGCTCTTCTGAAGTCAACGACAAGACTGACAGCGACTTCAGTGTTACCAAGAGCCAATCCACATATTCCAACATATTTTCACCCAAGAAAAGATATTAGGTATGTCACACGAATTCATTGTTGTTCTGAACTGGCCAGAATGACCATGCATGGTACTTAATACACATCTATAGCCATCATTTTCATGCTGTGCTATTAAAAGTAGGGGAATGTTATTGTTGTTGGTGGGGAACTTGCAGAGAGAGAGTTCCTGACAGTAGGGATGCTCTAAAATTTGTCCTGCCTTAAAAACTTGTTTTGATGCCTGAATACTACATTAGTGCTTTTTTGTTGTTGTTTTGGTTTTGTTTGTTTTGTTTTTGTTTCTTTTGTTTGTGTTTCTTTTGTTTGTTTTGTTGTTCTGTTTGTTTTTCATTTTGTAATATTAGGTTGTTCTTTTGTATGTGATTGTAAATTGTACAAGTGCAATGTGATATTGCTGAGGTTTAGTGAATTACAACGGAGTTCTGCTTTTCCGTAATGCAGATAAGACACAAGCAGTGTTGTGCTTTTCAGATTCCTGAAAACTTAATGAATTGTTTTGAGATGTGATTATTCAGGTAAAAGCTAGATAGCTTAAGGTATGCTTTATTCAAACAGCCCTTCACGAAAAGCTGCAGGTATAATTTCAATTTTCATAGCATAGCCATAGGTTTTGTATGGGCAAAAGCAAACCTTATTCTAAAAATATTTGTTGTAGATAGAGAATTGAAAAGACTGGTTAAGTAGGTGAGAAACTTTGAAGATAACAGCTGTGATTCTTTGTTTATTTGGTACTGTTGCACGCTTAACCAGAATCCCATGAATATTTGTGGAGAGTTGTCTTGTTCGGGTTTTCAAGGTGGACACTGAAATTTCAAGGGAATTGAGAGGTGAGAAAAATAAGTGTATGCTTTTCATGTATCTGGGCTTTTATACTGTATCAACAGCCAACAATGATGATTTGCAGCATTATATTGCTTGTGGTACAGAATTATTTCACAAAATGTTTGATGGATTTGCACATCCATATAATCAACAAAAATTCATTGTTTTAGTCTTAGTCTAGCAGAGTTGAAAATAGATTGGAAGACTCTCATCATCCTTAATAAAATCTTATTGTAAAAATATATACAAAATACACTAGGATAAGCAGACTTAAAAACGTGGTCTTTTGAAAGTCCCTCAGCAACCTTTTGTTTAATTTTTCTAGTTTCATCATGCAGTGTGCACTTTTGGTGGTTAACAGTCTTTGTAACTGAGTACGAAGAGTTGGGCATTACATTCTCTGCCGTGACTTGGTGTGGCTTTAAGAATAAAAGGAATTAGCAGGTGGCGTAAAGAACTACACCGTCTCTGCTGACCTCTTAATGACGTTCCTTCTAGCTCATACAGTCTTTTTTTTCAGTTCACTGGGTGAATAATAAAGGACTTTCCCCTTTCCTGTTCCCCTGTCAGCAGGGTTGCTTGAACTGTAAATCTGCCTAAATAGTTTGTAAGTATATCCTGCCATAATTTATTAATCTGTACTGAAGATTGCAGGGATACAAAACACTAAAATATACAGTATCATGAAAGCTCAAGCAGTGGTATAGTTGCAGTACAAAAAAAAAAAAAAATGACTACATTTTATAAATTCACATAATTGTCCTCTTGAAATGCACGTCGAAACAATATTTCTTGTTTTCATTTTGGAAGCCTAATGCTGACTTTCTGGGAGTCAGTTTAGTTGTTACAGTCTCTGACTATTTTTATTCCACTTCCTAAGAAATGTGGATGTCGGCAGAACCTTTTTTTCCAATCCACACATTGTCTGGAAAATCTTACACTACATAAAAGTTAATCTACTTACCTGAAGACCCAACTTCTTCCTGAAATATCTTGGATCTCGTCCAGCTCCAGCACAGAAAGGTCATAGTTTGGAACTATCATATGCAGGAGCATTGTTGAAAAATAACTTAGTGTTTATATTTAAACCTCATTGTTACGTGTTTAGTTATTGACCCATGTATCTGTGAAGAGAAGTACATTTCTTCCTTCCTCTCTGTCTTCCTCTCCCTCCCTACCGAGGGAGGTCTGGTCCTCCCGCTACCTTTCTTCCTCTTTCCTGCTCCCTCATTAAAAATAGAACTCTTCCACTTTATTTTCATTTTCCTGAGCAACCCGGCCCCAGCACACTCTGTCACAAGATTCACTTTCCACTGTTGCCAGCATCCCTACAGATTTCTTTGTCCTAGATAGCACTTCCCCAGTGAGACACCAGATGACTTAAGGAGATGAGACAAGGGTGACCAGTTCTGCGAGGGGAAAGTGGGACACACATGGGTTCTGTTTGTGTGGGAATCCTCTCTAGTAGGCAGAAACTTTCCTTTCGCTATGTTATCACCTATGGGAGAACCCAACAAAACTCTTTAAATAGGGATTTAAGTTTTTTGCTTGCAGCAGAAGTTGTCTTTTTGACTTAAGTTAAGATCCAGATTATTCGTAGTTTTCGGTCTGGAAAATCTGGAGATTTTCTCATTTTCAGAGACTTCTGTTTCTTGGTTTGGAGGTTTTTTCATGCTTATGTGTGATTTTGCATTGCCTCCATGACCTAAATTGTCAATAGAGTTTGGAGAAAAGAAAGCAAATATAGTAATATCTATTAATACATGTTGGAAAGCCCGCCTAAAAGGATTGCTATCAGGCAGAAAATCTGTGGGCTTCTGACCAGCATAGATTGGTGGTGAGGAAGGCAATCAACAAGTCTTGTGACTATTGATCAGGGTACTCCATTGCCTCTTTTACAGATTCTTAGTTTACAGGGTCAGCAAGATGATAACAAATCCTTCTGTCAAACCAGTTATGGTTACAAGCACTGAGCTGGGTGTTAGGAATGTCTCAGGTGCATAGGTGGTGTCTTTTCCTGATTGATGTACATTCTTTTATTCTTTTATAAAGAATTATTATTTTTTTATTAAAAAAAAAAAAAGGAAAAGAGGAAAAATGAACTTAATTATTTTGGAAATGTCATGGTTAAAAAAAAAAACAACAAAAAAAAAAACTGTCCAGCTTGTTTTGAAATTCTTTGGCAAACTTCTGTCTCTCTCCCAAATTATGTACTATCTCTGTTGAGATTGATTTGATCTTGTTAATACAGGTGGAAGCCTCAGAGTCAAAATAATATTCCAATAATTAACTTTGAAGTCGTTACTAATACCCTTAAACAGTAATAAATTGTGATTTTGATTGAAATACCTCAAAAATTCTTAGAGACAGCAGTAGGGTTTTTTTCCAATATATAGTTGGGGAAACTGAGCCACCAGAGGTCACAGAGAATAGTTGGCAGAGCCAGAAATAGAGCTCAGGCTTTTCCACTTTCAGCTCAATGTTCTTGTCACTGGATACCACCAGATGGTCTCCAGATTATTCAGTAAATAAGCCTCTGCATCCTCCATAAATATTCTGCCAAAGCCAACTGGCTGCGTCTCACGCTTGCTAGTTCCCAGTCTGTGAGAGTGACTGACTTGGCAGGTAATGCTGTAGCTGGCCCCATTGAGCAATCTTTTATTCTGCAGGTTCACCAGCTTCACCAAGCAGAACAATCCCTTCTCTACCACCGTTTTTAGCAGTTCTTTTCTGTGCCATAACGTACTTTTGTATGTAAAACTCTTCTGTGTATGCTTGAGGCAAACAATCTGATTTAAAGGAAAAAAGCCCTCTTCTGATAACTGCCTGCAGATGTCTGAAGACTTTCTAAAGAAATATTTTATCTGCTTTTGAAATCTGGATTGCTAAATTGTTACTGTCTGTGTGTCTTGAAATTCAGAGGATATATATATATATATATATGCTTGTATATGCATGTGTGTGTGTGTGTAGCATAAATACCAGATGGGAGAGGAGGTTCATGACTAGAAAACAAACTGTTTTCTGGTCCCTCTTAATTGACTTCTTCAATTCCTAGTTCATACGCCTTTTGATTGCACCTATTTTGGGGAGGGTTGTCGTGGCTCTTCAGTTCTTCAGGATTTGGCTATACTGTAGTATGTACCTTATATACATGTACCTAATCTAACCCCCATGAGACTAGTATTCTTTTCTTGGGAGGTTTAGTAGCATAATTCGAAGTGCTGACCAATGGCAGCTTTCCTCAATTCACACTGCTACTAGAGTTATGCTGCCAGTGTTTTGCAAAAACTCAGCTTCTTCCAAACCAGGTAAACTGCAGGAACCTAATGCCCTGCAGGAACCACAAAGTAGATAAACCATCTCACTGGAATGGCATTTAACTGGTATTCTCCAATCTGATGGAAGCAGTTCTCAAGGACCTTGGCACATGCTGAAGGTCTGGGCTACCAGAAACCTCAAAGAGTTTGACAGAGGTAAATGCTACATCCAGTATATGGAAGAAAACAGCCTTGAGCATCTGTATGGACAGAGGACCAGCTGGACAAGTAGCAACTCTGCCAAAAGCAGTCTTGGAGGTTTGGAGGAGAAGTTAAACATGAGTCAGCAGTGTCTTGTGCATAGTGAGTTGCATTAGGAAGAGTGTCAGCTGGTCAGTGGAAGGGATTATTTCCCTCTACACAGCACTCGAGGTCACATCTAGGGCATATGTCCAGCTTTCCACCCATCCAGGATGAGAAATGTCAGAAGACTGCAGCCTGTCCAGTGGAGAAAGCACAAACAAGGTTTGGAGGATGAAGCACATGGCATGTGAGGAGAGGCTGAGGGGAATAATCTTGCTTAGTCTGGAAAAGAGGAGGCAGGATTTAATAACAGTCAGCTCCCACGTGAAGGAGGAGGAGAATAACACAAATGGAGCTGCAGCCCTCTCAGAGGTGCACAGTGATGAGACAGCAGACACAACCTCCAACAAGATGGGTATAACAGATATGACAGAACCAAGAATTCTGAAGCAATAAACAGCTTGCATATATTTTTTGTTCTCACCTAAATTTATGTTTTTCTACAGCTTGTACAACTCATAAATGGAGTTTGTACTTTTGGATTTTTTTTTTTGAACTTAGCTAGAAAGAGCACCTCATGAAGCAACACTCAATCTATGCAGATAGAATCATCAAGAAAAAGCATCTAGATTAGCATCTGATGAACTGCTGTAGCTCAGCTGTGGGGATCTCCGTTGCCTGAGAGCCAAGTAAACCTGTGAAGACATTGCCACAGAGATGATGGTGAAAGATGACAACAGACAGCCAAGGTGTCTGCTTACTTGTGTCAGAGTTGCTCATCTGTTTCAGGTACCCTAGGTGAAGCTATTTTCCATTGCCAGTCCATTTCTTGTACCATCCCCACCATTGTGTACTGGTTGGCCACCGTCCCCAAAACAACTCACCAAGAAGCAAGATGCACAGTCTTACAACAGACAGAGCGATAAAGGAGCAATTACAGGAGCTTCTTCAAGGGGCAAGGCATTTTAAGAGATAGCATGTAGAGGTAAGAGTGAGAATCAGGCAATTTAATATTAAACCATCAGCTTCGACGGTTTGGTCTTTCCTGTGACCCATCACCTTTGCTGCAGCTTTTCTGAGAATTTTGTTTTCTCTTGGCCCTTGTTTGTCCACTGCCACTGGTTTTGTCTCTCTATAGCAGAAAAAAAGAGCCAGGCAAGTCTGGAATGGACTCTCCCATCTCTACAGGCTTTAACTTAGCATTGGAAGACTGGGCAATCTATCTGTCTTTGTCTGTCAGCTTCAAAGTTCATTTGGTTTAAAAATAAGTCATGAGATGGAGGTCAGCTGCCTTTTCATGCAAATCAATGTCATGGTTTCAATTTAATAATTTTGGTACTGTGGAAATTGTTGGTCATTTGTTGCAGTATGTTCTCAAGTTTCTTTGCTTGACCTCTAAATGCCCCAAAAAGTATATAAAACTTCTGGGTGGAGGAGAAAGGAGAGAGATGTTTATCATAATCTCTACTAGGATTTTCAGATTTTACCAGTGTTGGTTATGCAATTTTAAAGTTGCACTTTAAAAAAATCTTAACTATAGTGCACTTAAAATGTGAGGAGAGCATGGAACTTCATGAAACAAAATTAACTGATTCTTCTAGTATATTTTTTTTTTGTAAGTACCTACATATATTACTGTGCTTTTATGATTATTTTGTATACTAAACCAGAAGGAACCAGAAGAAGGGATTTCCTATCACTGCAATCAAAACTGACTTTGGAATCTGCCAAATGAGTTAAGACTGGAAAGCATAGGTTCCAGGGAATAAGAACAATGTGTTTGTGGAATGCTGTTGAGGTTGCAAACCTTAAAACTGGGCATTTTAATGCATAGTACATACACCCGCCTGACAAACCTTATTGTCCCTCTGTTTTTTCCTTTTACTTTCTAGTAGCAGAACTGAAGTGTGATATAAGTATTATTCTGAACTTCTGATTACTGTACATGAGTGGAGGGAAAAAAACAACCCCCATCCATTTAGAAGAATGTGGCAGAGGAGAGTGTTTACACAGGCTTATGTCATGCTCAGCTGTACACTAAAACAGCTGCTTGCTCTAATTTAAGACTAAGAACGTTGACACTGTCCACTGAAAACACTGGACCTATTGTCTGAGCAGTGCAGATAACCAATAGTTGGCAACTAGGCTAGTGCTTTCTTTTTTTTTTTCCTTTTTTTTTTTTTTTTTTGTACAAGGTCTCTCCATGATCCTAGTTGTACAGCCTAGCTGTAATTCCCATTTACCTGCTTTTATGCGTATATGCACATGCATGCCATATTACCCTTACTTTTCACTGTTGCCAAACATTTTGAGGCCATAAAAGAAGACCTAAGATGCTAACCTCATTGGTTTCTTCCTACAACACCTAATGGATCTAAAACAAAACTAAGAACTGTAGAATTCAAGTACCCTTTGCTTTAAGCATAGATTTGTGGTTTTGGTCATTCACGAGTTAAATTCAGTGTAAAGTTTTCTTTCCAGAGGAAAGTAATACACAGAATTTCAAGTACTTTCTTCAGCTACTGAAAACCTATGCATGCTTTTAAGGGGTCAGGAGCTATGCCCTTTTTCATGCCTTGTTCTCATTGGCAGCTGAGGCCTGTGCAAACTGCACAGGCTGACTTGAAGGGGAACCCTTCTTTGAAAATGCTGAGTTTGCCAAACTTTTGAGCAAAGGGCACAAAGCTCAAAGTGTTGTTTATGAAAGAGGTTTTGTCACCAAGGTCTGCTGAATCTGATTCTTCACATAGATCTGTCACTTTCATAAATGGGCATTCGCTTCTTTTCCCAGAAGGTAATAGAACTAATACGAAGCTCTGCACATGGTGTCTTCTTTATTATTGATCTCCCAAAGATGATCCTTGTTCACTGCATGTCAAAAACAAACAAAACCAACAAAACAACAGCAACAAAAACCTCATAAAGTTCAACAAGGAGAGGAGGAACAACCCCAGACATCGATATTTTCTGTGGTCACCCTGCTGGAAAGCAGCTTGGCAGAAAAGGACCTAGAAGGCCTGACAGATAGCAGTTGACCATGAGTCAGCAATGTGCTCTTGCTGCTAAGAAGGCTAATGGTATTCTTGGCTGCACTGGGCAAAGTATCACCAGCAGGTCAACAGAGGTGATCTTTCTGTTCAATTCAGCATTTGTGAGGCTGCACCTGCAGTAGTGGGTCCAGTGCTGAGCACCCCAGGATGTAAGAGATAAGAGACATGGAAACACTGGAGAGACCCCAGCGCAGGCCCATGCATGCGGTGAAAGGACTGGAGCACCTCTCCTGTGAGGCGAGGCTGAGAGAGCTGGGACTGTTCGGCCTGGAGAAGAGGCTCCAGGGGAATCTTATCAATGTCTATAAATACCTGAAGGGAAGCTGCGATAAGGCTGGAGCCAGGCTCTTTTCCAGTGGTGCCCAGTGCCAGGACAAAGGACAGCTGACACGGGAGGTTCCCTCTGAAGCGCTTCTGTGCTGTGCAGGTGACCGAGCACTAGCACAGATTGCCCAGAGAAGTTGTGGAGTATTTTTGAAGATATTTAAAAGACATGTGGACATGGTCCCAGGCAACGATCTCTGGTTGTTTCTGCTGGAGCAGGGGTTTGGACCAGATGACCTCCAGAGGTCCTTGCCAACCTCAGCCATTCCATGATTCTGTGAAAACAAAAGTCTGAAAAATTCCACTGATCAGACTTCAACAAATTAATTCATCATGAGAAGCTGGATTCTTATCAGACCGAAAAACAAAATAATTTCCACATCTTTCTATCTATCTCATTTAAAAACAGTCAAACTCTCAGAAGTACTTTCCCTTCTCTCTGGGAAGAGAAGCTGTCATCCAAACTTAATGGATCAGACAGGCCAAAAAAGAAGTCCCACTTCGTCGTCCCTTTGAAGGACTTTCCCTGCATGATGGATCAGTGGAAGGAACAGCATCTGGAGTCAGGGTGAAACCCCAGGGTTCTCCAGCCACAGCCATCCTGGATTTTCCTTCCAACACCAAAACCACACCTTTATTTCTGGAGAAACACAAGTAACAAAGGAAAACGGTTTTTCACTCCTGCACATGTTGAAAAGGTAATAAGGAAAACAGCTCAATTACACCAAGTATACTAGCGTACTGGTTTTCAGTTCTCTCAACCTATGCGTCTCTAGTTGGTGTATACGATTGTTTAGAGACAGAAGTGAGCACATGTAATTTAAGTCACTGTAAAGAACTGTGGACAGGAAAATAATTTTATTAGCAGTATTGTTAATAAGCATGTCAAAACTTTTGCCACTGTTGGATATTGTATGTTATTTATAAGAAGAAAAAAATACTGCTTTCTTCTTTACTGTTATGCAAAACCTATGTAGAACAGAACAAAATAAACTTACCTGGTGATCTCCTTTTTGCATAGTAGGCTTATTGCACAAGATGCCCTTGAAGTTTTGGGAGGTTTTCTGATTTCTGTAAGGCTTTTGTAGTATGAGGGGAGGGTTTTTAGCTTTTTCTGTTGGGCTTCCCATTTAATCTAAGTTATTTTACTTTCCAGAATCTATGATAGGTGCAAGAAGTTCCAATTGATGAATACAGTTTCCTTCGGTAAATGCAAGCAAAATGTTTAGAGAAAATGAAAACCATAAAGTTCATAGACACTTAAGAATGTGTTAACAGTTCATAGGAATGGCCAAGTTATCTATATTCCTACATCTTTTTCTCAAATATATTAGAAAATAAAAAAGCAGTAACACTAATATCAGTCTTTCTGGTGTCACTAAGAGGGGCAGCCTTCAGTTCAATGCATAAATATGAGCAGTCTAATAGGACTTTTTGAATCCTTTTTGAAAGCTCCTGTATTGTTTCTCAGAGAGAAGGAAAATTCAGGCATTAAAAGGAGTACATACTATTGTCCCATTTAAATTCTCTCTTTCTCTCAATCTTACCTCCTTCAGCCCTGTTACAATCAAATGTTCATTTTCTCATGGAAACCTTTTTCTCCTAGAGAAAAAGAAGAGCTCAGGGAATTTTAGGAAAGGTGGTAGTTTGTGTTTGTTTTTGTTTGTTTGTTTGTTTCCAAGTTCTTTTTATCTCAGAAAACAGAAGTAAAGCATTTAGGCATATATATTATCTTTCCTTTTAATCAAAGATTGTTTGTGACTCTCTCCCAGAAGGATGTGTATTTCTCCCAAGTTGACATGCAAAAAAACGTTTTTTCAGAGGCAATTAATTTCTTATTTAAAGAGATAAAAATAAGGATCAAAGACCCCAAAGTAAGAAAAATACGATGATTAAGGTGACTGTGATTTAAAGAAGTATTTTTTAAAAATCATCGGGTAGTTAAGCAGAATCAAGTAAGGCTGTCAGTAAGGGGGACAAAGAGAATCTAAAAAGCACTTAGTCTAGCAGTTAATTTTTTTTCCAAGAAATGAAGCTATCTGCAAAAACCTACTAAAATGACAAAAAATATCTAAAGAAAGATGATTGTATGTGAAGAATAATATTTCAGTATTACTTCATTAGAGAGGGCTGCAGCAGCAATCAGTAAGGTTGATGGAGAACTGTTGCAGTTGGAGTGAACATTGATGCCAAAGTCAAATGTGATACCTGCCTGAAATTAAAGGGCTGGAAAGAAACTGTGTGAGTTTATCTCAATGTGTTAGAGATGTCTTCTACTACAGAGAATAATCTGAACTGGATGAAGAGGGAATATGACACTATTTTTATTGCTCTAGGAGAGGAAATTCCTATTCTGAAATCAAAAAGCACTGGACAATGGGACTGTTTAGAGATACTATCCAGTGAAAGGATAGATGGCTATGAAGGTGGGTGGAAAATCAGTTCCCAGATGCTATTGAAGGCATAGAAAACCTTTCAGAATCTAAGATGAAGTTCTCAAAAAAATATCCCATTGCTGTCAGTTCATATATGCGTCTCATGAGATTCTGTTGCTTAAACAAAACTTAAAAGAACTAGTGATTTCCTGAAACGGAACATAATGGAGAAAATTTTAGAAATCTAAGAGAGTTATTATTTTAACAGTTATGAAATAGAGAAGGATTTTACTTTCCTGTGCCCAGATCACAACGAAATATATAAGGGTGGGAGACAACAGTTATAGCAAACTTAGAATGTTTCTGGTTGTTGGCTTTTGTATGGTCGTATTTCACTTTGTGTTTACAGGACATTAGTTTTTAACTCCAGAAACTGCAATCAGACTGTCAGTATGCACTGCTGGGCAGAGATACTTTACCTCTATATATTAGATTTTAAAAAAAATCTTATCCTTCCATATAGGAAATTAGTACAAATTAAAATGTATTGCAGATCATTTAGAGAGAGGTGTTGACTGTTTATTATGTTCACATTTATTGTAAACTTCTATTTGTTGCGAGGGATAAAGATAAATATAGTTTTGAACCCTTTATATGATGAAAAATGAAAGTATATAATGATATAAAGATGCAAGATATAAAAAAAATTACAGCTACGTGGCAGTATGTTAGTATATAATAGCACAATAAAGACAGGATTGCTTTATACATTTTCCTCTTATTTCTGTGAGATGATTTCTAACTATAGAAAAAAAAAAAAAAAGAAAAAAAGAAAAAAAAAAAAAAAAAAAAACAGGAGATGTTTCCAGCTTTAAATCTCAAAACTCCAGAATGGATTAGGCCAGGCAGGAGCCAGTAAACCAAAGTGGGTCAGATGGCATCCTCGGAGAGTGTAGAGCAGATTATTGCAGAGCTCCAAACCTGCAAAACGCTCTGGATCTTCCAAATAAAGGAGACCAACCAGTTCTTTAGGGGAAAGGCCCTTCCGCTTTGAGCCATTTGCTGTTACTCACTGGGCTGGCAGCCTGACAGAGTATCCCTCCCTCATACATTCCTTTCTCACTAGATATATAATTTTTCCTTTGCATGTTGTCATAGTTTTAAGCTCCTGACTCAGATTTCTTAAATACCATCTAAGACAACTGCATATTCTTTTCTCAGAAATGGGGGTCGAGGGTAGGCTGGAAAAAGACACAGTTGCTCTCTCCACTGCAGACCTTTTTAGCGTGTTGGTGCTTCATGCTCAAGGAGACAGATCTTCAAGAGGGAAGGTTTTTAAAGATATCTTATGATACTAACCTGTTTAGAAAAAGTTATGTTTTGTGAACTTGGTGGCACTTTGCGTCTATTCCACTGCACCTATATGGGCAGATGGTTACTCCTTTTATTCCAAAATGACACAGATGGTGATCAGTAAGAGTCATTTTCATGCAGGCTTTTAGTACCTCAATGCTTACAGGCTTTGTAAGACCTGAGCACAACCTGTTACCAAGTCAAATCTTTACCTCATCTCTGTTACTTCACATAATCCAGACTGTTTGAGGCAACCCTACTATAGAGATTTATGATGAAAGTGGTTAGGGATGAGTGTGTCCCATTCAGCCGGACAAATAGGTAGTGCTGTGGTGGGAATGGTACACTGAGCAAGTGATCTAGTCAATGATCTATGTCTTGTGAACCAGCCATGCAGGTTTCCTCTTACGTGGTCATAAGATACGCATATCAACAGCAGTGCAATATTCATGTTACTGTGTAGTCTGATACAGTTCTCTCTACAAACAAGCAAGGTGTGACTTCTCCCAGTTTTTGCTCAAACTAGGGAAAGAGATGATCTGGTATGTATGAATTCCTGACAGAATAGGGGCAAAGTCTTTCTTTCTTATACCTGTTATTGCCTTTCTTTTTATTCATTGGGAAGCAAGCAAAACAAAATAGTTCAAAGAAACAGTGGTTATACAAACATAACCAAAACAGAAAAGTTCCTGACATACTTCAGTTATCCTTGGAAATTAACCAAATTTAATTACTGTGCAATCTGAATTTAAAAAAAAAAAAAAAGTCGTTCTACCCCAATACCATTTTCTTTCCCGATGGTTAATTTTTATGGCAGATATGTTTGCATTGTGGTTTCAAGCTTGAACTGTTGAGTTTGAAACTGTGCACCTGCAGCACGTCACAGAATCCCAGCAGGGCTGAGGCTGTCGGCCCTCTGGAGGCCCCCAGCCTCCCTGCCTCAACCCCTGCCCCAGCAGGGCCACCCAGAGCAGGGTGCCCAGCACCACGGCCAGGCGGCTTCTGAAGGTCTCCATGAGGAGACCCCACGGCCTCTCTGGGCAGCCTGTGCCAGTGCTCAGCCACCTGCACAGCACACAAGTGTGGCCTGGGGCTCAGTGCCTGTGCCCACTGCTCCTTGTTCTGGCACTGGGCACCACTGCAAAGAGCCTGGCTCCATCCTCATTGCACCTTCCCTTCAGGTATTTATAGATGCTATAGGTCCCACAGAGCCTCCTCTTCTCCATGCTGAACAGTCCCAGCTCTCTCAGCCTCTCCTCACAGGAGAGGTGCTCCAGTCATCTTCGTGGCTGTTCACTGGGCTCTCTGCAGTGTGTCCACATCTCTCATGTACTGGGGTGCCCAGCACGGGACCCAGTACTGCAGGTATGGCCTCACAGATGCTGAATTGAACGGCAGGATCACCTGCTGTCAATACTTTGCCTAATTCAACCTAGGATACCATTAGCCTTCTTCGTAGCAAGGGCACGTTGCTGGCTTATGTTGTTGCTGGTGTTCATTTACAAACATGTTGTTGTTTATAATTTTTTTTGTAAGCTTGCTTCAGAGTAAAATATTTAATTGCAAATCTGTCTTAAATTATCTTTTGACTATTGGAAGATGAAGTTTTGCATGCTTTTTAAGATTATTAGTCTCTCTTTGGGGCACTGTTTCAAATTTCTTTACAATTTATATACACACAGTTGTTTTGATCACTAAAATGGCTTGCAAAGTCCTTTTCAAGATATGAAACTTAATATTAAATGCTATTGCGTAATAACAAATTAGTAGCTGTTCCATATATAGAGAAAGAAACTATTTACTTCCTCCTTTCAAGTGATATTTTCTATCGTAATATTCTGTTTTTATGGTAACAGTGCCAGAAAGAGAAGCTGGTTTTGCTGGGCTTTCTTAAGAAGATTTTCTCAAATTAGTATATTTTAATGAATTCATAAGAAGTCTGTCAGAAAAATGTTGATGATTTTGGAAGACTGTTTCTCTTTTTTCTGTATTAATGCTAAGACTTTGAAAATACACATCTGATTCCTGTTATTTTTAATTTTATTTAGTATCATTTATGTATGCTCTTTTTTAAAGCCGGTTTTATATGTAAGATGGTACAAATCTAAATAGATTAATTACGATTGAAGCTGTTATGACATTAGAATCAAATATTTATTTTAAAAGGAATAACAAGGTTGTAAAGAACTTCAAACATAATACCATCTTCTTAATATATATATATATATATACCTCCTATAGTATATATATATATAAAATATCTTCTGTAGATTGTTCTTATTAAAGACTCACTGTGGGCATGTCTGTGACTCACGCAGGGTGAGGAGGATACGGTTGTGGCAAAAGGTATTCTAGTCAACTCTTCAGATGGGAATTGGACAAGGTCAAATTGGAATCATGTATACCAGGAAAAGAGTGTGCAGTTGCCTTATTCATTGTGTTGAGCAGAGGTTTCATTTAGAGGTTTTAGCTTTTTCTCATTAGAAAGTCTGTGATCATTTGCAGGAGTCCATCTCAGGGACATGGGTCTGACTGTGCTCCTTCTAGCTAGCCAACAGATTCAAGAGTTCACTGCTGACAGTGGTAGCACGAGGTCAGTGGTGTTATTATTTTGTTTTCCTTTTATCCTGGATGGAACCATTTCTCTTAGGCTTTGAAAATGAACTGCTGAGAATTTCACTTGTCTCTGCACACCTGAGACCAAGTATGTCAGTTGTTTTCTGGTGTCAAAAAAGTGCTAATTCTTTGATACCAGACATTAATTTCTGTTGTGGGAAAGTTGGCTTTAGTGGGCTCAGTAATTTTGACTGATCCTGTAATGTTCCAGCAACAATTTAAATCTACAAGAGCCATTTATTTTTAAAAATGCTGTTTCAATTTATTGTAGTAGAGAAAAACTTTGTATTCTTTCTCATTATGATGGAAACTCTTTTCATTCTCTTTCTTTTCATTCTGTTTGTTGCGACATTAGTGACAGATCCTAAGCACAGGTCTGCTGTCATCAGCTATAAAACTATTTTAGAAGCAGCATCTTAGAAGAATAATGCTGTGACAGCTTGCAGAAGAAAAGATTAAGATTTGAGCATAAACTTTTGCAACATGATTTCCCTGGGAGGCAGAAAACTTAAGAAATCCATGTTGCTTGTTTAGAATATCCATTCTACCACACATGGTGCACTGTGGCTGAAGTGTTTTGTGTTATTATTTGAAAATTAAATTATATATTCATGTTGATCAAGGGAATCAGTGTTTGGGATCTTAAGAAAGCATTGTAAGATTAACATTTGCAGTAATTGTTGGCTGTAGTTACATCAGTGGGAGCAGTACCATAGGTAGACTTTTTTCTTTTTTTTGATTCCACCTATCACAACAGTTGAGGGGACCTGGGGACAGGAAGCAGTTTTTAGAAATATCCTTGAATCTTCTTCCTGAAATAAATCAAGGCATTTGTATTCAAGTAGCCATATGTGTGTGTGCTCGAGTTTGTGTGTGTATTTGTTTGAGTTTAATTAAATGCTCTTTCCTTGCATAAGAACTACATGTTTGTGATGGTAAAGTCCAAAAAAAAACCAGTAGTTGGCTTTTCCATAGTACTTTTCTAAATGACTTTTCATTGTTTTGTTAATGCAAGACATAAGCTGGTATCCTGCCAGTGTGTTCTGAGTCTCTTAGGCTTAGATGTCACTTAGATGTCACACTTCTGCTTTGCAGACAATGAGTGCTCCAAGAATGCTTCATAGAAAGCAGTACATACTGTTACAGTTGAAGAAGAACACTTGAAACCTGAACATGACTTTACTGAAATGGGCTATTTTAGTAGTAATGAAATCTTCATAAGAAAATGTGTCTTTGTGAACCTACATTTGCTTTCAAGAATATGACCGCTAAAGAAACATTGCACTGTCTTGAGAGGGCAGTCGTGTAGGAAAGCACAAGACAGTATTTTCCATGTGTCACAATATAGTTTGTGAATTTTCTGTTTTTTTCTATTAGCTTAACTACAAGATGAAATGTTTGGATTCAGAGTTGCTGAGGTTTTGTTTTGTTCTTTTCAGAAAAGTGTTGTGGACAGATGTTATTTTGTAATAGTTTATTCCATGTTTCTGAATAGTCTGATTTAATATCCGATTAAATTATAGTTAAAAAAAAAAAGTAGAGACAAAGATTTTGGAGATATAAGCTGCATTTAACTTTTCTACTATAACCTGATTTTACTTAGGTAAAAAAAAAGGTTACTGCTGCTGTAGGAATCAATTTCCTGTAGTAACATCAAAATGCATATGTAAACTTGCTGTGCTGTTAACTTAAAGCACCAAGTTTCATGAAATGGTTTTATTGCTATGTGCCCTATGTAGGTGGGACTGTAGTGTAATGCTACACGTGCCAGTCATCGCTAGTTTTGAAGTGGTGTTTTGAAATTACACATTGTTTTCTGCTTGAATTAGTATTGACAAATATGTAGAAGGGTTTTCTTTCGTGTTTTTCCATCCCTGCCAGCCAGGAATAGTGTTCATAAACTGCCCCTCTCATCTTGGCAGGTGAAAGCTTTTGCTTAGATCCTCAGTGTAACCAAAGGATGAATGCATTAATACAGTTAATTAGGGGGGGGGCAGTTAGTTAATTAACTAACTAAATTGTTAGTTAATTAACAATTAACTGTTAATTCACAGTTAATTAACATCTACAGTTAATTAGAAGACAGGGGGTCTTCTGTCAGGTCACGAATGGCATTCTGTAGTCCACATAAAATTAAACTCAGTCTTTAATCTCAAATATTTGCATAGACCTTTGAGAATGGCAAAAAGATGGTATGGTGCTGACCATACCCAGAACAAACATCTTATACCTGTAGAATGAGAAAATTGTAAGTGGTTCTTTTGTAGATTTTGCTTTAAAATAGCAGCAGAAACAAGGTATATTTTACTAAAACATTCATTTACTAAAACAATCATTTAAGTCCTTTACAGATTATCTTTACTTAAATGGTACATTATGAAAGAGAACAGATTGGTCATTTTTAATATACCTTGATTGTTTCCTGCATTGGAGTAGGTTTGTATTCTGTATCTGTAGGTTTCTGTATCTGTGTCTATTTCTGTATTCTGTATCTGTAGGTTTATATTTTGCAGCCATTTCCATAAGAGGAAATTTGGTATTTAAGTTGTAATACTCCTCAATTTTATAATGTCACAAATACATCAACTTCATAAGAATACACATTCTTGAAATTACAATTTATTTGAAACAATAAAATTTTAAAGTTCTTGGTAAGTTACTTATTTAAATCCTAAATGAATTTGGAGGGGAGGAGGGCATGTTACTCTGTGAACTGTTCAGTTCAGGAGAAAACTACAAAACTGATAAATACAATCCCAGCAATCATTATAAATACAGATGCTCAGTAATTTTTCAGGGCAGCAGCCCTTTCTTCTGTAGATGCTGACTCTTTGAAACCAGAAGTTTTTCAAGAATCCAACAAAACACGGAGAAGATTTTCCTAATAAAACGGGCTGAATGCATAGCTCAGGAGAACTTCCCAGGCAGGCAGGCAGAGCACTCACCTGGGAAATTCAGATTTCTGCTCTGCCTGGTTTTCACTCAGAGGGCAAAGCAAGATCTCTCTTTCCCCAGGGGACGAGCAGGACCACCAGCTTGCTGGATATGCAGGAACTGTTTCTCTGTACTGGGTAGTAAGTATAGGCTTAACTCTGATGTGTGTTGAGATAAAGAATGCATACTATCATACTATTTTTTAAGCGTACATCTCATAAAAGAGGTTTCCTGCTGGAAAAAGCGAACAAACACAGCCCCAGTTCATAGTGTATTGTCATTTTACTGTCCAAACAAAGTGAAGGTCACACTGTAAGGAAAAATCATCTAAATCCCTTAAAAACTGCCAGTCTCAGCTCGCTTCAGCTGTTGTTTCTAAACTGCCTATCCCCTCAGCACAGAGAGCAGTAACCAGGAAATAACAAGGTCAGATACTATGCTCTTCATCTACGGTTTCACTTGCTAGAAAACACTTTCACCCTCAACTAGTTTGTTCCCTTAATCATAGCCTACGCACCAGGGCCTTCAGACTGAAAAGGGCGTAGTCTTGGCTCCCGTGCTGCATGGTTGGGTGTTGATGTGTTAGGCTGATTTGTAAGAATTTACATGCTGCATACTTCCATATATGATTCCATATTCACAAGCATTACTGTACTAGCTAAGATAACCTGTAAAGGGCAGAAGAAAAAATGAAAAGACTCGTGAGCTTGATTTTTACAGAGAAATTAGAGAATTCCAGTAGCAAAAGAGCATCTCTGCAGTGATATGGAAGAATTATGATATATTTCTTGGGATGAGGATGCGTGTTGAACCTTGGGCACAGTGAGATAGGATAATACAAAAAAAATACCAGAGCATTTATTTTTCTGAATCTTAAGAAAAACAGCCCCGGTATAACGACTTCATAAATAAGGACTCAAGTAAGTCTTGCATGAGAAACTGAATAAAAATACAGAAGTTATGTTCCATATAAAGAATAGCCTCAAAATTCTTTGACCATAGAAAATATTAATTCTTATAAACGGAATATCTCTTAGGACTTTTGTTGAAATAAATAGATTCCTAAAATGGGGATTCACGTATTTAGTTGACATTTGTCCCAACTCCTCATCAATCCTTTTCGGCAAAGCCAGATTCAAGTTATAAAAGTTAACCTCCAATTTATCTCTGCAGTTTAATCATTTGCAAATAGTGATTCTTTCTGATAGTGTTCATAACAATCTACTTGTGTAAGCATGTGTACATTCCACAGAATGCATTTTTCCAGTTATGTGTGTGGTTCATTTAAAACCATCAGGAATTGCAGAAATAAGTCCTGGGTTGAATATTCTGTGAGCGGTTTGCAAAATGTTTTCCTAGTCTTTATGCAAACATATCTATAGAAATCAAGATACTGCTTACATTCTCCTCGTGTAGTGGTGTTGCTAAATTGGGAAATATGTGGTTTATAGCTGCAGCTTACTTTTGCTTTATTTTATATTAATTAGTGGTAACTTTTGAAGTGGCAAGTCAAATAAGGAAAAAGAATGTATTGGTAAATAACTAAGGAATATATCTTAATTAGTATTTTAAATGTGAAATTAAATTTAGCAGGAAGAACAATACAATAGATATATTTTGGCTTTTAAGATCAGCAGCACAGACTCTTGTGGAAAGTCATTCTCTCTCTGTTATTTCAAGTCTTACAAAACCAAGGATCATTTCTTAATTTGGCTAATGGCGATAAAAGTTGGAAACCAAATGCATACAAGACTATTACAGAACCAGTGAAGAAAAACTTGAAGCGACTCTCACCAACTTAAGCTACATGTTGCAGATCAGCTAGGGTGTTTTGTTTGTTTTGCTTTTTGGTTTTTTAATTTTGCAATTCATTCCTATCATCCCTTGTTTTTGAAGATAGATAGCATATATTGGTTAAGAAGAAAAATGTTAACCTTGAATTGAGAACTCCTGAATCTTGATATCCTATTCCAGGATACTGCTAGTTTTTTAGAAGAAATCTCTGCAATAGGTTGTCAATACTTTTTTATTTGTTTTATTTGTTATTTAATTGGAAATGGGGAAAGAAGGATGTGCCTAAATTGTTTCAGTGAAATTGGAAAATACAGTAGGGAACATCCACTTGGTTCAAGTGTAAACATCATAAATCACAATGGAGATAAAATGGGCATGTGTTGTAATACATGAACTAAATTCTGATGTCCAATAGCACAAGGACAACAGGACACTGCAGGAACCAAATGTTAAATGCAGCTACATTTACTGTTTGTAGCTTTTTTGTTTTGTTCTGTTTTGTTTTTACAGAGAACACTGTTAAGAGTCATAGGGCAGAATTGCATGTAGACATTTCGGACCCCCCCTCAACTAGAGCACTTTAAGTAATAACATTTTTTTTTCTTCTCCTTGTCCATAAAAGAACAACAAAGACAGGTAATTCTCATGCTGACTCTCAAAGATCCAGCAGCTTTTTTCATTTTATTGGCTATGCTAATTCCAAAAGACCAAATCTTTGGCACTTGTTAGCTCTTTTCCCTTAGTTACTGTCAGGATGATGCTTAGGATTGGAGTGGAGGCTGATTCATAAAACAAAGATTCAGTTCCAGGATGAATATTGGAAATCATGGAATGTTTTTTTTTTATTATTTTTCTCTCATCATCATGATTGTTGCAGATTTGCTTCTTTCCTTATGAGCAAGAAAACAAAGTTGAGACATACTTTACCAAGTTAATCAGATGTTCATAAAAGTGTGAAGGAAGAATGCAGTTTTCAGTCACTGCATTTACTCCAGCATATAATATTTTCTGAATTTTCATTTGTGCTTTGGTGTTCTTTTGCATTTTTTTTTCTTGATATCGTGCTGTTACAATCTGCACAACATCATCATAACCAAACTTACACCTCTTTTCCCTTCCTTTAAAAACAAAATCAGAATACATTCTATAAATTATGTATTCTCTGTCGTTTTGCAAAATGTACATCAAAATGCTTTGCCTTACTGATATTGAGCTCTTATCCAGCTAAACATGTAAAACAAATAAACTTTAAAATAATCATAATCTAAAAGTTCTAGTATATTAGTAAATTTCTCATGTTGTTTTACCACGTGGAGAGTCAAACATATTTTGGCCTCAGGAAAGGTGAATTGCTATGAGTATTGCATTAGTGGATTTTTAGCATTAACTTTTCATTAGATGATACATAGGGAAAAGGGGTATGAAGATTGCAAGTGATAAGTTTAGATAAAAGCAGGTCAGACTATAGGATTATGAACCTTAACAGATACGTTATTTTAATCTAAGATTCATTTTGCAAGATGCAAAATAGAGTTCTTCTGCTGTTAAACAATTTTATGAGAACACACTATTCCAAGAAAAGTTTATAGTAAGCCATGAGTTTAAAAAGATGTAAGTAAACTTTTTTAAATGATTGCATTTTTAAGTCTTTCTCCTAAAAAAAAATATTTAGAACTAAAGAAAGACTACTAAGAGACAGAGTGCAAACCGAATGTCGATTAAGTGTAGGATTAAAGAAGTAATTCTTAATTTCTGGTCATTTTCAGATCATATGTCAACATCAGTGGGACACAGCATAACTTTGTTCATCCCAAACTTAGTTGATTTCAAATAATTTAAAATGCCTTACAGCTATTTCAACCTATCTATAAGCCTAGTTTTATGCCAGCTTTTGTTATTTGATTGTCACAGTGCTCCTTAAGCTATCTGCTACAGATTTTGAGTTGCACACACTGATATGGCTTAAGTGAAATACTTAACACATTTAAAATTTTTGATGATTGAGGTGTCCTTGGGACCTCAGAAATTAAAGAAAGATGTTTTAATGGCAGAAGAAAAAAAAAAAAATACTAAAAACCACGCTTTCATATTTTTTTGAAGAACACTGCAAAAGTCACAAGACAGCACCAGTCAGAGCATTTTTGTTAAATTGCGATGGTTGTAAATTCTTATCAAATGAATAAATTGGTTATTAAGGCTGACCTTTTTCCCTTCAAGTTTCAAAAGTGCTTCTTAAGAACGCTTAATTTCCTGTTAGGAATATTTATTTGATTTTTGTCACCTATTCAGATTATTTGGAATGTTTGCTCTCTCCCCAAGTTCTCTCCCTTCTCCCCCTTCTCCCAGCTGTATACTGAAATAAATAACCAATTCAAAGAAAACCTCCCAGCTATTCCTCATGTTAATCCATCAAGTAAAATCATGCTGAAAACTCTATCTTGTTGGAGAGCTGGCTTGTTAAGAAGAGAGAGAAGACCTCCAGTGATTTTCTGCAGCTTGACTGTAAGACCAGAGTTTTTGTCTCAGGAAAAAGCACCTGGATCTATGCTTCTGTCCCCAGTCGATCTGCCTGTGGGCATTGGATGGGTGGAACCTGTGCCCCTAGTTCAGAGAGGTTGTGGAGCTACACTCAGCAATTAATACTGGCTAATCACATGAATCCATTTGCTAGATGGTATAAAAGATGTGTTAATTGCTCCTAGGGAAGATCTCATCCATATTAGATGAGCTTTAGAAATGTGAGAGAAATTAAGGGTTCTGGAGGTTCAAATATGCCGCTGATTTAAAATTTTATTGCTAAATTTAATAAATTGCTAAATAAAGCAATTTTATTGCTTTATTATTAAATATTAAATAATACTAAATATTATTAAATATTGGTCCCACATGTAATTGTGGGACCTAAACTTAAATGCACTCCTGAATATTGTTTCAAATTTTCCTCCTTCCCTGAAGGGAGATGAGTGCTGCACCTGGTATAAATTGGAGTATTGTCACTTTATCCAGGCAGGTTCTCAAAGAGAACATATATGAAAGTCTAAGAAGGTTTTTATCCAAAACCTGTACTTTAGCTTTTAAAAATAAGAAAATAAAAAAAAAAAAAATAAATAAAAAGGGAAAGAAGAAACAGACCTGGAAACAAATATAATTGTAGTGAGCACGTTTCTGCCTCAGGTTAGTCTCTGTTCTAAAGGATTTGCTAAGTCAAAGTCAGATGCTTGTAAGGTTAAAGGAATCTTCCCTCTGAAATGCCTGCCCTGTTTACCATTTCGGTTTATCTCTTTGACATATGTACTACCCTTTTCCTCAAGTAGCCAAGGAGAAGTGTGTCTTTACAGTTTCTACCCCTTTAACAGGCAAAATCCCCAGTTAGGCAATCTTCCACTCCCCAGGATGTTTCACTCAGAAAAACTGATTTGTCCTTGGCAGTACCTATTTATTTTTGTCCTAGTACTCCATAATTAAAGTGTTATGGTTCTCTTTCATTAGCCTGTTGCCCATAGTTTCAGTGGTTTGGGGAATCTGGCTCAAATATATACAGAGAGTTTAATACAAAAAATACTTCATAGGGAGAATTCATTTTCCCAGATCATCTTCAAAACCCATTTTTGCAACATTTTAAAATTCCTTAGGTAAAGGGTTATTGCATGGAAGTTTGCACACAAACTCATATTCAGTGTGTATTTTATATATATATATATATATATTTTTTTATTTTTTTTATATAATTTACATGGCTTTTCTGTATTAGTTATCTTGGGATAAATTCAAATTTGGAGGCCCAGTAATCCAGCTTAATGAAATAGCTGTGGTTTGGTGATATTCTAAATATATTTTTAGTACTTTTGATTTAGAATTAACTCTTCTTATTTGGCCTCTCAAATATGTTGCTAATTTTTCTATTCTTGTGCCATACATTTATCTTCCAAATACCATTGCATCAGCTTGAGGATCCTCTGGTACTCAACTAGAGCCAGTTTGGCTGTACTGGGACACCATGTCAGTAGGAAAATCTCTTCATATTGAAAAGCTGAAGTTTTTTATGTTTTGTTTGGTTGATTTGGGGAGCGTTTTTGGTTTTGGGTATAGTAGAAGTATTCTCAGTTCATATTTGTACTGCTCTGGGCTGCAAAATGTAACATAAAATCCAGCAGTATGCTTAACCTACTCACGTTGAAAAACCTCTGAAAGGGCATTCTTCAATTTCTGTCCATAGTTCACATACAATCAAGATTGTAGCCATACAATCCAAATAATCTCTATAAGCAGGTATTTACAGTAGTGTACTGTACTTCTAGCAACATTATTTATTGCTATACTGTTACATTATTACTAGTCTGTTATTCCTGTTAAATACTAAAATAGGTGTTAAAAAATAATAAATTCTAATGAATGTATAGAGCGCATAGTCCAAACTGAGCAGAAACTGAAGAAGTAAGATTGGGCAATAGAATTGACAGAATATTTAGTCATTTTCAGTTAAATGATGGAATAGTTAATAAAGTCAATAATAATACCCAGTTTTCCCCTCTTTTTGTAATTTCTGCAGTGATCCAGATAACAAAAAGCTTTCTTATTTTTTTTAATAATTTATTAAAAAAAGCCTCTAAAACAGAAAATTATTGAAGAAAGGGCAAAAGCATATTGTATCTCTTTCAGGAAAGAATTAGGCTATATGCTGGCAAAGATGTATTGGGATTCTACTGTATACTTGCCTTGACTCACTGAGTGATTTAAACAAGGTAAATGATCCTGGATAAATTTAACCTTTAAATCTGAAAAGTTAGTGAAAGAATTTAATGTAGAGCTTCCATTGCAACTGAAGTGCTTTGAGTCCTGTACTTAAGATTCTTTTCTGGAAGTGTACACAAGTTCTTACAGTTTATGCTTTGTAAAGTATATTGGAAAAAAATGTTTTTCCATGAGATATCAGTGCAGAACTTATTATTTGTTATTTAACTTTCATTAAAAAAGATTGTTTCTGCATACATCCTAACAAGTCTATGTTGTAAAGCCAAAGAGAATGGGATCAGTTGTCCCGTTAGTTAGGGCAGTATTTGATATATCTCTAAACCTTATCTCAGGTTTCAACACTAAACCAAGTCTAAGTTTAGTTTCTTCATATGCTTCAAGCTGTGTTTCCCTTGGGCACAGTCATTCCTAGCCCAAGCTTGGACACTACATCCCTGTTGTGTCCCCATCACACTTGGCACATTGGCCCCAGCTGGGCTTCCTCACCAGGATGGAGGCTGTTGCAAAGTTGTCTGTGCAGATCATTGTCTTTCCCAGGGCAGCAGCCCTTGGGAAGAAGGTGAACATTTTGGCCAAGTTGTTTCTTGTGGGTATTTACCCCATAGAGCAGGCATGTGCCTCTAGGGAAAGCCATCTTCTGGCTTGGGCATAACAGCGTGGGAGCCCCAGAATAGACAAGAGGTGCCAGGTTTGTTCTGAAACTTCTTATGGAAAATTCAGTCCACCCACAAATCAAGTGCATATTTTTCTTCTAAGACTTTTGAGATGTTAGCACTGACACTAAATACCCTGGCTCTGGAAGAGCAATTGGAGGCTAATATGCAACTAGGTATGTTAATCATACATGTGCTAATTTTAAAAATGTGGTTTATTTTGGTTAGATTTTTATTAAGGTTTGATGACTACCACTATGCAAGAGATGAGGGAAACATTTTCAGATTGAAATGCTTTCTTTTATCTGTTTACTTAATATTTTAATGAGGGAGCTGGAAGATGGATGTGAATACCTCTATATTTTATAACATCTAATCTATGATATAATGATATAGCAGCTGCATTCTGTGAGGTACGTTAGATAATCTGTAGGTTTTCTAACTTAGTTCCTGGAAATTTTATCTTTCATTCTGCTAAGAACATTATGAGCAGATATCTTTACAGCTGCTGCATGGGAATACAGTGTTGTATAGTAGTAAATTACATTTGGGAGTTGCTAATGCAGCTATAAATCTGCAAACAAAAAGTTTCTGAGCCAAAGGTTTGACTGCATTTTAGAATGTACCAGATTTATGCGGGACAAAATAAAGGGAAAGGAGTTTTCCATATTTAGAAGAATGCTACAATTGTTTTCAAAGTTGCCATTGGAATTTATTGATTTAAAGTAGTGATAATACATACAATTTAATAACAGGTTTAAAACTTGCTTACTGTAGATAATGATTGCAAATCTAGAAATTTTGAGAACTAAAATTTAACAAGGACCATTTGTTGTATACTTAAAATAAAAAATTCTGTAGGATTAATGGAGGAGGTTGTTAGATATCACCATTTCATTGAAAAGTTTAACTAACCATTTTGTTCTAGTCAGAGGGAGCATAAAATATGTGGAAATGTGATATCAATCAAATTTCTTCCAGGAGTGTCTCCACTTGTCTCTCAAGTTAAATGCATATGTACTTGCTAGTGTATCTTTGCTGATGGACCCATGTAGCATAGATGTGTATTCTGACACAAAGAATTTGTCCATCGCATAGTCATGCTTTCTTTTTGAATTATGCAATTAAACAGTCAGAGACTCACTCATATCAAGTATATGTGTTCACACTAGGTTTTTGTTCTTACACTGCAGTTATGTATTAGGCATGAGTTCTTCAGACGCCAGTCAGGGGTATTCTAGCAAGATTTCATGACATACAACTTTTCTCTCCCTCCAAGCAAAATAACAGTTTACACCTTTGCTGGTTTTTGTTTCTGTTTTTGACACATAAAAACTCTATTCTTGTAGTGATTAGGCCAACATAGTTGATGAGTTACATATCAAAGGTGTACATTTTATTTCAAAGTTTGTGTCTATTTAATAAAATTACATAGTACCTTCGTTAGGAACTTAATGTAATTTTCCTTTTGGAAATGTTTAGGTAATTCAACTTACCTGAAACCAGTTGACGTGAGCCACTTAGCATTTTTAATGAAGTTGGTTCATTTAGCTGTCTAAACTCTGACAGTATTTTAGCGAGAGACTTTATAATTTGTATAACGTAAGTGTGGCAAATTAAAAAAATCATACTCTGGCTGCCTGTTGCTTTCCTCCCCCCCCCAAAAAAAAAAATAAAAATGAAGTGGCTCTTGAATCCTGCTAGTTAGTTTACCTCAGTAGAAGCAGGTATGTTATTATGTTTATCTTGTGACTTGCTTCTAAAGGGAAAACCAATTTTCAGTATTCTCTTGATAATATATATCTTTTAGTTTACTAGCTTGTACCATTAGAAATAACTCTAGTAATGAACCAGACTGTAATTGTACGTTAAGGGACTGTCAACAATTACTTGTAATTTACAAGTATATAATAAACAGATACCATCATAGATTAATTGTTGACAACAGACAACTATGTTTATTTATGCTATTTTAAGGGTCTCTTTGTGCAAATACATTTTATCTTGGAAGGCTGGGGGGTCAGGGGAAATTCTGTTACTATTGATCAACTTGGGCAGTATGATTGCTCTACTAGAAATGCAGAAATAAAGTATTGACAGATGTCCATGTCAGTCACCATAAACAGAAATATAAGATTTCTGTTCTATTAAAATGCTCTTTTAGGAGCTCAGCGTTTTAACTAACCTCTAAATAATTGTGCAGGGGGTACTGGCACTCTGCTGAAGCTGTGTTGAGGGGACAGCTCTGCCAACCTGCTCATGACCAGCAAGTGATGGTACTTGTCCAAGGGCTATTTTCAAAATGTTAGTCTACAAGACTCAACAGCATGCAGACTGTCGAGAAGATAAGTTGCACTTTCCTCCAGAAGAAATTGGGGTGGAATTGAGTCGTTCCTTTTGGTGGCTGTGTTAGCTTTGACACAGCACTAGCATTTAGGATACAGCCTATACCACAAGTACGTCAGTGCTTGAAAAGCCTTGCATAATCTGTTGTGACTGAAATCACTGGCTGGTGGAGCCTTGCATAACGCTTGTGATTTATGTACTTAAATAATAAAAGTATCTGAAGGTTCAAATTAACATCAAGGTCCCATTGTGGCACATCCTCAGGAGCACAAAAGCAAAATGTCTTCTCAGCCTGCAAAGGTGAGAGGTCTGAGGCCTGCACGTGCTGGGTGCAGAGCCATTTTGTGTGTGAAGCCGTGCATCGCTTGAAGACTGGGCTTCCTATTAGGCACTGATCGTAGACACTAAGAAGCTGTAAATCATACAAATACAGTACATTGAAGATCCAATTTGTTAAAATGCATGCCTATTCTCTAACAGATTTCCAGTTTCTAAAAAGTGGTAAGATTTAGCTTATATTTTTGTAATTATTTCTGAGTCATAAAAAACGTAGTTGGCATAAGGGATATAGGTGCCCTTTAGTTTTGAGTAGAAAAATCACAGAACTTCATTACATGGATCATTATTCTGACCTGCGGAGCTCTCTCCTCTTCATCCACATTTTATTATAGCTTCTTGTAAAGATTCCTGTGTGGAAAAATAGCATCCAAGCAAAAGGGTAATAGGCAAAAGGCTTTATTATTTAGTTCCTATTTTAACGGCAGTGTAAATACAGCTTCAAAGTATGTTCTTGTAAAAGCAAATTGTGAAAGCTAAGTTTTTAATTGAATTTCCTCATCTTACAAACTGAGCATTCACTTCTGATGTTTACATACATTTTCTTGTTTAACTTCAGAAAAGATCTATGATAGGAATAACGAAGAAGGCTCTTCCCATAACTAATGAAATTCATTTCAGCTTGGAAAATCGAAAAGGCTGTGGGTCAAAAACAATGGGTTGTGGTTACATAAAAACAAAGCGAAGTTTGGGTGTTACTTCTTTATTTAGTTAAAAGTAACTACTGATGATTTTACTGTCTTCAGGTCTCAGAAGTTCATGGCTGTACTCATTGAGCGTAGCCTTTGAGCTCAAAGGCTACACTCAATGATGCTCCTGTTTTTGATATCCTTCCGGGAGATACGTAGAGAGTCAGGAATTGCCTGTATGCATTCATATCCTAGCCATATTTTCTCTCTCGGTCATTCACCAGGAAGTAAGAATGGATTTTTCCTAGAAACTTTGCTGCTGAAAAAGTTATTTCTCTGTTTTGTTTTTGAGTCAGTTGTTGGGTTTTCTAACAGAAGGCAAAAATGCCCGTGTCTGAATTGTCTTTGAATTGTTTCAAGGCATTCCTCACTGTTTGCACGTATCTGCCTGAGGTTTTCTGCCCAGGTCCAAAAAGAATTAAATATTGTTGATTCACATTTTTATTCTGCCAGATACTACACTGCGTAGCCCATTATTCTTCATGTACAACCAGCCATCTCGCTGTTGGTGCTGTGGTGGCCCTGCTGGGCTCTTTGGCACAAGCAATACCTGAAGGAAGCTGGGGAAGAAGGTGCTGGGATGCTCCATGGGGACTTGCACAGTGGTCTTACCTCAATTACTGCAGGAGTAATCCAACAAAAATGACTTCAAACAGAGAAGTTTTGTGTTTTACTTCAGTAGGCAATGCTTCAGTTGATAGAAGTTGCAGATTTTAATTAATCCTAATAAATTTATTTCCTACTATTTCTGAGATGAGCATGAATCATTTCTTTCTGTTTAAGGAACTGTAGTAATATTTGCCTTCTAAAATGAGGGAATTACCTGTTTTTATTATTTCATTCAATTCAATTATTTTATCATATGCCCTTGCTTCAACATCATGTGCTGAGTGAGATTCATTAACAGTTCTTTGGCAGTCACAAGACACTAATCATCTGTTTACAATATTGATCAGCTGCTTTCATGTTAAATTACATTGGAAGTGAGAAATAATCCTGCAGTGAATAGTAAACAAAGGACTGGTAAGCAAAGCAAGATGCTTGCTTAGGCTATATAAAATAGGATTTTCAGGTACCCCATAAACTTCTGCATCCTAATCAGCTCGACCCCCGTAACAGCTTCCAGCTCTGAAATTAAAACAGAATTTCCCATCCACAAATATTTCATTCTCTCTGGTTATCTATACTCTTACGGACACAGATACGGATTCATATTCCTATAGATACAAGTTTCTTTTAACTTCCCGCTGTTCTTCTGGGCTCCTAGGAGGTGGAGCAAGACATTATTTTTGAGTTGCGAGAATATTTATGGGCTAATAAAAAATACTTAGGTTTTGAAGCCTCAGGAATTTTATTTGTTATTATATATATATTCTTTCTATATTACATATAATGGGATATTATATAAAATAAATATATATAAAATATCTGAATTCCTTTTAAATTAATCTGAAAAGGTTGAGTTCTGGGGCTCATCAGCACTAGAATTCATGGTAGTTGGCAACTGGAATTTTTTGAACATTTATTTAAAATGTGGCCAAGAATTTTACAAGTTTGTATTATTTTTTCAGTGCTTTACTAAGAAATCTTTGTCTTAATGACTAATTAGATATGTTGCAGTAGTTCAGCTTCTATGAAAATTGTGAGTACTTACCTTCAAATAATGGGGTTCCTCCTAAGTCTATTGCTTTCAGATAGTCTAAATTGCTAATTCCTACAGTTGTATCCATAGTCTTTTCCCCAAATAGCTCTTTAAAACAACAGAGGTCAGAAAGAAGAGACAAAAAGTTTTTCATTTGTATCTATTATTCAGGTATCTGTCTGTGGTTGTTAATTAAAAAAAAAAATCCATTTGCTTAAATTCCATTTAGTTTAGTCAGGGATATCTAATAAGGCTTTGTAATTCCTTTTCCTGCTGTCACACATATTTCAGAATAAGTAACTAGCTGATGAAACTAGTCAGTCTTTTGCATATGGATGAAGGCAGGGAAAGAGAGATGAAAAATATAGATAAAACTTATGTGGAAGACTAGGAGGCTAAATAGATCTAGCAATGGTGGACTGAGTTTTCCATTACTTTCTGATGTAATTATGAGAGTTGCTTAAGTTGTGCTCGCTAGTCACATGATGCTGCCAGCATTTATTTCCGAATCAAATCTATAAAAGGAAATGAGAGTTCTCAGTCCTTGCAAACCACTTGTCTGGTAGGAAATCACTAACAAATAATAAAGTCCATAGTGGAGGATGAAATAGTTCCGTGATGTATGACCTTCAAAACTGGCTTAAGGAAAACAGTTGAAGCTGTGAGGAGTAGAAACTTCTCATACCGTCAGGATAATAATCTTCAGGCTTCTGTTTTTTCAGCTCGCTTGATGGTTGTCCTCACTATGAAGCTGTATTTACTGAGCCAGCAGGGGTTCCCTGTGGGCAGGACAGGCAAGCTGCCTGGGGACACTGCAGAGCTGACTCCCTCAGTTTTGTAATCCACTGTTCTGACTTAGTTGGGGTTTTCCCAACATCTGAGTAAAGAAAACCAAGACAGATTTGTAAGAAGTGCTGAGAGCACCCCAGGAATAACTTTCATTGGGGTTCTCACCTCAAAAGGTGTCAAACCACACATTTAGCTTCATATCTTCAAAGCAGTGGCCAGGAATTAACTACACAATTTTCTCTGCTCACTGAAATAACAATCCTCCAGAGGATCTCAATTTTTTGTACTGATTCTTGTGGAAGTGCATTGTGGCATGAAAATGACAGCTGTCTTACTATGCAGCTAATAGAAACTGTGATCAGATACAATGCTTCTCAAGATTAAAAACCATACAAGATTCAGATCTAAGCCTGACATGTTAGTCAGAGATGTAAGTTATTATTATTACCTTGTATTCCAAAAACAAAAATCTTCCTGGTGTGAAAAACCTGAAGTTTACCAATTTTTAGTAGATGTTTTATAGCAGTAGTGACATAGTCCCTTCATCAGGAGTTGCAGAATTCTTTGTTCGAAGTCACTAAGTAAACATTTTATTGACTTACAAGATACCAAAGTATTATGTTCATTATAGTTTTTTACACAGAGGCCTCGAAGCTAAATGATTACAGAAGGAGAAGCGACAATAAAACCACTCTGGGTTGCTTTGCTGTCCTCTACTCTGAACAGACTCCATTAATCTTACATTATGAGGTGAAGATTCAAATTTTGACATACAGAACCTGTAGGCTTATGCAACACTGTTGTGGTTTTCAATAAACAGTAGGCAAACATCTTCCAGTACATGTAACACCTGAATTATGTTTTTCAGTAATTTTTTGAGTTTGAAAGGTCAGTGTCCTACAAAGAAATGTATGTAATCAGCATTTCAGTCACAGTGATAAACTACCTGCTAACAAAGTTGTGAAATCATAACATATTTCTGATTTTTCTGTTCAGTCAGTGCTGAGAGATTTTCTGTGTTAAAGAAAATACCTTCAAGGAGAAGACCGTGTATGAGCTTTGCATCCTTGGCACAACACCTTTTTTAGGCATTACATACACTAACTAATTTGCTTAAATTGTTTGTCCTGCTTTCCTTTGTAGAGGGCTTGATGACTCCCCTCAAAACAGCAGGTAGGCAAGGTGGTTCAAGGATTCATGATGTCAGACTTGAAAGTCAAAATACACAATTAAAATGGAAGCTAGAAGATTGATTCAGAGGTGGTTGTTTTAAATATGATAAAAGCTTTTTTTTTAAACAACAACAAAAAATATTTAATAAGTAGTGAAGGAAAAACATGGAACTGCACTTTGACTTCTAATGCATTTTTAACCTCAAAGCCTATCGTACCCACAGTGCTGGCCTCTAAATATTGATGTAGTGAAAACACAAGATCATTATTTTACTTTTGTTTTTGCTAGCATGATCTGAAGAATTCTCAGACCTCTTTTAGTGTTTGAGAGCATCTCTTTTGACACATTTAAGTCATGAGAAGTATATGTTTCTCGAATTTAGTAGACAAGTTCTGTGATCTATGAAAGTGAACTTGTTGATTTCTATAAAATATCATGGCAGATGGAACGTGTTTCTAGAAGGCAGAAATAGAACTGCTCAGGCAATCAGGCTGATATCCTAACTGTACACACTTCTTGGAAATGGAGTGTAGAGTAAAAGCTTAAAAGTCAAGTCACAAAAATAGTTCAAGAAAGGGACTTAAAATGTTCTGTGTTTGTTGCACTCTTGGTTTTTTGAACACTGTCAACTAGCTCTATAATCATAAATTTTCTCTAGATGCAGCAGTATATGGTAGATACATGAAAATGGTGCTTTTATATGTTTATAAATGCTGTTTGTTTCCCCAGATTCTTTCCTTACACTTCCAAGTTAGAAAAGATTCTCCTAGAAGTTAATAAAGTGATTTTGTTTTCTTGGAACTTAAGGTGAACCAACACAAGGTTTTTATTGTGTTCAGTTCTGATGAACAGCAGTTTCGTGCAGGCTGAGCATGCTTCAAGGCTGTCATCTCCGTCCTAAAATAGGCAAAACAACTCCAGTGAACAGGGAGAGAAGGTAGATCGGGATGTATTACTTTGTACCTCTCTTAGATGGATCCAAACTTAGGTTTTGGAGGAGGGTTAGAGGCCAAACTGCTGATTTGCCTATCAGAATGAGTCACCAGCTCGCGAAGGAATTGCATTGATTATTGCACACCCACAAATTACAACTGAAAATACCTTTCAGGGCTGGAGGTTATACTTTCCCTAAAGGTTTCTGTATAATTAACCTACTGTAAGTGCTGGTACTTTAGAAAGATCTGAACCTGACTGTTAAGCATGGTCTTTGCATGCCAGTTGACCACTCTCACATGGTTTCAAACGTTTCTCACACTATCGCTTGGATGCTAATGAAGGTTTTGATGCCACTGCTGTTGGAAATATTAAAGTAATGTCTTCAACTTCTGTTTTTAAATTGCAATTCTGTTTGCCTGTCTTTGTTATGGGCATTCATAGTTTGAGCAGCTGCATTTTCTGTACCTGCAGCAAAACAGTTCCCTTGTTAAGCAGAGTGTTTCATAAAGGATTAAGAAGTGGAACTGGCTGAGCCATAGGGAACACTTTTGTCTCATAAACAAGAAGCTGATTATCAAGAGACTGTACTTGTTTGTGGAAGAGGTAACTGAGCAGGCTCCCTTCTCTCTTGGGCCTCTTACCTGCTACCTTACCCCATAATTTCTGCATTAGGTCCATTTAAATTTTTCTATTCCTACCTCTCTAATTACTGTTTGTAAATTTTGGAGGGTGGTGAGTATTTTTAATAGAAGATGAGTTGCTACACTTGGCACAAGCAAACTAATTATAATTGGAGGCACTGGGGCAAATTATCTTTAACCATCCATTGTGGGTTTCTCATAACATCAGCTAACAACTGCCTCAGTTAAACACTGGGTTATGACTCAAGTTGTGAAGTTGGACTCTAAAAATTACGATTGTTTGTGCAACTCCCCTATGTATAAGATTATGCTAATAGTTTTTAGATTTTTATTGTTTTTGTTTGTTTGTTTGTTTTTCTGTACAGTCCTGTAGCATCCATAGCAGAGAAGCCTAGGCAATGGAAATAAATACCATTTTTAAAAAATTGTAGTACAGGGTTGTTTATTTGCCTTCAACTCATCTCTTTACTGTCTACCTCATTTCTTGCACAGAGTAGATGGTGTTCGCTGCCTAAAATACTTTTTCTGATTGTCATTATTCATGTGAAGGACTGTGTGTTACTCCTTCAAGTTTATTCACTCAACAAGTTTCCATTATTACATTTATTCTCTATGCTCTTTAAAATAGATTTATTCTTCTGTACATGCTAGGAAGTCTTAGCTGCTGGATTATATTATGTTGAGATGTCATGTATATGTTACAGAAAGATAATTGTATGTGATATAAACACTTTGAGAGATTAAGAAACTACTAAAATACTGTCCTATTCAGAGATTAAGAGATGTGTATATAGATAAGCATGAAGACAGACTGTAGCAATATCCAATGT
This sequence comes from Anas platyrhynchos, assembly GCF_047663525.1. NCBI lineage: Eukaryota > Metazoa > Chordata > Aves > Anseriformes > Anatidae > Anas > Anas platyrhynchos. Next base: position 49,170,387 of record NC_092588.1, on the reverse strand, counting down.
GTATCAGTAGCCTCCAAAGGCAAAAGTCCTTTTGGTTCTTTGAGCATATTTTTAGCTCTCTAATGAGTATACTGGTCAGGATGTGTGTTTAGAAACACAGAGAATTTCTCTGTTGTTTTTCTTTTTCCCCTTCATTCTTAAGTTATGTCAGAGAAAGTTTAATTTCAAGCACAACCCAGTCAGAACAGCAGTGTTTTGAAAGTTTGACTCCAAATGCACAAGCCTTTAATTAATGGGAAAATGAACATCAAGGGAAAAGAAAAGAAAGAAAAAAAAGTGGGTACAAGAATTTAAATTTAATTTGCCCTTGTCTTAACCTGAGTGGCTGAAAACTGCTTTCACCTGCATATTTTGCAGAAAGAGAACATAGTATAGTGGCTTACAGAGAGTCTTGGAGCTGCAAAAGATGCTTCTTCTTTTTCTAGGTTTCATTTGGCTGAAATAGAATATTTTTTTAATTGCTGTTCTGGTACTTTACATGGCTTATGCTGAAAACAAACAAACAAACAAACAAACAAACAAACATAATACCAATGCACTAATCTGATTTATGGCATCTGTTGCCACTGGAGCGGCGGCAGACCACTGCTGCGACACCCAGAGCAGCCATGAAGCATTCTGGAGCTCAACTGAGCTTTCTCTCCCCAGGGCTGGGGTCCCCATCGTCTTCCCACAGGCACTGCATGGAAAAGGGCTTCCTCACAACTCCTGGGGAGGTGGAGAGAGTGCTAGGCTAGTCAGCTCTCCCACGCCATGTTGCCGCCCATCCTCCCTGTTACAGCACAGCATCCTGCTGCCTGCTCAGTGCTGAAGGGACCAGGTCCATTCTGACCTCAGATACATAGGAAAGGATGGTTGGAAAGATCTGGTTTCAACTGCAGAGCCAAGTGCTCCACATGTAGCAAACCCAACTATAGCTTCCTTAAGCGACCTTAATTTGACTCCTTAGGGTGTCATCCCTATGGTATCAGCTTTTACATCCAAAGTAAGGAATGTGGTTGCCCATCAGTTGTCACTCCATTCCCCAAACCCTTCCTACAGCGGGTGGGTGAGGGGGGCAGTGCCAGGGGACCAGGACAGTGCAGGGACCGGGACGGGACAGCCTGCATGCCCGCGGCCCCATGCCTTGAGTGGCACCACCTGGGGTAGGCCCTGCTCAATATGGCTGGCAGCAGAAGTCACCTTGTGCTGCTCGTGTCTGGGGGAGGTTGGGGTGGGAACTGGTAATGAGTCATCTTGTTTAGGTTTTCTGTGGTTAAGCACCTGAAAAAGAGAAAAGTAGTAACTGAAATTAACCGAAGTGGCAACTGCATTTCTCACCCGCAGTGGCTGAACTGTGAAAACCTATAGTGCTTGCTACCTCGGTTGCACTTGTTGTCATGCTGATCAGATGGGTTTAAACTGCAGTTTAGATGAGAAATTACATCTTAGGTCTTGCATCTTAGACCTGAAGCCTAGGAAAATAAGAGCATGGGTTTGGGTTCGAGGGAAATCGATCGTATTTCCTGTTTATCTCACCAGATGTTTCCAGGTTTACAAGATATTAACAGCAGAAATATGTGGAGTGGAAAATATAGTGGAGTCTTCCACATCCCAGTTTCTGGGAGACTGAAAGGTGACATCAGGATAGCTGTTAAATGTATGCTCCATCTGGAAGTAAGACAGGAAGGAATCTTAATAGAATAAAAAATTGTATTACTGACCTTGCCTGAACTTACGTGGTTTGTAAAGCAATTAGACGAAAAGCTCTGTTTCCAAAATACGTAAAGAAATGTTCTTGAAGATATGTCATTGTTTAATCTTTACTAATACTTATTCCTGATTTAGGCGGCTGAAAAGTGAAACAATTTAATTTTTTATCTACTTGAAAATTTTTTGTAGGAGTTGTAAGGAGGAGGTTTCTAAGGTAACCTACCAATAAATAAGTTTATTTCCAAAATAAGGAAAATAAATCTCAAGAACATACTGTAACTTCTGGTCGGACAACGTTGAAAAATAATGCTTTGCGACTTAGCTGTAGTGCATCTGCATTTGTTATCTGTATTGGTTTCTTAGAATGTTTTGTGTAGGAATATGTTCCCCCTGTTTTTTTTTTCAGTCTAAAAGTGTCCTCAGAACTGGGTAAGCAGAAATGGTTCTTCAACACCTTTTTAAAATGTAGTAAAAATATGATACTGTTTCTGTCAGTGACATCAGCTCAGGGTGTTTCTTAAACTTACTTTATTTTGAAAAAAAAGGAATCAGAACCTGTTTACATCGCTTCTTGATTTTCAGTTGATGTGTGAATGTTTATGTATAGAAAAAATGATATGCAAGTGAAAAAGAAGCTCCGAAATGTGGGGGTGAGTGTTTTGGACTCTGGGAAAGGGTGGAAATTTTCCAGATAAATTTTTATTAGTGAATATTTGAGGTATTGTATATCACATCTTCTTCTGATCACATCAAAGTTTTGGTGCTCGTATGGCCTGATGATTGCTATAAATTTGTGGGTAACTGGTGTAAATTAAAGTGTGTAAGGTAAAAAAGTATCTGTAATTAATGAGTCCTGTTGTTCATGATACCGTAGGCATCATCATTTGCTTCTAATGCTCTAATTAGAATACTGTATCAAATATATATATATTTATATTAATAGGTGCAAATATTTATATGCCACTGTCTCTAAGGAAAAGTTTAGATGGAACAACTCTCTTTTGTTTTGCTTTGTTTTTGTAGACATGTCACGATGTATGTGTTTTTCTGCTTTGAGGCATAGTACGTTATTCCTGGTTCTCTTCGGTATGCTAAATATTTTTGGTAGATCTTGGTGACTTTGATCTGATAGAGGTCAGCTGCATGTGTTTGCAAACCGAGTGCATCAGATGTCCCTGGTGATTTTCCATGTCGCCGTTTTATGTTCCAGCTGAGGTTTCTTAAAGGACCTGACCCTTGACTTCTAAGAACTTCTGAATAGCCACTTTGTAGAAACCAGCACCCTTAAGAATATCTTAGTTTGGACATCTCGTAATCTAAGATGCTAAGGTCACAATTTACTCATAAAATCTTATTTGTTTTGTACTAACCGAAGGTAATACTTTGTGTGTTGTTCCCCAGACATGTTAATCAAAAAGCTTTAGCCATACTTCTTTTATCAGCTGGAACAGATCTGGTTTCTCCATCATTTGAATGACCCAGGACAGGCGTTGCTAAATGTGGTTGCTGCTCTGAGTGGATGTTGTCCTGTGACAGAGAGCAGGTAGGGTCCAGGCAGAGCAGATAAATTTGTGGCATGCATGAGCATCGTCCAGCGTGCTTCTGTGTGCGGTGAGAGCCTTCAGCAGCTAAGGAGGAAAGAAAGTGCTGAAGAACTTAAGAGAAGAGAAAAGGGTTAAAAACGAGTGTGAAAAGTTGGATCATGGTACTTGGTGTCTTGAAATGAAGCAGGATTTTTCTGGAAAGCTTTAGTCACCTGGGAAAGAAGGATTGGGTAGCTGTGTGGGAGGCAATTTGCAGGCAAGTGTACTCCTCTGCAGTAGATCGGTACATTTTAATGAGGTAAGTATATTTGCTCTGTTTTATAGGATTTGCTTTGGACTAAAAGTCTGGAAGTCGTTTTAAATAGACTGCTTTGAGATATAATGGTCAGGTGGAAATATTTGAAGCATATAATATGGAAGCCATGTATTTACAACATATTTGTAGGGACTTAGAAACTGTGTTATTTTCACCAGAAGATTGCCTCTTTTCCAGAAGAGTTTAAAGAGTAAATAAAGCTTGTGTAAAGGATGTAAAAACAGACGTAAAGTCAGAAACTGCTGTAGCTATTGAATTTCATTTGTTTATTTATGTACTTATTTACGACTGCAGCCATCTCTCAAACCATACCACCCTGTAGGAAAGGAAGCTTTCATGCTAGCATCCCAGACCTCTTCCCATCCCCATCCTGTAGGGCTGAATGGAGCCATTTTTTAGATGCGGGAGCAGTTCCCCTCGGGTATGGGAACTCACATCACCGGTGGCACCGGTGCATGGCGAGGAGGGGAAGGCAGCACCATGCTTGGCCCCCCGGGGTCGGCAGCAAGGAAACCCCTCCAGGAGGGAGCACCGAGGTGGTACGCTGCCACACACGCACCCATCCGAGCGGGAGGGACAGCTCAGTCCTCTTGCCCTGGGACCCTCCTGCTTACCCAGAGCACTTTCTTTCCAGTGAAAAGGCAGTGCCTTTGTTTAGACGAAGCTGCCAGCGAACATGCGTTCAGTTAATGAGCTAAATATCAACCAAGCAGAAGCTTCAAATTAAAAATGTGTTCCACATTTTCTGGTGTTTATCATTTTGACTTTGCTCCACTTGTTTTGCCAATTCTTTTCTTCTTCTTGCAGCAGCTTTCTCTTTTACATTTGTCCATTTTGTCCTATTTATTTAGTTTGATAACTTGTCCTTTCTTGAGCTTGTTTTTGCTTTCTTTCTGCTGCAGGAACAGAGAGTTTATAATAGCCACAGCCTAACTTCAAAAGGTGGATCTGCAGTGTTTTAAACAATCATTACATAAGTTGTTAAAATAACAAAGACAAAATAAACATGTCCTCATCACGATGAAGAAATAATTCCAAGGGCAGTACAAGCATCTGCCAATCTCCAGTGATTCCTCTTTTCTTCCAAGACTTTCTGGTGAAGATTTTTCATGCCTACTTTTAGCATCTCCTTTTCTCTAAAGCTCAAAGGCTTCTGAAAGAATGGATTTTTCTCTCTTTGCATATAACTGGGGGAAACTGGAAAAAAAATAGAAAGTATTTAATTAGTTGCTCATGTTCAAAGCTTAACTAAAATTTTTCAGTATGAGCTTCTACTCCAGCAGCTCACAACCGGTTTGTGAGGAGCACAGCATTACCTCTTGTGGTACACTACAGAGGTGGGGTTCAAGATAGGAAACCCATGCAGAGGAGAAGTAAAGTTGCTGTGCTGTCGAGATATTTTGCTAGGAATGTTGGTTTTTGAGAGTTTTTAATCCTAACAAGGTGGGCATGAGGGACTGGCAAACAATTGCAGAAATTTCATGTATTTACCAACAGAGTTATGAAGTAAGTAGTGGTGCTGCACCCGTTTTACACAGAGCTAACTTGAATTGTGGAAGAGTGAAGCATTTTGTTAAGTTTCACAAATCTGTGATTGACCAGAGGTCTCTGGTGATTTGGTAGATGTGTTAAGGTGTTAAGAAGTTGCAAACAACTTCTGTGTTTAAATTGACACCAAACTTTAACAACTCGGTTTGGAAATTCTTTCATTTATCTAACCATTCTTCATTCAATTTGAGAAAGATCTGGTTGGAAAAACTCGGTTATGGTTTGGCATTCCAGCAACAATTTAACAGAAAGCTGACTCCCAGCTTAAAAAAGAGCTGGAGTGCATATGGCCCTACGGCCAGAGCTGTCGGGCAGAGTCCGACCCATCGTTGTGCACCTGCGGGCTTCGTCCAGCTGAGCTACAGCCTCCCCATCACCCAGGAGGGCTGCGATTCCTCCTTCAAGTAATTCTGAAATAAGCTAGCCGGCACATAGTTCTGGGCTGGGTTGCTTGGGATAGCTAGGAAAAGTGTGTTGTGCCAGGCGGCTGCTCAGAGGAAGCGGTGTTGAGCAAAGGCTCTGAAATTCTTGCAATTAAATTATGTTGCATGAGAAAATACTGAACAGCGGAGAGTTGTGTTTTTCAGGAAAAGTTACACAATCTTTTTAAAGTTACAGACTGGTCTTTCTCTGAGAAGCTAGTGATTATAAGCTGAGCAGCTTTTTGCGCCACTTTCATGCCCTTTCCATGTCAGAAACATAAATTCAGTTAAAAAATAAGTGAGCATGCTTCTGGGTGATGTTTGTACTTACAGTACAAGTACTCTGAATTTTGAAGACAGTCTTGATTACATAGCATGTACTGGGAACTGCCAGCAACCATATGTACAGTATATTTTACTACATTTTTGCTAATGAATGTGTGTTGTGTTTTTTTTCCTTTTCTTCTTTAAAGATGTAATTTCTCATTCCACAAAATTTCCAAGCAGGAAGGTTGAGTGAAGGAGGAACAAATCTAGGTTGGGGATTCAAAAGATTGAGAAATGTTCTCTTATTTGTTGTATTTCCAATTTTCAGGAATTCTTTGAACATGCAAAAAAGCTCTGGGATGACGAAGGTGTGAAGGCATGCTTCGAGAGGTCAAACGAGTATCAACTGATTGACTGTGCACAGTAGTAAGTGTTTCTTTCTATTGAATTAATAGCCAAGAATGTAATCTTTTCTAACAAGTTATGAAATATGTTTGCAAGATCTGGGTGTTTGGCAATGCAGCAATTAACATTTTATTTCTCTGTGTATAGCAAAAGTAATTGATGGCTTTATCATAGCCTGTCATTATTACACACCTAAATATTCTGCTTTAGATACTTTAATACTTTAGGTACTTTTTATATACTTTAGATACTTAATAAAGGCCAATATGAAAGGAAAAATCAAATAAGTATCTGTATCCCCTTTGAAATACATTTACACAGAATAATTTTGATTGAAACTATTAAGTTTTAAAAAGTTAGAACCAATCTGAGGAAAATGCTCTGTTTTAAATTCTATGACCCAGTGCTGAAATACCTCTGTTTTTTTCATATTTCACTAAAGCTTCTGAGATTTTTACCTAACAGGATGCATACCTCCTTTACTATTGTGTCTCTAGTGTATTCTCTGGGAAAAAAATGATAAGCACTATTTCATGCAAGGTAGTAATATGTTTGTTATTCTCTCTTTCATATCAATCAAGTCAAACAGTACATTTGTGCATAACAGTAGTAATCCTTGAACAGGTTTGTCTGATTGGGAGTGTTTGGAAAAGAGATATGTAGTAGCTTGTGAAGGTGCAAATCATAAATACGTAGTACATTGATGAAAACAGATTAATCAGGAAGTAGTACATTAACGTGCCAGGGCTACAAAACTCCGCTGTCCTTAGTAATAACCCAGCTCTGAATTAGACTTTGACCAAAAATACACATTTCATGTGAACTGCTATTGCGAAAATGTGTACTCTTACAGTTGCTATGTGATTTAGGGTTTTCAGAGAACACACTCCAGTGTGTTATGATTTGTCTAATTGGCAGTATGGTCAGCAACAATACCGCAAGTCTGTTGTAGCACTCAGTGTTTTGTTTTTCTGTCCTTTCTGCTCCCAGGGCCTAGGCTCAAGCAGAGAAAATGGGCTGTGTAGCTAAAGGAATTGTCATGCTTCTGCCACAATGGGGAATTTCGGTGCTGTGGGTTGTATTTTCTTTTCCCTTATTCCAGACTATTTTGGGGAAAGAGAAGGATCCAATAATGATTCATCAGCACATGGAAGCGAGGGAAAATTGCATATGTGTAGGAAATAACTCATTTGACCTCAATGGATTGAGCTTACCAAAGCTCAAGCATTTGCCTTGCAACAGTCCATCCAAGCAATAGTTCTGTATAGTAAAAAAAAAAAAAAAAAAAAAAAAAAAGTTGTCCTAAATTGTGGTTGGTGGGTGTCCCCTCCACCCTTGCCCACTGCTACCACCATGACCACCATGGTACAAATCAGAGCTATGCTTGCTGAAAAGTCCAGGCTGACTGTTCTATTAATACACTCAAATAAGACCTCAGACCAGTGAAATAGAATAATGACATGTATTTAAAGTAAATGAATATAAAGTTTACTGTAATGATCAGTAAAGACATGTATCTCCCAGTCCTGCTTTGGAAAAAGAGACTTTTAAAGGACCCAGCAAAGACACTGGATTATAGTATTAATGGCACTGTATTTTCCCTTAAAAAATGGTGCCTAACTACAGATTTCAACGAGAAGGCTGTTTCATGGTACATCCAAAAACAAAACAAAAAACGGGAAAAATGTGGGTCTAGAATGAAGTCCACTCTTCTGAAACATAAAATTAAATCCCACTACTTTTTTTCCTAAAAGCTTGAAGGAAGATTATTGTTTGTTTTTTTTTTTCTGTATATTTTTTCCGTCTCTTCCAACAGGCTTTCTTTTTGTGTTGTCAAGGTCATTCACTATTGTACTTACTACAACACTTGCATAGCCCTCCACCTTCAAGACAGTTTATGAAATAGTGTTTAATGCTTAAATATCCTTTAAACATGTGTGCTTTATATTTTGTGATCTGCCTGAAAATGTGATAGTTAAGCAATTCACCCACATTTTCAAGTGTTCAGTCTTCACATGGAGACTTGAAACTCAGGAATACCAGTGTCATTGATCTGATCAAACAACCTTTTCTTCAAAGGTGTTGACATTAATATAATGAAGTGTAATCTTAGAGAAGATACTAAAAATGCACCCAGCTTTTATCTGCCTCTCCATCATTCTTTGAAAATCAAAATGGTACTAAGAGAGTCAATGAAAAGGAGATTTTCAAGCTGTTGTATCTTTGCTGCATGCTTGAGTTTATATATTGCACAGCAGTAGTTGCTTTACCAAGAACACCTCTGTGTTAGCATTAGATGGATCTTACTCAGAGTGCTGAGGTGAGGTCAGACCTGTAGCTGAAGCATTTGAGACTGGGTTAGAAATACAATACTCATAAGCACGGATGTTTTCTTATGTGAGAATACTTATGTGAGAAAACGTGTAGAGAATACTGACAGTGAAGGTGCTGTCCTTCTGGTTCAGTACAAGTGGATGACCTTTTTTTCAGAACCTGTCCATGGTCACCTTTAATGGGTGAAGAACAAAGGGGAAGGAGCACAATGCTGATACACATGCTTACTGGGTATTTTTAAATATCTACATTGTTTTCATTGCACAGGCTTTGGGAGAATGCATCTCAGGCTGTCAGCTAAATCCCAATCTCCTACCTGTTAGTTCAGGAAGAACATTATCAGTAGGTCACTACTAATTTCTCTGCTTAAAAGAAAAAAAATCCCAATTTGTATTAAAAATATCGTTGGATTACAAGTTGGATTGCTGACTTGAAATACTTAAAAGCGTTATTAGCATATTATGAAGTCAGCAACCCAGCTTCCTGACTGTTAAATGAGTTACCACTACAGTGTATTTTAAAAGAGTTTAATTTGGCTACAATACTTAGCCTCTCTGTTTTTAAATCTTAACTTAATTTTATTACTCTGGGAAAAATATTTTTCTGGAAAGAGAGGTAGTAGGAAGACACAAAGGCAAATTCTTTATTTATGTTGGGCCATGAAAGTTGCTTTTCTATTATCTTTAATGCCTTTTTAAATTACCAGAATACCGATCCTCCATAGAAGTGAGAATCAGGGCCTGCTTGTCGGGCCATTTTAATATTCTGATGTGACTGCTGTGTACATTTGCACTTCTTAGTGTCATGCTAGTACGTAATGCGATATTTGTAGCAAATGTGAGACTGTGACCAGACAGGAGGTCAGACATGGTGGCCTGACAAGTGTAGATATATTATAACCAACGATCTGAATTGTTCTTCATCACTAACCACAAATACATATTTGCATATTTACGTAACTCTTGCAGGGGTTGAGAATATTGCACTGCTATCAAACTTTTTTTTTTCCTTAATGACCGTCATATATTTCTTAGAGCATAGTATCATAAGACCGGCAGGTTATTGTATGTCCTATCTTCTGCTTTAGTGTTTCTTTGAAGCTAAGTTTCAAGTTTCATTTCAAAAATCATATTTAAGTTACTTTGGTTATCTTTAACCTACTTTAAACTGCTGTGATTATGTCTGTATTCACATACTTTATATTCAGCAAATTCTAGCTCTGTAAGGGACTCTCAGATTGTGCTTTAGTGTTGTTTTAGCACTGAACTGTCTAGCATATAAATTGTAGACCAAAATACCTTCATTAAAAATTTCTTGTCATTCTGGAACAGTTTTCTAAAAGCTAAATAGTTTTCTGTAAGATGAATACAACTCCTTTTTTTTAAATACTGTATTTTCTTCATACTTGTTGCTTAATGTAAAATTTTATTGTATCCATGGAAGGGAACTGCCTAGCAAATTGCCTTGAATATGGAAGAGATCAACAAAAATAAAGGTCCAATTATGGTGACCTTTGTTTAAAAAAAAAAAAAAAAGACAAAGAGTTGGTGAGTTGATTATGTGTCTTCATAAACATGTTTGCATCTTTTAAGAAAATTAATGTCTGTGGCAATGAAGAGGCATAAAACTATTTTACAATAACATACCACGAGGTAGAGTTACAGGTTGTTACTGCCTGTTTGGTAATATGCATGTAAGTGGGTTGACTTCATTCTAATGCTAGTTTTCTGCATTCAGAGTCCCTTTTCTTCACTGCCAACCATACTATGCACTTGTTGGTGGCTTCTTTAGCAATCCCAGAAAACTGTTGCAGTTACATTTTGCGTGGAAACTAATACATGCGCCTAATGACAGCAGTGAAGTTGAAGAACTCTGCAGGTCGTCAGTCAGCATTGGGGAACATTGGGAACAATCTGGTGACATACATCTGTTGTCTTGACGAAGTAAGGGTTGAGTTATCTTAGTTTTGGTTGCTCACATGTCAGTTTGCTCAGTTGACCGGGTAAAATTGGTAAATTGGTTGCAGTGATGAGACATAAGGTGTGGGGATACTACAGCACCTAGGCAGTATCAGGGAAAGATAGTGGTTTGTAGAGCAGAAAAGACGAATTAGGGAGGGAAAAAAAAAAAAAAAAAAAAAAAGGCAGAAAATCTAATTCTCTTTTTAGGTCACATACAGTTTGCTCAAGTCATCTTTTCAGGAAAAAAAAAAAAAAAATTGAAAAAACTACTTTAAGGTTTACTGGAAACTTCCAGAGTTTTATTTTGTCTCAATGCATTCACACAAAATAGCTTTGTGTGTGTGTGTTTGTGCACGTGGGTGGGTGGCCCTAGCTGGAAAGGTTGTACTTCGCTCGCTGTGTTCCTCTGTTTAAGAACTAAACCAAGGGCTTAAGGGAGCACTGTCCTCAGCCAGTAGTTCATCCCCATTTGACTACCAATCTCCTTTCCCTGATAAAAAACGCCACTCCTGATATCCTCAAGTGTGAAGGCCTAAATTGGTCTCTGTACAAACATTTGTGCTAATAAAACTTGATTATGCAAGTTCTCAGAAAAGCAAACACAAGGGATGTGAACTTGGCCAAAGAAAATTGATTTTATATTTGAGCTAATATACATGCAAAGGACACATCTCAAGTTCCTTTTCTTTGCAGTTACTCTTTCTATGCAAAGGGTTTCAGCCAACCTATGAGGCATCTATCCTGTTATTAGGTGAAGTAATTAAAAAAGTTTTTTAAGTTGTTGTCCATCAACTCCTGACGTGTGAAAACTTCTTCTTTCGTTTTCAGTCTTAGCAACATGTCTTGAAAACACGTTATATTTCTAGGTTACTGTGTTCTCTCCTAGATATGGCTTAATCATTAGTATGGACATAATCACTCCTCAATTCCCTCTTGCAGTCTGAGGTCAAAGAGCCTACTTTGTCATTATTTGTGTCTTTTGTCTAGCCTATCACTTCAGTCTCGTGTTGGTACATACGCAGGCTGCATGCATGACTGTAAATAAATACATGTGTTAGTGTAATTCTCATACCTTCACTTAGTGTGGCTTTGGGATTTGCTGTTTAATACTACTTCTAGGGATTTTCCTAGAATTGGCAGCTTCATACTCCAAATTGGATTCTGCTAAAGCTCTCACACAGAGAGGTCACAAACAGGCTGTGTTGACTCAGTGGCAGCTAAGTCCTTCCTGTGGTGCCTTCCCAACACCAGTTTCCAATGAACCCAATCGACTCGTAACACTGCCGTTGTCCTCAATATTAACCTTTTCAAGACCAAGGCCTTGAATTAGTTACTAATTCTGTCTCCTTTGAAAGTGCTGTACACAGTGATAACTACCGGTGTCTGTACAGCAGCAAGCAGCTTTTCTATTCTGACAATGTGGGAGGCCTCAACTTTGGTAGTTAAATAGCAGAACTGTTTCTCTTTTTTCATTTTTCCTTATCATTAGAGTGTAGGAAGGAAATGCATCATCTCAGCATTTTTGTTTGTTTTATAATTTTCACTGTATACAGGATTAAATCTAGGGATTACGTCCTCCTTTATGTATTTGTTCCTGTGCCTCCCCATCATCATACACTGCTCAGTTCTGTCTAATTCAAGATCATTGAAACATGAGGAAAAATAGTGTCATGGGCACCCTTGAGATCTGAGTTGAAATTTTGCTAAAAAATTCTACAAACTACTTAATATTTTACATAAAACTGTCACTGGTAATTGGCTGTATCAGTTAGTGACTGATTGTTGCAGCCCATCAAAGATTTTTGACATATCTCATGTCATATGTCTTTGACAAAGTAGATACATGGAACTGAGTGCCTTCAACTAAATTTGTATACTTTCTGGCTTGTCCCAGGTTTCTTCATAGTACTGCACTGTAGGAGTTACACAGACAGTAGAGGTCATGGAAAGACATCTAAAAAAAAATTGAGACTTTCCAAAGCTGAGGAGGGAATTCCGGTAGGAAAAAATAATTTTAAGGAATTAAATATATGCTTAGAAGAAGTATTGCAGACTGTTGAAGTACTGAAATACATTATCACTGCAAATCCATTGGTGACCCACAATGTTACAGGTAAAGTTACATGTGCTTTTATAGAGTGTCAGGAGCAGTGGCTTTTGCATTTCTATGCCTAGACCCGCTGTAGTCTTTGAACTTACAAAAAGATGTCCAGCCACCTACTGAGCATCTCCCATTTGTGATGGCAACTGCTTACAAACCACCGGAATCAAAGCTGTATGTGAAGAAGGAAAAGGGGGTTGTGATATCATAGCTTGAAAACGATCCCATCTGTACATCCTCTGTGGCTCATTCAGTGTGGGATCTTCCCTGCCACTGGGTATTCCTGGAAAGGAGAAGGGATCACTGAAGGGACCTAGAAAATTTCGTCATCATTAACTTTCTCTGGGAAGATGGCCAGCATGAGACCAAAAGAGTCTGACCTGGTGTGCATGACAAAACTGCAACAGAAAATGTAAATGAAGTTACTGCTGAACAAGCAACTGGGGTTTTCAAATTGACATGGTTGTATTATCTGTTAAATCGTCAATCCAGCATTGTATTTCTACACTGACAAGGAGCAACAATCAATAATCAGAGTACCTGCACCATCTAAGGAAGAGATGTTAAGGAATTTAAGTCTTTATTTTTTGTCCCTGAAAGAGCAGTATGGTATCTGTGTTGGGACACCTTTTGAAACAAAATCCAAAATTACTTCCTTTCCACTGCCATCTCTATGTTTGGAATGATTTTGATGCCTTGTTGATCCACAATGCATTGCCTATGTTTTAGCAGTCCTGGTGCCATGCTTTGCTCTTGTTCAGACCATGCTGACTGCACGTGGGAAACAGGAATGCTCCTGAGAGGGAGTGCTCACATCCGTCCTGGAGCTTGAAATACACAGCCTGGGCTTGCAGAGCTCTTGTTGTGCTTTCTGATAGCCGCCTACTTTCAAGACACCTTGGTGTTTCTTCATGCGTGTCTTGAGAAAGTGAGAAGGCGTATTGAAAGGGAAGTGGACCGATGAAATATGGCTGCTAAAATCGTGTTTTTGTTGTGGAAGGGAAGAGAGCAGAGAGAGAGTGGGAAGGAGTAGCTGAAGGATTACGCAGGCGGAGAGAAGTTGCCTTGCATACCGATCAAAGAAAGATGGCTGAAATCTCTTTGAAGTGCTTTAAGCACAGTTGTAACATTTATTTTCAAATGTAATAGAGTATGAGTGTAGCTTCAGATTCATATTTGAAGCATGCTTTTTATTGGCAGGTTAGAACCAGAAGGTGTGAAACAACTCAGAACCTCCTTTCATCGTTGCTTTTTATGTTTAATAGATTTTCTTCATCATACTGGAGTAATAAGTAAATGCAGGTCTTTGTATAGATTAAGGTAAACACACTGATTATAAGCTAGATAATATATTTTTTAAACTGGTGATTCTTTTTAACCTTGGTATTGATTTATTAAGTATAGAACTTAATGTTTTTTACTTAGAGAAAAGATGAAAAGTATTAATCAAAGAGAAATGTTTCATTCCTTGTATTACTGAAATTTTGATGGTGATATGTGTAAATGACAATTTTCTTCCATCTAAAGTTCACTTCTGTTTAAAGACAACTCACTATGAGGATAAAGTTTCTTGCTTTTCCTTTATACAGCATCACTTTCAAACCATACAAAATTCAGTATATAAGTTAGAAGCAAATTGTCTTTGGTTAACTGATGAGCAGGGTTTCTTCACTTACCTGATTTAAACTTAACCAGAAAGTAAATTGTTCTTTAATGATAGAAAAAAGGAGAGAGGTTATAATTATAGAGTAATTACTTTAGCCTTACTGATGAGTCTTGTAAAAGAGGTGTTTGCCAGATAGGACAAAAGTCATTCTGGTGTGTGTTAGGCTTACATTTTTCACTGTTTACTAACTACCAGACCACACTCTTGAGAGGCAGAATTGTGGTTTCTTAAAATACACACTGGGAATTTTCTGAAATAACCATTTCATCTGTTGTGATGTTTTGTTTTTGTTCCCCTTTTTACCCTCACTCATGAAAAAATACCATAAGACTTTACCAATTCTGTCTTAATTTTATTAATCAAAATGTGACCATGATCATATAATACTGTTATTTAGAAGTACAAAAATGTGGAAGAAGAAGCTGCTGTAGAAGCTGCCAAAATACCTTTGTATTCCCAGTTTGTGGGAAGTAGCAGTATGAAAATACCGTTCCCCAATAGTATGGCATTTGGGCATGCACCCACCTCTTTTAGCCGCCTGAATTAACAAGTGATTTATAGGGTAAAAAGCAACAATATTTCTCAATTAAAAAATAAGAAAGAAAATAGGCTATACACACAGGACCTTCTCCATCTTCTAAATATTAATATGAAAAATCATTTTTCCTATTAACTACGTATCATTGGACAAGCATTTAAGCAGCCCTAGATGGGATGCTCAAACATTAAACTAAACTGTACGTTTTCCCGCATGCTTCTACATGCACGACAATGTTTTCTACAGTGTAAGAATAGGCAGAAAGTTTGAAAAGGTAAGGCAGAAAACCATAAAGTATTCCTTAACCTCAATTTCCTCAATTTGAAGTAGTAATATAGTTGTACTTTTTCTTTCTTTCTTTCTTTCTTTCTTTCTTTCTTTCTTTCTTTCTTTCTTTCTTTCTTTCTTTCTCTCTCTCTCTCTCTCTCTCTCTCTCTCTCTCTCTCTCTCTCTTTCTCTCTTTTAATTTCCTTTTACAGATAAATAAAATGTCCATATTAGAATTTGGGTTTATTTCATATCTGGCCATCATAGAAGTGATTGGTTTCACAAGAACTAGCAAAAACAAATGCTCCTGATACAGGTTTCCTTTGCCATACAGAATATCAGAAAAATTTGTTACCCACTTTGACAACATACATAACTTTAAATGCAGCAGTATTAAGGTTTTCCTTTTTCCTCTGCATTTTAGCATTTATGAAATAAGTCAGGTCTTCCTGCATTGTTTTTCCAGACAAGAAGTGAATGGCATTTTACATGTTTACTCCTCTCTGATACATTTTTGCCAAAGCAGTAACTGTGGTAAGAACCTGCTACAACTGTCAGAGAAAGCAGACAGTAAGTATTGATGAGCATCGACTTTTGGAGTCTAAAGGCCAAGCAAAGTTGTGACAAACACCTGAAAGTATCTGCTTTTTAAAGATGTTTATTAAACATTCCTACTTTCACTTCAAAAATACAGCAAAGCTGACTTTTATTCTGCTGAGGAAAGAGTTCTTTCCTCATTCAACTATATTTTTCTTTCCCAAAAGCCAGATGAATGCTGATTATAAGATTCTTAATTTTTTTCCAGACTGTTTGCACACACGTTGTTATAGTGCAGAACATGTTTCTCTGACAGAGCAACTCAACTTTATTTGGAAATAAAATCCATTAAGCAAAATAGAGGAGTGCAGAGATCTGTCAGCTGAGCCCATCTGCATGTCTGTGTTAGTATCCTCTATTTAACTTAGAGATACATTTTCCATATCCCTTCTGCAGAGTTGTACTGCAGACTCTCAGAGGCTTATATGCATTTATGATACAGACTTCAAGCACTCTTAGAGCCCAAGCAAAACCCACTAAAGTGTCAACACACTTAGCATCGGCCTCAGTGCGCGCGGTCTCCAAGTGTTGATGTCCCTTAACCCAAAGAAAGAGCATTCTGTGTATGTGTTGTTAAAGAAGCTGTGTGTACTTTATATCACTGCAAAGAGGATCTCTTAGAGGCCAAGAAGCAAGGAGATGCAGGTACAGGATTGAGTCGGTGAGCTGGCACAGTGGGCCAGTGACTGGTGAAAGTGGCCAACATCTAGGATGTCGAGTGACGAGAAGGGAGGCCTTCTCCATAGAATTGGTTTCATTGAGGGCTATTTCCTTTTAATTTTTGTTAAGTATAAATAATATGAAGTACTTTTCAAATATAACAGTGTGAAATAATGTGGTTGTTAAAAAGCAGGCCTCGAAAATGACCTTGAAAGTGGATTTCTACCTAGAGTACAGGTAACTACCAGTAAAGAGAACCTTTAAAACTGAGCATTTCCCTGCTGCTGAATCAAAGAGAGAGAAAAATTCTTGTAGTAATCATGCTGATACAGCTTAGCTCTAGAAGTCCTTATTGTGAGTCATTGCTTGGTGTCAGTGTCTCAAAACTTCTTCAAATGAAATAAAACTGCAACTGTTGGTTATCTAGGATCTACATGCAGGATTTATGAGTACCTTTCAGAAGGAAGTTGTAGGTCATTCTGTCAGCTGTAGTGTTATTTATATGTTTTTCTTGGTTTAGGACTGTTCCAATGTATGCATGGGAGAAAGTGAAGTATGACCACAGCCTGCTTTATTATATTGTAGAGAACATTAAGGGATACATATTTATTCCACTTCTCCAGTTTCTGTCAATCAATACAGAATTTAATTCGGTCTGTTCGTTTACAATTCATTGTTGAATGTGTGCATCTTCTCGATGGAAAAGATCAGCTGGTTAAAGAATACTTTAGCCTATTAATAAGCTTATCATTATGTAACACAAATGTATTTTAAATTCTTCTGTGGGATTTTTTTTTTCACTGTGCTCCAAAGATAAGTGTGGTTTTTGTTCTGTTGCCTTAAACCTAACCTACTGTGAAACATTTGTTTACATAACATTATGTAATACAATAGCTGTATATTAATTGTAATACCTGTAAGTTGAATATTTAAAAAAGAAGCAAGAGCAAAATTTAATGCCAGGTAATACGTGATGTTGTCAACTTACTTATAATTGGGGTTTGACTTACCTGAAACTTTATATACATTTTTTCACTTAGAGATGGTCAGCTTTTCATTTTACAAGTAGACCATTTCACACCACAAGATAATGAAAGACTAAGAGTCATTTTTCTTCTATGAGGAAATATTCACTGACCAGACTCTGCATCCATGGGCTCCTCTGCACTTACATACGTGCCCAGCCTTGTTTATGTTAGGATCTACACGAAGCCAGGGTTGGGTGGTGGTGTTTTTCTAAATTAGTGCTACACCAACACATCGAAAAAAAGGAAAACGGTGGAATGCAGAAGTTAAGAAATAAGAAAATAAAATTAAGTTTATACTGTGTTGGAAAAATGTAGAGACTAAGCCCCTGTGCTTAAAAAAGAAATTTTACACCGCAGACTAAACGAAGATGGGGTCTTGGTATTTATCATTTTGGTTGTAATCCCAATTTTAAGGTAAGTCAGACTGGGAGACTAAGCAGTTTAACAGTGTCTCTTTACTTCTTGTAATTAAGTTAAATCTAATTTTCTTCCTTTTTAATACAAAACAATAATGATACTGCCAGATTTTTGAAAAAGTTTATTTGACTTCAGAGAAGCCATTTCAATTGTGTCTATTGTGGAAGTATTCTTTCTGATTTAATTAGAAATGTTTGTTATAATGGTGGGTATTTACACAAAGTTTTATTTGAGCATAAATTAAGCAGTGGAAAAGAAAATATGTGTAATATCTGTCAGTAGACTTCCTGTGTAATTGACCAAATAATTGTCTTCCAGAGAAAAATTTTAAAACGTTAATTTGTTCTAGAACTAGTTCAAAAATTACTGTTTTCATTTTGCTCCCTTGAAAATTCCTCCATTTGTAATCAAAAAAGACAGATGATATTAAGCAGTTACCATACTTCCCTGCCAAACATGAAAAGATGAATATTGAAATCAGTTGTATTGGTTTTCTGAGAAGAGTTTTCAGATTTAGTCTCCTTTTGTGACCATTGCAGGGGAGGTTGAGGTGTATATTTTTATTTTTCAAATACTTTAAAATGAATTAATACTTAAAAAATGAATTGTACTGAATATCCAGATAATATTTCTGTACATTTTTCTAACTGAAGATTGCTGACACATTTAATACATTTCTTTACTGCCTGCCTTCAGCTCCTTCTTTTTTTTTTTTTTTTTTTTTTTTTTTTTTTTTTTCTGTATAATAGAAGGCTTCCATACCTTTCCTCTGGTATAAAATAAAGCATTTGGAGTTGGGAAAATCTGCATTCTGGGCATTAGCATTCTGAAAGTATGAGGATATAGATACACCATTTATTTCCAAATACTTTGTGAAGAAATGTAATGATCAGCCTGGCTGTAATTTCTTGGACGTATATACTGGCATAGCTATGTCAGACTTCCAGTTGCTTACACTACTATATCAAATTATTAAAAAATGGGTTGTTAATGAGCAGCAGAGTGTCAGAGTGAGGAGAGTGCTGTAACCACTAGGGTTTGTTCTATTTAGGGAATACAGAAGTAAGCTGTGGAATTAAAGGGACTTCTTTATCCAGTATAACTTCTGCCTTCGTTGAGTTTGTTGGCATGTTGCCTTACATTGTAAGGATCTTAGAAACTTTTTTTTTTGATAAATTTGCCATATACTAGATTTTCTCCACTAACATGTTGGATTCTGTTTTGAAAAGCTTTTGTGTAAAGAAACAGATGCCAGTTAACAAACGTTTACTACATTGTACAAAATTGGCAGGCCCAGTTATGAAGCAATCACAGTAAACTATAGCTCACTATATCAGCATTGCTACTGCTGTAGAAAAAAAAAAAAAGACAAACATAGTCACTCGTTTTTCTCCAGTTTCATTTTCTTTTCAGACATGCATGGAGGTCTTCTTTTTCCCCCCTGCTTTAACTTGCATTAGGCACTGGTTACTCACCTCACCTCATCCTCTGTAGTTGGAAGGCAGCTGATGTTTGTAGGGCTGTCACTGCAAGGTGAGAGGGAAGAGATTGTGGTACAGAGGGAATGCAGAGTGCACATCGCTTCCATCAGTTCCAAACAACACAGTCAACAGTTGAGGTTTTTGACCTGATAGTACTTTAAAAGTAATCATCATCAAATTACATTATGAAAAACTGGCAAGGGTGAGACCTCTATTTAAGCTCATTCAGAGAAATTGCTTAGCATATTTATAAATACACAATTCTGTACCTCTGGCAGGGAGCTCATCATAATATACAATATGTTGAAAGAATGATTATATGATGATTAAAACTGATTTTAGGAATGTTCTTACATAAGTTGTAAACAAGTCATACCAATTTAGAGTGTGGAAAAGAAGAAGAAAAGATTGTAGGTGGGCGAAGATAATAAATAGAGGGTTCCCAAGTAAGGCAAAAATAATAAAGCACTAAGTATTTTTAGGCAAGATTGAAGAGTCTTAAAGCATTGGACCTTGGTAGTAGTCTCTTATGTCTGTTTTATGAAGACGTAATTTGAAATGTATGAGATTGCACAGTGACAGGTTTTTTAATCTATGTCCTGAATGGAAATGAGCAGAATGGACATGGAAAACAAACGAACAAACAAAAATACATAAAATCCTGAAAAAAAAAAAAACAAAACAAAACAAAACAAAAAAAAAACATTCTAAAGACAGTATGTGAATTTTAGAAAGGGAATAAGTGAAAGACGATTCCAAAATATTTAATCTTCCGAACCCTTCAGAGCATGTGATGAGTTTAAAACAAGTGTTTTTCTCCCCAAGCAAGACTTGTTTCATCTCATCTAGCCTCATTGTTCCAGAAGATGGTTATCTTCTAGTAGAAGCACAACTAAACTTCTTTGTGGAGAAAAAATAGAAAAGACTTTCCCAGTGAAAGGTCTCACTTTTATTCTGCCTTTCATCGCACTGACTGTAGTCATCTTACTTTGTGGACCTCAGAGTACTGGGGAGAGATTCTTCTAACAGGTATGTTGCTTTCCTCTTTGTCTTGAGACAAAGCATAAACCCACCTCAAAAAAATGGGCAAGAACACTCTGTATCTTTCTGTACCTTGCCAGAAGTCCTTGAAAACCTGTGAAAGAGACTATGCCTTCAGAAGACTTGCTTGCTTTCTGCAACCCCTTGCAAAATACAAATTACCAATGTTTCTCCATTTTCTCTCTCAAACTAGAATCAGAGGCATATCTTGTTGTCACACTGCTTTGGAGAGATTTCAACATAAAAACTACTTGTATTCTGCAGTGTATAAAGAACTACAGTATCACCTTACATGCAACAGATATTGCAGCACTGGTTGAAAGTCTCCTGAGCAGAATCCTGCATGTGTAGGCTTGCATTTGCATTGTCCTTTTGCTCTGTTCCAGTGCACAGCTCGCTGAGTTACTTGTGGTCTTGATTTGAATTACAACTGGATCTCTTTTTGTTTGCCGACATTTGTATTTCCTTTTCTTCTGTCCATTTACTAATAGTATCTGCAGATCCATTTCTTTGCTTTACCTCGTTTTGTTTGTTCATTGTTTTATTCTTGGCAGACGGGCCATTTGCTATGACACGGATCTCTGTGCTCTTGAGATAGATAGGTAATGCATCCACTTGGTCAACAAAAGGTGAGGTTCACCTGTCTGCTTGGATATGTAAAGTTGGATCATTTTACCTACTACTTATTCCCAAGCTTCCTTTGACTTTTTAAAATTATTTTGTACATTATAATTTTATGTAATTTCCAGAGGCAGAATATAGGGGTGTCTGTTCAAAAACTGTCATGTATCTGTAAAGACTAGAAAGCACTGTAGCAGTTTTCAATCATCTGAAGTCTTTGCACTTACGCACTGAAGGAATTTTTATCTCTGTTTTCCTACTGTATTCTGTTAGGGAACAGACCATTATCTGACCCATCAGATCTAAACGTGAAATTACCTTTATATTGTTTAATACAATTATATTTTTCTACTGTCCATAATACATTAGGATTTATTTTTTTCATTTTTCTCTAAAAAAATATCTTAACAGAGGTCTGCTTTTCACATAATTCATGCTGTGGTAATTCTGCTTTATCCAGGCATGTGGCTACTTCTCCATACCTTGTGATGAAGGAACAGAGTGTCATATGTAGCGATTTGCTCGATAAGTACTCAATCGAGACATGCATGACAGAGAGAGCACTGTTTCCAGAGGAACCACAAAAACAAGTATGGAAAGGCAGGAAAAAAAGCAAAAGGAAAAAGAATAATAATAATAAAAATAGACTTCTTTTCATTTTAGAACAAATTCAGCAATACAGTCAGTATTCCATGCATTTTGATTCTGCTTCCTACTAGGAGTCAGCCATAAATCCAATAGGGAAATAATGGCAGCTGAAAACCGTTGTGGGTGTTGTGAGCATTTACAAACCCTTAGCCATATCCGTGAGAGGATTCAGTGCAGTGCATCTTGGTACCCGCAGCATATGCTGCAGATGGTTTCCACATGACAGTTCATAACCTAGCGGCAGAGAAGACACCAAGATCTTTACGGTGCCACCTCACTTGCAAGGTAAGCAATATGTGCTCATTCTGCTGATGTTACCAGACAAAACATACCAACAGGAGAGGAAAGGGGAGAAATCACTATTTCGTTCAGAACAGAAGTTTTCATTTTTTTACCAAATTGATTCTTGCAGTATGATTCTCAAGTGAAAAGAACCCATCAGGAACTTGCACTGAAGTATGCTGGAAATTCCCAAACATCGCATAGTGTGCATAAATATTCAAGCTGTTCACAATTTGAATATTACTTTTTATATGCATTTCTGCTTCTATTGTTGTATAGTTTAAAAGTAATTAGGTAATATCTCTTTTTCTCAGAAGTTGATGGCAACCTTGGAGAAATAAAGTAACAAGTAGAGCCTGCTTTCAGGAAAGAAACTTCCTAGAACCGTAATACCTTTAAATATTTATTTAGGTGTGAAACGCTCTTGTTCTGTAAGTAGCTACCTTTTCAATTGAAAGGATCGTTTCTACTCCAATTGTATGTCCTCAGCTGAAATTCTCAAATCCTATAGTGGCGAGTTGGAATAAGCACTTTAGCTTTTTTTCTGAGGAATGTGAGGACTCCCTATTTGTTCTTCTGTTGCTAAAAGGTGAAATAATCAAATCCTAATTGTTTCCCAAAGTGAAAGCAAAGAGGGCATTGAAATAAATCATCTGTTTGCTATGTGCTTGAGGCCAGCTTACTGTGAAGGAAAGAAAATATAAGGAATTACATTAACCCTCAAGCTAAGAAAAATAACAGCAATAAAAATGCTCTGCATCAACAGTTTAAGATTTTGAGCAATGGGGAATGTGACAGTGGATTGTGTGTGGCACGATGGGGGTGGCTGGCCATGCAGAGGAGTTGTTCCTCCTATCCCCAGCTTCTCCATTGCCTTCTTTGTTCCATGACGGGCCCCCAGTTGGCTTTTGCATGACAGCCCTGTAGCTGCTCACATGTTTAAACTCAAGAAGTTTGTCAAAGCATCTCTCCTCTGGGTTAAATGTAATACAGTTGCCCATTCAGTACCTTACTCATCTCCATCTTCTTCAGTGCTCTGAGCAAGAAGCAACCTCCCAGTTGCAATTTCCTGCACTGAAAATTACGTGTTTTTAAGATGCATGCAGTTGTATGAGGAAGAGTGTATGTGTTGCATATGTGCAGGTAGTTCAGACGATTTATCCCCCGAGTCATGTCTTCCAGATCTGCTACTAACTTGAGAAGGTACGGGAGCTCTGGAAATAAGCTGCTTTCTGTCCTCCTCCCTACCTCGCTGCTGCACTAAATGCCAGTCTGCCTTTTCATCCCTCATTTTACCTCCCAGTTTCCTCTGCCACTTCCCTGCACTGATGCCTCCCTGAAGCACTGTTTCGACTCTACTTCATAAATATTCCACAGATTATTTGGGGTGGTGGTTTCCAGAGGAGTATGCTGAGATGTGGTATAAAGCCAAGTCTGCAGCTTTGTGCTGGAGTCAGATAATGCCAGAGAAATCATGCAGCCTTTGAAACTAAGTATGCCAGCCTAGTGTGATGCATATTCCTAGAATATCTTAAGCAGCAGTGTTCCTTCGTTTCAAAAACAACAACAAAAATACTTGCAGGTCACTGCATGACTTTCTGTCTTTGTGCAAGATTAAATTAGAGGTAAATTGGTTTGGGTTTCTTGGAATGACCGTGCTCATGTTGCATTGTATTCTGTTCACAAAGCTCAAGGCTGATTTTTGTTCTGACAGTTGTCTGATTGTGGTAAGATAAAACAGTATAGAAGCTGCTTTTTTTGCTAATCTTATTTGACTGTCAGTTTTACAGCGGGCTTGGTGGTAAGCCCATTTAGTGCAATTATACAGGTTTGGGGATCCTTTGGCTGTTTTATTTGTAATATTCAGTCCTGTTTGAAGAGCAGGACTAAATTCAAAGCATTCCTCTTTTTTTTTTTCTTTGTTTTAAATCTCGTTCCCTCTCTTTTGGAAATCATGGCATGTTGCTTTGTGTTTATCTTGGTAGTTCAGGCTAGAGTTAGATGCATTTCTGAGGATCAGTCTGAACCTGCAGTACAATGCACAGAGATCTGAATGGCCTGTTGTCAGCACCAGTTAAAGATGCTGTGACAAATCAGCAGAGGAGTGGGGGAAGGAATCAGTTTACAGCTAGGAAAACTACAATGGCAGTTGTATTGGGAAATCAATGTTCTCTTGGTGGTGTTTTTTTTTATTATTATTTTTTTTATTGCCCAAATGTCAGTGTTTCTCAATAGCTTGCTCATATGAATAGGAGTCCAGGGAATTCTCCATGTCCAAGTCATAGAACATGTGCTATTGTTTGCATTCTCCTCAATTTCTGAGCTGCTTACAGCAGGCTGTAATCATGTATCATGCTGATTTTTGGTCTCTGTTATGCATTATTTCAGTTTCTTCTGACTTTTGTCTTCCTTATTTACACAGAGGAAGCAAAAGGGCAAACTTCTTCAGGAAAAGTGCTTGGAGTCGTAGCTTTACTCTGGAGAATGCATTATCTGTTTTGGCCTTGGGGTAGTTTATCCCTGCCTTTCAGTTCACCCATCTGTGAGAAAAGGTGTAGTGCCTTCCTTAAGACCTTGTAAAACCTGTTCCGGTGTTTGACATTAAAGGTTGTTCTGCAGGAGTCATAGTTTTTTTTTGGTACAATGCAGTCATAGGTATTGGCTTGTCTTTCCGATCGCTGTGAAATAATTGTTAGTGCTGCTCTTTGCCAAAGACATCATTATTCTGTCTAGAAAATATCAGGACAGCTTCATTACTTCCTGGAAAGTGTTTGGTGAGGTACAGGTACAGGTCTGGTCCTTCTCAATTCTCTTTGTACAGCACATCAAATGAACTCTGCTAATGCAGCTATAGATGAGATCAAATTATAAGTTCGGGAGAACTCAAAATAATCAGATTTAGCATAAGTAAATGTGGCTAGAATCCTGTAGTTCCACGGTGTACTTTAAATGAGTTTTATTTTAATACTGCAAATGTGTTCAAGGTTTCAGAAAAAATACTTACACTGGAATTCATGATAGGACTCATGATAGACAACATAATCTGCTATGCATAGGTTATTGCAAGACCCCCTGAACAAGATGGGGAAAAAATGGAAATGATTTAGGAATGTTTTTTCCTAACCAGCTCAACTCTTTGTCCACACTGGGAAAATCCACCACGTTGGAAAACGGTCAGCCAACAGTTTTGTCTTTAATGTACATAATAGCCAGTGTAGAATATGAGTGATTCAAATGTCATTAACTACTACCACTTTCCCTGTCTATACAACCAGTAAAATTGTGTTCAGTGAGTTTTTACTGTGTTTGAAGTGTAGACAAAATCCAAGTTGTTCCTCGTGAAACATGTACACCAAAGAGCTTTTAAACTTGGTGAGTCTATGACCAACATAAATGCTTTATGGGACTGTCGGAGACAATGTAGATATTATGTAGATATTTTCCAGTAATGACCTCGAGACTTATTTGCTGTAGACTATGTAAAATCAACATAACACAGCCAGCCAAAGTTAGGAATCTTCACTCCCCTCAGTAGACAGATGTCTTCTGTGAAGGATGCTTGAAAGGAGCCAAGCCAGATGATAGGAATGCACCCGTGTATGCCTAACTGAGTGAAAAATAGCATCTTCCAAAGGCTACCCATTAGCTAGAGCTGCATTTCAGAAGCATCAGGAAAGGCAGTAAAACGGTATAGCCACCGCATCTCTTAGAAGAGTTAATCTTGTGGCTGTTTGCCATGGATTTCCAGTGATCCAGCAAGCCTGGAGAGAAAGTGACCATTCGCAGCTCTGAATTGTTAGATCCAGTTATTTGCCCCTCAAAATGAACAGCACTGTATAATCTGCGGTCATTGCATTTAGAATAGGTGCAGGAAGGCATCTCTTGTTTTAATACATGGAGTGCAGGTCGTATGGGTTTGAACTGAGTGTCCTTTTGTAGGACTGACTGCTAAAATTATATATGCTATTCGGTATCCTGTTGATTAAACGATACTACAATTTCATCTGCCATCTGTCCATTTTAGGCTTGCTAAGCAATAGACCCGGATGGACTGTGCTTTACAGAAAGGCTTGCCCTTTCCTGAAATGTTCTACTGGAAAAGGAGTGTGAAAAGAGTCACCCCCTTTATCAAATATGGCTATATTGGTACAAGGTCTCTTCCTAAAACACTTTTCCAGTGCTGAAAAGGCCTTAGGAAATCATCCTTGGTGATCTCCCCCACCCACAAGCTGTGGTGGAAACAACTTCTTGTATTCTTTACAGCGATGCAGCCGTCATGTGTCCTTGCTTCACGCAGCCAGAGCAGCTGTGCTCTCATGTCCAGCTGTTTGCACCATCTACTGCAGAAGGTACAAAAAAATCTCCTTGGAGCTAGAGGAGAAGAAAGAGAGGACTTGCAAAAAGAAAAGAGCCTTTTCATAAGTGTTAGAAGGCCTATCACTAAAGCACAAATGATTTTCTGTGCTTTTTAGTTCAGAAATATCATTTCCTTAAGCTGGCTCAGTCTTCTTTACATTTTTTTTATTAGGCCCCGTGTTTGAGCTGACCTTTTAAAAACCTCTTCTGAGTAGCTTTGATTTTTATAGAGGAATCCATTAAGGGGTAAGAACACAAATAGCATAGGGCTTCACTGCCACACAATATTTCATCCTCTTCAAATAATTATTTTCTTTCCGTTGCTTTTGTTGGTAGTCGAAGCCTGCTAGGAAAAGATCTACATATTTTATTTGTGGTACAATAGAACTGGGAAGGTAAGCAGTAAATAATGATAACAACTCTTAACATAGACTTATTGTCCACTGGTGAGGCTTATACTTTTTTTCTTTGTCACGCAGTGAGGAGTCCCACTGTAAATCATGTCTGCATTTAAGGTTTGCATGTGAACAGCTTCCAGACTTGTCACCAGCTTTACAACCGGCCTTGCTATTTTTGCTGTGGATTTTCCAGCTGATACTAGAGACACTGCCCATGTACTGGCTGATCCGTGCATGTGTGGCAGCTCCAAAAATTGACTTATTTCTGCAAATTCAAGGGTACCTCTTCTAGAACAAATAGAAGGCCAGCCAAGAAGCATAGCAAAAGCAGTAATATACTTGAATTATACAGCAGCTCTTTACAGGAATTATTGATTGCACATGGCAGAGTTGCACAGACCAACATCTGTGTAATTCACAAGTATACAACATTTTTGCTCAATAATTGTTTATCAGTGTGAAGAGCAGTCCCAAAATTACAGCAAAAAATAACCTTTTCTGGGTTGAAGAAGGCCAAAACCAGTCAAACTCCGAATCGCTTCCCAAACCCCTTCCCCACCCATTCTGGTGCAGGTGGTGAGATGACCTGTGGCAAGCCTTTAGAGTTGCACATGTGGAGAGATGGGTTTGCTCTCTGCTTCTCCCCCCACTTGAGCCCGAGACAAACCAAGGCATGGAGTTGTGGTAGATAAAGCCTTTTGCTAGGCCCAGGAGGAGGAAGGTGATTGAATACATCTCTGTATCCCTTTGCTTCGTCAGCCTCAACTCTGCAGCACATGTCCAGATGGCCGCAGGGCCTATTTTGCAGCTACAAGCTAAATCTCACAGCAAGCAACTTCCTTCCATCAGTTAAGAACGTGCATAAAAATACAGAATTCTTTCCTAGAAAAAAAAAAAATATCACTGAAAACTTTTCTTCTGGGAAGCACTACTTCACACGGCAGCTGGGAGAATGCTCCCTTTCTTTTTCTGTAGGGCAGCCAAAAACTGTGGTCCTAAAAAGGCTGTAATATATGAGAAAGTACGAGCCTAGACGTATCGAATATGAAAGATCAGGATTGTTTTTCTCTTCCTCTTCATGCCTTGTGTATGAACTGAGATGGCAATGGGTGAGAAGTAACAGCCGCCCCTCTAAGGAGTTATGAAAAATACTGGCATGAGCTGTTAAACCACTTAGAAATATAATAGCACAAGACAATGAATAGGATTAGAGAAATGTGGAAGTTTGTAGAATTGGTGGCAGCGGTTGACCGCTTAAATCCACCAGCGGATCTTGTTCATAGGGGAAGTTGGAGGAAAGCTAGCTATTAGTACTACTTTGTTTGCTCTAAAGGAAGAGGGCCCAGCAGAAGGGAGCTTCAGATAGCAGCCGTGGGCATTTTGGTGTGTATTTTCGGTACAGCTTCCACAAAGTTTCTGGAACTGCAGCTTACGTTTTAACCTTCATTTAGGGTTCTTGGTTCATTTCATGTTGTTTTGTTTTATTTTTATCAGCACTTTCCATACGTTTCTTCTTTCCTTTTCTAGGCTTTTCTAGCTGCTGATCCAGAGCAGCATGCTTTTATTTTTAGGTATTTTTAAACTTTTTTGAAAGTAGGTTTTTACTTGTCTAGAAATACACTGTCTTCAGTAATTGCTTATCAGTGTGAAGCTGTCAGTTCGCTTTCATGCTTTTATTTCCATTGCCTGGCTCAGTAATAAGGCAACAGATACGATTAATGTTGTTTTAAATGTTTTTCTTCTCCTGGCCAGGAAAGGTATACATTGGAGATTGTGATTTATTTTCCAGGATCTTTTATGACATTGCACATGCATTTTGAACAGGACACTAAGGGGAACATTAAGAATAATGTGTCTGGTAGCTTCCGTCCTAATTATTATCCAGAATTAACATTGTAAAGCTGAGAAATGTTGTAAGCACAGGGTAGCTAGTAGTACATTTCTAAGGGTGCCGGTTAAGGATGCAACCTCCCCTGTGTAGCTATTGGTAAGTAGGAAAATTATTTTGAAATGCTTCCTGTATTACAAACCATTTCGCCCTTCAGAAGCAGGGAAGGAAAAAGGAAATCAAAACTGTAATCTGGCCATACTTAAAATTTTGACACGTTTATCCTGCATACGGTGTTAAAAATTGAGGTGTCCTGAAAGAAGCAAGAATGCCTTCAGAGATTGGTATTTACAGCCATTTTCTTTGCCTTTATCACAGTCACGGCTTACTTGCTGGGAATCTAAATAAGAAGTCAGCTGAATATACACATCGCTAGGTTATCTCATTGCTAGCTGCCTGCTCTGTTTATCAAGCACTTATGTAACGTTCTGAATTATATTAAGGCAGGGCCAAGCTTTGTGTTCGCATGCTGTTATCCCAGCGCTGATAGGAGAGATGAGGGGAGCGGTGTGCAGTGCGGGTAAAGGGATGGCTGCCTCCGCTCTCCTGCCTCCCCTAAGCTCAGCGCCGTGCCGTAGCCCCATTTCGCTTTCCAGCAGTGAGGGTGCGAGGATGGGGGCTGTGAGGCTGCAAGGATGGAGGCCCGGAGCTGAGGCTAGGAGAGCAACAAGTGCCGGGCTGTAAACATTGATCCCAATGCTGTCAAAGCGATCTGCTTTTGGAGATAGACCAGGGATTTGCAATATGTGTTTATAATTAAGAATGTAAACAGCATTGCATGTTTATATGCTCCAGATACAAAAAGAGGCTTTCAAAGCTCCGATTTGAACTCTTTAAAAATAAAAGAGTTGGGGTAAAAAAGCAAATGACGCTCCTGCTAGCGTTAAATCATGCCATTACCTCACTCGCTTCCTCTCCCTCTCTATCACACACAGTTGCTTACAGATACTGCTCCAGAGCTCCTCTTTTTCCTTTTCTTGCTTAGGCTATATCCTTTTTCTGAATGTGCATGCATGTGATGGGTTTTTGTTTGTGCTTTTCCCCCTCAGTGGGATGTAAAAAAGGGTTTTGCCTAAAGGATGTCTTCACATTAATGATTCTCTGTTCAATTAAAGACCTTTTAACATTAATACGCCAGAGTACTCTCTGCGTAAATAAGTTGATATAGACTCACTGTGACCATTACTTAATCCTGTAACTTGTAAGAAGCTAACTGTAGCCAGTCTGAACTGGTTTGGGGATTTTGTTTGAGTTTTTTGGTCAATAAATCATAACCTCTCATGAGACTTATGAAAATTCCTTTTAAGCCATGGTAGTTGCTAAGTAATGTCCCTACTTGGATAACAGTTCAGATACCAATCCTTAAATTGATAGCTTGCAAACAGACTGCTAAATTTGTGCAGGGAGCCTTTCTGGACAAAGCCGGTCAGTTTATTTGCTGCTTTTTACAAGATTAAAGCCTTGAAATCTCTCTCTGCTTAGGCTGCTGATTGCCATCTAAATTTCCTGAACTTAAAAGTTCCTATCTGAAATAAAATCTGAATCCCAATTTCCTTATCGTCTTCACTACTTGCTCTAAAAACTTTTAAAGAAAAACTAGCCGCCTTTTCCAGTTTGGGAATTTTTTATCCATCACTTCAGTGTTCCTGTCTTTGCATTTAACCATTAAAAAATAGTGCATTAGTGCCAGACTTAGGCGATCCCTGTTTCTGATTCATTTTTCCCTTGAAACTAGCTCCAGAGCAGCTCGTGACTCTCTTAGACGTGGTGTTAAAAAGGACTACCTGAAAAATTCCAGCTGCGAAAAATAAACCGGTTTTGTAGAAAGAAAAATAACCCCTCACTTTACTTTGGTGTACACCTTACTTTGGTGTTTGACTTTTAAAAGAAACTATTTTTTTTTTTCAGAGAATGGTATAAGTCAGGTTTGAGTTGGGCTATGTATGTAAATATTGTTCAGCACAGAAGTAGGTTTTGTGTCAAAGTTTGTAACATCAGCATTTCTTGACGGACGTACATAAATTATGTTTTTTGTGACACCATGAGGTTTGTATAGAACACATAAAAGCTGTAAAAACAAACAGAAGGGTTGTAATTTTACTGTAATTTGCAAACTAATTAAGAAAATATTTATAGTGTTTTCCCTAAAGAAAGGGCACTGGTAGCCCTTTATTAATTCCCGTTCTAAATTCTAAGCATTTTTACAAAAGCTAGTCTCACTGTTCTGCGCTTTCAGGTAAGTTAGCAATAAACCACCTTAAAAATAAGCGAGACCTGTTAAGCGTTATCTTTTTTTCCCCCTAACTGACATCAACTGCAGGCTCAAATTTAGCTTCTCCGCGGCGCGTTTCACGCCGCTCGGGGAGATGGAACAGCACAAGCTGCAAAATCGTACGTCGCTCACCCACTAACAGGGGCCTTCTTTTCTGTGAGTTTCCATAAATTAGATGTGGAGCCAAAGCAAGCGGAAGCTATTTTTAGTGCAGCAGCAGCACTGCAGAACAGAAGCTGGCGGAGCGTCACGTGTGTCAGGCTGAATCAAAGGGAGTATCCCAGCAATGTGCTGTAAACAAAACAAGGGCGCTGGCAGAAAACAAGCTTCAGGTACCTAAAAAGCCCAAATCAAAGCCGCACGCTAGAAGCAAATGCACTAACTTAGGGACTGGGTTTCTTAGGAGATTTTCCTATTTTGAAAACAGGCGAGCGTAATAATAATTCTGCGTTTCCTGGTGTCCCATTGTCTTGCTTGCTGCAGCCCTTACCATCAGGCATTTTATTTAGAAATCTATTTTTTGGCTGTATATTCTATCAAGCGTAGTTGTTGTCGCAAGACACACATGCATAGCAAAAGCAGATGCAGCTGCCTGCATTGCCACTGCGTAGGGGATGTCCTTGCCACGGAAGCACTGCTTTGCAGCATGTGAGAGGCTGCTTTTCAGCAAGGAGGAGAGGAGAGTGGGCTAAGGCTTTATTCGTACACTTAAATTGGATTCACATGTTCAGCTGTGAAGTTTTCCCTTCCTAATTATTTTTTTTTTATTATTTTATGGATTTTTTGCATGTAATACACCTGTCCTCAGCAATTATACATTAACCTAAGTAAATACTCACTGAACCTTTCAAACATTAACTTTCATTTACGTTTGCTTTGGTTTCCAAGTGTCTGCATGCTTTTGAAGGCACAAATCTATTTTGACTCAGCAGTAAGAGTGGCTTAAAATCACTTGCAAAGTCCATGATGAGAGAGCTCGTAGCAGTAAGATCAGTTTATTGTGAGCAGTGAGATGCAGCCTTTATGAAGATAAAAAAAGGTGTCAAAAACTTACATTGCAATTGAAAGGGGAAAAAATCACGCTTTCCTTCTCCCTTAAAACCATCTGTTTAGGTCCTTTGTTGGTCCCACAAGTGCAAATATTTTAATACAGTGGGGTTTGTAGGGGTTTCTCTTTTGGGATCTTGGGGATCATGAGACTGATCGCTGCTCTTACAGTAAATGTAAATAGCTGTGAAAAAGGTGACCTAGGAAAAAGGATGTCAGCATGAGAAACCTGAATAATGCAATATCCGTGTGATAGAAGCCTATGCAAAAAAGAAGGTTTAGGTGAGATTAATACACAACAGGCACATGAAGACAAATGCAAACATCGATGCCAGTTATGTCACTATGTCACAAAGGGATTCTTCAGGTGCAGCGAGTCCTTCTTGTTGCCTCCCTGTGCTCCTGTGTTTTTTTCCCCTGGGCTAGGGGGTTTTGTTTAAGAAATCCGTGTTCCCCACTGCCTGGCAACACCCACATGCACTCCAGTGGCCCTTTGCACAACCTGAATGTCAGCTACTTCTGGTCTGACCATTCCCTAGCGCAGAGATCCTGCCACCTAATTCCAGTATTCATAATCTTCGTAATCTCAAATACTGCAGGGGAAAAAAAATCCCCTAAAATGCAAACTGCAAAACATTCTCATGTGTGGTTTTGCTAGAATGGGCCCTACCAGCCTCAGTTGTAGCTTTAAAAGAAAACAAGCTGAACACATTTTAATTTTAAATACCTATAAATCACAGGAAAAGAGTATGTCTTGAGCTGTCAATTTAATGGTGTTTCTAGACCTCAGAAAAAGAGAATTTTTCACACAACCTAAGTGTGATTTTGCTGATGCTAGCAAAAATAAATAAATAAATAAAGGTGTGTTTTCTGTAACAAACAACTTGCTGGTTTTTTCTCTTAAACCAAAGTTAGTAATCACCTACGTGTTTGTGGCCAAACGAGGTAACCTCTGCAATGCTAAGGCTGCTTACAAAGTGATTCTCAGTTGCGTGTATTACAACAACCAGGCTTCCTGTCCCAGCTCTGAGAGGAAACCGAAGCACACAACAAGGGTGGGGAATCTCTTACTTGCTGGATGCCAGATAGGCCTTTCAAACACACAACCTCGTGTTATCAGTAGTATGCCAAATAAATAAAACGGTGTGCCTGTGAGGTGTGATGTTTTACAAATGAAGTATACAACTGAAATTATGTAGTTATTCAGAAATATTGCATTGAGTTACCTTCTGAGTGACGTGGAAAAATTGCAAGTTAAAAAGAATAATATTTGCTGTGAGTCTGCCATCAGCAGGAGAATTGGAACAGATGCTTCTTTACTGGGATATTATGAAATCTAGTCCTTCAGCAGGTCATTTATGACATGTATGTAAATAAAAAAAATATATATATATAAAAATCTTCCATATTAACATATGGCAATATAATTGAAAAGGAAGAGGATTTCTTGAAAATTTTGCTGGTTAACATATGACTGCTTAAATTAAATTTGTCTTGTAGGGCTGTTTTAATTATGTAGTAAAATAAATATAAGTACATCAAAGCTTGCATTATTATATATAGTCGAAAAACCTTTTCAAGGATACAGTATTTGTAATCGGATCATAATAGCTGTGATTTTTCTGCTCCATAATCTTCTGTAAAGAAGCTGCTACACATGACTTGCCAACACTTTTTCAGGCTCTTTGAACCTTTTGACACAGCGTATAGGTGTGATTGCAGCCTGTCTGGGCACACCCAGCTTTCCATTAACCTAACCAGTTTGGGCACCTGTACAGAAAGAAAAAGCTTAAATTTAGCCACGACAAGCCTGTCTAAAGTACTGGGCTCAGTAGCAGATACCCATAATTGCACTAGCTAATGCAAATTTCAGTAGATGTCTGCCTTAATTCTCTGTGTGCCTGTGGATCACCATGAAGATAACATCTGTTATCATTTTCTCTCTTTTACCCATGGTTGTGTATCTATCCTGTGGGTTTTTGTTTTGGTTTGGTTTTGTTTGTTTCTTAATTTCTAGTTCAGCGTTTCCTCTTCTTCATCTGAACCATCCTTTCTTTGATTTTATCTCTTTTTCTTTCTCTATTTCTTGCTGCTTGATACATCTTGCAGCATTATTCTCAACTCTTGTCATTTGAAATGATGATACTGGGTTTAATAATAATGATGTTTTGCAGCACATAGGGAAAGCCCCTCTTAGTTATTCTGCACACGTGATGTATTCAGCAGCTTCTACACACCCTGCTGAACTTTAAAGGTAAATTGCAAAGTGTGCCTCATTCCATTCGAAGCAAGAAGGTGAGGTTGCTGCATCGATTTTACTGTGAGTAGAATCAGGTCATAGCTGTATATTCATGTAATTCTTTGAGTATCTGAAATATTGGTACACTCCTGTTCCAGAAGTGGGATGCAGACCAAAAAGAAGTCTTCCCCTTCGGATTAAGTATCTCATAAACTGTGTCACAAACCAGAAGCAGAAAGTTCCTTATATCAATTATTTTGCATTCTAGGTACTAAGTAAAGCACACAGGTATTACTCTGCTCCTACGGATTGTGTTTTCTTTGTTTCTCCTTTGCACTTTTTTTCCCGAAATACGTAGTCTGTTCCTTCAGTAGCTTTAAATATCTGCTGGTTCTTCTAATAGATACTGTTAACATTCATACCACAAACAGGAGGAAGTGCATACTATGAATATAATGCCATAACCAACATACAGAAGTAGATAGAGCCTGTGAGGTGGTGTTATCTGGATTGTCATCAGCAGTACTACAAGCCACAGCTCATCTATACCCTCAATCTAAGCAAAGCCCTTGATGTAAGCAACATGTCATGCAAAAGGTCCCCTCCCACAGCACTGTCATGTTTGTATCTTACAGTAAAACTCCTGTTGCTGGCTTCCTCCTTGGAGTTACGTTTGCCTCCTGTTTTTCACCCTGAAATGGCAGAATAGTTAGAATTTGTGTCAGGCACTTGCATATATCAGACGGACAGAAGAACTTAAGGAAAAAGTATATTTATTTTGTAGTATCTGAAAGGGAGTTTAGACCATCTTGTTCAAGTGGCACCTTGGCACTGATAAGCAGCGCTACGTGTTAATGCTTGGCATTGCCAGTTCATCTGCTTCCTTCCAGAAATGATTTTTATGCTTACTCTCTACTTGTTGCTAAAACAAAAATCAGCCCTTTTTGCACAAATTAAGTAAATGGGATTTTACATCAAAGCAAGGCAGGAGAAGAAAAAAAAAAAAACAACTCTCCCCAGAGCGTGCATGTTGCAGGTAACAGCTCAGGTAGTTGCCCTCAACTACTGCTCAACAGGAATTCCAGGGGGAATTCTTGGATCCAACTCAATATCCTGCTCAGTGGTCTTAGCGTAAGGATCCTCCTCTGAGAAGGATCTCACCCTTCTAATAAATTGCATCCTAAAGTACTGAAATGCATGCCTTTGTCAGCTGGTGTTTCCAAGATGACAAGAAGTTGTTAAGTTATGAAATTAAAATTCTGTAAGCAAGCAGAGGAATCTCAAGAATTAATAAAGTTATATTAGAATTGGTTAATAAGTGCTACTATGTCGTTCTAAACTAGAGAGAATGGTCTGATTAAGCAACTTTCTTAACTGCTGGAATACTCTGGTTTTCTTCTGATAATCAGTGAGTTGCAAGGTGAAAATAACATATTTAGGTTCCAAGAAGTTACATAGCAATATTAGGAAAATAGTACTTGGGACAGCACGCATGAACTTCTGAACAATAGTGTTTTAGAATAAGACTGTGTAATGTAACTTTGAACTATTTATAACATGCAGAGAGATAGTGCAGGTACTTGTGTTTAGTGTAATTATGCTTATGCAATCAGCTTTTTTAGGAAGATATCCATTTGACTAGTTTATTTTTGGAAATGTACTCCAGGGTGCTAAAACGTGTATCTATATATCTGTCTTTATATAATTTTCGGCTTGGCTTCTAAATCTGTTTTTTGTATCTGTCAGGAGATATCCTTCTACCCATAAATGCTATAAGGCTGATTAACGACTGATGGAGACAAAGCTGCAAATATCAAGGTTTTGGCGTCATAAATGAAAATGCCTTGCTTTATAAGAGGGGAGGGGGAAAGATTAATTTCCTGTTTGAATTTTGAAAGAAAAACCCTACAGCCTAACCAGATGGAATTTCTTTATACTATAAATAACCAAACCATTCCTTCTTTTCATGACTTCAGTTTTGATATATTTCTTTCTAAATTGCTCCTTCCCCAATTTTCCTTGTACTGCTGGGTTCAGAGATGTTTTTTCCGATATTTGGTAGATGATGTAATGAACTGAACAAAGGTCTTCGACACTGATTCAGGTGTGTGTGTATATAACATGCTGTGTGGCTAGCTGGGGGTGTCCTGACCATTCAAATGTATGTTTTAGGGAAAGTTAGAACAAATATACCTTGCTGTCTTAAAAGATGACTGGGTGCTATCTAGATAAATGGTTTTATTGACAATTAGAGAGAAAGAGTTTTTTATGCACGGCCTGAAAAGGTTGGTTGCGGGTTTATGTGAAATGCATTTTGTTTCCTTCAGAACGTTCCCATCCATTTTTCTTGTCCTAATTAACTGTCTCAGTTAAGTATCATTTTACAATATTATTGTTATTAATTAATACTAATACATTGGTTTCTTATTACGTCTTACATTCTGTTATTTACCTTAGCAATTGTAGATCATGTTTTTATAATGTTAGACATTTTGTCAGAAACAGTGACATATAATGGACTGGCTCCTTTATGAAACCTCGCTACCAATCCATTACTGTACTGGATTATATTTTCAGCATTATGCATGGGCATGTCCTTGACAACTAGTGTCTATGCGTTATCTATACCAAACTCATGGTGCTAATCAGCAGGGCTGTGTTTTGAAGCACAACGTGCAGAAAAGTCTAGCTGGTTCACCCAGTTGGCTCAGCCTGCGTCCTGCTTCCAAGCACCTCTTGTGGAATTAATGCTGCTGTCTTGCATAGAGTTAAAGACCCTACTCATTCTGTCTGTCAACACAAGGAAGTTTTCTCTTAAAAATGCTCCTTAAGCAAATACAGTGTGTAGCAGGTGTATAACGCCGCTTCCTTGAGTACTCTGCCAGGACTGCGCCTGGGCTGGAGCAGGCAGGGGGGCCAGGTTGTGGCTTTGTTCCAGCATCCTCATAGGATTATTTAAATTCATTCATGACGTGTTGAGGAGAAGTATTTAAAACATCATATGCCACACCAGGAGGTGATGCTAGAGCCTGTCTCGCTCCTGGTGGCTGGAGCCAGGTTGCACGGGAACCTGCTAGTGCCAGTGTCTTGCTGTACACTGAAGAATCCCATAGCTTGAGTGTTGGCAAAACCACTACTTATTGTGGGTTTACATTGGTTATATACTTTTTAAAGTGTGCAGCTTGGAAGATATGAGGGGGTGCTACAAGGAAGATACAAGAAGGGAAACCATATCTAAAGTTGCAGAATTTAGAAAAATCTATTTGCAGATTACCCTCAATAGCAAGATAATTATACTTGTGGAGAATCACACGAGCATGATCATTCCTCAGGACAGAAGGCAACATCTGTACCCAAAACATGCAGTGCAATGTCACATGTTGGCATCCTGTTGCTCAGATTTGGATGTTTGGAGGTTGGGCTGCACTAAGCAAATAGCTGGGTCCCCATTTGCTTTGAGGGAAAGACCTTCATTCAGGCACTGCACGTCCAAAATTCTGCGTGTGTTACTGATCTTTTAAGCGTATGAGTAGTCCCATTGACTTCCGAGGTCCTGTTGCATTGAGTAGGATTACCTATATCCTTAGAACTGTGCTCATGGGTGAGTCTTTGTAGAATGAAAGCTTTGATTGCACTGAATTTGTTGGTCCTTCTGTATACCTGAAATATTTAACCATTATGACAAAAGAAAAAAATCGTGCCCCGCAGTCAGAATATCTTGGCATTTGTTTATATTCACTTATTTTATCTGTATTTGTTCTGCAGTTATTAAAAAATCTTTCTTATCAGTAGCCTCTATGAGAAAATGAGTCACCTTGAAAATGGTGTCACTTTGGAAGAACAGGTCAGCAGTTTTTCAGTGTATTTTTAATATGCTTTAGATTAATCCTAGTTGTATTTTTTTTCCCATTGGCTGTCGGTATACCCAACTTTTGCATCTTGTCTGGAGGGGCAGAGGTAGCTGAGGACACTTTTAGAGTTTCATAATGAAACCCATCCGTAATGTTTTTCAGTTCTGAGACAGGAGGAAACTATAGCAAAGGGCATAAAAAATAATTGAAATTTTCCCTGTTTCCTCACTTCTGTGAATAGGTGTTTGTCCATATAATATTATGATACTGGCTCTGCTCAGAAGTGCATTGCAATGGCTGAACTGAATTTACATCAGAGCAGGCTGAGGTCTGACATATAACCAGTAAGTGAAGGTACATGTCTTATGAATGTGTGGTTGCTAATTACTTATACAAGTTTCCAAAGATTTGTGCTGGAGGTATTAATAACACGTAACAAAATAATGAAATTAAAAACCAGGATCAGAAGCAGTTCCTTTAAATGTATTACTTTGTGGGTTTGGAATATGAGTAACAGAGACCTTCCAAAAGAAGCTTCTTGCAAAATGGGGAAAGCGTCTGCACCTGCCTAATTAAACAACGGGTTTTGTTTTCCAAATGCCGTCACAGTTATGTTGTAAACACGTACTTTTCGATTTACTTAACATTTTCGTCAGCCTGGCCCTCTGCAGAGGAAAGTAATTACTTGTTTGAAGGAATTGTGAACTTTGGGTGCTTTGTAGCCTAATGCGGGATAGCCTGTTTCAAGACAGACTTTAGCTGAGAGCAGGAGATCAGTGTTTACCATGCTGGTGTTAGGGCCGGATTATCTGTAATCTAATTACGAAGGTTACTAACAGTTTGAAGGGATTATAAGATTAACAATTATCTACGTGATTATTTGATTAAAACAAATGCCAGCGGATTTGGCTGCCATACCTGTGCTCTGGTATTTGGGATCAGAACTCCCGTTTATTTGGAAGCAGAAAACCAAACAACAACAACAACAAAACTTTATGTTTTGATTCTGGTTTAGTGATGACGTTAATTACATGACTAGTCCCTAATTAGTCTTTGCTTTATTTGCACTGAAGTACAATATACCTTATTGAAAGCCGTTTTGAAGAAAGGCTTTTTAGGTTGTGGGGGTTTTTTGTTTGTTCATTTGTTGTTTTTCCAGAGGAGGGAAGAGAGTCTTTTAAAATGCTATGCCTTTAATTTAAAAATTAAGTTATGAGGTATTGGAGACAGTAATTCTGTGGGATCACAGAACCAGAAATTAGTTGTGGCAGCTTCTGGTCCAGGCGGCTTCAGAAGGCCTCCATGAGGAGACCCCACGGCCTCTCTGGGCAGCCTGTGCCAGTGCTCGGCCACCCGCACAGCACACAAGGGTGGCATGATAAAGGCTATTCCTTTGCATAGGGCTGAGGTTTTTGTCTGTAAGTTTGCAGACAAAAGTTTGCAGGTCTGGTATCGCTTAGTGAAACTTCTCAGATTTATTGTTTGAAAAATGTCCAACTTAGAGCGACTGAGGATTTCATCTCATCGTGGGGCCAAGTTCCCAGAGACTAAAGCAAAAGGTCCTCACTCTTTACAGCCTACCTTAGATCCTTCTGGCACTACCTCTTAAGGGCATACACTCCCTCAAGCAATATTACGAAGAACTTTTATATTAGAATTTGGTTTAATGTGGATACTCCTGGGCCAAAAAAAGGTCAGGTCTTTTGAGGCCATCACAAAAGTGGTTCTCTCCCTCAGGACAGGTATTGGACACGTTCCTTCTCAGAGCATTTCCTAGAATCCGAGCCGCAACATCACCCACTGAGTTTCGTGGGAAAAATATTCTGATACAGAATTTGTTGTTCTAGGAGCCCTCAGCTTTGAACAGAAAAAAAAAAAAAAAAAAAAAAAAAGGCAAAAGGGTAAAAATGCTGCTCCTTCTCTCCCTGAAAATGCTAAACTTGTACCTGTGCTCACAGCCCAACTGCAGGGTGACCTGCCAGTATATTGTGAGCCATGTGTCACTATGTCAGCGTGTGAGTGACAGTTCCATATTTAGAGAACAAATGATTTCCAAAGCGCTCCTGGTTTTCATTTCCACAGATTACATGCAAGTTGGGAGTGGTGTTTTTAATCGTTTCTTAAAAAAGAAAGGAAGGAAAGAAAGGAGGAAGAAAGGAAGGGGGAGAGAGAAGAAAGAGAGAAAATACAACCTTTTGAAATCTGAACTGACAAGTGGCTTTGGGTTGCTGACATTTTTACCTTATTTATATATTCCTTTTCAGAATTTTACAGCTGCTATTCGATAAATCGTCCAAGTTTTTTTCCACTAGCTGTATGGGTGGAGAAGACAGATTAGGAAGTTTAACTTCCTTCTCTGTCCCTGTTTTTAGGAGCTTTAGAAGTTGTCCAGGATTTAAACAGGCCTCCCTGGATATTTCAAGTAAACTTTATAAGAATTCTCATCTTCCTTGCAGATGTAGATGTGGTACAATGCAACAGCTTCCGCAGTGTGCCAGGGCTGATTTAGCCCTAAAGGCTGAAGTCACTCTCCTGGTAGCACCATGATATCCTGCAGGGTCCTAGGGTCACAGCCCTGCACCAAAGGCTTTCAGGTGGCTCCCAGCAGGCTCTCAGGCTGGCTTGGGCTCCGCTGCTGTGTTGTAGCACCATCACCAACCTGCCCCGTGCTGCTCAGCCCCTCTGTCTGGAGCTTTCCCACCTCCTGCTGCAGGTGGTGTGCTGGCATTGGCAGCATGCATCTTGGCAAGGAGCCCACGCAGAGAGCCACGGCTCTCTGAGGATGACCCACAGTGCCAAACCCTCTGTTATCAACAAACTAGCATCCCTTTGCTCCAGCTTTTCATAAACCAGGCCCCCAAAATAGCAGCCGTGTCTCAGGTACAGGACAGAGCAATTAAAAAACAAGAGCGTAACGCAATGTTTGAAGTAACATGAAGCAGGACCTAATCAGGTTGTTGCATAATTGTTTTCCTCATTCCTCAAACTCAGCTCATTGTATTGTTGTTTTAATAGTACAAATGCACTGTACACTGAAAAAAAATACGTGGAAAGTTAACAGGAATGAAAGAAAGGTACAGAGAGTGCAGAGTTTGGCAGGCTTCTCACAAAACGTTTTATTAATAGCAAATGTTAATGTTAACATGACTTCCTGTCAAATGTATAGGTAGTGGGGTTGTAGGGCTAGTTTTGAACACCAGGTTTTATAACCCATGTCTTAGTCAAATAGCTTTAACTATTAAGTGGAATTAAGCCAATAGTTCACAAGTTGGACCTGGTCACTGTACCCTTACTTACTTTTTTGTAGTAACAATTCCTCTCCTCACTTCAGCTTCATGCCTTCCATCAGCTAACCAAGAGAATCGCTCAGCCAAACCGTAGGTGTTGTGACCAATTGCTTGAGTACATTCAGTGGTTAAATATATCCTGCTCTAAAATGGGCAGGATAATAGTGATTTAATGAAAACATTTCAGCAGCATCATTTGTAAAGATATAAGAACTTTCTTATGAGCCTAATGGTGATGTCTAGCACTTGTATCCACCTTCTAGACCTCTGCTTGATATTTTTCTTGTTTTCTCCTGATAATTTCTAAGACAGCTGATCATTTACAGATTTTTTTCATGTACAGCTCTGAAATGTGTTGTGGATGGGAAGAAGGATAACCTGCTTGCTCGAAATTACACTTAGAGAAACCCAAATGTATTCTGGTACATGGCAAGAAAGTTGGGAAGAGCAGGCTTTATCCATCCCATCAAAAGTCCCTGAGAAAGGTTACCATGCCTCTTAACTCCACAAAAGGGACATCAAGAGATCTATATCTGAGCAATGGGTGAAGTGGTTCTTTTGGGTATTTTGGGGTGAAATGATCTGAAACTGCTGGAAGGATGTCAGTCGTCATACTTCTAAGGCATTGATTTTTCTCTTGTGTAAGTTTTCTTGCCTTGAACATTGACAAGGCGGTATCCTACCTATTTCAGTAACAAAGCGTGCTGGTGAGCCACTGAAGGGCTGCAGATAGAGTTTGCATCCTGCATGTCCTTCACACAACGTAAAGGTATGAGAGTGCAGCATTAGAGCTGGGACAAGGAAGAACGAGTGCAGAAGAGAAATGGCCTGCCGCTACACCTCATAAACTGGAATAAGGAAAAAGAAATTTCACTGGGTGCTCTGCAGGGACTGCTTTAGCACCTTCTCTGTTCCCGCTGTCTAGGAAGCTAGACATTTTCCTGAGTTATGCATAGAGCCATTTGTTCATTTTTCATGGCTTGTACTGGTGATGTACTTCACATCTTACAAGCAACCCTAGAAAGCTTCATCTCTGGTAGGATGTGTGTTAGAAGCCCTTGCGTTCCTTAAATTTTAGGCATCTACAGGAAGTCCAGATCTTGTCTCATGTCTTGGAGTCTATAATACAGCCTCATGAGAACTGGTTCTGTGATCCAAATGTTGGGCATTGAAACTAATGCCAGTTCTCCAGCTCAACCCCAGCGCTCACCAGGACTCCAGCCATGTCAATTCTCTGGGTCAAGTCAACACTTGACAAGCACGTGCTAGGCAAAAGCAAACAGATACACTCACACTTTGCACGGAGTTTTA
This sequence comes from Anas platyrhynchos, assembly GCF_047663525.1. NCBI lineage: Eukaryota > Metazoa > Chordata > Aves > Anseriformes > Anatidae > Anas > Anas platyrhynchos. Next base: position 49,127,902 of record NC_092588.1, on the reverse strand, counting down.
GCGTATTGTTTGTCTCACTTAATGTCACAAAAATACATAGATCTGAAGAGTATAATAAACAGGCATGTGCTTTTCCTGGCCAGGAACATTTGCCACCCTGAAGAGTTCACTTTTCTTCATCTGGGTTTTCTGGGGGCTACTAGCATCCTCTTTTTGAGTCATCTGGTTTGACTTTTAGATGTGAGATCTTTTGGCAGCAAGTTCCCCTTGCAAGGAGCTTGGACTGGTGCCACTTTGCTTCTCCTGTCTGAGGATTTTCTGCTTTCTCTTTTATCACCCTCCTATAGAAAACTCCAGTCAAACTGGTTTTTCCTTTCCGTAGTCACTGTAGCAGACATTATTCCAAACCACTTCCACTGGACTAAGTGATCATTAATTTCCAGCAACCAGTGCTCTTTCTAACCTGGATTTGGCATTCTTCAGGGCTCACCACACTTATATTTCATATACACTAAGTATATCCACAGCACAACAATCTTTAAAAACAAAACCATCAACCAGAATGTGTAAGTTGCATTGATTTTTTTTCCCTATATCACAGCAAGCTAAGCTTGCAAATGACAGAGGAAGCTGTATTTGCAACACCCTGTGAAAATAAATTTTGGTAACTTTGGCAACCTTGTGGTATAAAGTTGGTTCTTGTAAATCTGAAGCATTTGACAGCTCCAAATATTATCTTTTGCCCATAGTTTGGCTTTCTTGAACATAAAAGTCAAAGTTATATTTGAAGAATTTAACTAAAGAGGCAGATGTGCACTTCAGTTAGTGGGATGTAAAATGTAAAACCAAGGTTTTGATATATCATTATCTCTAAAGGTATGTTTTCCAGATTGTAACGGGTCAGCTGTTTTCTTCCCCTCTTGACTCTTCTGTTGTTTGAAGAAGTTCAATCTCCTGACTGAGAGAGAGACTCTCATGTAACACTTCTGATGTTTCAGGTATTCTTTACTTCCCTTCCTGAGCTGGTTTGTATACTTGCTGGAAGATATTAAACAGTTATTTCGTTCAGACAGCGGATAAAATGATCCCAGTCTGTCAAATATCAGCTCAGAAAGCAGTCAGGATCCAGATCTCTCCAGATAATGCAATATGATCTTTCTGTTTTCAGGTTATTATCTTTTGGCCCTCTCTTCAAAATTGCATTTATAATTACAGAATGCGCTCTGTGTAGCCTTTATATTACAGAACTCAAATCTGTTTCTGCATGGGTATATCAAGATACCAAAAGATTATGAGCCTGGGACTGTCCTCTCACAAGGAAGAAAGGGAGCTGAATCCTATGGATTCGAGCTGGTGTGAGTGCGGTTAGGAGCAGGGTTTGCCTGTGTCAGTCTACGCCTTCAGTTTTTTCAGTGCTTCATTCTTAGTTCGTGTTTTGCAGCAGTTCAGCCGCTTGCGCCCCTGGGAATAAAATGTCTGATCGCACGCAATAAAAAAATATTGTCCTTTGTAAAATAAATAAGTAACCTTTCCTCTTCCTTCTCTCTCTGCCCGTCCTCTTCCCTCTTCTCTGAGATCCCACATAACAGAAGCTGCAGATGATGTCTCGTTTCTGCTGGAGCCTGTTAACCTTTCTGTGTGAATGACAGTTTTCCAGATTTAAGTCTTAGCCAGTGTTTATGTTAAGAAGAGGGTTAATGATGATCCCCATAGGCCTCTCGCTCGGAAAGCAAAAACATCTGCTAAGCCAAAAAGTGGTTAGTTTGCTAAATTTAGAAGGAAAAAATGCATTTCCCAAAATTCACACTGCTTCTTAACAAATTTAGGGAACAGTGGGGGCAAGCAGTTATGGAAGCCATACTGTTTACTCATTTTGAGTTTAGTTCATGCTTTTTCAATTACAAAAAAAATAAAATTAGAGCACTATTATTAAGCAGAAGGAAAGCACTAAAACGTGCGTCTGAAACGTTTAATGTAGTTGAACTTTTCATGTATTTGTTTAGGTTAATAGCTGGACACATGCCAAAGCCTGTGAAGCCTTTCTGTAGAGATGCTCTGCAGTACTTACTGAGAAAAGGCTATTGAGCAGCTTAGAAAGCGAGGTTGAAACGGGCGTCTGCTAGGAAACTCTCTTAACCAAGCCCGTATACAAGAAGCATTCTTTTACAGGTTTTAGCCCTTTTTCTAATCCTTGTCAAACTGGCTTCTGATTGCTGCCAGCCCTCTGACTTGTGGGGGAAGCGTCTCCTGCCGAATTGTGACGAGCCCGCGGTTGCGATAGTCGTGACCTGTCGTTGCTTTTGATGTCTGAGCTAAAGTCATCACCTGTACATTGAGTTTAAACTAGAGCTCTCCTGCTTCACAGGGCTGCTGTGGTGACTTGGCACTTGATGACTTTGCCATGCTTTGGGCCATGTCTGGCAGTAGTTGTAGCCATGACAATGAAATGGGCCAGGCATGTGCTTCCCCTGCCAAGCTACTGGTACCGCTGGTGGGCGGCAGGTAGGTGGACAAGTAGATCTGGGCAAGATTCTCACTGCAGAATCAGAAATCGGTTGTGCTTGGCAGGGCCCTCTGGAGGCCCCCTGCCCCAGCCCCCTGCCCCAGCCGGGCCACCCAGAGCAGGGTGCCCAGCACCACGGCCAGGCGGCTTCTGAAGGTCTCCATGAGGAGACCCCACGGCCTCTCTGGGCAGCCTGTGCCAGTGCTCGGCCACCTGGGGGTCCATTGCTCTTCTGGGGTCCATTGCAGCATGTTCACCACTCTTTCTGAAGCCCATCCATCGCACTGACAGCTCCTACTCTGAGGAGACAGCTTCTTGAAAACCCAGGCGTACCAGGCAAACTTGTCCTGCCCACGTACCAGTCACACCTGGTGGCTGAGCAGACGTCCTGTGCGTGGTCCCTGGTGGGCTCGGGAGCAATCCGGCTGCAGCCACCCAAGCCGAGGGCTGGCGACAGGCTTCAGACCACAAATCCTCCAACTTCACTGGCCTGTTAACGCGCCGGCTGGTTTCAGGCACAATTGTACTTTGCTCTCGCTCCCTGCCTCAGCTTTAACCTTTTCATGTCCTGGCTGTAATGATTTCCTTGCCAGCGGTTACGTATGGCTGCAGATCTGCTTCTCTGGGCAAATCCCACATTTTGACTAGCCTGCAGGCCCCTGTGTTAGAGAATGCATGAAAAGATGAGGAAAAAAACATTGGTTTGTGACAAGGCAAGGGGTTACCAACGTAAATTGCGGAGATCTTCATTAAATTCAGATTCTACCTGTGTTTTAGTGGACCGTCACCGTGAGATGTAGCTGAACTTCAGTCCTCGAGCGCTGCTCCAGCAAAGAGGCCTCAAGCGTAAGGGCTGCAGCGGGGAGGGAGCGTGATTTAACAAATGCTGCCCTCTGCAGTCTCCTTTTCTGCACCTCGGATCCAGCCTGCATGCAGTTTCACGGCTTTTTTTGATAGCCCATTTTTTAATCTCCCTCTCCAAATACGTTACACCCACATGAGAGGCTGAAGAGACGGTTTTAGCGAGTTAGTGTTGGTATTGAAATAGGAACAAAAGGGAAGTCCTGGGAAACCGCCGCTCTCAGAAGATGCCAAAAATACCCGTCAATCAATACCAATACCTAAATCTCCAACGCTTTATAAATAAATACAAAATTTCAATAGCATCTTCAGCGTTTGCGCTGGCTGTTTTTCTCTGCGCCAGCTTAAGCTGCAGTCAGTCGTTCAAAATGAGAAAGAGATGCGTGATCCAGAGTGGATTCAAGACGGATTTCAGCCTCCCTGTGCTCCTGCTGCGCTCAGTCCCCATGGGCAACGGCTGCGGAGCCGTACGGAGGGAGCGGGGAAGGTGCTACCAAATGGAAGCCGTATGGAAAACATCGTGCCTATTTAAACTTGACAGGAAAATCCTCAGCGATTAAATTTTACCCATGTCTTTTGAGGGATTTCTACCGATATCTTCAGTAAATGACTTAGGAAAAAATTAATCCTTTAGGGGTTAGGTTGCTGGGGGCTATTTTCATTAAGCCTTTCTCAGTTACCAGGAAGCGCATCAGAATAATGTGAGGGTGCTTGAAGCCCAGCCGTGGAGCCTAAGGTATGCTCCAAACCAGAAATCCGTAGCTTCCTACTTCAAGTACTGCAGGAGGCACTAACAAGTTTGTAATCCCTTATCTGATTAAAATACATATATATATAATATATATTAAAAAATCACGTGTTGATTTTGTCTCTGATAACTGCAGCAGGGAAGAAAAGAAAAAAGTAATTTTTTTTTTCTGCTCACTAGAGAACTGGGATAGATGAGTTATTACAATGCAAAGATAGGGAATTCAAAGTCCTGGTCTTGCATCGTTTCATGTAGTAGAAGTATAGGTGTTTCTGTTGGTTTGGGGGCCTGGCCCTTAATGCAAAGAGTTTGAAAAGCCCTTAATAGTCCATCAGAAACGTAAAGGTTTGCAGACCCTGACAACTTACCTGAGGATAAATTTGAGAATCTTCATTCTGAGAACTTTCAGCTATAGAGTTACCATTTTACCTTCCTCATTTAAAGAGAGGATTATTGTGATTTGAGTTCGATTTCTTGTTTTCCACAGCATCTTTTTGATACAAGGGCTTTGAAATGTTAGGGAGAGAGCAGAAAAAATGGTTGGGGTAGAAAAAGATGTATTAAAATGTGTATCGATCTGTAGTTTAGCACTTCATCTTTCCAATTCTTTGACTGTCAAAATACAGTTATAAATGTAGCATGTTTTCTGTGTCTATAGTATTATTCTCAAGACATGATTTTCTATTAATTATGATTTTGTTTGTGGGGTCAGAATATCTGTACGGAACAGCGCAGTGATTTACCCAGTGAGAAGAGGATTTTCATGTGCGATTACCTCCTCTTTATTTGTGCATTTATGAATCCTTTTTCCAGAAATTCTTGTATAGCTGCTAATGCTGCTCAAATTGCCATGGTTTTTAAAGAGAATAATGCTTATTGATAGTTCCCACATGCACTGGCAGGCACATCTAAAACCTGTACTTTTGTGTTCACAGCTTGCATAATATAAAATGTAGAGATTGCTTGTCAAACTAAGTGTCAGCTGAGTTTCCTAGGAAACTCACTGAAGATATTTATAAAACTACAGATCAGCTTAATAATAGATATAATAATGTCAGTAGCTCGTGATCGTTTCTTTTTTTTTTAAACTTTATCAGTCCATTTTTCTTTTGCTTTAATTTGTTGGCAAATCAAACCACTGCATTTCCAAACAGAGCAGTGAAGACCTTCCTTCCAATATCTTGCTTGTCTTATTAAAAAAGATAAAAGTAAAATTAAAAAAAAAAAAAAGACGGGTTGTGCTGTTCCACATGAGGAAATGTGGACCATCCTGCTGTAAAATTAAGAAGAACCTAAGTGTTGTACTGATTATCAGACTGAATCCTGCATAAATAAAACGACAATTGTGAACGAGAAATATAAATATTAGATCACGTTATAGTTGTATTCACACTTGAATTGAATGCATGAGTTGAAAGTTCATTGCACTTACATGCAAAGCAGTTACTGCAGAATTAACATCAATCCTGAGTACAGGTTTCTAAAAAAGATGCATAAATAGAAGACCTGTCAGGATTGTAAAAAGACATGGTTCTGTGAAAAAAATTCTATCCCTGAGCTGAAAAAAACATGAGCTAAAAAGAGCTAAAAAGAGAGAATTGGTGATGCTGGTGTCCATTTTTATACATTTTTCTGCTATTGTGTTTTCCTCACGCTGATCTTTTGAGTGGAGACGTAGGAGCTGCCCCAGCTGAGAGGAATCTTCGTATTTTAAGCATTGCAAGTTGAATTTTTATTCATGTAAATGCAAAATTTCCTGGGGTGTATATATGTACATTTCCATATATAAAAATGCATATTACACCAGAACATAATTATTAGTAGAGGCATTTGGAATTAGTAGAAATTAATGTTCTTTTGAAAAACAATTTAGAAAGGTGAGTCCCATCTTCACATTTTAATGAGGATGAAGCTAGTGTGTTTAGTAATGAGGCAGTACTGCCTCCTTATCTCATCTGGAATCCATTACTTGAACCTACTATATAAATTCGCCTGTCAGAGCTATTTTTTGATACTGTGCTAATTAGCCAAGTAAGGAGCTTATTATGAAGGATGTTCAGGAACTGATTTTCTTTCCAAAAAGTCAGAGTATGGCTTTTTATGTTTCAGTGTCTAGAAAACTCAGTGCACACTCAGTGTCTTTCCAAAAGAAATCCTAGGAAAGCTGTCCCTCACACACCTTATGAAAAGCTATGAAATTTAGCCCAGTCATGTGTTGATTTATTGGGTGCCAGTGATAGCAGAGCAGGTTGATACAGCAGGATGGCAGTTAACTTTGTAAATCACTGCTTTCATTTCATTGTAGATGAGGTGTGGCCAGCAACCTTAGGAACGTAAAACATGGCTGTCTAAACAGAGGTTTTAAAGCACAGGTGATTTAACAGAGTGCTTTCTCTCTTACCTGTGGTACTGCCACTGAGGATGTTTGAAACATATTTTTTTTACCTGGAGGAGGCTGATACTTTCTAAATGGAAGATGACTTGGGCCGACACACAGCACATAAATGCAAATGCTAACAACGATAACCTTCCTGAAGTGCTTGTAGAGGAGAGAGAGGTGTGCACTGGTACTGAATATCACCTTATCTCATCATTTTGGATCAGTGCTACCAGCGTGGCCTTGGTGTCAGAGAGTCAAGATGTATCACCTGTGGTTTATAGATCAACTCCAGAAGTTATGCTCCTCCAAGAAAAATGCTGATTCACATTGTCTCGTGGGGTTTGTGATGGAGTCGTGTTGGTGCACAAACACTCGCCTCTGTCCACAGCGTTAACCACATCAAACTGTTAAGAAAACTTTGTGACAGACTTGGAAAAACAGGAACGCTGCCTCAACAGCCTCGCTCAGGCTGCTTGTTTAGGAAGAGGTGCAGCTTGGGGGCATTGGGGGGGTGTCGATTTTTGCCATCTTTCTTCATCTTGCTGCGTGCTGTGAGCTTGAGATGAGAGCTGGGTTAACGACAAGTGCACCTGTTAAAAATACATCTCTCCGCTCCTGCGTCTGCGTTAACTGCGGGGGTAACAAGTAAAACTTGGTTCAATCGCTGTTCTCGAGGTGAGGAAAACATCAGAGCAGAAGGTTCTGCTGAATACAGCCGCTGTCTAGTGGTGACTGCAGCTGTAAAGATGCACTTTTCCATCTCTGTGTAAGCTGATGGTTACTTTTGCTGGGGGAGGAGGTTTAGGAAAGAGATCCTTTTTCTTTCAAGTTTGTTCAGGACCATTTTGTAATTAGGCACCCGTCGTGTTGTTGTATAAACAAATGTTTTTTAAATGCGGTGTTCGGATGTCACACCTTGATGGTACAGAAAGAAAAACTGTATATTCTAACTTTATGTACTGTTTTTTTTTCCCCTGTTATAACAATTGGGGTTCAAAAAGGAAAAATAGTATAAGTAAATATAAACGTGGCATATTTTCTTTTCCTTTCAGCTAGTATCCGTGGGAAAGTACTATGACAAGTACAGTCAGGCTTTTAGGGGGTATTTTTTCAACTGGTCAGTGTGTGTGACCCTTGTGTTAACAGTGAGTCACAGTGCCAGGCAGGAGTTCACTGTTTTTTCTTCTTTCCCACTGCAATTAAATAGATTCCACATAGATTCCAAGTAAAATTGGAAAAAAAAAATGCCAGTTGATAAAGAAATCTTGATAATGTTGTAGCAGGATGAGTCAGACGGTGGGGTATTCACTGTCAAATACCAAATAACAATGCAGAAATTCAAGAAAGCTTCTAAGTCATACAGGCAGTCCTGGAAAATGAGCCATCTGGGCTCACACAAATCTAAGAAATGGGTGAAAGTGAAGGAGGAGAACCTGCCTATTTTAGCTCTGCATAGAAAATCCCATTTTTATATCCTTATTACTGCTATTCTAACATGTCCAAGGAAAGAATTAGAGCTCGAAAGGATCTTTAAAATAATTGGAGATGCAGTCCCCCTTTTTTTCCGGTTCCCTTTCCTCTTGTTCTTCTCTGCAGTTGTGTTTCACCTCATGGATTTCACTGAGTTCTGGCAATGTAAACAGGCAGACTGGGTAACCTCCATTTCGTGCAGTTTTCTTTTCCAGTTCTTACGCTTTAGCTGCAGTGTTCAGGGGAAACATTTCAGGCCAAAGCTCCTCGTGTACATTAACTAACAGTTCTGCTAACATTGCTGAGACTGTAATCAACATGGCATTGTGCTAAGCCAGCTAAATAAAGGAAACCCTTCTCCCCATTTTCTTTCTGAAAAACCCCAGAATCTTGTTTATGTTTAAGCAACCTCATAATGTTATGACACATGGATAGACCTGGTATTTTTTTAGTGGATTTCACAAAATTGTGACATTTAACTGCATTTGGACTGCTTGTGAGTACTGCATAATGGTAAGTGTAAAAGTGCTATACTGAAGCAAAGTCTAGGTAAAGAGATTTTTGGCTCAGAATTTACAACCCCAAGCAATATAAGTAAAGCATTGGGCTCGTAGATTTACTATCAGACTTGTGATTTTACTTTGCAGCTGAAATCTAAATCGGAAAAAGTAGCATGAAAAGTGCTATACTAGATAGGATTTTACATATCTAAGTGCATTTTTTTTCCCTTCCAGCTTTTTAGAAAGAATTGACAGCGTCAGCATGGATGACTACACACCCACAGATCAGGTTAGTGTAACTAATGGGATAGGGTCTGAACCAAGTCACCCGTTTGTATGAATTCTTCAGGTAATTTCGTTTAGTCCCACCAGCACTGAAATATGCCATGCCCCATACTATCAAAATACAGTCTAGCAGTTCAAGTAATGGGTGTTAAAGAGGCCTTTTGGTGGGGGTAAGCTTGTGTTTTAGTGTTGTTACATGCAGGTTGGTGGTTTCTGTAATATGTCTGTTATTTCTCCTTGCCTTCCATTCTGTGTCCCACAAACAAAGCAAACAAAACATTCATGTAAAAGCCTAGGGTTTCCATCACCAGCCTTTGCTACACAGAAGGAGTGTTTTATTGCAGCAGTGGAGGTGATGGAAACCTGAAAGGAGGCATCCCGTGTCCGTCAGCAGGGTCCTTCAGGGACAGCAGCCTGCAGTGGGTCCCATGTCCAAACTCAGCGGGGAGCACCAAAGCAGCAGCAGGCCTCATGGATTTCCCTGTGGGCATGCAGACACCTTCTTTTCAGCTGTGCCTGTCTCCTGTGGGCAGAGTAGTTTCCATTTAAGCCGTACTTGCAGGACATGTGAAATGGTGCAGCCTTGGAGTGAGAAGAGGCTTCGGCATGATGCATGGCTTCAGCTGGCTTCCCTGAGATCAGGCTGCCTGGTTTCCTTGGGCAGGACATCTCCTCAGCCAACTTATTCAGAGGCTGTTATTTTTCAGTGCCAGCATCCTGCTATCATCTAGTAGTCTCCATCAAGATTGCAGGCCACATGGTAAACTGCAAATACTCATAGTAAAAGAGAATCCCTACACTGGGTAATTCAGTCTAACTACCCAAGGTGTACGATGGGTGGATGCTCTTAAAAAAATAAAATCAAACTTTCGAATCTCATTGTGTAATCAGGGACTGAAATTCAGAGAAATGAAGTGACTTGCCAGGGAACACACAGGGAAGTATGTGGAGCAGAACCTGTACCTTCAGACCTAGTTCAAGTCTATAACCATAAGCCTGTCCAATTACTCTGACAAGTATCCTGAAATAGAAGGCAATAAAAAATAATACACGTTGTACTATGAGGTGAAACTCATGTAGTCGACCCGATATAGAATCAATTATTAAAGCCCTCAGGACATTTCCAGACAAAAGTGGTTGCAGTGAGATTTACTCCATGTAGACCCCATGGCCTGACTGTAGCATCAGTATTGCTCAGCTGGAGAGAGAAATCAGTGAAGCAAAGCTTCATTTTTGCTTTTATTATTTATGTTAGTGTTGCCCTATATTTGTTCTTGTGAGGCCTTCCTCTACCTTGAGCAATCATTCATCACAGGAGGATTTGCTCTGTTATTTAGCTGTCTCAAATTTTTTTCCTGACGTTTCCTTTGGGAAGAAATACCCTATGTCTCTGAAGATCAGACGAGGCCTTCGGTGTTGGGCAGGCAGAAAACTTTTGCTCCAGCAGCAGTGCTGGATAGTCAAGGCTAAAATACCTGCTAGTGATGGTAATGGCACAGGAAAAGCTAGTTTCTTCAGGTATGCATCATAAATTGCTTTTACCTACTTCATTTGAGAAAGCAGGAAATTATTTTTTTTTTAATTATTAAAAGAATGTTATTTAAGTGTAAAGTACTGCTAGCATGAAAAATAAGAAAGAAATGCCAAATTTACCTGCAGCCTAAATTCTGTTCCCCTGTGCACTGTAATAGAGCTTTAATTACTTAGTCAGAAGCTATTATTTCGATAGGATTCCTGTCTCATTCAGTACAAAAGAGGGCAGAATTAAGGTTGCCTGGGCAACTGTAAATCTGGAGTTTTCTAACATTTGAATACTTGACTTTACAACATGAACAACATATTTTTCTTAGTTTTATGTAACTTCAGAATTCATTATCCACGTCACATATAAAATTATATGATAATCAATTATTGGTTTCAGTGTGCACAAAGGAGAACACACATAGGGTATTGTTCTGCTTCCAGAGTGTGCACAAGCCAAATTCAGAGATGTTGTTTGTGTATCTACTGTGTCAGTATGGACAAATGCGGGTTTACCAACAGGTCTGATTGAACTCTAATTAAATGGAACATTTAAGACTTTTCATGGAAAATATTATTGCATGTATTTAGAAAGAAAATCAGGATAGAAAAAAAAATGTCACTAATCAGCTTCCGTGTTCTCATTTCCAGGACCTATTAAGATGCAGAGTTTTGACATCAGGGATTTTTGAAACAAGATTTCAAGTAGATAAAGTAAATTTCCAGTAAGTCTATTAGTTATAATTTATGATTATCTTACTAATCCTTAACAACTTAGTTCAGATGTCTGTGTTCATCTGTTCTTGGTAAAGTGAGGTGTAGGGAGGGGGCAAGGACTGTTTGATTTAGTTTGTTTTTTAGCAGTTTCAGTAGGTCCCAGTAAAATTGCCTCGTACTTCATAAAAAAGCTGATACTAGTCATGTATATTAACACTGCTCTCTCATGGGGCTGTTTTTGCCAACTGTTTTGTTGATAGAGCACTGTAAACTCATAAAATACTTTTGGGGTGAGGTCTCACAGCACTCGGTATCTTGCCACAAGTCACAATTGGTACAGTGGGACAAAGAGAGTTAAATGTCTTCCTTCTTCTGGAAGGCTGCAAGCTCTGTGTCTCGAAATTTTATTAATTTGTGTTAATTTCTGTTAAAACATTTCCCTCTGGGCTGCCTCCACTCACTGGTTCTCACGCAAAAAGGTGACAGTGCTGATGGACTGAAGAGCTGCCTGTGTCCTCCTCCTTGTAGACATGTACTCTCTGCACCATGCTTCGAAATATGATGAAACCTGTGCTTGTTTGTAATGCAGTAGCCCCAACCAAACATGTCACGTGCGTTTCCGCACACCAGAAAGGCCAGCACTTTTCCTGGAAAAAGAGTATTTCTCACTTTATGGTAGCGTTCTCCTGGCAGAGCAGGGCAGGTGGAGCGGTGCAGCGCTCTGACATGCAGCGCAGCGTCCGCAGGTCTCTCTTCCCTTCAGGCAGTACTTTAGTGCCGCTGTCCTTGGAGCTGTCAGATTCATAAAATGAACACTTGTGCTGCATGCTTCATGTGACTTCCCTAGTGCACATGAGTGATATAACATCCTATGGCTTTTTAACAGCATGTTTGATGTAGGTGGCCAGAGAGACGAGAGAAGAAAATGGATTCAATGCTTCAATGGTAAGTGAAAATATTCCATGGTTTTATTTTGAATATACTTCACATTTACATCATTTTCCTTACGCTAAGAACATAGTGTCACTAATGCAAAAATCCAATGTTATAAATATTTTCTTCAGGTGTCTGGGGCAATTCGGGGAGTAATGGTGGTATTACCCCGAGGTGTATGTGCTGCGATAACAGTTTCTTTTCCCTCTCCTTTCTTCTGTGTGCTTTGTCCAGATGTCACGGCTATAATCTTTGTTGTGGCTTGCAGCAGCTACAACATGGTAATAAGGGAAGACAATAACACAAACAGACTACGGGAATCCCTGGACCTTTTCAAAAGTATCTGGAATAACAGGTAAAATATACTTCTTTCTTCACCCCCTGCAAGTTTAGCTACATTTCAATTCCCTACAAATTAGAACCCATTTTAGCAAATACTCGTATTGATTATTCAGAAAATGTCCAGGTGGGGCCAGGTCACAGGGTGCATGTGGAGTGGCACGCATTGCTTCACCACTGCTGCCAGAGTGACACATAAATACGGGACCAAATAGCAGTCTGACTATGTTCCTAGCAGAGAATAAATAAAAACAATACTTAAGTTAATGAATTTTTTTTTTAGCACACATACCTCACAGTGCTTTGCACTGTGAGCTGACTGAAGGTAAAGTGAGGAAAAACATTAAGTGAGGTCCCAAAGGTGCATTGCCACAGTGATGGCTAGGTACTAATTGGGGAAGAAGAGGGATTATTTACTTTTGATTCATCAGGTGCCATACAGGTCATCCTAGCAGGCAGGATATTTCTGTGGATGAGATATTGGTTAAGACAGAGCAGACTGGGAGAACAGAGTTTTCCAGCCTTTGTCTTTTGCTTCAGCAAAACCAAACAAAGTAGACAGAAATGTCAGTTTTTGGACTGTGGTGCTTTCAGGAACCATCATCAGTTTCCCAACTTGATATCAAAAGGATAGTTTAGAAAACAATGTTTGAAGACCATTCCTTCCAGTTATGTCTATTGGAGATTTTATAAGTTTATATACAGATCCTATAAATATATCCACCAGCATAGATAAAACTCAACTGAAATAATAATTTTAGATTTTAGTTCTTTTCTGTAGAAGTATGTTCCAAATAACCCATGCAGAGACAGTCCATAAATTTTCCATTGATGTGATATGTTTTCTTTGATTAATGTGTCGGAGATAACCCAAACATTTGGTTTGTTTTTGACAGGTGGTTACGGACCATTTCTATCATTTTGTTCTTGAATAAACAGGACATGCTGGCTGAAAAAGTCTTGGCAGGGAAATCAAAAATTGAAGATTACTTTCCTGAATACGCGCATTACACTGTACCTGAGGATGGTAAGTTTTTTCACCACTTCAGGGCTTTGGCTAACTGGCATAGCCCAGTCCACAGCACCTCTCTGTCTCTGTCACACACGCACACAAACTCACAATCACACAGCTCTTTCACATGAAATGTTGTTACAGGAGTGTACAAGGCAAAGCAGCCTGCTCTGCCCTGTGCTGTTCAGGCTGCTGGGTTTGTGATCAAGTGAGTGTTACACCTGTTTTATACCAGGCAGACTGTTTGCCAAATACTTCAAGTCTGTGTCCAGCAAAAGGAGTAAAACTTGCACTTTATGACCACTATAGCCTCTGTTTCAGCCAATTGACATTTTCCCTGCCACAGGGCTCGAGGTGACCTGTCAGAAAAGGCTTACATCCTCCACTCACCATCAACAGCAGCCTAAATTATGGAAATGAAAGAGTAAGCGATTTTCACCTTCCATTCAGGCCTGGAATTTCAAGAGTATGATACTGAGTTTCAAGTGCAGAGGATAAATAAACGTTCCTAAAATCTGAGTTAACCTGGCACGAGTTTTATAACCCTAAGGACTTACAGAAATCTTTTGTCACTATCACATCAATCTCTCTCTCCCAAGCATACACTCCATATACATCAAGTTTGGGTAAATTGTTAAAATCAACATTTTTCATAGTAAGCAAGTTGTCAGGATAAAGTCGCTTTTCATGTTTCTCAGTGGGATTTCACAGCAAATAATCCTGAGTGATCCAGAATATTTACATATGAAGCAGCACTCTGTCTTTAACCTGTTCATTTATTCTCTAATTTCAGACCACATTATTTAAGGTCAGCAGCACTGAACTGTAAGATGCCGCTGGTTATGCAGCTGCTCTCGGTTTATGCCTACTGCTGTAGATAAGAGTAGAAATGTTTCCATATCCCAATAAATTTTGTCCTTTACAATATTACGTTTATTAGCATTTGATGTGGTACCTTAGTTGAGGAGAAACCACACCAAAGGGAAATGAAGAGATTATCTCTTCACTGCATTGTTTGATTTTTACACTTAGAGTAAATACAGTTGTTATATGGTCTGGATAGAGACGACTTCATGACGAACAACTAGTACCAAGGAATTAGCCTCCAGTGCAACAAGAATTTAATCTCGTACATTTAAGTGGCAATACATCTAAGAATTCTGCTGACTTGGGGCCTGGAAGAAAAAGATACATTTTAAAAGATCTTTTAATAGTATGACTTTTTTTTTTCCAAGCGTAATCTTGCTCTAGCCATTTTTAAACCCAAATCCCTGCCTTCAGAATCTTTTCTTACAGAGGTGCTCTTGTGTTGCACAAATCAAACAGCTCAGCTGCTTTTTCTAGTCAGATTTTCTGATAAACTTTAAACCCTAACCCCCATTTGGTTTGCTTTTATGTGAACAAATTTATGGATGTGAGTAAGCCTCTTCATCATGGTATGACCAATGACGCTTGCACAAGTTTCAGCAATTTTCAGGACCCTAAAAGATGTTTAGAAGTTTATTTCAGATTTTACAGTCTGCTTCCATTTCAGAACTGTGCATCAGGAGTCTCCTGTGGCTTTAATTTCTGTATTGAAGGACTACTTCCTCTTTATTAAATCTTTTATTATGAAAAATGGAGGATTGTTTGCTTTTCATGTTTCTGATGTAATTTGTTTTTAATTGAACAGCAACACCAGATGCAGGAGAAGACCCCAAAGTCACAAGAGCCAAGTTCTTCATCCGGGATGAGTTTTTAGTGAGTAATTTTGATCTTATGCATGATTCTATCATAGGAAATACTGGCAGATGGCATAGTTTATTTAGGGAAAACTGACGGGGTTTTGCAGAAAGCTAGAAGGAGAGGAGCGTGTCTGGCAATTCCCTAACTCCTTTCATCCGCCCATCTTGCAGAACTTTCTCCGGCACTCACAGGTTTTTAATGCCCATTTAATACAAAGTCACCTGCCTTGCAAAGTACCTCACAACAGGTAGGTAGGAGCTGGAAGCAGGTGTCTGGCTGCCAGCTCGTTGCCAGGCTCACCGTGGGTGCTGCCAGCATCACACTGTGCTCGGGAAGGCAGCGCCGCGGACTATTTCCATTGCAAGTTAGTGAGATTTCCTGTGGTTGGCTTCACCTGTAAGATGCCACTGACTGTTGCCTTGGATGTTTATTTTGCGTGTCAGTCCAGTCCGTGCCCAAGCAAATCAGCTTTTGGTTTTTTAACCTGCAGTCTTCCAAGGGCTTTGGCGGTGTTTAGCTGGCAAGAGGGAATGAACGAGAAAGCAGATTTTATCCTTAAAAATTAATTCTGTTGACTGTTGTGTGAGTTAGGAGGTTTGCCTCGCCCTACTGAGGAATCAGTAAGGAAGCTGACTTGTTTGGTCACAGTTATTTTTGTGATTAAGATTTCCTCTGAAGCTGGAACCGAAGAGGTGTTATCTACATATCACAGATAGAGGCAATTATCAGTCGCACAATCACAGCCCAGCATTCCTACCAGAAACAGGGGCTTAATCCAAAATAACTTACGGTTTCAGTCATATTGAGTCATTCCAACCCTGCAAAGTAGTAACGGAGACCAGAACTAAAGCTTAGCACTTCAAATCCTGCCCTACTTATAGAAACTATATGGGGGTGTTCGCGAGAACAAGTGTAATCATTAGAATTAAGAAGTTTGAAGTCATGCGTTTAGAAGCATTGTTAGGATTTACAGCTGTTGAATCAACAACTGAGAAAGAAGCAATTAATTATGTTCACACTTGGGGGATTTCCACTCACTGCCTTAGCCTTCCGGATTATGAGGAAAACCATCAGATTGCACTGCTCTGAAATAAGAGTCACCAAAAACAAGAGCACTTTGAGCCAAGGCTCTCTGGCAGTCATGCCGACGTGCTGTGAGGCAGACAGGGAGGGTGTCCAGTTAGGAAGGAGGGTCCAAGGGAACCAGGTGAAAGGAAAACTAGGGTGAAACTCCCCGCCTTTTTGTTTCTTCATTATCCAAAAAAATACTTCAAGGGCGAGATCCTTACCTGCGATGACTCACGTGCGTTATATAAAGAGGCCACCTACGAAGCGGGTAGGGAGGGAAGGGGGTGTAGGCATTGCAACCACATGAAAAAAAAACAACCACAGAGCTGCAGAGGCCCTTGGCAGCTGTGGGTGCCATGGGTTTGGGGTGCAGGAGCAGAGTTTGGGCTGGGACCAGCACCTGCCAGCAGCTCCCGGGGCTTGGGCATGGGGCCAAAACAGCTTCTCCCCAGTGCCACCCGTGCACTGTAGGCTTGGCAGAGAGCATCTCCTCCATAAACAATTCCTGGGTTTCTCTCTCCTGGTTTTGTGCTTTGTTTTATTCAGCTTTAAAAAAAAAAAAATAGAGAAACTTAGTTATTTGAACAGTTACTTTAAACTTTCCATCTGTTTGAACGGGAAGTCTTGCAAGCGAGGTGTTTCTGGTCAGGTAAGGGGTCTGAAGAGCCTGAATGAGCCTGGTGGGTGGTGGCAACAACAGGGCCAAGCAGGGACAGAGGCTGGTGCTCAGGCCAAGCAGAAATGGTCCTGGGGAGAGGCTGTGGTTCTGGAGAGGGGGATACAAGACAAATAGATGCAGCGTACAGACTGGGGAAGGGGTCTCATGTCCTTAGCCAGGTGAAAGGAAGAAGTAGTGATCAATCATTTTCAACCTGCAGATAAGTATAAAAACATCCCCAACAAATACAGCTAAAAGGTAACATACGAGCATTAGGAAGGCAAAACGCATCGGCTGCTCATTTCAGAACCAGTGTGGCTGCCTGTGGTGTCTGCAGGCTTCAGCAGGAGGTCGGCTGCGAGCACCGATGAAACCAAAGTGATTAATTTTTAACCGGGGAAAGCGCTGGGTGAGGCCTGGCAGGAAGCACGCTGCTGCTGCCGGGCTGGCAATCCAACTCGGCTTTCGACGATGGTGTTTTCTCTCCCAGGCAGCTCTCGCCGCTTGCCCCCCAGCTGGTGACAGCAGCTCCCGTAGCAGGAAATGTGTTTTAGAGGAAATTCTCCTTCCTTCTGACACAGGCTGAAGGTGCAGGCACATCCTTTCGCCTCCCAAGCTCTCTGTACATCCTTTCTCCTGCCAAGCTCTTTTGAACTCATTGTTCAAAACACTCCCTATCCCAATTTTGGTGTTTTGTACACAAGATTCTCCAGCTGGTGATGTTTTGTTTTAATACATCCCCAGTATAAAGGTAACACCCTTTAAAACATTGGCCCGGCTCCTCTGGTTCCTTCTGGTTTTTAAAAAGCTCTATTTTGGAGTTGTAGGAGCAGCTGTTCGGATACACAGGCTGAGCTTCCTCGGCTCGTATGCCTGGCTCCTCACTGAAAATTTTTTGTCATCCCCACCCCTGGAGTCCAGGGACGCTGACATTAAGCGTTCCCTCTGGTGTTCTAGGAAAGGAAATGTTCTTCCATTGGCCCAGAGCGTATTTTTCCCCTCTGACCTGGTGCCGAGTAAAACACTACTCTTCAGATCGAGTTTTGAGTGGGGGTGAAAATCTCACGTCCTAAAATGAGAGAAGTGTCAGGGGACAGACTTTCATATAGATCTGCAGGGGAAAAGATGCAAAGCAGCTGTTGCATCAAAACCAGAAACACTGCTGCACTTTTTAGTGTTCCCAATCATTGTTACTTTCCGTGCACGCCACCATCTTTCCAGCCCTAGGGGTCAGATTTCCTCCAAATTTACAAGACACTGATCTCCCCAAACAACTCTAGGAGATCTGGAAGCCTGTGTCCTGCAGGTGGAAAAATACAATCAAAATTGCAATTGTTTCAGAATTTTGCCACCATTGAAGTAGTTCATAAAACTTTTATTTCATTATTATTTAATGTACTTCATGCTTCAGATATGGTCTGAACAACTTACCCGTGAGTTGCATGGGGTATTAAATTAATATTTCTCATGAGGGTAACCCTTGAAGTAGATACTGAGTGTAGCTTAGTAAGAAGAAAATATTTTTAATATATATTTAAGAGTCTTCTGTTTAATTAATGTCGAATATCTAATTTTACCTGCAAATATCTGCAACTTCTTATTGCTCTATTTATATAAAACACTGCTTCTAGATGCCAGTAGTTTTGCATATCTTTAGCTGGACATGCTTAAAAGCTTACTCCCACTTGTAAAATAAATCACCGTATTAAAAATGTACAGTGTAGCCACAGAGAAAAGACCATTGCCTTTTGCTGTTTAGCCATTATAATTTGCATTAACATTCAGAAAAAGTTTACAAAAAGGTTTCTCCCAACAACTGGCCTCCATCTTTGATGAATTTCTCTATCTTCTATGTCTTCAGGATCTGGACTAGGATTTACCGATCTCAGCCCTATAGCCACACAGAACAAAACTGTCACTTTTAACATATTTTAAGGTTCTGGGGCATTTCAACAAAATAACATTGGAGCTTAAGTCAGCAACCTAAAGAGTTGTGCAGCAGCCTTATGAAAATTTATTTCTGAGTGGTCTGATGTTTGCTGGCTTTGTGCTTGTTTTATTATTTTACGTGAACCCAGCCACTGTATTGGTAATTCCACTTTATTTATTTAAAGTATTATATATATGTAACGTGTCCAAGTTTCTTGGCCTCCAGTAAGTCCCCAGGTCACCGGGAGGGGAAACCTGTGAGGAACAACTCCTTACCATGTTTTTTTCTCTCTGTTTCCACAGAGGATAAGTACAGCGAGCGGAGACGGCCGGCATTATTGCTACCCACACTTTACGTGTGCAGTGGACACAGAAAATATCCGCAGAGTGTTCAACGACTGTCGAGACATCATTCAAAGAATGCATCTTCGCCAGTACGAACTCTTGTGAGGGGGATCACCGTGGAACCTGTGGTTTTAAATTCTTTGCTCCTTACTCTTTCTCTTGATACTACCCCACACAGGGTGGAAGAATATACTATAGAAATGTCAGTCTCTTCACTTTGTTTACTTTAATTATTTAACCTTAAAGCTGATTCGAAGCAAGTTTGGGTTGTTTTTCCTTCATGCTTTTTGGGACTATTTTTGTGCTTTATTTTGACATGCCACTTCTTCGTCATTCCACTAAGCCCTTTGGCTACCTCTGTTCCCTTAGGTTTTGTTGTTTTTTTTTAACTGAGCATGACCTGCTAAATTTTTTCCAGCAGGTTAACGTCAGTTCAAACTGGTATGTTAGCTGGATGACACTAAAAGTCATAGCTATCCCTCTGTGTGGGTTTCCTTTTTAACATGACATTGAAGAGTACTTGATGGGTGAAAAAAAGATTAATGCACTTTGTATCAGGTTATTAAATACTGTTGAGGAAGTAGACACACAATGTAGCAGCACCACAATATTTATTACTCTGTCACAGTTTTTAGCATTTCTGAGTTGCAGGTCAACTGATAAAGTGACCTCCTCTTTTAAGCCGTTACTGGCACAGGAAGTAGAGTAGATAATGAGAGGAATAGTGAAGACAAAGCAATTTTTCTGGGGTTTTGGAGCTAAGTGTCTCTGCACACCTCAGGCATTTGAATTACAGCTACTTTTCAGCCTGTTGCATCTAGGCAGAAAATTTACCACCCTCACTTACGTTATTTGTGCTGTCCACAAATGATCCTTTTAGTTCCGATCATTCTTGGACAACAGTCCTCTCCCTATATATATTTTTTTGTTTTACTGCTGGTTTATTATATTGTACAGACTGTAAAATGTAATATTATTTTGTACAACTTTATTGAAGAAAAATACTTGTAGAAGATCTTTGTGCCTTGATTATGGCTGTACCTGTAAAATGAGCTAAGATGTAAGTATGTTTTTGATTGCGCTGTACAGCTTGATGTCAACCTTACCTGCAGCAGTGACTGGAGGTAAGAACTTTATCTGTAGAGTTTAGGGGTTTTTTTCTGGTTTATATAAAAAAAAAATGCTCTTTAGTATAAAAATTATAAATTATGCAAATTAACCACTTACCTTTCCAAGTAAGGTATTACAGTCACCGGATGTTGCAGCAAACATGCCTTTCTCTTTTGAAGTCTCAGCTTTAAAACATTGGAATTCATTCGAGTGTCCAAATTGCAACCTGGTGTTGTTTTAATGGGAACCAAGGATTCTTTTTTTTTTTTTTTCCTTTATATTTAGAAAATATGTTTGGTAATTCTTTGGTCATTCATAGAACTTCACAATTGCACAGACCGATTGTGAATGTGTAAAGCACCATTATATAGAGCTCTTCAATCTTTGTACCAACAGCGGCTTTCATTGTGCAAGTAAATAGCGAGAAAGAAGAAAAAAGGTGTATAAACCCTTGTGTCTGGCCTAAGAGAATTACAAGATGACATTTTTATTTCTCTTTTAATAAAGAGACACATTAGAAAATTGTTTTATTTTAAATATTGTAGAATCAAAATGTGTGAATATTTCTCAAACTTGAATAATTTATGCAAATGACATTCTCAAAACAAGTTGTGGTACAGTACAATATATAAAAAGCAAGAATTGCTGTAGCAATAAGGCATGTCCTTTTTAGTAACTATAACACTGCTTTATATTTTATACATAGGTGTTTTATGTCTGTGACTATATACTTTTCCTGTGTCCAAGATAACCTGTACAAATGTCTAAAATTACAGTTGCAATAACAGAAACCTAGAGAAGTGTTAGACTACATTACTTTATAGAGTGTTTTACCACACTTCGGACCATTCCCACTCTTCATTTTAAATTTAGGGAGAGATTAAGAGCTAACACATTCCCAGCATTGGCATTATAAATCAGCAGGTTTGATTAATGATTTACTATCCACATCGTTGCTAGTTAGAAACCTTAATCAGTCATCTTTTAAAGTCAGACTACAGCCAAATTCTATACTTGTTTCTATTTGATGATAAATAACCCCCTTTTAGATACTATAATGTGAGCATCTCCTCTTCTCAGAAAGGTGTATATTTTAATACGTGTCAGTTCAATTTAGTCAGCAGATATTTCCCAGAAAGCGGAAGGCTGGGTGGACTAAGCTAGCAAACAAGATCCCCAGATGCAAAGATCCCCTCGCTTCCCATGCCAAAGAATCAGAACGAACAACAAAGGATAGGCTTTTCTCCAAAAATAACCCCTACCCCAAGAGTTCAGGCTAGAGCTCCCAGCCGCTGCAGGAATGCCAGAAGGAAAGCCGGTCCTGGTGTGCAGCAGCCCCTCTGTTCTTCCTGGGGCGGGTGGGGAGAAGCGGTCAGGATTTGTCGCATCCTCCCTGAGACACGGCACGCAACGAGGCTGAGCTCAGACCTTACACCCTCCGTGCTGCTGCCGGTGCTGGCGGTCTCCCCCTCCCCAGCAAAGAGCTAGTGCAGTTCAAAATGTGACTCTACAAGAAAGCTAACAAAACTTGGCGGCCCTGCAGGAATCCAAACTAACGTGCATTCCTATCCCTAGCTGTCTGTAGACTGAGGGCCAAGGCATAGGATAATGTTACTGCAGCTGTATTTGACCTTCCTTCTTGCAGAAGATCGGCAACTGGAGGGCCCCTCACCACACAGATCTCTGGGATGCAATAGGGCCCTCTTTTTTAAGCTCATCATAGCACATCTTTTTAAAAATAGCAGCTTGAGGTGTCGCCCTAATTTATTTTTTTTTTAAAGCAGGTTTCAGGTGTGTATCAGCAAACTGGATCTGCGAGGCTTCTTCCTGTTGTTGTCTGGTAGGCGATAACTGCAATTTGTAGTCAGCTAACAGTTTAATATGTCAGGAACTGGAAGATTTCTTGTCCCAAACTACAGTCCCTTACATATGACATCCTATAAAGGTTACGGAAATCTGCATCTCTCAGTGCTGATGTATCTAGCTTCTGCCTGACCCTAACAAACAGACCTATGACATTAGAAGGGCCATGCAGCAATAAAACAGAGAAACGTTTCCAGTTTGCAGGACTGAGCCTCCACCAGGGTAAGACACTAGTGCAGATAAGTGATGAGGCTATAGGATTTACATAATGTACAGTTAAACTTTTAATATACATATTTGATACAAAAATTATAGCAGGAAAAGGACTCATTTGATTGTAGAATACAGTATTTTTGTACAGCATGAAACGTTCATTTTGGTTAATTATTTATCCTGTAGTAGTCATATCAGCTGTATAGGACTTCTATGGTATGTGTAAATGCAACCTGCCTTCAGACTAGCAATCAAATTAGGTCATTTGCTGGCATGAATATAGTCTGATGTTTGACTGTTCTCAGCTTTGGTATTTCAGTGACTGAATGCAGATGTTTGGCTCTTCATACTGCTTTATGCTTACTGATTAAATGCTGAGCAAAATAAAATGGTGGAGTGAGAAGCTGAAAATGAGCTAGTATCAGGATTACGAGCAGAGCACCTGCTGCACAGTATATAGTAAAGACTGTGCTCTCATGCGGAAGGAAGCATTTTTGGAGGGAGAAGTCAGTTGGTGTTATGCTGCCCTGGAAAAGAAACGAAGACTGTCACTTTGCTGTTACAGTAGGTTCTAAATCAGGAGTAACACCATGGCTGTCAGACCTCCCGATTTCTAAATTCGGTGTTGGGTGGCAAGGGTTGGGGCCAGTTTCCTAGTACCAGTGCCTTCTCCAGGGGGCTGAAGAGCCCATACTTGTGGTGCTGGGCACTAACTGGAACAGTCACCAGGCCAACGTTAGCCCAGATGCCAATCTTCCCTCTATTCCATCTAGAGTAACCAGAGAGCTGGGCTCCTCATCGGATCTGCCTTCAAGAAAAGCCTAACTTTAGCTGCTGTTAACCAACCTGGAAGGAGCCTTCCCAGGCTAAAGTTAGGTTTTGTGAATGTGCCCCTTCCTCACCCCGAACCCTCCTCCTACCCAGTACATGCTGCAAAAAACACATTGGCTAATCCAAATTGTGTACGTGAACTTCAGCAACAGGGAACTTCATTGGGTTTTGGCTTGACTTCTAATTAAAGTTTACAACAGTCTGAGGCTGATTTAAAACAGTAGTGAAGATGATGCAACTTTAATTAGCCAACCTCTTGTTTTGCAGTGAAGATGCACTGTCTGGTGTGTGCAGAGAGAGCCTATGTGGTTTGAAGGCAGCTACTCTCAGGAATATGGAATAAACAGAACTACTTTTCAACAAGAAATACTAACAGTTGCATAAAAACGAATTTAAAAGTTTGGGGCTATCTGTGTATTAAGCAGCCTAAACTCAACAGCAGCAAAAATACAGAAAAGATTCTCCCCCCACCAGCCCAAGTCACAGACTACTCTAAGCAGATTGTAGGTTTTGCTTCTTACTCCAAGTTTCTAGGAGTTCTGTTTTATTTTTGAACTGGGGAACTAATTGTTTTACCTCTAAGGATATACTGAGCACTGGAACTGCCTGCGAGAGCATAACCAACACACTGTATAAAATGTGAATTGGACACGAGGAGACAGACTATTGGCATGTGACCAACGTTTTCACTGTGTGAAGTGGTTAATGCACGAGTTTGAAAACCATGATCACCACGCGAAACTTTGAGGTGGACGCGGTCTTGTTTTCGTAGTTGGTAAATCAACCGAGCAAAATGAGTCTTTCTACTGTTCCGTGCACAATACTGATTATTTTTACAAGTCAATAGTTTACAATGCACCCTCTTTATAAGAAACTGTTAGATGCTTGTACCCATATACTAATTAGACCTTGAACAGCATTGCTTTGTACCACACGGAACATGTGGCTCCCACAGATGTACTTTATAAAGTGGATGCAGTGTACTGAGTGGGTTGGGTGGGTAGGCAATTTTTTTTTTATTATTATTTTTTGTTTTTACAGGTAGAATCAGTTCTAAAATATAGCTGACTGCCATGTTGATTTATTTATGAAAGTTATCTGACAAAAATAAAAAAAAAAAAATTAAAACTTACCATGATGAAACTAGGATTGTTTCTATTCCTCCAACTGAACGATGGGACGCTGATCTCTGGAATTTTCCCCGCATGCAGCACTTCACAAGCACTATGGGTGTGCCCACTGAGAATCAGACGGGGACGAAACCACCATAGCAGCTAGAAAACAAAATGGTAAAGCACAGCAAGTCATGACTGAAAAGACACTGAGCGTAAGACCCAGTTTTTCTTCTGCCAGAATGAATATGTGGGAATTCTAATAATCTTACCAAGTGTTTTGTATAAACTTTTGTTTTCCGGTAAGACATCTGTTGATATTGTAATATCACTCCCCTTTAGCCCTTATCACAAGTACCAGACTTTTTCTGGCCATACTGATCAGAAAAACAAAGCCAATAGCATGCTGTTGACATTACAAATAGAAAGATCTTGTTTTTAATAAAGCAATGCTGATTTCTTGTCTAAGAGAGAATCTTGTACTGCCAGTCTTGAGCAAAGACATTTATGCAGAAGGAAATAAACACTGCCCACTAGATTTTCTGGAAATGTTTTGACTTTACATTTTCTTGTAGCTCCTATTGCAGCAAGAGCAGTACTCTCAAAGCATTGGACTTTCTACTGGGTTTGTCAATAATCTACACATCACATAGGTTGCAAAACACTAGAGATAAGAGCAGCGCAACACACTTAAGAGCACCGGGATTTATCACCTGCAGAATCAAGGCCATGATCATGATGATCCTCAAGGGAACAGCTCTAACAAGCAGCCTCACAAAGGCCACATTAAAGCAGGAGCAGTTGTGGTCGTTATGTTTCAGCTAACGTTTGTCCTTTCCAAAAGGTTCTAATCTATAGGTACCTGTATACCCGTGCCACAGTCCCTCCCACCCACCCACCGATACTCGATCTCCTAATGTATAAACCTTTTGCGATGCCTCCTGAGACAGTACATCGTACTTCTCTTTAAATGGGATGTTCTTCTCCTCTGGAGGGGCAGAATCTTCTCCACTACACTCAGCATCACTTTTCCGATAGAAAGGGTAATGCTGGGAGAAAATCAAAGCAAGGATCAGTTGTTAATGGTCCGGCCTTTCTAGAAAGGTAACAGATGCACTAAAAACACCTCAACGTGTTGCCTCACCCCCTCTCCAACACACCTGTAAAAGGATTGGTTCCGAAGCTGGAAGCTTTTCCACGTCACTGCACCCTTTGTTGGAATGATTCCAGTTCTGTGAATAAAATCAATCCATACATATTGTCTTCACCTACGTATGCCAAAGGGTTGGGGAAGGGAATTACACAATAGCTAGGTTTTGAGGGGTTGGGGTTTTTTTGCCTTTTTTTTTTTCATGTTTTGAGAAAAGCAGTAATAGCTCAGAGTATAGTATTTAAATACTGTCCACTGTATGAAATTTTAAGAGCCACTACGGTGGGTCAATGGGCAGTGCTTGAATTTCTCTTTCTGTATGTGCTGTGAATACAATTACATTCTTTCTGAACATGGAAAGTAACAGTAGAATCTGTTGTCAATCTTTCCACAAGCAAGGCAAAAGATAAATAGGGCAGCCTGAGAGAGACAGCAGATAGTGTCTGACCATTTTTCCACTGAGAGACGGTTTCCTGATTGACTGCCAACCCTGTAAATCATGCTGCCTACCTTGTGTCCAGTCTGCCTATGAAAACGGGAGGAGGAACGAAATGAGGAGCAACTGGATTTGATGAAAAAATATGACAAAAACATTACTAGGCCATTGAGGTAGGACTCCAGTAGAATCAGAAAACTACAATAAATCAGTTGAAAGGATATAGAACAGAACAACATGCAAAAAATGAAATGCATGGGTTGCTATACACCTCACAGAAAGTGCAGGGTTACAGGGCTTCTGCCATTCCTTGGAACAGAAGAAATTGCACCCTCTGCTAGTTGGCAGCACTTACAAGGAAGTTAACACCATTAGTGCAGAGCAACACAGCGAGCAGTTCAGTAAAAATGATAAGTGAAAATGAGGAAGAGAGATTTGCTAACAAGTCACAACACGAATTGGAAGCTGATTTTTTTTCAGAAGAAAGCCTTCATTATATCTTGACTCTTCCTGCAGTATCAATATTTCCATTCCAGTGGCCAAGTTGCTGGCTATAATCACATCTTGAATAAATTCTTACCTGCTGGGAGCAATTCAGTTTGTGAGAAAGCGCCACAAGCTTTGCCTCTGAGGTACTGCAGATAGCGCAGCCGTCACCCTCCATGGCTACGCTGTTCACTACGACAAAGCTGGAAAACACCAGGGCGTGGGCAGGGAGAAAGAAGTGAGGACAAGAAAGCATTTGCTGTTCGTGCACACGTAGGATAAACCTTACTTTATGGAATGCAAGTGATCCAAAATCAAACACAGCTCAACAAAACAAAAGGATATTGCAGCTTCTGAAGCCACAATGTTATAAATCCTCTTCGGAGTACCCATACCATAGCCATTTTTCTACCTGGTAGGCTGCTTTATAAATCAGTTATTAATTAGGTTGCACGATACTCTGTATGCTGTATTTCATGCTTACACCTTTATTTATTATCAATTCTTAAGTGGTATTTTAGTGGAGTGTTAGAAGCCAACTAATGGGAATTCTGAAGGAAAAGAGAACCTGCTTCTAGCCCCACGCACATTTCAGGCATCAGAGACATCACTTTAGACATCCAATTCCTTTCGAACAACTGAAAAGCAATATAGCACTGTACTTGACTGTCTACCCTGAACACTGTTCCATACTTTGTGGTCTCTCACACAGAAAACTGCATTTACAGTGGTAAAGATTTCCCTGTAGGTTTCAAACCAACTTTCTACGGACTTCCTACCACAAGATTTGTACCTGTTTAGTCCCTCGGTCAGAACTGCAGGAGGAGCTGCATTTCCAGCTCAACTCAGTACATTTACCAGACATGAATGAGTTGATTGCCTCCGTTTAAGAGATGCTACCTCCCACCGCCCCAAATTTTAATCCTCTTTCATCAGATTAATCTGCTTTTCTAACAGATTTGTTATAAAAAGGGTTTATTCAGTAACATTTAATTAATAACACGTCTCTTTTCAATTAATGAATATGATACTAGATGTACAATCTGCAACTGGAAGCAGGAATTCTGCTGTGCTGATTAATGGAAGGGGACATGGAGATATTCCTTAAAATACTTCTATTTTGAACAGCTGGAATACATTTCTAGAGGATCCTATATCTGCATGATAAACAACAGCATTACACTGGGCATTCACTAAGCTCATATATCTTTGGGGGGGGAGATGGTGAAGACAACACTATTTCTGGATCTGTTCAGCATATTCTAAATGTCTGCTTAATTAAGGGAACTAGTGTAACCTTCCAGTTTTTTAATCTTACATTCACAGGTGTGATTATAACCTAATCATGCCAATGCTTTTCCACAAACCTACTACTGTTTTCTCACATCGGACTCCTGCATGATATACAAAAGTACCAGAAGGGCACACACAGACAGCTACAGAAAGAGACAAGGATGAGAACAAGCCCTGTAACAAGGTCTAGTCAAAGTCAAACCCAGCCTGTGCATCATTGCCCCACCCTGTGGAAAACCTGTGGACAAGCAACTGCTGTGCTCCCGAGTTCCTCGACCAAGAGTTAAGTTCCGCAGACTAAAGAAGTTATTAAAATTAATGAAACTCTTAACTTGCAAGCACGGGGGGGCGAGGGGGGTTGTGGATCCTATTCTTCTGCTATGTTTACAGCCATGGGTCATTACCAGCTGCAAGGAAGTAAAATCGCAAACCAGAGAATTTCATTCCGACTCCTCAGTACTTTTCCATTTAGAAGAAAATTGGCCTAGCTTAAAGCAAAAGCTTCTCCTCCACATCAAACTATGAGTTTATTCAAAGTGCTTCATGTTTAACGTATCACAAGCTAGATCAAAAATAATAATCATAACAGAACTTAGGCATATTAATAATATTCTCATACTATTTTATAAGAAATTCACTTCTAGTTCTCATTCTTCATCGCTTAGGTCTCCTAGCCCACTAATAACTACTCTAAACATTTAAAATATATATATATATACATACTCACTTTATTCCTTTTCGAGTTATTAGCTTTCCTGAAGTAAAGTTGAAAACTTTTTCAAATCGCTTTACCTTGTATGTGGTCATTCTGTGTGACAGGACAAAAATACAACTGAGGTAAGAAATTGGCATTATAATAAATAACCTGACACAGTTGCTTTGCATTTTTTAGACCATTCATGCAGCTTACAGCTCCGTTATTTACACCATGTATTCATTCAGCAAAATCACAGGGAAGCTCTGAAATTCTGCCCTAGTCACATCAGTGTAAGCAGACATCCAACCGAAGCACAGCAGAGCAAGCACACTTACACTCTTCCACACTGAGGAAATGGGAAAGGGAATATGCTTAGACTAAGCACTTTGCAGACAATGAAGCCCAAAACAAGGAAAAGTAGCTTCAAGACTTTTTCTGCCCATGCAGAAAAACTAGCCCTGAACAACCTCACACGTGCTTCAAGAAGCACAAAAGTAGCCTAAAAACTGTTCTAAAATGTATTCCTGTTGTGTGTTGTCTGTAGATCACAGAATCACAGAATCATTAAGGTTGGAAGAGACCTCCAAGTTCATCTAGTCCAACTATCTCCCTCCTACCAATATCACCCACTAAATCATGTCCCCAAGCACCACGTCCAACCTTTCCTTGAACACCCCCAGGGACGGTGACTCCACCACCTCCCTGGGCAACCTGTCCCAATTCTTGACTGCTCTTTCTGAGGAGAAATGTCTCCACACTCCAGGGCCTCGGTGTCCTTCTTGTACTGAGGGACCCAAAACTGAGCACAGCACTCGAGGTGCGGCCTCACCAGAGCAGAGTACAAGCAGACGATCACCTCCCTGTTCCTGCTGGCTGCACTATTCCTGATACCAGCCAGGCTGCTGTTGCACATGTTGGCACTTGAAAGGACTTACTCATAATGAAATCCAATGTCATGATTTCCAACGACAACCACCAGTTCAGTAGAAGCTGGATACTTAAACATTTTGCGAAATCTCCTGACATCATCAGCCCATGCCTGCATGAAAATAAAAAATGAAGAAATTAATGCTGTTCCACAATATCAAAAGGAATCAATAATGTATAACACAGAAGCACACACTCAGTGAGATGCTCACATGTTCCAAGTTTAGTAAAAAGGTAAAAATGTCAAGATACCACCAAAAATGAAGGAGAATCACAACATCTCAACTAGTATCTAAAACACTAGAAACTATCAGTAGGACAATTGCAGTAACATGAAACAAAGCCTTGCATACCTAGTGTGTGCTTCCTTCTGCCTTCCATTTCCTTCAAGCAATCCTCATTTTTTCAAATAAGAGAGCTGTTCATGTCATACCTGAGGTGAGCTCCATTTTCCTTCATCAAAGACATCTCCCAGAATAAAAACAATATCTGGTTGCAGTAACCACATGGCAGATTGGAAAGATCTCTCCATTTGCCATTCCCTAAAGAGAGAATACATACCCAGTCATCACTGCAAAACCTCTAGATCCTCACGTCATAATACACGAACACGGCCTGACAGGAATGTGAAGATGGCTCCTACACACTATGAAATTCAAATTAATCACTTAGAAACCAGGTTTAAGTGCAGTAGGTGCATCTTACCTGCTGGGTAATTCCACAGCAACACAATCAGAACAGAGTCATGCAAGAAGTAATACCAGTTTGTTTATTTTTATTCACTACAATTCCATTAAATAACAATTTATTAGAACAGGGAATTATTTAATGTGTTTTACTATGCAATTGTTTCTTCAGCAAAAGTTTACAAGCTTCATATAATGTTAGAATCATACTTTTTTTCAGCATTTTTTTAAGACCAAAAAAACATGTCTCTGTGCAGCAGGCATAGGATTGGGTTACCTTTGTTTTTAAATACGATTTTGCTGCCCATTCTTCTACTACAGAAATAAATTTCTACTGGCTTCCTTACCTCTGCAGTTGAAGGTGTTAACAGGTGGGGACATAAAAGTTACCTGGCTCGTTTTTAAGGCACTGTAAAAAATAATTACACACTGGAAAAGACTGTCTGACCTATCTAAAATGCTCAGGTACCTATACTCACTTGAACAGTTAAGACTGCACCACCTAAGTCCCATTCATTAATGCCTTTATTATCTAGTCCAGGTACAGACTGGCACTCAGAAGCAGTATGCGCATTTCTTAAGACTACAGCAACGTTGGTTTTAAACATCTGTCCCGTTAGTTACTATTAAAAACTCTAAAAACAGGATAGAGATTCAAAAAAATTAAATTACTACCTTCGTAATTTGTCCAGCCAATGTCCTTTGATTTCACCAAGCAGGTGAGTATCAGCTAAAATTATGGCCTTCAGGACTGAAGCTGAAGTCTCTGTGTTACCTGTGTGAGCTCCACCTTTCACTTCTGGCCATTGACATTGAAAAATTACCACATAGTAAATTAAAAATTCACAAAACATTAACACGGAGCTGACAAAGCACACAAGTTTCAGCAGGAAATAGATCCTCTTCTTCGAAGGAAGATTCTTCATAGTGGTCAAGCTGGAAGTCAGCATTGCAGTACCAGCATCAGAGTCTTTCCCAGTGGCTAAGTTCTCCTCTCCAAGGTGAAAATAGTAAGGTCTTGTCAGAGGACCAAGCGGGACTTCATATCAGTACGAAATCCCTGTGGAGAAAATACAAAATAAAATATTCATAAAGCCAGCAGTCCCTGCAAAAAGCTACCATGTTGGTTTCCCATCAGCATGAAAGCTTTGCTGTAATAAAAATGCACATACCTATGCATATGCACAGAATCATCTAGGTTGGAAAACACCTTGAGGTACTTTCCTGAAAAGGATAAATATATCTATTTGTCCAAAATTGCTAATTTGGTCTTCTTCTTCAGAAGCAATGTGGGAAAGCAAGCCTTTCCAAGTTGGCAACTATACTGTCATTCCTGCCTTCTTCCACCCTGGATAGTTTGCGGCCCAAAGAGGAAACTTATCCCTTTTAAAACTGTAATTTTATTTTACGCCATTTTAAAGACTAATTTAAAGCAAATGACTTCACTCTGATAACCCACAGCTGTAACAGGGCTCATGGATTGTTTCACTTGTTCACAGACATTCGAGAGAAACTCATTATTTCTGGGTTAAGGAGGCAATACCCCCATTTTCACAATTCTGCTTCTGAAGTCCCTCACACAAACACTTTTTCTGTGCCAATGCCTACAAGTAACAAGTATCCCAAATGAGAGGACAGGGATACCAGCCTTACTTTAAGTGAAATTAGAGGTTCCACATGCAACCTCTCCAGGTTTCAATCTGAAGAGTGCTGCAGCTCTGGCAGACCCACTCTTTAAAGGTCAACGGTGTAACAGGGACTGCAGCAGGGCTATCAGGTGTTACTTCACAGGCTCACAAACTTTGAGAGGAAACCACAAAAAGTCTTGTTGCCCTCCCCCTGTTTTTGATTACTACAACAGAGAAATTGTAACATGGTACTAAGGTCCTGGATACTGGCAGTTATTGAAGGCAGACAGTGATAAGCAGTCAACGTTAATTTGTGTCAACTAAAGCTGATCAGAACTGTGAACACCGGGTACATTTGAATATTCAGACCCTAAGTCTTAGGAACACTGAGATAAAATTAAAGATCCATTAATTTTGTGTGGTTCTGTTTCAAAATCCTGGCCACAGTCACATGCTGACCACAGGAACAAAACTCAGCTTGTTTTACTGCCCTACGTCCTAGCCCATTTGATTGATGTTTCACAGAAATCAAAAACGTTTTTTTCTTTTCCCCAACCCAAACCTCTATTTGATAACAGCCACCTATTTTCAAACACGAGCTTCCCATATCAACACTACAAAGTACTTGTTCGAGACAAAGAGCCATTCATCTTCATCATGTAACATTTCCAGTGTGCATTATTTAACGTTAGCATGACTAATAGATAATTGCATGTAATTCAGTTCTATCTAAACTTAGTTTTACATGAGAAGGCTACTGGCCAGACATCACGATTTCATGGCACAGAGGAACTACAAATAAAGGCTGATTAACTTCTTTAACATAAAACTCATCTGTATCTGGCAATAAAAATCAATGAGATCTGGTCTGTACATCTCACAACAGGGCAAGACTAAAAAATATCTGTTCAACAGATACAGCAACAAGCACAAAAGACGAGTAAATTCTTAACTGTAAGAACCCAATTTCATACAGACTAATCCTGAACAAACTGTACCTACCCCAGAATTTGGAAGCAGACTTTGGTAGTCCTAAACAGCCTTCTCTCCTAAGAAAAATAGTACTGAATCACTAGTAAGTTACTAAAACCAAAAGCCCTGTGTGTCTGTATTCACAGCCCACACAAAGCTTAAAACCAATGCAACCTGTTGTTTTGCTATTGGTGCTACTGTATTTTCTAGTAGATTTTTGTTATGTGATTCTTCACTCATCAAATTTCCTCAGACCAAAGGAAAAAAAAAATCTCCCCTGAAGTCTAATGATCTCATAAAATGCCAATAATGGTAATAGTAATAATAAATGCAGTTAGTAGAAAAGAGCTAATCAAAAAACACGCAGAGATGCTGTCGTTTTTGTACACATTCCCTGTCACAGCATGTCTGCTGCTAGCTGTTACAATCCGGGAGTCGTGCCACAGACGGGGAAGATGTCAGAGGTCTCCCATCTGCACCCTACATTTCCAGCTAAAGAAAAAATAAATCACCAAGTCTGCGAGGCAGAATGAGCTGAAAGACAGCCCCTACTGCCAGCTGACAGAAACACCCATCTGCATCAGATGTTTCTCCCTCCAGCCTACCTCGCTCTGCCACCTGCAAGCTGATGGCTGCTCGGGTCTGTGGCTGGACATCTCTGCACCCCAAAGTCCGAGCAGTTTAACCAGAAGTGAGCATGTGCACCAGCTCTCTCAACCTCACATACAGGTACACCAGAACTGGAGAGCCACACGGAAGCAAGCTGTCCTCTCGCACGTGATGGAAAGGTCAGAAATAACGCTGTCAGACCGCACACGCGCTGCAAGATGGAGCTGTGGTTCAACACGTCGCTGCTGTGGGATAGATCTATTGCTACTCCTCCTCCTAGCATGGCTGGTTTTTAAGATTTGCCTAGGATATGTTTTGTTGCTGGGGATTAAGGATCTAAGTGATCAGACAAGAGTGAACGATTTCTCCCCATTTCTTGGTTTAAGTAAGTGGCAGTGGCTTGATTTTAAGAGTTTTATGAGCTCATCACGAAGGCAAGATCAAGATTTCCATCCTACTCGCTATTTCAATTGTTTGGGCAACAAACATACTGTAATGGAAAAACTGTGATCTTCACTACCTGGCCAAGAGCAGAACTTTGCCAGCTTGTGGATAAGGAGAACTGCTGATTTAATAATACTGTCACCAAAGTTTAAACATGCTAGAAGAATAATGTTAAACCACAAAGCTATGGGAAAAAATGCTCAGCTGACTAATGCTCAAGCTTTAGAAGTGTGATGCTTCCCTTCTCCAGCAGCAGTGTTTATTTCGCTTATTACCACATATCAGATACATTTTTGTACTTAAAACACTTAATCGTACATACTACTCCTCCTGTTTTCACCTGTCAAGTTTACTGGCCACACAAACTCTTCTTTCCCTTCTCTATCTCTGTTCAGGACATTATCCAGCTTTAATTTACAAGCGAGCCAGGAATAAAGCAAGGAAAGCATGATACAGTGGCCCACAGACAGACCAGGAAGCAAGTCGCTCAGAGCTTTATCCTTCCTCTTACTTAGTGAATGTATAATTCTGAATACCACATCTTCTTTGAGGCCAATTTGTTTATTAATTTACAACTATATAGAACTGTCATCATGTAGGATACAAGAGTCCTAGTCCTAACTCCAGTCAGTCAGTATTTTTATTATAGCAAAGAAGCTGAATTAGGGTATGAATAAGCTCAGTATTCCTAACCTTGTGATAATCTCAAGTTTTCACTCAGTTCTCCCATTGTAACGTCACACAGGTGCATGTTCACAACATTCAGAAAATATAATTCTGGGTATTTGTGTGCGTCACAGAAGTGTCACGTAGTTACAAACAGGTTTGGGTTCAAATCCTACAGGCTTTCCCTTTCTAATTCCACACTCGCAAGCGGATTTCTCCTATCATTCCAAGTTTTCTCAACATCTCCCTCTGAAGCAATGTGACATTTCTACCTTCTCAGCTGCAACTCTCAGCATTCACTTCCTTTCAGCACTCCAAATACCAGAGTACTTACTCCTCACTCTTCGATCAAATAAGAGCTTCTGATGAGTTATTCATCAGAATACTGTTTTGATACTGCAAGACAAGCCTGACCATCTTTTGGAATACATTATTTCCAATTCTGAATCCTAAATCCTTCCTTCAACCACAAATTTTAACTCCTTGTCATAATTTTTTAAAAAAGTCTCCAAGTGGGGATTTAGTAATCTTTCTTTTAAGACATCCCTTTGTAATAACTTGATGATAGAACTATTTTATGCCTGCATTAGCATATCCTTAGGGCTGAAGTTTGAAAAATAATAAAAGAATACTTTTTTTCTTAATAGTTTACAGAAAAGGATAAATTTGGAAATTCTTGAAATTGAAATCCAAAAGTTTTATCATTTTCCCATAAACACCCACAACCACTCCTGCAATTAATGGGTTTTATGAGCGTGAAAAAGAGAGTGAGTTTAGAAAACTTAGTTGTAAGTTATACAGACCACAGTTTATTTTAAAACTATATAAGCAAAATCAAATACATACGATAAAAATAAAACATCTCAGAATAGCTTGCTACATTTAGATCATATTGAATTCATAGTACTATCAAAACATGGTACTACGTGAACTGTGTTAGGTTTCAGTGTTGCAGTAAGTATGAAAAACAGGTAGAAAACCTACTTGCCATCAGATTAATTAGTAGTTACAAATGTGCTGTAAAAGGGAGTCCATACATATCAGTTATTTGTTTCAAGCACTTTTCGTACTGGTTATTCAGTTTGACAGATTCCTGCACTGCATGCTTTAGATCTTCTATCTCTTCAAAAAAATCCTAGGGAAAAGAAAAAATCACTTTAGATTCTTTCAAAGACGTTGTCAATAAGAGCTGGTCAGCATTTCAGTTGTTTCCATGTCCAAAGACACTTGATGTTTTTATTTGTGTATGGCCAAGTTATGCAAACACAGCACGCAACAGTCAACCATATGTAACAATTTAAAACTTTGCACTGAAGAGGCAATGCAAATACAATTTAAATTACTTTAGAGCGTGAAACATGTATCAATAATAGAAAAGATGCAAGAGAAGGAAAAAAAAAATCTTGATTTATCAAAAGGCTACAAAATAGCAGCCTAAAATGACACGGTGAATAACATCACAAATTCATCTCTGCAAAAGTATCCTAGAAGCTAGCAACCCAGGAACAGAGCCAGAAACACTGTAGACTCAAAAGACATCTGAAAAAAGGCAGTGAAGCCCTGAAACAGAGAGGTTTCCATGAGAGCTGGAATAAGACAAGGCCAAATAAGACAAAAAGTAACACTTCACCCTACATGCAAAAGCCAGACATTAGCAGTTAACACACCATTAACTCTGAAGAAATTAAAGCTGCAAGACTATAAGAAAGGGAAAATAAGTAAGAAGAGCTATGGGGAGACTAAACTATGAAAAAAGATACTACATTTAGAGAAAGAAGGATATATATATACTATATATATATATATATTTAGACCTTGAATTTAATATAAGTTGGTCAGATCAGTTTAGAACCGTAAGTACAGCTACACTGTGTTAACGAATTCTACTTCAGATCTATAATTTATGATTGCACTATGCTAAAAAGTTTGATATTCTTATTCAAATGGACAACATTTATGATGCATTATGATAGAGTATCAAACAGATAACTCTATCCAATGGATTCAACTAGTTCAGATAAAAGCAATTTACTATAAAGCAGGGAATGAAAAGGAGCAATATGTAAGGCTACGCAGAATGTAGAGACAGTCCTTTAAGAAACCCATGGAAATTAACCCCCTTGAATGGCAGCCTACATGGTTCACTTCTTCAGACAGATCCTTTTGTAATTATATTACCTCAGAATTCGTAACTTAACAAGTATTTCTATCTGTACCTAGTTTAATTAGAAGATAAGCTTTACAGAAATAAACTTCAATTATTACAAGTACTGATGGTCTATAGCTTAGACAAAACTATTTTCTGTTCAGCTTCCCCAGCTCAAGTCTATTGAGTAAAATTCAGATGCTTTGTAAGAAGCTGTTGGCCAATGCAAGGACAGTAAACAGAATATGATCAGTCAAAACTAGATAGGATCTCTTCATCTTCTCACATGATTTCAAGAATTATCAACTTTTCACCCATTGTCCTCCTTCACCTTGTAGGGATGATCTACCATGAAAACTTCATGGCTCTCCCAAAACTTCTGCCACAGGAATAATTTTGGTATGTTTAAGTCCACGAGAAAATAGTTCTCTCACTGACATCAAGAGGCAACAGAAGTGATAATTTGCCAAAGTATTTTCCCAGGCTGTGAAAATGTTTTTTTGAAAGGAATTTGTACAGTTACTTGCAGTTTCATTTTCAATATCATAATAGAAGACAATCTCTTATGAAGAAAACCAAACTCTCCAAATATATATATATATATAAAAAAAAAAAAGCATCTACAAGAAAATCCAGCATTCTGAAGCAAAATTAAAAAGGGTATTGTTCTTATTATTATTCCTCTTTCTTAGCCATGCAGTATTTGATTTTTTAACATATTTTGCTTGATAACAGCATACGTTCAGCCTAGTTTCAAATAAGACCAAAAAGTTAGCTTTTCAAAAATCTCCTGTTCTTAAACTTGTCCTAAAACAAATTACCTTGTCTAATCCAGCTAGTTCATTTTTTAGTGCTCTCCTTTCTGTAGACAACTTTTCATTTTCCTTCTTCAGCTTTTTAATCTCCTTCAGCAACAGCTCTATATTCAAATAACAAAATATAGACTTCAACCATTACAGTCAACCTCCCCCTCACATGAATCATATTACAGCTAAAGAGCTGCCTACGTTTTGTGATATTAGAAAATTATGGTTCAGCTTTTTAAAGTACCTTTTTCATAAAGTGATTTATTCTTAAGAATTGGCCCGGCACATTCCCAGCTACTATGAAAGGTGACAGGATCTGCAAATTGGGTATTTCTGCACAGATTCTTAGAATGTGGGTTATCTTCCTTTAAAAGTTACAAAACATGCATCACAGCTTGATTGCCTTTTACTGACTTCTGAGAGGGTCACATCAGCCATCACTGACAGCTCGCTTCCTGGGAATTATAACCTACATTATATGATCTCCTCAGGTATTTTGGTTTTTAGGTTTTTTTTTGTTGTTTTTTTTTTTTTTTTTAAATGCTTTGAAGCAGAGCAGGCTTGCACCTTAACTTGTGGATTTTGTGATGCAAGGAAGACATGCTCAAACCAATGTTGCGTGGATTTAATCCCAAGTTTTAAGACTAAAAACAGTTTATCTTGTGGATCATTGTCCAAAAACCAAATAATGGAGTCACTAAGTTTTGTACCTATAGAACTTAACAGAATAAATAATAAACACTACTCATTACAGCCATGCCCTCCCACCCACGATTATACTGACATACTACTTACAGAAAGGGGGAGGGGGGGGAAATCAGCAAATATTTATTTTTACCACTAAACCAAATACAGAACTGGATCCACAGATACATTAAAATGGCATCTCATAACCAATGCAAGTTTTTCAAAAATGAAAAATACTTTGGATTTTACACATCAAAGTGGAGGAAAAAACCTGGAGCATGCCTTTGGATCAGAAATGAAATGCATCCCCTCTGGTGGGCATATTGGAACATCACAGAATTAACTGTACCATTACCTAAATACTTAGTGCAACAGGATTCCTTCTTTTCAGATATGTCTTTGCAAGACGTTACTTCTTTCTCTGGAGTTTGACTTTTTTTTCTAGAAACAGCACTGGTTTTCCAAGAAACCTTTTTACGTTCCAATTGCTCAATTCTTTGCCTCTGTTCTTGAAGATTATGCTCGAGCTCATGAATTTTAATCTGTCAAGAAACCGATTTTTTTTAAAACGCATAGAACAAACAGAGTTCAACTGAGAACAACTGGAAACACATCCTGAATGCAAACCTAAAAGGAAAAAAAAGGTGAAGTTTTGCATACAACAGAAGTGTTTTAAAAGACAACTGTTGCTGCATGCTCACACACAAGAAAGAAGAAATGCACACGAAGATACTAACCCTTTCTCACAATACAGTGTCTTTTTACGGCAGCAACTGCCATCTCCTAAGAAAAAGAAGATATAATCCAGCCATAACAAAAATTAATTTCCAAACAAATACACATGAAGCATGTATGCATGAACTCCTAGGAGGAAATTAATTATACTGGTCAGCTGTGATGCTTGATCAATACCTAAAGACGCAAAGTCTACTTGAGGCAGCTTCTTGGACCACTCCTAGCCACGCAACCCTGCCTTTGCCTCAGTGATGCTATTCTCATTGTAGAGCAAGATGATGGATCTTGCTGCCTAACAGGAAAATATTTGCCTTTTTTGGTTAGCTTGCTGCTGGATTCCTGAAATAAATCACCTCACAAGATACAGAAAAATATCCGGACTGGTGCAACAGGGATAAAACACCTATACAGTAGGTTGGAGGGGTAGGCAGATGATTAAAGAAAAAGCAAGGAAAGAGACCACATTACAGAAATGCCTGAGTTCACTCTCAAAGTGAGCATACAGATTATTTCCTATTATCTTGATGGCATGGGAAACAGCAGGAACAAGAATGAGCATGAAAAGAGAAACATGGTCCATTTTGCAAAACTAAGAACTATTTTTCAGTCTATTGAAAAAAATCATGTTTATTTGATAACTCCTCCTACAAATTCTACTTACAGTGAGATTTGCAATTGTTTCACTTTGTTCCTGGTTTGTTTTGATTTCTTTAACAAAATGCTTCTGTAGGTTATCATACATCTGTAGTAGTCTAAAACAGAAGAAATGCATAAATGGCAATAAAATACGAAAGTCAATGGAACATGCGTCCTTTATCACAAAGGTATTCTAGATGTCCCAAAGAAATCATCTGGAATGCGTTTTACGGTAGAGACTCGTAATGGACATATTGTTCTGAATGAAGTGTGACCAGCAGCACAGGAGGAGTAAGCACTGTAAGAAGCTGCAAGGCAAGAGGCAAAAGAATGGTCTGTATCGATGGCAAAGAGCTGCTTTCACTCAGGCTGAGGACCCTGTTCTTTTCTCCAACCCATATAGCCACACTCAGCACAAACAACTTGTTGAGGGATGACCTGTGCACTAGTAGCAGAAGGGTGGCAGCAAATCTGCAGACATCTATCTTGTATGTCACTTCTGCCTGTTAGAAATAGACTTCTATATTCCTAAAGGATATAAATAAGATTGCTTAAACTAGTTTCTTAGCACCCATCACAAACCCAAGAGACAATGGGAACTCGTAAGGCAGCATCCCCACCTCTCCATTCTACTCCCAAACAATCCTGGCAACATCACTTGAACACACATCTCATTGCTTCTGAGCAAGAGTGAAGGAAACCTATGACACAACGAGTACAAATGGGCAAAAATCGACATAAACCCAATGTTAATATCAGCAGACTTGAAAGATTAATGTTATTTTCCCTTTGATATCATCAAGCATCAGTTTCTGCTACACTTATTTCCCACAGTATTTCCTAGCATTCGATGTACACATAGCAGACTCATGAAGCAACTGATGAATACGAGTAGATAAGTTTTCCTATTTTATTAAGAATTCAAATAAGAGCTGGCATTCACACTAAGTTATGACTGCACACCCCAAGCACAGAGTAACTTTGTAAAATAACACAATGATGAGAGAAAAAGCAAAGTTAGGTTATCTTATGTGCAACCTAATAGGAAACAATACCTAATTCCAGCACTAGTTTCAAAGAATAGCTCAGACATCTTCACCATAAGCATCTAATTAGGCACTCAGTTCAAGCCCAGAGTTAGACATTCAGCCATCCTACATAGTTCTTGAGGACAGACTGATCCCCTGTAAGGTAATTTAAAAAATAATAATAATAAAACAGGCATTCTGCAGCCACCTAAAGGGAACACTAGAAACAGTGCACCTCGATCTCAAGCAGTATGGGCTGCCTCTATCTATGCAAGATCCACAGCCAGGAATTTATTTCTGTAAATGGACAAGAGCCTTTGAAAGAATGCAGCAGCCTGTTATGTACATTTGATGTAGCAGGCCTAATTGATACAATGTTTTTACAATGTTTTGATATACATTTTCTTAAAACAAAAACGTTTCTTTTTCATCAAAAAAAACCTGTTCTTAAAGTTTATATTTAACATCAGTTGGCAA
The DNA here is from genome assembly GCF_047663525.1 of Anas platyrhynchos. NCBI lineage: Eukaryota > Metazoa > Chordata > Aves > Anseriformes > Anatidae > Anas > Anas platyrhynchos. The sequence continues at coordinate 49,087,330 of NC_092588.1, read as the reverse complement.
ACCAATAGTGTCTCACTTCTAAAGTCAACTAAGACTGAAATATAGCACCACGTGTGTGGCTTATTTTGAAAGTCTATGGATTTTTGTATACATATAAAATCGAGCGACATAAAATGAGCTGTGGAAGCTCCCATGGAAGAGAAACAGAAACTATATAATTTAGACTATTAAAAATCTACCCAGAAAGTCATGTATGCAGTCTAAGTGTGTATACATAAAACATATACATACATGAAGGATCTTACCATTTTTCTCAATGAAAGATTTGTCAAATAAATCCATTTTGTTCTTTGTTCAGTGCTATTTTCAAGTTTAAGATTTAGTATTTTCTTTAAAAACATAAATAATTTTCTAATCTGTTTCAAAGGAAATAATCAGCTTCCAGGGAAGTTAACAAGAAGCCTGTTGACTCAACCATGAGCAACATATTTTATCCTACAACTGATAATACATTTAATTCTGTGAAGAAACAATTTCCAAGAACTCACCTGACACTTTCACCTTCTAGATTAAGATCCTTGCTGTATCCACTTTTATGCCATAAGTGTGTTTCTGTTTGAACCTGAACACTTAACCAAAATAAACACAACTTAATAAAATGAGACTTTACAAATTTAATTGGAACCATATAAAGCAACTGAAAAAGGCTAAACTACTTTTCAGCTTGATTTTACAATAGAGATTCAGGCAGGACTATAAACACACCAAATTTTAACTTGAAAAATTTTGTAAAAAAATTTATGTAAATCCTGGCAGGACACTTTTCAGAACAGTAGATCTACAGTTTTTCAGGTACTCAGGGTCACAGCTTCCAAGTCTTTTAAACAGTACCAATGCTCTTTAACTCTCTTACCACTCACTGTTCATTGGCAAAATATACTAGAACTCTTTAACTAGACACAGAGAGCAGGATGGCTAAGCAGGGCTATTACTTACTGATATTAAAACTGTTTGTTTTACTACAACGATGGCAATTTTACACAGGCATCCTTCACTCCTTTACCTGCCTCCAGCTCTGTCCTTCCCCCCCCATCCTGTTCACAGACAGTAGCTTAAAGCGTGCAGAGCAGACAAGGCCCAGTGCATCTGAGGAATCAAAACATGCAAGTCTTGAAATCCTGTGCTTCTTCTGACCCAAATAGGAAACACCAATTTGACAATTAATTCTTACTCTCTGCTCGTGACATAGTCACGCATTAACTGCTGCAGACGCAGTTTTTCTTGAACCTGAGCCAGGTTCTTTTCCAGCTCCTTATTTCTCGTTTGCAGCTTTTTCAGCTTCTTGAGTAAGCGTTCGTTTTCGTCGGTGAGCTGAAAGGCAGGAGAGGCAGAAAAGAAAAACCAAGCAACGTGCTCAGATCACGTACTAATGGGACAGATAACATTCCCGATTAAAAGTCTCTCTTGCGAGTTTTGCTACGTTTACCAGGAGCTGTATAAATATATAAGCAAAAAAAAATAAATAAAAATTAAAAAAAAATAAAACAAAACAGAAGTAATTGGCTTCAAACTTGATATTGAGCTCACCTGCAGGCAGCGGTGGGCCGGCGGCAGCGCCATGGCCGCGGTCGCCATGGCAACGGCGGGGCCCTCCGGCGGGCACGGCCCTGAGGCGGCCGCGGCTCCTGTGGTGTTAACCGATATTAGGGGCTTTTTTGTCCTTTATTTTTTCGCGTGTGTGTGTATTTGGCATGTGGTGTTCGTGGAGCAGCAAGCCCTGAGCACCTGGGGGGAAATGGCGTGGCCAGGCCTGCTGTCCCTGAGGGTTTCTTCATGGCTCCGTAATTAACAGACGAACCACTCCTAGTTTTGGGGGCCCCTGACAAACCGCCTTGTCCCCAAGAAGCCTGACAATAAAACTGCTACTCCGATCAGCTACTAGCATTGCTGAACCACCCGTTGAAACTTAGTGCTGTAAAAACTACAAAGTCTTTTATTGAAATAAAGCTGGACGTAAACATCTACAGTAGCAGTACAAAGACAAAAAAAATAGAAAGAAAAGGGGAGAGGGGATGTAATAGACCTCAAGCTGAACACAGGCCAGCAGTGCCATGGTGGTAAGGTCCTGAGGAGTCCAGAAAACAGGAATAAAAATGACACGAGGCAGAAAATACAGGTTATCAGGAAGGGTTTAGTCAATAAAGTAGACTGCCAAGAATCCTTGTCACTCTCTTTTTAATCTTTGGTTATTGCAACGACGGTAATAATAGCTCCTTATATCCTCTACAGGAAGGATGAGCAGAAATAAAGTTGCTTTCAAACAGAGATTATTTCAGTTGGGTGGCAGGGAAACATCCCTTAACATAAAGGCAGAAAAATTTGTGTACTTCTCCCTCCTTCACCACAGGTTTTCACAAACGGACCAGGGACCAACATTTCAATGATTCTGCTACTAACTTTAAAGAGTAAACTTAGAAGAAGAGAATACCCATCTATAATTCTGATACTTTGCAAAACTGGTTTTAAAATGACTATTTCAAAAATAAAGACAAAGGGAAGCCACAGAACAAGGCGGCATGGTGAAGAATGATCAGCACAGTGGTCCCCGATGCATCCAACACAGCAGTACCTCATAGTGTGAGTACGATAACTATTTTTTCCTCAACACTGGGAACGTCAGGACTAGTCAAAATTGATAGTCATAGTATAGAAAGCAAGGCCACTTGAATATGGTTATTTTATAAAGAACATGCAAGCACTGTTATGACTTATATCCTTATGGTATGCAAGTGTTTGGGATATTTTTAATACTACTGGTGGAGCACTAAAACAAGAGGAGGAAGCACAGATGGATTAAGGCAGGGCTTCCAGAGAAACTAGAGCAGGCATGGAAGGTGCAGCACTGGGCAGAACTCAGGCAGCATCCTAGATAGGTCAGAAGTAGCAAAGAAAACGGGCCCACAGTATGTCTTGGGTCATTCTCAGATGTGCAATCTGCAGACCCTTTTTCTTTGATCCTTCCACAAAAACAATAAATAGGAGCAGACAACAATGCGGCGGCTATGCACGCTTTGTAAGATCCAAATATTTTCAGAACTTGAAAATGTTACAAGCAGAACATCTATGGACTGGAAACCAACATGCAGAAAAGTAGGGAAACGAGTGAAGAGAGTTAAAAGGAAACCAGAATTCTTGATTTCTGACTGAGAAAACAAGCTACACAGCCTCCCTCTGTCCTGCTTTTCCAGAGCTGGTGTGGGAATCAAAGATAGATGGATGAAGATGATGACAGCCAGGTCTATGACAGCCAGAACTATGCAGCTAGACGTGCAAGGAGCCTACATAAGATTCAAATTTTAATCAAACAAGCACTGGTTTAAATGAAAAAAAAAAAAAAACAAAAACAAACAAACAAAAAAACACCACTTGTATCTTCAAACTCTTGGAAAAAGCTACAGCTGAATCTCTTGTAGGTTCATGCACACTATGAGCAAACGCTTTCAAAAACAATCACTGATTCTGGGTGGCTCCACTTCAAAGCAAGCATCCATTCCTCCAAATTAAAGATACTCAATAGATCTACAAAAACGGCCCGAGGCTAGGTAACACGAGACATCAGATATCAAAGCATTCAAAATCAAAAGATAATGTTAGCCTGCATGTATATACAAACAATAAATGGATTTTCTGTACTTCATTAGGAAACAATCATTTTCCAGAGATTAGCAATACGCAATTTTTAAAAAACTTGTCAATAGCTGTATGAAATGCCATTAAAATACTTTCTTTTCATTGTAAATAATTACAGCAGAAGCATTTCCCTGCGCTGTTACTCAAGCAGTTTGTTGAACATACTCCTTTTTCCTTGCATTTCTAACTCAGCTTGGCTTGAACTGAGACACATTTCATGCTGGCACACACAAATGACAATGTCATTGATTCCCTTGGTGTTGAGCCCACTACTTATTGCCAAGCGGCAGGAATGTGACCCGTAGCATTTTTTCAGCTACATATGCACCAAAATCATTGATTTAATTTGTCAGAAAATCTCTGAGCACAGGATTACTTGATGCAACCCCATGATAACTCCAAGCACAGCCTTTTTTCCACACAGATTAAAGGACAGCGTATGTCATTTTGACCCTCGCAAGACTAGCCTCATGAGATTTTCCAGGAATTAAATTCTCCTGTGAAAATCTACATGCCTTTGGAAAAACACGTAGAAATTTAATGTATTGGGTTCACATGGCAAGGTTTTGGTAGCAGGGGGCTGCAGGGGTGGCCTCTGTGAGCAGAGCCCAGCAGCTGCCCCATGTCAGAGCAGAGCCAGCTCCAGCCGGCTCCAAAAAGGACCTGCTGCTGGCCAGAGCTGAGCCAGGGAGTGAGGCTCGTTGGGCCTCTGGGAAAGAAGATTTAGGAAAGGGAAAAAAACTGCTGTGCAACTGCAGCTGGGAGAGAGGGGTGAGAACCAACCCTGCAGACCCCAAGGTCAGTGCAGAAGGAGGGCAGGAGGTGCTCCAGCACTGGAGAAGCAGTTCCCCTGTGGCCTGTGGAGAGGCCTCTGGTGGAGCAGGCTGTCCCATGGGAGGGACCCCACGTGGAGCAGGGGGAAAGAGCGACCCTGAAGGAACAGCAGAGACGAAGCGCTAGGGAATGACCACAGCCCCCATTCCCCATTCCCCTGGGCCACTCAGGGGGAGGAGGAAGAAAAGGGTAGATGGTGGGGAGGTGTTTTTAGTTTGCTTTTAGTTTCTCAGTGTTCTGGTCTGGTAGTGATCTCCCTGTCCTTACCTCAACGCCTGAGCCCTTTACCATTGTATTTTCTCCCTTTTCCTTTGAGGAGGGGGAGTGAGAGAGCAGCTGCCCAGCGGGGTAAAACCACCACTCCCCATTAGGCTCCTTGGCCTAATCCACTGCCAATCTGACAGACTGAAACATCATGGCACAACCTCAAACCGATGGGCCAACGTGGGGGTAGGAAAGACCCTCATCTTGTCTTAAGCTTGGATCTGAAAGCAATAACCCAGCTTTCATTCAGGAACCTTCCCTCAAATAGGGAGAAGAAGCAGTCTGGCTTTCCTGAGCCACGGCACAACCACAAGATGGGAGATTAATATAAAATTGAGAGCTAAATAATACGAAGTTCAGAATTCCGTTCAAAAGTTGAGCAGTATGTCCCACACATCAAGAGAAAAAAGCACAAAAACATGGTTGGATTTGCAGAATTAGAAACAATGAATCTTTCCTCATAATACATAAGAATAAGAGGACATCAATTTAGCCTTTAAGTTGAAAAAGCCAAACGAAGGTAACACTTTTTACACAAAACTAGGCTACAGAGACTAAGGCAGAGACTGTCTGCCACTTCTCCCCTCGAGGCCAGGAAAAAAGACCCACACCTTATTCTACATTCAGAGATATCTAGGAAAAACAGTAACAGCTCAGGACTGTATTACCTTGTCCCCAGATCTCCCTCTGGAGAGGAAAACCACCTTTCAGTGGAGAATCAAAGGCAATCACACCCCAGGAAAGCTATCTCAGCCGTCCTTCCTGGAAGGGAAAATTTCCCGGAGTGACTGAACCAGCTTGAAAACACCGAAGGAGGCCCTTTCACCATTATCTGTCAGATCTTGAAGCCAAAATCTTGATTTCCACACTAACGAGCTCTCAGAACAGATTTGAAGGCCACGTTCTGCTGGAGAATTTTTGTTAATTTGTGGCAGGAGGGAGAATGTGCACTACCCGAGCAGTGATCTTGGGGCCTCCTGCATGTAGAGAAGAAAGGCCGTCAGGATGTGACTCTGAATGACAGAAAAGAAACACAGGAAACAACTAACACACCACAGAGAACAGTGCAGACCAGAGCCACTAATGAGCGGACCAGAGTCACTAATGAGCATTACAAGAAACGGTGCCAACGTCGGAAACTCCTAATTGTTTCTGATGGAGCAGAACTGGCATCTGCACAGTTCTTCAGGGGAATCCAGCAAGAAACGAGAACATCTCCTTACAGTTTACATTCCCTTCTTGTATTCCCAGGACGAAACAAAAAGCTGGGCCAAGTAACCTCTTTATCAGTTATCAAATCTGTTCACTGCAACACAGCCATTACACAAAACTACAGTACCGTAGCACTCTGCACAAACAAGAGGTTTCTCATCATCAGGTTGCCTCTTACAGGCAGGCCCTCAGCCTCAAACTTCATTCTTCATGGGATACTGAGAGAAGCTCCAGGGAAAAGGGCTGAAAACAGTAAACAACAATTTTATGTGACTAATCCGATATAATCCTATGCTGTGTAAAAAGACCATCTGTACGGAATCACACTGAAGTGCTTTAATAACAGTGCAGCAAGCCCCTGGCTGTCATGCTGAGGAAATGCTCTTTCACACCATCAGGCTAATAATTCCAAAAGATTACTTCCCTTTTCCCCCCCCTCCCCTCTCTGTTTTTATTAAAGCTGTTAGTCACTTGCTCTCCCGTTTAATTTCCTATTAAGAGATCATCCATCAGGCCCGCAAAGTGACAGCTGCGTGTGTATGAAGACATCTGTGGCTTCCACAGCACTGGCTGGCGAGCTAGAGGAGGTCACTCTCCCTTTCTGTAAAAACTCCAACAAATGTGATTGCATCACCACAGCGTGCAATTACTGTCAAAGAAGAGAATGGGGAACTGTCGGCTGAGGCGTAATTAAACCAATTTCAGCTGCAGCAGCTTCCCTTCCGAGTGACCCTGCTTTTGGTAGTGCAGACCAGGCTGGCTGTGGGACAGGCTGGATCTCCGGGTGGCACAGACAGCGGCCCCACCGAGAAATACCGTGTGACAGTGTAGAAATGGAAATGAAAGAGAATACCACACAGTACACCCGCTAGGTAGCATGCAAGTCAATAAGGGCTTCACAGCCTGTGAGAAAAGGAAATGCAGGTTTACGCTCTGCTCTCCGTTTTGTAACAGGTTTTCCCCTCTGTTGAGCGTCCTGGGTCTCGGGGAAGGAAATCTGACCTCTGCAAGAACCAGGTCAAGGCTGGGAAGAATTCAGACCGACGAAGCACCAGTATTTCTAGTTCATCTAGGATGAGTCTACAGCAAGTCGAGGAGATGAAACGTGTGGCGTGTGTGTGTGTGTAGATTATGAAAGGCATGTGAGGGGAACTGGCTAGCACTTAGGGTTATGAAAGATCAGAGGTTATGAAAGAGCTTGGCAGCTACGAAAGGTGAGCCACGAGCCTGATCCAGCAGGCAGAGAGCAACTGCAGCTTACCCTGAACCACACGGATGTTCAGCAGCACCTGGCAGCTCACGCTGCCCTGCAGGTCTAGACGAAGGAAGGTTTGAAAAAACTTCAGAACAGTAGTCAGAAAGCAGTCACCACTGAATAGAAGGATGAAGAGAAGTATTGCCATCTCTTCATAAGACTTACAGGCAACAATATTTTTTGCAAAGGACTTTGAAGGGTCTTAAAATAATAGCTGCAGTCAGTATTTTTCAAAGTACTCTTCTTGGCTTTTTAGTTTCATTTTCCAATCTTTTACCACAACTGGAATGAATTTGTAAAATCCGAGGGTTCATTCAGTTGTTATTTTAGCCTTTGAAATTCAGTCTTCTGTGACCCTTTTACTAATATTCTACCACCAGAGGGAAAAGAAAGTTGGGGAAGTTTTACAGAGCCAGACGGAGTCGCTCATTTTCCAAGTGCCACTCACACATTACTTACAGAGAACTTCCTCCTGCTTGGAAAAATATTGAGAGGAGCACTTTCCCCTCTTTGCAACAGTATCTCACCGTGCCACTGACTTCCTACAACCATCTCTAGTGAGGGTATTTCTGCATCCCACCTACTGTACTGTCATTCACACTGCCCTGTTTGTAAAGCACAAGTTAAAGAGATGTTTCAGATAGCAGCCTAACCACAACAAACTCCAAATGTTGCAGCAGGTCTGAGACACGAGAGAGGAAGCCATCTGCTCTGCATCACAGTAACATCCACTCAGTTTCTGCAGAAGGTACACGCTGTTTTACCATTGGCCAAAACAGTAACTAAAAGTTGCTTTTTAATGGAAAAAGTGAGAAAACACAGACGCTCTACCACGGTCTGAGATGCTTCTTAGATTGCAAAGCCATAGGTAGCTACAGGTTTTCTTTTTTACCAAGTTAAGGCTGTTTTCACTACATCTCACCAGTTTGTTAGTGCCTCAGCACAGAAGTTCTCTTGGCAAGGCCCTGAAGTCACTTCAGGCTGTGCTGAGCACAGCACCAATAAAAGGCCCAAATTTCTAAAACCTGTAGGTAGCTGAGCCTAGGGAAGAATCCAGAGTGATTCTATCCCAAATTATACGATGCTTATAGGGCTATAGCACTTAGCGAACTGATCTTATATAAGGATACAAGGTCTGAGGAAACAGCACAATAAGCAAAAGGATCGACAGATGTTTGGTAATGATTCCTTCAAGCAAAAAAAACATAATTTCACACCTTAAGTGATTTTTTAAATTTAGGGTATTAGTAAATTTACCTTCTAAGAGTTCATTGCTGGTTTGTTTTTTAGGAAAGGGGGCTACAAGGCGTTTTGCTAAGTAGACTGACAGGGTTGCTCTCTTTGCGGCACCCACTGCCACAGTGCAGCTTAGAAATCGAAAGAATGAAGTTGAATTCCTGCACCACAATCCATGGAGGCTTGGGCATTTATTTTTTGCCCCCTTGCCCTTCCTGGTGCCACTTCTCCCCTCACGCCGGCTCCCTCTCCCCTCAGCACCGGCCCCGCGTCGCCCCCTGCCCCCAGGCGGGTTCCCCCCCCCCCCTCCCCGATAAGGATCGCGCCCTGTCTCCCTCACACAACCCCCAGCCGGTGCAGGCGACCCAGAAAGCTGCCGAGGGCAGCAAAACGCCGCCCATTTAGCCTAGGGCAGCAAAACCGGGCCGGGGGACTCGGCTGGGCTCGGGGCTCCCAACGCAGCGCGGCGCCGCTGCAGGCCCGGCGGCGGCCATGTCAGGCGGGGCGGGACGGGGACGGTGATGGCGGTGGGGGGGGGGGGGGGGGAGCCGGGCAGCCCCCACATGCCGCCCCATGGAGCACCCCCAGCCCCTCTCCGCCCTCCTGGGGCTCACCTCAAATGAGGGGCCAGCTGCCTCTGCCCGCCTTCCCCCGGCAGCCGCCGCTCCCTCGGCTGGGGCGGTGCTGGGGCTGCGAGTGACAGCAGCCGCCCTCCTCCTCGTCCTCCTCCCTTCCCTCCCTGCCTCCTCCTCCGCGCCGCTCCTCGGCGGAGCCGGCGCCGCCGCCGCCGCTATGAAGCCGTGCGGGGAGGAGGAGGAGGAGGAAGGGGCTGCGGGAGGAGGAGGAGGAGGAGGAGGAGGAGGCGGCGGGGACCCCTGGAAGGAGTGCCTGGAGCTGGCGGTGCAGCTGGCGCTGCGCGCCGGGCAGGTGAGAGCCGCCCCTCGCAGCCCCCCCCCCAACCACCACCACCGGGGGGCTGCTGCGTTTTGGGGGTAGAAATGACAAAATGAAGAGGTGAAGCGGCGAGGGGAGGCCGGCTGTGGGCGCTGGGCTGGTGGGGGGGGTGGGGAGGCAGGGCTGTCAGAGACGGCAGCAGCTCCGTGCCTGGTCCCCCTGGGGGTGAGGAGGGGTCCCGGGGGTGGTCGCAGAGCCCGGGGGCTGCAGCCGACCGAAGGACCAGGAGGCGCCTCCGGGCATTGCGGGGTTGGGTTGTGGTTTGAAGTGCTTGGATGTCACCAAAATCTGCTCAGTGTGGATGCTTTCCACGTAACTTTTTCAGACACCAAGCGCTTACTCTGCTGCTGTCACGGTTTAGTGTGGTGGGCTTACCTGTGGCAATGCCGGCGTTTGTGCGGGGAAGAAATAGTTGTGCCACAGAGGTGTTGTCCTCTGGTTATGCCAGTGTCTTCAGGGCAGCCAAAATACACCAACAGGGATAAACCAGCAGTTTATCCCTCTACAGAGATGTTTCACCACAGCAGGAGGTTAGTTAGCTCCTTGGCCCCGTGGAGTGCCACAGCAGAACTTCCACCGGCTCTCACAGAGCCAAGAAGTGGGGTCAGCAGAGGAGAAAGGGGGTAAAGCACAGATCTGCACCGTGTGTTGCTCTTCTGCTTCTATCGCACTACACAGCACCGTGTACCCGCACACTGTGACCTTTACTTCTTCCTTAGTGTGTGTCATTAAACCTGTTTCCCCCTCCGTAGGCGCACATGCGCGTAGGCAAAGATTAGCAGCATGCCAGAGGAGAGGGGACTTGTTGTGGTGATACGAGGAGTCAGTGGATAATCCAAATTGCAATGACAGGTCGTGCTCTCACAGAATCGCCAAACGGGAGGTTCTCCGGCATGCTCCTTCTGCCAGCCATTTCACAAGAAAGCCTCTCATGACTCAAGCTTCCACACCTAATTTCTCAAAATATCGAGGTTTGAGGACAGCCTTAACCATCTCCAACCATTTTAGTCACCCAGAAGACCATAGCTGAGCATGTTTTCCTGGAAGAAATAACATTCCAGAGGACTGATGTTTGCATCTTTTCAATTTGCATCAGTTTGCAATCTGCCATTGCTACCCTGCAACTGGCAGGAAACTGGCAGGAAAAAAAAAAAAAGATTTCTTCCCAGTGTTAGCTCCCAGGGGGTATTTTAGGCTATTTTCTATGAAACATAGTTTTTATTTCATTTTATTTATTTATTTTTAGCAAAGCAGATTGGTATTTCCTAAATTATGTGCAGATAGTTACGCTCCTCATCTAGATGTTTGGTTTTCCCAGTAAGCAAATATCAAAGTACAACATTGCAAGTGTGTAATTCCACCTTGGGGCTCCCAGAAGAGTGTGGGAAGTGCAAGCAGTATGGTGAAACGAAACAGCAAGCACCTTGCTCCTTGCTGCAGGTGGCTCTCCTGGCAGGTGTTGGGGGAGGAGGCATCTGGGCCCTTTGTCCTCTCCATTTTCCTTTGCGTGTCTTAATTTCACAAAGGTGTAAGGAAAGGAATCATGACTGCACCGAGCCCCTGCAGCTCCATTTCCTCTGCTCCGTGGCAAATGAACAAGGCAGCAGGGGCAGTCCATTTCTTGCAGTTGTGGTCTTCATGAATGTACTGGTGTAGATGCCTCTTGCGTTGCACGAACCCCCAAAGGTGCCCTGATCTAGTGGAGGGGCAGCATGGGCTAAAATGCCCAGCTGAGAAAAGCAGGCAGTTGTGGTAGGTATCTACAGACCTTGTCGTAAGGCTTCAGCACGGGGAGGAGCTGAGTGATGTCCCCTGAGGGGCACCAGGCTCTGATACTCCTGGGAGGCAGAGGACTCCTGGGGGTTGTTCAGTGTAAGCAGAGTCATGGACCGCTCAGAGCTGTGGGATAAATTTGGGAAGAATAAAAGCCGCTTCATCGATGATGCAGGGAATACACGTGGTCTTTGCAGGTCTTTGCGTGTCGGGCTCTGACTTGGATTACACGCCCACACGGGTCAGTGCAAACCCACATGAATTCCTTTGTCAGATGTTTTATAAGAGGCTGTGAGGTGGCATGGACCTGTCCACCCCACAGCACGGCCTGGTGCACTGGGTGAGCTAACACAGACGTGGCACCCATTCGCTGCTGGTGGCCCCAGCACAGCTTCTCTTTCCAAAAGGAAAGGGTGTAGGCACATTGTGAGTCTGGTTACCATAATGCTAGCACACAACAACCTGGGAAATTGGGGTATTTTTGATAGCTGTCGAGCAGGCGGCACACATCGAGTAGGATCCTGCAAAAATCCAGTTTGGGACCTGGTAACGTGGAGTGTTTTAATGTGTATGCCACATCTAAAATCCACAAGCAGGTCCAAGTGAGCACTTTGGAGGACAGGAATCGAGTTTAATAAAGTCATGCAAAGTATTGCCTTTAAAAAGGAAAGCTCGAGTGCTGGAGCACACAACAGAAGCAGGAGATTGCAGCACGTCCCCAGAAGAGCCCTCACAGCCACTGCTCTTTCTGCATCGAGAGCCAGGTGTGACCGCAGTCCCCTGCCGAATGAACGGTCGCATGTACTGATTTACACGGCTGCACAAATCTCTTCCATCCACTGGGTATTAAAGCTGAATAGGAGTCAAGACGGCACTGCTAAAGAGAAATTCAGACCCTTCTGCAGAGAGTGTAGGGCAAGAAACGAGAGGTAGTATTCCTCAGCTGCCTGGCTACGTGACGCAGAGCATTTAACTCGTATGTAGGCAGGACAGGAGTAAAGAGTGGTGAAAATACAAGGCGTGAGCATAGCAGGTGCTGCCGAATAGGTTACACACGGCGGCTGAGATGGTTGCAGTGCTTTGGGTTGTGCTTCGGGGTGCAGAGCAGCCTGAGGGCCTTCCTAGGGCGGCACTTTTATGGCAGTGGTGCAGTTAAAGCCTGGAGAAAACCATAGCAGGGCACTGGGGGAATGAAGATGATTAAGTGAACGTTTGGGTATACAATAATGAACTCCAGCAAAAGTTCAAACCGAAATGTTTTAATCTGGCCTCAGCAGCTCGGGAAAGAGGCAGAACTAATGCTCTGCAGCTCATGAAGCAGAAACATTAGTCCAGATACTAATGCTAAGGCAACGGCCGACAAAGTCAATTACGTGTCAGAGCAATCTGAAAAGCCTTCAAATGAAGCATTTTAGGCTACGAAAACCAAGAGCTGAGACTGAAATTAGGGAGTTCCCCATTTCCTTTCCCGTGCATAATACAGCAGGACTGTTTGGTTTGGTCTTGAAACATTTCTCTGTAGGTAACTTTAAAATGCTCTGATCCATGGAAATTTAACTAAACGATTAAAATTTATGTTTTAGAAGGGACTCGGAATATTAGTCTCCCTGGTATTGTTTTTCATTTAATATAATTCCATAGAAATAAGTCTAATCTTTGGTTTGGTTTTCCTAATTTCAAATAGTTTATAATGGTCACTGGTTAAAAAAGAAGGCAGCTCCTTTTTCAAGTTGAGCATTATCACTCTACCCCCTCCTGCAATTTTCTTAATGAAGGGATGGGGAAAAAAAATGGTGAAATTGGAGAAAAGCTTTTATCAACTGTGTTCCCATATGTGCATTTGCAGTTGATGTGGTTTAGTTCCAAATTTACAGCAGTTAAAACCCTTTAAAAGGATGTGGAGACTTTTCCAAAAGAGAATCCTGAGTTAGATCACCGGCTCCATATCTGGGGAAAAACCTAAATCTTTGTTTTTGTTAAACATAAAGCAATTCTTTGAGACTAGTGGGTGGTCCACACTTGAAGTTCCAAACACCCATATACACAAGAAAAAATAAATATTGTGTCTTTGTTGGCAAAGAGAAACCAATGAGGTTTGCTTTATTGTATTTTGAAGTAAAGGAGCTGTGGGGTATTGGCCCTGTAAATACTTTTTTTTTTTTTAATGGAAAAAAGTGGGGTTTTTTTTTTGTTTTTTTTTTTTGTGAGAGAAATTATGGGCCTCGAGTTTCTGTCATATCTTACATGTATTTTCTTTAATTTCCTAAATCACAATGTCTACTATCACACTTCTATTCCATCAGTTGTGTCCCATTCTTAATCCCTTCCTGAACTGTCAAGAGAGGTTCCTGCAGAGTGATTCCAAATGCCATGTTCCCAAAGAGAACATTCCTTATCTCAGAAAGACTTTTACTCAGAAGAGCTAGAATAGGTCCTGGTAAAATTAGACCCACTACTGTTTTTCCAGGATTAGCTATAATGTTGTTAGTAAATAGAGTATTTTAATGTTCACAGCGTGAATGGAAACCAAATCTGATTTGTGAAATTCTCTTTCAGATTATTAGGAAAGCTCTAACAGAGGAAAAACAAGTGTCTACAAAGACATCTGCAGCAGACCTCGTGACCGAGACTGATCATTTTGTGGAAAACTTAATTATTTCTGTTCTGAAAGAGAAATTTCCCTCCCACAGGTGAGTGTCTATAGAAAGAAACTATGAATGACCATTTTGTGCTATAAGAGTTTTATATTTGACTGGCTTTTGAAGGGAATATAAAAATCTATCCCTAGAAGTCAGATTATCATTGGAAAACATTATTTTTTCTTAATTCAGTAGTAGCTTCTTTCAGGTTTATGTATCTCTCATATATTACATATATTATTGCTGTTGGACACATTTGTAGGACTCCATTTTAAAGAAGTGCCACTGCCCTATACTGATTACTTTATATTTTGTAATATTTCTATCATGACCTGTGCATGTAAAATCTTTGTTTCCTAACTTCTTAAAATGTATTTAATATCAGTGTTTCCTCTGTGAGGTTATTGTATATGAAGGTTTCATATGAATCTCCATGATTTGTGGAATCTGTTCTCTATTTTCAAAGAGTTACACAAAGGATACCCATTAAAATATAGCGGTAATTAATAAGAGCAAAGATCCCATCCTGCAGACCTTTCTATCACTTTCTTTTGCCATCATAGGTAGGTGTTTGCCAGATCAGGACAACCATCATATTTAAGCACATTTACCTTGTGTTGCATAGAATCCTAAAGTTGGTGATAAGCAGGGTTGTTTATCATCATCATTCGATACATTTAAATAAGATATAAATTATTTTATGGGGTTTGAACCCAAGGTTTTGAAAATAATCAGATTGTTGACTCCTCTTGAATTATTAAGGTCAATTTGAAAATAACTCCTCCTAGTACGTACACAGATTAGAGAGAGGTTTTGTATTAGTTGGCCAGATTTGGTTTGATGCAGAGACTCCACAGTTGATTTCCACAGTTGAATTCAGTACAGGAGGATAAATTCATCTTGCTGCAGAGCCTGTGTATCACTTAAATACTGTATGACTTCCTTCTAACTGTGCACGTCTCTAATGGAAAAGAGCCTTGCACTCTAGCACAGTGCAGAAATCAACAAAGATGAGAATCTGGAGGGCTCAGCTACTAATCTGCTTGTCAGCTATGCTCTTGTAAAGAAAATAACAAAGAAAAAAAATGAATGTGTTAAAAGAACATTACATACTAAATATAGCTTTGTAAATACGTGTTGTATGTGATCACGTATTGAAGCAGTACTGTACAGCACAATGTGTGGTTCTTGGCTGCAATTCTCAAGAGACTGCCAGGGTTTACAAGCCTATTATTTGTGTAATATTCCATCTAGTATTGCTGGTTGTGCTCTTTTCTCATCTCCACTGTGTGTTGTTTCTTCTTTCCTTGAACAGTCTGGCAGTGAACATAAAACATATACATTTCACATAAAATGGGAATCATCAGAAGCACTCAGGTTACTCAAAATGGAAACAAAAGTTGTAAGGTCAACATAGAAGTAGAAATGGAAAAATCTCTGACTTTTATTAACTCTTTGCAGTTAACGTATGCCTCCATAAGCAAATAAATGAATTTCTTCAAAACAATTGTTTTTTTTTTTCAGATAGTAGTTGTTTATTTTGGTCAGAATTTGTTCAGACAGCAAATGCATTTAGATTAAACAGTAGCTTAAAACTGGATTTAAAAGACTAAATTTAGACACTTGCGATGAGGAATCCACAGTAGGAATCAAGGTTTAAGTACAATGAAAACATCGAAAGATCATTTAAATTGTGTTCAGTCTTTCCCCTGATCTAGTTGTTGAAAACATCAGTGAAGGTTTCTGTTATTTCTCTTAAATTATCATAGGATCACAGAATGGTTTGGTTGGAAGGGACCTTAAAAGCCCATCTAATTCCAACCCCCTGCCATGGGCAGGGACACCTCCCACCAGACCAGGTTGCCCAAAGCCCCATCCAGCCTGGCCTTGAGCACCTCCAGGGATGGGGCATCCACAGCTTCTCTGGACAACCTGTGCCGGTGCCTCATAGTAAAAGAATTTATTCTTCATATCTAGTTTTAACCTATCCTCTTTTAGTTTAAAGCCAAAATTACTCCTTGCCCTGTCACTCCACTCCCTGACACAGAGTCCCTCCCCAGCTTTCCTGTAGGCCCCCTTTAGGTACTGGAAGGCCGCTGTGAGGTCTCCCCGGAGCCTTCTCTTCTCCAGGCTGAACAACCCCAGCTCCCTCAGCTTGTCTTCATAGGAGAGGTGCTCCAGCTCTCTGATTATCTTCATGGCCTTTCTCTGGACCTTGTTCTAATAGGTCCATGTCCTTCTTGTGCTGGGGACCCCAGAGTTGAACAGTGCTCCAGGTGGGGTCTCACAAGAGCAGAGCAGAGGGGGATGATCACCTGCCTCAGCCCCGGATACGGTTGGCTTTCTGGGCTGCAAGCGAACATCGCTAGCTCATGTCGAGCTTCTCATCAATAAGCACCCCTAGGTCCTTCTCCTCAGAGCTGCTCTCAGTTTGTTCTCCACCCAGCCTCTATTTGTGCTTAAGGTTGCTGTGGCCCAGGTGCAGGACCTCGCACTGGGCCTTGTTGTACTCCATGAGGTTCGCACAGGCCCACCTCTCCAGCCTGTCCAGGTTCCTCTGGACGGCATCTCTGCCCTCCAACATGTTGACTGCACCACACTTTAGAAACATATCTTGGGAGTTAGAAAAAAAATAGAGGAGATCTCTCTGGAACCTATGCCATTTGTGCTGTGGCAGTGGTGTGTCTTGAGGTACTGGAAAAGTGCTCAGAAGTAAAGAGAAATATTAGGAAAACCTGTAAAAAAAGTGATTCTGCCCCGTGCTTCTTTCTTGTCTCTGCTTGGCCAAGGGATGTGTATCATTCTCATTCATGCTTCACTTGAGTTTTCATCTTTGCTGTCTCTCTCTGGCACTCTGATGTACTCCAAGTGAGTCTTTCCAAAAGGGTATTTTCTCTGGACGATCTCTGAAGCACAAATAGGCACAGCCAGAGTATCATGGACTACAGGCTGTAAAAGCCTATTGTGGCATTTGCCTGTGTTATTGTTACACAAGTTGTCATCTTTGGTGTTAATTGTGGCCTTAATCCTGGAGCCATTACAAGCAGGACTCAGCCATGACATCCAACCCCAGCTGCCTGGATTTTGCCCTCAGACCCCCTTGGTGGGATAGCGGAGGGGCAGCCCCGGTTTGAACGTGCTGTGCACCGCTGGATATCGCTCTTCCTGCAGTTTAGGCTGTGCTACAGCTTCCCTGCTGTCCCAGCAATGAATTTCAGAGTGGCTTTGTGGAGCGAACAGATGTCTGCTCAGGCTAGGCTAAAATTACCAGACTCGTTTTCAGTGGGAGAAAACTTTAATCCAGATTTGAGGAGAGCTGAGAGGCTGGCATACTAAATTAACTACTGTAATGAAACGGGGGAGGTTGAACGCACACACAGACACACACACATCTTAAAATGTTCCTAATATATGGTGTTCAATACTTCAGCCTGAATGTTTTGCTCCATGTGCATGTTTTTACAGGACACGGAGCCATTAGGGCAATACATCAGATGTTGGCCTTTAGGAACAGTCACGGTGCCCGGTATTGCATAGCAGCTATGGGCTTAATTTAACCTGCTAGCAAAATTTCATAAAATGTGCACCTAATTTGTCCTACACCTGCTTTGGAAAATTGACGTTGGACGTCAAGGGCACTGCTGTACCCCAGCTTCATGGTAAAGCTTTTGTACTTGAGGACTGCAGTAAGGAAAGGAAAGGGACAGGTTCGTGATAGGTGAGGGTAAAACACCTTACACAGAAACACTCTTGTTTTATGGGAATTCTCATTTCACCTTCTTGATTGGCAAGACAACAGCTACAATTCAGTCTCTGGCTGGTGGAGCTGTCAGAAGGAGGAAAACAGACAAAATTTGAGGGTGAAGATGGACGGTCTGAGGCCAGCTGTCAGGTGCTCTGTCTGCAGGAAGATCAGTTTCGCCTGCAGCCAGCAGTGCAGCTGAAGCTTATGCTTGGGGTTAGGTGCTACTTACAAGATTTTTGGAAGGAAAAGTCAAACGGTTCAGCACTAACAAGGCAAAATAATGGAATATATAAAGCGAGGAATGTGCAACGTGTTGCGTTTGACTGAGAACTTCAAGCACTTGTTCAAGGTTTTTCTGGCTTCCTGGTTGCACACTAACACTTTTAAGTGTCCTTCAGCTGTTCTCTTTAAAGGAGATTAAAATAGTAACAAGCACTTGCTACTTCCCTTCTCATATCAACTGGGGGCCCATAATGCTGTCAAAATAGTCCCTTGCTGCTGAGGGAAAGGCAAAACAGCATTTGGGAAATTCAAGAAGACTCCTCCTGTGCTGTCTGCAGGATGTTTTAAACTTGTATTTGCAGTATTATGGAGCATCAGGCAGCACGTGTTGAGGGCACAAAAGCAAATAGTCCTAGGAAAACAACTATTTCTGCAAACGATTTTTTCCCTTTATTTTATATTTTTTTTCCTCTCTCTTTATGTCTTTAGGGGAAGCTTTTTTGTCCTCAGGCATTTGTAGATGCTGTGAAAACCAATACCAGTTGTTTAAATGTGAAACCAAAAGTGAGATTAAGTACCAGCAGTCTGATTCTACACATCCTGTATATACAGGACCATATTCAGATCTGTGAGAGTAGCACCTGCACAGCTCTTAGAGAAACAGACCCTGAGCAGTTTATGGGAGAGCAAGGATAAGTAAGGCCAGCAGGAAATGCTCCACAACTGGATGCAGATTTCCCAGGGGAAAAAAAAAAAAAAACAACAACAACAATAAAACATATCTATGAAAGAAATCAGAGCAGAACAGAAGACAAGCTCAGATTTCAGTGTGTGCCTTGTGCATCCAAAAAATAATAATAATAAAAAAAAAATTTCTCTGGGTCATGGGAAGAAGCAAGTTCAACTGTTCAAACTTTTTAATTTCCCAACTCTGACTACTGTAAAAAAAATTCTAGTAGGAGTGAGACTGTGGATTCTCTAAGAGTTCGTTACTCCCTGCTGACTGAATTAGACTGCAAAAAGAAGCAGCTGCATTTCGCAGTTTATATTCCTTAGTGCAAGCGACAGACCTAACCCATAAAATTACATTCTACAGAAAAACCTCCTTTAGAGTTCCAGAGCTGCCAGTTCAGATCCATTTCTGCATTCATTTTCATAAATTTCTTAATGGTACATTAGGAAAGTGAACATGAATAGAGTTCTTTTTTACCATTGAAATAGTATGCTATGAATTCAAGAACTCTCCTCTGAAGTTTCTGTAAAAGTTTCCCATTCCCCAATGAAAAAAGAAGTACGTATGTACTCATATATATACATATATATGAAATGTATATTTATATAAAAACACATACCTCTTCAAAAGACAGAAAGATGGAATTATACTTAATGAGTGTATATTTCAGCCAGTGTTCTGAGATGTGTTTTTATTCCACATTAAATACAGGTTTATTGCAGAAGAATCCACTGCTGCTGGTTCAAAATGTGTCCTCACTGACAGTCCTACCTGGATTATTGACCCTGTTGATGGAACCTGCAATTTTGTACATAGGTGAGTGGATGGGGGAACTGGAAATGCATAAAATAGCAAAATTTAGCTTCTCACAAATCCTCCCTTCTGCTCAAAGATTAAATTCACTGTGGTAAATTTGTTCCTGCGACACGTAAGTAGGAGTCATCCCTCTGTTGCTTTATGCCTCACACAGTATATCTGAGGGAGTGTGTGTTTGTGCTGGAGAGAGCTCTGTACTGTTATCTAAAGGTAAGCTAAAGTTTTCGCTGATTGCTTAATGACCCAGAAGCTCTTGACTCACAGCTCATTTATATATACCACACATTAACGTGTAGAGACTTGAGCTGAACTGAAGAAACAAGGCTGTACTATGATGACATTTGGCCTCACTCCTTGTGTGGTTGCTACACATTCCTTTTCATAGTGGTGTTTTCTCCCTTTCAAATACAAGTGCTTCATTTTTCCTGAGAAGTACAACCACTGCATACATGTAGAGTATAACTGAAAACTAAGCCATATGTAGATATTGGTTTTAAACTCCTAAAGTATTGCTCTGTAAAAAAGGAGATCTAGGGATCAGTATTGCAAAAATCAAAAGTTTTAATTCATCATTTGAATGCTAGGAGTTGTAAACTTAATGGTTGTTTATAACACTTTTACTTAAAAACCTAAATTATATTCTGCCTTACAGTTAGCAGCTTAATTGAACTGCAGTTATCATTTCAAGAAAATAAAAAAGCATTTCTCTGACTTCTGTTGCAATTACGTAGAATTCAGTCTGGGGGAGGTCATATGCTAGTGTTTTATTCAACTAAATGAAATTTTCTTGTTCTTTTTTTTTTATTTTCTGGACTTCTACAAACTTTTTAAAAACATGTTTGTAAGAAATGAATTTATTTAATTGTTTAAAAAGCAGTAATTATACTTTATTCAAAAGGATCAAATTGAATATGTGACCACCACTTTTAGCAAAAGAGACAGTAGAGAAACTAGTTTCTCTTTTGTTGAGGTCAGCAACAAGGTATCTCCTTGTAACTTAATTGCTGTTTCAGATGCTCTCAGTTCACATGAACAAAATGTGCTTTTAAAAGTGATGACTTGTTATAATGTTAATGATTTTACACTGGGTGGTTCAATTACAATAAAGAAAAAAGTTTACTAAATTATACAACACGGTATAAAAATCCTGATATTTTCAAGAGTTTATTTCTTGCATTTTTTTCAAATATTAAGTTATGCTTTAAGTGGAAATGATGGTTAAAGAATCTGGCAAAGGATAAATAGTATGATATCAAGAGTATTTTTGACACAGGTAAAGTTGCAGAGCTCCATGTGGGATTTTGCTGCCTTAGCAAGTTGCTTAAGTATCAAACTGAGAGATTTTTCATCAATAATACTTTATTTCTTGTTTTACACAGATTTCCAACAGTGGCAGTGAGCATTGGATTTGCTGTTAACAAAGAGGTATGCAGTATGTTCTTAAGGATGGGTACCTGAGATTTGGTTAGAAGTCTCAAAACCATGTGGGAACTTAAAAAGAAAGAAAAAAAATCAGGCACTGGTCATGCATTTATATGCTTTTTAAATGCATTTGGTCATACTCCACTAGTCTAAAATCCCAGTCCTGCAAAACTTCACTTATGCAAACTAGCAATTACAGGATAATTCCTATAAATTATTATAAATATTATAGGATTTATGTGACTAAAAAAGGGGGTACTTGTGTAAGCAAGGTTTTGTAAGACAAAACCATAATGAGTTAAATATAGTGCTGCCTGTTCAAAATTTAAACATCTCTCTCAGTGTTCTTACGTTGATTGTGATTGCTTCTTTCCTGCTGCTAGCAGTATCTGTGAAAGCTGACTGCTGCTCTGAGGCAATTCAGAATTGCTTTTTATGAAGAGTGCAAAATTACGGGCCTAGTTCACTTAGTCTGCCTTTGAGGTTTTCTTAATGCAGTAAAATGACTATATTTCCCTCATGAGAGCTTGATTACAAGGGGAAAAAAAGTACCTAGCTTTCATATATGCTGTCTTTTTTTGAGTTTCCTAGCTGTACTCATAAAGGCTTTTCTCCAAATGTTGCCATTTTAAAGTTTGATATATATACAGAAGAAATAGCTATTCAGACTGCCAAGAAATGTGCCTCTTTCAGCCTAAGTCCACAGTCTTATATATATATATATATAGCTATAACTGAAGCCAACAAGAAGTCTGTGCAATAATAACATAGTTTTCAGATGTGCTAGCAGCACTTACAGATTTAAACAAAATAATGTTGTGTACTTCTCAGGTTAGACTTTTCAAACATGGAAACTGCAAAGAAGCACTTCCATGCTTTCCTGAAGTGTATTCATTCCCAGAGGTCCTTCTGAGTACTACATATTATTACCAGACAGTTTTATCTAATATTTATGTTTTCTAGAACACCATCATGATTTTGATGCTGCATATTTGGGGTTATGTAAACTAAACAAAGCTGAAACAAAAATAAAGAATGATGTTAAAACTCCCTTCATAAACAGATGGGAAAAAACAAAACAAAACGAAAAAATAGCAGGCTGAAAAGGAGCCAAAGGAGAGCACACAGGGGAACTGGCCTGAATGTAAGCCTTGAACAGTACTGAAGAAATTCCTGCAGATGTATTCAGGGAAAGAGTCTATTAATAATATTCCTCAAAAAAAAAAAAAGAAGTAATATTACCACTTGGTTTACATGGGACCTTAGGGTAAGCAGCAAGGACAACCTTTTCCCTTTGAATTATCTCTGATGAACATCATGTTGAATGGAGGAGGGCAGCAGGAAAAGATTTTGGAGTCTAGAACATCTGAGATGTTTCCTTGATCTTGTTACTGACTTGGACAAGTGCCCTTGGACAAGTCATTTAGTTTTTGTGCAGCTGCCTACCCCTAGATAGAATCTAGTTAGTTGTACTCACCTAAGGGTGATTTTAGGAGCTGGTCACTGAAGTTTGTAAAGTGTTTAAAGATGTTTTGTTGAACACTATTAAAATAATAGAAATATTAAATATCTTGCATTCAAATCAAGGGTCAAGGTTGTGACCTTCTTGTTGGTAAAAAGATATTCCCCCAGAGAGTCCAGTGTTACTCATTCTCAGCCCTTCATTGAAGGTCATAATATGATATTTCTCTTCAAATTCCATCTCTTTGAGTCCTGCGATTTAATGAGATTCTCACTTTTATGTTTTAAGAAAACGATTTTGCAGAGAAACATCTGAAAAACTGACTGGAAGTTATTACTTTGGTTGAAAAGGCAGGCAAATGAAATGCCTCGTGAAAGGTGTAGCACATATAAAATAATCCATTGTTGGAAAACAGCGTGCCGTGACTTCAGAATTTGAATACCTGAATAATCATATCTGTGTATTTGGGGTTGCATATCTTCAGGGCCCAGCCAAAGTTAATGGGACTTCGAGATGTAACTGCTCACCAGTGAAAATAAATCATTCAGAATCTGGCCTTAGAGGACTTGCATATTTTCAATAAAAATATATAATTGAATTTGAATTCAGTTTAACATTTAATCTATTCTAATGTGAACGCAAAGAAGCTGCAAGTAAGAGGTTAGAAGATCATGAACAGATTGCACTAACTTCTCTTTATAAACTGAGTTTTATATGGCCTGTATCTCAAATATCGTAGTAATAGTAAAATTATTCCAGTTTATTAGCATCAATATAATCTTTGATTACATGTACCAATTAAAATATTGCTGATCTTTCTGCCGTTAGTAGTTGTTTATATTTATGATGAGTAATTTGAGTTGCATTCATTTCTTTCCTTTTCAAAATCTTAAAGCTTGAATTTGGTGTAATTTACCACTGCACTGAAGAACGATTATACACTGGTAGAAGAGGTCAAGGGGCATTTTGTAATGACAAAAGGCTTCAGGTATCAAAAGAGACAGGTTGGTCTAGATTTTGTTAGAACTCTAAAAGGAATATGTTAATTTTGTTTCAGAGTTGTTGCAAATCATCATTAGGATAATGAACATCATTATCCTGATGGAAGGTATTTCTCCTGCATGATGATTTTGTTGTTATGTGTTTGTTGTTTTGCTGAAAAATCACAATTTTCCTCCTTCTCTTTTTGAAATATACAGCTGAATTTGAACTATTTAAATAATCCTAAATTATTTTGATTCAGAACTATTGTTCAAAATAAGGAAGAATGAGTAGATTCACCAGTTTCATTCCAGCTGTACACTGGCATCACTATTTATGAGCGAGATGCAATGGGAATGGTGAATCAAATTCACAGTACTACGGTGACTGTCATTCTCTTTCTTTTCCCAATAAATTTGTATTTCATAAGGTGTGTTATGTCTGTAAGCATAAATGTTAACAGTAAACTAAAGGATGCATGCTTCAGAGGGGTTCTTTAACAGCTTGCTTTCCTGTGTGAGGTATGTTTCAACATACAAATAGATAGCAGCACTTAGCACTTAATGGAATCCTTTTACTGATAAATCAACAATAATCAAATGTGTGTAGAGGTTTCCTTTTAATCAATGAAAGTGCAGAGGAGAACGTAACATTCAGTTACAGATAGCAGCCTACATGTGCTAGAAATGTACATCATTATACTCCGGAGATGGTTAAAATTTCACCACAAAAAGAGATTTTAATGGTCTTGAAATATTTAATGAGCTCAAAATTCGGGGAAGTTTGGCTATTCACCTAAATTAATAGTGAGCAAGGGTCTGCCCGTTTGGAGAGATGGAGCAAATTTTAAAGTCAGTGGCACCTAAGATTTTAATCCCTGATTATGCACAATTTTTTTGTCTGTACTTGAATATCCCGTAATCCACAAGAGCCTGTTCTGTCAGAGACTAAGAGGAAAACCAGGAGTACTCCTGGTTGGGCTGTCTGAGCCGCTGTCAGAATAGCCTCACTTGCTTTTGCAGTCCAAAATTTCTGGTCTCCAGTTGAGCAGGGAATAATTTTGGCATATACCACCTTCGTCCTTCTTCCTCTGGGCTTCCAGTCTATGTGGGTGCTTAGAACACAGCGAGGGAAGCAAACCTTCTGCCCTTTCAAATGCTTTGAAATTTTCCTTTGTTTTGAGAGACATCATTCGGTGGTGGGCGCTTTCATCAGTGAAGATGGACCTTCTTTAGTCTTACTTGTACCCCTGTTTTAAGTGTATATGGTCACAGTTGTTGTTTTCCTGTAAGGACTGTGGCTTCAGTCAAATAAACTGAGCTTGGAAAAGAGTGTGTTTTTCCCTGTATCTACAGCTGGAATTCAAGTAGCCTTCACCAATGCATGATGTGTTGGAGTGCTGGGCTGTCATGTTACTTCATGCCTTTTGTTTTCAGGAAATGTGGTTGTTGTGTAACTCTGTATAACGCTGATCTACACTACACATTCCTTGCTGAGATTTAATCATTTGAAATTACAGTACAGGCAAAAACTGTTCATCAGTGACAAATTTTGTAGAGGTCTGGTTTGGGAGTACAAGCAGTCAGGATATGCTTAAACGAAGGCTCCATCTTCCCTTTAACCTTGAGTTTTACTTTCTTCTCACACTTAGATTCAGGTCTGTCCTCACATGTGCTAATAGTGTAAATGCATTTTCTTTTCTTAGTCTTCTATGGTCAACAGATTGGGTCTTTTTGTCATAAATGTATCCTTGTCCCTGTTAAATCTCTATGAGAGTGAGGAGTAGAAAGCAAATTTTCTCTTGTACCTTGAACACCCAAAACTCTGATGGGTTTTGTGATCAGCCTGCTCCTTCTTCTAAGCAGAGACCTCCCTCTAGCTTGTCTTAGTCTCTTCATTTGATTTCTACCTGGCTATGGCTTTGACTAAAATTGGAAAGATCCATTTATTCATCAGAAATATACTTAATAACTCAACAACTGTCTTAGTCATGACCTACCTATGACTAGAGCAGATTGAATGCTTGGTGCATTTTAGCAATGAGGTTTGCATTAAATATTCTGTAACTGTAAATTGAGTATGTTATGCAAAAACATCTAAGGCAGCTTGCTTTCTCCATCCAGACTTTCCATTTGTGACTGAAGCAGCAAACACCCTGCAGTGTGTCTGGATCAGTGTTGCTCTATTTTAAGGCATTAATTTAAAAAGTGATTGTTAAATATGTTCCTACAGTTCAGCTTTGTGATGTCCTGTAACTTTCAATCTAATTGCATCCCTGCTACTCACCAACCACTTACCACATTGCTTGAATCCAGATTGTTTCTCCGCAATACTAAATTCACCGGTAGCCTGTTTAATTAAATGACATCTTGCTCCACCTGCATTTGCTTTTGAAAACCTCCTTGCTACTTCTGCTAAGAGCTTTCAACTTATGCAATTAGCTGTAATAGCCAGGTAGACATTCCCTGTGTGAATGAATGCCTCGCCTTTAACGCAGGGTAGAAGGTGACACCTGACGTTTGGGCACAGCCTAGTTAGCAAGTAATCAACAGATAAACCTTTGAGATTTGGTATATATTTAATGCCTCCAAGTTCCACTGGCACAGCAGAAGCAGGGACACTTGGTGTTCGATCAACCATCTCCTCCTAAATTGGGATACGCTTGTTATATTCTAGTAACATGCAGATCTCATGCGAGGACTACTTCAACACCTTGCAAGTCACTGTGAGTCTTTCCTTTGTACACAAAGCTGATAACCTTATCAGACAGAAACTGGAATTGTCTTTGCTGTACACAATACAAAAGCAATATTCACGTATTATTATTATTATTAAAACTAATTTATTTTATGGTAAGAGGGCTTTTCAGTCATAAGGTGTCTTCAGTCTTTAAAATGGCATAATAAAAGGGAGCTATTACTGGATGACTGGTGTTTTAAGTAGAATCATTTACTCATCTTCCTGTATTCCCTTAGAATTCCTTAGAATTTGTTTATAATTTACATTGAAATTTCCTATTCAAGAACCATTCTGTTTTCAAATATGATTATTCTAATATCATTAATAGTTACTATGTCACTGTATTATTTTTCATTGGTTGCTGAAGTTTGTGAATTTGCCAAAAGCTGGCAGGTCAATGAAATAAAACAATGTATGAAAACCGCAGGAATTAAAGGATGCATTCTTAGTTTTAATATTCCTGTTCTTTTTTCTCCTTTTTTTTTTAAAAAAAAAAAAAAAGTATTTAAATCAGACCGTTTGATAAGAGAAATCTAGTCTTGCTTAATTTTTTTATGTGAAGTTTTCAATTATCCTTATCACTAGAAAGATTTTGGGATAAAAAAAAGGGACGTGATAATTGTTTTTCTGTGAAAAGTCCTTTATTGTTTACTTTGAACAAATTTCCAGAAGCTATCTGGAAACTGTTGAATTAATGAAAACAACTACCTACTTTGCAGATATCTCGAAGGCCTTAATTTTAACAGAAATTGGTCCAAAACGTGACCCTGCAACTTTGAAACTGTTCCTTGGTAACATTGAGAGATTGCTCAAGGCCCAAGCACATGGGTAAGATACCTTACAATATATGTCTCACATTTGTGACCAAAAGTAATTTTAAAAAAAATCAAGTTTGTTGCATATTTTTCAATCTTGATGCATAGGCTGAAGTCAAAGGCTTTTTCCTCTTTACATTTCATTGTCCCCTTCTTGCTATATTTAGGGTCCGTGTAATTGGAAGCTCCACCCTGGCTCTGTGCCACTTGGCATCCGGTGCCGCGGATGCGTATTATCAGTTTGGGTTACACTGCTGGGACTTGGCAGCAGCTACTGTCATCATCAGAGAGGCAGGCGGCACTGTGATAGACACTTCAGGTGAGTGAGATATTCCTGTTTTCACTGACTTTTTGAGGACCACATGGCACCTCGAGTTACCTCAGTACAGTCCTCCTCCTGTGGCCCGATCTCATTTCTGGCACTATTCTGCAGAAACGCCTGCACTCTCCACTAGACTGGCTGGTTATTCATACCACAGTGATGTAATTCCAGCTTGGGGTTTCATCACATCAAAGGCCTTCTGAGTCAAACTGTATTTCTGTAACTTTGTAATTCCTTCAAAGCATCAGATTTACTGTAAAGGACTAGCCTGGGAAATTGGTAGACATGCTCAGACTCCAAACAGATTTCAGCAGAGACAACTTCCCAAGAAAGAGGGACTCTCAAGTACATGTCTGAACATATGTGAGTAGGAACTGCTCAGAAGGAGTAAAGGACAGCACAGTCCATGGCTTATTATTTTATTCATTTATATGGTACACATCTCAGAATAATGGTTTACTGGTCAATACTGTGAAAAGATATTGTGCATTAAGAAGAAGGGTATGCTGACTGAACTGATCTCTGTTCTATCTTTTCCTTTTACTAAAAGGAAATGATTGCATTTATTGTTGGATACTGAACAAATGTAAACGTTCACTCCTTCTGTTGCATACTTTGGTTCTGTATCTAGAATCTTCTGAAATCAGTTTTCTGAGAGATTTCAAGATAAGAGTTCATGAACTCCTTCTCACCCCAAAAAGAGCTATGAGAAGGAGTTGTCCTTCTCACCCCAAAAGAAGCTGTGCATGAAGTTGCTTCAGTGTCTCTGAACCTATCTAATTACAGTGTGGTTTATATTTAAGAGTACGTTACCTTTTTACATCACCTCAGACAGTTCTTATTAACCTTCTTGTCCTCAGGGGGACCTCTGGATCTGATGTCCTGCCGAGTGATCGCTGCGGGCACCAGAGAGATGGCTATGTTCATAGCTCAGGAAATACAAACTATTCACTACAGACGGGATGATGAAAACTGATGGAAATTAAGTACTTTTAATATTGAGTCTGCCCTCCTGAACTATGTAATTTTGCAAGGTGGGTGGCTTAAAGGGTACGTGATTTCAGTAGGATGCTTTCTGTGGAGATTTTCTGTGTCAAATATTTTTTATAAATTTATTACAATATGGGAAGGCATAAGGAGATTTTTAAACCTCTAAGAATCGTGTTTCCTTTTTAATATGTATCTCTTTCAGCAGTATCTTTTTTATAAGATAGCATATTTTACTTGTAGCACTAGTTTGAAAATAAGTTGTAATTTCATATCTGTGGGGCTGATATTTAGTCTTTTGTAACATGCAGCTAAAAATGGAACTATTTTTACAGATGCAGATCTCAGGTAAATGAGCTTTAGGACTGTAGTAAGGATGAGTAGTTAAGATGTGTGCCTATAATGCCCTTGTTCTATGATACTTAAAAATGCAATAAAAATGACATTATTGTTTCTAACTATGTCATAGCTATATTATCCATGTATATGCATATATATGTGTATGTCTGTGTGTATAAATATATATGTACACCTAGACATGTAAATGCGTGTGTATACACGCAGACATAGACATGTATCTCTGTGTGCATATACCTATATGGGTACCTTGGATGTTTACAGCAATTTAGAGAATGCATAGAGGAAAGCTAATATCGGAAGTTCTTTTCAGGTAGAGTGTACGTAACTTATGTGACTTCAGTGGAGGAGGCCATCCAAATGGCTAGCAACAGAGCTGATCATGGAACATATTTAATGACCTTACAAACTGTCCATCTAATTCTTATTTCCTCTCATCCCTTTTCATGGGTGTAAATCATACCATCGTGCAGGCCTCTACAAGATGTTAAAACTTTTACTACCACAGAGTAATTACAGGTAAAAGCAGGAATATTGAACTCCACTGAGTTATTTGCAGTATTAGCTATGACACACAGTGGCAGGCCAGCAGAGTACGAGTGCAGAGTCAAAGAGGTGTTGATGTTAGGGAAACTTGGAGCAGAGCAGTAGGATTGGCCCCCTTACAGGGAAGTTATTAATATGCACATAGAATACGCTTGCAAAAAAGATAGTTGTGAATCACATGCCCTTCTCACATAAAGTTGTAATCACACTTTTTTGATCAGAGAAACCTGTTAAATCAGTTACATACATCTCCTAAATACCCAATTGTTCTCTGTCCTAGTATTTAGTATTGGTTTTAGTTCTGCCCGGGTGATCATTTCTGTTCCAATTATTTTTAAAATCTTGGGCACAAAAGAGATACAACAGTGCCCAGAACAGTAGTAGTTGAGATGAAATCACTTCTTTTTCTTAAAAGTTGAATTAAAAGGTATCTTTTTTTTTTTCAACAGTGCAAATTAAATTAGTCAGAAAGTAACAGTTTGTTAAAAAATTAATTTTACACTGCATGTGTAGACTTTGTAAACGTGTTCAGACATCTACTTAGAACATATAAACTAAGTAATTTTTTAAAATAACCTTACATGTGTTTCTTGCAAAATGTTTTCAGTGAACATAACGTGAATTCTGTGGGATTTCTTAATGCTTTTTTTTTTTTCATGAGAAATACGAAGTATTGACCAGGTGAAGAATGCCTAAGTTCAACTAAGCATTTGAGAGCTCTGATAGCCGTTAACAGAAAAACAATGCTGTCTGTCACAGTGATCAGCGTTTTGTCACCGTTCCCTTTGACCTCTCCATCTCCTTGCATCCCTCTGTTCAGAAACTTAGATTGTAAGCCCGTTGGGGCAGGGACTGTAGTACTTCAGTTCGGGGTTTGCACAGTGCTAATAGGATGCAGTTCTGGTCCGTGACTAGGCACTGAGGTGCTATAAAAATACAAATAATAAATACTAATAGGCTCTCTTGTCTCTTCTTCTCCCTTCCCCCTACTTTCTGAGCTCAGCTGAGATGTGAGCAGATGCAGAGCTTGCTGGCACCGCTCTGATCCCAGGGCGCGTCGCCTCAGCGGCTGTGGGAGCAGCAGGGGCTTTGCTCGAGCCTCGGCCCGTGCTATAAGCTCTGTAAGGAAGCTTAGGCTGGCAGGGGATCAATATGGCAGAAGCCCAGCACCACGGCATCCCCTGCCTGTCCTCGTTATGTCCCCGTTCACTCTGGGAAAGGAGCTGCTGGGAGGATCTGAGGCAGCCCCATCTCCTGCGAGGTTTCCTGTCAGCTCGGCCTGCAGGCACGGAGAGGCTCTGACCCACTTCAGGCCCCGTGGCACAGGGCTCAGCCAGGCCGGGAGAGCTGGGTGTTGCCTGAAATGCTAACCTGAAGGTGGTGGGAAGGGAGAGGTGCGGGAACCCAGTCACAAACTCTCTCGTTGGTGCCCTGCATGAGGTTGTATTTCGTCGTTCAAGCCCGTTAAACCAGCGCTGTGTGCGCGAAGCAGCAATCCCGCCTTTCCCCGCCTCCCCTGCCTCCTGTGTGCCAGGACAGGCATTTCTGAATCCTTCCAGTGGACCAGATGAGTGAAGTGATCTGCCTGCAAAGTACCCTGGTAAACAAAAACGGGATTATTTTACAGACAGATCGCTTTCCCAAGCCAATTCTTCCCCTGGCCACCAGCAGCAGCTGACTTCAGGCAGCAAAGGGGGGTGTCGAGGGGGCAGGCAGGACAGAGCCAAATTACACCAGTTCAAAGTTTTGATCAAGGTACAGCTTTAAAACTACTTGATTACACATGTTGATGGAAATAAACTGTACGGGAGTTTGTCCTTCCGTTGTTTTGTCTTGCTAGCCAGCCGAAACTTTGCTCAGCACTCATATCTGTCAGCCCTCCCTTCTAGCGTGTGCAGGGCATAAGCCAGAACCTTAAATCCCTCTAAATACCTAGTTAAACACGTGTGTTTTTTTTCCTACTGGCTGTTGTAAAACACTGCAAATGTTTTCCACTGTATACATGATGGAGTATGTATGTGCATCTGTAATTAGACATCCGAGACAGATGCTTACGGACGATTTTCTCTGCTAACAGTGGCACAAATCATAGAATCATAGAATATCCTGAGTTGGAAGGGACCCTTAAATATGTTTATGCTTTGAAAAATCGGTATTTCCTCTAAGCAAACAGTGCTCGGCTTCTCAGCATTTTCTCATTTTGTTTCCGTGTCCCTCACCAGCTTGGTGGTTTGGAACATTTCACACCTCCCAGCTGGCCAGCCTGGTCTCCTGTGGGCATGTGAATACGGGCATTTTGGTAGAGTACGCAGTGGAAATACCCATGAACTCCAGCAAGATGGTTGGTGGTTGAGTCCTTTGCAATGTGTCTTGTTGAGCTCGGCAGAGCTTACAGGACAAGTATCAGCGTGTTGCGTATGTGCCAAAGGACTGATATTTTCCTATTGCTAATCCCACAGCATTGAGGAATTGCGTGTGTTGGAGCTCTTACCTAAGGGCCCACTGGCAGCGTTCTCCATTTTTCGCCTAGAATTTTGTTCCTGTTGGCAACGTCTTCAGTTAAAACAATAAAATCACCTTCCAACAGCTACCAATACCTGAGTTATGCTACTTCCTCAGCATTGCTGCACCCAGACAGCGTGTGCACTGAAGTGCAAGAGAATCTTTGAATACTGGAATGAGACTTAAACCACTGCAGCAAATTAACACAAACCTCACCCTTTAGCTTCCTAGAGTGACCAAGACAGTTTAATTTTTTTTTTCTTTCTGCCAGAAGGGAAGCTGTATTCAAAAACAGGCTCTATTTCAGTATCGTGTGATTGAGACTGAAAATGTAGACAAACCAGAATCAAGTATCCTACAGCGGTTTCCATTGTACAGTGCGTTACAGTTAGGTCTTTCATACAGCATCCCCACAACGCTAAGGAATGTGACAAATCATCCACCAACACTGGAAAGAGGAATTCCATCTCCCTCTAATTTAGGGACCAAGCATGACAATAGCACTCTAGGATTTTATGCATTTTTCATGCATTTTATATGCATGCTGTGTTCAAATTGCAAAAGACCTACTTGTTTTCGAAAGAGGAATAACTGCTAAGGATGGTAACTGGATTTCCTTGGGTTTTGCCCCTAACATTTTTATTTTAAAATGTGTTATGGTAGTGGTTTGGTGCTTCTGTTCTTTACAGCCCATTATATTTACAGCAAAATGCATCGAAGGTCAAAGTGTATCCATTGTCATCACAGAATGGGAATGGGGATTGGGAGGTGAGTATTTCACAACACGGCAAATCAGAATTCAGTATTGCAGCTTACCAAAGCATACTGTTTCTCGTGTCTACTGCTATGAAATCTGTTAATACATACAATGTACTGCAACGCAGCCTGGTAACAACATAGACAGACGGACCCACCTCACAGAGATGGTATGAGAATTAATGACTGTTCAGAAGGCTCTTTAATTGGATTCAGTTTTATACAATTACTGAAATCATGCTGGATACTTCAGTGCATACCCTAATTTAGAGCACTGTAACCTTTTATGCACGCTACCACTGTGTGCCCCATTAAAATTATAGCCTAATACACTGTGCTTTCTTCACAGACTCAGTTTTACTGAAAGCTGGTATACTCCTAGCGAATACTCAGGATTTTTATAACATGGCCTTTAAAACTATTGCTTCACAATTCATTGAAATAGATTCAAAATAGAGGCACCTGTCATCTTGCCAACAGGTACTGAGATGAATTGGACAAAGCAGTGGAATTGCACCTATTTGCAGTAGAAAAAAAAAAAATAGCCAAAAACCTGTTTCACATGCAGAAGATCCAATCTGACTGCAGGGAGGGAAAGCTTCCTCTGGCTCAGCAACGCCTGGCGTACAGTGAAGAACATTAAGCAGCTCCAAAAGGAGTGCTTTTCAGCTCCTGGGAGGAAATCCTAGCAGTTACAGCCCAAATCACTGCCAGTACAATTTGAAAAAATGTTATTCATATATTCATATACTTACATGCATATTTATTTTCCAGTAGTTTTTGGATGATGGAACAATAATTTTATATATATATATAATGGTATATATAAATACATAAACAGAGATGGAAATTGAGACCAAGCTGTTTTTTTTATTTACAGATTACACATGCAAAGGCTCACAAAAATTCTCTTTAATTTTCTGAATGTCTGCACCTTCAGCCAACGGTTGCAATAAAATTCAAAGTATTAGTCCACGGAAAGAAGGACATTTATTCAGATGTGTTTGCTCAGGTGAAAATCTTAGGCTCGCAGACACGTTCTTCACACAGCAAGATGATGGTAGTATTAAAGAGGTCAGTCGGGAACAGATAAACTTTATAAGGTTAAGCTGGAAACTTCATTAGCTGTGAAAGGTCTATGTCATTTAACTGTGTTTTTGTTTTAGCCATAGCTGTGCAATGGTGGTATTTGAATTTTGGATGATTTAGGGAAGTAGAAGCGTATATACAAGTGTGCTGTTTCTGTATCAATGACATAGCATTTCTTCTAAAAACCGTGACGTTAATGGTCACTAACAAAACCGTGAATTGAATATATTCATAATAGGAATACTGGTTTATTCTATTTTGAAATGAATTTGAGCATTATTATTCAGGCTGTCAGACAACATGGAACTAAAACCAGGATTCCATCGCTTTTGTTTCTCCTTTTTCATAAGCAACACATTGTTCTCCTGAGAAACACAGATATTTTGTCTTGCCAAGTGCTGTCTAATGTTGTTCTCGTTGAGCCGTGCCACCAGAAAATGCCAGTAAGCCCTGCTGAAGAAAATGTGGGCCAAAGCCACTATTGGCACAAGTGGGCGCAGCTTCAGTGACAGCAATGAAGCTCAGGCCACAACGTGACTATCACTGTAACTCAGCAAAGCCATCGGTTGTCTTTGTGCTGAAATCACAGCTAGGTCTTCTGGGATGTAAGTACTGACATGTAGCCAGGATGTGTGGAGACACCAAGTTACCTCAGGTGCTCAGCATGCCTCAGGGTCGCACTTAATGTTTCAGACAACAAATATTTTACTGAATTTCTTTACTGTAAAATATAATTATTATATGTACTTGTAGGAAACTGGAAATTTAATGCTGGTCTTCTCCTGCCTTGCACCTGGTGTAATCATTTACTGTTTGTAACAAGAATGAGGCATGCTGCGTTAATACAGTATTAGTATTTTGCATTCGTTTTGCAAATGTAGAAATAATTATACAAACTGCAAGGGCTCACCGTTTTTTAACAGTTTCCAAAATTTATGATAAAAATTACTTATATTTTACTGAGACCAGTGTACAAATTAGGAAAACTCTCAAGTATCATGATGTTGTTATTTTAGGTACAAATAAATATTATCTATATGATAATAACAAAAGAAAGAAATAAAGCCTGTGTCGTTCTAGCGGTAAATAACTTTCACAATACTTGCTCTCAGTTAAGCAAGTTCTGTGTACTCTTGAGCTTTAATCAGGCTGGTTTTGTTCTCAGTTTTCCAGTTCCTGAAGAGTCAGAGAAGCGGTAAATCCAGTATAGTCACACTTATATTATAGTATATATATATTATAGTATATATATATTATAGTATAGTCACAGTGTGAAGAGTGCTCAGATGAAATAAATATGGAGTGACTCATATAGAATAGAATTCATTAAAATCTGTAGAAATTCATTAAAATCTGTAAATTCTGTATGGTTCCTTTCTTGTTCATCCCACTGACAGAAGTACAAAACCCCAAATTTCATCTTTATTCTGGTTCCTTCAAGTTCCCCTTGCCCTTTGTGGAGCTACATCATGGCCATGTTTGTGTTAGCCTGTGTGCCACATTGGTGGGCGCCCTAACCATCCCCACGGAACCACCTCGTCACTATGGACTTGCCTGGTAGCCAGATTGAATTTTTTTGACACCTACTCAACCCAATTATCTATGCAAATGTACCTTAAAATAATCTGAGGTCAAAATCTGAACGATCTACCAATAAACTATTGCAACTTATGTGCAGTCGCAGAGCAATCATTTCATGGAAACACAGTGGGGTAGTTCACACGACTGGAGTGCTGCTGTGGATGGATCTGGGGTTGATAGCGGGTCCAATGCTGTTCAACCTTTTTATTAATAACCCAGACAATGGGACAGAGTGCACCCTCAGCAAGTTATGATACAAAATTGGGAGATGAGGTTGATGTGCCAGCTGCCACCCAGAGGGACCTCAGCAGTCTGGAGAAACGTGCAGGGAGGAACTTCATGAAGATCAGTGAAAGGAAGTGTGAGGTCCTATGTCTGGGGAAGAATAACCCCATGCACCCACGCAGACTTCAGCAGCTGTCCGGCTAGAAAGCAGCCTTGCTGAGACCTGGGAGTGCTGGACAACAAATTGACCATGAGCTAGCAATGTGCCCTTCCTTGAAGCAAGCAAGGCCAGTGCTGTGTCTGGTCCTGGGCGCTCCAGTACAAGGGAGACATGGACATACAGCAGCGGGTCCAGCAAAGGGCCGCTAAGGTGATTAAGGGCTTGGAGCATCTGTCACAGGAGGACAGGCTGAGAGAGCTGGGATTGCTTAGCCTTGAGCAGGGAAGGCTCAGGGAGATCTTATCAACGTGCATAAATACCTGGCACGAGGGAGTGAAGAACGTGGAGCCAAGCTCTTCCCAGTGGTGTCCAGGGATAGAATGAGAGGCAATGGGCACAAACTGAAATACAATAAATCAGTTTAAACATAACAAAAGGGTTTGGTTTTATCTATTTAATTTTATTATTTATTTATTTGTTTGTTTATTTTAAGGGTAACTGAGCACTGAAGCAGGTTGTCTGGAAAGGCTATGAAATCTCCATCCTTGGGGATATTCAGAATCCCAGGACATGGCCCTCAGCAACCTGTTCTAGTTCATTCTGCTTAGAGCAGTTGGGTTGGACTAGGGAATCCCCAGGGCTGCTTTCCAACCTGCTCTTTCACAATATCTTGTCCAAGGCACCGAGAAAATAAACACCATCAGCATACAGGTGTTAGCAGCAGATAAGCATCAGTAAACTGTCCCCTGGGAAGCCTGGAGATCTAAACTGATCTTCATTATTTTCAAGCTTAAAAAGAAGAAACTGATAACACATGCTAGGTAGCACCAGTATGCAATCAAAAGACCATGAAACTCCTCTTTGCAATGCAGTGTGGCAGGGATGAGATGAGAAGTAGCCCTCTGCCGTTGCATGGCTGTACTGAAAAGCAAGGTACGCAGGGAACCTCAGGGGCCTGACCTACTGCTTTGCGCCCTGCAAGTCTCACTTCAGTAGCTCAGTGTTACCTTAGATAAATCATTACATTGACTGAAGTAGAATCCTGAAAACAAACAAATATCCTTCCTTCCCCTCAAAAAAAGAAAATAATAAATAAATAAAAATAAAAATAAAAATAAAAATAAAAATAAAAATAAAAATAAAAATAAAAATAAAAATAAAAATAAAAATAAAAATAAAGCTCTAATTACAGGAAAATTATTCATTGCCAAGACAACTGTCGCAGAACAGGATTGGTATGACTGGAAGACATGTCGGAGCTAAATTTCAGAAAGGGATGTAATTGTTTTCTCTGTGAAAAAGATCAAAAGTGCTCCAGCTTAAGTCCCGTAAGTACAGTCTATTCAACCTATACGCTGCAATATGGAAACAGCAGGGAACACTTAGGTGTGGTTAAAATATTGTCCTTTTGTTCCCTCCCCTCCTTATACACTATATTTTCTCCACAGCCCAGTCACCTGGTATAGGCCAGTTTTTGTTTTTATTTTTGTTTTTTTTTTTCTCAAAACCTAACTCAAATTCACTGTTCTCATAAATTCATGAAGCCTTTACATACACACTAGCCGAGGATCCTCTCACCTGCTTATAGCAGACAGCTGCTGCCCACCGTTAAAAGAAGAAACACAGGGAAACACCTTCCTCTGTTTTGTCCAGTACATGTTATACAATTCATTTAATTAAACTGTTATTTCTTTTGGGAAAGAAACACACAGGGCTGCATGCAATCTCAGTTTCAAAAGAGAGAGATTGACAAATGCCAAACCAAGAAGCAACAGTCCTGCGTGGTGCTCAGGGTGCAGAGGGCCCTGGAGTTGGCCTTTACATTCTTCCTGTGCAAGAGCATGAACACAGTTTTGATAGCTACAAGAACAACTTCAGACAAGGATATATTGTTGCATATTCATGAAGCCACTGCTGCAGCTGGATTAGTTTCATACACCGTCTGATTTGCAGCACTGCTGGAGTCACCACAGCCACACTCGGACTGATACCGTGAGGCTCGGAGGAGCCAGCCCTGTTCCCACTGAAGGACGTGGAAAATTTCTCATTTCCTGCAAGAAGACAGATAAAATCCGAAGTTTCAGTGCTTCCACTGACACTGTTGGCACTCAGTGACATCATGCCTCAGAAATGCCCTTTATGTAAGTAGCAGGGATGTGAAAAGAAAACAACAACAAGCACAAAAAATAAGGAACCCTCAAACAGAAACAAAATGCCTGATGCATTACCTGAAAATCTGGTTGCGTATCTAGCAGAGATGAGATGGCTGCTTTTACAATGACTGGGCATTTTCGCTAGCAGCATTGTGTCAGCATTGCCACTGTTCCCTTCAAGCAAGAGATTTTCATTTTCTTATCTTTCCCCTGGCAAATATCTTTCCTACTGACAAATCCTAGGCCTTTATTATCTTCCTGTTGCCTTAAAAAAATAAAAATAAAAAGATTATTCACAACAGTTCTAGTTCTGTGGGAGCATCACGAACAGAGCTCAGACTTAATGCAGAGCCACCTGCTGACAACCAAGTGTATTTGTTTCAAATCCTTAAAATCAGAACGGGTTGGTGTTCATATCACATAGTGATAAAAAGAAACCAATGAAGAGAAAATATGTAGGTCAATTTTAGCCAACACAAATCTTTTACGTCCACCCATGCTGATTTTGGAGCACTGCTTCTTTTTCCTAGAAAACAGCTCATGGCAAGTTTTCTGTGGCTGTGTATTTGCATCAAAGAGCTTTGAGGGAAAGCAGCTAAAGAGCAGATCATTAAAAACAAACACAATTATGTAGCAACCCTGCTGTGTCTTTAAACTTATGTAAAATGGCACGGATACTGCGTGTGATATTTGAGAGTACCTTTGGCACTTACTGACGCTGCTGGATGTCAGTTGCAGTGGTGGCCAAATTTCCATTCATCCCAACTCTGTCCAGTAGCGAGATGAGCTGCCAAAGCCCGAGAGAAAGCAGCATGATGTGACGCAGCACACCTTTCATCAGCTCCTGGGTCAAACACACCCAGTGGCATAGCTCACTCTGAAAGACAAGTTCAATCTGGAGATTTCAAATTGGCTGGTTTTCAGGCTTATTATTTGGCCTGCTCTGCCTCGTGTACTTGTGAACATTTCAGATGCTATCACCCGTGTACAAGTATGTGAGAGGCTGGGATAAAACACCTGCATTCAGCCCTTTTTTAAACCAAATAACCAGTGCACGTGCTGGTGTGTTATGTGACAAGTACACGTGAAGGCCATGCAAAAGCAGAATATTTTCTGCAAATCCTGATGACTGTTTGTTAATTTCTGCTGAGAGTTGCATGACGAGATGAGAGGGGTGCACACACAAGTCCCTCAGGTTGCTTTTCATTTGCTTCTCACAGAATCACAGAACTGTAGGGGTTGGAAGGGACCTCAAGAGATCATCGGGTCCAACCCCCCTGCCAAAGCAGGTTCCCTAGAGCAGGCTGCCCAGGTGGGCGTCCAGACGGGCCTTGAATATCTCCAGAGAAGGAGACTCCACAACCTCCCTGGGCAGCCTGTCCCAGTGCTCTGTCACCAGGTTCTCCAGGTTGTAGAGAAGCAGTCTAACAACACCTGATGCAGGTATTGATCTAGCAACATTTGGTCCCTTTCTGGTCTTGCTTTCCTAAATTGTGTGATGATGCCGGTGACCATCCCACACCACCTTGCAGCTCAGGGCTTGAGAAGCTGCAGCTAAAGTGTTGCCCTAATCCATGTCCTGGCCACACAGCAAAACCCTTCCTCAGAGGCTAACTTGGCGGGACCGGCTTGCCAACAGAGGGCAGCCCTACATTTAGTTGGAT
Organism: Anas platyrhynchos; assembly: GCF_047663525.1. Classification (NCBI taxonomy): domain Eukaryota; kingdom Metazoa; phylum Chordata; class Aves; order Anseriformes; family Anatidae; genus Anas; species Anas platyrhynchos. Next base: position 49,048,256 of record NC_092588.1, on the reverse strand, counting down.
TTCCTCAGGGACCTGCTGCGCTGCTTTTCTGTCCTCAAGCAGCCAGACCCATGCAGTTCCGTGCACCTCTATACTTCTTAGTTACACAGGGTAAGGTACTTCACTTAGATCTGCAGAAATAACATCAAATGTGAACAATCTCTAGAAAGTTGTGACAGAAACAAGTTTTAGACCAAAATGAAAGCTTGACCTAAGAGTGCGTGCCCAAAAGCTGAAGCAAGATCCCAGGCCAAAGCCTTGCAGACAGCAGTCTTTAGGAGCTCTCCCTGAGCAGAGCAGAGCTCCCAGGCCTGCACTCACAGAACCATAGTGTGGTTTGGGTTGGAAGGGACCTTAAAGACCACCCAGTTCCAACCCCCCTGCCATGGCAGGGACACCTCCCACCAGACCAGGTTGCCCAAAGCCCCACCCAGCCTGGCCTTGAACACCTCCAGGGATGGGGCATCCACAGCTTCTCTGGGAAACCTGTGCCCAGCCCTCTGATCATCCTCATGGCCCTTGGCGGCACCCACTCCAACAGGCCCATATCCTTCCTGTGCTGGGGGCCCCAGAGCTGAAGGCAGTACTCAACTACTCACACCCAAATCCAGCTTCATCTACCTCTTCCATGTGATGCAGCTCAGATGGGGGACAAGGAACACACTTCAGCCAGATCCCACATCCCTACACTTTCCCTGTGATTCAACTTCATTGGCATAAAACACAAAGTTGAAACAGGATGACCTTTTACCTTGGGTACACTTAGGCACTAAGTTGTGCATATAAAAGTAGAGCTTGTTCTTTCCCCTAGTAGTCCCCAAAAGTGACTATATCAGCATTTGTTTCTTCTTTCTTAAAAAAAAAAAAAAAAAAAAAAAAAAAGCCCCCAACAGTCAAAAATGATGAGTAGGCTAAAGTTTAGCTGAGAAAGTTGTTGAGACAGAGGCCTTGGCTAAGCACCCATCAAAATCAATAGGAGTCTTCCCGTTTACTTAATGGGCTTTAGCCTGAGCCCTAAGTGAAGGCGGGGGTGGAAGGGGGGATCTGCACTGATTACAGGCTAACAAAGAAGTGTTTCAAATAATCTGCTGCCATCTGTCTTTGTTTTGCTAACCCACTCTGCTGGGCCTGAACAGAAAATCTCTGAGATGGGTAGAGCATTAATTACCACCAGAATGGCCCATTTGCATTTCTCACCTTCCAGAATAACTACACTCATTGTCCATACCGAGTATTTCCTTACATTATCACAAGGAACCACCACAAAAGTAAGAGGCTACTGGCATTGCATCCATATGTATACATATAATATGAGTTATATAAATAACTGGACTTCTTTAGCCTCAAAGAGATGCTATAAAATTATATATATGTATTCAGAGGGGCCAGTAACATTATGTATGTTCAGGGGTGGAAAAGAGTTATGGTTGAGTCTCTTTCAATAACACATTAATAATATTTCCTGTGATCATTTGGCTCTCTCCATTATCGAAGTCCTGCCCCAACTCTAAGGACATGAAGCTGATGTTTTGTTTTGTTTTCATCAGAGCTCGCTATCCTTTTCCTAGGGTGAACCAGTCTCCTTCTAAGTGAATGTGTTTTCCTGAGATAACCACAATTCAGTATTAACTTAGGGTGACCTGCAAGAAATAGATCTTCAGATTTACTTTGGGTTTAGTTACATTAAAAAAGGGCACACACACACAACTGAGGCACAGAGGTACCTTCCAGAAGCATCCAGGAGGTTTTACTGACTCCAACTCCAAAAAAAATCGCTTCATAAATTCAGAATTGCAGAAGACCCAAGCAATAGTTATAATTTTTCTCAGCATACTAAATTTGATGGACAAAATGAAGTTTTTGTATAACTCTACATGAGTTCCGTGGCATTTCAGAAGGTACTGATTTGTCTCTGTATGTCACGTAAACTCAGTACAAAAGTCCAAAGGCAACAAATGATTTAATAGTTAACCCTGGTGACTCACGTGCAAGGAGCTGACAATCTCTGCTGTGTGAACGTGGCTGTAATGCCTTTTTTTGAACCTCGTAAAAGCCAGCAGAATGACTGACAACCAGACTCACATCTGCTCTTTGGCTCCAAAGTTGCCCTGTAATAAGGTGTTATGGGAACACAGTCATCCTTAGTCATTCATCACAGGACCAAGGATGAATAAGATAGTGAATATTCCAGCTTTGGGTATGTTTAAGAGCTCTCTTATCACATCTGCAGTGGTAGTAATATGTCCCTGGTATCTGTCAAAAAGAGAATGGCTCAAGTGTGATCATGAGATAAGGCGGACAGCCCCATATCCTCCTCAACATGTCGCATTCACTTCATTTCAGAAATTAAGCAAGACTTGGCTGGTAGCCCACGAGGAAAAGAAGGCTGATTGGAGCAAAGTGATGAACTGTAGGATTTCTCAGGAATCAATCCAGACTCACTATCAATGCTCACCTGCTCTAGTCTCAATGTAAGTGAGAGGCTATCGTAAACCTGTGGCCTGAAGTGTCAGTTCCTAGCACAGGGGGGCATTACTGTCACAGTGACATACATATAAAGACTAAGTGCCAAAGGACTTAGCTTTGTCAGGCTTGTTACTTTAGGTTGGAACCAAAACCAACAAAGGCAAAGCTGAGGGGTGGACAGGCCAGGAGAGATCTGCCCATGCTGGGCATTGCTTTGGGTGGCACTAATGCAAATCCAAGGTCATGAGGTGGGAGAGGACAAGGACTTTGGAGCCACGGTGACCAGGAAGCTGCTTCTGAGTGGTGGTGGAAAGCAAGGGGAGAATAGTGATGCTCAGCTGCTCACAGGACAAACCCATTCTCCTTCTTCTGCAACCTGACCCAGATGAGGGCAAGCCTGAGGGAAACAAGGAGCATTGAGGTGTACCACAGACCAGCCCAGTGCCTAATGACCACTCCTGTTCCTAACGGATTATAGAAGGACACAGCTGCATGTACAAAAACACTGTATAGAAGGAGACCTGCTAAAAAGGAAGGAAAATGCAAAGCAGTTAGAGTCCGAAGGCTTTAGGTCCACTCTAGGTCCGAGAGTTGTTGACTCTGAGAGCTCCCACAGCTCACCAAGAGCTTCTTTATCTAGAGAGTGAATGTACCCAGGCAAGATATTAAACCACTAAGTGGCTGCAATATTTTCCTCAATCTCTTTCAATTTGTGATCCCTAATTGTTTTCTGGTGGAGCTGCTTTGGAAATTTCATGTGCGCAGATTACTGTGCAGTATCTGTGAGCCTAGTACCTGCCTGTGCATCCCTTAGAAATAACTGATGTTGCTCAGAGGTTAACACACCACAGGTTGAAAAACATTGATTTAGAGGCAGTAGGACCCTCAGGAAGGTCACCCATTAAGCTGTCTGGCTATTACTGCTTTAATCTTTACATTTTTGACAGAAACAATTTTAAAAAATGTTATTTCTCATTAAACTTTTAAAACGTGTTATATGAGATGTAAAATACAGATATTCCTTCTCCAAGAAGATTTTTAAATATTGGTTTTTTTTTTATATTAATTAGTACAGCTACCAAATAATTATGAACTCACCGTTCAGTCTGGGGGTCAATAGTTCTGGAGTGTTGCCTGGAGTCTAAAGCTCTTCAAGGTCTTCTGTAAAAATCATAACACAACTGTACACCATGGGACAATTCCGCACTTGATAGCCTCTCATTTTGCAGAGAAATATCTCCTAAAATAAAATTTAAAGCTTATAAAAAAAAGTCGTATTTCTTTCTTAGTAAGATATTCTTTTCTTCCTGTAGGGAGTATCAATAAACAATAATAAATAGTAGAGATGTTAAAAACAAGAATATTTTCACCAGTTACTCTGTCTTATTTGGAACTTACACACTTTTGAAGTTGTAACATTCGAATGTAAAATAAAACATTTAGATTATCCTTGCATGCTCGGGATAAACAAATATAATTTTCCAGTGCATTATTTTCAATAACAGATCTCACAGGCAAAACTTCTGCCTTTCTTTACTGCTGTCACAATACAGCTCTCAGTAAGTCAGCTTTCAGTTAAATGCTGCCCACAAATACCTGCAACTCATTCATATCCACAGGATTGCAGAAGGGGTATGTGAGGGCAAAACCTGCCTTGATTTTAATATCCTGTCTAACTATAAGACATCAGAATTCAAACGGATGTGTTCAAAGAATTTCACACCACTGAAATACTCTTGGTAGAGTATTATTTCCCATATATACAGCATGTGCCCATCCATCAACACTGTCATGATGCTATTGTTAAAATCTTTGAAAACTTAGAAGAACAACACAAAACAAAATACCCACCCATGAAATCTCATAATAAAGAGCATTTTTCTGTGCCAGATGGTTCACTGAAGAAAAGGATTAGTCTTTTGTTCAAACGTGGCTTTCAATATTGGAATCTCTGCAGACCACAGAACCATTTCCAGCCAATTAAAAAGGATTTTAATTACTATTAAAAATATTCTTGTCCTTTTCTGCGCAGCCTTGCAGAGCCACAAAGTCACCTTTAGGAGGAGCCTCTTTCCCTCTTACACAGCTGATAAAAACACTGACTCCTGTAAATCCATTAGGCATTATACAGAAAGGTTTCATTAGCAAGGACTCTGAAAAATACAGAAAATGATGAAAAGCAACCTCTTGAGATCTCCACAGTCTTATCTCAGAGATGCTTGTCTAATTTTCTCTTAAAAACATTCAGTGATGGTGTAGTAGAGGTTAACACAAATACTAAGAATGAGCTACCAAATCTTTGTCATGAACAGCCTGGCAGAATAAATCAGAGCCAGAGGCAACGGAGATAGGAATCCACTGAAAAGTAAAAGAAGTTCAGAAATTAATATGGTTATTTATAGGACACAGTGAAGAACAGAATGCTGGCTCTGTATGGAAGCAATAAGAAATAATAAAATTTACTTAGGGGTAGTCACAAGAGCACTTCTTGGAGAAATTTGACCAAAGCATCACTTAGCTGAAAACAGGAAAGGGCAGAAAGGCAGAACAAAAGGTTGGCTTTTGTAAATCTCAGCCCTTGTAATCTGTTATCTTTGTTGCTAACACTGCCGTAAATACATCTGTCTACTTCTTGCACTCCACTCTTGAGGGGTGATCAAGGTTGGTAAAATGCAGAAACACTTCATTCTGCATTAATCTCACTCACGTAGTTTGTCAGAGCTTTGAGAAATAGGAGGAATGTCCAAATTGATCCTTGGGCTCCTGATTTGTCCTTTGTGTCACTTGAACACTGGCCCAAGCAATGTCTGTGTCTAACTGACTACACACCTTCAGCAGGCATTTCACCCCAGCCCCTAAAAGTCCCCTTAGTGTTGAAATGTCTCCTAATGCAGAACTTAATTCTCCAGTCCTGTAGGCTAAGCCCCAACAGAAATGAAGAAAATTTTACTCCATCTTCACAGTGCTCTCTAACATCATCAAAGCCTGTGATTTGCTTCTCCACCCGATCTTATTTCCCAAACTATACAGCTCATACACCATGTTCCCTGGGTCTCTGATCATTCCTGCTTTCCACCGAATTTGCTGCAATTTGTCACCTTTTTTCTTGAAACCCTGGCCTGATGCTGCTTGTTCACTAATGTGAAATTGCATGCAAGACTATTTCAAGTGCATCATGCTGCCTGTTATATATGTGCCACGTGCAAACCTGTTTCATAATCATCTGACTATTGTGAGAAGTGGCTTAAGAAAACTTGTATAACTTGAAACGCAATTGGCAAGTGACATGTATGGAGTCAGCTAATGCCCCTCAGCGAAGGGGCAGTAAGACAGTAATTTATTTTCAATACAATTGCTTATTTAACTCCACCTCTAGTGTTCACTCCCTTTCATATCTGCCACGTACTTTGCCTCCTGCATGATTTATGTTTTCAGTGAAGGCTGAAGCAAAACATTGCTGAGTATTTTGGCCTCAAGACTACTTCAAGTGCATCCTGCTGCCTGTTACATATGCCACGTGATTTTTTCCCCTTCCCTTCCCTTCCCTTCCCTTCCCTTCCCTTCCCTTCCCTTCCCTTCCCTTCCCTTCCCTTCCCTTCCCTTCCCTTCCCTTCCCTTCCCTTCCCTTCCGATATCTAACCTATATTGATCTATACTTATCCCATTAATAATAATTATTTAAGAAAATGACAATTTCCTCAACCTGAGACTTATCCCACACGGTCCTCTCCCACAGCCCTTGGAGATAACTTAAGCCTGCTTTCTTGATGTCTGCATTGCCTCTCTTCTGCTCTCTCCCCTAAGACCCATGAACTCACAAGGGAGAGTGCAGTTTGAAACCATATGGAAATTGCAGTAACTCTATGGATTTTTCCATACAGGCCAGGGCACAAATGTCTGGGGCAGGAGGAGATTTTCCTGTCGCTGAAGCATAGCTCCTCTGCAGAGGTCTCTACACAGTGGCAGAAGAGACAGACCACCTTACACAACTTCTCTTTCGACACTCTTTTCTCCCTGTACAACAGGGAAAGCTGCAGTATATACACGTTTCTTGACAGTAGAGAAACACTCAGTGAGAATTCATTATAAATGCTCATTTTGCTTAAATAACCTCAGTTGTGCCCACAAGCAAGTGTAAGATACAGACCCAGTGGAAAACAGGCTGCTTTGAGTCCAATGCCCAGAGAAATACCTGCTGCTGCCCATTTCCCATTCTCCTTGACTTTGTATCAGGGGTGTATCACGGAACTGTGACAAAACTACAAGTAGTAGGGGATAGAAAAAGAAGGGGGTAACTTTGCAGAAGGGGGCCCCTCACACCTGCAAGCCCTAAGGAGCCTGAGGAAGAAGAGATCAGCCTGAGCTCAGGTTCATCCAGGGAAGCCTGCTGGTCTGAGCTTTGCTGTGGGGAAGTGGGATTGCTTACTCTGCTAGGTGGGGGGACACAACACAATTTGTCCCAGATTAAAAGGTTTGTTTTCTTTTACAGCCGATAAGGGCCCCAGAGCTGAGGCTTGAGAACATTTATGCAGGGATTGGCTGGGTGCTGATGAAGCCTGGAAAGCAAAGAAATCAGGTGGGTGGCTCCTTTGTGCTCAACAAGATGGACCAGAAAAACAGTCCCATCCATGGGGTGACCCTGGGCGAGGTCCAGGCTCTGTCACCGAGGTGTCCCTGTGGAACCTTCCGGATCCAGCCTCCTGCCATCGGGCAGTGGCACAGAGCTCCCTGCTCACCGGCTGGCCCTAGGTCAGTGGGGCACGGAGCAGCCAGGATCTGCCTTGGTTTCTCTGTGGTCGTGGTTTTAGAGCTGTCAAAATGATCATGTTGTGTCAGAGCTGAAACATACTGTACTTGTGCCTGTGGGCCAGCATGAAAAGGAAAAAATGACATGTTTACCTGCCCCATAAACAGAAATCACTGCTGCCCATACCCTAGGAAGGCTAAATACCTCCAGTGAGGCTACTACATACATTAATCCAAGTTGTAAGCTTATTCCCAGGCTCTAAAATCAGAAGCCAAAGCACTTTAATCTGTTGATTTACTCTTAATGCTTAGAGGCTTCAAATGGGATTGGCTCCTGCTGTTGCTATATTAGCTGTAACTCAGATATACACGGAACAAGCAATCTTTATCTTTCCTTCCCTGGGTAAACAACAAGGAAAAAAAAACTCATTGGGAATAATAATAATAACAACGATAAATCTTCCCTCTGAGGTGCTTCGCCTGGCACCTGTCAGCACAACCCCGCCACCACTCGTCGTGCCAGGGGGGAGCTTGGAGCCAAAGGGGTCTCGGGGCGGGGGAAGAAGGGGGTCCGGGGGTGGCATGGACAAGGATAGGACAAGGACAAGGCTCCTGCAAGGCAGCCCACCTCATGGCCATGCCTCCCCTTGGCCGGGGGCGGGCTGAGGGCCGGCCCAGGGGCAGGCCGGCCGTGGAGGCGGAGCGGCCCCGCTCCCCATTAAGGGCGGTGGCGGCCGGCGCTGCCTGACGGCCGGGGAGGGCCAAGACATGGAGGGGGCGAGGGGCTACGTGGGCTCGGCGGTGCGGTGAGTGCCCCCGCGGCTCCGTTTCCTTTTAATTTATTTTTAAAGAAGCCTGAAAAGTGGAGGTTTGCTTGGCGGGGGAGCTCGGCGCCCTCCCCGCTCGTCCCGGGGTCGGTGGTGGCGTTTGGGGTGTGCTGGGCGGGCGCCGCTCCCCTTCTGCGCCTCAGGGCTGTGGGGTCTTCTCAGGCTGTTGTAACCGGGAAGCCAGGTGGGACACGCAGTGTCCTGGCTGATTTCTGACTTATTTTTGGCTTTGTTATTGCTGCTGTCGCTCGACTGTGAACTCTACCCTAAAAATCCAGCCGTGCCATATTCTGAAGCCGCTTGCGTTGTGCAATGTTGGCTTTCCTGAGGCTGGGGACCATTGCACCACGTTCTTAGACAAACATACAGGGCACATGGCAAGCAAAGATAAAGGGTGAAGTTAGCCTACAGGGCTCGGGGCAGGTTGTTAATCCCTGGTTTCTCCTCCAAAACAAAGAGCTCAGCTGGCCCCCTGCCCTGACACTGCACCAAATGCTTGGGACAGCGTCTGTAGGTCTCTGGGTGCTTGGCGTTACACAGGGCAAGCTGGGTGATGTTGAAGATAATTTCTTCCTCAGTTATAAACACTTTTCTGAGTTCTTGTATTTTCCACTGACATAGGATCCCTTCTCCTGTAGGGAAGAGCGAAGACCTGCACTTCAGCACCATCCCTTTGCTCTGTACCACTCATTCCCTGACTTATTCCCATTACCTTTTAGTATGCAATTATTTTCAGTAGCTCCAATCTAGTAGGGGAATTCCCTGCAAAAAAATAAGTGATATTTCTTTCTGTGAGCCATGAACAAGCCCCTTTGAGTCTCTGGTTTACATATGTGTGAGGGGAAACAAGCAGAACAGGCTTTGGGCAATTGACCCAGAAACGGAAGGGTTCACTTGGCTTTCTGGCTTTTTTTTCTTTTTTTAATACACTGGCTTTTGTTACCTAGTACTTAATATTGTCTGAAACCTCACCATGCTCTAGACTCACTTCTTCACGGGCAGACTTACTTGAAAGATATTGACTAGTCTTACGGAAACATACGTGGAATAGCATTGATGTTAAATAACTACCCGAGACTTGGACTGCTGTGAAGTGGCAGTATGGTTGAACTGATTGAAAGTCCTGGTTTATTAATCTTTTTGTTTCTGACTTCTTTCCTCCAATAGAACTAGGCAACTGTGTAGGATCGTGGTTGTTGAGCTCTGAAGAAAATTTTCTTAGAGCTACAAAAAATGGCTTATAGAGTTGGCTCTGCTAATGCCCAAGATGAACGCTTGCTCTTAGGTAATAGCAAAGAACAGGACTGGTATCTTCTGTCATCACAAAAAACATCTTGGCAGTATTGTGATATATACCACTCAAGGAACTATTCTACGTGTAGTTTTCAAACGTGTGAGGGGGGAACAGGCTGTGCTAGCTCTGGAGGTGTTCTGTCCTGAATCCTAAATGCTGCACGTGCTAGCAGTCAGGTGCCCAGCAAAGTGGGGTCACCAGCACGGAGATAAATGCACAGGCTTCATACCTGAGGAAGAGACTGGAGTGATTCAGAGTGGGAGCTGCCTGCAGACTGGCAGGGTGATTGGGGCACTGCTTAGTCAGTGCAGAGATTAACACACACATACACACACACGCCCTGTCCTAGCACACTTTCCGTCTATGGAGGGGAAGTTATAGCGTCTTCCTCTGCTATTTTGTCATCTTGCCTTCCTCCCTGGTTGTGATCCAGGAGGAAAATGCTTAGCTTTTTCATTTGAAACAATGAAAGTCTCCTAAAAACCTTGCTGAACCCTCACCTGTACCTGCTTTGTTATGCCACATGAACATACTTGCAAAGTGTTGAAAGCCAGAGACCTAGTGTTGAGACAGCACTACCGAGATGATATTAGGTTCAGCCAGAACTAACACTTGAACACCTCACTCCTTTAAAATATGTATATATATATATGTTTCAATAATACTGATGAGTTTTTGAGGAAGAGAAGCTCTTCAGCATATAGAGGAAAAGTAGTATCCCAAAGCCCTGTAGAATAGTGGTTTGGAATGAGAGCAGGAAAGGAGTTAATTACTGTAATTAGCTAGCTAGTTACAAAAATTACTTCTCATGCATCTCAAAAATATGCTTAAAGACCAGGTACAAGATTTGGAAAAGATTTATTCTCTTCCAGGTGGTGATTTTTGGCAAGTTGGCTGGGTATTAAATTAATCAATACAATTTGGCAGTAAAAAGCTATCGCCGGTGATATTTAGGGGAATATAACTCAAGAACGTAAACAGTCACTGTTGAAGATGTGATTGTCAAGGGAAACTCAAAACCTCTTTCTAAAAGAATTACAGAACATCCCAAGTTGGAAGGGACCCACAAGGACCATCAAGTCCAACTCCTGGCTCTGCACAGGACCACCCAAAAATCAGACCGTGTGTCTGAGAGCGCTGTCCAAACACTTCTTGAACTCTGGCAGGCTCAGTGCTGTGACCCCATCCCTGGGGAGCCTGTCCCAGTGCCCGACCACCTCTGGGTGCAGAACCTTTCCCTAACCCCCAGCCTGACCCTGCCCTGTCCCAGCTCCATGCCTTTCCAAAAAAGTGTTTGAACTCCTAGCCTCTGGTAGCCTGCTCCAGTGCTATCCGCTCATGTACTTGGATCTTAATTTCATTTCATTCAGCTTTCTTTGATACATTAGGGCACAAACAAGTCTTATTTTGCCATTCTCTAAGCTGAATGAGGTTTTACAGACTGTAGATGTTATTTATAAGCATCTCTGCCATTTGCAAGTCAAGCATAACTATCAGAAAGCTCCACTTGTGTTCTGAAACCAGGTGTTTTGCATATGGATAGTGTGTTCAGTCTCCCTAAAGCTAACTCTTATCATAAATAAATAGTTGAAAGTAGTGTGTACCATCTGACCGAGTGTTTATCTTGCAGGAAAAGGGAGTGATTTGTATGGGTGACTGCAGTACTAGCTGCTGCCTTTCTCATTCACTGTAGTGTTAAAACCTGTCGGCTTCACTGTGACTTTGATGTCAGCTGAGCTCAGCAGCAACTTGGCCCACATGTGCTCGAAATGGTTTTCATTTGAGAAGTGTTTTCAAATGTCACCAGCAAGGGAAAGTTCAGAGACACAACTGTAGGGCTATGTAGTGTTTAATTTTGAAAGCAAGCTCCACAAGTCTAACGTGACCTGTGAATTACTTGTACTATGTCCTTGTGTACCAAACTCAACGGCCCTCCTCCTCCTTGTGGTACTTGACGTGACTATTTTTATAACTACACTGAATTTTTATTTGTCTTAGATCTTTGGTATCCATGGGAGCATCTGTGGGAGCAGTAACAAAACAGACCCTGTTCCCTCCTCTCATGCCTGCAGGGCGACCTTTTCGTGTGTCAAATGCCTCCAGGAGCAGCCGGAAAGGAATTGTTGCGAGCAGCCTGAAAGAGCTCATCAGCAAGGTACAGCAAACATTCCTGCTCTGGCTGAAACTTGCACTGAAGTGCAGTATTGCAGGCAGGCAACCCACAGACTGTTGTTCGTCCAAATATCATTAGTGGGGAAGTTCAGGAGAATGCAAGTCTAAATATTAAATGATGGGGGGAAAAATATGACAGTGATAGGCTCCCTTTTGAATTCTCCAATCTGCTGGTTTTTTTGCAGACTTTAGAAGCCTTCCTTATCACCACTGGAGTAGTTACTCTGGTTTTGGAAGAAGATGGCACGGTTGTGGACACAGAAGAGTTCTTTCAGTCCCTGGATGATAACACACACTTCGTGGTCCTACAAAAGGGACAGAAATGGACACAAGTAAGTGTTCACTGCCTCCCTCCTACTTGAGTAGAAGTGGATGGAAAAAGGTCTGTAGGTGAGGAAGAAAACTTCCCCTGTGGAAGGGAAAGTATCAACTTCTTGTTTTATCATCCAGGAAGGCTTAACAAGTTCATTTCTTTGTCCCCTGCTGGGACATAAGATGGTTGACAAAGATGTGCCAAGAACTGAACTGAAATGCTACCACTGTGTTCAGTGGTAGACCCACTGAACTATGGGGAAAAGAATTTTCCCATATTTTCACAGAATTATGGGGAAAAATCCCACTTTTGGAACACCTCAGGAATAACTTAGTTCTTGAGCTGTTTCATAACATACAGGGAATGAGGACTTTGATTTCCTTAAGCTAAAAGCACAAACTTCGTTTAGTTTTAGAGGGGGTAGAATGCCCAAATTAAGCCATATAAAAAAAGCTTTGCCTTGCAAATGCAGTAATAGTGAAGATGAGAAAAATGCCTGTACTAATCTTGCAAACAGCTAAAAGTTGTCATCAAAACCTAACATTAGTCTTCATGCTTCTAGATATTTTACGAGATATGTTAAGATTGCCTAGCTTTCAGCCTTTTAATAGTGTAAATTTAGTTTCCAGTTAGTTTTGTGGAGGAGTGCAGTAGTAAGATGGTCAACTCTGAAGTTTCTCCCAATTAAATGATTGTTTTTAGAAATGATTGTTTTTAGAAATTGAAATTTATTCTGCCAGATGCAGAGTTCGCTTAGCAGTTGCAAGCTGACCCACTGTTCCTGTCTGTGGGTGCATGGCTCAATTGTGTGGCCCCGTTGTTTGTCTCTTAGTGCAGCATGGACAGCTTGTGTGTTTTTCCCCAAGATAACTCACTGACTTAACCTGCTGCACCTGGCCATGAGCTCCAAAAGCAGAAAAGGAGTTGCAGCCAGGGTATGACTGCACCTTGCTCCTTCTTCCCCTGCCTCATGTCCTGTTTCGCATGGCAGCAGAACAAGTTTAAGTGCAGAAGGAGAATGCCAAAGCTTCACAAATAAACTGGAGTGTAGCACAAATTGTCTTGCTTGGTCCAAATGTCTTGTGTGCTAATGGGGGCATGCTCCCAAGCAAACCCAACTGCGTGTACGTGTTCAAAACTTGTTGTTAAGGGTTCTGCTTGCTGGAGCTGGGAGCTCAGAGGCTGTCGGAGTAAAACAGGCATAAAATTGCTGGCTGGTGATACACTGCAGTGTATAAGTTGGTCTAACTTACCATGGCACTGTCTGAGCACCGGGATGACAAGTACAAAAGGCCCCAGCCTTACACAACTTTGTTGCTTTATTTAGCATGCAAAAAGCAGGTGCTACACATTACAATCCTTGAACTGAACGTGCTGAGCAGAGCAACCCGTGTATCCACTAGGTGTCTCCCTAAATAAGGGTATTCCTTACTATTTCTCTTTTTTTTTTTTCTTTTTCTCGAAGCAAATAACCCACTCCTGAAAGAGAGCAAGGGCTGCTTTTAGTAAGAGGTAGAAGATGACTTTCCACAGTCTTCTTTCTCTTATTTTTCCAGCTTAAACTCAGTATTAAAACCTAGGCCTAATCAGTAGTGGCTCCTTCTTCCATTTACTTTGTAGAAAGAAGGAAAAGAAAGGTGAGCTAGGATTTGAAATGTGAACTTGACTTTTTTCACAGGTTTGCACAGGAAGTGAGGTTTTTACTTCACCTGAACAACACGTAGTCTTTACAGCTATCTCCGAGGTTGCTGATCACTATTGTGTTCGTTCCTAAACAAAACGACCTAATGTCTTGTTATTTTGGTGTCCTGTTTGTGTGGACTTGCTGTGCTGTCTTTTTGGAATAGTTTCAGAAGCCTAATCAGGACTTGAACAAAATTGCCTAAGCTACAGACTGGCTTATCTGAGTGCTTTTTATTTCTAATTTAGAATTGGTTAAGAATAAGTGAGTTACTTCTAAAGAACTGCACCATTAACAGTTGTCTTGCTTTAGTTCCCTGGCTTAGGATCTAAACTATCTCCCTCTTTTTAAATTAGACAAGAAATGGAGTCGTCCCTGCAAAGCAAAAGAAGAAAATGGGAGTAGCTAACATCACATTCGATCTGTACAAGCTGAACCCTAAGGATTTTATTGGCTGTTTAAATGTGAAGGCAACCTTCTATGAGATCTACTCTGTGTCATATGACATCAAGTGTATGGCAGCAAAAAATGTACTGCGGTAAGTATGCTTCCATTGCTGATCAGGCTTGCTCGTTAATGAAAACCTGTTTGCTTATCAGTTCTAAGACATTTATATAAATATAATATTTTATTAATTCTTATATCTGATATGCTGAATCTTCCTTTAATAGCTGTCTTGTAAAAACTTACAGCTTTAAGCTTTCTAAGCTTATGGCTCATAGGTTTTCATGGTTGAATCTTAAATTTCCCCCAGGACAAAACCCTAATAGCTTTTACTCATATCAAGAGACTGGGTACAATCTCCTGAGAGAATTCCTTTAGGTTTCTTTGACTTGTTTAAAGAATTCAGGGTGCTGAGGCTCTTAGGAGGGGAACTTCAATGAGGTGAAATAAGACAGGAATTGGAGATCTGATGATGGAGGTCTTCATGGTGGCTGTCAGATTCACCTCCTGAAAGGTACATGGAGACAAAAGAAGGGGGAGAAGATTGCCTTAGTCTCTAAGAGAGCCTAGCAAGGACCTCTGTCTTCCGCAGGACCGAGCTGTAGTAGGTTGCAAGTTTGGTAGAACGGGCTGTTGGGAAATACTGCCTCGAAATAATCTGTCCTTTCAACTGTGAAAGTCAGTGCCATGTCAAAACCAGCTGTGTTTTTCCCTGATGGAAGAAAACTTTGAGTTCAGACCCCTTCACAGAGATGCCATACTCTGATTTTAACAGCTGTTTAAGCTACAGCCCTGAATTTCTCTGCCTGACCTGTCAAATTCTGTTTGAGATGCAGTAGTGTAGTTGCTGCATTTTGTTACTTGAGAACCAGACCTAAATGTACACTGTTCAGAACAGATGACATGGCCTGTAAATGGGTTTATTTCACTTGGGCAGCAAGTAGTCTTCGGTTTGAAGTCTTCAAGTAGCCCCTAGACTCATGCATGCAGGTATTAAGCACTGTAATGCTAATCTTATTCCCCGTCTGACCTCTGCCATTCTGCTCTGGTGGTCCCTTGCTTAATCCTTCGGCCTACAGCTGCTGTAGATGAGGCTCATCTCTGGCCAGGCTGCAGTGATGTTCCAGCTATATGCTACACCCACCCGTAGCACTGGTTTCACTGGAGTCCCTTCAAAGCAACGGTCCACCCTCAGACAGCTGCACTCCTCCAGTTCCTGTGTTTAGGCCTCTTGAGCCAGAGCAAACTCCAGATCTCTGGCTATCTGTTGTGGGGCTGTGTCAGCACTGGAACTTGCACTGTTGAGGAGAACGTGAAGTGATGGTTCTGCCTGCCAGCACAGTGCAGCTGGTGAGAAAGAAGAAGTTCTGCAAGCAGCTGAAGTAGTGCAGAGCTCTTCTAGAAGTGCTGTTACACTACAAAGAGTTGAAGGGGAAGTGCCGGTGGGAGGCTGGGAAAAATGGGCCACCAGCAAGGAGCAGGGGAGAGAGAAGAGAACCTTGGGTGCTCTTGAATAGGGCAGACAACTGCCTCAGTTTGCTGTTTAAACTGGAGACACACGGTGTTGGATTCTCAGCATAGTGCCTCTGCTAATGAGTCAGAAGTTGCCAGCCCTGATGCCCTCTTCCCGCGCCCACCTGTGGAATGTGAGGGAGGAAAAAAAAACTTTAAATTCAGCAGTTGTTCATCGGTGGGAGGGGCTTGGAGCCTGCCAGATCTCATTAGTGCATTTCTGTTAAGGGTTTCTCCCTGTCTGGCCCAACTGAAGGATCAAATGTCCAGTTCAACAAATAACTTCCTCCGCGGCTTAAGTGACAACTGCTGTCATGTGCAAGTGACACACTGCAGCTGCCCAAAAGCTTGGACCAGGTGCAGCTTGCTTTGACTCTGCAGCTCCTTTGCCTGCACTGTCCCGCAGAGGGAAGGACATGCTGAAATGGCATGTGTGTGGGGAGCATGAATAAGGGTACAGCCTTTTTTTTTTTTTTTAAAGGCTCTAAGTATCAGAGTATTCAGCTCTTTTGAAACACTGGATTTTGACTACAAACCTTTCATCAAAGTGGGAAAAAAAACAAAAAATGTAAGAAGAGGACTTTGTGCTCTCTGCTAGAGCTGAAGGGAGAAGTATAGCAACAGAGGGTTCACAGTTGACTTGCACAGGGATACAAAAAGTGCATGTTCCCTTTTGAGAGGGGGAGCACTGGTATGGTTTTTGCATCTTCAGAAACTGATCCCCTTCCAGTTTTGGAGTGGTTCCGGTTCTCATGTGCCACTTCCCCAGTGCCTTAACTTTGAAAATAGGCCCTCATACATACAATGATTAAAGCTTGAATATCTCTCTCAGCATTAATGTCCTTGTTGTGTCTTGGAGATTGGAAGGAAAAAAAAAAAAAAGCTATAAGTAGGTTGAATAAATGACCACTCAAATGTGATGATCTCTATTCCTTTGTCCTGTGGTGATCCACAGTATGTATTATATTGACTTCTGATGCTCTCTTGATCTTGATTTATGGATCTGCCTAGATTCTCACACCATATATTTCAATTCTGATAAATACTAGCACATTAAAATAAAATAGTTGTGAACTGAGAGTTACTAATGTTTGCAGCTTGGACAGTTAATTCGATTGGCTTAATTTGTATTGCTGTTGGGCATCCACTGTACTGTGATTGCTGAGCTTCAGTGCTAATCAAGTTCGATCTGCACCTTGGAGGTGCACACAGGCTTCGTGGTGACCTGCCTAAAGGTGAGAAGCAAGATCAGGTCATGCTGCGGGGCTGCCAGGCAATGTTACATCTCCAGTGGTGCTCTGGTAGCTTGAGTGATGGCTTTCCAGGTGGCCTAATGGGGTTACAGAATGATTCATTAAATGCATTTTCTGATTCTGCCCGTGTCTACAACATGCCAACAGTTTTGTCAGTCAATGGCCACAGACAGAAGTAATCGCACTAAGGAAGGTATGGAGATGACCATCCTCTCAAAAGTGAAAAGGAACAAGAGGATTCCTAAATATACCTCCCTAATTCATCCTGAAGGTGCTGGGGGAGGCCGGGGTTTTTGGCTACGTTGCCCTGTTGTTGACATTTTTTAAACAAATGGCTTTTCTTCCAGGAAGGTGCTTCAGCTGATGTCCCACGCGGCACAAATAACTGGACAGTTTCTGCTCTATACTGGAACATACATGTTGCAGCTGATGGATGAATATGATGAAGACGGCGCCTGTGCAAGAACACAGCACAAGCAATAACCACAGCTGCACTCCTGATATTGGATCCTTTTGCCTAAAGACATTCCCTTGCCCAAGTTTGATTGTAATGATGTTATAGTGGGGAGATGTCCACTGAGGTGAACTAACAGTTTTCCCGTTTGGGCCTTAGTCATAAAGTGTTCGGTGTTCATAGGCTCTTAGCACAGCAAAAGGGTGGGTGCCTGATGTCTGAGAACTGGGCAAAGGAAGAGAGGGCAAGTTTTTACCCCAGCAATTCAGTAGGAAATAAGAACACTTAGAAATATGCATGCTTTGTAACCACTGGATCCTTCTCTTGCACTGATCAAAACATGGTTGTTTTTTTCATGGCTGTCCACTTGCCTTCTGAGCAGACAGGGCTGTGGTTGGTTTTGGTTTTAATCCTTAACACTGCTGGTGTTGGTGCCCAGCTGGCACTGAGATACAAAAGGGTGAAATGTACTTATTTACTACTTCTAATGATGGAAATACATAGTACAGCTGAATCCTGGTTCAGTGACTGACTAATCTCATGAATTTTAAGTGGAGAAAGTGCAACTACTATACAAAAGCTTAAAACTTAACCTTTCTTCCCTTAAAACAAGTTTTAAAAAATCAAGTAACTCTGTATATTTTTCTTCAAATATACAGAAAGTTCTGGTGAGCATAGCTCATACCACTTGAAGAACAATCATTTCTTTAACGTGTTCGATGTCCCACTCTGCTTAAAGTATTGAATACCTTGCCATAGTTTTATGCACGTGGCTTAAGGGAAACCTGAAGCTGCTTTCAGGTGTTGACGTTCACTTCTGTAATTTTTGCTCTTCAGCTACAAGATGACACTACATCCTAAGCTGTACTTAAAGTGCATGTGATGTGAATCTGGAAGAGGCATTAGATTTTAACGTCCCTGCATTCAGGGGAGGGGAGTGGGACACTGCTGTGTAACATGTATATGCTCTAAACTGGGTATTTGCAATCTGACAGTCTCATAAGACAAGTTGTATTAAAAGGGCAAAGTTTTTAATTTTTAGATAGAATTGTCCAGAAAAATTTTAACAGCTTTGTGAACAGCTAATATGACAGGTTCCAGTAAGGGTCTCCTTAACAGTAAGACAAACCAGAAAACAAGCAGTGGTGTAGGCATCTTGTGTCAAAATTCAAACTCAGCCTGTTGTTGATGGGGAAAAGTCTGACTTCTGTTGTTCACAGGTGTGGCTTTTGAGATTTTCATTTGCTTTCTTATGTTGAATTTTAATAAATTATTTTCTTGCTTAAGACTGAAAGCTGTTAAAGAGATGACAGACACAGGTAAATGTCTGACCTGACAGCAGGTGCCACCCAGGCAATGAGAGGGTGAACAAGTGGGATGGAGGAAGAAAGTAGTGGGAGCAAAAAGGAAAGAGACCAACGTGGGCCCCAAGGTCCTTGCTGTGCTTCTGCTGAGACAACAATCCTTTAACCACGTGCATCAAGTGCGCCGATAAGGTGAAGGAAAACCTGATGTGCAAAAAGAGGAACAGATGGGCTGAGAAGACCAAGCATCATGGTTACTGGTATCCATTCTGATCTGTCAGCTGAACCTGTTCCCTTCAAATGTTACCTACACATGGGAATATTGCCTTCTTGTTTATCTGCAAACTTCAGCTTCATGAAGTTGAAGGATTTTTGCCTTCCCTTTATGGATCTGACTTAGCCAGCTGGAGCTGCATCTTTCAAATAACCGCTGAAGTGAAAAGCAGCCTAAAATCAATCTTAAAGGAACTGACAGACCCAAGTTTTCTAGGGTCTGCCTTTTCACTACTGGTATTACAGATAAGTAGACAGCTAAGAAGAAACTTAATGAGAAAAAGGTCATGTTAAAATGGAGACTTTAGACTTTATCTGTATTGTTCTTGCTCACCGCCTCCTTCCACCCCCCCCCCCCAAGTGATACCATGATAACTGATGGCCCGCGTCTTTCTAACCCCAGTTTTCCCTAAGGAATTGCATTTAGCTGATTCAGTGCAAGGACTTTCATTAATTCTTTCAGCTTTTAAGAACCATTTATTCCATTAAAATAAGACCATTTATTGAAAGTAAACCACATGTAATGCTTCTAATAATATATAGGTTGCTAATAGTGGAAGCACCAATGTAAAGAAAAAGCAAACAGAACTTGCATAGTTCAATATTGCATTAATTAGTGTGAATTGCATCTTCCACATATGTAATACAAAAGCATCTGCAAGTCTGAAGTGTGCAGATACCAAATGCCTCCCATCTACAGCCAGAGGCAGTTATCACAGAACTAACACACTCCGTAGTTCCCAGTGGTATTGCTGTAGAACTGAACACGGTCTAAAAGGCTAACTCAGTATGAATTTGAAATGTTTTTAAGCAGCTGCTTGTTTGGCAGCCTCGCTTAAAACAAGCTGCTGAAGGTCATGTGAGCTGCAAAGTCTCCATCTCAGAGCATCTCTCTGTAGTTCAAAATGCAAACAGATGAACAAAATAACTCAGCTTTGATATTTTCTCAGGCTGAAGAGAAGTCTCTTGGAAATTTTTGAGACTGTGAAATTGTTCCATTGCTTCTGAATCTGGGGTTTGCTACAGATTTAGTGCTAGGAAGATACTTGCTGCTATACCGACTTCTTTCCAGAGAAGCTTTTGGCTTTGGGTCAAACCAGAGGAGTTCATGATTTTCTGAGCTGGAGCCAGTTTGCTTTTTACAGCCTTCTGAAGATGCGTAGCTTTTACTTCAGCAGTATGTGGTACACAGCAGAGAACTTCAGCATTATCTAGCTTTCAGAAAACTCTGTGAGTGGCGTGCAGTATGTAGTGAGACAAAATCTAAAAGCACAGGCTCTTAACTGCAGGTATGTAGAAATGAAACCAGCTTTTCTACTTCAAATTTTTAGTTTTATTTTTTCACACTATAGGCTCAGTTAATCTGCACTTGCTCCTCTTGCAGTCCAGGCTGGTAGCACTGAAATTTCAAAGGTGTGAAACATGTTTACTCCCTCCTTGCTTGCCCTGTCCCTTTCTGCCTGTTGCTTTGCATCACTTGCTAACAATGCACCAAGTCGTGCTCTGCAGTTACCAAAAAAGGAATTTTCACTGAAGTACTGGATCTTGTTGACTCAGGCACTGTTCATGTTCTGCCGGCAAAACAAAGTTGCTCTCTCCATGCCTAGAATGAAGAATCTGGTAGCTTTTGTGTGTGTAGCTTACTTCATTTCCTTCCTTTCATCAACCCATGAAGTTGCTGCTTTCTTGCACCTTCCTATTCTTTCAGGAAAAACAGGATTACAAGATTTTCTGCCTAGGGGATAGGATAAGGCAGTGTCTAAATTCTTTAGACCCTTAGGAATATTCACTAGGAAACATCCCGAATCCCTTCTCTGTAGGGAGGGGTTAAAGAAAGGAAAACGGGACTTTGGGCTGGAAGCTTTTTCAGCATAGTAAGTAGAGAGGTAGGCGTTAACAATGTAGGAAATGTTGATAATTCTGAATATGAACTGTGAAGATAACTGCATAGGGCTATGTGTAACTGACTAGCACTATAGCTAAATCATTTCAGCGTACTTCTTCCACAGACAGCACTTGAACTAAAGGCGTAAGCTTCTTTAATTAAAAACATTTAAAACCAAAGCACAAAGTATATTTTGAACTTAATGCCTCAAGCTTTACTGGAGGTATTAATGTAATTATCAATCCATTTTAGTTACATGCTAGTAATTATCCTTGTAGGGTTTAGCATATATCACTCTGCTTTCTGTACCTTACCTTGCCATAAGATATTTATAAACCACGAGGGCTGCTGTTTTTCTGAGGGAAAAGAGGGTATTTTACCTTTTCAGAACTTTTGAACCCAGTAGTTACAACTTGCTATGAAAACTGAGATGAGTGAGAATGATACTGTCAGTGATGGCAATATTTTCTGATACGTGGTGCCAATTTTAAGGAACACTTCAATGTCTATGAATAAATTTGAATGGTGGCTTTGGATGTCATGTCTATTAATTTTCAGAACAACTTATTCCTGAAATAATCATGGGTATTAATGGAGCCATGGTCTGCCACAGAAAGCTTGCAAATGCTGCACTGCAGCAGTGAAGTAACTGGAGACTATTATGTGGCTCTGAACTCTCTACTGCTGACTCACTTTCTGGCCTCGGAGAAAACATGCAAACTGCTTCTTTCTGTTCAAAAGGAGTGCCCTCCTCCATCTTCTACCAAAGTTGCAAAAGACTACAGCGTACAGGAGATAGAAGGCTTGGGAAATATCTGGCAGGAGCTGCCTCTTTTCACGAAGTACAGTAAGGGTCATGGAAATGCCTTGTGGAAAACTCTCTGCAGTCATTTGCCTACAGCTACGCTAGCACACATTTTGATTGCATAAAAATATTAACATTTCACTGAAGTAAATTAAATTTGTCTAATCCACCGTTAACTCATGCATCGAGAAAAGATAAAAAAAAAAAAAAAAAAAAAAAAACACTGTGCAACAGCTGTGAGAGAAAGGGGAAAAATGAGAGAAACAACCCTGCAGACACCAAGGGCACTGAAGATGGAGGGGGAGGAGGTGTTCCAGGCACCAGAGCAGAGGTTTCCCCTGCAGCATCTGGAGAAGACTATAGTGGAGCAGGCTGTCCCCTGGCAGCCTGCAGAGGACCACACTGGAGGAGATCTCCATGCTGCAGCCTGTGGAGGAGCCCACGCCACAGCAGGTGCATGTGCCCTGAAGGAAGCTGTAGCAGTCAATGAGCACTGGCACAGGTCACCCAGAGATTTTATGGAGTCTCCTTGGAGATCACAGAATGGTTTGGGTTGGAAGGGACCTTGAAGACCACCCAGTCCCAACCCCCTGCCATGGGCAGGGACACCTCCCACCAGACCAGGCTGCCCAAAGCCCCGTCCAGCCTGGCCTTGAACACCTCTAGGGATGGGGCATCCACAGCTTCTGTGGGAAACCTGTTCCAGTGCCTCACCGCCCTCTGAGTGAAGAATTTCTTCCTGATATGTAATCTAAATCAACCTGTATTTATCCCATTAATATTTCTTTAAGAAAATGACAATATCTTCAACCTGAGAAATATCCCTCATGGTCCTCTCCCCTTATTCTCAGAGACAACTTATGTCTGCTTTGTTGTGGGGGAGGAACTTGTTTGTAGTTTTGTGTTTGTGTTTCTTACTATCCTATTTTTAATTTGCAAGAAATAAAGTTAATCTTCTCCGAGTCAAGTCCGCATTGCCCCTGATGGTAACCGGTAAATGATCTCCCTGGATTTATCCCATCCCAGGAGCTTTTTCATCTTATTTTCTCCTCCAAGTGCTATTAAGGAGGGAGATCAGCTCTGTGTGTGTGTGTGTGGCAGCCAGCAGATATTAACCCACCACAAGCACAAAACAGCAGCAGTAAGAATAAGCAAAAAAAACCAAGTTGCCTGTGCTGTAGGTGGCCACTAACACTGGAAGCAAATCTTTCATAGTGTTTTCTGCTGTTTTTTTCATAGCTGTGTTTGCAGAGACAAACCCCAGCTATACACAGTACAGCATTAATATTTTCAGTTGTCATGATACAAAATATTTACTGGCCTCCATCTCAAGCACTGTTTTTAGGTATATCAAAGGTCACCCATCAATCTGAATTGTTCATGCTAGGCTCCACTCCAAACGTATTCTGGGTTAGGAATATTTATTATTAAGCATTAATAACCATTTGAAAGAGAACATTGACGTAGTACTGCTATTTTATAAAAGATAATGAAATGTACCACTAGAAATACAAAATGTCATAATAAAATCTGGGCTCAGGATAATGCATTCTGTGCAGTCCCTGTATAAGAAGTTGATTGATCATCAGTTCCCTAAAAAGTTTTATAATTAGCATACGTTATGCATAGATTAGGTTTGGCTTTTTTAAAGTAATATAACTATCAGCAGCACCACAGGTTGGTTGTGAACCTGTGTGTTTACAAGTTAAAAAATAAATAAGTTTAGATCCTTAGAAAACAACTATATTTAAGAAAGCATTAGTGTAATGACATACACAGTCTATTATAGAAGTAGAGAAATCTCAGACATCTAAGAAGTCCTTTAAAGCCCAGTTAGGTGTAATTATTTCTGACACATTTTGCAGTTACGCTGCGAAGTCCGTAGTCATTTATGTTAAAAACACTTTGTAATTACAGAGCATCTTCCCTCACACTGCTACTTGACTTGGTTTGCTGCTGCGCTTTATTAAGCAGTGTTTCCAGATGCTCTTCCTGCATGTCAAAAACCAAGAAAGAATAAGAAAGAAAATAAATAATCTTATTTACGTATAAGACTATTGGTTTGCTATTGAACTAGGCAAGCTGAAGTCTACAGAAGTGCACTCTTATTTTTCTCCTGAAGAGCTAAAGTGCAGATGGCATTGTTTTGGTGATCCCTGTACCAAATGTGCTTAATTTATGTGCTGCCAGTTGCAGCTTCCAGGCCTTCTTGCCTACGTAAAGAATTTGCCTGGTAAAGCTGCCCAGAACAGTTGTGGAATATTGTTCTCATCTGCACTTGACTCTCCAAGTAAATACGCTTTCCCAACAAAAGCCAGTATCTTCCAGAACAATGAATGTGTTTTCAGAGATGATTGATTATTTAACAATAAACCCCTTTTGTTTGAAACCAGAAATTACAGAATAGTTTCTGCAAATAGCTAGCTATTCCAGTTTCCTATACAGAAAGTCATCTCATCGTTGGATGGGATGACCAGGCTGGTTTTGCTTGTCATGGTAAGCATAATATGTAAACTGCATTAAGAGCAGAATTTCGTCCAGATAAAAATGTGCAGTCTCTAATTGAGTTTCACCTCTTTGACCACTGAATTCAGTAAATAGCTCTCTCAGTACCTCCTTGTCTTATCTGTCGCTGACGTGTTGGTACCGTGTTTAGTTTTCACAGGAGTTGTGATCACTGAAAACAAAGCAGCTTTTGTCACTAATGACTAAAGGCAGTAGCAACTCCATGGATAAAAGCCACTCCTGCCTCCAGGACTTCCACTTCTCTGATTTTTTTTTTTCTTTTCTCCAGAAATTTCCAACTCCTGATAGAAAACCTCTGCTTCTCACTTGGAAGCTCCCAGATCTTTTCAAACCACTCTAGTTTCCCTTCACCTAAATCTTCCTCTACGTCTGATGCTATTATCTCGATGTCACCACCTT
Source organism: Anas platyrhynchos (assembly GCF_047663525.1). Taxonomy (NCBI): domain Eukaryota; kingdom Metazoa; phylum Chordata; class Aves; order Anseriformes; family Anatidae; genus Anas; species Anas platyrhynchos. The sequence continues at coordinate 49,023,923 of NC_092588.1, read as the reverse complement.
CAAGCACACAATTCCCTTTGCTATTTTCCCCGTGCCTTGCTCCTTTTGCACATGCGGCTTGTTCTGCAGCTCTTGGGCTACTCTTGTGACCTTCCATCACCTTTGCCAGATTCCCTGAGGCCACATGCCAACAAAAAAAAATACTTAATGACTGAGGAAAAGGGGAGGGGAATGATACAACAATATTTTTTTTTAAGCAAATGTGAATTTAAATATATATGTGTGTATCTGTCCTGTTCTATATGTAGATCGTATCAAGTCTGTAGGTAGAAATTGTCAGCCTCCTTGTTTATATGGCAATTTCTGCATAGCTGTCTTCCACGCTAAAAATAGAGAGATAAAAAGGTTTTGGCTGCTTCGAGCTGCTCTCTATTCCTGACAGATCATACAGGCCACACTTAGTGTAAAGCTCCTATTCAGCACGGCGATGTGGCACCATGATGAAAGCATTTTACACAACGGAGCTGTATCTCTCCCCACATTTTCTATGCGCAGGCAGCAACTGCGCCTCCACACCCGTCCCGCGAGGCAGCGGCATTCTGCTCTGCGGTCTGCGTGCCCCGCAATCCCATATCCTCCCGTACCGTTTAACACACACACCATGAGACTGATCATTCGACGTGGGTGGGCAGTGGGCTGAGTCCTGGCCGTGGGCCAAACTGACCTCTTACATTCTCAGCATTCGTGAGCTCTTGAATCATGAATATGGTAATGCTGCTAAGGCCGCAGTCCGAGGCAGTGGCATACTCCCTCTTCTTCACCGCTGCAGAATGATTTTCTGAAAGCAACACGATCAGGTCGCCGTGTGTAAATGCTGTCTTCCCTTTGTAGCTCTCGAGCCCAAGGGTGTTGTGCTGGGAGGGGAATTCTTCAGCTGCTCTCGCCCTGTCCGTATCAGCCCGCATTCCTCCAGCGGCAGCACCCGCCCGCCCTGGACTGCGTTACAGATTGTCTTGGTAAAAATAAGCCGGGCTTTGTCAAGCTGTGGCCTCTGCTGTGCTCTTTGTACTGGGCTGACGGAGCTGGGAGGGATGCTTCCCTTCTCCCTCCAAGTGTAACGTGAGAGAATCATTTGTCAGGCAGCCAGCAGTGGCACGCTGGCCGGGTTCGGACACGTGTGACAGATGAACAGGACCCGTCTCAGTGAGTGAAGGGTGGCAGCCAGGAGCCTCTCACCACCCAAGAAAGGGTAAGGCAGAAAGCTGTGACTCACCTGCGAAACCTGGGGCCCGACTGGAGCAATATATAATTGATTTTTAGCTGTGAAATTATTCTTATAAAATTAGTGCTTCTCAAAGTGGGGTGAATCACTTGGCTTGAAAAGCTCCCCATTTCAGCTCACACATACACCGTGCTTAGTAAGTGTTAAATAACTGGCAGCCAAGGCAGGACTCCAACGCTTTCTCTTAGAGGTCTATTACATTTTTCTCAGAGAATAAAACCATGAGAAGTCATTCTGTGCAATATCCCCCACACGTCCCCTTTCTCCCCTTCCTTCCCACACATGGCAGTACAAATCTCTGCTGTCAAGTGTTGCAAGGTGCTTTAGTCAAGAGCCTTCAGCAGACTGAGCTGGATCAGATATGATCCCATACAAGTGCTCTTCTGCTTTAATAATAAAGAAGAAAAAAGGTCTGGAACAGATGCATTGGTTATGCTTGGATCTGACTGGCATAGTGCTAATGGCACAGTGCTAAAACTTCAAAAATGTAATGAACAGGTGAAGCTTTTTGGTTGTATAAAAATCTTGTTGTATAAAAACTAAAACCTTCGCCTTACACAAAGCTACAATGGTCATTAGGAAGTCAGTCCCTGTTTCCCAAAATAGAGGAATTTTGGGGCACCAAGTTAAGGCATTGACTTTTCAACAGAACGAAGTACTTCATGAGAGCGAACTCAGCTGTGTGGCCATTACCTGTGGTAATGCCACAGGACGTAATACACGCTTCACAAGGACTATTGAATGTGATGGTCTGGATCCGGTCTTTGGTTCAATAAATCCTTAATCACTGACTGCCAGGATGCAGAAGGGCATTTTGGGGGAAGTGTTGTCATACTCCTTCCCTCGTGCCCTCCACTGGCTACTGCCAGAGATGTAATGGACCAGCTGGATCTTCCATATCATCAAGATCAGTTGCTGTTGGTGTACTCAGAGAGATCATGCTTTTTCTCTTGATAATCTTCAGTTTTGTCCTCATTCTGGTGTCCCCCACTCAAAACACCAGGACTTTACTGATAAGCTCCGCATTGTATCTATTCAGACCCTGACTGAGCTCCAAAAGCAAGTCAGCAGTATCTCAGATTCATCGTCCTCTTGCAGCTGCACCACTCACTCACTGTGTGTTACAGATAACGGAGAGCACACATTCCAGATAAAATGTGTTTTCGCTCTGTTCTTCGAAGAATTCAGCTCCCCCAAGTCTCTGATATGCAGAGAAGCTGCAGAGTTGAATGTAGATAAATTCCTGACTTGATTTTGTATTCCCACACTTTTTTTGGTTGTGGCTGTAAGTAAACATTAAGCTAGATCATTTACCAGCTTTCTCGAACACAAAGCCTGTTCTCTGCATCTGTTTGTTTATGTAGCTAAGTGACCTATTAAAATGGAAGTTAAAACAGCCACACCAAACACTCATTCTGCCTGACATAACAGGCAGGTACATGCCTCTCTCCTCTACAGCTGCTACAGCTGTTGCATAAAAAAATCACCACAACCAACCCTGCGAAAAGTCATGGGTGAGTTATTGCTGGTATCGAGGCTAAATGCAGGGAGAAACAAAGGGCTGAAAGAAAATCCTTGTTTCCAAAGGACAAAAAATGTGTTCCAAATGAAAAGCCAGTAAGGCTTCCAGTGTGTGAAAGTGAAAAGGCGACTGAACTCAAACATGTTAATATTCACGAGTAGACTTTTAGTGTTTTGTTTTGTTTTGTTTTGTTTTGTTTTTTCATTTGACTTGTCAAACAGTGAGAAAAGTATGTGAGAAGGTAGCTAGAAACACCTTCTGCTGGGATGGTGGGATTCTCCCAGTGTTGCTTCAAGCTCTCACAGGCATTGCACCCATAAACATATCTAACCCTGACCTGATGTAGCAACCTTTGCCTTAGCATCCCAAGGCTCAGACCAAAACCAACAGCATTACCTCCCCTGACAGCTGCAGTTATAAAGCAGATAGGTGAGCAGCATTAAAACAAACTCCCAAGGATGTTTGGGCATAGGTGGCAATTAGTGACACTGCAGCTTCCACAGCAACGAGCCTAACATGGGAACAAAACAGGAAACTCTTTGAGGGCTAAATGAAATGTGGTGGCTTTTCTAGGCAAGACAGGAATAGCAAAAACTCCAAAACACCTATGATAAATGTGTATGCTGGCTCCGGCCTTATTTGACTGTATGCTTCTGGGTATTGAAAGACCATGCCGTCAGGTTCTGGGGCTGTTTCTGGGCTCTTCTGCAGTTGCACTATCTCTGGGACTCATGTGCCTCTGTCCGATTTTGTCACAATATGTTGACAGATTGAAAATGTGGTCATGGAGATACATGGGCACACACTTGCACAGAGCATGACTTCCCACTTTTTGTTTCCTCGGGAAGCCAGGCAAAACAAAAACACACACACACACACACACACACACACACAAAAGCCTAATCATTTAAAGATTTTTTTCTTTATTCTTAACCTACATGAAAACTACAGAGGCTACGCTCACCCCGAGACCTTTCTCCTCAAGGCAAGTATCGTGTAAGTAGCATTTACCAGCCTACTAAGAGCTGTCAGAATGAATCTAGTCTATGGATTATATTTACTGCTTTGGTCATTAATGTAAGTGCTAACAGGCTTTATAAACCTGCAGGAACTCTTGCTGATACTCCTACATATGGAAATAGAGCACATTATCCTTCTGAAAAAGGGAGTAGTAACTATCATGTTAACGGTTCTGCTATGACATGAATTTTTCTCTAGTCCTTAAAAACTCCTCCAGTAAATAGAAATAGTCCTAGCAACAACCCTGATATAAACACAAATGTGTTTCCTGAAAAGCAGGAAGCAGCTAACAATCATATCATATGACCTGCTAAATACAGAAGAACTTTGCTGGGGTTTTTCCAGGACATTAAAGCACATTTCCACGTGACCTTGTGGGAGATGACTACTGCCTGGTCTGCTATTACTGGAAAATCCTTCTCTGTAACAGAGGTGCTTTACACATTTTATCCTGCTTTATGAAATTATAACCATAGAATCATAGACTCATTTAGGTTGGAAAGCACCCTTAGGATCATCAAATCCAACCATCAACCTAACACTGCCACCAAACTGTGTCCCTATGCGCCGCATCCACATTCATCACCTTGTAGGGCTCCATTTCCATCTTCAGCTTGTGAAAGGTGTAAGCTGAGGACACTCAAGGGTCTGCAGCTCCATACAACCCCACATTTTGTCTGGACCATGAGGGCATGCAGCTCTTTTTGTGAAAGCTGGATCTCCCACATGAGTAATATAAGGATTTCATTTGCTGTTACTCTGTGATACCGCTGCTAGGACTGACTGCTAAGATCCTTGTCAGCACTGACTACCAGGAGTTAGGAACCACCTGGGCTCTCTCTGCCCATCACATTGGAGCACCAAAGAACTGTTCAGTGGAGATGAACTGTTCTAGGCTTACACCAGCCTCAAACTAATCTCAAACTAATCCAGACTTGGCCTAGCAGCCAGATGTTCCTTAATCCACATCCTTTCTGTCATAAAGGGTCGTGGCACTCCCTAAAACATAAGCATGGACCTCTTTACCTATTTAATATTTTGCTTCCTCACTTGGGAAAAGATATCATGTAAAAATCCATTTCAGAGAATTTACATTGTGTTCTTATGTTAGTCTATTTATAGAATGAACCTTGTGGACTCGGTCAGATGAAGCACCTAGAAAGAAATCCTTAGACTTTTAGGTGCCTTAAACTTCCAGAGGCACTTACTGGGTTTTAAAACACATCCATAAGCAAGCCGTGGCAGTTAAGCTCAGGGTAGGATTTTGAAACACCTAAGTGCCTTTAAAAATCCTGGACCAAGCCTACGAAGACTTAAAGAGAATGCAGGCTTTTGAAGATGCATGTTATAATGGCAACTGCACCTCCAAAGTCAGCTGAACTGCTAAGTAAACACCAGCTCGGATGAAAAGGATTCAAAGGGACATTTACATTCAGTGACCAAGAAATGGGTGTTGCTTCTTTTCAGATTACTAGCAATAAAACACAGGGAAGCTGCAGGTTGGTTCAGGCCTGACTGAATATGAGAACATATTTAAATGGTTTTAAAATGTGTTAAAGTGAGATGCAAATACTCTGGGTAAACTTGCTCACCGCTGACAATTCCATAGTCTGAGGTTCATTTCACTTGGTTGCTTTGTATGCGTGGGAAACTGGCTGAAGCTTCGGCCTCTGAAGGACATTGGACCAACTGCAGATGAACCTTCTGAAGAAGACAGCCACTTGCTGGTACATACGTGTGGACTAAGGGCTCTACTGCAGTAGTCTTACTGCTTCTTTTACCCCTTCACTGGCCTACATAAGTCTATATATATTTTTCTCCCTATTTTCAATCTAAAACTATGATTTGATTCAGAAGGCTGCTGTTGGGTTATGGGATTAAAGGCTTATCTTAAGAACAATGGCAGGTGGGGGAACCCCAATAATATACCCATGGAAAAGGAGCCTTGGCCCCGACTCCTCCCAGAGAGGGATCAGCCCATGGGCCGGGTGTGACACCCATCACTGTGAGTCAATGGGAGAGGCTCGCTGTGCTCCTGGGCCTTGCTGCCTGGGGGTATGGGACTCAGTAGGGAATGCAGGGGAGCAGAGGCTGTGGGGTCATACAAGACTTACCAGGGAATGCTGAAAGGAGGAGTCAGAGGTAGCGAAATGAGGGGCCGGAGGGGAAGGTTTGGTGAGTAACAAGCATGGAAAAATAAAAGGATTAGGGGTTAAAATGGACCCACTGGGTGTAAAAAGTCTTGTCTGGCTATGCCCTGTACTCATCACCTCAGCCTGGCTTGTCTCATTAAACTCTATTTTGATTATTCTCCTGGGCCAGGGGACCCTCCATTCCCCTTGTATGTGTGTGTGGTGTCAGCAATTGGAGTAGGGGCCACAGGACACAGGGGCTTTTGTGTCTGTGCTGCCAGAACCTGAAGAGACCAGAGTGCACGCACATTGTATGGGCCTGTGTGTCAGTGTGTTCACCAGTAAAAATCAAGCCAGGCCATGCTGGAGAGCAATGTAAGAGGCTTTTCTGTTCATGCCAATTGGTGTGGCTGGACATGTGTGTGTATAGGTGTGGGATGTGTGTGTGCCCATTGGGAACACACACTCAGTCTCTCCACTAGCTGGACTTGCGCTAGTGGCATCGAGCTGTGGCAAGCTGCACCTCTATCCAGCTAGCAAATTTGGCAACCCTAACAACTACCTTTTGGTTTTATGTCGTAATACCACTTAACGTAGCAGGTTCTTGAACTATGCCTAGGCTCTTTTGTGCCACGAGAGTAAACCTGTTTTAAAAATCCTAATTCCAGTGTTGTAATGGTTATAGGAATGATCTGAGATCCTGCCATCAGAATGCAGGATAGCTTGACACTGAGAAGCCTAATGCTGCTCTTGCACACAGGGTTTAAAGTTGAAAGTCCTTATTCATGCAGGTCTTCCACAGGTGGATTTCATAGCTGATAGCTGTGCCTGATTAACAGAAGGGGTATTAATCTGTCCTTGACTGAGATTAGTAAGAAGCAAAGCCCAGATGACAGACATACTGGATTGGTGGAGAGAGCAATCCAGAGACTGACTTTTGGAAGTGGCATACTAGCAGAAATGATCCTAACAAGATACAATGCTCTGATGGCAAGTATGAGACACAACGGTGTATTAAAGGATCTGCAAAGCATGGGGAAAGCCAGGCCTGAAGGCATATTCAAGGACATATAGACTCAAGCAGAGCCCAAGATGACCTCAATAAGCAGGCTACTGAGCAAATGACTTGCTCATGGATCTCTTCCAAAAATGCAGATCACAGACAGAAGGACATTTATTTGAGTCCTTCTGCAGAGAAAAAGGCACATAGTATCCAATCCTGTGGTGCTGACTGCTTGCAAGGCAAACGCGCTGATCCTCCAGCTGCTTCATGGATGTCAGAAAGGCATTTGACTCAGCCTAGCGTGATGTTTGTGGGCTGCTCAGAGGTCATCTGCAAGAAACTGCTAGCTCCACTGAAAAACACTTAGGGAAAAGCAAGTTTGGTGCCCAGAGTGCATGGTCTAGCTGATATCAGTCATGTCACAGCAGCATAGGGGCAGGTAGAAAAGAGGAGGCCTGCCAGATGTACAAATCTTCGTATAGATTTGGGGTTATTTAGGGGTCATATATTAATCTATTGGGCTTATTGTAACTGTGTTCAGACTGGAGGGAGCACCCAAGATTTTCGTCCTGGAGGATTCCAGCTGGGTCACCTTCATCCTAACGTGTTTCTTTAATGCTTAAAACATAATGCTTAAAACAAATTCTTTTAAAACATGAGTGAGGTTCTGCAACTGTGGCCTTGGGGCTGGTCTTGCACAACCAGAGAGCTGTGTTCAGGCAGTAGGGATGCGCAGGGATAGATGAATGCCAGGGCTGTGTATCAGGACAGGCTATCTAAGGGGCACTGGAAGTGGCTTTCCACCGAAGAGTCACAGGGATATTAAAATGGACAGCCAAGCCAGCCAGGCTGGGAAATCATGAAACAGGGATCCCTAAAGGGATCTTAAAGGATCCCTAAGGGGATTTTAAGATCCCTAAAGGGGTCACAGCAGTTCTGGGAACTCGTTTCCTGTCTGGAGGGAGCAGGGAGCCTCCCTTTGCATTAAAAACCAAGCTACTCAAGCCATGCATCTTGCAGGGCATGCTCTTGCGGCCACACGAGCTTTTTGGGAGGTTGCTCCAAAAAATCTCCTTAGCGCCCCTGCCGAGCCCTTTCCCCCCCCACCTCCCGCCTCAGCGGGGGCCGAGCCATGGCCGGGACGGGGGCGGCCGTTGGGCGGCCGTTAGGCAGCCGTTGGGCGGGCGGAGGGGTGTGGGGAGGGGGGGTCCGCGCCGCCTCGGAGCCCATAAAGCGCCGCCTGCGGGGGGCAGAGCCGGGCAGGGCAGGGCTGGGCGAGGCTGAGGCGATCGTGCCGGGGCTGGGGGCGGCCGTCGCCATGAGGGAGATCGTGCACATCCAGGCGGGCCAGTGCGGCAACCAGATCGGGACCAAGGTGAGCCGGGGGAGGGCGGGGGTGAGGGGGTTGCCCCCGCTTCTGCTGAGGGAGCCGCGGCTGAGAGGAGCCCTGCTGGACATAAAAGGCGTTGGGAAGCGCCTCAAGCCAACTTTTTACACTTTTTATTTAAAATATTTGCCTTCAGCGCCGAGGGGGGAGGCCGAGCAGCCCCCTCCCGGCGGCGGGATGGCGGGGAGGGCAGGGGCCGTGGGGCACGCCAGGAATCCGGCAGCTGCCCGGCCGCCGCCCCCAGCACTGAGCCTCCCCTCCTGCTCCTTCTCCTCCCCTAGTTTTGGGAAGTGATCAGCGATGAGCACGGCATCGACCCAGCCGGAGGCTACGTGGGTGACTCAGCGCTGCAGCTGGAGCGGATCAACGTCTACTATAATGAATCATCCTGTGAGTGCGGGGCGGGGAGCCTGCGGGAAGGGATGCAGAAAGTTGGGAGAGAAGCAGAAAGTTGGGAGAGAATGGCTCTAAGTGGGACTGCCCCACATATCTGGCTTCCCTCCTTGCTTGCCATCAGCCCCCCAGCACCTGCCAGCATCTCCCCAACTGGGGAGATGTAGCATGAGGGGATGTCCCAGAGTGGGCACGGCCACAGGGTCTGGAGGTGGAAGTTTGTTTGTGCTGGGTATTTGTTCTTTTAGCATATGATTATTTCATCAGATGTGTCATATCGGTTGTCCCAAATGAAACTGTTGGTTATACAAGCCCGCATCTGCAGTACGCTGATTTCAGGATGGAGAGGGTTGGGCCATAGCTAATGGCGATTCATTAATACGTTGCTGAAAGTGCCCAAATCCTGTGAGGCAGTCTGGTGTTGGGAGTGAACTGGGGACCAGGAGTCCTTTCAGCTCTTGAGAAGAACCCAAGAATGCAAGCATTTCAGCTTAGGTTAATGTATGTTATTAACCTTGGTTTCCTTGAACAATTTCAACTATTTTGGTTGCCCAGAGAAGCTGTGGATGCCCTATCCCGGAAGGTGTTCAAGGCCAGGATGGATGGGGCTTTGAGCAACCTGGTCTAGTGGGAGGTGTCCCTTCCCATGGGGGGCTGGAACCAGGTGATCTTTAAGGTCCCTTCCAACCCAAACTATTCTGTGATTCTTTTTTTTTGTGCTTTGTGGTAGAGATGCTGATCTACTATTGTTTGCACCTACACCAAGTAGCGCTTTCATTGGAGGTGATTCCTTCAAGCATCAAGCTTGTGACATGTTTTAGGAACGTTTGGACATAAACTCTCCACTCACCCCATCATACACAGAAAAAACAGCTTACAAAATATCACGTACCGTTGACATCTGATGTCAAATCTGTTGTTCTAGTGGAACTGATTTCTTTGTGTGACACTGAGATTTTTATTTTTTTTTTTACCACCATGACTTCCTGTTTAGGAAATATGTATGTGCAATTTATATTAAGCTAATATGCAATATAACATCTCTGTATGTAAAGAGCTGTAAATGTTTTATTTTTTTTAACATTAAGCATATATTTATTTTTTGGTTTGCAGCCCAGAAATTTGTACCAAGAGCAGTCTTAGTGGACTTGGAGCCGGGAACCATGGATAGTGTGAGATCTGGTCCTTTTGGTCAGCTCTTTCGGCCTGATAACTTCATCTTTGGTATGTAGATGTCACTTAAAAAAAAAAAAAATCCAACAGGTGTTCAGTTACAGAATGAATGGTCCAAAAGCATTTCAACTATGTTGCCTCCTCCCTATTCCCAAGTGATTGTTAGTACTCACAAACCTTAATAGCTTAACAAAGCAGTTCCAATTATCTAAGTCAGCCAAAAGATTCCATTAACTGAAAGAATCGTTCTTCTGTTAATTGACCCTTCAATTAGGAAATGACTGAAAGTTTCCTATGATACTTGGATAGTGTACACTTGCTTTCAACACATGTGAACTATACAGAAATCCTGAGACTACTTATTTACAACAAAGTGCATGGAAATTCCGCAGAAAATATAAAGGGGGAAAGAAAAACCCTCAACCACAAACCAACCAGACTGTTCTTGGCTTGAATTGATGTTAAGTTCTTGATGTGAAATTGTTTAAAGGCTGTGTAGTTTAACTTCTTCAGCAGAGTCTTACAGTACAGCATAGTAAACAGAAGAAGACCGACTCTAATATGAAAAACACTTATATATGGCTGGTTCTTAGGTTATTTTCCAACATAATGAGGAACAGCCTGAGAGCATGTGAGGAACTTCAGGTTTTGCAGTGTTCTTGGGCAGGGTGGTTCTGGCCTTGGCTGTTTTACTTTGCACTTCTGTAGTACTTTCTGCTGAAGCTTAAAAGTGCGCATTACCATGATTCAGCTTCATAGCATGCTTGTGAAGTACAGAAGCATTATCGGTTCCTTTGCACTAAAGAAGAAGCAGCGTGTGAAAGTCCAGTGATCCACTTGCTCAAACAGGAAGTCTGAATGAAAGCCACCATGAGAACTCTCATGTCCTTCTGGTTTCCAAGTCTGTACTAGCCACAAAACACATTTCCTCTTGCCAAGGCAAGCTTAGGTTGCAAGTTAGTTTGGTATATTGTGTTAACATGAAGAAGGAACAATGCCAGGGACAGACAGAGAAAAGATAAACATTATTTGGGTGGTATGAAACACTGCAGACCAGACTGTCCCTGTTGAGGTAGGGAATAGGAAGCCATAGCGAGTCTTTAAGTCTTTAACTTCAAGCTTTTAATGCTGTCCCTCTTCTTCTCCCATATACTTCATGGCAGTGTTTTTGAAGGCATCTTACAAAGGAATTTTAAGTTACAATATTTAGAAGTAAGCCCGGGATAAAAATCCATAGGCAGCTGTACAAAATGTTTTTATATTCAGGCTTCTGCTTTTACTCCCTTTCTCTTGCATGGACCACAGCAGCCCCTTGAAAGTGAAATCAGTTGACCTTTGGAAATACCTGAGCTGGAACTTCACCGTTTGGCATGTCACCAGTAATGCCAGAGCAAAATCAATTCAGTGTCTTCAGTACAATGCAGCAGTTCAGTTCACTGCGCTCCCTTCCTGCCGAGCTAACAATGAACCAACAGCATGTGATGGATTTGGATCTGATGGAGGCCCCTGCCAGCATCAGGCACTGTCCTCCCAACCTGCTGAATAATGCAGAATGGCTGCCTGAGTGCTGAAGTAATGATCTTCTGTGTCAAAAGCCAACAAAGCATTTTGTTTTCTCTTTTAAAAATCCAGCCTGGCTAACAGAGGATTTTGTGACAGAAGCTGGCTGTTCCCTACTTGCTGTGTCACAGGCCGTTAGGGCTCATTCTGATGGAGATGTTTGCAGCCCCTGCTTGTATAAACACATCTGTGTGCACATCTCTATAGTGAGTAGCTCTGGACCATCAATCAGAACTTCGTTCAGGTATACTGGGAACCTAGTCACACGCTCCAGATAGAAGAATTTTAACCAGGACCAGCAGGAGATTGAGGTAGATGGAGACATATTCCTCGTGCTGTAATGTTTGTGTTGACAGAATACTGGTCCAAAATGTGAAGACACAGGTGGAACGAGCCTGCTGCAGGAGAGCAGCAGATCTCCTGGCCTCCTAATGGCATAGGGTTGCTCACCAGGACCCACTGTTGGCAGTCTGATATAGCTTTTTTTTTAATTTTTTTTTTCTTTTTTAATGGACTTTTAAGCAGTAGTATGCAAGCCACCAGTCTCTCTTCCCAGATTTATCGTTTATTTCGAGCAGTGGAGAGTGGAAAAGAGAGAAAGAAGACTGCAGGAAATAGTTGCTATTCTGCAGATTAAAAAATAAATAGTCTTTTAAACAAATGGCTTCTGTGCGTGTGCAGCTCAGCCTGAGCATATGTAATAGTTCCACAATTCACTGGAGGAAAGAAATAGTGGTGGGAAGATTTGAGGGTACCAACAGCACAGATCGGTTGTGGGGTTACTTGTAGACTTCCTTTACATCTCAGAAAATGCACAGTGAGAAGAGGCAGGATGCTAGAGACTGGCTCCATACAATACAGAGCTTCCGGGACTGGTGAGAGGTCTGCCAAGTCCTGATTTTTGTGGATACACACTCGTTTTCCTTGCTTAGATTTAGTGTAGCTGGAGTTTGATGATTTTATGTGTTTGCCTAAGATTTTTCAGAGGTTCAGTGGGTATCTGGTAGTGGGAGGCATGCAGTGGGGTTCACAGTCACGGTCAAGACGTCCAGGTGTATGGCAGCCTTGTCATACCCATGGCACCTCCACACTGTGTGGTGTTATAATGGATAAGAAATCTGGAGCTTCCAGGGATTATGGTACGTTTCTGGTGGTGGTTTTCTGGTGCTATAGAGCCAGGGATTCTGCCCAGCAGGAAATCTTCCAGGGAAATGAGATCCTAGGCAGGTGGCTGAGTAAGTAGGTGGAGTGGGATGTTATCGCAGGGGCAGCTGATAGTTACAGGCTGGAGGGAAACAATTAGGATTGGTGAAGGCAGCCGCTGCTACAGTTAAACTGTGAGTTAAATACAAAGGTGCTGCTAGTGCAACAGAGAGAGGTGGCAGCGATCCTGTGGGCCTCCAGGAGTCTGTGTGACTTGGATTCTGAGGGAGTCTGATGCAGTGGTTAGCCTGAAGGAGAACAGGTCCACCTCTGGATTAGCCGTTTTACCTCCTAACTTACTCTGCAAGCTAAGAAAAAGCAAGTAAAATCAGTCTCCGATTATTTTTTTTCCCATGAACATATATTTTCCATGTTTTCAAGAGTAATTACCATTATTTTCTTTCCTCATTCTTTGTTTCTATTCTCCGTTCTCTCCTATTCTCTCCTTATCTTCCTGCCTACTGGAGGAGGATGATACAGTGCTTGCACAAGGGACAGTCTGCAAAATACAGTTCTAAGCTCAGAATTTGGCCTTGATAAAATCCTTCTGCATCTTAGAGCAATGTCTTGTTAACATGCAGCCTGATGTGTTATATGGATCCCTGTCTGTAGTAGGAGACCTGCTCAAGCACACCGCAGGTCGTTGCAAGCATATTTAATTGTGGAAGGATATTACTTTGCTTTGCCCAGCTGGACAGGAAGAGCTGAGCTTCCTAGAGTCAAAGTGAGAAAAATACAGCAGCGTGTAGAACAATGCATCAACCAGCGGAATACATCATGAGGAAACCAAGCATTTCTGCAGTGAAAATAAAGCGTATCATATCTGAACAATGCCCCAGCAGGCAGTTTCCCAAGTTTGTATGTTCTGCATCAACACACACACACTGGAAATTGAGACATGGTAGTAGGAAGGAAGGGAGGACTTGGAGAACAATGCGGGAGTTGACAGCCCTGTACCTGGTTCTAAAACTATCGCTCCTTCTGATGGCCTCTCACAATAGCACTGCTGGCTGTGTTTGGTGGCACAACGAGTGTATGTAGTGGTCACTGGGAGGAATGGGAATATTAAAGGAAAATGGAAGCTGGGGGAGAAAATCAAGGGCTCTTGAAATGCAAATAATCCAATTTTGCAGGTTGCTTTGCAGATCCTGAAGAACAGTGAGTTTCTAGGGAAATGAGTGTAAGTTAGAAGGCACTTAGTAACTCATAAATTTTTGAAATAACATTTGTGAAGTTTCTGTTGATTGCTATTTTGATTCAGGCTAGGTAACTGCAAATTTAAAAAGCTGCAGTTCTTGATATAGCAAGTTAAAAAGGCCTTCAGAAGCCCAACCTTACCCTTGAATGACAACAGTGCCTCCTGTCTGGCAGTAGCAACTCATGGGAACAGTCCAAGAACCTTTCATTTAGCAATGCACATCTGTGATTTAGCTTTGTATACATCATGGTCCTTATAAACTGAGAGCATTTAAATATAAACAGTCTCCTTGTGTTTATGGAATAAGCAGGATTGGGAGTGTGAGAGCTTTCAAAGCATGGAGTCAATGCCATCTTTGCAATTATGGAAAGTTAAATACCAAAAACCAGAAAGCCACCCAGAGGCATAAATGAAAACTAAGGGGGATTTGAGGCAAAAGGAGACTGTCTTAAAAAGCTTGTGGATACTGCTGAAAACATTTGTAGGCAAAACTGAAGAGTCCTGTTACCTACCTGACAGATTTATAGCAGCTTTTTTTTTTTTCCCAGATGTGATGTGAATCTTTGGTGTCCAAATGCCAAACCCTACCAATAACTTCATATATAATTTTTCCCTATTGTATGTTGCTTTAGGACAAACTGGTGCAGGAAACAACTGGGCCAAAGGACACTACACAGAAGGGGCAGAGCTGGTTGATTCCGTACTTGATGTAGTAAGAAAAGAGTGTGAACACTGCGATTGCTTGCAAGGATTTCAGCTCACTCATTCCCTGGGAGGAGGGACAGGGTCTGGCATGGGAACCCTGCTCATCAGTAAGATACGAGAGGAATATCCTGACAGGATAATGAATACCTTCAGTGTCATGCCCTCCCCAAAGGTCTCTGATACTGTGGTGGAGCCTTATAACGCTACGCTCTCGGTCCACCAGCTGGTTGAAAATACAGATGAAACCTACTGCATTGACAACGAAGCTCTGTATGACATTTGCTTCCGCACGCTGAAGCTCACCACTCCAACGTACGGCGACTTAAACCATTTGGTCTCCGCTACCATGAGTGGGGTAACCACATCCCTGCGTTTCCCTGGCCAGCTCAACGCTGACCTCCGGAAGCTGGCAGTAAACATGGTCCCGTTCCCCCGCCTTCACTTCTTCATGCCAGGCTTCGCCCCGTTGACAGCCCGAGGCAGCCAGCAGTACCGCGCACTCACCGTTCCCGAGCTCACCCAGCAGATGTTTGACGCCAAAAACATGATGGCAGCCTGTGACCCAAGGCACGGGAGATACTTGACGGTGGCTACCGTCTTCCGGGGTCCCATGTCGATGAAGGAGGTTGATGAGCAGATGCTGGCCATCCAGAATAAGAACAGCAGCTACTTCGTGGAGTGGATCCCAAACAACGTCAAGGTGGCGGTGTGTGACATTCCGCCCCGTGGCCTCAAGATGGCTTCCACGTTCATCGGCAACAGTACTGCTATCCAGGAGCTCTTCAAAAGGATCTCGGAGCAGTTTTCAGCCATGTTCAGGAGAAAGGCCTTCCTCCACTGGTTCACGGGAGAAGGAATGGATGAAATGGAATTCACAGAAGCAGAAAGCAACATGAATGATCTGGTGTCAGAGTATCAGCAGTACCAAGAGGCAACAGCAAATGATGGAGATGAAGCGTTTGAAGATGAGGAAGAAGAAATCAATGAATAAAGAAATTAGGTATGCTGTTTTCCAGGCCAAACTCTCACATCTGGATTTGTAATAATTAGGCTTATAAATCTGTATCTAGGCTTCAAAAAAAAAAAGAAAAAAGAAACATGAGTCTCAGATGCTCGTGGCGGTGCTCTTCTGAGTACATTGAGGTCCCTGGGAACTGAGGACATTCAGTGTTTCTGAAAATCAGGCTATTTCTGTTCATGAGACAAATGTAAGGCATTCGGTTAAGACTTTGGCCTAGGAGTCTGAACACAGAGTGCTAGTTTGGGATCTTTTTTTTCCAAACAAATTCGTCTTCCATAAAGTTGTACAAGAGAAGAAGTAAAATTCCGCATGAATATCTACCAAATGGAGCTGCACTATTCTCATCCAATTTTGAGTAAGAAAATCTTGTGGGTTTGAAGTATTCATTCTGTACTGAATGTACAATACTGAACTGCCAGGAACAAAAATTTACTGATAATAAAAAGAAGAAAAAGCTGTTAATGTTTCTGTACAGTAAGTATTAATGATGGCATTTGACTCGAATTCTCTAAAAACGGAATAAAGAAGATTAGTATGCTCAAGCAAAAGTGTTTTGGGCGGTCAGTGCTGTATGAATACCAAGTGAGCTGCAGGCTGGAGCTGAGCTGTGTGGCTTCATCACTTGTTGCTGGGTAGTCGTGGATTACATGAACGAAATCCGTCCATTGGGGGAATGGGCATTAAGGACCTGTGGGGTGTAAACTGGCAGCAGCTGATGGTGGTTCTGGTGCCTGTCTCCACTCCACCTTGCCCCAAAGTCAGATGCTCCAGGGAAGGTGGTGGGAGAGGGGCTGCATGCTGCTGCAGCGCTCTACCCGGGTTTAGTTCACCACCCCTAGGGGTGCTGTGGACATCTCGTAACCAAAACTTGTTCAAATCACTGGGTAGCCTGAGGTTGAAGTACAGATAAAAGTATTTATGATACTCAAAACAGCTGGCAAAATGAAAGATAAACAGCAGCTAATCTGCTTACACGGCAGCTCAACCCGAAAGGTCTCTGTCTTACCGCACTGGCTTGCCGCCTTGACAGAAGGACCGTTGGGTATCCACTCTTCACGCATGCTTTGTGCTTCTGGTCGTATCAATTAAACAGCCCTTCTCCATCAGAGAGCCTCCACCAGAACACTCTGTCTACACGGAGAGTCTTATTTAGGTCAGTTTCTAGGCAACAAAACAAGCAAACAAAGGAAAAACCCTGTGGAAATCCAAACTTCATGTGTTTCAGGAACTCTTTGCTCTTTGTCTTCTCGCCTTCTGAAGCACTTTCTAAGCAATGGCGTTGCTCAATACTTAAAAAGGCACTTTACAAGCATAATTTCCAAGGATCCTAAAGAGGTGATCTTTTGTTAGGGATTCGGGGAATAAGACTGTAAAGTGCCTGAGCTGTGTAACTGTTTATCGTGTAAGCAGAAGATGTCGGCTCAGTTTTGTTCCATACACAGCTGGAACAAACCGAATTTTCATCAAGGACACATAGAAGCCGTAGCCCAGCTTCTTCGAGTGAGGTAGGAGCAGCCATCTCTTAGCTTCTGGAACCTTGTTTCATTGTCACACAGAATTCATTACTAGGTCTCGGCCATAAATTCTGGTAATATTAATAAAATTAATTTTTAAAAAGTTAATACTTTAAAAATGCCAGGGATCTCAGAGATCCTGAATAACTGAGTGTTTGCTTAGTGAGCCAGCCTCTTGTTTTTCCTACATGGGCTCAAGCCAGAATTCCACCCAGAACCTGTGGAAGCCAAGTTTGCAACGTCCCCGGCTCCTGGTTTGACTCAGTCATTCTTTTACACGTGTTTACTTGCAACCGTTGGATGAGGCTTTCTAGAACGTATTGCGACGAGGGAGGCAACTTAATGCCACCTTTAGAGGGGAAAAAAAAAAAAGGAGACAGCTCTTGCATGTGATTTTAGCAAAGAAAAAAACAACCAAAAGCACCCTTATGACCCAGCATCCTGTACTAGGAACATCACCAGAGGACCAGCTTGCATGAGAGCAGTAAGAGCCCCGGGAAGCCAGAAGGTTTCCTGTTCCTTTTCACTCAAGCATCTTTCTAATCACCTTCCTATTTTTTGACACAAACCAGCCATCTCTTTCATTAATAGGTTTGCTGGACATTTCCTTCAGTTGCGTTTCCTTTCAAGCAAGTTTCTGCTCTTTACTTTGGAACTTCTCTTATTTTGAACTGTACCTGCTGAGCCACGCCTGGCTTTGTTTGTCTTTTCCACATTCCCCACTTTTGTTTTTCAATTCCCTGCTGTTTTTCCGACCTAGTCCCCAGCAGCCTTCCTTTCTGCATGTGCTGCCTGGGCCAAGCTCCCATAGGCGCTTGATTTTTCCCCTCCTGAGCTCGTTTTTCTCCCTTTCCTCTCTTGCATGTTATCTCTGAGGATACAAATCTCTTAGGAAAGGGCAGTGACCCCTTGGGAACAGGGGCAAGGCCGGGAGAGGGCACGGGTCTAGCAGCAGGAGGACCAGGGAAGGCGGTGGCTCCCCTCGTGCTGCACAAGCCCCTGCTAGTTGAAGCAGCACTGCGCTGCGTTTGCAAACAAAAATAATCTGCCTTTATTAGCAGCCACAGCACAGACTAAACTTGATTTTCTGGATTTAAGCTAAACCACTTGAAGCCTTGCAGTTGTAGGCTAAGAGTCCTCTTTAAAGGAGCAGGTTGGGCAGAGTTTAATTGGCTTTGCTATCTTTGTTTGGATTCCAAGATCCCAGCACAGTCAATTTCTGCCACTTTTGGCACAGAATACGAAAACTTAGTGAGGTGAGGCTACACAAAGTAGGCTGATGCTCTGAAAACGGGGCAAAGGAACTTGCATCTCCCTAACAGTATCAGAGGCTTACTAATTGCACGCCACAATTAGAGAAGAGTGAAGTTTAAACTCTACACAGACAGCACAAACAGGGTGTAGGGTAACACTTCCCAGAGAGCAGGGGTTTCTTTTACAGTCAGGTAAAGACTGAGAAGAATTCAGCTAGGGCATTTTTGGAGTGGCTGGGTATGGCTTGTGCCTGATTTTTAGGGGTGGTTGGGGGCTAAACAAGGAATGAGGAAACATGGGATGGGGACCTCTAAGTCATAACCACATTTAGTCCTCAGCACTGGCTGCACATCGCCTATGAGAAACAAGGGAAAAAAGTTCCACTTAATGGGAAACGGGAGGAAAAAACACATGGAATTAAATACAAGCATATTTGAAGTTTATAGATGCAAGGAAAGGGTTAACTGTTCCACCAAGAAGTCAGGCACCCAGTGCTGTAAACACCCCCTGAGCACTTTCACAGGCTGTACAAGGAGCAACAAACGGATTATGTGACAAAAACACCCCAAACCCTGGTCTGAGATAAGCAGCCTTGGAGAAGAGCAAGGCCTTGGGGAGGCATAAACAGAGGGCTGGAGCCAGCCCAAGTCCAGACACCTGCCCTGCGCCACCGGGAGCTCTGCTGGGCAGGGAAAGGGCAGGGATCTGCAGCACCAGGAGCAGCGTAGTAGTGGTGGGATGTGTTTGCCCAGTGTTCTGCTGCAAGTCATGTATAAGTTACTGCAAATTTTCGTGGGGGTGTCTCTCTCTTTCAAGGAGTAGGGGTCTCATGACTCACGTTTAATAAAAGCTTTGTAAATCTACCCCTCAGTCTTGCTTCCTCAGTCACAGACATTGAGTCACTTCTGTGACATAAAATAGTTTACTATAGCAGTAAGTCAGTCACTCTAAACTTCGGTTCCAGTAAGGAAAGAACTGAAGTTTAGTTTTATTTGGGACATTTGCTTGTTTGTTGTGCATTCTGCAACAAGAAATTCGAAAGTAGCGCACGGAAACATTGTTTAACAACTAAAAGAGGTGCAGTAAGTACACCCTGAATTGCTCCTTACCTTGTGCCCCTTGTTCCCCTTCACTGCAAGCCAGGCAACGTCACTGATGGCAACAGCTTCATCATGAAAAAGTAAAATAATCCTGAAAGAATGATTTCCATAAACAATTTACTTCAAATAACTCAAGCAAAGAGCTAATGTCTGACCTTTCATAGACACTTCCACCTCCCCCTTACCACCCTACCGCTTTCCAGCATGTTGCAACGTGCAGATGGAATCAGTCACTAATTATTCCCTTACAACTGAGAGGGCAGATTAAGCCTCGAATAATTTGTTATCCAGCGGAGGTTTTGTTTCTTCTCCTTCCCTTATAAAAAACAAAACAACACAGCCCACACCCACACTCCCTTTTTTTTTTTTTTAAAGAGGGGGAGACTGCCAGTTAGCTTCTCAACAGCCAAGTTCTCTAACTAGCACAGCCTCGGCATGCAGCAGGTAAACCAGAGGCAATTGCTGTGCTCAGACAACTGTGCTAAACTAGGCAGAGAAAATTATTGCCCTTTGGTTCAGCAAACCAATATGACACTCAGTCAGATTTAGTATCTTTGGCTGCTGGTTTTGGTAAATTAGGATAGCAAAATTGTTCTCACAAATAAAGTTTTATGCTCCAGTCATTTTGTACTAAACTGAATTCTGTACCAAGAAATCATCAAAAGGAAAAAAAAAAAAAGAAACTTTGCTCAGAAAAGTACTGATTTTATTGTCTCAAACTGTATTTACACAACACATTCATATGTTCAATATCTTACGGAACTCTGTAAAAAAACCTGACCAGTAAAACTGCAGGAGCCGAACTAAGTTTCAGACTCAAGGACACTGAACCACGAGTACGTTTTAAGATATTTAAGCAGGTGTTCAGTTTCACTGTCAACTTACATGGCAGTTCTCTGTAAACAAATTCTTTTTAAAATCAAAATCAGGGGCGGGGAGAAAAAGGGTCAGATGAAAAAGCTGTTCTTTTCTGCAAAGCTAGCGCTTTCTAAGATCAGACTGTTGGCCAAGTATTCAACAATGCATTTTGTATGATTCTGCTTTGGAAACGAGTCACATACAGGTCTATTTTAGATCAATAATCAAAAATGTTTTTTTTTTTTTTTTTTAAATAAGCATACATACATTTGAAAAAAAAGAGACCAGTGCCACAAAGTTTGTGCATGAATCTGAACTGTTTCTGTGTTTGAGAGGTTCAGTTCTGGCATTCCACTGCAGCTCAAATCCAATGCATGTTTCTTCAGCTGACAAATGAAGGATGATCATCTTTTACCAGTGAACTGATGATATCACATATGTAAGCCGGGAGCAGAACATCCTTGTCTCATCACCAGGCACCACTCTTCCAGCCATCCCTAATACAGTTTGGTTGAATAAATATTTGTTTGTTTTGGAAGTACAAACTAGGTGAGTTTCTTTCTCTTCCAGAGTGCAAGTCAGCCTCGCCGAACATGTTGCAGTTAAAAGGGCATCCCTCCGGTGATCTGCCTAGCGACCTGTTCATCTGTTGTCTCCTCTTTCTCTTTTTCTCTATCTTTGTTCCAGTCTTTAAGGCCTTCTGGCAGTGAAGTATCCTCATCCAAGCTTCCTGTACCTTCGACAAATTCTTCGTAAGTGGACTTTTCTGCAAACGGTCTCGGGCCAAGCAGGTCTAGCATATCACTTTTATCCAGCACTTCCTTCTCCAGCAGTCGTAGGGCAACCTGGAAGAGCAGAAAGTTACGTCACACACAAAACACCAGTTGGTTCTCTTCCTTGGAGAGAGCTTAAGGCAGCTTGGGACAAGATTTATCAAAATGAATCTGTGCTGAATGAAGGAACAGGTTGCTCAGGGTTCACTTAATACATAGTTTTTCTCCTCAGGTAGCAAAAATTCCATTAAAAAATAATCCTACTTAAAAGATCTGGCAGAACACCCCTGCTACAGGCCACTGTTGCAGTTATTGTTACTTCAGAAGGAGTCTTTGGCTGCTGCCAAAAGGTTCCTGATGCAATACATCAACAAGTGTTCTCTCCCTATCAGGCCTGATGGTTTGGCAAGGCTGCTGTTAGGTTACAAGCTACAGAGCACCATAAAAGATCCGTATGCATAATACTGTGCATGTGTAGTTTGTAACCTTCTTGGGCCAGTGAGCTACTGTTCAGCAGAAACAATATTCAGTGATCTTTTTCAGGATGGTGACCAGGATGGGTTATGTTGTGGGTTTTTCTGGGGGTGGTGATTGGTTTTGGTTTGTTTTCTCCCTTCACACTGGCCTCATACATTTCCTGACACCTACTTTAGTAGATGGACTCTTCTCTCCAACTTTGCAAATGAGTATTTACCATAGTGGTGAAGGGATGTTAAACAAAACATCCGTTAGAACCCTGGGGTGTTCCAACACAAAGATTTTTATTCACTTAAATCTTGTGGCACACTCTAAAAGTTATATTGAATAATTTTCAAGGAAACTTTCTTATACACACACATTATTTTTAATCTATTCAGTTCAATTCAGATACTGCCTAACCAGCTGAAAATACTGTAATGCTTACCTTCTCTACTTCTGCTTTCTTCTCAGTCAGAAGGGTTAATGTCCGGTCGTACGCAATGTTAATAAGCGACCGAACTTCTTCATCTATCAATCTGGCAGTTGCCTCGCTGTAAGGTTTCTCTAATACCATGTCTCCTTGACGGGGGAGATCAAAGGAAATCTGCCCAACTTTTTCATTCATCCCAAACTGGACAATCTGCAAACAAACAGAGGGGAGATGGTGAGACTTCAGGGTACGTTGATATAAATCTGGTAGACAGAACTGACACAAGGAAGGCATTTTACTATGACCCAACCTTTTCCTCTAGAGCCAACCCTCCTCTGAGAGCTCCAGCCTACCTAAGCTTAAGTTCCTTAGTTAACCTTCACTTGCTCCTTTTTAATGATTAAAACTGAAGCACCCAAATACCATCATTTGGAGGTGGTTACTCTCGTGATGTACATAATGCTTTCCTGTTTAAATACCAAGAGATTAGAGAAAAAGATTTAAACCTTCCTTAAGCTGACAAACTCTTCTCCTTTACCAGAAATTCAAGTTAAGGATGAAAGTACAGGGTCTCAAAGATACTGTTCTATCACATGCTGTATTTTACTCCAACCATACCCTACAAAGGGGACATAAATCTCATCTTGCTTTATTCATGAATGAGTATCAGCTCCTGGCTGCCACATATAGGTATTCTGCATTTTACTCCAGCAGAGGCAGAAATACACGTTCACACTACTGTTTACAGGTTCATTCCATCACCACCATCAATTTGAAGGTTACTAAAGCAATACTCTACTGCTCAGCCTTGCAAGATGAAAATCGGTGTGACAAACAGTATTCAGAACTGAGAAAGCTTTCAGCACTAGAAAGAGCATCTTAACCTGCTTCCTAAAGATATGTTCAAAACCTTAAGTCCCTAGATCTCTCTGGAGACAACGTCTGCTTATGATGAAAAGCAATTTATACATACTGAACATTTTCTATTTAAAATCGACCAAGAGGCACTGAAGGCCAGATAAACATTAGCATTACCAAAGATTTCACTACACATTTAATGTTCAGAACTGGGAAAGCAAGAAGTTTGCCACAGATCAGCAAGCGGTTACGGCTGGAGGTGGACAGCAGGGGGAACATGACATGTGAGGGAAAAGTACTCCAACATATTTCTCTTGCTCACCTCATAAGCATCTGATAAAATGGCAGCTTTTATGTTGATGCAGGAAATGGAATAAGCATCTAGTACATAGCTACAATTAGATGAGTCACTACATTGATAAGATTTCAAATTGCTCACCAATGCTAGTTAATATGGTACAAACTAGTGCCCTCATTGACAGCAAACAGTGCATAAATACAAGGTTTTCTGGATTTAGTTACACATGCAAACTTAAATCGTGTCTTCAAATAGGGCAATTCTACAAGTAGCATCAGAGGAATTAATTTGAACACAACCGCAGCATGCATGTTCCTGCAGGTGGATGCACGACAGTGTTCAAAGCCCATTACACAGAGTCTTGCTGTAAGACTACCCTAAGACTCTGGAATCATCAGCGTCTCTATACAACAGCATAACATTTAGTCATACAATATTTTATTGAGTCAGCTTTCAAGGGACATACCTGATTAAATCACATCCTTTAAAAACATTAACGTTGAACAGTAGAAATAGAAACCTGTAAGGAAGAGGAGTATTACTTAAGCACATACCTGAGCATACGCACTCTGTGTCACCTTCTTCAAGTCATCTTGGGCACCAGTGGTAATTCTTCCAAAGAAGATTTGCTCAGATACACGTCCTCCCAGAGTCATGCACATTCTGTCAAGTAGCTGCTCTTTGGTATAAAGGTACTGTTCTTTTGGTAAATACTGAGCGTAGCCCAGCCCTTTACCACGTGGGATAATAGATACCTGCAATCAAAATTAACAGAATGATAAAACTGAACAGTGTTGAAAAACAAAGTATTTGTTGGTTTGACTTAATTATTGAATACCACAACCTATACCATACTCACCCTTGAAGTTTAATTCAGACATTATCTCCGTTTACATTTTTGCCCTCATTGTGATTTATCCTTAAAAGCCCTGGCTAGCTCTAAACTGGGATAACAACTACTAGAATATCTGGAAAAGAAAGGTAAGACCACTGTAATATCTTTTCCAAAGATTGCATGGCATTTTTAAATCTGATAATTTAAAGCTTTTAGTTACATACTGGCCTGTAAGTATTTCCATAGCAGACACCCCATTTCTGTATCTCTAATATTCTGAGCAGATGGTTTCCATGTTCACTACAGCCCTTCCAGCCATACTAGACAAATTTTAAGCTTGAAAGCCAGACAACATTAAGAACACAGCCAAGGAAAAACTATGGGTATCACAGCAAGTCTGGCTGCCTTTTCTTTATCTTCAACTCGTCAAGCTGGGCATCCAAATTTAAATCAGCTTCTGGATGATCATTTCTGTAGTTGTATTATTGAGGCGGCATGCACCTGCATAATCTTGTAAGATTAATTTAAACATCTGACCTGTACTAAAAGCCCCAGAGAAAAAACAGCTATCAAATCAAGCAGTCTCATGGAAAGATTGTGTCCCTTTCACTTGCAAGAGTTGTTCATACTACAAACCCCGTAACACCCTACCAGTCAGAAAACAGTTAAGAAAGCTACAAGAAGCGAACCAAAACAGATGCTAACATTGACACACTTTCAAGGTCTTTTGCAAGATTACATATTTTGATAACCTTCCAACATTAGGGAAAACAAACAAACAGGACAAAGAGATGCTGTCCATGCTACTTTTAAATTACCAGTTCATATTAACTTCCTTTACCTTTAGGAGTGGGTCAGCATGTTCCAAAAACCATCCTGCAACTGCATGCCCTGCCTCATGATATGCTACAGTCTTTTTCTCCTCTGGTTGCAGTACTTGTGTTTTCTTTTCCAAACCTTTACAAAATAAATTTGATTAATAGTTTCAGACATACTTTTCTCTACCGAATCCCTTATTTACTTAGAAACGCAGTGAGCGATACTTAGATGCCATGTACCCAATCTATAGGAAAAGTTAAACAAAACTTGCAGCTTCTAGATATTATCTTTCGGGTTTTGTAGTAACCTTGTCTTTGATGAGATTTTCTAGTTTTCAAGCATAAGTTCTTAAGAATATTCAAATGTTCATATAAACATTTGCTCTTTAAAAATCAAATAATCTTCTAGGCTATTAAGGCTAGAAGCAGTTAAAGGTATTGCTAAATCCAAACAGCTATTTTTCCTGGAAAGAATTTGGAAAAAATTAGAAAGTGCCCTGATGAAATTTGTATCTCTGCTCCTTCTTCATTTCAGAAATCAGCAAAACAGACCAGCAACTTACTTGCTAAATCCCACGTGCGTTTAGGGGGAAAAGAATACAGTCCTTAAGAACAGAAAATTCAAAGCATGGCTTTGAATTTGAAACAAAACATTTCTTGATAAAATGACTGATGAAATTCACACCTACCTCCAATAACTCTTTCAATTGCTTGCTCAAAATGCTTTTGGTTTATAGCATCTGAGAGATGCCTTGCAGCAATTAAAGCAGCTTCGTTACAAACATTAGCAATATCAGCACCTAAAGACAAAGAAGGCATGAATTACCGATCATTTTCAAAAGTTTTCTTTCAGTCTAGCATAATCTTGCCTAGGATTAGATTTTTACAGATTCTCATACAGCTTAAAACTAAAAGGTAATGCACCCTGAAATAATTCATTACGTATATGATAATTTTGTGACACGGACTTCAATACATTCACCATGATTCTCTGCTTTAGAATTTCTCTCTTAGGTAAAGAATTGATCTAATGACTAGTGAGGTACTTCTTTGATTATTTAGGAGAATAATTTTCCTTCATTATGGATCCAGTGTAGCTCAGGTCTTGATGAGAAAGGATTCCTTCTGGGGACACTACTGGCTTCAAGCCATCACACTTCTCTTTAACATTATTTACGGCAATACTATTGAGATAGCTTGGTTTCAAAACAAGTGAAAAACCACATCGGTGCGGTTGCCAAAGATATTGACAATCAGATGCCAGGAAAAAAGTTTTATTAAAGACCACAAAAAGAGTGAAAAATTCAACTGTCAGTCACCGCAGATATTAAATAGATTAAACCACAAGCCAATAATGAAAGCTCGCACACCCATCCCTAATTCAGCACAAGGTTACAGTACATTTTTCAGCGAGAAGATTCTACATCCAGAAACTGAAATTTCCCCAGGGAATGTGCACTGAGACTCCAAAAAACAAACCCTTCTGTAAGTAATGTTCAAAAAACCAAACATGTTAAAAGGAAAAACATGCATACCAGTGTTAGCAGTGAGAAATTTCTGGGATGTTTTTGCTGAAGAGAGAAGAAACTGCCGTTTCATGTCACCCTGACTGAGGGAGACAAACTTAAAACTCTCAGAAGTCTCTGAGCTGATTAAACAGGCAAAGAGTATTTCACACTGTACCAGCAAACAAAAGGAAAATAAGAGAACCAGCCAGATAAGATCAAATGCAAGAAAAAACAAAATAATATGGAAAAAAAATAGCATATGCTTATGTAGTAAATGCAAAGAACAGTGGAGTTAAGAATTGCTTACCAGAAAATCCAGGCGTCAACGATGCGAGTTTTCTTGCTAGGTTATCTTTATTTAAGACGGTGTCTAGTTTCAGAGGTCTAAGGTGAACTTTGAAAATAGATGCTCTTCCTTTTATATCAGGGGGGCCTTTAACATTAAAGAAATAAACATTTTTACTTTTCACATATAACTGAATGCGTGCAAGGAATATACGTATCCATATGTAAATAGCTACCCAAGCAGAAGCATCCACTGATGCAAATACACTTACCAATGTAGATCTGCCTGTCAAAGCGTCCTGGCCTCATTAGAGCAGGGTCTAAAATATCCGGCCTGTTGGTGCCTGCCAAAATTACTACATTTGTGGTTGTATTAAATCCTGTTGAAGAAATACAATGAAAAAATGTGTAAAGAACTTTCAAGAATAAAAGAATAGAAATAAACTGTCAACTTCACAGGGCCACAGAAGAACTAACACTTCAAAGAAGTGATCTTAAATCTGCAAATACTTCCTTTCCTTACAGTATTGTCCATAACAAGCAAAACTGGCCTTGGGCTTTGCGAAGCACTATACAAAAGCCTAATCTTGTTCCATTTGAAGACAAAATAAGTGCTGAGTAAACTGCAGAACAAGCATGGGTGGTGTCTCTGGGGGGTATGTGTCTTTTTTCTAAACAAATTTTAGCAATTATCAGGCTGCAACAAAATAATTCACCACTATTCATTCAAAGAAGCAAGCATTATTCATTTTAGGAAACATTTGCTTCCTAATACAAACACCATTTGTATTTAAATTGAACCCAACTGTTGGTTAACAGGTCTGAAAAGCCTATCAGTTCTTTCATTTATCGGTTTCTCCCTCTGCTGTCACCTGCACACTTACGCCGTGCATCTCAAACTACAAACGTTAATGTAATGGTCAATGCAGTCAGTACTTAAGGCTATAAGGAGCTATGATTAGATCCCTGCTGCTATAATGTAATATTAGAAACTCTGCACTTACCATCCATTTCTACCAGGAGCTGATTTAGCGTGTTCTCTTGTTCACTTTGTCCTCCGAAGTTTCCCCTTCCTCTCTTCCTTCCTACTGCATCTATTTCATCAATGAAGAGAATGCACGGGGCATTTTTACGAGCAAGAGCAAATAAGTCTCGGACCTTAACAGGAGAACAGAACAAGCATCAGCTAAGTTAGCAATTGGTCAAAAATGAGTCTGGAGCAGGGGCACGTACACCACTAACAATATCACTGTGGTTGACTGTGGCTGTTAATAAGTTTTCCAAATCCCCCAGCCAGCTCTCAATGCAACAGGAAGTTATACTCCAGCTGTTACTCAGTAAGAATCATTAATGTGGAAGCCCTTTGATAGACAAATCCTTTCTCAATCTATAAATTAAGAATATAAATTAAATAAATTAAAAGCCTTAAGAAATAACCATTTTCCCTGAATAATTACATCTTATGTAGATGTAATTACTACATCTTCTCTTGAAGATGTAATTATTAGAGTTGATTACATCAACACTAAAGGCCTACAAACTTCTACGATTTAAAGCAAGATTACTCTTAAGTCCTTCTTTAATGAAAAATCCTACACGGAGAAATGAAATAAGCACGCTACAACACAAACGTTCTTTATATCCAGGAAGAAAAATATCTTAAGTTTTCCTGCAGTTAGAACAGAGAGATGTAGCTCCTACAGTGAAACTAAGGCTTATTTACAAGCACTTACCATTATACTCTAACAATATGCAGTTATAAATATTGACTCTTAGCCATCCTGTCTCTCCATTACATGGGCTAGGAAAACTGAATTCACCTCCAAACATTTATTCTGAAGTTAAATTAACTTCTTCTAGAAGAATTCTGAAAAAAATGGCTAAGTCATGAGAAAAATCTAAAATCTGAAAGCCCGATTTTTTTTTCCAGATAAGATATTGCCTATCAAACCCTAGTGTAATAGTTATGCCACAAATGTGATTGGCTTTAAGATGCAACATTACAATATTCCATTCGGAAACGTATCAGAAGGGCTCCATTAAAACCAGTTCAGCAAGTCACCAAGTCCTACAACTGAGGGATCTAACTGGCACAAACAGGAAATGAAAAATGATGGATGAACTTTGACCTGAGTGAGACTTATATGCAGCTCAGAGCTTGGTACACTACAGAAGACTTCCCTGAAGACATACAGAGCACATTAAATGTGACATGATATAAATTTTGGACAGGATGCTGTACCATGGAAAGTCATTCTGATTTGTAACTGGAGTTTGAAGAAAAAAAACAAGTACAACAAACAGAAGCATGGAGAAATGTGATAGACAAGGGAAGTGTCAGATGCTCAAGGTAAACTCCTATCTTTTAGTCTGAGAGATCCAGGCAAACTCTTTCTCGGAAACTCTGTACCTACCGGTGGTGTGTCGAAAACCATTCCCTTTTCTCTTTACAGAAGACCCACAAGTACCTGCCTTCAATTATCTTTTCCCACCTGTATTACTGGGAGAAGTCCCTGAAAAGATTACCAGAAGAGACCTAGGCGAGCAAGAAGTATTTGCACACACAGCTCTGACAAACAGGAACAAATCTTGGAAAAATTTAACTGCTAGCTTTTAAGTCCAGCCATATGCAAACTGTAGTTTTTCCAAGGCTTTACAGTACTTAGAATGAGTTTCCCAGTGATTTTTCACAGGACAAACACTGCATGTATCTGGTAAAAGTCACTCCCTATATATTTCAAATTCAAATCAAGATTCTAGAGGATTTCCATGTCATGCTAGAGGAATTAGTTTTTAAACAGAAGTGAAAGGTAAGCTTCTTTACTTCTATTCTTAGAACTTGTAGCAAAGTAATTTTAACTCAACTTCTCCAAAAGAACGTCAGCTTGAAAATATACTTTCTGAAGCTTAAGACCAGAGGTTGGAATTTAGTGAAGGTAAGAGCTGTTGGAAATGAGGTGTAATTTTGGACATTACGAGGAAACTTACTTTGCGGTGTTTGTTACCAGCCTCACAAAATATTTTCATATTTCAATGAATAATTAATGAATATTTTATGAATTATGAATATTACGAATATTTTTTAATCAGGCAGATATAAGTGTTCCTTCTTCCTAGGCACAAATAGATATAATACTGAATGTCTGAAGTGTAGTAGTAAAATAAATAAATAAATAAATAAATAAATAAAAAAGAGATGTACTGGAACAGAGTTAACACCTTTTACTTGAAATAGCTCATTAATAAAATAAAAATTATTGCTAAAGAGTATCTGTCTGTCTTACACTTTTGTTATTTAAATCACCTGATCTCCAGAAATTAAATCATCAGCCTCATGCTCCTTGGACTCCTATTTCAAGCAGAAGCTCATTTGTGTGTCCCCGACAACTATATTTAAGAGTTTGACCCTACAAAGAAAACAAAGTTCTTCAGAGAAATATGAATGATTTAGAGTGGGAGATATTCCCACAGCAGTGGTCAAATGAGCTACCTATTTCTGACCCAGCTGGTATGTTCAGTTCGGAGCAGAGCTTGAAGAGAGTTCTGCTCTGTTTGTTTGTATGTTTTTTTGTTTCTAATTTCTGCAAAGAGGTAAACCCCGGGGTGCAGATGGCCTACAACCAGATATTGAAGCGGGTTAGCTCCTTTTATGAAAGGCACATCTAAGATCCTTGTGTTTAAGCAAGCATCTGGCATCACTGATAATCTGCATAGATGAAGTAACTTAAAGCTATGAATGTTTAATTATAGCTTGAAGCTATAATTAAGCAGCCTACCAAATTTGACAGCATCCTTTCAACAACCAACACAAATAAACAGCAAGGCCAAAGACTTACTCGAGCTGGACCGACACCAACAAACATCTCTAAGAACTCAGAGCCGTTGACTGTGATAAAAGGTACATTAGCTTCTCCAGCTGTAGCTTTAGCTAGAAGTGTTTTCCCAGTACCTGGAGGACCGGTCAGGATCGCCCCCTGCAAGAAAAACAGGTATTTTCCTCGAGAAGAAAATAATATAACCCTATGAAATGTCCTACTTAAAGATCTTCTACACGTTACGATGTCGAGTCCACTGGCTTTTCTTCTACCGCAGTTAAAATTGCACAAGAAAATAAACTGAAGCTTAATCTGTCATTTAAACCAGCAAAAGGTAAAAAATTAGATACAACACAGCCACATTGTCTTAGAATTATGGCAACAGTGATTTCTTCATTTAACACTGAAAAAAACCACAAACAGCCTGTCACCAGTTGGGCTGCCACTACAACACAACCAAAAAATGACAGGCAATTCTATAACCATCACATACAGCGATGGTACACATGCATGCCATGTGTCATTTCTGACTCATGCAAACAGATAAAGTACTCTATGAGAAATCTTCAGGCATTATAGCTATGCTGTTGGCCCTTAATGCCTCTTTACTTTTTTCTAATTGTGAGAAGATGCTTGGCAGCACTGCCTACATAAACATTCACAGTCCAATTTGAAATACCAAGGACTACCAAAAGAATCAAGTCATCATCTGTTAAGTCATCACTTGGTTACCTTTGGAATTTTTGCTCCCAGATCCTCATATTGCTTGGGATTTTTCAGAAAGTTAACGAACTCCATTATCTCTAGTTTGGCCTCCTCACAGCCAGCTACATCTTTGAATTTAACATCTATTTCATCCTTAAGGACTTTGGCTGTGGTTTCACCCACGCTGAAAAGTCCACCCATTCCACGCCCTGCTCGACCTAGGCCTGCAGGACCTCTTCTTAACGTGTACAGTAAAGACCCGATAATAAGGATCGTAGGCAGCAAACTCAGGAGAAATGATCTATGAAGAAAAACAAAACAAAGGAGAAAACCACATAGATTATAAAAATCCATGACTGGACATCACATGTACGAAACACTGGTTCCACGATAAGCAACCCTGAACAAATTCAGCACCAATACTCTAAGAACTTGCTAACATCTTGTAAACATTACAAGTTATGCACATTGGGGAATAAACAAAAATGCGAGAACAAAGAAGATTCTGAACTACAGAAGTTAAACTAGCCAAAAAATAATTATAATTCTTATAATTAAAAGAACTGGAATTAATTTTTCATTGCCCATCCTCATTAGCCCATGACCATAGGAAAATGAAAATTAATAGTCTTAGAGAGAAACACATCCCTACTCTCAGTGCTTCACACGTGACAGTTTGGGGTTTTGTTGTTTGTTTTTAAAGCAAGCATGACATCAAGTGACAGTGAGATGTTTACAGAGGAAAACTGCATTACCTAGTAAACAAAAGTAGCTCATTTTTCTTGCCCTTTAAAGCTAAATTCACAGGACTAGAATTGTGATAAAGTAACCATTTGTATAAGTTGTATTGGGTAACACATAATCAGTATATGCTACCCCTTCAAGCAGAAGTTTCTCTCAAATATGTAACCCACTCCCCTTCCCCTAGGTCTTTCTCTTTTTTTCCTCCTCTGCTAAGAACAGCTCACAAGATGCTCTGTCAACTCTCAGCAATGATAAAATACTGAACTGAAGCAAGCACGAGCACAGGTTACCAGAATAATTCCAAGCTCTACTGATATCCCAGACTCCTGGGATGAAAAGGAAAAGCTGGACTTTTCATCACCCTATGGTATCTAGAAGATTCCAAATCTGTTATACATCTGCTGCTCTCCCCTGTTTCCTGTGGCATTGCTGGGGCAAAGCAAGAAGTGGCAGGCAACTGTATCCTCTGAAGCACAGACGCTGAGGAGTAGAGGGCCAGAGAGACCATGATCAGAAAAAGGAATTTAGTGAGCAATTTGTATGAGGATGAAGATGACACAGAACTGACACGCTTTTTCCAGTCTACTGTGAGAAGCCTCAGGCTGATGTGCAGCCTCTTCACACAAGCACAGTACTGCCCTGGCCACTCTTTTTTTCCAGATTTCTTTAAGCAACAACTTAACAGGTTTATGAGTGCACTTAAGAGCACACCCCACTAGAGAGGAACACAGAAGTAAGGCAGAGAGCTTGTAGCAGAACAGGGAACAGAAATCCTCTGTGAAGTCCCAGGATGGTCCAGAGTTAAGTGTACTATTTTTCCTGTTGCCACAAACACGCAACAGTTTCGTAAAACATGTTGCAGAAATAAATCAAACTTTCCCCTCCCTTCCCCAAAATTGAAAAAAAAAACCCATACCACTATATCAGGAATGAAAACACAGTCAGCAAACAACCATTTATCACCAGTAAACTCAGAATGGCTGAGGTCAGCGGCGACCTCTGGAGGTCACCTGGTCCAAGCCCCTGCTCAAAGCAGGGCCACCCAGAGCAGGTTATCCAGGAGCAGGTCCAGATGAGCTACTATATCCAAAGCTGAATTTTCTGATGGGACAGACCTATTTCATAGACATGAGCAGGATTTGTTTTTAACATGCTGACTCAGATGAAAAGGAAAATAGTTCTTGGGATTAAAGACAAGGCTTCTAAGCCATTCAGAAAACCACATCAGAGACTTCTAGTCTCTGCTAAAGCCCAAGTCAATAAACCTCATCAACAGAAGACCAATTCAAAGAACACAAATCTAATATTGGAGCAGTTATTCCCTACCAGTGTAGCAACAATGCCATAAATCAGACGTTAGTACTATTTTGCGTATGCAATTTTGGTGATTAAAAGCATGATACATCTTCAAGTTCCTGCTAACAAGCACAATAATGTGATTTCCTTAATCACCAATATCTCGCCTTTTTGCAAGGCCAGAGAATTTGGATTCTGTTGAATTTACAGGCAGAAAGCTGTCCATCTTCTAACTTGGTCAATATACTGTAGTTCTATGCCATGTTTTGTCTACTCTAAAATCTAAATGAGCACCATCCGTGAAGCCTTACTGCTGTGCTTTGCTGACTCTTGCTCTTGTCCAAGTCATGTGAAGGAAGAGCTTAAAAGGAAGGGTTAATTGTGAACAGAAATATTTACGGACTAAGATTTCTACATTGATAAGGTACTGAGAACAGGTCCTCTTACATCTGATGTTCAGAAACAAACCCAAGATTATTGTTCTGATAATACTGCCACCCAGTGTAGCATAAAGTGCATGTCTTCTAACTCCACTTTTCCACTCTAAAGATAAGAAATTGTTATCAAGATACCACGATACTTTTAAAAAATAAAACATTTTCTTACCCATCGCTCTCTGTTGAGTAGACTACAGGTAACCTGTTCTCCACTTCTATTCCCAGGTCCTGCTGCACAGTTTCCAGATTCCGTTCAAAAGTGTCCACACTACCGATATTAAACCAGACATACTGCTACAAGAAAAAAAGCAGAGATCACCACAAAATGCCCTATCTTACCTCAGCTTCATCACAAGCGAGCCAACTTCTTCTAACACATACACAAGCAAACCTCAGAACGTATTCAGATCAAAGATATCATTTTAAGTCGCCTTGTAAAGCATGCAACTGATGCAAGATAAATCCTAATAAATCTAAGGCAATATCAGCCCGAATCTGCCACTGCTTCTATAGAAACCATACACCCAACAGATTTTTTTTTGTGCACTTTAAGCTGACTGAAATCCTGGCATTTCCTCCATGAACAAAGGGAGGGAGAGATGTTTAGAAGATAACTGATAAATGGATTAAGTAGAAGGGAGCTATACAGTCAGAACAATACAGAGCACTGGACCAGCACACACAGTGGTCACACAACCTACAATTTCACCGGGTCTCAGCCTTCCTGGTTGAGAAAGGCAATTCTCTGTTTTTGGAGTCCATATTAACTTTCAAGTTAGCTGTCTTCACACAAAAGATAGCATGAGCTTATATCATATATATATATATACACACCTGAAAAATACTCCAGGCTACTTTCTAGCAGTGTTGAGACCCAGACAGTTTCAGGAGAATCTCCCCTTTTGCACTGTGACCTGCCTGACTTGCCCTGACTTACTCTAACATTGGAGAAAAAAAAGTAATCCTAAGCATTATCTGATTGAGAAACTAAGGCAACTTATGGTATGTGGGCTAAAGAGTAGGTGTATAAATAAGTCACACTGAAACCCACGGATGAAGTAATTGCTGCAGATTTCACTCTACCCTGGAGGGACTTGCAGACCTTATTTCAGAAAGTCAACAAAAACTCCAAAACTGAAACAACCAACCAACCTACCACCCAGGAAGATGCAACTGTATAAAGCTTCTCTAAACCATGAAACACAGTAAGAAAGACATGGCATCCACCTGTATATTAAACAGGTCTGAAGCTGGCAGAGACTGTGCACGAAATAAGTTTCCATATTTATGTATATGAGCTTTATTATTATTTTTTTCCCCAATAGGTCTCTGCCTCCGAGTATTCCTATTTGGAAAACTTCCATCTTCATCAGTCTGTATTACCTTACTGTGTTAGCAGGAAACATACTCCCTGAAATAAGTACTCTGCTCGAGAATAAGAGCTCTTAGCTTAATTTTAAAGACTATAGTATCAAATAGCAACAAAGTCAAAAGTCTGCTTGTTTATCAAGTAACTGGCTAAAAGTTTCTGATTTTTCTGGGACAGAAAAGATCCAAAAGAATGTATGTTTAAGGCTGGGACTTCTCTGAGCAGATGGAAAACAGCAGTTAGCAATTCAAAACTTTCAACAATCTCTCATTCTTCCTGTTTGCATATTTGTATTAAGAGCATGGTGCTGGATAGGAAGTACTTGGCATAGTTTAAGATATTTGTGGCAAAACATAATCAATACAGTAAAGCCACAAACTCACACTGTGAGTGTGATAATGTAGTAACAAGGCAAACAACATGTTTTCCATTAAAAGAATATCAATGCTCTTAAGTTTTCTGCATCAAGCTTTATCTAAAAAGATCACTTTGCTGTTTTAATACATATACATGAGACATTATTAAGTGTTTACCCATTCATGAGGAGACTTTCCCGAAACAAAGATCACTCTAACAAAGCGCTTGTTCACCACTTCAAGTCTGTCCACCTGCGGGATGAAAAGGAGAAAACTCGTTATGTGTTTGAATATACGACCACTATACTTTCACCACAGCTAACAGAGCTACATATGCCAGGTATGTTCTTCTGTTTTCCAGTAAGAATAAAATCCACATTATAGATCAGGATGGTTCCACGATCTGTAGTTTGCATTCTGCAAAGTGTCAAGTTTTTTCTTTATAAGTTTACAATTAAGAAAAAAAATCTTACAATAAACTTAAATAAAGTTCCAAAGTATACTGAATTGTTTCAGACACATGTACAAAGTTTTACACACTGTCACATGCTTTTGCTTGGTAGCTTATAAACAGCTCTGTTTTAAAAATCTCAAACTAGACTCAATTTTAATCATGAGCTGACATAGCAAAACCTCCCTTCCAGCCCAAACTTACGTACTAGGAATGCTGTTCACCAGGTTCATTTT
Organism: Anas platyrhynchos; assembly: GCF_047663525.1. Lineage (NCBI taxonomy): Eukaryota > Metazoa > Chordata > Aves > Anseriformes > Anatidae > Anas > Anas platyrhynchos. The sequence continues at coordinate 48,987,985 of NC_092588.1, read as the reverse complement.
CACTTAATTTCTTTCAATGACAATTCAATTGAATTTCATTAATTCCAACATAAGGAAGCTAGTACATAGTTAATAAATTAGATGGAAATGACAACCTCATACTTTTTTTTTATTATTATTATTATTTTTTAAAAAGAGCACAAAAAGCCACACACCTTGGCTCAAATCAGAGGTGCAATACAATAGTTAAACAATATTTAACTATTTCCATTATTTCCATACAAAAACATTAAGCTTTCTTTTTTGGATGGAAAAGAGCTCAAATGATTAGCTTCTTGAACTTGACAGGATCTCTTCAGAAGTCAGTTAAAGCTTACCATTGCTAGTGAAAATGAAACAGAACAAGTTACTTCCATTTCTTTTGCTCCTTTCCATAAAATAACAGCTTTCAGCATTTTTCAAGTTTTTAAAACTAACAATGGTTCTATAAGTAGGGCCCGAGCTGTACGCAGGTTAGAAAGGCTTCCCTGAACTCACTACACATGGCCATTTGTGGCAGAAGTGACACAAAACACAAGCTAAGAAGCCACTCTAGATCTAGCCTGCCTTCCCACAGGACTACTTGAACATCTTTGCTTTGAAAAACCACGTCACCTGAGTATTGCTGATGTCTTCTCTCAATTAACTGGCCACCACCATGGCAGCCCATAGCTCTTGATGGCTACATATTTAGCTTATCGGAATACCCAGACGACATCTTACAAAGGCCCAAGAGACTTGGTTTTATGCAACAGCCCCCTTTCATAATGCTTTTCTGCAACAAGGGTTCAGGCTTCGTTCACTGTTACAGCTAAACTAATATTTACTGAGCGAGTGTCTTAGCTGCTTTACAAGTAAAATCCGTGTGGTTTTGTACCATAAGGCGCACACACAGTTGCCAAGTAAGAACAGAACTATGAGATACAGTCTGGGCAGAAGGGTAGAAGCATAATATGCAATGCAGAGCTGCTCTCTAAGACAAAAAAAAGGTAGGAAACAGCCGGCTTGGCAGTTTATGAAAACAACAAAGGGGTAGGGAGCATGCTGTTAACATGAAATCCTACGTCTGGAACCTAGAGGAGGAAGTAAGTCTGTGTTTTCCCAAGCTGCAGCAGAAGCTACAAACATGGAATTAACACACCCAAGCACTAGTGACTCCTGAAGAGGAAAAGGCCTGTACAAGGCATTCAAATTTCTGAACTTCAGGGCATCACCAACCTATTATTCCAAGTGTGGAAAGCTGCCAAGTTAGACACTGAGATAGGACACTGATGATAAAACTGACTGCTCCAGGAGTAGCTTTATGTAGGAGGGAAAGAAGAAATAAAAGGAGAAAGCAAGTGAAGGAGACTATTTTGCAATATGGTTATCCCAGTTCACTGCCCCTGGAAGGGGTTCTTCAAATTCCCACCCCCACCTTTCTGTTAGCACCGCTGTTCTTCAGATGCCCTGGTGAAATGATTTAAGGTAAGGAATTAAACAAGCAGAATTCCACCCCCCAGCCCAGGGACGGGCTAATGGAAGCATTTAGGGATGGGAGTAAGTTTCTTCTGGGAGCAGCTGGCATGTCTGCTTAAACCATTAAATCAACTTACACGTACTATAAAACCATCCCCTGAGAGACTGTGGCTACACTGCCTCCTTAAGGCAGCATAAAGATGAGCTACCCAACAAAGCTGCCCTATCCCAAGTTGCCCATTCCCTTTCTTCCCTTGAAGCCTTCAAAACAGCCACTCAGAACATCAGACAAGGAACTGATTAAGATGAAAATTAAATCCTCTCTCCCTCAAAAGTTACTCCTGAGCTAGTTCTCACTCCACAGCTAATCGAATACAAGCGTAAGTGGGGAAGCAGCATGCTGACTTGTCATTTTGATTCCCCTGACTACTCACCACTCCTTTAGAAAGGTAGCTATTGACAAAGTCTTTCCAGGTGATTTCTCTCCCAGGAACCCTGAAGAAGAAGTAATAGACAACCATCGTCCAGAAGAAAGAACTTCCCACTACGTACATACGAAACTCCCTGACATCCCAAGGAATGTCACCCTATGGGGGGAAAAAAGAAAGTTTTAGAGTCTGTAACACAGTAAGTTCATAACAGACAAGTTCCAGTATTTATTTCTGACTTCTTCTCCTGTCCTCAAGGTTACCACAGAGAATGCAAGGCAAAACTATATTGTATGAACACACTGCAGTAACTTCAGATACTGAGAAATGACAAAGTTAGTATAAAAAAACATTAAACATTTTACAAAAAGTAACAAATTTTCATCTATGAACTACTCTTTAGAAAAAAATCCTGTCATCTGTTATCTGACCTCTCCCCCCTCCATTTTAACACAATTTTCCCTGTACTCTAGGACTACATGCAAGCCCGACAAAAATAACAGAAGAAACTAAGAGAAAAAAACAGGAGGGATGAAAAAAGTCTGCATACCAAGTAAACTCCAATAAATATTCTCGTGCTGCTAGATGCTATAATCTTTGTGTTACAGCTAAAAACAGTTAATACAAGTTACAAAATTAAACTGATATAAATAAATATTCCATTAATATTACAAGGGCCAACAGGAAACTTATTTAGCTTCTTTATCAAGCATTGTGTAGTCAGCAGAATTTTTCAAATTGACCTTTTGAGACAAAATACGAAACCTTTAATGGCTCCACTACAAAAATACTGACTCCTAGCAACAATATTCAGATACCTTACCGTTCTGTTAACGTTCACAAACTGACAAAGCAGAGTTGGATGCCTCTGTTAGGTTCATCCAAAACAATTATTTATGTAAGGCACTGAGCTGGGGAGCCACCTAGAGCCAGTTATAACAAAACAGTAGTCACTGGAAGATTAAGATGAACTTATGGAATCAGAAAAAAAGTCTAAAAAGCACACGAGGTCATACTAAGATAGTACCAAAAAGGAATATATTTTCAAGTCCAGACCTTTTGTAATCTGGTCCACCAGTTAGTGTCTTCTTTCTTGCCACCTTTTTTTCCACCAGTGCCACCTCCTCCACTACTAGTCCCACTAGGCTGTCGAGCACTAGCTTGCTTTGCTTCTAACAGAAAATAAAAGACAAAAAGCACATCTTTATATCTTATAACAATCTTACACCAGGGCTTTCTTTACTTCATATTAGTTTTAATTTTAAAGAGTTATGCAAAATGAACTAGTTTATAATGCTTCAGTAATTAGAGAACATGGAACTACATTTTTCATAGAAAAACAAATATATAGTCCATTAGTTGGCAGACAGACATCTGTATCACACAGTAGATGGGTCTGTTAATTGTATAACTGATGACACTTGGACAAGAGTAACTAGAAAAACACCCCAAATACATAAAAAAGCATGTTATGGAGACTACCTGAAATATATTTCCATGGCACTAGTATACTGAAGACTATTCTTAAAAATATACATATTCTTAAAAAACAAACAAAACCCCCACATTCTGCAAGCAACACCTCCTCCCAGAATTCACCCCTCTCCTCTGGTCATAACATGTTCCTCTTGAAGTTCGGGATTTAAGGACATCACAGGTTGGAGTCCTGTTTCATATTTTAGAAACGAGCACAGCATGGTATCAGACCGACACTACTAGTTCCTCTTTCAAGTACCAGGCTACATGGCTGGTCCTTACTAAAGCGCTGGTTCTGGATCCCCACCCAGAATGACAATTCTGGTTATTCCGGACAGCAAAGACCGTACTTCATGTTGCTCTAGGAGAAGCTGAGAACTATAGAGAATATCTGAATACGTGACTGTCAGCTAACAGGAGACTGTAAAGCGAGAAGTTAAGGACAAGCACTTAAGCAAAAGAATGAGAGATAAGAATAAGTATTATCCCAAAAGAAATACATGTCGTGAAAGCAAAGTAACATTATAAAAACATTTTGTACTTTTAAACTGATCTGGTATAGAAATACCTTCCCTGAAAAATGAATGAAAGAACACTAAACCCAAGGATATGCTAAAATCTAATGAATACACATCCTAATAAATGAGTAAAAGAGCTGAAATCAAGCAGCTTTTTGTACCTTTTGTTTCTCCAGCTGCGCCTTTAGTTCCATTACCTTTCTTCCCATTGGGAAAATATTTTTCAAATCCTATCAAGAAAGAGTTAGAAAGCAAGTAACCTTTAGTTTACAATTCTATCATTACACCTCAGTAGTCACAAGCTGAACGTATACTACAAAAAAAGAAGCAAGCAACACAACTACAAAAAAATGAACTTATTCTTGCCTTGTTGTTGAAGAGCTCTCCCAGGTTCCCATAAACAAATCTACTACTGATATAAAAAAAATCAGATGTATTTAATAACTGAAGTTGTCCTTTACACCAGACAGACAAGCATAGTTGAACAGAAAGTTGCATGGCTTAATATTAATTTGAACAAACTGAAGTCACTCTTTATGGCGTTTTTAGGAGCTATTAAAATCAATGCTCCATCAATGGCTGGTTAATAAGAGAACTTACTGCCCCACAGACAACAAACCTAAATGGTACGCAACCATGCACAGTCCTCAGCAAGACAGGCTGTCTGCTTCATGCGAGTCACCCTCACCTTTGGGAGGCTGAGAGAAGAGCCTTCTGCAAGCAGCAATTACACTCGCCAAGACCGTACTTCTGTCAGTAGTAACACTGCTGGTAACTTCCTCACGGAACTGAAAGATGAAAAATAAATATAAAACAACAAGAAAGTTCAGTGAAGTCTTCAAGCTCTCTAACAGGTATTATAAGGTCTGTTGTAGAGTTCTGGTAAAGAACTGCCGCAGTCCAGAGAGTAAGAGAACAATGAAATAAGGAAAAAGCAATCACATTGATAATCTTTACATTTGCAGAGATTTGTCTCACAAAACAAAGAGCACAATACTCTTTAGTAAAACAGAAAAATCAAGCAGGAAATGCCACAAGGTACAACCACGCACACTGATGTACACCTGTACACTGATGCTACAGGAAGTATTTCGTAATACCCCCTGAATGCTACTTCAGTGCAATGTTAACTGTGACTGTGCAAACACGACCTACGCAGTACTGGATTATTTTTCATGAAAGAACTGCAGTTTTTTCCAAACAGTTAAGAACACAACTACTGAATATGAAAAATCTGCTTGAATCCAAAAGGACACATCAGTCAGTGCTTAGGTCTAGCTAAGAAACCAAGGCATGGAAGGAGTGACACCTCAGAAAGAGGACCTAAACCCCTGTATAGGTGGAGATCTATTAAAAAACAAAGATATTTGCCATTTAAGTGCAACAAAGAAAAATAAAAGTAAATGACTAATTCTTAAGGAAACTTTAGGCATTGTTACCAAATGTTTTAAAACAGTGAAAGCTAATATTATTACAGAGTTCAAACTTCTTTCCTTCTAGGACATACTTCAAATTCCAAAAACAAACACACACTTTATCCCCTTCCTAAGCTTTCCCATCACTTCTAAAAAATTCATATCAAGACTTCCCCAGAGACTGAATCCTCTTATGTCTTCTCATGAAATTAGCTTTATTACTGCCTCCGTTTCCTTTTGCCCCAAAGGAACGCTCAGTCCCCTGTTATTTTTGATCAGAAGCTATTTACCTGAGAAATAGTAAAAACCACACACAACAGAGAGAGCAAAGCTCAATGTTAGTATCCCCGTAACTATTTTGTTATATTTTAGTGGCTACAGACAACACCTGTGAGCTTGCAGGATACTAGCTTACATGCTGAGTCTACCCTAGGGATACGGGCACATCATAAATTAAATTCTAATTCTCCTGAAGCCTTCTGCCTGGGAGCTTCCCCTTCCATGCCCTGCTAACTGAGGAAATAGCACGGAGTTATTGTGAGCAGTCATCTAGTTCCACCTGCTGGAACCTCGAGGAATGCCAAAACGTCCTTGTTTATTTTGCTCTAGACTGAGGTCAGGGGAATTCTTCAGCCGCTTGGCACAGCCAAGGTGTGTCTTTAAGCAAAGGCTGACACTGGAAATACAAAAAGGTATTTTACTGATCATATAAAGCACGTGCAGTGCAGATAACCCAGAAAACTGCTACTCTAGAGAACAGCCAGCAGGGCCAATATGCCATGACCTCCAACAGGAGCAATGGCATGCGTGCTTCTTCCTGGGAGAAGCTTTAGGACAAGCGGGATGAAATCTGTGAGGGAAAACAAAAACAGTTTGCCACAGACCAACCCATCTTTAGTTCAAATGCAAACAGGCAGCGAACGCAGCAACTCAAAGATGAAACTTTGAGATGACGCTCAAAGCCATGTCCACCAATACTGGCTTCTGTTCTACATCACTGGGCTCCTACAACAACAAAAAATTGAGATGTATTTATTCAGCAAGCTCAGATTATTTTAATTGGAGTGAAGGTTTATGAATATTCTTATTTCTTTAGAAATAAAAGGTAAAGTAACTGCTCATGTTCAAAAGAAAAGTTTAAGTAAGCCAGATCCAACTGCTTGGCTGAGCTAGGCCAGCACAGGTTTGTTACAGCATTAAGTTACAGTTTAATCAGGTTTAAAGTGAGAGAGGGAGATGGAGGCAGGCAAAGTAGCAGACATAAGCGTTTCAAAGTTGATTTTGTGAGAAAAGGAAGCAACCAGTTTCACCACACATCCAGCAAATCACCTGACCGAGGCTGGGAGGCACACTTCCATCCTGCCTGCTGACTCACCGAAGTCTACCCCCTGCAAAACGCCCTTTCCTTTCCGCAGCATTCCAGAAACGCAGAAGCTGGTAGCAGCACGCTACACACGTGGGGTTATTTCTCTGACTGGGGAGATCGTCAACGTGAGAACCTATCGTGTTGACCCTGCTCTAGGACCTCTCCCTCAGCTGGCTGGCACAGCAGTGCCACAGCAGCCTCAGCTGAGAGCAGCACACCCAGCGCCCAAGCGCAGGGCAGGCAAGCAGCACAGGCCTGGGCTGGATGCTCAAGTAGCACCGTGGCTCCGTGGGGTGTGTAGCAGGAGACTCTGCGAGCGTCTCCCAGTCGGAGATGAAAGAGCTGTCAAAGCAGAGAGACAGCACATGCAAACACCCTGGTAGTTTGGTATTTCAGACAAACCTTGTGACAGCTGCCTGAAAATGAAGGTTTTGTTTTAAATAGAAATTCAAGATAAGCAAGTTTGACACAAAATCAGTTCTACAGCTAAAACACCCCAGAAAATGTTGCTACTCCTGCACATAACAAACACACGGCCTCTACCACCCAAGAAAGGCCTTCTCCACAATTCCAATGTTCAGCGAAGCAAATCTTAAACAGAACTACTGACTGCACACAAACACCGTGATCATCGTCCACGTGTTGTTTCTTGTTTGAATCAGGGACACACTAAGCAAGAACAGAAAATCCACTTTCAGTTGCGTAAGCAAAAGATCAAGAATCCACTAATTCAGAAGAGTTGCGAGTTTACAGCTTTATCCCTAGACAAGGTCCAAGTCAGAATTCTTAAATGGAACAGAAGGTTAAGGGCGAAGTTACCTCTAGTACCCAACAGACTCCAAAATACTACATAAAATTATGTTGTGGAAGGATAAGAAAGCTGATACAGAGATCTAATTTTAGGTGACTTACTTATTTTGTTTTGCTAAAAGCTGTTACTTTTTTTAAAAAACCTTTCTTAACAATATATATACCCTTGTTTTGCTCCTCATAGAACCACAGGGCCGTTGAACATCGCAATTCCAGCATTAAAAACAACAAAAGCAGCGACGCGGCGATACAACGGCTGCCCAGCCCCAGCCCCAGCCCCAGCCCCAGCCCCAGGGCACCCCCCTGCCCTCAGCACCCGGCCCCGCGCCCCCCTCACCTGCAGCAGGCCGGGCCTGGCGGCCAGCAGGCCCCTCCCGCACAGCAGCCGGGCCCCGGGCAGCCCCCGGCGGCCGCAACCGCCCCGGGCCAGCAGCAGGTAGCGGTGCGCCATGGCCCCTAACGGCTCCCAACGGCCCTAACGGCTCCTAACGGCCGCCAACCGCCCCCCGGCCCCTCCGCCGCCGCCACAGCCGCCGCCTCGCCCCGCCCCCCCCCTCAGCGCGCGACGCGTGACGTCATCACGCCGCCAGCTTGCCTCCCTCCTCCTCCTCCTCCCCCCCCCTCCCCCCGCCGTGGTTCACGCGGGGGGTGACGTCACCCGCCCCGCCCCGCCCCCTCGCCGGCTGCTGGGTGCCGGCGCGCGCTGCCCTGCGCCCGCCCGCAGCCGAATTCGCCCCGGCCATGAAAATCTGGAGCTCGGAGCACGTCTTCGGGTGAGCGCCCAAAGCCGCGCGGGCGGGCGGGTGTTGGCGGCGCCGTGGCTGGCTGTGGCCGGGCGGGGGGCTGGGTGCTAACAGCGGGCAGGAGGCTCGGCAGGGGGCTCGGCAGGGCTGCTGGGGCAGGGTGCAGCCGGTGTTTGGGTTTGGTTTGGCAGTTTAACGCTGCCCCCCCCGCATCGCGCAGTGGTGCTGTGCGGGTAGGGCAGGGCTGTGAGGTGCCGAGCCGTGTCGCATCGCGGCCCCGAAACCCCCCCCCCGGGGCTGCTGTGGGCTCCCTGACCTTATCAGCTCCGCTATCTGCTGCTGCTGTGCTCGTGTGGGCGCTGCAGGCAGCGGGGGGAGGTCCTGCAGCCCTCCCCCCCCCCCCCCTTCAGGCTGTGGGATGTGAGGGCGAGCAGCCTCCTCCTGCCCCCTGCCACAAAATATACGCTGGGTTTTGCCCCATCCTGCTGCTTCTCGCCCTTCTGCACCGCCTTTAAGGCCAAAAAGTAGCGAGCCGAAAAATGAAATCCCTTTAGGTCAAAAGTGCGGCTGCTGGCACCCGTAACCCCCTGGAGCTGGGCACCCACAGCGGGTTTGTGGGGGTGCCTTCCAAGGCTGCAGGTCTGCCAGGTACCCCGCGTACAAAAACAGGTCTTCAGGAACAAAATCCCTGTGTTGGATCAAGTCCTTGGTGTATCCGGCCCCTGCTGGGGCCCTAGCCTTGGTACAAGGGTACATGAAGTCCCTCAGCCTGTGGACAGGCTGTCCTCCGGTGGTGGGGCTGCTCTGTCTACATAGCTGGAGATTATCAAAGCTTAATAACCTCAGAACGCTTTTCACAAACCAAACTTTTCAAAACATCTTTCACCAGAACGGTTCTGTACTGAGAAGGGTATCCGTAGCTGTACCTCGTCCTACCAGCCTGCCAAAACCAGCAGGAAAGGCGCAGGCTTAAGGCAGCAGGTTTGAGGTGGTTTCTGAAAATCCATTTCTCTATTTTGAACTTCCTGATTACTTTAAAAAAATGAAGTAAACTTCACTTTGTTGTTTTTTTTTGTTTGTTTTTACTCTAGGAGGAAACAGAAGGTAAAAAAGTAGTTGTCATTTGTTTGGTGTGGGTAACATTACAGGAGCATTCAGGTTGGAGTGGGCTTGTGGCGACATCTAGCCCAGCTTCCCTCTCCTAGCAGGGATAACTCAAATATTGGGCCAGGTTTCTTTTCCAGCTGAGTTCTGAATAGGTGGAGATTCAACAGCCTCTGTGGTCAGTCACCCTTTTTTTTTGTATAGCTAATTGGAATGGCACACGTAGCAGCTTGCCTGCTGCCCCTTGCCCTTATTTCTGTTAGTCATGGGTTAATAATTCTTTTCTTCGCTCTGAAGATAGGGATATATGTTGTTTTCCTGTTTGTGTACCAATGCTTTCTCATGGCCTTTCCAAGCATCACTGAATCCTGAAGGAATATTTGATGTGGGAGCTAGGAAATTGTACAGCACGTGTCATGTTGTGAAAGCTTGAGCGGACTAGTTGCTTGAATACTCGCAATTAAATGCAAAATAGTTACAAATGTTGTATTTTCTTCTTTTTCCAGGCACCCCTGGGACACGGTGATCAAGGCTGCGATGAGAAAGTACCCCAACCCGATGAATCCATGTGTGGTAGGAGTAGATGTCCTCGACAGGAGCCTTGACAACCAGGGGAGGTTGCACAGTCACCGCCTGCTCAGCACAGAGTGGGGATTGCCGAGCATTGTGAAAGCGGTATGATTTTACAGGCTTAATGCTTTATTAGGGGGTGTGATGCATTTATGTCATCAGGTGAACTGGGGCTGAATTCAAAGTAAAAGCTTGATTGATAGGAAGCGTCATCCACAAATATCATGCAAGCTGTAATCAGCACAGTTTGTAGCTATAATACATTGTAGGCTTTAATATGCCCACAGTGTTTTTTACGTCTGTACATGCTTTCTAGACTGGTCTGTGTCATTCTGTATGACTGATGCAAATTACCGCCATGTAATCTTACCACTGATCACAGTGTCTGGGTATTTGAGAGGTGTATTCATTTGGGATTTATGCTTTCTTTTTTGTTGTTTGTTTGGTTTTAGTACTAAACTTTAGTCTTTATCGTTGTCTTTCTTCACTTTCAGATTTTAGGAACAAGCAGAACCCTGACTTACATTGAAGAACATTCTGTGGTAGATCCAGTAGAAAAAAAGATGGAGCTTTGCTCAACTAATGTGAGTGATAGCTTAAGAAGTTTCTGATTAGTAGTTCTGGAGATTAGATGTTTCGTCTCTTAACATCTGGAAATGTGTTTACATCTTTCATTAGAAGGAGGGACGTGTCTTAGTTGGCTCTTTTTTCTTCTTCTTCTTCACAAATACTTTGGGATCAAGCTTATACGATTGTGTTTTTAATAAAATTATTTCTCAGAATGCACGTGACAGCAGGGTAATGTTAAACACATTAAAGTCTATTAACAACAAATATTTTACTTTGAAATGCCTTTTTTCCACAAGTGTAAACGAAGCATTTCCCTAATTTTTGAAGGGAACTCGTACTTACCAGATGTGATGTAGAGTTATCTGTAGGAGAGTCTGGTCTCTGTACAAGAGGCGTTTTCTTTCCTGAATATTAATTTTCTTTACCCTCAGAATAGTGTTGCAGTGGTCTTGGTCTTAAAGAGCCTCTCTGAATCGCATTACCTAAATCTGATATGGCTCAACATTAACAGAAAACAAACAGAAAACTGCTTGTGCAGCTTACTGTGAATAGGGACTTAGATGGTTATAATTAGATCTAGGATAGGACAAGATGCATCACCCTGTATAGGTATTTTTATTGACTGTGTTCTGGGTTTCATATTCTGTGTATGCTGTTTTGTCTCTGACATTAAAATGACTGCTCTGCTATTGAGCGGTGATGTCGATAACGCAAAAAAGTTGGAAGTCAGAATTTCAGGTCTTTCTTTCTCTTTAAGATTACTCTCACAAACTTGGTGTCTGTTGATGAGAGACTGGTTTACACGCCTCATCCTGAGAACCCTGAAAAGTAAGTAAGGATGTTGTGTGCTTTTTTATGTATAGGAGACAGTAGGTTAGTCAAATTCAGTTTAAGTATTAACTTCTCTTTATTCTCTTACAGAACTGTGCTAACGCAAGAAGCAATTATTACCGTCAAAGGCATTAGCTTGAGCAGTTATTTGGAAAGCTTAATGGCAAACACAATATCTTCTAATGCCAGAAAGGTGTGTATCCTTTATTTTGTTTTCTCCCTCTCTCCCCCCACAAACACCTTTTTTATTGTTGAAATCCGAATTGTCAAGCGTGTATGCTGAGTGCTATATTCAATTTCTCTAAACTTTGTGCACAGAATTCCAATTGACTTTTTGTAGGACCTCAGGAAGTAGAATCTAATTTACCAATGTATGAAAAGGTTTCACTACTAAGTATCTGGTTTTCAGCTGGAATTGCACATCGGAACAAACCAACCTCCATGTGTATGCTACAGCAACGCACACCAGAAACATATGATTAGTGCTTGATTAGTGCTTTTTTTTTTCTTTTTTCAAAGTACCTTTTTAAACACCAGCCATGTATTTACAGGAGTTAGTGTTAGTAGGTTACTTCCTTTTCAGCCTTTATAATCTGGATTTAGCAGGTAATGCCAGCATATTTTCTGTGCCTCTTTGCATAGCTCCTATCCATTATTGAGCTGTCTCCTTGCCTTTGGCTGAAAGTAGTGTCATGTCAGCAGAGGCATATTCTCTGAAGAGAGGAAACTATGCTGGCCTTTGTAGGTAACACTACACCCACTCCTCTGTCTTGTGCTCGCTTTTTCTTTTTGGCCTGCAGCCATAGAGATGAACTCCAGCACAGACAGAGTTTCCAGAGTGCTTGTTCCTGGACACTTTGTCCTACACTTCTTTGGGGGAGGTGGGGAAGAAGTGGAGTTGATGGAGAAGCATTGACATCACTGCCTAGCAGCAGGATGAGTGCAGCTGAAATGTGAGCTTGTGCTCTGCATTGCTGGGGAGGTTCTGCACACTGGGAATTTGGCCCAGGTAACTTCTTCTAGGCCAGAGAGACAGCCCCTTTGTCCCTGTGAGAGATGTTGCTTGACGGAGACAGAGTAACCTGACTTAGTAGGAGGTATTGACCAATATATTAGAGAAGGAGAAAGTCTCCTTTGCCTCCAGTCTTTGTGCTTCTCCAAAAATGAGAGGAAGGCAGCTTAAAATGGGGGGATGAAGAAGGAGCAATGGGTAGTTTTTAGACACTGAAGAGTAACATTACCTAGGTGAGTGTTCTCTGTGTTGATTAGAAGATCATAAATGGAATGTGTTTCAGATAAATTCCAATTCACTTTTGATCCAGCTTCCATTTAAAAGTCTATGCTGGGCATTTATTTTGATTTTACAACAGTAGTCTGGACTCTGGCTCACAACAAAGCCTCAGCCTGACTCAGAGATAGCAAAGCACTGACTTGCTGGAGTGGCCACAACAACTGGGCACGCCTAGAAGTGCCAGCTGATTTCCTCTTGTGGCATCTGTCACATTTGCATGGCTCTGCTGAACTCGGAGAAAGTGTGGGAATATTTCTTGGTACCATTCATGTGCTGCCGTGTGAAAGCTCTTTTTTTTTTTTTTTTTAAAGCTGTTCTTCTATTCTGCCTCTTTCAAATAACACACTGTCTCACAATATTCTTACAGAGGAAAAATATCATCTCGTTCTGTCTGTTTCCCTGAAGAGTTTCTTTACTGATAGTGAACTTGGCAGGAATTTGTACTTGAAGCCCTTTTCTTTGCTACCCAGTAACCTATTCTGCTATTACTAGCTCTTCTGGCATGCCGTGCTACCCTTCTGGGTTCTTAGCACCCTTCTTAAACTTCATGACAGCTGCTGAAATACGCATTGTTTCTGAAGAAATAAGTATTGAGGTTTTTCTCTGAGGTGGAGGTGGCAGATTATGCTTTGTTATTGCACTTACAATGGAAAAATCTTTTGCCCTATGTTGTCGATGTTTTCTGTGTTACTCCAGGGGTGGGATGCTATTGAGTGGATAATTCAAAATTCTGAAAGCGCTCTAAGCTAGCAGTTCTCCACACCTGCAGTTTGCACTAACTAGTGGTAATGCCAGCCTTCTTCTTCTTGGTGCAGCATTTCAGCTTTCTGGCAGACGTGTGCATGGATTGTTGTGACGTGGATGCCATTAATTAACCTGCACGTATGTTTGGTACGCGTTACATACAGGAATGGCAAACGTTCATTACGCTGCAGCTGCAGGGAGTCGGTCACACCTGGACGGGATCAGTTAGCCTGTGCTCGTGTCACTGAACCATCAACCTGCTGCAGCTCTGTCTTGTGCCACGTTATTGCTTGTGGTATGGAAGTGGAATGATGACTGCAAACACCTGGGCAGGGGAACGAGCCCCTCTATCACGTGTTTGCTCTGGTCCTAGTTTGGTGATTCCAGTGTGTAACACAGGTGCCCAGAGGAATTATTAGCACATTGTTTAATGAAATTGGCATGATAAAAACGAAGCAGAATCAAACTCCTAGGATATAAAATTGGTTTCTTAAAACAGGTTGCCTAAGAAGGGTAATCTTTTGCATGGTGCAATTGTATTTTGCTTTTCTTATGCCTGAGGAGTATTGTTGCCCTTCTGTCAGCCTCTGTGGAAATCTGTACAAAGTTTGAACTCTCTTGCTGTTTTTCACTCAATCTGTAGTTATACATGTATTCTTTTTGGTAATGGTGTGTCCCTTAAGCTATCAACTGTGACAAAGTCTGACTTCAAGGCTGAGAGAACTGAGTGCAGTTGCCTCTGATGCCTCTGTGGATGGTTTTCCTTCTGCTAGCCAGTGTAGCCTGTCTCTGTCATTCCTGTATTAGCTCACACTTCCACTGACAAGACTAAATTTTAAAAAATAGCCCATCGTGCTGCTTCTGTCTGTTAAGAGTGCAGGGTCTTTGTACACTGCTTACGTCGAGGTCAGTGTATGTAGCAAGTGTTTGCTTCTATGTTCTCATTCCACTAAGCTTTGATGGCTGTTTCTCTAGAAAATGTCAACTACGCAGGCTCAGCATTTATCAACCACTTCAGCTATACCAACAAACCTTCATATGTGGTGTGTGGTCCACTGAACCCATCACGCTGCTAACACGTGCAACGAAGACTAATGTACCCTGCATGCCTGGTTATGAATGTGCTTGCTTAATCAGTTACTACAGAAATTGTTGTGCACCGTAAAACTTTATAGACCAATCCTCTGTCAGATTTTTTCTCAAAACGGGTAGCTCTGCAATACTCGGAGGTTTTACACCTTGTTAAATTTTGTAACTTAATTTCCCATGCAGAATACTCCTGAGACCTTCCTTGCCAGCACCACGAGTTTATTCTTAGCTGCAAATTATAGCAAACAGCGTATGCAGGTCTAAGGAAACATGTGCAGACCTCCGTAGCTGTTAAAGCTGCAGGAAATGTTTTAGCACTCGAGTTGAATGTTACTCTTGCTGTTTTGTCTCCTCAACAAGTAGATTATATTAACTAAAACGCTGTGACCTGGTTGTTTCATAGTCAGGGCCTGAAAAAATCTCTATTTTTCTACTGAGCATTTCTCTGCATCAGAGGTGTTTGACTTTCTGACCAGCTCCCTCTGTGTGATTACATAAATAAAACGTAGAAGGCACTGCTGTCTTACTCAGTTCTCCGTTCCTGTGTGTCACCCAGGAGAGGACATTTTAACCTGACTTGTAAATACCCAGTGCACGCTCGCTGAAAGATGATTCCCTCCCTCTCCCCCCACTTTGTTCCTGATCGAGCACTCTACTCAGCTAATTCATGGCCAGTTACACCGCGTTGCTGTGCAGTAGCCTGCTCTCGTCAGGGTGCTTTTACACATGCTTTGCTGGCGTTCCCTGGTCTCACACAGGACGTAGATGTGGTGGAAGTAATCACCCGCTGAAGCACGATGCAAGTAGAGGAACTCAGAAATTAAACCATGCTTGTGCTCTTCTAAGGAATTTTTCCAGTAGCCCATGCTTAAACGGGACAGTAGAAACAATTCCTTTTTCAATTTTGTTCATTTTTTTTAAAGGCATATCATATAATAAGAGAACTTGAAGCTATTAGCTCTTGAGGTAGGTCAGGGTACAGACAAATCCCCCTTGCTTGAGCTCTGGCCAAAGGCTGAATGCTCTGTTCTGTGGCTGGCTTTTCACCCTTAAGTGGGTGACTTTTCTCTGTTTAAAGACTTCGTGTTTATTCTGTGAGTCCCTGTAGAATGAAAAGCCTGAAGGGAACCAATGCTGGCCCTTCTCTGAACTTAATGAGTCTTGAGATAAACCTTTTACTTCCAGAACCCCTGTCTGCCAGTTCATGCTTTCCACTGGTTCTACCTCTTGTGGTCAATGGAGCGCAGGTGCTGCGGTGTCTTCTTAAGGCAGAAGACTTCTGACCTGCTTGCTTTGCTGGATTCCACCACTCTTACTAAAACGTAGGCTGTCAGTGCCTGGCTTTGAGGCACTCCCGACCCTTTCTGAGAACTGGGTGAAGAAAGACCGTCCCTTGATATACAGGGTGCAGCTGTTATCTCTCCAAACAGTCTGTTTTATATGCTGAAAAGTCACTGCATGAATACAGAAGTGAGTGCAAGGCCATCTCTTTGAACTCTAGCTAGAGATCAAATCAATCAGCTGCTACGTCAAAGAGAGCTTGGAAGACTGTCTTTCTTTGTCCTGGATCTTCTCAAAAAGTGTCCCTATATATTTTGATTAATGAATCTGCAAACAGTGTGTAGACTCTTCCATAAATTTGCTGGTATTTCTAGGTGGTGGGAGCAGCAAACAGTAAAAATGGCAATCCTCTTCCACAAGGGACCTTAAATGCAGAGTGAGGCTTTTTGCAGAGATGCACGGCTGCGAGCTCACAGCAATATTGCATTTACTTCTTGTTTATGGGTTGCACAGATGCCTTTGCAGTGAAATTTCAGTTAGATGAGAAATAATCAATACAATCCCGTATGGAACCACGCAGGGTACAGAACTAATTTTGAAACAAATCTCGTGTCTGACAGAGGAAGAACTATAGAAGCGTTAGCAGCGACGTTGTGTTTGTTCTGATCCTAAATTTCAGTATTTTCTTGGCAGGGTCGAGACGCCCTGGAGTGGGTGATCAGCAAACTAAACACAGAACTGGAGGAGCTGAAGTCAACGCGCGAGGGCGTGAAACCAGCCATGGCAGCGGCATCAGCAGAAAAATAAAAGCCAAAAGTACCAAGTAACTGACAAAAAAGATATATTATTCTGCCGACTGCTTTATAGATCTCCCTTCCAAGGCTGATCTGCATAGTTTTTATACATTTGTAAGAACATAGGATCAGCAGAAAAGTAACCTCATCTTTCATCTCCACAGCAGCTTCTGCAGCCTACCGAAGGCTGAACTGACCACCTGCAGATGCTCTTTTCATGTAAACGATTTCTTTTAAACACTGGAAACAAAATGTTTAGCACATTTAAAACTGCCTAAATGTGCCTTGTGTAACAAAGATTGAGAGTATGTTATATTTTACACCGTCTCGGTTTTTCATACTGAAACTTGAAAAGAACTCGTGTTTGTTGAGGGTTCTCCACGCGAGCATTTGTTCTGCGAAGGGCCCATGGGTACTAGAGCACTGAATTTTGTTTGGTTTGTAACCTGGCAGCATCTTACAACCATTTAAAGGGAACTACATGAGACAGGACGTGATACTCTAGAGCAAGATACCTATCTAGAGAATCATTCCCAAAAGCTAACACTTGTGTGATGCTAACTCTTCTTCTGTTGTTTAAATGTACTGTCTGAACGTGACGGATGCTTTACCTCTTAGATGTTTATATCCCAACGAAGACAAAGTTTCTGTCGATGTTTGATGTTAATAGCCTAAACAGATGGTTGTTTTTTTTTTCTTTTGGGGGGAGGTTATAATTTATATTCCTATTTATTAACTTCCCCTAGTTCCTCCCCTCACTAGCAGAAGAGGAGTGGTAATTCCTGGAAGGTGCTGGAAAATACTTCTCTTATTTAGCTGTAAGAAGGGCACTTGTAGGCTACTTGAATGAAGAGGCTGTGCTGTTCCACTGCTCCTTGCTCTTCACAGAATGTCTTAACTGAGGAAGAGACTGATGCAATAACCAGAAGAGTCAAAATAAGCAGGAAGTTTGAAATCCGAAGGGTGATGTTTCATAAACACGTGTTTTTCACGGCCTAAAAGGAGAAAACAAAGAGCACAAGAAAAACAAGCGGACTCTCCTTTTTGAGTGCTTTCTACAAACTACTGACTACTAGCGTAACCGATCTTTTCAACACTTTGCCACATTGGTACAAATGTTTTTAGAATTCTTTTAACTGCTTCTTGTTATCTGGAAAAATACCGCAGTAACTATTGAAATTGCCTCTCTTAAAATATACAGAAATAGATACTGGAAATGGGTACCAGCCTTTGTCAGAAGTTCACAAAGCTTTCTTACTCGGTCAGGTGTAGTATGTGTTTCTTAGACAGCCCTCTGTTGGGGCATTTTAAATTATTTTTTTGTGTGCACAAACTGAAATAAATGTTGCAAGGATGTTTACTTGTTCAAGTGGCAAACCGTGTGTTTAGGAAGCTGTTAAAGAGCATGAGTAACTTCTTTAAAAAAAAAAAAAAAGATTAAAATGTGGTCATTGTTTTGATCTGGTCATTTAAAATGTCTGTAGCTTAAGGGAATCTCAGAGTTTGCATTCTGTTTAGCTTGAAAGTGAATATTAATTTGGCTGTCAGTATAGTCAAGCTAAATTACATGATCCTAATAAACTTAAGATATATATCTAGCTATTAGTAAAAAGTAATGAAATGAGTAGCTGATATTTACATTGCTATTTTTATACGGACCTTAAGCCTTTCTCGTTTCGGAACAGAAACTTAGACTTGAAAGTCTGCTGATAGCAGCTCCTTTCTGGAAGATCTGCTGGATAGTTGTGGTGCAAGTCATGGTCATGCTTCCCGGGTGAGCAACGCCACTTCCTGTGCAAAGAATGCAGAAGCTGTTGTAGCACCTTGTGAGGTTGGGCTAGCAAGGGGAGTGCAGCTATTGCGAAGCTCTGCATATGAAAGGATGAGTAAGTGTTTGTGCATGTGGAGACCTGTACTGCAGCATTTCCGTATGTGCTGCTTGGAGATGGTGAAAACTAAACTGTGAGGGAGTGGAAAAGGGTGTTTTTTTTTTTTTTTGAGGGGTTCGTGTATTGCTTTGGCTCAGAAGAAGAATTGTCTAAAGCTGCTTCGTACATCAGGTTTGAAGTAATTGCTTAGTGCTGTCTTAACCTGACTGATTTGTGCACATCACCTTCAGCACTGGCTGCCCTCCCAGAAAGGTCACTGCGAGCACCTGCATCGTGCCTGGGGCCAAACTTGTCTGCTCTGCCTTAGGGTCAGTACTAACTGTGCTTCTGTTTTTATTGATTACTTTGCACTTTGTTTCCTTCTTCCAGAAACATCCTTACCTGCTTGTGTTGCAGCACCTCCTTTCAGTTTTCGTTCCCTGCTGGTTTCTCTCCACATTTCATGTGACTCAGGAGCTAGACAGCATGCGCTTGGCTTTCCAAGGTCCCCAGTGTCTCTGCTGCTCCACTCAGCACCGCTCAACACCTTGTCTTCTGGTGCTCAGCCCTCTGCTGGTCTCTAAGCTAAATGGGAGAGGCGAAGCTTAGGATAAGGAGGAGGCTAACTTCTTCAGAGGTCAGTTCTGGCAGCCAGCTGCCTCTCGCGACTGCCAGAAGAGTGCTGCTGTTTCTTTGGGGTAGGTGGCACTCCTGCAGCTCTGGGCTTGTTGCCCTTCCTGCAATTGCTCACTTTGCCCGTGTGTACAAAGGGCCCTCGCAGTCAGTGGTCATACTGCGATCAGCCAGGCTGCAGTGTTTAGCAGGGGAAGTGGCTCTTAATTTCCTCTGAGCTTCTGTGGAGAGCTGGACTTTCTGCTTTCTGCTCATTGGGTTTGCACACAGCTTTCACTCTCCTGTTCTGACCACGTGAGTCTTGTCCGTGGGCTCTGATGGGATCAGCAGCTGCATGTTCAGCCCTGCTGTACACAACCATTTTTCAAGCGTGCCGCTTCCCACCCCAGTTCTGGCACTGTTATAGTCTGAGTTTACCTTTTTGGGAAAAATTTTTGGAATTGCATGTCTTGGTCTTGTACACCTATCCTTCCCTAGAGAAGCTCCCATCTCTTTTACTTACTGGTAATGGCTACAACATATTTCTGAAGTTGGTTTTATGTCATGTCCACTGACCGAGTGTCAGAGGTGGAAAGCCACCAGATGGGAGGTGCTAGGGAGATTGCTGGGGCAGCTTTTCGTATCAGTGCAGAAACAGCCTTTCCTGGAAGGAAAGATGTTCATAAAGCAGAAATAGTGCTAACTCATTAACTTGGAAGGATCTTGAAGTGCTGGGCACCAAGCAGAAGAAAGCTCAGCACGTGTGACCATGAATGGGTAGCAAGTGCTGTCTCGAACGATAATCCTGCACTTTGAGAGTTAGAAATTGAATGAAAGTAGTGTTTTGTGTGCTGGGGGATGGAGGTGGTTTGCTGCAGTTCACGTGTTTCTCAACCACCAGGTAGCAATTCAAGAGAAAGGGAGGTGGGGGGATGTGTGTGTGGAGAGGAGCTTTGGTTTGAAGAGTGTGTCCTGCTTATCCTGTGTGTGACCATGTAATAAAGCAGCGCTGAGAAAGAGGAACCTGAACAGTGACATTCCTTGCTGTGGCAGTTTTCATATAAATCCTCGAGCGGAACAGTTGGTAACACCTTTCCTATTCTTGCATCTTCCTAGACTGTAAGCTGTGAAGGCCAGGAATCTGTAAAGTGTCTGTGTACACTATGGTGCTATCTTAAATAAAAGATGTCCTCTGTTAAAAAAATAGAAGTGTCCTGGGTATGGACTGTTGCTTTTTAGAGGAGTCTGCAGGAAAACTGCTTGAGTTACTCTGTGCTGGGAAACACCAGGACAGAGTAAGAGGCTTCCTGGAAGTAGCTGTAAGCCATGCAGCACCCTGCTCAAAAGTCTGTCTGAACTGGTAATTCCACTGTCGGCTGCTTCATTTAGTAGTACAGCAGGAAGGAGTCACCTAAATTAACTGTGACTGGTACCTGAGACCTTCCTTTACTAATAAGGTGTCTTCTTACCCCTCCCAACACCACTTGCCACAGGTCAGAATTACGCAGGTACAGGTACGTGTTTGCCTTTTCCTTGCAGCTCCGGGGGGAGGTCATTGAATTTGTTAATGAAAGGCACTGCTGTGAAACGCCGCCTGTCCTCAGTTAGGGTGATCGAAGCACAATGCTCATTTTTATTGGAAGGCATCTGCAAGGAAGATCACCAGTTCCTAATTTGGGGCCCTGCTGGCAGAACAGTTCTGACTCCTCTGTGATTTTTGTTTCTAACCTGGTTGAAATGGGCAGCAGCTGAGGCTCAGGGCTCTAACCCTCCAAACATTGAATGACTCAGCTGTGCTGTGTAACACACAATGCGTCCCATTTTCACAAGTAGATCAAGCCAGAGCAATGAAATGCCATTTTAAACAACTTTTTATTAGCAATGCATAAACAAGAAATTGCATTTTAGTACCGCATAACATGAAAACAAGCAGAAGACAATTCTACTGCCCTTCCCTGTGATGACAGCTGATGCCCCTGGTGTACCTGAAACCACATGGAAGGTACATGTGCAGCGATGGCATAGAAGCAAGAGAAGTTCAGAGGGGAAGGGTTTGTGCTTTAGGACTGTTAGTGTCCAAAATGTGCATCTCCTGCTTGGGCTTTTCTTTTTTCTTAAGGAGAGGAAAGGGTCGGGGAAACCAACTTTATTAGAAACACAGCTCAAGTAATCCACGCCTCCTTTCATCTTTGTCTTGCTTTCTGATTAGGCAATGTAACCACCACCCCTTCGGTAGAAATGTGCTTGTCTTAAAATGGTTTGAGCCAAACCAGGGCCATGGCCTCTCGCTGCCCTGTAAGCTGGGTCCCGAGAATGCAGCCACGTTATGCTCACACGTCAATGGGATTGCCTATGCCCACCAATCTTTGGAAGCCAAACTTGCATCAACTAATGCCTGTGTCCTTTGAGTCTAGCTTTAGCACCCTGTGAAATCCAGTTTAGCAGCCCCATGCACCCTGTCCTGCAAAATCCAAAACGCTGCCGGCCCACAGTGTGTATGTAGCACTGGCACAGCTCTGGGCTGAGAGACACGGGGAGGACCCAAAGCTTGATGTAAATGCTACCCCCACATAGGAGGCACCAGGAATGCATTTTTCCTAATGGCTGCTCATATTTTGCACTCAGTGGTGGTTTTGTTGGTGGTGGTGATGTTTGTTTTTTCTTTAATCAAATAGGTTAATAATCCAACAGGTCTTTTTTCAGCTATGACTGTCCCTTAAGCAGCACCTCAAGATAAGGACCGTTTGCTTAGGCAATGTGTTCAGATTACAGAGCTGTCTGCCCCAAAAGGCTTCCCCTGGGACTGCTGCACGCAGCCTGTCTGTACCGCCAGCACAGCCTGCGGTGCTGCTTCTGTTGCCTCAGGATGCAGAGCACAGGCTACGGACAGAGCTCAGCTTCAGGCCAGCCGGGAGTGCTGCTGCAAAACAGCCTGGCCAAATCCTTACTGCAAATCGTTCAGTGTCAAGCCAAGAGGGAGCAGCGAGGGCTCGCTCTGCCCTGGGCTGACACCAGGCCCACCAGCAGGAGGGAGCGCGGACCAAGCTGCCAGGAGGGCAGTGCTCACAAACTTACATGTATGCATCAGGAAACAGGGGCCGTGTCTTTCTGTATGACATCAGACCCAGCTAATGCCCCTCTCTGCTTGTTTTCCTACCTTTACTATTTTCAGCAAGTAGTTACCAAAAGATAGTAATAATAAAAAAAATAATCAGACAGAAACAACAAAACAGATCTTTATAGCTGGACTCAATACTCATAAACATTCCCAGATTTACCTTAAGATCTACACACAGATACAAAAGAGAAAAAAAATAAACTAGAGCAGCTCCAAGTTAGCAACACGGAAATACTGTAAAATGTTTCGGTAATGTTAACAGAACCCAAGCGAGCACGAGGCTGCAGCAGCCGTCCCTCGTGCCTGCGTGGTGTCAGGGCTGTGCAGCTGAACCTACGAGATGGACGCAGTGCTGGAGGAGGTAAAGCATGGAGACAGCAGTCGTGAGAGGAAAGCCGGAGCTTTTGAATTAGTTTTAAACTCTACAGCATGCAGCCAGTGGCTAATGGTGGGCGCTGATGCTGAACTTGCCCGGGAGACAGAGGGACACTTGAAAGAGAAGAGGGAACAATACCGTGGCTGTGATAAAAACGTTCTCCCCACTTCTGGTTTAAAAAACAAAATAAAACCAAGCAACCTGACAAGAAAAAACCCTCTCCAAGCGATTGCCAGCGTTTCTCTCTCAAAGCTGACGGCTGGCGATGCCTGAACACCTGCGCTGTGTGCAGGGAAGGTCGGTGCTCCTCAGCTGCCCCCCGTCAGTACTTGAAGTAACCACACCTGGGTTACAGCACCGGGCTGGAAATGATGACTGCACGCTCAGCGAGCTGCTGGGTGACACGAACAGTTTTATTTTATTGCTATTCTACGAGTGCTTCCTTCCCTTCGTGCAGCCCAGCCAGTGCTCGGCTGCTGTTCAATCATTTTCATTAACAAACCTGTGCCAGAAGAACCAGCTGACCGAGCTTTACAAACCCATAAAAGCATGAAAAAAAAAAAAAAACACACACAAAAAGGCGAGCTGATAGACATTTTACATTTGCTTCCACATGAATAATTAACACAGACAAAGGCTGTAATGGAAAGGCATTTTATTTTCGCCCAGTAACACCCCTCCCAGGATAACAGAAATAACGGGAAAAGGGAGGAAAAAAAAAAAAAAACAACAAACAGCCAACAAACCCCATAAGCAATAATGTCACCATGAACATTTGCAGCTTCAGGTCCTGTAGGTGTGAGAGCTGCAGCAAGGCTCTGCTTGCTCCCTCCGTCGCAGCAGCGAGGCTCAGCTGGCTTTGAATCCTCCGCAACCGGGGTCAGAGATGAAACAAGACCGACGCTGCCGGCGGCGTTTTTAACTCCTTGGGTCTCCCACGATCCATCTGAACAGGCTGTGGGCATATTAACGAAGCTAGAAAAGTAACAAGATGGTAAAAATTCCCAGAAGGGAGCTCGCTGTGCTGGTCCCACCTTCCTTTCGGCAATAATTCACTCTAAAATGCCTATGGGGTGCAAACTGCCTGGAGGGGCCGAAAGCAGTAACTCTAATAAAGGTAACAGCCAACACACATATAAATAGGACTCGTTTTCTTTTTAAAACACCACGGGAAGCTCGGTTCCCACTGCATGATTGATGGAGACTCCCTACACGTTAATAAATATATTACACCTATTTACAGGCTCCCGCTTTCGAAGCTCAGAGCAGGGCCGGGACGTGCAGGCGGGCAATGGGAGGGGACCGGGGATGCCAACGCAAGCAGTGAGGTGGAAAGCTGAAAACAGCAGCGAGATGGAAAGCTCAGAGCAGCCCTCGCTCTCTGCAGAGAGGCAGAAAGCACGCGAGGTGAGCTCCCCCTCCATGCTACCCCTGAGCAGCTGCCCGGAGGCTCAGCCGCTGCCCCGTAGCGCTGCCGAGGTGGAGGGGCCTTGGCATGTCCCGGGGGATCACTCGGGATTTCTTGGTCCTTGCTGCCAGCTCTGCGATGCCCGAAACCCTTCTCGAAGGGGAAGATAAGCTGCTGGGCTAAGAGGCTTGAAGATGCCGAAGAAAAGGATGGGGGAGCTCGGAGTGAGACGTCACGCGTTTCTGTCGGCCTGGCTCTCCCGGTGCACGCTGCAGCAAACCCGAGGCCTGGTTTTGGCACAGAAATGAGAGAAAGTGCTGATGGGGCTGAGATCAGGCGGCCCTTCCAGCAGCACCAGGGCCCTTTCAAGCTGTCCCTGCAATCCTACGTCCTCACCCTCCCACGCCAAACGCTTCCAGAGGCACCCCAGAAAGGCCCTGACACCCGACCTTACACGGGGCAGCTGAAGAGGGAGAGCTGGCCCTGGCCTTTCCCATTCAGATTGGGTCAGAAAGATGCTAAAACGTTATTTCCATCAGCTCTGCGTACGCACAATCCTCGTTTTCCATTCAGAGAAAAAGGAGGAGGGACGAATCTCTGGGAAGGCTTAAGGAGACTTTCGCCTGTGCTTTTCGAATCACCGTGGATATACACGAGTGGCTGCTCTGAAGGCTGCAACGTTACGTGAGAACAGACATTTGGGGAAAGGGAAAGGGAAGGGGAAGGGGATGGGAAAGAGGATGGGGAAAGGGGAATCATCCTCCCCAGGGCAGCAGCAGCGCACGGCACCACGCCAGGGCTGACGGGGCCGTCTGCCTCCCCCCGGGCTCCCAAACGCACCAGGAGGATTTGTTTTGGTGAATTCACCATCCAAATCACATCGGGTTAAATCCAGTCCCAGCTACTTTGGAGCAGTTCTGAGGTATCTCTCATTAATCCTTAGTATAGAAATGTTAATAAATAGATCTGAAACTTTTTTTTTTTTCTGCTATGTCACTCTATAATACACTGCTATATAGATATTAAATACGCCTCAGGGTATTAAAAAATTTATGAAAAAAGTTACAGTAGTTGATTTTCAAGTATTAATAACTTGGCTATATTAGCTTGTTTTTAAATACCAAAACGATCCGGCCCCAAATCATAGACTAAACTCCGGCTATGCCTGCATTTAAAAAAAAAAAAGTACTTTGAAAATTAAAAAAAAAGTGCAAAAAAACCATGTGATGTCAGTTAGCAGTGTACCACCGTTGGGACTTCTAACCAACTAGTCTAGCATTCTTCTGTGAGTAAATTAAAAAAGGAAAAAGAAAGAAAAAAAGGGATGGGGGGGGGAACAGAGAGACTGCTCCCAATCTGAGACCGCGCCGTCCCAAATTTCAGCAGAATCCTAATTTTTACAGCCAAGTTATAAACCCCAGAAAAAATGGGGATACCAGTGGATATGCTGTCAGACATAACGATAGCAGTATTTGCGTGCTCCACTATAATACAAATGTACACCTTCACCCACCCTCTCCTCTGAGGAACCACGAGAACAACTTGACAGGTTTCCAGTTGAGAAGCCTCCCTTATTTCCTCCCCACACGCTGTACAACTGTCTGCTACTAAAATTTACCAGTATTCATCATCGTACATTCGAGACAGAACGTGAACCACTAAAACCTGCTCAGGAGACGCTCAGACGAACACTAAGGCTTAAGAAGTAGAGCAGCTCAGGGGAACAGCTGGCCGCACGGGCAGACAGCTGTCACGTTATTTTGCCCCAGTACACAGACTGTGAGGTCCTGGGCTGGGCCCTGATCTCAGAGCAACAGAAATGGTTCAAAGAAAGACAATTCGAACCACAATTGCTCATGCTAGGTGCCTGGTGTGCGAGTTGACTCCTTGTTTTTTAATCTAGGATGTGAGCATTACTAGCCTGGTAATGCCAATATGACTTACTGTTTGCTACCGTGCTAACACTGACACTTTGTTAGGTTTGGTTCTCCATCAAACATGTTTTAGCTCATCTCCTGAAAAATGATTCGAAGGGTGGTTAAAAAAAAAAGACTGAAAGCAAGAAAAAGCTTTCTAGTTTCAATGCACACGTACAAAAGAGGCAACAATTTCAAACTATTGATTTTCTTCCAGTGCTGACCCATTGCATCCCATTCTGTACAGATAAAAACAGCCTTCTGTGTCTCTGGAAAGCATTGGAGTAGGAAATCCTGTGATCTAATGCAAATTCAGGCCTGTCAAGTGAAACGAAGCAACGGAGTGAGAATCCAGTTTTCGTGACCTTTCTTATGGACGATGACCTCATGAAGACAAAAGCAAAGCAAAAGGCACAAGGCTCAGATCTCATTGATAGTCCTTTCAGAGGGGCAGTATTCAGAGGTTCCTGGTGAGGACATGTAGAAGGACTGCGTTTTCCTTTTTAACCTGGCTCTCTTGTTGGCCAGAGAGAGGCTGCGCCGGCTTGAATTGATGATTTCTGAAATAAACTTCTTGCAGTCCACGCACACCTCCATCGTGCTCCAGTCCTCCATTAATTCTTTGGGAAACTGCAGCTCTTCATTGGACTTATCCACGGATTTGGACCTTGAGGCCAACCTGAAAGGCAAAAGAACAGGACTCATCTCACTATTTAGCAGTATGGCAGTGGGCATCCAGGGATGCCTTCAGGAAACAGCCAAGACAGAATGGTCTTGACTCCAGTTATCCTTTTTTCCTATCCCAAAAATGACACCAGGAAAGCAAACACTACAGAGGATGGCTTCGGCCTGGTTCAGCAAGATTGTAGAAGTGTAGATGTGTAAAGTTTACCTTTTACAGAACAAAATGCTTGAGTGGAAGGGCCCTGCCCCAGCCACTTGCCCCAGCCCCCTGCCCCAGCAGGGCCACCCAGAGCAGGGTGCCCAGCACCACGGCCAGGCGGCTTCTGAAGGTCTCCATGAGGAGACCCCACGGCCTCTCTGGGCAGCCTGTGCCAGTGCTCGGCCACCCACACAGCACACAAGTGCGGCCTGGGGCTCAGAGCCTGTGCCCACTGCCTCCTGTCCTGGTGCTGGGCACCACTGCAAAGAGCCTGGCTCCATCTTCATTGCACCCTCCCTTTGGATATTTATAGACATTGATGAGATCCCACCCTGAGCCTCCTCTTCTAAGTTATAAAGTTCCGGAGGTACTACAGAAACAACAGTTGTCCCTGTGTCATGTTGTTTTTCACCTGTAGTGTGAAAAGGTTTTAAGACACACTGTTAATATTGTTGTTTCTGGTAGTCGAAGAAGTAAATGGAGAAACAAGGATTTCAGAAGGCTTCAGAAAGGTTACTTAAAAGCATTAGAAACATTTAAAACTACGAAACAAGCAGAAAGTGTCTTCTTAGTGATTTATAACTCAAGATGAAAGACTTGGTAAGCTCTTTCAATACATACATGAGTTAGGGCTGATCCTCACCTGGGCATGCTCCGCAGTGATCGGTGGTGACTGGTGGAGGGTTTCTCTGGCCTCATAAAGCTTTCTCCTCTTTGCAAGGTAGAAGGTCCCAGTGAGAAAATGGGGAGAGTAGAGTATGGCTTTGATGGCAATCGCATCTGTTGAGAACAGCAGAAGGAACATGCAGTATTATTACCAAAGATCACAGCTTTTCAGAACTGGGCAATCCATGAATTTGTGTACTTACTTTTTTACAGCACTGTGAGCATACGGGCCTGCATAAGAAAATGAAAGCACGAATCATTTAATTGGGTAAAACTTTATTTAAATAAAGAAAAATGAATAAATATCCCAACCCCTTAAACAAACATTTTTATTTTTAAAGCTTCTAAAGAATTACACCTCCAAAAAAAAAAAAAACTTTCACTGTTATAGAAATGAAAGCAATCAGCAGTGTGCAGCAGAAACATTTGGGGGTATCTAAGGTACCAACCCATATTTTTCACTCTGAAATGGTACTTATTTATTAACAGACATTAAATATTTACCTTTTACAGAACTGACAAGTGTAAGACCAGGTAAAGAAAGAAAACCTTCTTGTTCGACAGCAAAAGCAGAGCTAGAAGAAGAACAGAGAGTTCACAATGTTAGACAAAATCCCACACAACGATGATCTTATCCAAGAGCTGCCATTAGTGAGACCGGAGTTGCAATACTACATCCAATTCTGTGGTCCATATTTCCAAGAGGATATTGAAAAGTGTCATGGTTTTGGCTGGGACAGAGCTTTTTTTTTTTTTTTTTCTTTCCCACAGAGGCTCACACAATGCTGTCTTTTGTATTTTTGGTGAAAACAGTGGTGACAGCACAGGGATGTTTCAGTTGCTGCAGAGCAGTGCTTGCACAGAGCCAAGGACCTTTCTGCTCCTTGTGCTGCCCTGCCTGCAACCAGGCTGGGGGTGCACAAGGAGCAGGAGGGGACACAACCAGGACAGCTGTCCCACAGCCAGGGGCTGTCCCACACTGTGTGGGGCCATGCTCACAAATAACAGCTGGGGGAAAGGAGGAGGAAGGGCGGACACTGGGAGTGATGGTGTTTGTCTTCCCAAGAAGCCATTAGGTGTGATGAGCCCTGCTTTCCTGGGAGTGGCTGAACACCTGCCTGCTGATGGGAAGTAGCAAATGAATTCCTGGTCTTGCTTTGCTTGCGTGTACAGCTTTTGCTTTACCTGAACTGCCTTAATCTCAGCCCGTGAGTTCCCACACTTTTACCTTTCCAATTCTCCCCCCCGTCCCACCAGGGGAGAGTGAGCGAGCGGCTGCGTGGTGCTGAGCTGCCTGCTGGGCTAAACCACAGCAGTCCTTTCTGGTGCCCAATGTGGGGCCTGAAGGGCTGAGTCCAGAATTGTATCTTCATGTATTTAGAAATATTCTTTTAATTTCCTACCTAAATTAAATACCTGGCAGTTAATTATTAACTTATTTTCCTCCTCCCTCAGCGGTGTTCATATGAGTGCTATATAAAAGCAAGAACAAAACCAAATCAAAACAGAACAGGAAAGTAAAAGTAACAACAGTAACTATTATAACTGAAGAACACAGGAAAAAAATGGGGACAAATTCAGCCATAAATAAATTTGGGCTGGAAATTATTCCTAACCATCCAAGTCAAGTTCTGGAATATTAGGTAGTTGCCTGTGATAAGATTTGATGATTTTCTTCCAATCTTACGTTACTGAAAACTAGAGAAAGTCCAGGAACGAGCTATTATAGCTATCATACTTGAGGAAAACTGGTTTTATAGTCCCGTATGTTTAGCTTAGTCAAAGGAGGCAGGGATCCCAATAACATTTATAGAAAAAAAGGCTTTGAACAGAGAAAATGGTCTTCTGTCAAACAGAAGATGACATACTGGAATTGAAAGACTGGATCCTTTTCTTTTTTTTTTTTTTTTTTGTGTGGAAAACAAAACAAACCAACCAAACAAAGCCACCACCACAAAACCAACAGTTCAGAGACAGAAATCATTATATGCCAGACTGGAAGCTGTAGGAGACTGTATTTAAAAGGGAACTCCATTACTGAAGTATTAACAACCAGGTACAAGGAGAGAGACACTGGCCAATTTACAAGAATTTTACTGAAACTGCTTTGCAGCAAAGTTGGGAAGAAATCAGATTTGGGACTTATATTTAGGATTGTTTTGGCTTTCACATACTTGCAGTTCTTTAGTGTGCTTTAAAGTAATACTGCAGAAGACATGGAGGCAGAAGACACCTTAGTGAAGTTTAAACATACAGTTAGAGATGTGCTCTGATCATTGCAAAACCTGCTGCATTTTTATAGAAGATATAAAAACTCAAGGAAGCTGACCCATATGTTATACACTATACATCAGTGGATAGCAACTTTTCTCCAGTCCAGTCCAGTCCAAGGCAAGTCTTGATGCCAGCACCCAGCTTTCTATCGGCTGGAACGTGCAAAGGGGAGGCTTGTGTGACCAACCTCCCTCGAAAAGCTTGGGCACCTCTGCGGACTCAGCCATACCTTTCCTTTTTTGAGAGCAGTGTAGACATCTTTATACTGCTGGTACTTTTCCAGCTCTGCCTTCACCAGCACCTGACGGATGTGCATGACTTCCTCCACCGTCAGAGCCAGACATTCCACCGGGTAACAGAACTCCTCCTGGAAGCCAAAAAACACATATGAACTCAAAGCCAAGTTGCTTCTTCCAAATTTCAACCTAGACAACCAACCACCTGGTTAGTAGCTCCAGAAACAGAGGGTTTCTCCCTTTAAACTGGAATGGCACTGGCTCATTCGTGGGCATCACACGAGTTTCAAACTGTTTGAGACTCCTCAGGTGTGATCTACATGGTCTGATGCTCAGCCCTCACAACAATTACAGTTTCCTTTGTTTTTCCTCCTCAAGCCACTTGACCATTTGTCTTTTCTTATGAAGATTATTTTAACAAATCAATGTTCAGGTTTATAATTTGAAAAGGAAAAGGTAATTTGGCACATGGTATTTATTTTAAGGATTGTTGAAGACGCACAATTTCCCTGAGACTTTGTGGTGCCCAGAGTGGCCAAGGAAAGTTGTTAGTTGCCCCTTCTAGCAGAATTTTTTATTCAGTGGTACCACATTTTGGCGCTCACATGAGCAGGCCTACAAAAAGTCGAGGCAGTTCAGGCAGAAAGGCTCTCCTCCCTACCCCTAGAGAGTAACAACGGCAAGTTAGGCTTTATGGAAAGAATAATCTTCAAACATAAAGCATGAGAATTGGTTACCCAGTGTTGAATTACTAATGGAAGAGGATCAAATAGAGAATAAAACCCCAACAACCACAAATGACCCATCTGCAAAATTTCTGTATATTCAGTACTACAGCATGCTGGAGAATATTGAGTAGAGAGCGCCTGAATTTGGTACCAGAGAATAAAAAGCACCAACCCAATTTGTAATCCAGCCCTGTAGTTGATTATACAGTTCCAACAGAAAGACAGAAACCTCTGTGGGAATTCCCATCGCTTTATGCTTGGTGAAACCTTTTCAGTCCGCCCAGAGGGGCTACTGTGTGGCAATGACAATGACATCTAATGCCTTCTGAATAAAGGAAGGAAATTTCTCCTGCAAGTACAAAGACACGGCTGACAGTCTGGAGATCTAATTTATAAATTGAAGCCATGATTCAGATTAATTGTGCAATGCTCGATTTGCTTGTATTCAGAATGCTGTTCTGTCTTTCCATTAGATTAAAAGGGAAATTTTTCTACGTTGCAGACCTGGCAAACATTAGCATTTAGGAACCACCACATTTTTAAAAACTGTTGTCTTACCTATCTAGAAAGGGAACACAAAGAAACTTCACTCTGTTTAAGGTACCCCACAAAAGACTAGAATTGAGTTAACTTTGTTAGATTTGCCAGCTCAATCTTTGGGGCGTATAATCGCTCGTTTTCCGCAAAGAACAAACTATGTCACAAGCAACCGCAATTTGCTCGGAGGTGTAACACAGCCCAGCCAAACAAAATGACTTGTGCTCATTAGGAGGAACGTCCCAGCTATCAGCATTTCACTCGGGGTCCTTCCCATAGCAACTGCCTCGCTACAGAGAAAAGCACGGCCGCCGGCCGGGGCGAGACGGGAGAGGAAGTGGGTGGGAAAGCAGGGTGTGCACAATGCCAGCCAAAGACCTCAGTTCTGCATCGTGGGAGACTGGGAAACTGTCTGTAGTGAATGAGGCGGACTGAATGCTTCCGATCAATCAGAGCTTTAAGTCCTTTAGAAATAGGTTTCTTACTTGAAGGCACTTCCTTCCCCCTCATGAGCGCCCACTCCTTTAATTTATAGGACGATGATGTCAGTGAGTATTGCTCCTTTGAAGACAGGCTGTAGATCTACTATAGGTGTAGAGCAGCTACTAGGGGAATAGGGTGGCTCTGCTGCGGTACCAATCAAAAATGATTACTGCTTCGGCAAATAGGAATAGCTAGCAGGCAACAGGGGAAACATAGAAAAATGTTCACAAGTTTAAATGCTAATGTTTTAATTCCAGAGGTTACACAAGGACAACAAAATGTTAATGCAACATTAAATGAAAGATAAATATTATGCTGATTTCAGAAAACTGCTTGATTTTTTTTTTCCCTTTTCGGAATAGAAATAAGTACACAAGAAAATCTTTTGGTTCAACGCTAGCTCTAAGGCACTGAAATTAATTAAAATTACACTAAGCACTGACTAAACTTCATTAAACAACGATGCTTTGGAGTTATTGCTCAAACTTCAACAATAATCTACACCCAAGTTAGGCAGCTCCAAACCAGAGAACTTTAGTTCTCTGCAACACTTACAGACAACAGAACATACTAAAGACAAACTGTGGCTTGAATTGTACTCAGTACTTATTTCAATATTAAAGGTGATCAGTATTCTTATTTTTTAAAGGAAAAAAATTACTTAAAACACTAATTTGAACTTGGAGTTTCCAGGATCTTCATGAGAATTGGCTTTACACTTGGACTGTGCAGTCATTATATACACCACAGTAGCTTAATGTGTATATGTGTAACTAACTTTTTTTTTTTACTGAGGAAAAACAAGTAGTAAGAATTATATACTCATTATGTGAAATAAAGTGCTTTGTAGGTTATTCTCAGCATGCACACACCTAATAGGTCCTTATGACTTTTTTTTAAAAAAAAAACTAATATATTCCTTGTAAAATTTCTCATTAAAATGTGTCACTAGGCAATCAAATGGGCTGCACTAATAAATTACAATGTGAACATGTGCCAGATTGGCCTCTAAATTCTGCAATTAATGGTTAATCATGCACTCTAAACTCTCACTGATATTGCAGACTAAATGTTTCTAAGAAGCTCAGCTGGACATCTCAAGTATAAATTCTCCTGCAGAAGAAGGTTTACCATTCTGACTTATTGGTTGGGTCAAGATGAAAAAGAAGGATAAATTGAAATTTTTCACGTTTGATTCTACATAGGGGTAGATGAATCAGTTTTTCTTGTTAGTCAGTTTGCCTTCCCTGGTACACAGCTATCAGTTATGCTGCAAGTTCTGATACATAAGTGTGCTGAGGACCAAAACCGTATGTAGGTTTTCAAGTAAAACAGATTGCAAATGCCCTTCCATTCTACATAGTATAACTTGTTAGAAACACAAGAGCTTATTCTTTTCGACAGTCCAAGGATTACAATATTTTTGCTGGGCTTTTGCTGCAGGATCTTCATGTGCTGTAACATTTAAGGTCTGTCCCATTGATAATCTTGTGATGTTGCATTTTTAGTTTGCTGTCCTTTCAGAACTGATTTCTTTTTCCCCGTGAGGTGATTGAAGACACACAAATATCCTACACACATTGAAATCAACGTCAATCAGGTGCAATGTCCCAGCCTAAGCTTTAATTCTTGCCACAGCTTAGGAAGTGCTCCCCTAAGAGGGAACATGCTGGTGAAGGTGATTTCCAAAGCCAGCAAAAAGAGGCAAACCTTTGCGGGTTTCCACCTGCTGGCAAAAGCTCTCTCACAGAGATAGTACATAGCCCCTGCCACCCCACACATGGCTGCTTCAACGGGATGAGAGCTGAGCAGAGAAGCTGTTTGCATAGTTGAAAAAAGTGGTCTGAAAGTCATCCTTGGAAATAAACTCGTTATCCTAGGAACCTGAACAATAGATAGGAAGCAGAGAAGCGAATGCTGTGTATGAATGAAATCATTAGCTTTGGTCCTCTGGGTCATGAAAAATAATAACGACGATGATGATTAAAAAAAAAAAAAGCAAACAAACTACAAAGACATTCATATGTACATCTCAGGACACTGGCTTCATCTCACTGATTAAGCACCAAGTCAGCTCACTGCAGCAAGCACACCACCAGGGTGATCCCCCCAAAACTCACTGAGCTGCCCTGCCTTTCCGCGTAGCACTGGTAGGGTGACATATCAGAAGGATGATATTTGGCATTTTTCCAAATTTGTTTCCCTTCCCCACCTACTTAGCTCTAACTCCTTCTGTCTGATGAGATGCCAGTTCACAAAACCATAGTTAGTATGCAAGACAGACCAGTTTCTTGCTAATCCTGCTAAGAGACAGTAGAAAACTCCTGCCTGTTCTCACTGGTATTGAGAGCTATTTATTGGCGAGGCCTCTTTCACCTTGAAGAGGAACCGCAGTCACAGGAGCAGCTGATAAGAAATGAAACTCCATCAGTCCTGGAGGAAGGGACGAAGAAGTGTGAAGTCAAATAAAAAGTAAGTAATGTTCTGCAGGCATTGCGAGGCGTTCAGGGAAGGAACTGCAACGTTACGTAGGCAGCACTTGGCGCAGCCACTGAATGGAGCGGGCATCCTCCGGGGAAGGAAAAACTCTGCAGCAAGCCAACGCGTGTAACTGGGACAGTGCCACCATATCAGAAACCATCTACCAAAACTAAAAACAAAAGTATTGTGGGAGTTGTCTGTCACACCCTAGAGGGCACTATTGCCAAGTTAAAGAATTCACTCTCCAGGCATCAAATAAAAATAGGTTCTTATTAAAGGAGCGTCATTTCAGTACTGCTTTCCCTTCTTTCTCGCTTCGTAGCCAAAACCCAGCTAGGTGACAGTTCTTCAGAGATCAAAAAAAATCAAGCAGAAAAGAAACTAGTAAAAATCCTTCCCATCTGTTCCCACATTTGCCTGACTAAAGTCTTTTCCTCCCTCTTCCTTTAATATTTTTAAGCAGGAGTGGAACAATTGAATTAAACGTTCTTTAGTGGTTTTATTTCAGATATTATCTTTCTAGGCATATGTCAGTAACCATATGCCTAGAAATAGGTATATACAAGAAAATACATACGTGGCCAAAAAGCTTCTATTAAGAACTTGTTTCACCTATTTAAAATAACAGCCTCACAAATTAGATTTTTAAGTTGCATGATCCTCCCAAATACATGAGATGAGATCACTATTACGATGTACCATATTTAGATACCTTAAAAGTGTGATGGAGCAGATACCTCACTATAATAATAGAAGATGCTTTCTTCCCTCCTGCCTTAAAACAGTATATACATGAATGACTTTGGACCTGCCAGAAAATAAGCCCTGTGCTTCCCCATATAGTGAGTGCAGCAGGCAATGACAGAGCAATCCACTTTGTACAACAGCATCTTCAAACACGTGGTGGAGGAACCTTCCAACTTGGTTCTGGCGCAGCATGCTACACTCCGAGTTCATTTCAGCAGAAGTCTACTTGTGTTTAGTGTTTATCAATACGCTACCACTTGAACTTCACCTTGAACAAGAAACTACATTCTTGCGGAAGGATATAATAAAGAAAATCCCGCAGACCTTCTGAAATGAAGAGGAGGAAGCATGTGGTGGGAATATTTGGAGATTATTTTCTTGTTACAGTTTAATTTCTTCAACTAATAGGTTCAGATCCCAGCTACCATTGCTTGGGCCAACAAGAACACTCTTCAAAACCCACTAATACAACTGCTCTAGAAGACAGGGTGAGTGAATATTCCCTTCCTTTCAAAACCAGGATGTGTTTATTGATTTCTCTATTCACCAGCACCTCATGGGGCATACTTCAAAACCCTGCTGGTAGGAAAAGAGACGAAGAACATATCCTGCATGAAATTACAAAGCACTAATCAGTATGTCAGCATAAAAGAACCAGGATTTCATACCCTTTGCTGCTTATACTCTGTTGGAAAACAGCTCTCAATTAAAGCTAATTGATCAAATGTACTGTACTTTCTTTTCAAGTAGTAACACAGTTTTTTTGCCTCAGTGACTTTAACAAAGCAACACAGAGAAACCTTGATTTGGATTACTGAAAGGACTTTCACATGTATAAACATTAACCACACAAGTTCTTAGGACGGGAAGAAAAGAAACCATTCCATTCATTCAGCCATTAACTAAAATACTATCAACAGATTAAAAAAAAAAGAAAAAAATAACATAAAAAAAATAATCCAGAGCTTTGGAGTCATCTCTATTCAGATTGAAAATCAGTAAGGTGAAGTTTGCCTGTGTTGGTAATATTTTGAAATAAAAGCAAGGCACATGGCGTTACCCAGAGTCCTAATCAAAGTGCACACATTTTTTGAGGCACCTATACCCGGGATTTTGGATCAAAATGATAGAGAGAGAGAAAGTTCATATCTTGATTTCAAAACGTCTTTAGTAGCCAAAGTAGTTTCTGAATTCAGGAGTTTTCTTTGAGTCAAGTTCTAATCACACTGAAGCCAAGTTTTAATTTTCATTATACTCTTAGAATGCCTCTTTTTCTCTCTCCTACCACCCACTCCACTTACAAGTGATCTGGAGCTCTGTTTTGAAGGTGGTAGAAACTGTCTCACATTGGTTGGCGTTTCCTTTTCGATGGAGTGTCGTCTCTGAGGCGGCTGCCGTCTCTCTGGCTGTGGCGTAGATGATATGGGCAAGAACTTTGGAGGCGCTGAAGATTCAAGCGGTATAAAAAAATCAGTTCTCTGAAGACAGACTGCTGGATAACAATGCTCAGTACTTGAAACAAACATTGATTTAGTGGAATTTCTACTACTGGTGGCTCAAGTTACACATACACCATCAGATCATTTTCAGTACAGTACAGTACTATAGTACAGGCGAACGCCTTGCACTCAGTAATCACATTTGATCGATTCAGCTTATTCTAGGGTTCATCTTTACAGATTTATTCCATTACTGTTCAATTTAAGTTTCCAATAAAAACTTCAAGCAAAGTTCATGTAACAGAAGGCAACAAAGTGTGTAAAAGCAGTCGCTGAACTCCCTAATCAAAACTTACTCTTTCTGCTGCTGGTGCCTTCCTGAGAGGGGTCTTCCACTTGTGAGGGGGAGATGCTGCTGCTACTTGTTGATTTATGCACTGATTCCTCCTGTGCGGAAAGAGAAAAAAACTAGAATTCCTCAGAAATTGTTTTTTCTTCTCTTACTGCTTCTTAGCACACAGAAATCTCAAGCTATCAAAGGCATTTTACAATGTTAAATAACTCTCAGTCCTGGAAGAAGTCCCGAGCTAAATGTTGACTCTACACAGCACTGCATAACTTTCTAAGCTCAACTTTTTCATAAACTGGAATAAATGGTATGTGATAGGAGTTCAGTGTATTTAAGCACTGCGTGGAATGTTAGGATCAAAAGGGAGGTGCATGAATCCACTGTAACCTGTTACTATTCCACCAGTAACTGCTCATTGTACTCAAGGCCTTCTAAGGATTTGTTAACTACAGGAGACACATTAAACCAACTTTGTGTCTCACATTAGTAAGGAACCAGCACTCGGATTTCTCTGGTCTTCAAAGGAATGAGAGATCCTCAGACAAGTGACTCAGATAAACAGAAGTGAATCTGATCTCCCCTGTACTGTTCCCTAATTCCTAATCTTGGTGCATTTCTCTCCTTTCTTCTGTATTTAAAGGAACTCTTATTCATTATCTGTTTCGTCACAACAGCCAAGAGCAAGTCCTGCACGATGAATGAAAGGCTTCGACTAACATCCTTCAGCTATCTAACACAGCATGCCTCCAAAATTAACCAATCCTTTCACCCCAAACCTCTGTCTTCGGCCACCAGATACTAGGAAGATACAGACCATCACAGGAGCCTCCCAAAGGAATGGAGTTGAAGGGCTGATCGTGAATGCTGTTTAGCTCTAATGTGAATGCTTTTAACTGAGGAAATTCACATCGTTTAAGATGTCAAGATTTACTGATCGAACAAGTGACCTGCTCTAAAATCCAGCACGTGGCTGAGCCTCTCTCTCATGGATTTCTTTAGTTACTCAAACTGCAGGCAGGAAAACCCCCACTGACTGAAAAAGCAGCCTTTGGTAGCAGCAAGTCAGAACAGCAAAGCCGGCAGGGTCACCTTAATGGACACCGTGCACCACAGGACAGGGGCCCTTATAAATTCCCACCAGGTGATCTGTACTTTGTGCTTAGCCCAAGGGCATGGATGTGCTGTATGCAAGGATACTGTGATGTATACTTTTCCAGTGTGCATGCCTCAACACAACAGTCTGCAAAGGGACCCCAACCAGCTCAGCTCCCAGAACAATACATTTGCTTTAACATACCCAATGTGCTCCTTCCTAGTGTTTGAGGTAGGAAGACTGTAAGAAATTTTGAACAGCGTATTTAATTACAACAGCTGCTGTGTTTCCAGAAACCAGCAGAATTTAGCTACAGAGCCAGCTCAGAGATCATTGCAGACCTCAGGTTCACACCACATGGTTGCCCTCAGAGACCACTGCAGAACTTATGGGACAACTGGATGCACCGTTCTCCTGGTGTGGTCCAACAGAGCTCACAAGTCTGAAGTTAAACATTTAGATTTTGTGATGGAGAATAACCCCTGTACAAAGTGAATCATTGAACTATTCACTCTCTAGGAGTCAAAGCCATTGCTTTTCCATTGCCAGAGAAGCTGAAAAGCTCAGATGAAGAACTAAGTGAGCTGTCAATCAAAAACCATAACCACGCTGCTCTGCTGCTTATTTCTATGAATGAAGAGCAGCCAGCACTTCGGAGAGAATGGAAACCAGGAGTACATTGCTTGAGATATTATCCTACCTGGACAACAGGTATTCCAGGTTTGTCGTTTCTAATTACTTCTGCGCGCAAACACATGCAAGGGAAGTGCGATTACTGCCCTACAGCTTCTCAGACATGGAAAGCTTTTTTTTTTTTTTTTTTTTTTGAGAATGAAATCTTGTGCAGGAACCAAATCTTGTGCCAAACCTTCCTACAAGCTTCTTCACATCAATACAGTAACTGTTGACTATTACGGTAGGCAATCAGACACTTTACATGTGAGGTTAGATAACCCCAACATCTGGGATTGTACGCTTCTCCACAGAGAACTAAACAATCAGAATAATCCTGCAGTTTCATTAGCAAGATATTTTCCTAACTGTATCAAAAATTACTATTAACTATTACTATTATTATTTATTACTATTAATTACACCAGGCAGTATGGCACTCCCTGCTCCCCATCCGAAACCATGATTTTAGTGGCAATGAAGAAAAAAGCAAGGACAGAATGTAGGAACGGTTTGTACAATATTCATCCTTGCCAGCAAACGGGTATAGGGCTGTATCAGACCTTTTCTTTCACCTCTGGCTGGCAATGCAGAGTGTTGGGGTGTAGTCAGAATCACAATACAGCTGTGAGAACAAAGGGGTTGCAGAGGAAAAAAAATGCATCTGCATCTCAGCCCATTTGGAGGTCCATAGCTCAGCAGTGCAGATATTTGCAGCCTGTAATTAGGGCATAACAGTCATAATTTAACTCCCAGTGAGTAACTCTAAATAGGTTAAGCCCAATTCAAATTGCAGGCAAAGAGGTGCCCGAGTGGCTTAAAGACAAACAGGACAAAACACTCACTCTTCTGTGTGTTACCTATAAAGCAAAAATCAGCAAAAAAAAGACATTTTTACAGAGCAAAGGTAACTTTCCTCAAACATTCTATGTCCCATCCCCTTTGTAAGCTTGGAAGATTTCACCCCAAATCCCTCCAGTATGTTTATTTACACCACTTCAGTGCTGTTCCTGAAACCCAACCAGTACTCTGCTGGGCATCTTAATCATCTGACTTGCTTCACCAGCTACTTCTGTTGACTCAAACCAATAAAGCATCTGTTCTCTGTGACAGCTCGATGTAGCTGATTTATTTTTCAATTTATTTTTTGCTGTATGCCCCAAAGCTTATCCCTTATGATTTTGCTTGCCTACACCATATTCCCTAATCAATAGCTATAGCCACACATTTTATTCCCCACCCACAAGAATCACTTAATGTTTCCCTTTACAGTATTTTCTTTAGTGATTTCTGCTCTTTTTTCCATGTGAAACATCACGCTGCATTAGCTTCAGGATGCACGGACCTCCAAGCCGAGAAGCTCTGAGTTTAAGATCCAACTCTTTCATTGATGAGTCTTAATATTCCTGCATTCTGCCCAGCTTCATTAATATTAACAAAACCTCATATAGCCTCTATTGTAATTTTAAACACTGCTGAGAGATTTCAGAATGCAAATTGCGTTTGCTTTCAGACTAGATGCACCAAATTATGCACCCATACAAGTCACCCATAGGATAACCCCTAACACAAAGAGGGCCAACTTCCCATGGATGAAGAAAGCGTGCAAGAAGATATATTTATCCCCACATTTATTTCTCTCCAGCCTCCTATCTCTCAGCTTAGTTCCAATTGTAAGCTCCCTGTCAGGAAACCCCACCCTCCTGATTTAACAGAGAGAAAGAATCAGGGAAGACTGCCTTCCCCAGGCTAAAATTAGCCTCTTTATTCAAAACCTTGCCTGAATGCGCTTTCCAGACAGCTTAACTTTTAGAAAGGTTCAAAAGCAGTAATATTACTGGTCCAGAAAGCAAAATTCTTTCTTGAGGATATAATACTGGTGCTTCTCGAGGACTACATATAATGTGGCTTTTAAGCTAGAGAGCTTTTTTAATCCATTCTCCGTTTTATGGTTTTTAAAAATCATTATCTCTCCCTTTGAGAGAGAATGGATTCAACATTCTGTCCCCAGCTAAGTGGTATTTACTTGTTTCAATCTGTGAAGCATTTGCTGGGTGTTAGTTCCCAAGCCTACATGACAAACTAACCCACTGAATTTGCACTGAACTGCAACCTCCCCGGCATAGCTGACGCTCTTTATTTAACAGCTGGGACAACGAGGCTGGGCTCACATCTGAGGCCTTCAATGACAGCTCCTGCATGGGTGCCA
The DNA here is from genome assembly GCF_047663525.1 of Anas platyrhynchos. NCBI lineage: Eukaryota > Metazoa > Chordata > Aves > Anseriformes > Anatidae > Anas > Anas platyrhynchos. The sequence goes on along the minus strand of NC_092588.1, from coordinate 48,947,423 downwards.
GAAGGATGGATACAAGCCAGTTATTTTCCTGCATCATTCCCAAAAGCGTAATTGCTGCATATGCACTGTGGACAGATAATGGGCATTTACAATAGATAAATAAATAAATAGATAGATAAATAAATAAATAAATAAATATTAGGATTAAAGACAAAATCATCATTTAAGCTTTTTAAAGAATACTCTCATTTCTGAGGTCTGATCTAATATTCTTGAAGTTCTGCAGGCTGGCAAAACAGTCATGGAGAATTCGTATGACAATCTACACAGATACTTCTTAGGGGATCAGTTCAGCAAATTAAGGAATAAGACCGAATTCTGACAAACAAGAAGTTGTGTCCTGATGTTTTACCTCTGAATCTGAGCTGTCAAGTTCAGCCAACGTGGAAGCCTTAAGGAGTCTCTTTCGTTGTACTGTCACTTGTGCGGCCCCCTTCTGCTTTCCTTGTGGTGCCAGGCCACCGTTTGCTACAGAGACATCCACTGATTTTCTTCCTGCCTCTGGCGCAGATACATCTAGCAAAAGAAACAGAACAGTTGGTGCTTGGACCTCGAGTGCTAAATAGAACAATCAACTTTAATTCTGCCTTCTCAGAACTTACTGTCAAGGCAATTCACACAAAAGGGAAAAATACTGTGATAGTTATACGTGTGCAATTATTTTACTCCAGCAATACACTGCTCAGAACTACAGGCAATGGCTTGTGGTACAGAAGCAATATGGAGGAATGAAAGCAGTGGAAAAAGCAGCAGTGCAAAATACTAAAAAATGACAGACTAATCCCAAGCAGCTCTAAAAAATAATTCCCATGTTGAAACCAAAAATATTCTTCCTTCAACTTATAGTCTATAATTAACTAAGTATCAGAAGAATGCACAACCGTATCTGGACAAGTGGGTTTCCAGAGAATCTGAAGACAATGCCACACAGAAATTATGAGGTTAAGCATGGAGTAAACCTAGTTATTCCTGCAAGGAGAGAATTACACTTTGTTCTGCAGTATACAGATATAAATGAGAACGAGCTAAGTAACTAGCAGTCATCAAAAATATGCGCAGTTCCCTGGTTTGCATGGTCATTTGTATTAAAAATATGTCTGCGATGCCAAATCTTCATGTAACAGCAGCAACATGAGGATCCTGTTCTATTTTCATCTACATGAGTTTTACAAGGATGTAACTCCACCAAATAAATTACTCAGGATTTCTGCCAGTGTGCAATGAAGATGCAGCACTTGGAACGTAAGCCCAGGGTCAGCTGGGCTTAGCCTCGCTTAGCTTACACATTCAGATAATGACCTAGGCTTTGATATTTTAGGAGGGCTTAGGTTTGGTCTGGTAATTCAGTTTTATCCCTGTAAATGTAGAAAGTGCACTGTTCCAATCTGAAGAAAATTATGTTGGAGGGAGAAGGAAGAGAAGCTTTTAATCTCCCATTTGCATCGTATGCCTAAGCATCTGGTCTTTCTACAAATGTGTTTTTCTACACATCTAATTATATGACTCCTTCCCCAGTCTTGTAATAACAAAGCACCTCCAGGTATTTCAGGGTTAGTGTAATGAAGGGTCATTATTCCCATTTTTACACACGGTGACGAGAGGCAGGAACGGCCGAATGACTCCTACCTTAGGTTACCAGGAGGACTATGACAGAGCAATGATACAATCCAGGTATCCCCAGTGCTGACAGCACAAGTACTCACACATCGTCTGGAGTCACTTGCATCGCTGCCCTGGCTTAAACAGGCATGGTTACTGCTACCACAACACAATTTGCACTGATAAAAGCTGTTCTTGCACTAGGTAAGTTAAAACTGCACAGTGCAGACAAAGCATCTGTGGCAGCAGTAGGTCACTTTTACAACGTTCTCACTGGAGCAGCTATTTAAAAGGAATAATAGGAAGAATAAGTTAAATGAATATATATGTTAAAGAATTAATTAGGTCATTGTTAAACGCTGAAAACAGAGAGAAAGGACAGGGGACGTATTACAGTTCCTCTCTAAATCATACCTTCAACTAGGAATGTAAGAAAAGGGGATGATTTGGGCTATTAAAGCCATGGTGGCATTCCAAGCCTATGAATCGTGTACTACAGTGTTATTACTGCCTTCAGGTCCTCCCTACAAAGAATTGCAATCAAAGACTTAGACTCTCTAACCTTTAGTTCCTATCTTCAAAGGCTTTCCTAATGGATGTCCTGACTAGTGCTATGGCTTCTAGGTCATGTTTTTTTTTCCCTGCTAGATTTTTGCGAGTACAGCATGGGTGTCCTCCACATCAAATGCATTCCTGCCGTAACGATCGCTTCATGCAATCCCAGAAAGCGACAGCAGGAAAACGAAAACCAAACTGCCTCACCTCCCTGCTGCCAATACTGCTCGAGACCTCGTAATTAGCTGGCACGCAGTTGATTGAAGAAGCTCATGGTTTCCCAAATGAGCAAGAGAAAAACCTTTGATTTGCCTTTTGATCGCACAGGGTGGTACCTGGCCAGACCGGCCGAAGCAGCAGCCCCAGCACCAAAGGTGATGTTCCTCCTCTCAAACCTTCCTGGATGGTGACTCCCCGCCCAGTGGTAGGGAGGCTGGAGCATGGACTGGAAATATTGTTGAAGTCACTGGGAGAAAATTGACGGGACAGCCAACAGGATTGCCCTCCTTGCAAAAAACAATACACACAATAGGCTTGGGGAAAGCAGACAGGAGGGAAAGTCCACCCGACATCCCCTAGCACTAAGGGATGTGATATAGGGAACTGGATATTCAAGGTCCGTGACATAAATTGTTTGCTGTCGTTGTTTTATGTTTGCCTGGTTTGTTTTCCAAGAACACAGGCCCCAGAAATGGGAATTTCCAAACCATTTTAGAGGTAATTTATGTAGCCAATCACCTTCTAGAAAGCCTAAAACTGTTTTTATTTCAGCTTACATATGTAGGAGTTGTTTAGAAACACATTGTTTATGACTTCTTGAATAGCCAATGAAGCTTTAGGTGAATCTAGAAGACAATCCACAGTATTTGTTTTGAAGGGCTCTTCAGTAGGGACTAATCATTTATCGTCATTCTTTCCTCTAAAGACAAAAACAGGGAATGTTTTTAGAATTTGCAAACACTAAAGAATACCTCCGTCCCCCAAATAAAACTAAAAACTCATCCATTTATAAAACGTTTTTGGACAACAGTGATTGAGTTCAGTTTATCACTCCTGCAGTTATAGTACTGGATTTAAATGGATTATCGTAATTTAAGGAAAGGATCATGAAAATTTAGTTTCATCCAGCAGATTTCAACAAAAATAACTTGTTCCGAAATTAAAAACAGAATTTGTTAGCTGGTACAGAGCAAAAATAGTATCACTTCGTATAAGCTATTTTCTTGATGTACTCAGGCAGCAGAAACATTACCATGTGGCAAATAATCATGTATCACCATAAACAAGGTAAAACTAATCAGGATAAACAAGTCAGAAACATTGAGTAGACTGATGCTTATTAAAATGAGTATGACAGAAGAAATTCATTAAAAATTCACTGAAGCAAAAAATAATGTTATTATTATTATTATTTTTTAAAACAGCCTAGAATTAAGACCTTAATAGATAATCAGACACACTGGGAGAGTGTCATTTCTCCATGTTTTCAGGCAGTGAGTACAATGCACAGTACCTGCAAATTGGAGTAATGTTTGGTTTCTTCTGAGATTCTTTTAAACTATCATTACACCAGGCAAATGAAAGAGGTCTTGGATTTGATTACTTGAGCTTTATGTTGGCCTTCCCTAACTAGCCTTAAGAAGGGGGAGAAAAAAAACCCACATAGGATAATAAGAAATTCACCTTGATCTACATGTAAGATTGTTTCTTATGAAACAAAGAATTAAGCAGACAACACATTACATGCAAACTACAGCAGTCATGTAACTAACTAGATGTTGTCTGCTCCTAAGCACCTCTCCTTAGCAAATGACGACAACAGAAACCTGAATTTGGTTCTGTACAACAAGCGTACTCCTCAACCTCATCATTTCTACACTGAGTTTGAAAGAAGGCTGAAATGGAAAGAAGGATAAAACGGGTTTGCAGAATTAATACTCGTTTACATTTTGCTAGGTATGATGCCAATATGCTAGGAAATATATAACGGATAATGGTAACAGAGGTATGCTGCTCCTTTTAATGGACTGGGCTGGCGAAGTCCAACATGAGAACTAATAAATCCAAACGGCTGGTGTTTTGGTGGTGCTTGCATCTCATTCTTTATTATGTTATCTAAACAAAGAGATTACTGGGACTTGGTGGAGTTCCTTCCTCACACTGGTGAGGCATAGGTCGTGTAAAACCAACAGTAATACACGCCATCTCCCGGCATTGGAAATAACAGGAATAATCCCTGTGAAATTTGGATTTTTTTTTTTCTCTCTCTTGTCCCCTGTTCCCTGTTGCTTACATAACAGCTTCAAAGAGGCGTGCACACAGCTTTGAGGTAAGAAGTTGAGTGTTACGAGTATGAACAACTGGGCTTTTGAGTATATTTAACGCAGTCCATAGAAGTAAAGCTGCTCTTAAGCTATTTTTCTATGAGAGAAAGCAGCCCAGTGCCTGCCTTGTTCCCTAGTTGATACCAGAGTATGTCTCAGATTACTCTCATTACACATGGCTACTGCTCACTCCTTCTATTCACCATCAGGAAAATGCTCTCCTCCTCCTCTCCTCAGGATGACAGCAGCAGGGAGATACGTGGCGCTGGGCGGCATGACATTGACATATCAACTATACCGGTGTGGTGCCAGAGAAAGAGGCAAACAGCAAATGTAATAAAGCCCTGAACCTGTCCTTTAGCACTTAGAATAAAACAATTCTGATATTCAGCAGGTTTGTGCATTTGTGACAGCAATTCTGTCAAGCAGAGAGCAATGAAAGCAGTGCAAGAGCAAATATGTGGAAAGAGTGATCACAGAATGAAAGCACAGACTACCCCACCTCCAAAATAATGAAGAAAAAAAAAAGTAAAAACACACAAAGCAACAACACTGAAAACAACTGCTTGTCTGCTTACCACCTACATCCCAACACATCCATTTCATTTGTACTGCACATCCAGCACCTCACACCCCACTAACTGGAATGTTTTAATCATCCTGAATTAAATTCTAAAGACAATTTATCAGCTCACTCAGTCACGCAATGATACTACTTGCTTAGAGCCACATGACTTGGAAAAATAACACAAAACCAATCACATTTAGCAGATGGATAAAGAAAACAGGAAGAGTTCTTCAGTGGTCAGTAAAAAAGAGCAAATCCAAGTACAGCATAGATTGCTACGAAGCTACTTCTTCAAAATAAAAACATCATGGTAACGAATTAATGGGTTATGAAGGGAGCATTTACAAAATATTTTGGGGATTTCGACAAATGAGGATGCCTCGGGATTCTTAGAAAATAAAAGGCAAAAGAAGAAGCAAACAGATACATGCAGAAAGACAGATCTGAACGTTTCCCTTTCATTGGTCACTGGCACATTCAGTTTTATAGCCTTAAAACTGAAGGGTTCTACAATTTTCAGGCATATCTGAAAGTAGCAAGTTTTTGAAAACCGAAGTTTGACAGCTTATGATGTTATCTGGCTTCCAGGGGACGCTTCCTCTTTCAGTGGAGTCAAACATGACACCGAGTGCGTGCAGGATTTGGATCCCAGCAGACAGCCGTGGCAGCTGGACCATACAACTTCAGCGTAAGGTTTCACAAAAGGGCTGGAGCTGGATCAACAGCGTGCCGCCGCCTCTGACGGGGAGAGCCTGTTCCTTCCTCCCATCCACCCATGCTCATTATCTACCCAGCTCTCCGATCATCTGATCAGATAGTGGGCAGGTTTAAAACCCTAAAATAGCAGAAAACCAACCTCGCAAAAAAATGCAAGTATTTGTGCCTGGGTTACGTGAGTTGAACCAGTTTATCTTGTGAATAAATGAATGCAAAGGAGGAGGGAGAAATCACATGTTTGGGGGGGATTTTGGGGAGGGAAAGGAAGGAGCAAGAGCCTGCCCTCCCTCTTCTTGGCAATGGCAAGCTTTTTACTTGGCCATAACATGAAACCACGTTCAGATATAGATCATCTGTGAACCTCATGCCTGTATTACAAAGCTATTGTATTTTATTATATCATGGCAATCAAATAACCTCTATATGGTCTTTCTAGTTCGCAGTGGGCCAGCATTTCAGTCAGACTATGCCTTTTTAAGGGAAAGCCAGGTTAGAGAGTGGATAGAGAAACAGGGGAAGAAAACTCTGCAAAAGTACTGGGTGAGATGTTTCTGTGTGCAGCTGGCAGGAGGGAGGGGAGGGTACAGCTGGTGTTGCTGCTTCACAAAATGAGGGCATGGATTTTTTTTTCATTTTTTTTTTTTAGGACTCACCCTAGGGAAATTAGGTAATGGCCAGCACAAGAGCTCTCCTCGGTGCACAAATCTTTGAGGATAATACAGAATATTTATAGCCTGAATGATGGAGTCTTTGGGCTTGAGCATCCTGTTAGCGCACATTGAAGGACGACCAAATTTACTTTAGGGCTACAAGGATTGTTAGCAGCAAACCTTAGCAACTTACTTTGCTAACCAGGAAAGCTGGAAGCTTTAACCTGGTTTCAGTGAATGTCTTTCACTTTATAACTCACAAAATACGTACTATAAAGACACTCGGTAGAATTGACAGTTCCTTTCTAGATCAGTGTCACAGGTGTATTTTGTTAAATCTAGAAAGGCAGAAGAACTCAAAACTTGGTTTTGGATGCTCAAGAAAAATAAAGTACTGCAGAAAACGGGCTAGTCAAAAAGTGACTGTAAAGACACTAATGTCAGATTAATAAATAATAAGCAACTCAGACTTGAAGGTGACGCTGTTTTCTACAATCCCTTTAAGAGTTTGGAATAGCTCCAGGCCACCTTATTACACTTATTTACTTAAACAGAATTCCAGCACTTTATTTCAGGTGAAACACAGCTGTCTCCTATACCTAAGTATCCTTTTCTCAGAGGGGAAATGCAGGTATTAACAAAAGTAATTTGTCTCAAGTTTTATTTTCACTGACCATACGTTGGAAGAATCCCTTCAAGTTTCTTTGTTAAATGGGAATTCAACAAACAGATGGAACAGATTTCACAATAAGCACAATAACCACGTCAGGTGTTGTTGCACCTTTTACCTGACAAGTCAAAACTGTAAGACATGCTAAGAGGCCGCATTGCTGTAAAAAAAAGAAACAAACACACAAACAAAAAAAAAACAAAAAGAAAATAATTCAGCTGTTAGAAAAGCAGAGAGGTAATGAAAACAAAAGATTAACTCCACTTGAGGCATTTTGGATTCTGTTGCCTAAATCCAAAATTTGTCAGACATACTATTGCTTTACTGGAGTAAAGCCTGAAGTCTGAAAACTACAGTAGCATAAATGGGACTTGCAAACAGAGCAAGCATAAAGATATTTGTAGAGTTATAAAGATATTTGTAGAGTTATAGAACCAGATTTTTGGAAATCAATAAATCAAATACCAAAACAAGAGGCAAGGATCTTAAAACCACAGTATTTTCAAATAAAATGCCATGAAGAAAAATGGGGAAGAGAAAAAGAGAAAAAGGACAGAAAGAGAGAGAAAAAAAAAGTTGAAAGTACAAAGCCACATTTCACACAAGTTTCAGTGACCTGAAATAAATATTTCTAATTTTTTTTAAGCATAATCTCCAATGATTATAATTAAACTAATAAAGAGAGACACTCAAGCTAAGCTGGAGCATTTCTTTCCTTGAACAAGAAAAAAAAAAGGCCTAACAGTATGATTTGTGCTGATTCTTGTTCTTTAAAAACAAAAAACAACAAAACTTAGGTGAATTTAGCCTTTACAATGTATCCTTAATATTATCCTCTCCTTTTAGGGCCACTAGCCATTTTATCCCTAGACAAGAAAGTGGTCAGGTGCTCTTTATTTCTAGAAAGTTTACATAACCAATAGCTTCGTTCCTTGCCAGCTTAATAACAACAAAATCACATAGGAAAATAAAAGCTCTGGATAGAAGAAAATCACATGGCATAGCTGTTGAACATTCCTCCGGGCCTTTGGTCTGCCCATGATCCTAGCTCCAAACGCACACAAACCTCTGCTGTGTTCAACCTACCCACATTTCGAGCTGTGCAGTGTAATTCGGGGAGTAGACGCTCGACATATTCTCAACCGAAAACAAAATTTCGGCATACTAATCCAGATAAGCAGGCAAGGCCCAACTACCAGAATGTACCAGGACACATCAAAACTGACATCAGCTTACCTGTGATACCTGTGGCTGATAAACATGCAGCGTTGGTATGAAAGGGTCCTCTATGTGAAAACAGGTTGAAAAAGCATTGTACTGGGACACTTTTGCTCATGAAAGCAAGTTTAGGCGGGGAGCACAGTAGGTGGCTGACGCTGAGACAAATTTGGGAGTCAGGGCATTTCTCCTGTAGTTTATTACCTAGACAACATCAGCCACAGACAGCAGAGCAGAACAGTATCTAAACTGCTGTCCAAACTTAACATAAAGGCAAATGCATTTTAAAGCATAGGGTTGTTATCACCTAATGCTGCGTCCCAACTGAAGGTTAATAAAACAAGAGCATGAAACAAAGTTTTCTCCAAGCTCCATTAGCTCAACTTGAGTCATAAATCCATACTTCTAATTAAAAGGGGATGTACCTCAAGGCTGTGTTTGCCTTGATAGTTTATTCTGATGATACGCTGAGCTTGTCTGAAAACTGATTCAAATTCTTCAAGCCAGTGTCTCCCTCTGTAAGAGCAGCTACCAAGATTAAATTGCCATTTCCAAAGAAGTTTTGGTTTAACAGCAGCCAGCCCTGGGCCAGCCACTCAGCCCACCAGCAAGGCTCAGGGGCTGGCACTTTGCTTCCAGCTTCTCCCTTTGCTTGATGGTGACTTGGGATGGAGCAGATCTCACCTGTATGTGTGGGTTGTGCAAAGCAAGGAGACAAAGCTGGGAAGCCACAGGTCCACTCATATTGCAGAGACTATTCAAATGTAGCTTTGTGCTTTACTGCTATAAACTGGGCAACACTGAGTAACTCTGGGATGTGTGGAGTGTACCACAGACTCCCAAATTTTTCATTATAAAGCTCCTTTTTTTCTTTTCTTTTTAATAGCAACAAATATTTCTGTCCAAATGGTACAAGTGTCTCACACTGTGCTTCTCCTTAGGTTTGCAATCCTTAAATCTTTTTGCCTTACATTTTGCTACACTAAATTACATTCAGTGGTCACCTAAACTATATGGTAGATCTATCGGTATCATATTGAAGGTTACTAGCATTATTCTGTCCCCAGTTCTGCACAAACACATTGTATTCTAAAAGGAACTTTGGGCAAAACAATCATTTCAATGTGACAAAACCCCAAGCCTCATATTTCAACATAAGAAGCAATTATCTTCAAGATCCTGGCTCTTTTTTTCTTCTGAATGCCAGCAACAAATAAAAAAAATATGATTCCACATTAAAAAAATAAAATCTTCAACGCTATGGTTGGGAAGTAAAACTCACATCCCCTTTTACACCTCCAGTAATATGACATTTAACCCAAACATTTCACTGGACTGAAGGGGAATTATCACAATTCCCAAGTTTAAAAAAAAAAGAATTCTCTTAAAAAAGAAGAATTGCTGGAAGACAGGTATCCTTTACTGAAAGACATACCCCAAAATCTGAATTAACCAGTAATACTCCAAAATCTAAGATTGTTTTTAGAAACTGTTTACTAAATGGGTTTGATGTAATTTGTATCAGTTAAAAATTGTAAAAAATTATTAGATCAAATTTGCTGCCCCTTACAGGACATGATAGTTTCCAAATGGAGAACGTGTAAAATACTGAAGTTTAATGTTTGAAAGAAAAGCAAAGAATTGTTCCACATTTCTACAAACATCCTACATTTGGAAAAATGTCTAGGGCTATTAGAATCATTAGTTGATACAGCAAGCATAAATTGAATCAAAACCAGAAGCTGGAAGGCCCAAAGAAACAATATTCAAAGCACCATGCATTTTAAAATGCACCCAAGCATTCACCAAACTTTACAACGTATTCTATCAAAGAACAATGCAACAGAACAGCTAATGAAACTGTTTTCTTCTAGAGAGAATGAATGGGTTGTCACAATCCACTTGCATCAGTGCCTTTAAGCACATGTGGCAGGCACAAATATTCTGCAAAAGCAACAACAGAGCACACACGTGGATTATTTCATGCTTTTTCAACCATAAGATGCCACTTTTGCTCTTCAAAAATCAAGCTACTTCAGTTTTCCTAATACAGATTAAATACCATGCTTTTAAAGTAAAGTATGCCACAATGTAAGGCTGCATTTGTCACGCTTTTGTCAATGTCAGAACCATTGCACTAAGGCGAATTGCTGATCATTGCAAAGTGTAATATTGGTATAATTTCATAGTGGGTTGTTGAATGTACACTGCAGAAACTAACAGATTTGCAGCAACGGTCTAAATTATTTGATCAACTGAAAACATATACAAGCACATGCTCCATAACTTGTAATATGAAGCAAAGATTCAGATTCAAAATAGAAGCAATACTTTCAACAAACAAAATCAAAGCAGATTTTCACGTAAAATAATAAAATAATTGATGATGCTAGCAACAGGAAATGAAGAGAAAAAAAATTAAGGACAGACATGTAAAGAATACTTACAGATACGTAAGAGATATTGCACTGGGGAGAACTAATATCCATTCCAGTCTGAGCAAATCTAACATCTAACGAGCAATCTAATGTCATTAAATTTATCTAATGCTTACATTAAAAGCAAGATGGGATCAAGTTGAATCATACAGTACCTTATTTTGAAAATAATTTAGCACAAAGACTACACAGCCCTAGCAAAGCCATTAGGTTTATGCTCTCTTCATCTGAACGGGTAAAAATAATTTTTATCTTCAGTGACATCTGCATAGATATTGCTAATATTGCTGCTCCCTATGTGGGAATTTTTCTGTGAATGCTGCTGGTAAAAACTTGGAATGGACTTACCCAGCCTGCTACGCCTGATCTCATCAGGTGAGACTGGACGCAACTTCCTCTCTGCCTTGATTTCCTCCAATATCCTCTCGTGAAGGCTGCGTGGCCGTGGTGGGGTTGGTTTCAGTTTTCTTGCAGAGGCCTTGGTATATACAGATAATTAGATTTACATAAAACAGTTTTCCCTTGAAAGCAGATGTCACATTGGGGGGAGGGGGGAACAACACAATAAAATGTGGCATGTTGTGATAGGATTTTATGTGCACTCATTTGTAAAACTCACAGAAAACAGAAGGAGAAATGCATTTTTCCGTGACTCAGAGATAAAGGGCTGCTGGTAAGAACAGCTATTGGCAGCTGCAAGGCATCACACACTGTTCTTCAAGAGACCACATTCTATATACATAGATCAATATTTCTGAAAGACCGTGTCAGAAAATATAATACTTAACACATTCCCTGAACACAGACATTTTTTAAAACGACACATTTTCGTTAGGAAAAAAGTACGCTGGATTACATACAGGATTTAATGGAGGTCGTGATCGGATGAAATCCAGGATTATTTCATGGGCACTCTTTTTTAATCGAGGTGGAATGTCACCGTTGACCTGAAAAGGAGAAAGGGAAACACACGTCTTGCATTGATACTCATGCAGATGACAAAAAGACAATCTGCAACATCCCTGGCAGAGCCTGCAGAGTTCTGACACCTGCACTTGATGTAAAATCCCAACAGTCCTGAACAGAACAACGATCTGTATGCACAGCACAGGCAAGCAAAGACTTAAGGGAAAGCTTTTCAGCTTTGCAGATAGCTCCAGAATAACCACAGTTCCAGCAGCATCAATCAGCGGTACTTAGGATTTTGAAATGATGGAATTAAGTCTCAAGGCTGCAACCATGTGTATGGGAGAATGCAGACAAAGCTCGTATCTCGTTTGGAGGAAAAGGTGCCAGGACCATTTCTTCAGGAACATCTATTTGAACCATGGCTTTCTGCCAACCATTACACAGTCTCTAACAGCCTGCTCTTAGGTTTTGAGCCTGGTTTTCTGATCTGCTTAACATCTCTCAAACTCTGATATGAAAGAAAGCACTGCACCAGGACTATCACCAACGATTTGCTTTTAGCAATGGATGAAAGATAAGCTCCCCTTGTTTTTTGTCAGAGGTTGGACAAGGTGATCTTGGAGGTCTCTTCCAACCTAGATGATTCTGTGATTCTGTGATTCTGTGATTTTGTAACCTGTCTCTGCTGTTCTGGCCATGAAGAGGTGCCCTGGTGTAGAAATCCCAGCAGAAGGAGAGAAAACCCCTGGGCATGGTTTTATAGACACCTCTTCACCTGCACTTCAGTAAGTTACTCAAGAGTAAAGCAGAATTAGCCAATATGTCCAGAAAGTCAAGTTGCTAGAATGCCATGGCATGACACTGAGAGTACAGGGAGGGACCAAAAAAGGGGCTGGGTGGGAGTTGTTCTTGATTGCTTGCTTTTATCTGAAGAGACAGACATTTCTTCCTCAGGTATCTCGTTCTGAAGGTAAGACCATACACAGCACATCACAGGAAACAGCCAACAACTCACTACATGCACAGAATATAAACAGGGCGACGGGAGCTTTCCCATCATCTGAAGAATTTATGAATTGTAAGCTGGGAATAATTGTATGGATTTGCTTAAGAAATCCATCTGTCGGGTTCAGCCTGTGTGGCACAGTGCCCAAGCACACTGTCAGAGAGCATCCTATGCCATACATCTTTCTGGCACCTTTTCTTACCACACAGTACCTGGCTATCAGCCCCATCCTCCAATTCAAAAGAAATTTTACATCCCCACGTGGTCACTGGAGCATGAACCCTCACTGAACTTCACTAATACCACGCAGCTCCCACATAAACTCTGCTGACCTGGGACGTGCCCTGTTTCTGGGCTGAGGCAGAGCGACAGCCTCCCATCGAAGGCTCATCCCTTCCCTGAAATGGGATCAGATGCCGAGTGCCTTCAGGGGAACATTTCATTGCTTCCTTTGGGACTCTTTCTGGAGGTATCCTACCTACGTGGTCTAATTTCCATTTGTTCCCCACCACATTAGCTTCCTCAGAGGGAACTTGATGCAGCATGGCACAGAATACCAAGCTGCTACACCACGTGGCGTGACATCTTCCTAGAAACAGTACGGAAAAATTAAAAGGGGAAAGATTTATATTAAATGGTGATTTGGCATTTTATGATAAGCAGAAAATTATTTTAAGTGATGTGATTGATTTCTCCTGTTTAGAGACTGAGCAGTTCTTCAAAGCCAGCGTGGTTTGCAGGATCCTTAATGAAATGGTGAGTCTCTCATCCCCAGGTTACTGCTCATCAGATGTCAAGGCTGATAGCTTAAGTTGTGAGCTATTAGCATCAGAACAGCCATTTTGTACGCTGATAATCTCAATTCCAGCCTTGGGGAGCAGCTCTCTGCACCACGCTAGGAAATAAATAATACATGGCTCTGAGCCTTTCACCTCAGGGCACTCTCTGCACTGACTTAATGCCACCAGAGTGTAATTAGGATCACTATTTCCATTGGATTGGAAAAGGGGAAAAGTAAGGTTTGCTTAAGTGATTTTCCACAGGATGCTGAGGAAGCTGGTGGCAAAGCAAGTGGATGTTTATCAGTTGCTTCAGCCAAGAATCCAGGATCGGGAGCGCCAGCAGAAGCTCCCTGCTCATACTCGGCTCCCAGACAAGATGTTGACAGGAAAGACACTGAAGGGAAGCTTTTATCTTCTCTGTCCATGCTAGATCTATTTCTTCACTCAAACCGACTCTCCCTGTAATGAGCAATTTAACATGCATCTTTTAATTAATTAATTAAAATTCATGGCTCAATTAGAGTCTAAATCAGAGCTGCATTGCACAGATGCAGCCGCGGCACATGCAGAACACAAGCAAAATGTTCTTGGTGCTCAAATACCACACTGCCCTGAACTGCAAACCAGTACCTGAATAAATACCTCAAAACACTGTAATGCTGTCCTAAATCTTCATGTGTATAAAATGGCTTTTGTACAGCAGTATGCATTAAAACTGGTCAGGTAGGAAAAGCATAGTCAATGATTACAAAAATCAGCCAGAAATTTAGAGATCTGAACAGCTACAGCACAGAGAAATTACCACATAATCCTTGCTTCCATCAAATTTTAGTACATAAATAGAGCCTTGCAGTTAAAATAATAACTTCAAATGGTACTTGGTGACCTGTGCACGACTCACAAGAGCTATGCCACTTATCACTGACATTCACCTATCTCAGCCATTTATTTTTCACACTATAAAAGGTGACAGTATTAAGTAGAAGAGTCCTATCTCTTATTAACTGATAAAATAAAACTGATGGTTTCGTGCCATCCAGAAATTTTCACTTGAGATGAAATTGCGAAGGCTGACATCATCAGAGGGGATGTGCTACATCATTCCCAAAACAGCCCATGATACAGTCCGGCTGTGAATTCAAGCACTGTAAGTAGACATATATGCATTTGTCAAATTTCATTATGCAGACTGTGTAGTGCTTTAGTTGTCACCTTGTTGTTACACGGTGCATAGCAATTTTCTGATTTAGCTCCATGCAGAAAGGTCAAGCAGCAGTGTATGTTCTTTGATACTGCACGTTGTAAACCACTGTATTCGTGCTGCTGCACCTGCACGTCTATTACAGATACAAGTTTATGATCCCATATAATAATTGTGGTACTCACACAGAGCCACTACTTCCTTGGGTAGCCCTAAAGCATGATTAAGAACTGTAAAGCTCGCTGCTATACCTAGGATTTCTGGGAGTGTTTTGTAGGAGAAAAAAAAAAAAAAAAAGCCATTAAAGCAGCTAAAGCAAACATGCCAGGATTACAAAATGCTAGGATGAAAGTCATCTTGTTCCCATGACAACCACGGAAACAAAGACTCCTGCATCAGGGGGACGGAGAGATGACAAATTTGAAATTATTTTCGTATCGACTAAAATAGAAATGCAGAGGTCACTGAAACTAGTGAAACCAGTTATTTGCAAAAAGCCCAGAATGTGACATTTTACATCAAGACATTTTGAAGGATTGCCCTACGACAGAAGACTTGTGAGAACAGACAGCTCCCATTATTGGGATCTGTTAACACTGCTGACAGTCTAAAACACCAAAATAGTTCCTAAGTGATGCACCTAACAGGAACATCTGTTCCTTTCCTAATTTTTACTAGGAATACCGAGCAGTCAGGGACAGATCGATATACTCTTTTAAACACAGCATTACATTCGTAAAAAGAAGAGCAAAGCCTTTATCTAACATTTTATTTACTTGAAAACGATCCACCTCCTGTTACCTTCAGTGGCATGCATTTTCACAAGCCGTCAATTCTAAAAATACCACCCCTAACTTTAAAGCAACAAAATGTTTTTAATAAAGATTTTGCCAAACATCTGCTCTGGCTGATAGAAAGAAACATAATCCATCTTTCCCAGGCTGCTTTAAAATTCAGATTTAGGACTCTTGTCATTTCCTCCTCTTCTCAAGAAGCATGACAGTTCTCTCTGACGGGAATATATATAATTAGCTCTGACCCATAAAAGTCAGCTAAACGATGCTGTATTTATGACATCTAACCAAACTTGTAATTCTGTATGAATCCTCCAGGCTCCACACATTTCATATCAAACCGCCTTCTATTGGGCATATTTGGCACATTCTTCAGGCAGACCCTGCAGCAGAATCCAAATTACTGGATGGAAGATTTATTGTAAGGAAAAAAAAGTTAGTTTTCTAACACACAGTCACCAGCAGCTGTCAGATAAGGCCAACAATTGCATCAGAGACAGCACTACAGGTCCTGTACCTACAGCTGATCATAATCCCAATTCACATTTATGCCCAGAGGTCATTTTGGACAATCAACCTAGTAGACAAGATAGCAGGACAAAAATAGATGTTTTCAGGGATTTTGCATATGGCAAGAGTCTGGATGAAGAGGAGAGCAGCTGTGCCTCCAAGACCTACAACATAATGAAGAAAATCTCTTCAGAAGAGGCAGGAGCTCGCTCAACAGAAGCCCAGCTTGCCAAAAGCAAAATCAGATCACCGAAGGGTACCTATTCAGATGAAACTACTATCCTGATTGCATACAGTAAGCAAGGTCCTGAGGTGACTTTCGCAGTGGATAATAGGGTCAGTTAGCTTGGTTTTCTGAACTGTGAGTGTAAAGATAGATAGATACCATTCCTGGGTATGTATTTCCCCCTATTAATATTTAAGCAACAGAAAGCTGCTGCAGAAAATGAAAATAGTCTGATAGTCTGCATCCACACTTTGGTTAGGAAAATACTTTCACTTCATACACAAAAGGCCTTTATATTTGTAACAGGACTCATGTATTTGTTCTCCATGGAAGTAATTTAATTTTTTTCCTCCTCTATTCTTTTTTTTAACGATCTCAAATATATGATTTCTGTCTCTTTCCTCTCTCAGTTTTTCTGGTGGAGTCCTGGCCTTCTTACTAGCAAAGGTTTTGTGATTTTTTTTCAGGAACACAAGTATAGTTGAATACAAGATATTCTAACAAGATGCTTCCATTGTAACTAATAACAAGCAAACATAAATAAATGTCAGATATAAATGCTGACAATGACCAAATACATCCAAACACATGCCTCTGACAAAGGGGTTTTAAATGTTTTACTAAGGATAAGGATCCTTTTAGATCAGTTGCTGCCTTATCAGGAAGAACATCTTTATGATGAACACAGTATAAACTAAAAGGAATAAAAGAACAAGGAGACGCCAGTAAATATCAAATGGGCTCTGATAAAAAGAGTGCCTCAGGTCAATCTTACATGCACTTTCATGAGTATCTACTAGGAGACTCATCAACACTCTCCAGCTTGCCTTTGCTTCTTTTTTTTAATTTTCCACTTGAAAGTAGCAATATGATATGCTGAAAACAACTGAGCTCAGTTTCTACAAATCGAAGGTTTAAAATGTTTTACCTTATGTGTTCCTTGTCAATTCCTAGCAGATCATGGTACTACAAGTTTTCAAACACTGTAGGTTTTCATTTCCTGTCACAGTTCATATAACAACTTGGTGGCACTTTATATTCTGGAATGCCACATTTATTCCAAAAATTATGCTGTATTTGACTGTGCACTTAGTCACATGGTCTGAACTTTTGGGTAGACCTGTGCGGTGTCAAGAGTTGGACTTGATGATCCTTAAGGGTCCCTTCCAACTCAGGATATTCTATGATTCTATGATTCTATTTCAACATAAATGTTCTCCCCAGTAAAAGCCTAACACTCTCAGTAGAAAATATGACAGGACTGTTGAAATGACTCTTAAGGTTATCATAAACCAACAGAAATCACTTCTTCAAGCATATGATATGTAGGAATTTCTTTCAAAATTTTAATTTTTTCCTGCCACATGGAAAACAAAATACTCAATATTTGTTGGTTTCATATTTTTCCCCTCTACATAGATTTAAGATGCCATATAAAACCCATGAACATTAGTAATATCTACTTGACATCATAATTTCACGGTTCTCAGGAAAAAAAAAAAGAAAATAAAAAAAATTGAAGGAATGAAAAAATATAAAAAGAAACAGTAAACAAAGGAAAAGCAAAAAAAAAATAAAGAGAATTATTACAGATTTGACAAATTCTAGTAATTCTCTTGACTTACCATGACCTTTCTTAAGGTATAGCGTTTGGATCTAATATCATCCATCAGCATTTCATAGGGTGTGAGCTGATATTCTATGGGGAGTGGGTTGTACTGACGCTCTTGAACCTTCTTAAGTTTGACACCATTCCGTAAATCTCGCATCACTTGTACCCAGAAACGAGCCTGAAGAGAGGAGAGCAAAATTTTATTTAATACCTTGCATACCCTTGCATACCAACTGAGATTAAACTAAAGTTGCTCACTCCCCTTTCAGGACACCACCAAATATGTACAGCTTTATCATTTTATTTTTAACACATCAACCAAATCCATTTTGTCCATGGTGATTTTAGGTAAGCCTATTTTTAACCCTGAATGTAACAGGACTCATGTATTTGTTCTCCATGTGGTAGTTCCAAATTCAACAAGGCCAAGTGCAAGGTCCTGCATCTGGGCCGGGACAATTCTAAACACAAATACAGGTCTAGCAATACCCTCTTGGTACTCAATTTGTTTTTTTGCTCTGCCTACCACATACTAACATTTCCCTCTTATTACTGGGGAATGGGTAGAGAGGAGTAAGAACAGGTAGTAGACAGAAGATCAGGAAAATGAAATTAAGAACTTTTAAGAATGTCTTAATGTTCCTCTATATACTGGCCAAAAAAGTACATAGAAAACAATACAAGCTACTGACTGTTCTCTGTAGCATTTTTGCTTTCATCACTAAAGAAACTCAGCTGGTGGCTCTGCCTACTTCCTGGCTGCCTCTCTGAAGGGCAGTTAGCATGATACCTGTCTAAATGTCCAGCCTTTTAAATTGCAAAAGCTTCTACATGAAAGCTGAGTCTAAAGAAATAGTGTGATGCTTGGATACTTACATTATTTCATCTATCTGTGAAGGAGGGCTGAAATTCCATTTGGTACTAGCTTGTCATAATTTAGTACTAGTTCATATGTTAAAAAAATGAACAACAAAAAAAAAACACAAAAACAACCAACAGACACCAATTTTAACATAAACCAAACAACTTTAGGTAAGCATTAAAAAGAAATATAAATTGCTAATAATGGTGCTGAATCATCATTCAATTGTTGTCTTACCCAGTCAGCATTCTTTAAGTCATCAAGATCTGTACTGGATTCGTCACTTGCCTCTTTGTCCATTTCTTGAATCTTTTTCAGATTCTGCAATTGAAAAGAAAATTAGTCAATAAACTGAATGGTGGCATTACTTTACAGTAAAGCAGAAGCATTTTTTGAATGATGTTGTTTGGGTATTCTACTGAGTATTTTATATCTTGAATAGTAATACTGCAAAAAGAATTTGAAATACTATTTGAATATTTCTCTTAATTGAAAAATGAACCTTCATTACTGCAAAAAGTCTTAAGTTCTAAGTATGAGAATACTTCAGATAACAGCATAACAGAAAAAACTATACACAGAAATTGTAATATGCCTACAGTTGAGCTACTATCTGAAAAAAAAAGTAGCAAGCTTGTTAAACTCCAACACAGAAAAGGTTACAGACTTAGCAAGAATCCATTCATAACAAAATTACTGCTACTTGCCAAATGCAAGACAGCTCCTTTTTGTTGAAGGAGAAATCCCCAGAAAGTCAGTTGCAAGGTGAAATCAACTATGAGAAATCCTTCAAACAGAATAGTGACAGACTTGCATTTATATTGACATTAAGCAGCCTGTATAACATAGTTTTATGATTTTATGACTCAGATCCCAAAATCTGTAAGTAAGGAAGAGAAACTGATCTGTCAGGAGTAAACTCTTATTTATGAACAAGATTAGATGATGCAAATATGGAAAAGATTGTTTACAAAGGGGGAAAACAAAGCTTTCATACTAACAAGAAGATGAAAAATGATCAAAAATTACAGTCAACTAAAGAACAGGCCAGCTTGCACACACAAATGCATTCTCAATACTCTGTTCCACTTTTACAGAGGATTTTCCGGGATATCTTTACCAATGTTTAATTTGATCTGTTTTCTTGTTACTTATTAATGTATTAAAAAGGATAGTTAAATATGCTAATGACTTCTTTATTTTATGAGACTAAACCCACAGGTCTGACAGAGTTTTATGTATTAATGTATTAAAAATATTTGTCTCACTTTTGAGCACTCAAGCTCTTCCTTTAATGGAACTGAACAAGCCTTGGAGCTTCCCAGAAAGCTTAAAAATAAGCATATTTGGTAAAACATTTTTTCCTGCAAGTAGTTCCTAAACCGTAACCATTTCAATGGAAGAAATGCAAGCACTGGAAAAGTGCTTAACTCGCACACATAAAGGAGTGTATCTACCACATGTGCTAACAGAGACAGCACATGTGAGTCAGCCACCATGGAAGTTTTGGAAAAACAGCAGATGGATAATTTATTATCTTATTTAAGCAAGTAACACATTTGCTTTCACATCAGTTAAGAAATATTACCGCTGCCCTATTAAAAAAAAAATACATAATTTAGAGGAAGACTCTTAAAAAGTCATAAATCACCTATGCTGCAGAAGCACATCCATCATTGCACAATGAGGGCACATTTTGGCACAACTCGCAGTATTGCCGCAGGATGCCCAACTGGGAATGAATGGTTGTATGGAAACTTAGGCTGGTCCTGCTGCTGTGGGAGTCTAACTCTAGCAAGCCGTAATCTTTTTCCAAGGGGAAAAAAAACAAACAAACAAAAAACACAAAACCAAGTAACATGAAGGTCTCATTTATGCCTATTTTGCCACCCCGTGTTTCTTCTTCTCTGTATCATTTTTGAAGTTGCAGTAGCCATTTCTATGATGGTATATGTGAACTGTGAGCTACTTGCTTTTGTGTGAACGTCTAACTATTACTAATAAATTGCAAAATACACAATTGTTCTGATACTTCTCCTTTTTCTCTTCTTAATCAAAAAATGATCTGCAGTAAATTAGCTCACAACTGTCAGAGTCGCTCCTCCTTTCCATGCTGGGAGGTACATATCAATTAAAAAAAAAATAAAATTAACATGTTCCAGCTGCTTAACCTTTACTTCGACTGTCCAACAACATCTGCAGCAATTACCCCTTTCAGCAGCCATGCTCCCTACCATACACTTAACGGGGCTGGTTTATGCCCAAAGGCTGATGCCTTTGACTGATGTAAATATTCCATGAAGCTAAAAAGACCACAACCTATTTTTCTTAACAACAAAAAATAAGAAGGGGAGGAAGAGGGGGGGGGGAAGAACACACATAACTGAACAGCTGAAAGATCTTCTGAACAAGGCAGCTATCTAATTAGTTTCTCTGGAACATAGCTGGAGGGGGAGCTTCTACTTTAGAAAGCGCAGGTGTGGGTGCTGCTGGCTACCACACGCTCTAGAGCTGAGAGCCAAACCCACCAGCCACAAGGTACATTTCTCAAAGTGCCCTTTTTTGACACAAATGAGCTGGCATAAGCTCAGGATGCAGCCAAAGTGAGGGTCTGGGTGCTCTGGATGCTTCCTGAGCACTGACAGAGCCACTCACTCTGCCTGACAGGGAGTTGTGTAGGGAGGAAAATCTGCGGGGAAAACACTCATTTTTTTCATAGGAATAGTTTCTCCCCTACCCACAACTCAACTGGCTCAGACCCCTAACTGCAGCTCACCATAGATGATAGTTTCCACCACTATAAAATTGGGAAAGCTTTGGAAGACTGGGGAGAAAAAAGAAACAAAGTGCTTTATCCTTGCAGCCATGAATTAGGTGTCTTTGACTCTCCTCCATCTGCCAGGTGCTGCTTAGGAAGGAATCAATTCAGGGTGACAAATGATTGCATTTAAACTTCTGGACAAAATGAAATATTATCATTTCCCTCCAGCATCCCCAGTCAGTGTCCGTGGGTTTCAGAATCTGCTGCAATCGTAAATTATGGAAACCAAAACATTTACAATACAACAGACCGCTTGTCAGAACTGGGATCCAAAACCTATGAGTAACCTCAGCTGCTGTATCCATTTGTACGTACCCTTGGGACAATGGATTAAGGAAAGCTATTATGGTGTAATAAATACATAGCCTAAATGGGTTTCCTTTTCAGAAAGCAAAAACATCTTAAAAGGGTTTTTCTAAATGATCCCAGAACCTCAAACCCATACCACAGATCTGATTCACCTATTACAGCCTGGGCATATGTTCACAAAATAAGGGTCAGATGTGTAGGGAGCAAGCCTTTCAATAACTCTGGCTTTTTTAAACCATTACAGCACTTGGCCATTTTTTCTTCAGCTGCATTTTGCGACAAATTCTAGTAACAGAAATAGTGAATTTCTTCAAATTTCTTCCTGCGCTATTAAAAGCAGGCAGCTGATTCGCTGCTGCCACGTGTCCCACATTTGTCCCACATTTGGGACACGTTCTCCCGCGCCTGCGACAGATGGGAGGTTATATAAGACACTTGTCAGCACAGCGTCAGGAGCTTGCTTCCACAAAATGCTCCCTAAAATGCAACATTTTAGTGAAGATGGTATTTCAGGAATCCAGATCTTCACTTCATCTTTCACCGGTTTCAGGACAAAACCTACTGCAGCTCCTGCTTTACATTCTTGGTAATTTGGTCACTGATGCAAGTGATTCCTATGCTGGTATCTGGGAAACTAATAAAATTTTCTTGCACCTTTGTAGTCAATTTAAAAATGCATAACCTGCATATAGGGGAAAAAATGCTTTCATGTATATAACCATCCATTCTGAATTTAAATTCCAAGGGCTTGGCCAGCAGCATTACTTCAGTTCTTTGAAGATCCCCAAGCCCCCTTTAACTCAAGCAGGAGTTGTTGAAGGGAATACGATCGGTTGAATCAGTCCCTGAAAGAAATCCCTCAGTCTTCAAGTCATTTTAAGAACATCACTGAGTATCAGACAAAGCTCTTCATAAATAGTGGTGTGGGTCGACATACTTTGCTC
Organism: Anas platyrhynchos; assembly: GCF_047663525.1. Lineage (NCBI taxonomy): Eukaryota > Metazoa > Chordata > Aves > Anseriformes > Anatidae > Anas > Anas platyrhynchos. The sequence goes on along the minus strand of NC_092588.1, from coordinate 48,924,708 downwards.
AGCTCTGGAAAGAGCAGTTACTGTGCTGCTCAAAAAAAACTATTAGAGACAAAAACAAGCAAAAAACAAATGCATGGAACACTTACAGAGTTACAGTGGCTGCAACACACAACAAAACAAACAAAAAATCCCAGTATTTTTCCTCATTTGAAGGGTTGCCATTTAAATTGGTCCTAAATGGAGGGATCAAACAAATCATGATGGAGTTGCAAGCCTAATGACAACACGGTTGTGAAAGTGGAGTCACTGGAAGCCTGGAAGTGGAAGCAGAGGCGAGGTTATCGGCAGAAAAAATTGGGAATCAGTTTCTCCAACTGTCCTTTCTGGAAATCCACTCAGCAGTGTGTTTAACAGCTATTATGGTCACAAGACTATTAAGAGTAACTTGGCTAGTGACCGTATTTGTGAAATAAGTTAGCCATTAACATTATTTAGGTATCTATTAACTAAATACCCGTATAACCATATTTTGTACAAATAATACACCAGTATAGCCATGTTATATAAAAAGTAATTTACTTTTTTAATTAGCTGTTTTCCAGCTGAGTCTCTAGATGGCATGAAGATAGGGGAAAAGAAAAAAAAAAAAAGTAGAAAGGAATGATTTCATTTCTATTTATGTACTTAATTAGACCTTGGAAGGTTTATGTTTTCATACAGGTCAGGTTGGAATATATCCAGACAGACTGAAAAAAATTAAGCTATTAGATTAGACAGGAAAGAAATCATAGGGGGCATTGTTTAAAAGATCAGTAAGATCAGTACAAAAATGACAGACTGAAGGCTTTTTCTGTATTCTACCAAAAACTTGGTTAATTAAAAGGCATACCGTGGATAATGAAATTATGGACAAGTTTTTGATGAACATGGACTTTAACTGCAATTGATGAGGTAGGCAATTATAAAACTATATACAATTTTATAGAGTTTGGAAGGAATATTAATTGTAACGCTCTAGGATATACATCCATTTCAACAAATTTTTGAGATACAAGTCAAACCTACTGCTGCAGATGAAGACATTTGCCTACAAGACAATGCCTGTATCTTATGGTGCCCAGCATCTCATGCTGTCTTTTAGGACCTGAGGTGGTACCAGTAGTGAGTTCAACACTCCCAGCCCACTCACGAATGCTTAGCTCTGCTGCAGGCTGACATCAGTATTTACTGGTACCGCTCGCAGGGTCCCAGCACAGCTGAGGCTGGCCGGGCCCTCTGGAGGCCCCCTGCCCCAGCCCCTGCCCCAGCAGGGCCACCCAGAGCAGGGTGCCCAGCACCACGGCCAGGCGGCTTCTGAAGGTCTCCATGAGGAGACCCCACGGCCTCTCTGGGCAGCCTGTGCCAGTGCTTGGCCACCCGCACAGCACACAAGTGCGGCCTGGGGCTCAGAGCCCAATTCACACACATTGAGATCCCCCCGAACCTCCTCTTCTCCAGGTTGAACAGTCCCACCTCGCTCAGCCTCTTTGCACTGGAGAAGGGCTACAGGCCCTTTACCACCTTCATGGCCCCTGTTGGGCTCTCTCCAGTGTGTCCTCATCTCTCTTGTGCTGGGGAGCCCAGAACTGGGCCCAGTACTCCAGGTGTGGCCTCACCAGTGCTGAGTGAAGGGGAAGGATCACCTCCCTTGACCTGCTGGCAGTGCTTTGCCAACTACAGCCCAGGGCGCCATTGCCTACTTTGTGGCAATGGCACATTGCTGGCCCCCTCAGGCAGTAAGCAGGCGTGGAGCATCCACCCCAGTGGGAAGAGAGCCTGGGCAGTACAGGGAGCTGAAGGAGGACCAGGGTAGATACCGCCTCAATTAAGCAAGTTCACAAAGTGGCCAGCAGACCAAACAGATCCACGGTCCAACCCAGATCCAATACAATTTCTTTACTCCTGTGCTCGCACAGTCTCTCCCTGTTTCTCACAGTCATGCTCTCTGCTGTCTCCGAGCAACGTGTGAGACCTTTCCAGATACTCCACAACAGGAACATTTGTTTTATCTGGTGGACATCCCTCACTTCTGCCTATGGCTAGGGGCCAACAAAAATGATCTCAATGGCTTTTCGATGATCCTGAACAACATTAATCTTTTCTTTCAGATGAGGCTCATTTTAGCAGATATTCAAACTGTCTTTGCCTCACACACAGATACATTTCCTCCACCTTGTTGTCCACGTTTCCACACACACTATCCAAAACATAGGGCAAGATTCTGCTTTTGTGGAAGTCTGATAGTCATTTAAAAAGCTCACTACCTGAGATGAGAAACGAGCTGTACCCTATTTTTGCCATCAGCTATAAACATGAACTGCAGGACCATGGAGTCAGGAGGTCCTGGCCCATCAAAGACCACTTCTGGATGGCATCAGATAGTACACGGGGTGGATCTCCTTTCACAGAGCCCGAGTAGCATACAGGTGCTGCCAGCAAGCTGAAAAGACACCTCACTACACTTTCTACAAAACCTTCATCTTGCAAAAAGATGCAAAGTTAGGTCAGATTAGTTAACTGAATTTCAGCCTGGAGTTGCTGCTATTCCCAATAAATATGTATTTTTACTCCTTTTATTCTTTATCATTTTTAAAAAATTATAACAGTAGTATTGCACCTTTCTCATCTCTGTCTTGAGCACTGCCCTGTACAACTACTTGACATAACATTTCTTTGTCTTTAAGAATGGAAATGTCGTCTGCCTGTCTGCAAGTCATCTCCACTGCTGACCTCTCACACACAGAGAATCAAACTGGAAATAAAATCCACATGGCACCAAGTATGTGACAAAGTGCCTGAGACATTATATTCGACATCCATTGAGATGACCTTAACAGCTCACTCATCGCTTCATCATTTCTGAGTAATGCACTCACCCAAGTGCATGCCAGTAAAGCCCTTTCTGAAACTGCTCCATTTGCCAAGGCAGCGATGCTCACAGGACAGACTGGGGAGCACTACAGGCCTGTACCTCCTGCCTCCTGATCCATCCCTCGTAATTCCAGTAACCTTCAAAGCCCTGAAATGTTTTTATACAAACTGAAAACAGCATCACAGCAATAGTTTCTTCTGTCTCTTTCAAAGCGCGCTTTCCTGCTAAACCTGCCCTGGGCTGCAGCATAAGATCAGATTTGGTACAATCCTAGTAAATGAATTTCTGCAGATAAAAATTCTCCCTCTTCCACTACAGTGGCATTGGCTGTTTAAAGTGCCTACCGAGCAAAAAGCACGAGCTTTATATAGCTGGGGAACAGATACCCAGATACAACACAGTGGCCCCAGTAAGAGCCCAGGGAATTTTAAAGTTTTTTTTTTTTTTTTTTTTTTTTATTCATAGGAAAGTTATTTTAAGCCATGTTTTTCATTTTGATCTCATCACTACAACTAGGTCTGAGGGGTTCTAAGGCTCTCCAAATTAAGTTCTCAGTTTTTAAAATAAAGTTTAAAACTCCTGGTACCCTTAGGGTCACAGACATAATAGTACATGGTATAAGTTTGTGGTTTTAATTGGAGCTGATATATATAGGTAGTTTTTTCCCTAATTCTCCAACATTGCAATCACCATGAATCGATGACAATAAAATATCCTTACTAGAGTATTAAGTGTTTCTCTCCATTATACCCATACTCATATGACAATACAAAAGGAAAAGAAAAAGGATTTTATTAACTTGAATTTTATTTAACTGTATTCCTCATGAATTAAGACTCTTCTATGTATTTGAAAAAGCAAAACGTACATAATACCGCAGTTTTCACTGGCGTAAACCTAGCACGATTACATTATTCCTACTTGCCTCGAGTATAAACTATAGAGGTAATTTTAAAATGGAATAACAAGATTTACAGTATTCCAGCCTGTATTTGCTTCACACCTATTTTTCCTTTGTGTACTACATTATTTTCAAGAATCACATTGTTTCTGAATCTACAGTTGGATAAAAGCCACAAGCAAGGATCAGGAATATCATAAAAACTATTTATATTCCAGAAGCTGCTTGTAAGATAATTTTCTTGGTCACTTCTTGTATGCCTGCTAGGGGACTGATCCAGGGTAAAATGAAATCAAATGATCAAAATTCTGGCTTCAGATAAGGGCAGTGATAAAAGTCTCATTGATTTCAGTAGGGCCACAATTTCATCTACAAGGATTACTTCCTTTGACCTAAATGTGCTCTGAAACAATCCCTAATAGCCTTTGAGAGGCAAATGGTTCCTTTCATTTGAGATTAACTCATAGTATGCTCTATGGTGTTGTCAAATGCTGGGTTTTCATTTCCAATTACAAGATGATAAATAATCTGCAAATTTTAAAACACCCCTGTAATTATTTTAATAAATTGAAAAAAAAATGTTTTAAAGAATCACAATATGCAATATTTTACTTCAACATTGACAGCACTGACACCTTATTACTGCTTACTGCAGTCAAAATGTTTATGGACTACTGGAAATGTAGTTCCTCTCTAGGCAGAAACAAGAACTCCAAAGGGCCTTATCTTTGGGCTTCAGCGTGGACCTTGCACTAGCTGTTAGCTGAAGTGTTTATAGCACAGATCCTTCAATTATCCAGCGGTCGGAACACCAAGGAGCAGTCAAATGCCAAGATGTGAAACTAATGATGTCAAGGTTTTAGCACCGAGACGCTGCATTCTGTCAGCTCTCTGCGTCAGCTGCACTGTAATGCAGGCGCTTCAGAAAACAAGAGGCTCTTTAGCCATGCTGACACCGTCAAAATTATCTGTGTATGATACCACTTCAGTTTAGAAATTGCTTTCAGTTTGAGTAGGGCTGGAGGAAAAATGGAAGTGAAGCTTGACCCTGGGCAACAGAAAACCATCTCTGAAGGATTCGGCCCCTTGGACAGATGCATCTCTGAAGAGGAGGAAAGACAGTAGCAGTCTCTTATGCCTCCAACTGGTTTGCATCTTCCACCAGTGCAACAACAGAGCTCTCTTGTGCTGCGCTGAAGCACACCTGACCCAATGATTAGCTGATTCAGCTCATGAACCTGACAAGAAAGCCTTGGTTATTATTTTTAATTCATTTCTTTATTTTGTGTTTGTTTTCTAGAATCAGAGGAAGCAAAGCAGTGGGAGCACGTATGAATGTGTGGAACAGCTCTGCCTCTTTCAGTAGCAAAATTGTTACATCAGCCCATAAAATCTTTTCAAAAGGCACTTTGGACCTTAGAGAAGCAAATCAAATCCTTCAGGTCTTTATTAAAAAGGAAAATTATGAAAGTGCTGTTATTTGACCGGTTGACTTTGATGAAGAAACCATCCTTGAGAACTATCACTCCCTTCCTGCCTTCACCCATGGGTTTTCCAGTGTAACCAACACCCACACTGTGTTAATACAACTGTTGATGGAGCTACTTTGCAGACCAGATCACTGAAACTATCTTCATTAAAACTAATCCACCCACCCTCAAAGTTATTCTTCAGCCAGATCGTTTAATTGAAGTGGTTCATAGGATGGCCTTTCGGTCAACAGGACAACCAAGCAGGCAGTGAACACAGACACCATGACCTACAGGTGGAATTGTTTATGTATTTATTTATTTTAAGCTGGCTCTGCTGTGAAGCCTGTGCGACTGACAAACAAGCCAATCATACATCAAAGGCAAGGAAAGCTGCTGACTGAGGACAAATTACGAGCAAGGAGAATCTCAGATAATTCTCAGCCAAAGACAAGGCATGAGAAGGAACTGAGGAAGGACAGGGAAAGCTCTGATAGTTCACAACACCAGAGCAGTTTTCAGACTCAAATACATTGCTTGCATGCATGCATGTTGGAATGGAATAGTACTGCATAACATCCCAAGAAATTTTTCTGTTTTCCTTCCAAATAGTCTAGTCACAATTAATAACTATTTCTGAGACATCTGTAAATGGTTACAGGCCAAATGAGAAAACAAAATGCAAACAACACAGCTGTAGAACTACTCTCCCTGAACACGACAAATAATTTCCCCACGTATCTGACATCCACTGCTGGCTGGGTATGGAAGTGATTCTGTAAGCCTAAAACACATTGTAACAGATTTAAAAACTTACCTCTTTTGCACTTTTAATTTTGGCCAAGAAAGTGTACAGCTCCATTGTTTCAGCAAACAGAGCCCGACATACTGCTTGATAGTGGTTCGCTGCCTCTGATCGGGTTGGCAGGTGGGCAGCACACAGCTAGAGAGAAAAATAAACAGCAATTACAAACAATCCCTCATTGCCTTAATTATTGCTGCAGAGCATGAGATAACATGAAAGGGAACACAATGGGATATTTAAGGCACAAAAATCCATGAACAATGTTTAAGCTTAGGTGGAAATTGGGGTGCACTTTTTAATTTTTCTGTTCCCATTTATTTTATATTCATGAGTTTCATGAAGAGAACTGTAATAGAATAGATCAGCACTGATGCTGGTAGACGTAATCTTTTGCTTACAACATCCCCTAAGTCATATCCATCGCTTGTAAGTATTCTTCACAGAAATCTTTGCTGGAAACAGACAGAAACAAAATAATGTCTATAATCAATTTGCTAAAGTCTTAATACCAAAAAATTCCCAATACCAAAACTAAAAAAACTGTGTCATGTATCATACTGGGGTATATATTAAAATACAACAAAATCTTAAACAAGGCTTTAAAATGTGCCTCATTACTGTGGTTTCATAACAGCTAGAGCTAAAACAATGATCAAGCCAGAACCTGAGGAAATGGGTGGCTACACTGAGAAGATCTCCAGAAGTAAGGCTTGAAACAAAAGCCTCTTTAGAGAAGAGCCCTTAATTAGCCTAGTGGCATATTTCTCTAAATCTCTCCTGCATTACACTGTACACTGTGGGCACAAAGGGCACAATACCAGTAAAGCTCAGACTGCATTTCCATATTGTTTCCCATCTGATTTAGATCCACACTGACACTACAAGGCATGATCCTGAGGCCTCTGGCCACAGGCTCCCACTGATGCCCTTATGCTGGCAATTGAGTTTGTGCCCTAACACAGAGGGGACTCCTCACCCAGGCAAAAATTTATCACAGTGAAGGAAGCAGGGCAGGGGAGAGTTATTCTTCATGGCTCAGACGCATGTGCAGTAGCGCAGGCAAAAAGGAGCAATGGGAACACCCTGCCGAAACAGGGAGCGAGAGGGGAAGGGAGGATGGGCTGAACAATTTCTTTGGGTTGCAGTCACATTTAGATTGGCTTAATCTCGCTGACAAATTGCTTTCTAAGGCCACAACCTCTTTGTTGTTTTTGATTTCCTCCAATTAGTGTAACAATACGGAGTCCGACGGTCAGATTTGATCAACTCGATAAAATTTCACAAGCACCATCTGGACTCCTGCAATATCCTGCTCTGATTGTTGTAACCACGTGTGTACGTATATTAAATCCTTTTAGCTCTAAAAAAAGGATCTACATATACATATATATGGAAAGTGTATGTATATATTTTTTCCTTCCTTCCCATATACTTTCCTTATATCTAAGGATATAAGGATTATTCTTATATCCTTAGATCTAAGACTATCTTAGATCTAAGGATGTAAGTATAAGGTTTTCCTTATATGTAAGGAAAGTAAGACAGACATTCAAAATCTACCCTCAATTCACCGCTTTCAAATTTTATACTGCTTTCTGATGACAGCCAACATTTTGTTACACACTTCATATTTATTTCTGGGTAATCAGAGTGGCAAAGTTCACATTTTACAATTACTTTTTTTTAGCAAATCATATCTTCTCCTTTGCAGGTAAAGGGAGAAACGATGAAAGAGACGTGACTCTAATGTGTGCTACAGTAACAACACCTACCACAAAGAGAGAAGCTGTTAGGTATTTCCCTTGACCTAATGAAAAGTCAGAATTATACTTGATTAAAACACATCAAATTCAGAGTATGGTTAATTCGTGTTCCTTTCTCTCAATAACTAATCAGGTCCTTACCTGCCTTACTATGTTTGGGTAAGCTATTTCTAGTTATTAACTGCAGCATGGATAAAAAGGATTTCATTCTACAATACACCACTTACAGGAATAATAATAATAACTATAATGGGCTAATAACAACAGCAATTTCAAAAAAGTCCTCAAATGGCACAAGTCTTCATCAGAAAGAATAAAACTTCATTATTCAGATTGCAGATAGGTTTTTAAGAATGCCTTTTTTCTTTATTTAGAAGCATGTTAATTAGAAACAATTTGCATCAAATATTCAGCAAGTTAATGAAATGCAGCAGTGGCAAGTTCAAGCAGGGGATGGATATAATCATGATTCTATGATTGAACGTGAAGTAAAGCAAAAAATAAAATTAAATGCCTGCTGCAAAAGCTACCAGAAACATAACCACATAAGAAATCAACCATTTGGTTTGTAATCATTCGGATACAGGTATGAAAAGAGGCCCAGTAGCTCCTGCTAACTTTCATGTTGTAAAAAATCAGTATCTGAGTGATCTTAGATCATGTGAAGACGCACTACATAACAAAAAGCAACACCCTTGTGGTAACATTAAATGACTTAGCATAATTTTTTGGATAGCGGAAGGTGAGCCTGAAGAAGAAGGAAAATGCAAATAAGCCAGACTGATTTTTCTTCCCTGGGATCTATTCCACTGGCATGTTGTTCAGAAGTAAAAATGTAGGCAGTCAAAGCACACCAAGTGTGAAACGTGATGTTTCTAGCCTAAGTTTAGCGTATTTATCCCCCCGTGCTTTTTAAAATCACATCTTTAATTTGGTATTAGCAGTGTCTGAGAAGCTGTGTTTCTGAAATGCACCACAAAAATCAGTCAGAATGCTTTAATACCTGAGGTAGGAAAGCACAGCCACCTAAGGAGCTCCTCCTCCTCTTACCGTGTCATAGCAGCCGTGGTGCAGGACTGCAGGTCTGCGGTCTTTTCCAGCCATTCAACGCTCGTCAAGGAAAGGCAGCCTCTGTACCCTGCTTATTCTGACACCTGCCTGTTCATCCCTCCTGATACAACCTAAAACTATCCTATGGGGAATGAACGCGACCAGCACCCAGAGCGTAACACAAGGACTGCTTGTTCTGCTTCCAACAAGTCTGACACAGCATGAGTGAAATCCAATGATGTGGTCTTTGCAAACTGGTGGAATATCAAAAATATCGTCAACTGCTGAAATGGGTCGCTCTGTAATATTTCCATTTGTAATCACTGTGAAGAACTGGGATTTTTTTTTTCTTTTTCCTTTTTTCCCTTAACTAAGCCTATCCAAAAACCAGCTTGACCCAAACCATTCAATCTTTGCTTAGATCACTAAGAAGATTAGAGACTGTTTCCATCCACATTCAGGGTTCACAGAAAAAAGGCATTATGTAAATACCGGAGCCTTGCCAGCTCCTCTGTCCAAATTCACCCTCAATTGACTAGGAAACAGAGCGCATCAAGCCAAACCAGCGTTAACAGAAATCACAATTTAACCATCAGAAGAGATCAAACAGCGTTTCTTGGATGCATTTCAACATTAGGGACCACATAAAATTACAATGCATTCTCACAGCAGACTCATCCACTAAAATCCAGGTAGGTTTTGCAAAACCTTCTATTTGGCTCAATACATGCTGCAAACTTTACCCAAACACCTGGCTTTTTGGAATTCAGATTTTAGAAGACAAACAGTGTTTCCACTTGCAATCATCTCGGGCAGAGTGCCTGAATGAATGTGCCACAGAGAATAAAAGGATCTCTTTTTTTTCCCATGGGACACAAAGGCAAGCTATTGATATTATGCAAAACGCACTACCAGGCTGCAAATGCCAGGCTTGTTAAGTGATTTTAAAGCCCTGGAGTATTAACATAAGACTTAAAAACTATGCTTTTTTCTTAACCAACTAGAAGAAATGACTTGTAACCAACAGATCACTGAACATGCAACTGGACTGGGCATTGGCCTCATCCTCTGCAGCACTGCGCTGCAACAGGCTCCAAGAATAAAACTCAGCTTGAGATTGTCCTCCCAGCTCAAGGTTACTTTCAGAAAGATTTTGTCTCCGTGCACATGAACTAGACCTCATGATTATTTTGGGGTAGTGATTTGTTTTGTTTTAAAAAAATAATATATATATATGTAATTTTATTCCTATTAATGTGAACTTCAGGGAGCATCGAAGCCCGGCACTGAAAAGCAGACAATCTTGCTTGAAACAACACCTGTGTATTTGTACAAGTCAACCTAGCACTTGTTTAGTTTATTATCCAGAATAAAGTTACAGGGATGGACTGTTCAGAGCACCTAGATGTGGTTTGACAGGAGTCTGGAAGATGGTCCTGCCTGCTACAACCACACTTGTGCTTTGTACAAGGGACTTTTGCTCAGTGCTAGTTTTGAGGCAGGTTTCACAGGACCTGGAGGGAGCCACTCACCTTCCTGCTGCTCTCCCAAGCTTTCTGGGCAGAGATTTGCCCCTGGCTCCACGGCTTATAACTGCAGTGGGCCAAGAATGAGCTGATCCCTGAGGTACTGCGATAAAGGACTTCAGGGGAAGACTAATGAGGTAAGACTGTGGTAATGCAAAAGGAATGGGAGCAGAGTCAGCTATTAATCCACAAAATCAATGAACAAATTCACGGAAAGTACAGAAAGTATTCAGAGAAAGTTACGATTCCTGTACAGCTGCCTTCAGAGCCTTTTGTGAATTTTACACAGATCTTTCAAATGATCAGTCGCAAGAGCAGTGGAATGTCCAATTGCTCAACGTGTGAGTTCCTAATTAATTTCACACCTCAAGGAAGAGGCAATTTGTGAAAAGTGATGCAAATAGCTACTGTTTGTGGTGTCAAGCAGACCTACCTCATTATTGAAGTGCTCCCTAGCAATCCGGTAAGGCTTTCCCCTCACACGGGGATTTGTTGTTTTCCATTTTTTCCATTGCTTTGAGGTGGACAAGAGAAAAACCGTGTAGTGCTTAACAGCTCTGTTGCACACGATCAGAAGTCAGTCCTCCCCATAATATGGCCTATCATACACATTTTCACCTCAGTGATTTTTCTAATATGAAAAACTAAATGAACCACCAAAGCGACTGCACTTAACAATAACAGGTACAGCTTGACTAAATAATGGCCTGCCTTGGTTCCCTCTTGCAGGATCATGAAAAGAGGAAAAAACATAGCAACTGAAATGCAAATCAAAACTGCACGTGGGAATTAGATGACAAAAGGACTGAAAACAGTGCTCTGGATTCTGGATCCTTAAAGAAGTGTCCGGTTGTCTGTATCATCGTTAACCATGCTCAGCTCTGCAACCTCTGAGGATTAAAGGCTTCAAGCAAATTATTTACGTATAAACTGAAATGCCGAACAGGAATGGGCTAACAAACATTTGCAAATGCTCTCCTGAATCAAAACTTAGTTCGGCGTGGAAGAAAAAGAGAAAGATTCTCGTGGGTAGACTGTGTTTGGGAAGGCTGAAGTACCATTTCCTACACTGAAATGTGTGTTTATTTTTGAATTTATCTTTGAATATAAAAAAGCCAAACTTGAGCAATTCAACAACACTCAGTATGAAACTGGTGCACAGCAAAGGGCTCTCCTCAACTCAACTATTTTCTTCTAAAAAGAATACCCGTCCTGACATTTCTTACAGGTACCAATTGTCTTCAGAAGCTGAGCGTGATGATTCACTTTAGTACATTTCACAACTGTTTGAAAATAGGCCTAACTACTTCTCCTTGATAGGAGACAATTTAAGCGGCGATGACAATCTTGATAAAATTTCAGTAAGACAGCAACACAAAACTAACACCTCACTGACTTGTCTCATTTATAAACTTGAACCTTTTCCAACAACAGAAACAAATTAAAGGTGAGGATGGTTTTCACTCTGTTACATTTACATGATGCCAAATTTAGGAAGAAAAAGTCTCACAAATACCGAACACAATTGCTAACACTTCTGACAGCATTTAAAACTTTCATGGGTGTTAAGAAAGGGAAATGGCACTACTGTATACATTACAGACTATTTGTCAGCCTGATCCCATATTTTTCATGCTCAGTGATCCTTATTCTTACTCTACTGTTAGCTTCCTAAGTAACTTGACTTTTTGACCATCAAAATAAAGACTTCAAATGAAGGTCAGCAGGTATTTTTGTGAGAAGGTATCTCCACCAGGTAATTTGACAACATTAATTTTTAAATGTCTAACTAATTTTATGTGCTACTGCAGACTTCTCGACAAAGCTGCCTTCATGTAAATTCATGTTTCTTCTTGAAAGCTATTTAGCCATTATTACACCTCAAATATACCCCCAGCATACAGCTGTGCTAGAATGTGTTGTGTGTACTGCTAGCCTGTTTTTCTGCAGTGCCTCTGGACTAACAACATCCTGCTTCCCAAAGGAGCTTGTTTCAAAGGAGCCAATTAAGTGAAAACCAATTCTGCATTCTCCCCCAGTTTCAGAGAAACTGTGCTCCGTTGTTCCTTAGCAGAATAATGGAGGAATTAATAATATAAATATGCAGCAATCTGAATTTGCTAGCTCTTGTTCTTTGACTATTCAGTGGAACATCAATGGGATTATTGATGAGCAAGGGTGAAATCCTACAAATGATATTTCCCCCCTTTTTTCCTACAGTAAATGTCAACCCCTGCAACATACAGCAAAGCCACTCGTTAGCCTGTCAGCAGCAACCATTTTCTAAAGCTGTCTGCCTCATAACAAGGCAACAGCTCTGTGTACACTCAGCAGCTCTCATCTGCACCACTCACGCATTTATCTGCCTTTCCTGCAGAGCAGCAGCGTGAAGGATGGGATGGAGGCATCTCGGTGAGGAAGCTCGCTTCAGAAGTGGAGTAGAAGCGTAGATGGGGAAACGTGATAAGATCGGATAATTAAAGGAGAAGGGGAGTGTCTGTACATATTACCAGGGTTACCTGCACAGTTGTTTAACTAGCAGCCCATTAAACTGTGGAAACACCCTTTACATTATTAAATAACTTAGACCCGAACAACTGATAGCAACGAGTTGCAGCCCTGCAATGTGATTTTGTATGGCTGTCAGACATGCTTCTCAGGTCCTCCTTAGGACTGGCAGGTGCCTTCTTACTGGACCTACTGCTTCTGCTCAGCAGAGAAGAGAAGAGAGTTGGTTTTGTACCCGGATGCTCGGCGTACGTGGCAGTGAATGAGAACAGCACAGACGCCCTTCTCCATTTCCCTCTCCCCAGGCCTCCACACAAACACAGAAAGCAGTCAGTGCCTTCAGTGCAAGCCTGAACAAAACAGGGCATCTCTGGAAAAGCAGTGAAGAATAAAAGAGGAAAAAAAATAACAAGACAACAGAATAGCTGGGAATGACTCTTAAATCAGAAAACTCAATCTCACTGATACATACAGAAAAGAAAGGGAGAATAACACAGACAAGATTGTTTCTACACCAATTTTTCAATAATGCCCATTAATCTCATTATTAAACAGTTCAGATGTTTGCATACTCAGTAAGTATGAGACAGTGTATTAATGCAAAGCAGTATTATTCATGAGGCACTTAAAAACCAATTAAAATATATCAGCTAAAATAAAAACATGCACTTTCCTGGGCAGCAATTTACAGTTTGTGTATAGAGCTTTAACATGTATGTGTGTGGGAAGCTTGTTTATTTTTATGTAAAGCACTGAAACTTCTCTTGGTAGGCATAATAATAATTTGCTTTCATGTCTTGTCCTGAAGCATGACTTTTCATTCCTATCCAAAAAAACAGATTTCCAGCTGCATAACCAAACAACCTGCATTACTAAACATAACAAGCTTTTAAACTTCATTCCCAATGAATAAATCCAGCAACTTCTAACCAGTCTCGTTTTGCTTTCGTTAGATCTCAGCATATGGAAAGCCATTCCTTTATGTATGCTGTACTCCTTATTTGTAGTACCTTTGTCAGGGAAATCAAGTCTTGAAACTGATGGCACCAGAATGCCTACAGAAAAATTCTTCCTCCTCTTCTTCTAAGAAAGCATGCTTAAAATTTTTAGCCATTGAATCTCCATTTACAATTGTCTTATAAAACAAATCAGTTACATAAATGTTAATACTTAAATCATATGCCACTTTAAGATAAATTTGAAGGAAATTATTTAATACACAATGTATTGTATTTTCATCAGAAATAAAATACTGTATTTCTGAACCAAATACATATCCTTGCTTATTCAAGCAAAAGAAGATATCCAGTAAGATGGAACTCAAAAGGTGTTATTTTCTCCTCAATTCACCCCATTTCAGGTGGTGGAGAGCTCTTTGTCCACCTCCTCTATGCACACGTTATTCCTGGAAATTGCCTCTAGTATGGTAATTACTAGAAATCGAATTATCTAGCATCAGTGGGTTTGACATACGTCCTTTACACAGGTGGGATTAACCACCTGTAGGGGCTGCAGATGGTGTTTATACTGCCCTGACTGCTCAGAGAGGTGAGGGAAAGGCAGCCCTAAAGCTCTTCTTGGCCTCCACACATTTCTTGCCTGTGGCAGCATTAGAAGTAGAACCACCACTCTGACAAACACTCAGGGCCTCTTCATATACCCAAAACGACCCGAAGTCTATGCTGTGGAGACTGCAGTCACTACAGGGGCTGCATCGCAGTAGATGCCTCACAGCCTGCACGTGTTCTCTCATCTTTGTGACACTCTGAATTTATCATTCCTCTTTTGCCGGATACAAAGCTAACTGCATTGGTCAGGAAGCTTTTCTGATTAAGAAAATAAAAAAACCCTTTGGATCAAAAAAACCCATATAGAATGGTACGTTATTTTTCCATTATATCTCTGCTTTGTGGGTTCATTTGCACTTCTATTTCCATAAAAGCTTGCAATCTCTTTTTGAAAATCTGGATTGAACAACTGTAGGGAGTTATTACAAGTCTTGTAGTAATTGGAATTGTTTCTGGAAATCTTAGGTCCCAGACTCATAGGAGTACATATGAAATGTAATGTTCATTATTTCTAATTAAGAGACGGTGGAGATTCTAGGGCAAAATAAAGGCTGACCTCTTGCCCCAATCTTAAAATTTATTAACATTAATTTTATTTTAATATCATGACTCGCTGGGATAGGAATGAGTCTTTCTTTCTAACAAGGCCAAAAAATATATAACAGAAGATGAGAACCCAAAGATAGAAAGCACGAGATATCCTCTCTTGCTGACAAACTATATTCAGAAGCATTTATTCTTCCCTAATTTTTGCCTTTTTTTTTTTTTTTTTACTATAAGTGAGCTTCCTTATGCCAAAATATGCCACTTGTAGAAGAAAGCAAAGCTTTGGCCAGTCTCTGATTGCAAAACCAAACAAAATATGTTGTATTTTTAAAGATAACTACTTGTAATTGAAAATGCTGAGTATTACTTTGAAAAGAAATTCCTTTGCATTCTCAAAAAAAAAAAAAAAAAAGCACTGGAACAGAAAAAAAACATACCTTTAATTATCTGATGGGTATTCCCAACTCTTATTACATTGCTTTTAAATCAGATAAAATAATTTTGCACTTTAGCTTATTGCAACCACATCACGTAAGCCTCACCATTCTTATCCACGAAAGAGTCTTGTGGAAACAAACATTCTACAGTTAAAGGGATACATCCTTGACACAGAAGATTTAAGGAAAAACAAAAAACATACATACACACACCACAACCAAGCTACAAGCCAGCCCTTCATCAAAAGCTTATTATCTGAAGGGAAAAGGAGAAGATGGAGAGAGGCTAATCACTTTCCTAATTCTCCAGTCAACCACTGCATGAGAGCTTTGTTTTCAAACAGAGCTCTCAAAATAATTAAACCATTTCATGCCAAGTATTCCAAGGACCTGTGCCATAGATAATTATTTACCTGTTCTCAGTTACATATCATGAAAGACCTATCTCTGCAAGGGAGGCAGGAACTCCCAGCTCAGTTTTTCAACTTCAAAGTTAGCTTTAAAACCACTGGCACTTGCAGAGGCATCTACTACAAGTCCATTGAAATAGATGCCTTTTCATGATACGTTTACCAATGCCTTCCAAAGAAGAAACATAAAAAGGAATTGAATCTCTGGGTGGTAATTAATACTGTAGTGACCTCAATCCGTGGAGAGTAGGGTTATCAAAGAGGCGATCACTGCAGAGCACTCTCCTGTATTTAGTCAAAAACCAATTGTTTCTCTTAGGTAGCTCTTTTTTGTACCGACATTTTTCATGAGAGAGACAGTTTTGAGGGATAAAACTCGGGGCAGTTATTTTGAAAACAAGTAAGACTTAAGAGCAAAGCACAAGTAACCAGAAATGCACATGCAAAAATCCTTACTACACCTTACTACCTTAGGCAAGACAAAAGCCTGTTTAATATCAGCTTCATATAGAAGGGCTTGACTGTGATAGATGGAGGGACAAATCTAAGATGCTGGCAAAGTGGCTAAATTGGAGTTTGTTGACAGCTGTAAACTGGATTTAGGATGTGCCATCACATCTACAAAGAGCCTAGCATAAAACTGATGAGTGTGAAAGCTTGCAGCTTGTTTTGTCAGCAAAGACAGCTGAAAACATTACTGTCCTGTCAAAAAGCCCCAAATTAAGTGGTTCTACAGGACTTAGCAGTACTGTTAAGTATATATTAGGGTCCCACAAGAAAGAAGACTTCAAATGTAAATGGAGGGTGGGGGAAAGCAAAGGGGGCCCCAGTTCCCTCAAACTCTACGAGACACCAACAGAGAGCTGCCAAGAAAGCATCTTGCTTACAGCATCTTTATTAAAAGACCTCAGTGGCTGCCAAATTAGCAAGGTTATCTTTATCTGTCCAAGCGGTAAAGAAAATTACTAATCACGTTATTGTGGTAGGCACATAAGACAACAGAGATTAGTGGGGGATGGCCTAGTTACCTCACCAGTTACCTCACCTCAGCAGTTTGCTCCCCGCACCCAGGCAGAATTATTATCTGCTGGGAGATTACAGACCTCTCCAGACCCATTTTTTTTATAGCAGAAAGTGTCCTGGAGGTGACAGAAACACCCTTCCTGCTTTAAGTGATCGCTTGATCAGTGTGAGCAGGCAGGGGGGTGCCATTCCCCAAAGAGGGGGGTGGTTCCCATCTCCCTCCTTCCTCCTCCAGGCACTCGTGACAAAAAACAGGCCCAGGGAGGAATAACTGGGGAAAAAAAAAAAAAAAAGAAAAGGTGTTCAACGATATGTTATTTGCAGCTGTTTTGCAATTTGTTTGAACTTAAAGGTTCTCCACGGCTGACAGACTGCTTAAGCAGGAGGTAGGGCCTCCTCATCTCAAAATGGCAGAACTGGAGGCAAATATAAATATAAATATAAATATAAATATAAATATATAAAAGCTCTGGCATGAAGATTTCACCATTTCTCCTGAAGCTGGCACCATGCAGCCCAGTGCTTTTGGCAACCTGCAAACGGATTCTTCATTGGAAAATCCATGGCCAAGTGCCTTTGGCTCTGAACACAAGACACCATTTCCAGGACAACGCGCTGCCATCAGCACCCCCTTCTTTGCCCCCTAACACATTCAGATGTTAGGAAGGCTGACATCACATTCTTAAAAAGAGAACAGTGGTTAATTTCAAAGGAAAGCAGACTATGTGTTGACCTCCAATTACACTGCCCAGAATGAAGAATCTTTAAGACACCAAATGACATCACTTAATTAATGAAACCTGCCCATCAACATAATTCACTAAAACACTTGTCATGTTCAGAGCAGCTTTAAAATTACATTAAAAGGATTTACACAAGCTTTCCCTAGTTTTCTTGATCATGCTAAGGCACATGAATCCCTTCACTTCCTATATAGATTTATAAGAAATTACAAACAGAAAAGAAAAATTAAACTACTGATTTTTTTGTGTATGTGCTGCCTGGAAAACATATTTTCTACTTTTTACCTTTGAGCCATTAAAAATATTTCTACTGTGACACAATTCCTCCGTCCAGACATGAAAAGCCTTAATAAATCATGCTGACTAATACTCTCCTGAACTTCAGAGTTTTTTCATCTGTTTGTTAATATTACATGCTGCCACAGAAGTCAAAGCTTTTGTAAAAAAACAAACCCTATGGCTCTTCTCTGCCATGTTTTCAATTATCACCTTATAATCTTTCAATTTTAAATAGTGGATTGAGGACAATGATACTTTACATCTACCTTTACAAGTGTGTGTAAATGTATAAAATACATAGATGGGGGCTTGCTACACACGGTACAGTAGACTGATCAGCATGAATTGATTAGAAGAGAACAGTTCATAAAGACCCTTTTTTTAATTATTATTTCTTAGCAAATAATTCTCATCTTGTCTAGAGCAACCTCACAAGTGTTGATCTTACTGTTCACCTCAAGAAATCTAGGCATGCCAAAAAGGAAAAGCAAATACAATTGCTCATTAGGACCTTCTTGTCCTAGCTCCAAGCTTCCTTTGCCTTAAGGGTAAGCCAGGCAAAAAAGACATAGTTATGTCTTTTGGGTTCGATCACTCAAAGTGTCTTGCTCTTCCTTGCCACCAGGAACTCAAAAACAATAAAACAAACTCCTAGTTTAATTTAGTGTTTAAAGTCAAGCTTCGATCCTCTTTTTTCCCAGAAGCAAGCACATAAATAAAGCAGAAGGTTTTGTTCACTCCACAGGAAAAACAGAAAAACAAAACAAAGCAAAACAACAACCCTCTGTTTTCCATCAAACCAGGTTTCCAAGTGTCTTCTTCACAGACTTCAAACAAGGCAAACTCAGACCTGTGTATGAAGCATTGCCCCCATTGCTGGCTTCCCTTAGAAGGAGCACTTAGCCCTCTGCCCTTGCCAATCAGCTATATCTTCTTCTTTTGTTTGGATGACCAGTAGTGATGGACACTACTCAGCAAAAGCCCTCAATTCCCATGCCTGCTGTCTTCATATACCTTCCAGGCTGGTCTACATCTTCTCTTCAACAAATGCTCTGCCAAACTTGGTAGATACAGTCAAGGAGTTTCTTTGAGAATGTAAAGCCCAAGCAATGCAGCAAGGCAAAGATAAAACTACCTAAGAAATCCAAGGAAACTATCACCCAGAAAAATACTTGTTTTCCCACTGTGTTATTTCATTAAAAATACTTACAAATCAATCCTTTAAAATACAATCAGGGCTATGAAACCTGAAACAGTCTTTTGAAAGCCACTCTGTAAGACTACTTCACTTACAATACTATTTAAAAATGTTGCAACCACGTCTTTTAAACAAAAACCTACTGTAAAATTATTTTCATTAAGAAATGTAAAACGTTCCCCGTCTTCAAGACCAGTATTTGAGATAAATTCTGACTTTTAGATTCAGATCTTCAGGGGTCAGTACTATCTAACACACAGTTTATTTCTTTGTATTAAATGTCCTTATCTCACTCAAATATTTTTTTCTAAAATACAGCATGCAACAGTACACTAAGAAAAGGGGAGCAGAAAATAGCATCACGGTAACACAACAAACAAGAACATATTAAAAAAAATCGTCTAGCTCAAACAGAGAGTTTATTATTCTGGAAAATTAGTGGTACTTTTAAGTCAATTCAAACAACTTTCCTCCAAATGTTTCATTTCTTTTACTACTGTTACCAGCACTGAAACAAATACACCAAAAGGAACTTTGCCTGAAGCCCAAGGCTCCCTCTTGAATAATTCAAAAGCAAGAAGATCACAGTGGCTTAATTAAAGGGCCCTTGCTCAGTTTCTTCACTTTTCCCATGTTGCTGTTGTAGCACAATATGCCTCTATCAGGAATTAAGGAATTTTGTAGCAACTATGCTGCTTCCCTTTTCTTTTACAATGCAGTGAAATCGTCCTCATAGTGACACCAAACTTTAATATAAACATAATTTTACATAATGACACAACATTAACAACTGAAATACCCATGGGTCTGACACAAGACTAACAAGAAAACATTCTGAGCATCCTCAAACCTGGTCATTCGTGTCCTGGCAAGAAGAGGAAAAGACAAAGCTTCCACTGGCTCTTTTCTTCTTCACCTCTCTCACCTTACAAAAGTTAGACTACACACTTGATAGCAGACAAGAGTTGGAGACCCTGCCATTCATGCCTTTATTTCAGGGATAAGGTGTTTTCACCCAGATGTATCAGTTGCCCCCCCATAAATCCTGCTTCTCTTGTATCCTTTGAGCATTAAAACAAGAATGCTCATCCTGCCTGTTTCAGACACGAGCTGCATATGGACAACCTCAAACTGCAGAAACAAGGTCATCTACTGTTCTGAACATGGTCTGCAAGTGCAGCTACTGGGGATTTTCAACACATAGCACTGTATGAGAGAAAATGCTGCACAGCAATTCTGCATGTCACCATTAATTCACTTGTCTACTACCGCAGGTATCACATACATCATGTAAATGCTACAAGCAGTACTGGTAAGGTACCTGGGACGTTCCCTAGTGGATGCTGGCATGGCATGAACATGACATGACAGTGAATCTGAGAAATCCTTCATGGCCTTCTGTGCTCTTATCAGTTTCAACACCCGGAGAGGGGAGGCATTTGCAAGCTGAAGAGACTCTCGAGCTGATCGGGCAGCTCTGGACAGATTGCACTGCCAGTCTGCACTCCCTGGCCGAGTGCCAGAGCCACTCTGCAGGGCCGAGAAGATAGGGCCACTTTGGTAATTAAGGGCAGCTCTGCTCTTTTTTACTTCGTAACAGGTCACTACAATGTTA
Organism: Anas platyrhynchos; assembly: GCF_047663525.1. Classification (NCBI taxonomy): domain Eukaryota; kingdom Metazoa; phylum Chordata; class Aves; order Anseriformes; family Anatidae; genus Anas; species Anas platyrhynchos. The sequence goes on along the minus strand of NC_092588.1, from coordinate 48,904,016 downwards.
CGGTATTAATTGACCAACCATTACCCTGATTTCCACTCATTAGTTAGCATTTCAGATTAATCCAATCAAACAAAACGTACCTCATGGAAGTAAACACTCATTGATCTGTTTTGGCCTCCTGAGTCCATTTTAGGCAGCACAGGATAATACATGTTCTTCGATAATTCGGATTAAACCTCATAATCAGCGTGTTATTTCTGACAGATTGCTTTGCACATTTCGGACATTTATATTTTTAAACAGAAAACCAGAGCTCTTTAATGAAAAATTCTGCATTTTATGCAGTGTGGGACACCATTGCCACCAAAGAATCCTTCTACTGAAAGCTGGAACTTTATTTGTACCCATGTATAAATTATTTATAGCAACTGCAGCAAAAAAAACAGATGAGAAAAAAAGTCCATGCCTTGCTCTGCTTCTTTTAGATGCATAAAGACCTAAAGGCCACACACAGATTTCAGACCTATTCTAACTTACCAATGTATAAAAACTATCTGAACACTCAATCTGTGTTTCCTGTTTTTGTTGGACAACTCCTTGGATTCCTCAGACTATTTTAGACCTTGGACAGGTTATACCAGTATAATTATGTGAATTATGGGTACCAGGTTTTTTTAACCGGCGTTGATGCATTACTATGAGCCGTAATGGGAACGCAAAAATCACTGCAGAAAAGGTGACTTTAGTTTCTATCTCAATCTGGAATAAAACACTCTAATCCAGCTAAGTCGTCATCAACGTAAGGGATATTTCAACCATTTTATATAAGAATTACTAAAGCAAGAAAAAAAAAATGCCCTTTGTTGTTGTTTTTTGATGGAAAGGCCTAAATCCTGTGGGGCAGCTTCCTCATGAGTACATTTGGTATAATGTGTTTCTAAGCAAAAACAGAAAAAACCTCTAAAAGTAAAAGTTGTGATCAGTACAAAATTACTACTACTTCTACTTTCACTTGCAGAGTCCTCTGCTGTCACACTACTTGCTCTGCAGCTGTTTAGAAAGCCCTCCATATCAAAACCACACTATTATTGTTAAACGACTTTATTTTAAAACCAACAACACATACAGACTCTGTTCTCAGCTCAGCTCCCTGTGCCTGCACAGTGCCGAAGCTCCAGACCCTCTCATGGCTCAGCCAGCAGCACAGTTTACTCCTCCAGTCCTTTGCTTGTGTCTGCACAAATGTTCGAGGAGTCTTATGGCAAAACAGAAGAATCAGAACAATCTGATGAGGTTAAAGAACAAATCAAACAAACAGAAAAACCTTTTGTGATGCTTTGACTAAGTACAAGTGATAAGGATGTTAGCCAAAGTGACAGAACAGACAGAAGAAACCTGCTATGGTTTGAATCAATAGCCATGACATACAAGGCTTGGGCAAGAAAAAAAAGAGCAGGTTTACTGCATTTTTAAGACAACTCAGAATTGGTTCAAAGAATGGTGAAGGAATAAGAAAGTGCCCCTGGATGGGCCTGATTTTGTCAAGATCTATATATCCCTTTGTTAACCAAATCTGACAAATTGTTCTCCTGGACCTTCACAATGTCTGTGCATCTGTCTGAAGACATGGAGTAGTTGACCCAAAAATGTGTGCTCTCAGTCAGCATGCCTTGAGAAGGCTGGAGCCCAAAAGGGAATGTTTTTAAGTCTCCTAAGAATGGGTTTTGAGCACTGGTCTTTGGGACTTTACATGGCTGAACGCAGAGGTCCCACTTCTGTGAATGTAGCACAGAGAGAAGAGGGGTCGCCAAGAGGTCCAAGAACCAGAAGCTCTGGTGTGAAGATTCCAGCAAAGATTTTGGTCAGGCAGTGTGCCAAAACAAGCCACCTACCGGCTCAGACCAGTGCCAACCATGGAGATCCTCCCAAAGGCTAACATGTCACAGCCCTGTGGCATGAGGGTGTGTTCACAAAATCATTTGGGGAGGTCTTTGGGTTTCTTTCTAGCTTACAAAGAGATAAAGTGCAAACAGATATACCCAAAGGAGAGCCTGCCCCTCTCAAAACTGAAGAGGTACAAAAACTAGGTAAAACTAGATATTGGCACTTCCAGAAACCCAGTGGTTGGTTCGGGAGGTTCCCCAACATTAGAACAAGGGTCTCATGCACCAGGACTGCATGCACAACTGAAGATCCAGAGGTAGAAGATGATTAACTTTTGGTCAGCACAGGAGGACTTCCAACCCACTGATTATATCACCCCATCAACATTCAGACACACAAATTGCCTTTTTCTAAAACAAGATACACCAAAATAAAGATAAGCATGTGACATTTGAGTATGCTAAGAACAGGACACAAACAAAGAGAGCTGACCACTTTTTATCTTGGAGCGTAATAATTTTCACAAATTCCCAGCACTGTTGCATTTCTTTTTAATATAAAATAACCTGATATTTGGGGCATTGCTTACCATCTCAGTAAGGTTCCAAAATCTGCAGCAGCTTCAGACAGAGTGACAGGGTACACTGCAAGTTGGTTGTTTTGAAATGATGCATAAATACTGCTCTGCAGGCTCATATAAAAATAATAAAGCCAATCCAGCCCTAAAGAGAATTACACTTGCAGAAAGCTGCATCTTACTAATTCTAACCTCACGAACTAGGCAAAATGATGGGCCTCCGAATTCCAGCCACATGAACTCTTTAACTGTCTGTCATAAACAAATGCCCAGACTTGTTTTTAACTGCATTTTCTGGTTCCTCTCTAACAGGTTCCCATATTACACTTATACGGGGTCATACCACATACATGATAATAATATATGTCCTCACACTCAAGAAGGGTGCCTCCAGAACATGTAGATCTAAATGTTGATTGTTTCATCCCACCTGCAATTGCATGGAAACAGGACATATTCTTCTTTTACTCTACAGCTCGACACATGCCAAAGATAGTTGATCTGTACTACAGGAGTACTGAAAGCAGAAAAAAGTGCATCAGTGTCACCCCTGTACACTTCAATTCCTTCCAGCTCAAAGAAGATATTCTACATCTAAACTACCAAAGCATGAATCACGTAAATTTGCAACTTTATTTTAGAGGTCAATTAAAATAGCTGACATTATGTTTGTTTGTTTTTTTTTTTTTTTTTTTTTTTTTCACAGAAACGTAACTTTTTCTTCCTCTTTGAGCAAATCACAAACATGAATTTCTACCAACAAACTGTAATCTTGTTCACATTTGTTACAGCAAGGCAACTCAGTACTGCACAAACTGCTCAGAAAATGATTTTCATAATTTTCATACAAATTAAAAGGTTAGCATGGAGATTTCTCAAGTATGAGTCTTGCTTACTATGGGACAAGTGTCACGAAATCATCTTTGTGAAGAAGCAGCTGGATGACAGTTAATGTTCGGTCAGAATTAACTAATACTATTAGTGAATGACCTCAAAGTGATTTCTTCAGTGAGGCCAAGGACCAGAGGACACCGAGCACCTTGGGGCCACCCAGCTCTATTTGTCTCTGGGCCAAGGTGTGGCTCAGCCACAGGTAAGTCTCCTGCTAAAGCTGAGTTAACTTTCGGGTTGCAAGGTAAACATAAGGAAGAGTAGGGTATTGGTTCAGGAAGACCACCGCCTCCTTACTTATACTGCATGAAGTCTGAAGAAAAAGGTAGTAGCAGAGAGGTTGGTGTCTTGAATTGGAGATATTACTGGCTATACCCCTTCTCTGAAGTAGAGCTAAGCTAAGGGCGAGTACTGGCAGAAGCAATTCAGCTGTGATGATGTTCAAAGCTGAAAGAAATGACAGAGCTATGATGGCCGTTCAGCCTAGCAAACATCAGCACAGAACAAAACCTGGTATCAAATGCACTAAGAAAGTTCATGGGGCGTTATTTATACCTGGAATTAGAAGAGGTTGCTGACTTAGAATGAAGGATAGCACTAGAACTGGGTTTAGAGATGGGGCTCAGGCCAGCAGATACTGTTAAGCTGCAGCTTAAAAGGAAACTCAGGGTTAATACGAGAAGTGGAGCTGGCTTAGACTATCTGACTGCAGAGATTTGTGGGATCGGGAGTGAGATAATGCTAAGATTAGGAGTGGAATTAGGGTTTGAGCATGCTCTAGAAAAAGTTGATGAACTGCATCATCTCGTTTCAATATCAGGGAGGGCAACATGCCATGATAAAGGTCCCACATGACAGGACTCCACACACCCTTAGCAAGCCTAACACACCTCCTGGCATGCCAGGCCCACTCTGCATATATCCTCTGTTGATGCAAGGCTCCCTGTTGAGCTGTACGTGTGACGTGAATCTGATGTGCACCAGACCCCTTTAGATCACCCCATATGCAAGTTTACCTTTCTTTGCATATGTGCATAGTAAACCTGGCGTGGACAAGATGTCTGAAAACATCCAGTCCTTTCTGTCTCTATTTCTTCCTTCATTTGTACTACGTCTGCCATGTCTGAAATACATCATAGTCTAAAAAACGTAAGTGTATGGCAAACAATATTTCCTGTCTTCATAGATACATTTTTTAAAAGAGTTGATCAAGTCTGCACAGTGGGTTGGTCCTGCTAAGGAAATCAAAAGCCAGATCAACCACATATACAGAGATGCAGCATAAAAAATCATCATTGTCTTCTCCAAACTTGAACTTTGCCAGTGCTGACCTTGGCAGCGCTATTTAGCGCTAACCTTTTTCCCAGTTCCTGGGAGTAGATATCTACCACATTACTCAGAATTTTCTGTGTCAGGGAAGGGTTCAGGATTGACCCGCCTAATTTACATTACAGCAAAACCTGATGCGTATCTTCTCTATCTCTGTGTTTTAATCACTAGATAGGCTCACCCATATTAGCAATTTAAGGAAAAAAAATCAGGTAAAAGAGGCCTTGGACCTGACAACAGCACTTTTTGGGGAAGGATGAAATAAGTCTTTAAGAAACTTACAGATGTAGAACTTAGCAGCATGGTGTAGTGGTGGACTTGTCAGTACTAGATTAAAAGGTTGGACTAGATGTTCAACCTTTCAATCTTTCCAACTTGAATGATTCTATGATTCTATGATTTAATCACATTTCAAGGACAAAATCATGTCCATGCTGGAAACTATATAGTTAAAAACTTTACAAATCAACACGAGTAGCACACGGCCCACCTCTACCAATTTTCAAGCTTGCAATTTGGAGAATGCAGGGCAGGCAAAAATGACAGTTGCTCAATTCAACAAGCAAACCTGCTTCGGCATTCACTACAGACTGCAGAGGAGAAAGCTTCACAGTGAGTCTTGCCAAGAGGGAATTACAATAATCAAGCCTTATGGTCACAAGACCACACACTACTGTTGTGAAACAGTCAGTGGGTAAATAAGGGTGTAGCCTGCAATATAGCTCAGGACTGGAGGAAAAAAAAAAAAAAAGCCACATCCAAAACATGGTCTTATCCTTGAAAAGGTACAGAGTCAAGAAAAAAAATCACACAAATATGCATGGGCACCAAAAATGTGGCAAGAATGATACTGCTGTTCTAATACTGTCAATGGATTAATGAAATAGAATAGAAAATAAAGGTGAGACATGTCGATGGGCTAATGAGACAGAATAGGGAATAAAGGCAAGTCATAGAGATAAGCCTGCAGCAAGTAATTTAAGCAAAAGCAACAACAGCAACAAAAGGGAATTCCAAGGCAGTTAGGAGTTAAAGTTTGGATAACATAGCACCAACAGCTGAAGTTCAGTGTATTAAGGTGAAATCACAAAAGGAGTACATTTCCAGAATAATATGAAACTAATAGCAAAAAAATGATAAAAATTAAGATGCTGATTTTCAACCACAAATATGCAGGTGCCTCAGACCAGCAGAGATGCTCATGGACAAAGCTGAACCAGAAAAGCCACCGTTCAGCAGCCTTAATGGTTGAAGTCTGACTGAACATTTTCTTATGCCTCTTTTGTTTCAGACGTGTACCAGTGTAATCGAAGGATTCCAGAGATGTTTTCCAAACTTCTTTTCTTGTTTGCAGACATTAGGTAAAGAATGTGCAAAATAGTCACTTCTACAAACCTCTGACCTCAGCTCTGCGTAGGCAGATGTCTCTGCTGTCTCTACACCAAGCAAAACTTCCTCTAATGATCCACCTTTGGCTGTCTCACCACGTCACAGCATTAGTGCCAGAATGGAGGGAGAGAGGACACGCTGCACCTACCCTCTCCAGCAGCCACTCGGGACATAAAGCTAGGCTGGCTGGAGCAGCCCCCACGGGGGCTCAGGGGGTGCTCCCAGCCTTCTCCACTGCTGGCCATTTTCGGGGAAGATGGCTGGGCAGAAGGGAGTGGCGGAGAGAGAGGAGAGAAAAGCAACCTTCGCTCTTTCCCGCTGACAGGACGCTGACTTGGGAAGCCCAAGAGCAGAAGGGGCTCGATGGGGAGAGGCAGGCCTACACATGGCCAGGCCTTCCCCATCGGTGGGGAGCCAAAAGCTGCTTCATTCACGGCTCCTGCTGACCTCTGCTGCGCTGAGGGATGAGGGAAAACGAAAGCTTTAAGTGTACGGCATCATTTCCACTGCAGGGAGGAAAAGACGATAGTTTGGGCAGGGGAAATGCTAGACTGCAGTTACACATACATGACACAAGTCCATGTGCTGGGTGGTGAAGCATGAGAGCCCTGTCACAGGGAAAAGCAGGAACAGCGGGATGTAAATCCTCCAGGATGGGAACATAAGCGTTAATTTTAACCAGGTTTACGAGTGTGGCTGTCAGTGATACTTTCCCAAATAACACCACAAGTTTAACTACAAATGCAAAAGCCTCACACAAAAACTACCTCCATTCCAACCTCCTGAGAGCTTTCCTCTTTATGGCCAGCCCATCAGAAGTGGCAGGTTTCAGTGTGCTATTCAGGATGCTCTCAGCTTTCACCACTATGTTCTTAATTCCTCTGTCCATACTAAGCTTCTGGTCCTCAGATATGATTTGCACTTAAGTACAAGCAATAATAGTGTTCATTGCACTGGTACAATTTAACATATAATTTTCCAACCTCTATTAACTCTCAGATTACTTATGAGGCAAATCAATCACACAGCTTTTGACAAAACCCATGCTTATTAACACCTTTGTCTCTACAAGGGGCTCGCTGGGCTCTAAAATTTCTACTCTAAAGAAAATAGAGGGTTAAAAACTTCTAAATCATTGTTCACAGTAGCCTAGATAACATTAGCAAACCTGTTGCAATCAAAAATCATAAGCTGTATTTCCAAATCTCACAACTCAGGTCAAGAACCACAATCATAATTATCATCAATGAAATACTACACCCTGACTCACTCCATACAAATAAGCTGCACTTACAGAAGCAGTCCTCTGCTTCGGTAGACAAGGAAGGCAAAGGGAGGAACTGATAAAGAATAATTAAAGTAACACTGCACTAATGAAAAGGTGAAATAATTTAAGCAGCCCATGAAGTAACCAAGTGCACACAAAATAACTCAACAGATGTTACACTGGAAGGCTCAATATCCAGCACACAGATGAAATAAGAATGTGATATTAATGGCAGATCCTACAGTAAAGTTGATCATGGACCTTCTGTTGCTAACTTTCATAATGAAATACTATATTGCATGTAATTATTGAAGGCAAACTTTACAGAATGACCAGGAAAATCAGAAAAAAAAAAAGGCATAGCTAGTATGATAGTGGACAAAAACACGGAAAACAGAGTTGAATTTCTCATTGATAAGAACAGTGAAACACCATTTTATCTGCCTATTACTGTACCTTCATGACATCTTTGTAGGAATGAATAGCCTCAACTTCTGCTTTGTCATCATCGTCATCGTCCTCCACTCCCTCGTCCAGAGCATCATATCCTTCATCTCTACCCCCATCAGTTTCTGTGGTGTTAGTCATGTGGTCTATAAGCTGCTCCAGAGGAGGACTTAATTCCCGTTCTTCATTGTCCTTCAAACCATAGTCCAAGGCTTTGTATATAATAATCCCGAGGGATTCGATAACCTATAAAAGTAAAAAAGAAGTATTTGTTAATGCTATTCAAACGCACAAATAGGCTAGATTAGAAATGCTCTTTTCTGGTGCTTATATTACAAGCGTAGCAATGGAGAAGACAACAAACATCAAAATTAAAGAGAAAAATGAACATCCGCTATCTACAGTAACACTTCAGTAATGTAGCACACAACATACAGGTCATTATTTCAAATTTTGAAATAAAAGTAAGAATATAAAAATAAATCCAGGCCCTTTTTGACTAAAAAAAAAAAGTACTCAAAAAACCAGTACTATAGATTTTTATATACAATCTTTCTCTCCTGGAAAAACAAAAATAAAATGAAAAGAAAGAACAGTTTAACATGAAATGCCTCCATCCTCCCACAAATGGTTACAACACTTGGAAACTGGCCTTTACTTTCTGCATTTCTCCATAGACCTGAGAAATGTCTGGAGCCAGCTGTGGACATCCGAGTATTAACTCTCTGAGCACTGGGACATCTGCACACAGGAACTCTTTTACCTTCTGCACATGCTCCACTGAAGCTACCAACACCTGGATTTCATTGTAATGATTTTTGATTCATTGTACCTTGATTTTTCATTGAATTCAAGGTTGCCTTTTTGTGCTCTTTCAAGAGCAAAGCAAGCAGATGAACCCTTACTCAGTGAAAGCTAACAATAAATTGTCACAAACATCCTAAAATGCTAAATGCATGTTTCCTTCCTTGGCATCAATTATTTTCCTTACAGTAAACACCGAAGCTAGCAGCTTTGTTAGAGATGTAAAGAGATGGCATTTCAAACGGAGGAGTTTGGAAAGTGGTATTAATGGAGAAGGAAGGGAAAATGGGCTTGCAAGAGTAAACCACAGTAAGGCAACGTAGATGCTTGTCTGGCAAGGAAAGTAGGACTGGAGCTATTGCATGTGATCTCTGATCTTCCTGGTGTGTTATGATGGCTAGCGTGTCACACAAACGAGCAGACTCCCGTGTAGGAGTAGTTGGCACTAGAGCAACTTTAATAACAGAAGTATTTCTAAACATACCAAACCTTGTCATCAAATGCCATTTACTCTCATCTGGCTTTCAGTACTACCCTGGTCAACACATTTTTTTAATGTAGATTTTTCCAGGTCCATTTTGGTACATAGGATAACATAAATAGATTCTTAAAATGTTAAAATTAACCCTAGCAGCTTACTCATTCTTACACAGCAAAGTATTTTTGTATGAATGCTTGGAGGTTTGCAAAGACTTAAAAATGATAGCTGAATGGACAATTTCATGCACCAGCTGTAGCCTGATGGCTTTACGCTTATACTCATTCCTCTGCTGAGATCTCATTGCAGGGCAAATCCATTTTGCAAAACAGTGGTTAATAAGCAATCAAACATAAAACCCAATAAATAAAACAACCCTTTTAGAATCTATTTCCAATGATTTTGATAACTTGATCAATATAAATGTTTTTTTTCTACGCTATTCTTTTGAAATGTGTTTATACATACTTGAAAAATATTCTTAAGATATAGCTCAGAAAAGTGATTAGGCAAATTAATGAAGAAAAATTCGTCTTGATTTATTTAGATCAAAGAACAGCTTCTGACTCAGGAAATGCCAGTGAGACAGCCAGGTACACCAGGGAAGCATCACTGTATGCTAGCTCAGTTCTCACGCACTTCCCCAGACATCTCCTGTGACCCACTTTGGAGACAGGATACAGCACCATACAGACCTTAACAACTGCCTTAACTTACTAAAACCTATGTTTGCAATGTTTCTGGTTTGCCTCTTACAGAAATGGGAATTACATAAAATAAAATAAATTCTACTGGTACACAGGTACCTGTTCCCTATAGCTCAGGCTCTCAGTACAATCTCAACGTATACCCCTTCTACTGACAGGGAACAAAAGAACAGCACGTTAATTCCAACCTGAAGTGGACCCAAATGAAAAATGAAGTACAGCTGAACAATTGCTTTGATATTTTAAACACTTGGGAGTAAACAAGGTCATTTCTAACTTTAATAAAGCCTAACTTTAAAAGAGCTTAGCATACCTGAGAAGGACTGAAATGTCTGAATTGGATGCAAAGAATATAACTTCTTGTGCCATACAGAGATGGCTGCTGAAGACAGATTTTGGATTTAGCTAGACCAACATTTTAAAAAAAACATGGAAGAGGGGTATAAAGAAAGTGCACTCCCTCTGCCTCCTCCTGTTTGGGAACAGGATTAAGGCATTCAAAAGCACCATGGCTAAAGCTGGGTGACAGCTGCTGCTTTCTTTGATGTATCCACAGCGGGGCTCTTGTAGTTCAGTACCACAGCTTGTGTGTTTTTCCATACTATGTACAGATTTCCTAATACATGCAAGGCAGACACAACACGAAAACCTGAAATGGCTCGAATTCAGACCCAGATTTCAAGCTTTCAGCTCCTTATTTAGGAGCCATGATCAAAACCGTGTTTATTTGGTGTCTGTCAGTATCGCAGGTTCATCTTGCCGAGAGACAAAGCACCACGCTTCTTAATCGAGCAACTTTAGTTGGCTTGCATTAAAACTGAAAACGTTCAGCGCTCTGAGTAACCCTGGTTTACCAAGGACCTTGTCAAACCACGAGTGCGGCATGAATATCAAACAAAAGTCCCAGAACCGTCCAAACTTCTTCACCAGGACGGCACTGCTAATGTACCTGTACACAAATAAAACTTCTGTGTCTATATAACTAGAAACACAACGTACAAAGTTAGACAGCTCACTGCTGACTAATCTCACAAGCACTGACACTTTGCCTGTAACATAAATCAAATGCAAACAGAAAACGGGAAACCTGTTCATGGTTGAATGGATGAATTGATAATACATGGTTTATTGAGCTGGATAATCAGGGACTAACATATGATTGTTAAAAAAGTATCAGTTATTTAAAAAGAAATGACTGGTTCTAAATTGCACTGTTTGTTAATTTAACACGAAGTAAATACTTCCAGCACCTAACAGGTGACAAGTACTGACACACTTTTGATTTACATCCGTGAAAGCAGAGGTACAGCATGAAAAGAAAGTGAAATTTAAAGTGGGATTTAGTGAAGCCCTGTTTTAAGCCAGACAGATGTACATTGACACATCAAAACAGCTACACGCCACTGGAACAAATGCCAGTAGAAATGATAAACAAGGCTGCTCGATTCAGATTAAAAATAAATAAATCAAGTTCTGCCTCTCCAGTTTTAGAACTCGTTTGTTCCTGGCTGACTTAAATTTTGGCAAAGGACCTGATCTCTACAAATCAATCAGTAGCTAAATAACTTAAAAAAATAAACATGGAAATCTGTGTTATTAAGCTTTACACCTTCTCCCCGAGTTCTTTTGAAAGGCATGGCTTCAGACCAAAGAAAAAAAAAACCCACACACCAAACATTTCCCACAGACTGAACTTGCACTCCGTTGTGCTTAAATCATTAGTGAAAGGGGAATTTTGTCTCGCAGTGAGTGTTCTTTCAGTTCCGACACCGGTCTGGACTTGTATTTTACTATTACTTTATAACAACCTGCGATAAACTTGCGAGACACTTTGCCAGAACATTTGGACTTGATGCATGCTGTAAAAACAACATCCTCGCGCTCCTTCTATACACACACTAAAACAAAAGCCCAACCATTCAGATCATTTTCATAAACAAGCACCAAGTTTGTTTCAAAAGCAAACACCAAAACTTTCCATGCTGCATACGTCCCTCCAAGACGCTGAGGCACGCCTCTCGGAAAGGGGCTCTTTACTTCCCAGGTCTTTTATGGGACATTAAGTTATGTTCATCTAGTGACCGCCGCCAATTTTGCATTCTTTAACTCTTCACATAGGCAGCCTTTGTATAGGAGCAAAACATGTTTGAGACTTGCCAAAAGTTTCAGGTGAAATCACTGCATTTCACTTATTTATTTATTTTTTAACCTGAGAAGAATCCTTTTTTCCCCTGGACGTAGATGTTTCTGAATCTTTCTGAAGCTTAGAGGAGAGGCAGAATCTGCGTGCCGTTCCCCCCACTCACGGCACACACAATAGGGCACTGTCTAAGCTTTCATCCCCTTCCTAGGGTTTGCTTCAATTTTTAAACAAAGCAACAAAGCCTAAGGACAGGCTCGTCCTTACAGCAGCAAAGGGCTTTTTTTCTGCTCAAATTCCTGTCCCTCCCTAACGTTCTCCCTTCCTCCCAAAGCCACGCAGGTTTTGTAGCCCAAAATTGGGATTAAAGAAGCCATAAAGCTCCAGCTCCTAAGGTGAGTCAACTAACTTTGAACTTTCCCACAGGGACCTCAAATACAGCACCCAGTCACGATAATATTTGCATTTCTTCTGCACTGACTTTCACGAATTCTAATTTTTTTTTTCTTAATTAAAAAAATTTACACTACAATTATTAACATTAAGCTCTCAACTTTCTTACCAGCAGTTCTCCAGAGGATTTATGAAAGAGAATCACTGTCTTAGGGTAAGAGCAGTGGCCACACTGCTGCCACCCACCAAGACAGCACGCAAACACCGACCTCCACCTGCCCTACTGCTGGCTTTGTATTAGCCTGCCAGGGGCTCCACGCCGTGTTTCTGGTGGTGTAACATGCCGTGGAGACCTGTCCGTGGACAACTCCGATTTCAAGGGTTGTGTGCCTGACGTTTTCTACTGCGCATTAGGGCACGCACAAGTTTTTGTGATAAAATTCTGCAACGCAACCCAAAAGATGGAGTGGAAAACAGACTGCTCACCTCCACCAAAGCCAGCAGGCTGCTGCTCTGATTGCCATTTCTCTCTGTAACAGAGCAATTTGCCTGTTTCTTCAGAATCTAATTCTGTAGCTGAGAAAGATCCCACTTTTAGGGAGGATGAGCAAATAACACGGTTAGGATAAACCCAGGTACCCTTTCTGTTTATTTACCTCATCATTAGTGCCCTGGGTAACTCTCAAGAATAACTCACAGCAGAGTACACCCAAATAGGTTGTTGTAGGACTCGCTGCTGTCCCTGCATACCTCAGGTACACTCATGGCAGTTTTACCACAACGTTCATTCCCTGGTGGTAAGAGGCCAGCATCGCCTGGGTTTTAATAGCAGGGGACATCGCTACATTTAAATATGACCTTCACTAAATTAGGGGGGACAGATTCATTACATTAGTGAAACAGACGGTCAAACAAGAAAAAGTGAAAGCTTTCAGCTGCTCCCAGTTGAGCAGCAAGGATTCGGAGTATTTGCAGTGAATCAGAATTACTCATAACCAACAAATATAGACATAAGAGACAGGATTATTTAACTTCTGGGTGGTGTTGGTTCGCGACTGAAATAATGAGATACTGTTTTCTGCAATATAATGAGCCTTGCTATTTAATACAAAGCAGTAATAAAATACTATTATTTCCTATTTAATATAAAGCAAAAAAAAATCAGAATGTACAGGATACAACAGAAAATAAATATGAAAAGAAATGAAATGCAAACTTAATTAAATTCAATTTGTTTTAGATATATTCAGATTTAGGAAAACTTCTCTACCATATTCAGGGTAGATCTTTTCCAAATTGACTTTATATCCGCAAGTCTGTGAATGCACAACATAGGTACTGAGACCTACTTGCTGAATCATTTTACTATTCAGGCACACAATAAAGAGGTTCAGTGGAAGAACTGATCAAAGACACAGAACAAGCTTAAACGTACAAAGGCAATGCCAGCTTTTTTTTTTTTTTTCTTTGTTTCCTCCCCAGCGAATATGTAAAAATCTAAACAGTTAAAATGTGCTTGGACCCGGTTGCCTCTTAGAAAATGGCAGTAATTTAACTGTATGTTTATTAAGGCTCAAGTGTAATAATATAACTCTCCAGCTTATTCAGGGGTTCTGATAATTATAAACATGTTTTTGGTTGTCTAGGTTTCCCTCTAGAGATTATCTATGGAGAACTACCATTCATAAGCATAAATGAAAACAGAATTTCTTCCACTGTATCAGTCTCAATTTACATTTTATCTGCTGCATCAAAACATTAGGAAAAAAAACATTTTTTCTTCTAGTTTTCATTCATACATTATAATCTCTGAGCTTCAGAGAAATATTTAGTCTGTTATTAAAGAATTTATCCAACCTGAAGGAATTTCACCAAAGTGACAGCTCATCCCCAGAGAAAAACGAAATTAGATTCCCTGATTTAACTGTGAAAACTCTAGTAATAGCTGAAGCTCCAATAAAAGAATTAGGTGCAATAATTAAGTAACACAGTGAAAAGTCATTTTAAAGTTCGTACATACACCTCTGTTCATATTACGGTTTGAAATACAGATCATATTAAGACCTTTAGCCAGATCTAATTTAAGTAAACAGCAGAAATATGAATGACATAAAGAGTTTTGAGATGGAATATATTCGCTGAAACAAAGGCAGCAAACTGTTACATTTCCCCACTGCAGGCTTAAAATTATCTGAAAAATGTCTTAAAATATCTTATGTATTTAGAATTTAGGCATGTTGTCTCATCTTGGGGTTTTAGAAGCACCTTATTGTCATTGTCTATAAAGATAATTTTCCCCAAAATTCACTTAAAATCTTAGAGGCTTCAAAATTCAGCACATCAAAATTTTGTTTGCAAATGCCTCAAGGACTATGGAAATGCTCCTTAGAACATGCTTTTTACTTTAAGTTCAAGATACAAAATCAGAACATGTCACAAACTACTGCCCTAGTTCCCCTCTCATGCAAAATATCTCCCCCCTTGGAGACCTGCAGAAGCCGCCTGGCCGTGGTGCTGGGCACCCTGCTCTGGGTGGCCCTGCTGGGGCAGGGGGCTGGGGCAGGGGGCCTCCAGAGGGCCCTGACAGCCTCAGCAGTGCTGGGATTCTGTAAAAGCCTTATAATGCTCTAACTCTTCAAACTAATGCTTCTTGCACATGAGAGTTTTTGTTTGTTTGTTTTTTAAGAAAAGTTTTGAATCTAGTATTAAGCTGATAAAACTCAAAGTAGTAGTATATTACATCAGAGTCATTTAATACTGTACCTATACAACTGAAAAAAGTCATTCTTTTTAGCACGTAATCCTTCAGTATACCTGATTTTACTAAATAAAATGAGGTCCAAACAAAATTTCAGTGGTTTTAGTTGTTTTTAACATATATAGGTTGGCCTAGAAGTAGAAATCAATCATGTGAACAGAAATTGTCATTTTTTGTATCAGCCTTTTGAATAAATTTATCTGTATGACAATACAATATCAGATTAACTACAGCAAAACCGTTTGTAGTGAGAGGTAGGTGACCAGCTCAAGTAAAACTTGTAGAAAGAAAAAGAAAACAAGTTCAGTGGCTCAGATCCTCAGAGTTCACGTGTGACTGGTTTAAATTTGGCTGATATTGCATATCTGCCCACAGTCTGTAATACAAGCTATAGATGCAAGATAATAAAATAACCTCACTTGAAAACATTTTGAGTAGCTTTGATTCAGTCCAATTTACTTTAGTCATGAAGCAATACAAAACCAATGCCACTTTTATTCAAAGTATCTATCTAGACAGTTCAACTAATCTCCTCAACAAGTTATTTGTATTAACTTCTCAGCCTTCCCACACAGATTTCATTCCAGCCACTAGAGTCGTCTGCTACAGCCTCAGCCCCCATTTAATTAATCCAAAAACGAAGCGAGTAGACTCCAGCTGCAATGTAAACCACTTCTCCTCTGGTGACTCAAGAACTTTCTCACATCTATTTCCCCCAAAATTAACAATTATAAAAGCCAAGCAAATAAAATAACTGTACAATGAAAGCTGTTCTTTTAAATACAAATTCTAGATTAATTAAAACTTCACATTTGCATGTATGCCTTATAAGCTTTCCACCAGAGGCTCTCAGCAGACTGACAGAAGTCAGGCTGCTTTCACCATGTCTTGCAGATGTATGTGTGCATTTCAAGCATTTTGCACACAACGAACTTAACAGAGACAGATCTGAAGCATCTGAACAAGTCTGCAGAGTCAGGAATACGACACCTCTTCTGGGTTAAGCGTAGCTTTCCTAAAATCCATCTTCTTCCATGGGACACTGGCTTTTACTACACAGCAACTCTAGACTAATGATGCATGGCTACCTCTACTGTCTCATGGATAAGCACTCAGCCACACCTAGGCAGGTATCTATACAGGATGTATTTCCTAAAGAAACTACTGGGAATCTGCAGAAATGTCCTGGGAACAAAAAGCTGAAAAGTTAGAGACTTACTGAGATGCTTTTTGTTAGTCAGATCACAGAATCACAGAATATCCCAAATCGGAAGGGACCCACAAGGAGTCCAACTCTTGGCTCCACACAGGACCACTGAAATAATTGACGACATGTCTGAGAGTGTTGTCCAAATGCTTGAACTCTGGCAGTTCGGTGCCATGACCACTGTCCTGGGGAGCCTCTCTGGGTGCAGACCCTTTCCCTAACCCCCAGCCTGACCCTCCCCTGTCCCAGCTCCATGCCGTTCCCTTGGGTCCTGTCGCTGTCCCCAGAGAGCAGAGCTCAGCGCCTGCCCCTCCGCTCCCCTCGTGAGGGAGCTGCAGGCCGCCATGAGGCCTCCCCTCAGCCTGCTCTGCTCAGGGCTGAGCAAACCAAGGGACCTCAGCTGCTCCTCATACATCTTCCTCTCCAGACCCTGCACCTCTGTGTAGCCCTGTAGTAGATGTGCAAGGAAACATGAGCTTGGCATGAAGGACATGACTTGATCATGAAATATGTGAATTTTCACATGGACTAACATGATAGCCCAAGGAGTTACTTACGTGTCAGACAGCTATTCATTTAGGGCACGTATGATCTCTAACCCTGTCATACAAACATAATGCTGCAGGATGACAAAGCCTGTGCAAAGCTCCTACTCATATGAATATTACTCCATGCCCTCTTCCCAATAAGCAGCAACATCAGACACAAGCTTCTGGATCACTGGCATTCAAATACTCCTCCAAGACTGAATGCCTAAGTGAACATAAAGTATTTTAGTAATGAGCAAAGGGAGTTACTGCACAATTACCTTTGAGCTCTCACAATGGCCTCATTGAGAAGACAAGCATTCCCCAGAATAATGCAAGAAAGCACCAGCAGGCACTGTTGATCAAGTTATTTTCTCATAAGAAGATACAAACCTGACATTATTTTTTAGATCAGAAATTCAGATACAATGATAGCATGGGAGGCTGACTTTCCCTACACCAAAGAGGAAACAGAACCTGTGGCCAAGCCTCAGCAGAAAATTTACCACCTACTCTTCGGGCTGTAAAACCACAGAGAAACCATATATGAAGTGACATTCAGTTTTCTGTTTCCTTCACTGTTCCTTCTGAACAGTGAAATCTTCTGCCAAAGAAAACCAGATTAAAGCATACCTCTATCACAATTCAAAGTTACTGAAAAATTAAACATACAGCTTATATCCTCAGGTATGAAGTACCTTAGGGAAAGATATTCTAGTACCTGATGCCTCCCCACGTCATCAGAAAGTGCTGAACTATAACAATTTATTACCCCTAATAGCATAGACATATTCCTGGACTACAAATGGCTGGGCATTGCCCTATTGCCCTTTGTCAATAATGATAATATCCATGAATTCTAGTACAGAGATGATGGTAAAGATCTGCTTATAATCACAGTTCAGAAATGTTATGCTATTTCCAAAAAATCCATCTCCATTTTACGTTAAGATTACAAAAAGAAAGAAAGAAAGAAAGAAAGAAAGAAAGAAAGAAAGAAAGAAAGAAAGAAAGAAAGAAGGAAGCAAAGCAAGCAAGCATTCCCAACTCTGATTCCCCACAGAAACCTAGATCATACAGTCAGATTTTCTACAATGCTCAGCCCTTGGCCTTCTAATAGAGATATTACGAGATATTATCTAGATAATTCATTTAGCTGCTGAGATAGCAGCCAAGTTTCTTAATATCCAACCACTGGTGGGGAAAGGTTAATTTAAACACTGGGATCTATGTAGGCTGCCCAGGTACTTCAGAGCAACTACAATTAAAAAAATTGATTAAATATATATATATAAATATATATATATAAAAAGGTTAAAAGTGTGCCGATTAACTAGACTTAGTCCCTCAAAACTGGTACTCAGATTCGCTGCCCTACTTTGCACTGCCAAGGGATCTCAAGAGTCACATCAGTTCAAGGCCTAGAAGAGCCAACCCTGAGATTCTCCTGTGCTGAACCCTCGTAAAGGGGTGTGCTGCCATTCTCCCCGTCCTAGCTCAAGGAAAAGCCAGGTACATAAAGATGTATATGAAACATAATATGGTAGCAAGTGGAAGGGGAAACACCAGGGCAGAGCAATCTACCACATCCAGAGGAGCATTACAGGAGAGCTATAATGTGCTCCTATGCCATTCATCCTTGAATCAAAGATTCACAGCTATCTCCTTAGAGCTTCCTCTCTGGCTGGCAAAAAAAATAAAGCTCAGCTTAGACATACAGGGAATACCAGCCCCCTTAGACCTCTCAGACTTCAGAAAATAAAATGCTGCTGCAGTATTACCCTGTCTTTCTAACCACCTAATCACCCTTTCAGTGATAGAATGGGAACCCTACCTGGAAAAAGAAAGTTAAAGTGTTATGTTTGTACTGATGAGTTTCCTGATTTTGAAAACATCACACGTTCCTTTGTAACATCAACTTCGTGGTATTGACTACAATTCAGAGTTATAATTTCTAGGCAAGCATTGCCATTGCATCTCTGAGTAAGAACATAGTTGCCTACACAATTTTCTTCACACAAACAAAGAAGACAACACATCGTCCACCCATTACTGCAGCCAATTTCAAACGTAAGAAATGAATGGGACTGAAGGTCATGTGGGATTTTCCTAATTGCCCATTTCTTGAGAGACCTCACACTGGCCATTTCCCCTTTCCTATAGCAGTTTCACCACCTGTTATATGAGGATATTGACCCAGTTTAAAAGCTTTGGATGAGAAGTGCTGTGCAAGTCTAAATTATATTTCTACACGTCACACACAAAGACAAACTCAGCTGGAAGCCCCTCTAATCATCCTCTTTTCCCTACGACTTTTGTTCCCTATAAAATAGGGGAAGGAAAAATGAAGAAAAGCACATGCCTGAGGCTAATGGTTAGGCTTATCAGCTGGGTGCAATGCGACACACAAAACTGTTTTTCTTTGAGAATATAAAGCAAGATGTAAGAGTAATTTATTTAAATGTAAATAGCACAGGTAGCCAGAGAAAATAGCTAAGATTAGACTATCAGATTGTTCTAAATTTCACAGGAAATAAACTCTGACAGCATCAGCCCTTCCTCTCATTATACCAATGCAATTATGTCTACCAGTCTACTTCCTAGAGAATGAATGTCTTGAAGTTTAAGAAATAGAAAAAAGGACAACATGCATGTTTTTAAAGATTTTAGACGTTGTAGCTTTAAATCTTGGTCCTGAATTTAATTAATAATCCCTAATTACTTTTAATACTCTTTAAGCTTTTAACATTCTATAAATCTGATCACATCCACACACCCTTTTAGGAATAGCTTTTGTAATAGACACAACATGAGAGTTCACAATATAGTTGCAAAAGAAATTGCCTGGCAATTTCTTCAGACAAAATCAAAAAGGAAAAAAAAAAAAAAAAAAAAAAGAGGTTGTTTCTTTAGATAGTTCTCTAAGTTCTCTAACAAGGTAAATCATTTTGTGTACCGGTCACAAGGTCCATTAGAGAAGAAATACTAAATTTTTGCTGGAATTACAGAGGAACTACAGATTTGGAAAGGCAAAAAAGTTATGGAATAGCAGAGAAACAGGTTAATCAAAAGTAATCTCTTTAACTCTGTGAAACAGTCATTTCATTCAGTCAGAGAACTCTTTTTTCCTTGTTTTTATTTTGCAGTACCCTGAAAGTTGAAGATATTTAAGAATAAATACAAGTATGGTTGTATTACAAGCATAAGCCCAGATTTCTTTAATTAAATAAGCATAATAGTCAACACTCTTGAAGGAGTTAAAGATCAATCAAATCAGTTTGAAAGAGCATCTGCTCAGCTACCTCTAGAGAATCAAACGTTCAGTATTTCTAATGCCAGTGAACAATTTATATCCGTGAAGTCTGGAGCTCAGAGTGATGGCCGAAATTGTTTTTATTTCCTCCTCATTAACCCTTTTTGCATGGACTACTTTTCTCATTTGTCCAGTAACGTTGTTGAGTCTTACTATCCTTCATTAAGCCGCATGTGCTCATGTAAACTACACAACAGGCAGCAACATGCAATTGTTGGCTTATGAGAAGGTGAAACCTTAGAGAGGTGAGTCTGCTGTATGTACTGGGACCATGAGTAAGTGGCAGGCAAACAGCACTGACACCATTTCAGTGAACACTGGTCTTAAGGCATAACTATTACTTGTCTAGCTCTGTAAGTGTGTCATCCTCACCTCTCCACCTCTCCTGTGCTAATGTTACAGTGCTTGTGTGGCAATTTGGTCTTCCAGAACAGAAAACTGACTGCTGAAAAACATCGGGGTTTCCTGACCTGAAAAAAGGAAGAAAAAAAAAACAACACAAAAAACACTGAGAGAGAAATAATCAGCCAGATAACATCCTCAACCAGGCTGACCACACAGCCTCCTCCACAGTGCTTGAGCTCCTGGCAGTGGGGCCAGGGGAGCCCAGATGGGGCCTGGCTGAAGCTTATAGCGGAGGAGGGAACTGCCCTCTCTGTGCCGCCTTACATCAGCTGTGGCTTCAGGCCAAGAGAAGGCACAGCACTGCAGAAACCTCACAGCTATACTTACAGGTGAAAGAAATGTCTATTTCAGCTGGAGGAGCTAGGATTGTCCATCGCAAGGATGACTGTGCAGTAGCTACTTAATATATTTAGATTAGATGTTTGGTATGAACAGAATTCTTCCTCTGACAATTTTCCTACCTTTTTACTGTAGACTGTCCTCCCTAATCTCCAATTATATCTGTGAACGTTACTTTTTACCAAATAATTATTATAATTAGAGTTGGAAGGGGGGAAAGTCCTTGCATTCTACCGTTAAGACTTGAAAAAAAAAGTTTTGGTTATTTTAAAATTACATAAAATTAATCAATCAAAAGCAAGACACAATAAAATAAACCATAACTTATAATGTAATAACATATTTTAAACTAGCATTTATTTTCATAGTAGAGCACAATACTCCAAAAATACAGTGTTTCCCTTTAGATTTTTAAAGAACTTAATTTTTAAAACCCTTAAAATCAAATTTCTAAGTATTCGTCCATTACGCTTAAAGGTGTTTTTGCTGACATCCTAACAGAAGCCAGGTGCAAAGGAACAAGCAGATTGGAAACGCAGCCTTCCGTGCTCATCCCCCTTACCTAATTAAGCTAATGAAGAGTATTCTACCAGAAGAAATCAAGCTTTTTTTCTCTGTCCCAGAAAGCTCTCTATATTTAGATGGTCAAACTGAGGTAATGAATAATGTTTATAACCATTTTCAACACAGCTCCCAGCTAAAACGTATTTTCCAGGAATTGACGAAGCAATGGAACCGTGTACAAATGCCTTAACACCACACTGTGACCTAGAAACTTGTACATAGCAATTTCAAGAGAAAAATATTTTTCTTTCCCTGTGCAGAAGGTACACCTTAGAGCTGTGGGTTACTGCTCAGCAGAAAGCACACGTTCAAGGAGAAACTTCCTCCAGTGTGCAGATGCTTCGGTCGGTGCTGCTCCTGTGGGAACACTAGATGAAATGTGTGCCAGGCAGGATGGCTAGTAGCCACCACAGATACAGACCATAACAATTCCTGAAGGCAAGACTTAATATTTTCAGAGCATACATGTTATTTGCCCAAATCTCTCCTTCTAGCCATTGGACTACAGCCAATTTTTCTGGACTGTTTTACAGCTCCTTCCTCCAAACCGTACCTCACTTAAGTATGAAACTCCTGTTTTGCTCTTTTCCAAAATTAAAAAAAATAAATAAAATCATGTTAACATTAACATGTCATGTTCTCAACCCTACACTGTTTTGTATGCAACAACAGCCATTAAACCTAGGAAAGGAAACTTGAGACAACTACCAGACCTACCAAGCATCCTATGAGCTTTTACAATTCCTGCAGAATTTATTATTGAAGGCTCCTATTGTTTCTTGTTCAGTCACAGTTTTTGTGCTATTGTACTAAGAAAAACTAAACCTGTTAAAAACATTTGGTCTTCTATAACTCACCAATTCAGAAGTAACTGCTCACAAATTATAGAAGCATAGAAAATAAATTCACAGTCTTGTTTCTGCATTCATTACCCATCCTTCGATGAATGTGCTGCACTACAATGTGGAATGATATCCCAGACTTACTAAAGGGTTACTAAGGCAGCACATACTTGGATAAAGGTCCCAAGTACCCAAAAGTACCCTTTTAGTGATAAAGGGTACTACTACACTTCAGGTTTCAAGTAAAATGGGCTTCTGCTAACCCTACTGGAACAGATTTTTGACCAACCATATTCCTCTTTGTGGAACTCACATCAGCGTTTACATTAGCAGATCACAGAATCTTAGAAGCATAGAATGGTTTGGGTTGGAACCCCCTGCCATGGGCAGGGACACCTCCCACTAGGCCAGGTTGCTCAAAGCCCCAACAGTTTCTCTAGGCAAAGAAAGCAGCACTTGTGGAAAAAAAGAAAAAAAACAAAGCATTTTGTCAAAGAAAAGCATCTTTGAAGCAAACCTCTTCCTCGTCCCTCATTGTGCTTTTGGTTTGCATCATGGATGTGGTGCAAAATGGGGCTCTTTCGGAACGAAGCTAAAACAGAAGATGAAACCCAGGAGCTCACCTAAGACACTCACTGTGCTGATAGCATTCTCAGCCTAAAGCTCTCGGATTAGAGCTAATCTGCCATGAAGCAACTGGCACACATTCTGTGGACACTGTGTCCTCAACACCAACTTTCTTGCTCTACAGACTTGCAACACGCTTCTTGTTAATGCAACAGATTGATCTGAGAATGAAACATCAAAAATACCTTCAACGCAAGACTAAAGGACAACTGAAAAGTTCTAAAACAACCATAAAAGTATTAAGCCAGCATAGAAAGAATAATGCTGCCAACAGCTTGCATAAATTTTCATAATACTTTTAAGCAGAACATTTTGTCTTCAGTTGGGCAGCTCAGATGCAGTCTTTACCTAGTTTCTGTCTAACTGGAAATTTAAGGCAGCTGGCTGTACTTCTGGTATATCAGGAGAGGTACTTGAACCCTCTGATGAAAATTTGGCTGCATCCACTGAGGATCTTTCCCCTAGCTGAAAGGAGATGACTATCATTATGTCTGGGTATGCTGATGGTAGGGGAGACAGTTTAATAACACCTGTATTATCAATATTTATAAGGTATAAACATAATCTATAAACATTAACGTTAAAGCATTCTACTTTGAGTCAATGCAAACAATCAGCAAGGTAATGGGAAAGAAAGAAAATGTGTTTTACAACTTTTGCCTTAATCACAAAGTACATTGTAAAGAGAACACAAATTTGATGCATAATATACCTTAGAAATACCTTTAAAATATTGCTTTTTTTTTTTTGAAGTGAAAATACTGACAGAACAGGAAAATTCTCTTTAAGATGAGTACCACAGCCCTGCTTTGCAAACTTTAATCCTCCCATACATACAGTAGAAGACGATGCCTTTCACCAGATTTTTACAAAGTACATTAAATGTTTTCCTATGCGTTGGCTTCTGATGAAAAGTTCAGAAATTCTTAAAAAAAAATAATGGAGAAGATGGTTATCGTCATTTTAAAATACTTTAAATCTACTGGAACAAGCAGAATAACTAGGTTTGTGGGTTGTTTTTTTTGTTGTTTTTTATAGTCAACAATTTGAACTTCCTAAACAAAACAGCCTGTTTTTTGTCCTCTAACAACATTAGTAAATTTTCTTCCTGCTACAATGTTGTGCAACTGAAAGCAATTATCACCCATGCAGAATTACAAGAGGAATGTAACAACCATCATAATGTAACACAGCTAAAATGTAATTTGGAGCTCTGTACATTAAAAGGTGAAATAATACAGGTCCACCTATATTGCAGGTCAAACCAGCACCTTCCACCTTTACACCATGTGAAGGAAATGATACGCAGACTCAGCAATGGATACTTTGACTTAAAAAAAAGAAATGAAAAAATTAACAATAATGACAAACATGTTTTTTTAAAAATCTGTATGTTAGGCCATTACGTTTCTTACTGCAGGTTCAACTTCAGCCAGGCTACAGTGAAATACAAATGCAATAAGGTTAGTTACATGCTGAAGGTTTGTAACATCATATGAATAATTAGGCACCGTAATTACCATCTCCCAAGCCACACCCTCCCCGTACAGGATTCTTTTCACCTATGTAGTATCCAGCACTCAGCACAGAGATCTCTCTGCTGAGTCCTGAGCAGAGGTCTGTGAGCAGCAGACTGTGAGATGGGAGGGATGCGGGAGAAGGAATGCACCAAGACTTGGCCAACACTACAACCAGAGGGTGGCTACATCTTCCAGTACCTAAACCAAAGCATTCAGGAAAGCCAGATAGCTTCTGGATTCTCCACAGGCACCAAATCTAGTCCTCTTTCCACTCCAAGGTACAATTACTTAACACAAGCAGGGATTCAAGTCAAATTCTCCAAAATGTGTCCCTTCACCCCCGCAAAATGAAATCATGACGTTCGTAACCCTGAAAAGGAGGCAAAGGAGGCATACAAAAAGAGCTACTCAGCAGAAATGACATGCTCGATTAAAACAAATAGTGGAGCAAAAATATTCCCCACCAAAACATTCCTCAGGGTAGAAAAGAAGGCTCCTTTTCTCTGCTTGACAGAGCCTCTCAAACACTAACAAACACTTGGTACGTGTCAACAGATATTATCAGATGACTTTGGACACTAATAGTATTTTCCAAATCCCAGCTTGGTGGTTGATACAGTCACTCTACTCTTCCAAAATTTTCCTTAAACCACAGACTTTGTAATGGGTTAATAATTCTATACAGACCAAAAAAAAATCTACTCTAAGTAACCCTCACCTAAGACGGTCTGCTTCCTATAGAAAATAGCTGTAACTGAAAACAAACCATGGACGATGCATCATCTCAGAAAACCTGCACTTGGGGTTACATCACTGACAAAAAGGGGTGAAGGAGCTTTTGAGGGATGAGAATCGGGGGGGGGAGGCAACGGGGACTGCAAGGAAACAGGATGCTTGAGAGTAACTTACACTGTGTGCAACCACACACACATGTGAAACTGCACTGCTGAATCTCTGTGGGGAAAAGGAGGAATAATAAATAAAAAAAAAAAAGGCAAAACCTGATAACCTGTGTGCTAAGTAGCTGACAATACGGTGATTAATTGTGATCCAAGGTCCCCAAGACAAAAGACATTGGGAACACAAGTGGACACGGTGCTCTAAGCCACTTTATCACGTAGATCTTTACCAGAGAGATCCTTCTCAAATGAGCATTTATTTTAATGGGAGATAATTTCAGAGCAGATCAGCATTTGTCCGACATCACCTTGAGCAGTTTGCCAGGCTGGATCTACACTACCAGAGACTATAAAGGACTCTAATGAGGACTTGACTCACAAAGCAGCATTGATGTACAACCCTACTTTACAAGCAGGCAATTGTAGTTATTCCACAATTAACAAAAAGCCCAGCCTGTGAGATGCAATCTCAGGTGGTCGACACCTGTTCTGCAGGGCTTTGGGCTGTCAAGGTCAGGTATCTTGAGCTGGTTGTAACTTGAACTCTGGCGGAGTTCAGATCACTGCAGCTCAATAGAGAGAGAAAGCTTTAGTGTCTCCCGAGTATCTGATCCCAACAGAGAGCAAAGGAAAACAGAAGGGAAGTTTGTGTCGGTAACAAAGGATTAGCTCTGTATTTTTGACTCCCCTCTCCTGTCCCCAAACCATCAGGCACTGTTCGATGTCTAATTTTAGTTTCAGGTATCAGGTCTCTTTTTCAGAGCTTCTCCAGGCAACATGAAAAAATAATGGAAGGCTTCATAAAATGTTAAAGTGTTGAAGAGAAACACTTGCATCTTTTGCTTTTACTATTGACTATCAACACTGAACAGAATTAATTAAAACCAACCAAACAAAAATACATGTAATCCATGCATTGGATCATTGCATGGTTCATGTTACACCAACAAAGCAATACTACGGGTCTCTCTCATTAATTTTACATTTTACAGGGATAGGCAGACCAGGAATAACTAGCGAGGGTGTTACTAGTAGCTGATATATGGTAACAACTGCAAAGTATAAAACTTTAAAATCGCATTAAGTTTTGAAAATATACAAAGCCTCATCATGATGCGACTCTGATGGGCACACTCAAAGAGTAGCAGTCAAATTTGTAGGACAAGATGAAAACACATTATGAAAATGCATATTTGTATAGCATTTCGAAATTACAGTGATTAGTTAATATAATGGCCGTAAGTGGCCATGATAGCCAGAGTTAGCCCATCTCTGAATGTCCTGAATGTTCTGAATGTCACAAATAGGACCACTCCCTGAAAATCCTGTAGGGTTATATAAGTATGGAAAGGAACCAAACTGCTCTTCCAAGAGCACCACCAAGGACGGGCATTCTTCGCTTGTGAACACCTGAATTTACAGCCTCATCAAGTTGTTGGTGATGGGTTTTGTTGCGCTTTCTTTTTTAGTATGCGTATGTGTTGAAGTAGTGTCATACACAGGCCCTCCTTCAAAATGATCCTTGAAAATATGTGCACACACAGTCCACTTTAATGATGTTTTGAAATGTGTGCACACATACGAGCATACATGCACACGTACACATAGGAACACCATTATCTGCAGCAGTAAATGATTGTCCCATCTATCCCCTGCCACGGCTTTGAAGTTAAGCTGCTTATTTAAGAAGAGTTGAACCTACCCTATTTACTATGGAAGCTTATTAGGGGCAGCAATTTTACACTGGAACTGCTGGAGGGATATTTGCTTAAAAACAAAACAAAACTAATGGTTCATCCCTTTTCAGAAGACCATAACATGTTCAACCCTTCCTAGTGCCTGAATGTTTAACAAAGTGGAGACCAAGCCTATCCTTCATTAGCTTTGCTTCTGCAGGCAAAGCTACTATGGAGATGACAGGCAGCCTCTGAGATAACGCTGTCTGAGCCCATTTAGGGCTTTGAACATAAATAGCCCGATTTAGAGCCGCACCCAGGATGTGACCGGCAGCTGAGAGCCCGTGCAGAGTACAGATGCAGCACTAAGTGCTCTCATCAGTCACTCCATGGAGGAGAACCAGCGTTTCTTCCTTTCATGTGGCCTCTTAGTCATGCCACAGTGAGCCACAGATACCCTAATTGAGTCCTTCACAAGATGACGATTAACTCCAGCCAAAGGCGCGTTCAAGAGGAAGGGGTCTGGAGCTCCATCAGCAAGAGGTATCAGATGTTAACCATCACCATTTTCTACCAGCTTGCTTTAAATTAAAACAGATCATTAAAGAAGAGTCTGTATCACTCCTTTAACTACCTGCTGCTAGTGTCACCTAAAAGCTTCAAACATTAGGTCAGTCCTGTAGAGCTTGTGAAGATCAGCTCACTTTTTTTTTATTATTTTTAATTTTGGCTAGTCTTGTTTACGAGTGTTTCACGGTGCAATTATGCAAATTGTAAATCCAACCATAAGTCTGACCCTACAAAAGTTCTACTTACAAAATGTGATTTGCATAGGTATTGCATAAAACTAATTGGGAAAAAAATAATAATCATCTAGAAAAGGGTAATTACATTTTAAAAATGAAAACCTCTGCCAATTCACAGCTACCCAGAATTAGTCAGTTCGTATCTAATATACTGCTCTTTTGGTTTTGTTTTTAAAAGGAAGAGCCATAATGCATGTAAAAAGGCAAACCTTCATAATCCTATTGCTCTTTCAAATTAACTATGCTATACAGGGAACAAAAGAGCAATTATTTTGAGACATTTAACAGCCTTAAAGATTTTTAAATCAGCTCTTAATAAGATCATGGAAGAACATGTGAACTTCCACACCTCTTCAAAGACGTATTAAGAGCACCATAACCAGTTCAGCTAATGAAAGCACTACCAGGGAAGCTGAATTGAAAAATGTTGTCCTGACGAGAATGGCTTAATCTTTTGCACATGCTTTTACCCATTGTGCACCCATTCACATCAAAACACTCTGCTGGATTCTATTTCAACCTCATTTCAAATCATTTTGCCATTAACAACCAGAAAAAGAAGTCAGGGATGATTACATCCGTACTGTTCCATTCAGAGCAATTTGCAATACGATTCTGCTGGATTCTGTGGGATTAGAGTACACGACAGTTAAAAAATAATAATTTGGGAAACAAATGCAAATATTCTGCTTATTAAGGAAAATCATCTGACCATTAGCATTACAAGTGTACAGAAAAATATCACCAAAAATGACCTTCTGATGCCTCTCAATTAGAGAGTTTTTAGTAAACACATAGACTAGGAAATATGGCTCTATGCCTGCAAGGGCAGAAGGGGCAAGAGCACAAAGCTCTCTTTTTATGAGCAGGAAGAACAAAGGTTAAAGAAGGCATCACGTAAGGATTTTTCTTTTCTTCCTTGCTTTCAAAAAAAAAGTAATTTTTTTTTTTACTGGCACAGAATAAGTGCCAGTTTTGTGTTTATAAGTACATGGACCTTCCTTCAGAATATGTTTATTTTATTTAGACACTGCTTCCCACCATGATATGCTGTTTCCATGAACATTAATTCAGAAGTATTGATGTATTTCATACATCCTCTCTTATTCTTTGAGTTCATTTAAACAAAGCCTTGAAAAAGCAATCCAAGAAAGTCTTTTTAAAAAAAGAAAGAGTGCTTACAGCAGATTCAAGAGTCAAGCAAACAGATAATCAGATAATGTGGGAGAGCCTATTACACTGCATGGTTCAAAAGCCTAAAACCCCTCCTCATTAAGATTTCATTTTTAATCATCAAAATACTCTGTTATCCCTATCATAATAAGGTTCTTACATCTTTGTAATGACACACTTTCAAAGCACTGAGTTCCCCAGACCAGCCTTTGGGTGTGAATAGGCAGAGCTTCCTCGCTGATCCACTGCACAAAGCTCCGGAGGTGTTCCTTCCCACCACTCCTCTCTCCTCTAGTTGGCCCTTTATTGTTATTTTACAGTCTCTTAAAGTATAATTTGTTGAAAATTAAAAAAAAATAATAATCAGAGAAGAACAGAAAAGACAAGGAAATGAGTCACACCCAGGGATTATCACCTTTATTGTAGATGGTTGGGTGTTGGAGCACTTGCCATTCGAGGAGAGAATGATGGGCCTGGGCTTCTTTAGAGCTGGAGAAGAGAAGATTTTGAGGGACCTAAGCACGGCCAGCTAATACCTGCGAGTTGGTAATTGAGAAGAAGGAGCCAGGCTCTTCACTGAACTGCATGGTGTGAGAACAAGAGACGGTGATCATAGGTTGAAACAGGGGAGGCTTGGGCTGCATGTAAGGAAACAAAAAATTCCCCTGGAAATACCCAAGCCCTAGAACAGGCTGCTCAGAGATGCTGCAGAAATGCTGTCCTTGAAGGTTTTCAAACCCCAAATAGAAAAAAAGTCCAGAGCAACATGGGCTGACCAGTGCTGACCCTTCCAGTGTCATGGTTTGGAATTTTTCAACCAAACATTTATCTTAAAATTTTAATGTTGCAATTGCAGTGGAAAAAGCAGCTGACATAAAGCAATCGTATTGATCGTGATGGCCACATAAGCTAACTTGTTAGCAGTAACAAATGCAGAAGTGAGGAATTTTCTTTTTATAGAAATATACTGATTGGTTGTCATAGATATGTTTAAAAAAAAAAAAAAAAAAGCTGTCCCAGCTGTCCCTTAAAAAAAATAAATTAGATGCTGTCATTATTTATTAGGCTTTTAGCTCTTCTTAAGATGGCATATTTCATGCATGTGCACACAGTACTATTAACTTCTTATGGAATAAATCCTATTGTTGTGTGCTATTTATATGAAAATATAAAAGTCATTGCACATTTACATATGAATATTTTGGAATAAAACAGTTGACAGGGCTGGTGTTTTGTCTGGCTCCCAGAAAAAAGAATTTTCCTTCAAACTGATTAAAAATTTGCACACGACAATTTATGTAAATAATTTATAATTATAATTTGTTACTTTATAGAGTCCTGAAGTACAGTTTACATCAAAAAGAATGCAAATCCTTATTTATAAAAGATATTCCCTCCCTTTGTTTTTAGAATAGTAAATATAAGCAGTTATGTTACTTGAATTCTTGTTTTTTTTTTTTTTCCTATTACTATTTTGGGTGTCCAGATGACAGCAATGTTCTGAAGAACTTCCAAATAAACAAACAAACAAAAAAATCATTGTGCTAAATTAAACCAGGGGAAAGTCATCAAACGTACCACAGAACTAAAAGTCATTAAAAATCTGTATGAGCTGGAATCCACTCCTGATGCGGTAAATCCTTTTTGTGCATCTGATGTGGCTGCATATTGCATAGCAGCAGACATAAATGCGGCTTTTTTTTTTATTATTTTTTTCCAATCCTGTATCTTGGCAGAGGGAAGGCTAACTTGAAAACAGACAACTTCAGCTGAAGGTGGCACGGCACCTTATGTTTGAAGTACAAATCAATTGGAGGTAAGGGGGAACGCATCTAGAAGGATTCTGGCGTATTCAGGAGGACCCCTGGGTTACGTGGTAATTGATTATGAGATGGAGTAGGGCAAAACTCAATATTGCCTAGTTTCATCAAGTTTTCCTCTTTGAACAACCAAATACTTTAACTGACTCACAGGCGTGCTGCTGTTTGACACAGCTGACACTGAAATCCTAGAGAGTCATGCTATAAAATCCAGGAGGCCACTCTCTTGTCTCAGCCATCACGAAAGGCATGAGATGTTCCCACCAGAACAGCCAATCTGCATCAGCATCACGAAAACATTATTTTTTAAAAGCAGAAACTAGGCCGATACAGCCTGACTTAACCAGATGAAGGTTT
The DNA here is from genome assembly GCF_047663525.1 of Anas platyrhynchos. NCBI lineage: Eukaryota > Metazoa > Chordata > Aves > Anseriformes > Anatidae > Anas > Anas platyrhynchos. Next base: position 48,872,937 of record NC_092588.1, on the reverse strand, counting down.
AGTTTCTAGGTCATCTCCAGGAACAGTTCACAAAAAATACCTGATTCTTCCCTGCAAGAAGAGGAGGCCTCATTACAAAAATACATCTCTTCAGATGTCTCTCTTTTCAAGGACACTTGTTACTATGCTCATCATGATGCTAGTTTTTATAGCATAAAAAAGCTACATCATTTACCAGTGCTTTTCTAAAATATTTTATATTATTTTTCATTCTGTGAATATTGTATAGCCTATTTTATTCATCACAGAAAGTATGAAAGGTGACATGTATCAGATGAATGCAGTAACACAATTTATGGTGGAGGCATTCCTTGGGAGTCCAGCAAAACCTGCCTTGAAAGGTTTTTAATGAAAATGTAAAAAGACAAACCCTTAAACCACACAGGCCTCAGTTTATGGCAACTGAGGAGGTTTGTAGCACAGCAGCTACAAAAAACTATCTAGCCATGTTTGTACTAAAACCTGTTCTGTCATGATACATTTTTTCCAACTGCTCTTGAAATCAAAAGACTCATGCAATTTAGCCTGTTCCTTACAGCCCAAATTCCCGAGTTGAGCAAGTTTCTGCCTTTTTGCTGTTTATTTAAAAGTGGTGGTTTTAGCCTTTAAAGTGCAAGCAGAGAAAGAAGGAAAGCATGTATTCTGAAGCGGCTGGGGCTTTAAGGAGGAAAAGAAAGAACTCAAACTTAGGAATTTCTGAGCAAAAGGCCTGTTATAAAGCCTGACCCGATTTCAAATGTTTGTGTTTTATAATACTGCTTTGTATCACCTCAGATTTACCATTCCCATAATAATCATTATATAACTTCTTTTTAACAGTTGCAGATTTCCGAGTGATGTTTAGAATATACAGGCTCTGCACACTTTTTACAACAATACTAGTGTAAAAAAACACCTAGAAAACAGAAAAAAAAATCACTCTCACACTATCCCAGCACCAACACTTCTGCTCCTGCAATGTTAAGCTATTTTAAAACACCAGTCAAATCCTACCCAAAAAGAGCAGTCTCATTAGCAATTATCATATACTTTCTGTGTGTCTAACTACCCAAGGCCAAAACACACTATTACCAAAAAATTTACTGTACCTTCTTTCAATCACATGCAGAAAATTCAGACTTTCAAGTAATTTACTCAATGTAAGATACAAAATAAAAGCAGCAGAAGAAAAAAGAACCTGCACCATTCTTCAAAGGTGGTCCTGCTTTTAAGAAACAGTTTTTATATTAAAACTGAACTTAACCTTAGCTAGTTACATATCCTGTAATTTCCTCAGATGTAGAACAGGCACCCCTTTATTGTATCTAAAGGACTGAAAGAATCAGGAAATATTAACAAGCAGATAAAACATTTACAGCCCAGGTAACAAATCTCTTGTGTTCACTCAAAGGCATGAAAGAGAACCACATAGAAAGCAAAAGATAAAGATTGGTATTCTTGGTAGGAAAGACAAGAACAGAGTAGCAGCAGAGGAATAAACAAACAAATAAATCGCTTTTCTAAAAAACACCTAGTGAAGGGTGTTTGGCATCATTTAGATAGACTTTTTTCTGCTTCCATGTGGAAGAGAGAATTCAACAAGTTTTCCAGAAGTCCCTTCTATCTATACTTTTACGATTCTTTGATTGATGCAGCTTGAGGCTGCTAATCACCAAAGACTCTCACTGAGTATGCAAGATGTCATAAAACCTAAGAAGTAGCATTTTCTATTATTCTGGGAAGACAGCAATATTCTAAAAAAAATATTTGCACCCTTCTTCCTAAAAGGCAGATGTAATGGCATTGCATTACCCTCTTACATGGAATTCTGTGAAATAAACAGAAAAGCAATCTGTTGCACTAGCTCAGCACTATGATCAAACTGGTTTACAGTCATGTTGCCCATGTAGAGTTGAGGACCACCATGGTTACATGCATTCAGATATACAACTGAGATGTGTCGAACTGAATACCACAGGCCTTCCCTGTGGTTGATACACAAAATTGTGTATTTTATATTTGAAAACTGTGGCAAGACAGACTCGAGGCCAGAACTCATGCACAAACATTGAAACTGGTACATTACGAGGCAACTGTTGAGAGGCAGTTATGCTTCAGACTGTGATAAGAGGCATCTATCTGCTTAAATATAATCCTAGATTACATTTTACTATTATTAATATCCTTTAGATAGAACCTCAAATTGGATTTATTAGTCCTACACCAACACTGGGGCTAGATCAATTAGAAAGTAACTTAGGAAATTCAGTTATCCCCCTTCTTCCTTTCCTACACTGGTCCTTCCATATGAAATATTACTACGTAGATGGCAACATCAGAGATACATGGATATTCGTTTAAATATATGTATTTGAAAATTTCTATGGAAAAACTGCACGCTCAAATCCAAAGCATTGTATCTTCTGCTCCCTTAAGCCTTGAAGGCAACCCGAATACATCAGTCACCTCAAGACAGAAGAATCTCAAGCACGACTGACGGGTTGGGAAATTTCTGCCCATTCCACATCAGTCAGGAAATGACGCAGTCACACTGAATAGAGCAGTCCTCTTGCAAAATGGGTACAACAATAATCTGTAGGCCAATTCATACTTCAGCAACGCTCCCTGACTCACAGCCCCAGCCAATATGCAGTGGACCTGAGCTATCTTAAGTCCAAAAAATAATATTCATGTAGTATATGGATATTTTCTGTTCTTGTTTTTAATGGAAGGCCTGTGTTTGTAAAAATAGCTGTGCCTGATTAGAGGAGTCTGGCATAAAGATGTGAAAAAGGTGACATCAGATAATGATGGGAAGTTGACATTGCAGGATTTGTTAGAGAACCAGTTGACTAAATAACAAACAGATTCTGCATTTAACACATACTATTTTTTTATTCACAGAACAACCACATCTCAGATAACGAAGTGTTATATGGGCTTTTTTTTTTTGATTACCTCATAGCAACTTAAAAAGGGAAGATTTAATTTTTTTTTCCTTTGCAATAACAACAATAAGCACAGTGATCTAATAAATACATTTAACTTGGAGCTTCACCACAGGTGTCAAAAGTATGCCATCACTGGCCTTTGGAGTGCAATAAAAATGGCAAAGGATGATTTTCTTTGTTCTGTAGAGACCAACATTAATTTCAGTATGAAAGCTGGGCTGGTTTTGACAAATACCTTAATACTGTTGAAGGTACAAAACTGATGTCCCTTGAAAACAACTGTCAATTCATCTGTTGCAAGAGAAGAAAGGACAGGAGTATTGATTTTGGTGTGTCTCTTTAGAAAGGTCAGGCTTTTCATGCTCTTGTTTACAAGTTAATGAAGTTCCCTCCCTGAGTGCATTATTCCTTTTTTCAGAGAGAAGGGGGGCACAAAACATACTAGTTTGCATTAAAACTGGGACTGTCCTTGCAATACTGCTGTTAACACTACCAAGGAAAGTATGTGAGGGGCACTCAGAGTATTAGTTGACATTTAGTACTTTGTTGCGTTATTTTTGTTGGCCTGAGAGTTTCAGCTTGCTCTTTTCTGACTCATAAAGTGTAGGCATCGTAATTTCTCTTCTCAGAAGTTCAGTGAGCCCATTTCTTTCTGAATACAATTCGCTATGAAATGATTGAGATGTTTGCTTTTCCACACAGGAATTTCTCTCACAAACAAGTCCTTGACCTTCAGGCGAACAGGCACAATGATCCTAAGTAATAATCTAAAATTAAATTGTGACTCGTTCACAATGGCCACATAAAATGGACACCAGGAGTGGAAAGATGAAAAAGCAGGTAGGCCACCAACACCCCACTGGCTGGAGGCTCTTCCACAGACGGATTGCTGCCCCTATTGTCACACCATCTCCACTAACTGGTAAGAGGATGTGAAGGTAAAATAATGCAACAAAACCAGAATCAGTTTCTCAAACACCGGGGCACCTTAATTCCTGTCAGCAGGTAGGGCATGGTAAAGTACCACAACAAACACGAGACAACTCCTCAGTATTTAATTCAATATCCCACTACGATGCTCTCAAGCTGGATGAGGCATTAAAGTTATGACTTTTCCAGATCATTCATAACTTTGCCATAAAATCCTTTGTATACTGTGGTCTGCACACCTCTACTCACAAGCACAAGTTGGGGGAGAAAACAAGCGCTCACATCTCCACCTACAGGGTTCACCATCCATTTGTGTCTGTAATTACTGTACTGGTAATTTCTATGCTGTGGCCAGAGAAAGGACACATGCTTGCCTGTTTTTGAAGGAGTAAGGAAAACAGTGTGAGGAAGCAGCAAACGCAGCAAGGGAAGGCGAGTCAGGAGCTGAGAGTGACCACAACACAGGCAGGGGCAGTGCCCTCATTGACTAGGGACACAGCCCCAGGTACCCAAACAGGAAAAGAAGAGCAGGTCCGGTGACAGAAACCAGGGTCAGCCACAGTCCACGATCAGCAGAGAAGTCCCACGGTGACGAGGCAGGTTAAGGTTTAGCCAGGAAGGCAAGTCAGCAGGTCAGGCTCAGCAAGGGACATGGCAGGGCACAGGCTGAGCTGCAGCACAGCTCAAGAGACAAAACGCGAAGGCTCAGCTTACATGCTGTTCCTGAGCAGGAAGGAGGAACATGGGGGATGAGACTTCTCATGGCTCTATACCACAGCCCTCACATAGCTGTTTTTATAGCAATCTGATCCGAGGCTGCAGCTCTACCACAGCAGGGCCAGCCCTGAAGCCTGGCCTCTCCTCAGGGTGGGTGTGCAGGGCCCTGACATGGGCACGGTGCCTTGGTGTCACGAAACACCAAAGCACTGTCTTCTGTAGGGAAAAAAAAAAAAAAGGTGTATTCTTCTACTGAACAGTATGTGGCAACTATGAGGAAACAAAATGATACTGAAAATCAGATGTCTGAAGTCAACATCAAGAACAATCCTGGTGTCCAGACTTACTGTGCAATGCATGATTCTGAAATATACGTGGGCTCTGAAAGTTAAGAGTTCAGTGTAGCTCTTTCACAAGCTATCTTGAATTTTCCTAACTCTGTAGAACCTTTGAGACAAAATATGAGTTATTTTCTTGAGGAAGAAAGCAGAAACTTAATCTTGCTGAATAAAGAAGATTTGGTAATTTGCTCACTATACTCGTTTCATAACTGATCATGAGATCTAGTAACAAGCCCATGTTGTTTGTTTTTTAATTAAATGAAGTTTATTATATATAGGAATCTCCCAGGGAAAAAAAAATGTAATAAATTCACTGATGGTTTTGTGGTAAGAGAACAAAAGCTTTTTTATTTGTATTGTTTAGAAAATATCATTTATATCCATCAACAGTATCACATAAACAGGGCCTTCCTTTAAAAGAAAGGATATCAACAACTACTGAAGGAATCACCGAAAACAACCACATATACAACTTTCACATCTGCAAATCATTCTTGCCTATCGTGTTACTGTGACTCCTGTGATTTCACACTCATTTTGGTGTGCACGAGCCCCCCCAGTGCACACACAGGTGCTGTCTCCACTGTCCCATTCTTACTCTGTTCTTCCTACAGGCCTCTTGACTTTCCTTAAGGAAACTAAAGCCTGTTTTGGCCGCTATCAGGGCTCGCTCCTCCTAGCCATCTGACCAGCCTACACTCCCAGTGACACTCAGTGAGTCAGCGAAAGCCTGTGCGGCCAGGGCAATGCTCCTGCCTCCTCCCTGAAACCTCCCTGCATCATCTCTGACACCTCATCTCCATACGCGAGGTCAATGTGGGCGTCCCAAGCTATTAAAATATTTCAGGACTCCCATGCATCAGTCTCTCTCTCTCTCCTCTCTGCACTTGGAAAACAAGTGAACTTTCTTTCCATCAAATACTTGGAGAGGATAATGCAGGCAAATACGCAGCTAAAATAACCCTGACTCACAGCATTCGAGAAGCAATAAAAAGGATTGATTTACACACACAGGCCTCGTCTTTTTAAAATAAATTATTTCATTACAGCAACATGAACTAACAGATCACCAAAATGTTCCAAACAGCACATGTTTAGGCTAGCATAACAAAATAAGTAGCTAAGAAAACATCACTAATATTTGAGAAATACATAGAAGTATTTGCCAACCTTGAAACCTTCTCATTTTAAAAACTGAATTTTATAAATAGGCATATCTATGAGTAAATGGTTTATAACACAAGGTGTTGTTATTGAGCAGCTATCCTTCTATAAGAAATATGAAATAATCTCAGGTATGCAACGTCAATACAAGTAATCATTGGAAAACACATATCTAAATTTGAGACATCCATGTGGGATGGGGAAAAAAAAAAAAGATGCACACAACAAAGTGAGAGAGATCTAGGTTACACAAATGGCTCTAAGTTAATGTAGAAACTGTCCAGTCTCATACGTCTGGAAAACATTTCATCATTGGCGTTACTGCAAATAAACAGTGATACCATCTAAACCAGAAAATGAAGTATATCCAACTGTCTAATAACAATGGTTACCTAACAGTCTTTTCAAGATCATTCGATTACATTTGGATACATTATGATAAAACATGTTGGTATTTTAAATACTACTATCCATAAGACTTGTTAAATAACAGTAAACTTTACATTAGACTCAGTGATTTGAAGTCTCTTCTAAAACTCGTGACCAGTCACAAGGCTCTATGCCTCTTGACATGATCTTAAAGGGAAACTTTTTTTTTCCTCCCTGATACTTACATATTCAGAATGAGCATGTATCTACCTACCACAGCTTAACAAAAAGCTATCAAGTCTAACTTGACTTTTTACATGTAAAACACACACTAATTCCTGGCAGGGTTTTACATGTGTACGATACAAACAATAGAAGTCCACTGCTAATAGCAAACACCAATATACCCACTACACCTTCTTTTTGTCTACTATTTTACTGTGACAAAACCAAATACACATACGTATGCATACACGTGCATTTTTGTTTACTACGCATAATCCAGTATGGGCTTTGCATCCAAGAAATCTCAGAATGATTTGCAAAGTTCAAATAAGATCACTCACTGAGGACTGGTGTGAAATTGCTGGATCAAAACCAGCCATTTTCCAAACAGAGAAATACAAGGAACAAAACTAGGAGCAAAAGATTTATTACCAGTGAAGCGAGTTCTTTACTATCTGTGATCCAGAGTTTCAGTATACAGCAGCAACTGTGTACCATAAGCACTCGAGTTTGGGAAGTGTTTCTGGCTTTTACAGCATCATGAGAAGGAGCTCACAGAGTCACCTTTCATGTTGCGCTGCTGCATCAACGCTCTGCTCCGAGCACTAACCTCCATGCCCTCAGTATTTCTCAACCTGCAATTCAAACAAGTACTAAGATTAAAGGGAAGACAGAAAGAATGTACCCATACCTGTGGATTTTATTTTCAAGTAACTACAGCTACTGCTATGAATTTCTTTTTCTGTGTTTGGGTGACTGCCTGCATGTGTGTTCTCCACAGTGAGGGTGGCAAAATACTGCAAGAGATTGCCTAGAGAGCCTGTGGGATCTCCATCCCCGGATGCCATCAAAACCTGACTGGGCAAGGTCCTCATCAACCCCATTAACTTTGAGGTTAGCATTGTCTTGAGCATCTTTGGTCACTAGGGATGGATGGACCAGATGACCTCCAAAGCTCCCTTCTAACCTATATTATGATTCATTGATATTATAATTAGGGCCAATTTCAAGCCTGGTGCCACAGATTTACATTTATCAAAGAGCAGATCACAGGGGCCTCCATACAGGTAAGTATGCAAAGCCCAGAGCAGTCCTTAACAGAAAACACTGTTGACAGACTTTTCAGCAAGGCCTTAGCTCACACAGATCAGTCATGGCACAACACATTAGCCATGTCAAAAGGATTTGAGTAGGGATGGCCAACCCCCACAGTTACTCCACAGTGGAGACAAATATCTGAGAGATAACGTGAAGGGTTTGTACTTGTGGATACTAAAAGACAGTTCTTCACATTCAGAGCAAATAATACGGCTCAAACTTTGTGCATCCAGAAGGAAAACACACGTGAATTGCTTATAGAGGAACAGTTCGATGTCTCTTCATTAATAATGATGTGGTTAACAGGAAGACAAACTTCACAGAAAAACACACAAGTAAATATGTAGTCATAGGTGCAAATTCAATAGGATATTGTGTTGTTCAGTGTCTCATGACACAGGGATCAGGTTGTTTAACATCTTATGATCTAACAGTGTTCTCTGCAGGCTGGAAGAAGATGAGGCTTGCTTTTCTTGACCCAGGAAAAAGACATCCTCAAGTCAGTTGCTATAATGGACAAAGCAAAGGAAATCTGAGACTTTGTATTGTAATTATATCTCTAAAATGGACTGCAGGAGCCTTATTTCCCCTTCTCAATGGCAACAGGACCAAGTGTCATGCAGCATGAGTCTGTAGGTCATGGTCAGATTCCCAAGAACACACAACAGATGGAGAGGAGATGGTAAGAGGGACAAAGCATTCCTAAGAGTCAGCTGTACATTGAGGATCCTGAATCTCTAGCTGTCAGTGTTATCAGAGAGTGGAATGGTTGCAGCTGCAGTCAGACTTCAGCAGAACTAGTGGCCGAGGACAATCCTTTACTGCACCCATTCAGAGCAGCTTCTTTTGATCAGGCCATTTTTTTTAATGCCTTTTTTCCCCCTCAGGGTACTGTTGTGAGATCTGCAGGTGAAATCCTGCACTGGGATGCTGAGGACATCTGAGATTTGCAGTACCCAAGGCCACAATTTAAGTAGGCCAAACCAGGGACAACGCTGGCATTAGACTGCAACACCAATGGGGTCAACACAACCCAAACAGAAACCCATCACTCTTCAAAGGAGGGATTCTGCAGATGTGGGCTCTGTTCCCTCTGGCTGTGGGACACAAGACCGCTGACAGCTCTGTGCTTAGTGCCCGGACCTCTCCAGAGCAGCAGCAATACTCGATGTGGGCTGGATACCAAGAAGTATGACTTGATGAGACTGTGCTCAGGAGGTAGACTGCTGCCTGCTAGACTGTCAAAGGAAAAGCAGACTGGGATCCTCATTCACCGAGGAACTGAAGGGCTGACAGGCAAATTAATTAGAAAATAATTATTTGAGGATAGAGAGATGTAAAAAAATAGAAGAAATGAGTCAAGATCATTCTATTATGAATCCAATGAGTCATAAAAAAGTAAATTCAGAAAAGGACACATCCATAAAACACAGTTCCTGTTGTGCTGGATGAGTCAGAGGGATGACACGCTCTTAACCACAACTTCTGCGTGTCACAGGGGAGCCACAACAGAGGAGCTTCGATGAGCACCACGAGAATCCCTGCTCTCGGGTGTTGGTGCTGCCCAGTAACCCAGACTCTGAACAAACACGGGAGCTATCTCGGAGAGACGAACTGTCATATCCTGAGCAAACTTACTATCAGCGTAAACATAAGCACATGTGTAGTTGCTTTGGATAGGGGATTGGGACTGTAAGAACTCAGATTTTAACAAAACAATACTGTTTTATAATTTCTGCTCAACTGTTCTGAAGAACGCAATTTCCAAGCCTAACATTTCTCAGTTTCACTGCATCAAAGCTGCAAAGGTTGCAACTATCGTAACACCTGAAGCAGCTCTTGTTCTTTGTTCCTACAGCCATTAAACAGGGATAAAGCACAGCAAGCAGCACTTTTGTTTTGTGTTCAGGAAGCTTTTAAAAACTTTCCATCACACTCTCTTTTGAAAAACTGGAATAGGCCACTTAAAAAAAAAAAAAAAAGCCCAAACAAACCAAACAGAAAGCAGTGTCATATAAATTCTATCACCTTCGGTGATCGGTGTATTTTTAGTTACACACAACAAAAACACAAATACAATTGCCTGTTAATAACACTCAAGTTTCCATGCCAAGATAGGAAATGAAAGACAGCATCTGCAGTATCTGCTGCAGTGCCCGCTGCCTGGGAAAAGCTATCTTGATATTCATACAGATACAAGATAGAAGGACCAAGATCTTCATACACATATGAGCAATCTGAAAAAAAAAAAAAAAAAAAAAAGAAAGAAAAACTGACAGGAAGGTGCCTGGTATCTCATTAATTTGACAGTTTGTATTTCAATATGACATTTGAAGCGCTGGAAGAATATAGAAGTGCTGTTGAAATGTAAATCCGCAGTGAGGTTCAGGCTGTTTTTAATGATTATATCTTTGTTCGTGATACATCTGCTGAAAAATGATACCAGCCCTCTGAGGCAGATTCTGTAAAATGAAATACTATTTTTAGGACCATGAACTTGCTCAATTTTGTCAGACTTTTTTTTTTCCCCTTCGAGTTCTCTGCCCTACTACTTATTAGTGGAATATTACCACACTGTGAAGCTAAACATTATTTCATTTGCATTTTAATGACAACACTCTTCATGTATTTCACTGCCTTTCCAAATGCTGCAGTAAATAAGAGGTACCTTTGTTTCCCCATTCTGTATTAGTTTTTGATGTGTCTTTGCCTTCTTACTGAACTTCTTCCTTTACTCGTACCTAAATAAGACTCCTGCTCCATATCCCCCAAAGTTTGTTTTTTTCTTTCATAAAGCTGTTCATTTTGATTTCCCCCTAACATTCTACTTCAGTTTTGAAACACTTCCTGAAATATTTACAGGAAAGATAGGGGTGAGTTTGTCTTCTGTGTAGGAACAATGCTCAGTCCATCTACTGTCAGCAAGAAAGTAAACAATAGAAAAGCAAAGTCTGCTTTTGTACTAGCACAGTAACACACACATATATAACCCTGAAAGATAAGAGATTTATTTGAAAGAGAATGGGTTACTGCATTTATAGGTTTTCAAAGTATTTATGAAATTTACACAGGAGAAAAAAAAGGGAGTGGGGAGAGGGGATAGTCTAGCCTGAAAGTAAGTTCACAGTATTTTGATGAAATGTCTCTCAAGGGTATTAGAATTGTCTTGGCAGCAAAGAAAAATAGGCGTATTATTTCAGGTAGTATGTAAAATCTACAGAAAGGTTTTTGGTTCTGTGATCAGGGCTTAAAAAATCTGGATTCTGTGCTGGCTCTGCCACACAGACTGAATGTCACACCGGGCAATTTCCCTGATGTCTTGAGCTTGATTTTTCCTTCTCTAAAATGAGAACAGCTTTTATTTTCTCCCAAAAGTCATTCATCTTGGCTACCACATAATTAAGTCACCGGGACTACTCGGAGAACCTCAGGTTCAGCACACTCTTCATCTATCTACTGCTGCTCTGGGTTTTAAGCTATTAAGTATGCCATTGCATTTGCATACATAAGTAGCATAACAGACAGACATCAACTGCAGGATCTGAGATTTGCAAACAGACAACATTCCAGAAAGCTGGGAGGCCAGGAATTGAGAAGATCTTAACTTTTAAATAAGCATTTTCCTTATGTAAGAGAATGAAGTACTTTAAATTGAAAAATAATTTTTTGCTCTAATACATCCAAATAAGTGGTAAAACTCATCCATCACAATAGCATGTTTTTCTCCTTTTCTCTTGTTTAACTGTCTTTACCTAAATTTTTCAGATTATCGTTTTATTTAACATCTAGGAACAACTCTGCAATGGTAAAAACAAGTTGTATTTCCATACATTTTCCTAGTGCCAGTGCTTTAAATGTTATAGGTACACCTATGCAACTGACTCTCCTTGTACGTGCAGTGCTACTTGTCAAAGGTCCTTTACAATTCATGATGAAAGCACCAGACTGATAAAAGGAGGTTAGGTTCAGCATTACCTCTGAGTACTAGATCTGCATAAAACGATTAATGAAAGCTGACAAAAGTAAAGGCCAGATTTTGAAGAAAAATGTATCAAAATAAGAAGTCTGTTTACTAAACAAAACCACAGCAGAAGTCCTCAAAGTAGGTTACACTGAACAGAAAACAAGAACAATTTAAACAAAACAATGCAGGATGTTCAATATTATAAACCCATCCTGGCCAACAACGTTCATTAAGAACATTACTCCTGTTAGCATATGAACAGATTTTAAAAAAAGAAAAAGAAGAAAAGGGAAAAGAATTATTTTCTGCATGCTTTACTAGTTGTAGGTTTAAAGCAAGCTCCAGTAGTAAGCCATACAAAGAGTTATAAACAGGAGCAACTCTTCTGGAAAATTACAAGGTAAGACAGTGGCCAATGGCCAGAGACCACAAATTACTTCACTGTTTTCATAGTTTCAGCTGGATTTGTTTTCTCCATGCCCAACTAGATGAAACATTCCTTGAAGATCTAGGAATTGCACGAAGCTTTCAGTCCAAGGACAAAAGTGAAAGGCTCAATGGGATATTCAAGCACAAGCAGCACTCTCCAGAAAAAAAAAAAAAAAAAAATATAATCTGATATGGTGCAAAGCATATTCAAAAGCAAGCATTGATTCACAATCACCAAATGGTGATTTGGGGTTAGCGATAACATAGTTTAGAAGATTACGTGGACATCCATGTTCTCTCTAACATTCGTACTGCCTTGGCTCCAAAGCAAGCGGAGCCCACAGCAAGAGGAATGGCACATCCTCCTCAAGGAACAGACCAGATGGAGCTTCTGAATGCAACTTGTTTACTTTGCAGTGAAAGTCTGCTCCAGACTTGCAACAGCATGAAGGAGATAACCTGAATCTGCAGGCCAGAGGTGAACAGGAAGGCAGCACGCACCGACCCAAGCCACCATGCAGCCAGAGAAGAGTCTTCTAAAAAAACTCTGAAGACATATTTTTCATCATTACCTAGAAAGGAGTAGGTGGCGGGCAGTCTGCATTAGCCAAGACCAAAAAAGAAAGAAAGAAAAAAGAAAAAAAAAACAACAAAAAACAAAGCCTGAATTAACATGTTGGCAACAGAGAAGAGAGGGGTGCTTTTAGCAGACGGCAATTAAGGACTTGGCAAGCATCTGGAGGAAAGGAAAGAGTGTGAGTCAAAGATAACGCTAATATCTCAAGTTCAGATAGCAGAGAAAGATAGAGACACAATGAGAAATGCACGGCGGCGAAGTAATGTATTCAGGCAGCAGTACAACATCCACAAGGCCCTACAAAGCAAACAAGCAGAGGTGCAGGGGGCTGTAAAAAACAAAAAACAAACAAACAAAAAAAAAAACAACACACTTGGAGCAGAGATGGCAACATTGACAGTCATCAAATATTAGGCAGAGACAGTAACAGACACCCACAAAAGCAGGTGACTAACTTTTTGGTCAGAGAGAAACGGATATAAAGGAAGTTAATGCATGAACTATAAGAGATTTTGAGAGAAAACAGAAGAGGGAGGCTTGGAAGTGAAGGTATGCTAAATGTGGGAAACAGAGACCTGGACAGGGGTGTTTCAGGCTTAGTTTTTCTCCCTCACATGTTCCTCCCTATCAGTTTAACAGTGTCCCTACCTCCTTAACTGAAGCAACAGCTAATCTATGAAGTGTGAACAGCTTGCCTTATCTTAGTTAATTATTTAACCTTAACTTTTTGCTGAAGGTGAAGGTGTTACAGGTACTTCATAATTTATTATGTAGCTATATTAACCTCTGGTTAATAGAAGAAAGGGACATGATGACACATTTAGAATGCAGTCACCCCTTTGTTTTATCTGCGTGTTTAATTTACCATTTGTATTTCATTTTAGTAAATCTAAGTATTTTAATCCACCTGCTGCAGCATACAGCAACACTGAAGGATAATCCAAGAAACATTCTTAGGGTCTTCCACTCATGCCATTACGGAGAGATCTTGGAGCTTGCTTTCTTTATAATGATTAATATTACAAACAGGTAAATGCCAGACAAAATTAAGCAATATAAGATGAAAACATCCACACTAGTAGGTCATGGGGCGCACTGAAACTTACCAGTTGCTAAAGAGCTCACTCCAGAACAAAAGCTCAAATGGGTTGCACTGTGTCAAGTCCAACAAAAGAAAGTACAAAATAACAAAAACTCCTTTTTCCCTCAGCAAGCCCCAAGACAGATTCTGTACCCTCTTTGGCAAAGAAAGTTCAAAGTGCTGCAAGCTCTCATGACTCAACAGCAAACCTTGCTTTGTTGAAGGTCTCAGCTTCTCAGGTCAAGTGCTTTAAATCAGAATTTACGTATTAGTGTTCATTAGAAGAAAAGCATTTAGTCATAGAATTGGGGAAAAAAAAAAAAAAGCATTTAAGTATGTATTAACCAATTTCTGATGATCTCATTGTACATGTCTTGTGGTTTTTAATGCTCAGGGATGGTGTTACTGGGAACATCTGATCCGCTCTGTTACTAACCTACTGAAAATGCACATCTGACTAAAATTACAGTTAAGCTTCATTCACAGTATTTCCCTCAAATGACCTTTGGAAATCCCAAGAGGGGAGACCACATTTCTCCTCCCTTCTCTTGCAATAACTGAAGCTTCTGCATGATCAAAACCAGATGACAACAGCTCTTCTTCCTCCCAGCGGATAGCCAGGGCAGCATATGAAGGCAAGAGAAACCAAAGGCTAAACAGAGCCACGCTGTCTACTAGTACATAAAAATTCCATGCGTTCGTTTTCATTACATTAGCTAAAGCTGCATTTAAAGAAGAAAGCCTTTCATAATGTTATTTTCCCAACTATAAATTGTTGGGAGTTCTACACATTAAAAGAAGTGGGAGTGACTAATGAGAATTTCTACATTAAAACATCATTTACTTCACAGGATAATAGATACAGATAAACTAAATCTGATATAGATACAGTTTAGATAAACTGGATCAATATTTCCAAGTGAATTCAAAGCAGGAATGTTAAAATGACTCAACGGTAGTGCAAGCTAGTACTGAAAAGCGTAGGTGTTGTTCAAGTAGGTGGGAACACTCTGGATCTACTTCATTCATAAATAAGTATTTCTCTCACTTCAAATCTCTCCAGTATTCAAAAAATGAACTTACTGATATTATTAGTTTTATCTTGCTATCCTTGTGTCATTTTCTTAATGGTTAAATTTACAATTTAAATGCAGAGGATGTTTTAGGTTGGGAAGCTGGTACCCGGTAACTGAACTGAAGTGAAATTAAATCTTCAGCTCTCTTGAATTCCTGATTGCTTTGACCACTGACCAAATTCAAAACTGATAAAAAAGTAACTATGTTATCTTAACTATGTTAAAATAAGCCTAATCCATTAACCACGTCATATTTCTTGGCATGCCAACTATGATGCACTGCTACTTGGACATTCAAGGGCTTCTATATCAGAGTCAGAGAAAGACACTAAACCCTGCCTCTGAGAAATAAGAATTAGAGATCAATTAGAGATATAAATAAATAATAATAAAAAAGGTCTATGAGCAATTTTTTTCACTTAAAGTGATTTAATAATTTAGTAGAACTATAAAATATTACAAAAATTTGATGTTTATTTTTCACAGAACGCCACTAATACCCACTTTAGTCAGAGGAAGTTACTTGTGCCCTGCAGTGATACAGCTAACCTAGCTAAAGTAAGAGTATCTGGAAAGAAAAATGCAACATTATATTTAGATACTTAAACAGGTCACCCAAGTACACTTCAGTCTTCAAAAAAAATGATGTGGAGAAGCCTGACTTCCCTTGGCTTCTCAATTGAACTTCCCACTGAACCTATTCAGCACTCTGCCTTCATCACGGAAAGCACAAGTGCTCCGTGGATGGAAGCGGTACAGGTTCCACTCATGGACACCTAGGGAAAGAATGGCTTAAATAAAAGGAAATCTTCAGAGAGAAACACTTTTTGGGAGAACAGTTCTTCACTTTGAGGGTGGTCAAAGAGTGGAACAGGCTTCCTAGAGAGGTGGTTGGAGCCCCATTCCTGTCAGTGTTCAAGAGACACTTTGATTTTTGGCTAGCCCTAAAGAGGTCAGTCAATTGGACTCGATGATCTCTGAAGGTCCCTTCCAACTCAACTATTCTCTTCTACTCGTATTGCACTGTACGTCTACTTCCTATCATGTATGCTGTCAAAGCAGAAGGGAAAAACAAAGTTACAAGACTTAGGAAAAGGAAGCCCAGTAACAAGATTTTTGGTATCATTCCTCTGTTTTGTCTTTTTCTGAGGATTAAAAGCAACAGAAGGAGAAATAGAGATTAAGATGTGAATGAAACCCTGTAGTCCTACCTACTACAATAAATATCTCAAACCTACCACAGAGGCAATAAAAAACCAGCAGCACTTACTGAAAGCAAGCTCTGATTCAATGTTAGATCGTTAGTATTTCTCTCAGCTAACAATAAAAAAAATATCAAAAGAGTCACTTTTTTCTTCCACATCATTGCATTTCTTAATTAAGTTTTAACAACTTGAAGACTAACAAATGTATAAGGTTCGTGATGAAAGAAGTATTTCACAACTGCGTAAGAAGCCAGTAAGATCCTCTGGATTTTTAACAATTACCTAGCTTCTAGACAGTAGAGACAAGTATCAAGCACAAGTTTATGCACCTTAGACATTAAAAAACAAATACGCTAACTCCCACTGGACTACCGATGGAAACAAAAGCTTCTTTCAGGCGTTAAATTAATAGGAAATAACTGAGTTAGAAAAGAGTGATAACAGCACAATATGCCAAATCAGCTTCTTTGTGTGCTTTTTTCATCTACATCTTACGTACTTTTTATTCCATCAGCTTTAAATGTTCCGCATACTTTCATATTGTGGCTGTTGGAGTACTGAATGTATAATTGAGATGCTTAAGAATGGTTGGTTGTTTTTGCTGTCATCCCTTCTTCCCCAGATCAAAAAGCCCACACCATACCACCAGGTCAAGCTTACCACTGAAAGCGAACTCACTGAACTGCAGAGGTGCATTTCACATTAATTTCAGAATTGCCTTAGGCAAAATTCACAAAGGAGAAAAAAAAAAAAAAAAAAGAAGAGCTCCCTCCATGAAATCATACTAGGAAATATTATTTGGCTTCTATTCATCCCCAGAAAGTGTACCCCCTGTTTGGATTATGCTTTTATTATTAAGTATTTTACAGGGATCTTGCCCCAGTGCTTTGAAATCTGTCTGTTAAGACCAATCAGTTTGAATTTCCTATAAACCTACTTGATTTCATACAGTAAGCAAGAACTGTCATTCTGCAGAATATCTGTTACACCAATTGCCCTAAAAATTGCTGCAGTGCCCTATCTGTAGCCAGTAAAAGTCACAGTAAAACATTTTTTTTTAAAAGATTTGCTTCACAAATCTTACACACATCAGAAGTTATGCATTGTAAAGTATAAAGGCCAAAATACTAGTATAGAGGCATAAAATATTTAACCCACACATACACGATGACAATAAATTTTGGCAAACACATTATGCAAAAAAAAAAAAAAAATCAGACCTAATATTACATTAGTGTAAGGAAAGTCTGAACTGCTCAAGTAATGAAAAAAGCTTGTATATGATAATTTAACCTCTGTATTATTCTAGTTTTCTTTTTCTAGAATTTAGGATTTGTAGATGTTGGACTGCAGTAATGACACGAAGATACTGCCTACAAAAATCCCAAAACATAAAATCAAAATTATGACATACCAATAAAAAATATATGTAACTGATGCCTTTTTTTTATATATATTTCTTTGCTTGGAAAGCATGATTTCTTCTTTTCTATCAGTAGTTTAATGTGCATATTGTGTGTAAGTTTGTAAAAATTGCCACCTTTGCCACAATCCCCCCACTCAATTTGGTACTTTGTGAAGAGGCTGGAAAACCCAGCATCTCTATCACAGAACCTGTAACCAGCAGACTTCATGGAAAAGCAGTGCCATAGTATCTCAGAAGCCTTTGAGGGTTTTATTAGGGCAGGAACAAAGCCAGAATGTTTGTAGCTTATTATTATTATTATTGTTATTGTTATTATTGTTGTTATTATTATTATTATTATTATTATTATTATTATTATTATTATTATTATTATTATTATTACAGTAACAAAAACAACAACAAAAAGAAACATTGCATTTTTCCTTTCATTCTCATACACTGAATTATATTTTATTTCACACAAAAAACAAAGATGGACAATACAAGGGACTACTAGATTATATGCACTCAACCAACACCTAAAGCTTAAGTTTTCCCTACTGTTTGACTGAGCACTCGTATTCTTCTCTTGGTCTGAACACAGAAGCAAACTTATCTACTGAATCACAGAATCACAGAATTTCTAGGTTGGAAGAGACCTCAAGATCATCGAGTCCAACCTCTGAAGTCCATCGAGTCCAACTGGCACTTGTCTACTAGAAAACTAGCACCTTAAAGCTAATTAATATGATAGCTATCACGTCAATCAATACATATGACAGCTACTGTAGATATGACAGCATATCATTGATATGATAGGTATCATATCAAACAATACAATAGAACCAATAGTGGAAGGGTTTTGCAAAGACTGAAGACTTGTACAAACAGCCTTATTCTCCCCACACTCTAAGATCCCTTTCAGAGTAATGTAAACTGAATTGGCAGACTTCTACTTCCGTAGTTAATCTTGTGATAAAACTGTGTAATTCTAACGACTTCACGTTTTTGTGCTTTGACATTTAACAGAGTCACCACCACCTAAGTCACTGCTCCATGTTCTGCTCTTCATGCTTTTCACATGCACAATGCTCCTTGGAGGGATCAAAGCCTGAAATGACAGGATCTGAAATCCTGTCAGAAGAGCAGGGCTGAATTTTTGCCTCTCTGCTCTTCCCCAGCTGACTGAAAGGTTTCCCAGCGGCATCACTCGAACGAAGATTTTGTCACAAATCCCGTGTGACTTTAGGATGAGCGGATTATTGCAGGCACATCATACTACGCTGCAAAATTACAAAGCCTTTACAAGGAGCAGTTGTTTTCTCCTCTAAGACCCTGGACAGATGGCAGGATTTGACTATCTCTAAATCAGCTTAGTCAAATACATGATCAGTTCTCCAGCCCAATATTCATTGTGTATTCTTAATGAAACCGCTGAATGAAAAGGGCGATGTGCCAAGCTTAAAGCAAGCAAACAACAGAAATCCATTTTCCTCCAAGATCAACCTCTTCATGGTATGCTGTGCACATTTACACAAATCAAGGACGACAGAGTTCCTCTTGAAAAAGTAGCTCGTTACAAAAAGTAGCTCGTTTCAAAACACAGATGATCAAAACCTGAATTCTACTTTCCTGAGTGTTTTCAATTTAATCGAGTGCCTGTTGTTTTGCTGCAGCTATGAAGTAATCCAGGCAAATCAGGAGGTCAGATGACTGCCTGCCACAGAGGAACCACACCAAGAAACAAGCATAATGGGCTTCCAGGTATCTAAAATAACAGGTCCCTCAAAGGCTGGAAGTGCATCATCTCTGAGATAATCCCATCAGCAAGTGATGAGCGCTTCACTCATCAGAAGAGGCACCCAATGCTGGAGCATGACTTAATGCTGTCAAGAAAAGATGTGTGATTCTACTTTGATTTCTAAGAAGCAATCCTGAATCCCTGCTAATTCTCCTCTTAACAGCACAGGGAACCAAGAGCTTTCATGGAATTAGCAGATTTGTACCCAAGCACTCACAGAGAATTTTGGTGTTTGTTTTTTTTTCAGTGCATAATCAAAACTCATTTGTTGGGAGACAAGAGTCAGCCATATTTCACTATGGGAAATTGTTCTCAAGAACATTGCTGCCTGTCCTCCTTGCAGTGACATTCCTCCTCCCTTGGCACCGTAAGGGTAAAGCTCGCGAAGCAGAACTAATGATCACCGCTGTGCAGACAGTGATTCTTCACTGCTGCAACTGCCCCTCAATCACAATCTTACTTCTCTTTGCACCAGGGATGAAAAAAAGAATCCTAGATATTAGTATATGCTAAATCAACCCATTTTATACTGCTTGAATTTTGAGTATGCAACACTCTTGAATGTAGGTGTGGCTTTATTTTTAATGCAAAATTATGACACATCTTTTGAAAGCCTAACAGCCTATTAAATGCAGGCTCGGATTTTCATTAGCATGAGAAGTGGTTGATTTTCTGTTTGAGTCAATATAATGAGTAACAAGTACATTCCTATTTGTATTGAAGTAGAAACAGTATCCTTATGTAACCTATACATTTATTTCCCTAAGTTATTGTCTGAAATAGTCAATATTTTAAGTTCCCAATCAAAGAGATTTGAAAGAGAAGTTTTAGTTTCCCAGACAAGTACCATAATTTTCACTGTATGTTAACATCTTTAATAATTACGAGACACATGTAATCAATGGCTTGCAAATAGAATTTGCATACACAACACGCAGCAGTCTCCTTAAAACATTTTGAAAAACGATTCATTTTGTGATTTGACATGAGCTGATGGATGTTGAACAGCTTATTCACCATTGTTTGGGACAGGGTATTTAATTCATGCCTGGCTTTTAAACTAATGTGAGAGTTTGTAGGTACCTTTATATTTGCATAGATGCTGGTTAACTACGTTATTCATACACAACAAGCCTATGCTCAGTTAGGTGGGTCTTCTGAAATACGTGGCAATTAAACCCTCCTACATATGAATCACTGAGCATTCACAGAATGCTTTCTATATGAGTACTAAGTGTTTACAAATGAGGCTGGCATATTTTAAATAATCTTCACCACTTCACCACCTTGGTTAAGACAACGAAGTAATGCTATCATCATGTACAAACAGAGACACAGGCAGACACAGATTAAATAAGGTGACCTTATTCCTTACTCCCATCTTCCCACTATGGCTTTGGTACCTGGACCCAGAATTTCACACACACCTTGAATCACTAGCTTGAAATACATGGAATATCAACTTAGGATCGCTTACACATTCTGCAAAAGAAATATGATTATCATTATTTACAATTCTAAGAAGCTTCCCACAAATTCTAATACATTTGATCAGGCCACAGTTTTCCACAGGAATCAACAATGTGCAGTAGGCTCTCTGCTGAATGCCTAGTTCTGAAAAACACAAACATCATCACCGCCAGGGCTAAAGCTGAAGCCCCAAAGGAATTTTGGAGGAGAAAAAAAAGCTACTGACTCCTTCACAGGCTCCTTCAAGATGACAAAGATAAACAGAAGAGTCAATATGCTAATGGTCACAGTGCTTATCAGAGACAATTTTCAGTGGCGCATCTGTACCATGGGAAATTCTAACCTGCTGAACTTGTTCTTTCTAACTATTAACAAAACTATTTTTTAAAAATATGAAAATTTAATAGCTCTCTCCATGGAAGATAATGAAGTAAAGGATGTCCAACTGACTCTCATTAGACATTTTTGAAACAAAAGCATTTTTACTTTATACCAAAGTGAAATATTTTATGTTTTCTTAAAAAATATGTTTTAACAGGGTTTATCATCTCTATTTTCACTGTTAGGGCCTATCATTATCTTCTGCTAAAAAACACGAAGGAAAATTGTAAACAATGTTTAGTATGCAAAGCAAATGACACATTAGATTATCATTTGTAAGTAAGGTACGAGATTTATGAACTGGGTTTCTACAAATGCTGAAACAAAAACAGGATGCATTTGCTTAATCTGAACTGCACAAAGAGAAACAAAATGTGCCTACTTCCAATTTCTGGACTTGTATCAGTGAGGAATTTCTCCTTAGACTGCTTCCTGCTGAAGGAACGTTGCCATTTTGTTATAAACAGCTGCAAAAACCTGGACGGCTTTGGCATTTTACCATGTGTAGTTCAATTAGCGGGCCTTCCATTTTGTTATTAAACCAGCTGTTTTCATACCCAGTTTTGTCTAAGTACAAACCTTTTAGCGACAGCCGTTTGTCACCCCCACATATATTCGGGATGAGAAAACAGCCCGCCAATTAAGATGCCCTACCTCCAGGCCCAGTCTGAGGTAGCAATGGAACAGTTAAAGTAAAAACTCAGTTTTCCATTTCAAAGAAAGTTCAAAGACAAGAAGAAAACACTGCCCTGCAAAGGACACAGATATTTTTATTTATTGCCGGAAAAGTTTAGTTAAGGAGTAGGCCATCAGATTTGCTCTGTATCATAACAAACAGTTGTGAGTCCACATCCTGTCCAGCAAGAAGGTCTACCTAGTTTTCATTCAAGTCTTGGATTAAATCTATGGATCTGACAAAATGGTGGTTTGAGCATTCTTAAAACAGCTTAGGATCAAAGACACAGAGTCAAAAAATGGTCAAGATATAAAGCAAGCAGTTTTGAACTGGTTTTACAATTCTGTTGCTACTCCAGCAAGACATACCTAAACTATTCCTTAAGCCCCATATCACCAAGTGATAAATTAAAGGAAATACTAAAAGCACATGAAAAAAGGACACCTTGAGGTAGAAAAATAATCTTGAGATCACTTTTCTTCTCTGCTTCTATCCAAATTCCTGGGTTGCCAAAAATCGCCAACCCATTCTGTTAACACTAAGTATTTATTCCACAATCTACTAGTCCTTTAGAAAGCACACCAAGATAATTTATCCAAGAGAAATTATTTAAAATAAAATACTCTAAAATAAAACCAAAGATACTTATCTAAAAGAAGTAAATAACAAATGAGGTTACATTATCTGTAGCTCCAGCCTCGTTTTTTGAAAACTACATGGACTTTCTTTCTTCTTTTTCTGAGCATGAGACTAAATGACCCATGTTAAGACACTTTTATGCACCTGTTAATTTAAAGACATAAATACTACAAACATTTCACAGTAAGACTGCCCACTGAAAGCACTCTACATTTTCACTTTAAGGTAACAAAAACAAACTGAGCTAAATCAGCACCAGCAGAGAACACAAAACACTTCTCTTACCTCCATTTCTGTGCAGTGTAACCGGTCTGATTTATCTGTAATAAAAAAAAAAAAAGAAAGAAAAGCTTTCAGTTTAAGTCAATGGACAAGACACTAAGAAGTCAACTCTTTTTTTCCAGTTTTAGCCAAATATTCTTTGCCTTACTTCAATCACACATTTCAATAATATTGCAATTATACATGCATCACAGAATTAACAACAAAAAGGCCCTGCCCTCTTTATTTGGATCCTTCACGACTCTCCCTTTTAAGATGTCTTTAATGTTTGGCTTCATTATTTAAATTGTACGAATGATGCTCAGCCATGGAGGGAACATGAAAACATGTTGGCTTAAATTAAGCAGGAGCAAGTAATTATTTCAAGAGAAAACATACCATTAATTCATAGACCAGGAAAAAGCCACTTGCTTGATCTGATGCTTCTGGGATATCAGAGAGTTCAACAATAACAACATGAAGTCTGAGCAAGCTAAAGTAGAAATATTGTTGTAATATTTTCAGAGGTCTTTTCTTTCGATATTTGTGTTTCCTCCGAGTTCAGAAACATCACTTTGGAATTTACACAACACGGCGAAATTAAGCGTCTGAATTGTTTCATCAAATTGAAATCTCAATATTCTCAAAGACAAAAAACTTTGGTATAAAAGTACAAGTGGCTTGCCAGTTTATGAAAAAAATAAAACTGAAATTTCACATCATATACCATTCGACTAAAAGCTGCAAGATTATCTGTGTTGGTAATTCATATGAGAAGAGCACAAAGTAGGACATAGCAGGACGATTTTCTGTTGGGAAATGATATTCAGGAAAATGAAATATTCCATAGAAACATTCCACAGAGAAGGGTAGCTCCCCAAAACCTGACTTTCAAAACACGTGCAACTTTAATTTGACCTCTGTGGTTTTTGCTCTTTGGGACCCCCCAGGAGAGCCTGCAACGGGGAGCCGTAAATGGAAGGACTGTCCTCATCAGATCGCCCAAGCGAGCTCAAGGAAGTTCAACCTACTGGTTAGCATAGTATTTGTACACAGGAGCAATCGTGCTGACTTAGTATGGAGAATCTGAATGGCACACGAAAGCAGAGAAGAGTCACCCACACAGAAAAGGATTTATTTTTCACGCTGAACTAGTTGCCCTCCCTTTGAACCTAAAGGTTACATGCATCTTGAATGAATACGGAGCAACTAACTAACAGAGGGAAAGCTGTTTACCTTTATTTTGAACTCTTGCCAGCGTAAGCTGAACGCTTAACACCGGTGGCTTATTGCAAAATGAAGCACAGGAGAGTGACTTAGTAAGGCAGCTTTTAAGTACTGCATCCTCTTTGCAGAAGGACTGGTGATCTTGGTCAATTCATGTCAAGATCCACACAGGAGACATTCCTGGTGTTCAAAATGGTAGCACTCATTTGATTGTTTTAAACGGTAAACGGTGGTAAGTGAGAACTTTTTTAATTTATTGAATACTTCTACAAATATTAGCAGATTTATGACTATTGGGGGCTATTTCTGCGACACTCAAATGAAGACGACCAGAACAACACACCTCCACAATATAAGACAAGAGAAGGCCAATTCACAGAAATGTGGTCAAAATGGGGAAGAAAAAAAAACTTTCCAGAAGAAAAAAAAAGATATTTTTGGAAAATTACTACTTAGAAAAAGTAAGTGATTTTAAACCTATAATCACGCAATGGCACACACCATTCTGCCAGTACTCGCAGTCCCTGATAAATTCAAGTACTTTGACTTGTGTCTCCTGTAGCATGACCAACAGGAGTCAGACCATTTACCAGATCCTCCCAGTTGCACAGACCCATCGCTACACTTCACGGCTATGCTGAGGTCCTATGAAGATCCTTTTAACAGAAGTCTTAACCAAACCCTTACATACAGAACAAATAAATCAGCCCACACCGAAAGAGGTAAAGCAAAAATTCCATTTCTGAAAGGAACAGCAAGAAACTCATCTCACGGCCCCTCTGATAAATCTTCTTTGATAAACTTCCACGAAATAAGTTCCTCAACTCCAGCTTTAAAACCTTTCCTTGTCTCTTATCTGGTACTACCACAATTTACTACTGCTTACCGAGATTTATTTTTTTTTAGTACTATAACTAATGTAGGGAACATCTTAAGCCATATTACTTATTCCCATTACTTGGAAACTGGGCAACACCACAGAAGAGGAGCAACATTTATACCAGCACCTCAAAAAACAATGGTATTGTCAGGATTCCACATTCTGAGGAGGGAAACAGGAGTAACAAGTAGTTTAAATCTCACACCAGCTCAAACACACCACAGATGGTATTCTAGACAGGCACAAGCTACTTGTTGACTTGCACCATTTTAACACTACAGACTGTATTACAGAAATTATTTACTATACCATTCCCTGCCCCTCTCTACCTTGATTCCAAGCATGTACTCAGCAGATTTCCCTGATCTGTTTGCAGTGACTCTTTTGGAAGTTTCCCAGATTACTAAAGACACCTGTATTAACTCGCCTAAGAAACACATTTTGACATGAATCTATCAAGACTGAGCTGAATTTGCTCTTGTATGGCCCATGCAAGCAAAATTTAATCATAATGGCTAGCTATAGGAATTTCTTCTCTTCAGCTCAGATGACTGAAAAAAAACAACAAACTTCTAAACATAGCCTAAGGGTCACACTTTCCTAATTCACACTGGGAGAGAGAAAAAAACAAAACATTTATATATAATATATATATATATATATACACACATCTATAAGAAGTCATAAAACTATCTCCGCAGGCAGAATTGTTTATCTTGTAAATAAGTGAAGGTTTACAAATTTATGTCAGCAGCTGCTTCTTTACATAGATCCAAACCTCTTTGCCCTTCAAAACCATTCAACCAGCTGCTAACCTGTGCGTTTCTACCATTCTTAACGCCAAAAGATATATATCAAAAGTGTTCTCCCGTGACAGCTTTCCATTAGTGACTAATGCATTCATTACTAGTAAACAGCACAACTTTAACTGTCAAATTAACTTCAATTTTTAAACATCATTTTTTCTTCAGTTTGGGAGATCGTATGATTTTTTCCTCATGGGTTGCTGAAATGCAAAAAAATGCAGTTTTTGAAAGAAGGCAAGAGGCTTACATTGGAGGTTTCCTGTATACCTGAAAATAGCCTTCAAAGAGACGTATAGGCCATGGAACAACAATAACAACAAAACAAAGTCAACAAAAACCTTTGACCACCATTTTTCATTTCTCAAAATTTCTATTTGAAGATTATTCATATTTCAAGCCCCCAACAAGCTGAGTCAGGCCAAACTTTCATTGAGCGTTAGGGTGCTCTGACTCGTCCCTCGAGGCAGGAGCTTCAGGTCGCTGATTAGACAGGGAGAAATAACTATTTCCAAATAATCATTTTGGAATGCGGTTTTAAAAAGACTGTACTCAACTAACCCATGGCCCATGCTTCACTGAAGGGCCATTTCCATGCCTTGCAAGGATTAATATATCACAGATAAAGGTCTTCACTGATTTAAAAACAAACAGAAAGCCTATCATGTACTGGTGCAAAAAGTATGAGGCACGCATTTAAGACATCATTTTAAAGCTGGGGTGGATAATTCAGTATGTTAAAAAGGACTGACTGATACAGATATTTGCAAGAAAGCCTGCTGGATGTGCCAAACCATTTGCACTCCTCTACCCAAAATAAAACTAGGGAGTCGATGTCTGTGTCCCGGCACCACAGCCACACGGCTGCTGCTGCTTCCACTGCGAGCAGCTGCCCCAAGAGCCTGTGAGCCCCTTCCTGGCCTTCCAGCAACATCTGAGACTCCTCTGCTCCGATCCGAAAACATTTCCTTCCAGACAGCTTTGGTCCTGATTGCAGAAGGGAGATCGTCAGCACTCACGTTCAGACAGCAGCGTAGCTGGTGCGTGAGCTAGCAACGAGCCTGGAAGTCATTTCGTGTTAAAGATTAATATTCGACTTAAATATCACAACCTATTGCTGCAGGTCTGGGGAGAACTAAACCTATTATTTCCACACTAGCAGACCTCAGGGTGCCCTCAGGAAAGACAGCCACTGCCCATTCGTGCCGGAGGACAGAGGTGGCAGAGGGAACATGGGGCCTACCTGAAGGAAAGGGAGAGGGGGACAATATGGGAGTCACTAACTCAGGACACACAAATTCAACAGGCCTTAGTCAGGCCCCCAGATTAAGCTGAATTTATGTGTATTTTCTGGCTTTCAAGTCTGCAAGAAGCACTCTAGCTACAAGAGGAGGCTTTTCCCTGGCCTTAACTACAACAACAACAAGCACCCATTGTAATCATCTGATTGCAGGAACTGGGGCAGTCCTCACCAAAGCTGACAAGGTTTTCAATCCAGGAGTCAAGATTAGTGCCAATAAAAGGAAAGGACGAGAATAAAGGCAGCAAAGGCAGCCAAGCGACATAAAGACAGGAGATGATATGTAAAGCACGGGGTTAGTAATTACACGGAGGGGAAAGCAATGATGTGGCAGGAGTGAGCCAGGCTTCTGGCACAGGATGGCTATTACAGGACACACAGATGAAAGGCATGGGAGGACAGAAAGCAAGCCTGGGTAATGAAAAGAAAAACGTGAAAATGGTGAAGAAAATATAAACAAAGCTTGAAGATGGCCATCAGGCTGTGGGGAGGAAGGTCGTGAAGGCTGAGATGTGGAGGAAGCAGAGGGGGTTGGAGGGGAAACAGGAGACCTCCCCGGAGCAACCAGCAGAGGCTGACGTTTTTAAGGAAAACACTTAGGCCTAAAGAGTCAACATATCCCTCCTTTAAACTGTGTAATTAGGGGACAACAGGTAATGGGGTGAGTCCTCACAGCCCATGGCTTTTTGGATCTGACTCACGATTTATGTATCAGCCTCCGGTAGGTGACTTAGACCTGGTATGCCGTACTTCTCAGACTGGGAGAGGACGAAGAGGAGAGAAAGGAAATTTTAAGAACATACAAGGAAAACTCTTAGAGGTGTTAACATACTGAAGGAGGCCAGGGCTCGTGTCAATGTTTTTTTTTTCATGACTTCATCTTTCTCCGTTCAACCCAGGTTCACTGAAGTTACTCCTCATTTTGTACAGTCATAAGTAATCCTCTGCACAATGTCCACAGCAGATAATGACTAAGAGGTCTTCACCCAGTAAAGTTTTGTAATAAAAGTTTTTAAAATAATAATTTTCCTTAATACCAAATTAAGGAACCCACACTACCTTAATGCTACCCTGTAAGGTACCACACAGTGATTGCTCACTGTCTTGTCCCATTTTTACTCGGCACAAAGAAACTGGCTCCGGTCACCGTCCAATTCTTTCTACATCCACTGCTCACCCTCTATAGCAAACCCATACGTCTACCTAGGGATCGAGACAATTTTTGTTATTCTAAGATAAATACTGTGCTAGGAATGCATCTCAAAGTGCTGCTGAGCTCTATGCAGAGCTGCCATCCTCTTCCACAGATGCTTATTTGAGTACAGATACTACGCTTGCTCTTCTCTGGCATGTCCATTTATCAACTCTCCACAAAAAAAAACAAAAAAAAAAGTGAATATGCACTTAGACTTCACATGTCTCAAAAAGCTTTTTTTTGATTGTTTGTTCTTAGTTCTGTTACTCTAATCATACTCTCATTTTTCCTAGAGCCATCCACTTACTTGCTGGTCCAACAAGCACGGGTGCTTGTGGCAGAAAGCTGAATCCACGGAAGTCTGAGGGAACTTCAAGCACGTTATGGATTTTCTAAATTGATACCACAGCACTGCTGGACCAGTTACGAGCTTTTACCCGCTGCTAATAAGCTCTCTCAAGCAGATGGAAAAGCAGTTTCCCAGCCTCTCTCTACCTTGGCTATGTCTTTGGAGCCTCGTATTTACACTGCACAGACTGACTCATCTTTCTGTTGCTCTTAAAGCGCGCAGCAATAAAATCGGTGGCGTGCTCATACCTCTGCGCGTGTCACGCAAGCTACCTGCAGATTTTATCAGTGGTGGGACAATAATCGTTTTGTCTCCTTACTGGATTCAGTGCTGTAACCTAATAAATTAACAAAACGCGAACACTGCAGTTTTCTTTCAACAGAGATGATGAAAAAGCTTCCCTGGTTTTCAAAGCCACATTCAACAAGGACCCAGGATGCTACGTGCCTTAATCCCCTCATCGCCTCCCTTACTGCATGGCACCTTCCCCAGCCTCACCAAGGGACTCACGCTCCGGCCAGGCTCGGCACTCCAGGGTCATCTCCTACCCGTCACATCTTGCCGTGCGGTCACTGCCACCTCCAGCCAGCCCCTGACGCTGGACTCCATGACCAAAAACCCCACCTTTGTTCCTTCTGCTGTGATGCCCCTTACAGATCTCATATTAATTCCCTGCAACATCATGGAGACGTCTCATTTCTCACTCTTCAATCACTGTTCACAATGACAATTACAATTCTACTTTTCCTTCTACAGCAACATTTAATTGCACTAGTAAAGAAAAGTCCCATTAAATCACAAAAGTATTATCTTTCACTAAGTCATGAGCATCTGGAGCCCACAGCTCCTCAAAGTTCCTTGCTGTTCAGCTTTCCTTAGGAACAATAAATGCAGATTTCGGACAACACCAAACTAGTCACTCTGCCTTCACAGCCTGATTCCCATCTTTTCGTTTTTGTGAACAAATCTGGCAACCGAGGTTGCCCATTGGTAACTTCCTTCCACTTGTTTTGTGCAGGCATCTGCACAATAAAATGTGATTTTATTTACTTATTTACTCCAAGCCAAAGGCATTACATTTTCTTCCTACCTTGACCTCCACCACTAATAGATACACATCTTACAACTCTAACAAGAAACTGTGAGGTTTAATACATCAACCCTTACTACTTTTAAACACAGATGTTTCTGAATATCCCTGAACAAAATCTGAGTTCAGAGCATAATTAAGCGTTAATTCTAGAAGCAGGATTTATTTCAGCAGTAGTCACGGCGGCCCCTGTTTTGAAGTTTAAGCAGCAAACACGGCTACTCCCATCCATTATCTTTCAAAAGGGTCAACCAAATTAGAAGGACAATGCCAGGACATTCATCTTCTTCTGAAAAGCACGCATATCTTTCATAAGCACTCTTCAAGAGGCTGATAAATGAGAACCTCTTGATGCACACAAGGAAAATTTGCATTTATTAGTCCTATATTTCTCCGCCCTGCCTTCCAATACCTGGGCACACAAAGAAGGACGTGAAAGCCATTACAGCTGCCAACACTGCGTTATTCCTCTCTACCATGTCTCACCCTGAGCCCTCTGAGTCCCGTGAAAGCCACCACGCAGTCAACTTTTCTGCGATCTTTTTGATTCAGAGCCAGAGCTCTCCATGTGTTATACCCTGCCCTGAAGACCTGGCAGCTGCCCAGGAGGAAAATCTGCATGGCACTTCAGTAGCTTCCCTCTGTGCTTCCTCCTCTGGGGCTGGAGGAGGACACAAAAGGAGGAGGGGGACGATGAGGAGGTAGTTCTGGCGCTGGTTTCCTACTCGCATACCCATCACTTTGTTACTGCTTCAAGTCTAAAAACACCGCTTGTAAGCACTGTTCCTCGAGGAGAGGGCTCGAAGCAGTCAAACCGCACGTTTACAATCAACATTTTAACTCATTCAGAAGGTATTTTTTTTATCACATCTGGCACTTTACTAGATGCCACTGTTAGTTCCTTCCATATAAACTACAAGCAAAATAGGGAAGACAAAAACATCCATTAGGTAAAATACGCTGTATCTCCAAATTCATCTGTCCGAGCAGCCCACATTTCTGTGGTATTTAGATGTCAGACAGCTGCAATGATTCATACCAAGATGACCACGGGGAACTCTCCATTTTTTTTGCATGTTCATGTTTATTTCTTACTCGCTCCACCTCTGGCAGGACGGTAAGGTTTGCAAGGCACTGTGAAAGCAGCTCTTTTGTAAGTGTCCCTGAAGCAAACTCCGCGACGCGGCCGTGTTGGCTCCTGAATTAGCCGGAGCTCTGCTGACAGGCGTGACCGATCACGTCCTTCTCCTGGCCCTGAACAAAGCCTGAATGTTGGCGACCCAAAGACACCATTCTGTAGGGACTCCTTTATTTGCCACACAGGATCCTCTTGTTTACCGAAACAGGCACCAACAGCCAATATTTGATGCTGGGATGACCCAAACCTACACGCCAACCTACAGCTATACATTTTTCGTGCACTGCAGTAACAAAATAGTTTCGCAGCTCGGAGTTATTAGCCCGCAGAATCCCTACTGCTCTAGCAAATCTTCTGACACAGCCACTTAAACCTAAGTTGTCTGAGCCACGAAGGCAGGAAAACAATTACCAGGAATCCTTCCCAATCCTCCTCCTGCTGGGGATTCAGACGGTCAGGTAACACAAACACTTGCATGAAAATGAACAGCTGAGAAAGGTTTCCATTCTCAATCTTTTTTTTTACTTTTATATAACCAAAACATAACTGATTAAAGGAAAAAAAAAAAAAAAAAGAGATAACTAAGGATCCGAGGATTAGCAGACTACGCAGGTAAAACTGAGACGAACATTTTAAAATTGTTCTCTGGTTTTGGTTAATGACAGGGACTTGACTTCAAGGTTGTTTTCCTGCCATCTGTATCAGTGAAACTCATCTTTCTTTCCTACCTCAAGGACATTTTGTTCAATTTCTAGGGTATTTTCAGTCGGAATTTCAAGTATTGCGCATTAGCCGGGGAACTGATTCACAAGAAATGGGTCTGGAAACGCACCACCCATTTCTACATAATCAGTACTTCTTAGGACAGCTTTAATTTGTATCTCAAGAGTAAAATTAACGTGGCCAGACGGCTTCAGGGCCTGTGCTGCTGCACAGGGCTCCCCTAGCCATAGCACCGGGGCAGCAGCTCTCAAGTTTTCATTGCTGCTAAGCTGAATACCCGAGCGTAAGAATAACTATCCCTTTGAGAGGCTTGAGATGAAGGAGGCTCGCAACGCTCATTAATCATCATCCAAGGACGTTGCAGGGAGCAATAAAGCACAGAACTGGGACAGTTCAAAAGATACCAAAGAGCAGCAAGCCTGCTGCCGGCTCTTCCACGCAGCATCCACTGCACCATGCAGATGGCGATTTCCAATGGAAACCTGCCACAGGCTCCGCAAACCAAAGAAAAACAGAATCTTGGATTCATGTTGTTGCCAGGTAGTCCTACAAATCCTCTGTAAAAGCGTGAAGGCCGAGCACAGCCCGTGCTGCACGGGCGTATTGGGAGGTGTGGATGCTGGGATGACTTGGGGCAGGCAGATACAGACGTGGGATCGCTGAGCATGGTCTGGCAGCTGACATCTGGCCCCGAGCTCCCCTCCTCGCCTGTTAATTACAGGTATCGGAGGGGTGCGTGCCTGGTGGTCCCCTCATGCCCTCCCAGGAGGTTACGGACATCTGCGTGTGTGTGCCAGAGTGGGGCCTGAGCCTCACGTTCAGATACACCCCACAGGCCATTAGAAACATGAAGAGGCAACAGAATGAGGCCACAAACAGCAAGGAAATGGTAACAACAAAAAGAAACACCTACTAAATCACTGCCTTTCCTACAGCTGACGTGAGAGGGGAAGAAGCCTGATCCCACCCCAAAACACTAAAAGCAAAAGCAGCACGCGGGGTGCAATTTGCCCGGCACACAAATCCACTGGCTGGGCAAATGCTTCCCCCGTTAATAAAATGTTAATTTTATTAACATTACCATCACCTATTTTTTAAAAATACGAGAGCACAGCAGCCTGTATTCAGGTGGAAATGGTTACGAGACCCACTGAAGCTGTGGGGGGAAGATGCAGCCCCTCTTCCATTCTGCATTTCTCGCTATTTGGGGGTACTGCTGGCCCCGCGCTGGCTGACCGACAGCACAACACCCACGCACTGACCCCACTGTGCATGCACCAGCCTGAAAAACCCCAAATTTTCTGAATTTCTCCCCAATTTCAGCGATGCTGAATCCAGCTAGCCTGACAGCGGGGAGCACCATGGATGCCTCATCCCCGTGCCGGCTGGGTTTGGGCTGAAGACCCCCTAAACCCCCACACCCAGACAAACCCAGATAACCCCAGACAGACCCTGCACACCCCGCAGCCCCCAGCCGGACCTCCCCGGGCGCGGGTCCCGCGGCCAAAGGCGGCGGAGGGGGGGGCTTTTGGGGGCGCTCTCCCCTTACCCTCTGCGCTGTGGGGCGGCCGCCGGGGCTCGCCCTGCTCCATGCTGACGGCTCCGTCCCTCCAGACGCGGAGGTGCGCGGCTGCCCCCGGTCTGCCCGCGGGGGTCTCCCGGCGGCGGGCGCGGGCCCGCAGCCAGCCGCAGCACTGGTAGCAGACGGCCCACGCCTGCTCCTCGTTGATGGGCTGGTTGTACAGCCGCAGGATCTCCTCCAGCGACAGCGCCTCCGGTTGCCCTCCTCCTCCTCCTCCTGGTTCTCCGTCCTCATCGGTGGCTGTGGCGGCGGCAGCGGGGCGGGAGGCGCCGGGCTGCGGCTCTGCGCCGCGCTCCCCCGGCAGCGCCATGCCCTGCGCGGCTCAGCGCCCAGCGCTGCTGCTGCTCGCACTGCTGCTGCTGCTGCTGCTCCTCCTTGTGCCGCTGCTGCCGCTCCTAGCGCTCATCCTCCCCGCCCCGCCAGTGCCGCCAGGCCGCCGGACAGCCCGGCCCAGCCAGGCGGGCGGGCAGCGGGCGGCCGGGGCGGGAGGAGCGGCCCCGGCGCTGGCGCTGCCGCCGCCGCCGCCGCCGCGGGGGGAACGGCTCCGAGCCGCGCAATGGCCGCCCCGCGCCACGCAGCGCCCCCTGCCGCCCGCCCTCCGGCACCGCAGCGCCCGCACGGCCCCTGCTGCTGCGGGAGGGGGGGGCCCTGCTTGCAATGGCAGGGAGATGGGACTGCCCCCTGCCAAGCGCTGCGCCGAGGGGGTGGTGCAGGAAAGGGCTTTAATTCATCCCTATCCAGCCCTCTACATTACACTAGATGCGATGAGATCGGTGTTGACCGATCCACATGTTTAAGACAACCAAAACCACACATGGATAAGCGTAGGTGAGAGTATCAGCCTCTGACAAAATCACAGAGGGGTATTACAGAGAACAACTTCCACCTCAGCAGCAGGCTAAGGTTGAGTGTCAGAAAGGGGAGAGGTATTACAGAAATAAGCCTCTGCAGTTGTTTTTTCTCTTCCTCCAATCATCCATGACATATTTTAGAGGTTGGACTCGATGATCTTGAGGTCTCTTCCAACCTAGACAATTCTGTGATTCTGTGATATTATTTTCAGGGAAAAGGTACGATGTTAGACAGACTTCATCTAACTCAGCACAGCTATTCACCTAAGAACCCCCATAAATTATCACATTCATAGATTAATAAAATTACCTATACCCGACTGAACTGTTCCTAGGTGCTGAACTTAGAAGCTATTGCTAGCTCCAAGAGAGATGGAAATACAGGAATGTTGTATGTTTCCTTTCCACCGTGGAAATGTAAGTATTAAAGTTGCTTTTATTAAAATAAACTCTCTTTATAAATACAATTATTATCATGTATACAATTCACTTCACACAATACAGTATTCAAAATCCGTGGCACCTATATAAAAATACAATATTAGTTTAATTGCATCATTTGATATGCAGATACATTATTTTGCAGATCCAAAGAGGCATGCATGATTTTGTTTTTCAAAGGACGGAGCGGTATTTACAAGCAAACATGATCCAAACAGCACATGCGGATTCAGGGTACGTAAACACTCGTACACGAACTGCAAGTCGCACCTGGTCACCCCTACAACAGATTATTTCTTCACAGAAAGGAGACCTATGACAAAGAAGAAAATCAAGAATTACTAATATCATAAGCAAGAAAAATAACAGTAACAACGAATATCAATAAGCTACTATTAAAGTTTTCAGTTATACAAGTGCAATTATTTGAAACATGATTAACATACAACAAGCATCCCAAATCTGTCAATACAAACAATATTGTTTTATAGCGCAAGGGCTGTTGTCTTGGAGAAGAACAAAACCACTGACGATCACTTAGCAAGAGCAGAGAAATTAAACGAACTGTATTTCAGGGGAAAGGACAACACACTCCTCAGTATTTGATTTAACCCATCAGCAGTCTATCATCACTGAACTCACCCATTTAACACAAAAGCTCTGCACCCGATGTTCAATTCATTATGTGCATCAAACAACTATTCTTTATTGTTCCAGATCTTATGTAAGGAACTTGATTTTCTTTAAACTTTACTATCAAAGCAAACAAAAAAACCCCTGCAATTCATAATTGTGTGTCCCTACTTGGTTTTCACATATACGTTGTAATTTATACTTAGTCTTACCGAAGACATGTGGCAAATGCTCTCCTGGCATTTCTGTATACAAAATGGATAGGAAACCCTTTAAATGTGTGACCGTCAGGTACTGCTCTTCGTACAGCATCTTGAAACTCTTCGTTTCCAGCAGAAATACTCGTGGTACGTTCGAGCTCGTAGGCTGCTAACGCTGGTGACAACAGATAGGATAGATGGTCATCCCAAACAGTAGAAAGGCCAAGATCCTGTGAGGCAAGCCACAACATGATGACAACCATGCAGAAAGAATATAAGGATGTTAATCAGCTTGCATAACATACAGATTCAAATAAAATCATGACCAACCTTTAACTTGCAGTTCATGGATGTGAATCCATAAAGCAGGAAGGGTTAGGTACTCATTCACACACCAAACCAGAAGAATCAACCACCACCACCAAAATATTTAACACCTAACAAGAAATTAAGTCAGACTCGACTAAAACAAGACCAGCAATGTTTTGAAACTATATATTTTAGCTACAGTATATTTTGAAGAAATTTAAGACTACAGTGCTGGTGCATAAGATAGGCAGCAGAAATATGGGAAAGATCAACGAGGAATCACCTCACGTTTTCCTAATGTCTCCTGGAAATTCACTACAAAAACCAATGCACACCAAGTTCCCAAAACACGGATACGTATGTACATGCACTCTTACCATCAAACAAATGCAAGCAAGTAGAAAAATCTAACCACTTCAGTGTTCAACACTGCACAAGATTCATACTCTGAGAATTACTTGACACCCTCAGGTTGAGCATTATGTGGTAGGAGAGATTAAAAAGTAAAAGATATTGCTAACATTGAAAAAAAAAAAAAAAAAAGAAAAGAAAGAAACAATCAGCTATCAGCTAAAAGAGCTATCAGCTATCAGGAACTGAAAATATCATCTCCTTCATATTCAGTCCAGGAAGAATAATTTCTGGTATATTATGTCACGTAGAAATCTTGATAAAGGACAAAACTAACTTCTAAAAATACCTGCTAATTTTGGATAGCACTCAGAGTAAGACTCTGAAAACTGAAAGCCTGCTTTCATCAAGGGAAGAGACACACATATAAAATAAGATATAATAACGTGATAGATGTGCTAAGGATGCTTATCTTCTCAGCCCTTTTACAAACCACTCATAAGCGGTCTGCAGATGCCAGTAGGCCAAAAATCACAGACCAGGAAAGAGAGGAAAGGGGGGAACAAGCCCACACGTGACTGCAGCACTGTCACAGCAAACGGTCAGTATGATGTCTAAAGTAGCTCAGTGCAGTCATCCCAGATGTTTTTCAGTTACTTCAGTTTTCACATCTTGCATTTTGGCAAAAGGTGATAGAAAACACGTTACAAAGGCCCAGATACTTAAACCAACAAACATCTGTGCAAAACAAACACACAAAAAACATGCACCTTTACCACCTCAGCAGATCGGTAATAGTTTTCTAAGCAGATTACCTTCCTGTGTTCTGAGACCAGTAATCTCAGCTGCAATTCTATCTCATTGCTTGTTACTGCAGCATCTATTGCAGAAGCACACAAAGGAGGAAAAGGGGGAACTGAAGATGCTGCTCCAGGAGAACAGACAGATTTTATTGCTTCTCCACTCATGGGCTTCCATTTAGACTCGTCATGCAGGTCAAACACGCAGACCTCCACAGCATCAGTGGGCTGACAATTTCCAAAGAACTTGTGATGGTTGAAGACACAACCTATTGTGCGATAGGGATACAATGGCTTGGGTTGTTCAACTAGCGGAGGGTCATCAGGGTTGATAGGCCTGTGGATATACCTGATCAGAAACATTCAGTTTTTATTTATTAATGCACCTTATTTCACATTTTTATTAATGCACCTTATTTCATGTCAAGGTAAAAATATGTAGATGGGACAGAAGTAAGTCATTTATCCATTTTAAAATATAATGCAAGTTTGTTAATAAAACTTCCTCCCCATAATTTATTCTAATAATTAATTCTAATACAGGAAAGTAATTACACACATTTTTGGAGGCGTAGCATACAATGCAATAATACATCACTTTTCTTCTTTATATGTAGGAAAATAATCTGACTAATCAAGGAGATGTGGAATAACAATTACATTTTGCAACTATAAAAACATGTCCGTACAGCTTCCACACTGTTCATCACATTTTGGGAAGTACAGCTTAAAATGCTAATCACAGCATACATAATCACTGGCAAAAAACATAATTGCTCACTTTCAAAACTGGTTATTAATCAGCTCCTTTCACAAAGCCAGAAGTTTTACATTCACATATATGGGTCCCTTCCAACTCAGGATATTCTATGATTCTATATATGGTCCCACTGTACTTACAACTTGAAGCTATATATTACAAACAGCTTAGTGCTTCAAACAGCACTAAGAAGTATAGTGGTCTGGACCATAGTGCTGAGCGTCATCTGTAAATGGGAATTTCTTATCATTGAAGCTCTGAACAAATTTTTTTTTCATTTTGATATAAAAATTGGGATTGAATACCACTCTATGCCCTTGAGCAACAGGACATGCAGAATGACAAAAAAGGGAAAGAATTTTAACAAACAGGTACCAGAAGCTTTAGAATACAGAACAACAACGTGCCCTTCTAAAATGACTCAAGTGAGAGAGGAGTTCAGAGAACTCGCACAGAGATTTCTGTAGGGGAACAAAGTAATGCAATGCTGATTTCACAGATGAACTAAGATTAAAAAAACAAACAAACAAACAAACACATATGGACTCCTAAACAATCATATCAGCTTTTATCTCCTTCTTCATAAATTAAGATGATCAGCTGCCCTAAGACAAAACAGCTACTACACTGTATTAAACTACTGAAAAGTACATTACAAACTTATGAACTACTTCACCTCATGCTGAACCAGTTACTCTTCAAACAGCAGCAGAACATAGAACACAAATTCGAAGACAAAAGCCTCCTAGACACTTAAATACTTAGTTATATGACAGAATGTAGAGACTAAAAAAAAAAAATAATAAATAAACCAAAGAACTACACAAATCTCAGTACACCTTGTTCAGTTTTCTCACATTCTGTTAACTCACCTATGCCCTGTTAAGCTCTCCCAAAAGGTAATCGTTCCGTCGGTTCCACAAGTCATTACCCAAGTGTGGGGGACTCCTTTTGCTTTTGTTCCCACACACACAAAGGCTTCCAACCCATATCCAAGAAGAAGGCTGCACAGAAGGTTAGCATGATCTTCACAGTCACCCTACAGTAAGCATTTGTAAGTTGGTTTAAGTATCAGGCACAGCTAAAAATATTAAAGAAAGAAAACCAATTCTATTTCTCCAATTGCTATTTAATAAGTCACACTTCCCTCCTATTTAGGCAAGAGAAGCAACGATGGCCAAAATCATGAACTAATTTAATTCTGCTAACTGTATAATGTGAAAGCTAACCAGTACAAACTATTCTGAAATTTTCAGGCTAATTTTACAAAAAAAAAAAAATAATAATCTTGTTATCCCATACCAGTAGCTGGTTAGCTTCTCTGATAAGTAAAGAATTCTTTCTTGTGATAAAGTTTTGGTTTTCTGTAACAGAATAAATTGTTTTAGTCTCATTGCAGACTATTTTTATTTTTGATTTAAGTATAGTGTGTGACTAATACTGGAAAACATATCTTTTAAGGATAACTTCAAGTAAAACAAAACCAGAACCTCACAGATCAATGTTCAAATTAAAAATAAGTATGTATATAAGGCAAATACCCAAGACAGTATCAGAAATTATTCAGTATTTTCATAGTTAGGAAATATAGTCACTGAATAAAACATAGATCTACTGTAATTTTACTTTACTTTTTTAATTTCAGATCTCCCACAGATGTGACTATGGAAAAGCTGAAAGTCATGTCAGCTACATTTCCTTCAAAGCAGAAAATAAGTTTTCTTCATCAATTTATTGCTACCAATTTTTTAATGTCTAATTAAATGCTCTTCACAACTGTTAGCTGTAACAGAAAAAAGTTCCTCATAAAACAAAGCCTTCATAATATAAAGCACAGCATTCATTACATAAATAGCACAATCTTCCCCTACCATAATGTACAAAGCAAATATCCAAATAAGTAGATCTAAACCAGGTTTTTGTTGAAACTGTGTTAATAATGTGTCATGGTTTTGGCTGGGATAGAGTTAATTTTATTCATAAAGGCTCACACAATTCTGTGTTTTGGACTTTTGATGACAATAGTGGTGATAACAGAGGGATGTTTCAGTTGCTGCAGAGCAGTGCCCGCACAGAGCCAAGGACCTTCCTGCTTCTCATGTCCTGCCAGCCACCAGGCTGGGGAGGTCACGGCCAGGACAGCTGGCCCAGGGGCTGTCCCACACCGTGTGGGGCCATGCTCAGCAGTAACAGCTGGGGGAAAGGAGGAGGAAGGGGGGAGGACACTGGGAGTGATGGTGTTTGTCTTCCCAAGAAATCATTATGTGTGATGAGCCCTGCTTGGCTGGGAGTGGCTAAACACCTGCCTGCTGATGGGAAGCAGTGAACAAACTCCGTGCTCTGCTTTGCTTGTGCATGCAACATTTGCTTTACTTATTAAAACGACTTTACCTTGACCCATGAGTTCTTTCTTACCTTTCCAATTCTCTCTCCTATCCCACTTGGGGCGAGTGGGAGAGAAGCTGTGTGCTGCTTAACTCACTACTATTGCTAAAACACAATATAATGTCACGCTGTTTTTCTTAAGAAAATTAATAATGGTCCACCTGGTGTCTCAGGAGCTAAATTCAGTTATTTTCTGCATAGCTTTCCACTACACTGCCTTGGTGAAAACCCTTTTTCTGTACCTCCACGTATAACAGTCCTCAAACTCAGTCACTATCATCACTTTCATCTGAAAGCCAGCATGTAGCTCAGAGCTTTCCTTTACATGGCTGGTACCTGTGTGTGAAACTGTGTTATAGTCACAGGATGGTTTGGGTAGGAAGGGACCTTAAAGGTCACCTGCTTCCAGCCCCCCACCATGGGCAGGGACACCTCCCACCAGACCAGGTTGCCCAAAGCCCCATCCAGCCTGGCCTTAAACACCTCCAGGGATGGGGCATCCACAGCTTCTCTGGGCAACCTGTGCCAGTGCCTCACCACTCTTTGAGGTAAGAATTTCTTCCAAACATCTCATCTAAATCTATATTCAGAGACAATAGTTAGTGCCTTTCCTGTGTGGTCTTTGAGACTGGTCTAAAAAATGAGATACAGCTCCTGCTGCCAAGAACAGCAGATCTTTTTAATTATAAACACATCAGTGAGACAGTTTTTGAATGCAGAAGTATCTCAGTGCTGATGAAAAACAGTGATCACTCCAAAGAGCTATTAAAAGGGAGTGGTATTACTTGTACTGATACCTGAGAATTATAATCCAGAATGAGTTACGATTTATTTCATTTATTATAGCCATGTGATACAAATATTGGACTAGGCAGTAACTTCTAGTGAAAAACCTTACCTTGCAAAAACTGAATACAAAGACTTACCATCAATAAGTTTTAGCACATACATAAAAAAATGTGTTTTTCAAAACACTTTTCAAATAATTCTAGGCTAATCCAGGAAGAAAACTAGTGGCCTACACACGAGGATCGATTCACTGCATAACCTATAGGATCTTAGAGCCAATGTAGCAACCTCATTGTCCAATAGAATTGAAAAATGTATTGGAAAATGGACCTCAACAAGAGCAGAAAAGAAAGCAAGCCTGCTCGAGAGCCTGCTCATCTACCATTTAATACCTGGGTCTCTAAAAATATCCTAAATGAGCCACCTGCAACAGAGAATTCTCTGAGATGGACCGAATCCACCTTTCACAGCCTGTTTTTAATGACTAACCTCAGTTAGAACATACCAATGACAAGGTGTCATACACAGACTATTTGCACA
Source organism: Anas platyrhynchos (assembly GCF_047663525.1). Classification (NCBI taxonomy): domain Eukaryota; kingdom Metazoa; phylum Chordata; class Aves; order Anseriformes; family Anatidae; genus Anas; species Anas platyrhynchos. The sequence goes on along the minus strand of NC_092588.1, from coordinate 48,831,852 downwards.
TACCTTGTTTCTACATATGAAAGCAAGAAGGGTGCACCACTGTTCCTGTTTGCCACCTCCTCCTCCAATGACAGGAGCTCTTTCATAACCCAGGACACTGACAAACCGCGCTGCTTGCCTAGGTGTGTCTAGCAAGCGGCCTGCTCGAAGCGGTCTGACATACGAACACACTGGACGGTTCACTCCATTTTCATCCTTAACATATAAAAATAAACAGCACTGTTAAAACTTCCTGAAGTGCCTCCTGTTTCTCTTCACGGAAGTGACACCTCCCATTCTGGCTGTACCAGGTGTGTTCAGTAGCAGCATCACCTTCCAAACAAGGGTGTGGTGTTCACAGCCCCACCACTGGCGGTGAGCCCCCACCCAGTCGCTCTCTAATTCTCCTGCAGCAGGGCTGGGGAAGAGAAGGGGAAGGGTGCAAGCGAGAAAAACTCATGGGGGAATAATAGGAAAAAGGAGAGGGGTGCAAGCAATGTAAATATAAAGTACAGTTACTTTGCAGCAATGAAAATATCTCAAAAGATAGATTTTAGACCACCTTTTTTTGCGATGGAATTTATTCTTTCCCAAATAATTGTAATTCAAAAATACTGAGACAGAAAAATTCTTTTAAAATTAAGACACAAGACCATTAATGCAATTAATTCAGAGAGACACTACAGCTAGATTTTTCTACTGGCTCTGTAACTGTTAGGATATTCTAGACAGAAAAGAACAGTTTGTGCTCCATCTGCTGTCAGTTTCCACACTGTCATCAAGCAAAAAAAAAAAAAAAGCACGTAATATATGCTTCTGCACTACATGTAAAAAGTGGATAATAACTGAGTTATCACAATTCTGATAATCTCATGTGTTCCCACTGCTACTTGGAGACTGGCTGGTCATCAGTCTGCTGGTAGGAGGTGGTGATTGCCCTTGCATCATCTTTCCCTCTCCATTTCTTTCTTTCATTTATGATCTCTACGGACTTAAATTCTTATTGTCTTTATTGTCTTAAGCCTTTGACATTTGTGGTTATTCAGGAAAGGACTAAGGAGGCTTTATTACCTCCTCTGTAGGGTTGCCAGGAGGACTTGTTTCTACATAATGGTATTAAGCTTCAGTAAACACACACAAGTTTAATCCTTAAAATTTCATCTTCAGCATGCTAAACCACATGTAGCCCTGACTGGAACATGGCCACATCATAAATCTATACAGATTCTACATACATAAACTTTAAATATCTATCTAAGAATAAAAAGATAACTTAAAGAACAGGTAAGCATATTCATAAAATTTACAAACCTGTGCAAAGATCTTTACTAGCCTCGTGTTGTGTGTAGGCCTAATCTGTAGGTATTCCCTCCACCACTGTTTAGCATACACAAGAAACAGTCGTTCTTTTTCTGCTGTCCTCTGACGTTCCAAAGTAAACTGCAGGTAAGAAAATAAACATAACAGATGACACATACTAATTCCAAACAAGAACAAAAATGTAATCAATAAGTGTATCAACACCAAATCCTGTCTTAAGTAAAATACAGCTTAATATTTACATGGCATGCCCACACCAATGCAAAAGAATAGTATTTTTAAATGAAAATCCAATGAGTGAAAACCTCAATTTACATTTCTTGTTTGTAGGCTCAAGCTTGACTGAAGTAGTGTTCATCTTCAGTGATGCATGTCTGTACAGAAGGATTACTCAGCTTGTGAAGCGTGGAGTAATATCTGCATGCGCCTTCAGGCCACCATTTACTGGCTTTTCAAGCAGAATAGCTGACTGTTGAAATTGTTTTTCAAATGGAAAAAGAGAGCAAGGAAACACTATCTGAAGAAACTTAAGTATTTCATACTCATTTCTCTTCTTGAAGCTTTGATACGGGCAATTAGAAAACTACATACAGTAATATTTCAAATAAAGTAATGATCAGTATAAACAAAGTAGTTTAAAAGAGGCAATTATATTTAAATTGAGTCAAAAAAAATACTATTGAATACTCAAAAACCCACAGTCCCCAATGTCCACGAGTAATTCTATACTGAGATCCCCCTCTTCCTCCTCCCAAAAGAATAGGTCAGCCTTCCCAAGAATTACTTACTTGAGTATTAGTTATTTCTGGAGACAGCGTCTTACTGAGTTGTGGATACATTTCAAGTCTGATGTTCAAAACACCAACAGAAACCTTTGATTCTGAACCTTCGAACCAAAATATATTTCAATCAGTTCCTTTAAATTCCTTTTACTCAGACACATCAGTGAGACAGGAACAAATTATTGTTTTAATTGTATTATCACAAAAAACAACTAAAACTTATTTAAATACTTAAAACATAAGCATCTTCTTTCATAGTTCAAGCTCACGTAAGACTGAAAGAAAGGGTTACACGGCCAAAGAAGCAGACACCTAGACCTGAGAAAATATCCGTGGTTTTCAATGCGGCCAATATCAGGACATACAATATGTTGAATGGTGTTCTGTAAGTGTCTAGAATAAGGTATCTGTTTTGAGGCATCTAAAATTGATTAGAAGAGCCACACTGCAAGCATGCCTGTTCCTCCTGAAAACACAGGTAGCTCACATTTAAGCAGTTAGAATAGGGTCAATTTCATTTCACTCAATATATGTTTTTTTATGAAGGACCCAGAATGCCATACAAATAATCATGTTTAAAATAATACTAACGCATAACGCTCAAAGTTTTGGACTCCATAAACAGTGAGAAGAAATAAATTACAAGAGATATGGAATTACATGCAGTATGAGCAACAGAAACCTCACATAGTGGTTTGTCTATATATCTGAGTTGCCAGCATGCTTTGATGTTCTTGATGAATTTTGTACAATGACTAGTTTAAAAGAGGACAAACAGTACTTGATTAACCGGATTTGTACCTTATTACTTAGGAAAAAAGTTAATGAGAAGTAGATCAGAATTTCTCCCATCACACATACAAGCAACATACAAGTTATTTTCATATATTTCAAAGGTTATTTGTTATAAATTAAAAACTGTCTACCTAAGAGTCTATCCAAACCCATATTGCTTAGTAAAGTTAGCATTATTTTATCCTGAAATTGCAAACAAACATATCAGTAAATAAACATATTTATGTTCACTGGATAAACCTGTGCACTAAATCATCCAAAAAAAAAAAAAAAAGGCAAAGGTGGTAAGAGTTAAGCATGATTTACACAGTATATGCTATTCTCAAAATATTTTTAAGATATAGTTTACTCTCTTGAAACTAGCAAGGGCCTTGCTTAACTAACTAGTAGAGAAACTGTGATAAAGAATACTCAAATGGCTCAGCTGTAACTTGACCAAGCTCTGGGATAACTAGTAGGAAGTCATGATACATTGAGTCCTGGATTTAACCTTTATCCATTAAATTGTATTATTCTGAACAATTAAGATGAAACACCTGAAACAGGGAGTGGTGACAAGTGACACATGGACACAGCTAAGCACCTAAACAAAGCTGTTTATCCCTTCTATCAGAAGGTGTCCTTCCAGCTCTGTGACTACAAGGCAGCAGAGCACAAATTACTTTCTCTAGCAATTGCTAGTTTGCTAAGAAAGGGACACAAGCTGTACTTTACTCTTTGGTGCATTGGACAGATTCCTGGAGATGCACTGCTTGATTTATATTTGTTTGTTTTAATAATTTACCCAGATTCTGCAGAAAACCAATTGTAGGAATTCCCAGACAGGACCTGCAACACTTGTTTTTGATATTTTCTTAACACAATAATCTGACCATTAGTCTCCTACCTAAACATTTCCTAAGGATACCTTACAGTAATTTTCCCGTTGAACTAAGACTAAACAATATCATAAATACTGTTTTAAGCCTATAAGCAAATTTAGTACGATATTTTAAATAATAGGCATATCATGACGACTTATTCTTACCTACACCCAGGAGTTCCACAGCAATGTTTGTTATGCCGTTCTCTGCAGCCAGGACAGATCGCCACTCCAAGAAATGGGATGCTACTAGGGTTGTCTCACCAAACGTGTCTGTTTTGATCAGAACCATGTGCACTGGATCACATATAGATAACATGGTGGTTGCATCCACCATTTTACTTCCATCACCTGCCATTATTAAACCAAGATAAAATAGCCACCATATTATTATCCCAAGTTCTCCTTCAAATTAAGTGAAAGATACACATCAACACCGCATTTTAAGAAAATCTTGCACCTAGAAGCATAAACAACAATCCTATCTTAAAATCAAACTCAGATTACGATGGAGCTACAGCAAGATTACCATCAATTCAGATAGGGGATAGAAAGATTACTTGATTTGACTACCCTAGTGTAAATGGTTTAATTGTACAAATTAAAAATGGGATTAACATTTAAGAAAGTAAATATTAAAGTACCACTAAGTAAAAGCAATTGCAAACACGCTCTTTGTAACTTTGAGTCTATTTACTATACCCCCCTGAATTTCTATAGGACTCAGACAGCATCAAAACGCTCTTCCTTTATCCCACCAGCTTAAGTCTTCCCTATTTATTCCACAAGTCTTCCCTTACCATTTAACTCCTACCATGCTCCCTGGCTACCAACAGCACAGGTAATGCAGACTGGAGATAACTGCCTGTTCTGCAGACATCTCCTGCCTGGTAGGCAAACTGAATGTACAATGACGTTTTCCCTTCCATACGGTGACAAGTTTACATCTCTCTTCACAGAAGAGTTGAGGTTGGACGGGACCTCTGGAGGTCATCTGGTCCAACTCCTCTGCTTAAAAAGAGCAGTTTGTCCAGGATCACGTCCAGGAGGCTTCTAAAGGACCTCCAGGGAGATACTGCCCCCTTCTTCACTTGTAAGCACAAAGCTTGTGAAAATCACAGCCATCTTAGCATCTCTTACCATCCTTAAGGTTACTATCTCACTGTCATTTCTGGATAAAGTAACTTTTAAATTAGACCAACTTTAGAGTGAAAAATAAGTAAGAATAGAGAGAGATGTAGAAGTAGCAAAACCTAATAGAGCTATCAATTTCCCTAGGCAAACATGATTACGGGAAAAAAAAACAACCAAATAATATTAAATAATATCAAATATATTTCAGAATAACTATAAAGTCAGGGAAAGGAAAAAAAAAACACCACAGTACCAGTTCCTTACCTAGGCTATCCTTGTGTACTTCAAGTAAAAAACCATCATTAAAGTCCGGCTCACAGGCACAGGGAACAGGTTTAGAACGGAAGCGCTGATTTCGGAAATGTAAACACAGAGTGAAAGTAGAACAGATTTGGCCAGGCAGAGGATCTGGTTCCTGAAGATGTTCCAGAAAAGCTTTCCCACCCAGAACCTGAAGGTAAAGATACCTTCGTGTTGGGTCAATGTTAGCTGTAAAGCGTAGCAACAAAAATGAAGAGACTACAAAAACAGCACTTAGGAAGCACATTAAATATCAGCTACCTAACAGGAGAATAGAAATGTGATTTTTTTTTTTTCCACAAACAAGTCCTTAGAAGAAAGTGATTTTAAAATACACAGAAACTATCTTAATGCAAAATGAGTGAAACCCTTACAAGTCAAACTTTAAGTGACATTAATATCTGCTGCTTACATGAACTGCTATCCTTTAGATAAGCAGGAAAGACATTTATTTCTCCACAGTTTGGAGGTTTTAAGTGAATCCTGTCCATACTGGACTACTAATTTCACATTTAATAATCATACACTTCAAATTTCTTTCTAGACTATGATCAAAAAAAAAAAAAAAGAATAAACAAGCAACATACTTTTTTTCAGAACTGGTGGTTCTCTAGCAACAAAATGTGTTGATGGTTTTGAAGCAGAAGTCCTCTCCTTTTCATTCACATCCTGGAATCATAATTAAGACACTTTTACGGTATCAAGCGAGGCAACAGCACTATTCCCACAGTATTCTAAAATGTAAAGAATCCTCCATTTCAAATGAATGTCATTCCTTGTGTATGCTCCCTTCTAGTACGTGAGACTTAAAACTGAACAAATACTTTCAATATAGTATCATCATTAGATCTACTTTAGTACACACATTATGCTGCTCTGCTCTCAGAACATCACAAATCAGTAAACCCTCAGGAACCTTTAGAAGTAAATTCCAGCATCTAAAGGGGGCCTACAGGAAAGATGAATAGGGACTCTTTATCATGGAGCATAGGGATTGGACAAAGGGGAAGAGCTTTAAGCGAAGAGAGATCTAGATGAGACGTTTGGAAGAAATTCTTCCCTCAGAGGACGCTGAGGTCCTGGCACAGGTTGCCCAGAGAAGCTGTGGATGCCCCATCCCTGGAGGTGCTCAAGGCCAGGCTGGATGGGGCTTTGGGCAACCTGGTCTGGTGGGAGGTGTCCCTGCCCATAGCAGGAGGGTAGGAATCAGGTGATCTTTAAGGTCCCTTCCAACCCAACCCATTCTGTGATTCTACGATTCTAGTGAGTTATAACTTTGTCAACACACTACACCAGTGAGAAGAATAAGCAGAAATTGTATCCTCCCTCAACAGCTACTTACAGTTACAAATTTAAGTTCTTTCATAACATCATCAACGATTCCTCGTTGCCTTAAGGCTTTTATCAGATCTTCTGTGGACAGCTGCTGATGCTCAGGTGCTAGCTCCTCACGTATGGTCTCAGCAAGAACTTCTCTGATCCTGCCGTGGACATCCATCTGAAAGAAAATGCAAGATAGGCTACAACTACGAGCCCTTGATAGCAGTTATGACTAAAGACTCTTACTTATGACTCTGTAAGAGTGCAGGAACGTGGAAATAGCTACTCCATGAGGATTACTCCCTTTTTGCACGCAGTTAAGTCTTTTAATTTAGTAGGAACTAGTCAAAGAAGTTACATTATCTCCCAAAATCCAACACTTGGAGTAACCGGGTCTTAAGCCGTGAGGAATAAAGCTCAGGGGCAGGACTCCTCCCCTCACGCACCTTGAGGAGCTGCCGCTGGATGAGCTCCCGCAGCTCCGCGGCTCGCTCGGGGGGCAGCGACATGGCGCCGGCCGCCATGAGGGGAGGGGAGGGGGGGGGAGAGCCCCGCCCCCAGCCGCCCGCCAACGGTCGCGGCGCGAGGCGGGCCGTTAGCGGCCGTTACCGCCCCGCTGAGGCGGCTCGGGGAGGCGAGGCGAGGCTCACCGAGGCTCCCTCAGCTCCTCGGCCGGCATGTTCGTCCCCTGCGAGGGCGGCGGCCCCGAGCTGCAGGGCTTCACGCTGCTCATGGTAAGCGCTGCGGCGGCTGCTCTGCCGCCTTGAGGCCGCCCCTGGGCGCCGATGAGGGGAGCCGGCTGCGGGCCTGGGTACAGCTCCCCCCACCCCCCCAGCAGGGCTCCGCGCGTTGCTTTCCGTTTCCGTCGGTTCCTCCCTCTTCAGCCTCCCCCCGGTGTCGTTGCTGAGGAGCTGGGCGGTGTTTGCTGGGCTGTAGTTAGGTGCTCTCCCTCTCAGGTTAATTAACATGGCACGTTTCGTTTCGCGACGTTTGCAGGTCCTGTGGGTCGGCACTGGAATAAATATATGCATTTTTTTTTTTCATTTAGTTGTTGTATTTACGTTTTCTGTGGAAAAAAAATCCTCATTTGTGCTGTATTCAGACTCAGATCATGAAATAATCATTTTTTTTTTAGGATTAAGAAAGTATTTTAATCGTTTTCAAGCCTGCTGTGAAACCAATTGACGATGATCAGCCTGAGACTACTTAGTTTATTTTGGGATAAGAGTTCCTGTCAGGCTGGGAGGTACTAAGCCATTAATTTTCCTTCTCGTAAGTTCCTTTAGTGTCTTATTTATAAGCAGCTTCACCACTGTTCATCTCGAGAGCTACTCAGCCCCTTGCGGCTCGATGATCCTTGTGGTTCCCTTCCAGCTCGGGGTATTCTGTGATTCTGTGACTGTGAACTCACATGGGTGCAGGAAATCATTCTGGATCAGCTGACTAGTCAGAGGAAACAGGTCACAGCGTTTCCTTCAGCTAGGGTACCGAGCTGTCCAATAGCAGCCGGCTTGTAGTGACAGTCTCTAAGCACCTGTAAGGCCGCTTTTGCTGTGAGCTTGTCAGGATCAGATCCGCTGTGTTTCCGCGTGTGGTGGCAGTTTGGGCATTAGCAAAGTTGTAGGCACGGACTTGCCTAGAAGACACAGGGAAGCAATTGAAAATGTCATCTGTCATTGCCAGTATCTGTAAAAGGACACAAATGCTTGAAATTCTCTTTCTGTGCTGTTTTAATTAAAACAGTGTCTGTCGGGCTTGGTGATAACCCATGGCAATTCCTACAAAATGAATCCAAGATGACATCCATCCTTACAAGAAAATGGAAAATGCCCTGTGTATATTGGTCAAACTGACGCTTACAGTCTTAGGTGTAATATCAACATTACCATTAGGTGTCACTTGAGGCCGCCCAATCTCTGCGTTCATTTTTAGAGTGACTTTTACCTACCCCGTACCCAAAAAGAGGAAGGGAGGGGACAAGTTTCCAAGCCTTGGTTCAAGTTTACAGCAAGACACCATTAGTCACAGAAGTGGACAGTGGGTTTCTGTGGGACAGGGACCAACCTAATAGTCACCTTTGTTAGAAGATGAGCTGCCACTTTAAGAAATCCTGTGTTTAACCAGAATTATTCTAACTTGAACCTTTGCTATTTGAAGGGTGTATTGTTTTGTCCGTAAAACACACTGTAAAAAACACACCTTGATTCTGTAACTTCTTTTACAGCCAGCAGTGTCAGTGGGAAATGTTGGTCAACTGGCAATTGATCTAGTGATTTCCACGCTTCGCATGACTAAAATTGGTTACTTCTACACGGACTGCCTGGTGCCGATGGTTGGCAATAATCCGTATGCAACATCAAATGAAAATTCGGTGGAGCTGAGTATAAATGCTGAAGGTGTGTATTGAATGCTGGTGATATTGGCAAGAAGGTTACATTTACTTGTGTTGTTACACTTTGCTTATGTGAACAGTGTTTAAACTAAGGTCAGGAATAACAACTTCAATAACTAAATCTCTGACTTACAGATAAGAATGTATTTACACTTCGCAGAGGAAACTGTTACTCATGTTATTTTGGATAACCAGTTTGGCATATGGAACCAGTAAGAAATGTTGACTCTTGACCATATTACAGTGCAGCCAAAGCTATCCATAGTTCTAACCCTAAGCAACACGCAGTGTGCACATACTTAAAGCGAAGTGCTGGAATGCAAGCTGTGTTCTGTGGAGAAAGATACTTCACTTCCTCCTCATCACCTGTGTTTGCCTTGTTGATCCTCTGCCCCCTTTAAATTCTCAGGATTTTTCCCTGTCTGCATCACTAAATTTCTATTGTTTTCATTTCTTTTTCTTCTAAATCACAGAAATTTCAAAATAATCTTTGCAAAGCTGTATAAAGAGATTATCTGAATGATTACAGGAAGCAGATCTTCAAATATTTTACTTCATTCAATCCTTTGAATTTATAATGAGTGAGATTAAGTTCAATGAAGACAGTGCATAAAATAGGTATTTATTTTTAACAGTAGTCAGGCTTTACAGTAATTGGATTTGATAGCTGAAAGGTTTACCGTCCTCAGGTTTGTAAAGTGGATAAATCTAAGCCTAGATTTCTTACGTGCTTTCTTGTGAAACTCAGTTATTTCTCCTTGTAGTGTATTCGTTACCTTCGAAGAAACTTGTAGTTCTGCAGATCAGATCGCCTTTCATAAAGGTATGTATGTTCACCATTGTTCTGAATTCACTATTCAGTAGTTTCTTTGGTTCTGCTGGCAAATCATTTAAGTGGCATGGGTGAATTTTATGGCATTATTCAAACAGACTAAAGAAGCACAACCAGAACTCTGCCAGGTTAAAAGGCATTTTGTTAAAAACAACACAGACCAAACGCTAACAAAATGTTTTTGTCATTGCTGCTACAACACCTTTTGCTGCTAATACAATTTTAGATCAAAGCTGATGTCTGCTTTCAAAAAGGATTGAGGTTTTGTTTTGTTTTTCCAAGGCCCAGAGCACTTATATCAGTAGATTCCGGTGTTCATGTGACCTTAGTTATTAATAGCCTGGAACAAAACAAAACACAAAATTTTGTGGGTTTTATCCATTTCTCTTTTTTTTTTCCCTTACAGTTATTTGTGTATTTGTCTTTTATTGTAATAATAATATAATATTACAATAATAGCTCTGTCACTCCAATTGAATTATTTCAGTGTTCAGCATTCATTTAAACTGCTCTCATTACACTCATTGTGTAAAAGTGAAGACTTTAAAACTACTCATTAACTAGACACGGGCTGTAATGTTAAATGAGCAGAATACCACTCCAGACAAGAAATGGTACCGCAGTTTTTGGCAAAGTTTGGCAAAATAGAGTGTGAATTTAGCATTAGTATCAATGGCATGCAAAGGGGGAAGTACTGTTATTCAAAACTGTAGTTTTGTATTTTAAACTGTAGTTCTGTATTTTAAATTGTAGTTTTGATCAAGTAAACAGCCAGTCCTCTGCTTTCTAAAACCAAATCTGGAAGTGAAAAACTAAAGGGATATGAAGAAAAATCGAGATCATTGCTGAGTATTAAATATAACATCTAGTATTGTCAGCTTTGGGCTTTTCTTTTTTTAAGGACACAATACATTTCTCTTTTTTTCTTTGTCTCTGCATGAAGAACAAATACAGGCCATTCTGCCGAGCACTGCTTTCTTGGGTAGAAAGCAGCAAATGTGCCAGAGTCATTCTTTTGTCCAGCAGCCACGCATACCAGCGCGATGATGAGCAACTTCTTGGGTATGTTTGTGTATTAATTAGATCTTGAAAGATCTAATCAATGTTCATGTTCTCTGGCAAACTGGCGTGTTTCCCTCTGTGTAGTACTTTTGGTAGGGTTCTTCTGCTTTGCTGTATAGGTAGGTCATAAAATACTATTATGTATTAAATAAATAAATACTAAAATATTATTAAAACAGAACATTGTACAGCACTTTTCTCTGAACTTTGTTAGTAACAGCTTATTAACAGCTTAGGTAGTAACAGTGAATTGCACTTGGCCTGCACCGTCAGTTGGCCTCAGAACATCAGTTTTAACTTCTTCATTTCTCGTGGCTGCAAGTCAAGGATTAGCTGCTAACATACAGGCCACAGATTATATATTTAACATTTAATTAGAATGTTAGTTTCTCTTAATCTCTTGTTGATTATTTTGCATTTTGAGGATTTTCTAGCGCCATAGAATAATTCTGTCACCAGACTCACTGAAGAGTGCTGGTAACACATTCAGAAAACATTCAACTTTAATGAAGCCTGCAGGTATCTGTAGTGTGAGCTTTTAAAAATACACACAGTGAACTCTGAGCTTACTTTAACTAACTTTAATAGAATCAGTTCCCATCTGAAGGAATAAAAACCGTTTATATGTACATCATTTTAACAGCAACAGTTCTCCTACTGATGTGCTTATGTATCTGGTACTTACCCTGTAACAGGTATATTTGGTTATATTTGTGGCAGAAAGTTGGGTATATTATTTTGAACCCAGAAGTACTTCTTAACTTTGACTTGGGGAGGAAGGGAATGTCACTGCAATATATCATTGCAGGTTAGAGGTCCTCCGTGCTTGTACTTCCTTTCTGTCACAAGCGCTAACTTCAGTGCTGTCTCTTATTGTCACCCTGAGTGTGTTCTTGATCTGTTCCTAGAACACCACTGCGCTACCTGCTTACACCAGCTCTAGAGAAAGCAGTTGAAGGCCGTATGCAGGAGCTAAAGTGGAAAGAAATGGAAAAAATAGCAGCTTATCCTGGAATAAATGATAGAGAAAAAGTTCTACATATTCCTGGAGGTGGCATCACAAAACTACTGTTTACTGAGAGGTGAGTTGCCTGAAGATAAACACAGAAAGGTATCAGAGGTCCTGATTTCAGTGCATGAGTAAAATTATCTTTTAAAGTGGAAAGTTGTAGGAAAAAAAAGTCCTCTTCTCATAGAACAGAGTTTTGTAGGAATAGAACTTGCAGATCCAGCCCATAACTAAGAGCACATTTAGAGAATATAATGTATTGTATTTATAAAATAGGGAAATCTGCTGTTCCCAAATATTGACGTAATAGGGAATTCTATTCTAGGCAATGGAAAATAGGGAATTCTGCATCAGAAAGCTTAAAATATGATAAAAATATGAATGAATGGGCTAAAGGAGAGAATAAATCCTTTACAATTAAGATCATTGTTAATTTTGCATCTGATTTTATGCAGACCACAAATGGTAGTGAGATACCCTGTGCCATTTTAAATAAAACAGTCAGACCCTTGTGACAAATAGTTCCATCACCAGTTGCAAAGAAATTCTGAACACTCAGAAAGAGTTCAGATTTCAGGGCCAGCAAACAAAACTGATCAGTTGTGCATTTTTTTTTTTTTACTTATTTATTTATTTAGTTAGTTAAAAGATGTGTGCATTCAAAATTGTGGCAAAAGCATGTCCAAGTGTCAAATTTTGGGTAGTAAAACTCGTGGTAAATAGGGTTAGCTGTGCAAAAGGTGTTTGTTTTGTAAGTGTCAGGTGGAAAATTTAAGAATTTTTCCTTAGCTGTTCTTTTTGACACCCATCTAAACAGCTGCATCTAACAGCAAGAATGATACTAATATGATGCATACGTTTGTATTAACTTCAGTTATGGAAGCAATATATAAATGCAAAAGATAAGACCTCTCAGCACTTGCGGGGTGGGGGAACACAAAAACCTTCACGCCTAAATGAATAAACCATGGTGATGTTAAAGGAAACTGAACTGTGAGGATAGAAAATTAATAAAGTTGCTGTGGCACATCCATAGTAGAAATTGCATTTAGTTTAAACTGTCCTGGTTTTGGCTGGGATAGAGTTAACTTTCCTCTTTATAGCTGGTACAGTGCTGTGGTGTGGATTGTTGATGAAAACGATGTTGATAACACAGGGATGTTTCAGTTGCTGCAGAGCAGTGCCTACACAGCACCAGGGGCCTTTCTGCTCCTCGTGCTGGCCAAGGCGATGTCCCACACTGTGTGGGGTCATGCTCAGCAACAACAGCTGTGGGCTGCTGCTGCTAGGGAGCGGCTGAGCATCAGTCAGCAGGTGCTGAGCAATTGCATTGTGCATCGCGTGGTTTGTATATTATTTTATCATTAGTATTTTTCTCCCTTCCTTTTGTGTCCTATTAAATGGTCTTTATCTCAGCCCATGAGTTTTTTTGATTTGTTTTTCCCCCCTGATTCTCTCCCACATCCTGCTGTGAGATGGGGGCAATGAGTGAAGGCTGCGTGGTGCCCAGTCACCTGCCATCTTCAACCACAACACTGATTGACTCTCTTTTGTGGCCCTGTGAATAGCTGGTATCACTTTCCAAAAAAAAAAAAAAAATGCAGTCTCTGGATCTACCTAACTTATTAACCTGACAGCTGTTATATATCTGATTTTACCACAAATATTTTACCACAAATAGTATTCCTGGTCTAACGAAGGAAATTGTGAACTTCAGCATGTGTTTTTGCAAAATATATGCTTAAATCTGCTCTGACTTCTGGTTTGAATGACTTTTCCCTGAATGTTTAAATAGCAAACAGGGCTCGGAAAGGTTTGTTCATTGGTAGTAGGCAGAGGTGGATGAGTAACATCATCCCTCTGAGAAATATTTCCAAGCTCTGTTGTGCTGTCTTTAAATTCATCTCATTAAGTTGGAGATTGGCTTTTAAACAATGTCATACACATTTTTACTGTGTTTATGTTTAAAGATGCACCCCAAATATCTCTTTATTCTCTCTGATATTGGTAATGCTTTGCCTTTAAAAAAGTCTTTATTCATGTCATAATTGAATGTGACTATATGTCTAATGTTTTGCTTTAAAAGACTTGGGCAAAAAAAAGAAATCCAGACATTTTTGCTTTAATGACTTGTTCAGTTGGTACGTACATGCTTTGATTTGAACTACATGAATATTTAAGTTCACATAATTCATAGAATCCTTCTCTTCTCCCTGTTGATTTTGGGGAGAAAAGTGAAACTTTTAATTTGTTTTGAAATACTAGTAGAATTTCAGCTAAATATTACAGGAAGTGAGAAGCCTTCAGGCTCAGATACAATGGAAATTGTTCCATGTGAGATTAATGCTGAATGTGTAAGGCCATTGTATCAAAAGAGGTATTTCAAGAATGCATGTGTTAATTTTCTCAGGTAGCTGTCCTTGGCTAGATTTTAATGTTCTTTTTCTGACACTGTTGTCAGTTTCCTTCCTAGATATTAATAATAGTAATTAGCAATAAATTTCTTCCTACTCTTAACTGTCAGCTCTCCTGCTCTGCCTGCTTGGAGCTTGTTTTCCCATGTTCCACCACGTGCTTTCTTAAAATGGTAATATTGTGAATAAAGTAGTGATATGCAGCCTGCAAAACTGCTGTTTGAAGCACATAGAAAGAGAAGGAGGGATCTGTATAACAGATCTGTAAAACGATCTGTATAAATGCCCCAACAGTGCAAAAATGCAAACCAAGGATATGAAAGGATCCCCAAATAACCCTGCCATGACCTAGGATTCTTGCCTTACAAAGCAAAGAACAAGTTCAAGATTTAGAAGGAAATCATGAAGTATGAAAACGCAAACAAGCAAATCTGGAGGGGGGGGGGGGGGGGGAAAGAGAAATATATTTCATAGGCATATGTAAGGATTGTGTGTATATATATATATATATAAAAGTGTATTTTCCTATTTTTGTATATTTTTTTTAAACAGACAACATGCAGATTGTTGCACTTAATAAATAAATATTTCTGTTCTGGATTTATAAAAGAAACAGAAATGCCTGCTTGCTTCTTGTTGCAGTTGTTCAAAAGGAATCCAAATGGCAGTTCTTCTGAAATTCTGCTCGGAAGGGGACAATATCCCTGATGCATTTGCTCTTGTTAATTATCTTAATGAATGGCTCCAGCTAATTAAAAGCAAAGTAAGTGCTGTTTGATCTAGAGTTCTTGCTTTAATATTTTGTATTGTTTATTTTCATTTTTTGCATCAATTGGGTCAAATTTTGCCCTTGGTTATGAAGAACGGGCAAAATTAAAGATATATTTTGATTAAAATCTCACTAGGAAGTTTCCCACAAAAAAACAAACAACAAAAAACACTACAGCCTTGTTTAACAGGTGTGGGAGGGAAATTGTGTAAAGTTTTGATGTAGTTTAATCTTCCAGAACTCTTCTCTAAAGCAATCCACAGTGATACTGACATTTGAAAGGCTGCCTGTTATTTTAATACGTATGCCAGAGAGTGAATTACATTAAATTGCTTTAATGTTTAAAACTTGAGAGTTACTCTGTCATTGTTGCAGGGAAGCCATTCCACAGATATTTCTCCAGAACAGGAAATACCAGATACTTCTTCACAATGGAAAATACCGAGTTCTTGGCGTTTACTTTTTGGCAACGGTCTTCCACCTGCACTCTTCTGATCCATTTTGAATTCTTCTGTAAGTTGCATATATACAGCCTAGTCTCAAACACCCCTTGAAAAGATGATTTTATAGTAATTGCCAAGCAACAGCAACTTAATTTGTTAGGTACATAAATTCCTGGTTTAGGAAAAAAAACCTTTCATATATGTGGCTAACAAAGGAAATAAAGGTAACTTTCAGAAATTGACCAAAGAAATATGTTCTGTACAGTTTATTGAATAAGTTTGGTTATTTTTTTATTTTTTAAATAAAATGTTAAAAAAAAAAACAAAACAACAACAACAATTATTTGGTTAAGTATTATTGCACTGGAAAAGCTCATGGTACCCTTCCATAGCTGAAAACTTGAGATAGATGTGCAGGTTTTTTTAGATCTTTTTAGAAAGATAAGATCCTGTTGTTCCATGTTAACTGTGGATCTTGTTTCCAACCCCCCCCTCTCTCTCCCTCCCCGCTGATGTAAGTAAAGCTCAGAAGTGATCTTTCTGCCTTCTTTTCCCAATGCTGGTGTAGTAGCTTCAGCTGAGGGGACTAAGTGGTGCATGGCAGCCTGTTCTCTCTCTTCTAGCCTACTTCCACGGTATAATTTCCATCCTTCTTCCAAGCACTGCTGAGATGCTGAAATTAAAGCTTCCTAGGTAGACAAGCCGTCTCAGACTAACTTGAGGACATTTATAGTGCCCTGAAACACAAAGGAAGTAAAACGCTGCCTTGGTAGCAGGCAGCCTGTTGCTACTTGGGTATTGTATCAGCCTAGCATGCAGTGCTGGTTTGGTGAGGAGTAATTCACATGTTTAATGTTTGTAATGGTACTTGTTGCATTGTTAAGCTGCATGTTCAGTTTTGGTCTTTTATTTATTTTGGCTCACAGTCTTTTATTTTATTTTATTATTTTTTTTTTTTCAAAAAAACTCAGCCTGCAGGGAGGCAGTGTGTATAACCTTTGGCATTTTGCTACATCCAAATAACAAGCCCGACCGGGGTTTCCTGCAGCTGCTAACAGCAGGCATTAACTTTGTTCAAGGTCTGGAATATTTTGTGTAAAGATAAAATAAGCAAGGTTCTAAAAAAAGCATTTGGAATACTAAGTCAACTTCTGTGATTTTTTAAGTGACACAAAAAAAATCTGAAGGTTAAAACCTTATTTAGGCAACAAGTAGTGTTGCTTGGGCATGCACAGAAAATTAATCAAATAGTAAAACGTATTAATTGGTTGTATTGATCAGGATGCAGTGTTAGGTATGCTGAATGGTAATGGGGGTGGGATGCAGCATTTCAGAAGGTACTTAGGTGCAGAGCAATTTTCATCAAAAAGCAGCTGTGATAAATTAAATTCCAAGCCTTACTAATTTTGTTTGCAGCAAGGAGAAGCCATGATAAAAACCTAGGAGAGGGAAAGCAACAGCAAGGGGGAGTTGGACCACTTGACCACAGCAGAAGCATTCAGAAGTTTTCTGAGGCATGGAAGTTTTGTCTTTCTTTCTTTTACAGATGACAGATTAAGGTACAATTTTTCAGGAAAATAGTCTCTTGGATAGCTTAGATACTCAGATAGTTTAGTAGTTTTTATTGCTGTCATTTTGAATAAACCAGTACTTACGTTAAAAACATCTTTGGAAAATGTATCCACTTGGTTTCAGAGAAGATGCTGTCCTTCCAACTGCTATTTCTTCAAAAGTACATATTCTTCTATATTCCTATTCTAAAATCCATTTGTGCTATAACTTGGAGAACATATAATGCGTGAAGGTACGAGGTAAGTTCCTATTTATAACACAGTGACAAGATCTCTAAGAAAATGCTAAGTAACACTTGAATGTATTTTAACCTAAATGCACCTTCATGTGGTTAACTAACAGTAATCAGGGTGAACTTCCTGTCTCCCTAACATATTCTTCTACAGTTTCTTAATCTTTTATTCTAAATCTTGCAATAAATTTGTGAAAAAAAAAAGGTAATGGAAAATACAAAATGATATTTGGTTCTAGTTTGTTGAATTGACTGAACTTTATAGTGGTACTAGTCACACGAAGATTTACACTACTAGAATCTCTTTTCAGCTATTAACCAGAAGAGGCATGAAATCTAGTATTTGCAAGCAGTTAAAAGGCTCATAGTTATTATTTTTATCACCTAGAGCTCTTTTAAAATTCTGTATGCTCTTGAAGGTTTTGGTGAACTCCACGCTCAAAACTTCACAGACTCCCAAAGCAGGTGGCACTGTCAGGGCCCTCTTGGAGCCCTGCCCCAGCAGGGCTACCCAGAGCAGGGTGCCCAGCACCACGGCCAGGCAGCTTCTGAAGGTCTCCATGAGGAGACCCCACGGCCTCTCTGGGCAGCCTGTGCCAGTGCTCGGCCACCCACACAGCACACAAGGGTGGCCTGGGGCTCAGAGCCTGTGCCTGCTGCTCCTTGTCCTGGTGCTGGGCACCACTGCAAAGAGCCTGGCTCCATCCTCATGGCGCCTTCCCCTCAGGTATTTACAGACACTGATGAGATCACCCTGAGTTTCCTGTTCTCAAACTGAACGGTCCCAGCTTTCCCATAGAGGTGCTCCAAAAACTTCATCACCTTCATGGCCCTGTGTTGGGCTCTCTTCACTGTATCCCCATCTCTCTTGTACTGGGAAGCCCGGCACTGGACACAGCACTACAGGTGCAGTCACCAGTGCTGAGGGGAAGGATCATCTTCCTTGACCTGCAGGCGATGCTTTATCCACCTCGTTTCCCCAAGTCTGAGGACAGCTCTGCCCCTCTAATGCAGAAGTCTTTCCCTCCACCTTGCACAGCCCATCAGACCAACTGTGAGCTGAATTACCGCATCTTCCAGTTAGGAGTTTGCAGGCATGAGAACATTACCTCAGCTTGGTGTTTTTAACCAGCACGATGCCTTGGCTTACCTTTGACAGCCATCCTCTGTTGTAAGAACTGGTCTGTGTGTTTCTTCAAATGAGGCAGAAGCAGCACACAATTATCACTACTGCAGAAATACCTGTTCTAGTTCTTGGGTTATGAGCTACTTACCAATAGTCAGGATGAAGCCTTGAACATTCCAGACACAAACTATTTTTTTCGTATATTAGTAGAAACAGTGAACCCCATGGCACAACCAGATGATAGGATTCCCTAGAGTAGTGCTCATTGTTCAAAAAAAAATTTTTTTTAATTCAGGGTCATAACTGTAGTGTCTCTTGCAACTACAAGTACCCAGCATCTATCTGAAACCCAGGCAGCAGAGGCCAGATTGTGGCAAAGATGATTCCTAAAGCAGCGACTGGAACTGTTTGCAAAATGCTGCAGTTACAGGAGTTCCTTGGAGTCTAGGAACTGACTAATGGAGCTAGCTGGGAGGCAGAAATGTGTTTTAGATACAAAAAATACACTGAAACTATGCCTCAGCTGCAAGAAATGCATCAGAGCCTAAGCTTTTATTATTTTCTTTAATCTTCTGATGGAAGATTTAGCAGCTTGGCACAGAGTAGAGTGGTGAGTACTGACAGCTTTGGGAAGCAGTAACGGGGGAGTGCAGCAGCCTAAAGCCTGAAGAAGGAGAAGGGGCTGCTTTGTCCTCTGGGCTCCCACTCCTTCCAGCCCCAGGGCTAGAAACCCGTTTCCCCCCTCAGCTGGCAGCCTCCTTTCTGCACGCAGGTTTCAAAGCAGCGAAGACCCACAGCTCTGCACAGAGCCAGCAGGCGGGAGGCACCTGCAGGAACCCCCTGAGCCAGCCCTCGATAAAAGCCACCAGACACGGCCCCACTTTCAGGACCACTCACTCTTCGCCCCTGCGCCTGCTCACAAAGCTAAGCCTAAAACCAAAGGCAGGCAGCTCAGCTGAGGGAAGCAGTCTGAAAAACTTCAAGAACATTTTGAGAACAGAGTCCAGTGTGGAGAAGGGCCAAGGTACATTCAGCGGTCAGCACTCCATGCAGTAAGACAAATGAGTTGTGCAGTTGATAGCTATCTGAGATGGCAGCGGGTCATAATGAAGTGTACGCATGCATTCCCACTTAGTCCTACACATTATGTTCACTTGCAATCCAAAGATAACAAAAATAATGAAAATATAAATCTTCATAAATCTTAAGCTTAAATTAAAAGCCCTGAATTGCTGAAAGCTGTATCCAAAGATGTGTCAAGTGATAAGGACAGGCCCTGTGCCCGTATTCAGCAGTGCTGGGGTTTATTGCAGTGGTTTTGGCCAGACCTTGACCCTTCATTATAGGTACTCCTGGTCTCACAGCCACAACAAGTTGAAAATGAAAGCTTAATCCAATTAGGATGGTGTTTCCTCCTCCAATACATACTCTGAACTATGCTAATCACTTAAATTAAGGTATTTAGACAAAGGAGACTGTTAATTCAGACCATTTCACAATGGTGCCAAGGCTTTTAGCTTAAGTAATGGCATAAAATAGCCCCCCCCCCCCCCTTTTGGCTTCACCTTGAAGATAACTCTAAACACACTTGCTTTCACCTATCAGCCTCAAAAACAAGTCTTGTTAAAATTTCAGGTTACATGGTGTAGCAGAAACAGTGTCCCCAATGCTCACATTCCATGTGTTTTTCTTCTCCCTATTTTCAGTGACTTAATGGTTTGTCCAAAAATCCTGTTACAAAAATATGCGAAGTACAAATTACATGTAAAGCCTCACCACATGCTAGGTTAGACATTTGTATCTAATAACATGCAGCTTTTCAGTGAACTGTGAGGACTTGAGCGAGCACTGAATTTGGTTAACCTGGTTACAGAAGGTACAGGGCTCAAAATGCTCTTGGGGCCATTACACCGATTCCTCCAGCCAGCGATCTGTTCACCCCTCTCCCAGTGGCGCTGTTCAGAACGAGAGGGAGAGCACCGACAGACTGGAGATGTGAAGCAAAACATTACACGTACAACACACTGATGGCACAATCCAAAACCTATTTAATTAACGACTCCATTGACTGCGTGCTTTGCACCTCGCCCTCAGCACCATTAATTGGGCATGCTGGGGTAGCTCCGGCTTTCCCAGCTTCCCTTCCACTAAAGGATGAACAACAAAACATTTCCCCTCCCAGCGTTATTCTGAACATTTTGTGAGTATTTTATAGCAAACATAAGGATTACCAAACCAACTGGTCAGATTAATAAAACAATATTCTTAGTGGTGCATTACAAAAGAAATGTGCAAGTGCTCCTCCCAGCTGAAACTACAATAGTTAGCATTGGAATAATTAAAAATATTTGCATAAAGCCCATTCTAATCAGAATATTTCACAATTTTCTAGTTAAGATAGGGTTTCAGGAAATCTGAAGGTGAAACATTTCTGCTTGCTCAAAACAGGCTCTTAACAGTTGCTTCCTAACATAATGCGCACACAACAGCATGTTGTCGATTTAAAAAAATATTTAATGCTGCCAAAAACGTATAAAAATACAATAAGAATGGCAGTACAAAACAAAATATTTCCTAATTTATTTCTTTTACATCTTTCTACATTAATACAGGCATTATAAAAACACAAGACAGCAAATTATTTTGTTTTGCAAAGTAGCATGCTGGTGGTGTTCTTCATCCCCTCGCTGTAGTTTACGCTGTAAACAGATAACTGAGGTCTTCTTGGTACTTAACAGACCCCACTTTTGTTCCCGAAGAGGGGCTCATGTCTCGCTTTGCATGTCAATAATTTGCAGTTTATAGCTGCAGAATATTCACAAGTCGCGAAGGCTTAGGTGTCAGTCAGTCTCGGCCTACGACATACAACGCAAAAGAAAGTCACGGATTCAGTACACAGTACGAGGAAAAAGAAACAAGAACAGACAACGGGTCGGCAGCTCACTATAAAACACCAGGCAGCTTCTCATGCACTCCCTGCAGTGACTACTGATTGGTTACTGTTTGTCTGTGGCAAGCACTCTTGGAAAGCCGTCGCCTTTCCAGAGGGGATTTCCACATTGCAGTGTACGGCACGCACTTGCTGGAGAGCTTCCAGTATAGGTCAGTCCAGCAAGCCACTTACTTGTGCGTCCGACCACAAGCACTGAGGAGTCTTCTTTGACCTTAGTGGGACTACGGAAGGCCGCATCTCAACAGACTATCATCACCTGTCACAGCTTTGTAGGGCCGCTCCCGGCACAGAGGCATGGAAATCAGTTTCTAGGCAAAGCATGCCCGTACCGAGGAAGACGTTCGGACATTAGACATCTGGTTCTTAGCAAAGGTAGGGCTATGCGCCAAGGAACACACAAAAAACATGGTATTGACAGCACTAAAACACCCTGGGTGCGACAGGTAAAATGCTTCTAAGCTCTGCGAACACTGCAGTGATTTATACGGCAGGTTTCTTTGTTAATTTAGAACACAGTAGAATTTTCTCCCAAGTATTTATCCAATTTAAATAAAGACTCAGACAGAGGTGCAATTTTGAACGCATTTATTTTTCATACATGAAAATGAAAGACTGACCTAAACCTTTGGGGGGCAGCAGGGTTAAAAAACCCAGGAAGACTACCGTGAGTTAGGTCAACTTCACAACTTCCATCCTGTCAGTTAAGCCACTTGGCCATGCAGAAGACTTCCTCTTTTGTCATCAATTCATTAACTTAGTTTCTTGTGCAGTCATCAAGTGTGTCAGGCTTACGTAATAATGCCAAAGAGCAAACTAAATAATTTGGTTAACATTCATTAAACTTAAAGCTAGCCAGGCTTTCTGATTGCCTGCACAATCCAAACACACGTACATGCATACACATTTGCACTTTTTCCCTATTCAGTGGAATATAAATTGATGCAAGTAAACCGTTTCACTGAAGATTTAACAAGATTGGCTAGGTTTCCCTTGCAGTAACTTAATTACATAAAATCTTTTTTTTTTTTTCCCAGAATTCTGTTTCACAATGAATTCAAGTCTCTTACTTGACACATTTCAAGAAAAACAAAATCGTACCATCACATCAAGTGGACCATCCCTACATTAAGGATATAATCAAACAGAAAACTTGAACGACTAATTCCAAACCTGCAAACTACTTGCAACTGAGGTCCAAACATTTTTTTTAAATTGGTATTTACTAAAACATGCATGATTTGTATAGAAGTGTTCATCTGAGAGTCAAACACTTTAATTAAATTCTAAGAAGTTCACTATGCATCAAGTATTTTGACTGATGTATTTCCAAAATGGGGAAAAAAACCCAACACAGTAACACTCTGAATCAAAGTACAACAGCATTTTGGAAGTGACACAGAAACAGCCAACAGCTTGCCAGAAACTGGAGGGAAGGAGGAGTAGGTTGTCAGAAGGCGTTTCCTTCATTTTCACTCTTTCTTTAAGCATTTCCTAAAATAAAGGTCACTGGGATTGACAGGTCTTCCATTTTGGCCCACATTTGTTCTTATTTAACATCCGAGTTGTGCACAACTGCTGTAAAGTTAAATCCTACAGAATAACGAAATATCACAAGGGCTCAGTTGGCAGTACAGAAAGCGAGCCTCCTGCAAGTTCAGTTTTTAAAGGATTTTGTCCCAAGTCAGATACTGAGGGAGCAGAAGAGTTTTACCCAAATTATTGCCTGGAATACTCTACAAGATCTAATGCTTAATTTCCTTCCTACTCCCATGGCACAATTCACTGGTCAAAACAATTTTGTCTTAGACTTATATTAGTTAGTTTTTCTTAAATTAAGATCAATTAGACTTTGAAGAGCCTTACAAGGATGCAACCAAACTGAATTTTTACCTATCAACTGCTAAATATCCTAGTTCTACTTTATTGCATCAGGAAGGTGAAAGCCAGATGATCTAAGAAGGCTCCCTCAGGCCCTGCCTCACATGCTCTCACCCAGAAAAGCAGAATGCCTCCTCAGGATTCAAAGAACAAAAAAGCCAAATTTTAGAAGATGGAAACGGGGAAAATTTCAAGGGACAACTTGACAAGACACAAGTTGAACTCAGTATCTGCATGATGTTGGTGGCCCAGGAAAATTCTTCTAATGCAGACAGAAAGTTCATAAATGACGTTTTCACCGAAGTTTTTGCCTGCACTTTTTCCATAGCTGCTTTTAAGCATTTTGAATAAAATCTGGAATATTTCTTTGCTATAAAAGCATTAGTTACATTCCACATTTTTTTTCCATAACCAAAACATCTTTTATAAGGCACATAAATTTATACTGTGTCAGCTACAGCTAATATTTTAAAAAAAAATCTTCCCAATTTTAAAAATAAGAATAATAAAACAAAAGAATCTTCCAGCAAACCTGTTGTTGGCTAAGTTCCTGTGGTTTTCAAAATTATGGGTGCCTTAAAATATGTAAGCTGGCTGCCAATAGTGCGTCACAGCCATCAGCATGTCATTTTGCTATTATAGCTGTATAATAGCAAATTACACAGCCAGTAATGCCACAATACAAATTATCTTTGTTTTACTGACACATGACTTCCCAAATACATAACTGTATGTTCCAAGAAACTACACTTTTCCTTATCTGGACACATAAGCATTTGTTTACTATATAAACAGTGCAGTCCAAAATAGTATTAACTATTGTGAAACAAGGATTTCAAAGCGTATGTGCAACGCAGCTTTGCGTAGCTAACGTCAGACTGTTCGGGCCCCGTGCCTGTACGTTACAACTGAACTTGAACATACTGGGAACCTTTCAAGTTAAATCCTTTGGAGGAGGAGCAAAGTAATTATCTGTCTCTCTCAGTATTTTTCAGCAACAAATCCAAAAAGTGCTTTATGAAAGGACCAAAAAAATAAGCACAAAAAAATCCTACCCACCAAAGAAAGCAAAACAAAAACCCAACCAATCCCAAATACCTCACCCAACAGGAAACAAACTGGGAAAACAGAACAAGAAAACAACTTCTCTGAAGTCATTCAACAAGTCAATGCTTGAATAAATAAAATCCAGGTTTCCAAGTGCAGTCCAATACTACTAATGATTAAGTTTCAGCTTGGATGACAACAAGCTACATATGCCACATACAATCTCTGTGAGGACAACCTGAAGTACAGCAAATGATTCATGTTTGGTTACTATTTGGGAAGTGTTATTGCCCAAGTAATGGCAAGGGTGTACTCAATAATATTAATAAGACTGTAGGATAGGTAGTCTCAAAATATTAGTCCTTGAGTGTTTTTACCATCATGCCTCTTAAATAAATGAGGTAGGCAACCTGAGAAGCAATTCTAGAATTTGTGAGCCTCCAGAAGTGGCTAGCACAACTGAAAATACTGCCTGCAGGAGAATACTACCAACATTCGCTTCCTATCGGTACCACACTTGGAAGACAAACTAGTTTCCTTTGCTGTGCTTTCTACATATATTACTGATAAGTGGACTTTATTCTTTATAGCAATTAAAATCTATAGACACACAAAACGTTATGCTTCACATTTAATGGAATGTCAGAACTTTAACAACGTTGGCCTTCAAACAGTAGCTGAAGTCTGAATACATTTGTCAATTTAACAGTATGCTTTTCAGTGGGGGCTAAGTTCTCCAAAGCCTTAAAAAATTCAAATTTCCAAGCCTTACTTAAATAATGAAAACTACAAAAAATAAATAAGGAATGCAAATTAACAGAGTAGAAATTGGTAAGTGCTTCATCAGACCCCTAGCTGCTCATATAAATCTGAAAGTCAAAATAAGGGGAATGCTTGCACTATTATTTCCATGCACAAATTACATTTAGTTTCAAAAATCAAATTCTTTTTGGTCAGAAATTTGTACAAACTGAGCCTTTAGAAGTACAGTGAACTACAAAAAGATTAAATATGCAATTATAAAATATATTTATCCTAGGTCGTAAGAATATAAAATGTTTATGCTCACTGGTACATTACACATTACACACATTTAAGGATAACTTATTTGTATTAATAACGTAAATGATACAACACTGTTTATTGCTTATGTCAGGCATGTAAATTGAAATTCAGACAGCCTTCAGTAGCTAAACCTCTGTGGTTCAGGGTTTGCTCAAGATCCGGCAGATCACCATTTTTAAAAGTGTATAAACAGTTGCAGCAGGTTTGTACCTGCTTATATAAACAAAAAACTTTGTTGGGAGGGTAGCAGTTCGTTTTCGTAAGTACCTGCAATGGAAAGTCCTGAGATGTCGACATATGATCAAGTTTACATCACTTCTCTATAGTATGTAATGGTCTGTACCCATTCCAGGTGTAAGGAGTCTACTGCTTAAAGTCACACCCCTGGACATTCATTTGCAGCAAAATTAGCTGCTGGAGCAGACAGGCTTACTTGTTACTTACAAGGAATGTTCTTGAAAATACATTTTCCAGCAAGAATAAGCGCCAACTAAAATCAGTGTACCAAACCCAATCTTAGCGAGAATAGGTTTCCAATATAACCACCTTTTTCTTTTTCTTTCAGTCTCATTTAGCTTCTGCTTCATCTGCTGCAGCTTCTGTGCTGTGTTAGCTTTTCTATCCTCTCGCAGCCGTTTTCGGACAGTACTTAAAGAAAAAAAAAATAAAATAAGTTATGCAATGGGAAAAACGCTTTTTCAAATATTAAAACGAACTTCTTCCAAACATAATCTTTAATCTGTTTTTAACAGAATTTAATGTAGATGGTTTCAGTTTAGTGAAGACTTGTGAATTAGCTAACATATACAAAGATGTAAGTGTTTTACAGGGAATAGAATGAGCTTAATTGCTCTGTATCTTTCACTATCAGTGCCCCACTTGCTGGCTGAGATTTACTGCACACAGGCTGCAGGTATGTGCAGTGTAGGGTATTACACGTAAACATTTAAGTGTGTGCCTCCACTACGGAGTTCACACTGAACTCAGTGATATACTGACCCTAACCTACTCATGTCTACATGCAGACTTTCATGGTGCTCGTCTTAGCTTGGAAACCAAATCTCAAGTGAGCTAAGCAGAAATCAGCTATGTGCTGTTATGCTACCAGGGCCTTCTTGTGATTTCTGTCTCCAGAAGTATCCTCACCATCTCTAAAAAAGCATGGATCTGCCACAAGAAAAAGCCTCTGATCGTCCCAGTCCTAGCACTCGCACACCACACACACCCATAACCCCTCTCTGTGCTTGTGAGCAGCCTTCAGACACATGCAAAACAATTTTCTCTTTCTCAAAACACTGATAAAGACATAAAAGTTAGTAGCCATCTGTTATTTCCAAACTTCACTCTATCTACATGGAATGTCTGCAGCCCGGCTGGGGCTGCAGTCCTCTGGAACAGGCACTGTTCCTTCCTGTGCTTGCACAGCTCTGCACAATCCAGTCCCGGTCTCTGGCTGTGCATCAACAGCCTGTGGTACCGCAGGCAGACCCCAGTGACACAGATCCCAAAGCAACCCAGACGGCAGTTCCCAATGCAGCTGTATGCAGGAACCTTGGCTAGAGTAAGCCCAGGAGTCGAGGCATTGGTGCTCATGACACGGGCTAACTTGACAGCGAGACAAAGTCAGATGCCAGAACCAGACCACAGAAATCTATCGATGGCAGAAATATAACATGCATGGAGGGTGACGTACGGCTTCCACAACACCATTTCAAGCACCACATCGGAAGTGGTAGGTAATTAAAACCTCCATGCTTCTGAAGTATGTATTTTTCCGAAGGTAAGCTGGTATAGTATTTAAACATTAGTATCAAATTATGTTGGGCATTTTTAGACCTAATTCACATGTGCAACGGAATTCACAGACAGTCTGTAAGAAAATACTTTCAAGCATGAAATTTAGCTGCTTCAATTTGACACACGTTCTTCCTTCTCTTGTCCTTTACACAATAAAGCTTTATCATAAGAAATATATTGTTTTATTAAAAAAATAAATAAGACTGTCAAATACCACCTGTCCTTTCCCTGTACTGAAGGAAGATAATGAAGGTTTCCTATGATCAGAAAAACAGACAATAATTCAGCCTCTCAAGAACATCTCTGCCTCCTGAACTATTTCTTCATTTCACCTACCTTTCAATGTTTCCATCTTGAACTTTAGAGGGCAGGTCAGTATTTTTCTCCGTTTGATCTTTGCTCTCCAGGCCTATGCTGTTCCCATTGTACTTCTCTGTGGTTATTTTGGCTGGGTGTGGAGGAGACTGCTCAGAACTTGGTGCTTGGTCCTCCTTAGAGAGCTCCTTCCACCGTTTCTGCAAACAAGGAGAACATATTTCAAACATTCCCCTAACACTGAGGGTATTCGGTGACCATTCTGTGCGAAGACATCTTGAACAAAGAAGTAGATTAAGGGAGCTATCAGATCAAGAAAAAAAAGAATTGCTAGACAATGTTTTCAAGGAGGTTCACATCACATCTTTAGAGGCAAGGCAGCTCTCATTAGATAAATGGCCACCCAAACCAATTCCTACAATATTCAGAATGTCCAAGAGAACTTTCTACAAAGATACAGGGAAGCCAAGGAATGGTGGGAGAAATTGGAGAAATTTACAGTCCCTCAAAATAAAAAAATCTAGGGTTATTTACTCCAAAGTTGCAATCTACTAGTTGATTCATTTTATGTCCATCAGCCCAGAAGACATACTGCCTTATAACAAAGAAATTCACCTTTTTTTTGAGAAGTAGTCTGAAATAACATGGAAGGAAAAATAAAAGATGAGTAGTAGACAGTAGTAACTGGTCTACTACATCGTTTTCTTAATGGGTAATTGTCCCAGCTATGACTGGCCTGAAGACTTTCTTGCATAAACCAAATTTTACACAGAAGAAAGCCTGCAGGTAACAGAATGTAACAGGAAGGAAAAAAAGTTGCCCCTCAAACAAACCAGTGCTCTTCTCACACAAATCAGCCAGCCAACAAGGACACTGAATACTTCAGAAACAAAAATTAGTTGCTGTTAAATGTCTATGATTAGAAAGATGAATTGTAATTTGACTCTTCAAAAAACTCATGTTAGATTCTCGCCTGTGGAATGAATTCAGGCTTGCTAGACTAACCTAAACAAGCTCAGAGGCTGATGTGAAAAAAACAGACATGGACAACTTATGGAAATCCACAGTGTAGATCCATTTTACTGCCACAGAAAAAGCCTGTTCTGAAGACAGGGTTGTATCAGTAAGAGACTTGCTGGCTAAGACAAATACTGATTAAATATGGAGTAACAAGTGCACAGGAAGACCCGAAACAGAGACAGTCACCCTCAAACTTATAACCGAGATGTCTGTGTAAGGGAGCTAAGTTTTAGGGCCTGTATTAACTCTTAGAATGAATGGAGAGAAGGGAAAGGCACGTTAAGATGTTCGGTTGACTGGATCAGGTGAGTCCTCTAAACTGTACTTGTGATTCACAAATTTCAGTACAAAGCTGCGGTGTTACTGTTCTCTCTGCAAAACACATCTATGGATCAAAGCAGTTAAACCTTCTTTGTCCTTTCAAAGCCACAAATTCATTTTTCCATCGACTACTCATTTCAACACATTTTTTCCTGAAAGAGCGACAAGTTACTTTACTACATTGTTGAAACAATATTAATTTACCTTTATTATAAGATGGAATTTTATAGAAATGAAAACTTCAATCTTGTTCTACCTCCCTTATTTTACATACTGCAGTACAATTGGGAAGGAAGTCATTGTCTCAGCTACAGAACCAGGCACCAGCACACTGACACACACCCCCGTGCAGCTTCATGATGAGCACTGATCCCTTCTAAATGAGAGGCAGGGTCTCCTACCCTGATACAACTGCTGCAGTTGCAGCCACTTTAAGCAAGTGAAGGTCCAAGTGTACAATTGTGCTTGCCTGCAGAGTTTACCAAAAAACATGGAAAGGTCAGAGTTGAACTTATGGATAGTGGTAGAAGTAGCCTGGTAGTGAAGCCTGCCACGACTTCACGCTCGCCCCATTGTTAGCAGAGAAGGAAACACCTCTGACGCTCTGGACAGTGCGACAGTTCTCCATGGGTGAAAAAGTGATCTAGTTGTCCTTGAATGGAGAAACGCTCCTGGAAGTACTGCCAACTTGGGTGAAACAAGTATTGATTTTCTACGTATGACCCTGATGCCCTGGAAAGCACCAGGATAGCTAAGTACATTGCAGAAAACACTGGTTTAGGAAAGGTCACCTGAACCATCAGAGAACACAAAACAACCACCTCCGCAAGTAAAGAAATGTGCCCGCAGTGTGCTCTTAGTGCAAACAAAACACATTTGAACTTGACAAGCAGCACTTTGAATTGACAAAGCTTCCTTGTATCCAGAAACAAGAAATCCTGCAATCTACATGGATATTTGTGGGAACCAGAGCTGCTCAGTTTGAAGCACAGCTTTTTAATGGACAAAGCAAAAAAATATTACCACCAGAAAGAATGCTCCAGAAAATATAGGAGGTTAAACTACTGTACACGTTAAGATGAATCACGGAGTGTTCTAGGCACTTGGTACAGGTGTTCACACCAGCAGCAAACTCCCTAGGCGTTGGTTAGCAGTGTTTGAACCACAGAAGAGGAAACGTGTTTTGGCTCATCTGCTTCATTCATGATTTTAATAATTTTGCTGGTTTGTTAAAAAAACCTTAGCATATGAAAGCAGAATTAAGTCTGTTAAACAACCTCTCCTTCTGGTCCTCCCTCCACCCCCAGCACCAGACATTTAATGCAGCTGTCGCCACAAATGACACCAATGTACTGGTGAGATACCTTAATCTCTGCCCTGAAACTCATTACATTCAGCTACATTCTAGTAACTCTAACAGAAGTTGCAAAGGATACAAAAAATAAGCTATACTAATAAAACTTACCTGGAGCATCAGGCAATTTTATTGTTAGATAAACTTATAGCAAGGATCAAGAAACACAGCAGAGATCTTTACTATCTTTTCCAAGCGATACCGAGTGTTGCTTTTGCTTTATAGTATTGAAGATATTGATTTAACCCTTCCAAAATCAGGGTAATGAGCTATTTTTGTATTTTATCTCAGAGGAGACAATTACATAGGATTAAGAGTTTAGCAGCTAGAAAAGGCTAATCAGATATACCTCTAATACCTTCAAGGCATCTATTGAAAAAGGCAGTTCATTTAAGTCTCACAAAACGCTTGTTTTAAAATAGTTTGGAGCTCATTTTTAAGCTACTGTTGGCATTCTACTCTTTATGCTTAAACATGTGGAAATATTTACCTGTATAGTTGAATCCCCCATTATAAACTTTGCTCCTTCTATTACAGCCATATATGAAAACCTTAGTTGATCTGGTGTCTGAATAAGTCCCATTCGGTATTTTCTCATATCCAGTAATACCTTCTTAATATCTACAGAAAACGGGTCCTTTTTTTCCATCTGTAAAGAAGGTTATATTGAAAGTGTCACAGGTATGGATAAAGACAACATACAAAAAATAATTACAAGTAAAAAATGAGTCACAATTTGAAAAAAATGTGTATTTCTTCACATTACGTTTATATTAGTTATGTTAGAAATTAACATCTCCAAATTTCTAAATTGTTTTCACAGGAAACAAAAAATTTAACCATTTACCATAATTTAACCATTAACAAAAACTTATAATGAACAAATCTATGATCATGTTTTAACCAAATAAATCAGTACCCTCATATCAAGTGTTAGAAATTTAGATATGCCTTATTCACACATACATTTGTACTTCAAAATAGAACTGTCACAGTAAGAACCATAAAACAGTATTTCCTATTGCTCCTGAATAGAATGGCAATTTGGAATGAATGAAGCAGAGGTTTCTTTAATTAAAGCAGATTCTCTAATTCAAGCAACACACATTTTTCCCCATACTACACATTCATGGGGCATTTTTAACTGCATACCTGTGCTTGTTGCAAGGTTCACTTGAGTCTTTAATATTAATATATACTTGCATCACAATTCACATTATGTTTTTTATGAACACAGAAAAAAAGAAAGTCTGCAGAAAAATAATGAATAAGTTTAGAGGGCCTACCCAAAACATAAGATGACTGTTTCGGAACTTAAATCACAGAATGGGCAGGGCTGGAAGGGACCTCTGAAGACCAGTCCAGCCCCCCTGCTGAGCAGGATCACCTAGAGCACGTTGTTCAGGATGAATCCAGGCGGGGTTTGAGTATCTCTGGAGAACAAGACCCCACAACCTCTCTGGGCAACCTGTTCCAGTGCTCTGTCACCCTCACAGTGAAGAAATGCTTCCTCATATTCAGCCGAACCTCTTGTGCTTCGGTCTATGCCCACTACCTCTCATCCTCTCGCTGGGTACAACTGAAAGGAGACTGGCTCCATCCTCAACATGCTCCCCTCAGATATTTACATGCACTGATGAGGTTTCCCCTCAGCCTTCTCTTTTCCAAGCTAAACAGGCCCAGTTCTCTCAGCCTGTCCTCATATGACAGATGCTCCAATCCTCCAATCTAATGAAATCTTACCTGGCTTAACCCCATGTTATACTGCTCGGTAATACTAAGCCTAACCAAAGTCAGAATCTAGAATTTCAGAAAATCCAACAAAACCTTAAATACATGTTAAATAAATACTTAACATATATAATATGCCCAAATTATGAGCAATTACAGAGGACATGGTTCGCAAGCCTAAATTAATATCTAAAAAACAAAATCTCAATCTATTCTACACACGTCACATAAAAGAGTGCTTCTTATTTACTTTCCAGGAAGCTGTGAAAATATGTAAAGTACTTCAAGAGGGATTTGTAAATGTATTGCAAGGCTTGTGTTTTTAAGCTATTAAAACATGAAGAAAAAAAAAA
This sequence comes from Anas platyrhynchos, assembly GCF_047663525.1. NCBI lineage: Eukaryota > Metazoa > Chordata > Aves > Anseriformes > Anatidae > Anas > Anas platyrhynchos. The sequence goes on along the minus strand of NC_092588.1, from coordinate 48,799,675 downwards.
AGAAGTGTGATGCCCTAACCAAAGTTTTCACTGACATCATTAACTTAAGTGCTTCTAAAGCCTTCCAACCAAAAATGGGGAAGAAAGGCAGGGTATCAGGGGAAGGGAAGTGGTGACAGAAATCAACTGATCACTTACCAGAACAAGACAAGTGTCTACTAATGAAAACGTGCCGGATCGTCCTATCCCCGCACTACAGTGAACTACTGCAGGTCCGTGCTCAGGACTTAGTGAGCCAGATTCTCTGACTTTAAAAAGGAAGTTGAGGAATGAAGCTGGGGATTCAGGAACTCCAAAATCTGGCCACGTAGTATAATGAAAATGAGATATCATCCTGGACTCGCCACTCTAGAAGTGAAAACAAATAAACAATGCAACTAGAGAGTATTCCATGTTTGTTTAGTTAGCACACATTTCCCCAATCCAAATCAATAGCTACTCTCTATTTCAAACCTCCCACTTCAACAAACAACCCAGGATCTTGCTGTTGGAGGGCACCCAGCACTGCAATTTGAAGCAGTTCTTCATCCACGTTAGTAGTTTTTCCCCTTTGCAACTACTACCAAACATTTTTTTCCTCTTCTCAAGCTTCCAGTGTTAATATGTTTTGGGGCAGGAAGTAAAGCAAACAAAATCCCTTTTTCAGCCATAAATGCAGCTTAATGGCTGCTAGCATTGACAGGACTGAAAAAATACCCATCAGCATTGTAAGCACTCTCCACTCCTGTTCAGAGCAAGTTTTAATACCAAGAGGTATCAGCATCTCCTTTATACTAACGATACAACAGCAGGAAGCTTTGTGGCAAAGGCCTGTAGTGCCCAGGCTGCGAGACCCAGCTTGAAGCATTCACCCAGTGTAAGGAAATACACATTTTAACACAATGCAACATTTTCCCCTCTCTTTGCGAACACAACCAACTAAGTGCAAGTAATGAAATGACAGTAAGAGAGCCTGTAAGTATCCTGAAAAGCTTTGATCACAAATTTGGATCATATCTTAACAGCAAATCTGAAGTGAGTTCTATAAAATACTACCCCTTGCCTCCCTTCTTTTATTTTTACAGCAATTTTGAGACAATTTGATCACCAATTTAGTTCATGAATTTTAGAAAGGTTTCCTTATTTTTACCATCCCTCCATTTCGTCTGGTTTTCCACAGATTTAAACCTACACAAACCTCCACAAATTTGAAACAGAAGTAGATTTAAAATGCCAGGATATTTCAGAAAATCCAGTTTTCTTTTTCAGCACCACCAAAATATATCTATGTAATTCAAGTAAGTTCTACGGTTCATCTCCTGCTCGGCCTGTTTTAACTTCTTGTAAGGGACAACTTATGAAAACCCTTTGTTAAACTAAAATTATTCAATTCATAGTTAACCACAGTAAGAAAATAGTCTCATATTTTGTCTTTTGCCTTCAATGCCTGATGCTGCAAGAATGATTCAAAGAAAACAGGGAATATTGGCATGACTTCAGTCATTCTCAAATGCACATTTTACAGGAATATTTCATCTTTTGGCTAAGAGCTTAACGTGGACAACAGAGTCTGAACCATCATATTTTGTACATGAGTCTGCAGTGAGATTTAAGAGGGTAAAATCTACGAAAGCCTCCTAAATTGCATAAATACAGTGGTGATTTCTCTTTCTTATTTGTCTGAATGGAAGTATTTTTAAAAGTTTGTGTTTTCTGCTGAGATTATATTACTGGTCTTCTGTATCTAGTTTTTGAACTAGTGAGTTAGCTTGCTTATGAACTGAAATGGCTGATTTTTTTAGGCATCATGAAGGAGGTATATTCTTCGTAAGAAGTCTGGAAATGATAAAATCTTAAAGAAGGTAACATGCTAAGTGATTTCTTTCATTTCTAAGGAAAATTCTGCATTGATTTACAAACAAAAGAAAGGAAAACCAGGGAGAGGAGGTAAACGTATGTATTAGGTAAAGAGAAGTTTTGTTTCTTCTGAATCTAGATGATCCTGAAAGTGGCAATTAATACTCCCCCCCCCCCGAGGATTTTTAAATACAAAGCCTCCCTTACACCTCAAGATAACAAAACCATTTCTTATCTATTAAAAATACAGGTGATGTGTTTTTTTTTTTTTTTAAATCCTAGACTGTATCAAGCACTAGGTGTATCCTCATCCTAAAACCAAACAAAAAAAAACCACACAGTAGGGCTTCATGCACATGCCCAAGCACCACCCTGCACATACACTACTAATCTGAGAATAGGTGTGCCTAAAGGAAGGATCTAACTGCTGCTGTACATCTCATACAGCTCTGGCCCACAGAATTATTTTTTTTCTTTTTCTCCATACTGCTTTATCCTTTTTTTTTTTTTAAAAAAAAAAATCTTTATCCCTTTCACAATTTTCCTTTGCTTCAGCTCATTTAAAATATATCTACTCTCTTAATCTTTCTTTGCAATTCCAATTTCAGAACACTGAAACTGGCTGGTGTTCTTTGAACTTGCAGTACAGCCAAATCCCATTTGACTATTTCAAACCTCCCACATTTTCTCTCAGTCAGAAAAACTCTTTCAAGTGGTGCTTGGCAGTTAAGCTGTACAACTGAAATCCTGTCTTTATGTAACTATCTGTACCATTCTTTCTTAGAGAGCTCCCCCTGTTATACTAGGCGATGTAGCTAGCTTGCACCACAGGTATCACTTACATGAATTTGTGCAAGACTCTAGAGAGAGAAGGTTTGGCTTGCTGAAGATTCACAACTGTTGACCAACAGAAATTCAATTTCAGGAACAACCATTTCTATTTAAAATGTTACCAAGAAGCCAGATATTATTTTAAAGAAAAAAGCTGGGCTTCAAGATTCAGATAGGCAGTATAAATTTACCAGATCTATAAATAGTATAAATTTTTACATGCAGAGAATGCTCTTCTGCTTGACAACTGAGAACCAGCTTATCTACAGTAACTACAACATTCTTGCAGGATTGATTCTGTAAGACCAGCTACTTGACAAACTCCTAGAAAAATTATGGGACAATATTAAAACAGACAACTTCAATAAGCGTCAAAGCGTTCCAGAGAAAATTTCATGAAATACTGAGATAAGCTTACAGCCAGTAACTAACACTGCTAGAAGTGGTTAACTTGGAAAGTTATCACCACACTGCACAGGTTCCACAGGTTCTCCACTGACTGCTGGCAACACCAGCAGCAGCGTCGCAATACAAGCAAACATCTACACAAGGACTCGAGCAGAAAAGTGATATAATGCAATTGGATGAACTCACAACAAAATGAGCCTTATCGCAATCTTTTTACAGTGAGTGTCAAATCGTCCAAAAACTAAAAGGGTACAAAAGTCTCAGAACAACTTCAGGTTGTTCAGTCATCTGAGTATGAAAAGGAATGAAATACGATGAAAATACTTAAAAGAAGTTGATGCCTTCAGTGTCAAGTAGGTGAAGACAGAAAATGCTAGTCCGACAAATTTCACGCACACCTTACAAGACAACTTCATAGTTTACAGGCTGTTGTAATGGTCTAACATACGAGGGAATAAAAATACACCTACACCCCACCAGTGGTCCTGCACTTACCGCTCAAGCCTCAAGTGCATTAACAATTAATTTGATCACATAAAAATGAGAAGGCGTTCTCTGAGGGTAATGATCTAGGCACTGACATTCAAAATATTAATGAACTTTTACGGCAATGTTTTCTGTTTCTTTATTACAAAGCCTGGCAAAATAATTTTGAAGTTGTACATAAAAATAGTAACAGGACAATGGAGCCAAATAATCCTCACAAACACTTTGTTTTTCAGTAACTAGTGCATACCCTGCAACCCAGTATGATTAATAGTTACATCCATTAAATCTGCAAATCATCTTGTATGTCTCGTTGACATACAAGAGTCTGGGTTCTCCTTTCCTGTTAGGCAGCAGTACTTTTCCTAACATCCCAGTCTTCTTTCTGTGGTCATGAGAAGCAGAACTAATCACTCCTGCAATTTGTGAAAGTGATATGACAGCTTTTCACAAGTGTAAAAGCAAGTGTACGCTGTGTTTCAGAAATTCCTTCGAATCACTGTAGCAATTACATATATACATACATATACAGCCACAACAGCAAAAAACTGTATGTAATTGCTACAGAGCCTTGAAGGAATTTCTGATTTTATGTGTATATACACATACACACACTTCCATATGCAAGGATTCCACGAGACACCAGAACATCGCCTACCATTAGATTGCTCCAGAAGCAAAATGCCTTCTCAGTACATTTAAAGTTTTGGATATTGGAAATCAACAGCAATTCTAATCTTATCTTCTTGAAACACACTGATCCTGCGGATGAACAACCAGGAAGTACCAGTCAGCGAGGGCCACAAAGGAGTCTTATGTCACCTCCACCTGACAACAGCAGACACACAGAGGCTTTGTGCTGTGTTCAGAATCCATTTTGCTACTTCCTTTTTTCTCCTCCAACTGTTTGCTATTTGCAGAAGACTCACGATTCCACCCGGAATTTATTACAACAGACCTTTCTCTAAGGTCTCCTACCACCAGTGTTGCAACAAATGTAGTTTACTTCTTCCAGTCCTTTCTCTTGCAGCAACTATCTTCTTTGCAAACCTCTCCAGCTGTACTCGTATTTGCTCCTGTTTCTAGGAATCCAGCCTGAGACTTTCATCTAGGTCCCACTAGCAATTTTAATTCCTTTCCACTGCTTCATTTCCACACCCAGCCCATCTCCAGCTTCCCTTGAATACTGAGGCCCCTTTGTTCTTCCATATCTCCCCTGTATTCCCCAGTACCAACCCAGTCCCTTTTTGCTCACCAGCATTTGGTATGCTATACTCCACAGGCAAATCACACTGCATCCTTCTCCACAGTACTTGGCTACCACACCAGAAGTTACTGGAAATACAAGTTTTCCGCTTATCCAGTAAGATGATTTTACAGATTTAAAAAAAGGCTCTCAAAAACACCTATCACATTCTCCAGTGCACTTGAAGACTTCACTTCAAGTTGCAGACAGGCAACAGTTTCTCAAGGAAACGACTACAGATTTTTAGTAAAAGCACAGTATTTTCCTCTCTTCCAATTTTCCAACGTAGGAAAGGGTTTGCACAAGCCTTCACATTCAGTCTTCCCTCAAGAAGTGCTGTGACTCTGCACACTCACAGCAGAAAGCAGTGGTTAACTTTCAGAAGGCATCTGACACAAACAAAGCGATGGAGGACACGCAGCACACCACGGTAGAAATCAGAAGCTGCCTTTCTATATTCTAAAACACAGATCAGCTCAGGCAAATAATAAGGAAGCTCTGCAACAGTCACAAGCAAAACTAAGCGCATTCAAATATTCTCAAAACTTTTGGAAAACCATCAATAAACAATCTCTTCTATTTTTTTGGGCAATCCCAGCCACAACAGCAAAAACAAACATTCGCCCAGAACAGATCTAAACAAATCCAACTGCCAAATGTCATGACCTAATCCTAAAAAACAAACACCACCCCCCCCAAGCCCACCACTCTTTCTAACTGCTCTTTAACAATAAGTAAATAAAAAGTGTATATAGTCAGAGGTTTTGTTTTAGTGGTAAGAACATGAAACACTTTTTCATACATATTTATTTTCCTTGTCTATTAGACAGATTTCTTGTCATAATACAAATAAATCACTTGAGATCATAATGGCTATATTGTAAAGACAATTTCAGTTCTCTGTATTTTCAGAGAAATACTAACATTTCTTAAGTATTCTTGGAACTCAGTGCAGAATTTTATTTGTGACTCATCTTATATTCCAGGCATCAAGTGGCTAGATGGTTTACTATTCTGTCCCCACAAAAGCACCCTCCAGAGCAAGTTGCATAAACATAGTTAAGCTCACGTTTCAAGTCACTGCAAATACCAGATTCCCACTAGTTTTTACTGAAAACTTATCAACTTTTTACAAAAGGCTTCACTTAACATTTGCAGTGTTATTCTGGGAATTATGCATTTTTCCCGCTTGAGTAACCAAGTATGTTTTACTTCTTCTAGCTGTTTTATATACAAAATATTAAAATATTATTTGGAATTAATATTCACGGAGCTTTATAGGAGCACTGGGGTATTAAAAAATAAATATTCAGTACAATACATTTGCCAAGTATGTGTAACAGTGAGTTAAATGACATAGAAGAATGTCTATACAACACTGATGGGCCTGCATTAACAGTCCAAAGTAAACCCAGAAATTTAAGTGCTGAAAAACTTTTAATCAAAACATCACCTACAGTATAAGTTGGGCCTTTCCTCTTGTGATTTTTGCATTTTCCAACTAATGTTATGACATATATCATGAAAATTGTATCCTTTAAAAACAGGAAGTCCAAGACTACAGGCCAATGTCAGCCAAATAATTCAACCAAAAAGCCTTTTTGGCAATTAGGAAAACTTGTCTCACTTTTTGGAAAAGGAGAGTTATTCTTTCTCAGATGCTATCTTGCAAGCACTATTCCTCTTTTCTTAGTATTTGCTGTTAATAAACCAACAACTAGACAGAAATGCTCCAACTCAGGAGGACAGAATTGCATAAAGATCTTCGTACATCGAATAGATCAAGGAACAACATGCCAAGTTTTATCATGTTGATCTCGTGAGGGAGGTTTCAAATGAACAAATGGTACTTATTTCAAAGTGCCATTATTAGTTAGTGTAATTCAAATAATTTCAATTAAATATGTCAAGATTTAGTTGTATAAAACAACATGCAAAAAGATATCTTCAAGCTTTCCTTTCCCAAATCCACTGACAAGACAACCTTGAATAAAACTTGCCATATGATCACTTTCAATTAATATAAGGCAAGGTTTATAGGGAGAGAGAATATCTTACAAGACATAGCTGGAACAAACAGACAAGCTCTTCAATCCTGTCTTCAGCTCTGAAACAGAAGCAGCAAATTCCAACCCAAGCTCAGGCCAGGAACAATTTTTTTGTGCTTAACTTGATTAAATTGTCAAAGTGCTTAATTTTTAAGAGAAAAGGATGGTTGGTCCTGTGGAGCAAAACGGGAGGTAAGCAAGAGGAGATAAAGTTACCTATCTACAGGTGGTAATTCCCCCCCAAACCCCCAAACTTAGTTAGCTGGACTGAAATTATGTGGTAAATTACAGTCCCATCAAAAACCCATGAATTACTGAGTATGATTTCTGGCAGTCAAAAGAAATCAGAAACTGCAAATCCTAGGTTCCTCCTTTTAGGGTATTTCTTAAAGCTCCTCTTAGGATCACCGCTACCATCAATTACAATTCAGCATGCTAAATGGTACTGTCAAATGAAAAACAGAAGTATAGAAAAATGCTGAAGGCGTTATCTCCTAACACATAGATTGGCGTTTGCTCACTTGCTTATATGCCACACTTACATCTTCAACATTATCAGAAACAAAATGCATTACAATTTTTAGTGTAAAAGCTTGATCAAACCTGCAGTGACAGTATGCTTAATAGCTTTCATTATATATTTAAGACCAAGAATATGAGATAAACAGACTGAGAAAAGCTTACGTTGATATTTTCTAATTGAAGTAGATGCACTGTGTAATAGGATTTGACGTCTTCTGATACTAGCCTCACACGGAAACCTGTTTCACTAAATGTCATAACATCCTCTTCTTTTGTTGGCCAGTACTGTGCACATTTCACCTAAGTTATTAAAAAAAAAAAAAAAAAGGAAAAGAAATCTGGTTAAGTGTCTTAGCACCTTGGTCTTCACATTAGCGGATTCTGAGATCCTGCCACATAACACAGTAAACTCAAGTACCTATGATCTGCTCCTAGTTTGAGGAATTCTCAAACCTCATCATGTTTACAGCCAAATTATGACGACTGTTTCAAGTGCTGTTACGCATTCCAGCTTTTCTTTCATCTCAGTTCTGGCATGTTTGGAGACATACCTTAATTCTCACTCTCCCCACCCTTTCTACCTAGTTGTCTACGGTGGACAGAGATCTATACTCAGCTGTTGCAACGTTTTTCCCCTGCACTTCCAACATGGACATCTGCACATTTACAGACGTGACGCAACACATTGTGCCAATTTTCCCACGTCTGGCTGAAAACGGGAATATTCTAGCAAAACCAAAGAATTAACAAACAATGCAAAACTGTTCCTTGTCCTTTACTCCTCCTGCCCTGCACTCAAGCTTACCACAGGAAATTTTTTCCTTAGGAAAAAAAATGACTTTTTTTATGGACTAGTCAAATCCTTTTTGCTAACAAATCCATTCTGGAAAAAAAAAAAAAAAGAACAAATCAAAGTGACATGTATTTATAATTAAAATTTACAGTGGTTTTCAGCACATTAGTAGAAAAACTATGTAGCAACAGAAAATTGATATGTTCTGCACATGTACCATCAGTTGTAAAGAATCAAAATAATTAGACCAGTTGTCAAAATGGTCGATGGCAGCAGCTTGTCTCCACTGCTACAAACACTTGTTGTTTACTGTATAAAAACGACACTGCTCTACTGGATTCAAAAGAAATAATCTAAGATAGATATTTAGAAGATATTACACTGCTTCTACTCCATCTTTCTTCTGTCTCTACCCTCTCTCAACACCTTACTCTCACCTGGATGTAAATTTATTAGGTGTTGTTTCTACTGAAATTAATTTTGCGTCTTAGCTCCATCACTTCTTTAATGGTATAGTAAATATTGCACCAATGTCAAAGTTTGTTTTAACAAAATTCTTTTAACATACCAAAAAGTTCAACTATATTAAAGTTAAGTTGTAAAGCGAGCCACATATGTAAAATGTCTAACACCACTTACCGATTCTTTTTCAACAATCCTGTTCAGCATGACAACTGCTTTGGTTTTTTGTTGCCATACCATTAACCAAAAATGACAGCATGTATTAGGCAGTGGACCCTGTGTGGCAAAGAGAACAATGCGTCAGAGAATGCATAGGTAAAGCAGAGTTCGAACATGGTTAACATGTCACTGTGTCAAACAAGAAAAAGCCTCTGCTAGAAAAGTTTAAACAAAATATCAACAAAATGACAGAAAAGACATGCAGGAAAGTAACCATACTGCCCAAATAATCCAAGTCTTTGAAGTTTAAAGAAAACAGTAAAAATTCCAGGAAGGAATGTTTTAATTTGGGCAGCAACACTGTTATGCAGTTAGAAGATACTGCAGAGAGAGAGAAGAAGAGAACAAGAAGTAGGGGATAGAAGTATTGTTTTTATACTTTTACACTTAAAAGAAGTATAAAACTTCTTAGGAGTATAGAAGTATAAAACTAAATACTTCTACACCTTATTTCAAGATTCATGTTTACATTTAAAAGTATAGAAGTATAAAATTCTACTTCCTGAAGAACAGAACAGCAAGAAATACTTGAAAAGCTTTATGCATCGTTAACTATATATACTTGAATATTCTCTTTTACTTTTTTATTAAAATATAAAATGAGTTAACAGCTAGATCAAACAGGCAGTTAGTATGAGGTATATATCCAGTGACAAAGAATCCTCCAAATGTAAGTTACTTCTGTACAAATCTATCTCCCCCATATTTTCAATCCCCATGCTACTTACTAATTGGAATGGCTTACCTGTGTTAAAATATAGTATCTCTGGGCTTCTTCTATGACCACTAGGCTTGCATTGATATAGTCATTTTCTGTGTTCTGCAGTTTTACTCGACTGTGATCATCTAAAATTAGAAGAAACTTAAGAATTAATGATGCATCCCTCTCGATGAATACACTAACAGGCAAGCTTAGGTCTGACAAGCAATTAGAAAATAAATTCTTCAGTAATAACCAAATGACAAATGTAACCATACCCATCTTATTCTCCCCTCAGCATTCCAATGCAGAGTAGTAACTGGAATACCCATTTTTCTCTAAAACCAACTCACCAAAATGAAATAAACCCTTGGCACACACCAAAACAGCTCACATCCATCCCTCAACAGCTGTATTTCCTTAATATAACAGCACAACAACCCAAAACGAGTAACATTCTCTCATATTACACCAGATCACTTTACCGCATGCTTGAAGTTTAGAATGCCAAGATCTTCAGCGAACTAAAATTTTACAGTTCAAGGTAGAATCATAAACTGACATAGGTTAAAAAACAAAACAACAACAACAAAAAAACAAACTACGTGCAGTAATTCAAACCAAGCTTTGAACTTAATTGTCCTTATAATTTATTGTTTAACACAATTGAAAATTAGAAACACTAAGAAAGTGGCACATGCAAAGATGTACCTATTTAACAAATCTTCCAATTAAACAAAGCCTGATCTAATTACATGGTTTCTACCTTTCCCATGATTGCAGAGGCAGGACAGAAAATTCCCCTATTTAGAGGACAGGGAAGCATTCAAAGGACTGCTTATAAAAGTTTAACATTAACACGAGAAAGATCAGAATGCCATACAACAATACCACAACAAAAAAATCACTGTGATTGTTTTTTTTAGGACTTTTCAGTCCAATTTATCACCCTCTGGGAGGCATTTAGGTAATCAGACTTGTTCACATTAAATAATCCTTTGTCAGCCACTTATCAGACTCCATTAAATAAACAGCATCTTTCATTTAGTATTTGTCCATAACTGCGTATCGTCCAACTGACTGCGAACCCCGTGAAGCTCAACCACCTACACAGACTGCTTTTAAGAGCAGGGTATAAAAAAAAAAAAAAAAAAAAAGTTACTTCAGCATAATTCAGAAAGATATTCCACAAAGCAACTGTCAGAGCTGAGTGGAACTGGGTGCAATGCCAGTTTTTCACCTACATTCACCTGGTGCAACCCCCAAAACTCACCCAGGAAGCAGCCTTACGTCACAGCTGCTGTCAAAATATGTCAGCCCCCCTTTTCCTTTCCCATACCCTCGCTGAAAGATAGCCACGCTAAAACCCTGACTTCCTTTTGACAAGTATCTTATGAAACGCACAAAATCCATGAGCTTTGGGCAAGCACCTCCCAATTACCACATTCTGTACAGTCACGCTAGTTAAATCAGATCAATCCCCTGTGCTACTGCCAGGCTATACAGCACAAGGCTTACATAAGAAGAAATCCGTGAATGTGACCCTCAGTAGGCAAAAAGCTGTGAGGAATCAGGGAATAGTTACTGAATTAGCCTCTTGTTCTGTGGATTGCTCATATTATTCTATAAACAATTTCCAAATTTTTGGAAACCTGGAAAAAATACATTTACTATGCCTTGATCTGCTTTTATACTCAGCTATCTGCCACTGGCAACTGTCAGAGGGGATACAAAGCTATACACAGGCCCTTTTATGAGCCCTGGTGTAACTTTTTTATTACTTACTCTTTGGATATGGATAACCTTTAATTTCTTAAAGTCACCACACACACCCCAGGAGTAAGGTTTGGGGTCATTATAGCTCCTTTAGCTGCTAGCTTTTATATGCAGTCACATGCAAACAGAGGATAAAAGTGTGCTGAAAAGCTATTTTTAATACAAAAGTATGAGAAAGCTACTGGGTTAGTCTGTTTTCATTAGCATTCCAGCTGAAAGGCAACACCATCTTAACTCTCAGGAGTCTTAAAAGAATTTACGATGCATCTGTATGAAGTAAAAAGCATTACCAAAATCAAAAACATGTCTTAAATCTACTGTCTTAAGTAAAATATATCCTCTTGCACTATTTTCTCTGGAAATTAAAGTGTTACTTTTTCCTTTCATGTATCACTTTATCTGAAATGTTTCTGCTGGAGAGAAACCAAGACCTTTGTAAATATTACATGTCATCTGCCAACAGGAAAAACTTAAGATCTTGTTATAGTAAATCACACATACCGGTACTAGTGTTCTCGGAAAGGTGACGTAAGCCAGCCCTGTTAACAGTTTAATCACCCAGCAGCAGCTGCTGTACTACTGCCAGGAGATAACTGCTGAGGCCCTAACGAGGTTTCACGCTGCAATGCTTGCACACGTTTTTGACCCTACTTTTTCCCTCTTTTAGGTTCTGCTTTGTAAACATTATAAAAACTTAGGAAAGTTGAAGGAAACCCACAACTAGTTCTGTGCACAGTCACCCTCCCTCTCTCCTCCCCAGCCAAAACAGAGGCGCTCTTCCAAATACAGCGGTGAACCCAGAGGATCAAGAAAGCCACTAGCAAATATTGATTTCCCTTTCAAGGGAAAAAGGTTCCTAAAGGACACAATGACCTAGAAACCTCATTCAAGCCTTGGCTTGCTCTTCTGAATTAAAAGAAGCAAGCCAACTTTTGATAGTGAATTAGCTGTAACAGATTTCCCATATGTAAGTCATTTCCAGTTACAAAGTACTTCTGATTTATATGAATGATAAACATATCTTAAATCTAATCTATGAGATTTATCTTTAAATGTTGCCATGCCCACAACAGCTAAAATACAGCACTCATTTTCTGAGGCGTTAATTTCCCTATTTCAACATAGTCTGAAAAGGAAGTGGAAACCCTAAAAGTGATTCTCATTCTGACTCCTGCAATAAGAAAACTACTGCCGCAACCCCCCCCCCTCCCCGTCTGAGATAAGGGAACTCTTATTACCCACTTCAGGTGAAACCCTGTCCCTCTTATCACTGACAGCACGCCCTGCATTTCATAAAAGACCAAGATTTCACATCACGCGTCCATCTGCACACTCCCTGCTAAAAGCAAAGTGCCATCTCCAGTTAAAACTGAGCTAGGAACGTTTGGCATTTCACATGATGCAGTTCTTGCAGTTGGTTAATGAAAGGTTTTTATTCGAAAACAACTGCATTTCTAGAAGTGAAACCGCTGCGTAACTTAAAAATGCTCTTCTGTCCGAGAGCCGGCTCTTGCTTGCCAAATACGGTGCTATTTGCAACAAAGGAGGGTGAAATGCTGCTTAGGGGATTAAACACAAGTCACGAGCAATAAGCCACCCCAGTGGCCCAGCCTGACCCTTTACCACCTACCAGCAACCCCCCTTCATTTCACTAGTCTAAATCCAGTCTACCCGAGCTGCCAGGTGATCCCGACTTCACTGCTGTCACCGGACATACACTCACAAACTTCAGACAGATCCAGTTTCAGAGGGAGCCTAAGGCAAAGGAAAGGTGAGGTGGCCGCCCCCCACCCTGCTGCTGGCTGCACGCGACAATGCCATCGTGATACAGCAGTCAAGGCTAGCCCACGGCTGAAATGTATTCACACATTTCGCACATCCCTAACTCAGGATCAGCTCAGGATCCTGGTACTTTTCAAGTAAAACCAAGACAAACAAACAGTAAACTATGTCTGAACCAGAGGAGGTTCAGACTGGACATTAGGAGCAGTTTTTTTTACCGCTGTTTGACCACCCTCATGGAACAGGCTTCCTAGCGAGGTGGTTGATGCCCCAGGCCTGTCAGTGTTAAGAGATATTTGGACAATGTGCTTAATAACACACTAACTTTTGGCTAGCCCTGAAGAGGTCAGGCAGTTAGACTGGATGATCCCTGAAGGTCCCTCCCAGCTAGACTACTCTATTCTGAAGTTTAGATCAGGATGTGCCAGGAAACTCCTCTATCCCCCAAACCCAGACTAAGAAATATCTCCAAAAGCAACACTTGGGGTTTATTTATGCCATGCTTCTGGTAACAAGATGTTCTACACAATCGTTCGATCATGAAAAAATCATTGATGCCAGCTTCTAATACGGACAACAAGAAGCGCGTAGGCTTATTTTGGACAGAACATCGCCCTGTTCTCAGCGCAGGACAGAAAGGGAACATTTTGCGATGATGATTAATCACCATTAAGCGCAAGACCAAGCACATCAACTCCGAGTCTGCTCCCTGTACTGCACGATACTCTCCACATTCCTCTCTCCCTGGCAGAGATGCTTTGAGTACCATAAGCCCGTGGTTGAAAGGTCCAACACAAAGTCTACCACCAGCCTCAGGGAAATCACAACCTCTTAACCTCCAACAGTAACGTGATTTACCTGGTGAAAAAGCTCAGAAGACCTAAGAAACTGGGTTACACATGCCATTACAAAGGAAGGCTGAAGGTAAAATTTATTATGTCATCCCCATTCTACCCTCCAAAAGAAGGAGAAAAGATATCCTGCAAATTTTATCCAGGGGATCTGACTCCTGACCCTAAATCTGGGAACACCACAAGCAGATCTCCAGGGGTATTTACAGTCAATCTGAGCCATTTGACTCCTTTGAGATTAATTAGAGATAAAAATTATAAGGAAAGCAGTAACAGAAGTCTTAGAGTTCCAATAACAGTATCAATAAAAAAAATAATAGCCTCACAAGTTATTTTCCTCTGAACAATGTTTTCTGAGAAATGGTTTCATCTGTCAGGAAATGACTGGCTGTCAAACCAAACCTATTTCAGATTAACTTCCTGTTTCAATACTGCTACATAGCCAAGATATTGCTCTCCCTGTTCTACACTAACACCAAACAGCATGACTACTGGTTTTTTGGCTAGGCAATCACTCTTGAGGGCTTTTATGCAACTAAACTTACACACAGTGGCTCTTTAGCCAGCAAAACTGGACACTTACTACTACGAACAGGAGACTATAAAACTCAACTGGTTGTAATAGGCAGACAACTAGCTTTATACAGCTAACAGAAATAAACTTCCACCTAGAAATGGATGCACCATACAAATTAGTTTTAACACACTTGCCCTGTATGTTATAGTTGAAACGGGGCAAATCAACCCAAAGCATTTTTTCCTGGACTTGTAGTTGACATCTCTTCCGGAAGACAGTTATCTTTGCATTTCCTCCTACAGATGTACCACCTGGGATTTTAGACTTGCTTGGCTGCTACACAAACAAACCTTTTTCTCATGGCTGTGGAGGCATAAAACATTTTCATCAAGTTGTGTCTGTCTTATAATATGCTTATTTAGTTAGCTGGAGTATGAACTACTAGCTCTGAAGGCCTTTCGGTATGAGAGATGGCATGTTACCACCACTATTGCAGTTAAACACTTAAACAGCAGTAAGGTTTAAGAAATGAAGGACCAGAATGTTAGGTTGTGCAAGACTGAGTCTCCCAACATTTCTGCAAGGCCGGTTCCTTCCATACGTGCACCATGACTAGATGGGCTCTTCACAGCAGCCTAACCACACAGCTTCTACCCCAGCTGCTTTGCAGTTTAGGTCCTGGTGTCTTGGAAGATTATTTATCGTATATTCCCTTCCAGGTCTCTTTCTCCTGCCAACTCCTACCATTGTCTCAGAGACGACTGTTGTGTTCTCCTCACACAGCCTTGCTACTGGTGCCCAGCCCTGTGGGCCTGCTTTGGCAGTCCAGTTCAAGCCTCTGTTCTTTCACGTATGCTAAGAACTGAGACATGCTTCATCAAGCTCATCATGTTGTACTTCCAGTCAACTAGCATGTAATTACTTCAATACCATCCCGAATTCAGCTACTGCTTCAGGACTAGATTTTATTTGTGTAACAGCAAAGAGACAGAGTCCATGGATCAATACAGTCACAAAATTTCCTTCTGGCTAAACAAGCACTCCAGAAGCAGGCTTTGCCATGACAGAAGTGTTGAGTGCTCTTCACTCTTGTAAAAGTCACACTGTGAGCAAGAAAAAAAAACAAAAAAAAAAACTTTAAAAGCAAGCTGCCATTCTCTCTGCAGTTGTATAAAAGAAATGAAATACATGGATGGCAGAAATGGCAAATACATTAATACAACTTCTGTGACAGAACTTGTGTAATGGACACAGGAATAGACTTTGGGTCTCAAGGGTTCAAAACCGATTTCCTGCCTTCTCTTCTTAAGAACCCCTGCCTCTGTGTAGGTATAGATTATGTTTCATTCACTTTCTGTTTCTATTTTATCACAGGTTAAGAAGCTAATGCTGTGTTCTAGCAAGAGAGCAAAACGGAGACCCTCTGCACAGGTCAGCTAACGCCTAGCAGAGGCTTATCGGGCTGAGCATACAGCAGAAGCTAACCAACCTCAGCAAACAAAGCATCCTCCTCAGAGACGCACGCTTCACAGACAGGAGGGTAGTGGGAAATGCCACGCAGACACAGCAAAGGGGCTGTTTATGGTATCAAGGTTCAGTGTCACGGTCATGTGCTACTTAGATTCAGCATTAAGCCAGACGGATCCGTTAGGTGGGAATACACCGTGCCAGTCAGGATCCTGGCAGCAGCCTAACAATCAGCACGCAGCACTGCTATCTGACCAGCATGACTCAGTTCAAGACCCTTTCTGTATGATTTTGAGAAGTGCCGTGCACATGCTATTACCACAACTTTCAACTGGAAACAAGGAGTTCAGCACTTCTCCAAATCTTACAATAGGTATTCACATTAGGCTCTCACACAAAAATCCCCAAATACATCAGCAGCCCTTCAAAAGTTCTAGATCCAGTAACAAGAGATTTTGCTGCTCTGGGAAGCTTAGTATGAAAGGACATGCAAACATTTAGCCTGTTCCAACCTCAATATTTTGTAGAAAAATTAAGGTCGTGCTACATTTTTTTCCTATTCCTTTTGGAAGTGGTTTATGATAGCTTTCTCCAGCTATAATTACATATTGGTAATGTTTTGCTCACGTGTCTTTTTATAAGGGTTCTGGATTAACATTTTTTCAAGTAAACATTGTTTAAAGAAGTCCACACCACTTCAATACTTCAATAGCAAATAAGTAAAAAAAAAAAAAAGTTGTTTTCAGCTGAGATACAACACCATTATGTCACAAAGACCACTTTCTGTCAGTTAGTAAAGTACCAAGCACTATGTAACATACCTGCTTGCACTGAAAAAATTATAGGAAATCGTTACACACATACTTTGAACAGAACAAAATAACCAAATCTCAAGTCAACTTTAAAGCCAAAGTAGAAATCCAATGGCATTTCTCCACACAAACAAGCAGAGCCATCTACGCAGTCTTAAAAAAAAAAAAAGTCTTAAAATAAATTGTTTGTGTTAGTAAGGACTTACTAACTTAATCTCCATGCTCAACAGATGTCGATGTTCCGATATTTTTTTGTCAAATAAAGCACTATTAAATGACTTCCTTATAAGAAAAAAAATCTTTAAAATACGAATTGCTTTCCAGCTCAGAAACATTTACCTATATACTAACAACTATGGTTTACAATCTTCTCGTTCTCCAGTCAGTACTGTGAGTTTAACCTTCAGCTTTTTTCCCTTTTGTTATTTGTTTCGTTAAGAAAAAAAAACACATTTATCAGACGACACATGCCTACAAAAATAAACATAATATAAAACCCACAAGGACCACAAGGCTGCATTTGCTATGGTGTTTGAAGGGGTAAGTAAGAAGTCTGAAAAGTTTACTGCAGAAAATATGGAAAAGATACTTACATGGACTAACATCTCTATATCTGTTTCGATTTCTGTTTTCTGGATATTTTGCAACTCTGTGAGGGTAGTCACTGGATTTATGTCGAATTTCCTTTAAAAGACAAAAAAAATACAATTTACTTATATAGACACTAAGCAGAGTAAGGCTAGTGTTCTACACGTGCAATCACAAAGCTTTTGATCTTATTTACTTAATCACAGTTATTAATACAGATAATAACATTTTAAAATGAACTTTTATTACAGCTAACACTACTTTCCCTCAGAAAACATGCGTTATTCTTGGCCATGCCACTGCCACTTAGATCTTTTTACACTTGGCTAACGTGACAGACTTGCACACGCACAATTTGGTAAGCAACTGATAACAGCAGGAACAAAGGGGTGAACAGCGGGGATTATGCCCAGGGTTTACCTTGGATTTGCATGTTATCTCCCATAGAAATAGGAGTCAGATGGAGCTAACAGCAGTATAGCTCCAGCTCCTTTCCACCAACTGGCAGAGTAAACAAAGTTCAGTTACAAAGGTAACTGAACTAGTTAACTGCAGCCATAAACTCATTAATAGCCACCAAATTATTATAGGTCATTTGACAGTTCATCCCTAATAGCTGTAATTAGACACGATCCAATATGAAACAACAGTTTTAGGCTCACAAATACCAAGTTGCACCAATGTGAAATCACAGCCTGCTTCCTCCCAGGCATTAATGCAAACCTTTTGATAATCAGCGTTTGGAAGACCATCAGACTCACTTACACAGTGTTTCAAGGAGTAATACTTCTCACATATTCTCGATGTTGAGTGTTTTGGGTTTTTTTTGCCTCTAGTGACAGCATCTCTTCCACAACTTGGAACCAAGTACAGATTTATAACCATGAAAGCACAGATGAAGTGCTATTGACAAGCAGCCCCCAATGAACCGTACTATGTCCTTGTATCTCTGTACTGATGTCACCTCAGCAGACACTTTACATAAGATTAACAATATTTGATTTTTTTGTTGTTGTTGTTGCTTTTAGATGACGTTGCTGTATGTGATCATTATGTCCCAAAGACAACTAAACATTCTTCGGTCTTCTCTATGCTTCCGCTACCACAAAGAAGGGCTTCTCAAACTTCCTAAGTAGTCGAGATTCTTCCAGATAACAAACACAACAATAGAGGACTTCTTTGTTGTGGAAATGACTCCTTTCTAGTGGAAATCTAATATAGGTAAAACTCCATTTTTTTAGTGCCTGCTGTACGCCATGATTATGTGCAAAAACAGCCTGTGAAGAACCTCAACCACGATGTGGAGCAGCAACTGTCAAGCATCAACACCCAACTGTATATAAAAAAAAAATAAATCACTTCATCTACTACAAAAACCAAAATTTTTATTTTAGTACAGCACAATGGAGCTTGTGTTCTCCTCTAGTTTACATGGCTTACAAGTTTTGGGAGCAGCTACACACACACTGAATAGATGGCAGCCATTCACTACCAAATGCTCCCAGGATAATTTTTATTTAATTGTTCCATAGCAGAATGGAACATACTTTGTTTTAAAAAGAATTGCCATCCTCTGTGCCCAGAAACGGGCCTGTTATTTCTTCAAGAAAAAATAAAACCGTTCAAAACATTACTGCAGCGATGGGGCTTGCTAAAGAGAAGTAAAACCGTGGAAGTTTAATGACCAGTTCTGAAATCAGTTTCCCCACACACAACCCAGCTGCCACAACCGAGAGAAACCAGCCAGGCGCCAGGTGTAGTATTACACGAGAAAAAAGCATACATAGGAAAAATAAATATGCGAAATTGCATTATTTATTCAGTCACTTATCGGACTGGATGGGAACTCTGAGAGCCAGCATGAACGCTCCCAGCTTTACGGGGTTTCACCACGAGCCCTGGCAAATTCACGGCACTGCAGTGCGAACGCAGGTTTTCGGTAAGACGAATAAGATCTCCTAGTGCTAAAATTTTATTTTATTTTTATTTTTTTCCCCTTCAGAGAGCGCACGCCTCTCGCAAGGACGCTTGCTACGTGACGACACCACAGGCAAACAAACGGCCTTCCCGAACCAGCAGCCGGCGTGAAAACCACGTCGTGAGAAATTTACGTGTGATTTAAAAACAAATAAATAAATAAAATCACTTTTTTGCTTCATTTTCTCCTCATCCTGCTGCGAGGAGCTGCTCCCCTGCCCCCCCCCCCCTCAGGATCACCACACGGCGCTCCCCCCCCTTCACTCCACTCCGTCCGCCGCGCATGCGCACGCGCAGCCGGCGCCCCCTCCCTCAGGCGCCGCGCACGCGCGGCAACGGCGGCGCAACGGCTGCTCGCGGCCCGTTGCTGCCTCAGCGCTGCCCCAGCGCTGCCGGGCGGCCCGGAGGGAGCGGCCCGGCGGCGAGCGGCCCCCTCCCCGTTCCCCACCTCCCCCCTCCTTTAACCTCCCCGTGCCGCGCTCACCAGGTACCGCGCCTGCCAGTCGTTCGTGGCGTCGATCTCCTGGAACTCCCGCTCGATGGCGGCGGACATGGCGCCGGTGCCGGTGTTAGGGGGAGCAGCCGGAGCGCCAGCTGGCCCGGCGGCCGCCGAGCTGCCCACCCCCGGGGAGCGGCCGAGCGCACTGCGCTCCGCCCCGCCGCCGCCGCTGCCCGCGCACATAGGCTCGCAGCCGGGCCCGCCGGCGCAGCGCGCATGCGCCGCCCCTCCCCAGGCCCCGCCCCCTCCGCCTCGCGCCCAATCGCCGCCCGCCGCTGCCCCTTCTGCCCGCCCAGCCCTGTAGCCACGCCCCCTCCCCTAAGCCACGCCACCTTTGCCTTTAGCCACGCCCCCTTCTGGGCGTAGCCCCGCCCCCTGGGACACGCCGCCGAGCGCTAATGGCGGCGCGGGGCGGGCGGGGCGCTGAGGGGAGGGCGCTGAGGGGAGGGCGCTGGGGCGGGCGGTGGGCTCCTGGTGGGAGGTGTGAGGCGGCAAGTGGGTGGATAGAAGCCGTCTTCCAAGGAGCGAATTTTAATAAAGAAGTAAAAATAGAAAAGAGTTTTAATAAAGAAAAGAAACCAAAACCTCCTCGCTGGTCTGAGTCTTTTTCTCTGGACAGCGGCGTGCTGAGTGATCTGTGTGTGGCGTTTGGTATCGAAACACGGTCTCCTTCTGCTACCTCCATGCCGCAAGCACCATGATACCCATGAAGCCCTGTGACACGGGTCACCCCTAAAGGAAGCCCAGTGGCTGGCAGTCCAAAGAACAGGCAGCAGTGTTGCCCAGTGACACGATACTTCCTCTTAATTGTAGCGCAAAGGCCAGGGGAGACGTGGAGGTCACTGCCTGTGGAGTGTGAGGAGATGTCCTGCCTCACTGAGCCGGTGTTCAGGTCTTATCGTTTAAGGAGCAGCCTGCATCAGCTGTGCCAGCCATTGGGACATTGGTGTATTTTGAGAAGGGTGCAGGAGAAATGTGGTTTGGATACATAAACACATCAATCTGTATTCTGCTCTTTTAATTAGCAGCCGTAATGCATGTTAGAAGCTTGTATTTGTCTTGTGATATTTGGGGATGTAGACTCCTAGAAACCAACCTTTCCTTAAACGCCCCCAGGGACAGTGATGCCACCACCTCCCAGGAAAACCTGTTCTAATGCCTGACTGCTCTTTCTGAGAATAAATGTCTCCTCATTTCGAACCCGAACCTCCCCGGCACAACTTGAGCCCATTACCTCCAACCCTATCACTACTTATCTGCAAGAAGAGGCCAACCCCCAGCTCCCCACAGCTTCCTTTCAGGTAGTTGTAGAGAGCAATGAGGTCTCCCCTGAGCCTCCTTTTCTCCACATGAAACAATCCCAGTTCTCTCAGCTGCTCCTCACAGGACTTGTGCTCCAGCCCCTTCATCAGCTTCGTAGCTCTTCTCTGGACACGCTCCAGGACCTCAGTGTCCTTCTTGTACTGGGGGTCCAAAACTGAACACAGTATTTGAGGTGTGGCCTCACCAGAGCTGAGTACAGGGGGACGATCACCTCCCTGGTCCTGCTGGCCACTGTTCCTGATGCAAGCCAGGCACGTTGGCCTTCTTGGCCACCTGGGCACACTGCTGGCTCCTGTTCAGGCAAGCATCAATCAGCATCCCCAGATCCCTTTCCTCTGCACAGCTTTCTAGCTACTGTCCCCCAAGCATGTAGTGCTGCATGGAGTTGTTGTGGCCAAAGAGCAGGACCCCGCACTTAGCCATGTTGAACTTCAATGCACTGGCCTCTGCCCATCGACCCATCCTGTCCAGGTCCCTCTGCAGGGCCTTCCTACCCTCCGGCAGATCGACACTTCCCCCCAACTTGGTGTCATCTGCAAACGTACTGAGGGTGCAGTCAATTCCCTCATCCAAGTCATCAATAAAGATATTAAAGAGGATGGGCCCCAACACTGACTCCTGGGGAACAGCACTGGTGACTGGTCACCAACTGGATTTCACTCCGTTCACCACCACTCTCTGGGCCAGGCCATCCGGCCAGTTTTTAACCCAGCAAAGAGTGTGCCTGTCCAAGCCATGGGCTGCCAGCTTCTTCCAGAGCATGCTTCGAATCTGTAGGCAGATCAGTGCCTAGAGGCAGCTTATGTAAAAATAAAAGTTTATTAATTGTCATGTCTTTCTGGCATAATTGGTAAACCAGGGACATTTGGAGAAATTGCTATTGTTTGTGCTTTGATAGTTATTTATTTATTTATTTATTTATTTATTATTTTTTTATTTTTTATGGCAAATCTGAAAATATTGTACCAGTTCTGGTTTTGTTTTGTTTTGTTTTGTTTTGTTTCTTTGGGAACTGAGCCCAGGCTAGGCCCAGGACTCATAATGGTCTTTGGAGGAAAACTGGATATACAACATAATCCATGTCCACTCATTAGACAACTTTATTTACTCTGTTGCCAATAGCATACTCCAGCTCTGTACTAGCAGACAAACTGCTATATAAACTCTTAAACCCTTGAGTCAGCGTGAGACATACGCAAAACAGGATAATGGAGTTGCTGGAATGTGTGGTGTATTAGAGTTTTCTGTCTTAGTATAAACACAAGCACGTAATTAATGTAATGTTTCCTTATTAAAATATCCGATAAATTGAGAAGCCCCTTGCTGTGCTGACGTATCATCTTCCCAAGGCAGTTGGTATCCACAGCAGTTCTGATCTCAGAATTGTTTTTGATGCTCTTGCGCATCTGAATGGAAAAGACCAACCAAGTTAACTTAAAATATTTGTCCAGTGACCTTGGTACAACAATTAAGTTTAGTACCAATCTGGAATGGACTCCACATGTCCATTTTTTGGATCATTCACTGGAAATTACCTAAGTATCACTTATTGGAAATGATCTGTTTTGTGCTGCTTTTCTTAGAACGGTTTTGGATATTAGTAGATGAAGAACAAATTCTTCCCTGATATGATTTTATTCACAGATGTACTCCACGTCAATATTAGCTGCTAAGGAATAAAGCTGCAATGTGTTTAAGCTTGCTATGTAGTGTAAGAGCATGAGAGTATGTCATTCCTGGTTTAAGTTTTATAGACCATGGCCTAAAGGAGAAGAGGATGCTCCCTCTCCCCAAGAAGGGGATGGCCTGGAAACCCAGAAGGGCTGGACACTCTTTTGGGATCTGCTAGGGAGTAGCAGAAGCTGAACAGAACAATCCAATGTCCTATGGACTCCTGGACTCCTGTGGTAAAGCTGAAATAATTGTGAAGCATGATAAGGAAATTGCAACAGGCAGATGTGCTGTCATGAGTGAATAGGCACTCACTAGCTGAAAAGGCAGCCATCCAGGCTGTTCAATGGGTAGAAACACTTCAGCCTCTGCTGTGGCTCTGTGAAGCAGCCCTTCCAGCAATCTAAGCCGGGGTGTGCAGTCAGACACAAAACCTAATGTCTGCGAGTCGATGCACGGGGTGTGGGGTATGGCCATAGGGAGAGGAGAATAATCAGTTGCCAAGAGAAAGACGACTTGAAGTTGTTATTTGTCTTGTTTGCAGAAGGGATCTTGCTTGCTGGGGCTGGTTTGTATATTCTAGTCAATCTTCTGTTCCTCTTTCCTTTTCACACCCCAGCTACAATGATATTTATTGAAATCATAGTGTCCAAGTGAGGAAATCTAAGGCAGCGAGTGTCCAGGGTGGCTCAATGTCATTCCACATTACTGGTTAGAAGATCATTAAATTAACATCTGAAAAGTTGTACCTGATCTTTGGTGCTGTTAACTAAAGCCTCTTTAAACAGCATTTAAATTTAAACCTTGGGATTTTTGAGAAGAAACTGGATAGTCACCTATAGAAACTGCCTGAAGTTGGCATAAAGGCTACACATTAAAAGTTTACAGACTTGAAATTGCTTGAAGACCACTAGTTTATCAAAGTTTCAAAGTATTTCCTCCACAGATTGCACAGGTCTCTTCCATTTTAAAACCACTTCTGACCTCACAGTTGTTGCTCCAAAGCACGACTTTCCATTACTGTATAAAGGTTAAAGAGGCGATTGAACTGCAGTTTTGGAAACAGCATTATGTTGCCTTGCTAGTGACTCTTCAAGTCACATTCTCTCATAATTTCCTAATGATGTTATCAGGATCTTCTAACTCGTTTACATTCTGCATTATAGTGGCTGCCATGTTTGATATTTTAATCTGCATTTGAGCTTATCTCCCAAATTACACAACTAAGGGCATTCTCTGAATTATAGCTGAAAAGCTTGCAATGCACAACTCATACCACTGTTATTTGCTAGGACAAGTCTTGTAAGAAAATGATGTTTTGGCAGAAGAAGTTTGTAATGAGGAGTATCGGTAAATGCTTCTGTTGTAAATCTGTGTTCTCAGTTTTTTGTTCCAGGTTTTCTTTGGGTTTCCTGGCATCTGAACATAGCAATTATGCCTGGTTTTGTGGGTGTAAAAGTTTGCAAATTGTGTTTGCTTTTATTTTTATTATTATTTTTTTATTTTATTTTTCTTTTTAATAGTTTGAAATAAAGTCATAAAAGTAATTTTGGCAATGTGATTTAGGATAGTAATCCATTTTGTAATTTATGTTACTGCATTAGACAACCTGCAGTACCAATAACAGAAAAGGAATTTCTTTTACTGCTACCTAATGATTATTTTAAAAATCTTGTTGTTACCAATTTCATGGAAACTTAAATCTACCATGTGGTAGTGAGCCTTCAACATATATTA
The DNA here is from genome assembly GCF_047663525.1 of Anas platyrhynchos. NCBI lineage: Eukaryota > Metazoa > Chordata > Aves > Anseriformes > Anatidae > Anas > Anas platyrhynchos. The sequence goes on along the minus strand of NC_092588.1, from coordinate 48,775,124 downwards.
CAGTAATTAATTCTGCCCTTCCTGTGCTAGCAGAGGTAGATCTATGCAAGATTGTGATGTATTTGTCTGTTCTTAAGTAGGCTTTAATACATCTGATTTCATACAGTTTCCCGTATAAGCTCATCCTATTGAGATAATCAGCAGCCCTGTAGGAGCCACGTTCTCTGAGTCACTGTTTCAGTGGCAGGCTTCCATGAATGTGTGGAGAGTTTTTGCCTGCTGGGATGTTGATGTCGTTTAGTATGCTATATAGAGCAAGGTGTTCGTGCCTGTCAGTACGTAAAGACACCGGGTCTCGTAAGGACTGTGGAACACTAGATAAGAATTTGCATAATTATATTTACTTCGCAAGGCAGGACTGTAATAACTGACGTACCTCTCTACTTGCTCTCAAAGTAAATCAGAAAGTAAGGTGGAAAATGGATTTTGCCCATAGGTGGTGAAGAACTGTGATGAAATTGTTGATTTGTCAGGCAGTATGATATCCTAATGAAAGCAAATCAGTAGTGCATGTAAAACTTATCTTTCCTCCTTATTTTGATAATGTGTTTGTGTCTTAGAACAATGGCTTTGAAGTAGTTACCAAATTATGAAGTCTTAAAAAAATCCGGTTTGGATAATGAGCATATTACAGTCTCTGAACATGTGCTATATTTTCTTTGGTCCAGGCATTTAAAACTTGTGATTCATCTCCTTATGGCACATAAACTGCTGTAACTGCCAAACCAATTTGTTTCCTCAAAGAAAAGAAAAGCTGGGTACAATGTACCGAAAGAAGAATCCATAACACAAGTTTTCCAGTTGGAATGCCATCGAGGCCTTTAATGCCTTATTTTAGCCAGGGAAGAGCTCCAGCAGTTCCAGTCATGATGCTGCGCTTACTGGAATTGATAACCTGGGGAGAAAAGCACCTGGTGCGGCATCTGTTCAGTATCAAAACGTGCGTATGAAATCTGTGGTTCTTTTGAATTTTAGATCTTTTCCCCAGTGTTTCTGCACACATGAAGGGATATCACCAGTTCACAAAAGACGTCCTTCTCTTTTTCATAAACTCGTGCCACCATTTCTCAAACAGAACACGGCAACTCCTTTAGTGCCAGACAATCTACGTGCAGTGGAAGTAACTTGTCACAAAGAAAAATGTTCATTGAGGTGTCCTACAGCACCATTTAGTTTATTTTGTCACCCTTTTATATGAGAAATGTCTTGACTGTGTGTTAGATCACCAGAGTCAGATTCCTCTGAAGAGTTAAGTGTGAAATAATGCATTTATTCAACACAGACTTGCAGTAATGGTACAGTGCTATGAAAAGACAAAAAAACAAGTACTATTAAAGTTTTATATTTTTTATAATTATATTTATATTATGCTCATTTTGGAAGCTCAATTCACTTGAAATTGATCTTTCACCAAGGTGGCTGTTCACTTCTTTACCAGCCCCTCCTAAGCACTGAACAGGAAAGGTGGGACGTCAAGTAAAAGATAATATTTTTTTTTTTCTGTGTCCAAGCAAGACCACCATAGTTTTGCCCTTTGTTTTTCCTGATCAGGAAAGAATATTTTGTTGAATGTTGTGATGAGGTTCTTGAAAGTGATTCTGTGAGGAGAGGGTTAGGATATATGAAAGCCACAGGCCCCTACCTGCGTGCCCGAACAAGTTGTTAGATTTACGTTTCTGCTGCATATCATAATCATTAAACTCCCATTTTTGCATTGCTTCTCAACACATAGGTAATACCTTACACACAGTGTTATGAGAACTTAAAAAAGGACAATCTAATTTCTAGATTCAGAGTATATTTTGCCCTATGAGTACCGTATAATGAGTAAATATGACAGCAGTGGTGGTGAAAGAAGAATTGAGATGCCTTATTTGTGAAACTGCTACATGTGCAAGCTTGGTTCTAGGGGTTTCCTCTGGGTAACATTTCCGATCCAGTGATGCTAGTATTTCTTGGTCCCATACAAAGTGTAAGGATAATTCCCATTTCATTTCTAGAACTTCAGGAAAGTAGGATGAGGGAGAGAGGTGAGGGAGGTAACTGCATTAGTTGTTGCTGCTAAATCTGCTGTCAAATACAAATAACTGTGCAACGTGAATGTAGAATTTACACCAACCTGTCACAGCAAGTGGAATAAATTCTGAATACCTTGGGAAGGAGGTTTCAGTGAAATAATGCAACGATTGTGCTGATAAAACATAAATACATATGGCTATCAGGGCATATAAAAGGTAAAACTTTCCCTTCTCTCACTTTGCTGTGAGAGGAAGTATCTGGGAGTGCTCTGTCCACACAGAGGAGTGAGTCATTAATAGGTTCAATAATTACTGAAATCTATGCTGCAAATTATAACCCCTGATTACTCTAATTGGAAACTTATACATGCATCATTTTATCAAATTGTTTTGTAACACAAATTACATGTATGTATACATTTTAAACTTCCAGGCATTACCAGATGTGATGGAAATTAAATTAGCTGGAATTACCAAATGGAATTACCAAATGCTAGATTATATTTTTCCCAATATTTTTTAAATATTTCTGTAAAAAATTGGGCAGATACACTAGCTTGTCCTTAACTGCATGACTAACTCTTTGAAGTTGAACTCTTTTGACATTAGAATATAGCATTGTTGGGGGAAAATGGAAATAATATTTTCATGTTTGACTAATCTGTTTAATTCAAGAGGCAGTGGGTAGGTAAACTCCATGCACAAAACACTTTTATTCAGAATTTAGTGTGCGTGCCTATACTCTGTGAATAATATTTGTGTATATAACCATCTCTGCCTGCAACCCTCCCACAGAGCACTGCAATGCGCTGTGAACTCTCTGTGTATTTGAGATGTCCCTCGTGGTTTGTTAGGTTCAAAAGTTACACATAGTACTTGGGGACAGTATATCAGCCACTCATGAAGGATGCACAAATCTGAAAGAATTGCATCTCAGCTTGTTCCAAATCAGATAATTTTTGTGAAATGTTGAATATTTTGTCAGCTCTATCTGTTAGGTATACACTGTCTTCTCCATAACGTGGAATATGAGTTACCCTGGGCAGGAAGCAATTGCTGGTAATTAGCATCACTTATCTCGACTTTGCTGAAAAGAGTGTTCACTGCTCAGCAGTTGCTATTAAGCCTCCACAATAGAGCTGTGTGGGAATGTTCGAAGTGCCATTATTTTAACGTCATGATACAAATGTATCTTAAAATACTCAAGAGCTCTTTTCAGTGTGTTCATATGGCGGGTACTCTCTTAGCTTTGGACTCAGTTTGTTTTTCCATGTGTCTAGAGTTTTCAATTTAAATGTCTGTCACAGCACAAACATCCCTTATTCCTGAAAGGCCAGCCAACCATGCTAATTAGTACAAGTCTGCAGAAAATAGACTTAACAATGTGCAGACCTCATTTTTGTCTTGCAAGAGTGAAGTTTAGAAATAATTTAATTGAAAATATAAAAACAAGAACCATGACCATAAACTTTATGCAGCAATTTAAAATTATATAAATTCTTTGCTGCATTTAATGATTGGTCCCTTGGATAACCTGTCCTCGTAGCAATTCCTGTTGCAAATCTCTCCCTGTTATGATTCTGATTTAACAGCAACTCCATGTTGAGACAGGATGAATGGAGTGGTCAGAGATGAGTATAAAACCACCATACAGTTTCTCGTCAAAGGGAACACATTTTTGTAGCTGACTGTAAAGCAGCATAGTTGTTAGTGAGAATTTGACTGGAGGGGGTGGTGGGAATTGAAGCCTTAAGTGCATGAAGTGAAACGTTTTCAAAATTTCCAATGAATGGAAAATTAGCTTCTGCAGTTATGTGTCTTTTAGCAGCTAAAGCATGGTTCCCCTGGAATCCTGTCTGGGTTTTCATTGCACGCTCTTAATCCAGATATTTCAAATGCTTTGGAAACAATGAACAATTATTGTCAGAATAAGTTCTAAACTGTTTTCAGTGACAGCCACATGGTGAGCACATTTTAAAAAATGAAACAGTCTGTGCAGGCTATCTACAGGCTTACACAGATCTGTCTAACCTAATTCTGCAGTTTGGGTGGCAAACTTCTTTGTTTCATCCTCTTTGCTTTCTGAAACATCAGAGGGAAGAAGGGTGTTTAGCAGGCCTCTAGGCTTTCGATGTTCTCTCTACTGGAGTCTGAAATGTTCCTCAACAGATCGGTTTAGCTTTGACCACTTTTTTGGTGGTCTCGCTAAAAAATGATTCCATCACTGTTCAGCTCATATTTGCTGATACGTATTTAACTGTGTCCCAGTTAAACAAACTCCATCTAGTTATGCCTGCAGTCATTTCACAATGTTCTAAAAGCTATATGAAACATATGATATTGATAAACAGATGATTATAAAACCATTCCGTACTCTACCCATGCACTATGTGGAAACTGGAAATCTGAGAAAGGCAGGGTCTCTTCTACGTAAGAAGAAATGAAAGCATCTTCTGACAGTTTGAGAACCTTGGCTATGCCCTTTCATGTTACCCTTTCAGTTTTATTTCCCCAAGTCTAATGTGCACAAGCACCTGCCCTGGCTGGGATTCCTGTTAGCCCTGGAACACAAAATTTAATTTGGTCTTCCGATTGTGATTGTATAAGCACTTACTTTTAGCCACATGGAAACGGCCTCAAGGAGTATTCTTTTGTTAAATGTCAAATGTAAAAGACAGTTTGAATGAATCCTGGGTTTGTTAAACTGCTGCAGTTGTGGATGTAGAAATCTATTAATGACCTTATATACCTGTTAAATATATGTATATATATTTAGGTGGGTGATCCTGTTGGGATTGAGGAATAGGCGTTTGTTTTTCTTTAAACGTTACTTTCAAAAGCTCTTTAGCCTATTACAGCTAAATAGAACTTTAATGCAGCATGTTTGTTACGCTTCCTGACAGCAAAAGTACCAACCATGTGACATGTAATGAGGAAGTTATCTCCATAGCTAACACTGCAATGATGACATTGGTCCTGTTGCCAGAAACCTTTCAAACTGCCTTGTACAATTTCTGCTGCGCTTGAAATTCAGATTTTTACCAGACAAAAGTTCAGATAGTATACTCTGTTACAAGCACTTTTTCTTCTCTTTCAAAAAAAAAAAAAAAAAAAAGTATTAAAAGGGTTTATTTCTACTGATAGCCAATGACATTTCCATTTTAACTTTGCAATATTTCTTTTATTTGAATAGAGAACAGACAGACCAGCTGCAGGTACAGACAACACAGGCAGGTTGCCTATGGATGCGGATGTCCAGGGTGGCAAAACAGTCTCAGTAAAAAGCAGCCAGGCTTCACTCTTTCCACTGCCGAGGCCTTTTCTCCTGTGGAGAGGGAGAGAGGCATTTAAGCTGTTACGATATGTGGGCACTGGATTTCTAGCTCCTGCCAGCGAACTCTCTCAGCCTGACTGATTTATACTTTTATTTCTATCTGTTATGCTGTATTTGCGTTGTTTTATACTCACTCAGAGTGAGCATGTGCCAGCAGTAGCAAACCTGACCCTTCTGACTCAGTCCTATCTCTGCCCCTTCCCTTTACAGGGCAGCTGAGCCCTGGCAATGCTGGAGGAGATGTAAAAAATGCCCAGTTTGCTGCTGAAGTGGTAAGAAGTGTGGGCAAGGAGAAGCTCAGTCTAGAGACTGGTGGGTTGGCAGCCAAAGAAGAGTGAAAAGGGCCTCTTACTTCTCCTCTTAGTCAGCCAAAACACCACAGGGTCTTCTCAGCCTGTCTCCACAATGAATCTGCCTGCATGTCCCTCTTCTCTCTTCCCCATACACTTCTTCATGTGCCTCCACTGTCCACAAGCCCCATACTCCTTCTTATACCGACCCTTATAACTACTGCTGCAAAATTCAAATTTTCCTACCCATGGAGAGCCCTACTGTCAGCTCCAGGAATCAACCATTTAACTTTTTTTCAATGTAATATACATTATTATATTAAGTTGAATACCCACGGTTAAAATATGAGAAAGGAAAGCTGCAAAGAAAGGAAAAAAAACAAAAAAACAAACACCTAATGAAGAAGATGTGATGCCTTGGGTAAATGAAATGAAGTCACATTAGGGACCTCTGGCATCATGATGCGTATCTGGCATCATACAGTACCCTGTGAGAGAAACCACCCTGTGTAATGTGGCCCAGCCCTGCTTTGCATGCCCCCCAGGCTAAGCCTCCCCCCTCAGAGCCAGAGGATTGTTATTTGCACTGTGTCTCCATCCCACAGTCAAGAAGCAGAAGAACGAAGGCCATAAGATTTCCTCCTTCCCTCAGCAGCGGTGCTCTTCCCCGTGAGCAGGCTGCAGAAGGAAATGAGACTTGGCTGTGTGCAGGAGCACAGATAGACCACGGGCTCCAGAGGTGGAAGGGTATTCACAGCGAGGAGATGGACACACGAGAGGATTCTCCATCAGGCGTGGGATAGGTGGGATAGTTCAATGCTGTGCTGCAGCTTTTGGCGTGCAAAGACATTAGGAAGGGCAAGTCATCTGAGGAGATGGAGAACTAGTGGGATATTTGCCTTCTTCTGACCCCACTGTCCAAATAACTAAATATTACTGGGGTACTTGGTGGTGCTTTGAAATCTTTTCTTAGCATCATGAAAAATTCACATTATTACCCACATGTAAATGCATCAAAGGCTTCCTTAACTTGTAAAGAAGCGTAAATACCCATTCTGTAAGCAACAGCCTTAACATTGCATTCAATATTACATCATGTGTAGTCTGCAAAGATGGTTTAACCTTCAACTTGGTGAGAGATTTATACATTGTCTTCTACTTCTGCTGTTTCTTTCCATACATACAAAAACAGACAGGGGAAAATCATTGCTGCTAAGTTTAGACTTTCCTGTCCTCAGCGTGAAAACTCTCAGGGCCAGCTATTTTACATTTTCACTCCTACAAGTTCTGTTTCTATTTCCCATCCTGAGATCACTGGTTTAAAGATAGCTCAGATGTATTTATATGGTCTGAGATCAACCCTCATATTCATCTGTTACGAAGCCATTACCGCTCCCTTCCTAGCTGTCTGTTATATTGCTCGTCTGTATCTTATCCCAATTTTCTCTTACATTTCTTTGCAGGCTCATCTGACTGAAAATAGTTTTCCATCCATAAACCACTTAGATCAGATCACTTTGGGTTCCCCTTAGCTCATTTTTTTGGGCTGCCAAAGCTATACTTGATCATAACTGCGTAACTGTTTTGCTCAGATGACATTTCTTAGGCTAATCAAGGACTATTTTGGTTACTTTGTCTTCCTGTAATATTTCTTTCATTGTGTGGTAAAATGTAAATTTTTTTGAGCTGAAGTTTATTTTTCTTGTGTCTATGCAAGAATTCTTTTTAAAGTAAACATTAAGTTTTAATTTCAGATTGGGACATCCAACTGATTTCCTAGCAACCTAGCAAAACAAGGTTTAACTCAAACTGTGATTATAGCAGCAACAAAGCAGCATGTCATATAAAGAAAGAGTTGTTCTTCCACTTTCCTTAAACACATGTAGGAGTTTTACTCTCACTTTATTCACATGAAGACTTGGGGACTTTATCTACCCTCATTTCTGCTCATGAAACCTAATTTTGCTACTAATTTCTTTCTATGATCTGCCAGTCATGCCTGGTAAGTGATCCTCTTAATTTGACTTACTCTTCATAGCAATAATTTCTGGTGTTCTTTTTCCTTGACAGGAAAATATCCCCACATCTTTCACATGCTTCTGCAATTATGGGTGCTTTCTTCAGAAACATCCATTTCTAGATTTCTAGTTGGTATGACATAGCATTTTACACATACAAGACCACTTGCTGGCAGTGCGCCTAACGTTTCCAAATTCTAATCATTAAGCTTCAGATTCTCAGAGCTAATCAGCCTACTTAATGACTGGGTTTACTGGAATTTTTCACCAAATCTAATTGTTCAATAATACACTTATTATTGTGTCAAATACAAAATACTTGTATTTCCAGAGTGCTTTAATCTGTTAATTTCAGAAGACTTAATAGATTTTAATTATTTTACCCCCTATGAACTATTACGAATTATTGGGAATTGAATTTTCAAGTTGAGGAAAACATGATACAGGAAAACTCGTGAATGTCACAGGGCCAGGCAGATCCTCTCTGTCAACAATAATATTTTTAAATGGTTATCAGAAATGGAACATTTCACTATGCCATATGCTGTTCACTGTTGGCATGATAATCCATGATTGTCCATAACTGATCAGTTCCTAGTGCAGCTAAGACCAAAGCAGGTGATAAAGGTAACCACAAAAGACAGACTTCCTCAATTTGTTTTTTTGATTTACTTTCTTCTTGGCAGGCCTTTGTATCTTTTAAAACCTTCCTGTATAAGCAGAAGAAAGCAGTCAATAGGGAAAAAAAGGAAAGTATTAATTGCATTTTCTTTAAATCCAAGGCAGTGACAGTTACGAGTCATTCTGAATACCTCTACCAATGTTAATACGGTTACACTGACCTTCCAGCAGAAGATAATTAAATGATACAGGTTTATACAGTACGAATAAAATCAGCCTAATGTGTCAAAAGCGAAAAATTAATCTTATCATAGATATTTTTCTTTCTCCTCCTATTCTGTGGTTTAATTTAATCTAATCTGTAGATAATACTGAACCTAAATTTTAAAAAATATGTATCAAGACTGTCTTAATTCAGTATGTTCTTCCTCTGTATGTGATCTAACATATAATAAGGTTAAATTCACACTGTCTTTTCTGCCTCATACTTATCATCACCACGAAGGAAATGTTTTTCTTTACTGTTCAGCTCTAGCTGTAAGATGAAGTACACAGAGGTTAGCTAATGGTTGAACTCGTGGCTCCACAACTGGAAACTGCAAATCTTGTGGGGTTTCTATAAGTTCAAGCGGGCTTCCCATTACCTTGCTACATGGTACAAAGTGTTCTGTCTGCCACCAGTAACGAGGGTTGCTTCTGCCCTCCTGTCCTTTGCCATGGTGGGTGCCTATCACTGCTCTGCGGTCCATATCATGCTTTTGTGCACCACTGCTTCCACCCTCTGGATACCCAAGAAACACAGTAGGGAGCTACTGCACTTACTACAGCAGTCAATGCCTTGCTTCCTAAATTTGTTGGACCGTTCAAAGGGGAATGTCTTGTTAGGCAGTAATCTTGAATTGTTAGGCAGTAATCTTGAATAAACTTTATTTCATCTAGTTTAAAGATCTAAAAAATTTTGTACTTCTTATTCAAAAGACTAAAAATAGGCAACATAATAACAAAGTTTTACATTTGACCTGCGTGAGGAAGTAAAATATTTGAACTACATACAGTTTTCACATTATTTCCATTTCATAACATCTTGGATGTCAAGATGTCTGTGGTCTTACATGTCTTATCTTTCGTCATTGGAAAATCCCTCTCTTGATGTAGCATGTTAGTTTTTATAGACCATTTCTTTTATAGCATTTGAAGTCTTCCTGAGGAGATCCAGAGAGATTTAATCTTATTCCACAAAATTTATTTACTTGCTCTTAATCTAGAAGATGGTCTGGCTTTTTTTTTTTTTTTTTTTTTAAATAAACATTGTTTCATTTCCCAGAATATGTGAATCCCTCTTCGTTACACTGGATATCATCTGCTGTATTTGACAATTTAATGACTGCTTGCCTTCATATAAGGGGTATAGCTTGTCCCCTCACTCCTTTTGTAATTTTGATGTTTCAGCATGAGATGATTCCTCTATTGAACTTTAGGTCTGCATCAGTGTTTCCACTAATAAAAAACACCTGATACAAATGTCACCATGGGATAAATGTGTTTATCTCATAATTGGGCATTGACTGGAATTGAACATAAGGGTAAATTAACATCCTGGGATGACAATCCTCACATATTTCCTGATTTTTTTAATCATTAAATAATTGAAGATTTTGAACCCAATTCCAAAATACATGTCAAGAAAACTAATTCTGATTGCTCTATTCTTTATCTGTCATGACTGGACAGATGAAAATCTGTGATAGCAATTTTGCTATTAAGGTCTTCTCTCTTTTTTTTTTTCTTATTATTTTTTATTTTTTTATTGTTTTTTTTTTTTTCTTTTCCTCACAGAGTGACTAACAGATATATGACCCTTGTTATAATGCCAACATATAAAACTAACTTGTAAAGACATTACTTTTTGGAAGGTTTTTTGGCCCCCAGATCTGGTCCCCAGCATTTTTTTTACTAGGAACACAATTCAACAGAGCAGTCAACTCTTTCTTTAGCTTTGAGGATGCTGAAATGGTCCCTGGCTTAAAAAGAACCAGTTCCCAGCCCATCTCTAAAAATAGCTGCTTAGGGCTAAAATCTGAGTTTCATTTCTGTTACGTGAACAGCCAGAAAGACTCCGCCTCCCTTCTCCGTTGAGTTTGGTGCTGCCTAGTCTTCACATTTTCAGTACTCAGTAGCATACCCCAGACTTTTGTATTTTGAGAGGGATTGCACTCCCTTTACATCATATAGGAATCCCATTTTTCTGTCTCAAGGGTGAATGGTATAAGGCACTTTGAAATCATTGCACGTTGTCCGTGGTGTAAATTGCCACATAAATTAAGGCCATGCAAGTACCTTCTACTGTTTCTTCTTCCCTTTCATTTGTTGTCTTGTTACTACCAGATATTACATATTTGGTGAAATGCCTTAAAACAACATTACTTTTTAATTAACAACATTTTTTTTTCCTCTAGGTCTGCCAGCAGCTGACGAATTGGAAAGATGTGCTTTTCACTTTCATTCTTGTATAGAGTTAGAGGCAATGCCAATTTAATCTGTGACTGAGGCTCTGCAATGGTGCAAATCTAACCTACTCCTTCAAATTCAGTGATGCAACCTGAGTTTACACTAATTAACTTCCAGGGATTGAACCAATTTAAAGCTTTTGGACTATGACAATTCTTGGAAAACATTCCCACAGGTTTATTTTCTTCTTATACATTTGTTTGCTATCTCCGTCTCTTTCAAAGCAGTCAGGACTGGTTTGCTTATCTGTTCTCTGGAAAAGTTCTCTGCACTAGGAACCATGGTTAGAATCAGAATCCTGATCACTAAGAGTATGACGAAAAGTGTTGCACTCCAAGTTGGAAACTGGAGAGGAAAATGTTCATGTTTATGTAAGAATTGCACTCAAACAGCTGATTACACCTCTTCTTACACCTTAAGAGATGCTTACACCTTTTAAGGGAAAACTTTAAACCTGAGAAGCAACAGGCAGTTTTCTATTTTTCCCTTGGGGATAGTGTACTCTTCTGTATTTTGCTTCTATACAAACATTTCAAACTTTTAAAGTCCCGTTGTCAGTCATACAACCAAACAACCTTGCATGGCATTACATGTTCCCCTCCAGACAGATCAAGCCCTGAATGCAAGATCAGACAAGTAAATAATGCCAACATGTAAAACTAATTTGCAAATACATTACTTTTTGGCCTTTTTTTTTTTTTTTTTTTTGGAAACTTTGTGGGGCTTATCAGTACTGCAGTGAGAAGAATGTCTTTCTTCTGGTGTGAACTGAAATTATAGCTCTATGCCACACTGTCTTTTTTTTTTTTTTGATGGTGCTGGGGACAGGGGGGGGAAGATAGATACAAAATTCTTTGTGGACACCTGAAGGAGTTGCAGCATAATAAAGTTAGGTGAAGGAAAAGATCCTTCCCTGTTGTTGTTGTCTTTGTTTTCTTTTCCATACAGTCTTAAAATTAAGGTCCCATTTTCTGGCCTTTGGCAGATTGTAAGCATGCTTGAATACTTCACATTATGTAGACCATAGTTGACCATAGTTGTCTGAAATGATGTCATACCTATAGTCTGCTGTAGGCTGAAAAGTAGCCTGTGCCTCAGATACCGGTATATTGCTTTTGTTACTACATCCCTGTGAGTCTTCCAAAGGGAAATGAAATTATTCTACTGAGAAGAAACACCGTCCAGAAGACACTTGAGTGGTTAGGGCCTGAATTCTCACTGAAACCAAAGGCAGGTATCTTACTGATGTGAAGAAAGAGGCTTTAATCTGTCCTGGATTGTTTACTCCCAAAGGAGCATGAAAGAGACGTGTGTCCTTGTATCTGAAGAGGAGGTGAAGGAACAGCTAATGCAAGGAACACAAACTAATTTGCTCCAGACTAATAGGTGGTTGGCTCTGAGCTTGGAGACTGCAACAGAATCACAGAATCATCCAGGTTGGAAGAGGCCTCCAAGATCACCAAGACCAACCTCTGACCTAACACTAACAAGTCCTCCACTAAACCATATCACTAAGCTCTACATCTAAACGTCTTTTAAAGACTTCCAGGGATGGTGACTCAGCCGCTTCCCTGGGTAGCCCATTCCAATGCCTCACAACCCTTTCGGTAAAGAAGTTCTTCCTAATATCCAACCTAAACCTCCCCTGGCGCAACTTAAGCCCATTCCCCCTCGTCCTGTCACCAGGCACGTGGGAGAACAGGCCAACCCCCACCTCACTACAGCCTCCTTTAAGGTACCTGTAGAGAGCAATAAGGTCACCCCTGAGCCTCATTTTCTCCAGGCTGAGCAAACCCAGCTCCCTCAGCCGCTCCTCGTAGGACTTGTTCTCCAGGCCCCTCACTAGCTTCACTGCCCTTCTCTGGACTCGCTTGAGCACCTCCATGTCCTTCTTGTAGCGAGGGGCCCAAAACTGAACACAGTACTCGAGGTGCGGCCTCACCAGAGCCGAGTACAGGGGAACAATCACCTCCCTAGCCCTGCTGGCCACAGTGCTTCTTACACAAGCCAGGCTGCTGTTGGCCTTCTTGGCCACCTGAGCACACTGCTGGCTCATATTCAGCTGACTGTCCACCATCACTCCCAGGTCCTTCTCTGCCTGGCAGCTCTCCAACCACTCATCTCCCAGCCTGTAGCTCTGCTTGGGGTTATTGCGCCCCAGGTGCAGGACCCGGCACTTGGCCTTGTTGAACTTCATGCAGTTGACCTCAGCCCATCGGTGCAGCCTATCCAGATCCTCCTGCAGAGCCTTCCTACCCTCAAGCAGATCGACACACACACACCTAGCTTGGTGTCATCTGCAAACTTACTGAGGGTGCACTCAATGCCCTCGTCCAGATCATTGATGAAGATATTAAAGAGGACCGGCCCCAGCACCGAGCCCTGGGGAACACCACTAGTGACCTGCCTCCAGCTGGACTTGACTCCATTTACCACGACTCTTTGGGCCTGGCTATCCAGCCAGTTTCCAACCCAACGAAGCGTGTGCCAGTCCAAGCCAAGGGCAGCCAGTTTCTTGAGGAGAATGCTGTAGGAGACGGTGTCAAAAGCCTTGCTGAAGTCAAAGTAGACCACATCCACAGACTTTCTCTCATCCACCCAGCGCGTCACTTTGTCACAGAAGGAGATCAGGTTTGTCAAGCAGGGCCTGCCTTTCATAAACCCATGCTGACTGGGCCTGATCGCCTGCTTGCCCTTCAAGTGCCGCATGATGACTCCCAAGAGGATCTGCTCCATGAGCTTCCCTGGTACTGAGGTCAAACTGACAGGCCTGTAGTTCCCCTGGTCTGCCCTCCGGCCCTTCTTGTAGATGGGCGTCACGTTTGCTAGCCGCCAGTCAACTGGGACTTCCCCCGATAGCCAGGACTGTTGATAAGTGATGGTAAGCGGCTTGGCCAGCTCCTCTGCCAGTTCTCTCAGTATCCTCAGGTGGATCCCATCCGGCCCCATCGACTTGTGCACATCCAAGTGCCGTAGCAGGTCACCAGCCAGTTCTTCGTGGATAGTGAGGGCCACATCCTGCTCCCCATCCCCTTCCACCAGCTCAGGGTACTGGGTATCCAGAGAACAACCGGTATTGCCGCTAAAGACTGAGGCGAAGAAGGCATTAAGCACCTCCGCCTTTTCCTCATCTCTTGTAACTAAGTTTCGCCCCGCATCCAGTAAAGGATGGAGATTCTCCTTAGTCCTCCTTTTTGTGTTGATGTATTTATAAAAACATTTTTTGTTATCTTTAACGGCAGTAGCCAGATTGAGCTCCAGGTGAGCTTTGGCCTTTCTACTCGACTCTGCGCCCCAAGCGACTCTGCGCCCCAAGCGACTCTGCGCCCCAAGCGACTCTGCGCCCCAAGCGACTCTGCGCCCCAAGCGACTCTGCGCCCCAAGCGACTCTGCGCCCCAAGCGACTCTGCGCCCCAAGCGACTCTGCGCCCCAAGCGACTCTGCGCCCCAAGCGACTCTGCGCCCCAAGCGACTCTGCGCCCCAAGCGACTCTGCGCCCCAAGCGACTCTGCGCCCCAAGCGACTCTGCGCCCCAAGCGACTCTGCGCCCCAAGCGACTCTGCGCCCCAAGCGACTCTGCGCCCCAAGCGACTCTGCGCCCCAAGCGACTCTGCGCCCCAAGCGACTCTGCGCCCCAAGCGACTCTGCGCCCCAAGCGACTCTGCGCCCCAAGCGACTCTGCGCCCCAAGCGACTCTGCGCCCCAAGCGACTCTGCGCCCCAAGCGACTCTGCGCCCCAAGCGACTCTGCGCCCCAAGCGACTCTGCGCCCCAAGCGACTCTGCGCCCCAAGCGACTCTGCGCCCCAAGCGACTCTGCGCCCCAAGCGACTCTGCGCCCCAAGCGACTCTGCGCCCCAAGCGACTCTGCGCCCCAAGCGACTCTGCGCCCCAAGCGACTCTGCGCCCCAAGCGACTCTGCGCCCCAAGCGACTCTGCGCCCCAAGCGACTCTGCGCCCCAAGCGACTCTGCGCCCCAAGCGACTCTGCGCCCCAAGCGACTCTGCGCCCCAAGCGACTCTGCGCCCCAAGCGACTCTGCGCCCCAAGCGACTCTGCGCCCCAAGCGACTCTGCGCCCCAAGCGACTCTGCGCCCCAAGCGACTCTGCGCCCCAAGCGACTCTGCGCCCCAAGCGACTCTGCGCCCCAAGCGACTCTGCGCCCCAAGCGACTCTGCGCCCCAAGCGACTCTGCGCCCCAAGCGACTCTGCGCCCCAAGCGACTCTGCGCCCCAAGCGACTCTGCGCCCCAAGCGACTCTGCGCCCCAAGCGACTCTGCGCCCCAAGCGACTCTGCGCCCCAAGCGACTCTGCGCCCCAAGCGACTCTGCGCCCCAAGCGACTCTGCGCCCCAAGCGACTCTGCGCCCCAAGCGACTCTGCGCCCCAAGCGACTCTGCGCCCCAAGCGACTCTGCGCCCCAAGCGACTCTGCGCCCCAAGCGACTCTGCGCCCCAAGCGACTCTGCGCCCCAAGCGACTCTGCGCCCCAAGCGACTCTGCGCCCCAAGCGACTCTGCGCCCCAAGCGACTCTGCGCCCCAAGCGACTCTGCGCCCCAAGCGACTCTGCGCCCCAAGCGACTCTGCGCCCCAAGCGACTCTGCGCCCCAAGCGACTCTGCGCCCCAAGCGACTCTGCGCCCCAAGCGACTCTGCGCCCCAAGCGACTCTGCGCCCCAAGCGACTCTGCGCCCCAAGCGACTCTGCGCCCCAAGCGACTCTGCGCCCCAAGCGACTCTGCGCCCCAAGCGACTCTGCGCCCCAAGCGACTCTGCGCCCCAAGCGACTCTGCGCCCCAAGCGACTCTGCGCCCCAAGCGACTCTGCGCCCCAAGCGACTCTGCGCCCCAAGCGACTCTGCGCCCCAAGCGACTCTGCGCCCCAAGCGACTCTGCGCCCCAAGCGACTCTGCGCCCCAAGCGACTCTGCGCCCCAAGCGACTCTGCGCCCCAAGCGACTCTGCGCCCCAAGCGACTCTGCGCCCCAAGCGACTCTGCGCCCCAAGCGACTCTGCGCCCCAAGCGACTCTGCGCCCCAAGCGACTCTGCGCCCCAAGCGACTCTGCGCCCCAAGCGACTCTGCGCCCCAAGCGACTCTGCGCCCCAAGCGACTCTGCGCCCCAAGCGACTCTGCGCCCCAAGCGACTCTGCGCCCCAAGCGACTCTGCGCCCCAAGCGACTCTGCGCCCCAAGCGACTCTGCGCCCCAAGCGACTCTGCGCCCCAAGCGACTCTGCGCCCCAAGCGACTCTGCGCCCCAAGCGACTCTGCGCCCCAAGCGACTCTGCGCCCCAAGCGACTCTGCGCCCCAAGCGACTCTGCGCCCCAAGCGACTCTGCGCCCCAAGCGACTCTGCGCCCCAAGCGACTCTGCGCCCCAAGCGACTCTGCGCCCCAAGCGACTCTGCGCCCCAAGCGACTCTGCGCCCCAAGCGACTCTGCGCCCCAAGCGACTCTGCGCCCCAAGCGACTCTGCGCCCCAAGCGACTCTGCGCCCCAAGCGACTCTGCGCCCCAAGCGACTCTGCGCCCCAAGCGACTCTGCGCCCCAAGCGACTCTGCGCCCCAAGCGACTCTGCGCCCCAAGCGACTCTGCGCCCCAAGCGACTCTGCGCCCCAAGCGACTCTGCGCCCCAAGCGACTCTGCGCCCCAAGCGACTCTGCGCCCCAAGCGACTCTGCGCCCCAAGCGACTCTGCGCCCCAAGCGACTCTGCGCCCCAAGCGACTCTGCGCCCCAAGCGACTCTGCGCCCCAAGCGACTCTGCGCCCCAAGCGACTCTGCGCCCCAAGCGACTCTGCGCCCCAAGCGACTCTGCGCCCCAAGCGACTCTGCGCCCCAAGCGACTCTGCGCCCCAAGCGACTCTGCGCCCCAAGCGACTCTGCGCCCCAAGCGACTCTGCGCCCCAAGCGACTCTGCGCCCCAAGCGACTCTGCGCCCCAAGCGACTCTGCGCCCCAAGCGACTCTGCGCCCCAAGCGACTCTGCGCCCCAAGCGACTCTGCGCCCCAAGCGACTCTGCGCCCCAAGCGACTCTGCGCCCCAAGCGACTCTGCGCCCCAAGCGACTCTGCGCCCCAAGCGACTCTGCGCCCCAAGCGACTCTGCGCCCCAAGCGACTCTGCGCCCCAAGCGACTCTGCGCCCCAAGCGACTCTGCGCCCCAAGCGACTCTGCGCCCCAAGCGACTCTGCGCCCCAAGCGACTCTGCGCCCCAAGCGACTCTGCGCCCCAAGCGACTCTGCGCCCCAAGCGACTCTGCGCCCCAAGCGACTCTGCGCCCCAAGCGACTCTGCGCCCCAAGCGACTCTGCGCCCCAAGCGACTCTGCGCCCCAAGCGACTCTGCGCCCCAAGCGACTCTGCGCCCCAAGCGACTCTGCGCCCCAAGCGACTCTGCGCCCCAAGCGACTCTGCGCCCCAAGCGACTCTGCGCCCCAAGCGACTCTGCGCCCCAAGCGACTCTGCGCCCCAAGCGACTCTGCGCCCCAAGCGACTCTGCGCCCCAAGCGACTCTGCGCCCCAAGCGACTCTGCGCCCCAAGCGACTCTGCGCCCCAAGCGACTCTGCGCCCCAAGCGACTCTGCGCCCCAAGCGACTCTGCGCCCCAAGCGACTCTGCGCCCCAAGCGACTCTGCGCCCCAAGCGACTCTGCGCCCCAAGCGACTCTGCGCCCCAAGCGACTCTGCGCCCCAAGCGACTCTGCGCCCCAAGCGACTCTGCGCCCCAAGCGACTCTGCGCCCCAAGCGACTCTGCGCCCCAAGCGACTCTGCGCCCCAAGCGACTCTGCGCCCCAAGCGACTCTGCGCCCCAAGCGACTCTGCGCCCCAAGCGACTCTGCGCCCCAAGCGACTCTGCGCCCCAAGCGACTCTGCGCCCCAAGCGACTCTGCGCCCCAAGCGACTCTGCGCCCCAAGCGACTCTGCGCCCCAAGCGACTCTGCGCCCCAAGCGACTCTGCGCCCCAAGCGACTCTGCGCCCCAAGCGACTCTGCGCCCCAAGCGACTCTGCGCCCCAAGCGACTCTGCGCCCCAAGCGACTCTGCGCCCCAAGCGACTCTGCGCCCCAAGCGACTCTGCGCCCCAAGCGACTCTGCGCCCCAAGCGACTCTGCGCCCCAAGCGACTCTGCGCCCCAAGCGACTCTGCGCCCCAAGCGACTCTGCGCCCCAAGCGACTCTGCGCCCCAAGCGACTCTGCGCCCCAAGCGACTCTGCGCCCCAAGCGACTCTGCGCCCCAAGCGACTCTGCGCCCCAAGCGACTCTGCGCCCCAAGCGACTCTGCGCCCCAAGCGACTCTGCGCCCCAAGCGACTCTGCGCCCCAAGCGACTCTGCGCCCCAAGCGACTCTGCGCCCCAAGCGACTCTGCGCCCCAAGCGACTCTGCGCCCCAAGCGACTCTGCGCCCCAAGCGACTCTGCGCCCCAAGCGACTCTGCGCCCCAAGCGACTCTGCGCCCCAAGCGACTCTGCGCCCCAAGCGACTCTGCGCCCCAAGCGACTCTGCGCCCCAAGCGACTCTGCGCCCCAAGCGACTCTGCGCCCCAAGCGACTCTGCGCCCCAAGCGACTCTGCGCCCCAAGCGACTCTGCGCCCCAAGCGACTCTGCGCCCCAAGCGACTCTGCGCCCCAAGCGACTCTGCGCCCCAAGCGACTCTGCGCCCCAAGCGACTCTGCGCCCCAAGCGACTCTGCGCCCCAAGCGACTCTGCGCCCCAAGCGACTCTGCGCCCCAAGCGACTCTGCGCCCCAAGCGACTCTGCGCCCCAAGCGACTCTGCGCCCCAAGCGACTCTGCGCCCCAAGCGACTCTGCGCCCCAAGCGACTCTGCGCCCCAAGCGACTCTGCGCCCCAAGCGACTCTGCGCCCCAAGCGACTCTGCGCCCCAAGCGACTCTGCGCCCCAAGCGACTCTGCGCCCCAAGCGACTCTGCGCCCCAAGCGACTCTGCGCCCCAAGCGACTCTGCGCCCCAAGCGACTCTGCGCCCCAAGCGACTCTGCGCCCCAAGCGACTCTGCGCCCCAAGCGACTCTGCGCCCCAAGCGACTCTGCGCCCCAAGCGACTCTGCGCCCCAAGCGACTCTGCGCCCCAAGCGACTCTGCGCCCCAAGCGACTCTGCGCCCCAAGCGACTCTGCGCCCCAAGCGACTCTGCGCCCCAAGCGACTCTGCGCCCCAAGCGACTCTGCGCCCCAAGCGACTCTGCGCCCCAAGCGACTCTGCGCCCCAAGCGACTCTGCGCCCCAAGCGACTCTGCGCCCCAAGCGACTCTGCGCCCCAAGCGACTCTGCGCCCCAAGCGACTCTGCGCCCCAAGCGACTCTGCGCCCCAAGCGACTCTGCGCCCCAAGCGACTCTGCGCCCCAAGCGACTCTGCGCCCCAAGCGACTCTGCGCCCCAAGCGACTCTGCGCCCCAAGCGACTCTGCGCCCCAAGCGACTCTGCGCCCCAAGCGACTCTGCGCCCCAAGCGACTCTGCGCCCCAAGCGACTCTGCGCCCCAAGCGACTCTGCGCCCCAAGCGACTCTGCGCCCCAAGCGACTCTGCGCCCCAAGCGACTCTGCGCCCCAAGCGACTCTGCGCCCCAAGCGACTCTGCGCCCCAAGCGACTCTGCGCCCCAAGCGACTCTGCGCCCCAAGCGACTCTGCGCCCCAAGCGACTCTGCGCCCCAAGCGACTCTGCGCCCCAAGCGACTCTGCGCCCCAAGCGACTCTGCGCCCCAAGCGACTCTGCGCCCCAAGCGACTCTGCGCCCCAAGCGACTCTGCGCCCCAAGCGACTCTGCGCCCCAAGCGACTCTGCGCCCCAAGCGACTCTGCGCCCCAAGCGACTCTGCGCCCCAAGCGACTCTGCGCCCCAAGCGACTCTGCGCCCCAAGCGACTCTGCGCCCCAAGCGACTCTGCGCCCCAAGCGACTCTGCGCCCCAAGCGACTCTGCGCCCCAAGCGACTCTGCGCCCCAAGCGACTCTGCGCCCCAAGCGACTCTGCGCCCCAAGCGACTCTGCGCCCCAAGCGACTCTGCGCCCCAAGCGACTCTGCGCCCCAAGCGACTCTGCGCCCCAAGCGACTCTGCGCCCCAAGCGACTCTGCGCCCCAAGCGACTCTGCGCCCCAAGCGACTCTGCGCCCCAAGCGACTCTGCGCCCCAAGCGACTCTGCGCCCCAAGCGACTCTGCGCCCCAAGCGACTCTGCGCCCCAAGCGACTCTGCGCCCCAAGCGACTCTGCGCCCCAAGCGACTCTGCGCCCCAAGCGACTCTGCGCCCCAAGCGACTCTGCGCCCCAAGCGACTCTGCGCCCCAAGCGACTCTGCGCCCCAAGCGACTCTGCGCCCCAAGCGACTCTGCGCCCCAAGCGACTCTGCGCCCCAAGCGACTCTGCGCCCCAAGCGACTCTGCGCCCCAAGCGACTCTGCGCCCCAAGCGACTCTGCGCCCCAAGCGACTCTGCGCCCCAAGCGACTCTGCGCCCCAAGCGACTCTGCGCCCCAAGCGACTCTGCGCCCCAAGCGACTCTGCGCCCCAAGCGACTCTGCGCCCCAAGCGACTCTGCGCCCCAAGCGACTCTGCGCCCCAAGCGACTCTGCGCCCCAAGCGACTCTGCGCCCCAAGCGACTCTGCGCCCCAAGCGACTCTGCGCCCCAAGCGACTCTGCGCCCCAAGCGACTCTGCGCCCCAAGCGACTCTGCGCCCCAAGCGACTCTGCGCCCCAAGCGACTCTGCGCCCCAAGCGACTCTGCGCCCCAAGCGACTCTGCGCCCCAAGCGACTCTGCGCCCCAAGCGACTCTGCGCCCCAAGCGACTCTGCGCCCCAAGCGACTCTGCGCCCCAAGCGACTCTGCGCCCCAAGCGACTCTGCGCCCCAAGCGACTCTGCGCCCCAAGCGACTCTGCGCCCCAAGCGACTCTGCGCCCCAAGCGACTCTGCGCCCCAAGCGACTCTGCGCCCCAAGCGACTCTGCGCCCCAAGCGACTCTGCGCCCCAAGCGACTCTGCGCCCCAAGCGACTCTGCGCCCCAAGCGACTCTGCGCCCCAAGCGACTCTGCGCCCCAAGCGACTCTGCGCCCCAAGCGACTCTGCGCCCCAAGCGACTCTGCGCCCCAAGCGACTCTGCGCCCCAAGCGACTCTGCGCCCCAAGCGACTCTGCGCCCCAAGCGACTCTGCGCCCCAAGCGACTCTGCGCCCCAAGCGACTCTGCGCCCCAAGCGACTCTGCGCCCCAAGCGACTCTGCGCCCCAAGCGACTCTGCGCCCCAAGCGACTCTGCGCCCCAAGCGACTCTGCGCCCCAAGCGACTCTGCGCCCCAAGCGACTCTGCGCCCCAAGCGACTCTGCGCCCCAAGCGACTCTGCGCCCCAAGCGACTCTGCGCCCCAAGCGACTCTGCGCCCCAAGCGACTCTGCGCCCCAAGCGACTCTGCGCCCCAAGCGACTCTGCGCCCCAAGCGACTCTGCGCCCCAAGCGACTCTGCGCCCCAAGCGACTCTGCGCCCCAAGCGACTCTGCGCCCCAAGCGACTCTGCGCCCCAAGCGACTCTGCGCCCCAAGCGACTCTGCGCCCCAAGCGACTCTGCGCCCCAAGCGACTCTGCGCCCCAAGCGACTCTGCGCCCCAAGCGACTCTGCGCCCCAAGCGACTCTGCGCCCCAAGCGACTCTGCGCCCCAAGCGACTCTGCGCCCCAAGCGACTCTGCGCCCCAAGCGACTCTGCGCCCCAAGCGACTCTGCGCCCCAAGCGACTCTGCGCCCCAAGCGACTCTGCGCCCCAAGCGACTCTGCGCCCCAAGCGACTCTGCGCCCCAAGCGACTCTGCGCCCCAAGCGACTCTGCGCCCCAAGCGACTCTGCGCCCCAAGCGACTCTGCGCCCCAAGCGACTCTGCGCCCCAAGCGACTCTGCGCCCCAAGCGACTCTGCGCCCCAAGCGACTCTGCGCCCCAAGCGACTCTGCGCCCCAAGCGACTCTGCGCCCCAAGCGACTCTGCGCCCCAAGCGACTCTGCGCCCCAAGCGACTCTGCGCCCCAAGCGACTCTGCGCCCCAAGCGACTCTGCGCCCCAAGCGACTCTGCGCCCCAAGCGACTCTGCGCCCCAAGCGACTCTGCGCCCCAAGCGACTCTGCGCCCCAAGCGACTCTGCGCCCCAAGCGACTCTGCGCCCCAAGCGACTCTGCGCCCCAAGCGACTCTGCGCCCCAAGCGACTCTGCGCCCCAAGCGACTCTGCGCCCCAAGCGACTCTGCGCCCCAAGCGACTCTGCGCCCCAAGCGACTCTGCGCCCCAAGCGACTCTGCGCCCCAAGCGACTCTGCGCCCCAAGCGACTCTGCGCCCCAAGCGACTCTGCGCCCCAAGCGACTCTGCGCCCCAAGCGACTCTGCGCCCCAAGCGACTCTGCGCCCCAAGCGACTCTGCGCCCCAAGCGACTCTGCGCCCCAAGCGACTCTGCGCCCCAAGCGACTCTGCGCCCCAAGCGACTCTGCGCCCCAAGCGACTCTGCGCCCCAAGCGACTCTGCGCCCCAAGCGACTCTGCGCCCCAAGCGACTCTGCGCCCCAAGCGACTCTGCGCCCCAAGCGACTCTGCGCCCCAAGCGACTCTGCGCCCCAAGCGACTCTGCGCCCCAAGCGACTCTGCGCCCCAAGCGACTCTGCGCCCCAAGCGACTCTGCGCCCCAAGCGACTCTGCGCCCCAAGCGACTCTGCGCCCCAAGCGACTCTGCGCCCCAAGCGACTCTGCGCCCCAAGCGACTCTGCGCCCCAAGCGACTCTGCGCCCCAAGCGACTCTGCGCCCCAAGCGACTCTGCGCCCCAAGCGACTCTGCGCCCCAAGCGACTCTGCGCCCCAAGCGACTCTGCGCCCCAAGCGACTCTGCGCCCCAAGCGACTCTGCGCCCCAAGCGACTCTGCGCCCCAAGCGACTCTGCGCCCCAAGCGACTCTGCGCCCCAAGCGACTCTGCGCCCCAAGCGACTCTGCGCCCCAAGCGACTCTGCGCCCCAAGCGACTCTGCGCCCCAAGCGACTCTGCGCCCCAAGCGACTCTGCGCCCCAAGCGACTCTGCGCCCCAAGCGACTCTGCGCCCCAAGCGACTCTGCGCCCCAAGCGACTCTGCGCCCCAAGCGACTCTGCGCCCCAAGCGACTCTGCGCCCCAAGCGACTCTGCGCCCCAAGCGACTCTGCGCCCCAAGCGACTCTGCGCCCCAAGCGACTCTGCGCCCCAAGCGACTCTGCGCCCCAAGCGACTCTGCGCCCCAAGCGACTCTGCGCCCCAAGCGACTCTGCGCCCCAAGCGACTCTGCGCCCCAAGCGACTCTGCGCCCCAAGCGACTCTGCGCCCCAAGCGACTCTGCGCCCCAAGCGACTCTGCGCCCCAAGCGACTCTGCGCCCCAAGCGACTCTGCGCCCCAAGCGACTCTGCGCCCCAAGCGACTCTGCGCCCCAAGCGACTCTGCGCCCCAAGCGACTCTGCGCCCCAAGCGACTCTGCGCCCCAAGCGACTCTGCGCCCCAAGCGACTCTGCGCCCCAAGCGACTCTGCGCCCCAAGCGACTCTGCGCCCCAAGCGACTCTGCGCCCCAAGCGACTCTGCGCCCCAAGCGACTCTGCGCCCCAAGCGACTCTGCGCCCCAAGCGACTCTGCGCCCCAAGCGACTCTGCGCCCCAAGCGACTCTGCGCCCCAAGCGACTCTGCGCCCCAAGCGACTCTGCGCCCCAAGCGACTCTGCGCCCCAAGCGACTCTGCGCCCCAAGCGACTCTGCGCCCCAAGCGACTCTGCGCCCCAAGCGACTCTGCGCCCCAAGCGACTCTGCGCCCCAAGCGACTCTGCGCCCCAAGCGACTCTGCGCCCCAAGCGACTCTGCGCCCCAAGCGACTCTGCGCCCCAAGCGACTCTGCGCCCCAAGCGACTCTGCGCCCCAAGCGACTCTGCGCCCCAAGCGACTCTGCGCCCCAAGCGACTCTGCGCCCCAAGCGACTCTGCGCCCCAAGCGACTCTGCGCCCCAAGCGACTCTGCGCCCCAAGCGACTCTGCGCCCCAAGCGACTCTGCGCCCCAAGCGACTCTGCGCCCCAAGCGACTCTGCGCCCCAAGCGACTCTGCGCCCCAAGCGACTCTGCGCCCCAAGCGACTCTGCGCCCCAAGCGACTCTGCGCCCCAAGCGACTCTGCGCCCCAAGCGACTCTGCGCCCCAAGCGACTCTGCGCCCCAAGCGACTCTGCGCCCCAAGCGACTCTGCGCCCCAAGCGACTCTGCGCCCCAAGCGACTCTGCGCCCCAAGCGACTCTGCGCCCCAAGCGACTCTGCGCCCCAAGCGACTCTGCGCCCCAAGCGACTCTGCGCCCCAAGCGACTCTGCGCCCCAAGCGACTCTGCGCCCCAAGCGACTCTGCGCCCCAAGCGACTCTGCGCCCCAAGCGACTCTGCGCCCCAAGCGACTCTGCGCCCCAAGCGACTCTGCGCCCCAAGCGACTCTGCGCCCCAAGCGACTCTGCGCCCCAAGCGACTCTGCGCCCCAAGCGACTCTGCGCCCCAAGCGACTCTGCGCCCCAAGCGACTCTGCGCCCCAAGCGACTCTGCGCCCCAAGCGACTCTGCGCCCCAAGCGACTCTGCGCCCCAAGCGACTCTGCGCCCCAAGCGACTCTGCGCCCCAAGCGACTCTGCGCCCCAAGCGACTCTGCGCCCCAAGCGACTCTGCGCCCCAAGCGACTCTGCGCCCCAAGCGACTCTGCGCCCCAAGCGACTCTGCGCCCCAAGCGACTCTGCGCCCCAAGCGACTCTGCGCCCCAAGCGACTCTGCGCCCCAAGCGACTCTGCGCCCCAAGCGACTCTGCGCCCCAAGCGACTCTGCGCCCCAAGCGACTCTGCGCCCCAAGCGACTCTGCGCCCCAAGCGACTCTGCGCCCCAAGCGACTCTGCGCCCCAAGCGACTCTGCGCCCCAAGCGACTCTGCGCCCCAAGCGACTCTGCGCCCCAAGCGACTCTGCGCCCCAAGCGACTCTGCGCCCCAAGCGACTCTGCGCCCCAAGCGACTCTGCGCCCCAAGCGACTCTGCGCCCCAAGCGACTCTG
Source organism: Anas platyrhynchos (assembly GCF_047663525.1). NCBI lineage: Eukaryota > Metazoa > Chordata > Aves > Anseriformes > Anatidae > Anas > Anas platyrhynchos. The sequence continues at coordinate 48,750,301 of NC_092588.1, read as the reverse complement.
CGCCCCAAGCGACTCTGCGCCCCAAGCGACTCTGCGCCCCAAGCGACTCTGCGCCCCAAGCGACTCTGCGCCCCAAGCGACTCTGCGCGCCCAAGCGACTCTGCGCCCCAAGCGACTCTGCGCCCCAAGCGACTCTGCGCCCCAAGCGACTCTGCGCCCCAAGCGACTCTGCGCCCCAAGCGACTCTGCGCCCCAAGCGACTCTGCGCCCCAAGCGACTCTGCGCCCCAAGCGACTCTGCGCCCCAAGCGACTCTGCGCCCCAAGCGACTCTGCGCCCCAAGCGACTCTGCGCCCCAAGCGACTCTGCGCCCCAAGCGACTCTGCGCCCCAAGCGACTCTGCGCCCCAAGCGACTCTGCGCCCCAAGCGACTCTGCGCCCCAAGCGACTCTGCGCCCCAAGCGACTCTGCGCCCCAAGCGACTCTGCGCCCCAAGCGACTCTGCGCCCCAAGCGACTCTGCGCCCCAAGCGACTCTGCGCCCCAAGCGACTCTGCGCCCCAAGCGACTCTGCGCCCCAAGCGACTCTGCGCCCCAAGCGACTCTGCGCCCCAAGCGACTCTGCGCCCCAAGCGACTCTGCGCCCCAAGCGACTCTGCGCCCCAAGCGACTCTGCGCCCCAAGCGACTCTGCGCCCCAAGCGACTCTGCGCCCCAAGCGACTCTGCGCCCCAAGCGACTCTGCGCCCCAAGCGACTCTGCGCCCCAAGCGACTCTGCGCCCCAAGCGACTCTGCGCCCCAAGCGACTCTGCGCCCCAAGCGACTCTGCGCCCCAAGCGACTCTGCGCCCCAAGCGACTCTGCGCCCCAAGCGACTCTGCGCCCCAAGCGACTCTGCGCCCCAAGCGACTCTGCGCCCCAAGCGACTCTGCGCCCCAAGCGACTCTGCGCCCCAAGCGACTCTGCGCCCCAAGCGACTCTGCGCCCCAAGCGACTCTGCGCCCCAAGCGACTCTGCGCCCCAAGCGACTCTGCGCCCCAAGCGACTCTGCGCCCCAAGCGACTCTGCGCCCCAAGCGACTCTGCGCCCCAAGCGACTCTGCGCCCCAAGCGACTCTGCGCCCCAAGCGACTCTGCGCCCCAAGCGACTCTGCGCCCCAAGCGACTCTGCGCCCCAAGCGACTCTGCGCCCCAAGCGACTCTGCGCCCCAAGCGACTCTGCGCCCCAAGCGACTCTGCGCCCCAAGCGACTCTGCGCCCCAAGCGACTCTGCGCCCCAAGCGACTCTGCGCCCCAAGCGACTCTGCGCCCCAAGCGACTCTGCGCCCCAAGCGACTCTGCGCCCCAAGCGACTCTGCGCCCCAAGCGACTCTGCGCCCCAAGCGACTCTGCGCCCCAAGCGACTCTGCGCCCCAAGCGACTCTGCGCCCCAAGCGACTCTGCGCCCCAAGCGACTCTGCGCCCCAAGCGGCGCCCCAAGCGACTCTGCGCCCCAAGCGACTCTGCGCCCCAAGCGACTCTGCGCCCCAAGCGACTCTGCGCCCCAAGCGACTCTGCGCCCCAAGCGACTCTGCGCCCCAAGCGACTCTGCGCCCCAAGCGACTCTGCGCCCCAAGCGACTCTGCGCCCCAAGCGACTCTGCGCCCCAAGCGACTCTGCGCCCCAAGCGACTCTGCGCCCCAAGCGACTCTGCGCCCCAAGCGACTCTGCGCCCCAAGCGACTCTGCGCCCCAAGCGACTCTGCGCCCCAAGCGACTCTGCGCCCCAAGCGACTCTGCGCCCCAAGCGACTCTGCGCCCCAAGCGACTCTGCGCCCCAAGCGACTCTGCGCCCCAAGCGACTCTGCGCCCCAAGCGACTCTGCGCCCCAAGCGACTCTGCGCCCCAAGCGACTCTGCGCCCCAAGCGACTCTGCGCCCCAAGCGACTCTGCGCCCCAAGCGACTCTGCGCCCCAAGCGACTCTGCGCCCCAAGCGACTCTGCGCCCCAAGCGACTCTGCGCCCCAAGCGACTCTGCGCCCCAAGCGACTCTGCGCCCCAAGCGACTCTGCGCCCCAAGCGACTCTGCGCCCCAAGCGACTCTGCGCCCCAAGCGACTCTGCGCCCCAAGCGACTCTGCGCCCCAAGCGACTCTGCGCCCCAAGCGACTCTGCGCCCCAAGCGACTCTGCGCCCCAAGCGACTCTGCGCCCCAAGCGACTCTGCGCCCCAAGCGACTCTGCGCCCCAAGCGACTCTGCGCCCCAAGCGACTCTGCGCCCCAAGCGACTCTGCGCCCCAAGCGACTCTGCGCCCCAAGCGACTCTGCGCCCCAAGCGACTCTGCGCCCCAAGCGACTCTGCGCCCCAAGCGACTCTGCGCCCCAAGCGACTCTGCGCCCCAAGCGACTCTGCGCCCCAAGCGACTCTGCGCCCCAAGCGACTCTGCGCCCCAAGCGACTCTGCGCCCCAAGCGACTCTGCGCCCCAAGCGACTCTGCGCCCCAAGCGACTCTGCGCCCCAAGCGACTCTGCGCCCCAAGCGACTCTGCGCCCCAAGCGACTCTGCGCCCCAAGCGACTCTGCGCCCCAAGCGACTCTGCGCCCCAAGCGACTCTGCGCCCCAAGCGACTCTGCGCCCCAAGCGACTCTGCGCCCCAAGCGACTCTGCGCCCCAAGCGACTCTGCGCCCCAAGCGACTCTGCGCCCCAAGCGACTCTGCGCCCCAAGCGACTCTGCGCCCCAAGCGACTCTGCGCCCCAAGCGACTCTGCGCCCCAAGCGACTCTGCGCCCCAAGCGACTCTGCGCCCCAAGCGACTCTGCGCCCCAAGCGACTCTGCGCCCCAAGCGACTCTGCGCCCCAAGCGACTCTGCGCCCCAAGCGACTCTGCGCCCCAAGCGACTCTGCGCCCCAAGCGACTCTGCGCCCCAAGCGACTCTGCGCCCCAAGCGACTCTGCGCCCCAAGCGACTCTGCGCCCCAAGCGACTCTGCGCCCCAAGCGACTCTGCGCCCCAAGCGACTCTGCGCCCCAAGCGACTCTGCGCCCCAAGCGACTCTGCGCCCCAAGCGACTCTGCGCCCCAAGCGACTCTGCGCCCCAAGCGACTCTGCGCCCCAAGCGACTCTGCGCCCCAAGCGACTCTGCGCCCCAAGCGACTCTGCGCCCCAAGCGACTCTGCGCCCCAAGCGACTCTGCGCCCCAAGCGACTCTGCGCCCCAAGCGACTCTGCGCCCCAAGCGACTCTGCGCCCCAAGCGACTCTGCGCCCCAAGCGACTCTGCGCCCCAAGCGACTCTGCGCCCCAAGCGACTCTGCGCCCCAAGCGACTCTGCGCCCCAAGCGACTCTGCGCCCCAAGCGACTCTGCGCCCCAAGCGACTCTGCGCCCCAAGCGACTCTGCGCCCCAAGCGACTCTGCGCCCCAAGCGACTCTGCGCCCCAAGCGACTCTGCGCCCCAAGCGACTCTGCGCCCCAAGCGACTCTGCGCCCCAAGCGACTCTGCGCCCCAAGCGACTCTGCGCCCCAAGCGACTCTGCGCCCCAAGCGACTCTGCGCCCCAAGCGACTCTGCGCCCCAAGCGACTCTGCGCCCCAAGCGACTCTGCGCCCCAAGCGACTCTGCGCCCCAAGCGACTCTGCGCCCCAAGCGACTCTGCGCCCCAAGCGACTCTGCGCCCCAAGCGACTCTGCGCCCCAAGCGACTCTGCGCCCCAAGCGACTCTGCGCCCCAAGCGACTCTGCGCCCCAAGCGACTCTGCGCCCCAAGCGACTCTGCGCCCCAAGCGACTCTGCGCCCCAAGCGACTCTGCGCCCCAAGCGACTCTGCGCCCCAAGCGACTCTGCGCCCCAAGCGACTCTGCGCCCCAAGCGACTCTGCGCCCCAAGCGACTCTGCGCCCCAAGCGACTCTGCGCCCCAAGCGACTCTGCGCCCCAAGCGACTCTGCGCCCCAAGCGACTCTGCGCCCCAAGCGACTCTGCGCCCCAAGCGACTCTGCGCCCCAAGCGACTCTGCGCCCCAAGCGACTCTGCGCCCCAAGCGACTCTGCGCCCCAAGCGACTCTGCGCCCCAAGCGACTCTGCGCCCCAAGCGACTCTGCGCCCCAAGCGACTCTGCGCCCCAAGCGACTCTGCGCCCCAAGCGACTCTGCGCCCCAAGCGACTCTGCGCCCCAAGCGACTCTGCGCCCCAAGCGACTCTGCGCCCCAAGCGACTCTGCGCCCCAAGCGACTCTGCGCCCCAAGCGACTCTGCGCCCCAAGCGACTCTGCGCCCCAAGCGACTCTGCGCCCCAAGCGACTCTGCGCCCCAAGCGACTCTGCGCCCCAAGCGACTCTGCGCCCCAAGCGACTCTGCGCCCCAAGCGACTCTGCGCCCCAAGCGACTCTGCGCCCCAAGCGACTCTGCGCCCCAAGCGACTCTGCGCCCCAAGCGACTCTGCGCCCCAAGCGACTCTGCGCCCCAAGCGACTCTGCGCCCCAAGCGACTCTGCGCCCCAAGCGACTCTGCGCCCCAAGCGACTCTGCGCCCCAAGCGACTCTGCGCCCCAAGCGACTCTGCGCCCCAAGCGACTCTGCGCCCCAAGCGACTCTGCGCCCCAAGCGACTCTGCGCCCCAAGCGACTCTGCGCCCCAAGCGACTCTGCGCCCCAAGCGACTCTGCGCCCCAAGCGACTCTGCGCCCCAAGCGACTCTGCGCCCCAAGCGACTCTGCGCCCCAAGCGACTCTGCGCCCCAAGCGACTCTGCGCCCCAAGCGACTCTGCGCCCCAAGCGACTCTGCGCCCCAAGCGACTCTGCGCCCCAAGCGACTCTGCGCCCCAAGCGACTCTGCGCCCCAAGCGACTCTGCGCCCCAAGCGACTCTGCGCCCCAAGCGACTCTGCGCCCCAAGCGACTCTGCGCCCCAAGCGACTCTGCGCCCCAAGCGACTCTGCGCCCCAAGCGACTCTGCGCCCCAAGCGACTCTGCGCCCCAAGCGACTCTGCGCCCCAAGCGACTCTGCGCCCCAAGCGACTCTGCGCCCCAAGCGACTCTGCGCCCCAAGCGACTCTGCGCCCCAAGCGACTCTGCGCCCCAAGCGACTCTGCGCCCCAAGCGACTCTGCGCCCCAAGCGACTCTGCGCCCCAAGCGACTCTGCGCCCCAAGCGACTCTGCGCCCCAAGCGACTCTGCGCCCCAAGCGACTCTGCGCCCCAAGCGACTCTGCGCCCCAAGCGACTCTGCGCCCCAAGCGACTCTGCGCCCCAAGCGACTCTGCGCCCCAAGCGACTCTGCGCCCCAAGCGACTCTGCGCCCCAAGCGACTCTGCGCCCCAAGCGACTCTGCGCCCCAAGCGACTCTGCGCCCCAAGCGACTCTGCGCCCCAAGCGACTCTGCGCCCCAAGCGACTCTGCGCCCCAAGCGACTCTGCGCCCCAAGCGACTCTGCGCCCCAAGCGACTCTGCGCCCCAAGCGACTCTGCGCCCCAAGCGACTCTGCGCCCCAAGCGACTCTGCGCCCCAAGCGACTCTGCGCCCCAAGCGACTCTGCGCCCCAAGCGACTCTGCGCCCCAAGCGACTCTGCGCCCCAAGCGACTCTGCGCCCCAAGCGACTCTGCGCCCCAAGCGACTCTGCGCCCCAAGCGACTCTGCGCCCCAAGCGACTCTGCGCCCCAAGCGACTCTGCGCCCCAAGCGACTCTGCGCCCCAAGCGACTCTGCGCCCCAAGCGACTCTGCGCCCCAAGCGACTCTGCGCCCCAAGCGACTCTGCGCCCCAAGCGACTCTGCGCCCCAAGCGACTCTGCGCCCCAAGCGACTCTGCGCCCCAAGCGACTCTGCGCCCCAAGCGACTCTGCGCCCCAAGCGACTCTGCGCCCCAAGCGACTCTGCGCCCCAAGCGACTCTGCGCCCCAAGCGACTCTGCGCCCCAAGCGACTCTGCGCCCCAAGCGACTCTGCGCCCCAAGCGACTCTGCGCCCCAAGCGACTCTGCGCCCCAAGCGACTCTGCGCCCCAAGCGACTCTGCGCCCCAAGCGACTCTGCGCCCCAAGCGACTCTGCGCCCCAAGCGACTCTGCGCCCCAAGCGACTCTGCGCCCCAAGCGACTCTGCGCCCCAAGCGACTCTGCGCCCCAAGCGACTCTGCGCCCCAAGCGACTCTGCGCCCCAAGCGACTCTGCGCCCCAAGCGACTCTGCGCCCCAAGCGACTCTGCGCCCCAAGCGACTCTGCGCCCCAAGCGACTCTGCGCCCCAAGCGACTCTGCGCCCCAAGCGACTCTGCGCCCCAAGCGACTCTGCGCCCCAAGCGACTCTGCGCCCCAAGCGACTCTGCGCCCCAAGCGACTCTGCGCCCCAAGCGACTCTGCGCCCCAAGCGACTCTGCGCCCCAAGCGACTCTGCGCCCCAAGCGACTCTGCGCCCCAAGCGACTCTGCGCCCCAAGCGACTCTGCGCCCCAAGCGACTCTGCGCCCCAAGCGACTCTGCGCCCCAAGCGACTCTGCGCCCCAAGCGACTCTGCGCCCCAAGCGACTCTGCGCCCCAAGCGACTCTGCGCCCCAAGCGACTCTGCGCCCCAAGCGACTCTGCGCCCCAAGCGACTCTGCGCCCCAAGCGACTCTGCGCCCCAAGCGACTCTGCGCCCCAAGCGACTCTGCGCCCCAAGCGACTCTGCGCCCCAAGCGACTCTGCGCCCCAAGCGACTCTGCGCCCCAAGCGACTCTGCGCCCCAAGCGACTCTGCGCCCCAAGCGACTCTGCGCCCCAAGCGACTCTGCGCCCCAAGCGACTCTGCGCCCCAAGCGACTCTGCGCCCCAAGCGACTCTGCGCCCCAAGCGACTCTGCGCCCCAAGCGACTCTGCGCCCCAAGCGACTCTGCGCCCCAAGCGACTCTGCGCCCCAAGCGACTCTGCGCCCCAAGCGACTCTGCGCCCCAAGCGACTCTGCGCCCCAAGCGACTCTGCGCCCCAAGCGACTCTGCGCCCCAAGCGACTCTGCGCCCCAAGCGACTCTGCGCCCCAAGCGACTCTGCGCCCCAAGCGACTCTGCGCCCCAAGCGACTCTGCGCCCCAAGCGACTCTGCGCCCCAAGCGACTCTGCGCCCCAAGCGACTCTGCGCCCCAAGCGACTCTGCGCCCCAAGCGACTCTGCGCCCCAAGCGACTCTGCGCCCCAAGCGACTCTGCGCCCCAAGCGACTCTGCGCCCCAAGCGACTCTGCGCCCCAAGCGACTCTGCGCCCCAAGCGACTCTGCGCCCCAAGCGACTCTGCGCCCCAAGCGACTCTGCGCCCCAAGCGACTCTGCGCCCCAAGCGACTCTGCGCCCCAAGCGACTCTGCGCCCCAAGCGACTCTGCGCCCCAAGCGACTCTGCGCCCCAAGCGACTCTGCGCCCCAAGCGACTCTGCGCCCCAAGCGACTCTGCGCCCCAAGCGACTCTGCGCCCCAAGCGACTCTGCGCCCCAAGCGACTCTGCGCCCCAAGCGACTCTGCGCCCCAAGCGACTCTGCGCCCCAAGCGACTCTGCGCCCCAAGCGACTCTGCGCCCCAAGCGACTCTGCGCCCCAAGCGACTCTGCGCCCCAAGCGACTCTGCGCCCCAAGCGACTCTGCGCCCCAAGCGACTCTGCGCCCCAAGCGACTCTGCGCCCCAAGCGACTCTGCGCCCCAAGCGACTCTGCGCCCCAAGCGACTCTGCGCCCCAAGCGACTCTGCGCCCCAAGCGACTCTGCGCCCCAAGCGACTCTGCGCCCCAAGCGACTCTGCGCCCCAAGCGACTCTGCGCCCCAAGCGACTCTGCGCCCCAAGCGACTCTGCGCCCCAAGCGACTCTGCGCCCCAAGCGACTCTGCGCCCCAAGCGACTCTGCGCCCCAAGCGACTCTGCGCCCCAAGCGACTCTGCGCCCCAAGCGACTCTGCGCCCCAAGCGACTCTGCGCCCCAAGCGACTCTGCGCCCCAAGCGACTCTGCGCCCCAAGCGACTCTGCGCCCCAAGCGACTCTGCGCCCCAAGCGACTCTGCGCCCCAAGCGACTCTGCGCCCCAAGCGACTCTGCGCCCCAAGCGACTCTGCGCCCCAAGCGACTCTGCGCCCCAAGCGACTCTGCGCCCCAAGCGACTCTGCGCCCCAAGCGACTCTGCGCCCCAAGCGACTCTGCGCCCCAAGCGACTCTGCGCCCCAAGCGACTCTGCGCCCCAAGCGACTCTGCGCCCCAAGCGACTCTGCGCCCCAAGCGACTCTGCGCCCCAAGCGACTCTGCGCCCCAAGCGACTCTGCGCCCCAAGCGACTCTGCGCCCCAAGCGACTCTGCGCCCCAAGCGACTCTGCGCCCCAAGCGACTCTGCGCCCCAAGCGACTCTGCGCCCCAAGCGACTCTGCGCCCCAAGCGACTCTGCGCCCCAAGCGACTCTGCGCCCCAAGCGACTCTGCGCCCCAAGCGACTCTGCGCCCCAAGCGACTCTGCGCCCCAAGCGACTCTGCGCCCCAAGCGACTCTGCGCCCCAAGCGACTCTGCGCCCCAAGCGACTCTGCGCCCCAAGCGACTCTGCGCCCCAAGCGACTCTGCGCCCCAAGCGACTCTGCGCCCCAAGCGACTCTGCGCCCCAAGCGACTCTGCGCCCCAAGCGACTCTGCGCCCCAAGCGACTCTGCGCCCCAAGCGACTCTGCGCCCCAAGCGACTCTGCGCCCCAAGCGACTCTGCGCCCCAAGCGACTCTGCGCCCCAAGCGACTCTGCGCCCCAAGCGACTCTGCGCCCCAAGCGACTCTGCGCCCCAAGCGACTCTGCGCCCCAAGCGACTCTGCGCCCCAAGCGACTCTGCGCCCCAAGCGACTCTGCGCCCCAAGCGACTCTGCGCCCCAAGCGACTCTGCGCCCCAAGCGACTCTGCGCCCCAAGCGACTCTGCGCCCCAAGCGACTCTGCGCCCCAAGCGACTCTGCGCCCCAAGCGACTCTGCGCCCCAAGCGACTCTGCGCCCCAAGCGACTCTGCGCCCCAAGCGACTCTGCGCCCCAAGCGACTCTGCGCCCCAAGCGACTCTGCGCCCCAAGCGACTCTGCGCCCCAAGCGACTCTGCGCCCCAAGCGACTCTGCGCCCCAAGCGACTCTGCGCCCCAAGCGACTCTGCGCCCCAAGCGACTCTGCGCCCCAAGCGACTCTGCGCCCCAAGCGACTCTGCGCCCCAAGCGACTCTGCGCCCCAAGCGACTCTGCGCCCCAAGCGACTCTGCGCCCCAAGCGACTCTGCGCCCCAAGCGACTCTGCGCCCCAAGCGACTCTGCGCCCCAAGCGACTCTGCGCCCCAAGCGACTCTGCGCCCCAAGCGACTCTGCGCCCCAAGCGACTCTGCGCCCCAAGCGACTCTGCGCCCCAAGCGACTCTGCGCCCCAAGCGACTCTGCGCCCCAAGCGACTCTGCGCCCCAAGCGACTCTGCGCCCCAAGCGACTCTGCGCCCCAAGCGACTCTGCGCCCCAAGCGACTCTGCGCCCCAAGCGACTCTGCGCCCCAAGCGACTCTGCGCCCCAAGCGACTCTGCGCCCCAAGCGACTCTGCGCCCCAAGCGACTCTGCGCCCCAAGCGACTCTGCGCCCCAAGCGACTCTGCGCCCCAAGCGACTCTGCGCCCCAAGCGACTCTGCGCCCCAAGCGACTCTGCGCCCCAAGCGACTCTGCGCCCCAAGCGACTCTGCGCCCCAAGCGACTCTGCGCCCCAAGCGACTCTGCGCCCCAAGCGACTCTGCGCCCCAAGCGACTCTGCGCCCCAAGCGACTCTGCGCCCCAAGCGACTCTGCGCCCCAAGCGACTCTGCGCCCCAAGCGACTCTGCGCCCCAAGCGACTCTGCGCCCCAAGCGACTCTGCGCCCCAAGCGACTCTGCGCCCCAAGCGACTCTGCGCCCCAAGCGACTCTGCGCCCCAAGCGACTCTGCGCCCCAAGCGACTCTGCGCCCCAAGCGACTCTGCGCCCCAAGCGACTCTGCGCCCCAAGCGACTCTGCGCCCCAAGCGACTCTGCGCCCCAAGCGACTCTGCGCCCCAAGCGACTCTGCGCCCCAAGCGACTCTGCGCCCCAAGCGACTCTGCGCCCCAAGCGACTCTGCGCCCCAAGCGACTCTGCGCCCCAAGCGACTCTGCGCCCCAAGCGACTCTGCGCCCCAAGCGACTCTGCGCCCCAAGCGACTCTGCGCCCCAAGCGACTCTGCGCCCCAAGCGACTCTGCGCCCCAAGCGACTCTGCGCCCCAAGCGACTCTGCGCCCCAAGCGACTCTGCGCCCCAAGCGACTCTGCGCCCCAAGCGACTCTGCGCCCCAAGCGACTCTGCGCCCCAAGCGACTCTGCGCCCCAAGCGACTCTGCGCCCCAAGCGACTCTGCGCCCCAAGCGACTCTGCGCCCCAAGCGACTCTGCGCCCCAAGCGACTCTGCGCCCCAAGCGACTCTGCGCCCCAAGCGACTCTGCGCCCCAAGCGACTCTGCGCCCCAAGCGACTCTGCGCCCCAAGCGACTCTGCGCCCCAAGCGACTCTGCGCCCCAAGCGACTCTGCGCCCCAAGCGACTCTGCGCCCCAAGCGACTCTGCGCCCCAAGCGACTCTGCGCCCCAAGCGACTCTGCGCCCCAAGCGACTCTGCGCCCCAAGCGACTCTGCGCCCCAAGCGACTCTGCGCCCCAAGCGACTCTGCGCCCCAAGCGACTCTGCGCCCCAAGCGACTCTGCGCCCCAAGCGACTCTGCGCCCCAAGCGACTCTGCGCCCCAAGCGACTCTGCGCCCCAAGCGACTCTGCGCCCCAAGCGACTCTGCGCCCCAAGCGACTCTGCGCCCCAAGCGACTCTGCGCCCCAAGCGACTCTGCGCCCCAAGCGACTCTGCGCCCCAAGCGACTCTGCGCCCCAAGCGACTCTGCGCCCCAAGCGACTCTGCGCCCCAAGCGACTCTGCGCCCCAAGCGACTCTGCGCCCCAAGCGACTCTGCGCCCCAAGCGACTCTGCGCCCCAAGCGACTCTGCGCCCCAAGCGACTCTGCGCCCCAAGCGACTCTGCGCCCCAAGCGACTCTGCGCCCCAAGCGACTCTGCGCCCCAAGCGACTCTGCGCCCCAAGCGACTCTGCGCCCCAAGCGACTCTGCGCCCCAAGCGACTCTGCGCCCCAAGCGACTCTGCGCCCCAAGCGACTCTGCGCCCCAAGCGACTCTGCGCCCCAAGCGACTCTGCGCCCCAAGCGACTCTGCGCCCCAAGCGACTCTGCGCCCCAAGCGACTCTGCGCCCCAAGCGACTCTGCGCCCCAAGCGACTCTGCGCCCCAAGCGACTCTGCGCCCCAAGCGACTCTGCGCCCCAAGCGACTCTGCGCCCCAAGCGACTCTGCGCCCCAAGCGACTCTGCGCCCCAAGCGACTCTGCGCCCCAAGCGACTCTGCGCCCCAAGCGACTCTGCGCCCCAAGCGACTCTGCGCCCCAAGCGACTCTGCGCCCCAAGCGACTCTGCGCCCCAAGCGACTCTGCGCCCCAAGCGACTCTGCGCCCCAAGCGACTCTGCGCCCCAAGCGACTCTGCGCCCCAAGCGACTCTGCGCCCCAAGCGACTCTGCGCCCCAAGCGACTCTGCGCCCCAAGCGACTCTGCGCCCCAAGCGACTCTGCGCCCCAAGCGACTCTGCGCCCCAAGCGACTCTGCGCCCCAAGCGACTCTGCGCCCCAAGCGACTCTGCGCCCCAAGCGACTCTGCGCCCCAAGCGACTCTGCGCCCCAAGCGACTCTGCGCCCCAAGCGACTCTGCGCCCCAAGCGACTCTGCGCCCCAAGCGACTCTGCGCCCCAAGCGACTCTGCGCCCCAAGCGACTCTGCGCCCCAAGCGACTCTGCGCCCCAAGCGACTCTGCGCCCCAAGCGACTCTGCGCCCCAAGCGACTCTGCGCCCCAAGCGACTCTGCGCCCCAAGCGACTCTGCGCCCCAAGCGACTCTGCGCCCCAAGCGACTCTGCGCCCCAAGCGACTCTGCGCCCCAAGCGACTCTGCGCCCCAAGCGACTCTGCGCCCCAAGCGACTCTGCGCCCCAAGCGACTCTGCGCCCCAAGCGACTCTGCGCCCCAAGCGACTCTGCGCCCCAAGCGACTCTGCGCCCCAAGCGACTCTGCGCCCCAAGCGACTCTGCGCCCCAAGCGACTCTGCGCCCCAAGCGACTCTGCGCCCCAAGCGACTCTGCGCCCCAAGCGACTCTGCGCCCCAAGCGACTCTGCGCCCCAAGCGACTCTGCGCCCCAAGCGACTCTGCGCCCCAAGCGACTCTGCGCCCCAAGCGACTCTGCGCCCCAAGCGACTCTGCGCCCCAAGCGACTCTGCGCCCCAAGCGACTCTGCGCCCCAAGCGACTCTGCGCCCCAAGCGACTCTGCGCCCCAAGCGACTCTGCGCCCCAAGCGACTCTGCGCCCCAAGCGACTCTGCGCCCCAAGCGACTCTGCGCCCCAAGCGACTCTGCGCCCCAAGCGACTCTGCGCCCCAAGCGACTCTGCGCCCCAAGCGACTCTGCGCCCCAAGCGACTCTGCGCCCCAAGCGACTCTGCGCCCCAAGCGACTCTGCGCCCCAAGCGACTCTGCGCCCCAAGCGACTCTGCGCCCCAAGCGACTCTGCGCCCCAAGCGACTCTGCGCCCCAAGCGACTCTGCGCCCCAAGCGACTCTGCGCCCCAAGCGACTCTGCGCCCCAAGCGACTCTGCGCCCCAAGCGACTCTGCGCCCCAAGCGACTCTGCGCCCCAAGCGACTCTGCGCCCCAAGCGACTCTGCGCCCCAAGCGACTCTGCGCCCCAAGCGACTCTGCGCCCCAAGCGACTCTGCGCCCCAAGCGACTCTGCGCCCCAAGCGACTCTGCGCCCCAAGCGACTCTGCGCCCCAAGCGACTCTGCGCCCCAAGCGACTCTGCGCCCCAAGCGACTCTGCGCCCCAAGCGACTCTGCGCCCCAAGCGACTCTGCGCCCCAAGCGACTCTGCGCCCCAAGCGACTCTGCGCCCCAAGCGACTCTGCGCCCCAAGCGACTCTGCGCCCCAAGCGACTCTGCGCCCCAAGCGACTCTGCGCCCCAAGCGACTCTGCGCCCCAAGCGACTCTGCGCCCCAAGCGACTCTGCGCCCCAAGCGACTCTGCGCCCCAAGCGACTCTGCGCCCCAAGCGACTCTGCGCCCCAAGCGACTCTGCGCCCCAAGCGACTCTGCGCCCCAAGCGACTCTGCGCCCCAAGCGACTCTGCGCCCCAAGCGACTCTGCGCCCCAAGCGACTCTGCGCCCCAAGCGACTCTGCGCCCCAAGCGACTCTGCGCCCCAAGCGACTCTGCGCCCCAAGCGACTCTGCGCCCCAAGCGACTCTGCGCCCCAAGCGACTCTGCGCCCCAAGCGACTCTGCGCCCCAAGCGACTCTGCGCCCCAAGCGACTCTGCGCCCCAAGCGACTCTGCGCCCCAAGCGACTCTGCGCCCCAAGCGACTCTGCGCCCCAAGCGACTCTGCGCCCCAAGCGACTCTGCGCCCCAAGCGACTCTGCGCCCCAAGCGACTCTGCGCCCCAAGCGACTCTGCGCCCCAAGCGACTCTGCGCCCCAAGCGACTCTGCGCCCCAAGCGACTCTGCGCCCCAAGCGACTCTGCGCCCCAAGCGACTCTGCGCCCCAAGCGACTCTGCGCCCCAAGCGACTCTGCGCCCCAAGCGACTCTGCGCCCCAAGCGACTCTGCGCCCCAAGCGACTCTGCGCCCCAAGCGACTCTGCGCCCCAAGCGACTCTGCGCCCCAAGCGACTCTGCGCCCCAAGCGACTCTGCGCCCCAAGCGACTCTGCGCCCCAAGCGACTCTGCGCCCCAAGCGACTCTGCGCCCCAAGCGACTCTGCGCCCCAAGCGACTCTGCGCCCCAAGCGACTCTGCGCCCCAAGCGACTCTGCGCCCCAAGCGACTCTGCGCCCCAAGCGACTCTGCGCCCCAAGCGACTCTGCGCCCCAAGCGACTCTGCGCCCCAAGCGACTCTGCGCCCCAAGCGACTCTGCGCCCCAAGCGACTCTGCGCCCCAAGCGACTCTGCGCCCCAAGCGACTCTGCGCCCCAAGCGACTCTGCGCCCCAAGCGACTCTGCGCCCCAAGCGACTCTGCGCCCCAAGCGACTCTGCGCCCCAAGCGACTCTGCGCCCCAAGCGACTCTGCGCCCCAAGCGACTCTGCGCCCCAAGCGACTCTGCGCCCCAAGCGACTCTGCGCCCCAAGCGACTCTGCGCCCCAAGCGACTCTGCGCCCCAAGCGACTCTGCGCCCCAAGCGACTCTGCGCCCCAAGCGACTCTGCGCCCCAAGCGACTCTGCGCCCCAAGCGACTCTGCGCCCCAAGCGACTCTGCGCCCCAAGCGACTCTGCGCCCCAAGCGACTCTGCGCCCCAAGCGACTCTGCGCCCCAAGCGACTCTGCGCCCCAAGCGACTCTGCGCCCCAAGCGACTCTGCGCCCCAAGCGACTCTGCGCCCCAAGCGACTCTGCGCCCCAAGCGACTCTGCGCCCCAAGCGACTCTGCGCCCCAAGCGACTCTGCGCCCCAAGCGACTCTGCGCCCCAAGCGACTCTGCGCCCCAAGCGACTCTGCGCCCCAAGCGACTCTGCGCCCCAAGCGACTCTGCGCCCCAAGCGACTCTGCGCCCCAAGCGACTCTGCGCCCCAAGCGACTCTGCGCCCCAAGCGACTCTGCGCCCCAAGCGACTCTGCGCCCCAAGCGACTCTGCGCCCCAAGCGACTCTGCGCCCCAAGCGACTCTGCGCCCCAAGCGACTCTGCGCCCCAAGCGACTCTGCGCCCCAAGCGACTCTGCGCCCCAAGCGACTCTGCGCCCCAAGCGACTCTGCGCCCCAAGCGACTCTGCGCCCCAAGCGACTCTGCGCCCCAAGCGACTCTGCGCCCCAAGCGACTCTGCGCCCCAAGCGACTCTGCGCCCCAAGCGACTCTGCGCCCCAAGCGACTCTGCGCCCCAAGCGACTCTGCGCCCCAAGCGACTCTGCGCCCCAAGCGACTCTGCGCCCCAAGCGACTCTGCGCCCCAAGCGACTCTGCGCCCCAAGCGACTCTGCGCCCCAAGCGACTCTGCGCCCCAAGCGACTCTGCGCCCCAAGCGACTCTGCGCCCCAAGCGACTCTGCGCCCCAAGCGACTCTGCGCCCCAAGCGACTCTGCGCCCCAAGCGACTCTGCGCCCCAAGCGACTCTGCGCCCCAAGCGACTCTGCGCCCCAAGCGACTCTGCGCCCCAAGCGACTCTGCGCCCCAAGCGACTCTGCGCCCCAAGCGACTCTGCGCCCCAAGCGACTCTGCGCCCCAAGCGACTCTGCGCCCCAAGCGACTCTGCGCCCCAAGCGACTCTGCGCCCCAAGCGACTCTGCGCCCCAAGCGACTCTGCGCCCCAAGCGACTCTGCGCCCCAAGCGACTCTGCGCCCCAAGCGACTCTGCGCCCCAAGCGACTCTGCGCCCCAAGCGACTCTGCGCCCCAAGCGACTCTGCGCCCCAAGCGACTCTGCGCCCCAAGCGACTCTGCGCCCCAAGCGACTCTGCGCCCCAAGCGACTCTGCGCCCCAAGCGACTCTGCGCCCCAAGCGACTCTGCGCCCCAAGCGACTCTGCGCCCCAAGCGACTCTGCGCCCCAAGCGACTCTGCGCCCCAAGCGACTCTGCGCCCCAAGCGACTCTGCGCCCCAAGCGACTCTGCGCCCCAAGCGACTCTGCGCCCCAAGCGACTCTGCGCCCCAAGCGACTCTGCGCCCCAAGCGACTCTGCGCCCCAAGCGACTCTGCGCCCCAAGCGACTCTGCGCCCCAAGCGACTCTGCGCCCCAAGCGACTCTGCGCCCCAAGCGACTCTGCGCCCCAAGCGACTCTGCGCCCCAAGCGACTCTGCGCCCCAAGCGACTCTGCGCCCCAAGCGACTCTGCGCCCCAAGCGACTCTGCGCCCCAAGCGACTCTGCGCCCCAAGCGACTCTGCGCCCCAAGCGACTCTGCGCCCCAAGCGACTCTGCGCCCCAAGCGACTCTGCGCCCCAAGCGACTCTGCGCCCCAAGCGACTCTGCGCCCCAAGCGACTCTGCGCCCCAAGCGACTCTGCGCCCCAAGCGACTCTGCGCCCCAAGCGACTCTGCGCCCCAAGCGACTCTGCGCCCCAAGCGACTCTGCGCCCCAAGCGACTCTGCGCCCCAAGCGACTCTGCGCCCCAAGCGACTCTGCGCCCCAAGCGACTCTGCGCCCCAAGCGACTCTGCGCCCCAAGCGACTCTGCGCCCCAAGCGACTCTGCGCCCCAAGCGACTCTGCGCCCCAAGCGACTCTGCGCCCCAAGCGACTCTGCGCCCCAAGCGACTCTGCGCCCCAAGCGACTCTGCGCCCCAAGCGACTCTGCGCCCCAAGCGACTCTGCGCCCCAAGCGACTCTGCGCCCCAAGCGACTCTGCGCCCCAAGCGACTCTGCGCCCCAAGCGACTCTGCGCCCCAAGCGACTCTGCGCCCCAAGCGACTCTGCGCCCCAAGCGACTCTGCGCCCCAAGCGACTCTGCGCCCCAAGCGACTCTGCGCCCCAAGCGACTCTGCGCCCCAAGCGACTCTGCGCCCCAAGCGACTCTGCGCCCCAAGCGACTCTGCGCCCCAAGCGACTCTGCGCCCCAAGCGACTCTGCGCCCCAAGCGACTCTGCGCCCCAAGCGACTCTGCGCCCCAAGCGACTCTGCGCCCCAAGCGACTCTGCGCCCCAAGCGACTCTGCGCCCCAAGCGACTCTGCGCCCCAAGCGACTCTGCGCCCCAAGCGACTCTGCGCCCCAAGCGACTCTGCGCCCCAAGCGACTCTGCGCCCCAAGCGACTCTGCGCCCCAAGCGACTCTGCGCCCCAAGCGACTCTGCGCCCCAAGCGACTCTGCGCCCCAAGCGACTCTGCGCCCCAAGCGACTCTGCGCCCCAAGCGACTCTGCGCCCCAAGCGACTCTGCGCCCCAAGCGACTCTGCGCCCCAAGCGACTCTGCGCCCCAAGCGACTCTGCGCCCCAAGCGACTCTGCGCCCCAAGCGACTCTGCGCCCCAAGCGACTCTGCGCCCCAAGCGACTCTGCGCCCCAAGCGACTCTGCGCCCCAAGCGACTCTGCGCCCCAAGCGACTCTGCGCCCCAAGCGACTCTGCGCCCCAAGCGACTCTGCGCCCCAAGCGACTCTGCGCCCCAAGCGACTCTGCGCCCCAAGCGACTCTGCGCCCCAAGCGACTCTGCGCCCCAAGCGACTCTGCGCCCCAAGCGACTCTGCGCCCCAAGCGACTCTGCGCCCCAAGCGACTCTGCGCCCCAAGCGACTCTGCGCCCCAAGCGACTCTGCGCCCCAAGCGACTCTGCGCCCCAAGCGACTCTGCGCCCCAAGCGACTCTGCGCCCCAAGCGACTCTGCGCCCCAAGCGACTCTGCGCCCCAAGCGACTCTGCGCCCCAAGCGACTCTGCGCCCCAAGCGACTCTGCGCCCCAAGCGACTCTGCGCCCCAAGCGACTCTGCGCCCCAAGCGACTCTGCGCCCCAAGCGACTCTGCGCCCCAAGCGACTCTGCGCCCCAAGCGACTCTGCGCCCCAAGCGACTCTGCGCCCCAAGCGACTCTGCGCCCCAAGCGACTCTGCGCCCCAAGCGACTCTGCGCCCCAAGCGACTCTGCGCCCCAAGCGACTCTGCGCCCCAAGCGACTCTGCGCCCCAAGCGACTCTGCGCCCCAAGCGACTCTGCGCCCCAAGCGACTCTGCGCCCCAAGCGACTCTGCGCCCCAAGCGACTCTGCGCCCCAAGCGACTCTGCGCCCCAAGCGACTCTGCGCCCCAAGCGACTCTGCGCCCCAAGCGACTCTGCGCCCCAAGCGACTCTGCGCCCCAAGCGACTCTGCGCCCCAAGCGACTCTGCGCCCCAAGCGACTCTGCGCCCCAAGCGACTCTGCGCCCCAAGCGACTCTGCGCCCCAAGCGACTCTGCGCCCCAAGCGACTCTGCGCCCCAAGCGACTCTGCGCCCCAAGCGACTCTGCGCCCCAAGCGACTCTGCGCCCCAAGCGACTCTGCGCCCCAAGCGACTCTGCGCCCCAAGCGACTCTGCGCCCCAAGCGACTCTGCGCCCCAAGCGACTCTGCGCCCCAAGCGACTCTGCGCCCCAAGCGACTCTGCGCCCCAAGCGACTCTGCGCCCCAAGCGACTCTGCGCCCCAAGCGACTCTGCGCCCCAAGCGACTCTGCGCCCCAAGCGACTCTGCGCCCCAAGCGACTCTGCGCCCCAAGCGACTCTGCGCCCCAAGCGACTCTGCGCCCCAAGCGACTCTGCGCCCCAAGCGACTCTGCGCCCCAAGCGACTCTGCGCCCCAAGCGACTCTGCGCCCCAAGCGACTCTGCGCCCCAAGCGACTCTGCGCCCCAAGCGACTCTGCGCCCCAAGCGACTCTGCGCCCCAAGCGACTCTGCGCCCCAAGCGACTCTGCGCCCCAAGCGACTCTGCGCCCCAAGCGACTCTGCGCCCCAAGCGACTCTGCGCCCCAAGCGACTCTGCGCCCCAAGCGACTCTGCGCCCCAAGCGACTCTGCGCCCCAAGCGACTCTGCGCCCCAAGCGACTCTGCGCCCCAAGCGACTCTGCGCCCCAAGCGACTCTGCGCCCCAAGCGACTCTGCGCCCCAAGCGACTCTGCGCCCCAAGCGACTCTGCGCCCCAAGCGACTCTGCGCCCCAAGCGACTCTGCGCCCCAAGCGACTCTGCGCCCCAAGCGACTCTGCGCCCCAAGCGACTCTGCGCCCCAAGCGACTCTGCGCCCCAAGCGACTCTGCGCCCCAAGCGACTCTGCGCCCCAAGCGACTCTGCGCCCCAAGCGACTCTGCGCCCCAAGCGACTCTGCGCCCCAAGCGACTCTGCGCCCCAAGCGACTCTGCGCCCCAAGCGACTCTGCGCCCCAAGCGACTCTGCGCCCCAAGCGACTCTGCGCCCCAAGCGACTCTGCGCCCCAAGCGACTCTGCGCCCCAAGCGACTCTGCGCCCCAAGCGACTCTGCGCCCCAAGCGACTCTGCGCCCCAAGCGACTCTGCGCCCCAAGCGACTCTGCGCCCCAAGCGACTCTGCGCCCCAAGCGACTCTGCGCCCCAAGCGACTCTGCGCCCCAAGCGACTCTGCGCCCCAAGCGACTCTGCGCCCCAAGCGACTCTGCGCCCCAAGCGACTCTGCGCCCCAAGCGACTCTGCGCCCCAAGCGACTCTGCGCCCCAAGCGACTCTGCGCCCCAAGCGACTCTGCGCCCCAAGCGACTCTGCGCCCCAAGCGACTCTGCGCCCCAAGCGACTCTGCGCCCCAAGCGACTCTGCGCCCCAAGCGACTCTGCGCCCCAAGCGACTCTGCGCCCCAAGCGACTCTGCGCCCCAAGCGACTCTGCGCCCCAAGCGACTCTGCGCCCCAAGCGACTCTGCGCCCCAAGCGACTCTGCGCCCCAAGCGACTCTGCGCCCCAAGCGACTCTGCGCCCCAAGCGACTCTGCGCCCCAAGCGACTCTGCGCCCCAAGCGACTCTGCGCCCCAAGCGACTCTGCGCCCCAAGCGACTCTGCGCCCCAAGCGACTCTGCGCCCCAAGCGACTCTGCGCCCCAAGCGACTCTGCGCCCCAAGCGACTCTGCGCCCCAAGCGACTCTGCGCCCCAAGCGACTCTGCGCCCCAAGCGACTCTGCGCCCCAAGCGACTCTGCGCCCCAAGCGACTCTGCGCCCCAAGCGACTCTGCGCCCCAAGCGACTCTGCGCCCCAAGCGACTCTGCGCCCCAAGCGACTCTGCGCCCCAAGCGACTCTGCGCCCCAAGCGACTCTGCGCCCCAAGCGACTCTGCGCCCCAAGCGACTCTGCGCCCCAAGCGACTCTGCGCCCCAAGCGACTCTGCGCCCCAAGCGACTCTGCGCCCCAAGCGACTCTGCGCCCCAAGCGACTCTGCGCCCCAAGCGACTCTGCGCCCCAAGCGACTCTGCGCCCCAAGCGACTCTGCGCCCCAAGCGACTCTGCGCCCCAAGCGACTCTGCGCCCCAAGCGACTCTGCGCCCCAAGCGACTCTGCGCCCCAAGCGACTCTGCGCCCCAAGCGACTCTGCGCCCCAAGCGACTCTGCGCCCCAAGCGACTCTGCGCCCCAAGCGACTCTGCGCCCCAAGCGACTCTGCGCCCCAAGCGACTCTGCGCCCCAAGCGACTCTGCGCCCCAAGCGACTCTGCGCCCCAAGCGACTCTGCGCCCCAAGCGACTCTGCGCCCCAAGCGACTCTGCGCCCCAAGCGACTCTGCGCCCCAAGCGACTCTGCGCCCCAAGCGACTCTGCGCCCCAAGCGACTCTGCGCCCCAAGCGACTCTGCGCCCCAAGCGACTCTGCGCCCCAAGCGACTCTGCGCCCCAAGCGACTCTGCGCCCCAAGCGACTCTGCGCCCCAAGCGACTCTGCGCCCCAAGCGACTCTGCGCCCCAAGCGACTCTGCGCCCCAAGCGACTCTGCGCCCCAAGCGACTCTGCGCCCCAAGCGACTCTGCGCCCCAAGCGACTCTGCGCCCCAAGCGACTCTGCGCCCCAAGCGACTCTGCGCCCCAAGCGACTCTGCGCCCCAAGCGACTCTGCGCCCCAAGCGACTCTGCGCCCCAAGCGACTCTGCGCCCCAAGCGACTCTGCGCCCCAAGCGACTCTGCGCCCCAAGCGACTCTGCGCCCCAAGCGACTCTGCGCCCCAAGCGACTCTGCGCCCCAAGCGACTCTGCGCCCCAAGCGACTCTGCGCCCCAAGCGACTCTGCGCCCCAAGCGACTCTGCGCCCCAAGCGACTCTGCGCCCCAAGCGACTCTGCGCCCCAAGCGACTCTGCGCCCCAAGCGACTCTGCGCCCCAAGCGACTCTGCGCCCCAAGCGACTCTGCGCCCCAAGCGACTCTGCGCCCCAAGCGACTCTGCGCCCCAAGCGACTCTGCGCCCCAAGCGACTCTGCGCCCCAAGCGACTCTGCGCCCCAAGCGACTCTGCGCCCCAAGCGACTCTGCGCCCCAAGCGACTCTGCGCCCCAAGCGACTCTGCGCCCCAAGCGACTCTGCGCCCCAAGCGACTCTGCGCCCCAAGCGACTCTGCGCCCCAAGCGACTCTGCGCCCCAAGCGACTCTGCGCCCCAAGCGACTCTGCGCCCCAAGCGACTCTGCGCCCCAAGCGACTCTGCGCCCCAAGCGACTCTGCGCCCCAAGCGACTCTGCGCCCCAAGCGACTCTGCGCCCCAAGCGACTCTGCGCCCCAAGCGACTCTGCGCCCCAAGCGACTCTGCGCCCCAAGCGACTCTGCGCCCCAAGCGACTCTGCGCCCCAAGCGACTCTGCGCCCCAAGCGACTCTGCGCCCCAAGCGACTCTGCGCCCCAAGCGACTCTGCGCCCCAAGCGACTCTGCGCCCCAAGCGACTCTGCGCCCCAAGCGACTCTGCGCCCCAAGCGACTCTGCGCCCCAAGCGACTCTGCGCCCCAAGCGACTCTGCGCCCCAAGCGACTCTGCGCCCCAAGCGACTCTGCGCCCCAAGCGACTCTGCGCCCCAAGCGACTCTGCGCCCCAAGCGACTCTGCGCCCCAAGCGACTCTGCGCCCCAAGCGACTCTGCGCCCCAAGCGACTCTGCGCCCCAAGCGACTCTGCGCCCCAAGCGACTCTGCGCCCCAAGCGACTCTGCGCCCCAAGCGACTCTGCGCCCCAAGCGACTCTGCGCCCCAAGCGACTCTGCGCCCCAAGCGACTCTGCGCCCCAAGCGACTCTGCGCCCCAAGCGACTCTGCGCCCCAAGCGACTCTGCGCCCCAAGCGACTCTGCGCCCCAAGCGACTCTGCGCCCCAAGCGACTCTGCGCCCCAAGCGACTCTGCGCCCCAAGCGACTCTGCGCCCCAAGCGACTCTGCGCCCCAAGCGACTCTGCGCCCCAAGCGACTCTGCGCCCCAAGCGACTCTGCGCCCCAAGCGACTCTGCGCCCCAAGCGACTCTGCGCCCCAAGCGACTCTGCGCCCCAAGCGACTCTGCGCCCCAAGCGACTCTGCGCCCCAAGCGACTCTGCGCCCCAAGCGACTCTGCGCCCCAAGCGACTCTGCGCCCCAAGCGACTCTGCGCCCCAAGCGACTCTGCGCCCCAAGCGACTCTGCGCCCCAAGCGACTCTGCGCCCCAAGCGACTCTGCGCCCCAAGCGACTCTGCGCCCCAAGCGACTCTGCGCCCCAAGCGACTCTGCGCCCCAAGCGACTCTGCGCCCCAAGCGACTCTGCGCCCCAAGCGACTCTGCGCCCCAAGCGACTCTGCGCCCCAAGCGACTCTGCGCCCCAAGCGACTCTGCGCCCCAAGCGACTCTGCGCCCCAAGCGACTCTGCGCCCCAAGCGACTCTGCGCCCCAAGCGACTCTGCGCCCCAAGCGACTCTGCGCCCCAAGCGACTCTGCGCCCCAAGCGACTCTGCGCCCCAAGCGACTCTGCGCCCCAAGCGACTCTGCGCCCCAAGCGACTCTGCGCCCCAAGCGACTCTGCGCCCCAAGCGACTCTGCGCCCCAAGCGACTCTGCGCCCCAAGCGACTCTGCGCCCCAAGCGACTCTGCGCCCCAAGCGACTCTGCGCCCCAAGCGACTCTGCGCCCCAAGCGACTCTGCGCCCCAAGCGACTCTGCGCCCCAAGCGACTCTGCGCCCCAAGCGACTCTGCGCCCCAAGCGACTCTGCGCCCCAAGCGACTCTGCGCCCCAAGCGACTCTGCGCCCCAAGCGACTCTGCGCCCCAAGCGACTCTGCGCCCCAAGCGACTCTGCGCCCCAAGCGACTCTGCGCCCCAAGCGACTCTGCGCCCCAAGCGACTCTGCGCCCCAAGCGACTCTGCGCCCCAAGCGACTCTGCGCCCCAAGCGACTCTGCGCCCCAAGCGACTCTGCGCCCCAAGCGACTCTGCGCCCCAAGCGACTCTGCGCCCCAAGCGACTCTGCGCCCCAAGCGACTCTGCGCCCCAAGCGACTCTGCGCCCCAAGCGACTCTGCGCCCCAAGCGACTCTGCGCCCCAAGCGACTCTGCGCCCCAAGCGACTCTGCGCCCCAAGCGACTCTGCGCCCCAAGCGACTCTGCGCCCCAAGCGACTCTGCGCCCCAAGCGACTCTGCGCCCCAAGCGACTCTGCGCCCCAAGCGACTCTGCGCCCCAAGCGACTCTGCGCCCCAAGCGACTCTGCGCCCCAAGCGACTCTGCGCCCCAAGCGACTCTGCGCCCCAAGCGACTCTGCGCCCCAAGCGACTCTGCGCCCCAAGCGACTCTGCGCCCCAAGCGACTCTGCGCCCCAAGCGACTCTGCGCCCCAAGCGACTCTGCGCCCCAAGCGACTCTGCGCCCCAAGCGACTCTGCGCCCCAAGCGACTCTGCGCCCCAAGCGACTCTGCGCCCCAAGCGACTCTGCGCCCCAAGCGACTCTGCGCCCCAAGCGACTCTGCGCCCCAAGCGACTCTGCGCCCCAAGCGACTCTGCGCCCCAAGCGACTCTGCGCCCCAAGCGACTCTGCGCCCCAAGCGACTCTGCGCCCCAAGCGACTCTGCGCCCCAAGCGACTCTGCGCCCCAAGCGACTCTGCGCCCCAAGCGACTCTGCGCCCCAAGCGACTCTGCGCCCCAAGCGACTCTGCGCCCCAAGCGACTCTGCGCCCCAAGCGACTCTGCGCCCCAAGCGACTCTGCGCCCCAAGCGACTCTGCGCCCCAAGCGACTCTGCGCCCCAAGCGACTCTGCGCCCCAAGCGACTCTGCGCCCCAAGCGACTCTGCGCCCCAAGCGACTCTGCGCCCCAAGCGACTCTGCGCCCCAAGCGACTCTGCGCCCCAAGCGACTCTGCGCCCCAAGCGACTCTGCGCCCCAAGCGACTCTGCGCCCCAAGCGACTCTGCGCCCCAAGCGACTCTGCGCCCCAAGCGACTCTGCGCCCCAAGCGACTCTGCGCCCCAAGCGACTCTGCGCCCCAAGCGACTCTGCGCCCCAAGCGACTCTGCGCCCCAAGCGACTCTGCGCCCCAAGCGACTCTGCGCCCCAAGCGACTCTGCGCCCCAAGCGACTCTGCGCCCCAAGCGACTCTGCGCCCCAAGCGACTCTGCGCCCCAAGCGACTCTGCGCCCCAAGCGACTCTGCGCCCCAAGCGACTCTGCGCCCCAAGCGACTCTGCGCCCCAAGCGACTCTGCGCCCCAAGCGACTCTGCGCCCCAAGCGACTCTGCGCCCCAAGCGACTCTGCGCCCCAAGCGACTCTGCGCCCCAAGCGACTCTGCGCCCCAAGCGACTCTGCGCCCCAAGCGACTCTGCGCCCCAAGCGACTCTGCGCCCCAAGCGACTCTGCGCCCCAAGCGACTCTGCGCCCCAAGCGACTCTGCGCCCCAAGCGACTCTGCGCCCCAAGCGACTCTGCGCCCCAAGCGACTCTGCGCCCCAAGCGACTCTGCGCCCCAAGCGACTCTGCGCCCCAAGCGACTCTGCGCCCCAGTTTTCACACAGTCTGTTGTTTCATCTTCCAAATACTTAAGAACCTCCTTCAACTTCAGGCTGACCTGTGTGCGCTTGTGCTTCTGAGGCCGTTTTTTTTTCTCCAGTGCTTGCAAGGGAACTAGGAATCCACTTAAGTAATTTCACAGGAAACACACAAGCTGAACTAAGTACTCAAACTCCTCCACAGTAACAACCACAAAAACCAGGAACACTTACCTGCTGTCTTCTGAACTCGAGTCACTTCCAAAGAGCTTCGCAGTGAAATAGTGCCACCAGGGTTTTTTTGAAGAAGGCTCCACCAATATAACTAGCGCATAGAGTCTCTAAAACTATTTCACAGAGAGGGCAGAAAACATGAAGGAAAAGCAGCCTCTTGGGGAATGCTGAGCCCAATTCACCACGAGAGAAAAACACCCCAGGCAACCCGAGCCTCAGTCTCTCCTGGGGGAGGCAATTCCCCCCATGTCTCCTCAGGCTTCCTATATAGCAAAGGTCAAATGACCCACACCTGGCCGGTTTCGCTTAACAAGGGTGGAACCAAGAGACCTTGTGGAATAAGCTCGTCTACCTGGCTTCAAAGTTTTAAGGTCTATTGCTCCTTATCACTAATAGAATTAACCTGACAAGGGGCTTAGTGGTTACAGCTGACCTAATGAATTAACTACAAAAGGTGCACGAAGGTCATATTTCTGTTAGTCATTCTGTGAGCAAAATTAGTACAGAGCCTGTTAAAAAAATAAATACAAATAAATAAAATAAATTAATAAAAAAGAAAATGACCTTAAAGGCAAACTTGCCATCATAGATTTTCATCTGTCTAGTCATGACAGATAAAGCATTTAGCAATCAGAACTCCTTTTCTTGATATTAATGTTATTTACATTTTCTTCTCTGAGATCCCTTCTTTATGCAGGACTTTCCTAAATCTAGCCCCATGACCTCTGACTGCACTATTTATAGAATCATAGAATATCCTGAGCTGGAAGGGACCCTTAAGGATCATCAAGTCCAACTCCTGGCACCGTACAGGTCTACCCAAATGTTCAGACCATGTGACTAAGTGCACCGTCCAATCTCTTCTTAAATTCAGACAGGCTCGGTGCAGTGACCACTTCCCTGGGGAGCCTGTTCCAGTGTGCGACCACCCTCCTCTCGGTGAAGAACCTCTTGCTGACGTCCAGCCTAAACCTTGCCTGCGTCAGCTTAACACCATTCCCGTGGGTCCTATCAGTGGTGATTATGCAGAATAGGTCAACAGCTGCCTCTGCACTCCCCCTCGCGAGGTAGTTGTACGCTGCAGTGAGGTCCCCCCTCAGCCTCCCCTTCCCCAGGCTGAACAGGCCCAGTGACCTCAGCCGCTCCTCATACGGCTTCCCCTCTAGGCCCTTCACCATCTTCGTCGCCCTCCTCTGGATGCTCTCCAGCAGTTTAATGTCCTTCTTGTACTGTGGTGCCCAGAACTGCACACAGTACTCGAGGTGAGGCCTCACCAGCGCAGAATAGAGCGGGACAATCACCTCCCTTGACCTACTAGCGATGCCGTGCTTGATGCACCCCAGGACATGGTTGGCCCTCCTGGCTGCCAGGGCACACTGCTGGCTCATGTGCAACTTGCTGTCAACCACCGCCCCCGGATCCCTCTCTGTGGGGCTGCTCTCCGGCGTCTCGTCACCCAGTCTGTACGTGCAGCCAGGGTGACCCCGTCCCAGGTGCAGGACCCGGCACTTGTTCTTGTTAATCTTCATGAGGTTGGTGATCGCCCGGCTCTCCGATCTGCCCAGATCTCTCTGCAAGGCCTTTCCACCCTCATCTGAGTCTACAACTCCTCCAAGTTTGGTGCCATCAGCAAACTCGCTCAAAACACCTTCTAGTCCTACATATAAATCGTTTATAAAAACATTGAAGAGGACTGGCCCTAAAATGGAGCCTTGAGGGTCCCCACTAGTGACCATGTGCCAGCCTGATGTGGCCCCATTTACCACAAGCCCTTGAGCCCTGCCTGTCAGCCAATTGCTCACCCATCGCATGATGTTTTTGTTAGGTTGTATGCTGGACATTTTGTCCAGTAGGATCCCACGGGAAACCATGTCAAAAGCTTTGCTCAGGTCCAAAAAGATCACGTCAGCTGGTTTCCCTTGATCAACCAGATGGGTGATCTTATCATAAAAGGAATTCAGATTTGTTAGGCAGGACCTACCCCTCATGAACCCATGTTGGCTGGGACCAATGACTGCATTGTCCCGCAGGTGCGCTTCAAGAACTTCAAGGATCATCTTCTCCAGAATTTTACCGAGCGCTGATGTGAGACTGACAGGCCTGTAGTTGCCACGGTCTATTTTCTTGCCCTTCTTGAAAATTGGTACGACATTTGCCAGCTTCCAGTCCACTGGGACCTCTCCAGATTCACAAGACCATTGAAAAATAATTGAGAGAGGTCCCGCGATGGCGTCAGCCAGCTCCTTAAGCACCCTGGGATGAATCCCATCCGGACCCAGGGACTTGTATAGATCCAGGTGGAGCAGCAAATCCCGCACACGTTCAGGGTCGGTTGGGAGTTTATTGTTCCCACCATCGTGGTCCTCCAGCTCAGGGCACCCGGGGTGTATTTACTTCGGCTGCGTAGAAACTATCGCGCATATATGCCAGGCTGGCTTGCGGCAGCTTACGTGTACGTGGCTTTTAGGCCGCAGTCAAAGCGTTCCTCTAGATCTGGAAGTTTGAAGATGGTTGGAAAAGCCATCTGAGTGGTTAGAAAGCTGCCTGGCAGAGAAGGACCTGGGAGTACTGGTGGCTAGTCGACGCAATATGAGGCAGCAGTGTGCTCAGGTGGCCAAGAAGGCCAACAGCATCCTGGCTCGTATAAGAAACAGCGTGGCCAGCAGGACTAAGGAAGCGATTGTCCCCCTGTACTTGGCTCTGGTGAGCCCGCAGCCCAAGTGCTGTGTTCAGTTCTGGGCCCCTCGCTACAAGAAGGATATTGAGGGGCTCCAGTGAGTCCAGGGAAGGGCAACAAAGCTGGTGAGGGATCTGGAGAACAAGTCCTATGAGGAACGGCTGAGGGAGCTGGGATTGTTCGGTCTGGAGAAGAGGAGGCTCAGGGGCGACCTTATCGCTCTCTACAGGTACCTTAAAGGAGGCTGTAGCGAGGTGGGCGTTGGTCTGTTCTCACATGTGCCTGGTGATAGGACGAGGGGGAATGGGCTAAAGTTGCACCAGGGGAGGTGTAGGCTGGATGTTAGGAAGAACTTCTTCACCAAAAGGGTTGTTAGGCATTGGAATGGGCTGCCCAGGGGAGTGGTTGAGTCACCATCCCTGGAGGTCTTTAAAAGATGTTTAGGTGTAGAGCTTAGGGCTACGGCTTAGTGGAGGACTTGTTAGTGTAACGTCAGAGGTTGGACTACGTGATCTTGGAGGTCTCTTCCAACCTAGGTGATTCTGTGTTGTGGTCTCCAAGCTGGGATACAACCACCTGTTAGTTCGGCATAACTGAATTTTGTGTTCCTTGCACTAGCTGTTCCTTCGCCTCCTCTTCAGAGACAAGGACACGCATCTCTTTCACGCTCCTTCATTAGTAAGCAAACCAGGATAGATAAAGCCCCTTTCTTCACGTCAGTAAGATACCTGCCTTTGGTTTCAGTGAAAATTCAGGCCCTAGCACCTGAAGTTTCTTCTGGATGGTGTTTCTTTTGTATAGGGTAATTTCATTTCCCTGTTGAAGACTTACAAGGATGTAGTAACAAAAGCTAAGGCATAAAACAGTCCAGGAGGCATAGGCTGCTTTTGAGCCTGCAGCAGACGATAGGTATAATACTATCATTTCAGACAAATACAGTCTACGTAACGTGAATGGTTCCAGCATGCTTGCAATCTGCCAAAAGCCAGAAAATGGGACCTTCATTTTATGACCAAATGGTAAAGAAAAACAACAACGACAAAAATTAAGAGAAGGATCTTTTCCTTCACCTAAATTTTATTATTTTGCTACTCCTTCAGGTGTCCACAAGGAATTATCAACACCCTCCTCTCCCCTCCCCAACCCTCCACCCCAAATAAATAAATAAATAAATAGAGGGACATTGTGGCAGAGAGGTATAATTTCAGTTCACACCAGAAGACATTCTTCTCACTGAGGTACAGCTAAGCCCCACAAAGCGTCAAAACAAAACAAAAAAAAAAAAAAGAATGCCAACAAGGGATGTATTTACAAGTTAGTTTTACGTGCCGGCATTATTTCCTTGTCTGGTGTCGCATTCAGGGCAAGATCTATCTGGGGGGGAATGTGTAATGCCGTGCAAGGTTGTTTGGTGGTATGACTGACAACATGACTTTAAAATTTTGAGCTGTTTGTATAGAAGCAAAGTACAGAAGAGTACACTATCCCCGAGGGCAACGTAGAAACTACCTGTTGCTTCTCAGGTTTAAAAGCTGAAAGGTGTAAGCAGCTGTTTGAGTACAATACTGACGTATACATGAACATTTTCCTCTCCAACGTCCAAGTTTGTGTGCAACATTTTTCATCGTGCTCTCAGATCAGGATTCTGATTCTAACGGTGGTTCCTAGTGCAAACTTCCAGAGAAGGGGGAAGCAAACCAGTCCCGACTGCTTTGAATGAGATGGAGAGAGCAAGCAAATGTAAATGAAGGAGATAAATCCGTA
Source organism: Anas platyrhynchos (assembly GCF_047663525.1). Taxonomy (NCBI): domain Eukaryota; kingdom Metazoa; phylum Chordata; class Aves; order Anseriformes; family Anatidae; genus Anas; species Anas platyrhynchos. Next base: position 48,721,311 of record NC_092588.1, on the reverse strand, counting down.
GGGATGTTTTCAGATAATTGTCACTGTCCAAAAGCTTTAAAGAGGTTGAATCCTTGAAAGTTCATTACTGAAAACTCCGGATGCATCACTGAATTTGAAGGAATAAGATAGACTTGCACCATCGCAGAGCCTCAGTCACAGTTTAAATGGGCACTGCCTCTAACTTCACAAGATTGAAAGAGAAAAGGTTATCTTTCTACCTTGTCAGCTACTGGCAGACATAGAGAAAGAAAAAACAAGAGTTGTTAACATTAAGATGTAATGTTTTTTTTGTTTTTTTTTTAGGACTTCTCACCAAAGGTGTAATATTGAGTAGTAACCTGACAACAAATGAAAGGGAAGATGAAAGAGTAGAAGGTACTTGCATGGCCTTAATTTACGTGGCAATTGACAACAACCACAATCCGCAATGATTTCTAAGTGCCTTACACCATTGACCCTTGAGGCACAAAAACGGGATTCCCATATTAGGTAAGGGGAGTACAATCCCTCTCAAAATACGGGAGCCTGGGGTACACGACTGAGTGCTGGTAATCTTAAGACTAAGATGGTCACGTACCAGAAAGGAAACTCACATTTTAGCACTAAACAACTATCTTTAGAGACAGGCTGGGAACCACAGAATCACAGAATTTCTAGGTTGGAAGAGACCTCAAGATCATCGAGTCCAACCTCTGACCTAACGCTAACAGTCCCCACTAAACCATATCCCTAAGCTCTACATCTAAACGTCTTTTAAAGACTTCCAGGGATGGTGACTCCACCGCTTCCCTGAGCAGCCTGTTCCAGAGTCTAACAACCCTTTCGGTAAAGAAGTTCTTCCTAACATCTGTGAGGAATGTTTTAACAATTCGTGTCCATAAAGAACAATTCTGTTTGAATCCTCTCTGCCTCTGGGCCCTGCACTGGCAATTTAATTCTTGAACCACAGATGCAGTGTGTCCCAGTCTCCCCCTCATTCTAGTCAATTTATCACGTCTTCAGAAAACACTCCTTAAATTTATGAACCTGTTTGCTTTTGTTATTCCGGACTTCTATTTCTAACAGTTACAGCCTTTTTTCCTGTCTTCTTCGAGATTAACTTAACACTGCTATAGATGTGTCTGTGAATGGCTGGGGAAGAATGTTTTAATTACTCGTGAAGCGTCAAATAAGAAAGCTGTTTGTGTGTGATGTCTGGGAGTTTCAGAACAGCTGATAACAACTAGCGACTGTTATGGGATACTATGCGGATCTTTGGTATCTGGCTAGGAGGCCAAGAGATTAAGAGGAAGGAAAAAGAAGCTGAAGGACGGTTGGGAGACAAGACCTGCAGAAAGTGTTCTATAAACTTGGAGTTGTGCCGAGTGAGTACAAAGGGGAGAGGAAGACTACGAGCCTTCAGCATGAAAGACCCCTAGAGACCCCCAGAGGAGACTGATGCGCATGCTCCAGTAGGAGGGACTGGACCCCGGAAGCTAATTATAATAACCTATTTTTTTAAGAAGTAGTAATGAATACGTATTAGTCTAGGAGCATAAAAATCAGCTGCTTGATGTAACTGGTGTGCGTCCTGGTGGAGCGGAGACTCCTGGTGCACCCAGCGCTGTTTGCTTACCTCTATTCCTTTATATTCTTTTAATAAATCCTATTTTTTTATTTAATCCTAATTTGAATCCTGAGCCATTTGTAACACTGGTAAGCAGTCGCGTGTTATGGGGAATCATTTGTCCTTAGGAACAAAGACCGTCCTGGTAACCTTACAGCTTATTCTCCTTATTAACAATTGGACAGTTTATGAGCCTCAAATATGCGACCAAACTGAGGTTAAGGTGTGGGTCTCTGCAACTAAAAATGACAAGGTTGCAGTGGGATTTATCGGCACCTGGCGAGCAGTCTCTGAGGCCTTAAAGAGCCATGTGGAGCCACAATCACAAACGTGTGGCTTGCCAGACAGTGAGGGAGCTGCAGGCCCCTTTACTGATCCTTCTGCTACGCCATGGGCCCCTCTGCTGCTACAGCCATCGAAGGCTTTTGCTGTTTCGCCCCCTGCTAACCTGGACGTGCCTTTTGACCCAGGCCTATTGGCCTTCACAAGGAGATGGATATGCTTTTCTTTCATCTGGGAAGAACGGGATACATAAGGCCTGAAGACCGAGTTGCTTGACAACTTAAAGCCAGACATATTGTTCAAAAGGAATGGAAAATGGAGACTGTTAAGTCATGGAACTTAAAGGATTGTTTGTTACCTTTTCTGATCGTGCATATGTATAGGCGTACTCGATTTTTATTAAGTTATGGAACTTAGAGGATTGTTTGCTACCTTTCCTGATTGTACGTATGTAGAGGCATACTTGCGTTTAGTATGTAAAGCAATGTGCTGTATATTTAGAAGGTTTGATGTTTGTGTGTGAGTGTTGGTGGAGCGTAGACTCCCCGCACACCCAGCACTGTTTACTTGCCTTTTATGCTTTTTATAGCTCTTATACCTTTTAGAAATGTTTGTTTTATAAATACTACAAAATTCAGATTGAGTTGAGACCTCATTTATAACAATAACCAAGTGTTCAAATCTCACCCAAAGGCATTCCAAATGGGTGGGTGGTGGGGGGGAGAGAAAGTCTCAGCCCATCGGCTGGTCCCAGGAGTCAGGAGGTCCTAAGGATGTTGTATTCCCTCGGGGTGGTACCTCCCCTGATGGTGGTATCTTCCCTAACATCCCCTCTCTCTTAGGCCAATTTATATTATTTTCTCTCTTTTGGGTGGAGCTTGAGTGGCTCTAGCCAAGCATATCTTAGTTATGATTGGTGAAAAGTTTTCCCGTCTCTGTTTAAAGTAATAGGCTCCGAGAAATTCAGAGCGCATGCTCGGTGAGGGGTGGTTGCTAGTGAACAAAGCAGGAGAGATTAAAGCCTCCTTTTTCAAGTCAGTAAGATACTGGGCTACAAAGATGGCGAAGGGCCTAGAGGGGAAGTCGTATGAGGAGCGGCTGAGGTCACTGGGCCTGTTCAGCCTGGAAAAGAGGTGGCTGAGGGGAGGCCTCGTCGCAGTCTACAGCTTCCTCGAGAGGGGGAGTGGAGGGGCAGGGACCGATCTATTCTCTTCAGTCACCACTGATAGGACCCACGGCAATGGTGTCAGCCTGAGGCAGGGGAGGTTTAGGCTAGACATCAGGAAGAGGTTCTTCACGGAGAGGGTTGTCGCACACTGGAACAGGCTCCTCAGGGAAGTAGTCGCTGCACTAAGCCTGTCAGCGTTTAAGAAGCATTTGGACTGCGCACTTGGTCACGCAGTCTGAATTTTTGGGTACACCTGTGTGGTGCCAGGAGTTGGACTCGATGATCCTTATGGGGCCCTTCCAACTCGGGATAATCTATGATTCTATACCCGCCTTTGGTTTCAGTGAGAATTCAGGCCCTGAAAACAACCGAAGTTTCTTCTGGGTGGTGGGTTTTTTTTTCTGAATAGGGTAACGTCATTTCCCTTTTGAAGACTTACGAGGATGTCGTAACAAAAGTTACAAGGGTAGAAGACAGTACCTGAGGCATAGGCTACTTTGCAGCCGGCAGCAGACTACAGTTATGATATTATCATTGCAGACAAATTTAATCTATGTAATGTGAAGTGTTCCGGCGTGCTTACGCTCTGCTGTCCTGGTTTCAGTTAGAATTAATTTTCTTCCTAGTAGCTGGTAGAATGCTGTGTTTTGGCTTAGGATGAGAAGAGTGCTGATAACACCCCGATGCTTTAATTGTTGCAGAGCAGTGCTTATACTAAGCCAAGGACATCTCAGCCTTTTGCTCTGTCCTACCAACGGGCAGGCTGGGGGTGCAGTAAGAGCTGGGAGGGGACAGATCCAGGACAGGTGACCCAAACTAGCCAAAGGGGTATTCCATACCATCTGACGTCATGCTAAACAATATATAGGGGTGGCTAGCCAGGGGGAGGGGGCCGGACTGTTTGGGGTTAGGCTGGGCATCGGTCAGCGAGTGGTGAGCAATTCCATTGTGCATCACTTGTTTGTACATATTATTATTACTTTCCTATTATCACCATTGTATTATTATTATTATTGTTGTTATTATTATTTTTGTTATTATTATTTTCCTGTCTTATTAAACTGTCTTTATCTCAACTCATGGGCTTCACTTTCCATTTCTCTCCCCCGTCCCAGAGAGGGAGGGGGGAGGGTGAGCGAACAGCTGCATGGTGTTTAGCTGCCGGCCGGGTTAAACCACGACATCTGCCAAAGGCCAGAAAATGGGACCTTCATTTTAAGACTGCAAGGAAAAGGAAACAGAAATAACAACAACAGAGAAGGAAGTTTTCCTTCACCTAAAGTTTATTATTATTTTGAAACTCCTGCAGGTGTCCACAAGAAATTTTGCCCCTGCCCCCAAACTCCCCCAAATAAAAAAAGAAAAAACAAACAAAAAAAAAAACACGTTGTGGTATAGAGGTATAATTTCAGTTCACACCAGAAGACATTCTTCTCACTGAAGCGCAGTTAAGCCCCACAAAGTGCCAGATCTTGGGACCAGATCTGGGGAATTTGGAGTAGCACGATTCTCAGAGAACCCCTTTCCCCCCCATTGTTTCTATTTATAACTCAGTTACCCATGCCTTTAAGGAAAGCTTTGATTTTCCATCCTTTTCTCTCACGTCCTCTGCATGGTCACGTTGGTAAAACGTGAAGATGAGATGCCCTTGAGTTGGTGTAAGCACTGCTCTGAAACAATTAAAACATTGAGGTGTTATCAGCACTCTTCTCATCCTAAGTCAAAACATAGCATTCTACCAGCTACTAGAAAGGAAATTAACTCTGTCCTAACTGAAATCAGGACACCCAGGCTCCGTGCTGAGTCCCTGCAGCCGGGCAGCAGCACTCCTGAGCAGCAGCGGCTGCAAGTGGCAGCAGTCCTCTTTGCACTTACCTCTCCTAGCAGCAGGCTGCAGAAATCCTGCTGTTCCCAAATGACTTGTCAGAAACGTAGCCACTGCTAACATACAACCAAGCCCAAAGATCATCTCTTTATTAGACAGAAGCAATGGAACCAAAGGCTAGCATCACCCAACAAAGTTTCTCTTAGACGCTCAAGAGAAGACACTCAGGGATGGTGTTAACGAACATAATTTATTGTCTTTTTACTTGAACTAAAGCTTCTAGAGGGGTCCACTCCCCTGGCAGCGTGGGCAGTTGCTGTGCTGGTCGTAATGGTACCCTCTGCTGCAGGACTCGTGGCAGCAGCATCTTCAGATGGATCAGGCGAGAGTCTTCAATTCATAGGTTTGTTGGAATCCCAAAACCCAGCTGCAGCGTTGTCCTTATAAATTACACATCTATTTCTATTGAGGTAACTCTTCTATATCGGAGAAGTCATCTTGTAAAAAAACAACCTGAACTATCTGACTATTCCTATGCATCTAATCGTTCTAGGTATTCCTCAGGGGAAGCTTGAAGGGAACTATGAGGAGAAACATTAAGTCAGGCATTGGAGCAACTGAGGGAAGAAACAGCCAGGTTGTTCTCAACCAGGGTTGCAAACAAACCCATCTCTGCCTGCAGCTCCATCAGGAGGGTGCTTCTTTGAAGGGAATTTGCTGCTGCACGGTTCGCCCCTGCCGTCTCTTCCATGATGTTCTGCATCCTGAGCAGCTTCAGCAGCAGAGACTCCCCCAGCTGACCCACGAGCAGGCCCAGATCACGTTGGCTATTGAGGTCCTCTTCTTTCCACTCCTCTTCCACGCTCAACTCCTCCTCAACTTCATCATCTTCCTCTCCTACACCCTCATCCTCGCTGCTTGAGCTCCAATAGTCAGCATCAGCATTGCCCTCAGCTTTTCTCTGCCTGGGCAGCCAGTACATGCCAAACAGTATCAGAAGCACTTCAGAAAGTGCCCAGAACTGCCAGTGGTGGCACATGGCGAGGAGTACGAATAATGCGCTGTTCCCACTCTGCAGCTTGCTCCCCTCCTCGAGCTCCTGCAGCAGCTGCGACATCTCCTGCCTCATCATCACCTCTCGCTCTTGAATGAGGTCCCGGGTGACATTGTCACGCTGGTCCCCAAGCTGAAGCATGAGCTGTAGGAGGCTCAGCACTGACAGCATAAAGACAAGAAGAATAGCCATGGTCTGGAAGAGATGGGAGAGAAGGGGCTCAGCAGGGCTGGGTGCGAGGGAGCTGGGGGCTGGGGGAGAAGGGACAGGAGCCAGAGAGACGCGAGGGTAGGTAGGAGAGGGGGCAATGGAGCTTGGAGGAAGCAAGGGCAGGGTTTGGGAGCGCTGCATGTCCAGGGCTGCAGGCCCCCCCAGGCAGGTGTTTGTGCGCAGCTCTCAGGTGCCCAACAGGGCCGTGAGCCCTGGCCAGAGGTGGCGTGGGGACCGTCCTGCCAAGCTCTGCCCATGAGCAGCCCTGGGCTGGGCTTTGCCCCGCGCAGGGGTGCTGACAAGGCAGGGGCCCCCTGGCACCACAGGAGGCTCTCCCAGGCCCCAGCCCCTGTGGGGCAGCAGCGTCTCCTGGGGCCACGGGTGCCTGCCTCATCCCCAAAGCCTCTGGGCACTTGCCCTGGCTGGAGCACCTCTGTGCCCAGCCCAAGGCCCTCCCCAGAGGGGCTGCGCCCTCATCCCAGCCTTAGAAACTGCCCCGGGGGCTGCCGTTTGTGCCGTGCTTCCTGCAACATATGGTGCCTGAGCAGGAACTTGACCCGAACAGGCTGAGGCCCGCACAGGCCGAGACCTGGACTCTCTGAGACCCAGACTCACTGAGACCTGAACAGGCCAAGAGCCCGGAGCGGCACCGGGAGACCCGAGATCGAGTTGCTACGGGAGACCAGAGGCGTCAGTGGACAACGGCAGCCGACCCTCAGTGTGTGGCGAGTCGGCACAGAGCAGAGGGGCAGACAGACATCAGGACCCTGCAGCCTGTCTGACTAACCATGGAGGCAGCAGCAGCTATGCTGCTTCTCTCTGGCATTCTTGTTATGAGAGGTTTATCTTGCAATGCAAAAAGACTATTCGTCCCCAGATCGGTGTTATAACTATGTTTCTGGATAACATTCCGTGGGGTTGCTACATTCTACAGATTACTAATGACAACTTAGCTCTATTACTACCTTTATTGCCGGGCAGGAGTGCAGAGACGCAGATTACACTGCCAAATGACCACCAGCAGGCTCTTTCACAAACCTAAGGCTGCAGCTGGCACTGCCTGCAGCTGTATAGCAGACGTTACACTCTCTTTCCTCACTAGTAATCATGTGTCTCATCCATTTGTGGTGAACGGCCAGTGGCAAAAAGAGAAAGGGGAGAGTAAGGGGCGACAAAGACAGAAACGGTACCAGGAGGATGCCACTGACACTAACAGCATGGGTAATAGGAGTAGTATAAGTGACATAGGTGACGGTGCGGGGCAGCGGTGAGCGCTGCCATGCTGACAGGGCGCTCTGCCTGCTGCTCACCTGACTGTGCACTGCTGCCGACGGTGCTAGCGCAAAATGTGAAGACTGCTCAGATGGCAGTGACAAGAGTGCTTGTGTATAGAAGATGTGTGCTGAATCTGACTTTGTGTGCAACAGTGGTCAGTGTGTGCCAAACAGATGGCAGTGTGATGGGGATCCGGACTGTGAAAATGGGTCTGATGAGAGTGCTGATCTGTGTCAACCCAGTGTATCCCAGTGTCCTGGAAATGTGATGGTGAAAAAGACTGTGACAGTGGAGAAGATGAAGAGAATTGTGGCAATGTGACTTGTAGTGCAGCAGAGTTCACATGCAGTAGTGGGCAATGTATTTCCAAAAGCTTTGTCTGCAATGGTCAAGGTGACTGCTCCGACCATTCGGATGCTCCAATCTTTGGAGCAGTGTGGCCGCGATGTGACAGAGATCCTTATTGCAAGGATGGAAGTGATGAAATTAACTGCCCTTCTTGGACCAGTTCAGATGTGAAGATGGGAACTGTGTCCATAGGGATAGGCAGTGCAGTGGTGTGAGAGACTGTCTGGATGGCACTGATGAAGCAAACTGTAACAATGTTATTCAGTGCTCTGGACCTGGCAAATTCAAGTGTAGAAGTGGAGAATGCATAGATATCAATAAAGCGTCTATCCAACAGCCATCAAAGACCAACATTGTTAAGGTTGTTAAGGTTCCCCAGCCATTCACAGACACATCTATAGCAGTGTTAAGTTAATCTTGAAGAAGACAGGAAAAAAGGCTGTAACTGTTAGAAATAGAAGTCCGGAATAACAAAAGCAAACAGGTTCATAAATGTAAGGAATGTTTTCTGAAGACGTGATAAATTGACTAGAATGAGGGGGAGACTGGGACACACTGCATCTGTGGTTCAAGAATTAAATTGCCAGTGCAGGGCCCAGAGGCAGAGAGGATTCAAACAGAATTGTTCTTTATGGACACGAATTGTTGAAACATTCCTCACACACTGTTGCATAAACATCATCAGCGGTCCAAAATTGATTACAATTGGGTTGTAATAGAAAACACTACAGAAAGCCTGTCATTGTCACAAATCACTAATAGCAATGTAAAAAAAAAAACAATAATTTTGTTGTCTGATTTCAGAAAAGGCTCCAGGCTACAAAATCTGGCACTGACAAATGTGTCAGTGGACTGGACTATTTTTCTTGAACTTCTTCAGACTATATGGCAATCATCCATTGAATATTTCAATATCAACAGTTTTAAGCAATTGCCGGACATAGAAAAATATAACTTCAGGTATTCGGGTACTTCCATGAAAGCACTGGCACTGAAGAACATTTTAGTCACAGATCTGTCCTTTTCACAGAATGACCTGTACCGGATATTTGCAGACATGAACATTGAAGCCTTGACAGTAGCAGGATCAGAGATGATACAGATGCTATGTCCTTCATTTAACAGTCCCTCAGTCCCTTGAGGTACCTAAATTTTATAAACAATGATTTAACCGATCTGCTTTTTCAAAACTGTGATCCATTAATTCAACTGGAGATATTTATCTTACAGAAGAATAAATTTGAGAGCCTTTCCAAGGTGAGCTCCATGACCAGGTACATGAAATCACGGAGCTATCTGGACATGAGCAGCAAATTGCTGCGTAACGATGGAGCCGAGGAGCGCTGCCAACGGAGCAAGTCTCTGAAGGAGCTGGACCTGTCCTCAAAGCAGCTGACAGAGTCTGTGTTCGGGTGCTTGCCACTCAATGTCAACAAACTGGACCTACACAACAAGCAGATCAGCAGCGTCCCCCAGGGGATTGCTGAGCTGAAGTCCTTGAAAGAGCTGAAGCTGGCGTTGAACAGGCTGGCCGACCTGCCGGGGTGCAGTGGCTTCTGGGCCCTGGAGATCCTGAATATGGAGATGAACTCGATCCTCAGCCCTTCCGCCGACTTCTTGGAGAGTTGCCAGAGGGTGCGGGAGCTGGAAGCCGGGCACAATCCGTTCAAGTGCTCCTGTGAACTGCAGGCCTTCGTGCGTCTGGAGAGGCAGTCTGGGGGGAAGCTGTCCGGCTGGCCGGAGGCATACGTGTGCGAGTACCCCGAGGACCTGAAGGGAATGCAGCTGAAGGACTTGCACTTGACGGAGCTCGCTTGCAACACGACCCTGTTGCTTGTGACGGCTCTGCTGCTGCTGCTGACGCTGGTGCTGGTGGGGGTGGTGGCCTTTCTGTGCATCTACCTGGACGGGCCGTGGTACGTGCGCGTGCTGTGGCAGTGGACGCAGACGAAGCGCAGAACTTGGCACGAGTGCCCCGAGGAGCGGGAAACCGTCCTGCAGTTCCACGCCTTCATTTCCTACAGCGAGCGCGATTCCGTGTGGGTGAAGACCGAGCTGATCCCGAACCTGGAGAAGGGGGAGGGCAGTGTCCGGCTGTGCCAGCACGAGAGAAACTTTGTTCCTGGCATGGGCATTGTGGAGAATATCATGAACTGCATAGACAAGAGCTACAAGTCAATCTTTGTGTTGTCTCCCAACTTTGTGCAGAGCGAGTGGTGTCACTACGAGCTGTACTTTGCCCATCACACGTTGTTCAGGGAGAACTGCAACAGCTTGATCCTGATTTTGCTGGAGCCTGTCCCTCCGTATATTATCCCTGCGAGGTACCACAAGCTGAAGGCTCTCATGGCACAGAGAACATACCTGGAGCGGCCAAAGGAGAGGAGCAAGCGTGCCCTTTTCTGGGCTAACCTGAGGGCAGCTATTAATACTAACCTGCCAGTGGCTGAGGGGCAGAGGTGTGGAGAAAGAGATTAAGAACCTGTCTAATGCAGTTTCTTCTTCTTTTATTTCATTTTAGTTTTATTTTTTTAATGAAACAATAAATACTCGATGATTTCTATTTGTTGTCAATATATTTCACTTTGTGTTAGAGAATACTATTTCTACAGAATTGTCTATGCTGCCTTACTAGAGGAAAAATTTAGCCCAGTTTACTGGAAGTCACTTGAGATTGACACCAAGATATAACCTGAACGTGTTCTTTGAAACTGCACTTGACATATTGTAGTAACTATTTCTCAGTGGAATAAAATCTGGAGCATTTGGTATAGTCCTGTAGAAGAGGGACTGAATTGCTGGTGACTTCAGATAACTACATTAATCATAAGGCTTAGACATGCTGGTCATAGGACTCTGTTAAACTTAGGTTGCAAGAAAGAAAATTGCGTGAGACTGCCGCTTGGGGGGAGGAGGTGGAAGAGGGTGGATGGCATTTTGGGTTTCTTTCCTTTGTTTCTCGCTTCTCTAGCTTGTTAGGAGTAGGCAATGAATGTGACTGTCTCCCGACTCTGTTTGGCCTGTCACGATCATTGTTGAGCGATCTCCCCGTCCTTATCTCAACCCTCAAGCCCTTTGCATCCTCTTTTCTCCCTGTTCCTCTTGGAGGAGGGGGAGTGAGAGAGCGGTTGTGGTGGAGCTCAGCTGCCCACCCGAGTAAAACCATCCCAGAAGCACATGTTGAGAACTGCTTTGGAGAGCAGTTTTCCAAAGATGCCCAAGATGAGTTCCTGGAAGGTGCAAAGGGTGCAAAGGGCTCTTTAGTGAAACCTGGGGGAAAAAGGTAAGATCCAGGTTACAGTAGTATACGTTCTCTGCGCTCCTCACGAAATGGACACGTTGGGAACAGGAGTGGCAAGCAGTTTCTTTTTCAGGGAAGAAACCAATTTGGAGGGGTGACGTTTGCTTTCTCCCGTTTGCCAGCAGCCTCTCCTGATCGCGGTGACGTTTGCTGGATAACCCTGGGAGGCCTCACGGTTAGGTCCACCAGCTCCTTCAGAACCCATTTGTGCATCCTGCCAGGCTTTTCCCCACAGGCCCCAACGTGCCCCCCTGGCCCTACGAAAAAGACCCTTTGTCCGCAGAGGGGAGGCCACGTTGAGTTGGATTTCCCCAAGGACACAGCGAGCGCTGAGACCACGTACATGTACAGAGTTTTATTGTCCACAGGGTGCCATAGCCACAGAGGGCCTCGTCTGCCTTCTCCACACTTGGGCGTCCTCAGTGCTGCTCGGGCCCTGGAAAGCTGCAACAAGACAGCCAGAGCTGTGAGCAGCCAGCCCAGGCAGCTGTGCCCCCTGCCACCCTGGAGCTGCTCTCCAGATTCTCCAGATCACTCCTTGATGGTTGCTCAAGCTTTTGAAGGAACTCGGAGGCAGGTTGCAATGCAAAGCCCTGCGTCCCTGTCTACCCCATCTTCAGCCCATGGGACACAGCACGGTGTCTGCCCTGTTCTGCAAAGGCAGGGCCCGGAGGAAAGAGGAAAGAGAAAGCAGAGGCCCCTACAGCTCTCTGGTCAGGAAAGGGAGTGGTTAAGTTCCAGTGCGGGCTCTCACCAAGGATTTCGAAGGTCGATGGGTGCAGCCTCTGCCCGTTCTCTAGGCAGCCTCTCCTGGCTACGCTACGGAGCCTCTCCAACTTTGGGGGGGCGTATCTGGCCTAGGGCAAGACAGGAAGGCACAAGTTCACGGGGGTCCAAAAAGATGCCTTCTGTTGCCCCTCAGCCAGCTGGCTGGGTGGGCCACAGGGGGAAGGGGAGAGGCAGTGGGTGGCCAGGAGGGATGGCCATGGCCCAGTCCCGGCCAGCCCCACGTGCATCACCGCGCACTCCCCTGGGGAGCCCGGGCAGGGCCGCAGGGCCCTGACGTCTCGCTGGAGCACAGCTTACTTACCAGGTAAGTGCAGAGCGCATCCTGCAGCTCTTGTGCACCCAGCCTCTTGCAGAGAGAGATGATCTCCCGTGGCCGCCTCAGCCCCATAAATGGAACACAGAGACTGAAGGTGATCTTGCACATCTGAAGAGGAGAGTTGTGCCGTCATTCCTCCTCCAGCAGCGTGTGTGGGACCTGCCCAGGGAGCTCAGCCAGCCATGTGCTGCTGAGCTCCACCTGGCGGAGGGCTGCCCGAGGGGCACTCGCTGGCAGGGGAATGCACTGGCGGCAGCAGAGGGGACCTGCTCCATCCCTTAGGCCGGCACCCGACCCAGTCCTGATGCCTGGCGGCCGAATCCGTGGGCTTGCTCCCCACTGCCCGCTCCCAGGGGAGCGCCAGCTCTGGGAGACAAAGGCAGGCACGAAGGCGCGTGGCCAGCAAAAGGGCCCAGAGGCCTGAGATGCTTGCTGGTAAGACTGCCCTGGGCAGCACAGCGGAAGGCTCGCTGGCACACTTTTAGGGGGGATCTGCAGAGACGCCCGGCAGCCGCTGAGCAGGCAGCAGGGGCAGAACGCCTCGGCCCTGGCCACGCAGCTTTCTGGGGCTTTGGGAGCAAGCTGCAAGGGCACTTACGCTGGCAACTGCAAAGTCAGGATCCCGGAGGTGCAGGAAAAGGCTGAGCCATGTTTCTGCCACTTCTCTGGCAAAGAACAACCCCTTGGTCGAGGCTGAGGAGGCCAGGACTGAATAGAGGCGCAAGGCCGAGTAGCGAAGGTACTCTTCTTCCTGCAAGCAGAAAGCCGTTTGTCAGCTGGGTAACGAGGCCGAAGCAGGCACTCAGCCAGCAGAGGCCATCCAGGCGGCGCGTGCAGGCCCCTGCCCACCCCACGCTTCTCAGAGCAGCAGCAGCAAGAGCTGGCTTCACTCACAGACTCGAAGAACATCTTGGTGGACCTGGCGATGTCTTCAAAGGCCGATCCCAAGTTCACCACCTGCAGCACCCTCACGAGCTCAGCTAGCGCCAGCATGCTTTCTGCAACCACCTCAGGACAGGCAGTGTCTGCCAGGCTCTGTTGCAGCACCCGGACAACTCGTCTCCTGCGCTTCCGCACCTGCAAAGCCAAAGACGTGCACAGACTTTTTGACTCTGACATTTGGCACCCAACTTGCCCTCGGCAGCCCTGCTGGCATGAGGGAAAGGAGCGCGGCCTTAGGAAGGAGCCCTGCTTTTGCCTTTGCCGCTCTGTCCAGGCCCTTGAAGCAGCTCTCCCCCGGGGTCTTGCTAGGGAGGGGAATATCCCTGCAGTCAGGGCGCAGGGAAATCCGCCTCACCTCCACGGGCACGCTGCCGGCTGCGTTGCCCAGAGCTCTCGCTGCCAGCTGCCTTATGGTGCTGCTTCGGTGGTGTGCTTTCTCAGCCAAGACACGCAGAGTCTTCAGGATGTTCCTCTTCTCAAGAGGCGGCTCCTTCATCAGCTGCAACAGAGCAACACAGCCACGAGAGTCAGGACACAACCTCAGCCCAGGCACAGCACATGAGCAGGCTTCGCACAAAGGAGTCTCGATGGGGAGGCTTGCTTCTCATCTCTCCCCACAGCAAGAGGCAGCCCAAGCAGCAATCTCTTTCAGAAAAGCCCTGGGGAGCCCCCCTGCCCTCCTACTGCCTCACCTCAGCAAAGAAAGCCATGGCCGTCAGCTGCAGGTTTGCTGATGGGTAGTGCAGCCACTGGGAGAAGATCTCAATCAGCTCCCGGGAGATGAGCTGGGCACGGAGCAGGACACTGCACAAAGAGCACAAGGGGCAACGCCCGGTCAAGTGGGAAGGCTGCAGGCTGCCACCACGGACTTCCCCTCCTCCAGCACAGGCGCTGCTCTGCCCTGCACAGAGCTCCCCGAGCATGCAGGAACGGCCCCGGCAGCTGTTCCCCTGGGCGCAGCCACCGAGAGGAAGGCGAGATGCTGCCCTGGGGCTCTCACCTCATCAGGAGGCACATGCCCTCGGCATAAGTGCGGGGGCTCTCCAGCAGCGCCGACATTTTCTGCCTCCAGAACGGCGTCAGCCAGCTCTTCTCAGCGCATTTGCTCAGCACTGACATGAGAGTTTCGCAGAAAGGCCTGGGAAAGAGCAAGAGCCAGAGAAGTCTCAGATCAGAGCAGTGTTCCGCAGGGGAAGACTTAGCAGAGCAAGAACGCTCAGCAGCTTTACGAGCTGGTTTTTCACTCATCCCAAGCTCCAGCGAGGGAGGGAGAGGCAAAGAAGCGCAGAGGCAACGCTCTGTAGCCACCAAGTCTGTGGCAAAAGCTGGCCAGAAAAGCAACTGTGTGGCAAAGTGCCCTGTTGTGCAGTGGGGGGACTGATGTGAGCACTCGAACCTCCCCAGGGAGGCAGCACCGCCTGAGTGCAATGCTTGGTGCACCCTGACAGGCCGGGAATTACACCGGCAGAGCCTCCACGGCAGGAAAGCACAGCTGCCCGTGGCCAGAGCTGGGCCACAAAGCAGGACAGGAAACACACAAGCATGCTTGGCTAGGCCATTCAAGCCCCCCTTGCCCTGCCCCTCCTGCTCCTGACCTGCACACGTTGCCCTCTTGCCGCTGATCCTCAGCGTGCCCTCTCCAGGGGCTGAGGGGCGCAAACAGCATCTCTTCCCCCAGGGCCTTGCTGAGCTGCAGCAGGAGCCCAGGGAGGAGGGAGGGAAGCAAGCTCTGGACCCCCTCCTTGGACTGCACGGACACCATTTCGGAGATGGCACGGGTGACCTGCAGGGAAATGAGAGCACCCGACAAGCACCCGTTAAACAAGAGCTTTGCCACCAGCCCCGGCCCGCTGGCTGCCTGGGGCACTTCTACTGCCTGCACGCCCCGTCTCCGTCTCCAGGACAGCCTTGCAGCCTGGGAGCAGTGGCTGTCCCGGCCGTCCCGAACTGCTACCGCTGAGACACTGCAGCAGTGTCCTGGCAGTGTCCAGAGACGCTTGCAAAGGGCACCCAACGCTCGGACTGGGAGTGGGGGAGCAGGCACAAAGCCTCTGAACGTACAGTCAAGGACTCCGCAGAAGGCCGGTGGGCGTGCAGCCTGCCACTGGACGAGCTGGGCTGGGAGCTGTCGTCTCCCACTCTCCTCAGCTTCCTCGCTAAGCGCTTCAGCACACCGAGGCCAATGCTGTCTCTCCCCAGAGTCCTCCACAGCTCCAGCGTGTTTCTGCCAAGAGATGTGCAACCATGAGCCCGTATGCTCTGTTCCCAGTGGTACAAGCACACCTCCGACATTTGGCTGGAGGACAAGGAGCTGCTGCTTCCCTTGGATCGCCCGAGGGGAGGGGAGGCAAGCTACGGCTCTCTGAGCCCAGCAGGAAAGGGAGGAGCGCATGTACCTGTCCATAGGCACAAACTTCTCGAGGATGACGTTCATTGTGAGCCTCTCGTGATGGCGGGCCAGGATCAGCACCGCATGGTGCACGAAGTACACGAACGAGGGCTCCCGCATGGACTCTGTGCAGGTGTGCAGGGTGGAGAGGATTCCTCGCACCTGAAAGAAGCAGGGGAGAAAGAACGTCTTGGCACGGGAACATGGACGTTCAGCCCAGGAGCCATGCCTGCTCCCTTGCCACGCTTTCACGCTCGAAGGCGAAATTTCACCCCTAGCACCCTGCCCGAGCCCTGACTCTGCCCTGAGAGCTTCTTTAGCACACAACTGGCAAGATGTGTGGTGCGACAGCCAAAGTGAGAAAGTCCAAGGCATGGAAAAAGGTCTCTTACGTCTGGACTAATGTCCTTTCCCCATGTTTCCAGAAAGGTGAGCATCCAGTTGCCTGCAGCACGCACGCGGCTTCCTCTGGCACGCCGGAAGGGCTCCTGGATGGCATTCATGAAGTCTGCGGCCTGTTCTTTGGGGACGTTTTTGCAAACCATCTGGAAAGATGCAAGAACCAGGAGAGACCGAGATCCCGTCACGGCTCCGCTCCAGCTCTTCAGAACAGAAGGCAAGCTTGAGGGCACTCCTTACCTCTGCGATTTGGATGGAGGTCTGGAGCTGCTGAGAGGCGTCGCTGCGAGCACTCAGCCCCTCACACAAGCTCGCAGGGTCGTCTGTCTGCAACAGCCTGTTCGTGGCCTTGGCTGGAACGAGCACGGGGAGAAAAGGGGAGTCCCACTTAGGGCAACTGAACTTCCCTTCCCAGTCTTTGCTGAAGGCCAGGGGAGTCAGTCTTGAACTCGCTGCAGCGGGATGGCCCTTGCCAGGTTCTGAGTGCCCCCGGCTGCAGGAAACGCTGCTGGCAGGTGGCACTGGGTGGCCCTCTGCCAGGATCCCTCCCCAGCTGGCTGGGGAGGTGGAGGACGAACAGGCTGGGGACAGGACAGCAGCCGAGCACCGTGCCTCTCCTTTCCCTCCTGGCGGCAGGGCCCAGCCCCCACGGGGGATCCCGCTAGGGCCAGGCGGGGCAGAGGGCCGGCAGGCGCCTGCTGTACTCACACTCACCTTGGATGTGGAGAAAGGAGCTGAGGCAGGCAGCGGCCAGCTGGCGGGAGCTGCTCGTGGGCTCACAGGTCAGAGGCCCCAGCAATCCCGCCAAGGCGCCAAACGGCAGGTAGGCACCTCTGGTCTGCAGGAGCGAGAGGAAGGACAAGGGCTGGAGGTGGCCCCAGCACTCCCTTGCGTCTCCCAGCCGCGCCCTGCTCAGGCCAGGACTGGGCAGAGGGGGGCTGGGTGCTGGGGGACCCGACAGCCCGTGCACAGCTGGGCAGAGCTGCCCTGCCAGGCCCCCTTGCAGCTGGGGGCACACGCTGGGCATCCTTCCTCACCTGAAAAGCCACTCCATCTCTGCAGTCCTCCAGCAGCTGGGCGCAGACCTGCAGGGCCCTCTTGCACACCCACGGATTGCCCGAGGAGAGCCAGAAGCACAGGACCTGGGGCAGAGCAGCTCTGGCTGCCAAAGGGCATCTTTCCCTTCCCGCCATCCCTCTCCATTTCCCTCCCTCCCTGGCACTTGCCCTGAGGGCCTGCCCTGCGGCACTGCCCCACTCTCTTCAGACGCACCTGCTCCCACCCAGGAGCTTTTCCCTGCAGCCAGCTCCCTGCTGCAGCCAGCCAGGGGCTGCCTCTTGGCTTTCCCCCCTGCGGGGCCCACTTCTTGGCCTCCCCGAGCTCACAGTCACCTGGCATGGCAGCAGGAGGTTCCTGCTCCTCTGCTAATTCCCCAGGGGCCCCACTGCTGACAGCAGGGACGCTTGCCCCAGCACCCCATGGATACTCACCTCGGCGATGTCTACAAAGTCCACAGGGCTTGGCTTTGTCTTCAGCAGGACTGCCATGAGCCGGCCCAGAGCCTTCGTGGCCATGTGCAGGGACTGAAAGCGGAGGAGAGGGACGGAGATGCAGGATCACGGCTGCTGCCAGCACACAGCTTGTGCTGGGAAGGGACAGCACGTTACCTGGAGCTGCAGCACTGCCTGCTCTGCGTTCCTGATCTTCCCAAGCTGCTCAGCCGCTGAGGGAAGTGGCAGGATGGCCCGGCAGCAGTCAGACAGCAGGCTGCAAATTTCCTTGCTGCTGAACGAGATCTCCAGCTTGCTGGCAAGGGGAAACAAACAGAGAGGAGCTCCTAGCGCTCTCCAGAGAGGGTCACATGGCATCTGGGCTTGTCCTCATTGACAGCCCCAAATCCAAGCAGCCTAGGCTGTGGCAGGGAGTGCTGCTCTTTGGGAGCTCCCCGACAGGAGGAACGTCATCCCGCCTCACAGCCCCCACAGCTCCTCGCTCTTACCTCCACTGCTCCAGGGCCAGAATCACCTTCAGGTGCAGGGACGCTGCCGGGAAGTCCCAGAGAGTCGTCTTCATCAAGTTCTACAAGAGAAAGTTGCCAAGTGGGCATTGGGCACAGGAGAGCTCTCGCACCCTGCCCGGGGACGGGCACTCCTGCCAGACACTGGCTGCAGCGCTCCCGCAGCTCCCACAGGGGCACTGCAGGATGGAGCAGCTCCCCAGCGGCTGCCCAGCCATGGCCACTGCCTGCCAGCACCCAAGGGCCCCCCCACCAGCTGGGGACATGGCTCGAGGAGCTCAGGAGCTCCCACGGGGCTGAGGGAGACCTTCCTGCCCCCTGGCATGGCCCCAAAGTCCCCTGCAAGACAGCCCCGGCTCTGGGCACTCACCTGCAGGATCAGCAGCAGCTTGTGCTTCAGGACAGGATGGAAGCTGCCCAAGTTCCCCACAGCTTGGATGGCACAGCCGACCTCAAGGATGCTCTGCGCCACAGCAAGATTGGTCTGCAAGTTCTGGGGCCCAAGAGAGAAGAAGAAAACCCTTGGAACTGGAGGAAGGGCCATGGGCTGCGAGAGGAACATGTGCACGCGGGGGAAATCTAGGGGAAGGGCTTGCATCTTCCTGCTGGGACAAACCATTCCTCGGGGGACCTTTGGAAAGAGACGGCCCGGCTCAGGATGCCCTAGCACGGAGGGCTTGGAGCTGGGATTGCACCCAGCAGCCCTGCCCCTGCACGCCCCAAGCTCTCACCTGGCTGCTGGAGATGGAGAGCAGCAGGATGTTGCCCGAGATGTCTGCCTTCACGTGGGCGAGCAGTTGTTCCTTGGAGGCACGCAGTGCCATGCTGCTGTGGGCGAGCATGACAGCACTGCAAGTGGCCTCAGCTCTCCTGCTGGCCTGGGGCGTCTGCGTTGCAAGAGATGCTGTGAGACATCCGCCCCATGGCCCCCCACAGCCCACGATGAAGAGCAGGTGGAAGACAGCCAGGGAGGGAAACCCCAAACACCTCACCTTCCTGCGTCTGGAAACCCTCAAGCCCCGGCCACTGCACGAGGTGGCAGCAAATGTTGTCAGTGTCTCCAAGACCAGGCCGAAGTGGCTGTCGGCGGCTTGGCAGACGAGAGAAATGATTCCCTGCAACAAGAGACCGAGGGACATTCGGCACGGGCCCAGCCGGTCAGTCATGGCCAGCCACAGTGGTGGGCAGCGATGAGGAGCCTGGAGCAAGGCCGGGAGAAGCCCCTTCCCCCATGGACAGAGCAGGGAAGCTCACCTGGGCCTCAAATGGCTCCTCAGGTTGTGCTCTCGCCAGATGCTGCAGCAGGTTCTCTTGGACGTGTGGCAGTTCCTGACAAGCTGCCAGCATCGTCCCAAGAGCCTTGTACAGGAAAGCCTGCAAGGGAACAAGCCGAGCCCAAGATGCAGCAACAGCCTGGCGTGCTGCAATGGGGCCAGCGCACGGGGAGCAGCCGAGCCCAGACGCAGGGATGGGCTTTCGCCAGCCCCGCTCAGCACGAGAGGAGGGAAAGGCCGCGGGGGGCAAGGGCCGGGGAAGCAGCGCAGACAGCCCTCGTGGGCAGAGCACCGCCTGCAGCCCCAGCCCCAGCCCCACACGTGGGCGGGGGCCCCATGGCTGCGCTGCCAGGGGAGAGCCGGGCAGGGAACCGATCTTCTCCCCAGAGCTGCTGGGAGAGCTGTCCAGCCGCTGGCTCAGCGCACAGCTCAGGCGCTTGATCCAGGCGTCATCCCCGATGGTTTCCAGGGATGCCCTCAGGAACTGCAGGAGAGAACAGGAGAGGAAGCGAATGCTTCTTGGCCTTTGACAAGCAGGAAGAGGCAGTGCCAAGGCACACGGCCACGCCAGAGTGGCCTTCCACGAGAGCTGTGGCCCGTGGGAGGAGAGAGAGAGATGCAGGAGGAGGAGTGGGGTGCCTGGGAAACACCCCTGCCACCTCTATATGCTACGCCTCCCAGGGCTGCAGTACCTGAAGCAGACGGCGCTCCCACTCGTCAGCGTCTGGGATGTTCCCCTTTCCTCCTAGAAAGAAGACAAAAACCTTGCTTGGGACCAAGCCACAGAAGAAGAGCTGCTGCAAAGCTGGCCTGGCCCAGGGAAGCTGGTGGCTGCACCCGCTCCAGAGGCAGCTGTCCGTCCCTCCCCACAAGCACCGCCCCAGCAGGGCCATGGAGGTGCCACCAGGACCAGAACGCTGTCCAAGGGGACGGGAAGGGCCCCATCCATGCGCCGCGACGAATGGATGGCTGTGGGACCGCTCCCCCCAGCTTCAGTGCTGGCTCCCCGGCAGGGAAACGAAACGGCAGCAGAACAAGCTCTGGGCACCAGGCGGGGATTCCCCTTAGCCATGCTGGGAAGCTGACTTGCCATGCCCTCCCTCCCTCTCCCCCTCCCCAGCAGCACTTTACCTTGGAGGTACTGCAGCAGCAGGGGAATCTCGGTGTTCCATGTGGCCCCCACAGCGCCGTGGATCCTGCTGTGGAGGCTCTGCATCAGCAGCAAGGCAGCAGCTTGGAGTTCACTGCCCACAAAAGGAGACCCCGCCACCACCAGCAGGCGAGCCAGCAAGTTGTGCGGAGTCAGCGTCGTCTCTGCGGGGAGAAAGAAATGCTGGGTGAGATGCCGAGCCACACCGTGCCCTGCCATGCTGCCGTCCCTGCAGGACGCAGACCCCGAGGTCAGCAGAGCTCCTTGGGGGAGTTGCTACTCCTACCTTGCAACAGGGCGTTGAGGACATCGGGATCCAGTTCGTGATGCTCATGCCCTGCTGTCAGCTCATTGCTCTCAGCCAGGGCGCACAGACAGCGCTAGAGGGGGATCAGCATGCCCGTGTACTTGGCTGGCATCACATAGATCAGCAGCCTCGGCCACAGGAGCTGTAGGCAATGAGACAATTCAGCCCGTCAGCATTTCTGCCTCAGCTCAGAGATGGGGAGGATGGTGTGCATCTCCCTGAGCACTTCCGAGCATGCTGGGGGGGAGCTTTCAGGTGTGCAAAGGGGGCTAGCAACAAATGGCCTGAAGAGAGGAGAGGAGCAGCAGCAGCAGCAGCAGGACAGAGGAGGACTTACTTTGGCCATCCCTCTCACAGAGATGTCCAGGGACCCCAGGACGTCCATGCACAGCCCTTGGAGAGCTCCTTCTTCCTGGGCTTCCTGGGCAGACAGGAGTCCCGCAGCCTGCAAGACAACATTGGGAACCCCCCGCCCCGCTTGCTCTCAGTTCCTGCCCCAGAAGGCTCAGGCGTGGCCCCAGCAGGCTCCCATGCCAGCCTCCTGGCAGCACATCTCCCCAGGGAAGATGTTGCATGCTGGCCTTACCCTTCTGCTCGAGCTCTGGCTGAACTCGCTGAAGATGTAGCCCACAACGTCCCACGCTGAGCAGCTCTGGGCATTGGCACTTAGCAGTTCCCTGATGAAGTGCACAACTGCCCTCCTCACCTGCCAGGGGTCAAGTGTGCTTAGCACAGGGCCACGGGGACCTGCCCATGCTGGCAGCGGCATCACCTCTGGCCATCAGCCCTCCCTCCGGTAAACACGAAGGAGCGGGGAAATGGCTGGCTAGGTCCGAGCCCTTCTAGTCCAGCCTTGCCAGGCTCTGCCTCTGCCCTGAGGGAAAAGGTTTCTCTCCCACCCCGACCCCGACCCCGACCCTGACCCCGACCCCTACAGCACAGTCCCTTCCCAAAGCAGCTCACCCGGATGCTGGGGTCCCTGCACACACGCTTGACAGCCTCCACCACCTGGGGCAGCTTCTCTGCCATCGCGGGCTCTGCAAGAGATTCGGTGAGGTATGCGTGGAGGCACAGCCCAGAGGGCGGAAGAGAGCCCTCCAAGCCCTGACCCCGCAGTACTGACCGTCACAGCGTGCCAGAGCACCGAGCAGACCCAGGGCTGCCACACGCACGGCCTCCCTCTCGTGGCCCAGCTTGGACTCCAGGAACGGGATCGTCTCCTCTGGGCAGATGCGAGCTGTGGGGAGGAAATCCCATCCTGCATTAGCAAGCAGCTTTGGGAGAGAGCTGCCGGGACACCACGGGGCATCGCCACAGCTCCTCTCCTTACCTTGCAGCAGGATGCACTGGCTCAGCTCTGCCTTCTGCTCCTGGCTGTGCTCTGTGGTGTCGGCAGTGAGCTGTGGGAACAAGGTGGGAACATGGTGGAGCAAGTCCCAGCAGCATTGAGAGGGCCCGAAAAGAAACGGCGCTGCCAGCTCTCATCTCCCTGGGATCTGGTGGCAAGAGGACCCCCAGCCAAAACCCAGCCCACCCCACAGCGTCCCCAGGGACACACGCACAGGTCTGGAGCACCCAGCAGCAACCCAGGAGCCAAGGCTGAGCAGCATTCAAAGACTCGGGGCTCTGGAGTCCTCCCGAGACTCAGCCAAGAGGGAATTGCTGTGGCTGTGTGGCTGCAGGCTCCCCTTACCTCGCTGTACACGACACTGCTGATGGCAAGACACTTGCCCTTGGGGATGGGGATCTGAGCTTGCTTCAGGGCCTCCAGGAAAGAAAGGAGGCTCTGCAAGAGAACAGGAGAGGAAGAAAGGGCCGAAGCCATGTCAAGCCACTTGCGAATGGAGCAACTGTGCACAGCAACACAGCTCCCCGTGCAAACAGCCCCCAGGGAGGTGGGGGCAAAGCCTCCCATCTCCCAGAGGTGGGCCCCACTGCCTCTTGGCTCCCTCCTGGCCCCATCACGCTTGTTCTTCCCTTGCCTGAAGAGCCGAGGGAGCCTCGCATCTCCACGGACCTCCCTGTTGCACGTTTCTCTAAGGGGAGCTCCCTGGCTCCTCCCTGCATGCCACAGATCCCTGAGCCCTCGTGCCACTTGCACAGACCCCACGGCCGTGCCAGGCCCTGCGCCACACCTCACCTTGGTCACCCTGGAGGCGTCTTGGACAGTCCGGTACTGGTGCAGGAGCCAGAGGAGCTGCTCCCAGACATGCTCCCGGTGCTCCTCCTTGTGCAGGAGGACACGCATCAAGGGAGTCATGGCCCCGATGACAGCTTGCTTGTCCTGGAGAGGAAGAGGGGAGGCCCAGGTCAAAGGCTGAAGGTCTGCCCTGCCCACAGAGGGGCAGGGCAGAGAGGTTTTCCCCACCCCTCACCCCCCGCCCTGCCTGCCCAAATGCCCTGGGCTTCAGCTGCTTCCCCGCAGGGAGCCCCCAGCCCCAGGCACGGAGCCAGGCTGGGGCCTTCTGCAGCCAGCCCGCTGGGCACAGACAGAGGCACAGGCACAGGGGACATCCCTGCTGCCGTCCCCCTTCCTGCTGGGATAGCAGCACTTCTCACCTCTTCCTCCTGGCAGTCCAGCAAGGTGCTTTCCACAGAGCACAACACCTGGGAAAGGCTTTCGTAGAGCTGCTCCTTCTCCGGAGCAGGCAAGGAGCATCCTTTCCAGGTGCAGATGTAAACGTTGACCACTTTGGCCCACTGCTCCAGAGCTGCACCAAGAGAAGAGAAAAAGGAGCCTGGAGCAGGGAAGGGAGCGGCACCCCCCGCCAGCCTGCTGGAAGCCCAGTTTTTGCCCATCAGGGCACATGAACCTGGTAGGAAAGCCCAGGAAGGGGACCCAGGAGTTCCCGGGCACCTTCACCTCCAGCCCACAGAAACCTTCAGCCACCCTTTCCAGGCGCCCCCAGCGCTTTGGGATGGCCCAGGGCTGGCAGCAGCGTGGGCTCAGGCCCGCCATGCCCGCTCTGAGACCAGAGCGAGGTGCCAGGGGCTGCCCTGCCCCTGCCCTGCCCCTGCCCCTGCCCCTGCCCCTGCCCCTCCCCGGGGTCCACTCACCACCGCAGGCAGCACGCAGGATCCGGCCGTTCCCTAACTGGCCCAGCACGGTGCGCAGCCCCAACAGCACCACGGGCATGAAGGGGATGCACTGCAGGGCTGCGAAGACAACGGAGAGTGGCCACGGTCAGAGCCCCCAGCCGGCACTGGCAGCGAGGGAGGAGGCGCTGCAGCCACGGTGCCCCCCAGCTCAGCACGGCTTGCGTGGAGAAGGGAAGGATCCCTTTCTATCCCAGCTCTCCCAGCCTGGCCCAAAGCGGGAGGGGAGGGAGGGAGGGAGGGAGGATGGCGGTGCTGGACCGTACCGTTGGTGCTGAGGAGTTTGCCCACAGTGATGAGCACGAACTCCTTGGAGATCTGCCCTGGGGCATTCAGCTGGGCCAGGAGCTCGGCTAGCACGAAGCTGAAGTGGGAGCGGGCCAGAGCCACCAGGACGTCACTGGCAGCCACCTTGCTGTCTTCCGTCACGCCCTGAAAAAGAGGCTCAGGTGAATTGCCCCCCGGGAGACAGGCTGCGTGAGGCACTTGGACGGGCTGAACAGCTGCAGGTGCTGGAGCACTGGCACAGAGACACTGTGGGGGCTCCTCCTTGGAGATCTTCAGAAGCCGCCTGGACGCGGTCTTGGGCAGCCTGCTCTGGGTGGCCCTGCTGGAGCAGGGCTTGGAGCAGGTGGACCCAGAGGGCCCTGCCAGCCTCAGCCATCCTGCAGGGGATCTGCGAGGCAGCCAGCCCCGGCTACGGGGCTTCAGCTCGAATGGGCTTTGTGTGCTGGAGGCACTGGGGAGATGGCCCCTACTCCCCCACAACACCCCTTGGGGACAGCTGTGCCTGGGGCTGGGCGGCTGCCACCTCTGCTCCCCTGGGGAAGGAAGGCGAGCAGCTCCCCAGCTGTTGCTCCCCGCCTAGCCCGGCGGGCTTCTCCCCAGCCGCTTGATCGAGGTCAGGGCCACTGGGGAGCCTCTGTGGGGCCCCAAGGCCAGCAAAACCTGTCTGTGTGCTCCGCATTGCCCTCAAATAAATGCCTGGCAGGCTGCTCCCCTCACCTTCCAAGAGCACCGTCTCACCTGGCCAGCTGTCAGGTCCCAGGACACCTCTGCTAGCAGCCGGTTGACGACACCGCACTGCAGGCAGCTGTCATCTCCCCACAAGACGGTCTCCAGCTCGCAGTAAGTCTGCGCTCTGTCGCCCTGGGGACAGAGCACCATAGGGATCAGTTGCACTTGCTTTGCTCCTCTTGCCAGCACGCCGCCAGCTGCCTGCCCTCGCTCTGCAGAGCCTAGGGATGTGCTGCTGGGGCTGGGAAGCTGCAATAGGGACACAAAGCCCCTGGCCTCTGGGCTTGGGCAGCCAGGGGACCTTGGGATGGGGCCCGGGCAAATGACTGCTCCTTGAGAAGCTCCAGGCTGGACACTGCCCTGTGCCGGGGCTTCTGGACGAGAAAACAAGGAGGGCAGAGGTGCCGCCAGGCACAGGCTCCCCCTGCTCCCCCCGCTGCATCATGGTGGGGAGCCCCCAGCTCACCTCCTCGTCTTGCAGGCGCTCTAGCAAAGTCGCAACAGTGCCAGAGGTCGGGGCCGCTTCAGGGACAGGCCCTGGCACCCTGCCTCTGCCCTGGCGACGGCTCCGTCTGGGCCAGCAGCCCACACCTGGAAGGAAGGAAAGAACGGAGCAGGTGGCATCGGTGCTGCTGGCTGCAGGGGGCTGGAGCTGGGAGGGACGAGGATCTTGGCCAGCTGGGAGAGAAATCTCCGCAGGAGACGCAGCCCCGAGCAGCCTGCTCTGCTGGGAAGGGTCCTGCTTCAGCCCCCAACCTCCCTTCCGCTGCCCCTCACCGCTAAGGGCTCTCAGCCTCTCCATCGCAGCAGGATGTCCCCAGATAGACACAACGCTCTCTCTGGGTCCTCCTCCTACCGGCCCCACAAGCAACTGGGCCACAGCTGGCACGCACGGCAGAGGGATGTAGGAGGAATACACTTGACCTCAGCACCAGGGCCTGTTAGCACACAGAGGGCCGTCCCTAGCTCATGGCTGAAGTAGACTCGAGGAGGAAACTTAGGCACTGAAATCCATCCTGGCAAACCTACCGTATCTTGGTCTGGTTGTCACCTTTCACCACTTCTCCCCTGGGCTCATAGAATCACAGAACGTCCTGAGCTGGAAGGGACCCACGAGGATCGCTGAGGCCAACTCCTGAGTCTCCAAAGTGTTATAAATGAGGTCTCAACTCAATTGAATTTTGTAATGTTTATAAAACAAATATTTCTAAAAGGTATAAAAGGCAAGTAAACAGCGCTGGGTGTGCGGGGAGTCTACGCTCCACCAACATGCACACACAAACATCAATTTTCTAAATATACAGCACATTGCTTTACATACTAAACCCGAGTATGCCTATACATACGCACAACCAGGAAAGGTAACAAAGAATCCTTGAAGTCCCATGACTTAACAGTCTCCATTTTCCATTCCTTTTCTTGATTACATACAAGTCTCCATTTTCCATTCCTTTTGAACAATATGTCTGGCTTTAAGTTGTCAAGCAACTCGGTCTTCAGGCCTTCTGTATCCCATCGTTCTTCCCAGATGGAAGAAAAGCATATCCATCTCCTTTTCAAGGCCAATAGGCCTGGGTCAAAAGGCACGTCCAGGTCAGCAGGGGGTGTAACAGCAAAAGCCTTCGATGGCTGTAGCAGCAGAGGGGCCCATGGCGTAGCAGAAGGATCAGTAAAGGAGCCCGCAGCTCCCTCGCTGTCTGGCAAACCACACGTTTCTGACTGTGGTCCCACAGGGCTCTTTAAGGCCTCAGAGATTGCTCGCCAGGTGCTGAGCAGTCCCACCGCAACCTTGTGGTTTTTAGTAGCAGAGTCCCACACCTTGACCTCAATTTGGTCCCATATAACAGCAACAGCAAACACCCAGAAACTTCCATGCCTTAACGGCTGGAGAAGAAGGAACCCGAGACTGCATGGCGTCTCCTGAATCCCCCTTCTTTGTTCCCTCTAAGCTCTTTTACATTCCTGAGGGCCTCATCAATAAGAGTCTGATGTTACCATCAACCACGGGGCTTGCTGACCCCCATGGCCACACTCCCACATCTCCCCCTTCTTTATTAATATCAATCATTTTCTTGACACGAATTATTACTCCATATATCACAATAGTATGCTAAACCAGAACAATAGATTAGTTCCATTGGAGTTAGTTCCATATTCAGACCTCAGCTAAGATGGACTTTCTGACCAGTGTCGTACAGAAATAAAGAGAGACTGGTTTATGTCTTTGCCAGGACAATAACCCCAGTGTTTGACATTCAATACTGAAGGTGCTGCTCTGTTTTAATTCAAAAATAAAATAAAAATAAATATCACCTTACCCAGTGTTCTCATCGTGTCCGCTATTTAACCCAATCAAAACACTGCTGTGGGACAGGAGAGAGATATGGTTCCCGGGTTTTTTGCCTGCTTATCCTATCATAAAGCATGATAGGATAAGCAGGCAAAAATTTTTTATTAGGGATAGGGTTTAGGGATATGGTTTAGTGGGGACTGTTAGCGTTAGGTCAGAGGTTGGACTCGATGATCTTGAGGTCTTTTCCAACCTAGAAATTCTGTGATTCTGTGGTTCCCAGCCTGTCTCTAAAGATAGTTGTTTAGTGCTAAAATGTGAGTTTCCTTTCTGGTACGTGAACATCCTAGCCTTAAGATTTTCAGTACTCAGTCGTGTACCCCAGGCTCTCGTGTTTTGAGAGGGATTGTACTCCCCTTACCTAATACCGTTTTTGTGCCTCAAGGTTCAATGGTGTAAGGCACTTAGAAATCATTGCGGATTGTGGTTGTTGTCAATTGCCACGTAAATTAAGGCCATGCAAGTACCTTCTACTCTTTCATCTTCCCTTTCATTTGTTGTCAGGTTACTACTCAATATTACACCTTTGGTGAGAAGTCCTAAAAAAAAAAACAAAAAAAACATTACATCTTAATGTTAACAACTCTTGTTTTTTCTTTCTCTAGGTCTGCCAGTAGCTGACAAGGTAGAAAGATAACCTTTTCTCTTTCAATCTTGTGAAGTTAGAGGCAGTGCCCAATTAAACTGTGACTGAGGCTCTGCGATGGTGCAAGTCTATCTTACTCCTTCAAATTCAGTGATGCAGCTGGAGTTTTCAGTAATGAACTTTCAAGGATTCAACCTCTTTAAAGCTTTTGGACAGTGGCAATTATCTGAAAACATTCCTACGGATTTATCTTCTTCATTTACATTTGCTTGCTCTCTCCATCTCATTCAAAGCAGTCAGGACTGGTTTGCTTCCCTCTTCTCTGGAAGTTTGCACTAGGAACCATTGTTAGAATCAGAATCCTGATCTGAGAGCACGATGAAAAATGTTGCACACAAACTTGGACATTGGAGAGGAAAATGTTCATGTATAC
The DNA here is from genome assembly GCF_047663525.1 of Anas platyrhynchos. NCBI lineage: Eukaryota > Metazoa > Chordata > Aves > Anseriformes > Anatidae > Anas > Anas platyrhynchos. The sequence goes on along the minus strand of NC_092588.1, from coordinate 48,693,195 downwards.
GTCAGTATTGTACTCAAACAGCTGCTTACACCTTTTAACTTTTAAACCTGAGAAGCAACAGGTAGTTTCTACGTTGCCCTTGGGGATAGTGTACTCTTCTGTACTTTGCTTCTATACAAACAGCTCAAAATTTTAAAGTCATATTATCAGTCATACCACCAAACAACCTTGCACGGCATTACACGTTCCCCCCCCCAGATAGATCTTGCCCTGAATGCGACACCAGACAAGGAAATAATGCCGGCACGTAAAACTAACTTGTAAATACATCCCTTGTTGGCATTCTTTTTTTTTTGTTTTGTTTTGTTTTGACGCTTTGTGGGGCTTACTTACTGACTTACTTACTTACTTACTGACGTGAAGAAAGGGGCTTTATCTATCCTGGTTTGCTTACTAATGAAGGAGCGTGAAAGAGATGCGTGTCCTTGTCTCTGAAGAGGAGGCGAAGGAACAGCTAGTGCAAGGAACGCAAAATTCAGTTATGCCGAACTAACAGGTGGTTGTATCCCAGCTTGGAGACCACAACACAGAATCACCTAGGTTGGAAGAGACCTCCAAGATCACGTAGTCCAACCTCTGGCGTAACACTAACAAGTCCTCCACTAAGCCGTAGCCCTAAGCTCTACACCTAAACATCTTTTTCCCGCTCTACTCTGCGCTGGTGCGGCCTCACCTCGAGTACTGTGTGCAGTTCTGGGCACCACAGTATAAAAAGGACATGAAACTGTTGGAGAGTGTCCAGAGGAGGGCTACGAAGATGGTGAAAGGCCTGGAGGGGAAGACGTACGAGGAACGGCTGAGGGCACTGGGCCTGTTCAGCCTGGAGAAGAGGAGGCTGAGGGGAGACCTCATCGCAGTCTACAACTTCCTCGTAAGGGGGTGTCGAGAGGCAGGAGACCTTTTCTCCATTAACACCAGCGACAGGACCCGCGGGAATGGAGTTAAGCTGAGGCAGGGGAAGTTTAGGCTGGACATCAGGAAGGGGTTCTTCACAGAGAGAGTGGTTGCACACTGGAACAGGCTCCCCAGGGAAGTGGTCACTGCACCGAGCCTGACTGAATTTAAGAAGAGATTGGACTGTGCACTTAGTCACATGGTCTGAACTTGGGTAGACCTGTGCGGTGTCAAGAGTTGGACTTGATGATCCTTAAGGGTCCCTTCCAACTCAGGATATTCTATGATTCTATGATTCTATGATCTTTTAAAGACCTCCAGGGATGGTGACTCAACCACTCCCCTGGGCAGCCCATTCCAATGCCTAACAACCCTTTTGGTGAAGAAGTTCTTCCTAACATCCAGCCTACACCTCCCCTGGTGCAACTTTAGCCCATTCCCCCTCGTCCTATCACCAGGCACATGTGAGAACAGACCAACGCCCACCTCGCTACAGCCTCCTTTAAGGTACCTGTAGAGAGCGATAAGGTCGCCCCTGAGCCTCCTCTTCTCCAGACCGAACAATCCCAGCTCCCTCAGCCGTTCCTCATAGGACTTGTTCTCCAGATCCCTCACCAGCTTTGTTGCCCTTCCCTGGACTCACTGGAGCCCCTCAATATCCTTCTTGTAGCGAGGGGCCCAGAACTGAACACAGCACTTGGGCTGCGGGCTCACCAGAGCCAAGTACAGGGGGACAATCGCTTCCTTAGTCCTGCTGGCCACGCTGTTTCTTATACGAGCCAGGATGCTGTTGGCCTTCTTGGCCACCTGAGCACACTGCTGCCTCATATTGCGTCGACTAGCCACCAGTACTCCCAGGTCCTTCTCTGCCAGGCAGCTTTCTAACCACTCAGATGGCTTTTCCAACCATCTTCAAACTTCCAGATCTAGAGGAACGCTTTGACTGCGGCCTAAAAGCCACGTACACATAAGCTGCCGCAAGCCAGCCTGGCATATATGCGCGATAGTTTCTACGCAGCCGAAGTAAATACACCCCGGGTGCCCTGAGCTGGAGGACCACGATGGTGGGAACGATAAACTCCCAACCGACCCTGAACGTGTGCGGGATTTGCTGCTCCACCTGGATCTATACAAGTCCCTGGGTCCGGATGGGATTCATCCCAGGGTGCATAAGGAGCTGGCTGACGCCATCGCGGGACCGCTCTCAATTATTTTTCAATGGTCTTGTGAATCTGGAGAGGTCCCAGTGGACTGGAAGCTGGCAAATGTCGTACCAATTTTCAAGAAGGGCAAGAAAATAGACCGTGGCAACTACAGGCCTGTCAGTCTCACATCAGCGCTCGGTAAAATTCTGGAGAAGATGATCCTTGAAGTTCTTGAAGCGCACCTGCGGGACAATGCAGTCATTGGTCCCAGCCAGCATGGGTTCATGAGGGGTAGGTCCTGCCTAACAAATCTGAATTGCTTTTATGATAAGATCACCCATCTGGTTGATCAAGGGAAACCAGCTGACGTGATCTTTTTGGACCTGAGCAAAGCTTTTGACATGGTTTCCCGTGGGATCCTACTGGACAAAATGTCCAGCATACAACCTAACAAAAACATCATGCGATGGGTGAGCAATTGGCTGACAGGCAGGGCTCAAGGGCTTGTGGTAAATGGGGCCACATCAGGCTGGCACATGGTCACTAGTGGGGACCCTCAAGGCTCCATTTTAGGGCCAGTCCTCTTCAATGTTTTTATAAACGATTTATATGTAGGACTAGAAGGTGTTTTGAGCGAGTTTGCAGATGGCACCAAACTTGGAGGAGTTGTAGACTCAGATGAGGGTGGAAAGGCCTTGCAGAGAGATCTGGGCAGATCGGAGAGCCGGGCGATCACCAACCTCATGAAGATTAACAAGAACAAGTGCCGGGTCCTGCACCTGGGACGGGGTCACCCTGGCTGCACGTACAGACTGGGTGACGAGACGCCGGAGAGCAGCCCCACAGAGAGGGATCCGGGGGCGGTGGTTGACAGCAAGTTGCACATGAGCCAGCAGTGTGCCCTGGCAGCCAGGAGGGCCAACCATGTCCTGGGGTGCATCAAGCACGGCATCGCTAGTAGGTCAAGGGAGGTGATTGTCCCGCTCTACTCTGCGCTGGTGAGGCCTCACCTCGAGTACTCCATGCAGTTCTGGGCACCACAGTACAAGAAGGACATTAAACTGCTGGAGAGCATCCAGAGGAGGGCGACAAAGATGGTGAAGGGCCTAGAGGGGAAGCCGTATGAGGAGCGGCTGAGGTCACTGGGCCTGTTCAGCCTGGGGAAGGGGAGGCTGAGGGGGGACCTCACTGCAGCGTACAACTACCTCGCAGGGGGGAATGCAGAGGCAGGTGCTGACCTATTCTGCATAATCACCACTGATAGGACCCACGGGAATGGTGTTAAGCTGACGCAGGCAAGGTTTAGGCTGGACGTCAGCAAGAGGTTCTTCACCGAGAGGAGGGTGGTCGCACACTGGAACAGGCTCCCCAGGGAAGTGGTCACTGCACCGAGCCTGTCTGAATTTAAGAAGAGATTGGACGGTGCACTTAGTCACATGGTCTGAACATTTGGGTAGACCTGTACGGTGCCAGGAGTTGGACTTGATGATCCTTAAGGGTCCCTTCCAGCTCAGGATATTCTATGATTCTATAAATAGTGCAGTCAGAGGTCATGGGGCTAGATTTAGGAAAGTCCTGCATAAAGAAGGGATCTCAGAGAAGAAAATGTAAATAACATTAATATCAAGAAAAGGAGTTCTGATTGCTAAATGCTTTATCTGTCATGACTAGACAGATGAAAATCTATGATGGCAAGTTTGCCTTTAAGGTCATTTTCTTTTTTATTAATTTATTTTATTTATTTGTATTTATTTTTTTAACAGGCTCTGTACTAATTTTGCTCACAGAATGACTAACAGAAATATGACCTTCGTGCACCTTTTGTAGTTAATTCATTAGGTCAGCTGTAACCACTAAGCCCCTTGTCAGGTTAATTCTATTAGTGATAAGGAGCAATAGACCTTAAAACTTTGAAGCCAGGTAGACGAGCTTATTCCACAAGGTCTCTTGGTTCCACCCTTGTTAAGCGAAACCGGCCAGGTGTGGGTCATTTGACCTTTGCTATATAGGAAGCCTGAGGAGACATGGGGGGAATTGCCTCCCCCAGGAGAGACTGAGGCTCGGGTTGCCTGGGGTGTTTTTCTCTCGTGGTGAATTGGGCTCAGCATTCCCCAAGAGGCTGCTTTTCCTTCATGTTTTCTGCCCTCTCTGTGAAATAGTTTTAGAGACTCTATGCGCTAGTTATATTGGTGGAGCCTTCTTCAAAAAAACCCTGGTGGCACTATTTCACTGCGAAGCTCTTTGGAAGTGACTCGAGTTCAGAAGACAGCAGGTAAGTGTTCCTGGTTTTTGTGGTTGTTACTGTGGAGGAGTTTGAGTACTTAGTTCAGCTTGTGTGTTTCCTGTGAAATTACTTAAGTGGATTCCTAGTTCCCTTGCAAGCACTGGAGAAAAAAAAACGGCCTCAGAAGCACAAGCGCACACAGGTCAGCCTGAAGTTGAAGGAGGTTCTTAAGTATTTGGAAGATGAAACAACAGACTGTGTGAAAACTGGGGCGCAGAGTCGCTTGGGGCGCAGAGTCGCTTGGGGCGCAGAGTCGCTTGGGGCGCAGAGTCGCTTGGGGCGCAGAGTCGCTTGGGGCGCAGAGTCGCTTGGGGCGCAGAGTCGCTTGGGGCGCAGAGTCGCTTGGGGCGCAGAGTCGCTTGGGGCGCAGAGTCGCTTGGGGCGCAGAGTCGCTTGGGGCGCAGAGTCGCTTGGGGCGCAGAGTCGCTTGGGGCGCAGAGTCGCTTGGGGCGCAGAGTCGCTTGGGGCGCAGAGTCGCTTGGGGCGCAGAGTCGCTTGGGGCGCAGAGTCGCTTGGGGCGCAGAGTCGCTTGGGGCGCAGAGTCGCTTGGGGCGCAGAGTCGCTTGGGGCGCAGAGTCGCTTGGGGCGCAGAGTCGCTTGGGGCGCAGAGTCGCTTGGGGCGCAGAGTCGCTTGGGGCGCAGAGTCGCTTGGGGCGCAGAGTCGCTTGGGGCGCAGAGTCGCTTGGGGCGCAGAGTCGCTTGGGGCGCAGAGTCGCTTGGGGCGCAGAGTCGCTTGGGGCGCAGAGTCGCTTGGGGCGCAGAGTCGCTTGGGGCGCAGAGTCGCTTGGGGCGCAGAGTCGCTTGGGGCGCAGAGTCGCTTGGGGCGCAGAGTCGCTTGGGGCGCAGAGTCGCTTGGGGCGCAGAGTCGCTTGGGGCGCAGAGTCGCTTGGGGCGCAGAGTCGCTTGGGGCGCAGAGTCGCTTGGGGCGCAGAGTCGCTTGGGGCGCAGAGTCGCTTGGGGCGCAGAGTCGCTTGGGGCGCAGAGTCGCTTGGGGCGCAGAGTCGCTTGGGGCGCAGAGTCGCTTGGGGCGCAGAGTCGCTTGGGGCGCAGAGTCGCTTGGGGCGCAGAGTCGCTTGGGGCGCAGAGTCGCTTGGGGCGCAGAGTCGCTTGGGGCGCAGAGTCGCTTGGGGCGCAGAGTCGCTTGGGGCGCAGAGTCGCTTGGGGCGCAGAGTCGCTTGGGGCGCAGAGTCGCTTGGGGCGCAGAGTCGCTTGGGGCGCAGAGTCGCTTGGGGCGCAGAGTCGCTTGGGGCGCAGAGTCGCTTGGGGCGCAGAGTCGCTTGGGGCGCAGAGTCGCTTGGGGCGCAGAGTCGCTTGGGGCGCAGAGTCGCTTGGGGCGCAGAGTCGCTTGGGGCGCAGAGTCGCTTGGGGCGCAGAGTCGCTTGGGGCGCAGAGTCGCTTGGGGCGCAGAGTCGCTTGGGGCGCAGAGTCGCTTGGGGCGCAGAGTCGCTTGGGGCGCAGAGTCGCTTGGGGCGCAGAGTCGCTTGGGGCGCAGAGTCGCTTGGGGCGCAGAGTCGCTTGGGGCGCAGAGTCGCTTGGGGCGCAGAGTCGCTTGGGGCGCAGAGTCGCTTGGGGCGCAGAGTCGCTTGGGGCGCAGAGTCGCTTGGGGCGCAGAGTCGCTTGGGGCGCAGAGTCGCTTGGGGCGCAGAGTCGCTTGGGGCGCAGAGTCGCTTGGGGCGCAGAGTCGCTTGGGGCGCAGAGTCGCTTGGGGCGCAGAGTCGCTTGGGGCGCAGAGTCGCTTGGGGCGCAGAGTCGCTTGGGGCGCAGAGTCGCTTGGGGCGCAGAGTCGCTTGGGGCGCAGAGTCGCTTGGGGCGCAGAGTCGCTTGGGGCGCAGAGTCGCTTGGGGCGCAGAGTCGCTTGGGGCGCAGAGTCGCTTGGGGCGCAGAGTCGCTTGGGGCGCAGAGTCGCTTGGGGCGCAGAGTCGCTTGGGGCGCAGAGTCGCTTGGGGCGCAGAGTCGCTTGGGGCGCAGAGTCGCTTGGGGCGCAGAGTCGCTTGGGGCGCAGAGTCGCTTGGGGCGCAGAGTCGCTTGGGGCGCAGAGTCGCTTGGGGCGCAGAGTCGCTTGGGGCGCAGAGTCGCTTGGGGCGCAGAGTCGCTTGGGGCGCAGAGTCGCTTGGGGCGCAGAGTCGCTTGGGGCGCAGAGTCGCTTGGGGCGCAGAGTCGCTTGGGGCGCAGAGTCGCTTGGGGCGCAGAGTCGCTTGGGGCGCAGAGTCGCTTGGGGCGCAGAGTCGCTTGGGGCGCAGAGTCGCTTGGGGCGCAGAGTCGCTTGGGGCGCAGAGTCGCTTGGGGCGCAGAGTCGCTTGGGGCGCAGAGTCGCTTGGGGCGCAGAGTCGCTTGGGGCGCAGAGTCGCTTGGGGCGCAGAGTCGCTTGGGGCGCAGAGTCGCTTGGGGCGCAGAGTCGCTTGGGGCGCAGAGTCGCTTGGGGCGCAGAGTCGCTTGGGGCGCAGAGTCGCTTGGGGCGCAGAGTCGCTTGGGGCGCAGAGTCGCTTGGGGCGCAGAGTCGCTTGGGGCGCAGAGTCGCTTGGGGCGCAGAGTCGCTTGGGGCGCAGAGTCGCTTGGGGCGCAGAGTCGCTTGGGGCGCAGAGTCGCTTGGGGCGCAGAGTCGCTTGGGGCGCAGAGTCGCTTGGGGCGCAGAGTCGCTTGGGGCGCAGAGTCGCTTGGGGCGCAGAGTCGCTTGGGGCGCAGAGTCGCTTGGGGCGCAGAGTCGCTTGGGGCGCAGAGTCGCTTGGGGCGCAGAGTCGCTTGGGGCGCAGAGTCGCTTGGGGCGCAGAGTCGCTTGGGGCGCAGAGTCGCTTGGGGCGCAGAGTCGCTTGGGGCGCAGAGTCGCTTGGGGCGCAGAGTCGCTTGGGGCGCAGAGTCGCTTGGGGCGCAGAGTCGCTTGGGGCGCAGAGTCGCTTGGGGCGCAGAGTCGCTTGGGGCGCAGAGTCGCTTGGGGCGCAGAGTCGCTTGGGGCGCAGAGTCGCTTGGGGCGCAGAGTCGCTTGGGGCGCAGAGTCGCTTGGGGCGCAGAGTCGCTTGGGGCGCAGAGTCGCTTGGGGCGCAGAGTCGCTTGGGGCGCAGAGTCGCTTGGGGCGCAGAGTCGCTTGGGGCGCAGAGTCGCTTGGGGCGCAGAGTCGCTTGGGGCGCAGAGTCGCTTGGGGCGCAGAGTCGCTTGGGGCGCAGAGTCGCTTGGGGCGCAGAGTCGCTTGGGGCGCAGAGTCGCTTGGGGCGCAGAGTCGCTTGGGGCGCAGAGTCGCTTGGGGCGCAGAGTCGCTTGGGGCGCAGAGTCGCTTGGGGCGCAGAGTCGCTTGGGGCGCAGAGTCGCTTGGGGCGCAGAGTCGCTTGGGGCGCAGAGTCGCTTGGGGCGCAGAGTCGCTTGGGGCGCAGAGTCGCTTGGGGCGCAGAGTCGCTTGGGGCGCAGAGTCGCTTGGGGCGCAGAGTCGCTTGGGGCGCAGAGTCGCTTGGGGCGCAGAGTCGCTTGGGGCGCAGAGTCGCTTGGGGCGCAGAGTCGCTTGGGGCGCAGAGTCGCTTGGGGCGCAGAGTCGCTTGGGGCGCAGAGTCGCTTGGGGCGCAGAGTCGCTTGGGGCGCAGAGTCGCTTGGGGCGCAGAGTCGCTTGGGGCGCAGAGTCGCTTGGGGCGCAGAGTCGCTTGGGGCGCAGAGTCGCTTGGGGCGCAGAGTCGCTTGGGGCGCAGAGTCGCTTGGGGCGCAGAGTCGCTTGGGGCGCAGAGTCGCTTGGGGCGCAGAGTCGCTTGGGGCGCAGAGTCGCTTGGGGCGCAGAGTCGCTTGGGGCGCAGAGTCGCTTGGGGCGCAGAGTCGCTTGGGGCGCAGAGTCGCTTGGGGCGCAGAGTCGCTTGGGGCGCAGAGTCGCTTGGGGCGCAGAGTCGCTTGGGGCGCAGAGTCGCTTGGGGCGCAGAGTCGCTTGGGGCGCAGAGTCGCTTGGGGCGCAGAGTCGCTTGGGGCGCAGAGTCGCTTGGGGCGCAGAGTCGCTTGGGGCGCAGAGTCGCTTGGGGCGCAGAGTCGCTTGGGGCGCAGAGTCGCTTGGGGCGCAGAGTCGCTTGGGGCGCAGAGTCGCTTGGGGCGCAGAGTCGCTTGGGGCGCAGAGTCGCTTGGGGCGCAGAGTCGCTTGGGGCGCAGAGTCGCTTGGGGCGCAGAGTCGCTTGGGGCGCAGAGTCGCTTGGGGCGCAGAGTCGCTTGGGGCGCAGAGTCGCTTGGGGCGCAGAGTCGCTTGGGGCGCAGAGTCGCTTGGGGCGCAGAGTCGCTTGGGGCGCAGAGTCGCTTGGGGCGCAGAGTCGCTTGGGGCGCAGAGTCGCTTGGGGCGCAGAGTCGCTTGGGGCGCAGAGTCGCTTGGGGCGCAGAGTCGCTTGGGGCGCAGAGTCGCTTGGGGCGCAGAGTCGCTTGGGGCGCAGAGTCGCTTGGGGCGCAGAGTCGCTTGGGGCGCAGAGTCGCTTGGGGCGCAGAGTCGCTTGGGGCGCAGAGTCGCTTGGGGCGCAGAGTCGCTTGGGGCGCAGAGTCGCTTGGGGCGCAGAGTCGCTTGGGGCGCAGAGTCGCTTGGGGCGCAGAGTCGCTTGGGGCGCAGAGTCGCTTGGGGCGCAGAGTCGCTTGGGGCGCAGAGTCGCTTGGGGCGCAGAGTCGCTTGGGGCGCAGAGTCGCTTGGGGCGCAGAGTCGCTTGGGGCGCAGAGTCGCTTGGGGCGCAGAGTCGCTTGGGGCGCAGAGTCGCTTGGGGCGCAGAGTCGCTTGGGGCGCAGAGTCGCTTGGGGCGCAGAGTCGCTTGGGGCGCAGAGTCGCTTGGGGCGCAGAGTCGCTTGGGGCGCAGAGTCGCTTGGGGCGCAGAGTCGCTTGGGGCGCAGAGTCGCTTGGGGCGCAGAGTCGCTTGGGGCGCAGAGTCGCTTGGGGCGCAGAGTCGCTTGGGGCGCAGAGTCGCTTGGGGCGCAGAGTCGCTTGGGGCGCAGAGTCGCTTGGGGCGCAGAGTCGCTTGGGGCGCAGAGTCGCTTGGGGCGCAGAGTCGCTTGGGGCGCAGAGTCGCTTGGGGCGCAGAGTCGCTTGGGGCGCAGAGTCGCTTGGGGCGCAGAGTCGCTTGGGGCGCAGAGTCGCTTGGGGCGCAGAGTCGCTTGGGGCGCAGAGTCGCTTGGGGCGCAGAGTCGCTTGGGGCGCAGAGTCGCTTGGGGCGCAGAGTCGCTTGGGGCGCAGAGTCGCTTGGGGCGCAGAGTCGCTTGGGGCGCAGAGTCGCTTGGGGCGCAGAGTCGCTTGGGGCGCAGAGTCGCTTGGGGCGCAGAGTCGCTTGGGGCGCAGAGTCGCTTGGGGCGCAGAGTCGCTTGGGGCGCAGAGTCGCTTGGGGCGCAGAGTCGCTTGGGGCGCAGAGTCGCTTGGGGCGCAGAGTCGCTTGGGGCGCAGAGTCGCTTGGGGCGCAGAGTCGCTTGGGGCGCAGAGTCGCTTGGGGCGCAGAGTCGCTTGGGGCGCAGAGTCGCTTGGGGCGCAGAGTCGCTTGGGGCGCAGAGTCGCTTGGGGCGCAGAGTCGCTTGGGGCGCAGAGTCGCTTGGGGCGCAGAGTCGCTTGGGGCGCAGAGTCGCTTGGGGCGCAGAGTCGCTTGGGGCGCAGAGTCGCTTGGGGCGCAGAGTCGCTTGGGGCGCAGAGTCGCTTGGGGCGCAGAGTCGCTTGGGGCGCAGAGTCGCTTGGGGCGCAGAGTCGCTTGGGGCGCAGAGTCGCTTGGGGCGCAGAGTCGCTTGGGGCGCAGAGTCGCTTGGGGCGCAGAGTCGCTTGGGGCGCAGAGTCGCTTGGGGCGCAGAGTCGCTTGGGGCGCAGAGTCGCTTGGGGCGCAGAGTCGCTTGGGGCGCAGAGTCGCTTGGGGCGCAGAGTCGCTTGGGGCGCAGAGTCGCTTGGGGCGCAGAGTCGCTTGGGGCGCAGAGTCGCTTGGGGCGCAGAGTCGCTTGGGGCGCAGAGTCGCTTGGGGCGCAGAGTCGCTTGGGGCGCAGAGTCGCTTGGGGCGCAGAGTCGCTTGGGGCGCAGAGTCGCTTGGGGCGCAGAGTCGCTTGGGGCGCAGAGTCGCTTGGGGCGCAGAGTCGCTTGGGGCGCAGAGTCGCTTGGGGCGCAGAGTCGCTTGGGGCGCAGAGTCGCTTGGGGCGCAGAGTCGCTTGGGGCGCAGAGTCGCTTGGGGCGCAGAGTCGCTTGGGGCGCAGAGTCGCTTGGGGCGCAGAGTCGCTTGGGGCGCAGAGTCGCTTGGGGCGCAGAGTCGCTTGGGGCGCAGAGTCGCTTGGGGCGCAGAGTCGCTTGGGGCGCAGAGTCGCTTGGGGCGCAGAGTCGCTTGGGGCGCAGAGTCGCTTGGGGCGCAGAGTCGCTTGGGGCGCAGAGTCGCTTGGGGCGCAGAGTCGCTTGGGGCGCAGAGTCGCTTGGGGCGCAGAGTCGCTTGGGGCGCAGAGTCGCTTGGGGCGCAGAGTCGCTTGGGGCGCAGAGTCGCTTGGGGCGCAGAGTCGCTTGGGGCGCAGAGTCGCTTGGGGCGCAGAGTCGCTTGGGGCGCAGAGTCGCTTGGGGCGCAGAGTCGCTTGGGGCGCAGAGTCGCTTGGGGCGCAGAGTCGCTTGGGGCGCAGAGTCGCTTGGGGCGCAGAGTCGCTTGGGGCGCAGAGTCGCTTGGGGCGCAGAGTCGCTTGGGGCGCAGAGTCGCTTGGGGCGCAGAGTCGCTTGGGGCGCAGAGTCGCTTGGGGCGCAGAGTCGCTTGGGGCGCAGAGTCGCTTGGGGCGCAGAGTCGCTTGGGGCGCAGAGTCGCTTGGGGCGCAGAGTCGCTTGGGGCGCAGAGTCGCTTGGGGCGCAGAGTCGCTTGGGGCGCAGAGTCGCTTGGGGCGCAGAGTCGCTTGGGGCGCAGAGTCGCTTGGGGCGCAGAGTCGCTTGGGGCGCAGAGTCGCTTGGGGCGCAGAGTCGCTTGGGGCGCAGAGTCGCTTGGGGCGCAGAGTCGCTTGGGGCGCAGAGTCGCTTGGGGCGCAGAGTCGCTTGGGGCGCAGAGTCGCTTGGGGCGCAGAGTCGCTTGGGGCGCAGAGTCGCTTGGGGCGCAGAGTCGCTTGGGGCGCAGAGTCGCTTGGGGCGCAGAGTCGCTTGGGGCGCAGAGTCGCTTGGGGCGCAGAGTCGCTTGGGGCGCAGAGTCGCTTGGGGCGCAGAGTCGCTTGGGGCGCAGAGTCGCTTGGGGCGCAGAGTCGCTTGGGGCGCAGAGTCGCTTGGGGCGCAGAGTCGCTTGGGGCGCAGAGTCGCTTGGGGCGCAGAGTCGCTTGGGGCGCAGAGTCGCTTGGGGCGCAGAGTCGCTTGGGGCGCAGAGTCGCTTGGGGCGCAGAGTCGCTTGGGGCGCAGAGTCGCTTGGGGCGCAGAGTCGCTTGGGGCGCAGAGTCGCTTGGGGCGCAGAGTCGCTTGGGGCGCAGAGTCGCTTGGGGCGCAGAGTCGCTTGGGGCGCAGAGTCGCTTGGGGCGCAGAGTCGCTTGGGGCGCAGAGTCGCTTGGGGCGCAGAGTCGCTTGGGGCGCAGAGTCGCTTGGGGCGCAGAGTCGCTTGGGGCGCAGAGTCGCTTGGGGCGCAGAGTCGCTTGGGGCGCAGAGTCGCTTGGGGCGCAGAGTCGCTTGGGGCGCAGAGTCGCTTGGGGCGCAGAGTCGCTTGGGGCGCAGAGTCGCTTGGGGCGCAGAGTCGCTTGGGGCGCAGAGTCGCTTGGGGCGCAGAGTCGCTTGGGGCGCAGAGTCGCTTGGGGCGCAGAGTCGCTTGGGGCGCAGAGTCGCTTGGGGCGCAGAGTCGCTTGGGGCGCAGAGTCGCTTGGGGCGCAGAGTCGCTTGGGGCGCAGAGTCGCTTGGGGCGCAGAGTCGCTTGGGGCGCAGAGTCGCTTGGGGCGCAGAGTCGCTTGGGGCGCAGAGTCGCTTGGGGCGCAGAGTCGCTTGGGGCGCAGAGTCGCTTGGGGCGCAGAGTCGCTTGGGGCGCAGAGTCGCTTGGGGCGCAGAGTCGCTTGGGGCGCAGAGTCGCTTGGGGCGCAGAGTCGCTTGGGGCGCAGAGTCGCTTGGGGCGCAGAGTCGCTTGGGGCGCAGAGTCGCTTGGGGCGCAGAGTCGCTTGGGGCGCAGAGTCGCTTGGGGCGCAGAGTCGCTTGGGGCGCAGAGTCGCTTGGGGCGCAGAGTCGCTTGGGGCGCAGAGTCGCTTGGGGCGCAGAGTCGCTTGGGGCGCAGAGTCGCTTGGGGCGCAGAGTCGCTTGGGGCGCAGAGTCGCTTGGGGCGCAGAGTCGCTTGGGGCGCAGAGTCGCTTGGGGCGCAGAGTCGCTTGGGGCGCAGAGTCGCTTGGGGCGCAGAGTCGCTTGGGGCGCAGAGTCGCTTGGGGCGCAGAGTCGCTTGGGGCGCAGAGTCGCTTGGGGCGCAGAGTCGCTTGGGGCGCAGAGTCGCTTGGGGCGCAGAGTCGCTTGGGGCGCAGAGTCGCTTGGGGCGCAGAGTCGCTTGGGGCGCAGAGTCGCTTGGGGCGCAGAGTCGCTTGGGGCGCAGAGTCGCTTGGGGCGCAGAGTCGCTTGGGGCGCAGAGTCGCTTGGGGCGCAGAGTCGCTTGGGGCGCAGAGTCGCTTGGGGCGCAGAGTCGCTTGGGGCGCAGAGTCGCTTGGGGCGCAGAGTCGCTTGGGGCGCAGAGTCGCTTGGGGCGCAGAGTCGCTTGGGGCGCAGAGTCGCTTGGGGCGCAGAGTCGCTTGGGGCGCAGAGTCGCTTGGGGCGCAGAGTCGCTTGGGGCGCAGAGTCGCTTGGGGCGCAGAGTCGCTTGGGGCGCAGAGTCGCTTGGGGCGCAGAGTCGCTTGGGGCGCAGAGTCGCTTGGGGCGCAGAGTCGCTTGGGGCGCAGAGTCGCTTGGGGCGCAGAGTCGCTTGGGGCGCAGAGTCGCTTGGGGCGCAGAGTCGCTTGGGGCGCAGAGTCGCTTGGGGCGCAGAGTCGCTTGGGGCGCAGAGTCGCTTGGGGCGCAGAGTCGCTTGGGGCGCAGAGTCGCTTGGGGCGCAGAGTCGCTTGGGGCGCAGAGTCGCTTGGGGCGCAGAGTCGCTTGGGGCGCAGAGTCGCTTGGGGCGCAGAGTCGCTTGGGGCGCAGAGTCGCTTGGGGCGCAGAGTCGCTTGGGGCGCAGAGTCGCTTGGGGCGCAGAGTCGCTTGGGGCGCAGAGTCGCTTGGGGCGCAGAGTCGCTTGGGGCGCAGAGTCGCTTGGGGCGCAGAGTCGCTTGGGGCGCAGAGTCGCTTGGGGCGCAGAGTCGCTTGGGGCGCAGAGTCGCTTGGGGCGCAGAGTCGCTTGGGGCGCAGAGTCGCTTGGGGCGCAGAGTCGCTTGGGGCGCAGAGTCGCTTGGGGCGCAGAGTCGCTTGGGGCGCAGAGTCGCTTGGGGCGCAGAGTCGCTTGGGGCGCAGAGTCGCTTGGGGCGCAGAGTCGCTTGGGGCGCAGAGTCGCTTGGGGCGCAGAGTCGCTTGGGGCGCAGAGTCGCTTGGGGCGCAGAGTCGCTTGGGGCGCAGAGTCGCTTGGGGCGCAGAGTCGCTTGGGGCGCAGAGTCGCTTGGGGCGCAGAGTCGCTTGGGGCGCAGAGTCGCTTGGGGCGCAGAGTCGCTTGGGGCGCAGAGTCGCTTGGGGCGCAGAGTCGCTTGGGGCGCAGAGTCGCTTGGGGCGCAGAGTCGCTTGGGGCGCAGAGTCGCTTGGGGCGCAGAGTCGCTTGGGGCGCAGAGTCGCTTGGGGCGCAGAGTCGCTTGGGGCGCAGAGTCGCTTGGGGCGCAGAGTCGCTTGGGGCGCAGAGTCGCTTGGGGCGCAGAGTCGCTTGGGGCGCAGAGTCGCTTGGGGCGCAGAGTCGCTTGGGGCGCAGAGTCGCTTGGGGCGCAGAGTCGCTTGGGGCGCAGAGTCGCTTGGGGCGCAGAGTCGCTTGGGGCGCAGAGTCGCTTGGGGCGCAGAGTCGCTTGGGGCGCAGAGTCGCTTGGGGCGCAGAGTCGCTTGGGGCGCAGAGTCGCTTGGGGCGCAGAGTCGCTTGGGGCGCAGAGTCGCTTGGGGCGCAGAGTCGCTTGGGGCGCAGAGTCGCTTGGGGCGCAGAGTCGCTTGGGGCGCAGAGTCGCTTGGGGCGCAGAGTCGCTTGGGGCGCAGAGTCGCTTGGGGCGCAGAGTCGCTTGGGGCGCAGAGTCGCTTGGGGCGCAGAGTCGCTTGGGGCGCAGAGTCGCTTGGGGCGCAGAGTCGCTTGGGGCGCAGAGTCGCTTGGGGCGCAGAGTCGCTTGGGGCGCAGAGTCGCTTGGGGCGCAGAGTCGCTTGGGGCGCAGAGTCGCTTGGGGCGCAGAGTCGCTTGGGGCGCAGAGTCGCTTGGGGCGCAGAGTCGCTTGGGGCGCAGAGTCGCTTGGGGCGCAGAGTCGCTTGGGGCGCAGAGTCGCTTGGGGCGCAGAGTCGCTTGGGGCGCAGAGTCGCTTGGGGCGCAGAGTCGCTTGGGGCGCAGAGTCGCTTGGGGCGCAGAGTCGCTTGGGGCGCAGAGTCGCTTGGGGCGCAGAGTCGCTTGGGGCGCAGAGTCGCTTGGGGCGCAGAGTCGCTTGGGGCGCAGAGTCGCTTGGGGCGCAGAGTCGCTTGGGGCGCAGAGTCGCTTGGGGCGCAGAGTCGCTTGGGGCGCAGAGTCGCTTGGGGCGCAGAGTCGCTTGGGGCGCAGAGTCGCTTGGGGCGCAGAGTCGCTTGGGGCGCAGAGTCGCTTGGGGCGCAGAGTCGCTTGGGGCGCAGAGTCGCTTGGGGCGCAGAGTCGCTTGGGGCGCAGAGTCGCTTGGGGCGCAGAGTCGCTTGGGGCGCAGAGTCGCTTGGGGCGCAGAGTCGCTTGGGGCGCAGAGTCGCTTGGGGCGCAGAGTCGCTTGGGGCGCAGAGTCGCTTGGGGCGCAGAGTCGCTTGGGGCGCAGAGTCGCTTGGGGCGCAGAGTCGCTTGGGGCGCAGAGTCGCTTGGGGCGCAGAGTCGCTTGGGGCGCAGAGTCGCTTGGGGCGCAGAGTCGCTTGGGGCGCAGAGTCGCTTGGGGCGCAGAGTCGCTTGGGGCGCAGAGTCGCTTGGGGCGCAGAGTCGCTTGGGGCGCAGAGTCGCTTGGGGCGCAGAGTCGCTTGGGGCGCAGAGTCGCTTGGGGCGCAGAGTCGCTTGGGGCGCAGAGTCGCTTGGGGCGCAGAGTCGCTTGGGGCGCAGAGTCGCTTGGGGCGCAGAGTCGCTTGGGGCGCAGAGTCGCTTGGGGCGCAGAGTCGCTTGGGGCGCAGAGTCGCTTGGGGCGCAGAGTCGCTTGGGGCGCAGAGTCGCTTGGGGCGCAGAGTCGCTTGGGGCGCAGAGTCGCTTGGGGCGCAGAGTCGCTTGGGGCGCAGAGTCGCTTGGGGCGCAGAGTCGCTTGGGGCGCAGAGTCGCTTGGGGCGCAGAGTCGCTTGGGGCGCAGAGTCGCTTGGGGCGCAGAGTCGCTTGGGGCGCAGAGTCGCTTGGGGCGCAGAGTCGCTTGGGGCGCAGAGTCGCTTGGGGCGCAGAGTCGCTTGGGGCGCAGAGTCGCTTGGGGCGCAGAGTCGCTTGGGGCGCAGAGTCGCTTGGGGCGCAGAGTCGCTTGGGGCGCAGAGTCGCTTGGGGCGCAGAGTCGCTTGGGGCGCAGAGTCGCTTGGGGCGCAGAGTCGCTTGGGGCGCAGAGTCGCTTGGGGCGCAGAGTCGCTTGGGGCGCAGAGTCGCTTGGGGCGCAGAGTCGCTTGGGGCGCAGAGTCGCTTGGGGCGCAGAGTCGCTTGGGGCGCAGAGTCGCTTGGGGCGCAGAGTCGCTTGGGGCGCAGAGTCGCTTGGGGCGCAGAGTCGCTTGGGGCGCAGAGTCGCTTGGGGCGCAGAGTCGCTTGGGGCGCAGAGTCGCTTGGGGCGCAGAGTCGCTTGGGGCGCAGAGTCGCTTGGGGCGCAGAGTCGCTTGGGGCGCAGAGTCGCTTGGGGCGCAGAGTCGCTTGGGGCGCAGAGTCGCTTGGGGCGCAGAGTCGCTTGGGGCGCAGAGTCGCTTGGGGCGCAGAGTCGCTTGGGGCGCAGAGTCGCTTGGGGCGCAGAGTCGCTTGGGGCGCAGAGTCGCTTGGGGCGCAGAGTCGCTTGGGGCGCAGAGTCGCTTGGGGCGCAGAGTCGCTTGGGGCGCAGAGTCGCTTGGGGCGCAGAGTCGCTTGGGGCGCAGAGTCGCTTGGGGCGCAGAGTCGCTTGGGGCGCAGAGTCGCTTGGGGCGCAGAGTCGCTTGGGGCGCAGAGTCGCTTGGGGCGCAGAGTCGCTTGGGGCGCAGAGTCGCTTGGGGCGCAGAGTCGCTTGGGGCGCAGAGTCGCTTGGGGCGCAGAGTCGCTTGGGGCGCAGAGTCGCTTGGGGCGCAGAGTCGCTTGGGGCGCAGAGTCGCTTGGGGCGCAGAGTCGCTTGGGGCGCAGAGTCGCTTGGGGCGCAGAGTCGCTTGGGGCGCAGAGTCGCTTGGGGCGCAGAGTCGCTTGGGGCGCAGAGTCGCTTGGGGCGCAGAGTCGCTTGGGGCGCAGAGTCGCTTGGGGCGCAGAGTCGCTTGGGGCGCAGAGTCGCTTGGGGCGCAGAGTCGCTTGGGGCGCAGAGTCGCTTGGGGCGCAGAGTCGCTTGGGGCGCAGAGTCGCTTGGGGCGCAGAGTCGCTTGGGGCGCAGAGTCGCTTGGGGCGCAGAGTCGCTTGGGGCGCAGAGTCGCTTGGGGCGCAGAGTCGCTTGGGGCGCAGAGTCGCTTGGGGCGCAGAGTCGCTTGGGGCGCAGAGTCGCTTGGGGCGCAGAGTCGCTTGGGGCGCAGAGTCGCTTGGGGCGCAGAGTCGCTTGGGGCGCAGAGTCGCTTGGGGCGCAGAGTCGCTTGGGGCGCAGAGTCGCTTGGGGCGCAGAGTCGCTTGGGGCGCAGAGTCGCTTGGGGCGCAGAGTCGCTTGGGGCGCAGAGTCGCTTGGGGCGCAGAGTCGCTTGGGGCGCAGAGTCGCTTGGGGCGCAGAGTCGCTTGGGGCGCAGAGTCGCTTGGGGCGCAGAGTCGCTTGGGGCGCAGAGTCGCTTGGGGCGCAGAGTCGCTTGGGGCGCAGAGTCGCTTGGGGCGCAGAGTCGCTTGGGGCGCAGAGTCGCTTGGGGCGCAGAGTCGCTTGGGGCGCAGAGTCGCTTGGGGCGCAGAGTCGCTTGGGGCGCAGAGTCGCTTGGGGCGCAGAGTCGCTTGGGGCGCAGAGTCGCTTGGGGCGCAGAGTCGCTTGGGGCGCAGAGTCGCTTGGGGCGCAGAGTCGCTTGGGGCGCAGAGTCGCTTGGGGCGCAGAGTCGCTTGGGGCGCAGAGTCGCTTGGGGCGCAGAGTCGCTTGGGGCGCAGAGTCGCTTGGGGCGCAGAGTCGCTTGGGGCGCAGAGTCGCTTGGGGCGCAGAGTCGCTTGGGGCGCAGAGTCGCTTGGGGCGCAGAGTCGCTTGGGGCGCAGAGTCGCTTGGGGCGCAGAGTCGCTTGGGGCGCAGAGTCGCTTGGGGCGCAGAGTCGCTTGGGGCGCAGAGTCGCTTGGGGCGCAGAGTCGCTTGGGGCGCAGAGTCGCTTGGGGCGCAGAGTCGCTTGGGGCGCAGAGTCGCTTGGGGCGCAGAGTCGCTTGGGGCGCAGAGTCGCTTGGGGCGCAGAGTCGCTTGGGGCGCAGAGTCGCTTGGGGCGCAGAGTCGCTTGGGGCGCAGAGTCGCTTGGGGCGCAGAGTCGCTTGGGGCGCAGAGTCGCTTGGGGCGCAGAGTCGCTTGGGGCGCAGAGTCGCTTGGGGCGCAGAGTCGCTTGGGGCGCAGAGTCGCTTGGGGCGCAGAGTCGCTTGGGGCGCAGAGTCGCTTGGGGCGCAGAGTCGCTTGGGGCGCAGAGTCGCTTGGGGCGCAGAGTCGCTTGGGGCGCAGAGTCGCTTGGGGCGCAGAGTCGCTTGGGGCGCAGAGTCGCTTGGGGCGCAGAGTCGCTTGGGGCGCAGAGTCGCTTGGGGCGCAGAGTCGCTTGGGGCGCAGAGTCGCTTGGGGCGCAGAGTCGCTTGGGGCGCAGAGTCGCTTGGGGCGCAGAGTCGCTTGGGGCGCAGAGTCGCTTGGGGCGCAGAGTCGCTTGGGGCGCAGAGTCGCTTGGGGCGCAGAGTCGCTTGGGGCGCAGAGTCGCTTGGGGCGCAGAGTCGCTTGGGGCGCAGAGTCGCTTGGGGCGCAGAGTCGCTTGGGGCGCAGAGTCGCTTGGGGCGCAGAGTCGCTTGGGGCGCAGAGTCGCTTGGGGCGCAGAGTCGCTTGGGGCGCAGAGTCGCTTGGGGCGCAGAGTCGCTTGGGGCGCAGAGTCGCTTGGGGCGCAGAGTCGCTTGGGGCGCAGAGTCGCTTGGGGCGCAGAGTCGCTTGGGGCGCAGAGTCGCTTGGGGCGCAGAGTCGCTTGGGGCGCAGAGTCGCTTGGGGCGCAGAGTCGCTTGGGGCGCAGAGTCGCTTGGGGCGCAGAGTCGCTTGGGGCGCAGAGTCGCTTGGGGCGCAGAGTCGCTTGGGGCGCAGAGTCGCTTGGGGCGCAGAGTCGCTTGGGGCGCAGAGTCGCTTGGGGCGCAGAGTCGCTTGGGGCGCAGAGTCGCTTGGGGCGCAGAGTCGCTTGGGGCGCAGAGTCGCTTGGGGCGCAGAGTCGCTTGGGGCGCAGAGTCGCTTGGGGCGCAGAGTCGCTTGGGGCGCAGAGTCGCTTGGGGCGCAGAGTCGCTTGGGGCGCAGAGTCGCTTGGGGCGCAGAGTCGCTTGGGGCGCAGAGTCGCTTGGGGCGCAGAGTCGCTTGGGGCGCAGAGTCGCTTGGGGCGCAGAGTCGCTTGGGGCGCAGAGTCGCTTGGGGCGCAGAGTCGCTTGGGGCGCAGAGTCGCTTGGGGCGCAGAGTCGCTTGGGGCGCAGAGTCGCTTGGGGCGCAGAGTCGCTTGGGGCGCAGAGTCGCTTGGGGCGCAGAGTCGCTTGGGGCGCAGAGTCGCTTGGGGCGCAGAGTCGCTTGGGGCGCAGAGTCGCTTGGGGCGCAGAGTCGCTTGGGGCGCAGAGTCGCTTGGGGCGCAGAGTCGCTTGGGGCGCAGAGTCGCTTGGGGCGCAGAGTCGCTTGGGGCGCAGAGTCGCTTGGGGCGCAGAGTCGCTTGGGGCGCAGAGTCGCTTGGGGCGCAGAGTCGCTTGGGGCGCAGAGTCGCTTGGGGCGCAGAGTCGCTTGGGGCGCAGAGTCGCTTGGGGCGCAGAGTCGCTTGGGGCGCAGAGTCGCTTGGGGCGCAGAGTCGCTTGGGGCGCAGAGTCGCTTGGGGCGCAGAGTCGCTTGGGGCGCAGAGTCGCTTGGGGCGCAGAGTCGCTTGGGGCGCAGAGTCGCTTGGGGCGCAGAGTCGCTTGGGGCGCAGAGTCGCTTGGGGCGCAGAGTCGCTTGGGGCGCAGAGTCGCTTGGGGCGCAGAGTCGCTTGGGGCGCAGAGTCGCTTGGGGCGCAGAGTCGCTTGGGGCGCAGAGTCGCTTGGGGCGCAGAGTCGCTTGGGGCGCAGAGTCGCTTGGGGCGCAGAGTCGCTTGGGGCGCAGAGTCGCTTGGGGCGCAGAGTCGCTTGGGGCGCAGAGTCGCTTGGGGCGCAGAGTCGCTTGGGGCGCAGAGTCGCTTGGGGCGCAGAGTCGCTTGGGGCGCAGAGTCGCTTGGGGCGCAGAGTCGCTTGGGGCGCAGAGTCGCTTGGGGCGCAGAGTCGCTTGGGGCGCAGAGTCGCTTGGGGCGCAGAGTCGCTTGGGGCGCAGAGTCGCTTGGGGCGCAGAGTCGCTTGGGGCGCAGAGTCGCTTGGGGCGCAGAGTCGCTTGGGGCGCAGAGTCGCTTGGGGCGCAGAGTCGCTTGGGGCGCAGAGTCGCTTGGGGCGCAGAGTCGCTTGGGGCGCAGAGTCGCTTGGGGCGCAGAGTCGCTTGGGGCGCAGAGTCGCTTGGGGCGCAGAGTCGCTTGGGGCGCAGAGTCGCTTGGGGCGCAGAGTCGCTTGGGGCGCAGAGTCGCTTGGGGCGCAGAGTCGCTTGGGGCGCAGAGTCGCTTGGGGCGCAGAGTCGCTTGGGGCGCAGAGTCGCTTGGGGCGCAGAGTCGCTTGGGGCGCAGAGTCGCTTGGGGCGCAGAGTCGCTTGGGGCGCAGAGTCGCTTGGGGCGCAGAGTCGCTTGGGGCGCAGAGTCGCTTGGGGCGCAGAGTCGCTTGGGGCGCAGAGTCGCTTGGGGCGCAGAGTCGCTTGGGGCGCAGAGTCGCTTGGGGCGCAGAGTCGCTTGGGGCGCAGAGTCGCTTGGGGCGCAGAGTCGCTTGGGGCGCAGAGTCGCTTGGGGCGCAGAGTCGCTTGGGGCGCAGAGTCGCTTGGGGCGCAGAGTCGCTTGGGGCGCAGAGTCGCTTGGGGCGCAGAGTCGCTTGGGGCGCAGAGTCGCTTGGGGCGCAGAGTCGCTTGGGGCGCAGAGTCGCTTGGGGCGCAGAGTCGCTTGGGGCGCAGAGTCGCTTGGGGCGCAGAGTCGCTTGGGGCGCAGAGTCGCTTGGGGCGCAGAGTCGCTTGGGGCGCAGAGTCGCTTGGGGCGCAGAGTCGCTTGGGGCGCAGAGTCGCTTGGGGCGCAGAGTCGCTTGGGGCGCAGAGTCGCTTGGGGCGCAGAGTCGCTTGGGGCGCAGAGTCGCTTGGGGCGCAGAGTCGCTTGGGGCGCAGAGTCGCTTGGGGCGCAGAGTCGCTTGGGGCGCAGAGTCGCTTGGGGCGCAGAGTCGCTTGGGGCGCAGAGTCGCTTGGGGCGCAGAGTCGCTTGGGGCGCAGAGTCGCTTGGGGCGCAGAGTCGCTTGGGGCGCAGAGTCGCTTGGGGCGCAGAGTCGCTTGGGGCGCAGAGTCGCTTGGGGCGCAGAGTCGCTTGGGGCGCAGAGTCGCTTGGGGCGCAGAGTCGCTTGGGGCGCAGAGTCGCTTGGGGCGCAGAGTCGCTTGGGGCGCAGAGTCGCTTGGGGCGCAGAGTCGCTTGGGGCGCAGAGTCGCTTGGGGCGCAGAGTCGCTTGGGGCGCAGAGTCGCTTGGGGCGCAGAGTCGCTTGGGGCGCAGAGTCGCTTGGGGCGCAGAGTCGCTTGGGGCGCAGAGTCGCTTGGGGCGCAGAGTCGCTTGGGGCGCAGAGTCGCTTGGGGCGCAGAGTCGCTTGGGGCGCAGAGTCGCTTGGGGCGCAGAGTCGCTTGGGGCGCAGAGTCGCTTGGGGCGCAGAGTCGCTTGGGGCGCAGAGTCGCTTGGGGCGCAGAGTCGCTTGGGGCGCAGAGTCGCTTGGGGCGCAGAGTCGCTTGGGGCGCAGAGTCGCTTGGGGCGCAGAGTCGCTTGGGGCGCAGAGTCGCTTGGGGCGCAGAGTCGCTTGGGGCGCAGAGTCGCTTGGGGCGCAGAGTCGCTTGGGGCGCAGAGTCGCTTGGGGCGCAGAGTCGCTTGGGGCGCAGAGTCGCTTGGGGCGCAGAGTCGCTTGGGGCGCAGAGTCGCTTGGGGCGCAGAGTCGCTTGGGGCGCAGAGTCGCTTGGGGCGCAGAGTCGCTTGGGGCGCAGAGTCGCTTGGGGCGCAGAGTCGCTTGGGGCGCAGAGTCGCTTGGGGCGCAGAGTCGCTTGGGGCGCAGAGTCGCTTGGGGCGCAGAGTCGCTTGGGGCGCAGAGTCGCTTGGGGCGCAGAGTCGCTTGGGGCGCAGAGTCGCTTGGGGCGCAGAGTCGCTTGGGGCGCAGAGTCGCTTGGGGCGCAGAGTCGCTTGGGGCGCAGAGTCGCTTGGGGCGCAGAGTCGCTTGGGGCGCAGAGTCGCTTGGGGCGCAGAGTCGCTTGGGGCGCAGAGTCGCTTGGGGCGCAGAGTCGCTTGGGGCGCAGAGTCGCTTGGGGCGCAGAGTCGCTTGGGGCGCAGAGTCGCTTGGGGCGCAGAGTCGCTTGGGGCGCAGAGTCGCTTGGGGCGCAGAGTCGCTTGGGGCGCAGAGTCGCTTGGGGCGCAGAGTCGCTTGGGGCGCAGAGTCGCTTGGGGCGCAGAGTCGCTTGGGGCGCAGAGTCGCTTGGGGCGCAGAGTCGCTTGGGGCGCAGAGTCGCTTGGGGCGCAGAGTCGCTTGGGGCGCAGAGTCGCTTGGGGCGCAGAGTCGCTTGGGGCGCAGAGTCGCTTGGGGCGCAGAGTCGCTTGGGGCGCAGAGTCGCTTGGGGCGCAGAGTCGCTTGGGGCGCAGAGTCGCTTGGGGCGCAGAGTCGCTTGGGGCGCAGAGTCGCTTGGGGCGCAGAGTCGCTTGGGGCGCAGAGTCGCTTGGGGCGCAGAGTCGCTTGGGGCGCAGAGTCGCTTGGGGCGCAGAGTCGCTTGGGGCGCAGAGTCGCTTGGGGCGCAGAGTCGCTTGGGGCGCAGAGTCGCTTGGGGCGCAGAGTCGCTTGGGGCGCAGAGTCGCTTGGGGCGCAGAGTCGCTTGGGGCGCAGAGTCGCTTGGGGCGCAGAGTCGCTTGGGGCGCAGAGTCGCTTGGGGCGCAGAGTCGCTTGGGGCGCAGAGTCGCTTGGGGCGCAGAGTCGCTTGGGGCGCAGAGTCGCTTGGGGCGCAGAGTCGCTTGGGGCGCAGAGTCGCTTGGGGCGCAGAGTCGCTTGGGGCGCAGAGTCGCTTGGGGCGCAGAGTCGCTTGGGGCGCAGAGTCGCTTGGGGCGCAGAGTCGCTTGGGGCGCAGAGTCGCTTGGGGCGCAGAGTCGCTTGGGGCGCAGAGTCGCTTGGGGCGCAGAGTCGCTTGGGGCGCAGAGTCGCTTGGGGCGCAGAGTCGCTTGGGGCGCAGAGTCGCTTGGGGCGCAGAGTCGCTTGGGGCGCAGAGTCGCTTGGGGCGCAGAGTCGCTTGGGGCGCAGAGTCGCTTGGGGCGCAGAGTCGCTTGGGGCGCAGAGTCGCTTGGGGCGCAGAGTCGCTTGGGGCGCAGAGTCGCTTGGGGCGCAGAGTCGCTTGGGGCGCAGAGTCGCTTGGGGCGCAGAGTCGCTTGGGGCGCAGAGTCGCTTGGGGCGCAGAGTCGCTTGGGGCGCAGAGTCGCTTGGGGCGCAGAGTCGCTTGGGGCGCAGAGTCGCTTGGGGCGCAGAGTCGCTTGGGGCGCAGAGTCGCTTGGGGCGCAGAGTCGCTTGGGGCGCAGAGTCGCTTGGGGCGCAGAGTCGCTTGGGGCGCAGAGTCGCTTGGGGCGCAGAGTCGCTTGGGGCGCAGAGTCGCTTGGGGCGCAGAGTCGCTTGGGGCGCAGAGTCGCTTGGGGCGCAGAGTCGCTTGGGGCGCAGAGTCGCTTGGGGCGCAGAGTCGCTTGGGGCGCAGAGTCGCTTGGGGCGCAGAGTCGCTTGGGGCGCAGAGTCGCTTGGGGCGCAGAGTCGCTTGGGGCGCAGAGTCGCTTGGGGCGCAGAGTCGCTTGGGGCGCAGAGTCGCTTGGGGCGCAGAGTCGCTTGGGGCGCAGAGTCGCTTGGGGCGCAGAGTCGCTTGGGGCGCAGAGTCGCTTGGGGCGCAGAGTCGCTTGGGGCGCAGAGTCGCTTGGGGCGCAGAGTCGCTTGGGGCGCAGAGTCGCTTGGGGCGCAGAGTCGCTTGGGGCGCAGAGTCGCTTGGGGCGCAGAGTCGCTTGGGGCGCAGAGTCGCTTGGGGCGCAGAGTCGCTTGGGGCGCAGAGTCGCTTGGGGCGCAGAGTCGCTTGGGGCGCAGAGTCGCTTGGGGCGCAGAGTCGCTTGGGGCGCAGAGTCGCTTGGGGCGCAGAGTCGCTTGGGGCGCAGAGTCGCTTGGGGCGCAGAGTCGCTTGGGGCGCAGAGTCGCTTGGGGCGCAGAGTCGCTTGGGGCGCAGAGTCGCTTGGGGCGCAGAGTCGCTTGGGGCGCAGAGTCGCTTGGGGCGCAGAGTCGCTTGGGGCGCAGAGTCGCTTGGGGCGCAGAGTCGCTTGGGGCGCAGAGTCGCTTGGGGCGCAGAGTCGCTTGGGGCGCAGAGTCGCTTGGGGCGCAGAGTCGCTTGGGGCGCAGAGTCGCTTGGGGCGCAGAGTCGCTTGGGGCGCAGAGTCGCTTGGGGCGCAGAGTCGCTTGGGGCGCAGAGTCGCTTGGGGCGCAGAGTCGCTTGGGGCGCAGAGTCGCTTGGGGCGCAGAGTCGCTTGGGGCGCAGAGTCGCTTGGGGCGCAGAGTCGCTTGGGGCGCAGAGTCGCTTGGGGCGCAGAGTCGCTTGGGGCGCAGAGTCGCTTGGGGCGCAGAGTCGCTTGGGGCGCAGAGTCGCTTGGGGCGCAGAGTCGCTTGGGGCGCAGAGTCGCTTGGGGCGCAGAGTCGCTTGGGGCGCAGAGTCGCTTGGGGCGCAGAGTCGCTTGGGGCGCAGAGTCGCTTGGGGCGCAGAGTCGCTTGGGGCGCAGAGTCGCTTGGGGCGCAGAGTCGCTTGGGGCGCAGAGTCGCTTGGGGCGCAGAGTCGCTTGGGGCGCAGAGTCGCTTGGGGCGCAGAGTCGCTTGGGGCGCAGAGTCGCTTGGGGCGCAGAGTCGCTTGGGGCGCAGAGTCGCTTGGGGCGCAGAGTCGCTTGGGGCGCAGAGTCGCTTGGGGCGCAGAGTCGCTTGGGGCGCAGAGTCGCTTGGGGCGCAGAGTCGCTTGGGGCGCAGAGTCGCTTGGGGCGCAGAGTCGCTTGGGGCGCAGAGTCGCTTGGGGCGCAGAGTCGCTTGGGGCGCAGAGTCGCTTGGGGCGCAGAGTCGCTTGGGGCGCAGAGTCGCTTGGGGCGCAGAGTCGCTTGGGGCGCAGAGTCGCTTGGGGCGCAGAGTCGCTTGGGGCGCAGAGTCGCTTGGGGCGCAGAGTCGCTTGGGGCGCAGAGTCGCTTGGGGCGCAGAGTCGCTTGGGGCGCAGAGTCGCTTGGGGCGCAGAGTCGCTTGGGGCGCAGAGTCGCTTGGGGCGCAGAGTCGCTTGGGGCGCAGAGTCGCTTGGGGCGCAGAGTCGCTTGGGGCGCAGAGTCGCTTGGGGCGCAGAGTCGCTTGGGGCGCAGAGTCGCTTGGGGCGCAGAGTCGCTTGGGGCGCAGAGTCGCTTGGGGCGCAGAGTCGCTTGGGGCGCAGAGTCGCTTGGGGCGCAGAGTCGCTTGGGGCGCAGAGTCGCTTGGGGCGCAGAGTCGCTTGGGGCGCAGAGTCGCTTGGGGCGCAGAGTCGCTTGGGGCGCAGAGTCGCTTGGGGCGCAGAGTCGCTTGGGGCGCAGAGTCGCTTGGGGCGCAGAGTCGCTTGGGGCGCAGAGTCGCTTGGGGCGCAGAGTCGCTTGGGGCGCAGAGTCGCTTGGGGCGCAGAGTCGCTTGGGGCGCAGAGTCGCTTGGGGCGCAGAGTCGCTTGGGGCGCAGAGTCGCTTGGGGCGCAGAGTCGCTTGGGGCGCAGAGTCGCTTGGGGCGCAGAGTCGCTTGGGGCGCAGAGTCGCTTGGGGCGCAGAGTCGCTTGGGGCGCAGAGTCGCTTGGGGCGCAGAGTCGCTTGGGGCGCAGAGTCGCTTGGGGCGCAGAGTCGCTTGGGGCGCAGAGTCGCTTGGGGCGCAGAGTCGCTTGGGGCGCAGAGTCGCTTGGGGCGCAGAGTCGCTTGGGGCGCAGAGTCGCTTGGGGCGCAGAGTCGCTTGGGGCGCAGAGTCGCTTGGGGCGCAGAGTCGCTTGGGGCGCAGAGTCGCTTGGGGCGCAGAGTCGCTTGGGGCGCAGAGTCGCTTGGGGCGCAGAGTCGCTTGGGGCGCAGAGTCGCTTGGGGCGCAGAGTCGCTTGGGGCGCAGAGTCGCTTGGGGCGCAGAGTCGCTTGGGGCGCAGAGTCGCTTGGGGCGCAGAGTCGCTTGGGGCGCAGAGTCGCTTGGGGCGCAGAGTCGCTTGGGGCGCAGAGTCGCTTGGGGCGCAGAGTCGCTTGGGGCGCAGAGTCGCTTGGGGCGCAGAGTCGCTTGGGGCGCAGAGTCGCTTGGGGCGCAGAGTCGCTTGGGGCGCAGAGTCGCTTGGGGCGCAGAGTCGCTTGGGGCGCAGAGTCGCTTGGGGCGCAGAGTCGCTTGGGGCGCAGAGTCGCTTGGGGCGCAGAGTCGCTTGGGGCGCAGAGTCGCTTGGGGCGCAGAGTCGCTTGGGGCGCAGAGTCGCTTGGGGCGCAGAGTCGCTTGGGGCGCAGAGTCGCTTGGGGCGCAGAGTCGCTTGGGGCGCAGAGTCGCTTGGGGCGCAGAGTCGCTTGGGGCGCAGAGTCGCTTGGGGCGCAGAGTCGCTTGGGGCGCAGAGTCGCTTGGGGCGCAGAGTCGCTTGGGGCGCAGAGTCGCTTGGGGCGCAGAGTCGCTTGGGGCGCAGAGTCGCTTGGGGCGCAGAGTCGCTTGGGGCGCAGAGTCGCTTGGGGCGCAGAGTCGCTTGGGGCGCAGAGTCGCTTGGGGCGCAGAGTCGCTTGGGGCGCAGAGTCGCTTGGGGCGCAGAGTCGCTTGGGGCGCAGAGTCGCTTGGGGCGCAGAGTCGCTTGGGGCGCAGAGTCGCTTGGGGCGCAGAGTCGCTTGGGGCGCAGAGTCGCTTGGGGCGCAGAGTCGCTTGGGGCGCAGAGTCGCTTGGGGCGCAGAGTCGCTTGGGGCGCAGAGTCGCTTGGGGCGCAGAGTCGCTTGGGGCGCAGAGTCGCTTGGGGCGCAGAGTCGCTTGGGGCGCAGAGTCGCTTGGGGCGCAGAGTCGCTTGGGGCGCAGAGTCGCTTGGGGCGCAGAGTCGCTTGGGGCGCAGAGTCGCTTGGGGCGCAGAGTCGCTTGGGGCGCAGAGTCGCTTGGGGCGCAGAGTCGCTTGGGGCGCAGAGTCGCTTGGGGCGCAGAGTCGCTTGGGGCGCAGAGTCGCTTGGGGCGCAGAGTCGCTTGGGGCGCAGAGTCGCTTGGGGCGCAGAGTCGCTTGGGGCGCAGAGTCGCTGGGGCGCAGAGTCGCTTGGGGCGCAGAGTCGCTTGGGGCGCAGAGTCGCTTGGGGCGCAGAGTCGCTTGGGGCGCAGAGTCGCTTGGGGCGCAGAGTCGCTTGGGGCGCAGAGTCGCTTGGGGCGCAGAGTCGCTTGGGGCGCAGAGTCGCTTGGGGCGCAGAGTCGCTTGGGGCGCAGAGTCGCTTGGGGCGCAGAGTCGCTTGGGGCGCAGAGTCGCTTGGGGCGCAGAGTCGCTTGGGGCGCAGAGTCGCTTGGGGCGCAGAGTCGCTTGGGGCGCAGAGTCGCTTGGGGCGCAGAGTCGCTTGGGGCGCAGAGTCGCTTGGGGCGCAGAGTCGCTTGGGGCGCAGAGTCGCTTGGGGCGCAGAGTCGCTTGGGGCGCAGAGTCGCTTGGGGCGCAGAGTCGCTTGGGGCGCAGAGTCGCTTGGGGCGCAGAGTCGCTTGGGGCGCAGAGTCGCTTGGGGCGCAGAGTCGCTTGGGGCGCAGAGTCGCTTGGGGCGCAGAGTCGCTTGGGGCGCAGAGTCGCTTGGGGCGCAGAGTCGCTTGGGGCGCAGAGTCGCTTGGGGCGCAGAGTCGCTTGGGGCGCAGAGTCGCTTGGGGCGCAGAGTCGCTTGGGGCGCAGAGTCGCTTGGGGCGCAGAGTCGCTTGGGGCGCAGAGTCGCTTGGGGCGCAGAGTCGCTTGGGGCGCAGAGTCGCTTGGGGCGCAGAGTCGCTTGGGGCGCAGAGTCGCTTGGGGCGCAGAGTCGCTTGGGGCGCAGAGTCGCTTGGGGCGCAGAGTCGCTTGGGGCGCAGAGTCGCTTGGGGCGCAGAGTCGCTTGGGGCGCAGAGTCGCTTGGGGCGCAGAGTCGCTTGGGGCGCAGAGTCGCTTGGGGCGCAGAGTCGCTTGGGGCGCAGAGTCGCTTGGGGCGCAGAGTCGCTTGGGGCGCAGAGTCGCTTGGGGCGCAGAGTCGCTTGGGGCGCAGAGTCGCTTGGGGCGCAGAGTCGCTTGGGGCGCAGAGTCGCTTGGGGCGCAGAGTCGCTTGGGGCGCAGAGTCGCTTGGGGCGCAGAGTCGCTTGGGGCGCAGAGTCGCTTGGGGCGCAGAGTCGCTTGGGGCGCAGAGTCGCTTGGGGCGCAGAGTCGCTTGGGGCGCAGAGTCGCTTGGGGCGCAGAGTCGCTTGGGGCGCAGAGTCGCTTGGGGCGCAGAGTCGCTTGGGGCGCAGAGTCGCTTGGGGCGCAGAGTCGCTTGGGGCGCAGAGTCGCTTGGGGCGCAGAGTCGCTTGGGGCGCAGAGTCGCTTGGGGCGCAGAGTCGCTTGGGGCGCAGAGTCGCTTGGGGCGCAGAGTCGCTTGGGGCGCAGAGTCGCTTGGGGCGCAGAGTCGCTTGGGGCGCAGAGTCGCTTGGGGCGCAGAGTCGCTTGGGGCGCAGAGTCGCTTGGGGCGCAGAGTCGCTTGGGGCGCAGAGTCGCTTGGGGCGCAGAGTCGCTTGGGGCGCAGAGTCGCTTGGGGCGCAGAGTCGCTTGGGGCGCAGAGTCGCTTGGGGCGCAGAGTCGCTTGGGCGCAGAGTCGCTTGGGGCGCAGAGTCGCTTGGGGCGCAGAGTCGCTTGGGGCGCAGAGTCGCTTGGGGCGCAGAGTCGCTTGGGGCGCAGAGTCGCTTGGGGCGCAGAGTCGCTTGGGGCGCAGAGTCGCTTGGGGCGCAGAGTCGCTTGGGGCGCAGAGTCGCTTGGGGCGCAGAGTCGCTTGGGGCGCAGAGTCGCTTGGGGCGCAGAGTCGCTTGGGGCGCAGAGTCGCTTGGGGCGCAGAGTCGCTTGGGGCGCAGAGTCGCTTGGGGCGCAGAGTCGCTTGGGGCGCAGAGTCGCTTGGGGCGCAGAGTCGCTTGGGGCGCAGAGTCGCTTGGGGCGCAGAGTCGCTTGGGGCGCAGAGTCGCTTGGGGCGCAGAGTCGCTTGGGGCGCAGAGTCGCTTGGGGCGCAGAGTCGCTTGGGGCGCAGAGTCGCTTGGGGCGCAGAGTCGCTTGGGGCGCAGAGTCGCTTGGGGCGCAGAGTCGCTTGGGGCGCAGAGTCGCTTGGGGCGCAGAGTCGCTTGGGGCGCAGAGTCGCTTGGGGCGCAGAGTCGCTTGGGGCGCAGAGTCGCTTGGGGCGCAGAGTCGCTTGGGGCGCAGAGTCGCTTGGGGCGCAGAGTCGCTTGGGGCGCAGAGTCGCTTGGGGCGCAGAGTCGCTTGGGGCGCAGAGTCGCTTGGGGCGCAGAGTCGCTTGGGGCGCAGAGTCGCTTGGGGCGCAGAGTCGCTTGGGGCGCAGAGTCGCTTGGGGCGCAGAGTCGCTTGGGGCGCAGAGTCGCTTGGGGCGCAGAGTCGCTTGGGGCGCAGAGTCGCTTGGGGCGCAGAGTCGCTTGGGGCGCAGAGTCGCTTGGGGCGCAGAGTCGCTTGGGGCGCAGAGTCGCTTGGGGCGCAGAGTCGCTTGGGGCGCAGAGTCGCTTGGGGCGCAGAGTCGCTTGGGGCGCAGAGTCGCTTGGGGCGCAGAGTCGCTTGGGGCGCAGAGTCGCTTGGGGCGCAGAGTCGCTTGGGGCGCAGAGTCGCTTGGGGCGCAGAGTCGCTTGGGGCGCAGAGTCGCTTGGGGCGCAGAGTCGCTTGGGGCGCAGAGTCGCTTGGGGCGCAGAGTCGCTTGGGGCGCAGAGTCGCTTGGGGCGCAGAGTCGCTTGGGGCGCAGAGTCGCTTGGGGCGCAGAGTCGCTTGGGGCGCAGAGTCGCTTGGGGCGCAGAGTCGCTTGGGGCGCAGAGTCGCTTGGGGCGCAGAGTCGCTTGGGGCGCAGAGTCGCTTGGGGCGCAGAGTCGCTTGGGGCGCAGAGTCGCTTGGGGCGCAGAGTCGCTTGGGGCGCAGAGTCGCTTGGGGCGCAGAGTCGCTTGGGGCGCAGAGTCGCTTGGGGCGCAGAGTCGCTTGGGGCGCAGAGTCGCTTGGGGCGCAGAGTCGCTTGGGGCGCAGAGTCGCTTGGGGCGCAGAGTCGCTTGGGGCGCAGAGTCGCTTGGGGCGCAGAGTCGCTTGGGGCGCAGAGTCGCTTGGGGCGCAGAGTCGCTTGGGGCGCAGAGTCGCTTGGGGCGCAGAGTCGCTTGGGGCGCAGAGTCGCTTGGGGCGCAGAGTCGCTTGGGGCGCAGAGTCGCTTGGGGCGCAGAGTCGCTTGGGGCGCAGAGTCGCTTGGGGCGCAGAGTCGCTTGGGGCGCAGAGTCGCTTGGGGCGCAGAGTCGCTTGGGGCGCAGAGTCGCTTGGGGCGCAGAGTCGCTTGGGGCGCAGAGTCGCTTGGGGCGCAGAGTCGCTTGGGGCGCAGAGTCGCTTGGGGCGCAGAGTCGCTTGGGGCGCAGAGTCGCTTGGGGCGCAGAGTCGCTTGGGGCGCAGAGTCGCTTGGGGCGCAGAGTCGCTTGGGGCGCAGAGTCGCTTGGGGCGCAGAGTCGCTTGGGGCGCAGAGTCGCTTGGGGCGCAGAGTCGCTTGGGGCGCAGAGTCGCTTGGGGCGCAGAGTCGCTTGGGGCGCAGAGTCGCTTGGGGCGCAGAGTCGCTTGGGGCGCAGAGTCGCTTGGGGCGCAGAGTCGCTTGGGGCGCAGAGTCGCTTGGGGCGCAGAGTCGCTTGGGGCGCAGAGTCGCTTGGGGCGCAGAGTCGCTTGGGGCGCAGAGTCGCTTGGGGCGCAGAGTCGCTTGGGGCGCAGAGTCGCTTGGGGCGCAGAGTCGCTTGGGGCGCAGAGTCGCTTGGGGCGCAGAGTCGCTTGGGGCGCAGAGTCGCTTGGGGCGCAGAGTCGCTTGGGGCGCAGAGTCGCTTGGGGCGCAGAGTCGCTTGGGGCGCAGAGTCGCTTGGGGCGCAGAGTCGCTTGGGGCGCAGAGTCGCTTGGGGCGCAGAGTCGCTTGGGGCGCAGAGTCGCTTGGGGCGCAGAGTCGCTTGGGGCGCAGAGTCGCTTGGGGCGCAGAGTCGCTTGGGGCGCAGAGTCGCTTGGGGCGCAGAGTCGCTTGGGGCGCAGAGTCGCTTGGGGCGCAGAGTCGCTTGGGGCGCAGAGTCGCTTGGGGCGCAGAGTCGCTTGGGGCGCAGAGTCGCTTGGGGCGCAGAGTCGCTTGGGGCGCAGAGTCGCTTGGGGCGCAGAGTCGCTTGGGGCGCAGAGTCGCTTGGGGCGCAGAGTCGCTTGGGGCGCAGAGTCGCTTGGGGCGCAGAGTCGCTTGGGGCGCAGAGTCGCTTGGGGCGCAGAGTCGCTTGGGGCGCAGAGTCGCTTGGGGCGCAGAGTCGCT
Source organism: Anas platyrhynchos (assembly GCF_047663525.1). NCBI lineage: Eukaryota > Metazoa > Chordata > Aves > Anseriformes > Anatidae > Anas > Anas platyrhynchos. The sequence continues at coordinate 48,661,960 of NC_092588.1, read as the reverse complement.
TGGGGCGCAGAGTCGCTTGGGGCGCAGAGTCGCTTGGGGCGCAGAGTCGCTTGGGGCGCAGAGTCGCTTGGGGCGCAGAGTCGCTTGGGGCGCAGAGTCGCTTGGGGCGCAGAGTCGCTTGGGGCGCAGAGTCGCTTGGGGCGCAGAGTCGCTTGGGGCGCAGAGTCGCTTGGGGCGCAGAGTCGCTTGGGGCGCAGAGTCGCTTGGGGCGCAGAGTCGCTTGGGGCGCAGAGTCGCTTGGGGCGCAGAGTCGCTTGGGGCGCAGAGTCGCTTGGGGCGCAGAGTCGCTTGGGGCGCAGAGTCGCTTGGGGCGCAGAGTCGCTTGGGGCGCAGAGTCGCTTGGGGCGCAGAGTCGCTTGGGGCGCAGAGTCGCTTGGGGCGCAGAGTCGCTTGGGGCGCAGAGTCGCTTGGGGCGCAGAGTCGCTTGGGGCGCAGAGTCGCTTGGGGCGCAGAGTCGCTTGGGGCGCAGAGTCGCTTGGGGCGCAGAGTCGCTTGGGGCGCAGAGTCGCTTGGGGCGCAGAGTCGCTTGGGGCGCAGAGTCGCTTGGGGCGCAGAGTCGCTTGGGGCGCAGAGTCGCTTGGGGCGCAGAGTCGCTTGGGGCGCAGAGTCGCTTGGGGCGCAGAGTCGCTTGGGGCGCAGAGTCGCTTGGGGCGCAGAGTCGCTTGGGGCGCAGAGTCGCTTGGGGCGCAGAGTCGCTTGGGGCGCAGAGTCGCTTGGGGCGCAGAGTCGCTTGGGGCGCAGAGTCGCTTGGGGCGCAGAGTCGCTTGGGGCGCAGAGTCGCTTGGGGCGCAGAGTCGCTTGGGGCGCAGAGTCGCTTGGGGCGCAGAGTCGCTTGGGGCGCAGAGTCGCTTGGGGCGCAGAGTCGCTTGGGGCGCAGAGTCGCTTGGGGCGCAGAGTCGCTTGGGGCGCAGAGTCGCTTGGGGCGCAGAGTCGCTTGGGGCGCAGAGTCGCTTGGGGCGCAGAGTCGCTTGGGGCGCAGAGTCGCTTGGGGCGCAGAGTCGCTTGGGGCGCAGAGTCGCTTGGGGCGCAGAGTCGCTTGGGGCGCAGAGTCGCTTGGGGCGCAGAGTCGCTTGGGGCGCAGAGTCGCTTGGGGCGCAGAGTCGCTTGGGGCGCAGAGTCGCTTGGGGCGCAGAGTCGCTTGGGGCGCAGAGTCGCTTGGGGCGCAGAGTCGCTTGGGGCGCAGAGTCGCTTGGGGCGCAGAGTCGCTTGGGGCGCAGAGTCGCTTGGGGCGCAGAGTCGCTTGGGGCGCAGAGTCGCTTGGGGCGCAGAGTCGCTTGGGGCGCAGAGTCGCTTGGGGCGCAGAGTCGCTTGGGGCGCAGAGTCGCTTGGGGCGCAGAGTCGCTTGGGGCGCAGAGTCGCTTGGGGCGCAGAGTCGCTTGGGGCGCAGAGTCGCTTGGGGCGCAGAGTCGCTTGGGGCGCAGAGTCGCTTGGGGCGCAGAGTCGCTTGGGGCGCAGAGTCGCTTGGGGCGCAGAGTCGCTTGGGGCGCAGAGTCGCTTGGGGCGCAGAGTCGCTTGGGGCGCAGAGTCGCTTGGGGCGCAGAGTCGCTTGGGGCGCAGAGTCGCTTGGGGCGCAGAGTCGCTTGGGGCGCAGAGTCGCTTGGGGCGCAGAGTCGCTTGGGGCGCAGAGTCGCTTGGGGCGCAGAGTCGCTTGGGGCGCAGAGTCGCTTGGGGCGCAGAGTCGCTTGGGGCGCAGAGTCGCTTGGGGCGCAGAGTCGCTTGGGGCGCAGAGTCGCTTGGGGCGCAGAGTCGCTTGGGGCGCAGAGTCGCTTGGGGCGCAGAGTCGCTTGGGGCGCAGAGTCGCTTGGGGCGCAGAGTCGCTTGGGGCGCAGAGTCGCTTGGGGCGCAGAGTCGCTTGGGGCGCAGAGTCGCTTGGGGCGCAGAGTCGCTTGGGGCGCAGAGTCGCTTGGGGCGCAGAGTCGCTTGGGGCGCAGAGTCGCTTGGGGCGCAGAGTCGCTTGGGGCGCAGAGTCGCTTGGGGCGCAGAGTCGCTTGGGGCGCAGAGTCGCTTGGGGCGCAGAGTCGCTTGGGGCGCAGAGTCGCTTGGGGCGCAGAGTCGCTTGGGGCGCAGAGTCGCTTGGGGCGCAGAGTCGCTTGGGGCGCAGAGTCGCTTGGGGCGCAGAGTCGCTTGGGGCGCAGAGTCGCTTGGGGCGCAGAGTCGCTTGGGGCGCAGAGTCGCTTGGGGCGCAGAGTCGCTTGGGGCGCAGAGTCGCTTGGGGCGCAGAGTCGCTTGGGGCGCAGAGTCGCTTGGGGCGCAGAGTCGCTTGGGGCGCAGAGTCGCTTGGGGCGCAGAGTCGCTTGGGGCGCAGAGTCGCTTGGGGCGCAGAGTCGCTTGGGGCGCAGAGTCGCTTGGGGCGCAGAGTCGCTTGGGGCGCAGAGTCGCTTGGGGCGCAGAGTCGCTTGGGGCGCAGAGTCGCTTGGGGCGCAGAGTCGCTTGGGGCGCAGAGTCGCTTGGGGCGCAGAGTCGCTTGGGGCGCAGAGTCGCTTGGGGCGCAGAGTCGCTTGGGGCGCAGAGTCGCTTGGGGCGCAGAGTCGCTTGGGGCGCAGAGTCGCTTGGGGCGCAGAGTCGCTTGGGGCGCAGAGTCGCTTGGGGCGCAGAGTCGCTTGGGGCGCAGAGTCGCTTGGGGCGCAGAGTCGCTTGGGGCGCAGAGTCGCTTGGGGCGCAGAGTCGCTTGGGGCGCAGAGTCGCTTGGGGCGCAGAGTCGCTTGGGGCGCAGAGTCGCTTGGGGCGCAGAGTCGCTTGGGGCGCAGAGTCGCTTGGGGCGCAGAGTCGCTTGGGGCGCAGAGTCGCTTGGGGCGCAGAGTCGCTTGGGGCGCAGAGTCGCTTGGGGCGCAGAGTCGCTTGGGGCGCAGAGTCGCTTGGGGCGCAGAGTCGCTTGGGGCGCAGAGTCGCTTGGGGCGCAGAGTCGCTTGGGGCGCAGAGTCGCTTGGGGCGCAGAGTCGCTTGGGGCGCAGAGTCGCTTGGGGCGCAGAGTCGCTTGGGGCGCAGAGTCGCTTGGGGCGCAGAGTCGCTTGGGGCGCAGAGTCGCTTGGGGCGCAGAGTCGCTTGGGGCGCAGAGTCGCTTGGGGCGCAGAGTCGCTTGGGGCGCAGAGTCGCTTGGGGCGCAGAGTCGCTTGGGGCGCAGAGTCGCTTGGGGCGCAGAGTCGCTTGGGGCGCAGAGTCGCTTGGGGCGCAGAGTCGCTTGGGGCGCAGAGTCGCTTGGGGCGCAGAGTCGCTTGGGGCGCAGAGTCGCTTGGGGCGCAGAGTCGCTTGGGGCGCAGAGTCGCTTGGGGCGCAGAGTCGCTTGGGGCGCAGAGTCGCTTGGGGCGCAGAGTCGCTTGGGGCGCAGAGTCGCTTGGGGCGCAGAGTCGCTTGGGGCGCAGAGTCGCTTGGGGCGCAGAGTCGCTTGGGGCGCAGAGTCGCTTGGGGCGCAGAGTCGCTTGGGGCGCAGAGTCGCTTGGGGCGCAGAGTCGCTTGGGGCGCAGAGTCGCTTGGGGCGCAGAGTCGCTTGGGGCGCAGAGTCGCTTGGGGCGCAGAGTCGCTTGGGGCGCAGAGTCGCTTGGGGCGCAGAGTCGCTTGGGGCGCAGAGTCGCTTGGGGCGCAGAGTCGCTTGGGGCGCAGAGTCGCTTGGGGCGCAGAGTCGCTTGGGGCGCAGAGTCGCTTGGGGCGCAGAGTCGCTTGGGGCGCAGAGTCGCTTGGGGCGCAGAGTCGCTTGGGGCGCAGAGTCGCTTGGGGCGCAGAGTCGCTTGGGGCGCAGAGTCGCTTGGGGCGCAGAGTCGCTTGGGGCGCAGAGTCGCTTGGGGCGCAGAGTCGCTTGGGGCGCAGAGTCGCTTGGGGCGCAGAGTCGCTTGGGGCGCAGAGTCGCTTGGGGCGCAGAGTCGCTTGGGGCGCAGAGTCGCTTGGGGCGCAGAGTCGCTTGGGGCGCAGAGTCGCTTGGGGCGCAGAGTCGCTTGGGGCGCAGAGTCGCTTGGGGCGCAGAGTCGCTTGGGGCGCAGAGTCGCTTGGGGCGCAGAGTCGCTTGGGGCGCAGAGTCGCTTGGGGCGCAGAGTCGCTTGGGGCGCAGAGTCGCTTGGGGCGCAGAGTCGCTTGGGGCGCAGAGTCGCTTGGGGCGCAGAGTCGCTTGGGGCGCAGAGTCGCTTGGGGCGCAGAGTCGCTTGGGGCGCAGAGTCGCTTGGGGCGCAGAGTCGCTTGGGGCGCAGAGTCGCTTGGGGCGCAGAGTCGCTTGGGGCGCAGAGTCGCTTGGGGCGCAGAGTCGCTTGGGGCGCAGAGTCGCTTGGGGCGCAGAGTCGCTTGGGGCGCAGAGTCGCTTGGGGCGCAGAGTCGCTTGGGGCGCAGAGTCGCTTGGGGCGCAGAGTCGCTTGGGGCGCAGAGTCGCTTGGGGCGCAGAGTCGCTTGGGGCGCAGAGTCGCTTGGGGCGCAGAGTCGCTTGGGGCGCAGAGTCGCTTGGGGCGCAGAGTCGCTTGGGGCGCAGAGTCGCTTGGGGCGCAGAGTCGCTTGGGGCGCAGAGTCGCTTGGGGCGCAGAGTCGCTTGGGGCGCAGAGTCGCTTGGGGCGCAGAGTCGCTTGGGGCGCAGAGTCGCTTGGGGCGCAGAGTCGCTTGGGGCGCAGAGTCGCTTGGGGCGCAGAGTCGCTTGGGGCGCAGAGTCGCTTGGGGCGCAGAGTCGCTTGGGGCGCAGAGTCGCTTGGGGCGCAGAGTCGCTTGGGGCGCAGAGTCGCTTGGGGCGCAGAGTCGCTTGGGGCGCAGAGTCGCTTGGGGCGCAGAGTCGCTTGGGGCGCAGAGTCGCTTGGGGCGCAGAGTCGCTTGGGGCGCAGAGTCGCTTGGGGCGCAGAGTCGCTTGGGGCGCAGAGTCGCTTGGGGCGCAGAGTCGCTTGGGGCGCAGAGTCGCTTGGGGCGCAGAGTCGCTTGGGGCGCAGAGTCGCTTGGGGCGCAGAGTCGCTTGGGGCGCAGAGTCGCTTGGGGCGCAGAGTCGCTTGGGGCGCAGAGTCGCTTGGGGCGCAGAGTCGCTTGGGGCGCAGAGTCGCTTGGGGCGCAGAGTCGCTTGGGGCGCAGAGTCGCTTGGGGCGCAGAGTCGCTTGGGGCGCAGAGTCGCTTGGGGCGCAGAGTCGCTTGGGGCGCAGAGTCGCTTGGGGCGCAGAGTCGCTTGGGGCGCAGAGTCGCTTGGGGCGCAGAGTCGCTTGGGGCGCAGAGTCGCTTGGGGCGCAGAGTCGCTTGGGGCGCAGAGTCGCTTGGGGCGCAGAGTCGCTTGGGGCGCAGAGTCGCTTGGGGCGCAGAGTCGCTTGGGGCGCAGAGTCGCTTGGGGCGCAGAGTCGCTTGGGGCGCAGAGTCGCTTGGGGCGCAGAGTCGCTTGGGGCGCAGAGTCGCTTGGGGCGCAGAGTCGCTTGGGGCGCAGAGTCGCTTGGGGCGCAGAGTCGCTTGGGGCGCAGAGTCGCTTGGGGCGCAGAGTCGCTTGGGGCGCAGAGTCGCTTGGGGCGCAGAGTCGCTTGGGGCGCAGAGTCGCTTGGGGCGCAGAGTCGCTTGGGGCGCAGAGTCGCTTGGGGCGCAGAGTCGCTTGGGGCGCAGAGTCGCTTGGGGCGCAGAGTCGCTTGGGGCGCAGAGTCGCTTGGGGCGCAGAGTCGCTTGGGGCGCAGAGTCGCTTGGGGCGCAGAGTCGCTTGGGGCGCAGAGTCGCTTGGGGCGCAGAGTCGCTTGGGGCGCAGAGTCGCTTGGGGCGCAGAGTCGCTTGGGGCGCAGAGTCGCTTGGGGCGCAGAGTCGCTTGGGGCGCAGAGTCGCTTGGGGCGCAGAGTCGCTTGGGGCGCAGAGTCGCTTGGGGCGCAGAGTCGCTTGGGGCGCAGAGTCGCTTGGGGCGCAGAGTCGCTTGGGGCGCAGAGTCGCTTGGGGCGCAGAGTCGCTTGGGGCGCAGAGTCGCTTGGGGCGCAGAGTCGCTTGGGGCGCAGAGTCGCTTGGGGCGCAGAGTCGCTTGGGGCGCAGAGTCGCTTGGGGCGCAGAGTCGCTTGGGGCGCAGAGTCGCTTGGGGCGCAGAGTCGCTTGGGGCGCAGAGTCGCTTGGGGCGCAGAGTCGCTTGGGGCGCAGAGTCGCTTGGGGCGCAGAGTCGCTTGGGGCGCAGAGTCGCTTGGGGCGCAGAGTCGCTTGGGGCGCAGAGTCGCTTGGGGCGCAGAGTCGCTTGGGGCGCAGAGTCGCTTGGGGCGCAGAGTCGCTTGGGGCGCAGAGTCGCTTGGGGCGCAGAGTCGCTTGGGGCGCAGAGTCGCTTGGGGCGCAGAGTCGCTTGGGGCGCAGAGTCGCTTGGGGCGCAGAGTCGCTTGGGGCGCAGAGTCGCTTGGGGCGCAGAGTCGCTTGGGGCGCAGAGTCGCTTGGGGCGCAGAGTCGCTTGGGGCGCAGAGTCGCTTGGGGCGCAGAGTCGCTTGGGGCGCAGAGTCGCTTGGGGCGCAGAGTCGCTTGGGGCGCAGAGTCGCTTGGGGCGCAGAGTCGCTTGGGGCGCAGAGTCGCTTGGGGCGCAGAGTCGCTTGGGGCGCAGAGTCGCTTGGGGCGCAGAGTCGCTTGGGGCGCAGAGTCGCTTGGGGCGCAGAGTCGCTTGGGGCGCAGAGTCGCTTGGGGCGCAGAGTCGCTTGGGGCGCAGAGTCGCTTGGGGCGCAGAGTCGCTTGGGGCGCAGAGTCGCTTGGGGCGCAGAGTCGCTTGGGGCGCAGAGTCGCTTGGGGCGCAGAGTCGCTTGGGGCGCAGAGTCGCTTGGGGCGCAGAGTCGCTTGGGGCGCAGAGTCGCTTGGGGCGCAGAGTCGCTTGGGGCGCAGAGTCGCTTGGGGCGCAGAGTCGCTTGGGGCGCAGAGTCGCTTGGGGCGCAGAGTCGCTTGGGGCGCAGAGTCGCTTGGGGCGCAGAGTCGCTTGGGGCGCAGAGTCGCTTGGGGCGCAGAGTCGCTTGGGGCGCAGAGTCGCTTGGGGCGCAGAGTCGCTTGGGGCGCAGAGTCGCTTGGGGCGCAGAGTCGCTTGGGGCGCAGAGTCGCTTGGGGCGCAGAGTCGCTTGGGGCGCAGAGTCGCTTGGGGCGCAGAGTCGCTTGGGGCGCAGAGTCGCTTGGGGCGCAGAGTCGCTTGGGGCGCAGAGTCGCTTGGGGCGCAGAGTCGCTTGGGGCGCAGAGTCGCTTGGGGCGCAGAGTCGCTTGGGGCGCAGAGTCGCTTGGGGCGCAGAGTCGCTTGGGGCGCAGAGTCGCTTGGGGCGCAGAGTCGCTTGGGGCGCAGAGTCGCTTGGGGCGCAGAGTCGCTTGGGGCGCAGAGTCGCTTGGGGCGCAGAGTCGCTTGGGGCGCAGAGTCGCTTGGGGCGCAGAGTCGCTTGGGGCGCAGAGTCGCTTGGGGCGCAGAGTCGCTTGGGGCGCAGAGTCGCTTGGGGCGCAGAGTCGCTTGGGGCGCAGAGTCGCTTGGGGCGCAGAGTCGCTTGGGGCGCAGAGTCGCTTGGGGCGCAGAGTCGCTTGGGGCGCAGAGTCGCTTGGGGCGCAGAGTCGCTTGGGGCGCAGAGTCGCTTGGGGCGCAGAGTCGCTTGGGGCGCAGAGTCGCTTGGGGCGCAGAGTCGCTTGGGGCGCAGAGTCGCTTGGGGCGCAGAGTCGCTTGGGGCGCAGAGTCGCTTGGGGCGCAGAGTCGCTTGGGGCGCAGAGTCGCTTGGGGCGCAGAGTCGCTTGGGGCGCAGAGTCGCTTGGGGCGCAGAGTCGCTTGGGGCGCAGAGTCGCTTGGGGCGCAGAGTCGCTTGGGGCGCAGAGTCGCTTGGGGCGCAGAGTCGCTTGGGGCGCAGAGTCGCTTGGGGCGCAGAGTCGCTTGGGGCGCAGAGTCGCTTGGGGCGCAGAGTCGCTTGGGGCGCAGAGTCGCTTGGGGCGCAGAGTCGCTTGGGGCGCAGAGTCGCTTGGGGCGCAGAGTCGCTTGGGGCGCAGAGTCGCTTGGGGCGCAGAGTCGCTTGGGGCGCAGAGTCGCTTGGGGCGCAGAGTCGCTTGGGGCGCAGAGTCGCTTGGGGCGCAGAGTCGCTTGGGGCGCAGAGTCGCTTGGGGCGCAGAGTCGCTTGGGGCGCAGAGTCGCTTGGGGCGCAGAGTCGCTTGGGGCGCAGAGTCGCTTGGGGCGCAGAGTCGCTTGGGGCGCAGAGTCGCTTGGGGCGCAGAGTCGCTTGGGGCGCAGAGTCGCTTGGGGCGCAGAGTCGCTTGGGGCGCAGAGTCGCTTGGGGCGCAGAGTCGCTTGGGGCGCAGAGTCGCTTGGGGCGCAGAGTCGCTTGGGGCGCAGAGTCGCTTGGGGCGCAGAGTCGCTTGGGGCGCAGAGTCGCTTGGGGCGCAGAGTCGCTTGGGGCGCAGAGTCGCTTGGGGCGCAGAGTCGCTTGGGGCGCAGAGTCGCTTGGGGCGCAGAGTCGCTTGGGGCGCAGAGTCGCTTGGGGCGCAGAGTCGCTTGGGGCGCAGAGTCGCTTGGGGCGCAGAGTCGCTTGGGGCGCAGAGTCGCTTGGGGCGCAGAGTCGCTTGGGGCGCAGAGTCGCTTGGGGCGCAGAGTCGCTTGGGGCGCAGAGTCGCTTGGGGCGCAGAGTCGCTTGGGGCGCAGAGTCGCTTGGGGCGCAGAGTCGCTTGGGGCGCAGAGTCGCTTGGGGCGCAGAGTCGCTTGGGGCGCAGAGTCGCTTGGGGCGCAGAGTCGCTTGGGGCGCAGAGTCGCTTGGGGCGCAGAGTCGCTTGGGGCGCAGAGTCGCTTGGGGCGCAGAGTCGCTTGGGGCGCAGAGTCGCTTGGGGCGCAGAGTCGCTTGGGGCGCAGAGTCGCTTGGGGCGCAGAGTCGCTTGGGGCGCAGAGTCGCTTGGGGCGCAGAGTCGCTTGGGGCGCAGAGTCGCTTGGGGCGCAGAGTCGCTTGGGGCGCAGAGTCGCTTGGGGCGCAGAGTCGCTTGGGGCGCAGAGTCGCTTGGGGCGCAGAGTCGCTTGGGGCGCAGAGTCGCTTGGGGCGCAGAGTCGCTTGGGGCGCAGAGTCGCTTGGGGCGCAGAGTCGCTTGGGGCGCAGAGTCGCTTGGGGCGCAGAGTCGCTTGGGGCGCAGAGTCGCTTGGGGCGCAGAGTCGCTTGGGGCGCAGAGTCGCTTGGGGCGCAGAGTCGCTTGGGGCGCAGAGTCGCTTGGGGCGCAGAGTCGCTTGGGGCGCAGAGTCGCTTGGGGCGCAGAGTCGCTTGGGGCGCAGAGTCGCTTGGGGCGCAGAGTCGCTTGGGGCGCAGAGTCGCTTGGGGCGCAGAGTCGCTTGGGGCGCAGAGTCGCTTGGGGCGCAGAGTCGCTTGGGGCGCAGAGTCGCTTGGGGCGCAGAGTCGCTTGGGGCGCAGAGTCGCTTGGGGCGCAGAGTCGCTTGGGGCGCAGAGTCGCTTGGGGCGCAGAGTCGCTTGGGGCGCAGAGTCGCTTGGGGCGCAGAGTCGCTTGGGGCGCAGAGTCGCTTGGGGCGCAGAGTCGCTTGGGGCGCAGAGTCGCTTGGGGCGCAGAGTCGCTTGGGGCGCAGAGTCGCTTGGGGCGCAGAGTCGCTTGGGGCGCAGAGTCGCTTGGGGCGCAGAGTCGCTTGGGGCGCAGAGTCGCTTGGGGCGCAGAGTCGCTTGGGGCGCAGAGTCGCTTGGGGCGCAGAGTCGCTTGGGGCGCAGAGTCGCTTGGGGCGCAGAGTCGCTTGGGGCGCAGAGTCGCTTGGGGCGCAGAGTCGCTTGGGGCGCAGAGTCGCTTGGGGCGCAGAGTCGCTTGGGGCGCAGAGTCGCTTGGGGCGCAGAGTCGCTTGGGGCGCAGAGTCGCTTGGGGCGCAGAGTCGCTTGGGGCGCAGAGTCGCTTGGGGCGCAGAGTCGCTTGGGGCGCAGAGTCGCTTGGGGCGCAGAGTCGCTTGGGGCGCAGAGTCGCTTGGGGCGCAGAGTCGCTTGGGGCGCAGAGTCGCTTGGGGCGCAGAGTCGCTTGGGGCGCAGAGTCGCTTGGGGCGCAGAGTCGCTTGGGGCGCAGAGTCGCTTGGGGCGCAGAGTCGCTTGGGGCGCAGAGTCGCTTGGGGCGCAGAGTCGCTTGGGGCGCAGAGTCGCTTGGGGCGCAGAGTCGCTTGGGGCGCAGAGTCGCTTGGGGCGCAGAGTCGCTTGGGGCGCAGAGTCGCTTGGGGCGCAGAGTCGCTTGGGGCGCAGAGTCGCTTGGGGCGCAGAGTCGCTTGGGGCGCAGAGTCGCTTGGGGCGCAGAGTCGCTTGGGGCGCAGAGTCGCTTGGGGCGCAGAGTCGCTTGGGGCGCAGAGTCGCTTGGGGCGCAGAGTCGCTTGGGGCGCAGAGTCGCTTGGGGCGCAGAGTCGCTTGGGGCGCAGAGTCGCTTGGGGCGCAGAGTCGCTTGGGGCGCAGAGTCGCTTGGGGCGCAGAGTCGCTTGGGGCGCAGAGTCGCTTGGGGCGCAGAGTCGCTTGGGGCGCAGAGTCGCTTGGGGCGCAGAGTCGCTTGGGGCGCAGAGTCGCTTGGGGCGCAGAGTCGCTTGGGGCGCAGAGTCGCTTGGGGCGCAGAGTCGCTTGGGGCGCAGAGTCGCTTGGGGCGCAGAGTCGCTTGGGGCGCAGAGTCGCTTGGGGCGCAGAGTCGCTTGGGGCGCAGAGTCGCTTGGGGCGCAGAGTCGCTTGGGGCGCAGAGTCGCTTGGGGCGCAGAGTCGCTTGGGGCGCAGAGTCGCTTGGGGCGCAGAGTCGCTTGGGGCGCAGAGTCGCTTGGGGCGCAGAGTCGCTTGGGGCGCAGAGTCGCTTGGGGCGCAGAGTCGCTTGGGGCGCAGAGTCGCTTGGGGCGCAGAGTCGCTTGGGGCGCAGAGTCGCTTGGGGCGCAGAGTCGCTTGGGGCGCAGAGTCGCTTGGGGCGCAGAGTCGCTTGGGGCGCAGAGTCGCTTGGGGCGCAGAGTCGCTTGGGGCGCAGAGTCGCTTGGGGCGCAGAGTCGCTTGGGGCGCAGAGTCGCTTGGGGCGCAGAGTCGCTTGGGGCGCAGAGTCGCTTGGGGCGCAGAGTCGCTTGGGGCGCAGAGTCGCTTGGGGCGCAGAGTCGCTTGGGGCGCAGAGTCGCTTGGGGCGCAGAGTCGCTTGGGGCGCAGAGTCGCTTGGGGCGCAGAGTCGCTTGGGGCGCAGAGTCGCTTGGGGCGCAGAGTCGCTTGGGGCGCAGAGTCGCTTGGGGCGCAGAGTCGCTTGGGGCGCAGAGTCGCTTGGGGCGCAGAGTCGCTTGGGGCGCAGAGTCGCTTGGGGCGCAGAGTCGCTTGGGGCGCAGAGTCGCTTGGGGCGCAGAGTCGCTTGGGGCGCAGAGTCGCTTGGGGCGCAGAGTCGCTTGGGGCGCAGAGTCGCTTGGGGCGCAGAGTCGCTTGGGGCGCAGAGTCGCTTGGGGCGCAGAGTCGCTTGGGGCGCAGAGTCGCTTGGGGCGCAGAGTCGCTTGGGGCGCAGAGTCGCTTGGGGCGCAGAGTCGCTTGGGGCGCAGAGTCGCTTGGGGCGCAGAGTCGCTTGGGGCGCAGAGTCGCTTGGGGCGCAGAGTCGCTTGGGGCGCAGAGTCGCTTGGGGCGCAGAGTCGCTTGGGGCGCAGAGTCGCTTGGGGCGCAGAGTCGCTTGGGGCGCAGAGTCGCTTGGGGCGCAGAGTCGCTTGGGGCGCAGAGTCGCTTGGGGCGCAGAGTCGCTTGGGGCGCAGAGTCGCTTGGGGCGCAGAGTCGCTTGGGGCGCAGAGTCGCTTGGGGCGCAGAGTCGCTTGGGGCGCAGAGTCGCTTGGGGCGCAGAGTCGCTTGGGGCGCAGAGTCGCTTGGGGCGCAGAGTCGCTTGGGGCGCAGAGTCGCTTGGGGCGCAGAGTCGCTTGGGGCGCAGAGTCGCTTGGGGCGCAGAGTCGCTTGGGGCGCAGAGTCGCTTGGGGCGCAGAGTCGCTTGGGGCGCAGAGTCGCTTGGGGCGCAGAGTCGCTTGGGGCGCAGAGTCGCTTGGGGCGCAGAGTCGCTTGGGGCGCAGAGTCGCTTGGGGCGCAGAGTCGCTTGGGGCGCAGAGTCGCTTGGGGCGCAGAGTCGCTTGGGGCGCAGAGTCGCTTGGGGCGCAGAGTCGCTTGGGGCGCAGAGTCGCTTGGGGCGCAGAGTCGCTTGGGGCGCAGAGTCGCTTGGGGCGCAGAGTCGCTTGGGGCGCAGAGTCGCTTGGGGCGCAGAGTCGCTTGGGGCGCAGAGTCGCTTGGGGCGCAGAGTCGCTTGGGGCGCAGAGTCGCTTGGGGCGCAGAGTCGCTTGGGGCGCAGAGTCGCTTGGGGCGCAGAGTCGCTTGGGGCGCAGAGTCGCTTGGGGCGCAGAGTCGCTTGGGGCGCAGAGTCGCTTGGGGCGCAGAGTCGCTTGGGGCGCAGAGTCGCTTGGGGCGCAGAGTCGCTTGGGGCGCAGAGTCGCTTGGGGCGCAGAGTCGCTTGGGGCGCAGAGTCGCTTGGGGCGCAGAGTCGCTTGGGGCGCAGAGTCGCTTGGGGCGCAGAGTCGCTTGGGGCGCAGAGTCGCTTGGGGCGCAGAGTCGCTTGGGGCGCAGAGTCGCTTGGGGCGCAGAGTCGCTTGGGGCGCAGAGTCGCTTGGGGCGCAGAGTCGCTTGGGGCGCAGAGTCGCTTGGGGCGCAGAGTCGCTTGGGGCGCAGAGTCGCTTGGGGCGCAGAGTCGCTTGGGGCGCAGAGTCGCTTGGGGCGCAGAGTCGCTTGGGGCGCAGAGTCGCTTGGGGCGCAGAGTCGCTTGGGGCGCAGAGTCGCTTGGGGCGCAGAGTCGCTTGGGGCGCAGAGTCGCTTGGGGCGCAGAGTCGCTTGGGGCGCAGAGTCGCTTGGGGCGCAGAGTCGCTTGGGGCGCAGAGTCGCTTGGGGCGCAGAGTCGCTTGGGGCGCAGAGTCGCTTGGGGCGCAGAGTCGCTTGGGGCGCAGAGTCGCTTGGGGCGCAGAGTCGCTTGGGGCGCAGAGTCGCTTGGGGCGCAGAGTCGCTTGGGGCGCAGAGTCGCTTGGGGCGCAGAGTCGCTTGGGGCGCAGAGTCGCTTGGGGCGCAGAGTCGCTTGGGGCGCAGAGTCGCTTGGGGCGCAGAGTCGCTTGGGGCGCAGAGTCGCTTGGGGCGCAGAGTCGCTTGGGGCGCAGAGTCGCTTGGGGCGCAGAGTCGCTTGGGGCGCAGAGTCGCTTGGGGCGCAGAGTCGCTTGGGGCGCAGAGTCGCTTGGGGCGCAGAGTCGCTTGGGGCGCAGAGTCGCTTGGGGCGCAGAGTCGCTTGGGGCGCAGAGTCGCTTGGGGCGCAGAGTCGCTTGGGGCGCAGAGTCGCTTGGGGCGCAGAGTCGCTTGGGGCGCAGAGTCGCTTGGGGCGCAGAGTCGCTTGGGGCGCAGAGTCGCTTGGGGCGCAGAGTCGCTTGGGGCGCAGAGTCGCTTGGGGCGCAGAGTCGCTTGGGGCGCAGAGTCGCTTGGGGCGCAGAGTCGCTTGGGGCGCAGAGTCGCTTGGGGCGCAGAGTCGCTTGGGGCGCAGAGTCGCTTGGGGCGCAGAGTCGCTTGGGGCGCAGAGTCGCTTGGGGCGCAGAGTCGCTTGGGGCGCAGAGTCGCTTGGGGCGCAGAGTCGCTTGGGGCGCAGAGTCGCTTGGGGCGCAGAGTCGCTTGGGGCGCAGAGTCGCTTGGGGCGCAGAGTCGCTTGGGGCGCAGAGTCGCTTGGGGCGCAGAGTCGCTTGGGGCGCAGAGTCGCTTGGGGCGCAGAGTCGCTTGGGGCGCAGAGTCGCTTGGGGCGCAGAGTCGCTTGGGGCGCAGAGTCGCTTGGGGCGCAGAGTCGCTTGGGGCGCAGAGTCGCTTGGGGCGCAGAGTCGCTTGGGGCGCAGAGTCGCTTGGGGCGCAGAGTCGCTTGGGGCGCAGAGTCGCTTGGGGCGCAGAGTCGCTTGGGGCGCAGAGTCGCTTGGGGCGCAGAGTCGCTTGGGGCGCAGAGTCGCTTGGGGCGCAGAGTCGCTTGGGGCGCAGAGTCGCTTGGGGCGCAGAGTCGCTTGGGGCGCAGAGTCGCTTGGGGCGCAGAGTCGCTTGGGGCGCAGAGTCGCTTGGGGCGCAGAGTCGCTTGGGGCGCAGAGTCGCTTGGGGCGCAGAGTCGCTTGGGGCGCAGAGTCGCTTGGGGCGCAGAGTCGCTTGGGGCGCAGAGTCGCTTGGGGCGCAGAGTCGCTTGGGGCGCAGAGTCGCTTGGGGCGCAGAGTCGCTTGGGGCGCAGAGTCGCTTGGGGCGCAGAGTCGCTTGGGGCGCAGAGTCGCTTGGGGCGCAGAGTCGCTTGGGGCGCAGAGTCGCTTGGGGCGCAGAGTCGCTTGGGGCGCAGAGTCGCTTGGGGCGCAGAGTCGCTTGGGGCGCAGAGTCGCTTGGGGCGCAGAGTCGCTTGGGGCGCAGAGTCGCTTGGGGCGCAGAGTCGCTTGGGGCGCAGAGTCGCTTGGGGCGCAGAGTCGCTTGGGGCGCAGAGTCGCTTGGGGCGCAGAGTCGCTTGGGGCGCAGAGTCGCTTGGGGCGCAGAGTCGCTTGGGGCGCAGAGTCGCTTGGGGCGCAGAGTCGCTTGGGGCGCAGAGTCGCTTGGGGCGCAGAGTCGCTTGGGGCGCAGAGTCGCTTGGGGCGCAGAGTCGCTTGGGGCGCAGAGTCGCTTGGGGCGCAGAGTCGCTTGGGGCGCAGAGTCGCTTGGGGCGCAGAGTCGCTTGGGGCGCAGAGTCGCTTGGGGCGCAGAGTCGCTTGGGGCGCAGAGTCGCTTGGGGCGCAGAGTCGCTTGGGGCGCAGAGTCGCTTGGGGCGCAGAGTCGCTTGGGGCGCAGAGTCGCTTGGGGCGCAGAGTCGCTTGGGGCGCAGAGTCGCTTGGGGCGCAGAGTCGCTTGGGGCGCAGAGTCGCTTGGGGCGCAGAGTCGCTTGGGGCGCAGAGTCGCTTGGGGCGCAGAGTCGCTTGGGGCGCAGAGTCGCTTGGGGCGCAGAGTCGCTTGGGGCGCAGAGTCGCTTGGGGCGCAGAGTCGCTTGGGGCGCAGAGTCGCTTGGGGCGCAGAGTCGCTTGGGGCGCAGAGTCGCTTGGGGCGCAGAGTCGCTTGGGGCGCAGAGTCGCTTGGGGCGCAGAGTCGCTTGGGGCGCAGAGTCGCTTGGGGCGCAGAGTCGCTTGGGGCGCAGAGTCGCTTGGGGCGCAGAGTCGCTTGGGGCGCAGAGTCGCTTGGGGCGCAGAGTCGCTTGGGGCGCAGAGTCGCTTGGGGCGCAGAGTCGCTTGGGGCGCAGAGTCGCTTGGGGCGCAGAGTCGCTTGGGGCGCAGAGTCGCTTGGGGCGCAGAGTCGCTTGGGGCGCAGAGTCGCTTGGGGCGCAGAGTCGCTTGGGGCGCAGAGTCGCTTGGGGCGCAGAGTCGCTTGGGGCGCAGAGTCGCTTGGGGCGCAGAGTCGCTTGGGGCGCAGAGTCGCTTGGGGCGCAGAGTCGCTTGGGGCGCAGAGTCGCTTGGGGCGCAGAGTCGCTTGGGGCGCAGAGTCGCTTGGGGCGCAGAGTCGCTTGGGGCGCAGAGTCGCTTGGGGCGCAGAGTCGCTTGGGGCGCAGAGTCGCTTGGGGCGCAGAGTCGCTTGGGGCGCAGAGTCGCTTGGGGCGCAGAGTCGCTTGGGGCGCAGAGTCGCTTGGGGCGCAGAGTCGCTTGGGGCGCAGAGTCGCTTGGGGCGCAGAGTCGCTTGGGGCGCAGAGTCGCTTGGGGCGCAGAGTCGCTTGGGGCGCAGAGTCGCTTGGGGCGCAGAGTCGCTTGGGGCGCAGAGTCGCTTGGGGCGCAGAGTCGCTTGGGGCGCAGAGTCGCTTGGGGCGCAGAGTCGCTTGGGGCGCAGAGTCGCTTGGGGCGCAGAGTCGCTTGGGGCGCAGAGTCGCTTGGGGCGCAGAGTCGCTTGGGGCGCAGAGTCGCTTGGGGCGCAGAGTCGCTTGGGGCGCAGAGTCGCTTGGGGCGCAGAGTCGCTTGGGGCGCAGAGTCGCTTGGGGCGCAGAGTCGCTTGGGGCGCAGAGTCGCTTGGGGCGCAGAGTCGCTTGGGGCGCAGAGTCGCTTGGGGCGCAGAGTCGCTTGGGGCGCAGAGTCGCTTGGGGCGCAGAGTCGCTTGGGGCGCAGAGTCGCTTGGGGCGCAGAGTCGCTTGGGGCGCAGAGTCGCTTGGGGCGCAGAGTCGCTTGGGGCGCAGAGTCGCTTGGGGCGCAGAGTCGCTTGGGGCGCAGAGTCGCTTGGGGCGCAGAGTCGCTTGGGGCGCAGAGTCGCTTGGGGCGCAGAGTCGCTTGGGGCGCAGAGTCGCTTGGGGCGCAGAGTCGCTTGGGGCGCAGAGTCGCTTGGGGCGCAGAGTCGCTTGGGGCGCAGAGTCGCTTGGGGCGCAGAGTCGCTTGGGGCGCAGAGTCGCTTGGGGCGCAGAGTCGCTTGGGGCGCAGAGTCGCTTGGGGCGCAGAGTCGCTTGGGGCGCAGAGTCGCTTGGGGCGCAGAGTCGCTTGGGGCGCAGAGTCGCTTGGGGCGCAGAGTCGCTTGGGGCGCAGAGTCGCTTGGGGCGCAGAGTCGCTTGGGGCGCAGAGTCGCTTGGGGCGCAGAGTCGCTTGGGGCGCAGAGTCGCTTGGGGCGCAGAGTCGCTTGGGGCGCAGAGTCGCTTGGGGCGCAGAGTCGCTTGGGGCGCAGAGTCGCTTGGGGCGCAGAGTCGCTTGGGGCGCAGAGTCGCTTGGGGCGCAGAGTCGCTTGGGGCGCAGAGTCGCTTGGGGCGCAGAGTCGCTTGGGGCGCAGAGTCGCTTGGGGCGCAGAGTCGCTTGGGGCGCAGAGTCGCTTGGGGCGCAGAGTCGCTTGGGGCGCAGAGTCGCTTGGGGCGCAGAGTCGCTTGGGGCGCAGAGTCGCTTGGGGCGCAGAGTCGCTTGGGGCGCAGAGTCGCTTGGGGCGCAGAGTCGCTTGGGGCGCAGAGTCGCTTGGGGCGCAGAGTCGCTTGGGGCGCAGAGTCGCTTGGGGCGCAGAGTCGCTTGGGGCGCAGAGTCGCTTGGGGCGCAGAGTCGCTTGGGGCGCAGAGTCGCTTGGGGCGCAGAGTCGCTTGGGGCGCAGAGTCGCTTGGGGCGCAGAGTCGCTTGGGGCGCAGAGTCGCTTGGGGCGCAGAGTCGCTTGGGGCGCAGAGTCGCTTGGGGCGCAGAGTCGCTTGGGGCGCAGAGTCGCTTGGGGCGCAGAGTCGCTTGGGGCGCAGAGTCGCTTGGGGCGCAGAGTCGCTTGGGGCGCAGAGTCGCTTGGGGCGCAGAGTCGCTTGGGGCGCAGAGTCGCTTGGGGCGCAGAGTCGCTTGGGGCGCAGAGTCGCTTGGGGCGCAGAGTCGCTTGGGGCGCAGAGTCGCTTGGGGCGCAGAGTCGCTTGGGGCGCAGAGTCGCTTGGGGCGCAGAGTCGCTTGGGGCGCAGAGTCGCTTGGGGCGCAGAGTCGCTTGGGGCGCAGAGTCGCTTGGGGCGCAGAGTCGCTTGGGGCGCAGAGTCGCTTGGGGCGCAGAGTCGCTTGGGGCGCAGAGTCGCTTGGGGCGCAGAGTCGCTTGGGGCGCAGAGTCGCTTGGGGCGCAGAGTCGCTTGGGGCGCAGAGTCGCTTGGGGCGCAGAGTCGCTTGGGGCGCAGAGTCGCTTGGGGCGCAGAGTCGCTTGGGGCGCAGAGTCGCTTGGGGCGCAGAGTCGCTTGGGGCGCAGAGTCGCTTGGGGCGCAGAGTCGCTTGGGGCGCAGAGTCGCTTGGGGCGCAGAGTCGCTTGGGGCGCAGAGTCGCTTGGGGCGCAGAGTCGCTTGGGGCGCAGAGTCGCTTGGGGCGCAGAGTCGCTTGGGGCGCAGAGTCGCTTGGGGCGCAGAGTCGCTTGGGGCGCAGAGTCGCTTGGGGCGCAGAGTCGCTTGGGGCGCAGAGTCGCTTGGGGCGCAGAGTCGCTTGGGGCGCAGAGTCGCTTGGGGCGCAGAGTCGCTTGGGGCGCAGAGTCGCTTGGGGCGCAGAGTCGCTTGGGGCGCAGAGTCGCTTGGGGCGCAGAGTCGCTTGGGGCGCAGAGTCGCTTGGGGCGCAGAGTCGCTTGGGGCGCAGAGTCGCTTGGGGCGCAGAGTCGCTTGGGGCGCAGAGTCGCTTGGGGCGCAGAGTCGCTTGGGGCGCAGAGTCGCTTGGGGCGCAGAGTCGCTTGGGGCGCAGAGTCGCTTGGGGCGCAGAGTCGCTTGGGGCGCAGAGTCGCTTGGGGCGCAGAGTCGCTTGGGGCGCAGAGTCGCTTGGGGCGCAGAGTCGCTTGGGGCGCAGAGTCGCTTGGGGCGCAGAGTCGCTTGGGGCGCAGAGTCGCTTGGGGCGCAGAGTCGCTTGGGGCGCAGAGTCGCTTGGGGCGCAGAGTCGCTTGGGGCGCAGAGTCGCTTGGGGCGCAGAGTCGCTTGGGGCGCAGAGTCGCTTGGGGCGCAGAGTCGCTTGGGGCGCAGAGTCGCTTGGGGCGCAGAGTCGCTTGGGGCGCAGAGTCGCTTGGGGCGCAGAGTCGCTTGGGGCGCAGAGTCGCTTGGGGCGCAGAGTCGCTTGGGGCGCAGAGTCGCTTGGGGCGCAGAGTCGCTTGGGGCGCAGAGTCGCTTGGGGCGCAGAGTCGCTTGGGGCGCAGAGTCGCTTGGGGCGCAGAGTCGCTTGGGGCGCAGAGTCGCTTGGGGCGCAGAGTCGCTTGGGGCGCAGAGTCGCTTGGGGCGCAGAGTCGCTTGGGGCGCAGAGTCGCTTGGGGCGCAGAGTCGCTTGGGGCGCAGAGTCGCTTGGGGCGCAGAGTCGCTTGGGGCGCAGAGTCGCTTGGGGCGCAGAGTCGCTTGGGGCGCAGAGTCGCTTGGGGCGCAGAGTCGCTTGGGGCGCAGAGTCGCTTGGGGCGCAGAGTCGCTTGGGGCGCAGAGTCGCTTGGGGCGCAGAGTCGCTTGGGGCGCAGAGTCGCTTGGGGCGCAGAGTCGCTTGGGGCGCAGAGTCGCTTGGGGCGCAGAGTCGCTTGGGGCGCAGAGTCGCTTGGGGCGCAGAGTCGCTTGGGGCGCAGAGTCGCTTGGGGCGCAGAGTCGCTTGGGGCGCAGAGTCGCTTGGGGCGCAGAGTCGCTTGGGGCGCAGAGTCGCTTGGGGCGCAGAGTCGCTTGGGGCGCAGAGTCGCTTGGGGCGCAGAGTCGCTTGGGGCGCAGAGTCGCTTGGGGCGCAGAGTCGCTTGGGGCGCAGAGTCGCTTGGGGCGCAGAGTCGCTTGGGGCGCAGAGTCGCTTGGGGCGCAGAGTCGCTTGGGGCGCAGAGTCGCTTGGGGCGCAGAGTCGCTTGGGGCGCAGAGTCGCTTGGGGCGCAGAGTCGCTTGGGGCGCAGAGTCGCTTGGGGCGCAGAGTCGCTTGGGGCGCAGAGTCGCTTGGGGCGCAGAGTCGCTTGGGGCGCAGAGTCGCTTGGGGCGCAGAGTCGCTTGGGGCGCAGAGTCGCTTGGGGCGCAGAGTCGCTTGGGGCGCAGAGTCGCTTGGGGCGCAGAGTCGCTTGGGGCGCAGAGTCGCTTGGGGCGCAGAGTCGCTTGGGGCGCAGAGTCGCTTGGGGCGCAGAGTCGCTTGGGGCGCAGAGTCGCTTGGGGCGCAGAGTCGCTTGGGGCGCAGAGTCGCTTGGGGCGCAGAGTCGCTTGGGGCGCAGAGTCGCTTGGGGCGCAGAGTCGCTTGGGGCGCAGAGTCGCTTGGGGCGCAGAGTCGCTTGGGGCGCAGAGTCGCTTGGGGCGCAGAGTCGCTTGGGGCGCAGAGTCGCTTGGGGCGCAGAGTCGCTTGGGGCGCAGAGTCGCTTGGGGCGCAGAGTCGCTTGGGGCGCAGAGTCGCTTGGGGCGCAGAGTCGCTTGGGGCGCAGAGTCGCTTGGGGCGCAGAGTCGCTTGGGGCGCAGAGTCGCTTGGGGCGCAGAGTCGCTTGGGGCGCAGAGTCGCTTGGGGCGCAGAGTCGCTTGGGGCGCAGAGTCGCTTGGGGCGCAGAGTCGCTTGGGGCGCAGAGTCGCTTGGGGCGCAGAGTCGCTTGGGGCGCAGAGTCGCTTGGGGCGCAGAGTCGCTTGGGGCGCAGAGTCGCTTGGGGCGCAGAGTCGCTTGGGGCGCAGAGTCGCTTGGGGCGCAGAGTCGCTTGGGGCGCAGAGTCGCTTGGGGCGCAGAGTCGCTTGGGGCGCAGAGTCGCTTGGGGCGCAGAGTCGCTTGGGGCGCAGAGTCGCTTGGGGCGCAGAGTCGCTTGGGGCGCAGAGTCGCTTGGGGCGCAGAGTCGCTTGGGGCGCAGAGTCGCTTGGGGCGCAGAGTCGCTTGGGGCGCAGAGTCGCTTGGGGCGCAGAGTCGCTTGGGGCGCAGAGTCGCTTGGGGCGCAGAGTCGCTTGGGGCGCAGAGTCGCTTGGGGCGCAGAGTCGCTTGGGGCGCAGAGTCGCTTGGGGCGCAGAGTCGCTTGGGGCGCAGAGTCGCTTGGGGCGCAGAGTCGCTTGGGGCGCAGAGTCGCTTGGGGCGCAGAGTCGCTTGGGGCGCAGAGTCGCTTGGGGCGCAGAGTCGCTTGGGGCGCAGAGTCGCTTGGGGCGCAGAGTCGCTTGGGGCGCAGAGTCGCTTGGGGCGCAGAGTCGCTTGGGGCGCAGAGTCGCTTGGGGCGCAGAGTCGCTTGGGGCGCAGAGTCGCTTGGGGCGCAGAGTCGCTTGGGGCGCAGAGTCGCTTGGGGCGCAGAGTCGCTTGGGGCGCAGAGTCGCTTGGGGCGCAGAGTCGCTTGGGGCGCAGAGTCGCTTGGGGCGCAGAGTCGCTTGGGGCGCAGAGTCGCTTGGGGCGCAGAGTCGCTTGGGGCGCAGAGTCGCTTGGGGCGCAGAGTCGCTTGGGGCGCAGAGTCGCTTGGGGCGCAGAGTCGCTTGGGGCGCAGAGTCGCTTGGGGCGCAGAGTCGCTTGGGGCGCAGAGTCGCTTGGGGCGCAGAGTCGCTTGGGGCGCAGAGTCGCTTGGGGCGCAGAGTCGCTTGGGGCGCAGAGTCGCTTGGGGCGCAGAGTCGCTTGGGGCGCAGAGTCGCTTGGGGCGCAGAGTCGCTTGGGGCGCAGAGTCGCTTGGGGCGCAGAGTCGCTTGGGGCGCAGAGTCGCTTGGGGCGCAGAGTCGCTTGGGGCGCAGAGTCGCTTGGGGCGCAGAGTCGCTTGGGGCGCAGAGTCGCTTGGGGCGCAGAGTCGCTTGGGGCGCAGAGTCGCTTGGGGCGCAGAGTCGCTTGGGGCGCAGAGTCGCTTGGGGCGCAGAGTCGCTTGGGGCGCAGAGTCGCTTGGGGCGCAGAGTCGCTTGGGGCGCAGAGTCGCTTGGGGCGCAGAGTCGCTTGGGGCGCAGAGTCGCTTGGGGCGCAGAGTCGCTTGGGGCGCAGAGTCGCTTGGGGCGCAGAGTCGCTTGGGGCGCAGAGTCGCTTGGGGCGCAGAGTCGCTTGGGGCGCAGAGTCGCTTGGGGCGCAGAGTCGCTTGGGGCGCAGAGTCGCTTGGGGCGCAGAGTCGCTTGGGGCGCAGAGTCGCTTGGGGCGCAGAGTCGCTTGGGGCGCAGAGTCGCTTGGGGCGCAGAGTCGCTTGGGGCGCAGAGTCGCTTGGGGCGCAGAGTCGCTTGGGGCGCAGAGTCGCTTGGGGCGCAGAGTCGCTTGGGGCGCAGAGTCGCTTGGGGCGCAGAGTCGCTTGGGGCGCAGAGTCGCTTGGGGCGCAGAGTCGCTTGGGGCGCAGAGTCGCTTGGGGCGCAGAGTCGCTTGGGGCGCAGAGTCGCTTGGGGCGCAGAGTCGCTTGGGGCGCAGAGTCGCTTGGGGCGCAGAGTCGCTTGGGGCGCAGAGTCGCTTGGGGCGCAGAGTCGCTTGGGGCGCAGAGTCGCTTGGGGCGCAGAGTCGCTTGGGGCGCAGAGTCGCTTGGGGCGCAGAGTCGCTTGTCAGTTTGACCTCAGTACCCGGGAAGCTCATGGAACAGATTCTCTTGAGAGTCATCACACAGTACTTGCAGGGCAAGCAGGCGATCAGGCCCAGTCAGCATGTGTTTATGAAAGGCAGGTCCTGCTTGACAACCCTGATCTCCTTCTGTGACAAAGTGATGCGCTGGGTGGATGAGGGAAAGTCTGTGGATGTGGTCTACCTTGACTTCAGCAAGGCTTTTGACACCATTTCCTACAGCATTCTCCTCAAGAAACTGGCTGCCCTTGGCTTGGACTGGCGCACGCTTCGTTGGGTTAGAAACTGGCTGGATAGCCAGGCCCAAAAAGTCGTGGTAAATGGAGTCAAGTCCAGCTGGAGGCAGGTCACTAGTGGTGTTCCCCAGGGCTCGGTGCTGGGGCCGGTCCTCTTTAATATCTTCATCAATGATCTGGACGAGGGCATTGAGCGCACCCTCAGTAAGTTTGCAGATGACACCAAGCTAGGTGTGTGTGTGTCGATCTGCTCGAGGGTAGGAAGGCTCTGCAGGAGGATCTGGATAGGCTGCACCGATGGGCTGAGGTCAACTGTATGAAGTTCAACAAGGCCAAGTGCCGGGTCCTGCACCTGGGGCGCAATAACCCCAAGCAGAGCTACAGGCTGGGAGAGGAATGGTTGGAGAGCTGCCAGGCAGAGAAGGACCTGGGAGTGATGGTGGACAGTCGGCTGAATATGAGCCAGCAGTGTGCTCAGGTGGCCAAGAAGGCCAACGGCATCCTGGCTTGTGTCAGAAACACTGTGACCAGCAGGGCTAGGGAGGTGATCGTCCCCCTGTACTCGGCTCTGGTGAGGCCGCACCTCGAGTACTGTGTTCAGTTTTGGGCCCCTCGCTACAAGAAGGACATGGAGGTGCTCAAGCGAGTCCAGAGCAGGGCAGTGAAGCTAGTGAGGGGCCTGGAGAACAAGTCCTACGAGGAGCGGCTGAGGGAGCTGGGTTTGCTCAGCCTGGAGAAAATGAGGCTCAGGAGTGACCTTATCGCTCTCTACAGGTACCTTAAAGGAGGCTGTAGTGAGGTGGGGGTTGGCCTGTTCTCCCACGTGCCTGGTGACAGGACGAGGGGGAATGGGCTTAAGTTGCGCCAGGGGAGGTTTAGGTTGGATATTAGGAAGAACTTCTTTACCGAAAGGGTTGTGAGGCATTGGAATGGGCTACCCAGGGAAGTGGCTGAGTCACCATCCCTGGAGGTCTTTAAAAGACGTTTAGATGTAGAGCTTAGGGATATGGTTTAGTGGAGGACTTGTTAGTGTTAGGTCAGAGGTTGGTCTTGGTGATCTTGGAGGCCTCTTCCAACCTGGATGATTCTGTGATTCTGTTGCAGTCTCCAAGCTCAGAGCCAACCACCTATTAGTCTGGCGCAAATTAGTTTGTGTTCCTTGCATTAGCTGTTCCTTCACCTCCTCTTCAGATACAAGGACACACGTCTCTTTCATGCTCCTTTGGGAATAAACAATCCAGGACAGATTAAAGCCTCTTTCTTCACATCAGTAAGATACCTGCCTTTGGTTTCAGTGAGAATTCAGGCCCTAACCACTCAAGTGTCTTCTGGACGGTGTTTCTTCTCAGTAGAATAATTTCATTTCCCTTTGGAAGACTCACAGGGATGTAGTAACAAAAGCAATATACCGGTATCTGAGGCACAGGCTACTTTTCAGCCTACAGCAGACTATAGGTATGACATCATTTCAGACAACTATGGTCAACTATGGTCTACATAATGTGAAGTATTCAAGCATGCTTGCAATCTGCCAAAGGCCAGAAAATGGGACCTTAATTTTAAGACTGTATGGAAAAGAAAACAAAGACCACAACAACAGGGAAGGATCTTTTCCTTCACCTAACTTTATTATGATGCAACTCCTTCAGGTGTCCACAAAGAATTTTGTATCTATCTTCCCCCCCCCCGTCCCCAGCACCATCAAAAAAAAAAAAAAAGACAGTGTGGCATAGAGCTATAATTTCAGTTCACACCAGAAGAAAGACCTTCTTCTCACTGCAGTACTGTTAAGCCCCACAAAGTTTCCAAAAAAAAAAAAAGGCCAAAAAGTAATGTATTTGCAAATTAGTTTTACATGTTGGCATTATTTACTTGTCTGATCTTGCATTCAGGGCTTGATCTGTCTGGAGGGGAACATGTAATGCCATGCAAGGTTGTTTGGTTGTATGACTGACAACGGGACTTTAAAAGTTTGAAATGTTTGTATAGAAGCAAAATACAGAAGAGTACACTATCCCCAAGGGAAAAATAGAAAACTGCCTGTTGCTTCTCAGGTTTGAAGTTTTCCCTTAAAAGGTGTAAGCATCTCTTAAGGTGTAAGAAGAGGTGTAATCAGCTGTTTGAGTGCAATTCTTACATAAACATGAACGTTTTCCTCTCCAGTTTCCAACTTGGAGTGCAACACTTTTCGTCATACTCTTAGTGATCAGGATTCTGATTCTAACCATGGTTCCTAGTGCAGAGAACTTTTCCAGAGAACAGATAAGCAAACCAGTCCTGACTGCTTTGAAAGGGACGGAGATAGCAAACAAATGTATAAGAAGAAAATAAACCTGTGGGAATGTTTTCCAAGAATTGTCATAGTCCAAAAGCTTTAAATTGGTTCAATCCCTGGAAGTTAATTAGTGTAAACTCAGGTTGCATCACTGAATTTGAAGGAGTAGGTTAGATTTGCACCATTGCAAAGCCTCAGTCACAGATTAAATTGGCATTGCCTCTAACTCTATACAAGAATGAAAGTGAAAAGCACATCTTTCCAATTTGTCAGCTGCTGGCAGACCTAGAGGAAAAAAAAAATGTTGTTAATTAAAAAGTAATGTTGTTTTAAGGCATTTCACCAAATATGTAATATCTGGTAGTAACAAGACAACAAATGAAAGGGAAGAAGAAACAGTAGAAGGTACTTGCATGGCCTTAATTTATGTGGCAATTTACACCACGGACAACGTGCAATGATTTCAAAGTGCCTTATACCATTCACCCTTGAGACAGAAAAATGGGATTCCTATATGATGTAAAGGGAGTGCAATCCCTCTCAAAATACAAAAGTCTGGGGTATGCTACTGAGTACTGAAAATGTGAAGACTAGGCAGCACCAAACTCAACGGAGAAGGGAGGCGGAGTCTTTCTGGCTGTTCACGTAACAGAAATGAAACTCAGATTTTAGCCCTAAGCAGCTATTTTTAGAGATGGGCTGGGAACTGGTTCTTTTTAAGCCAGGGACCATTTCAGCATCCTCAAAGCTAAAGAAAGAGTTGACTGCTCTGTTGAATTGTGTTCCTAGTAAAAAAAATGCTGGGGACCAGATCTGGGGGCCAAAAAACCTTCCAAAAAGTAATGTCTTTACAAGTTAGTTTTATATGTTGGCATTATAACAAGGGTCATATATCTGTTAGTCACTCTGTGAGGAAAATTTGTACAGAGCCTGATTAAAAAAAAAAAAAAAAAGAAAAGAAAAAAAAAAAAAACAATAAAAAAATAAAAAATAATAAGAAAAAAAAAAAAGAGAGAAGACCTTAATAGCAAAATTGCTATCACAGATTTTCATCTGTCCAGTCATGACAGATAAAGAATAGAGCAATCAGAATTAGTTTTCTTGACATGTATTTTGGAATTGGGTTCAAAATCTTCAATTATTTAATGATTAAAAAATTCAGGAAATATGTGAGGATTGTCATCCCAGGATGTTAATTTACCCTTATGTTCAATTCCAGTCAATGCCCAATTATGAGATAAACACATTTATCCCATGGTGACATTTGTATCAGGTGTTTTTTATTAGTGGAAACACTGATGCAGACCTAAAGTTCAATAGAGGAATCATCTCATGCTGAAACATCAAAATTACAAAAGGAGTGAGGGGACAAGCTATACCCCTTATATTAAGGCAAGCAGTCATTAAATTGTCAAATACAGCAGATGATATCCAGTGTAACGAAGAGGGATTCACATATTCTGGGAAATGAAACAATGTTTATTTAAAAAAAAAAAAAAAAAAAAAGCCAGACCATCTTCTAGATTAAGAGCAAGTAAATAAATTTTGTGGAATAAGATTAAATCTCTCTGGATCTCCTCAGGAAGACTTCAAATGCTATAAAAGAAATGGTCTATAAAAACTAACATGCTACATCAAGAGAGGGATTTTCCAATGACGAAAGATAAGACATGTAAGACCACAGACATCTTGACATCCAAGATGTTATGAAATGGAAATAATGTGAAAACTGTATGTAGTTCAAATGTTTTACTTCCTCACGCAGGTCAAATGTAAAACTTTGTTATTATGTTGCCTATTTTTAGTCTTTTGAATAAGAAGTACAAAATTTTTTAGATCTTTAAACTAGATGAAATAAAGTTTATTCAAGATTACTGCCTAACAATTCAAGATTACTGCCTAACAAGACATTCCCCTTTGAACGGTCCAACAAATTTAGGAAGCAAGGCATTGACTGCTGTAGTAAGTGCAGTAGCTCCCTACTGTGTTTCTTGGGTATCCAGAGGGTGGAAGCAGTGGTGCACAAAAGCATGATATGGACCGCAGAGCAGTGATAGGCACCCACCATGGCAAAGGACAGGAGGGCAGAAGCAACCCTCGTTACTGGTGGCAGACAGAACACTTTGTACCATGTAGCAAGGTAATGGGAAGCCTGCTTGAACTTATAGAAACCCCACAAGATTTGCAGTTTCCAGTTGTGGAGCCACGAGTTCAACCATTAGCTAACCTCTGTGTACTTCATCTTACAGCTAGAGCTGAACAGTAAAGAAAAACATTTCCTTCGTGGTGATGGTAAGTATGAGGCAGAAAAGACAGTGTGAATTTAACCTTATTATATGTTAGATCACATACAGAGGAAGAACATACTGAATTAAGACAGTCTTGATACATATTTTTTAAAATTTAGGTTCAGTATTATCTACAGATTAGATTAAATTAAACCACAGAATAGGAGGAGAAAGAAAAATATCTATGATAAGATTAATTTTTCGCTTTTGACACATTAGGCTGATTTTATTCGTACTGTATAAACCTGTATCATTTAATTATCTTCTGCTGGAAGGTCAGTGTAACCGTATTAACATTGGTAGAGGTATTCAGAATGACTCGTAACTGTCACTGCCTTGGATTTAAAGAAAATGCAATTAATACTTTCCTTTTTTTCCCTATTGACTGCTTTCTTCTGCTTATACAGGAAGGTTTTAAAAGATACAAAGGCCTGCCAAGAAGAAAGTAAATCAAAAAAACAAATTGAGGAAGTCTGTCTTTTGTGGTTACCTTTATCACCTGCTTTGGTCTTAGCTGCACTAGGAACTGATCAGTTATGGACAATCATGGATTATCATGCCAACAGTGAACAGCATATGGCATAGTGAAATGTTCCATTTCTGATAACCATTTACAAATATTATTGTTGACAGAGAGGATCTGCCTGGCCATGTGACATTCACGAGTTTTCCTGTATCATGTTTTCCTCAACTTGAAAATTCAATTCCCAATAATTCGTAATAGTTCATAGGGGGTAAAATAATTAAAATCTATTAAGTCTTCTGAAATTAACAGATTAAAGCACTCTGGAAATACAAGTATTTTGTATTTGACACAATAATAAGTGTATTATTGAACAATTAGATTTGGTGAAAAATTCCAGTAAACCCAGTCATTAAGTAGGCTGATTAGCTCTGAGAATCTGAAGCTTAATGATTAGAATTTGGAAACGTTAGGCGCACTGCCAGCAAGTGGTGTTGTATGTGTAAAATGCTATGTCATACCAACTAGAAATCTAGAAATGGATGTTTCTGAAGAAAGCACCCATAATTGCAGAAGCATGTGAAAGATGTGGGGATATTTTCCTGTCAAGGAAAAAGAACACCAGAAATTATTGCTATGAAGAGTAAGTCAAATTAAGAGGATCACTTACCAGGCATGACTGGCAGATCATAGAAAGAAATTAGTAGCAAAATTAGGTTTCATGAGCAGAAATGAGGGTAGATAAAGTCCCCAAGTCTTCATGTGAATAAAGTGAGAGTAAAACTCCTACATGTGTTTAAGGAAAGTGGAAGAACAACTCTTTCTTTATATGACATGCTGCTTTGTTGCTGCTATAATCACAGTTTGAGTTAAACCTTGTTTTGCTAGGTTGCTAGGAAATCAGCTGGATGTCCCAATCTGAAATTAAAACTTAATGTTTACTTTAAAAAGAATTTTTGCATAGACACAAGAAAAATAAACTTCAGCTCAAAAAAATTTACATTTTACCACACAATGAAAGAAATATTACAGGAAGACAAAGTAACCAAAATAGTCCTTGATTAGCCTAAGAAATGTCATCTGAGCAAAACAGTTACGCAGTTATGATCAAGTATAGCTTTGGCAGCCCAAAAAAATGAGAATTTCTTTACCGAATGGGTTGTTAGGCACTGGAATGGGCTCCCCAGGGAGGTGGTGGAGTCACCATCCCTGGAAGTCTTCAAAAGACGTTTAGATGTAGAGCTTAGGGATATGGTTTAGTGGGGACTGTTAGTGTTAGGTCAGAGGTTGGACTCGATGACCTTGAGGTCTCTTCCAACCTAGAGATTCTGTGATTCTATGAAAAGTATAAAAACTGCATCCATTGTGTGACTTACAGCTCTCCAAAATTTTGCTAGGTGCCAGGTAAACATTCTTTGCTCCTTAACAGAAGATTTTTTTTTCTTAATATGCACATTTAAAAAAAAAAAAAGAGGCATGTTTTCTTTAAAGAAAATCACATTTTTTTCTTCAAGAATTTGTGAGTTCTGTTTTAAATGCTGTTACCTTACTGATCTGCCAGAGGTCTGCATTGAGAAATTGAATTTGGAAGCAGTAAGGAGTTATAATCTAGATTTAACCTAAACTAATTCTATTTCAGCAGACTTTGTTTAGCCATTCAAACACTCGCTATTGTAAAGTACTAACATCCAGAATTTTTCAAATGTGTTTGGATATCCATCATGTGGATGGGGACATCACATCACAACATTGTATTTGAGTGTAGTAAGATCTTCTTTGCAGGTGTTCCACCCTGGTTCAATAGGCAGCTTTTACAGCACTTATTCCCTGATTTGTCTGAACTAAGATGTGTTCAAGGGTAAAATTGCATTTACCAGCCAGATCTGTCCATATCGTTTAAAATAACCCCAGGCTTATTGAAAGTTTGATCACTCTCCTGCGGCCGTGTGGAACAGCCCAGGCATTTCCCCGAGTACAGCGAGCTGAATCTGAAGCACATGTACTGATGAAGGAAATAATGCTGTTCTCCTCCTTCAGCCTGCTGTGTATTCATGTTGCCTTATATATAATTTATACAAAATAAAAATATAAATCCTAGTGTTTTGCTGTTTCCCTGAAGACTGGCTAATTTGTATTAGTGTGGGCATAGCCCATAGCTCTTGGAGACATTTTTGTTTGCTTTTAAATCTGGTTTAGAAAAATAGCAAAAATAGCAATGTCTTCTCAGTGAAGAATCAGTGCCATCTAGAGGCTGAGAGCTGGAAGGAGAATCTGCACAAAACACTAAATACAGCCTGGGGATAGATAGTAGGAACCAGGGACAAGAAAAATGGAAATAACGGGAAAATCTAGCAGATGAAAATAGTGGGAAGCACAGCATGGTGACAAACAAATCCTTGCCCAGATACAAGCTCAGGCCCTGGTTTGAGTAGTGAGAGGGAGGAAAGGTGGCCTCTGTCAGCCAACACTGCCTTTGTTTTGTGAAATCAGCTTTGTGTGAGTCAGACTCCTGAAAAACAATCTACCCACGGGGCAGATTTATTGGAAGTGGGAACGTACAGGAGGAAATGGCCCCTCAGCTACGTACAAACATGCCTCTTGGCATTTAAAAGTGCTATACGTTTAATGAGCATACAAAACAAAACCACTGAACAGTTCTGGGCTCTCACCTTTAGAAAATTATGACCTAAAAACTATGTTCTTTACCTATATTTTTAAGCCTCTTAAAGCCGTTCCAATATCCTGCTTCTACTATGCATGCGAGTAAAATGTAAGGAAAAGAGCTTCCATAGAAAGTGCTTGATCTGTGTCAGAGGCGAC
The DNA here is from genome assembly GCF_047663525.1 of Anas platyrhynchos. NCBI lineage: Eukaryota > Metazoa > Chordata > Aves > Anseriformes > Anatidae > Anas > Anas platyrhynchos. The sequence goes on along the minus strand of NC_092588.1, from coordinate 48,632,151 downwards.
AGAAATCCGAGTTCCCACGCAGCGGGTTTCTGAATAACTTGTCTTTGAGCCCCCTCTGGTGGTGTAGGGTTTTGTACGCAGGCTCTGTAAGTAGTCGTGGAGCCTCAAATTTAACATATTCGTAACATAATGGGTATAGAGGGAGATAGAAAAAAAGCCCCTGTGCAAGTGTTATGGATTTGCCTTTTTTTCCTTTTTTCTTTTTTATTTTTTCATTCCATATCGAAAGAGAAAATAGATTTTATGTCACTCAAGAGACTAATGCCAAATTTTCTGTAGTTCTAATCATGCTTTATGATTAGAAATAGCAAAATAGCAAAACTGTACAGCTTTCTCTATTAAGGACTATGAAACTATTTGGAAGAGGGCAGAAAGGTTGAGAGGATGAGGACTGTTCTGACTGGAATGGGCTGGTCTGCCATGAGCTGTTCTTTCTGCACTTACTGGTAATAGAGACGGAGTCCAGGGTCTTCCTTCCCTGGATCCAAACACAGAGTATTGTAGTTTGACATCATGTGATTCTCCTTTGATGCTGTACACTCCCTTTTTCTACCGAGTGCTAATGCTTCTGCTGGCTTCAGGGCAGCTTTATGCTCTGGGACAAATAATTAGAGAGAATCAGTCACTAAAATGCAAATGATACACAGGCACAGAATTTATTGGATGGGAAATGTAGAGATGGCAGAACAGGTGTGTATTTTGAGAGCTGCTTTGGCCATCCAGTGATGCAGTGCACCTGTAACACGAAAAATAGCATGGTGATTAAAAACAGAGGGTGAAGCACAATTAGCTGAAGAATGCCTTTGTGGGACCAGCTCTATGTACGTATGGTTACCTGCCATTTGTGGTGAGTTACCTGTGGTCAGGACACCTCAATTCACAGAGGGTTCAGTCTTTCTTTCCTGGCCTGTCTGGTCTACAAGTAGTTGTTTGTTAGGTAAATGTAGGATGTAGCATGCCAGCTGTTGTCTGCCTTGGTACCTGTCTCACAGCGTTCCTCTGCAGAAGTAAAATCTCTATTTTCTTTTTGAGAAGCTCATGCCCACATTGAGGGTGCCACTAGCCATCTGGATCTGCAGTTCATCCTGGATTCATTTCCATCTGAAAATGCAAGTCCACTTGAGAGAAAGCCACTAACCAAGTAGGATTAGGTATCTTGCATTTGCTAATCCAAAGCATTTTGTATCAGGATATAGTGATGATATATCACAGGATAGTGATGACCTGGCTGCAAATTCTCTCATTCCCCCTTCAGTACAGTGAAAGAAGTCTGCCTTTTTAAAATTCTTAATTGTTTTTTATTATTTTATATTGGCTGTACACTTTCTTTGCTTTTTCTCCTGAAAGTCTGTATCTATTACCTGCAGTATCCACTGCAGGTCACATAGGAAACTTGTGCTGTGATTGTGATAAATTGATTTATTTTTTAGCTTACTAATTTTCATCAATATGTCTTTACAGCAACTATAGCGTGTCAAGATGTGACACCACTGAGTGTCCTTAGAGCTTGTTAAACATAGGCTGAACAGGAGGATAAATCCCTCCTCTGGAAAAGAAGTATAGAGGTTTATGGGGGTGCAAGTGTTGCTGAGATATTATACTCTACTGCTGCTGAGGGAGTCAAAGTTTAGCTTTTAAAGAGCACCAAGTTGCCCTTGCTGACCAGCAAAGCTGAAGATCTAACCTCTCCCTCTCTTGCTAGACTTGGTCATGTTTGGACCAAGAATGTTCTGTTTCCTATACTAAAAGATGGAATGAGAAGAAAAATATGTATTGTTTGTTTTAATGCTGAAGTTTTCCCAATCAGAGGAGGCCTTACTTACCTTTCAGCATTTTCCAGGCTGTTCAGTCTCACCTTTTTCTTATTAGTAGCTGTCAAACTGCAGTACCCGAAGCAGGGTAAGGACAGGGTCCAGTCCCACCTTGCGAACATGTCATGTACACTGAAGACAGCCCAGCCAAGTGTGGGGAGGTCCTGCCCCACAGGAACTTGAGCTGAGCACCCTCATCGCAGCTGGGCAGTTGTTGAGTCTCAGCTATCTCTGAAATTAGATGTTGTGGGAAAACTCTGGGCATTTGGGCAAACACTGAAGTCTTCTTCATATAGTCATCCTACTATGAAGCACAGGTAAGGTGGGACTTCAGAATGAGAAGGAAGATATGGAAGGATTGTGTTTAACATAGGTGTTGTTTGCATTTTTGTGTTTCAGATGCAAAAAGACAAGCAGTACAAGACAATGTGAAATAAGAGAAATTTGTTAATATATGGCACTTGCCATATTTCCCCCAGGGGCAACAGGAATTGAAGACAAAGAGATAATATACTAAGTATGAGGAAAGGCATGCTGTAAAAACAAAAACATTTATATTTCTTTAAAGAAACATTGATGTAGTGTAAAAGTTTGTTTTATTTTGTTTTTAAATCTTGAAATGGATTGTATTGTTCAGGAACAGTTAATGTTTTGAGATTCAAAACTAGATAAAAATGAAATACAAATCAGATTGCCCTTTTAACCTATGGTTATCATCAATTGAGCATCTCAGGGATACTTTTGGTATATACCTAGAGATCAGGTTTTGCAGAAGTACTCTAAAGAACTACTTAAATGTCAGTAACATTTCTAAGACAAAGACAAGTCCTGGTAGGTGATAAGACAAATCTAGCTGTGTAGCAGCATGAGAGAAATTTTCATGTGAGTGATATCAGGAGCAATGCTCAAATCTGTGCTACTATTCTAGGTGATTTTTTTTGTGTTTTATTTTTATTCTTGATATCCAGGGAAGGATCGGCAACCAATGAAAACAAGGTAAACTTGAAAAATCTCTTGTCCTTTAATGCTGTTTAGTTTCAGAACTGTATGCAGAGTTTATAGAAGTAATGTTGCGCATATGATGACTTAAAGATATAGGAGAGGTGATGTGTGTATGGACTAGTAGCCTAAATGAGGACCTGTCTTACTACTTGGCCTGTGCAGAGTAAAATGCCAGAAAGCACATCAGACAGGAATGTGAAACCTTTCTGCACAGCAAGTGACTGAGCAAAGAGAAACATCAGAACAATATAAAAGCCTAGCTGCAACAATGGGCAGCTGGTGGGAAAAGCTAATTAATTTTTCTTTCAGGAAGCAAGATGAAGTGAAGGACATGAGTTCCTGCAGCATGCTTTTGTATGTGTGTAGAAATGAGTCCTCAATGCTTTTTGGACTTGCTCTTACAAAGGACAGCTTCTGTGACTGATGGAAGTCGGTCACATGCTACCCACTGACTTTAGTGAAGCAGAATTGGACATCACTGTCCCGCAAAGTAATCCTTCCATTTCCACTACAGCTGGGATGGGTGTTAAAATTAGCACTGGCTGCCTCACAGAACATTAGTGACTCACACAGAGAAATGATTTAACCATTAACACAGCTATATGATGTTATAATGTATTGGGGTTTGTATAATTGCTGCAATTCTACTAATAAGTAGAATTCTTATTTGGGTTCTCTTTGGAAGGATATGGTGGAAGAAACTCTCCACATGTCTATAGCAGAGCATTACATTGCAGCAGTGGGAAGGGAACTAGTACAGGGACTCTCAGGAGGAATCTGCAAATCTGAGCATGTGACACATGAATCCTTATGCACCTCCTGAAACCCATCTTCCCTTCCTGTGTAAGTGGAAATGCGATTCTTTAACTGCATTTCCCTACATCTCTGTACTCAGTGGAGGGGCAAATACATAAAATATGTTACCCTGCTATGGCAGAGAGCAAGAAATACCATTAAGATTATAAATATTAAGAGGCTGTAAGCATTTTTACAGCATTCCACTTTGTTTTCCTTGGAGGGCTAACAGAGGACAAAAGAGGAAAAAGCCTTCCCATGCTACGTGTGAATGTGAGTGAAACTCTCACTGATTCTCTCTCCTCTCCTCCCTACCCTTCCTGTTAGAAGTAACTTAAGAGCTGCACATTCTGTTTATCATTTGGATGTAAGAAGTCAGTCTTCCCCACATTTCAGCAGGTCCCTTTCAAACTCCTAGAGGCTATCTCATATCAAAAATAACTTTTGATTCTGTTTTCTGGGGGGGAGGGGGAAGTGTGCCAGAAGGAGATTACAGAGATTACTTTATTATACTTTGTATGTTTATAGGCAAACACCAATTCTGGTGCAAAGAAACTTAACATTTTACAAATTATAGACACAAACTACACACTTCAGCTTTCCACACTGAATTGTTCTAAACCCCCTGGTATTTTATTTACCAGCGAGGTACTGCCCTTCCTTCAAGCCAAGCTGAGTCCTTCTTGCCTGTTCTCAGAGATTTTGGCTACTTTTGAATAGTCTGTGACACAAAATGAGCTCAATGCCTTGGTTTGCTCCTTACCTGGTGCTTTGGTATATTTCCTATCCTTTCGATCTGTGTCTTTTTCAATATTGTTAAGTTTGTGAGACTTTTGGCAAGCAGTTTCTATGGATATGAAGGAGGCTGAGGAATCATTAAGCAAGATACCCAACAACACACCTTTATTTGGCTTTACAAATCTCCATTAACAGAGACAATCATGTGGTATGAGCTCACCAAGCAGTACCCTGTTAAATGGAAAAGGGATCTGCTGCAGCTCAGTGAGCTACAGCCCTAGGACATAAAGCACACTAGAGAGAAGGACAAAAAAGCATTGGTGAAAGAGATGGAGAGCAATGCTGAGGCAACGGGCACAGGAGAGTTAAGAATGACCCATCTGTCCCCAGTTTGTGTTTTCAGTAGTGAGACAACCTGAAGCACTGTGGACCATCACACGGTGGACGGAGCATAAGCAGCCTCTGAGCTCCTGAGTCACCCAGGAGAAGCAGATGACAGTGCAAGGACGTGAGAGGGAATGGTGTTGGCTCTATGAGGTGGTTCTGCAGTCCATCAGTTTGCGAAAGCTCCTCCGGAAACTGTCATCTAGAAAGGCATACAGGAAAGGGTTAAAGCAGCTGTTGGCGTAACTCAAGCTAGTGATGAAGTAGGAAATCCCAATGATCAGAGGAGTTTGTGGGATGTCTGTGGTGAGGGCCACCACTGTGCTAAGGTGATAGGGTGTCCAGCAGAACAGGCACACAGCCAGGATGACAGCCACCATCAGCGTCACTTTCTTTTTGGCTTTGTCCAGGGCTTTGGCATTGCTGTGGAGATGCACTCGTCTCAATCTGCACAACATGATGGTGTAGAGGATGCAGATGGTGGATACCGGGATAGCAAAGCCTAAGATAAGGGTGTAGATCCGACTGCCTTTCCACCACATGCTCTCAGGGTGGGGGAACACAAAGACACACTGGGAGCGCCCCTGCTCCTTGTGTATCTTAGCAAAGACAGTGAAGGGCAGGATGATAACTGTGACGAAGGACCAGACGCAGAGGCTCACAATCTTGGCTGCTCGGTAAGTGCGGTAAGACATCTTCCTGGACTTGGTAGTGGCCACCACAACAAGGTAGCGGTCAATGCTCATGATGGTGAGGAAGTAGATGCTGGAGAAGATGTTGTACTGGTCTATCGAGATGATGAGCTTGCACATGAACTCTCCAAAGGGCCACTGCAGGAGCAAATAGTCAGCAATGTTGATGGGCAGCACCAAGGTAAAGAGCTCATCAGCAATGGCTAAGTTGAGGATGAAGATGTTGGTGACTGTCTTCATCTTAGGGGCTTTGAGGATTACATAGATGACAGCAGTGTTACCTGTCAGCCCCACAGCACAGATGATGGAGTAGATGACAGGCACCGTGATGTAGAAGCTGGGGCTCAGCAGGGGAGGGGGCATATTCAGCTCCTCATCCCCTCTCCCTGTGCAGTCTGTGGGCCCAGGAGCACAGGAGGAATTGAGCTCTGGAAGTGAGGAGTTTTCCATAGCCGCAGCAGAGATGCCAGGCTCACTGGTGGCAAAGAGGACTTGGAAGAGGGGGGAAAGGCATGGATCCTGGTTATTCTCAAGCTTGTCTCCTCCGGAGCATCCAACCAGCAGTGTCCTCCCTTCAGCTGCCATGTGCCTGCGGCCAGCGGGGACCTGCTGGGAGCAGCAAGATATCACCACGGGCTCAGCTGAGGCTCCCATGGTCCCCTCACAGCAGGGATGGTCCCCACCAGCTGCTCTTGCCCACCACCAGTGCTGGTGGCATCCATTGGGGGGGACAGAAGTGGAGATGGGAGCAGGGGGAGAGGGAGTAGCTCAGAGCCCCACACTCCCCTAAGGTGACCACTGAACTAACTCCACGTGGGGACTCCCCAGCCCCCTCATGTCCCTTACCAAGCTCGTGGCAGCTCACCAAGCCTTGAGCCTGAGGGAGGGTCCAGTGCCTTTAGGATGGTTGGGGATAAGAGAGGGAAGCAGACCCCCCCCCCCCCCCCCCCCCCAAGCTGGGGTAGCAGGGACTGGGGAGGGTCACTTGGTGCAGGGAGGAGGGGGCTGACCCACAGACTAGCCGGGGCTCAAAAATAAGTCAACCCACCCCCTCCCAGTGGGGCTGAACACTTTGCAAGGTGAGGAAGAGCAAGCACACTGACCTTTCCCAGCTGGCTGGGGGGGACCCCTGGGTCCGGCTGCGGGAGCAGGTCTGGCTGCGGGCAGGCAGCACCGATGACAGTCTCAGCTTGATCCTAAGCACGGCCAGGAGCTAAATGCATGCCCACGTCGCTTTAGGGAACAATGGAGAAGCCACGGTAACTGCAGAGAGGAGGGTTCAAAATTCAGGAGCTGGAGCTGTACCGCAGGAGAGAAGAGTTTTGTGTAATTACCTCCGGTCAAATCCCCTCCTGACAGCAGCGGAGGGTTGCAGCGCAGCGAAGGTGGGAGAAATCCGAGCTGCAGACAGCATCTGCTTGGCACGCTGGGTCTGGGAGCACGGCATCCACCACCAGGTCCCCAGGGGGGTTTGTGGAGATGTGAGGGGGCAGCACGTAGCTGTCAGGTGGTGTGGCACATAGCGCCTCGAAACACACCGCCAAACTGAAGCAGGGTGCGCCAACAGGAGTTCTTATACCTCTGCACTTCCCCTCCTTCACGCTGGGATAATGACAGACCTGAATATAACCCCGCGGGAGGCAGTCTTTTTCAGAGGGTAGTTTGGAGCACCTAATTTACCTCTTTTTTTTTCTCTTTTTTTTTTTTTCAAAAAGCACGTGGAGTCTATCTGGCTTCAGTTTTATTGGTTTTGCTTCAAATCCATGGGCTTGTAGTACATTTGATAACATTTTGTGTCTCTTAAATCAGAAGTGAAAACAATGCCTGTTGTAGTGTTACCACCAGCACCACTGGCTACAGATATTAAGCTGCTAGTAATGTGATGCATGCTTCCTTTTGCAGATAATCTGGCAGAACTCTTCAATACCTCTGACTTCACATCACAGTGAGAGATAAACTCATTTATTTGCTCTGACGGTCCCACATCCTGATGCACAATTACCTACATTACCAGGATTTCACAAATATGAAAATTCAAGCAAAGGAATTAACTAGTAAATGTATTAAAAAGTATAACCAGAGAAAATTAGCTATTCTTCGTTGTGGTTATGCTTTTTTTTTTTTTTTTTTAAGATATATATTACTGGTAGCTACAAAACATAGAAAATGATGCTTCATGGTACGTCACTGAAGGATCTGTGATTCCTGGCTTCCTTTACATTTGAGAAGAAAAGGTGTTCCCACCCTTGTGTACTCCCATAAGAATGATGTAAAAACTATGTTGCAGATTAACCATGGTGTTTTGATCCCTTTTTTGCATACTTTATACTTTCACAAACCAAAAAAAAATAAAAATCACCTTCACTATGAAGTTTCCTAAAAGCTAGCACCTGAGTCAGATTTTTCTAGCTCAAAGACATAGGCACAGTGAAGTGTATGTATCTTGGAAAACTTTACATAATAATTGCATTATTATGTTGGGTGTGGTCTAAACTCCAGTTGAACATCTTTTTGTTTAGTTTAATTTCCAGTGATGTAGTGTGGATCATACCACAAGCCCCTTCTTTCCCTTTTTATCTACCTAAATAATCCCAGTTGCAAAATGCAAATTTAATCATGGATAAACTGATTCACTTATTTTTCTCTATTTTCACACATTTCTCTGGAGAAGCTTCTTGGCCCTCCTCTGTTATTTCAGAATCGTTTTGTTTTTCTTCAGGAATACTGCTGAAATAGCAATTCTTACTGAAGCCTACTAAAACTTTTCTTAATATTTCAGCTCTAAGATCAGCCATAACATAGTTCAAACAAAACAGAACACAAATGCTGAGTAACATCATAATAGCACCAACACAGGGTCTATGATACACTTTTTGGTACTCTAGACAGGCAGAAATTTTTCTTTGTAGAAATGTTTTTGGAGGATGTCAGCATGGTGTGTGCTTATTGCAGTAATATAAAAGGTAACCTAAGAAAATAAAATCTGTGTCCCTCTACTTGTGATGACTGGAGGGAACTACAGACTGGTCAGTCTCACCTCAGGCCCTGGAAGGATTACTGAGAAAATCCTCCTGAAAGACATTTCCAGAAATATGAAAAATAAGAGTATTTCAGAGCAACCAGCATAGATTCAACATAGGCAAATCATGCCTGACCAGCCTGGTAGCCTTCTGTGTTTCTGTCATGAGATGACTGATTCCATGGATGAGGAGAGAGCAGTAGGTGTTGTTTACCCTGACTTTTAGCACAGCCTGTGACAGTCGCCCATAGACACAGTGGATAGGTGAGTTCAAACAGTAGCAGTCAGGAATTCAACATGTAATTGGTGGTCAGTTATTAGTAACAAAGTCCAGTGGAGTGCCATAGTGATAGTTTGGGGGCTGCAGCACGTTACAGAGGAGGAGATATTGAGGGAACTGTATTTGGGGACTTAGTGGAGTCACTGTCGCTTGGGGTGTTTAAGCTAAGCTTTGGGACTTGGTTAATTGGGACTTGTGGGTAATACTGCTGGTTGGGGGACAATTGAACGAGATGATCTTGGAGGTCTTTTCCAACCTTAATGATTCTGTGATTTTTTGTTTTTCTTAGAGAAGAGAAGGCTTGGGTGGCAGTAAAATCTGATTGCTGTTTTCAGCCATCTCACCTTGGGTTTTGGAGATGCAGCCAGTTTACATGGCAAGGTTTTGGTAGTGGGGAGAGCTGCAGGGGTGGCTTCTGTGAGCAGAGCCCAGTAGCTGCCCCATGTAAGATAGCGGTCAGTTTCAGCTGGCTCCAAAGGGGGCTGACACTGTCCAGAGCCAAGCCAATGTTGTTTGTGCCTGTGTGAGACCATATTTAAAGAAAAAGGAAAGAAAACCCTGCTGCTGCACTGCAGCCGGGAGAGCAAGGAGTGAGAATCATCCTTTGACTTGGACTGATGGAGTACAGTGATTAAGTAGCAATGCATAAAAAATATATTTAATTTCCTAGAAAACATACTGCAAATTTTTGTCTATCCCACACCTAAAAGCTTTCAAGTTTATTTCTGTATTTACTATCAATGTTTGTTATATATTTTGACAACTAAAAACGAGAACATAACTGTCTCAGTCTTTATCAGTGTGCTGGGTCTTGTCACTTCGCTTATTAGTCTAAATAAATAAATGAAACATGATTATTTTACTAACTGGAATACAAAAGAAAAGGAAAAAGAGAAAGCACAGCTAACCAGCATTGAAGCTGTTGTAGAGATGCATATTATTACATTTTACAGGGAGTAGCAGTTTTAGGAATCAAAATAGGTACCAGATATATATATATATATTTTTTTTTCCTGTAAGAAGACCATTGATAGTGTAGTACAGTGTTAAATTAAGATAGATTAAAAATATATCTTTTATATTTGCAAAAAAATATGGGAGTTTTGCAAATGATTGAGGCACAAACTCAGAAAACCAGTATTCATTTAGAAAATGGAACCACCTTCTCTCTTTACTTTAGGAGTTCATCAGTTTGTGAGTTGTATTAACATAACTGAATGATACGGGCAGGTATGCCAAACATTTATGCTCCTGCTTATTATAAGGGCTTTCTTCATTTCAAAATTAATTGAAATTGTAAAAATTTACTGTTTATGCATTGGTCCCATACAAGTCTTTCAGTATTTCTTTTGTTAGTAAATAACCATGTTGACCAACTATGACATAAAGAGAAATGATTCCTCATAGAATAATTAGGGTGTACATTTATTATGCATTAGAACTGAACAGTATAAAGGATTACAATATAAAAATACATTGTTATAATAAATTATATTCACAAATTAATCTCCATTCTGTCTTAGAATGGTTTTCCATGGAATCTCTGTACACATAACCAACTCAGTCTGTATGCATGTACAAAATTTTGACTGATTTGAGACAGGAAAAGAGGTCATAGAGATTTAGATAAAAGGGTGGTCTTCAGTGGGGAAAAATCCAAACTGTTGTTAATTCATGGAAACATTGCTAGTTGACTTTGTTTATGTTATTCTGTGGGAGAGAAGCTGCATTGACAGGGTGTTTTTGAATGTTGCACTGACAAGGAGAGCTGCTGTCAGACGTTGTTTATGATGCAGACAGGAGCTATCTGCTAGTCAGGTACTTATTCTTATTTCTGCTTCATTTATTTGTTAATCCAGACAGTTGGTTTGAAGTTTTTTTCTTTATTATCCCCTGTAATTTGATGTCCACTGGCCACCTAAAGAATTTTCTGTGTAATAAAGGTGAGAGTTGAAGATAGCTAGTGGAAGATAATTTTATCCTAACTTGTTTCTGCCTTTTATGGGTATAGCCTTCTCTAGCACAAGCTCTTTCTAAGAAGCTGTTATTTTGAGGAAGCTGTTTGGGTTGCTTCTGGTTTAGCAATTAGCCTAGGGAAATGGGTTAATAGCACCAATCAGTACTGGAGAGTCAATTGTGAAGACAGGAAAAGCAGGTTAAAGCAGTTCTCTCTTTATTTGTATTCTCTGCTTTAAAATAAAGAAGCGCTTTACAATCTCCAAACAGGGACTCATAAATTCAGATAAGTGTAAGGTGGCTCACGGATGAGGGAGTGTTGTGTAAACTTAATGGTATGAGCTAGTATTTAAACACTCCTCTTATTAGTCCACTTAATTATATTCTTCTGTACTCTGCTAAGTGGTTAAAGGCAACTACAAAGAGAAGGTATAGTAGTTTTAGTAATAGTAGCTTTATCTAGCAGTACAAACATGCTCCTTGCTTGATGCATTGCAAAGCTACACCATAAAGAAGAAAAACTTGTCTTCAGTTTTGAAAACTGTAGTTTCAAGGGCTATCTGCCAACCATTTCCAGCCTCCAAGAATGTTTTGCTTTTGTGAATGTTCCTTGCTCTGTAACAGGCATGTTGCTGTCAGAGCTGCATCATCGGGAAGTGCAGTACAACTTACTGTGCATAAATTTTGTCATAATGCTTGTGCTACAGTGCCTATACCCAGCCCCTTCCTTTTTTCAGAACCATTGCCTGGCTCAACTGTGAAGCTGTTTCTCTCCCAGAAGGTCCCCTAACTCTAGCAACAACTCCGTTCTGTGCAATGTTTTACTTTCTGACTGTGAAGGTGACAAAAATGTAATTGCTATAGGAATCTGAAAATCAGAAGGAATCTTCCTGTTTCCTCTGTCCTGGCAGTTGAAGAAATAGATTTTTAGCGTAATGCATCTTTGATGCTTTGATGTGAACTGCTGTCATTAGTTAGGGCATTGTAGCTGTCTGTACAGCATTCTGATAAACAACTTGCCTCTACTATCAGGTGCTCATTATTGTTATTTTTGTAGCATTCGGAGGTGTCAAAAGTATCAAGTCTCATGAACAGCTGTCAAAGTCTGTTTTTTGTTTGTCTGGTTTTGTTTTTCCCTTTTATACTGTCAATTTCCCAGATAGGTAGTGAAAGCTATAATAGAGTGTGGAGTGAAGGAAGCCCAGAAAAGTATAATGACTTGTCCCAGGAGAGCAATCTATTTATTGGAATAACTTGTGGAATATAGGGTTTTGAAGTACTTCAGTGTTGTCAGGATTCTTGTAAAAATAAATTGATAATTTGATCACACACACGGAATCACACAGAATTTCTAGGTTGGAAGAGACCTCAAGATCATCGAGTCCAACCTCTAACCTAACACTAACAATCCCCACTAAACCATATCCCTAAGCTCTACATCTAAACGTCTTTTGAAGACTTCCAGGGATGGTGACTCCACCACCTCCCTGGGCAGTCCGTTCCAGTGCCTAACAACCCTTTCAGTAAAGAAATTCTTCCTAACATCTAACCTAAAACTCCCCTGGCGTAACTTTAGCCCATTCCCCCTTGTCCTGTCACCAGGCACATGGGAGAACAGGCCAACCCCCACCTCGCTACAGCCTCCTTTAATGTAGTTATACAGAGCAATAAGGTCACCCCTGAGCCTCCTCTTCTCTAGGCTGAACAAGCCCAGCTCCTTCAGCCGCTCCTCATAGGACTTGCTCTCCAGGCCCCTCACCAGCTTCGTCGCCCTTCTTTGGACCCGAATAAATAAATCAATCAGACAAAGAAACCCAACATGTGCCATTTCTTTTTTTTTTTTTCATGCTTGTGTTACAGAACTCATTTCCATTTCATCTGAGGCTGAAATAGGAACATGAAGAAAACAAACAACAACAAATAATGCCAGTACTTCAATTTCATATATATTTTTATTGCTGACTTTTATAAACTTAGAGATTTTATGCTTTTGTTGTTGTGTGGATATGTCCAGGTCACAGCATGCACGTCAATGTTTCAGCAGGCGCATAGAGCATCTTCCTCCCAACTGAAAGTGAAGAGAAATGAGCAGAGTTAGGAACAATTCAATAACCCCTAGAGGGCAAGACTTTCAGAATTTGGAAGTCTGGTCTAATAACCAGAGCAGCTCCTCAGGGAGACATTAAAACCTGTAGGCCAAATCCAGCTCTTGGTCAATGAAGTATGACCCTATTACAGCTGGTGGAGCTGTGCCTGCTGACAAACTGTTGTGCCAGCTAGTTGTTAGGCATGCTGACTCCATATGCTCGTGCTCTGAAAAGACACTAATTTGTAATCATTATCTGTGCATATAGAATGTTTCTGGCTGTACTTTTCCTGAATACTTTGTGTAGCTCAGGCTGTCCGAGTTGAGGGCTTAAGAAAAGAAAAAGGCAGAGGTCTTTTTCTCTGAGCAGTGTAAATCAGTATTATGTCTTGGTGAATCTGTGGTATCATTATCGGGTGACCTAGATGAGTAGCAGGTGAATAAAGGACTTAATGATTTATCACTAAGGGAACTGTAATTTCTTCATAATGAGCCTGCAAGTCTTGTACCTCCTCCATTCACTTAGTCCACATCTGAATTTCAGGATGTATCCTTTTCTATCCCACAGCCCAAAGCCATGAGGGAGATTCCTCCCACTGGTTAACTGAGTCAGTCTTGAAGAACTACAGTGATCTGAAGTGGGAAGAAGAAAGTCAGATAAGGCAATCCTGCAAAGAAAAGTTACCTTCTCAGTACTGAAGATAGCTTGGCAGTGGAGGTAGGGTAAAGCTTCTGAAGTAAGAAAGTGCATTCATTTTCTACTTTTGGAATCTATTTGCCAATACAGTGCGTAAACAGAGTACAAAAATGTTCAAATGAGATCTTTCTGTGATTCCTACTTTCTAGGATGCAAGACATTGCATTAATATATCTGTTTATTACATATAGAGCAATAAACTTGCCTGCATGTCAGATAACATTAAAATGAACCTATCCTGTATCAATCTTCACAAATATTCACATAAATTCCTCTAAAAAACATTGTGTCAGCAAATCCACAGCCTGCTCAAACAATTTGCTATAGGCAACCTATTTTTTAAAACCCGACGTTTTGCTGTGATTTTAAATCACTGGGTTATTTTCCTGAACCAAAATGGGTGCTGGAAACATCTTCTGACTCCACCTTGAGGAGCTCTTCCTTGTTTCAATATGATAGTACCTTCCAGCCTTAGGCCATGTTGGATGGGCTTTGAGCAGCCTGGTCTGCTGGGAGGTGTCCCTGCCCATGGCAGAGGGGCTGGAACAAAGTGATCCTTAAGGTGCCTTCCAACCTAAATCATTCAATATTTCTATAATTCCCCTTAGTCTTTTCAAAAACAAAGTTGCATATCAGTAAATGAGGCCTGTGTCAAACCTTCAGGTTGTTGTCATTTATACCAGGGATGTCAGGCTTTTACATACTCAAGATTTGGAGAAATAAAGATTATGGGTACCTATAAAATGTAGATGGAAGGTGGGGAAGCTGTTATGAGAGGATATATGGATGTTGTCTTTTGCGTTATATTACCCAACAAGAATAAGACAGCAATAAAGCTTGAGTGTGTAATGGATTGTTGTTGTTTGTTCCTTTTTTTTTTTTTTTTTTTTTTTTTTCAGTCTAAAACTCAGTGAATTTCAGTATGTTCCTCACCTTTCTTGGTCTTAATGTTCTGTGTGTTTGGGAGTGAGAAGGTTCTGCTTCATCAGAATGGCAAACTCTTAGCAATGGTTTTAAATTCATTGTCTTCAGTAGGTTCTCAAGGGTTTAAGAGCTTAAGCTAAACTGTGTACTTCTTGCTCTATTGAAGATTAGTTCCATAAATCTCTCAATGGATTTGTTGTTCTAACATAAGACTTTGAAGTACATTTAAGTAAAATGTTAGACAAAAGCAATCCACTTGCAAGACCAAAAATAAGCAACAGAACAGCAGCAAGTAGAATAAGAAATGCATCTGTCCCAATGTGATTGGAACTTCTGAAGGACTTGAGAGCTCCACAGCCTACCACAGCTCTAATACAAATGTCTGTGCTTTCTAGTTTTCCTTATTACAGCAGCTAAATTGCAAAATTACTTTTCTCCTAGATGGAACTTTAATAATAATAATAAAAAAACTATAAGTCAGTTAAGATTTCCTGAATAACCTAGAGAATTTGGTCTATAAAAAGTACCACATTTAACTGAAGGAAACTATGCAGGATATTGCAAAATCACTCAGTAGCCTAGACTGGATTGTGACTGCTCCTAGCTGGGTTGCTTTGCATGTAGAATTTGAGAACAACTCTTGTGTTCCTTGAAGCTTAGTTGACCAGAATATCAGAACTTGTTCCTCAGCTTTAGGAAATGTGGTTATGACCTTACGAGTATGGGGTTTCCTTCCATGGCTATAATATTTGCATTGAAAATTTGAAATTTACCCTGCAGAATACAGAAAGGAGAACGTAAAAAAAAACAACCAACCAAACGAACAAAAAAAAAGATGGCAACAAACAAACAAAACAGCCAATACCGGAATACTACATTTTATTATTTAATTATTATTAACTTCCCCTTACTGATTGAATGTTCATCCATATCTGCATGTGGAATAAATGAAGAAAGGTGGATGTACTGTGAAACACACATTGTTCTGTGAATAAACCTTCAAAAGGTAAGGATTCAATGACATCAGATGTGACATGAAGTGACATCTAATGCTTACAGTCCTGTGAGAAGAAATTTTAGTTTGTTTCTCCAAAGCATGATGATTGGACCCTGCAAGAAGGGACTTTCAGAGCTAATCTCTGAAGAAGAAAAAAAAAAAAGAGCAATGACAGCCTCCATATTAGATCAGGTTGCTCAGGACCTTGTCCTGAGTTTTGAATATCTCAGGGATAGAGGTTCCACAGCCTCGCTGGGCACCTGTTTTAGTGCTTGGTAAACTTTACTGTGAATAATTGTTCACTTATGTCTCACTGAAATATTTTGTTAACTCTTAGTTTTCTTTTGATTCCTGTCCTTTAATTGGGTACCTCTCAGAAGAGTCTGACTCTGTTTTAGGTAGGTAAAGGCAGCAATTATATTCTGATATTCATTTTAGGAGTAAGCACATGGGTTTAGTCACGATGTCAAAACCCTGTGCCATAATTTAAGAAAGAATTACCAGAGATCATTAACCCAGGAGCATGACTCTTACCATAGCATAAAGCTGAAATTGCTGGACTATCAGCACTTTTCTGGTCCTCCTTTCTCCAGTTTCAAGATCACACAATAGAATCACCTGTGTCAGCTCATCATGTCCAAAAACTTCCAGCCGTGTCACTTGGACTTCCAGCCCTTCACAGGCCCCTCTGTTTGGGGGTCTGACCTTGTGACAACCCATCACGATTTGAATGAATCCAGCATTTTTGCTCTAGGTATTTCCTTCAGCAACTTTGGAGACGGTGGTAGGAGATACTGCAAGAATTTTGCTTAGAGCAGCTGCTGAGTAGTGGATCTCCTGGAAGGTAGCTGCACCACAGCTGTGGGGAGAACACTTCTCATATTGTCTCTTCTTCTCTGTGCACTCAGCCTGCTAGAGGTGTTCTTTGTCTGCCCAAGTGGAGAGATGCACATCTCTAACAGACCAGTAGACAAACTCTTAAAACGGGAATGCAAGAAGTTAATTGTAATCTGTTATAACTCTTTGGTGCTTTGATTACTGTTTTTCTGGAAATGTGGTTGCCTACCTCTCCACCATACAAACACTTATTTGCTTTGAGATCTTGGAGTGTCTCAGTAAGCACACGTACTTTTCCTCTGTACGTACCAAGGTACCCAAAGTACTTTAGTGACATTGTTTGATGATCTCTTACTTGGTGATTTGGAAGTTGAGAGTAAAGAGTCTCATAATTTGCTTTTAGAGACTTTTTTATTGTTTTTTTTGTTTGTTTGTTTTTTTTAATGCTAAACTGTAATGAAAAGGATTAAAATTGTAGCCATGGTGATGAGATGGTGTTGTAAACTTGCAAATAAGCAGCTACTTGGTCAGTGTCAAATAGAGTGTTCCACTGAGACAGACTGTAAAAACCTGCTTATTGCTGCAGTATTCGTAACTATTAAAACCAGTAAGCTGAGTTTATGTTTTAGCATGCTTTTAAGTGATATTTCTTAATTTGAAAAAACTTATTCACAAATTCAGTTTGCTCACTGTCCTTTTAACACTTGTATCCAGCTTTTACTTGCATACTGTTATGCTTCATATCTGCCTGATGACAGAAACAATGGATTAAATAACTTTATTGTGATTTAAATGAGCAAAAGTGAAGGTGAGTCCCTGTTCTTGCTCAGTAGTGTGACTAGCAGAGTAAATCTTGAAAATGAAATACCCATTTCTTAACTAAATCTCACTCTTCACTAAAGAACTTTTAATGTCTGGGACACAAAATATCAATGTAAAGCTTCTTTTGACAGAAAATCAAAACATTTAATTGGCTTGAATATTTTTCCATTCAAAGGAATACTCCTGTTTTTAAAACAACGTTTTAAACCAAATATTTTAACCAGCACAAACTAAGTATAATTTTGTTCTCTAACCTTCCAGAAAGGTGAGGTAACTTGGTGGCCACTGAGCTGGACAGAGACTTTATATAGTGCTTCCCCACATCACTTTTCTCCCTGATAATATGGACCTACTATCTTCTGGGGAGTCTGTTGCCCAATCTGCAGGCATAAATACACAAGACCTTGCATTCCCCTTCACCTGTGAAAGTGTAGGAACCCTTCATTTCAGTAAGACTGTGCTGAAGAAGACCATGGCTCTACATCTGTCTTGTTTTCAAACATGCGTGTTGCCAGATCAAGACAAAGAGAAGTGCATTTTGCAAAAGGTGTCTGCTTAAAAAAGAAAAAAAAAAAAAAGAAAAACAAAAAGAAAAACATGAAACTTTGGTTTCCCTTCTCACTTTTAACATAAAGTGTATTCCTTCTTCCCTTCCTCCCTTTTTTCTTCAAATCTTTTTATTTTTATTTTTTTTCCACACAGAACTTATACTGTAACTGTAAGACTAGCTCATTGCTGCTTCACAAGCTTAAGCATACAACCTTTATAAGACACCTTCCTGTATCGTGTCTGTCTTGGCATGCAAAGGAAGTGAAAATAAAACAGATACTGACAGCAGCATCAGTCTTCGCAAGAAAAAGTGTACAAAAATGAATAAATGTACCCTGCCACCTTGTAAACTTGCTAGAAGCAACATGATGTGATTGACTGCTTCTGGTGTTGTGCACAAGGAGGCTCTGAGGTAGAGCAATTTGTACACATCACTTTATAGAGCATGCAGCTGTGTTTCTGAGAGCTTTATTGTGCAACTGTGTGGCTCCTTTTCTAGATGTATAGTTGGTAAAGCCCCCACAGCCTCTAAACGCTTCTACTTATCCACTGAGAGAACTGGTAAGTTATTTGCTGGGGCTCTATTTAGGCAATGGATAAATTAATAACTATAAACACAGCACAAACAAAAAACTCCTTTGTTGCCTAATTTCAGATATTGATGATCTCTGCTTATTTGTTTGCTTTTACAGCAGTGTCTGTGATGGAGAAAACTAATTGGGCTGCTGTTACTGAGTTTGCCCACAGATCTGAAGCCTTGGTCTCAATCTGCAATTCTAAATGAAATGTATAAGTAGAAAAATACTCCTCTTGTTTAAATGCAAGCCTCTAGTGAAGAAAAATACTGTGTTAATAATAATTTAGAGTTATTTTAAATATAATGCTCTTTTAGATTTTTTCTTTTCATGTATCTATATACAGTCAGATGCTCTTCTCTTTGTGCCCCCCTCCACACATAAAATCTGAATTTTCTTCATGTGTTCCAGAAACTACATTTATATTCATTTTGCATCTGTCTGCTTCCCTCTCAAGGTAGCAACTATCCTCGTGTTTGTAGTTGGACTTCTCTTCAAGCTAAGGTCTTAGGAAAAAGTAGAAGTAAAGCCATTGACTGGAGGAAGGAAGGGGGAATTAACTGTAGAGGACCTGTTGACACATGGACTTTGTGGCAGAAGCTTGTTATAATGTAAATTGTTTTATGTTTGTTTGTTTCCAGCAGAACACTGTGCACTATCAGCAGCTCTTTCAGTTGGCCTTCGTTTTGCCAGAGAAGCCAAATACTCTGCACTTCAAGAAACATTTGGTTTTCAGTTGTCCACACACAGATTTTGGAGTGTAGTTTGTGCTTGGATTGGACTTAGATAATACACTTAAGTGTGTATATTTTACAGGGTATTTGCTTGAAAACAATTAACACTTTATTTCATGAGGAACGCAGTCACACCACCACTGGGTGCTGCAGTGCCGGATATGCTAGAACTCCAGTACAAACTGGAATCGAAGGCAACCAAGTGGTACGCCACAATTGATATCGCTAATGCATTTTTCTCCATCCCTCTAGCAGCAGAGTGCAGGCCACAGTTTGCTTTCACTCGGAGGGGAGTCCAATATACTTGGAATCAGCTGCCCCCAGGGTGGAAACACCAGCAGTGGACTTAGAGAAAGATTAACCTTGGGAAGAACAGACCAGACTTGATTTTCCTGACCTGTAAAATTAAATGCTATGAGAGCTTCAGCAATGGCTGCTGTACAGATCTCAGCTGTACTGCATGGACAGATATTCTTGAAAAGATGTCACGTCATTGTACAAACAGTTTGTTTTGCATTATGCAGCTTCTTCTTAACGTTGGCTACAGTGACTTAGAACCTGGATGTTTGGGGAATCAGAGCTGAAAACAAAATGAAATGGATGAAGTGAAAAAAGTCAAAGACTGTCCATGAAGGGGAGAGGGGTTCTTGGGGACTTTAGTTTCTTCTTTTCCAGCCAAAAATATTTTATCTGTTATAGCTTTCATAATAAAGCTCTATGAGTTTCTTAATAACAACTGTGAGTGAGGTCCATGCCCTCCCCCAGAAGGTTAAAGCTCAGATGATGTAAAGGAATCCCACCATGTGCAATCCTCAGACTGGAGACAAGACTCAGGAAATGTAAATTTACCTACTATTAAATGTTTCGTGGCTAGCTGTTGTGATATCTGGGGAGTTTCAAATTAAAATAAAGAAATCCCAGTCTGACTGTTTGGGCCTGAAAGTGAATAGAAGCCTCCTGCAGAAAAACAAATTGAAATCAAACTTGGGGATCTGGGTAGAACAGCATATAAATATGGAAGAACAGGATATAAATATGAAGCCACATGTTTTTTTCTTTACAGTGATTGTTGGACCCAAGTTATCAGGCTGGGAGAAACAAGTTTTCCCTGCTGAGCTCTTCATACCTTTCCCTCCCCTCCAGTTTTTCATTGCTTACCCTTCATTTAAGTGTTTAAATGAAATACGTCCAAGATTTTAACATCTGTGAACCATGAACATCTGGCACTTGATGAAGAAAATTGTTTTGTTCCCTCTCCAGAGGCAAAGCCAATCATCCATACTGGGGCCTGGCCAGCTCTAGCCTTGGGGCTGCTGCTTAGCCTTCATTTCCCATAGCCACGATGTGTTTATCACCATGTTCAGGCTACTAAAAGCATGTCTAGCATGAAGAACACTGTCAGCAAACATATGCTGTTCAAATCATAATAAAGCATGAAGAACATGCTTGTGTACTTCTAAGCTAAGACACTGACTATTTTCCAACAGAAGAAAAAAAATTCTTTCCCCTGTCCCCTCCCCCCTTCCCCCCCCCCCCCCCTTTTTTTTTTTAATCAAGAAACCCAACCTCAGAGCTGCTGAAAACAAATTTATCAACAAATAAATTTTTTAACAAATTTATCTTGTGGAAAATCAATGTATAGGTAGACAGGAATGGAAAAGACTGGGAGCAAATTGGACTAAGAAGATAAATTATCACATGAAGTCTGATTTTTGGTTAGTGAACCTTGAAAGGACATCTACTAAAAGGTCTTTTACAAAGTAAAATAAATGAAGACAGAGAAGATGTAACTTCTGGAAAAGTAAAATGAGAGTATAAACAAGTAGGGCATATACATATATATATTTCCTCTGTTGTTTACTGCCTAGATTCTGGCTCCTGGAAGATTTCTTTATGCAAGCTGAATTGCAAAGACTTACTACCACTTTACATAGAAAACAAAAATCCTTAATAACTTTGAGTTCAGTGCAACGCAAATAACTAGCACAACACCCAATGTTTCACGCTTTGCTTCTGCATAAGCTACTTATGGCCTGTTTCCAAGAGCATTTCTGAAGTTATGGGATGCTATTACCTCTTTTGTGATTGAAATGGCAACGAGTCCTTGCCAATGGAAATTTTTCATTGCTCCCGGACTTCAATTGCTTCTGTTGTCTGCCTGTGGCTACCTGCCTCCAGCCAGGTAGACATAAGCTTAATTTCTGTAGCAAGTCACTGATACGTTTGTAGCCTCAGGCCACTCTGTAGCTAGGTTCAGGTTAATTTTCACCATTTTGACTAACTCTAGGCCTATGCTAAAGATAGAAACTGACTGTTCCTCTTCAGTTTACCATATATGCAAGAACACTTGCATTGGTAGTTGCTGGAGTCCAGACAAATGCGATTTTTTTACATGATGCTTTTTTTTATGTAGACTGTAGTCTGTGTAGTATACATTATTTTCAACATTCCCTTGTTCTTATCATAGGTGCACACAGAGCAGTATGGTTGGTGTTGAACTTATATCCCTAAACTGCCGGTCGGACTAACCTAGTCTAGGACTACTTCTGTCCCCTGTGTCCTGTCACGTAACCTGTCCTCAATTTTGTTTCCTCTTTTGTTGTTTGTTTAGAGATAATGAATGTAATAAAGAGCACCTACTCAATTCAACTTTAAAGTATTTATTTAAATGAAACTTCACAGTTTTCAAGGCAGAGGGGAGACGTTTGTTATTAATTATGAAAGCTGAAATAACATTAAAGAGCTGAAAGGTAGATTTGGAGCATTAGTCCTTTCTCAGAGGACCTGCCTCAGTGTCCCAGGAGATAAATCAGCCAACCTAGGCAGTACATCAACGAGTCTGGCAACCTATACATTGCTCTTTCTACAGGTAGCATTTTCTACAGGATGAGGAAAGAGACAGTTCAGGAACTTACTGATCTAACCATGGTGGCATTAACACAGAGAGTGCTTTCCAGAAGAGCCTTTTTTCTTTTATTTTTTTCCCCTAAGAAACTCTTAATATCTTCAACTCAATCTGGATAGCACCAGGCAGCCAGGAATTCTCCTGGAATGAACAGCTCACTACTGACAAGCACAGAATTAATTTAAATATGTTCTCAGGACCTGTGATACTGCCAGGCAGTATAAAGAGGCAAAAAAGCCAAGATCCTGGCCAAGATTTTGAAAAATAGATTTAGAATTAACTGTTCTGGCTTGCAGCAGAATGAAGCATCATCTTTTTCTGCCTCATTTTGAATATATTCAATGTGAATGTTCAATGTTTTGAATATGTTTGAATATGGTATGTTGTAACTTTTCTACATTTTCTCTGTTTTCAGTTTCCTTGGTATCTTCAGGGTAATCCACCTTTTACCTAAAGCTGCCTGCTGGTTGCTCTTAACTGTTTCTCATCAGTGGACTATTTAATCACTTCAGTAGCTCTCATTCTACAGAAAGGACCAAGCCTCAGATCCTGACGAAGACAAGTGCCTGAAACCACACCACTCCTATTTATTTATTTATGTATTTATTGTTTGTTTGTTTGTTTGTTTTCAACTGTGTTTTGCCTGTTTCACCAAGTGTATGTGCCTTTTGTTATTGCAGTTGTATAACCAATATACCATAAAAGGACTCTATATTAGTACAGTTACTACGTTGTCTGTTATAAAGGAGGAACACTTAATGTCAGTTCTTTCACAATGTTAAAACATTGTACGGATTTACTCCAGGCATACAAGAAGCCCAGTTCCTGTGGCTGAAAATAGTGGCACATCAGTGTTTACAAAGAAAGGTCAGTAGCTTTGATGGCAAAGAGCTGGGATTGACAGTATCAAATTTCTCAGTTGTGTTTGATGCTGACAGATATTGACTCCAGACAATATGGATCCACATGCATGCATATAGGTAAGTTAAATAAACATAATCATCTCTCCAAAATCACTAATTTGTTTTGGCAAGCCAAATAGTTCCACCAGCAACATCTCTTCTTTTCTCGCTGTGAAAATTCCCCAACGTGATTTCCACATGGTTCAAATATTTTTCCAAACCAATTCCCTGGTATGGCTCGCGAATGATCACGGAACATTCCTGGTGGCAGTGCTCCTCAAGCCACCATGATTTAGAGGCATGATTTAACATTAGGGTTGCAGACTAACTGTTCATGCCTGCTGCCCTCAGTGTCTGAAAAACAATTTATAAATCCTGATGATGGATAATTTTCCTCATACAGACACAGATTTTACACACTGCCTATCTCCAAATGGTTTTAATTGCATATCAGTTGCTTCACTTTGCAAATCAAGGCATTTTATTTTAGTGCTTAGGTTGTAAAAAGTTAGACAGGTAGGAGTAGCATACCTGCTCAGAGGCCCTCACTTTCTTTTGGACCATTTTATGGCTAGAGACAGGGAGAAACACCATAGTGTTAAAAAGTCCCAAGCTGCAGTTCCGATTGGTGGAGAGCATATCCAGTGCAGGAGCCAAAACTCTCCCATCAGCTGCTGTTTCCTCCACAATATCACTGCTGCTGCTGTTCCTTACCAGGAAAACAAAAAACAAAACTTTGCATGGGGCAAAGTTCCACCTTAAAGTCAAGATAAAGTCTGGAAGAAAAATGAGGAATATATTCACTTTGGGTGCAGTTGGGGAATTACTTCCATAATAAATTAGCTTTTGAAAGAGGAAAAATGAGTTAATGGAATTTTCTGTATTCTACGATCCTGTCTTTTTTCCAGAGTCAAGATTTTAATTTCTCAAGGAATCTTCATAGAGAATTGCTACTTAATATGTCCACTGGAGCATCAAATGTATCACGTAGAAGCAGATAATTTTTTTTTTCCAGTTTTTGCTAGATTCACTATGAAAAGACATATGTTCCATAAGAATTATCAGCTGCTGCACATTTTCTATGATTGAATTTGCCAGCTGCAGGATGAGCACACCAGTGAATAACCATTTTATTGTCTGTATGTCCTCACTACACCTATAAATTTTAGCTCCTTTGGGAATGTGTGAAGGTGGGGAGACAAAAATTGTGGTTTAGCTTATTTGTATGCAAAAAACTAATTAATGTCCATGGCTTCAGCAGGGCACAGATGACCATGTGAAAATATTCTTCTTAAGCATTGACAGCTGGGCAAGTACACAATTTTTTTTTCATCTCTCAACAAAAGCAGATCCCCCTACATAAGCTGGTAGCGATCAAGTCCAACATAGACTCTTCTAAAGGACCCTGAGAACAAATTAGCATATACTTGAGAAGCATAAAGTTATCAACAGCTGAAAAGATATTAATAAGCACTGAACAATAGTATGTCTCCACAAAATAAGGTATATATATATATATATAAATTATTTTATATATATATATATAAGAGTAATAATTTGCCTTTTGAAGCTTAGTCCTAACAAACTACATTAATTCAAAGTTCTTTGACAAACTAAATCCAATTTTTTTTTTATTATTTTTTTTTCTTCTTTCATGAGTATTTTTATGTTTGCCAGGCTTTAAAAATAAGTTCTAGGATGGATTTATACAATCCTTAGGCAAGGAGAATAAACAAGTGGTCTTTCATACTTATGGGACTGCTGTCTAGTAGTTAAACCTAACTTTTCCCATCTCTTGGTTTTGATGGAATAATGTTATAAAGCAAGGGTCTGAGAAGTAAAACCACCATGATATACTCATTTTTGCTTATATTATAGTAACATTTCATTAAAATGGAGCTGTTAATGCTGTAATTTCTCTGGAGAGGAATGACTTGATTGCATTCTTTTCATTTTCTGTAAAAGAAACTCTTTTACTCAAAGAGTTAAGGACCAAGACAATTTGATGAATGAGCTATAAAAATGCTTTTAGTTTTAAATGGCACACATTTTAATTGCACTTAGAATCATAGAATCACAGAATCATAAATGTTGGAAAAGACCTTCAATATCATCTGGTCAACCAACACCCGACTACCAATGTCAACCACTAAACAATGTCTCTAAACACCATGTCCAACCTTTCCTCCAGAGACGGTGACTCCACTACTTCTGTAGGCAACCTGTTACTCTTTCTGTGAAGAAATGTCTCCTAATTTCCAACTGAAACTTCCCCTGACGAAACTTGAGGCCACTCCCTCTAGCCCTATCGCTAGTTATGAGAAGTGAGAAGAACTGAGAAATGAGAAGAAGTGAGAAGAGGCTGACCCCCAGCTCCCCACACCTTCCTTTCAAGTAAGTATATGTAAGAAATATTCTGTAAAGTTACCTGAGAATTACTATTATCTTCAAAAACACTTTGTATGTACTTGTGTTTTATTTGACATTTTATTCTCAGTACCCTTTTAGAAAGTCAGAAAGGTTTTCAGTACTTGATGTGAAAATGAAGTTGGTTTTCCTTATTAGCTTTTTCTGGAGAGGTGATGGGGATTTTCTTGCTGCAGCTGCTTGAGAACTTTGTCCTTCAAGCAAAAGGTATTTTCTTATATTTGATAGATACAGAAAAAAAAAAGGTTTAATATAAACAAGCTTAAAATTTTGTAATAAATTACATTATCTGATATTAGGTGTAGGTATGTTAAGTCAAGGTTTTAATTTTTGTTTATTTCTTTGCTTGTTTATTTTTACTGTCTGCTGTAGGACATTGGGTATCATTTGATATGGCTGTTTTTTGTTCTTATATAGACTTTGGCTCACCATTCAGTATTGGCTAGATCATTTTCTTGTACGCATTTTTGTGCCTTAGATGAAAAGCAAGACCCTTAACAATCCTCCCCCACACACCTTTTTTATTTTTAAATAAATCCAAGGCAGCTGAAAAGCTGAGTCTTTTGGCAATTTTTTGAGATCAAAGCTGTCTAGATATATTGCTTTTCTTTATTATTTACTTTTTTTGATGCAGAATAGCTCTTGCAGAGCTTGCATAAGCCTCAGGTTAACTCTTCTTTTG
Source organism: Anas platyrhynchos (assembly GCF_047663525.1). Lineage (NCBI taxonomy): Eukaryota > Metazoa > Chordata > Aves > Anseriformes > Anatidae > Anas > Anas platyrhynchos. Next base: position 48,606,337 of record NC_092588.1, on the reverse strand, counting down.
TCTTGCTTCTGTTTTGTATTGCTTTGCTTTGTTTTAACTGAATGAGTTAGGTAAATACAAAATGCTTTGTTTATATAAACAAAAATATTCTAGATGTAAGGGAGTACTTTATCCTTTATTAAGTCTTTCTGTTATATTTCGTGGGATCTTAAAGCACTGCCTGATAAACAGCTACCATAGAATTTGCACAAATCAACACTCCTTCCTGGGAAAGCTTTCTGACCATACACCTGATGTGATTTGCAGGTGAATCTGACTTAAGTCATCGTTTTGCTATGTTTATCAGTCCAACTTCAGATGTGCATGGGTTCTCAAGATGTTTTAATCTTCCATACTTGGTATATATTTACATATTTGGGAATAAAAGGATATATAAAATTGTATGTTTCCTATTGTGAATTACTATGAAATGTAATTTTAATTTTATAAATGTGGTCTTAGAATATACCCAAGTGCACTGTTAAATAATCTAAGAGAATCTTTCAATGAAAGGGTGGTTTGTTGGAAAATCCAGATGAGTTTCATTTAGTCTGTATTTCCAGTGCATCTTTGTAGGTTTAATAGAAAAGTTTTTTTTTTTTGTTTGTTTGTTTGTTTGTTTGTTTTTAAACGATACATATTGCTTACTATGAAACTGTGGATTTTTTTTTTTATTTTTATAGTACTTTTGACGCTACTTAAAATTGGATCTCACTCAACCTGCTTGTGGGTTCAGGTATCCCAGAGTGAATAATAATTTTAAATTTTGCTCACATGTATAAAAGCAAATATAATAGATAAAAAGAAAAAAAAGGACTGGACTATGGAGATAAAATTGTTCACTGTGGATTTAGAATCCCTTTGGAGCCGGGGGCAAAGGAGCAAAACTGATCTCTAGTGCTTAGAGATACATGTGCATGAAGCAAGTTGTATTACTTGATGACAGTGGGGAAAAGACACAATATTTATCAAGTCACTAAAACCTGTTGCATATGGCTATGAATCATACTTAGTTCATTAGATCTGTTAGAGATACTCTGGAATACACAGCTTGGAATATTTGGGACCATTTTTTTGCCACTCTTTTTTATGTTTTACATATTAGGAGGCTGGTAGCATAATTCCTTTTTGGCTAGACTAAAATGACTCAGTTTCTTCATCATTGTGCAGTCCTATTCTCCAGACCTCCTCTTGTTGTTGTTGGTTTTCATTGATCTCTTCTGACTCATAGTCTTATTGAAGCTGGATGTCCCAAACTGATCATCAACATGTAGCTCTACAGCTTAATCCCGTCTACATGTAGAATACTGTAAACCAGGTCCTGCTTCAGTCTTGTGGCCTAGACACGTGGAATGTGGGCTATCCATGATCTCAAGGGCTCTCTGACATGTCAGCTTTCTAATGTTGTATATACACTTCATGAAGTTATGAAAACACAGAACATTATAGTAAATTATCATCGCTATAAACTGTCATTACGTGCTCCTTAAGAATTACTATATTTTACTAAAGGAACAGAATGTAATCATGAAAGAAACTGCCACTGTAAAGTTATCAAGTTTCTTTGTGTACAGCACTCTTTACATTAGAGCACTGGAAGTCAGTGAGACATCGGAAATGAAAGTGAGAAACATGAACATCAAAGTGAGATGATGCTGCATACATATTTTTATATTGCAGTCCATAATTAGCCTGAAAAGTCAGGTGCATTGCATAGAGCCGAGCTCGTTGTGGAAGTGAGCAGGAAAAAAACAACAAAATTTAGCTAGTTTGCAAAACAGTTTTGCTACTCCAAACAAGAGGTATACAGAGTAAGACACAAACGGTAATTTAGACAAAGACTTCATTCTGTTTAATGAAGTAAAATAAGAATATTCTTGAGTGGTAGACATCTCTTATATTGTAAAAATCTACTTGTTTATCTCAGACAATGCCAGTTTCTAAAGTCCTATTCTGATTACTGCATTATGATGGACACTGAGTGGTGAGCACTTCTAATTAAGGGGTAGAAGACCCATCACATTGTGGATAGCATCACATTTCTGCAGAGCTGTGCAGTTGTGCAGCCTTTCTTATATCATAAAATTTGTATTCAGACAACTGTCCTGGCTAGTGCCAATAAAGTTGTGGAGTACATCAGACCCTATTAGCCTCAGTAATAAATCTTCACCTGTTCTGCATCTAACCACTGTACTAATTTGAAATCTCAGTAGCCACTAGGGTCTTGATTTTCACTTAAAACAAAACAAAACTAAATATTTTCAAAGGAAAATCTATTAAAAATTACTTTGTTTAGGAATTTGCACCATAATTTGAAACAACATAAAAATCAAAACTCTTTCAAAACATTATTTTCTGCTCTCCATTCAATACAAATAAACCCTTAACAAACAAAGCTCGAGATCTTTATTATGGGAACAGCAATTATATGCACATATAAAGATCTCTAGAGACTCTCAAGCTCCATATGCCTATTGAACCTGTGTTTACCTTATTTGAAATGAGACCCCCCCCCCCCCAAAAAAAAAAAAAAGAATGGAATGGAATGGAATTCAGTCTTTCTCCAGCTTTCTGCCATCAATTGCCCCCAGACTGTGTGAGGTTTGTCACTGTCCATTCTTATCACCTTTAATGTGGACTGATGGAGTGTTTCTACAATTGCCTCCCATTACACTATTAATTGAGGAGAAGAACAGTCAGATGTAACATCCCTCACATCTAGCAATTTATAGTGGCATTTATTTACCATATTACTGAGCACTTTTTACTATTCTGTAATTTGATTTTCTCTGTGTATGCGTTTTAATGTCCTCCACTCTTATTTTTTAACCAAAACTTGTGTTTACTCTCCTTGATGCATGTCTTGTGTAGAAGAAAATAAACAGTAACCCATGCTTCAAGGGCTTCAGTGAGTTTTGAGCAGGACTAGGCTTAGATATAGAAAATCAAGAGACTTATTCAGGGCTTTGAGATCTATCCCATATATTCCTCATTCACTGTGCAAAGTTGCTGTCCGAGCACAGTCTCTTTTCTGTAATATATGTGATGGAAATGAAGTTTGTCTGCCTTTTTAGGCACTGTGATGTAAAAGACCATATGCAGCTGGTAAAACAGATAAAGTGGTCTGTGGAAATCCTTTTATACGAAGCAGCTGTCCACAGTCTGCATGCTGGGAATGGTATTTCCAGGGTAGGAAATGCAGCAAGAGTCCTGGAGTTGGGTAGGTGAGTTTGCGCAGAAGCGCACTGTGACCAATGTCCTTGGCAAGACGTAGCGTGAGACTTACCTTTTAAAAATTAACATACAGTATGTTGATCCTCCTAATCTTTCACATCTGATTTTTGTCCATTCATGAATAAAATAACAAAGGATTCATGATATTATTCATACCCAAACACAATGTTGTTTACTCATTGCTAACAGGTTCTAATTTTTTTTCAGTTGGATAATATATACTAGAAATAAATAATCCTCTTGTACTGAAAATACTACCAGGAAAACTGTTGACTGTTAAAAAACATTATTCTTTAGCAGGAAGCAGATTTCTATAATAACTACTTGCTGTCAGTTCTATTTACATATTTCCAGGTAATGCTGTCTTCAAGGTGTTTCTGTTTATAGCACATTCAGACTTACCTTTTCCAAAAGAAATAATGTTCTGTTAGTATAATAATTGGACATAGCCAGCAATTGGGGGTGGGGGGGGTAGGAGGGGGGGAAAGGTTCGTAAAGATGGGGTTAGCATTTGACAAGTACAGAGTAACCTTTATGGAGGGATCTGCTTGTGAATGTATGGAGTGATTAATAAGAAACCAAACAAATATTAATATTAAAATATTTGCTTGAGTTCTAATACTTTCTGAAATATATCTACTTCAACTCAACTCATCCTGATACTTTAGATCCCTGGATCGAGACCCTCCTTGCATTGAAGTCAAAAACAACAATGACAACAACAACAAAATAATTGCAGGTGACATCAACTGAAATCAAAAAATTGTGTTTCCAACAGTGCAAAGACCTCAAAAGTTGTTTAGGTATCAGAAAAGAATAAATATTACATGGATTGCAATGTGCTGTTTACATGAATTTTTCTGACTTGGTTTCTCACTGAACATGTAGTTTGTAGCTTGTATTAAAACTACAAATCTGTTCTGACCTCAAAGAGCTGAAGATCTGGCTCAGAGAATTGAGTCCATGAATGCTGAATTGATAAGCCTGCCCAAGTAAACCACAGTACCCTGAGAAAGAAGAAAAGTTTGCATTCTCTGTTCCATTGGGGAAGAGGACAGTTCCATTGGGGAAGATAATGCCAGACTCTTCCCAGTGGTGTCCAGCCCATCCCAAAATCAAGCCACTGATCTGGAATCCCAGTGTGAGATATCATGAGATATCATCCTACCCCTCTTGCCTATCGGACCTGCTGTTCAGAACAAATGCTGAGGTAAGCCTGACCCTGGATTCAGTGTAGTGGGGTGAATCGGGAGCACTGGTTGATCCATGTTCTTCAGGACACTAGATGAGAGATCTGGCCACCAAATAGAATATTTACTCTTCTGTAGTGGACCTCTCATTTCACTTTTTTAGTCATTGCCAAATATTGCTGTTTTGCTAACCCAATTACTATAGAAAAAGCTTGGCAGCTGAAAAAACTGAGCCCAGGGAGAACTTCTCTGGCTACTTCAGCTGAACACTCATATGCACTGTACTCTTTTTCTATCTTTTTCCCCATCTAACTTAGTTTAGTTCACTCTATTTTGGGTGATCCATAGGCACATGTGTTCATGAGTTGTGAGAAAGTATTGGATAATGATGAACTGCCTTTGAGATTTGATTTGCAAGAGCAAATACAGTCATAGTATGTACTCTAGAGAATCCAAAAACAGCAACAACAACAACTTGATTTTAGTGTTTTATTTGTGAAAAACAGAAATAATTTTTCCTGTACTCCATCTGTCATCTGTAAGCAGCATAGGACACAAACTGTGTCCACTTATGTGTAGGTACAATAGCCTGAAACACAAAGTTTCCTCTGAAGCAGAGCAGGTATTACTGGGATGTTAGATTCCTTGTTAGTGTTATTGATTTGTATTAGGAAACAACCTGATTTATACTGAAATTTTTCAAATCTCTCTGCAACATTTTTAAGTAGCTGTTTGCAAATTAATAGTAATGTTAATTTTCTCAAGCAAGAATTTTAAATCTTAAAGACAATTACCAAATTATTAAAAACAAAAACAAAACAAAAACAAAACCATGAAATTCTACCCCACATGCACCTGAGAGTTTTGCCAATAATTAAATTATAGAAAAATGATTTATTCTTGATTTCTTGAGGCTAAAGTAAGGTCAGATCCATTTAGTTTTTTGTTTATTTCATTTTTTTTCTTTGATTTTTGTTCCCCTCTCTCCCCCCCCCCCCACACACAAGGAACAAAGAATTTTCATTTTTGCCTCAAAGTAAAGCTCATAAAAAAATGTATGATGAAAAGAGCAGGTATCCATGGTGACCAGCAATTTACCATCCTTTGTTCTCTGTTCTCACTTCAGAGAAAGAAAAATAATGACAGTATTTTGCTTAATGGCTAATTTTTTAACAAGACAAGATAAACTGCAAAATGTCAAAGCTGAGTTGTATTTTAGTCAGTAAAAATATTAGCTAAACCCACCTCTGTCAAGCCACCATCTTCAACTGAATCACCTTATTGATGACATTATTTCATACTAAAGATGTTAAAGGGTATTGTTACAAGATGTTATAGGGTATTGTATAGAAAGAGGTAAATTCCCCTTATCCCTATTTGAAATCAGTCAAGACTGAATCTTAGAGTCGTCAAAAGATCAAGAAATATCTACATGAACATCTGCAGTTTCCTCACTTTCACTGCAGAGGTTGCAAAATCTACTGATAGCAGAGCTGAGTTCTACTTAGTATCCTCTCTGACTCCCTGTATCCCAAAACCCATCCTCAGAACAGCAGCATAAAATATCAAGTAAATATTAATATTGCCATCTTATAATTATATTATAAATTATATTCATGTAAATGTTATTTTATGCCTTTGTTTTGCTTTGTGTGAGAACCACTGGTTCTCATTTTCTCACTGCAGTTTCTGTTTATGTTTAACTCTAACACAGTTTTAAAGCACATAGAAGATATTCAGCAGCTGAAAGTTGGATGGCTTTCTTCACTGTTGTACTTCTAATGTACAGAGAACTCCTTTTACAGCAGTAGTTAAATAAAAAGAGAAAGAAGGAAAAACCTTGTTAGCTGAAGAAAAGTAAACACTGGAATAAATTGCCAAGGGTGAAAAAACTTGCTCCTTAAGGTTTTGCACAAACACCAAAGCCCTCTGAATTACATGTTATGGTATGAGTGCAATAAATTTGGGAAATCCTCTATGTCCTGAACTTTGAGGAACAAATGCTTCTGATAAGACATACCGAGTGAATTTGTATGAGCTGTTCATTTGCCCCCTTCCCGTACTAAAGAGGCTAGCCTTCTGGTTTCCAGCTAATACCTATAGCTTGAGCTGGTCTCAAGCTATTCATTTCTCAGTGGCCAATGGCCATTGATGGAGAGAGGTTACCATGTTGAAAGGACCTCTGGCCTGACCCTAAACCAGCTGTTCTTAGACTCTTCACTACTTAAATCATCAGCTGTATAAGCAAACTCAGCTTCAGCAAATCAGTGGATCTGAAATATTCTGCAGAATCATGTAACCATATTCATAATTTATTCATTAATTGACCATTGATTCATAGCTTTATGATCTAAAAGATTAGATGGTCATTCCAAAATCCATGTACTTCCTATGTACTATGAAAGGAACTTTCACATTTTACATTTTGTCCCCCATTATATATAAAGATGACCCTTGCACTAATGAGATATAATATGTAGAGATATAAAAACATGTAAGATTTGAAGGAAGTTTGCTGTGCTTGGCATGTACTGGACTGGACATAGAAAAATAGTTGGTTTAGTGAGGACAGGAAGGTGTTGCTTTAGCAGCTGGAAAAAAACACTTGATTTTAAAATATATAATGTTTTTTCTTGATGCTTAAAATATTTTATTTGCTTGCTGTCATCTGCAAAATATTGTACTTCCATTCTGTATCCATGGTGTTGGTTTGATTTTCTGTGTTTGCCTTCCCCTTGCTTAAAGGAACAATTTTTAATATAGGCCTTTGTATAAATTACGGCGTAGTCCTAAATCCTGCATAAAACTGATAATATGACAAAACATAGAATTTGAGTAAAAGAAAATATTTTATACCACATCTCTGGAGATTTCTAAAAAATAGAACTTAGGCTATGTTATTATTATTCTTCCCACAGAAAAAGAGACCAGTGTTGACAACAGTTGATGAGAATACATCACTTTCATATTAGTAGATGTAGAGAAAATAAAGTTATGGGATTACCTTTTGATCTTCTAATCTCTCAGCACTACAGAAGATGTTATAGTGGAATAGAACAGCTGTTGATAGCATTTTAAATGCCTTTTTATTTAACTTATTCATGCCCTAGAATTTAAAGAAACTTTTCTTTAAACCGAAAATGCAAAATTGAGGAACACATACTGCTGTCCTTGATAGAACCTGGAAATAGGACTATTTGAGTGGTGTTGGTCCTGAAGTCCGACCAATTTGATTAATTAGCCTTCTAACCACAAAATGTAGATCACTAGCAAGCAAGGATTTTTAAGCCTGCACTGTCTGGCTATTTGGCTAGTGACCTGAAATCAATGTCTGCTTCTAAATCAATGAGACTATTAGAACACATCAGATTTGTCACCACACTGACAGGTTTCTAGCAAGGTATAGTGGCTAAAGCCCTTTCAAATTGCTTTTCAGATAAATACTTTTCAAATCTCCAAAAACAAGATAAAAATTGGGAGTATATTGGGAGTATGGATCTGTAGAAATCCATACAAAGCTTTTTAGCACAGGATTTCCCTGTCTGCACTTAGCTTTTTTTTTTGGAAGCTGATTGTTATGGGACACTTCAATCTGGTTTTGATTGCAAGTAATTTTCTCCCCTGCATATTCCAACTGTGCAGAAAATGAATGGTCATCTTAAGCTTTTCATTTGCTCTACAGCAAAGTGTTTGCAGATATTCTCATTTTCTTCCAACAACTCTCAAATAACTTTTAATGGAGAAAATGTGATGTTGGAGATAGTCAGCCTGGTAACAAGTTTTTTTTAGACTTTCAACATTTTCCTGTCAAATACTCTCTAGTGTTATTACACATTATTTTACAGGAAATCGTTTGTCACAATTGTGTTCTCTGTGTGTTACTTACAGTTGTATTTTATTCAAAGTAGGTGAAAAGCAAGGAAAGCAATGGTTTGCTAAGTAATGCTTAGATGTTTTGCAGGCTGCAAATTATCAATACCTTTATGGAGCCACATGGGAAACTAAACCCTTCTTTCTTATTATATGTCTTCAGAGAACAACTGCTCAGCAACGAATAGTAAATACTGAAAATGAAACCCTGGAGAACAGAAAAGAATTTAAAAGTCAATTACACAAACTGCTCTATGAATAAAAACTAAGGCTCTTTCTCCTCTCAGTATTTTGTGCTATGATGGGGACTAAAGACAAGACATCTTTGCACAAGGTGCCGATATTTAAGCCAGGTTTGTCCTTTGGGTACATGATATGCCCAAGTGGCAGCACCCAGCAGTGGGGTCATTGAAGGAAACTTCCTACACCTACCTACCTGCACGCTGATGCACTGGCTTGGTGTTCAAGTCATGCTTGAGCTGGCTCCAGGCTGTTTTTTTTGGATACTGTAAAGAGTGTTCTTGCCTTTCCTTTTCCTCCTCATGGCACCAGAGGGAAATCAAAAACCTGCAATATACAAAATTATGAATTCGCTGGAAGAGTTCTCCTAAAAGCATGTTGTCAATAAAAAAATTAAGAAACATTTTATTTAGGAGGAAGGGGAGAGTATTGGGATGCCTGAAGTGAATGAATTGCATATGTTTGCCCTCAGGCCTTGGAACCAGAACGCTAAGACTGTGACTAATTTTTAGAAAAACAGCTTGTCAGAGCTAACATTCCCTTCGTTGAAAAAAATACTGTTTTGTTATCTGATTAAGTCCAAAAAATGAGAAACACTCGACCGAAAGACATTAGCTTGTCATGCCAAATGTCAGAGTTTTAGGACTGTGGAAATATGTCTGTTTCTTTAATCAAGGAGCTGAACCTGACACTGCAGAATTTCTCTGAGCCCTGTTGGAGGGCTGGTAGCAGGTATATGCCAGAAAGACAATGCTGAATTTTTCCTTCAGCTTCAATATATTAATTTCATCACATCTATAGTTCAGCCGTAGTACCCTGTTATGCAACATGGGAGTAGAAAAGACTAGAGGTCTGGATTTTTTACAGTGTCTTAACTCATGGTAACTGCAGATGAACCCAATAAGGCTGATTGGTTTGGGAAGTGCAGTGGGAGTTAGGACTTGCAGTCAACCTGGTGTTGGGGAGTCTAACTCATTAGAATGAGTTAATACCCTTTACAGCATTTATTTTTAATGCAACTGATATTTTTAAGCTGAAATATTTCATCTACATCTTCCTGGAGGTCCTGAATTCTCAACTACCTCAGTGAGTAGCTGTCACCAGTACAGGCTTTCCTCTGAATGAGAATGGTACTATTCTCTTGTGATCACTCATTTTTTTGCATCTAAGCTTTACACGAATAATTAGCTGCCCTATTTTAGCTGTGGAGTGAATAATGCATCATTATGTATTATAATGATCCACACAAATCTATTAGTACATTTGTGATTTTTTTTTTGCTCTATTTATCTTTCAGTTGTCAACATTTATGACACTTTTCCTTTTTATCAAATTGATGTTTAAAGGGACTTGTCATGATATAAATCACCTCAGCGTAACTGTGGCTTTCAAATACTTTCTCAAACATTGGCTTTGTTGTAGAACAATTAGTACAGACAGATTTTTCATTCTGACTTGCAGGAACAGGCTTTAGTACATGGTTTAAGGAAAAAAAAATAATCTGTAAAGGAGAAGCCAAACTAGTTCACAGGCTGAAATTAAAGCTTCTGGTGAAAAGTATCACGGACAGAAGCACTGAGATCTATCTCACTGGACTCTCCTCCTCTCCTCAGATGATGTGGAAGAGACTGAAGAATTCTCATCTTGGCACTAAGAGTGCAGGCACCAAAACAGCACCTTCATTAATTCTACCAGAGTACCCAGCCACCACAGATATAGCTTTAAAGGTATCTCTGTTTTGAGCTGAGAGTTGGACAAGATGATCTCCAGAAGTCCTTTTCAACTTAATTTATTCTATAATCTTGTAGGTCTCCTTCAGCAAGTTTTGGATCAAGAAGCAGTTTGAGAAACAACTGCACTTGATTAGCCAAAAGTCCAATTTAGTCTCTCTCTTTCTCTCTCTTTCTCTATCTTTTCTTTTTGACATCTCAAAAAAGCATGTTCTCATGTTTTTTTGAACATGTGCTGTGTTTCACACAGTCAGTTGAAAAGCGGTATCATTGAAGTAAAATTGTTATAAATACATCAAAGAAATTCATCCTTTCCTATTGAACTCTATCTAGCTTGAAGCATTAGATCATGCTATTCATGCTGGAATATTTAGAGATATCACTGACTTTATTATATCTTTCCACATTAGCCATCTGAACTATATACCTCTGTGGATTTACCAGCCAAGTTGTTGACGATTTAATATCATGTTATCTTGTGTATCAGTTAAAAACATTCAGTATTTTTTCTCCCTTCTTTTCACCTGTTATTAATATCTCCTGTTACTAATATGAAAAATGTGTATACATCAAAAAGAACAAACACAATCTTATTATGTTCCATCTGTTCTAGTCTCAAACCAAGTCTATATAAACTTACAACACTGTAATAGCATTTAACAACATAAAAAGAGAGTCTGGAAAATTTTGAACTTTATAGCAAAAGTAATTGATATTTAAATTTCTTTGCATTTCTCACTAAAAATAGGAAATCATTTTTTTCTGAACAGAAAAACAAAGTGTGTAAAGGACAAATGCTTTTCACCCTTTAATATTGGCACCTCCCTGTTTAATGTAGGTACCTCCCAGTTGTAGCAACTGCAGACAAACTATGAGCATGATCTGCTTAACTATATTACATGAAGATACAAATTTTATCATCTTTTGATGTCTTTTCAGGATGTTGTTTATATAACTGAGAAATTTCAGAAGTAGTCTTCAACTTCAGAATTTCTAATTCTTCAGCCATTACATGTATAGAAATATACATATATTTAAGAATTGATTGTTTTCTGCAATAAAAATTTTTTGATTTTTTTTCTTAGATCTGTAATTCACAGTTAATGCCTTCTGATTTATTTATAATCCTTCTATCATATATCTAATAACTGTGCAAAGAAAAATGTTTTGTTCTCTTAACCCTTAGCATATGCTTACTTGTACTCATAAATATACAGTTAATCTTATTGCTGTTGTAATTATCATTCTTACCCTAAATTTCACTTCCCAACAGATTGTTATTTATCTTCACTGATGGTGGAATTGTCAGATTCATCTGGCAACTTTCAAGGACAGTTTAATACACAAAGTAGGTAGTAGGATATAGGTAACTAATAAACTATCATCTGAATTAAGGACAAGGATAAGAAACCACATTTTAAAATATCCATTGATATTCTCCAGAAGAGCAGAGTAAGAAATTAGTCTTACTTTTGAAGTTTCTGGGAAAATCTAGGGCTTAAGCAAAACAAAAAATACGTCTTTACTTGACTAAGCAAGAAAAAGAGGGATGTTTCAACTAATTTGTAATTTTGCTGGCTATCAGTCTCCCATGATTCAAGTTTTTTATGAGGATAACAATTTATCTGCAAAGTCACAGTTTGTAGAGTCAAGGCTGTATAAGGCAGCAAAATGAAGGAAAGTTTTCCCCACGTCTGCCAGTGGCTTGGTTCCATTACAGAACAGGTTCTACAGCTGGAAGTAACAGGAATCTCTATGGCTGTGCTACTGCATGAACTCTATTTGTCTTCTCAGTCTAGCCAGCAGTAGAAACAAGACATCTAAGCCATTTACTTTAATATTGCTTAGCAAAAAGAATAAAATTAAAAGATATAATATACTATAAATGGATATGACCATCAAAAATTAGGGAAAATGTTAAATTCAAAATGTAATCTTTTCCTTATTAGCAATATGACTTTTTTGATTTGTTGCCTACTGTTTTTATTGATCAGTTATTGAATTTCTTGAGGCCTACATATTGACTGAAAAATAGAAATCAAAACAATGTATTCAGCTCTTTGCTATTGCTTTAAATGTTCATGTCACACAACTTCTGGTAAGCAAGATTATTGTGGGAACTGCTAATATGAGAAAGAAAAGTCTCCTAAAAGATTTCAATAGTTTTCTTACTTAGAAGGGGAGAAAGATGTATATACTACTAAATAATCATATGATAACCACTTACTCCTAATATTCATACCCCTTCCACACACTACAAATGTCAAAATATCTTTATAATTTGCATTGCAAGATATACCCTTCCTGTCCTGTCTCTACTCATTGGAATGGACAGGCAGAGGAACAGTTTCTTTGTGTGAAAATATATACAGTCCCATAGGAATATGAAAGAAGCAGTGCTATTGTCTTCTAAGAGCCTATTATTCCTGAAATCTGTTTTAGCTGTATGGTTCTTCTTTATAGCTTGTCTTCATTATGGTTGAACAGAATTTCTCTTTTACAAATTGAGGTGGCTCGACTTTGCTCTGAAAGTCACAGGAATTAACATTACTCTGTAGTAATGCCAAATACATCCTAAGTGGTCTGCTCAGCACCTGTACCTTTTGAGAAAATCTTTGTAGAAGTGCAGAAACCAACTTTAATTGTAGAGTTGAGGGAAACTATTTGGTGCTTGCCAGTTCTGACCTGTTCAGGGTCAGGCAATTTTAGCATAAAGCACATGAGGAGCTTGTCTCCAGTCCTTACCTGGATCTCCTGTCCCTCTTGCACCTGGCCTGAGGATCTGCCTCTGAAGTGGGCCTTTTAAGTTTATTCAGTGTCTGCACCATGTAGCTCCTCAAGCAATTGGCATTTTGCCAGCTTTGCTTTTGGGGTAATTTTTTGGGAACTCCTAAGATCCTCTGATTTTGAACAGATACATCAGTTAGCAGGACCCCCATACTAGCATAAGGCCTAGTATGAAGTACTAGTATGAGAAACATCCTTCACAGAATAAATAAATAAATAAATAAATAAATAAATAAAAATATAAAATACTTATGTAGTGATTGATGAGAGAGAACTCTGACACAAGAAAGTGCCAAGTGCTTGCCAGGCGTAAGTAAGTGTTGGAGTAGGTCACGATGTCCTGCCAGGTTTGGAGTGTTTCCTGCATTTGCAGAAGTCTGCTACTCACTCACTGCTTTTCGTCCTTGCTGTTGTCAAAGGTTTTGTTGTCTCCACAGTCCTTTGTCCAAAGGCTGGAGGTATTGAGCCCAGACTTCTCAGTCAAAACATCAAAAGTCTTGACATTTATACTAGTAAGTACCAGTTTGTCTGGCAGACAGTAATTTTGTACTGCGTGGTGAGGAGGTGGTCATTAATTCTCTGAGAGACTAGTCTCTGATTTTATCACTTTGCTCAAGATGTTAGTAGTACATGTCATCCTGTTATAAGACAAGTGTGTTCCCACTGAGTAAAATCCAAGTTTAAAAATTGAAAGAATGGAAGGATGGAATAAGAATTTTCCCTATGGCTTGATATTGATTTTTTTATTTCTTTCTTCAGATGATGTCATTATATTTAGCTCCCTGTTGTTTTCTTGATGATCAGATTAATAATTGTGACAACATTTTCTAAAGACATCCTGTTGCCTCAGACTGAGAATGTCTTTATGAAGCTATGGGTCTGTTTTATTTCTGTTTGATGAGCAATATGAAGTAAATCAGAGTGTTTTTTTTTTCCTTTTTTTTTTTTTCCCCAGTGATGGCAAAGGTCAGAAACCCTTTCTCCGTCATGATTATTTTGTTGTTCTTTACACAGAAAGACTTATCCCAAAGAAGCACAGAACAAGGAGCTTTAGCTATGTCCACTATGAATGGAAAATCTTTGCAGGAATGCACTCAATAATTATCTTTTATTAACTCTGCAGTTTTAAGTTTTACTAAGTTTTACTTCAAGTTTTATGGTTAAACTGAAACTTCAACTGAATAATTATTTCACAGAGTTTTTATTTTTTATTTTATCCGAGACAAGCAAAATAAAATCCTTTCTCTTTGTGCCAGAATCCTTCTTCTTTGTTACTATATGTCTTGATTCCTCTGTTTTTGATTACTCAGCTTGGAAAAGCCAAGATGAGCGATATCATTGAGCTGTGTTGAGGAAATCTGGGTTCTTCATTTAGTGGCATGATTTATATATCAACAGAACAAAACAAAAACATTCCATCTATTTCTACGTCACCCTTTAAAGTACTGGGTAATACATTTCTCAAAGGGAGTGGGTTTTTGTTTTATTTTTTATTTTTTTTTCCTTTTTCCAGGGTTAATTAACTGAAGCTTATGCAAAGTGCATTGAAATTCTCTGAGAAAAGCTAGCATTTTCTGACAAGTGAAAGGAAACATTAGAAGCAAAACTAAAAAAAAATATTCTTGAATTGTGTCTTGAATTGTGTAGGAGAAAGATTTGATCACACAAAGCTGAGCTGCTGGATGATCAAGTTATTTTCATCAGGTAAATTTTGGCAAGAAAATTTGATTTCATTCATCTTTGGAGTGCTTAGTACATGTGGCATTCACTATGAAGTAAACATCCTGTTGAGGCATTCACAAGGTACCTATTCCCTCCATGGTGTGAGCCTGCATTCAGGTGTCCTCGGTCTGCTGCTGAGTAGTGTTGAACATTGTTGCCTGAGCTCTGCTCTCACATCTTCACTCAGGGTGCCTTAGAGTAACTTGCTCCATAAAACTTCTCCTGGTGTGCAATACCATGTGTAAATGAGTGGTCTCAGAATCCATCCCTGTCAAACAGAAGGACACAGAAAGACTTCGTTCAGCATTTCAGCCCAGTGTAGGTGCACAGAATTAATCCGGCTCTCTCAACTGACATCCACACTGCAGCTTTGCAGGGTGAGATGTAAGAGAGCTGATACATTTGTGCATGGAGTTTGCTTATTGTTTCAGGCAGGTATCTCAGATTGCAAGTACAGTTTCTGATGCTTACATAGGTGGGAAGCAAACGAGCTATCTTTGGACTAATTGCAACATAGATTTTGGCTGGGACAGAGCTAATCTTCTTTGCAGAGACTCACATAATGTGTTTTTTGTTTGTTTGGTTGGTTGGTTTGGTTTGGTTCGGTTTGGTTTGGTTTTGGTGAAAACAGGGTTGCTAATACACTGATGTTTTAGTTGTGGCAGAGCAGTGCCTAGGCTGGCCAAAGAGATGTCCCATGCTGTAGGGCATCATGCTCAGTGATTTTCCCCTGGGGAAAAGAAGGAGGAAGGGGGGATGTTCAGAGTGATGGTGTTTGCCTTCCCAAGAAGCCATTACATGTGATGAGCCCTGACCTCCTGGGAGTGGCCTGCCAATGGGAAACAGCAAATGGATTCCTGGTTTGGCTCTGCCTATGCATGTGGCTTTTGCTTTACCTAATAGTCTTTAGTCTTTTTTAGTCTATATTTCAACCCATGATTTCTCACACTTTTACCTCTCTGTTTCTCTCCCTTATCACACCTGGGTAGAGTGAGCAAGCAGCTGTGTGACACTGAGCTGGGGTTAAAACACAAGGTTACTATATATGAAATCTTGAATAAGCTCATAGCTGTTTCCTCCACCAAATAAGAGCATGCTCTTAAGCAGTTCTGCTTTTTCCGTGTTATCCAATGATGCAGGGGAGAGGAAAGTGCTAAAGTCACAAAGTACAGGATTAGTGACAAATCTTGAACAACTCTAGAGGTTGAAATACTGAGATTAGCATGAAGTCCTAGATTCTTTATCATTTTTATTTCTATTTGTTTGTTTTTGTTTTGTCTGCAATATTTTCCCTATGGAACCATAAATTTCACATTTCTTATAGACAAGGAGTATTTGTAAGAAAGCATACTGGTTAATAACATTGTGGCTAGATGTTATCAATATTATAAAACTGCTTTCTTGCTACTGCTGCTTTGGAGACTTTCCTAATCTTTCTTTTTGGTGATGAAGTGAAGAAACTTCACTTTCCATCATTCCTAAACTGGTATTTTAAAAGTGAGTGTGATTGTTAAGAAACAGGAAGCTACAGATTTGATTTTGCAGTCCTGATTTTTTTATTTTTTTTTTACTTCTGATGTCATTTTAGATGTTCTTATACGAAGTTCTTCAGCTGCACTGACAAGGTTTCTAACAGAAGAAAAAAAAAAAAAAAGCTTAATCTTTTCATCAATACAAAAGCTCTTCAGAGTTCTCTGCCTGATTCAGTAATCAGAAATCAACTCAGAAATGCTTCTGCTACTATATATAAAGAAAAAACTTTTACCTGTTAGAGAGATTCCAAAATATACACTTGTCAAATTTCCATCTGAGGCATAAGGATTAAGAGATTAAGAAGTCCATTTCCATTAAGGTTTTGTGCTGGTTTTAGACTACAATCCCTGTAACAATTTTTTTTTTTTTTTTTTTTTTGAATACCAGAGAGTCGCTTCAGTTATTTACTATTTCCTGACCTTTCTCATTTCACAGAATCACAGAATTTCTAGGTTGGAAGAGACCTCAAGATCATCGAGTCCAACCTCTAACCTAACGCTAACAGTCCCCACTAAACCATATCCCTAAGCTCTACATCTAAACGTCTTTTGAAGACTTCCAGGGATGGTGACTCCACCACCTCCCTGGGCAGCCCGTTCCAGTGCCTCACAACCCTTTCAGTAAAGAAATTCTTCCTAACATCTAACCTAAAACTCCCCTGGCGTAACTTTAGCCCATTCCCCCTCGTTCTGTCACCAGGCACATGGGAGAACAGGCCAACCCCCACCTCTCTACAGCCTCCTTTAATGTAGTTATACAGAGCAATAAGGTCACCCCTGAGCCTCCTCTTCTCTAGGCTGAACAAGCCCAGCTCCTTCAGCCGCTCCTCATAGGACTTGCTCTCCAGGCCCCTCACCAGCTTCGTCGCCCTTCTTTGGACCCGCTCAAGCACCTCGATGTCCTTCTTGTAGCGAGGGGCCCAAAACTGAACACAGTACTCGAGGTGCGGCCTCACCAGAGCCGAGTACAGGGGGACACTTGTACCATTTCTCTTGGTGGAACCAACCAACCAAAAAAAAAAAAACAAAAAACCACCCAACACATGGTGGTAGTATTATGTTTCCTGTATTTCCTGAATGCTTCAGAAACTAAATCACTAGCACAGTCACCAAGTAAGATCTTCACTCATGTAAAGGCCCTATCACACTTTCACTAATATTCAATGTACTTTTTCACAGACAAAAAAAAAGACATACTATAGCTCAATAGGTCTAAGTCATCTTTAGACTTTTTTTCAGTCAGTTTTTACATTTGTTATCATAATGCTCTGTCACTTAAGTAAAACAACACTCTTGTTCTTCCTAGACTATCTCCAGAAGTGCTGATCACCCCAGACCCAGAAAAAGAGTTAAACATGTCGTTCATTTTTTGTCCAGAAAAAAAAAAAAAAAAAAAAAAGCATCAACATTTGGCTACAAAGAATTAAAATCCAGATTAAAAATCATATAAACAGCTCCTATAGGGAGTTCAGACTGCACTGGAAATATGGCAGCAACATGCTTTTTATGGAGTATCTTGCCAGGAGTGTTTTTATGCAAAAGTGAACTTCAAAATAAGTAAGTAATTGAGTTAAGCCAAAAGGGTCTTAGACTGCTCAGACCAGGTAGAGAAAGAAAAGGTTGCTAAAACATACTGGGTAATCACAGGTAGCTACAAAATCCAAAGCAGGAATTTTCAGTTATGAAAAATTTAGTAGCAAAAACTTTAGCTGTGTGGTGTTATCTGTGAAAACCTAGGACATTCAATGACTGCTTCTGTTCCCAAAGGTGCTGCATCTTCACTGGAAAAAAATACAAATCTCCCTTCTGTGGGAGCACTCAGACCTCGGGTATCAGAACACAGCTTCCTTTTCCTAAGCTTTTACTATACTTCAGTTTTACTGGCCATTTTCAGTAAAATTTTACAAGTGCTTCAAATGTATTCTGTTCTTATGGCTTTTAGAAGAATGATAGAAGACATACATGTAAAAGTGAATTACTGAAAGAGAAACTTGTTGCTTAGCTCATATATAGATGAATCTGAAAATTATTTTTAAGTTACTTATATTCTCAGTTGTGAGGCTCTGCATTTCTTCTGAAGAGTTTTATTGCTGAAAAGAATGCTTAACTAAAATAACTATGCCGCTTTTATTTATTTATTTGTTCCCACTAGGAAAATTGTACTGTGTTAATATGCTGGGACATTGATTTCTCTTAGTGATATAGCCCCCATCTAATAATGCATTCTCTTAGCAGAGGCTTTTAGAGGTTGCTGTTTTTAGGAATTTAAATGGAGTAGATACTTCTACCTCTAGCCGTCACTGCTGTGTGAAGAATTTTTATGCATTCACAGAGTGAATTGGATGCATGCTACAAGCTGAGGCAACAGTACATGTATGCTACAGTGCACCTCAGAGAACATTTCACTTCTACATTAGCGGCTAAACAAAAACAAACAAATTAGCAGCCCCAGAAATATATGAAGTTAATGAATTGAATTATTAACTTTGTACCAAATTCAGAGTGGTTGAAACTCATTCCAAGCCTGGTAGCCTAAATATGGACCTATTTCCCTGTCCCAAGGTAAGCTGTGAAAAATTATATTTTTCTACCTGTCTGGACCTCTGTTGTGACAGACTGTCTGCATCTTCTTCTCAGCTCCTGATTAAAGTTCACTAACTACAGTAAAAGTGTTGTGGTAGCCAGGAATACAAGTTAGGACTCTGTATGTGGAAAATGGCTCAAAATATTAAGAAATGAGATTAAGAAGCTGAATACAGTTTACCATTTATGTTGTGAAATATTTTTTTAAGTGTTACTTGTGGGTTTATGGACAGAAATGTTAAAAAGATCCACACTGAAACATAATAGAAAGACATTTTAGTTTTAGCCATAATAACAAGTTTAAAGTAAACTAAATAATTAAGAAATGGCTGAAAAAATATATCCGTAGTCTTTACTGGTGCCTCTAAAATATTTCACAAGCCTGTATCTCCATGATTCTGCTAAATCTACAGTTTCTCAGCTGATCTTCTCTTTTTCTCAAGACTGGTTTATCCAAAGGAGGTAGCAAGATGACAATAAGACCCCTTTCCATTGTAGTGATCAGTAATCATAGCGTAGGGGACTATGTTTTTTTTGTTGTTGTTGTTTTGTTTTGTTTTCCAGATGTTGTACAAATATAAAATAAAAACATAGTTGCCTACCCATAAAGCTCACAAGGTGACCATTGAAACAGTATGCAATCACAGATAAAAGGTGCCTGGCAGGGAAATATTCAACAAGTGAGATACCTTCCTGAGGCATAAACAGCTTAGCCACGTTACCTTTTCTTCATTTCTGAGAGATAAGAAAAGGGAAGTAAGGACAGAAAAAGAACTCAAAGTATGATATGTTTTTCACAAGGTACTACAGCAGAAGCTAATAGTTTAATACTTTATTAATAGATGTTAATTTCTCTTCTTTTGGTTATTTGTTTATTGCCATAAATTTCTGTGATTGTCTTCATGCATTAACTCAGAGAATGGGAAAAAGGCAAACAATGTTTTGACAGAACTGCCTTCCCCCTGCATGAGGCATTCTTGCTGTGTTGTATGGTTCCTGCTGTGTTTTTCTTCTTTTATGGGTACTGTTTAGGGAAGAGTAGAATTGAAAAGAAAGAGAAAAATTCCATGTTAACAGTGTTTATTATCTGTGCTTCTGTTCTTCAGGGTTTGTTTGAGGATAATTTTGTCACAGTAAAGCTACTATGACAATTCTACAGTACCACACAGTGCAGAATATATTGACTAACATTATGGAGCAATGATGGTGCTACCACATAGTACTCTGTTATGACACCACCAGCACTAAACCTGATAGGTATGTTTGCAATGTTGTTTGCAATGACTTCCTAGTTGTAGGAAGTAATTGTAGAGGAGTTTTTGAGCAAAAATGCCAAGTCCTTTATAGCTAGCACATTGCATGAGGTATCTTGGGAGTTAATGTAAGGATCATAGTTTCAAATGCAGTGTTAAAATCATGCAGAACTCTTTTATAGGTGTAACATAGATATTCTATCTTATGGGGTCAGTAAATTGCTTGAAAAATCCTTTGCTCTGATGATGCCCTTGCATTACATCTTAATATTCAACTACATTTTAAAGAATACCATGAAAACTTGTTTAATATCTGCTTGCATTAGCTGCTTAGTCTTTCTTGCTTACAGCTGTTATTAGCATATGATTTAATTGATCTGTGTAGGTTAAATTTACTATCTTTGACACAAAGGGAAAAATAATAAAATGCAGTGATTTCAGGAAGCAGTAAACATTGGCTAGAATGCTATACAATGCATTCAGTATAAGATCAACCACATTACAGCATATGGATGGTACATAAAAATTCCAGACTTGCCTGTAGTATCACCCTGCACTGGTTTTCTTTGCTGCTTATTTTCCATTCCATATACGTTCTTAGGACATAATTAAATAATTATGCATTCTTTTACATTGTCCTGGTTTCAGTTAGCACAGAATTAATTTTCTTCCTAGTAGCTGGTGGAATGCTGTGTTTTGGCTTAGGATGAGAAGAGTGCTGATAACACCCCGATGCTTTAATTGTTGCAGAGCAGTGCTTATACTAAGCCAAGGACATCTCAGCCTTTTGCTCTGTCCTGCCAACGGGCAGGCTGGGGGTGCAGTAAGAGCTGGGAGGGGACAGACCCAGGACAGGTGACCCAAACTAGCCAAAGGTGTATTCCATACCATCTGACGTCATGCTAAACAATATATAGGGGTGGCTAACCGGGGGAAGGGGGCCGGACTGCTTGGGGCTAGGCTGGGCATCAGTCAGCGGGTGGTGAGCAATTGCATTGTGCATCACTTGTTTGTACATACTATTACTTTCGTATTATCACCATTGTATCATTATTATTATTATTATTATTGTTATTATTATTTTCCTGTCTTATTAAACTGTCTTTATCTCAACTCACGGGCTTCACTCTCCATTTCTCTCCCCCGTCCCAGAGAGGGAGGGGGGAGGGTGAGCGAACGGCTGCGTGGTGTTTAGCTGTCGGCCGGGTTAAACCACGACATACATCAAGCTTCAACCCCCATTATCTGATTTCTGAAAGGACAGTTCATTCTCTTGGGCAGAGATTCCTAGCTTCAGAAGGGAAACAACAAAAAAACAATAATTAGTTTTGAGTAGATCTCAGACAAATAAGCTATTTACTACTTTTGAATTCCTTTGTTACATTTTATTATCATAAAGCAAGGCTATTTCTCCTACTACTGTACAAAACTAATGAGATGTGATTATCTTCATGCATTCTTGATGCATTCTAACTTCTTGATGTTAGCAGTCATTATCACTACTAACGTTATTTTAGTATTATTCACATACTAACCTTCTTGTTGACTTCCTGAAAGTCTTTTTCTTTTCAGTGTTTTGTATCTCCTTAACCCTCCCAGCAGAGATCACTGAGATGGTGTAAACATAAAAGCCATCACTTTTGGGAGATGACCCAAAAGTCAGTCCAGCATTTTTTCCTATAATATCTCTTCACTTTATTTAAGTGAATCTGTTACAAATGTTTAGAACTCCAGATCTCTGCTGCTGTTTTCTTCGGTTTTTCTTCTGATGTCCTTTGTCAAAGCATCTTGTTGATGGTGGGAATGGCGTAATAGCAATGAGTCAATTTAAAGTTGAAAACTACAAACCAATGATTTTATTTTATTTTATTTTATTTTATTTTATTTTATTTTATTTTATTTTATTTTATTTTATTTTATTTTATTTCATTTCATTTCATTTCATTTCATTTCATTTCATTTCATTTATTATTTATTTATTTATTTATTTTTGGAAACCAATAGCACAGATGTAAAAGGGACACAAGTGACATTAGAAATGTAATGAATTTCCAGTTGTTAAAAGGAATTGATTTCTTTGGAATGTATTATTGAAGGAAGCTGAGGCAAACAAATCTGCAAGAGGCTTAATTGTTTTCTTTACACCTAGATGTTCTTCAAACAAATGTTAAAGGAATACTAATTCACCTTAAGTGCAATCAGGTTATACATTATCCCTGTCACAGTATGTTAGACTTTCTGTAGAGTATCTGATGTTGGAACAAGGTTAATGAACTAAATGGCCAATGGGATGGACAGAGTATGAGGATGACGTATTAGGGATCTAAACTAGATTACAGTTGTGAGTGTAAATAACTCTCTAACACTTTGCTGCTGTGGAACATGAATAAGTAAAATTTTCCAGATTCTTTGACAGTTTGCTGTTCTCTCAATAGACTTTGAAACATGACTCCCCTGTCTGCCGCCAGTCTATATGCCAGGAAAAATACCTTTTCTTCCCCAACCTCTACAGTAAGGTCATCTCCCGTAACTCCCATAACTGTGACTGCAGATCCTCTGTTCTTCTCTCTGAGTGAACACATGATGACAAAATTACACTTGAATACTACGCAGGTTACGAGACATTACAGAGAGCAGTGAAGAATAACAGCCTTGGAATATACATGTAAGCTAGGTTGATGTGTAAGCACTGGAGAAAGGATTGTTTCTTTGATACCCCAGTAACACCCTAACTATTCTGAGATAACTGACTTTAGATGTCCAGGCTCTGTTCACATCAGAAGTGGCCAAACTGCCAAGTTCAAATCTGTTGCAAAAATTTGTCCAAATGGTATTCTTCTATAACATGCAAGTTACTTTTTAGAATCAAATTAATTTTCCATTAATAAATTTCCTTTGCTTATTTAAAACTGATGACAATACACAAGATTTGTTTCAGGCAAAGTTTCTGCATTTAGTTTGATGTTTGTCATAATTTCTGTTTGCTCCTCCATGTGACATGTTGTATGGGAATAAGCACTCGCTGTATATTCTAAATGTGAAGTTCATCTTGGAAATTCTGAAGAATTGTTCTTCTGTAAAACTACAGCTAGTTTTTGTTTCAGCTTCCCTTCACATGGCTAGTCAAGAAGTACATATGCTCTGAGGCCAAATAACAGTCAAATAGCTAGTGTTTGTTTAATCAAAATCCAATTCCAAGAAGACTACAGCCATTGCGTATATAAACCTGACATGTTGTCAGCAGGAATAGGTGAAATATGTAGATAATAAATATAGGATTCCTTGAACCTATTGCTGTTTTTACAGGTCGTTAAATCAAAAAGAAATGAAGATTAAGGGGAGAATCTTTTACACGGTGAATGTCAAAAGAGGTGATATCTGAGAAGCATTTTATTACAGTGGCTCAGTAAAATCTAGTTTCTTGGTTTCACAATGTAGCTCTGAGCAGTAGCTCAGATTTGTTCCCGCCCCAAAGGTTCTCTAACCTCTCCTGATGCCATTGGATATTAGAAGAACTTTTGACACAAACTTAAGGTTTCCCAAAGGCAACAAAGTTCTATAAAATACCATTGTTCAAAAAACATGCACTATCTTAGTTTTCTTTTCTTGTGTAACTCACAATAAGTTAATATATCCCAGGGAATCTAATTTCCCAATACTGCAGGCAACAATAAAATCCCAAGTTGTAATGTTCTGTATAATAACTCATTTTAGGAGATTGTTTCTTAGCTGCCTTCTATAAACTTTGAATCCCCTTCTTCTTCTAAAACAAAACAAAGCATACACAAAATCCAACTTCGACTTGCCTAAGGCTTTTTTTTTTTTTTTTGTCTTTATCTGGCTCAGTGATGACCTGACCTGGGACTGGCATCTTCTCCTCAAAAAACATTTTTTTCACACTCTTTGGGGGATTGCAGGTGGGGGTAGGATACAAAAGGATTGGAGCTTTTGGAAAGGATTGACCTTTTCTGTCAATTTGTACACACACTTGAAATTTGAAAACTTGACTTCCTCGAGTTGTGGAAATAGTATTTTTACATGTTAGCTCCTCACCCTGAATGGCCACCTTTTCTCTGGTATAATAAAATGAAATGAACTGAACAGTGGTACTTAACCACTAACTTAACTAATACAGACAAACTTAATTTAGTCTGTATGTTACAGAGACATATTGGAAACCCTGATAGTTCAACAGGAATGATGAGCAGTGATAACTATAGCTGAAATCAATGAGAATTGTGCTGCAGACCACCAAATGGCTACGTTAGGGGTGATACTATGGAAAGCTTAGTTCTTAGTTGTCATCAATAGGCCACACAAGTTATGAGAGTTTTCATAGCTTTTTGATGTGTACCACTATACTTTTTCACCTCATTAAATTTCAGTTAACCCTTTTTGGATTACATGGTCACACTATATATAGTCATTCAAATGCACATTATACACTGGCCTTAATGTCTCTCTGGCTGCAGGAGCAACTTGGGAAAATGTCTGCCTTTTTTTCACAAGGCAGCTTTTTTATAGTCAGCTTTCTTTTTTTTTTTCACTAATGAATAAATGTGTTTCTGAAGAGGTTTGACTTGCTGAAGATCTAAATGCAGTAATCTCAGTTCATCTGTAATTTTTAACATAATAATGTAGCTTTAGTACTTTGAAACCATTTTTTTTAATCTTTTTTTTTTTCTAACAATCTGAGTCTCAGTTTCATATATGTTTTTATTTTTATTTATTTTTTGTCATCTAAGCCTCTTCCAAAGCCATCAAGATCCTGTTGTATGTGTGACATACTGAAGTGGGTATATATCATTCTTAAACTTATAAACATAGATGAAACTTTTGAACATACTTGATCTCAAATACTGGTCATATGGATTTTTGTCTGAACAGGACAGTGAGGGGGTATCTTTTACAGCAGTCTCGATTGCTTAATTTCAGCAATGCATTTTGAAGCAAGCAGATATATATTTTTTACATTTGCAATATTTCTGTAAGACATTGCACAGAATTCTCTTAACAAGTCCAAATATCTCTAGGTTTTCTGATTTTTAAAGACAAATAAATATTTCTTTAGCTTCCTTCCTTAAACTCTACACTTCTTGCTTCACTTTTTTATGTCTATGGTAGAAGTTATCAGGGCTGATACAAAGTTATTCGTATGACATCTGCAAACGTGTCTTGAGAGTTTATCAAAATATACCTTCCTTGCAGAGTGTAGTGCACCTCTGCTGAGGAGCTGTGTTTTTACAGACTTTTGAATAAAGTCTAGGTAACTGGGTCTGAGAATTGTGTGGAGGAGGAAGGAGAAGGGGCATGTTCCCTCTTAGAAATTTTCCATCTTATAGATGGCCTTTATAAATAGGTAAAAAATGGATAGGGCCAGGACAGCCCTCAAGCCTATATTCTACTACTTGGAGAAATACTCTGCAAGATAGATGGGCTTCATTCATCAGAGGGATGTCTTTCATTTTAAGTGGAAAGTTGTGACATGAGCATAGTCATATCCCATCATACATATCTAATTGTTTGATTCCTTGAGTAACAGAAGTAGTGTTATTGGGATCCTGATTGTGAAGGCTAATTACCTCTGTTGTGTTCTGCTGCCTTGGGAGCATCATTGTTCCTTAGATACTGACTAACTAGAAATGATTTGTCTGGAAATTCAATTTGACTTTGGCCTCCAGCTCAGAACAAAAAAAAAAATAACAACAATCAGTAATGATGAAGTTTTGATTTTTCTCAATACCTGTCTTATTAGATGGAAGTGTCATTTCTGTGCTGCGGAAAGCACCACACTTGGTATCATCTTTGTGTAATTTCAGCCTACAGGCTTACTGCTTTCCTGATTCAAATACCATCATCCCTGGTAGATGAGATTTATCAGTATGTGAAGCTTTTCTCAGGAAACAGGGACAAAAATAATATATCTTGGTGCCCTTCACTGATACCTTCTTGATGCATCATTAAATTCCAGCTTTCTCTCTGTGCATGGTGAGTTCTAGCGTTGTTTCTCATAATTCTATCTATATAATATAAAGAGTGGCCTTTTTTTTGATTTTTTTGTCTTTTTTTTTTTTTTTGCAAGTGATCAAACATCCCGTGATATACCTTTCCTTTATTGTTCTTAACATGAATACTTTGACACATAAAATGGTCATTGTTTTCTTTTATAACATTTCACTTAATAGTTTTTAACTACAATTCGGCTTAGCAACACAAATTAAGTTTATGGACTTCACGTGAAGTGCATGATATTAATGTTCTCCATTGGACCCCTCATTTCAAAAGAGATGTAATTAAACTTGGAAAAAAATACAGTGAACACAATGAAGGTCAAACTTCCACACAAAGAAAGACTGATAAAGCTATGAGTCTTTATCCTGTAAAAGAGACAACTTAAGGTGTTTATTATTGAGAGAGAAAAATTATGAAGGTCTATTCACTGTTGTTGTTGTTGTTGTTATTATTATTATTATTATTATTAAAGACGGAAATCTGGCCATCAAATGAAACTTAGTGTGAATCAAAAGAAACAAAATGAAATGATTCTTCACACACACACACACACACACACGTAGATCTCTGAAATATCTCACTAGCAGAAGAGATGGATATGAAAAAAATGGATTCAAAATAAAACTACAGAAGTATTTAGAAGAAAGATTACTGAAGGTTATATAACAAAGAAACTACTCAGAAATCTCAGGAAAAAAGGTAAGTTTTCCCAGATACTTTTGCCTTAATAACCTCTGTGAAAGTATTTAGGTTTTTAGACAAATATTAAAATATTTTTATTATAAACCAGGATAATTCAGATGTGCAGGTACTGCATGTGACAGATGCACTGTCACAGCTCTTTGAGCACATTGATGACCCAGTGCAGTTCTGCTCCTTTAGGGCTCAGGCTTTTTAATTGAACTCTGTTTCTCATGATCCATTACGGGACTTCTTCACAAAACAAGATAATACCCTATGAAAACGTATAGTCTTTGTATAATCTAGTTTTCAGAGGGGACTACAAAATCAAGTCAGTGACATGTGCTTCATTTTCAATAATATATATATTCAGTTTTAGTTTCCTGAATTATGTATGGATTTTTTTTTATTTACATTGTTTAAATCTTTCTCAGAAAATAAGTCACTCTGCAATAAACTAAATCTCAATTACCTTGACAACATGCAAAGCTCAGACTAAGCCAGATCTTAACTAATCTATGTGAACTACAAATATGTTTATTTTTTTGGTTGTGAACATAGCTATATTCTGTTGTAGACTGACTTGATATGTCTTTTAAAGCTTTGATTTCAAATGTAATTTAAAGTATTAATTTCCAGTGAGCTGATGGTCTTCTGTTGCTGCCTGCTGCATTTGCCAATTGTCACTAGATGTACTCATCATGAATACAACAGTACTTTTTTTTTTTAAGTACTGTTACTGTGATTTACATTTTCAAGTTTAGTCACTAACGCTTTTGACAGCTCAGGTATGGACCTTATCAGTGAGTCAGTCCTGAAGCTCTTCTTCATCTCTTTGATAGTGGTTGAGGGTCTGAAGATGATTTGCATGGATTTGTGAAACCAAACAGTGAAATGGTTGCTTTTCTTTCTTGGTAGGTTTTATTTTCCTATGTTGCAATTTACAGTAAAATAAAATAAATTAACAATTTGAAACTCACGGGAAAATAAGTTGTTTGCTCATAGAATAGCCAATATCTAGGAAAAGCAAAAGAATTTGCAAAACTTAGGCCTGCCTGACTGCAATGTGTTGTAAGAAAAATGACTAGCAGACTTGAGTAAGTTGCAGTGACTCGTACCAGATGTTCTATGAACACTGCTTTGATCCAAAACCTTCCTCTCTGTGGAGAGAAATGTAGTTATGTTTGACTTCTATGTGCTTCTTTCCTGCCACATGGCAGCTTTCCAGTGTGCCAATGGAGTCATGGATGATAGGCATTTGTACTGTGTAGACCTCCATTTTTTTGAGATATTACAGCAGTAAGGATGCTCCTGTTGGTATTCTCAGCCCACTTATTGTCAGCATTATGATATGATTAGGAGAAGACAATTTGCTGGAAGGATCCATTTAAGTCAGCTTGATGATCTCTAGTTAGCTTGGAAAGTTTAAAAAAAATAATATAATAAATAAATAAATAATTAAAAACCAAAACCAAAACCAAAAACAAAAAACTTTGTTAGGAAACTGAAGTAAAATGTTGTGGTGTAGTAGCTCTTTCCCCAGCTCAGCTATGGTTCCAGATTAACTAATGTTACTTCATCCCTCCATTGTCAACAGGCAACTGGCATAACAGGTGAGTACAAACTGGCACTCCCTGATCATGTCTTGGACCCTGTGGCCTGGATTGTAGCCTAATCTGGGAAGTAACCAAACTATACATTTTGGAAGGTACCAGAATGGCACAGTTGGTGGAAAATAAAGCAGTTTGGGTTATCTGAAACATAGCCAGGATGGAAAAGTACTGATTAAAGAATCAGTCATCTCATGGTCCTATAACTAGTGATCCTGATCAAAGAGACTGTGGAGCTCTCCAGAGTTTCAGTGGGCTGTGATCCTTGATCTCCCGCTGAGCTGGGATACCTCTCACGGCACCCCTGAGGTGGGATGTCTTTCAGGGTAGGCTGCTTGAGGATCGAAGATTATCAGCCGACAAACACTGATGGCAGAGGAGGGAAAGTAATTCACCAAAAGGAGGGAAAGTCCTTGAGCATGTAACTGAGTTTAGATTCTTGCCCCTACAATATCCTGCAGTAAATCTTATGGGAACCTTGCCATTCTTGAATCTTCACTGTAAGTCACTGTTTCAATTGTAGTAAATTCTGTTGAATCACTGTGTTAAATTGGCTGATGTTTAAGTTTTGTTAAGAATCACACAATCCAATCTTGTGATTTACTGTAAAGGTATTAATAAATCCTAAATTGCTGCTTAATCAAAGTTGTGTAAAAAATAATTCGCAGTATTTATATGGATTGCCCTGGAAGAGGGCAAATGTCATAGAAGGACCCAGAAGATCACCTAGGAAACTTTGGACTCATTAGTATTATTTTAATTATAGGAAAGTAATGGAATGAGTTATCCTAGAAACTATAACAAACAAAATTAAGCAGGCTACCAGAAAAAGCCAACATGGATTTACCAAAGGCAAATCATGCCTGACTAACCTGATCACCTTCTACAACAAAATAACATCAAATAGTTCAAAGGAGGGCCATGAAGAAGATCAAGGTGCTAAAGACCCTGCTCTGAAGGAGTTAAGTCTTTTCACCCTGGGGAATAGAAGACTCCTGGGGAATCTCTATACAGTGTTCCAGTGCTTAAAGGGTGGCTACAAAAAGGAGGGAGACTCTCTTTACAGGGAGCCACATGGAAAAGGCCAGGGACAATAGGTACAAGCAGCAACAGGAGAGGCTTCATCTTGACATAAGAAACACATTTTTAACGGTGAGAACTATCAATGGTTGTAACGACCTCTCCAGGGATGTGAATCCCCATCACTGGAGGTTTTCAAGAAGTGACTTAACAGGGTGCTAGACGATCTCATCTAGGCTCCCTTTTCACATGAAAGATTGGTCCTAATGATCTTCTGAGGTCCCTTCCAGCCTGGGCTGATCTGTGATTCTGTGAGATCCCCCCAAGCCTTCTCTTCTCCAGGCTAAAGAGTCACAGCTCTTTCCTCAGCCTTTCCTCCTGGAAGAGATGCTCCCGTATCTTAATCATCTTTGTGGGCTTTTTCTGGACTATTTCCGGTATGTCTGTATCTTGTACTGGGGAGGTCAGAGCTGAACCCAGTACTCCTGGTGTGTCCTCATCAGTGCTGAGTAGAGAGGAAAGATCACCTCCCATTTAGTGCTTTGCCTAATGCAGCCCAGGATACCATTAGCTTTCTTTGTGGCAAGGGCACATCGCTGCCTTTTGTTCAACTTGGTGTCCACCAGGACCACCAGGTCCATTTCTGCCAACCTGCTCTCCAGCTAGGTGGCCTCCAGCATGTATTAATGTCTGGGGTTCTTCCCCTCCAGGTGCAGGACATTGCAAACCCCCTTGTTGAACTGCATCAGGTTCTTGACAGTTCACCTCTTCAACATGTCCAGGTCCCTCTGGATGGCAGCATGGTCTTGTGGTGTATCCTGCACTCCTCCTCCCATTTTTGCATCATCTGCATGCTCGCTGAGGTTACATTCTGCCCCATCCTCCAGATCATTAATAAAGATGTCAAAAAGGACTGAACCAAGTATTGACCTCTAGGGTACAATGCCAGTTATTGGCGACTAAAATTTGCAGCACTAATCACCATCTTCCTGGCTTAGCCATTCAGCTGCTTTTCAGTCCATTACACTGCCAGCTCATTTCATCATAGAAGATTATCAGGTTGGGCAAGCATCACTTCCCCTTGGTGAACCTGTGCAGACTCCTAGTTATCTTGTCCTTCATGTTTCCAGGTTTCCAGGATTAGCTTCCCCATTACATTCCCAGGTATAGAGATGAAGCTGAGTAATTGGTACTTCCCTGGGTCCTCCTTCCTGCCCTTCTAGAAGATAGGAGTCACATTTGCTTTCTTCTGGTCCTCAGACACCTCTACCAGTCACCAGCATTATTCAAAGATTATAGAGTGGTCTTGCAATGACATCTGCTAGCTCCCTCAGCTGGCATTCCATCAGGACCATGGAATTATGCATGTCCACTTTGCTTAAATATTCTCTAACCTGATTCTGTTCCACCTGATCCAACTTATTCCTTTTTCACTGACGGTCCATCTTCTTTGCTACAGACTTTCTCCCCTTCATCTCCTAGGTCTAGGAATTCTGAAGATTGTTTTTGCTAGGACCCTAATTCTCCAGGATGATTGGCAGAATCTAGATCAGCCTGAAGACCTGTCAGAACACAGAAAAGGCCAAGAAAGTTTTAAGATGGAGCAAAATATGTTCATAAATGTGATTGTATGTTGGTGTGTTGTGGCAATGGGGAACTGAGCATTGCAACTCTTTGAGGTTCCCTGTCTTGTGTATAGTCTTCCAGTGTTCAGCTGTGAATTGTCTTCACTTTTCTGCCAGCAATTGAGTGGGGAAGCTGCCACCTGGCTTTCAAATCAGCAGGAACATTATCTTGCCGTATGCTTAGTAAGAAAGTCCCCAGGCCACTGTATTTTGGTTACAAGTGTGTGTGTGGCTTCCCTGGATTCTTCATGTCCCTATCTATGTTATGCACAGTCAGTCTCAGTCCCAGCCTTTCTTCATGTCTCCCTGTGCTACTGCAATGAGGATTACAAGTGCATGTTTTCTCTTGCCAAAGCAGTGGTCAAAATGGAAAGGCTGTCTCTCATTATGGGACAGGGAGAAAAAGGATGAACCTTGGTGATCAAGTCCAGATAAGAGGTTTCTGCAGAACTCGTTATCTTTTTCCTCCACAGGGACACAATTTAAACAGAATTGTTTATAGCACAGAAGAGACAGCTATTATTGGCAAAGAATATGGTAGTGCTTTGGTGCCTTATAAACATCTGTAACAACCTTAGAGAACTGCGAGTGTAAAGAGATCTACGAGCCCTTTTGCAGTCCCTGGGTAGTTATGATGTAGGCATTTCCAAATCTTGAGCAGCATAAACCCTCTCTGTTCTTTGCTAGCAACCCAGGTGTACAGGCTAAAACATTCCCTCAGGCAGAGCCACAGAATGAAAGGATTGCACTGCTGCCACAACTTAAGCCATAATTTCTACAAAACACCAAGTGGAGGTTGTTGCTTGGGATTAGCCTGCAAGAAACATGCTGCATTTAGAGAGCACCCCTGGGGTGTATGGGCCACCAGTGAGCCTTATTGGCCAGTTCAATATCTGGGAGATGGGATGACACAAAGGCTTTGCTGTAGCCTGCAGTCTAGGATGTGCCCAGTGGACCATGACAAGAGCACTTCTGGAGGCTCCTGCTGTGATTCCAAGAAGCTCCCAAGAGGTAAAAGCAGGCTGAACATGGCAGAGCTCAGACCGCCTGCCCTCCTGGGCTCTCAGCCCCACACAGCAGATTTTAAAATGCATTATGTTAAGATCTATCAAACTCCGTAATAGTTCCCTGAGTAATGGAAGCAACTTTTGTTTGTTACACTGTACTGGACAAAGCATTGAAATATGCTTTAAGAGCTTATTCTGAAATAGCAAGCTGTATAGGAGATAAAGCTTTTCACAATGTGTGAATAAATTGGTTTTCTTTTATAATCTTGTTAACCAGGCTGTGGCTTTGGTCAGTAATTTCCTTCTTGCTTGAAGATTTCATATTCTGAGTTGAGATGAAGGGAAACATGTAACTTGGAAAATATTATCCTGGGTATGTGAAAGGTACCAACTTTCCAGTTCTCTTTGAAAAGGAAAAAGAGCCATTGGAGTTCAGAAGTTTCAAAATTAATCTCAATTGAAACATCATGTCAAGTTGAGAAAAATGTAGGCTCATACGCTGCAAGGAAAATGTTGAAGTGGGAAGTGGGAACAGGCTAGACTGAATTGTATTTGATTCCCTAATGGTTCCTATAAGACCTCTGTTTCTCTGAAAACAAGACCAAAAGAAGGCAAAGGAAATAGGATGCATTTTCTGCAGTCTGCTGCTCTTTGGCTGGGGCCCAGGAAACACATATTACTTTGCTCTGTACTATCCTGTGAATGCATTTAATATTAATGAGTCCTCTCAATAAATTTTCTTAGGCACATGTCTATCAAATCCTGTACATCTAGTGAGTAGCAGCTCTGTGGCAGGTTACATTACTGACCACATCAAATGGCAGCCACAGCTGCCACGAGAGCCTCCTGAGGTGGAATGGCCCCAGCTGCAGCACTGCGCAACTACTCAGGTCAGAAGCAACCTGACCAGAGATGGACAAGGTCAGCCCTGGCAGAGGAACCACAACACCACAGTGCAGGTCAGTGAAGAATAGTTCATGGCTGAATGTAGAGTGGGAACCAGTTGTTTTGCAAAAGTTGTGCAAGTCTTGATAGATTTGGAGATGTTTGAAATGTGGATCTGAGTGTGATTTTGATTGTGTTATCACAGTACAACAAGGTGTTTATTAAGGGTTATCCTCTGAAGAGCTCAAAATCTGTATGATAATGACTTTCAAGAGTGACAATATCAGCAAAAAGGTTGATATGTTGGAGAAAAGAAATGTAAAACAGATGCCTGTGTAAAGTCATGAATCGCTATTGATATATATTACGTGTATTGGGGAAAATAGATGGCCAATAGTATATTCTGTGAAACATGTCTTGACTTGATCCCAGTGGCTTAAATAATGTTGATTCATGATCTATTCTACATGGTAAGTAAAAGGGATGTTTTGGATACAAGATTAATATTTCCTTGTTAGAAAAATAAGAGCCCTTGAGCTTATTAAAAACATACACTATGTGACTGAAGCCCACTCTGGTGCAGCTGAGGTGCTGCTACAAAAGGACTAAATCTCTTCTTTGAATCTATTCTTTGGTAAATGCAAAGTTCATTGTGGGGTAGGAAAAACATGGAAAAGACAGGTGTGTGTTTCCGTTCGCAGGGAGCTGAATGGGGTGGACTTGTTTCACTTTCTCAAGGCTTTTTAATTTAGAATAGGTTATTTTGCTTTGATATCAATCGTTAAATAATGCTTGAATGATGGAGAAGAATCACATGGAGGCACCTGTTGAGAAGGATGCAGTGGTGTGCTGTTGCCATGCAACCCGCAGCAGGAGCACTTTGATAATCTGCCTGTCTCTTTGGACATGCTGATCTGGGCCTGGAATGGGAAGGTTGGAAATAGGCTTTGAAAAAAAACAATTATAATAATATTATTCAGTAATTAGTAAGTAACTTTATTCAAGCTGGCTGGAACGTTACAGGAAATGTTTTGTATGTCCTGCCTGTGCTTTGGAAAGTCATTAAAATCCTTTGATAGTCAGGGCACCAGTCTCATTTTCTTTAGTCAGGGAAAAACATAGTTTGGGATGGCTGGAGGGCTGGAAACTGAAATATTTTCACTATTTTACATGAAAAAAAGTTTATATCTTGCTGTCCATGTGTGAGGTAGTCAGTCAAATTAAGTATATTTGTTTCCCTTCACTGAAAATAA
The DNA here is from genome assembly GCF_047663525.1 of Anas platyrhynchos. Lineage (NCBI taxonomy): Eukaryota > Metazoa > Chordata > Aves > Anseriformes > Anatidae > Anas > Anas platyrhynchos. The sequence continues at coordinate 48,572,124 of NC_092588.1, read as the reverse complement.
TATAAAACTCATTGAAAAACTTCAGAGTATCTTGTTGCCATGTAAACTTTTGGCTTTTGGATACTGTTTAATAAAATGGCCAAACCCTGCAGTTTTTTGTTTGTTTGTTTTAAAGTTTATTTAATCTCAATTTCAATTGCCAGAAGGCAACTCCCAAGGAAGGGGACATTGACTTTGTAGCTGTCCTTTCAAAATCTGATCACTTGATTTGTGAGAACATGGGAAAATTTAGATGGCCCACAGATTTCATGTCTCATCTTTGTGAGGTGATGAAATTGTTCTTGAGAAGGATAATTGAAAAAACTGATCTTCTAGGACTGAAGTCTGAGCCATTTGATCATTTATAACTCTCTTCAAGTTGTAAAATACAATGTATCCCACCTAAAACAAACAAATAAATAAAAGGGAAACTGTACTTTCTGATTTCATAGGTGTTTAAATTGAGAGCATTTTCCATTGCATTTTTATTTTGTGATAAAAAGGGGCTGAACTGAAGAATCTGCTACTTGGGATCCAACTTAAAATGGTTTTACCAAGATTCTTAACAAAATAGCAGGCTCCTAGAAGAAACTTTCACATGACCATTATTAATACAAACCTGACAAGAGCTTGCATTGAATTTTTATGAGTGCTTTTGCAGAAAATTCAGAAGTAGCAATTTATTCCAGTCTTTCCATAGTCCTGCTTGTGTTCATGTATGGTGAGAGGCCTTATGTGTCTGTTGTCTTTATCATAATAACAGAAAAATGAGGTGCCAGAGAAGTATCTTGAGGAGTGCAATAAGCAATAATGTAATAGTAATAGTTTTATATATAATGCCTAGATCTGTACTTATTTATAAATATTTATGAACAAGTATGTTGGTAATTTATCATTCATAACAAATAATAACACTTGCAGATAAGTCAAATGTAGATTTAACAAAGTAATTTTTTCCATATCAGTGGCAGATAATTTTTAGCTTATGGTGATATAAAATATTGCAGCCTGACTTTGATCTCTTGTAGCTAACATATAGTTGCAAAGATTTAATGTTGCTGAAGAGCTTGCTTGGATGCCTTTCCAATGATCTGCAAAGCCTTAAGGATTTCACAGTGATTAACTCTACCATATGTTTTTTTTGAAACGCCAATTTTGCCAGGCCATCAGTTTATACTCAGATTAAACTGGCAAGTATGAGCAAACTTTCAGAACGAAGTAAAGTGTTAACCGCTTGTTAATACCTTTGGTTATCATGTTATATAGACTATTATTGTAGTAGAAAAGTTACAAAATAAGGAGGATAGGCGGGTAATAAATGAATTTCCCATTTGGCATGACAGCTGGAGTATCAGAAAATTTTCCTGTTGCCATGGGTTGCTGCTACCAGTTATTTTACATATAAATTGCTTCACTCATCTCTGGTTGGCAAGTTTTCTTGGCATGGCCAATATTTAGTGTATAAGCAAATGCTAAGAAATATTTTCCTCTCTAACTGCTTATGAATGATTCGCACTTGGCACCAGAAAAAAAGGCAGGTTTCTGAATACACATTAGAGGTTTTGAGGCCCTGAAAATGGACAGAAGCAGGCAGGAATGAATAAACATGCCTATACTAAGCTAGTAAGGAAGGCAGAGAAAACCTCCTTCTGCAGCAGCAGATTATCTGACAAGAAGATAATGGAAGTCCTGGTGCTCTGACAACAGGCAATGGAATGAAGCAGAACAGATAACTGTTCACAGGAACATGTAAGGTGTCTGGCATAGTGGACTTCAAACCAAGGACAGGAAGTCACATATCCAAAAATGTGTTTTGGTATTGTAGCTTCAACTAAAAACAGCACACAATTTCATATCTATATTTGTACATAGCATAGATTTATAATTTATAGATTGACTTGTGCATAATCTCAGGTTTGTGCCCTGAGGTCTCCATCTCTGTCTGCCAGGAGAAAAGGAACACTTCTCTCAGAAGCTGATAAGCAGTTTACTTTGGGTAAAGATTACTTTGCTTAGCCAGTAATGTTTGCTAAATTTGTGGCTATGTGAGGAAATTTCCCTCAGGAAAAAGCTATGTTCAAAGTCCTGAATGATTCCTGTTCTCAGAAATCTTGAAGTAAGGGAAAAGGGATAAATCTGAGAGAAACTGAGGGAGAGCTTTTGGTTTATGATTTGCCTGCACCCTGAGATTGCAGTCCTTTTCTTGTGTATCAGATGTAAGGTTTATTTAAGACCAGACAGACAGCTGAATTTGCAGTTAGATGACACAGAGAGATTTTACATTGATACTGATGAAAACTTGCAGGTTTGTTTATTTCTGGCAACCTACCCATAAAAAACTTTTAACTGTATTGCCTACATGCAAAGTATGAAAATGAATTCCTAATATTTACTTATCTTGAGTTCTTGGCAAACAATAAAGCCCGTAGATAACTCTGCTCAGTATAATCTTTAAGTGGGAAAAAAACACAGGTGCCCTTGCCTAGAGGAGCTGAAACAGATCTGGTAATGCTACTTCTCTATAGTGAGGATATCTTGTGATGAGACTACAGTGACTCCCTGGGGATGGGAAAAGCTGCTTGAAACTCAAGGGTTTACAAGTTTGTCATAGGTCTGCTGTGCTTTCAGAGCTGGAAAGATCTAGGAGAGCTACTGAAATTGAAAATCAGTACTTGTTTACCTTAGTAGATCCTGACATTAATTGTTATGTTTCAGGAAAAGTTTTGCATTCTGAACAGGAATTAGGGGAATAATAATTGCTCAGGAATTAGGGGAATAATTATTTCATTCCCCTTAAATGAAGTTTGCTTAACAGTAGCTTAAAAGCCACCACAATGAAAAAAGTTATCAGGATCATAAAAAAAAAAAGGAAAAAAAAAAAAAAAAAAAAAAAAGCACAAGTATCTAATAGGATAAAACTTGTCTGGAAGGGAAAGGTGGAAAGTCTGATGAATAAAACCGGTATCATACCTTAGAGGTTATCAACATTTTGAATTTGGGGAGAAAATAAACACAGAACAACAAAGAGGAAAAAAGATAATGAAACAGTAAGGAAATTGAAGGATTAGCCATAATTAAAGACTTATCAGGGAAAAACAAAAAAAAAAAAAGAAATGCTGAAGTGAAGAAAGAAGTGATTTGTTAGTATTAATCAAAGAAGAAATCAATAAATGTATCAGGGTGATATATCCTAAAAAGAAGAAACTGCACCAGCATGAGTATAAATAAATCAATAACAAAGAAGACATTGAATAAATACTGAGAGTCTGAATAACAGGAGGTATTATATCTCATTAAAAAGCAGGTGTAGGAGTACTTGGAAACACTGTAAACATGCTCATATAAGATATACACTTCCTATGATACTGGAAAGCATAATTCGTTAGCACCGAAAGGTCTTTGAACATAGGAAAAGTAGCAGATGATCAAGACTTTATTTATTTATTTATTTATTTATTTATTTATTTATTTTTTACTATGGATAGATACTAGCAGCATTTATTTTGTATGTATTTACTCACTGAAAGAACAAAATGTTGCTGTGGTAGCTTTTTATTCTTTTGTATTTCTATCACGTTTTCTTCATGATGTGACAGAAAAGGATCTGTAAAAAAGGCAAGTAAAGAGCATGTATTAAAATCAAATATTTTTCAGCACCATTGCTCATTCCCATGTTCTGAAAAAAAAAAAAAAAAAAAAAGATCAAGTAGAAGTTCCTGTGCCACATCCCAAGAGCCTTCACAAGGCTGGCTTTTGTATTTTTGTTTGTATTTATTTTGTAAATATAAATGTGGAGAACTTTATTGACTGGTTATAGAAACAAAGATTTAGCAGACTGAATTCTTTCCCTGTTGGACCACAGGAGCTTTCCTGGACAGAGGAGACAGTTCACCAAAAAGCAGTGGAGACAGGTCACTAGCTCTGAAGAGACTTTTTTTTGTATGAAATAACTGAGCAGTGTATTTTAATCATTGCATATGTTAGCTGCTGTGACATAAGAGTATCTTTTAAGATTGTAACAGACTTAAAGCCTTTTTTCCTTCTCATCTTCAGAATAAGGGTTAGCAAATTGTCTCTGTTTCTCTGTCTCTCTCTCTCCCTCCTTCTTCCCCCACAAATTGACTTGGTGCAGTTCTGTTTGACTTCTTCTAACAAATGGGTTAAGGTGATCAATAACTGTGAATAACATGCTTGTGCACAAATTTGTAGAGAAGTCCTACCAGACATAAAATACAGGAGGGGAAAAATCTAAAACAGCCAGATTACTCTTGAATGAAGACTGATGCTTATACGATCACAAACCTTTGTGAATTAGTAACCCTAGAGAGTTTCTAATGAATGAAAGCTTCCTCACCTTAATCATATTACTAAATGGAAAAGGAATTCCAGCTTGACTACGTTTATATAGTCAAGATCATAGGATGACGTGTGAGAGCCACTGCTCATATTTTGTATGATACATTTGCTGACTTTCTGCTTAAAAAAAAAAGAGAGAGAGAGAGAGAGAAAATGCAGTCTGAAAATGCTGTTTTTCTCATATTTTTCTTTTACTTTTTAATTGAGAAATAAAAGCAGAGATACAAACACCTTGCTTTGTCTTGTTACTATAATGCATGAGAGGAGACTGGGACTGGGGGAATTGGAGTGCTCAGCAGATCTGCTGTGAATTTTAGAGAAGAAACCAAATTGCTTTTGTTCTAAAATATGTTTTCTGCTCCTAGGCACCACTCATCATACACACTATAAAAGCACAATACAACACAACGTTTGGAATACACACAATACTACATGAGTACTGTCAACACTAAATCCTAGTCAACAATGATACAAACTATTGTTTTTGGCAGGGAGATTCATTTGACAGTCATTGCAGGGATTTCTGAAGTTTCTGGTGATGTTTTACGTATCAGGATATGGAAGAAATATTTCAGACCTCCCTTTTTAATCTGGAGAAAGCAACACAACCATTGTAGATGAAGAATTAGTTACACCCATGCCCCTTACACAGCTTTACCTCTCTTGCAAATCAGGAGCTGAAATCAGCTGTCAACATCACCCTTTGATGAAGCTGAATGTAGTATAATTAACGTTGAATTGCCCTTACCTGAGAACTTTGAGGTGAACAAATAGTCAATCTGGCATATCTAATATTGTTATCCTTTGCTTATTCTTAAACAGATTCATTAAGTTCAACAGTGAAGCAGTTTAACAAATGTGTGTGCTCCTGCCTAACAGAGTCATCCTTAACCCAGGTTAAAAATGTACTAGAAGCTAGTTTGAATATCTGGTCCCAACAGTTGATAAAAGAGGAGTGACCAGCAGATGGAGGGAGGTGATTCTTCCCCTCTGCCCTTGTGAGGCCCTACTGCATCCAGGTCTGGGGCTCTCAGGACAAGAAAGACGTGGACTTATTTGAGTGAGTCCAGGGAAGGTCCACAAAAATGATCAAAGGGCTATATCACCTTTCTTATGAAGACAAGATGAGGGAGTTGGGGATGTTCAGCCTGGAGAAGAGAAGGCTCCTGGCTGCCTATTGCAGCCCTCCAGTATCTAAAGGGGGCCTACAAGAAAGCTGGGGAGGAACTCTGTGTCAGGGATTGTAGTGATAGGATAAGAGGTAACGGCTTTAAACTAGAGGGTAGGTTTAGACTAGATATGAGGAAGAAATTCTTTACTCTGAGGGTGGTGAGGCATTGGCACAGATTGCCTGGAGAAACTGTGGATGCCCCATCCCTGGAAGTGTTCAAGGCCAGGCTGGATGGGGCTTTGGGCAACCTGGTCTGGTGGGAGGTGTTCCTGCCCATGGCAGGGGGGTTGGCACTAGATGACCTTTAAAGGTACCTACCAGCCCAAATCATTCTATGATAACATGATTTTATGATCATATAATCACAGTGTTTAGGTGTGTGCTGGGACCATGGGAGCTGTAACCATGAATCAAGCAGAAGAGGTAAAGAAACACATTCTGGATTAGTGTTCCAACAAATATGCTGTTGCTTCAGGCAGGCAGGCTTAACCGTAGCTCTTCCTCCTGCTGTATTTTATAAAAAAGCAGATGTTATGACTGCTTTTTGTTTGAACTGTCAGGCTCAGACTCCAATTCAGGCACTGTGTTTACCCATAGTCCAAGAGAGCCTACCAGGCTGATCCCTTCCGGGAGGGCAAAGCTCACTCTGTGGCTCTCTGACTTGTTTAAATATGAGAGATATTTGTTCAGCCATGTTAAAGCTGGGTAGTTCTACACATGTACCAGAGAAGTATCTGTTGAACTTTGAGTCAGAAAACCCTCCAGGCATATCTCTGTGGAATCAGAGACCCTCAGGGGAAGATAGCAGCTGGACAGAGGTTTCTGAGGTTATTTGGTGTTTAGGGAGAAAGTTAGGTCATTCAATCTTACTTTAAGTGCATTCTTTAAGCTGGTTGTTCGAATAAGGTTGTATAGCAGGCAACATAATCAGCTGTAAAATTGTTCTTTTCAGCCCTTTAAAATTAAACTGAAAATAGCAAACCAATTTAGTTCATAAGTAATTACAATGGCTTCTTAATTGCCTCAGTGCGGGTTGCCACTCCAGCTGATGTGCTGATGGGGTATTCAGTGATTATCTTCTGACATTTTCTAAGGGCCCCTGGAGATGTCTGACATAACCAGCGGCAGTAGCTGACGATTGAGCTGGCCTCCCTGCTGCAGTGTACAAACTGCAGGCTGCCTGAGTGCCTTGTGAGCCCGCGTCTTACCACAGCATTTAAATGCCTGCTCAGTTGGATTCACTACTTCCACTGCTGGTGGAAGTGGGTGAAATGAAACTGCTGAATGGTCAGATGGGGGAGCATGGTGGAAATGTGTGCTTCTCTTCCTTGTCTGGAAATGTATGCTTCTCTTCCTTGTCTGTCTACAATGACATTCCTTTAGTGAAGGGATAGAGGGACAGAGGAGAGTGTAGGCTCGTAGTCCTTCCTGTTACTGTATCATGTCTAAAACACTACTGTAAAAGGTTCAGAAGTTTGTTTGTTTGTTTGTTTAGCTCCTCCTATCGGCTGTCAGAAAAAATACAGTTACAGAAGAGGATTTGATGACCCGTGGATAGTTGAGTGTGACCATGTCAGGGAAGTCACAGAAGGGGGAGGAATTGAAGGGTCAGGGTCAGATTAGGGCAAAAATGACTCAGTTTTTCAGCATTTGTGAATCCTGAAAGATCTAAGTGGCCATGCTAATTGCCATCTTTAGTTGGCAATTTCTGTGGAAAATCTGAAAGATATTGTATTTATTGTATCATATTCCACATGTCTGATGTAGCATCCCTTCAATTTCTCCACAAGCCTCATATCCGAGTATCCCCCAATTTCTCTGGAAAACATTTTATTTCCTGATAATGTGTTCTTCCTCTTCACTACAAACTTTTATTAGCCAACTGAGCAGTAGGGGTATCCTGCTCTGTTTAGGGCAACAGTTATGTTCTACCTCCCAAAGTATTCCTTGGGACTAGCTAGGTCTACTTTGCTTTTTACACTAAAATTTTTATCCTGGCAAAACACTCCATCTCAGGTCATTGTGATTAAACTATAAAACACTTGGCATGATAGTTCAGTGAGAATGAGTGGTGCCTTACTTCATGCTTTATTCAATTAGACAATGGACTGTAAGTGAGGTAAGATAAAGAGCTGACTGATGTGTTTATCAGGATTTATTTATTTATTTATTTATTTGGTAAGGAAATGCATAAGAAATTTCTCTTATCACATATTCCTCTTTACTCAAAGTAGAAGAATATCTAATTGAAACTGAATATATAGAATCACAGAATGTCTCAGGTTGGAAGGGACCTCATAGATCATCTAGTTACAATCCCACTGCCATATGCAGGGATGCCACCCACTAGATCAGGTTGCTCAGGGCCTCATTTCCACTTTGCCACTGTTACAGGATGAAAGGAATGGAAATTAATGAAAAGCAATCATATGGAAGGTAGAGAAATATTTTGGTTGGGGCTGAACAGAAGATAATTTTAAATGAGATTGGAACAGAAAGGAGGAAAAAGAAAAGCATTAATTTTGGATATTTTATTTTACAATAAATAAATAAATAAATAAAAGGCTTTTGTTTTGTTTTGTTTTGGATAAGGTACATTTAACTAAACTTATCCTCTTTCAAACCTTGTTAATGTGAAATAAATTTAGAAAAGATTTTCCAATTTGGAGAAGAATTTCCCCAAACAAGTAGGCGCTTCAGAAGCAGACACTTTTTTTTCAAGTAGGCACTTCAGAAAACAAGAATAATAGCTGAAAAACAAACAAAACAAAACAAAAAACAAAAAGTGATGTTCCAGCTCTTGGTTTTCTTCCACAATTGAATTAAAATGAAAATGAATTTTCATAATCACAGAATCACAGAATTTCTAGGTTGGAAGAGACCTCAAGATCATCGAGTCCAACCTCTGACCTAACGCTAACAGTCCCCACTAAACCATATCCCTAAGCTCTACATCTAAACGTCTTTTAAAGACTTCCAGGGATGGTGACTCCACCACTTCCCTGGGCAGCCTGTTCCAATGTCTAACGCCCCTTTCGGTAAAGAAGTTCTTCCTAGAATAATGAATGACACTTATGTAAAGTCCATTGTCTGTTTTATTGGGCTTTTTCTTTCACATGTATATACCATATTTCAGAGAACAGCAGGACTGCACAAAATAAAAGGGCTGGGTACTGGCTAATATTAAAGGCTATCATTAGTGAAAATGAAATTAATTGGATTATGCATAGTGTGCTATCGGTTCTTACAGAAATACCAGAATAAAACAGCAGGCTTTCTTGAGAAGGGACAAAATCATGTAAACAAAGCATCAAAAACCCCACTAAGGAGCATTAAACTTCTGAAAACTAGAAAGAAATTAACCATAATTGCTTGCTTGCTTACTGGGGAGGTTATAACCAGAGCCTCTTAAATATTGTCTGCACTTTTGCAAGAAAACACACTTTTTTTCCCTGTGGAGATGACATCTACTGAAGTGCCTGTGTGTGCACATCTACATGTATTGCTGGAGAATTCCTGTAGTCAGGTATTATGCAGAGGGAGAATTTATGTTATTTGACCCTAGCTGTTCTCCTTCTTGGATTTCACAGAAATTTTTGAAGCTGAAAGACTTCAAGTGCATTTTGACTTAAATATTTGGTTACTGGAAGTTGTTCTGTTGGTTCATCTGCCTCCACTTGACATTCAGCGGAGTGACCACAGCACAGAACAAGCATGGATGCCCAACCCTATGCTGCTGGACACCTGTGAGCTGTGTCCAATAAACCTGTGATAGTCTCTTTGATGGTTGTGTCTTTTCCACAGTTAAATCTTCATACCTGTTAGTGTGTGGAGCATAATCCACTCTTTGGTGCTCATATTACTCATCTTACATCAATTAATTTCATTACCCTTTTAAATTTATTGGTACATTCAGAGTAAATTATTCCTGCACACAGAAATATTCCTCACACTCTGTTCAACTGGATAAGACCACAAATCATATTTAAACACAATACTCAAGATTATTTGTTATTTACTTCATTCTGCTTGGGAAATGACTGTTGTTTTTGTTTCTTTGTTTGTTTTTGTTTTTGTTTTTCCATTAAGTGATAGAAAAATTTATCAAGACTAGGTTGCAAAATTCTAGCAGAAAGAATTGTACCCCTCCATCCAAAAGTAATCTTGAAAGCTTCATTTTTTGTAATTTTGAATCAATTGCACATGTATCAAACTGATCCATGTATTTTTAGTATCCTAATTGCTTTGATATCTAGAATGTGCATAATATAATAAGAGCTTAGCCAAACTTGCTAATTCAGCAAGCCTAGCTTCTGAAAAGCATTTCATGATTCCAGTTTAAAGGCATATAGATTTTATGAGTCACATTTAAGCAGTGCCAAATGCAGCTGATAAATGGCTTTTTAATGTATCACAAGGTATTGCTGCCTGTTTTAATCTGGAGTCTGCAAGCTACATCGGCCATAAACATCTTCTGAATATTTACAAATGTCTCCTATTAGTCAGAAAAGCATGTCCCATCTTATGACTTTTGAGAACAGAAGCCTTCCTGAAGCTGTTGTGGTTTTACCCTGATGGGCATCTGAGCTCCACCACAACCACTCTCTTGCTTCTCCTCAAAAGGAAAGGAGGAGAAATACAATGGAAAGGGCTCAAGGGTTGAGATAAGGACAGGGAGATCACTCAACAATTATCACAGGCAACACAGACTCAACATTGGGAAAATATAGAAATTTATTACCTATTACTAACAATCTAGAGAAGTGAAAAAAACAAACTTAAAACTCCATTCCCTGCCATCTACCCTCTTCCACCTTCTCCCCCTGAACAGTGCAGGGGAATGGGGAATGGGGGCTGTGGTTCATCTCCTGCTCCCTCACAGTTCCTCTCTGCCCCTGCTCCCCGTGGGGTCCCTCCCACAGGATGCCGTCCTTCCCAAACTGAGCCGTGAGGACTGATCACAGGCAGCAGCTCTCCAAGCACTGCTCCCACACGGCTCCGTCCCATGGGGTCCATCCATCCCCCAGGAGCAAACTGCTCCAGCACGGGTCCCACATGGGCAGCAGCTCCCCCCAGAGCCCCTGCTCCTGCGGGGGCTCCTCTCCACAGGCTGCAGCTCCGGCCCGGGGCCTGCTCCTGCGGGGGCTCTCCATGAGCCGCAGCCTCCTCCAGGCCACATCCACCTGCTCCACCGGGGGCTCCTCCATCCATGGGGGGGCTGCAGCGTGGAGATCTGCTCCATGTGGGACCCATGGGCTGCAGGGGGACAGCCTGCTCCACCAGGGCCTCTCCACAGGCTGCAGGGGAACTGCTGCTGTGTGCCTGGAGCACCTCCTGCCCTCCTTCTGGTTCTCACTCCTTGCTCTCCTAGCTGCCATGTGCAGCAGTTTTTTTTCCCTTTCTTAAATCTGCTCTCCCAGAGGCTCAACCAGCATCGCTCACTGGCTCAGCTCTGGACAGCAGCAGGTCCATTTCGGAGCTGGCTGGAGCTGCCTCTGATCTGACATGGAGCAGCTACTGGGCTCTGCTCACAGAGGCCACCCCTTCAGCCCTCCCTGCTACCAAAACTTTGACACATTAACCAAGACAGAAGCTTCTTTTAACATTTCTCAGTTTTGTGAAACCTTAAACATATGTAATATTATATCCATTATTTATATTACATTAGTATTATACGTAATATTAACAAAAAATTAAAGTTTAAATACTTACTGCATATATTAGTTATTAATTCAAATGAAGACTACTAAAATGAAAATACTGCAAAACCTATTTGTTTTCTAAGATTTTTTTTTTAACCATGGTAGAAAAAAAAAAAAAATATATATATATATATTATATATATATATATATATATATATATATATATATATATCCAGTAATTGTGCCAAGAACAAAATTTGTTAGTAACAGGTTGCAGACAGTAAAAATTTAAATTTATTCATGAAAATTTCCTAATTACCAACAATGTATGGTATATTCTTTGATGTATTAAGTTGCAAAACCACTTGTCTGGCTAAAACTACTCACTGTTTCCAGCATATTTTTAGTCTGTACATCACATATTTTCCCAGAAAAAGGAAAATTAAATCAATTTTTATAACATAGAATGAATGCTGGCCTTTTTCAAGGCCCTTTAGCTTATCCCAGATGCTGGAGTTTGAGGTAATACAAATCTTTAGTACAGTAATTGAAGCTGCATGAAAAAGGGGCTTTTTATAAGACTAATGTTATGAGTGTTGTATGACACAGGACTAAGTATCTGCCATTGTTAGAATGAAAAAAAAAAAAAAAAAAAAGTCCAGTATCTCTTCCTAATTGTTCTTTGAACTTGGAAATTAGTATTCCAGTCTAAGGCTGCTGCATATTTTCTAGTATAAATCCTCACACTGAAGTATGTTTGTACTCACACATGCTTAATGGCTGTGTAGCACAGGTATTAGTGAAAATTGAGACACTATATTAGAAATTGTGAAGTACAACTCCTGAGATTTATATATCAAATTTTGTGTATTGATGCTTCATATCCAAATACAATTCTTTTCCCTTTACTACAAGGCCACATATCATATATGTATTATCAAGAGATTGTATTTGGAAGTGAAGTTTAATCATATGCATGGGTTGATTGTTTCAAAACTTTTAATTTTATGGAGTGTTTTTCATCAAATAAGTTAAAGGATGTAAATATTGTGATCTTAGCCCTTCTGGTTAAATCAATGTCGTTATCTATAGGAGATGTTGGTGATCTCCAAAAACAAACAAACAAAAAAAAAGAGCCCTCCAAAAGTGATTTGCTGATATGTATGCTGAATCAGCTTACAGCTTATTCAAAGAGCTAAATGAGACACTTGAGATAGCACAGAAAGTTAAAAAAGTGAGAATATGTGTTGTGGAAATTGAGCTATGAAGTTGAGCTATGAAGTGAAATTAGAAGGCAGGTTTTAGTAGAGTGAAAATCAAAGATAATCAGAAGATGTGGTTAAGATCATCAAAGGCCTTGAAACAGCAGTTTGGATCAGCTTGGGAAGCAAGGACTTTGCTGTGATATTTAAAGAGCAGCAAAATGACACATTTTAATGAGATGCAAAGAGTTAGAGCAGAAAAAGACAAAAACTCTAAAAAGTGTTATTGATGCAGATGGAGAATAAGAATCTGCAAAACAAAACCCTTTAGTTGCAGTTATGGAGTTATGGAGTAAGAGGTACTACCAGGATGTTCTGTGTAACTTAATTAAAGCTAGGACTGTTACATATACCTAGGACATGGGTTTGGGCTTTATATGGGGACTGAGGGAGGGAAAAAAAAAAAAAAAAAAGAAAAAGACATATAACAGCCAATCACTTAAAAAAAGAGCCATTTACTGATAAAATGGTGTTAGAAAGCTTTAGATCTCAGCTACTGCCATAGTCAAGAAGAAACAATGAAAGATGATGTCAGCTTGCTTAGAGGAAACTTCTAGGAGGGAGCAGGAGAAAGAATTGGAAGAGGCAAGCTGCTGTGCAGCAGGGCCACCGTGAGAACAGGAGGGGAGAAAGATATAAATCATAAGCGAGTCAGAAACCACTCGATCTCTGTCCCTGAGTGAGCCAGTAGTTGTGTGAGAGGATTTCAGGTGTCATCCAGGTGAGCACATGGTCAGCTGACTGCTCTGATGTTGGGATACTGGAGTCAGTAGTTAGGAACTGGAGGGCAAGGAAGACAAGCACCTTTGGGACCCCTTTGTAGGGAAAGGGGAACTGGCAAAGTGATTGGAAAATGGGCACAAATCCTCAGCCTCTGGAGGTGACTCCTTTCTTGTCCGAAGGAAAGGAATCCCTTCAAGGAAGATACTGTAAATTTCCAAAGCAAGTAGACCGACATGGAAGGAGGTATCCAGTACCTGACAGGGTCTTGTTATGAAAGTGTGGTCTTCCCAAGCAACCACTATGAGCCTTGGAGCTTTGCTTCCCAAGATATGGCTGAACATTGCTAGCTGATGAAAAGTATAGAATAATTGTTTTCTCCTTTTACTTCCATTCAGCTTTTGCTTTTAGAGGTCTATCAGTGTGAAACCACCACAGCTGGTTCAATTGAACTGCTTGATTCCTTTTTTTCTCAGGCGGCTAAGATGGCATGAGCGAAACAAAACTTTCAGAAGTAAGATGAAAATCTTTCTTTTCTGGATGTGGTGATCACTAAAAGAGATGTTACATAAACTATTTTTTAAAGTTTTTGAAGATAATTAGATCTTTGATGTTTGTGGGAGTGCTTTGTGCATTCAACTGTTTTGAGGCTGAGATATCACTGACTAATACAGAAATGTGAAGGTGGAATGCTGAGTCACATGGCTAGTGATACCATGGCTAACAAACTGTGAACAAAGGTGTAAGAACATTTTTTTTTTTTAACAAACAAACACTTTTGTTCAAGTTAAATAATGCCTTCATGCAGTATTTTTTTCCCTCTCTTTTCTTTATTTTGAAATCCTTAGGGTCAAGGGATTTATTTGTGTGTGTGTGTGTGTTTAGGTCACTGTTAAGTGCAATATAAGAGATGATTTCAGATAAGCAGGCTTATATCAGGCTCAAAAAGATGCATATATGCATTTGCTATTGTTTCTAATAATATATGCTTATGCATCATAAGCTATTAAACCTCTAAATATGTGTTAGGCAGTGATGTTTATATCTTAAAATGATTGGATGATCTTGAGGTCTCTTCCAACCTAGAAATTCTGTGGTTCTGTGATTCTGTTTAAACAACCATCCAAAATGTCAGACTTACCTGAAGATAAGTCAGAATTTCTGACTTTTTTCTTTGGTGTTACTAGACTCTATAGAAGGCTTAGTTCAGAAACATTTATTGCATCATTGGGCAGTACTAGTGGGCAAGGATCGTTAAACAAGCCAATAGTTTAATTATAGTCATACAAAGATAATTATCACAATGATTTTTTGTTGCATTTCTGTAACTACATAAAGGTAATTCTATAAAAATTTCAGTTACACAGAAATGTAATTTCATTTCTCATTTTGAAATTACATTTTCTTTTCATTTCAATTCATGTAAATCCAAATGACATTTTGTTCAGTTTTCTTTCTTCTCTCTTTTGTAGATCTTAAAAGACATCTTGCCATTCCCTATTTCTTACTGTTATCTCTCTCCTCGTACTCATGGTACTGCCATTAAACTTTTTCACATGTTTTATAGTACTTTATCTATCCAAAAGATTAAAGCAGATGGGCTAGCTTTCTCTCTTCTTCCTTTGTTGTTGTTTTTTTTTTTTTTTTTTTCCTTCTTAGTCTCTAAGTAAGGGTAAATTTTTTTACATCTAGTGAACTGCCTGTAGTTCTGTACGCAGGGAAAAAAAAAATCTTTCATAAAGTAACTCTGTATCCATAATTAGTAATTTGTGCCTGAAAATTTCTGTCTTTGAAACATAATTTAACTAGAAAATCCAAAATCAACACAGGATGAATTTTATTTCACTGAACAGTAGAGAACAATTGAAATGCAAAAACAATATATATATATTTTTTCGGAAACACTTTATTTAAACTTACAGTTTATAGTATTACCAGAAATTGAAATTAATATTTATTCACCTTAACAATACTTTTTAAACAGTTGGTTGTACAAACTGCGTAAAAGCTTATACTTTTGTTGCCCATTTATTCAGGCTTGTGCCTCTGAAAAGCTTCCAAAGTGTTCATTCTTCTTCATAGAGAGGAAGACAAATAAAATCAATAACTTCTTCATCAAAGACATTTCATACACTAGTGAAAAGCTATTCACATGAGGTAGAGTTTCGAATGTCTCTGCTGCTTGTTTTTCTGAAAGCAGCATCTTCCAAACAGAAACAGATTTGGCTGATTTTCTGCCCCAGACAGTTAAGGAGGTTTGTATAGAGAAGCCTGGGATAAAGATACAGGAAGGTGGGCATTACCATGTTGACATAAACAGCCTCTTGTATAGGTTCTGGAGGCAAAAACAAAACAAGACAAAACAAAACAACAAAAAAACAGCTTCTTTTGGAATAAGATAACTGAGCCACTGTCAGGTCTGCTTAAGAAAAAAACTATGTGAGCTAAAGACTGTTTTACTAGAGGCTGAAGACAAATGAAAATATAGGTTTTTCTGGAGCAGCATGTTTGCAACAAGCAGTGAAGTACTGCAAAAGAAAATGTAGGAAGTATAGCCAGAAAAAAAAAAAAAAAAGGAAGGAAAAAAAATAAAAATAAAAGTATAGCCAGAAAAAATTAAGAATGCATTGAGAAGGACTGGGGCTTTTGGCTGATGAGAAGCTCAAAATGTCTGCTTACAGCCCAGAAAGCCAATTGTGTCCTGGGCTGCATCAGAAGCAGTGTGGCCAGCAGGGTGATTGTCCCCCTCTGCACTGCTCTTGTGAGGCCCCACCTGAAGTGCTGGGTCTAGGTCTGGGGCCCCCAGCACAAGAAAGATGTGGGGCTGTTAGAACAAGTCCAGAGGAGGGCCAAGAGGATTATAAGAGGGCTGGAGCACCTCTTCTATGAAGACAGGCTGAGAGAGCTGTGGATGTTCAGTCTGGAGAAGAGAAGGCTCTGGGGAGACCTTACAGCGGCCTTCTGGTACCTAAAGGGGGCCTACAGCAAAGCTGGGGAGGGACTCGGTTTCAGGGAGTGTAGTGACAGGACAAAGAGTAATGACTTTAGTCTAAAGAGTGGTAGATTTAGGTAAGGAGGAAATTCTTTACTCAGAGGGTGGTGAGGCACTGGCACAGATTGCCCAGAGAAGCTGTGGTTGCCCCATCCCTGGAAGTGTTCAAAGACAGGCTGGATGAGACTTTGGGCAACCTGGTCCGGTAGGAGGTGTCCTTGCCCATGGCAGGGGGGTTAGCACTAAAGGATCTTTAAGGTCCTTTTCAACCCATACCATTCTATGATTTTATGATTTGAAAGGGTGGCACTGTGAATGAGTCTCTATTATAAATGAAGACTCTTTTGAAATGTGATGACCAGATCTCAATGGTCCATTTTAAAAGTGTGATTTTTTTTTTTGACTTTTTTTTTTTTTTTTTTTTTTTTTGGCACAGGCAACAAGCAGTCTGTGGCTGTATCTTCTGAGCTTTGCAAGTGTGAGGTGGGTGGTGAATGACAGATCAACATTATCATCAATTCAGCTTTCACTGAGCCCTGTAAAACATGTCTGTTGTAAAAGCTGTCCAAGGATCACAACATATATATTTAAAAAATGTTGCACCATCCACATGTGTAGCAATAAGATTTTATAGGTAATAGAAATTGAAAGCAAAAATATTATGTTTTTTTTTTTTTTTTTTTTTTCCAAGTTTTAAATGTCATAAAGCAGCGTGAACTGTAGGAAGGACTCTTTCATAAAAGTGTGTACTATAACCTAAAACTAGACATAAAGATAAGGAAACTTGCAGATGGAGTAAATACAGAGATTCCATTTTAAGGCATAGAAGAAACTGAAGTGTCAAAGCAGTCTTTAACAACAAGAAACTCTATAGGATGACAGCACTGGATTTAGCTGCAGAAGGTGAAGAGCCTTCTTTACAAATGAATGGGATGATAGAGATGCCAAGTAAAGTTGAGTGGAATTTTATTAGTCTTTTTTTTTTTTTTTTTTTTTTTTTCCAGTTTTATTGCACTGTTGGAATCATGTGTTTTCAAAAGTGCTCAGCTTTATCTTTTAAAAAGATCTACAGGAATAAAATTGAACCTGAGTTCTCTAATGCATCAGGTCATTCTGCTTCTGCTAATAAGATTCCTAAAGCCATGCTACAAGGAAAGCTCTTGCAGTAAGGACACTACGTGAATTCTCAAGGGTACCCATAATGTATGGTTCTGCCTTCAACAGTTTTCTCAAGTACATTGAGGGCTCCTTAAACAGCCCTATGTCAACAGCAGGAATCTACTTCTCAGTGGCCAATGTTACACAAGAAACCCCTGTGGCATGTAGAGCCCATGGGAGATGATAACATTTGAAATACATTGACAGCATCATGAAGGCAGTCTACGCTTGCCTACTTCTCAAACCACTTCTGCATACCAAAGTGCCTTAGATATTTCTTATGAACAGCTTTCCAAGGCTGTTTATCCTATCCAAATCTGTGAGCCCATTGGAAATCAGTCCCTTTTATAATAATTACATAAACAGATTCCTTGGTCAAAGTCATGGGCAGACACCAACTGATTGTCTCGTGTATGTAATGAAGTGTCTTAAGGAGCACAAAGCTGAAGAGACTTACTCTGTATACCCTGCATCAAAATTGTTTCACTTTACTGAAAACTAGAATGCATCTTCTCAGCTATGTTGACAGCTCTGCAGCCTCACTGAGATAATTTTTTTTTTTTTTAGTGTATTTACATAGAAACATTGTAGATTCAATGACTTACCATTGGATTTGATTTTATTTATTTAATTCAGATTATGTATTTCTATATCAAAAGCTGGTCTCTGATATGGGTGCTGTTAGGCTATTGTGAAATCATCTTTTTAACCTGCTTCAGGAATAAATTCAGCCTTTTAGGAAACAACTTTAAGAGATGTTTTTCTGACTTTGCAACTTCTCTCTGAATCCTCTCCACTCGGTAAAGCTCCTTCCTTAAATGCAGTTACAGTGCTTGGCACTGTTGTGCTACAGTTGGACTGTAGTTCTTCTAATACTTATATAAAAATGCCTTATTCTTAATCTTTATGGGCTTAATTTTCATATATTCTTCTTTATAACTGTCATCTTCACTTGCTTTTAATTGCTGTCAATTTGTTGTGTATATTTTCCTTTTATTATATGTTGGTAGGATGGAGTGTTTGGTTTCCTTACAGTATGCACTTACACTCAACAAGTACAGAGTTTAAATTAACAGGGCATTCTTTCTCTTGCATGTTAAAACATTTTCAAACAATTACCCTTTATCATTCACATTTATGTATTTATACTTTTTGGACCAGACGATCTCTAAAAATCCCTTCCAACCCAAGCCATTCTATGTTTTTTCTCCTCTTCAGTATTTTGATCTTCTCTTTTATGGTAAAGGCTTTTCTATTTTATTTTATTTACTTTGAGTTGTGTCTCATCTTTCTAAACATAAAATAAGCCATATTCTTTACTTTCTACTGAACATATTAGAAGCCAGTTTTCAGTCTCTAGATGCAGCAGCAGGATGTCAACATATGGGAACTGGAGTAATTATTTAACAAGTGATTATTATCTTTGTCATGAACATATGCAGGAAAATGCAACAGAAATAATTTGCTGGAAATGCAAAATATATTTAAGAGGGAGAATTAAAGGTTCAACCCACCTGTCTATAATTGTTAATAAAATTGCCAATATGCTGCCTGTTCAGAAAACAAAAATCAGAGTTGATTGCAGTCATTTTCATCCACACAGTTTGCAGTGACAGAAAAAAATTACAGTGAAGCAAAGCCTACAACAGTCCAAATGTGGTTTAGTACATATAATTTATCTCTCTACCCACACTCAATTAAATAGCATGCTTTGAGGTTCATCTAATTTCCTTGCTCCAACACACAAACACCCACCATTGAAGTTAATGGTTTTTATTTTATTTTACAAAGGTTTTCCAGCTATGCTAAATTAGCAGGAACATTTTAATTACAGCTTGCAGTGGATAGTCCCTTGCCAGTTTCTGGGGAACTACAGTTTGGTGCATGCAGAGGGTGTGTTTGCTTAAAGACAGCTATGCACAGATATCTTGTCGGCTCATCACATGAACAGAGACAGACTGGATGAACCATATTACTTGATCATAGCTCTGACAAGCTTCAGCTAATATCTCAGGACAGCTGCTACTAACCATGGCAGGGTTAAGTTATAATTGGATTATTATAAGAAGTATTCTGAAAGAAAATAAATTACAGCTAGTTACTACCACAGATCTCACCACTCACTTTTCAATAACAAGGTGGATTTCTTTGATTTTGTTCTCTCTATTATAATGAATACTACGACTTTTTTTTTTCCTATAATACATAAGAGAACTTAATGTTTTGTCTTAAAAAACAAGAAATCAAGGAATACTCTATACCTGATATAGGCAATGCCAGAAGATAGGATGATCTCACAAACAATAAATGATATATGCCAGCCACAGTGTGATTTTGCATCTGCCTTAAGTATTGTGAGATGCTCCTTGTGAGATTTACACTTTTCTCTGCCTTTGTCATTTTGGGTACTGTTATAGGGCATGCACTTAGGACGGTAAGAATAATAGATATTGGATATTCTACTGGCTAATGTGTGTGGGGGGGGGGGGGAGGAAGGCAGGGCATGGAAATGTGCTTCATATCTTTAGTACTTTATCACTGCTCTTCTGTGAGAGAAACTGAGCCTTAACTTTGTGCTTACAGAAATGTTACTTAAGAGGGCCTATGCAAAACAAAATATTTAGTGCAGGTGTTTGCAGTATAATACCACACAGTTTCTACTAAGAGAGCTATGAAGAAAATTAATGAATATTGACTAATTTTATGTTTCCTAACATCATTCTACAAACACCAGTTTTGGCACCTCAAGCAAGTAATAACAGCCTTTAGCTTGTGTGGGAGCACATTTGGCTTTGATGGCACTGTTGGATGCCAGAGAGTATGTTTTGTCCCAGTATTATCTGGGTCCTTGCTTTGCTCTTTGCCAGATTCTAAGAGGGAAAATGCTGAAAATGTTGAACAACTTTTGGATCTAATGCAACATGTTGTTTCTTTCATCTAGAATTTGTATTAGCTTAAAAAAAAAAAAAAAAAAACACCACACAACTAGTTTAAAAACAAAAACGCTTTAGTGATGCTTTAGATAACTAAAGCAGATGGAGGAGACTATGTGTGAAGATTTTGTTTATACATTTTGAAAGGCATTTAAAACAAACCAAAAGTATTTCTCCATACGGACCTTCTAACAAGAAGAAAAACCATTTCTTTTCTCTGCCATAAGATCTCTGCTAGTTCCTTCTCTTAATATATAGGAATGGAGTTTCATTGCAAAAAAAAAGTCATGAGAAAAGAAGTATTTCAATGGAATTTCTAATATTGACTCAAAATATGCTTCAAACTTGGGTTTTACCAATATTTCACTCTGGTTGAGCTCTTGGAGGATGTGATGTGGATTGAAAATAAAATTTTGGAATTTTCTGGGGAATGGGATTTCCATTTGTCAGTCACCTACAAGCCCAGTCATTGCCTCCTCCACACTTCTCCCTGGTCACATTCCGAGAGGGCTTATTTACCCTTCCACATTCTGAGAGGGTTTATTTATCAAGTTGCATAGCTGGATCTCAAGTGGTGAAAATTAGCAGATTGCAAGCATGGTAACTAGATTCCCAAGTACAGGAATTGTGTCTGTTCTTGAATCCAGGAATTCCCATGCCTTGCACATTTCATATACCAAATTGTGCTCTGACCTCCAAGTACAGCTATTTGCTTGTTTCTTTCAATTATGGGGCCAGAGAAAGCTGCTTCCAGACCTGATCCTTGCTCCTGTCCTACCTTCTTATTTATACTGTAAGGCGAAATTGATTTTTGAATCTATTTCAACCTATCTCTGTTTCTTTTTTATCACACAACTCCACAATCAATTGTGGTGGTGCATCTCAAGCAATGATACTGGAGCAGTAGTTGACATGGTTGTTAAAGAAATGTAAATCTAAACGCATGATTTTTTTTCCCTTTGTCATGATGAGCTGGGTACAAGTGCTTGAAAGTCTGCTTAACCTTTCTGAAATAATCTTTGTGGGAGCTGTGAGCTGTTAATTTGTTTCAATGAGACACCAAGTTTGAAATTTAAAGATGTTAGAGTGAAAATTAAAAGTGCAAATTGCTTCATCACTTCTTATCCTAGCAGAAAGCAGCCGTCTAACATGATTCCTTCACAATCCTGCACTTCCACTTCAAGCATTTGGAAATCAAATTCACATAAAAAGTTCAACATACATGTAATTACCAAAACATTCACAGGTCTATGGATATCAATATTGATTGCCATTGGTTTCTCTCTTAAGCATATTAATATTTGTTCATGGCATCTTCTCTCCTAAGCATACTTTTATGCAAAGATTATGGTTAGATATTGTCCCATCCTGACATTACAGAAATACATACTAACCTTATGAGTAGTTCTTAATACCTTAGTTTTCTGTTGCTTAATATGATATTTTTCTTTTGTTTATTTTCCTCGGCTTTTCTGTAAATTTCATTAGGAGAAATTTCTTCTCAGAGAGAGCAGTTAGGTATTGGAACAGGTTGAGATAAGGACAGCTTAATAAGACAGGTAAAAAATAAGAACTAATAATAATAA
Source organism: Anas platyrhynchos (assembly GCF_047663525.1). Classification (NCBI taxonomy): domain Eukaryota; kingdom Metazoa; phylum Chordata; class Aves; order Anseriformes; family Anatidae; genus Anas; species Anas platyrhynchos. The sequence goes on along the minus strand of NC_092588.1, from coordinate 48,550,324 downwards.
TTATAATGATAATAATAATAATTTATAAAAAAAAAAAGTGATGCACACACAGCTGGTCCCTGAGCAACAGCAGCAGCCCCGGCCAACTCACCCCTTTTTATCATTCCTCGTGACACTCTATGGTATGGGACATCCCTTCGGCCAGCTTGGGCCAGCTGCCCTGGCTGTGTCCCCAGCAACTCCTGGCACACCCCCAGCATCCTCGCTGGCAGGGCAACACGAGGAGCTGGAAAGGCCTTGGCTCTGTGAGAGCACTGCTCTGAAACAACTAAAACATTGGTGTGTTATCTGCATTGTTCTCTTCCTAAATCCAAAACACAGCACCTTAACAGCTACTAGGAGGAACATTAACTCTATACCAGCTGCAACCAGGATAAAGAAGTACAATTATAGTTTTCTGTTTTGCTTAATATTTATGGCTTTCAATAGATCAATTTATGAGCTATCAAAATTATTTTATCTCTGAGTTAGAAAGAGCAGAGAAATAAATATGTTTTGAAAATAATTTTCCACTTTAATATTTTTTTCTTTGTCTGTACCCAATCAAAACCTTTTTAGGCAACTATGAATGGTTTTCAACAGAAAGAAGTTAAGCTGAGACTCATTCTGAGCTGAGACTCATTCATCTTTAGCAGTGGCAGAGTCAATACCTGGAGAGAAGATAAAACATACTTCTAAATGGATTTTAGGGTGTGTTTGTGAAAAATGAAGACAGCCACTTGCTACAATTACAGTTCAACTTTTTAATTTCTCATGATGTGTCTGCTTTTGAATTTATGGGCTAGATTGAGGCACTTCCATGCAGGCAGCAATCTGGAAAAGAGTAAGTTACGGGCTTTGGTGGGCCCACTTGCCCAATACCACTTTTACAGGAGGGATTTCATTACGTAGTTGCTCTAGCACCAAAACTAATGCTGTTCCTTCACCATAATTTTAGGTATTTCAGTAACTCAAACAATTTTTTCAACTTTTAAACATATCTCCTATTAAGTCAAGACTTTGGGTCTAATGAAGTGAACGTGCCTTTTACATCACCTGGAAGAGAGAAGCAGCCATACAGTTTGTTGATGTGAAGTAGTGATTTAATAAAGCTTATGTGTTTTAAAGATTTGATGATGACAATTTGTTTATTTACTGCATAGAGGATAAGAACAAACAATATCATCAGGGAGGCCCTGCCATTGAGTCCCACAGTTCATAGTGCATCCCCTTGCTCTCTAAACTCCTTGAACCAAGGAGGTAAGGAGCATAGGTACAGCTAAATACAATCCAAGTACCACACTTGGTCAGAGACTTATGTCTGAAGGATTATATATGCACAATCAATCCTTTCTGTTACTTAGAAGTGTGGCTCTCCCATTTGGCACATTTCTGTTGTGTGATTTGGCTTTTCAAACATTCCCTTTCAAAGCAGCAGTTTGGAACTGGAATTAAAATGATGGCAAAAAGCCCTAATCAGAGCCCAGGGCCTCATCCAACCTGGCATTGAACATCTCCAGGGATGGGGCAACCACAGCTTCTCTGGGCCACCTGTGCCAGTGCCTCACCACCCTCTGAGTGAAGAATTTCCTCCTAATTTCTAATCTAAATCTTCCCTCTTTTAGTTTAAAACCATCCCCCCTTGTCCTGTCACTGTCTGACTGTGCAAAAAGTTCTTCCCATCTTTTTTATAAGCAAACCCCCGTTAAGTATTGAAGAGCTACAATAAGGTCACCACGGAGCCTTCTCTTGTTTAGGCTGAACAAATGGGCAAGAGTGTTTGAGTAAATTAAAGATTCCTTTTAATTGACTCATAGTTGTGTTCTTTTGCACATGCTCCACTCACCCTCAGCTTCTGAGCAAGATGTCTGTCTGTCTGTCTGTCTGTCAGCTCCTCCAGCGCCCAGCTTGAGCCAATACCATGGTTGCTCTCTGCCTGAGCAAGGCCTCTGGTGCAGCCAGGACACTTTTAGAGCAAGGGAACAGCCAGACCAAAGTGGGGGTGGGAGCACACTGTCACATTTCCTTCATACATACACACAACATGTTTTATTTTTCCATGACCATGATCTCATCTCCTGCAGGATTGCAGATTTTTGTAGCCTGCACTGTTTCAATGGGAGGTTATTTGGGTTAACAACCACTTGATGTTGCTATACCAACCCAGCTGATGGTGATGCTGAGCAGCTGGCTTGGTACAAATAGAGGTTTTACAGGCTACAACTCAAGCAGCTGGCTCCACGGAACTATTAGTTAGGCTAAGGCAATTCCCTAGTAAAAAGCAGATAGATCCACGCATTAGAAAGACAATACATGCCGCTCATACCCTAGCGCTAGCACTGATAACACTTTGTGATTTCTGAGGTCAGGCACAAATGGTGAACTGAAAGCAGGGTCCAACTGTTGAGCAGTATTTTATCTTTTCCCTGGATGGTATAATTTGGACTCTCAATTTAAGGAGACTACATTAAAAACAAAAAACAAGTACCATAGACCAGTAGGATTCAAGCTTATGGTCAGAAATTCAGTGCAAAATATATCATAAGAAAAAAACGATTTAAGTGATTTTAGATTTTTCTTCTTTTCAAGAATATTCAGTTCAGTACTAATGATAGTTTAGCATTCTTAGTATTTTTTAATCTTCTACTGTTTTCTTTACGTAGATATGCTAAACATACCATTTAACTGCCATGACATCCTCTGTGAGAAAAGGTAAATACTGTGAATATTTAGGATCTCATCAATGCTTTTCTTTTAGCAGTCCTGAGAACTGGAGCAGGTAATGTGACCCCGTATGACTCCAGTGTGCTTATAAATGTATAGGTCCTCTTCAGACCAAGGCAAAACCACTGGTGAAGGATTATATTGGGGATGTATTCTTTATTTTGAGATTATTAGTGTTGAAGAACTCTGTAAATCTGTTTTGTTTTCAGCATTTTTTATGTCTTCACTTGTTAAGTATTTCTTCAAATTTAAGTTTGCTTTTGGTAGGCAGAGCAGGCTACCAAAATAGGCCCAGGGTGCACAACTCAGCCAGCCTCTGTGCTGCAGTGGGTGCTAAGGACCAGTGGGTGCTAAGTGGCTGTGGACCAGTAATGATAAGAGCTATGGTCTGAAAAAAACAGTGATGAATTTTTTATACCACAAATAATAAATATTGTTGTGGTTATTAATTCTCACATAGAAAATAACCATACTGATTGTATTTAGCTCAAAATCAAGATGGTTGTTTTAGTGTTTTTTTTTTTTTTTTTTTTTTTTTTTTTTTTTGTCATTTAATGTGTTTGTTTTGACTGAATGTAAAGTTGATTAGAACTAATAATTCCCTCATTCTTAACTGTGATTCATGAAAAAGTCTGAAGCGTTTCCAGAGATTAGCTCACTGTTAAACTTCATACCAAATGATTTAATTTAAAGATATTTACCACGCAACTCATTGTTTGAACTACTTGCGGTAATGCAGAGAAAACTGATTCTGCAACCACCACTGTATTCCTATGTAATTACAGCAAAATATTCAACATTCTTTATCTAATTCAACTTTTTCATCAATGTGTTAACCTCAGTCTTTTTCTTTCCTTTCATCACAATCAGAATCAACTTCAACAAAACACTCTAACATCAACGTAATTGTAATGCAAAATCCTTCCTCTTTGAAAACAAAATTCTTATTTTAAGGTAAGCTTTTACTCTTGTGCTCTTTTTGTATGTTAACAGTTCAAACAAGTTGTTGGCAGATTTGTCACCTCAGAATTGAAATCTAATGTGGCTGTTTGAGGCTTGAAATTTATGTGAAATTAATTCTGTTTTGTAAGCTTTCAGCAGTACTGCTTGGTCCAGGTCCTTTATTAATTCTGACATTCAAGCACACCTGCCTGACAGTGGGAATGGCAGAGACTGGTGAAACAAGAGGAAAAAAAGAGAAAGCTGATTCTGCTTAATCTAAGTATTTACAGTGCTATCATTGCTGGGCAAGCAAAGTTCAAGTTTTAAATTAGCAAGTTTAAATTAACAAAATACTTTATATTTTTATTTTGTTTTTTATATTCCATATGGGATAGGAGCTTTCAATTCACTTTTCATGGAAATGCTGGAGGGAGAAGAGTCTGGAGAGAAACATCAGCAATGATTTCCAACATCCAAAATGAATGAAGAAATGATGCTTTTCCCAGTCATTTGCTTGATTGTAATGGCTGATGCAGTTTTATTATTCAGACCATGGAAATATCTCTCAAAATGCCTGAGAAATTGTTTTTTGAGAAAACTGCCTCTAGAGACAGGGTTGCTATAACACATTAGAAGTCAAATAGCTCTTGCTATTTAACCACAAAACTGGAAATGAAAGGATGTATTCTGTGCAGTAGCAAGTTTGCTGCTTTGTCATCAGAAGGTTATTAATGGTTTAAAAACTAGGCATAAAAAACAGTTTTGAGCTTAGCTTTATGTTATACATTATTTAAAGCATTTCTTATTCCATATCTAAATTGTTCCTACACCTACAACAACATTATGTCAGGAATGTCTTCAGTAGAGTCCTTACCAAATGCTGACACAAACTTGTCAGGCTGTATTTTTATTTCCCACAGAAAGTGATTTTTTTTTTTTCCTGTCTCTGTTGGACAGGTTTTCCTCCATAAGTCTGTGGTACTTGTTGATCTTCAAAAGCCACAGGGATGTGATTCTGGGTCCCCACTCAAGCAGCAGGGTTAGACCAGGTGACTTCCAGGAGTCCCTTTCAACCTCAACCATTCTGTATTTCTGTGGTACAGAGCTGATGCTGCTAAGCAGTGTTTTGAGTAAAAGGTAATTAATCCCAAGCAAAAAATCACTCACAAAAATCATTTGCTGTCCAGCTTGTGAATGTTGGAGACTACACAGCCATACTTTCACTTCAGCTGCCCTTGCTGCCAAGAGGGCAGGCTTAGGTGCTCACTGTTACAAGCACTGGTGACATGTTCCTTCCCCGGGATGAGCTCTTTACCCTAAAATTAAGTGAACAGAGACTGAAATCGACTGAACAGAGATGTTTTCTTCTAGGTTACTAGGAACAGGGGACTGAGGACTGACAAGGAGCTTAAAGACATTCTTTGTTTCCTATGGATTTGCAATAGGAAGCGGTTTTATTTCTATAGTGGCAGGGTGCACTGCTTATTACCGCCTGCATTCTGGGTCTGGTTTTTGCTCGGACTAACTACACGCTGCTTGCAGGTGCAAAAGTCCAGCTGAGAGGTCACAGGGAGAAAACATCTTTTATTTAAACAGGTGCAAACCCTCTGTGTAAACTGCATTGCCTTCTGCAGCTTAGTGCACAGCTTGCCTCTGAATAAAGCTAGACCTGGGAGGGCTTCTCTATGGACTCACAAACTTGTGAAATAGCAGGTGGTTTGAAAAGACATCTGTGTGTTCTTGGAGTTTCAGTTGCTTTTCAGAGAGAAACATGTGGGAGCACTGGCTTGGTTTGACAGATTTCATTCTGTCTTAAAGTTTATTTGACTGAAAAGAACCAGCTGTGTCTTCAGTTTTTCCTCTACCTACATTTATAAATTGTCATTTTTTGACAGTATACTATTAACCATAATATGACACTAATGAAGCAATTCACTTATAAATTTGGAAGTATTTGTTGTACCACAGTAGGAATATGTCAGACATGAAGTACTACCAAGACAATTCATGCTGCTCTTTTGTATTCAATATACTTCTATACTACCCTGAAACCAATGAAATCATGTAATGTTAAAAAAGGGATGCATTTATTCATATGTTCTTGATTTAAACTCATTGAAGAAATCTAAGGTAAATCTGCTAATTTTCATTGGCTGTAGACCATGCTTCATATAGAATAAGCACTATCTTTAAGCATGATATAGAATAAACTTTTTGCCTGGTATTAAGACAATCTCTGAGCAGTGAGTAGACAGCTAACCACAGTTGCATTCTCAATTAATATTGGGTCTTAAATTTGCTATATTTACATCAGAATATCATAAAGAAATCCTGCTAATTGAGGAGTAACTAATATCCTGGGATGATGACAGAAATCATGTCTCTGCTGATACTCTTTTTATTGACCTTCTAAAGACTTGTTCATAACATACCATAGAGAAAGCTATAAGACCAGTCATGGTTGATGGGCTCAAATTAAAGCAACTGTAAGCATGTGAAACTAACTTGAATTAATCTTGTGCAGTATTCAGAGTTGTTGTTATTTTGTTTACAGTAAAATGTGAGCATTCCAGAAATTCTGGCAAAATACTTCTTTCTGTGAAGACCACAAAGCATTACAGTTTGATGATGAACAAAGTAGTTTACCACTGCTGTGAAAAACAAGCATATTAAGGATGCTTTTGACACCTTCTGTCTCTTGCCGCTACATGAATTCATATTGAATATCATGACTTGCAAGCTGAGCATATGTCCTCTAAATTGCCAGCCTTACAAAGGCAATGGTAAAAATAAAATCGTCTTCGTTCTGCTGCTATCAGCAGAATAGATGTTCATTGAGTCAAACATACAATTAAAAAAATCTCCTTTTTCCTCTTCCAGTTGCAGAATTATAAAAACAAGATAATGGGAATGACAGTTAGAACTTAAGCCCACAAAGAAACATCAGTGTAGTGACAGGAATTGTTCCAGTTGTGGAGGCTGTCTCTTACAGAAGAATTTGCCTAATTGAAAAGGAGGTCTACATTCTCCACATAGTTTACTAATAGTAAACTTACTAATAGTCTCTTATTAAAACTTTAATAATAAACTTTTCTATTTATTAGTAAAATAAGACTAATAGACTAAAATAGACTAAAAACCAAGAAGAAAGTCCTAGAATGCAAGATACTGAGCTGAAGGGAATGCTAAACCAGCCAAGAAGAAATGCCAGGCAGAAATCCTATCTTATTCTTGATCTAAACATTTACCTGTACCACTGAGATTAAATTCACAGCATCAAACTGCTTCTGAATTTAGATGTGTGAATTGTTCCTTTGAAAATCCTCCACTCATTTCTTACAAACAGCAATATTGTTGGGGGAGGGGGGAGTAGGAATTCATAACGTATCTGTTTGCTGGAAGTTTAACATGAAATCTGAGGAGCACGAAATTTGGGCATCAGCTGGAAGAGGCAGTGAGCACTACAAAGATGCTGACAGCACTCACTTTGCTGGATAGCGTCTGGGCTGCCTATCAGAAAAAAAAATATCAAAAAAACCTAACAGAAATGAAAGAGATTTAAGAACAAGTAACACAAGTAACAGAAAATGACAATCATAAGACCTCTCTCTCTCTCTCTCTCTCTCTCTTCCCTTGCCTTTTGCAGTGAAGGATTATTAGAAATCCCTGGAATTTGTGGGAAGTCATCTTTGAAGCCTTTGGTGTAAATTGAAAATTTTAATCATTTCAGGAGAGACATTTATCTGATGATAAAGTGCTTCTTTAGAGCCTTGGGAATTACCCTTGACATTATTAAGGCATAATATATAGAAAGTGAAGAAGTAACACTTCAGAAAGGCTATCCTGGCAGGCGGAGCAGATGTCGTTTTTTGTCGTGCAGATTTCTGTTGCACATCTCCATTAGACCAAGAGTCTTGTACCTGACGGTGCCGAGCACTTAAAAGTAATCAAAGTGAGGTCTGTGAGAATGGGTTTTACACAAAGCTGAGCCCTGTTCTGACCGACTGCAGGGCTGGTGCTCCTTGAAACCTCAGTCTCCCTTTCTGGATAAATTTGATCAGTCTTAGTGGTAACTTTCATAGCTCTGTAGGTTTCTTTTCCAAAATGATGCAGGAGCCAGAATGCTCCTGCCTTCAGTGATTTGCATTGCCAGGTACTGATGATTATGGGATTTGGGAAAGAATATTTAGTTTGAATACTAACACCTGTTTAAAACTTTTTTTTTTTTTTTTTTTTTTTCTGTGATAATAAGTTTAAGTTTGCCTTCAGTGTAATTCTCAAATTTTGTGAATAATATATCCTTGATAGAAAAGATTTACAGGAAACTATATTTATTTGAAAAGACTAACTGGTAATGAAAAATGCATGTGTTGTTTCACTAAGGTAGTACTTTGGCTAAGAGAATGGCCTGCTTGAAAATAAAGAATTTGCATGTTACCAGCAAGTTCTCAAGAACTATTCAAATATTTTTGTACCACTTAAAAGATTTAGTCATCTCTACTTTAAACCGTGCAACTCCATGTTCCCTCTTCGTTGTTGTTTCTTCTTCTTTTTTTTTTTTTTTTTTAATGTAGTATGTTCATTTGGAATGGTCAATCTTATTTCCTGAATATCTAATATCATATTTGATTGTGAATGCATTAATTGTACCTGCTAAAACAGGCTTTACGAATCTGTTTTTCTAGCTTAGGCTAAAAAAATGGTGTCCAGTATAAGCAAAAAATAGTCTAGTCTCAGAATAAAAATGGTAAAAAAAAAAAAAAAGGTAAATCAAATTTTTACATGGTAAAATCAAGGTAACGTTACATTGTATGTTACAGCTGAAGTTCTATAATGCAAAATTCTATACTGCAAAATATCTAACTCCAGAAATAACAATAACATTAGTGGTTTATCAACTGTCATAACACATAACCTTAGCAAATGTTTCTAATGATGTTCTCCTTCAAAATCTTGTTTGCAGTTACTATCTTCTACTGTCATCTAGTGTCCAAATAAACTTTCTGCAAGTGCTTAGTGATTAAACAGAAAAATGAAATGCTGTTTTTTCCCAACTTAAATTGAAATGAAAAAACAAAACAAAACAACCCACAAACAAGCAAACCAGACCACAACAAACAAAACCAACTAACAAACTAATCAAAGAAATTTATTCCTAAACCTTGGGTATTTTCTTCAGTCTCTGTAGTTACTCAGTCTTGAAAAACTCTCTGTAGCTGAATATGCACGTCCAGCAAAGAAATATGAAATGGAGAAGCAATACAGAGCTTTGAAAAACAACAGCATTACAAATGATAGTTGAAGGAACAGGGACTGCAGGTCCTCCTTGTGTCTGAGCTTGAAGGGAACTAGAAGAATGTGGGCTAGGAGAAGGCACTGTCAAAATGTCTCAGCACAATTAAACATTAGAAGTAAATAAACATATCTAGTGAATAAAGATATTAAGATATTATTGAAAACCAAAACAAAACCACAACAAAATAATAACTAAAACCCTGGCAAAACAAGAACATGCATTAAATATATTCCATGCTTTTCCATGGAATCTGCCTCTTTCCCACATAAAGTAACAAGACAGCAGACATGGCAGATTTGAGACGTTCCCCAATGCATTTTTATGGTATTTCAGTGAGCACACTGCCAGTACGGTGCAAAATTGAGCCATATCCAATAGTTTCCTCTTCATAAACACCCCTGTCTATCATTCTGATTAGTATTTCAATAGAACTTGTTAAAGTATTGCACTGAGAAAATTTGACAACCATTTCACAGAAATACCAATTAATTTTCAAAGTGAAAGATGATATGAAACTCTTGTTTCTCCTTACGTGTATTTGCCACAGCCACCTGACCAAATTCAGTTTTCATTTCACAACATTCATGTAGCACACAAGACATTCTCAGAAAAGGGGGGGGGGGCGGGGGAGGACTGTGCTCACATATTGATGAGAAAATAGGATTTAAAATAAACTTTGATAACATGAGATGTCATATATGTATTTAGCCTTGCTAGAATTAGCTTCAGGAACCACAGCACCAGACTCTAACAACAAACTTAGCCCAGGGCATTAATATCTGTTTTTGAATGCAAGGTTGCTGCCAAATGTGTATTACCTGTTTACTTCATAAATATAATTCCAAGGGCAAAAATGGAAGTATAGTGAAGTTAAATAACCCAAGGTCACATAAGGTCCATTTATTATTATATAATATATTAATAAAAGGCTGTTAAAAAAAAAAAGTAAAAAAATTGCTATTCTTGGTTAAAGTACATATTGAATTTCAGTAGGTAAGTGCAATAAAAGTTTTCACCTGCTTAATGGGATTTTTCTTAACCTTTAAGTTCTCTTCCTGTATTTAGTAAATATGTAAATAACCTACCATGTTTACCTGTTTTTAGTCAGAAAGAAAGAACTTACTGTCACTCTCTTTTAGTAGGTGATTTTTGTCTAATGTTAAAATAAGGTTATTAGGTTATTATATAGCCTGTTAAAAAGGCTACATATTAAGTCCCAGTATGTCCTTTAGAGAGGTCCATATGGAAAATGCAAAAGACACTTGGAACCCAATTAAATAAGTATGTGCATTATTTAATATCCTGTCTATTGCCTTACCAAGTAACTAACAAAATTTTGGTAGCTTGGAGTTCTGAAAGAGCTTTAATGCATTTTCTATAGAGAAAAAAAAATTATTCTATAAATCTGAATTATAATTTCCTTGCGTTATGGTGTGCAGAAAGAAAATCTAACAGTAGCTTTAAAAGTCAATAGAAAATACTATACCAGGGTGGCTGTCCCATCTGCAATGTTGCTTTAAGAAAACAGAAGAAAAAATGTTCCAAAAAGTTGTGTTTTTTTTTTTGTTTGTTTGTTTGTTTGTTTTTAATATGAAATTATTCTTTATTTATTTTTGAACATGGCTAGCTTCAATTGAAACATAACCTTGAAACCCACTAAGCAGCACAATACAACTTCAGTCCTTTGTGAAATGAAGTCTCTGTGTGTCTAGTAAAGTATCTAAGTATTGGTACTTGAACTTTTGATATTGTGCTATATTGGACCTCTAAAGGTCTACCTGCTCTTTGCTATAATATTAGAAACATTCAAGGACATGCCTTTTTGCATATAGTAAATGACATTCAGACAACTTTGTACTCATCAGACTATAAAAGAAACAGAACAAATATTAACTTCCTTTCTGAATCACTGCCTAACCTTAGCAAGCATTCTACATGCCAGAGGCAGCTCAACAGTAATTCCTAATATAAGTCTTTAATGAAAAATATTAAAATTCACATTCAGGCTTGCTAAATTAGATATTTGGAAAATAATTAAGAAGCAAATAGAGAGAAAGAAATAAATTGTGTAGGACTGACATGCAGTCAGTCCTACACAATTTAATGCATATATTCACTTGTCTGTTCTGGGACTGATGCTCTACTCATTTGATATATATATTAAAAAAAAAAAAATATGAAGCGTGAAAACTTATGAAACCATGCATCACGAGCGGGTTTGGTTCCTAAACATACCCCTCATTATGTATGTTTAAAGAGAAAAACAGTAACTCCAACTCAGAGCTCTGCTTGCTTTCAGGCAGAATCAACGTGTAAGGACTAACAATGTCCTCTAGCGTTGCTTTCTCAGAACTGCAATACAGTGTTTCCAGTAATAAACCACAGCATCCATGAAATAGGTAATTCTAGACTGTATTCAACTATGTGGTGCAATGCATAAGAAGATCTTTGAGAGAAGAAAAAATGCTTATTCTATTAAATAAATACTTACACCAGCAGAAGTACTCTGTCGTTTCTCTTAAAAGCTAGTAAAAACTTATGGAGCCCTTTTTGGATTGATAGCTCCTGTTTCTGACTATAGTAGGGAAAAAATTTCTGTGCTCTTCTTTGCCCCTGGATGGGGAAGAAGGACAATGGCTCAGCTGAGAGGCTACTCCCTCTGGCTCATATTCTCAGGACAGGCAAGACAGGAAGAGTAGGAGAAAATGAATTAAACCCCAACAACAAAAGCAAGTGAAAGGCTATTACATTTCATACTGTTGCTGGCTATATTATGCATCCTACAGAGCTTTTGTGGGGAAATGATAGAGAAGCAGTGCTTTCTAAGACAACCTTCATGCAGGGATAAGGCTGTTACTGTCCCCTACGCAGACAAATAACCCTGTTGCGTATTGGTTTCAATAGCCATGAGCCTGAACAGAAAGAGCCTAGATACACAGACATGGTTAGAAAAAGACAGTACTAGTATGTAAATTAATTGCTCGTTTGGGCTTGAGAGGAAACACAATACTTCTCTTTGGTAACATCACAGATATGCCAAGAATCTTTGGCCTTAGTCCCACAGCCCAGACCTTGCTTTCAGATCTCTGGTGCATCTGTTGAAGTGAGATCCACTCAGTTCTATTGAAAATACCAACTGCTTCAGAGAAATTAAAAAAAAAAAAAATTGTCTTTAGGGACAAATTGCCAAAGCAGGATGGTTAAAAAGATTAATCAAAATCTGTGGAACCCATCTTACAGAAGGACTCCAGAGACCTTCATAAACACAGCTGAACTGAAATCACAAAATAATCTTCCAGGGTTCTTTCAGAGTTTGCTCTGGTCAGCAGGCACTGAAGAGTGCAATGTTTCTATGTCTAATTCCACTTTTGGATCTGGCTTGCTCTCACTTGCTCCTCATTTTTCTCCTCCTTAACCTTTCTTTCTTCCTTTGCAATGACAATATTAAGCACACCACTGAGCTACTGCTTGTATCTGCGAGATATATATATTTATATAATATATATATTATATTGATATATATATATCTCAATATATATATATATCAATATATATTATATTGATATATATATATAAATATATATTGATATATATATTTATATAATGTATATACATATTTATATACATATAATATATAAAATATTCTATATAATATATACTATATATTAATATATATTAAATTTATATGATGTATAGATATATAGAATATAAAATATAGAATATTTTATATATATATATATTCTATATTTTCTTTAATTGCCTCTATTTCATTGCTACTTGCTGTGTAAACAGATGTGGGTTTTTTTGTTTTTGTTTTTGTTTTTTGTTTTTTGTTTTGGCTTGTGGATTTGTTTTTTGTTTGTTTGTTTGTTTGTTGCTGTTTGTTTTTTTTTTTTTTTCAGAGTACACCTATGCAATTCTCTAGTCGATCTATATCTGCAACTTGAGATGATTTCTATTGCACAGTTTAAGAAATGTAATCCTGTCATTAGAGAAAAGAGTGACCGTAAAGCCTACAGGGAAAGGTTTGACTCTGCTAGCCCTCAGTGGGTCACAGCACTACTGGTGGCATAGCTGCAGCAACACAGAACTTAGGCTGGGGTAGCCGGTTGTGAATTTCCTGAGTTCACAAAGCAGTTTTGCAGCCACGGCTGAGCAGGTGATGCTTCGGCTGTGCTATCACCAATGAAAGACGCACATTTCATGCAAGTTCTGCTCCACATCTGCGACCTGAAATCCAATACAGAGCATTGACACTGTGTGCGATTTGTGGGATGAGCTGTCTGCAGCAAAATCACAAAACATCCTGGCACGTGCTAGAATGTACCTCACAAAATATTAAAAGGGACGATGAACTTAGGAGGGTGTGAGAAGCAGTGGCTTTTTGAGATGGTTGTCTGGAGTATTTCTGAATTGAAGATAACCACAGGAAATGCTTGAATTTCTATATGCCTCTGGACAGCTTGATGCAAAATCAATCGTAAGCACACTCAGACTATAAGAAGCATTTGGAAAAGATTGGGCTTCTGTGCTCCTATGAACTAAGTAAACCGCAAAGTGGAGTTACTACTTGGAGAAATAGTAAATGAACAAAATTATGACAGTTTATCTACCTCTGTCTTTCTAAAATTACCTTTTTTTTAAACCAGCCAGAAATAAAACAATTCCTCTCGCAGATAAACCTACATTATTCATCAAGTAGAATGTATGGCTGTTTAGTGACCACCAATGGTTTGTCTCATTCAGAATGGGTGTGCTTTGGTCAGGTAAGGGGACATAGGTAAACTTGGCAATTCCTTTTGCCTAGTCTTCCAATGGGAAAGGTAATGAGCAAAACTGGAAAGCTGAAGTCCATAGCCTGTCAAGGCATGGGTCAATCATTCTTCTGTTCCCTGAATCCTAGAACTAACACTAAGCCCATAACAAGCTGTCAAAAATGTTAATGACGTAAAAATTGTCTAGTGCTAATCAAGGAATTTACTAGAACCTGGCTAGGGATTAATAATTTGAGTGAGTAAATCCAGGTACTTTGGGGTTCTACACTGTGGTCCATTAAAGATAATACAATAAAAATGTGAAAAGCAGGGAAACTGCAGAAGACTAAAATGCGGAGTTCTAAGGTCAAGGCAAGTTTTGAAAGTTGCAAATGGATAAAACTAGTTAAAATCTATAGGTTGATGTGACACCTAAAGAACACTTTTTTCATCATGATGTCAACAGTTTAATTCAGTTAAAACAGCTAAAAGGATTAAGAATAATGTTAATACTGTTCAGAATCCAGGAAAATGGATCCAAAACAGTAAAACTTCATTGACTCAGGTTATATATTAGAGGAAACAATAGACTCACTGAAGCTCATTTCTTCACAGTTAAATCATGAACACAGAAAAACTCTTATACACCTAATTTTGTATATATTCTGAAAAAAATAATAATTAAAAATAATAATAATAAAAAAAAACACAGATCCCGAACCAATCTTCAAGAAAAGAATCCTATTCAGAATTTGATGGTGGTGAGATTACAGTTTCTTACTTTCCTGTGCCCAAATGATTATGCAGATAGTGATCTGCATTATCGCTAATTTTCTTATTTCAACAGAAAACATTCATTTGTTCTTAGTAGAGATTTTTCCCGTTAATCTCCATTTTGGTGTCCTTCATGCATTGCTGCATAAATATACTAAATTCAATCATTTTAGAAATACATTCTAGAAAAATATTTATTTTACGATATTTGAGAATTTTTAACTGCAAAACAGCCTTCCACAATCTCTGTCTCTTTAAATAATTCCTTCTCTGCACTGCTTCAACAAACTGTACATGTTTTTAAAATGCATAGGGAACAAAAATGATGCAATGAAACCAGCAGACTTCAGAGTTGCTGTATTGCAAAGCTCAAATGCAGAGCAAATTCCAAAGCTGCAAAGCCCTGAAAGAGGATTTTGCCAGCACCCACGGCTTATCTCATCAATGAATATAAAAAAGCTTCTAAGAATGAGTAATGAATGCAAGTACACTAAGAAGTCAGATTTTTATTTTTTTATTTTTTTGAAAATGATTTAAAATCTAGCTTAAATTAGTCTACTCCTACAGTATCTTTTAAAAATACTTTAACTAGGTACTTAGGGATGGTACTTAGGTATAGCCTCTTCTGGTGATACAAAGAATCACCACTTCAGTTTATTCAGTTAATTGAGGTCAATGACTAATTCTTTGCATTAAGAATCTGGGAGCTAGAAGAAAATGATGGGTTTGTTTCCATTCCATTCAGGAATAAAAATGAATAAAAATGAAACAAAAAGCACTGAATGCTACCAGACCAAAGGAGGAAAAAATAATTCAATATGTTAATAGGTGATATTTTCTCTTCATAACATCTTCGTTTAAGCACAAAGTGGGTTTTATAAATTTGGTTTGAGGATCTTAATAATCTATTTAAATATAAATAATAAATTATATCAAATGAAGAGTTTCTGCACTTTGAATTTCCAGTTTGTGTAAATAGAAAGCTTGTGGGTGGGGGGAAGTTATACGCTAATATAAAATCCAAGCAGTCCTTTTTAACAACAGCAAAAGAAAACAAACAAAAAAATGCCCAAGTTACTGACTTAGATTATATGTAATCATACTTTTTCTTGCCTTTAAAAAATAGAGTGCCCATTAAAATCTAAACATAGGAGTGGACATGATCTAGAAGCATATGCGGCTGTCTCAGGGCAGTGCCTGCTGAAGGGCACCTCCAGGCTGGGTGCTGGGACGTTGGTTAGCTTGTGGCCTGGGTTTTCAGCTGGGTACATCCCAAATCCCTTTTTCATGAATAATGCCATTTGAACATGGCTTCGTGTACTGTGCTAGGGTTACAGTGAGATACAAAGTTCACTGCTGGGGCTGAAAGGAGCCGCAGCCTCACAGGTAAGCCTGCACCCCTTGGTTTGTGAATTATTTCTTTTTGGTCACTGATTCAGGACAGGGACTGATGCAAGTCATGAGAGGATGGGAATATGTGATCTGTGAACAGAAAGACTATCAGGTATTTAGAATGATGTTTTCCAAATGGGAACAGTGCATCCCATGCCATAACTCTAAAATGAAGAGGTGTCTCCACAGCTTTCTAGCAACTTAGGCCAACTGAATTCCTGGGATAACTTCTGCAACCCAAATATTTGCTTATATAATTAATTTTCTTGTCTGTGGGAATTAGGTTTAACATTTAAAACTATCATTGTATATGTGAATGTGACTTAAGTGCTGTAAAAAACAAACAAACAACAAGCTGTTACACATTAAAAAGTAAATTCTATTTCTAGTAACATGAAATAGTAATACTAATATAGCAATGCCTTTATATAATTGTATTTATTATTACTGTTGCTCTGTGTAGTCTTTAATGCATTACTTGTTTGGCCTTGTGTTCAGTATCCTCCATGTGTTGTGGAGAGGAGGTGGTGCAGGAAGGTCTGGTTGTTACATTACATACAAACGAGGTCTCTAAATCAAAATGAGCAAAGAGGATTTTTATATGATTATTCAGGTGGCCTGTGTTCCTTTCAAAGCTCCTGCTCTTAACCACTTCTGAAGGTATGTCCATTCTGACTATTTTATCCGAGGTTTAAATGTCATTTGCATGTTTCTGCCCAGGACCAAAACCTGATCGCATGACCTAAATGTTAAATTGAAGCTAAATAATTAGCTTCCTGCGCAGAGCTCAGGCAATGAACACAAAAAAATCAAGTTACTCACTTATGAATTCAGAACCTGTGTAGTCAGAATTACAGAAATATATTGGGAAGAGTCACGTGGTGTTAAAATCACTGGTTAGGAATGATCCATAAAAGGGTCAGAGGGAGTGGTGTGCTTTCAAAAATGGCATCAGCTGCTCCTGAGTCATTGACCATTCAAAAACAAATTACTGAGAGCTTACGGACCAGTCTGTGCTCTGGAAAGAAGCAAGAGATGGGACAGTATTTGGTGTTTGCTCTGGAGCGCCAGGCTCCATTAAGGGATAATCGAAGTTCTTGAAGCCTCTCTGCCTAATGTAGAGGAGAACTTGTGTTGTTGGAGGCTGGCATTTACTTTGTACACTCTAGTTCAGAGCAGAAATACACTTTGTGCTTTAAAAACCCTCACTATTTGAAAAAGTGATTAACTTATTTTGTTGCAGGAAAACTTAAACTGAAAACAAATACTTGTTCAAGATTTCTTTAAAAGATGCCACAAGGACTCAATGAGTGTGAATGGAGAGACGAGGAACTTAGGTATAAAACGTCAGCCTGGCTCCGCAGGGAAGGAAAAGCAGCTATCTCCATTATCCACCCCATCCCCCTAGCCCTCCAAAAAGACAAAATTGAAGGGAAGTTTATAAAGATATCAAGTGTAAGGGAAGCAGAAGTGCACAGGGACAGTTATGGGCAAGTAGAGCTAAAGAAAACAGGAAGATGTGGTTTTTCAAGTACATTTGGAACTCAATAAATACCAACAGTATTGGTCTATTACTGGCAAGGCAGGTTACAACTGCAGATGAAAAAGTTACAGAAATATTGATATGCTACTTCCCTATTTGATACTAACTTAGTGCTATCAGTTCAAAGCATATGCCTGACAGAAGTGTTAGGGATACACTATGGGAATAAACACTTAGGAGCAGAACTCGAGGAGTTAGCTTATTTGGTGCCATGGAGAAAATTCAGAGGTGCTAAGGAATCACGTGTGAACAAACATCTCCAGAAGAGAAATATGTAAGAAATTAAATGGCTGACAGTGAAACTGCCCATCCGAGGTAACAATATGATGCTAATTAACCACTGTAATCACTGAAAGTTTAGATTAACACTGGATGTTTTTCTTAAAACACTGTTAATCAAACAGTTTTCACAGTCTTGTCTCATTTGTTTTGGGAGTACTCAGACTCAGTCATGTCTCCTAGTTTTCTTTTGGAATTTAATTACATCAATATATATATATTTCTCTAAAGCATTTTCACTCAAAAAGCATTCTTGACTTTGTGAAATTACAACCCCTATAGTTTGTAGTAAGTAGCTAACCAACCTTGCTTCAATTTTTTTCTATCTATAGCTTTGGCTTGCAACTGGAATTTTTAAGCATAAATCACATTTTCAGTACATAGTTTAATATACACAATCTATTACAAAGTGTGTACTTAAACAGACGTTGCAGAAGGCTAAATGGGCTAAAAAGGCTAATGCTGTCTGCAACAGCTAAGGTAAAACGGACTACCTTTTTTATTTTTTTATTTTTTTTTTTGTATCTACACTGTGTTTCAACTTCGTACATAGGTCTACACCCACTTATGGCAGCTGTCACGGCCCTCAAAGCACAAACAGGTTGTACAAGCCCTTCCAAGGGGCCTGGCTGTCCTGCTTGAGGCCCCTTGTGTCATGGTGTGGCCATGGGGACCTGGTCAGGCTGCTGTGAAAGGACTGTGTGGCTGGCCCCTGGGGGGCTGCTCCCCTCTGCTCTGGAGCTGCATTTACATTTCAGCCCTTGGCCTCAGCCTTTTCTTGAGCCGCACTGCAGCTGTGACCCTGCGGATCCTGATGCGTTGTGCTGGCTCCACCCCAGGCCTGCCTTGTCACCATGGATTTGTCTCCCAGCCATTGACCTGGTGGCTGAACCAGGTTTTTGTCACCAGACCTCTTTCTGTTACAGTGGGACTGCACTATTTATTCACAGACAGTGCCCCTGCCAACCTCGCCATCAGCCTCGGCTGCCAGCTTGCCTGCCCTCGCAGAGCACCGCTTTCTTTTTGCTCCCCAGCTACAGCTGCATGAACATACAACCTAAGAGACACATTCCTTGGTACGCCAAATTTAGCTCCCCAAATTAAAAGCACACAGTGAAAAACTCCTTCAACCTCCTTGGCTGTTTTACAGAATGTGAAAACAATGTACCGGTGAATCCTGAACAATAAGTTGAAAGAATAATAACTTAAATACAGCGCTTTGGAAATGTGAAGAATCATCAGCAACCCCAAATTAAAGCCTTTTATATATATGTCCTGGAGCAAAATAGTCTTCATAAAATACAGCTTTTCAGGGCAGATGTGCTAGATATTATGTTAAACTTTTGCTTGTTTTTGTTCAGACAGGTTCGTGAAAAAGAAAAAAAAACAACACACACACACTGTAATTAGTTGCTTGGCATGAAGTGGCTCTGGATCACTTTGAGAGGAAGCAACATAATGAAATGTTACAAGATCAAGCCAGACCAACCTGCTCTGCTAGCAGTGCTTTGCTTACTCCTGTTCCTGCTTCAGTCCTTCCTGAGCTGCCCCTGAAATCAAGGTGTCCTGCACGTGCTGGCAAAGACTGTACAGCCCTTCTTCAGTGCCTAGAGCCTTTATGCAATTGCTGAAAGCCTGAATGGCAGAGGTTCTTTGTTAGGAAACTACCAAGCCTGTTGGCACCACCACTTCAGTGCCTGAGTATCTGCTGTTGCTTCTCTCATTGACCCTCAAACTGCAACAGGTAACTCCCAGCAGTATCTCCTCAAGATACTTGGCCAGACAAGTTCAATGAGGCTCTCTGGTGCTTCAGGCTTACTAAACCTCAATGTTGTTTTTTAACTTTGGCTTACCTCCCTGTTTAGAGTATATATAGCACTTGTTAAGTTCTAGCTGGATGTCATTCCCTTCACAGTACAGAAGATCAATCCTTCATCACATTCAATTAATTTATGAAGGAAAAGACCATTTTTGGAGATAAAAAAAAAGTTAAACTTCTGTAGAACACCTGACTGATGTAATCAAAGTTAAATTACCCAAAGCTGCCCTGAATTGCTCAATTGCCCCGATCATATTTCCCATAAAATCACGTGTGCTCATTTCAGTAGCAATGCCTTCTCCGCTCCAGTCACGGCTGTACTCCGAAGTGCCAGAGTTGTCTTCCACAATGTGGGTAACTAGGCCATGTATCCCAACAAGCTCCAGCAGTCTGAAAGCACTGGGTATCAGGTGCCACAAGGTGGCAACTGGGGGTAGCAAGGCCTTATTTACTTGCAAAATCCCACAGCAGTGGTGTTTTCCAGGAACAAATACCTGTCTGCACAAGCTGTGGCTGCTCAATGTTATTTAACATGACAGGCAGGCAGCAAGCTCTTCAATCTGACAGAAGGAACTACTTCAGAGTTTACTGCGAGAACCATAAGCCTGGTCTAGCTTGTGAGAAAGTGTGTTTTCTGGCTGATGAACTAAAGAAAAAATAAAATTGGGTGAAGGGCTGTGCACTTGGGATTTAAACAGGCCTAAGAGGAAACCTCAGGTGAGGGGAAGAAAACACACTATATAATGGCCCTAGTTATTTTACTAACTGCATCTGTCCTGCAGGCTGAAAATGAGCTGCCTGTGCTCTCGCTTTGCATTCCTCCTCTCATGTGCTCTCTTCCTATTCTGACCGGGGCATCATGCTTTGAATTTCTTCTAAGTTGCGCCAGGGGAGTTTTAGGTTGGATGTTAGGAAGAACTTCTTTACCAAAAGGGTTGTTAGACATTGGAACAGGCTGCCTAGGGAGGTGGTGGAGTCACCATCCCTGGAGGTCTTTAAAAGACATTTAGATGTAGAGTTTAGGGATATGGTTTAGTGGGGACTGTTAGTGTTAGGTCAGAGGTTGGACTCGATGATCTTGAGGTCTCTTCCAACCTAGAAATTCTGTGATTCTGTGTGATACTCCCTGACCTGCTGCCCATGGTACACGTTACAGGAAAAGGTCACGGTGCTGCAGCACAGAAGACATGACCCAGCAATACACAGAAAATATAACACAAATAACATGATAAGGAGAAGGCATGATGCAAGGAAGCC
The DNA here is from genome assembly GCF_047663525.1 of Anas platyrhynchos. Lineage (NCBI taxonomy): Eukaryota > Metazoa > Chordata > Aves > Anseriformes > Anatidae > Anas > Anas platyrhynchos. The sequence goes on along the minus strand of NC_092588.1, from coordinate 48,529,565 downwards.
TTGCTTCTTGTGAGGATGTCCTCAACCCCACAGGCAGCCGAGGCCGAAGCCCCCTCACGCCGCCCTCTGTCTCGCTCTTTTGTAGGTGACCGCACCACCGGAGAAACCAAAAACAAAAGGGAAACCCGAAAGCGAGGCGTGCAAAGTTTATTTTCGCTTTCTCAGCGCAGGAGCAAGAGGCCAGCCCCCAGGAAGCTCAGGGGCTGCTTCGTACCAAAATAAATAAATAAATAATCTCATAAGACAACTTGGGGAGGCGGCAAGGGGAACCTGGGGCGGGCAGATGGGGCCTTTTTAGGGTTGGTGGGGGCTGAAATGACCCCGGCGGTCGCTGCCGCGGCGCTTTCGTGAGGCGCAGCCCAGCCCCGCCCGGCCCCGCCGCTTCCGCCGCCCGGTCCCTCCCCCCCCGGGGCCGCCCCCTCCCGGCGTCCCCCGGCTGCGGAAGCGGCTGCCGACAATAACAAACAGCGGCGGCGGCGGCTGCGCCCCGGCTCCCCCGGCCCCGCACCGCCCGCTCCCCGCCTGCCTTCAGCGCCCGGGGCGGGGGGTCCCCGCCCAGCCGCCGGGCCCGGGGGGCGCCGCTGCCTCCCTCCCTCCTGCCCGCCCGCTGCCGCCGCCGGCCCCCGGGGTGAGTGGCGCTGCGGGGGGGGGGGGGGGGAGGACGGGGATGGGGCTCGTAGGGAGCCGCGGGGAGGCTGGCGGGGGGCTGCCCGGCTCCCTCGTCTTGCAGCAGGGGGGCTCGGCTAGGAGGCGAGGAGCCGGGGTGCGGCGCGGTGGTGGTGGTGGTAGTGGGGGGGGGGGGACACCCCCGGGTGGGTTGGGGCGCTCCCTGCCCGCGGCTCGGCGGAGGAGCCCTGGCAGCGAAGTTGCTCCGAGGGATGACTCAGCCGGCCTGTGCTTAGCAGGCAGGGCAGTGCCGTGCTGGTGAGGGCTGACCGGCCATCGGCTCGCCTCTTGGCTTCTTTCTGCTCCCCCGGGGCCCAGCCGTCCCCTGGTTCCCCCCCCCCCCGCCGCTGCCGGGGCTTCTGCGGTGACCCCAAAGTTGTGTCGGAGGTGCCGCTGCTCACCTGGGTGCTGGGGGGGCAGCGCCTGGCATCGCCGTCTGTCTGACTTTATCTAGAGATTAAAGGAAAACAACTTGTGCCCGAAGCCGAGGTGCTCAGCAGTAACCTTGACGTGTTGGTTTAGCCCTCTGGTAGCCCTGGTTGTTTTCACTCTGCCCTCTGTTTCGTGCCCGGAGTGATGGAGCAGGGCGTTGTGTCGGTGAGCCACGCCGTGCCTTCGCGTTCAAAGTTTCATTTTGGGAGGTTGGGTGGCTTCCTACCCCTGCCTAACCGTGGGAGGTGGTTGGCGTGGCAGGCTTCCTGGAAGAGCTACGCTTCCGAAATCAATCGGTTGATGTGAGACACCCCAAGTGTGTTGGGGAAACCCCAAAGGTAGAAGGAGATGCATCTTAGAGTTTGTGTAGCTGGGCAGCGTTACGAGGAGTACTAGGTACTAGAAACACCTGATCACAATTAAGCAAGCTTGTGCGCTCCCGTGATACATCCAAGCTGTGAACCTAAAATAAATTAATATCTAGTACTTTGGGATGCTTTTAGAAGATGAAGCACATCAAGAAGGGGTTTTGCTGTTGATTAATGCTTTCTCATAAACTTTAGCACCAAAGAGCAAACACTAACAAGAAAGAAATTGGTTGTGTCAATCATAGTATTTAGTATTAAAAGAAAGCATGGAAAAGATACGTTTGTACTTACTCTAAACGCCATCTAAAGCTCCAAATGGTTTTATTTTATTGGGAATAGTGAGGAGAATTTACCCGAGGGCATGGAGAAAGGGACTTCAGGAGTGCCTGTGATAGAGCCAGAAATAGAAGCAGGAACCTTTGGGATAATGGATTAGTGTAAGATAGACATAACTGCACTTTGGAGGTATGTTATCATTCTACACTTTGTATAAATAGCTGTGTGCCTTCTAGGTTAAAAACAAACAAACAAAAAAAAGACACACACAAAAACAACCAACCCCACTATATGTTGTGCTGTAATCTGTTGATTTGGCCTTTTGCTCGGCGCAGATTTGGGTTAGTAGTGTCTGAGATCTTCCTCAAGGGGCTGGCTCTCTCCCCATGTCATGTTACCATATTTATAATTAGAAGTGCACGGAGCAGATTTGCGCCTACTGGAGGAGAGGGCAACGGTTATTTTGAGGTCTTTTGTGGTGTCTGTTTAAAGCATGGTTTGTCCCTGCATGTACTCCAAACGTTGCTTAGGTTATGCATAGTTTTGCAAAACTTGAAGCGAAAAGCATAGTTTCTAAGCTATTTGCAAGTTTCTTAGAATTTCAGTTATTCTGGTTAACCTGGAGGTAGGTTGATGTGAGAGGATAGGAATGGTGCGTGTCCTTCTGCTCCTTTTGATATGAGTGACAGAGCGGGATCGTTGGAGAGTTCTCGTTACATTGTCCTGCGGGGTTGGGTGTTATCAGCATGGTCTTAAGCATTTGTTTTTAAAGTAATAATTTTAGTGGACGGCTGGCTCTGCTCTGTGAGGATCTTGAGGTTTGTATTGCAAAGTTTGGGTTTGCTCATGTACTACGGTAAAATGAACCAGGTGGTTCATTTTGGGTGAGGTGGGTGCTCTGAAAACTATAGCTTGCATACCCGGCTGTCTCATGGGCTGCTCCAGAGTCATCTGGACAGTGTCCAGGATGCCGTGCCTCTACTTCTGCATGTGCATGCCCAAGAACAGTTATGCTCCTGATGTTGGTCTGCAGCTCTATGGTATTACACGAGGAGTTTCCAAAAAGGGGGGAGAAAAAAAATCTAATACCCTACCAACTTTGCACCAGAGCATTAGTGGTTAGCGGGGTCCTTAGAAGTAGTAATCTGTGAAGAAGCAAAGCTTGATTACAAGATGCAAGCTTACATAATGTTGCATGATACTGCAAGGCCTGGTTGAATGCACTGATACCAAGCAGGCAAAAAAAAAAAATCACCAAAACAACATGTAAATTACTAAGATAGTTGCTAGAGGTCATACATGCGTTTTGTAGCCAGTTTTTCAGAGTAATGATTTCCGTGTACAAGTTTTTATGAATTCTGTGTCATAAAAGCTTGCGGTGCAATTGATGGTGATAGAGAAATCACTAACAGTAACTTGTTCTGGGAACTAGTTAGGGATTCTGTGGTTATTGCGAAAGTCACTTGTCTATGGGCTAACTCATATCGCAGATTTGCTTTTAGTTCAGTTTTTAGCTCAGTTGGAAGACACCAGCTCTGTATCAGCTGTTTCCCATTGTAAGCAGGGTTGGCAGTGGATGTATTTTGATGTTTCCTGAAGATAATGGAATTTCAACATATCTGGATTGTTACTATCTAAATTAAATTGTTGGCAGTTGTTGACAGAAATATCAAAACAAATGTATTGATATAAAAACTTTTGCTCAGAGATTCAGGTGGGGCTGGTTGCTCTTGGCTGATTAGGAGAAGCCCCTGGGGTGTCAGGAGAACTCTCGCTTGTCTTATGTCCGTCTCCAGGTGTGTATTTTCCTTTTTGTTGTTGGGGATTGCAGTTGGGGTTTGTGTTGCTCCAGCAGGGTTCTGAGCTCAAGCAATGACAGTTGCTAGTGGAGCTTTTTTTATGTGCATCCAGGATGCTGACAGTTTCTTCTGGGAAGAGATTTTGCAGCTGGGCCTGCTGCCTTTATCACATCAAGGTAAAATGATTACAGAATGCTGTATGTAAGTCTCTAATAGCTTGTGTACCTAGAAAATCAGCTGTTGTAAGAAGTGGTAGACTGTTTTCTGTGACTTGAAGAGTTACATGAATTTTTCTCCAATATGTATTGATTACCTGTTGATTGAAAATAAAATGTGAAGCTGCTTTGTTGGCTAGGTGGGGTCCAGATGTCTTGCTGTGTTATGCCACTCTGACTTCAGAACTTTTCTTGCTATGAATAGCTTTTCTTACCTGCTGAGGATTATTTTTGAAACACTTTCTGCTTTTTTTTTTTTCCTGGAGACTGGGAAAGCTTTGGCAGTGTGTGTGGGAGTAGTGTGTTCATTATTTGAATTGCCCGTTTTTTATTTGGACAGATGAGTTGGAACTAGTGTCTATATGGTAGAAACACAGTACAGCAATCTTCATTACTACTCTTAAAGATGTGTTTGAAAGGCCAGCATGGTGTTTTCAGTTTGAACAGATTGAAAGCAATGTGTATTTTTGAGGTAGAAAGTGGCGCTGGAGAAGTAATTAAAGGGCAAGTTTGGCTTCCATCACGAATTCACAGATCAGGCCTCTCTTAGCAAAGCTGCAATATGAAATCTGTTCAGGATGGCACTTTGCTGAGACCTGATTTCCATGAACATTTGAGATAGCTGCTTCTAAATTCCCAAATTTTGTGTTCACATTCTGTTTCATAACTGATCTTATCTTGTAACTTATTCAACCATATAAAAAGTGGAGATACCTTTGTGCTCCATTCTGTAAAATATGCTCTTTTGTCTATTGCATATGTTGCAGAAATGGCTGCAGCAATTTTTCTTCTTTTTCCTTTTTGGATGGCAGTGTTTCCCTGATATTGCAGGGATTATAAATGTCAGTGTTTTATCTCAAATTTTATTTTGGGTTCATTGCTGCCTACTAGCTGTGATGGTATGTCAAAAGTATGGATATTTGTTTCTTACTTAGTGTAGTTGTGCTTAGGTTAGGCAGTTTACACTGATAAAATGGTGCTTGTATTGTTATAGTTTTCCTTCCATTTTCCAGTGTGTGTATTTCTGTTAAATTCAGATGAAATGAAGGTGGTTATGTAAGAATATATTGTGTAACTGGACTATCAGCTCTTTTATAGTATATTATGCTTATGTCATTGTTATATTGCAAGTATTTTACTAGTAAACTCGAGATGATTTGTCTATTGTAATTAAAAATATTCTGTCCAGATACTTGTGTTACGTACTAATTGCAAGAGACTTGATGTAAACCCAATGAACGCTTCTTTACACAAAAAAACCCTAAAAGATCACTTGCAAAACTTCTCAGATCTCAGTCTGAGCAGAAAGAGGGGGTGGAGTGTGTAAATTTTCCTTTACTTATGTGGAAGACTCAGAGATAAAATACTTTTTTTTTTTTTTCAATTCATAGGTATATGATACAACAAAGCAATTTCACATTAATGGTCTGTCAACAACACGACCAGAGTTTAATAAGGTGGAGGTGTGGTTGTCATACATAAAGAGTTGTGGGTTGGTTTAGTTGTCTGTGTTGTTTTTTTTGTCAGAGGTTGTCTATTTCATAAGTTGGTGATATTCCATGGAAGGAATTATCGATGCACTTTGTTAGTTGTTTTAAACTGCCAAAGATTAAGCCAAGAAAAGTAAAGAGGCTAGTTGAAGTTAAATTTAACTTCAAGAGGCTGTTTAATAATATTCTTCATACCCATCCTGCACTTCTTCTCATTTTTTGATACATTAATGTTATCTTTCAGATTGATTCCAATGGAGACCTGAAGTAGATTTGTAATTATGTAATATGCAAATAGAGCAGTAAGCTGGTTTGCCAAAAATCTAGATGTGATTTTTGTTTTTGAAATGTGTTCATAGGGAGGATATGAACTCTGCATGTTCATAACTATCCATATGAAGAATAAAAAGTTTGAAAACATTTTGGAAGTTGCTGATCATTTGAAGAGTTTACCAAGACTATGGGAGTATTCCTTCTAACTTGCTACAGCAAAGTAATCCTGTTTTCTGCATCTATGGAAAGTTGCACAACTGAAAGCTGATGCAGGGAGAGGAGCAGAAGGACAACTGGCTGAGGAGAAAGGACGCTGCTGCTCATGCTCTAATCAGTGTTTGTGATCATGGTCTTGGTTAGCCAGAGGGAGAGTGGTAATGAAGGAGAGGCATTGGTGCTGACTTGTCTGATTTTGATGTAAGAAGTAAAGGAATTTTTTGTTGGCTGTTTCTTGCAGAATTGTTTGCAAACACTGCATAATTTTCATGCTAATTATTTTTAAAATAGCTTGTTATGGGGAAACCTCCCTACCAGTATGGAGTCAGTGAGTAACTTGAATAAAACCACCTGAAGCTCTACATACCCAAAAGCACCATTCTTTGCAAAGTATTAATCTCCATAATTGGAGGGAGATGTGTAGTCTGGCAAAATTACACTTAAAAAAAAAAAAAAAAAAAGCTGACTAAACCTGCAGTTAACTTTGCTAAAGACAAAGTTGCAGGCAGCTGTGCAAAGACTGTTTTCATCAATTAAAAAAAAAAAAGGAAAGAAAAAGCACTTTTACAAGCTGTGGGCTGTTTCCTAGCAATAAGAATGTCAGAAAACCTTGGTTTGTTTTCCAACTTCTACTTGTTAACCAAGGCACAGAAATTTCACTTTCTGACAGATAAGAGATGTGGCGTTTTGCAAAAGCCAGTAAACTTTTTTTTTTTTTTTTAACTGTTGGAGGAGAAAAACTTTTGCCTGATTCTTTATGTGGATCATGTTTTGGCACAGATACAGTGAAAAGAGTAATGTAAATAGATGCTAACCCCTCACAACTGAAGTTTTATAATTATATGCATACAGAATCATGACATAATGTCTATTAATGTACATTTTGCCTCATAAAAGTGCTTGAAACTATTCTTTTCCTACAGTTCCTGGTGTAAGTTCTGTCTGAACTTGAAAGAAGCTGCATTGTTTGGGCCAACTCAATTTTAAAGCTACTCCTTGAGGGGTGGTGTGTTCTTACCTGCCCGGCTGCAGTCGCTTCAGGTCTTGTGCTGTTCCACCCTCGGTGGCGCTGGGGACCTGTGAGGGTCTCTCTCTGCCTGCCTTGCTAGGAGAGCAGAAATAAAAGTAGGAATGGCTCTTACACTGAGTTACTGAGTTCTGAAACTCCTCTTCAGTGAATTGGGAAGTAGGGACTCGGGCACGTTTCCTGCTTCCTGTGCAGGACTGCGGCTCCTTTCCTGCGCTCGGAGAGGAAGGGACTTGCTTTGCTGACCAGCCTGTGGCTGTGAGGGCTGCTGACAGGGCAGGGACTGTTGGAGGCGCTTTAATTAACTAACCGCTTCTGTGCCTGACGCACATCTCAGCACAGTATAAATAGAGCTCCAGATGGCACCTTGCAGATGTCAGGGATTGACAGCCTTTCCTGAAGACTACTATGCTCTGGCTTCAACATGAGATTTTTAGGACTTGTTGTAAAGTGGCCATGGGAGACAGGATCTCCACCTGAAGTAACGTGCATCTTGGGCATTAGGTGTGGCCTGGTTTAAAACTTTTTGAAGGGGTGGGCGATGAGGTTTCTCTTCACATCTGGGTCAGGAGAGGCCCTGCTGTACATTCATCAGGCAGCAGAGCCAGCTGTATGCTGGGCGGCATTGAAAGCAGCATAGCCAGCAGGTGGAGGTGGAGATTGTGCCCCTCAGCTCTGCTCTTGTGAGGCCCCACCTGGGGTGCTGCATCCAGGTCTGGGGCCCCCAGCACAAGAAGGATGTGGGGCTGTTAGAGTGGGTCCAGAGGAGGACCATGAGGATGATCAGAAGGCTGGAGCACCTCTCCTATAAAGACAGGCTAAGAGAGCTGTGGATGGTCAGTCTGGAGAAGAGAAGGCTCTGGAGAGACCTTACAGTGGCCTTCCAGTACCTAAAGGGGGTGTACGGGAAAGCTTTGGAGGGACTCCTTGTCAGGGAGTGTGCTGACAGGACAAGGGGTTAAAGAATTTAAATTAAACAAGGGTAGTTTTGGACTGGACATGTGGAAGAAATCCTTCACTCAGAGGGTGGTGAGGCACTGGCACAGGCTGCCCAGAGAAGCTGTGGGTGCCCCATCCCTGGGGGTGTTCAAGGCCAGGTTGGATGGGACTCTGAGCAACCTGGTCTAGTGGGAATTGCCCTTGCCCACGGCAGGGAGGTTGGCACTACGGGATCTTTAAGGTCCCTTCCAACCCAAACCATTCTATGATTTATTGAAGAAGTTTGGAATTTGTTTTTTGAAGTGCCTCTTAAAGCATGTTTCCTTTCAGTTGCCCAGATAAGGGTATGCATTTGCATTGTGTTTCAGAAATGAAGCGGTTTGTGTTGCTAAAAATATTAGGGAAGAATGTTGTGAGGTCATCCTGTCTGTTTTTCTGGGTGGTTGCAGTGGTCTTTGCAATATTAAGAGATTTTTGGTTGCATTGGTGGCAATAATGAGGAAAGCTCCTTGACGTCTGCTTTTAGAGATGATCTTACAGTATGAAGAAAGATGTTTTTCTCCTTAAATTCAGCTTTAGTCTCTATGTTCACTCTCCTTTGATATTAGGAAATGTGATGTTAAATCCTTTGCTTCTGAAGTGAGGTGTGGAAGATCAAGAGATTTTTTTTTTTTTTTTTTTGAGAAGGGCACCAGAAAAAAGGAAAGCAAATAGAGGTAGAACACAGATTTGTGGAAGAAAGCAAATTGAATCGGAAGGAACATTCTGTGCTAGTCTACTACTTTGTCTATTATAGACTTGCCTAAGTTGAAGAGAAACAGGAAATCCTGCTCAGAGGAGAGCAAGGTGAAATCACAGGAACTGCAGCAGCTCAAAGGCAAAATTTAAATTTTTGCTGCATGGACATGAAGGGCAGCTTAACAAAATGATAATGTGCTCCAGAGTTGGTTCTCCATCCCCAGAGGTAACAAAGGCATATTCTTCTAGAGGAGAGAAGTACTTCACATAAGATGCTCAGTGAATGAGGAATACATCATGAGTCTTTTTAGCACGTGACAGTCTTGTCAGACTCTGCCTTGGATGAATTGTCCTTTTGGCAGGTAGGAATTCAACAGTGATCCCCAGTGAGAATCCAGACCCTTGTAATCACAGGTAACATTTGTGACTCATATTGGAGGCAATATCTATTACCTGTAACAGCCTCAGTAAGCGAAGGAGCTATCCTTTATTAGCTTATACAGATGATGTTCATAAAGAGCTGTTACAATGTCTAATAATTAGCAATGTGGAAAATTTCAGGCTTTTGAGTGAATAACAAGGGTACTGCCCTGCTTAAGCTAGTTCTGTCTGATTTTAGAGCCATGCTCCTTTCTACCTGGAGATAAGTATGGGGGCAAGGAGTTCGGTCTCCTTGGTCCTGTCTGACCTTGGTGGTGAAGTAGTGTTGAGTACAGCACTTACTGTGCAGATATGAAGTAACACTTCCCCACTAAAAGAACGGTACCCTATACTGCTGACGCGTTGCTGTTCCCTCTTGAACCCGTGGGCTTTAAGGGAAGCCATGATTTTGGCATACTTTAGTTTCAGTTCTAGATGCTTAAATAAAAAATTATTAATAACTTGGATTACAGATGAAACTTGAACAACCCAGTTTATAAAGGAGACATGGAAAATGAGATGCCAACAAACAAATAAACAAAAACCACACACAAAGAAAAAAACATACACAAACTGAAATATGAAAATACATTTTATCGGGTATCCTCTATAATAAAGTGAAATTGATGATGCCCCTTTAAACGCAAAGAGCAAAAGTAAACATTGGTTGCTGACTTTGTCATACCCTGCATGCTGTATTTTAGTGTTTGGGTTAGTGAAGTTGGAAAGAATTGTACTGTGAAGCAGCGGAGCAGTCGATGGGAAGGTGGAGCAGAGATTCTGCACTTAATGGGAGATGTGGATGGTTAAGGTAGCCATAAGATTATATGTGGAGTGCTGTGAGACCCATGATGTCTGTGCTGTAGTTACAAAAAGGAAAGGTCTGTAAACAGACATTCATTTCCTTTTACAGATGTAGAAATAATAAGCATATTCTGAACTAAATAAGCAACATTTTAAAATTTTTAAACAACATACATTGAAAGTATTGATCAACACAGACTTCAAAAGTTCTCAATTGTGTTTCGGAGTTTATATTGGATAGGGCGAGCTTGCAATGTTTTTGTGAAGTGAAGCAGATGTAATTGTATTGCAATGTAAACACAACATAGAGCAGTGAAATAAATGTTACATTGTCAGCATAACATATTCCCGGCTGGTTTTGGTGTTAGTTAATGTTACAAAATACACATCTGAGTTACTTTGTGAAGGTTTTTCTACTTTGTGCTATTTTCACTTCACTTTTTGTCATCTTAATCTTTTTCTTATATTAATTTCTACCATTTTCTGTCTGCTCTGGCAGTTATTGCTCTGACAGCAATTCCTCTTTTCAGGCTTCTGGCTTTTTAAAATGATGTTGTTAATAATTCCTGGGTGCTGATCATACAAGCTTCCACCCCATGACTCGAAAGATCTTATTTCTATGATAGCATTGACCTAATGGTGCAGGCAGGTCATGCAGTTCAGACAACAAATCTGGGTGGACGAGTCATTTTGTTACAGCTTCTAATTACATAGTTAAAGGCTTTGTCTTCAGTAGTTGTCAAACTCTGTAATTTTTCAACCCCTATCAAAATGGCTGAAAATAATTTAGCAGTGTAATGCTAAAAAGCCTAACTAACACTTGTAACACTATGTAGAAGTGTAACAGTAAAGATTGTGAAATTCTCTTAACAGCCTGTTGAAGTAATGCCAGCAGAAGAGTAATAAAATGTATTTGTTTATGGGTATATTCTGTTGACAATTGATGGTTCCTGTTTTTTCACTCCAAGCTTACGTTAAAAACCTGTGTTACTGCTGAATCATATTCTTGGAATCATGTTCTCAGATTCTAGGAACAAACCTAAAAGCTAATTTGTGGTATGGAGCTGACTTTACTTGTGTTAGCCTACTTTACCCTTTTTGAAGAAAAAAGATTTAGGCACCTGTGACTGAATTTCACCACCCTTTAACTAATCTTGGACATTGTTGGGCAAACTCAGGCAGGCATTATCCAGAGATGCAAGAATAGTGAGAGCTCTCAATGTTAAGTTTCTTCAAGTGTTGTGAAAAGAGGCAGCTGGGGAGACTCTTGGTGTCTTGTCTTCAGCTGATGCCCTCCTGCTGAAGGGAGGGCTGCAACCTGCCTTTGTCGAAATATTGCAGGGAAACTCAGCATTCGAAGCATATATTTTCTAAAACCTTGCTTCACGTGACTCCTCTATTCGTGGAAGTACTCACTGAATTTTCTGGCAACCTTGGGAGTGGGTAAACTTTTTTTTTTTTTTCCTTTAAATAGTAACCTAACAGTGTGAACATACAAATTTGTCCTGCTTGTCTGAACATACTTCTGTTCCCTCAGGGTTGTTTGTTAGCTTGTCTGTTGAAGTGTTGGGTGGAAGAAACAACACTTGGTTTCTGTCTTCTGAATGGTCACAAAGGAATTAGAAGGATAAAGATTGTGGTACTGGGGTCATTCTTTGTGGTAGAAGTAGTTTCTTATGATTTGTGGTAACACACATTACTTCAATCTAAAACAAGTATTCCTAAATTTATTTTGCTTGAGTACAACAGCTGATAGCCAAAGGAGGATGCCTCGGTTAGTACTTTTCCCAGTGGTGATACTTTAGCACGTTGCTTTTTTCATCTGCTTGCACCTTTACTTCTGACTCGGTGATGTATGTGCCTTTGAATGGGAGGAAAGAGGGAGTGTGCAGGAATGGAGGAAGATAAAAGCTCAAATAATGAACTGCCTGACAAACTGCCATCTGTTCCATGCACGTAAAATGCAGTTGTGTAATCTTCCCCTCGATCACAATGTTTACAAATTTAGGATGGAGAGAGTTTGTTTCCAATTTACTGTTAGAGGCATGAGTTGCGTAAAACAAGTTACATGTTCTAATGGTTTTGGGGCTTCAGCAATCCTATTTTTAGTAGTGGATTATCACCCTTTATAGTGCCTGATCATCTTCTCAGAGAGCTTGCTAGGGTATTAACATGGCAGAAATAATGTTTGTTTCAGTTTGATTGTGCACTTTCCTGACTGCTGTTGCACCAGTTGAACTGAACGGGTTACTGAGCCCAGTTGCTTGTCACCGCCTCCTTGCCAAGGGCTCCTTCTCCTTCAGCGTGCTACCTAACTAATAGCAGTTAAAATGAACTAAACTGGCTTTAAAAGACCGCTTTTGCTGATCTGGCTCACTTTCATTGTTGTATTATTAACAGTGTTTCAGGGAGAGGAAGCCCCTGGCAGAGATGCCAGTGATGAGCAACTGGATCTGGTAACATCTTCAGTTTAGGGAAATGCCTTTTTACTCTGGGTTTTCTTAGATCAATTGCACGACATTCTGACTTATGTTGCTCTTAGCATCGTATCAGCATTTTGCACCAGTTCTAAAAAAAAAAACAAAAAACAAACACGCTTTTAATGGAAATGCAAGCAATTCTTTTTAGTGAACTAGCTCTACCTCCTTGTAAATACTGAAAAATGTTACGATGATTTTAAATTGAACTTATGGGAAAAGTACTAAGGTGTATAATGGCTTTGTGTAGACTTACAACTTGATGTCAATGTTTTTAAAAAAAAAAACAACACTACATAATTCTTTCTAGTATTGGCATATACATTGGCTTCAGTGTTAAACACTGCGATAACCATAAAATCCTGATGTTTTCATGTTACTAGTAATTACGTTCTTTATCTTTTCTTTACAGATCTTCTCTGGTTTTGAACAGTCATGCTACTCTGTTGCCAAAATCAAGTAAAGCGAGCAGGCATCTATTCTCCCTGTGTATTTGAAGAAGGTGATAGCTTTGTATAGTGCCTGAAGGTAATTCTTTCTTTGCTTGAAGTTGAAAAGTTTGAGACTGTTGCATGCGTCGTGGATGCTGTCATAAATATTTTTGATCTTGATGCTATTTTTTCTTTAGAAGCTTTAAATGGTTAGCCATAGTGTTAAAGATGGGGTGTATCAATTAAAATTTCACTTTCTGTACATGAATAAACGAGGTTTCAAGACAGATTGTCTGTTAAATACCACTCAGGCTTGCGAAGTAATGTTTCTGTGAAAACTAGATACTAGACAAGTATTTTACTCTGTTTAGGTGAGAAAGACAAGAATAACAGCTTTTATGTGCTCTGTGGTACTTGTTTTAAACATTGTATTTAACATGTCTATTTCTAATTTTATATGGACCATGATCACAAATAATACCATTTACCAGATGAACTCTCTCTGTGCTTGTGAGACTGATTATTAAATTCTCTGGCCTAAGCTATAGAAATAATGAATTACTGCTAGTATGCTCTTGAGATTCAAGAGTTTTTTATATGTCTAGCATGTTTCTTTATAGAGTATATTCTTTACTGAGGCTTTTTTTATTTGACAGTTCTCTTTCTAAGCCTTGTTGTTAAAATGCACCTCTTGACTAGTTTATGTTCATGCTTGGAAAGTGCAGAAAATCATTCTTGAAAAAAAGCTGTTACGACTTTCTGGAATTGTTCTTCTGGTAGAACTACCTTCTGACCCCTCACATGCTTTAACAGTTTTGTTATTTTTCTTTGTGGTCTGTCAGGTTTTTTGCCTGTGTAGACAAAGATAAATGCAATTTCAAACTCATTTTAAAACAATGCAAGTAGCTGTGCAGATCTTGTGCGTTTTCCTCTTATTTCAGGGAAAGAAGGATGACTTACTCTTCCTGTGAAGTAATTTAATCAAAAAAGTCATTCTAATAATGATGTAGGGGTATTGCTGAGGCTAAACCATCCCCAGTTTAACTTTTCATTGCTCTTTCCACATCAAAATAATAAAAAAATAAAAATAAATGCAATGCATTAGTGGCTGCAGTGACAGTGTGCTTTTGCAGTCACTCTGTTAGTGTAGTGAAAAAGGCCTGGAAGTATGGAGTATTTCAGGGGTAGAATATCCCATTAGATCTCAGAATGTCTTGCAAAGCAATTAAATGTTTTTCTTCTATTATGTACTCTGGAAAAACATGTGCGTACTTATAGTCATTAATCCAGAAACTTGTAGGGTACATGACTGAAAATGTCCAGTGTTTCTTTGATCACTCCATAGTGGCTAGTAGTGACTAAGAAGGTAGCTACAGATTTATCTACTGAAAACAAATGAGAATCTGTAGGGTTTTTTTTTTTTATGTCTGTAATTACCTAATAGTTTTTAAAAACTAGTTTCAGCAATTTTTTGTTTGATATCATTTCTATATATCTGAGAGGAAAAAATTATGCATAGGTATAGGTAAGCTTTGTAGGGAGTTGTAGGTTGGGGAATGAATGCTTACAACGTAGACCGTGCTGCTATTTGTAAAATGTAGAAAAGATAACTGGAAATGACTGTATCTGGGGATTTAAAAATGTATTTCGTATCTGAGAAAAGCCAGGTAATCATCTGAGATGATGGCCTCTGCAACTGAAAGTTGTCTTCACCTCTCCTTCCTGTCTTTCCCCAGTGTATACTATGGAAATAGTATGTGTTCTGTATGGGCTAGAAATGTGTTCTAGCCCATTCGCGTATGAGAAGGCCTCCTGTGCCCATGTTTCTCGTAAGAGAAGCATCTGTATGTTTAGTATCAGCTAAAGAACTGCGGAATATGAAAGCTGATGTATTAATCCACTATATGTCTGAAAGTATTTCTTTCAAAAGCATGTACGTGCTTTTTCATAACTCATATGTGAAACTAACACTTCAATCTTTTTTCTTTTCAGTTTCTAGATGATTTTAACAGTGGAAGTTATAAACTTCGGAGACCTAAATAAATCATCATGAAGCTATATGTATTTCTGGTCAACACTGGAACTACCCTAACCTTTGACACAGAACTTGCTGTACAAAAGTAAGGAAGTAAATTAATCCCGTTTTATTTCCTTAATAAATAAGTGGTATATGCTATGTTTTTAATGAGTTCTTGAATGTTGATATTCAACTGTTTGTTGAGTATGTCCACATAGTTTCCCCCTAGGTTTTCATGTAATTCAGTGAATTGGGGATGTTTTTTATTAGCATTTTCAATGCCTTGCAGGTGGTTGTGCTTCTCTGAGATCCTATGAAAGAGCAGGGAGGTTACTTTCTGCAGCAGTGACATAGGATGTAGGTGTTATTTACTTGATCTTAGCGCAGTCTGGTGTTATACTTGGGATTGTGTTTTGGAAAAAACGTCAGATTTACTTCTGGTGTTCTGTGATCTTTTATTGAACAGCATTTTTGATTTTTGCTTATTGACATCATAAAATAAGTTCTGTGGATTGCTTTTTCTACTTGCAGTATTTACACATCCTTAGGAAAATGTGTTCTAGATGCTGAAGAACTGGCATATAGTTTTTTGTCTTACGTCCAGGATGGGAAAAACTTGGTTCTTTCATATGTTATAAGGCTCTAACATATCTTACAGCATTCTCCCTATCAAACAAACTTCCAGACTGTGAACTGCTTGAAATGTGAGCAGTGTTTTAGATTCCCAGTTAAATTCCAGCGACTTCACAACTATTTGTTTCACCGCAAATTAAATACATCTTGCAACCTTAATGATGCTTTAGAGAGACCTAGATATACTAAGTGTATTGTAGCATCTACCCTTGTTCTCATGTAGAATGCTGATCTAATACAATAAATCTTGTATAACACAATTTTGTATAACATCATCATAGCCCATGTGCATTGGAGCTAGCAAGAGCCAACCTAACCTGCTGTCTTCATATTCGATCAGTGGTGAATGAGTTGCAAGTGATCCATGTACATGCTGTTACATGTGTTAGATAATGCTGATCGAAAGACTTCCGTGGATTTTGTAATGAAGTCCATTGTTTCCATACTCCTGAATTTCTGTATGTAACTTTCCAAATTCACTTGTTGAGTCAAAATTTTGAAACTTTTAAGCTGGAAGAGCCCTAACACTGTGTGCATTGAATGATTTTGCATGCTGTCTTGTAAAGCTAACTGAGGATATTATTGAGGATGAAATAAAATACCACAGCCATTTTGGATCTACTGAGTCATGAAGCTTGTGAAGGGACTAGAAAATAAGATACGAGGAGTGACTGGGGGAACTGGGGTTGTTCAGTCTGGAGAAGAAGAGGCTGAGGGGAGACCTAATTGCTTTCTACAACTACCTGAAAGGAGGTTGCAGCAAGGAGGATGAGACTCTTTTCTCAGGTGGCAACACAATTAAAATGGCCTCGGGTTGGTGACACAATTAAATGGCCTCAGGTTACTCTGGGAAAGCTTTAGATTGGAAATCAAGAGAGGGTGGTTAAGTGTTGGAACAGGCTGGCCAGGGAGGTGTCACCATCCCTGGAGGTATTTAAAAGATGTGTGGATGTGGTACTTAAGAACATGGTTTAGAGGTAGACTTGGAAGTCATAAGTGTATTCTCCAACCTAAGTTATTCCATGATTCTGTCATTTGCAAATGTGTCAGTACCTCTTTGTGTCATCTAGTACATTGAGATCATAGAATCATAGAATATCCTGAGTTGGAAGGGACCCTTAAGGATCATCAAGTCCAACTCTTGACACCGCACAGGTCTACCCAAAAAGTTCAGACCATGTGACTAAGTGCACAGTCCAATCTCTTCTTAAATTCAGACAGGCTCGGTGCAGTGACCACTTCCCTGGGGAGCCTGTTCCAGTGTGCAACCACTCTCTCTGTGAAGAACCCCTTCCTGATGTCCAGCCTAAATTTCCCCTGCCTCAGCTTAACCCCGTTCCCGCGGGTCCTGTCACTGGTGTTAATGGAGAAAAGGTCTCCTGCCTCTTGACACCCCCTTACGAGGAAGTTGTAGACTGCGATGAGGTCTCCCCTCAGCCTCCTCTTCTCCAGGCTGAACAGGCCCAGTGCCCTCAGCCGTTCCTCGTACGTCTTCCCCTCCAGGCCTTTCACCATCTTCGTAGCCCTCCTCTGGACACTCTCCAACAGTTTCATGTCCTTTTTATACTGTGGTGCCCAGAACTGCACACAGTACTCGAGGTGAGGCCTCACCAGCGCAGAGTAGAGCGGGACAATCACCTCCCTTGACCTACTAGCGATGCCGTGCTTGATGCACCCCAGGATCTTAAAAATGCCTAAATCATGGTGAGGTGCAGCATCTGAACTGCCAGACAGGGTATCTAATAGCATGGTATGGACCAACATTTTGCTCTGTCTGATATTTTTTGAGGATAAACTGGTGGATGAGACAAAATATGAGACATTTCAGTTGAGTAGTTTAACTTTGTATTCTGAAAGTCTGTATAGACTTGCTCTTTTTAGCAAGATCTTTTTATTGGGTTCTTTGGGTCTCCTTGTATGTGAACAGGCCAATCAATTTTCCCAATGATCATGAGAATGATAGGTGAGTTCTTATAACACAGCTAGTGAGTATGAGCCCGTGTTTGAGGCTTTTGTAGTGAATTAATTTTGTCATCACAGCTATTTTAGGTAATAGATACCTCTTTTTTCAAGTACCTTATAGGCAGTAACTTTGCTTTGCTTCCTGCTAATTATATCAAACAGTGATGCTTACGTTGATTATTCACTGATAATCTGAAGCCTTTCAGTGCTTTTGCACAGTTGTCACCACAGTGTATTATAGTTTTGGTCAGTTACTGTATCATATTAATGAATTCTTAATTATTTTATTTGTTTCTTTGAGATAAAGTCTAGAATTGTTCAAGTAAGCAGTGTCATAAAGGTGTCATCACCTGAAATTGAAGCTGCTAGGATGGAGGACGAAAGTAGGGATGGCTTATTGGTCTACTGTTCTTGCATTAAACATGTCTGCAACATTTATATGTGTTTGTTGCATATGCATTGATTGAATTTCCTGTAAGTTGAGCATTATACTGCGCTTCATGTACTGTAAATCAATCAGAGTTGATTAAGTGGAAATGTGTTTAAATTAGGCTTAATGAAGTGTTGAGTACTCTTGCTATATTATAGAATTTCATAAAGTCATTTGTATGATTGTAAAGTAAGCATTCAAAGAACATAATATGACTTACAGTTATTCTAAATGCTTGATTTGATCTAGTATTTCAGCACGTTATCAGATCTTATTGGAAAAAGATTACTGATTATGTATCAGTATTCTACAGGCTCTACTCCGTTAGCTGATAGCTCGTTAGGTGAATATCCAGAATACAACATGTTGCAGCCTTTACAGACTTAAATATTTCATTGTGCAGAATGCAAATGAGACAAGTGCTGCCTTGAAACAGACAAGTTTCCTGTCTATATTAAAGGAATATGTGAAATTAGATACACATGTTATTGTCATCTTCTCCCCCATTTTTTTTCAGCGTGGCTGATCTGAAACATGCAATACAAACAAAGTATAAGATTGCCATTCAGCACCAGGTACTGGTTGTCAATGGAGGAGAGTGTATGGCACCAGACAGAAGAGTGTGTAGTTACAGTGCTGGAACAGTAAGTGCATACTGCATTTGTCATCTAAGCTGTGATAAGGGAAGACAAAAATATTTTAGTAACAGATTTTTAAGTATTTTTCTGTAGTATACCATGTTTGCTGATTTTTTTCATTTGAGATTTTTTCTTATCTACTCAGTTTGTACATGTGGATTTTAACATAGTCTTAAGACATATTACCCATATGATGGAATAATTGGTGATTGAATGGTACCTTTACTAAACGTGTGATTTCACTTTCTTCTTGAGTGTAGGACACCAACCCAATTTTCTTATTCAACAAAGAAATGATCTTGTGTGAGCGTCCCCCAGCTATCCCCAAAACTACATTTTCAGCAGAGAATGAGATGGAATTGAAAGTAGAAGAATCTCTAATGATGCCTGCAGTTTTTCATACGGTAGCATCACGGACACAACTTGCTGTGGTAAGTAAATTTGTAGCGTACTTGCGCACAAAAAGACAAAAGCCTTTTTATGTCAGAGAGGTAACTTGATGTAAATTTTGAAGTGATTTTGTCAGAAGACAGTGAAAATGGTATACTATTAATGATCTATTCCTTGAAGCCTTTGTCCCTGCTTTTCAAGGTAGGTACTAAAATGTGCTTCTGTAGCATTTTCAAAGCTTCTTTCAAAAACAAAATGCAATATGGCTTTATGGATGCATACGTTTATAGCATTGACAAAATGAAAGCAATTTGGTTTCTTTGGACTCGTGCCTCAGTTCCCTGCCTTATTTTTAGTGACTTCAGTCTATCCCAACCAGAAAAGTTTGTTAGTTCAGAAACAGTGTTAACCCAGATTGAAACAAATTGCATTGCAAATTTTCTAAGTACCTTTCTAATCTCCTGTTTCCTCTTATAAATTTCTCACCAGTTGTTTAGATGTGTAAAACTAAGTTTAATTTTCTGAAAATTTCTTTTAGGTCTTTTCTTATTGTGTACTTATTGAGTGTTGGCTTCTACTTGCCTGAAAAGCAAGCATGTTGTAATCCTATTTGATTATTTCATATTGCTTTGAGGAGGGGGCTACCCTGCAACAAGGGTGGTAAAATATCAAGTGTGCATGTGGTATGAATGGTGGCTGCGTGCTCTAGAATGTAACACAATGCGTGCAGTAGCTGAACTGACTGCGTTTCGTGTTACAAAATACTGTCCTCGGTGTCCTTTTCAAATTTTACGTTCTAAATGCATTAAATGTTTTTGCTGTCTCTAATAATTAAATTTCCTTCTCTAATTATTTAAATTTCCAAGAGTTAGGAGTGGGTTAATGGTTGTGTAGCACGTAGCACAGACTGAATAGTAATTCATGATTTTAGCATGTTGTCTTGGTAATCGTTTCCAAGTTTCAGTAACAACGTTAAGGCAGTCTAAAAGAACACTTAGTGTTTTAAGTGACGTACTTCTTAAATACTTTACAGCAGAATTGGGAGAAAAGTGCTAAGTCATGCATATAACACAGACTTTTGCTTTGCTTTTTTTCCCCCTTTGGCCTATCAGGAGTGAGGTTAGCTTGAATAATCTAACATTGACATACTGTCTAATTTAAGGCAAGGATCAAGTCCAATAAACACTCTTCTTCCCTCTACCACCTGTTGACAGTTATTGCTGACTTAGTAAATAAGACCTTGAGTAATTAGGGATCTGTGAATCATATGACTGTCAGACTGAAAAGAGTAGATGTAGATGTGAATTCATCTAGGAGTAGGAGGTTTTCATTTGTGCTCTGTACTTGAAGAGTATGAAGATAGTTTTTTCGGCAGCTGAGACTGAAATACTGATTTTTATGAGGTGTTAAAAGGATGTTATAGAAGTCAGTAAGACTAGTATCTGTTAAATGCTTAATATGTTAATTGATTTAACATGAATGGGAGTTCTGGTATTCGTGTTTGAACTTCACTTGAGAAGGTGGTGTTAATAAGTGTCTTGTTTCTAATTGTTGATATTTTCTTTGTTTTCCCCATCTCTGAAGGGGAAAAATTAACACAGCAGGTATTCCCAACTTTTGTTTTGACCCAGTGAAGTTACTATACATTGATAGATAAACAGATTTAATTCCTGTGGAGTAAGTTTTTGTATTCTAGGAGTGTTTTTTAATGTATATTTCTACTTGAGAAGGATTGTTAGTGCTACATTCTCTTCCCCCTCAATTCTGAAGGCTGTATTATTACACAGAGCAAGTAAGTTTATTCAAGTATTTCTGCTTTTAAATTATTTATATTTAAATGACTTGTTCTGGTGACAAGTCTTCTGTCAGGGAAATCCATATTTCAGAAATACTCTCAAAGTCCGTGTGAAGTATAGCATTTAGTGGACAACTGGAGCAATAACATTTAGCGTAAGACTGTGAAGTTTACATAGAGATTGATCCTGAACTGATTCCCAAGTAAAGAAATCTTTCCATTCTTGATGGAATCTATTATTATTGTTGAAAGAGGGTGGATTTAGAATGTTAAGTCTTTAAACATCTATTTAAGTGGAATGGAGTTGTTGTTTTAGCCTGCACGTTGATCTTGTAAAAGATTGTCCTATGTGCTACACTTCTTCCAGCTCTTCGCTGCTGGGTAACAATGGTAGTAAGTTTTTTTCCTGGAAAAAAAAAAAGACTGAATAGCTAGTTATGTTCTTAAATCTGGTGAGCCTTTATACCATCAGTTAGCTTTGCCCAATATTTTAAGTATTTCAAAATCATGGGCTCTATATTTGGCTGTGAAAATGCTTTGGGTGCTTTTCTGAGAGTTGAATGCTAAGAAAACAGCTCTGTATCATAGAAGATGAGTAAATAGTCTAACCTGACTTGAGATGTGCCTGGGTGTGAAGACTTTATAAAGGACTATTGCAGTGTTACTACAGCTTTTCATGATGCCTATTTGAAGCACATTGAGCAGTAATTCAGAATAAACTAGAGAGAGGCTAGAAATGTGGTTAAAACGTTAATCGTCTTCAAGGTTCATTGTAAGCCTCTGGTCTGGGAGGAAGATGGAACATTGGGAGCATTAGTCCTCAAAATTAAGATCTGGGGAGAGGAAGAGAGGCTCTGAACCTCTATAGTTGTGAGAATGATGCATCCAAAGCCACACTGACTATACTGTATGCTAGATTTCATGCAAAATGGTCATGAAAAATCTGCAGTATAAAGATCGAAGGCTTATCTTTTAATTAATTTTAGAGAGGCAGTGATTTGTAGTACTAGAAAAACAGTTACAGTACTTGATAGTGGGATAGTGGTTTTGCCTGTTGAAATTATTTAGGGAGCTTAAATAATTATCATGTATTAATTACATTTAAAGATGTTTTGTATTAGGAGAATAGAAGTCTCAGTCTACGTTGTTGCTTATGATTGCAAAATGTTACTGTCAGTAATAAGAAACAGTGA
This sequence comes from Anas platyrhynchos, assembly GCF_047663525.1. Classification (NCBI taxonomy): domain Eukaryota; kingdom Metazoa; phylum Chordata; class Aves; order Anseriformes; family Anatidae; genus Anas; species Anas platyrhynchos. The sequence goes on along the minus strand of NC_092588.1, from coordinate 48,507,936 downwards.
TGTGCAACTACTTAAAAGTAGAGGAGAATGTCTGATAGCTGCCAGGTTATATTTAATTTGCTATCTCTTCTGCCCTGAAGATATGCAGTACAATTTTAAAATCAGATTTTATAAGACATAGTAACACGGTTTATGAAATAGTAAGCACTGCTTAGAAGATGACTTTGAATTTACTGTGCAAGAGGACAATTAGTATTCTTGGTTGTCTCTTGTAGCTTGTGGCCTGCTTCTAATTTGGTAATAAGTAAATGTATTTTCTTTTATGGAATATTATATATGCTTCAGGGTGTAATGGCTTTTGTTGTCATCTTAGTTTTCCCTTATTTTAAGTCTTCCTGAAAACCTTTGAATTTGATCCGTTTTTCCGTGGTTGTATTATGCTGTAGAACAGCGTGAAAGGGTATTTTTATCTTACCTTATTTTGAAGTTTATTTGTGCTGTAGAGGAAGCTGACAGATACTCACTTTCTGATACGGTCTCTTACAAACTACTTTTCAATAGCAAGTAGTTCTACGTTTTCCTTTAACAAGGATTTTTCTTAGTCTGTGTATATATATATATTCCTCCCCAAATTCTTGTTTTGTATCTTCCCTTTGTTAGATGAGCAGCTATAGCTGAAAATAAAAATTTTTTTTTTGTAAAAACAAAAGTTATCTTTTAGTTCACAGCGGAGGCCATTTTTTTCCTGCATTGTAGGTAGCTTAAATCTTCTGAGTTAGGTAAATAGTTGTATTCTGTGCATTACTTAAGGAACATAGTTATAGCAACATAATTATAGTTGGAATTATTGTTGAAGAAAGACTCTTAAGAAATCTGTGTAAGCTTTGCTACTTCATGGCTCTTTTTTTTTTTTTTTTTCTTCCAGGTCAGTAATTTAGAATCATGGGGAGGGGAAAATATGCAGAACTGTAATATTTTTCAGGAAGACTGTTTGTCATGGCTTGCATTTTTTCCCTTTCAGATACTGCTCTCACCTACATTACTGAGCCATTGTCACATGAATAGCTGAACTGCTTTTGAGGCTTGAATGAGTCAATTCACTTACAAATACATTCTTTTTATTGAGCGGGGACCTTTAAAAGCCCTATGGGGATGTTTGCATTCTTGTAACTTTTTATCCACGTGATAGAGATGTGTAAAAGCAGCAGATACTAATTTTCTTACTTGCTGGTTGGAGCTAACTTCGTTAATTTACATTTAGTCTTTAGGTTTTAATACCTCCTAACCAAAAGTCATTCCTATGTCAAGTTTATTACCACCTGTTTGGTTTTCTGCTGTAGTATAACTCATATTCAATTCATATCAAGATAAATTCTTTTTGATTTCCTGAATTTAAAACTTAAACAGATTTCTTCAAGATGTGTTGTTTTTTTTTAACTAGAGATCTCATTACGTAAAATTCACAGTATAAAGACTTTGTAGCTTTAGAGAAGCTATATCTGTTACCACAACTTGCTCTTTCACTGATTAAACTGAAATTCTTTCCATAGCTTTTTGTCAAATGTGGTGATGTCTTAGTGTTTTAAACTTTTTTTTAATCGTCTCTTCCTTGCTCAATGTTTTTCATCTACTGTCTGGCTTTTAAATAGCAGTTAAAGCAACTTCCTAAGCCTATTTTCATTTTATGATGTCCAAGTATCCTGGTTTCCCTCTGGCTAAAAATCTACTGTTGAGATGTAAGTGCCTGAAGTGTTACAGCATGCTTTTCTACAGCTACCCTACTTTCTTATTTCTCTTCCAGTTCAGCAGTTCTGGCCTTGAGCTGCAGAATGTGGACAATGAGGTGCACAGTGTGTTTGCAAAAAGTTGCGTACACATCAGCTTAGGAGAAAACAAGCTGTTCTCTACACAATGCATTGCGCAATAAACTCTGTTCTATGAATCTTGTCTAATCTTTTGGTCTTTTAATGCTACTGCTAAAAAAAAAAAAGCATAACTGATAATTTATCTTTTAGAACAGGATTTATTTAGTTACTTTTAAGCAATTTAAACGAAATTCCCTCATTTCAACTGAAGTCCCAGAAGAAGGTTCTTAGAGACCTGGACTTCTGGTCAGTGGATACATTTCACATTTCAAGTGATATTGTTGCTGACATCATCAAACTGTCAATTCCAGTCATTTTTTCTTTTAGAGATAGGGAAGACAATGAGAAATTGTGTGGTTGTTCCATATGGCTAGATAAAACTAACTGTAGTCATAGTACCAACATCATTCTTGGTTCAGTTCCAAATGCTTTCAACTCTAGTGAAGATGTATAATCATGCTTCCTGAAAGCTGTGTAACTACTATTTAAATACGTACGCTTTCACTTTGGCTAGAAAGCTGCTTTGAGACCCAGTGGAAAACAATTATTTAAAAATGTTGTGTTCTGAAAGCATCTATAATGATTGTAGCAAGTGTGTGATTACATTGCTATTATTAGTTCATTTTTACTAAATCTTCTAATAGCGAGAAACGCTTCTAGCTCTTCCACAGAAGTCCAGACTTCTTTAACTTGCATTAATGATGAATCTCATCTTTGAATGTCTTTGAGCTGTGAAAGGTTAAAATAGAAAAGCTCTTATGATTAGATGGTTTTTGGTTGGCCTTTGTGACCAAAATCGTTAGATTAAGGTTTTGGAAAATTCACTGCGAGTGTTTTTTTTGTTTTTTTGTTTTTTTGTTTTTTTTTTTAAAAAAAAAGGACTTAAAAAAGGACTTGGATGGCTTGGAATCAAGCTAGTGAAAACTATCACTTACCTCATACCCTGCTTTGATTCATTGGCAGGTTGTTTTATATCAGCTTCTCAGTGTCCTTTTTGGTGGTAAATTCTGTCACTTGACTTCTCTCAGCTTGCTTTTAGGATCTCAGCCAAGAGCTAGTGAAAACAGGACTGAAGAAAAAGTCACTAAGCTATGAATAGCTTGGTTCTGTATCACGCTGATGAAATAAATACTTAATGAATATGTAATAAGTCATGAACTGTGTGGACAAATGTCCAAAGGACAGTCACCAAAATTGATCAATGTTAAACGAGAGTGGAATAATATTCTGTCTAATGAAAGAAGAGAAATTATAATGAAATCTCAAGTCTCCCTCACAGTGAAATTAACTGTTCAACTTCAGGTTTTAAAAGCTGAAATCTTGAGAAGTGGTTAATATAGTAGCATTACTGTTGTTTTCAGTTGAGGTGTATAAAAAGTGATATTGGTCTTAGTTCCTGATACTGGTAACTAAGATATTGGTTACCTTTTGTGGAAGTGGTTATCCTTTAGTGTAGTGTGTGGTGTAACTTCACTTTCAGGGATCCTTTTTGGTGGCCTGAGGTTGATTATTTTTCTGTTGAGGATAACTCAAACCTATAAGGAGTCCTTTTAACAGAATTTCAGGCACATGGCAATAGAGGACTTTGATGCCTTGTTTCCTTTTACCACAGGGTTGTAGAGAATGGAAAGAACCCTGCATTTCCTGAAAACTTTTGTTCTTTAGAGGTAAGTCCAAAAAGCACTGAAGACAAATGGACCTTCCCATTATTTATTTTTTTTCCCCCATTCAGATGAGCAAAGTTAGGGTGGTAGGATGTGAGGGCAAAGTCTTGAAAGGAATGGGGAGCACTTTGCCAATTAATTCTTGTTTTAGATAAAATGTATTTTGTTGTTTCTACTGATTTTGGGTGCAACTGACTAAAATGAAATAGCTATAATCATAAGAATAACCTATGTTTAAGTCATGCTGATGGAATAAAGTAATACATGTAAATATTTTGTTAAAACATCTAAAAAGAGATAAAGAAAATCTTTCTGGTGAGCCTGTGGATTTTTAGACAAATTAAAAAGTCAAGATGCCTTTATTTGCTCTTCAATGTAAATGGGCAAGTTGAGTTTGTCTAGTCTTGTAGAGGTGCTTTTTGAGGTCTACATTCCAGTGGTATCTTGAAACTCTGTTCTAGGTATATTGGTATATTTGAGTAAAATTAATGTAGCTGTGCAAGGCATCCAGTTTTTCATTTTTATATTCTGTGAACCATTGGGTGTTTGGAAATTACTCTGAACTGATTTGTGGAAGAATCAATGACAAAAGCATACCTGTTAGGCAGGCTGCATTTTCTGTGCTGGAGCTGGCAACTTTACTGAGAAGTGTTAAAGCATATGTTGAACTGCAGGTCTTTATTTATATGCCTGCAGTTTTAGATGTTAGTCGTTTGGAAGGGAACCGCTTAATTCTTTTCTTCATGCAGGTATACTGATTGTGGAAAATAGATTGGTCTTGATCTTCTGAAGTAGCTTGATGCCTCCCCCTTAGTATTGTTTATAGAAAAGGCAGGAAAAACAAGCCCAATCACTTGAAGCTGCATTGAGTAGTGATGAAATTATAAGAAAGATGCACTTGTGCAGATTTTAATTGAACCACTTCTAAACAACATATAAAATATCTTTTTGTTTCAGTATCATATTTATAATTCATTTCATAATGAGGTTTTTTGTTTCAGTGGTCATGTCTTCTGTGTGTATGTCCACCAAAGAGCTGTAGTACACTTCACACTGAAGATGAAATTGGTTAAACTTACATGGCGCTGGGGTGTTTTTATGTAGTAGTTTCTTTGGGTCTGCCTCTATTACATGACCGATCTTGACAGTTACTAGAATGCCCTTCTGTTATGTGGTTGCTAAAAAGTATTAGTTTGCCTCTGTGGGAAATATTGTTCTTTACTCTTTCACTTTTCTAGGACACAAGTTTCTGACTCGGATAAGTTTGGATCATGGCAGGTCAGATAAAAAGTGTCAGTGCTGGTGGTCATCCGTAGTGTAACAAGCAATCTCAGTTGTAATGTTTTTTTTTTTCCTATTAAAATTTGATAACTTGCAATTTTTGTTTTTAGCTTGAAAGTGTTGTGACAACCTTGACAGAATTAATGTCTTAAGTTGACAACATTTAAATTCTCCAGGGAGTATCAAAAATGACACACAAAACTTAATAGAACAAAGCTAATTTTGTAGCTTCTGACTCCTATATTGAATGCAGTAAATAGATCTAGCTTTTTTTTTTTAAGTGGCCTGAATTGGGAGTATGTTTTGGGGCAGATCATCTGGTCTAATCATGCCTAGTGTATGCATCTTGTCATTACACAGTTGATCTGTGCAATGCCAAGTCAATTTGTCCAAAGGAAAATAGAACTAACAAAGGCCTCTCTGCCCAGGGCTTTTAAAGGAACATTTTAGTTAGGTGGTGGGATGAATTCAGTCTTTATTTTCCCCAGTACACTGTGATGATGCTTGAAGACAGTGCTGCATAAAAAGACTTTGAGATCAATTTAGATTTTGTAGATGGCTTAAATCTTTTTAGTCTTCAGACTAATGTGTGGTTTCCATATTTATAGGGTTCTTGAAAATAGCGTGGGAGCAGGTTGACTTTGGGAAGGGAGTAGTGTTTGTCGGTTGAAAGTAGAATGCTCGCTTACTTTCACGGGGCATACATTAGAACACAACAGACATCCAGTTGCCTTTCAGCTTTATATTGTAGATATATCTTCTAGTATACTTCAGGGTAAAAAGGTCTGTTCTGGTTTTCAGTATGATAATTGAGAAAGCAGTAGTTATTTTTTTACAGCTGATACAGAATTTGCTTGAGCAATTTGTATTCAAGAATGAATAATAAAAATTCGTCAAGTTGTCAGTATTGCTTTAGTTTGCAGGTGTATATTTAAATTGTACAGAGAGGGACTGGATCTAGTATTAAGATAATGACTTGAAGATGTCAGCATAACCTGGATGCTGTCTAAATTGTGTTGCTAGTTTTGATTTAGGAAGTGAGAGCTCATACTGCAAATAAAATAACTGTTGTTCTCAAAGTAGAAACTATTGTTCTGTGCGCAGAAGGTGAACAAAGTTCATAAAACAAGACAGAGCTGGAAAGACATACTAAAGACAGAATCACAGAATCACAGGATTTCTAGGTTGGAAGAGACCTCAAGATCATCGAGTCCAACCTCTGACCTAACGCTAACAGTCCCCACTAAACCATATCCCTAAGCTCTACATCTAAACGTCTTTTAAAGACTTCCAGGGATGGTGACTCCTCCCTGGGCAGCCTGTTCCAGTGCCTAACAACCCTTTCAGTAAAGAAGTTAAACCAGTGTCTGTACTATGAAATGGTAGAAATCTGTAATTGCTTTTGATTTCCTTGGGTTTCATGTATAAGTAGTTATATATCCATTGTTTGCATGCTGATAACTTAGATAAGTTAGTAATTTGAAGGATGATGGAATTTTGTGATGCTGCTGGAGACAGAGCTTGGACTTTTTTGTTTATTTTTAAAGGGGGTTCATAACTTAGGCTTTGCTAAGATTAATTCTGAAATGTTCAGATAAAATGCTCTGCAGTTTTGTGATTTATTTTGAGAATATAAGTGTTACCTTTAGAAAATTTTGGGTTTGAAAATATGTGCTGTTAACCATGTGGTCAGAAGTGAAAGTATTTCATAATATGTTGGGGTTTTAATGCTGCTTTTTCACCGTACTTAAATAATGTAAACTTGTTTCTCCATGTATGCTTTTCCCACATGCACTCTAACAAAGGAAAGATGCTTTGTTTAGTTCAACACTATGAACAACATGCAAAAAGTTGTAGGATTTTCTTCCTTGGTGGATAGGCAGACACTAAAACCAAACATCCAGGTATTCTGAGGAGACTATTTCCAATGTAGTGTGTTATGAAGTATTGAGCTGAAGGATTAAGTGTGACTTCTGTATTATTTTCTTACTTGGGTGTTTGGGAAGTAAGCACCTTGGGAGTAGTAGGGGGGATGTGGTTTGCTTCCTTAAGTTAGTATACTTTAAATTTTCTACTAATAGTTAAAATTTTGGAATTGAATACAATAAGGCATTGCTATTAGTGCACTTCTAATAGGATACGGTACTTGCCAAATCTAGGTCTCTGTTTTAACTCTACTGAGTTGGGTGGTAATTAAATTCTCACCCTCTTATGGGGGTTAAATGTTTGTGTCATCCAGTTATTTAACAGAAAAGCTGCTGTGTTGGTTTGCGTGCACCAAGTTTCAGGTGTTTTAGAGTTTTGTATGCTCTCTACGCTGCTCCTCTGGTTTATTAATTGCTAGACTTCAGTGGAGTATCTACCCTCCCATTTACATTATGAATCTCTCCCTGCATCTGATGTACCTGCGTTTCTATCAATGGATACTGCGATTCTTTGTCTTGTTCTGAGTTTCTGCTTGGCTCTTCCTCTTTAATCTACCTTGTTTGCCAGCTCCTTCTGTTAGATTATTACAAGTATTATTATTCACATATGCAGTATTTTATTTTAGCAGAATTTAATTCTGAGTTTTTATTTTGATAAAAACTCATAGAATTAAATTCTGCAACTTTTCATCTGCCTATTTAGAAGAAAAATAACTCAGTAAATATCTCAGTTTTTTCATCCTCTAACTGTTTTTCTTTTAAGAGTAAAGGAAGTTGTTATTTTTGGTTGAAGTTTTAAAAGATGTGCAGCTTTAGCTGTCACAGTTTAACACTTTTTATCTTAATATTTTCCAAGTGTCTCACTTTTCTGTGGTAGCTATATAAAACATCACAAGTCTGGCTAAGTGACTTTCATTTTGTTGTTGGATTTTTTTTCTTCCAGGAAATGTATGAAGTTGCCAAGAAGCTTTGCTCATTCTGTGAAGGTCTTGTACATGATGAACATCTTCAGCATCAAGGCTGGGCTGCCATAATGGCCAACTTGGAAGATTGTACATACTCTTACCAAAAGCTACTTTTCAAGTTTGAAAATGTATATTCAAGCTATTTGCAGTCCATAGATGATATCAAGTTGAAACTCACACAGTAGGTTTGCCATTAAACTTCAGTCTCAATCTCCAGAGCTTATTTATGTTTTTTGTGTTTTAAGTAATCAGGCATGTATTGTTTGATTTTTTTATGTCACTGAAAACATTCTTTCTCTTCTATGCTAGTCTTTTTTTTTTTTTAATTGACTTTTTTTCATTGCATTCATCAGCACACAGATACCTGTACTGAATTATCTGGAAAATTATGCTTACTAATGTGAGCTGTTTAACAGCTGGAGTCCTTCCAAATGTACACTAGAAACATCTAAATAATAAATTTAGTCATTAAATAGTATTTTAAATACATATTTGCACTTCTGAATTAATTACTTCTGAATACACATATTAAGAATTATGATTTATGTTGCAAATTTGAAGCTACTTATAACACAATCTTGACGCATGTAGACATACATCTTTGGGTATATGTATATAAATGTATACTTAGAGCCTTGCAAACTCGATGTTGCTTGAAGGAAAATTTTGACGGCTTTCTGGAGACGTTACATTATTGTGGTATTTCTGTGAGTGATGTGCCTAATAGAATTTCAGGTACTTAGAGAAATCAAGCAGAAATATGGTGTACCTTTTTTAATAAAACAAAAAATAAGTTGAATTTCATAGCTTTTACCAAATATATAGAGAGCATTCAATCTCTGCAAAAGCAGTCAGCCAGAGGGCACTTAGTCTTTGCTAATAAGCATTGATGTGTACCTATGCAGAATGCAAACATACAAGTCCTAGTTATGTGTTTAAAATATGGACATGTCTCGGTTTATCAAACTGTTGTCTTTTTTCATGTTTTTGTCATTGCATTATAACTATAAGCTTACCTTGAAGTTTAGAAGAGTTCATATTGAGCAGTGGAAGAGCAAAAATTACTTTAGCTGTGCTCTCATAATGTTGTTACTGAACACAGTGCTTTGAAAGGGTAATAACCAAATTCATTTTGAAGTCTGTTTCAGTTCTAAAATATACAAATAGCACTTCAATTATAAGTGGCTTGTGTCAAAGTTATGCAATTGGCTTCTGGATACTGATGGCTTTTTGTTTTCACCCTTTTTAAAAAAGCTTGGGTTCTGCTGTTTCTATCATGGCCAAGATACCACTGCTGGAGTGCCTAACGAGACATAGTTACAGGGAGTGTTTAGGAAGACTGGATTCGTCAGCTGAGCATGGAGGGGCAGAAAGTGAAGAAACTGAGGATGGGAAATCTCCTGAACTGGTGCTTTATTCTGATGTATCTAAAGTGAACAATAAATCAATGTTAGCATCATTTTGCAAGTCAGTTGAACATTCAGCTTTGGAAGGCACAAATCCTGAAAATGTAAAAGATGATAAGGAGTCGGGTCAAAATGCTACTGTCCAGGACAATGAAACATCAGTAGAATTGAAAGATGATGATCAGCCTTCATTCAATGTGTCTTTATTAGACTGGATAAACGTTCAAGATAGACCTAATGATGTTGAATCGCTGGTCAGAAAATGTTTTGATTCTATGAGCAGGGTAAGTTAACTTTTTTTTTTCATCACTCAAATTATATTGGAAATATGCTATGGGATGATTTTTATTTTCCAGATGCCGGTTCTTTTGAAGTGATTCAACTTTCTATAGCTTGTTGTTTCTCAAATAACTTTCTGAAGGGGAGACCAAAACAGAGTGGGGGCAGGGGAAATACTTTGTGAATGAGTGTGTGAGTTTTAAGAACTTGACCTTTGAGAAATTTATAATGAACATTTATTGTGAAATTGTCTTGGAGGTTTTGTTGTTGTTTTGGTGTTCCCCTGCTTTTTTTTCCCAAAAGTAGTCACTCCTGGAAAAACAATAGTTCCTTGTATCAAATCAGCTTCTACTCTTAGTTGATTGTGGATTTGTGCTCATAATGAAACTAAAATTTTCCTGGACCAAACTCACTGTTAGTCTGTGTTTTAAAAATACTGATGTATTTATTGAAACACAGATCAAATTCATGTGGTTAATCATAATATTTCTTCAGTCTTTATTAACTGGTACATGCTCTTGTTCTTTCTGAATCACTGCTTTAACCAATTATAGCATAGTACCCTTCTACACTGAGATTTCCATTTTGCTTCCTTGTACATTTTGCTGTAGCTTATATTTCTTATGTTGTGTAACCTTGTTTGCATATGTATTTTAATATAACTCAATGTACTTAGAACAAAGAAAATAATTTCTATAGCCTTGGACGCTTTATTCTTAAGGTAAGACTATAAGACTCTCAATTATGTCTAAGCGTCATCTGTTATAAGGAGTTGTTACCGTGTGATCAATTTTATACTTTCTTTCTTTAATTCTGACTTAAAAGTAAGTGGAGAATTGGGAGTAATATTAAGGACCTGCCCAAGGTTTTGAGCTGTCTCCATTTTAGTAGTGCAGAAAAGGCTGAGTGAATGACTGTACTTCCCAAGTTGTGACACTTTTACTTTCCTTTGCCAAAAACTAGTATATTCAGTGCTGTCTCTGAAAAACTTTTGTAATCGTCAAAGTCTGAGACAGTCCTCTTTTTTGTTTCTTTGGTAATGCTACAAGGTGGTTTCTGATAGTTTTAAGCAAGTAACAAAACCCTGTAGCTCAGTTTGAGAGAGAAGGAATTCATTTTGTTCATACTAGTTAAAGTTGTCTTGTGTTATATCCCTATATCTATCAATATTTTAAGAGACAGGAATTAAAGAGTTGCTTCAAAATACACTTAGTGATGCTGAAGAAAAAAAAAAAAAACACGACATTTTAGATAAATAGTTGTACCTTTTTTAGACCAGCTTGTAGACTTATTTGACCTTTACCACGTTTTAAATAGGCTATATTGTAAATGTGTACTTTTCTGTCCTTGCTTTTCTTATCTAGTTTTTTTGTTTGTTTGTTTTTGTAGGGGCGGGGGGGAATGGAAATTGCCCCTTCAACTTCTTGTTTTCCTATTATAATTTGGCAGGTAGATACTCCATCTATTCTGGCTACCACCAGACCAACTATAAGTGATCTATTTTGATTTTTCGTTCTCGCAAAAACTCAAACTTCAATATGATAGTTCCTAGGAAAACATTAATTTACTCTTTTTAATGCAGCACAGACAAAGGATTCAATCTTTATTTACCATTGATTTAGAATTAGAAAATAGAATTAATGTGTAGCTGGAATGGTAAATCAACCAAATAAGTATCTCACAATACAGTTGTCATCTCAAGTAAATAGTAAGAGTACACTTCAATGTGAGAATACAAAATCCAGTTTTTTTTTTTTTGTTACTGTTCTTTGCTGTTCTTCCCCTGCCCTTTCCTTCTTGGAAATATGAACCATACCAATGGCTTATTGTAATTCTTATTTGAAACTCTGAATTTGGGTAAGATTGTCATTGAAGTGTAACATGTCAGAGTATGAGATTTGTAACAGAGTGAAAGTATTGCATAGGAAAGCTTTTATACAGTCAAATACTAGATTAGGGGAAAATAGGTATTTTTTTTTTATTCATGTTAATATTGATACATGTAAGTGGCTTCTTTAGAAAGGTGTAAGTACGCTTTGTGTTGTGGGTTGATGTAAAACCTGCATATTAGTGGAAGAAACTAATGTTATGACAGCTTGTATGACCACATACCTGTATATTTCAGAATCATTTGTTTCTCACATAATAAAGACTCCTAATTTGTTTTGCTGCTTCTTTAGTGAAACTTGAAGAGTTACCCTTACTGTCTGTGGGTGTTGTAATCTTTTAATGTTTCACAGTTTATTTTTTGTTTCCTAGATAATGGATCACAAAGGAGTAAAGTGAAACAATTTTACAAACAATGTGTTATAAAAATTAATAGTGAAAAGTATTAGAAATGTACTATTTTTCTGTAGCTTGTATTCCAGTTACTAGTACTGACCTGCTTATACATGAAGCCATCAATTAAATGCTTTCATTTAGTGGGAAAGTGCTAATGGATCTTGCAGATCTTTCCTACCACCCTCCCTGTTGCACTTCCTACGGAGTCACGTTTGTCATTTGTTCTGATTATAGCTGTATAGACTCTATTCTAGTGTACGCTCTGTCCATTAGCTTTAATCCTCATTGTCCCTTCCCCTTGCAAGGACCTGATTTGTATTATGATCTGGTTGGAAAATTTAAAAGAAGTTGATGTGTTGATCAGAAATCCACAGTCTAATTCAGTATTCTGAAACAAGTGAAAGATGTAGGCACGCCTTTGATTCAAAGAAAATGCCTAGTGGAAATAGTATTAGAAATGATAGAATAGCAGGGGAAAAACATTAAGGTTAGAAAAATTAATGTAGCTATTTCGTGTTACCTTTAAATACATCAAGTGCTAATTTTTTTCATTATTTTATTTCTAGCTCGATCCAAGGATCATCCAGCCCTTCTTGGCAGAATGTCGACAAACTATTGCCAAACTAGATAATCAGAACATGAAGGCTATTAAAGGCCTTGAGGATAGGCTCTATGCGTTGGATCAGATGATCGCAAGTTGCAGCAGACTGGTGAATGAACAAAAAGAACTTGCTCAGGTAATACAAATGTATATTTGTCTGTGACATTGGAAGATGGTAGACTTTTGATATGTGTATGCTGTTAAAGATTATAATGAAACAGTTGCATGTCTTAATGCAAGATAGTTTTCAAAGTGTTACAGTAAAGTGCTGTATTTATAATAATTCGACATTTAAATATTTTTTACATCTTATGTTTTCAGTGCACAACCGATTATCATATTCTTTTAAATATTTTAAAGTGTTCTTTTTTGATCTGAAAAGAGGAGTTACGACATCACTGTTGTATACTTTAGGAGTTAGAGAAGGCCTGTTTACCTTCAGGTTTCAGATATGAAGGGATTTACTGTTATCCTTGTCTAGAACTAGGGAAGAAAACACTAGAAAATCAGAGCTTGAGTGGGAAATACAGAATAAGAGAGACAGATTATTTTCTGTTTTTGAAGGGAAATGCTTAGTCCTTGGTAATTGTCCCTCTATAAAAGTACCTGAGAAGAGGAAATGTGCTTAATGGTTAATCACCAAGCTTGTAGTGAGGAGAGAATGTAGTGTGCCTGTATTAGACAGTGTCATTTGAAGTGGTAAGAAATTGGATAAAAAGGGTCTCTAAATATTAAAATACACAAACACACAAGCTGTACATTTTAAATAGTATAGTGCTGTAGTAAAGCTTCTTCATTAAATACAGCTTCTGTGAAGAGCTTCAGTTAATTTTGTACCCAATTGTCTTTTTGAAACTCAAAATACATTAAGACCTGTATGTGATCATTACCTGAAGTAATAGATGTGTAGATTTTCACCATTGCATCAGAATAGGGACCATAAGGAAACAGACGAGTTTCTCATTTCTGCTTGCATGGTGGTATATCATTAATGGGAGTAAGTGGGTAGTGTTCTTCCCTATCTTGCTGGGCAGCTGGGTAATTAGGGGCCCCTTTCAAGGCCCAGGGAAGAATTGGACTGGCAGTCATAGGACCCAGGTGTTCAGCTGCATCCTCTGGCTGGTACGTAAAGGTGGGTGCTACTAGTGCTTCCAGCAACATTGTTTAAAAGTGTAGACTGTTCTCCAATACTTTCAATGAGGAAGTCCAGGCATATTTTTTTGTTAAATCTCAGTCTTGCATACGTTACATACAATGTTATGTTGTAGGCAGATGCTAAATCCAAGAGAAATTTAGCATGGTGGAGAAGCTATTCTTGCATCTCTCTACTTGGTTGCCCAGTGCTGTTGTGGTCTTAGCTGTGTTCTCCCTCTCCACTTGAATGAGGAATGTACCTCAAGTTTACCAATTCTATTTGAGTGACGTGCCTAAAAGTCAATTGGAAAGATACTTGGTACCTTTTTTTTTAAATACCTCTGTACATTTTGATTTTGTGCCTTTTGAAGATTTATCAGACTTGAAACTTTCAAATCTTCATCTTGTCTTTTTTTTGTAAATTGGCTTTTCTATGCGTATCATAAAATACACAAGTTTGTTTTTAAGAATAGTGAGATAGAATCATAGAATGGTTTGAATTGGCAGGTACCTTAAATACTATCTTATTCTGATCCCTCTACCATGGACAAGGATACCTTCCATTAGATCAGGTTGTCCAAAGCTATATCCAGCCTGAGCACCTCCATGGTTCCACAACCTCTATGGGAAACCAGTTTCAGTGCCTTACCACCCTCATCATGAAGAATATGCCTTGTCTTATACCACAGATAGGACAACATTATTTTTTTCTTCAGTGAATTGAATGCTCGTGATTAAGTACAAAGTGTACTACTGGATAGCTTTATTCCTTGGTTTTATATGGAACTATTTCTGTATATGCTGCATATATGATGGAAAAACTTCAGGAAGCATTTTCTAATCAGATGTAGGAAGACATGGTTTTTCATTTCATATACTTGTATTACTTCATCTACTACATTTAATGTAGTTATTTAGATAATGTTTACAAAAACTAGATGCTTTTAAATGCTTAATGTGAAATTAATTAGAGCTAGTATGTTACTCAAATGATAGTCTGCGTAGAAATATTAAAAAGAACAACTAGGTTCAAGGGTTTGTTTATTGATATAGGCAAAGACTTGGGTATTTTTAAAGGGAGTGCTCAAAATTTTTGTGGTAACTGTTGATATTTGGTGTTACAAGAAGAAAGCTCTAAATTTTCAATACATCACATATTTCAGCAGTGAACTATTTCTGTTCATAAAGAAATAGCAAGTGGATGTATTTTATGGAACAAGAATAAGGAACATGTAAATGGCAATTCCAGTGGCTGTATATGTATTGGAAGCTCTATAGATGTCTTTCCCAGGCTGGAGAAAGCTATGTTCCTTCTAGAATTTGACTTGACTTTCTATTCCAACTTAGGTTCTATTACTGAAATTCAAAACAAACTTAGCCCAGAGAACAGTCTGCTAGAAGTCCTCGGTACTTAGATAATTTGTTTGTCCCTTGGACTGTCTTAAGAGTTGTTTTGTCTCTGGTTAGCCTTTTCTGTGAACTGACCCTTAAACAGCCTTTTATATGAAACATTACTTTTTGATTTATGTACTTGAATAGTAAATATCTAGCTGTTGGAGCAATGGAAAGCTGCTTTGTTAAATTCAAAAACTATTTTTCTCTATGGAAGCTGGGATTTGTAGCATAAGCATATATAACTATGGTCAGTAGGTGGCATCATGTAATAACAGTACTCCTCTAGAAAATTGGGAGCCTCTTTAATCTTTCAGTATGACTGTCCAGTAGCTTGACTTTCACAGCATTTTATTGTATTTGTTTTTTTCTAAATTTTCTCAATTAATAGTGTAGCTCTTTAAAACATCCTGTTACATCAAAATTCACTTCCAGAAAATAGAGATTCATAGAAGTATTAGTCTTCTGTTAGTTCTGTTAACCATAGCCGACACACAGATTTTCAGATGGCTTTCTTGGTTCTAGGATTCTTCTGCTTCTCTTGAAGCTGATGGGAAAAGAACTTTTGACTTAAAAGGGGGAGAGTTATCCATGTTGTCAGTGTCATATTCTGTACTTTTATATCCCTTCCACTTCTTGACATCAGGGGGAAAAAATTATTTTGTTTGGTTTTGGGGGGGGATTTAGAGTGCTTTTAGGTCTTCTCAGCTGTTAAGTACTGCACTGACTGCCACCTTTCCCTATCAACTATTTGCATTTAAGTCTAAAGTGTTAAATATTCTTTCTTGTCGCTTTTTTGATTTGGAAATAGGCACTGGGAAAATCAATGAAAGCACTATCATATCTGTTTTACAGGACTCTTATTAGTTTACCTTTGAAGCTCATGTTATGAATTCTTTAATTTTCTCAGGACCAGAAAGGCAGGAACTTGTTAGTACAATTGATTACTCACATCTTGGATTTCTCCAATCTTTGTTTTCCTCTCCTTTTTCTTTTTTTAAATTCACTGTAGTTTTTCTTAACTAGCTGTTGTGGTTTAATTCCCAGCAGGCGGCTCAGTGTCACACAGCTGCTTGCTCACTCTCCCTAGGTGTGATAAGGGAGAGAACCAGAGAAGTAAAAGTGTGAGAAATCATGGGTTGAGATAAAGGCAGTTTACTGGGTAAAGCAAAAGGTATGTGCACAGGCAGAGCCAAACCAGGAGTTCATTCGCTGCTTCCGAGCAGGTAGGGTTTCAGCCACTCCCAGGAGATCTGGGCACATCACACATAACGGTTTCTTGGGGAGACAAAAGACTCTGAACATCCCCCTTCCTCCTCCTCTACCCCAGGTTTTATTAGTGAGCATGATGCCCTACGGCATGGGACATCTCTGGCCAGCCTGGGCCACCCGTCTTGGCTGTGTACCCCCCCAGCTCCTGGTATACCCCCAGCCTCCTCACAGCACAAGGAGCTAGAAAGGCCTTGGCTCTGTGTAGGCACAGCTAAAACATTGAGGTGTTATCACTACTAGTCTCATTAAAAAAAAAAAAAATCCAAACCACAGCATTATGCAAGCCTGTACTAACTCTATCCCAGCCAAAACCATGACATTGGCTTTTTTTCTAGTATGATCAGAATTTTATTTCTGATCTGCATGCTATGAGAATTTTAGTTTGAAATTTATTTTAAAGATGGATTCACAGATACAAAAACTGCAAAAGATATTCAAACTTACGGATAGCCTTTTGGAACTGAGAGTAAAACTGGAAGGAATTTTCTAGCTCAGTGTATCCAGTTTTGTGTAATTGCAAGCTCCATACCATGTGGTCAATTTAAAAAGCTTACTGAGATGCAATTTAAAAGCAATTATTTTCTTGACTTCTGTACATGTTACAACTTTTTTACTATCTGTTCTAAAACGTATATACATCCTTTCATCTCAGATCTGCAAGTATTCTTGTCTAGTTCATATCTGTATTTTTTCATGCCTAATCCTGTCTTTGATTTTGGTACTTAGCAATTCCCTAATGGTTACCACAGTATATGCAATGTCTTTGTCTTCTGTAGCTAAACAATTCAACTTATTTTGGTGAGACTCCTCATCTTGATAGTCTCTAACAATTCTTCCCACTTTTTCCAGTCTCCATTCACTTGGGCTGAATAAGACAGGCAGTTAAAATGCTGGCAACCTGTTTTTGTTTCCCAAAGGGTCCTCCCCCGTTCAGTGTGGAAGTTGCACATAGTTCAGTAACTGCGTAGCTCTTCCGTATTCTCTTCCATCTTCAGTGTTCATCTTTCACTTTCTTTTTATTACGCTTAACTTTTATATTTTACCTTTTGATTTCTGTGCTTTTCTAGTAAAGATGCAAATACATACTGCAGGCTTTGTAAATAAGCTTTACAGTATTTTATGTCAAGACCTCTTCGCTTTTAACATCAAACCAGCAGTGACAGTAACTTCATTTGTCACCTGGTAATTCTATATGGCTTACTGTTCTCATTGACTTCAACATCAGAAAGAAACACTTAGAACTAATAGGTTTTTTATTTCTTAAGAAAACAAAGGGTTAATAAGTTTATGGAAGTACAAATGTAGCGTCCACTGTGTTCAAGCAATGTGTCAGATGCAACATGAAAGTGGACAAAATCAATGGGCAAAATCATGTCTAAAGAACCACGCTGCTTCTAGCAGTATTGTCACACCTGGGGAATGTGATGGAGGCAATGGCGCCTGGCACAGCAGTTCTTATGCCAGAATGCTTCCCTGTCCCTGCCTTTGCTGCCTCTTCTGCATATGTCTACATATGCTGCCTTCTATGATCACCAATCTAAGACATGTCTAAGATGGTCTGGTTTTCCTGTTTTGTCCACTGACCCTTTTATGAGGTTGCCTGTTACCACCCACAACAGAACAAGTAATTCCTTGCGCTGCCCAAACTCCAACTTGCAAATAAATGCCTAGCTGAACTTTCCTATTCTCATTGTCTTGCTGAAGCTTATTCATTTCCCTACTTCCTCTTGTTCCACTGGTTCACCAGAAACAAGAAGAGTTTAGAGCAAATATTCACAACTGGACAGCCCTCCCCACCGTGATGCGTATGGTTTTGCTGGAGACCCTGTTGCTTTATGGGAGGTGTTTTGTAACCCTGCACTGTTTGACTTCACTACTTCAGCTTTTTTAAATGTTTTTGTGTCTTTCTGGATTATTGAAGAGAAGTTGGTGGGGGTGGGGAGAATTTCCTTACATGAAACTTCTTCCGCTCGCAAGTATGGCACTGATAGGGTGTTTGCCAACAAAACTTTCTGCTTGGTTGTTAAGCAAAGCCAGCACCCTTTACAGGAATAAAAGAAGAAAAATGTGTTACTGATAGCATTTGCTGTATTCTCAGCTCTGCAACTGGTAAAATGGACAACTGTTTCAGAGAGTCTGTGGTGTGGTCTGGATTCCACAGAAAATCCTGGTCATAATGCTCTTTTGTCCTTCGCTCTTTCATTGCATTTTCTGACACCATAGAGAACCAGGGTGAAATTGTAATTCCTGCCCCATAATAGGAAAGTTAATACCTCTGAGTAAAAACAACTATAAGAATTTTTAACATCTTGCAAAAGCACTTAATATTCCTCAGATTTTTTTTTTTAAATGCTTCAGTATTTGACTTTTCAGAGGAAATTTGTGAGGAACAATCTTATCCAAGTAGAATACAGAAGAGCTAATGCCAGGCAATTATATTTTGGAATGATTAAGACTAAGTAAAAATGGATGCTCTAATAAAGAGTATCAGGCATCCTTAATCGTCACTGCATGCATTTACTTTGTGTTTTGAAGGTTATACATTCCATACTGCATAAAGAAGTTCAGTAATTTGTCTTAGATAATCCTTGCATGGCTGAAAATTTCGTGACAATCATGATATACTTCCTAATTGTCAGATAATGAATGAAGATGATGTTTAAATTTGTACATACTACATTCATTTGGGGACGGGGGGGGGGGTGTGGAGAAGGGAATTGTTTTCATATATGAATTTAGTGGTTCAAGAGGTAGATTCTTTAGCCTGCAGTAATAATACTGGATATGCTATGATGTTAAATCTTGGATATGCCAGAATTAAAAAAGCTGTTTGAAGAAATTAGAATGATGGTTGATTGCCCAACTACTAGTATCTACTTCTTTCTGCTGTATTAAATTTATAATCTTTCACTTGTGCTGGTTAGTTGTGTGAATTTCTTAAAAGGTTGTGTTGGTAATATTTGGAGATTAAATCTTAGGTGAGATTTATTTGGTACTATAACATGGAAGTAACGTGAGCTTGACACTTGATTCGTCTATGTAGGATTCTGTTATACCCTTCAATAGTTACAGGAAGTTTATTAAGTCTTGCATGGTTGCTGCATAGTTGCTTGCAAGGTGGTTGCTTCAGTGCTTTTTGATTATTACAAACTTGTGTAACAAATGTCTTTTCTCTTCTAGGGATTTTTGGCTAATCAGAAGAGAGCTGAGAACTTGAAAGATCCTTCTGTTCTGCCTGACTTGTGCTTGAGTCATGCAAATCAGCTGATGATCATGTTAACTAATCACAGAAAACTGTTAGATATTAAACAGAAATGCACCACTGCCAAACAGGAGCTTGCAAATAATCTACAAGTCAGACTAAAGTAAGTTACAACTTCTCAACTTGGTATTGCAAATTCTACTTGCACTGATACTCTTAAAGTGTCATAAAGAAATCTTCAGTAATGCACAGAGGCTTTTCTTAATGGAAGAAAAAATAAAAGTTGGATTAGTTGAGTTTGTATATCAAGTCATCAGTAAGTATGAAACAAAATATTACTTAAGCTTCAAGAAAAAAACAACTCTTAATGACCTTCACATCAATAAAACAATATTGTTGAACCTACAATCCCCTCTCCTGTCAACCTTGGAAGCCATCAATTTCTTATTTAAAATTTACTGGCAATTGATGTTTTCATAAGAGTGTAATAAATATAAGTAAAACGTTCTTCAGTAGCTTGTGATCGTATCAAAGCAAGAAAGCATGACATTAGTTTGTGATTTACTTGCAGTTAATGAAAAACAATTACATGTATTGATATTGAGAACGTAATTTTTTTTCAAGTAAGCATCATTGCCATATGCCATAGAAGGCAATAAGTAGTCTATATTGCTAAATGGAAAAACAGTTCTTTCCACTGTTAAACCTAATCCTTAAGCTTTATTTAATGTGATGTCAGATACATAGGGGAAGTGTACAGGCTTATATCATTTCTTCAGAAAGGATTGTTTATACTAGCTGTTAACAATTAGGCAACATTCGTGAAGGGTGTAGAGGGCAAGAGGTATGAGGAGCAGCTGAGGCCCCTTGGTTTGCTCAGCCCCGAGCAGAGCAGGCTGAGGGGAGGCCTCATGGCGGCCTGCAGCTCCCTCACGAGGGGAGCGGAGGGGCAGGCGCTGAGCTCTGCTCTCTGGGGACAGCGACAGGACCCGAGGGGACGGCATGGAGCTGGGACAGGGGAGGGTCAGGCTGGGGGTTAGGGAAAGGGTCTGCACCCAGAGGGTGGGCAGGCACTGGGATAGGCTCCCCCGGGCAGTGATCATGGCACGGAGCCTGTCAGATTTCAAGGAGCATTTGGACAATGCACTTGGACATTTGGTTTGATTTTTTGGGTTGTCCTGCATGGAGCCAGGAGCTGAACTTAAGGATCCTTGTGGCTCCCTTCCAACTTGGGGTATTCTGTGGCTCTACAAACACTGATTCTGTTAAGACTCTGCTAAACTTGCACACTGGATCCATCAATCCATCATTTTTTTTCTTCTTGAAAAGATTACAGTTTGTATGAAAAAAATTAAAGATTCAGGAAAAAGTAAAGCAGAGTCAGCAGTGCAGTAATGACAAAGATTGTGTTTGTAAGATGAATTATTGCTAGGGAAATCAGAATAGGGATTTGTCTGTATTCAGTGCCCATGCATCTACTCTTACCCTTCTGAAAAGATGTTTTTTTTTTTCACCATTTTTCCCAAGTATCAAGGGTTAGTATGTAGAAGCTAGCTTATCATAAACATCACTTTGATTTCCTATATGCTGAAGTATTGGTGTAGCTGTGCACCTAATTCATAAGTTACTAGAGGAAAAGAATTGAATCCCTTTGGAAGGAGAAAGTGAGGCACAGAGAATGAATCTGAGGAGGATAGATCTTGAGAAGAATAAAACATAGACTTTAAAAAAAAAAAACAACACTTCTTTTGTGTCAAACCAAAGGTTCTTCTAGATTGCCTTCATCAGCAGCTAGTAGCAAATGACTAAAACAGGAATAAGGAAAATACATAATGTTTTCCTCTAAGGATATTTACATACAGAAGCAGTTCTGTGTTTAACTACTGGTTAATTAGCTTAACTAGTTCTTTTGAATCCACAAAATCCTCCTGGCTTTTGTAAGTTCAGCAGCATAACTGTTGTGTGGAAAAAGTACTTTTTTTAGTAGTGTTACTATTACTAGTGTTGACTTTGTTGTATTTGTTGCTTTTACTTCACTTCTGTCATCGAAAATTTCTTTGTTACTGCTGGGGTGTAGCTCCATGTTACGACTTGGGAAAAGATGCTGTAATGTTTCCACTCAGACACCAGTTTATCACCTTTTCAGTAGCTAAGCTGTGGTTTAATTATTATGGTGTCTGTTTGAAATTAGTATATTGACCAAGGAATACATGTGTATATTTTCAATAAGGTAATTGGATGTGTGGTTACATAAAATGAGAACTTCCGTGTTAGCAGGGTGGTTATTTGTAGTGAGTGAGTAGATAGTGTGAACTTCTGGGCAGTCTTTAGATCTTCCCTTTGACAGTATCCCCAACCCTGCTATTTCTGGCTAATGCTTTTCCACATTTTTAAGATTTATAAACAAAGACTATTGTCATATTTGCTCTGGCTGTACCGATTTCTTTGTAAATTCTTCTAGAGAAAATTACATTATTATTTTAAGGTTATGTATGCTAAGAGTATTACTTACCAAAAACAATACCTTAAGTGTTGGTGAGCGTTAATTTGAGTGTTTATGTGGATTTTTTACTCTGAGAAGTTAATAGGGAAGACAACTACTGAATTCTGAATGACTTGGTACTTACAGATAGCCTGTTGTTGGCCTGTGTAAAATAATATAATTGTTCCGTTGATCCAGAGATTTTGCGAATTTTGGATAAATTCAAATGCAGAAGAGATGACTAAGTTGCTATCTTCTAAAGTGTAACCTGCTTTTGTAGGTGGTGTTGTTTTGTAATGCTTCATGCTGACCAAGATGGAGAGAAACTGCAAGCTTTGCTTCGTCTTGTAACAGAGCTGCTAGAAAGGGTCAAGGTTGTAGAGGCTCTCAGCACTGTTCCTCAAATGTACTGTCTAGCTGTTGTTGAGGTTGTAAGGAGAAAAATGTTCATAAAACACTACAGGGAGGTAAGTGAATACAAAGGTTTGGTCTTGACAGTTTGTCAATGTATAAATTAACTACTAACTATGTATTTTCCTTTCCGTAGTGGGCTGGTGCTTTAATAAAAGATGGTAAACACCTATATGAAGCTGAAAGAGCAAAAAGAGAATCTTTTGGTAAACTGTTCAGTAAGTACTTTCTCTTCTGTGAAATCAGAGCTGTGGTTTAGTATGTACTGTTGTCTTTAAAAGTAGCAAAAATATTTTCATTATGTTGTAATTTAAATACCTTCATGTTGTTTTTTGTTGCTTAAAAAGGGAACATATGGTGTGCCAGGAGGTGCTATTAGTAGCAAAGTTTGTTCATAAGTTATGTTATGATTTAACAAACTACTCCGTATAGATTACCCAAAATACTGTGAAAGTTCTAATTAGCTTAAAGCTTTTGAAAGAAAAAAAATCTGATTACTACACTTGAATGCAGTTTCTGCTTGAACATGTACAAGCTTTAAATAGCACTTGTGAAACCATTACTGAATATTTGAGTATTGGTACAGCTTCATCTGTAGTTCTTCAGGAAAGACAAAAACTAAAGTTTCACGTGTATAATACTTGACCAGAGGCTTAAAAAAAAAAAAGTATGAAGTTTGATTAAAAAAATAAATCAGAGAAACTGGATTTTTCTACTAAATCTGCATCCTATGTTCTAAATGAACTACTAAAATAAGAAAATTGAGTAAAAGGTTATCAAAATTTTGGGAAGGAGATTTGTAAGATTACAAAGAAGAAAACTTGAAAAACAACTTGAAGATTTTAAGAGGTAAGCATTAAAGGAACTATCTCAAATGGAGTGCAAAGTTGTATTTTTCATGGTGGGTTTTGCATGAAGTTCCATGCAAAAAGTTTCACTTTTTGTTAAGAAATAGCATGGTTGGTAATACTTTCAAATTTAGTTCAGTTGTTAAACTGTTTCTCTTGAGGCATTGTTTGTATGTTGCATTTATTTATTTTGCATTTTAAATAACCACTTTTTTTTTCTTTGCCCAGGGAAATCTTTTCTAAGGAATCGCTTGTTTAGAGGACTTGATTCCTGGCCTCCGTCATTTTGTGTATGTACTCGGCATCTTTGTTTCTTTCATATTTGTAAACAGTACTTTTGTAAATTAAACTAGGCTTAATTCATGTGATATGCCTGTCACATTGCTCTGACACAAAAGAAAGAGCTAGAAACTAGCACTTTTTTGCTATTTAAAGTGACCTATATTGACGTCGGTTCCTAACTTGCTTTGCAGTGGGAGAGGAAATGTCAGTTTGATACTCCTTTTTAACAAGGAGTCTCTGAAACTGAAACAAAAAAAAAGCTGTTGATCGGAAAGCTGAAGCCAGGAGGGATAATTTACCCATCTAATCCAATATTTTGAATAATATGGCCATAAAATTAATCATGCTGCGAAAGCAAGTAAAAGGTTTTCGTGTTTTCCCGTAATTACTAGACAAGTGGAGCAGAGTTTTCATCTCTTTATTGGTTGATAACATGATGGTGAAAAAGTGTAGCTATAATCAAGCATTGTCTATTAAATTTAGTTTCACGCAGACTGGTTAATTCAAGTAAAATCTCTCTGATTCTAATGTTGCCATCTTATTTTGCCTTGTTTACTCTTTTCAGCTTCTATTTTTTTTTTTTTTTGAAAAGATGCTGGGAAGAAATAAAAATGCTACTTGTCATATTATTTTAAACACTGAACTGGATTGATACTTAAATGTCTGTTTAGCAGCACAATAAGTAAAGTTTCAGTGCCATCTCTTATCCCTTAACTTCTTAAATCAGTAATGTTTACAAAGCTTGGTAATAGGGAGAAAGTATTGATGACAGAGGCACTATGGATAATGACTGTAAACGTAAATTAACTTTTTAGGGTTGTTTGGGTGAGGGTGTGGCTGGACATGGTTCCCTTAAAAGGATACTGAATTCTTTTGTGAGATCAGTTTGTTAAACTTCTCCATTATGAATTAGGCTCCTTTTTTGAGTCATTCCTTAGTCATCTTGATATCACCTTCATAACAAAAATTAATTAATTTCTTCTTAATACAGACACGAAAACCTCGCAGATTTGACAGTGAGCTTCCAGATATCTCATTAAGTGACTTGCAGTTTTTGCAGTCATTTTGTCCTTCAGAAGTACAGCCGTTACTCAGGTAAATCACCTTTTTAAACTTTGTGCAATGTGGGGGTAGCTTCCCTTTCTGTCCTGCTTCCACCTCCAATTTATTTCGCTAAAGGAACAGACAAGGATATTTTTAAAACTGATATTATTAAGCAATGCTCTTTTGCCCGCTTACTGCAGATGGATGTTACCTACATGCTTATACACAAGCTCAGATGACCTGAACACATGTATGCCCTATGTATTCCGTATGGAGATGTAGAGGATGTTGGACATTGCTCTAATAGTTAGTGAGCTTTCCATTTATATGTCTTAAACATGTTAAAAAAAAAAAAAAAAATAAATGTACAAAATAGGCAGGAGCAAGTCCTGTGTAAGGTCCTGTCTAGGATGAGGTCTATCTATATTACCATAATCAGATGCTACAGGTATCTATCATCCTCTGTTCTAACAAACGTGGCTGTAGTTAAAGATTTTTCTCAGACTTCATTTTCTAGCTCCAAGGCCATAATCCCACAAAGGATGGTAATATAAAAAGGAGTTGCTCCAGTGTCATTTGTCAGGTTCACCAACAGTACCAAACTGCAACCTGTTACTGGTGCACGGTGCAGGAGCTGAATTGACTGCGTTTTTCACTTTTATGTTGCACTGGCATTCTTGTTAATTCAGAAGTCCTGGAAATCCTCCTGGTGCTATGGCTGCTGACGTTAAATAATAAGTATAGTGAGCTTAGTGTGCTTGAGAGTGAATTTGCCATAGATCACAATGCAACTGATAAACCATTCTAATTTCCTCTTGTTACACTGTTAAGTTTGCTTCTGAGTCACTGTGGAGATAAAATGAAAACTATTATAATATGTATTGCTGATATTTGCTGTGAATTTTACAACCTTCCTAGTAAATCCAGACTGAGTTCAGGAATAACTTTGTTTTTCTGTTGTCAGGAAATCATCAGTAACGAAACTGTTGTGGGTTACTGATGTAATGATAGAGCTTTCCACTTGATGGCAATAGAGGTGGAATTATGTCATGTTCACTCTGTTTCGTGTTTACGTTTGGTGGCAATGTTGATGACAGTGGAGGACTTGTAACTTGAGTGGGCTGAGTACCCCACCTGGGTACACTCTGAACTTCAGAACAAACTTTAGAGCAGTGGTTTGTCTGGTATTTTCATTTAATATCAAAAAACAAAACAATCGGCAAACTAGCAGGCTGAAACCTAGCACGGAATCCTCTCCTATCATCACGAGTCCCCTGAGCTGCATAATTAAATGCTTCTATTATGCTTCTATTTACTTAGTGTTTCAGTCTTCTCAACTGCTAAATTTAAGCAATTACTGAAATCTTAATTCTATAAAATTCACTAGATGCTACGTGCATCTACTACATAATATTTTATCTAGTGTATATATACTACTATCTAGTATATAATATTTTGAATAGAGAATGCAAAATACAGTGAAATATAATCTGTTTTTATTATGTTGCTAGTCTAAATTAACTTCTGCTTCATGACTTCAGTGGAGTAATTCCAAGCAAATAGCGTGGAAGTACAGGCTCTCAAGAAAAATGGAATAAATATTACTTTTATGAAGGTTTAGGAAACTTGCAATTGAAATCTTACAGTGCAAAACATGCAATGTGATCACAAAACATTATTCAGACTTTTGATTTAGGCTACCTATCATTGATAAAGAATAATTGAGAATTAATTGTTGCTTCAAAGGAAAAGCTGGATTGGAGAGAATCCAAGAGAATAATCGAGTCATAAGTGCTTCAATTACAGATCTAATAACCATCAATTCTCTTCTGTTAGTGTTGTTGTAACTCTAGGTATTAGTGGTAAATGTTTTCCTCAGAAGGAAAAACTCTGATATATTACTTCCCCATTACTGTGTTTATCGTTATTTACTACTTAAGAGCTATTGAGTTCTTATTTTAAAGCACAAATACCATGTGTTTCTGTGGATTTTCCATGTAAAATAGATGAAACGAAGAAAATATAAACTTTATACAGAAGGAAGTTCAGTCTTATTGAAATATCTATATAATATGTTAATTGAATATTAGATGTAACAATAAAGGGGAAAAGGTAATCCTGTACTGTTTTTAAGGGTTCCCATACTATGCGACTTCGAACCTCTTCACCAGCATGTACGTGCTCTGCATAACCTGGTAAAAGCAGCACAGAGTTTGGATGAAATGTCACAAACCATTACAGACCTGCTGAATGAACAAAAGGTATGTGCTTTTCTTTTTACCAAGAAAATAGAATACTGGAAAATAGTTGTATATCTTCATAATATTGCTTTAGCTGAAAGAAACTTTGTTGTTCCAGACATGATTAGCTTTTCTCATAACTGCATAGTAATTGTTTCCTTTCTGATGAGTAAAATGAGCCTATTTAGAAAGCAGTCTAAAGACACTAAACTATCAGATGTTTATATTTTACAGAAATTTTAAAACTAGGAGAATAAATTAAAGAGTCTAATAGAATTATTCTGTTAATATTTTTCTGCCTTTTGTGAGCTTGTGTGTGTGCAATGTGTATATTTTGCCTATGTTGCTTTAGCTTGTATTTAAGTTTGTTCTTTCTCTAGATACTTGCATTGCTTTTTAAGTCTTTCTGGCACAAACAGGTAAGGTAGAATTCAGAACCTTAACTGGTTGTCCCCATTAATCTGCATATTGATGTGTCATCTACTCCTTTTGTTGCAGTCCTGTTTCCTGGGGAAGGGAAGTAATATGTGCAGTTCTTCTTTGAGTATAGAAGAAATAGATGGGAAAAACTTCTTCCTCATTTCACTCTACTGTTAAGCAGATACTTTGCCCTAGAAACTCTTCCTGTCAATCACTTTTGATTCTACACATTCTGCCTCTAACTTTCATAGTGTGCTAAATGGAGTCCTTTTTGCTTGTGACAGTAACCTGTCCTGTTGACTTCAAGCAAAAGTTTACATATAGCTTAAAGTTGACTGCTTCAGATTGGGCTTCTCTAGTAGTTGTAGTATAGAATTTTTGCAGGACTCCATGCTATCTACAGTATAAGTGTTCAGATACATTGTGATGCTGACTAGAAGCAATTTTTGTATTGAGCCTGTTCTAGTCCAACTGAAATTTAAGGTATATGCTTCAAATAGGTTGTTACTATTTTACCTTCAAGATCATGTGCATGTTCCATTTTGAATTAGCAAATTCCTGCTTAAACTATATGGATGAAGTTCTCTTCTTTTTACTCTTTTGAAGTCTGAACAAGAGATTTACTGGAAGTCTTCCATTTATATGAAGTCTGAGATCTGTGCTGTTCTTCGTTCTGAAATATAAAAAACGGGGTGCTATTTGTCAGCTTAGCTCTTTTCTATTTATGAAGATTGCTTTCTCTATGAGCAGCTGTTATGAACAAGAGGGTTAGGGCCTGATTGCTGTATTAGAAAATGGAATGACTAGGAGTAGTATAACTTTTGTGAAGTCTGGGAGTTTTCTGAATATACTCTTCCACCACACCATGCTATGGTATGAAGAAGTCCACCCCCAACTTGGAGCATACTGAAATTTATCTCTTAAGAAACCAAGTCAGTGACGGGGGTTCTAGGGAATTCTTAATCACTGAAGCTTTCAGTGTCAGGATAGCGTAAAATAAATCAAAAGAGTAACTTTTAATCCAAGATGTACATAACAGTAGAACAAGAAACAGGAAAGGTGCCTTGTTCAGTCTTGATCATAGAATTATTAAAGTTGGAAAAGACCTCTAAGATCTCTGATCCAACTGTCCCCCTACCACCAATACCTCCCACTTAACCATGTCCCTAAGCACCACGTCCAACCTTTGCTTTAACACCCCCAGGGATGGTGACTGTACCACTTCCCTGGGCAACCCGTCCCAATGCTTGACTACTATTTCTGAGAAATGTCTCCTAATTTCCAATCTGAACCTCCCCTGGCACAACTTGAGGCCGTTCCCTCTAGTCCTGTTACTAGTTCTGTATGAGAAGAGGCCAACCCCCTGCTCCTCACAACTTCTTTTCAGGTAGCTGTAGAGAGCAATGAGGTCTGCCCTGAGCTGCCTCCTCTCCAGACTAAAAAACCTCAGTTCCTTCAGCCACTCCTCATAGGACTTGTGTTCCAGGCCCTTCACCAATTTTGTAGCCCTTCTCCGGACACATTCCAGGGTCTCTGTACTTCTTTTACTGAGGGTTCCAAAACTGAACACAATACTGGAGATGTGGCCTCACCAGAGCAGAGTACAAAGGGCCGATCACCTCCCTGGTCCTGCTGGTTACACTATTCTTGATACAAGCCAGGATGCTGTTGGCCACCTGGGCCGAGGTGCTAATGTTCAGGCAAGCATCATTCAGCACCCCCTGATCCTTTTCCTCTGCAGAGCTTTTGAGCCACTCTGTCCCAAGCTCTAGCACTGCATGGTGGTGTTGTGGGCAAAGTGTAGGACCCGAAATTTAGCTATGTTGAACTTCATCCCATTGGCCTCTGCCCATTGACCTGTCCAGGTCCCTCTGCAGGGCCTTCATACTCTCCGGCAGATCGACACTTCCCCACAACATGGTGTCATCTGCAAACGTACTGAGGATGCCCTCAATTTCCTCATCCAAGTCATCAATAGAGATATTAAAGAGGATGGGCCCCAACACCAACCCGTCGGGAACACCGCTGGTGATTGGTCATCATCTGGATTTCACTCTGTTCTCCACTGCTCTCTGGGCCTGGCTGTACAGCCAGTTTCTAACTGAGCAAAGCATGTACCTGTCTGTGCCGTGAGCTGCCAGCTTCTCCCAGAGCATGCTGTGAGACCATGTCAAAGGCCTTGCTGAAGCCTAGGTAGACTACGTCAACAGGCTTTCCCTCATCCACCAGGTGGGTTACTTGATCATAGAAGGGATAGTTTCTATTGCTCTGAAAGTCCACCTAAATATTGGTTCAGACTTGTTTATCTGAGAAATTTGCATCTGTATCAGGCTTTACAAAAAATGCTTGCCGAATCAGGATCTGTTCTATCCACATTTTTTTGCTATTCTGTGATCAGTTTGGATTCTTGGCTGACTCAAAAATGTCAAATGCCTAGACAGATTTGGATAATTCTCTCTTTCCTTTAAGTAAATTAAATTACACAGTCAGAGTTGGGCAACTCGTGATGTCATCTTGAAAATGCCCATCTCTGTATGTCATTTCAGTGATTCATTTGAACATCTTTTTAACTGAAGCAAATAGGTCTGTTGAAGAGATCTTTCTTTGTCAGTGTTCCTGTTATTATTTAGTAGAAGATTGTGCCCTTTCTCTGTCACTTTGTTTTGCAAATGATCTAGAAGTATTTTTTATTTGTTTTAAGTCACAGAACGTAATCAAGGAAAGGCTTGGGTTGGAAAGGACTTTAAAGATCACCTAGTTCCAACCTGGTCTTGAACATCTCCAGACGGGGGGCATCCACAGCTTCTCTTGGAAACCCATGCCAGTGCTTTACCACCCTCAGAATGAAGAATTTCCTCCTAACCTCTAATCTAAATCTCCCCTCTTTTAGTTTAAAACCATTTCCCTTTGCCCAGTCATTACCTACCCAAGCAAAAAGTTGTTCTCCATCTTTTTTATAAACCTTCTTTAAGTACTGATCCCCCCCCCCCCTTAAGTACTGAAAGATCTGAGTGAGGTCACCCCGGAGCCTTCACTTCTGTACCCTGAACATCCTCAGCTCTCTCAACCTTTCTTCAGAGGTGCTTCAGCCCTCTGATCATCCTCATGGCCCTCCTCTCAACCTGCTCTAACAGATCTACATCCCTCTTTGCATATGCTCTTTTGTTTTTGTTTAAAAATGATTGAGATAATATCAAAGTGTCCTCTTATCCTCAGTACTGCTAGGAATTTCTAATCATGAGCCAGCAATGCGCCCTTGTGTCCAAGAAGGCCAATGGTATCTTGGGCCTTTTAGAAGAGTGCATTTAGAGTGTTGCCAGCAGGTCGAGGGAGGTGATCCTCCCCCTCAGCTCAGCCCTGGTGAGGTCACACCTGGAGCATCATGTCCAGTTCTAGGCTTCCCAGTACAAGAGGGACATAGAACAGAGGGAATGCAGTAACTGATCGGGGATGCTAATAACATATTCTAAGTGTCCCCTTAATTCTTACCAATCCAGCTTTGACGAATGTGGATAATATGCGTTTTTATCTGAGGTTTCTTTTTTTTTTAGTATTACATCAAAGTATTTAAAGAACAACGTTGTTTGTTTTTAATTTGTTGCTATTTTGAAATGTATTTTTCTTTGCAATGCTTTCTGCTTTTTCTGTTTCATTTAGTGGTCTCACACAGATTGCTGTGTCCTATCATTTCTATAATACAAAGTTTAATCTGATTAATGATTTGGTTAAAGATACCTAGGAGAAAGTTAAGGTGCCCATAGCAGTGAGGTAAGAGGATTAAGGTGTCTTCTCTGTGGTTAGCAGGTAACTAACATGTGCAATCCTGTGGTGTTAAGAGGTCCTAATGTAAGAGAAGGCTTTTCAAATGAGGTTATGTATATATCATTTGTTCTAGTTAAATTCAAAATCTATTGCCAATTGTAATCCTTTGAAGAGTTGCACAACTCCTTGCCTATGATTTTATCTACTGATATAACTAGAACAAGGCATGTAATCTAGTAACACCTCAGAGCATTAAAATTACTTCTGCTTTCTAGTTTTCCTTGTTTGCTCTGGACTTTTTTCTTTATTGTCACAGAAATTACAGCATATGACATATGCATGCATTACTGTGTATACTTTGTAAATGGACTGTGAAGCAGGCATCAAGTTCTCAGGGAAATAAGCAGTGGTAAACAAAATCTTCCATCTAGTTTCAGTTCTTCAAAATGTGAGGTTTTACTCTTCACTAGGAAATCTAGTGATTCAGCTAGAGTTCCACCTCAGTTCACAGCAGCCACTGCAGAGACATCTGATTCGTTACAGCCTGGGTTTCCCTCAGAACTGTATAAAAAAAAAAAAAAAAGCAAGTTCACTTCAGCATATTGCTCTACACAATGAAAAGTTGTGGTTTATTTTCCTCTTCTTTATGCTGTATTCTTACTCTGCGCCTTCTAATATGATCCTCCAGAAGTGCCAAAAGTTAATACCATCTTTCCTTTGTATGTGGCTTTCTGTAGGACTTTCTAATATTCGATCTTCAAAGTCATTTTTTATGTGCTTACTTACATCTGTGATGCTAGCTTTTATTACTGTTAAAGCTTTGGTTTATCGATATTAAACGCTTGTCAGTTAAAGCATGTGGTTTGAGTCCAGGCATTTATCAACATAGAGAGTATCTTTCAACATTTCTTTTTTTCAATTTTCTTAGATAAACAGTAAGCTGAAATTAATCACAAGGGAGGAAACATATTGAAATCTGAACTGATAGTATCTTTAACAAAAGGAATGATTCCATTTATGTTTTTTCTCTCTTGTATCCTGTATTCATTTTTTAATGGCTGAAGACAGTATTTTGAATAACAACATAAAGCTTTTTGCAGTGGGTTTTGGTCATCAAATTTAAAATCATTATATGGTTTACTTTCATAGAAATGAAAAGGCAAATGGAGGTAAGATATATATGCAGCTTGCCTGTTTAGGTGAGTGTCACAACTGGAAATAGGTTATTCCTGAATCTTAGTTTAGCATTCATTTCTTACTCACATTAGTCATGCTACATTCCCATGAAGAAAACGTTTACCTCATACTGAGAAGGATAAGGTACCTTTTTGGATAGCAGCTATTTGTAAAAAGATTGAGAAAATTAAAAATTAGGTATTTATGCAACAGCAGTCTGGTGTCTGCCACTTTTGTCTGGTTTTGGTTTCTGTTGCTGACCATTTATTGCCCTGCTCTACTAACTCATGTCATTTAAGTAGTTGAGTTAGATAACAGAAGTTTCTTCAGTAAAAACTAATATACTGGAGGAGACTAGTCACTATGTAAATGCATGGAGGCAGCATGTAGATTTTGGAAAAGAGGCATGCACAGGATCATTAGCTGGAGGAGGTTGTTAGCTTTCTGCAACTGAGCATCATTCTGAAAGATGTCCTTCAACTGAATTCACTTAAAGTATATTTTCCGTGGCAGTATATATAGACAAGCATTTACAGTTCTGAAATTTAGTATAACATCTGTAAGATATCTTTGAAATTGCTTAAGATTTGTTTTCAAACACTGTGCATGAACATACACTTCACAGTAGAGTTTGCAGAATTTGAACTCTTTCTTTATAATTCTCATAGTACTGAACAAGAGGTAATAGTGATGAGATTTAAACATGTTGTCTAATCTCCATTAATTGGAAAATTGATGAGAGGTAAACTTCAGCCTTTTAAATATCAAAAGCACTGTGATCAGAGTTTTTTGGAAATAACTCCATAAAGATGAAGAAGCTTGCATAATATTTGTGCTGGGTTACAAGCTGCTGTTACTCAGGGGTGATTGTGGAGAGGTATTCTAATCCATAGCCTTTCAGTTGAAGACTGAGTTGTTTGGAGTTACAGAATCAGATTTAGTGCTATCTGGTGTCTCTAGGCAAAAAGACAAAAATTGATGTTGGTAGTAACATGGGAAAATAAATCCACACCAACTGCAATGTCCTGACTTCTGAAAAGTAAGAATTTTTGCTTTTAATAAGAATGTATGCTTTATTATATTAGTATTCTTTTACACTTGCATTTACTGATCTCTGAAGCAGGACAATTCTCTTTGCGTGTTTTTGATACTTACATTAGAAGACAACAGTTTTGTCATTATAGTTTTTTGTAAATCTTTTTAATTTAATATTAATTAAGTGTCTGAATTAAACAAAATTTTAACAGTATTAACGAGAATAAATTAGAAATATCTTAACAAAATTATTAATGCAAAACAAATTCAGCAGATTGTTGGAAAACAAAGGGTGTCTATTTCTGACTGGTAGCTTCATTTTTTCATCCAAAGTTGTTCCAGACTTTTCAAAGACAATTGTATGTGATTTCTGTAGGATTTTTATATAGCTGGACATTTAATATTTGTTTGAACAATTTTGAAAATAATTAAAACAAAGTACCACTTGCAATTTCTACAATTTTTAGTTAAACTGCAGTCTTAGTTATTTTGGATTGCTACAGGTAAAGCTGACTTCATTGTAGTTTTTCCTGGAAATTATTGATCAATTTAAAATATTTGTCAACACTTCTGCCAATCTCTTTAAATACTTTTTTGTGTTCTTTAAATTCTAGGCCTCCAATAGTCAAGCATCGCCACAATCTGCTACTACACCAAGGATGGAAAGTACAACAGGAACCACAATTGCTACCTCTTCAAAAACTCCTCCATCACTCAGTCTTCAGGGTCCCCTGTGTCCTCCTGTGTGTCCCCCAGCTCCATTAGAGGAATTGTCACCAGACAGCATTGATGCTCACACATTTGATTTTGAAACTATTGCCCATCCGAACCTGGAGCAAGCTCTTAAACAAGGATCATTAGACTTGGATTCATTAGCAGAAAGTCCAGAATCTGACTTTATGTCAGCGGTAAATGAATTTGTAATAGAAGAAAATCCAGTATCTCCTAATGTAATAAGTGATCCACAAAGTCCTGAAATGATGGTGGAATCTCTTTATTCTTCAGTTATCAACGCAATAGACAGTAGACGCATGCAAGACACAAATTCTTGTGTAAAGGACGTTTCAGTAGAAAATGCATCGCTCAGTGTTTGCATGGAGAAGTGTAGGGTTATTGCTCAAGATTCAAAGGTACATTTAAGAGGTATAAAAGAAGATCTTTGCCACTTTAGAACACTTGTACAAAGAGAACAGTGTGACTTTTCTAATTCTTTAAAATGCACTTCATTAGAAATATTAAATACTATTGAGAAGGTAAAACTTTCACTTGAAAAAACACTAAAAGATAAACATCAAAAAGAACTGCAATCTTTGAAAAGTGAATATGAAACTAAAATTAATAAATTACTGGAGGATAGTGAAGAAAGTCAAAAAAAGATTACAAAGTTAAAAGGTGACTTGTTAGGCCTAGAGGAAGTACTTCAGAATAAAAATGATGAATTCGCAATGGTGAAAAATGAAAAAGAAGCTGTAGTTTGCCTTCAGAATGAAAAAGATCAGAAATTACATGAATTAGAATGCAAAATGGAGACACAAAATTGTGAAATAAAGAAACTGAGACAGTCACGTGAGACTGTTCTGGAAGACTTGAAAAAATTTCATGTCGAAAGTGATGAAAGACTACAACTCCTGAGGGCAGAACTCCAGAGTTTAGAACAAAGCCATTTAAAAGAACTGGAAAACAACCTACAAGCTAGACATTTACAGGAATTTGAGAAAGTGCTAGCTGAGCACAAGGACTGTTTAGATAAATTAAAAAAAGAGAACCAGCAGAGACTTGAACAAATGCAGGAATCTCATGCAGCAGTTGTACAAGAGAAACAACAACAGGTAGAAGAGTTAAAACTCAAAGTTTCAGATCTATCTGATATAAGGTGCAAATTAGAAGTTGAACTTGCCCTGAAAGAAGCAGAAACGGATGAAATGAAGCTTCTCTTGGAAGAAAGCAGGAACCAGCAACAAGAGACCTTAAAATCTCAGATTGATAAGGAAACTGAAAGCTTAAAAAAAGAGATTGATAAATTAAACAGTAAGATACAAAACAGCAGTGATGAATATCAAGTGGGCTTATCAGAACTGAGAACTCTAATGACAATTGAGAAAGATCAGTGCATTTCTGAGCTGGTAGACAGATATGAAGAAGAATCAAATTTGCTTAGAACTGAACTAAACAAAGTAACAGTTCTGCATCAAAAAACTTGTGAAGCAGAAAAAAGACTTTCAGAGCAAATAACAGAACTACAAAGTAAGTTAGAGTTGGAAGTGAATGCCTTAGAAAAGGAAAAAACGGAAAAAATGGCACTCTGTGAGCAGCGGGAAAAATATGAAGCGATTATCCATACGCTTAAGGAAGAGAAAGAACTGTTAGTATCTAACCAAGAGCAAGACAGGCAGTTGCTCATTCAGAAACTCAATTCTGAAAAAGAGGACGCAGTGCAAACTGCTTGTAAAGAGTTTGAATTACAGAGAGAAGCTGCTGAAAAAGGGCTTTTGGAAAAAATACAACAACTTGAGATGCAAGTAAATCGGAGGTACTGTAAGAATTAAGTTGCTGTGTTGTCTTAGTATTCTAAAGTAATTAATCTGGTTTGTTCACGATGCAGTATGCAGTAGGTAAAATTTCTACATGTTTGTAGTAGTGTTTGTCTGATTTGTTTTTTATTCAGGTTTCAAGTTATTTCTGTTTTATAAGTAATGACGTTCCTGTGTCTGCATTTAGTCTAAAAGACCGTAATATACTTTATACGGTAATGATTTTCAGACAGCAGTGAAGATTTTTATTTCAGTCTTGTAATGCTCTGTTGAAGGAGCACTTCCACAGTTGCTTGAAATTCATGATTCAGTGGTCTCAGCCTCTCCTCTCCTGTCCTTTGCTCTTGCACTAGCACTGTATAAGGTTGAAGTGGATGGCTTTTAGGCTAGTAACATTCTTATGTTGGTTAATTGTACGCTCATGGTGGTGCTAATGCTGCCATGAAGAAATGTGTGACAATACATGGTCAACTGAAAACTGGACTGTAGCTGCCTTGTTTCTAGGGACTTCCATTTGAGCTTTATAATGAAACATTGGGCAATGTCATTTTAAAGGACATCCTAGCATAATTGTTTTTCCTTGTTCATTTTTGCAGTATTTTTCCAATTGGGGAAAAAAATCCTTGCCATAAAAACCTAGAGTTACTTCTCCTGACTTCCTATTTCTAATCTACCTACTAGTTCATAATGCCCATCAGAGTATATTATATAATGCAAATACTAGACTTTTTCTATGCAACTATGGCTTAGATACAATATTCTAATTTGAAATGCTAGAATTTGTTTTTAATCTCCCTGTAGAGTTTTGGAGCTCCGAAGATAATTCTTATTTATATCATTGTACCAAGAACAAAAAGCTTCAGCTGGGTATTATACATCAAGTATGTGAGATGTGAAGAGTGATAAAATGGGCAGAATGTACATAAAAAGAACAGTGCAGAATTCAAACACAAACTTATTAAGTTGGCATTCACCTTTTAAATATCAATGTAATGTTTTTTAAAAATAAAAATGGGGAGAGTTTATACAGAGAATCCAGTACACAGCTTACTTCCGTGGTATAAAGAAATGTAAACATCCACTTTACTTGAAATATCCACTTAATCCCCATTACCTAAGGATTTTGATATGCTAATAATATCTGTCATTGTGTTATCACTGTCTGCTTTTTGTGTGTCTGTGTACAAAAAAAAAAAGAAGGTCAAAATGAAGGTGTGCTTCCTGAGTTAAGATTCAGTGATTGGGATGCAATTAAATTAAAACTTCTGTCTTTAAATATTCTCTAAATTTAAGGAAATGTGCTGAAATTAGAAGGGAAAAAAAATGAATAAATCAAGCACTGTGTTCTTTTCCTTTTGTTTGTATTAATGCATGTAGACATGATATGATGCATATGACTCAACAGGAAAAAGATACAGCTATGTCATCAGACTTTAAAAAAAAAAAAACCAACATTTAAATTTGAACTGAACACAGCTGTGTGCATTGCTATACAAACTGGATAAAATGGAGAGCAATATGTTTCAAAGAAATATTATCTGCTTCAGTCTGAAGACATGCTAGTAGTTTGTTATGAGTTCTATCAAGTAATTTAATTTTCAAAGTGTGATGTTAAAATACGGTTGCTCTATGCCTTGAATCTGCTGCTAGGCTTTTTCTCTAGGAATAAAGACACAACGTGTTTCGTCTCCAGAGGGCACATATGTTATGTGAATGTCTTACTATTTCAAAGTCACTGCCTAGCTGTTTGGTTTTCAAGTTCCTAAAACCCAAGCTATGTCAGTAACTTGAGTTGACTTTTTATCCTGTCTCAGTTGTTCTTTAGTCATTAATTTGTAACAGTGGAAAACAACCTTTATTTGGCACGTGCTTGTCAAATAAGTGCCTTTTTCTGCAAGATCAATGTTATGCTAGCATTCCAGAAGTCACTGAGAGGGACTTCTGTTGTTGAATTTGATCTGAGCATTGCACTGGTACCAGGAGCTTCATTTTTTGAACTTTCATGAAATCTAACAAAAATATTTAGAAGCTAGAAAGGAATATTTGTGGTCCATGTATTACTAACACATGAAAACTGATGTATTTTGTTTATAAAGTGCCTGGAGTTCAAGTCGTCATGATTAGGAGAGAGAATAGATGCGCAAAGCATTTGTAACTGTTTAATTTTTCTTTTGTATGTAGTATGTACTGTGCCCAATTTTGATTAACAGAGATTAATTGAACAATGCAATTTTTGTAATTACTGTCATTAAGCAATTTGTTTTGCTAAAAGATTTATAACTTTGAAAAAATGTTAAAAGCATAGTAGGGCTTCTGACTGGTTTTAAAACTCAATTATGGATTTGGTATCTTCCAGCCTTGGGATTTTCCAGCTCAGTGGTGAAGCTTTTCCATAAAGCATGCATGTTGTATCTCACAGATAGTTTTAATTTATTTTTAAATAAGTTGAAATTTAATCCAGCACAAAAGAAGCTTTCTCTGTGGCATAAAAAAAGACTTGCCTGGGTGCCTCTAAATTTGCTTTGTTTTCCTGCTCATTTTCCTTCTGACTTAAGGAATCTCAAAAGGTTGCTTTGCCACTGTGTGCACTCAGTTCTTTCAGGGCCTTTGTATTTACAACTTCTAACAGGCTTAGCTACTACACCATAGTTTGTATCTCCAGTATATGCCTATGTCTAGAGGAGTGGCAGTGTTCCTAAACATGTCCTTTGTCATCTTAGAGTAGTACAGTGTTTATTTGCAAGAGGAATCCTTGAAGAAAGGTGCCTTTGGTATCTGGAAGAAAAATAAAAAAGGTTAAGTAGGTGTTGTAACTAATGCCATAGGTATTAAGCATCCTTAGAGTAACGACATACTTGAGCTCTTCCTCCAAAGAGCTGAGAGTTCATTCAGTCCATCTGCGAGGCAGATGACACCTCCTTTGGTTTGGTGCAGCTGTCAGTCTTAGGTTTAGGCTGGTGCCTTAGTTTGGCACTCAGGCAACCTGGAATAACGTGAGTAGTGTGGTTTTTTTTGTATTGTAAGATGTAGGCATAACTCATTACACTTCCCAGCCAAACTTTTACTTATCTCTCTTAAGTAGGGAGAATTGGTGGCAGATACAGGTGAGTTTGTGCTGGATGATGTGGTGAAGAATTCTTGAAGCATTTTCAGGTTAAGAGTTGTGCTTGGTACGTTAGCACACAGTGTTTTGATTTCAGCACAGCCTACCTAATGTCAGGAGACTGTCCCTTCAGGCTGCTGAGACTGGAGAGAGGGGAAAAAAACAAAAACAAAAAACACGTGTATGTAGGTAGGTTTGGGGAAATGTTATTTATTTAAAAAATAACTCCAGTGTGGAGAAACAATTGAAACATAATACAAGTTTTCACAAAAATTGTTGAACAAAAGGGGTTTGTCTGTACTATACACAGTGGTGGTATAGCCAAACCACAGAAATTGTGGTTAACGCTTTGGGTTCGGTGATGGAAAATATTTGAGCTGTATTACATTGTCTGTTTCAAGAGCCATGTTAGGTTGTTATTAACCTTCCTGCCTGAGTGACATCTAATGCTTTCTTTTCTTTATGATCATTACTGAATTACTGCTGTTCTTCAGATTCTGCAAGCCAGTGTTGTCTTTTACATCTGCGTTCCACTGAATTATTGCTGAATTGTGTATTTTTATAAGGGTACTGTAGGCATTGCATTTTGACATACTAAAAATCTCAGTGGAATTGATCTGTCGTTTCTTGTTTCACCACTTTCCATACCTTGTGTCCAAAAAGTAAAAACAAAAGTCCCTCTCTCAAGAAAATTTCAAAAGTCACTGTAACGTACTAGAAAACAATGCTTAAGAGTGCTGAGATATACATGATTGAAAATAGAATTGAATATTAATAATGACTTAATTGGAATACAGTATTCGTTAAATATTTCAGAGAAAACTGTCTCAAAACTGACGTGATTTCTGTATGTTTGCTTCTTTCATATATTCTGGTACTCTCTATATGACATAAATTTAAAACCTAAACATTTTCTTTTAAGTCCTCCCACTGAATCATCTGCTGAATCAACTTTGGTTGCTGAACTTCAAGAAAAGCTTCAGGAAGAAAAAATGAAATTCTTGGAGCAACTTGAAGAACAAGAGAGAAGAAAGAATGAAGAAATGCAGAACATCAGAACATCACTAACTGCAGAGCAGCAGGTAAAGTTGATTCTTTATTACTTTTCCTCCTATGAGCATGTGTTCTTTTGCTGTTCTGAAGATAACGACTTCTTTTTGCTGTGTAACACACTCAGAATTTGTGCTATGTTCTGTGGAGTCGTATAATGTGTTAATGAAATTCATCACTCCACGATTTATTTATTAATTGCTTAACTATCTGTGAACGTGCAATCCAGTTTCAGTTTCTGTTCTTTCTTCACTTTTGCTTGTGTTGTTATGCTAGTGCTGTAAATTTTATCTGTTGATATACTGAACTCCAGAAAGATGTCACTTAAGTACCGTTTAAGTTAAGTGTTACTCTGTGCAATACATAATTAAAGCTTTGAAATACTAATTGATTTGGAATGCTACTTAATGGCTTTTATATGTCGTTAGCCTGGGCAGATGGCCTTTGAGGTTCAAAGCAAATATGATCTTTTACTTCTTTCTAAACTTATATTAAACAACTCTATGTATTCCTGACCTTGATACAAACTCCCATTACACTGATTTAATTATTACAATATCTTTACTAGTTTATATTTCTTTTTAAAATGTCACGAATCTCCAATTTTGTAGATACTCTCAGTTCTGAAATTAAATCTCTCTTAGTAACAGCTATTATCTACAGCTTAGCATTTAAACACTAAGAAAGGTTTTTCTGTTTTAAGCACCTCTACTTTAGTTGTAATAGGATCAAATAAGGTCAGAGAGACAGTGTAGTAATCCACTAGCATAGTGAATGAACTTTGAATCACTTCGTACAGAGAGCAGAAAATCAGACAGCTATAAAGAAATGAGTATTTTTAAAATTTCTGGACTGCACACATTAATACTGAAGTGAGCCTTACATAGTTAATCTAATAGGGATATCTTACAGATTGATAATTTTAAGATCTCTTTTTGTGTTGGAATCTGCCTTAGTGCACCATTTTCCTTGTTATCTAATAATCTTCATTCATGCAGCAAAGCATGGTAGAGAAAGCGTTAACATCAAATTCCAATGAAATATAGAACCTAATTAAAAATAAACATATATGCCAGTACTGAAAACTTATGTCTGCCTCCAACGATTGCTGAATTTTCTGGGTATTTAACCTCATACTTGATGTCATTTTCACCTTAGCAAAGCTACTTAAGTTTTTGCTTATGCTTGTGATGTGTTACGTGAGTTTTGTTAGACAGACTCAACAGGAAAAAGATACAACTATAAAAGTTGTATGGCCAGACAAATAACTTCTGATTTAAGACAGAGATGAATAGGCATAGAAAAAAATATAAAAAACAGAAATAAAGAATCAAAAGCTAGTCAAGGTCATGACTGGCTCCTATAATTCACCAAAGAAGTGAAATTGTGATTTAAAATACCCTCTTAATAGATAGTTCGTAGTTGTTTTTTTGTCTCCCTTCACCACAGCTTTGAAAGTAGGAAGTATGAGGGTGTAATGGTTAGAGGGATTCATATCATAGAATCAGCAAGGTTGGAAAAGACCTCTAAGACCAACCTCTGGTCCAACCATCCCCCTACCACCATTATCACCCACCAAACCATGTCCCTAAGCACCACGTCCAACCTTTTCTTGAACACCCCCATGGACAGCAACTCTAACACCTCCCTGGGCAACCCATTCCAATACCTAAAATTTCCTCAGTGTGGCATGAAAACAAACAGCTTAGTTCTTGCTTGGGCTTTTATTTCTCTCTTCTCTTGCTCTACTAGTCTCTTACGTTTCCTATTTCAGTAATACTTCTTTTTGTTTTCAGACCAACTTTAACACTGTTTTGGCAAGAGAAAAAATGAAGAAAGAAAATATAATTAATGACCTTAGTGACAAATTAAAAGTGCTAACACAACAGCAAGAAAAAGATAAGGGTAAGCATACTGTGAAAGTATTTCTTTTCTAATAGGACAATTCCATTTGCGTCAGGTTGGTTTTGCTCCTTTGTTCTGCTATTATTAAAGGAATTTTTATTTATTTGCGTCATAGATTTGATTGAAACGCTTTCTGAAGATCGAGCTCGTTTACTTGAAGAAAAGAAAAAGCTTGAAGAACAAGTTAATAAGCTGAGAAGTAGTAATCTTTCTCCATCAACCTACTTAGCAGCAGCTACAGAAGCTTGTGGAGCATGTGCAGCTGATATTCCTGCTGACACAGATAGATTAGCTTCTGACATTGC
This sequence comes from Anas platyrhynchos, assembly GCF_047663525.1. NCBI lineage: Eukaryota > Metazoa > Chordata > Aves > Anseriformes > Anatidae > Anas > Anas platyrhynchos. The sequence continues at coordinate 48,466,133 of NC_092588.1, read as the reverse complement.
AGCTGAAGGGAGAATGGACTCCACAATGGAAACCAGTATGATGGCTGTGCAGTAAGTATCGGGCATGGTAGTAGAATTGCACAAAGCATGCTCACGTTCTTTGTGTGTGTGCTGTTGGGTGTTCTAAAGTACAAATGAGCATGTTTAACACTCCCTCCACCTTTGATATTCTTACTAAGAATGTTCTTTTAAATGTATATATACAATTGTGGCATCACAGTCATCAGAAATGGATGGTTTTGATGGCTTTGAAGTAGACAGCCTTAAGGGTTTTGCAATTATAAGGTGAAAAATTACATCTAAGCGTATGAAATATAAATCAAGTGGAAGAAGAGCAATTGTAATAGCGACCTAGGATGAGCTAGTAGAGTTTACATTTTGTTGGCATATCTTTTGAACAGTGGCTGACTTCAGATCAAACACAGAAAACTTTCTGGTTGGTTGAGTGTGTGACTGTTGTAGATTGCATAACGATGTTCGTGTATGAGTGGGAAGTGGAGATACTAGCCCGTGGTAGAAATTAGACTGAATCTTGTGAAATATGCAGAAATGTCCCCATTCTTCTTAAATGACCGCAAACTTATCATTTGTCAGTGACTGAAAATTCACTGGATTATAGAAGGGGGTAAGGTTTTTTTTTAATTTTTCAAAGGTTCTGCCAGAAATGTCAATGCTGGTTCTTAAATTGCCTTTCTGTTCTGTAGTTTTGTTTTTTCTCCCTCAGCTTCCCAGCTATTTTCCTGATTCTTTGCTTTCCTGATTCTTTCTTTCCTAAATATATACCTTGCCTATGTGCTAGGAATGCTAGTACCAAAGTATTCTGTAAACTCTGAAGTAAGCTCCTTATGCTAGCAGAATGACAGCATTCATCTGTGCGTGAATGAGAAGGGGGGGGGAAAGCACTTTTGAGTGTGTGGGGAAAAAAAATTGCTTTTAATGTACCCATTTTTTTCTCTTGTAGTGAAAATGTCCATATGTCTGAAGAAAAACAGAGGATCATGTTGTTAGAAAGAGTGAGTAGATTATCTGTGAGATTAAGCATTACAGCTAATTACTATAAATGTCTGTTAGTACTCTGGTGCAATATAGCATTAGCAAAGCTTATAAATACTATTTTGAGGAATGTTTTCTATTTGAATGATTTTCGGATTGGTATAACCGAAGTCATTCAAAATAAGTATTAATACAGTGTATTTATACTGAGCCTAGCTTAATGCTCATTTATACTTTGCTCTGTTTATATAGATTTTTGGGATAAATGAGTTGGGTGTAGTATTTCTTCTTTGGAGTAACAGTTCATTGACCTAGGGAATTTTTTACCATGAAAAAAAAAGTTTGAATGTTTAAATCAAGGCATCCACAACAGTTGGACAGGAGTCAAGATTGATTTTATGCTCTTCCTTTGGAAATGGATTACTTCTACTCTTAGACTGTTACTACTTAGGTGATCTTAGTTCTACCTGGGATACATTATAATCTTGACAGTATTACTTCAGTAAAAATTGAGATAACGCCTGTTTTGAATATTCATATTACAATTTTCTGACTTTACTGTAATGCTTCTACATTAAGTACTTATTTAATGTGCAGGTTAGGATTGTAAGTTTAAAGCTAGAGTCACTGCCCTGCCTCTCACAAATAATATATGTTAATTTAATTTTTACTTCTGTTACTCCTTTTATTTTGAGTGTAGCTTTCAGCATAATTGAATTGTGGAACCTGTTTGATGAAATAAGCTTTTTACTTATTGGTAAACAGTTAAATCAATCCTCAGTGGTTAAATTGAAATCTTTCATGTTCTGGTCGTTTTTAACAATTCAGTCATATTTAATTCCTCTCTAGTTGCCTTTTTTTCCCTCTTCAAAGTTGAAACCTGAGTTTCAATATTTAGTCTTCATTTCTTTAGGATCACTTAGACTGAATTCTGTGATCAGCAGGAGAACTTGAATGTTGAACCACATAATGCAAGTGACTGGATGTTTCTGATTAGCACTACTTGCACATTTTATTCTGTATTCTGCTTGCAAAGGATTTGTCGTAGTTAGTAGCTAGCAGCCACAAAATAGTAATATATTTTTTTCTGTTTTATTGATGGCATATTTTCAAGTTGAGGAGAAGAATGAGTGTGGAGATAAGCATAGTTTAGCAGTAGTAATTGCTTGCCTTTGAACTTTGTGCAAGTCTTCATTCAAAATATCTTTTGATACTGTTTTAAAACTGAAGCAAGTAAAGATTTCTATTGTGCAACTACTCTGGAACTCGTAGTGTCAACACTATTTAAGATGTATATACTGTACAAGTTGTATTAGTTAATCAGATAAGATTTTCTTTCAGACTTTGCAGTTGAAAGAAGAGGAAAATAAGAGATTAAATCAAAGATTGGTAAGTATTTGTGCAATGCACATCTTTTAGGTACCTTAAAAAAAAATTACAAATTTTAAATTTGTTAAAATTTCTTTAAATCTGAAAATGTGGTTTATTAACTACAAAAGTGTTTTAAATTGTAATGCAAGGGGCAAATCACTGATCTGATAACCTTTGAGTTACCTCAATTTAGCAGTTTTCCCATAGAATGGATGAATATGATTGGAGAGACTTCATCCCAAAGAGCACAGACTCTCCAGGCTTGGTGTGGAGGGAATAAATTTCAGTGTCAACAAGGCTTGGTTCTTCAGCAACAGTAGATTGAAAGCCAGTTTACAAGTTTATATATATGCCTGCACATCAAGCATATTTAGCAATAACCTAGATATTGTTTTTGGAAAACTGTTTTTTGATGTTAGCATTTTTAGAGGGTTTTTTTGTTTTTAATTTTCAAAATAGGGATGCAGCACATCAGAATACAACAGTGCTGTTGGCTCTGTCACACTTCTGTTACAAAGTGCTTTTAAGTTATAAGCCAAAAGTCTACTTATCCTAATAAAGCATTCAGAATACTCAGAGACCCTTCCACCTGCATTTGTATTTTTATCAAGTGTGGAACTTTAATTTTGCATGGCTACTAAAAATACTGTCATAATTTTTAACTTATATGCTGAAATATCAGTCAATGCCTAAGGAAGGATAGAGAATATGCTGACAGAGTTCCTTTAATTCATGAGCTATGAATCCTTCTCGATTGATTTAGCTGGAGCGTAGCATTGCTAGTAGGTCTTAACCTGAATTCAAAATAATGTTTATACAGGAAATTGTTAGTTCTGTTGGCAGTTGAGTGGTTGGACTGGTGATGGAGATCGCTATTTCTTTGAATGGATAGATATCTAGGAATTTTATAAGAACTGGTATCTGTGTGGTTGCATGAAGTTACATGTCATAGAAGAAGTCTTTAAATTGCTTCAGTTACATAACACCAGTCAGTTTTCTGCCTGGGATAGGACTGAAATTTGGTTTAGAACTTACTTCTGTTCTCCTGTTACATACTCAGGTATTAAATGACTCTTTTTTTCAAAAGCTTTCCATTCCCCATTAAAATCTGTCCTTAAAAATCTTGCTATTGCAGATCATAAAAGATTGCAACACCTTTTAAAGCATATTTCCTTTTACCTGTTTATTCAGAATGCTTATAAAGTGCACAAAAGGCATTTCTTTATAACAAACACGCTGGACAGTCTGCCAAACTTCCCTGTAGTATCCTGAATTAAATTCTGTATCTTTTGTAAAATTAAGTTGAAGGAAGTTTGGTGTTGTACAAGATAAATACAAAATCATTTCTGTTAGTGCATTTAATAATTTCTCCTACACAGCTTGTTAGCAGTTTATTGGTATCTAAATCTATTCAAAGTTAATTTCTAAATGGGCATAAGAACATACCTTCTCAATACCTTACATGTAGGTCAGCTGTTTCAAAAATAAAATATTTTGTCATCTCTTCCTCCTCCTTTTTCTCACCCCCTTCCCAATACTCTTCTAAAACTAAAATACACATCAGTGTTAACATATCAATATTAATTTATACCCAGCTACCTCAGATAAGGAACCCAGAAGATGTACTGCATAATAAAATAATCTTTTTCAGGTCGCTGGATTTTGCAGTAAAGTTTGAGGGTTACCTCTTTAAGCAATACAAGTTAAAAAGGATCTTTTAATGACAGGAATGTTGTTAGAGGATATTCATTACTTTATAAGAGCTGTTGAAAAACTTGTATTTATTTTATTTCTATTTGTTTATTTTAATTTGTGTTTGGTTTACATGGCAAGGTTTTGTTAGTGGGGCAGCTTCAGGGGTGGCCACTCTGAGAAGGATCCAGCAGCTGCCCCATGTTAGATAAGGGCCAGTTTTAGCCTGCTCCAAAGGGACCTGCAGCTGGCCAGACCCGAGCCAATAAGCGATGTTTTTGCCTCTGAGAGCAGATTTAGGAAAGGAGGAAAAAAGGAGTGGGTGGATGTGGCCTGGAGGAGGCTGTTGCCCGTGGAGAGCCCCCTCAGGAGCAGGCCCCGGGCTGGAGCACTTCTCATTGCTATTAACAAGGGAGACGTCAGCTATTTCATAATTAGTGGTGTGGTTTTTTTTTTTTTTTTTTTTTTAAAGCTGCTACAGAGCAAGCTGACAGAAAGATAATCTTTTCTTGAGTGAATGATCTACAAGAGCAGGCAGGTTTGAAAACAGCAACGAACAATTTATTTCAACCATATTGTTATCTGCCATTTACATTTCATCATAGCTTGCCAACTCTTTATATCTATTTTATTTTTTTATAGATGTCCCAGAGCATGTCTTCGGTATCCTCAAGACATTCTGAAAAAATAGCAATTAGAGAGTAAGTACATGTTTATTTTCCTAATTTTCCTAGTCAGATGGACTTGCCTTCATTAATAAATGTTGTTAAAGAATGTCACAATTCTTCTGTCTTTTCTCTGTGATGAAAAGGTGTGTAGATCATCTTTATAGCTCACACATCAGTTATTGAACCATGCCAGTTCAGAATAAATCAAATTTTATAAACTTCTTTTTTTTTTCCTTTTTAAGAAAGGCCTTTCTGAATTCATTATTGAATTTTTGATTTCTTGATTTCCCTGATTTCTTGATTTCTTAATTTTCCTTTATAAGGCTAATATTCCATGGGATTTCTAGAATGCGTCCATTTATTTTTAAAGTAAATTTTAGAAAAGTAAATTTTAGAAAACTTTTAGAAAAGATTTACTTTTTCTTTAGCTATTATCTTTCTGAAATAATGCTAAGAAAAAGTCAAAGGAATGCTATTCACCCTGAATCTGTATAGTGCTGTATAGTGTATTTCAGTAGAAATTCTACTTTCTTAAAATTTTGACCTATCTTGAGAGAATGAAATTAACTCAAATATTTTTTTGTATTCTGGAACTCTTAACATGTAAAGTTGTTGTGTGTGTGTCAATTGTTGCAAAATATGAAAGCTACAGACAGTTGTTTTCAAATAATATTTCAATTTGAGATTGAGGAACATCAAAAATGCTTTTTTGGGGGGGAAAAACAAAACATTCCGTTAATGTTTTTAATGTTTTCTGAATTACACCAAATAGCATGTTTATTGTAACAAGGGCAGTATGTACAGAATCAACCTTTCATTTTAGCATCTGAATATTATGGCAGCTCTCATGGTATTATCTGGGGAGAAAAATATTATGAAAGAAGATTTTACTCATCCAAGAGAAATATCTTTGAGTCATAGTCTGTCTCATCATATCAGTACGGGGGAAAAGCTGTGTTATTTTATCTGAAAGTGTGCATTAAAGCATATGAGAGAGATTTCTCTCCAGACTTGTTTATACCTGAGTATCTTTCTGCTCCCCACCCTTTTACAAAGAAGTATTTCCCACTTTCTTTGCCACTTCATCCCCCACATTCAGTATTATAGTAACATTTATTCTTAGTGTTCTCATGGTTTAATGCTTAATTTGTAGCTATTTCAGAATTCATTTCATTCATGGGTAATTAAATTACTTCCAACACATTTGAACCGTGAAACAAATTGGAGACAGAATTTCTCTAACTTCTGTTGCTGAAACTTGGCCGAAGAACTTTATGGCTTGTGGTAACCTGCTGTCAGGAAGAAGCAGACTTCTGAAACTTTTTATGTGAAGTAACCACAGTATTTCTTCGTTTCTAACCTTTTCATAAGAGTCAGATGAACATTTCATCTCTTTGTCCCGTGTGCTTAAAATCTTAGGATATCTACATAAATGCTTTGCTGTATTTTTTGAGATCATATTAGCAACAGTTTAAAACATCAAAAAGCTGTTTGTAAATACTATGGTACAGTGATCATCATAAGTATGGGTGAATAAAAAACAGTTTAAAAAAAAAAAAGACCATAGTAGAATATTTTAAGTATTCCTATTTATATTTTAAAGCAACAATGTCAGTTCTTTTGAAAAAAAAAATGAGCTGATGGATGTAGAAAAACACTCAAAAATATTTTTTAAAGGTATTTTTTTGTTGACTCCAGAAAATATAAAATGTGTATGAATTGACATAAGTAGAAAATTCTGTGTTGCTATGCAGTTTAAGTCTCATCCTGCCTGTGCAGTATATGGAAAAATAGTTATTGTAACTTATGTAGTCTTAAACTGTCATGCTTCTGTCGCTAAATTCCTTAATATCTCTAGTTTTCAGGTTGGCGATTTGGTTCTAATAATCTTGGATGAAAGGCATGACAACTACGTATTATTTACTGTTAGTCCAACCTTGTATTTCTTGCACTCAGAATCTCTTGCTGCATTGGATCTCAAACCAGGTGAGTGTGGTAAGTGTCAAATTATTTTCAATATTTGTCTTCCTACAAATAATGCTTAAATTTCTAACAGTTAGTAAGTGATATAAATACTTATGTGGTAAATACAAGTGTGTAATGTAAATAGCTATTAGCTTTCTCTGCAGCTTTTGCTACTTGATACTAAATGTTTTTCAACACAGAACACTTTAAATCAAAATTTAATGCAGGTGTTGATATCTCTGAAAAATAGAAAGAATATCTGCATCTTCAAGCTGTAATAAATGCCAATTTTATATACAGCCAGTGTATATTAACACAGAATCAAAGAACAGCCTAGGTTAGAAGGGACCTCAAAAGAGCATCGCGTCCAACCTTTTGTAGGAAAAGGGAGCCTGGATGAGATTGTCTAGCACTCTGTCCAGTTGCATCTTGAAAACCTGTAGTGATGGGGAATTCTAGCATATCTCTGGGGACTCCAGTGATTGATTCTTCTCACTGTAAAACATTTTTCTTAGACAACCTGGGTTTTTCTGGGAGACAAACCTCTCCCAGTGCATCTTGGACCCAATTGCCTCTTGCATTCTCCATGTAGCTGTTAGTGAAGAGATCCTCTGTCCTCTTTGCAGCTGTCTGTTAAGTACCGGAATACTGTGATGAAGTTTGCCTAAGCCTTGTGTTCTCCAAGGTCGAAAGACCTGCCTACTGCCTTTCCTCATAGGGCAGCTTCGCCGATCTTTTGATCATTTAGGGAAAACGTTCTATCAGGTCACATGCTATTCAGTATCAGCAATAATAGCGTATAATTGTGTAGGTCTCAGGCCTATTATTATGTGGAATTTGTTCTCAGTGTCTTTTTTATTTGATGAGGATAGCAAATGCAAAACTCATTGTAACGTTTCTGTCAAAACTGTGCATGCTCAGTTCTTATTTTTAATACCTGGCTTTATGATGCTCTTTAAAGATTCTTTGGATAAAATGTGTTCTCTCTCTAGCTCATCTTCTGTGAAGTGACTTGAATTTAGGTTCATGTATTTATGGCCCTAAATATGGGTCTATAATAATAAAATGTAAGCTATAGTATAGGGGAATTTGCAAGCAATTTTTTTTGCTGATAAAGTTTTCCCACTGTATTTATATGGTGAAACCACTCTCTGAAGAATAATGAGTCCTGCTAGTTTCTGTACATTTTGTTTATGTTCAGGTTGGTGACACACTTGCTTTTTTCCCCTGTTTAATCTTCAGGTTATTCATTGGTAATTTTTGGCAGCTACGTAAACTTAAAAAATTGAAGTATTAATCTTTCAGATATCAGGAAAAATAACAATGTTTAGTGCATTACAATGAACTGTGCTAAATTAAATAGATTAATGTAAATGTCTTTAATTTATCATACCTAATGTATGTTTTACAAACCTCCCCATCTCACCATGCTCCAGATCTTTGTTCCAGAAATTTTAAAAGTATGCATCAAAAGGAACTTTATTAATTCTGACTTACAAGTGAAAATGTATATCTGCTGTTGCTTGTCAGAAGCTGTTAATTTATACTCAAGCAGCAGACCTCATTATGGGTTTCAGTTACAATAAAAGACCACCAAGTTCTAACTGAATTCAGAAACTGCTGAAGAATCTGTGCTGTATGTTTTCTCTTATATGTCTGGGCAGAATCCCTATCTTACAGACATAATACAGTACAACAATGGCATTAGTATTGCATACGTAACTGTGATATACGACTGATTTTTTCTTACTGTTGTTTTACGTACATAAGGTAACCACTATTTCAGTTTGTATGTTATTCTGAGTATGCAATTCACTGAACACTTTTTGAATGGACTTACTTTGTTCTGTCCTTACTACTTGCTAACCAGAGGTAGTGCTACGTTTGAGAAAACTGCACATAAAACAACCATCAAGACTTACCTTTGGAACACGTTTATTTCTTGCTCAGTATTTCAAGAAATAGCGTCTTGATTCTATTTCTGCATCAGAAAAGTGGGGAAAATGAAATAAAGGTTACTTTAGTATTATTTGTGACAGATCGGAATTGGTGTGGACCTAGGTACTACAAATTCTTTCAAAGTCTGCCAAAACCAACGTAAATCTGACCTTTTGTACCAGCATGTATAAATTTTTAATATATCTGTATAGATCTCTACAATATTATGTGTCAGGGACTTAGGCTGTCATAGTGTGTGCCTCCATTAAGAAAACTTAGAACGTTAGGATGATGCTGAAGTTGGCTGAAGACTGCAGGGTTCATTTTGTCACACATTGTCTCAATATGGAAGTTTTAATTTGCAAATTTCAGGAATGAATGGCATCTTTCTCATTTTTGTGAATTTAATGAAGTCCACCAGCCAAGCAAATTCAAAAAAAATAATCTAGTATTTAAATCATAACATTGTTGTACAGCATTCAGGTCAGATATGAATACTTCTTACTGATACGTAGGAGCTTCGAGCAGAATGGAATCTGCTTTATTACTAATAGCCAAACTAATTTTGAAGAGCTAGATTAAAACTTCAAACACTGGTTCTTGAGTAACTTACGTTCTAGTCGCTGGATCCAGTTTTTCGTAGATGTGTTTAGAAGAGCACTGATTATGCAGAGCACATTCCTTCAGTCTGTTTCTGATGTTTTATTCATACCATAATCAATTGACAAAACAGATGTAATTTCTTGGAATAATAGACAAATACATGTCCTTACTCTTACTGGAATTTATAAATGCTGAAAGTTTTATATGGAAGACTTTCAATCCTTTGAAATACTTCAAGAAATTATCATCTTAAATCTGACTAAACGGTCAAACAAGGTTGACTAGAATAATTCCGAGTCGTTAAATTAATTTCAATTTTGATTTGCTTTTTCTCTTTGCTAATTTTTATTTTTCAAATAAAGTTTGAACTGAAACATTGTTTTTATTTGAAAATGCCAGTAACCCCATTTTGACATAATTTCTTTATTTTTTGTGGCTTTAACTTAAAATGGTTTTTGAACAATTCATGTTTTCAAGGAAAATGTTAACAAATATTTCACTGTAGTTAATATAATGTCCTGTTGCCTGTAGTTGACTATCCAAAATAGTAAACACGTTGTCTCTTTAGCTTCAGGTGCATCTAGGAGACCTTGGGTGCTAGGAAAAGTTATGGAAAAAGAATATTGCCAGGCAAAAAAGGTAAGAATATTGGAATAGAAACATCTCATTACATTAATAAGGAAGAAAAACAGTTTAAATGTTTGTAACAATTACATAAAGTATACTCTTCACATAATATGGGAGAGTACTTCAGTATAGAGGTTGTCCAGGGTCAGTGAATAGTAAGAGAAGGGGAGCTAGAAAAAAGAGTAAGTGAGCAAGTGGCTTGGATAGGTTTGCCTCTGGAAAACTTGCTTGTGTGATAAAACTTTCTGTTGGGATCCTAGTGACTATTTCCATCAACCCTGTGTAATAATATTTCAATGACCTGTAGGCTACAATTCCTAAACTTTGGTTCAGTTCCTAGTAAGATTTTGGTACCTCGAAACCATCAGAATTTAACAGCAATCAGGGAAAATGACGAAGTATCTTTGGAGACCCAGATAAGGCAATAATTTAGTATGAAGAGGAACCTTGCCAGGGTCTAGGAAATGCAGAGGGATGGGAGTCAGTCTTTATTTAAAACAAAACAAAACAGGTATAATTCTCTGAATACATTTGTAATATGCTTTTTTTTTTTTTTGTAGGCACAAAACAGATTTAAAGTTCCTTTGGGTACAAAATTCTACAGAGTGAAAGCAGTACCATGGAACAAGAAAGTATAACACAACAGAATTTCAGTTCACTTTGTCTCCATTCTTTTTTGACTTGTCCTTCAGTGCTTGTTCATCGCTCCGAATACCAGGCCATGTTTTTATACTGAGGTCATGTGACAAGATACTTCACTGATGTACTGCTTTTACTTTTTAACAGGTCGCATTTTAGAAACAAGAATTTCATCAGAATCTCTGACCCTGTTCCAATTTTTTTACCCAGATAACTTTAGGAGTGTGGACCAAATGAGTTCATTTTCTCAAAGGGCAACCACATGCAACATGGTTTGTTAGCCATGTTAATTGCCTGTTAAATATACATTAGCTTGTATTTAGGTGTTAAATGTTAGTTACCATTATTACCAGCATATGTCCTTTTGTGAAATCATTATCAAAGTACTTGCACTCTTTAACAGATTCTTTATATGTGTAAAATTCATCAACTATTTAAAGAGGAGTGTTCATTGCATGCAGATAATCATATAATTTTTCTTCAACATGAGTTTGCCTCAGTAGATGAATAAAAATAACTACTGCAACTTGTTTCATTACATGAAAATGCTCTTTAATGTTTAAAAAAAGTAATTTGATGGACTGATTTTGGAAATCAGTCACAGTTAGATCTGCAATCTTCAAAAGCACTTTCGATGGATTGATCACACAGATTCTGAAGGGAAGACTCACGTGCTGTTTATTCAAAGTGAAGTACTTGTTCTTCCCAACAAACCAGAAATCTTGTATTAATCTATTTAGAAAAATCATATTGATGAAATTGTATTTCATGGTTGAGTTTCAGGAAAAAACTCATTGTACATTAACCCATACAAGAGTCATTTAAGTAACAAATTATTGTAATTGTAAAAGACATGTAGAATTTTAAAACAATAAAGATTTGAAACTGTATGTGTTTGAAGCATTTGTGTGCCTTTTAAATATTAACTTCCTATAATGTTTATTTTGTGTTAATCTGTTACAGCTTTTATCTGATTGGTCAAGCAAAGTTTCATTGCAAGTACATTTTCACCAGAAGGAGTTAGTGTTCAACAACATTCAGTAATTGCCTTGTAATAATAGTTAGGAGATAGGCAGTATGGTAGCTAGATAAATAGTAATTTTGTTAACAAATAAGACTGATACATGACATTTTTAAAAACAATTATACTGGCTACAGTTTAAAAATATAGTCTACTTTATCCTGGTTTATTTTTTTTAATAATTCTATAAGAAAATGCACCACAAATGAGTAACCAGTTGAAAGTGAAATTCTGGATACAGAAGCTTATGTCTAGGACTTAACTGATACAATTACATGTATGTAATGATGATTTATCTTCGGAAGGTATAGAGTGGAGGAAGAGAGAAGATAAAGAAATGATCACATGAAAATGTCAATGCTTCTCCCCATATGTTGCAAATATTATTCCTCCAGATTAAATAATTCACTTCAATACCCTGAAAATCCAGTGTTTTACTTCAAAGCAAACAAACAAAAACTTAAGGTCAGATTATTTTTTTTTAAATTGTGAAATGTGTAGACTTGGAATTGTATCTCACCTTCGATTAAAATAAAACTAAGACAGTTGATCTCTGGAAAATAGGATGGCATTTCATCAAGCCTCTTTCTTACACAATTCTTAAATTTGCTAGTTGGTGGATGGACTTTTTAAAGCTAATTAGTTTAAAAAACAAAGTGCCTTGTTCTTCAGGAACAATATTACCATACTTGAGTATTACCCAGTGGCAAATATGTAAATAACATCGATCTATAAAGCAAGGTTAAAGTTCTGTAATCAGTTGAGTCAAGTGGTTTACAAAGATGCGCACACAGCACTATTCATTCCTTCTAATAAGCTGTGTGTTCAGTTGCCTTGATACTTTTACTCCACTGACAAAACTTCTCCAATCCTTAGATAATCTTCCTACTGCTTTGAGCCTTATTTGCCTTTTAGGGACTCATCTCCTGGAAGCCACCAGGCCTAGCTAAGAGGCACAGAGCCCTTCCATTTCTGGGAGAATGGTTACTCCTTGAGTAGCAATGGATCTGCATAATAGTATGCATGTAGTTCAGCACTACAATGTAAAATATCACTCTGCCATTATTGAATAGCCTACTTCAAAGATAAGTAGAAGGTCCTCTGGATCTTTCCTCATGGAGAAAAGGATCTGTTTGTGAAGTTCCAGATAGGATAAAATGGTAGACTTCATTGTGGACCTACAGAACTGCGCACCTACAAACAACAGTCCTTTTAGGACATTCAAAAATGTGTTTCTGGTACTCCAACCTCTAAGACTGCACCAAGGTCTGTGTGTCTTGCTACTCTTTAGATGACATTAGGTTGTTGCAGCTTTCAGATTATCTTCCTGAGCGTACAACTCCATGCTGAGAATTTTTTAACAATATAAAATAGCTTTAGCTTTGTCTTAAGAAAAGTCCGTGCTTTCATTTTAAATTAGTCAAAGTTGTTTGCTGTGCAGATTGAAATTATATGTAACTTTTATGTGGACAATAGCAGTATTGATGCATGGTGCTATGAAAGTTGGTTTGATTTCCTTCTGATTTCTATCTTATCATAGACAGAGACATGACTGATGCTTATAGAACCAAGAAACATACAAGCAATTTGAGCGTGAAAAAGCCTAAATACTTTGGTTAAAAAAAAGTACTGTAATGCAAACCATGAATGCAGAAAGTCCTTCCCAGCTGATATCTGCCACTTAAAAGAATACCAGGATATAGCTGTTATTTTTATATGACATCATACTTCTAAAATATAAATAACCAGCAATGGCTTTGGTTTTTAGGAATATTTGTCATGTGTTTCATTTTATAATCTTTATGTATATTTGAAATGGAAATTCTGTCAAACAAACTCCTAACATATTCAGTAATGATTCTGAACAGTCATTGAAAAAAATTTAGTTTACATATTTTTTGTATGTCACAGCCTTACTGGTTCTTGAAACTATGCTTGTTATGCACCACCTATGTGTTTCATCTTGCTCCATAATAAAATTTTGTATATGGCTATATAATTTGGAGCAACAGCATATTCAGAAGAGGTCGGGGAAGGCTGGGAATTAGTTAGGTCATGAGAGATTTCTTTCGTTGTTTTGTGTGTGGCTGTGTGTTGGAAATGTATTTGACTTATTTAAAAACAAACCCTCTTGTGCTACTGCTAATATATATTTAGTCTGTAAGTCTGGCTTTTAACAAGAGCAACTATATTTTGAAGTGCAAAAAGAAACATGAAGAGTAGATAAAGTTGATTCAGAGCAAACCTTATCCTGCAGACCTAAACAGAAAGGAGGTGATAATTTAAAAGGGCTTTAAAATAATAATAATAATCTTGGAAGTCTCTATCTGAGTGCTCTGAGCGTTACGTGGCTTTTGCACCTCTGCTGCTGTACATCTTCAGTCAGGAGGTTGTGCTGTTAAGAATTCAGTTGTGGTTCATTTGAATCTTAAGATGGCCAATGAGTAAGACTGATTAAGCATGAGTAAGACTGATTAAGCATACACAGAAGTATACGTGTTTCCCTAAATATAGCTGCCGTTACATATGTTGTATAGCAGGACTGGAAAGTATGCCTTTCACTCTGCAAAATTATTGTGCTGTTTTGTAGTCCAAGATTTCCTCTGTACCCAATATTGCAGCCTTTCTTTTTCTGTGGAGCTTCAGCTAGAAACCGCATTGGCTTTAAACAGCAAAAATTGAGTAGTAGCTTGTAGCGCTTATTCATTCCGGTAGATTTTTCATCAACAAGCTGTAATACAGGGAGCTACTTTTTCATAGCGTAAAAAGGTTAATTTTAGTAATTTTAGAAATGGAGCGTTCACCACACAAGAACACTTCCCTTTTCAAGTTACATTTGGCTATTAAACTTCAGTAAGCTATCTCGGTGCTGCGTTTTAAGGTCACAGTGTCTTAATATCACTTTACAAGCCATTCCACGGTCCTAAAGCAATGATGATAAATTAGAAATGTTAAACAGTTACTTCCTTTAGCAGTCACTGTAATTAAATCACTTGTATTAACAACATCCATATATAATACTGAGGAGTAAAGGAGTGTCTAGTCCTGTATTCCAAGTAGCTACTGGCAAAGAATTCAGCTCAATGTTAACATGCTCAAGTGGTGTCAGAATCACAGGATAGTTAAGGTTGGAAGGGATCTCTCAAGGTCAGTCTGTTCAAGCCCCTGCTCAGGCAGAATTGCAGGGACATTTCCACTAGAGGATTTGAGATTAAAACTAATTTGTTCAATTCAACAAACTCAAAATGTTCAATTTATTTCCTTTGTTTTGAAAGCTGGGTTGAAACTGATGGTATAATTTGGGTAATTTTATTTTTTTCTACTTTTCCCCTCAAAAAAAAAAAAAAAAAATTGGTAAATACTGGCTTTCAGTATGTTTTTATTTTACAACAGTTTTTAAAAGTTTTTAAATAAAAGAAACTTAGCTGCCAAATTAATATTTCTATGGCTGCTCCCAGCAAATGCAATACTTTTTTTGCCTTATATGTTGATTCCATTGTATAGTTGTAGAATATTTCAAGCCGTAAACATATGGCTTACTACTGATGTGCTGAATTTCCTTTTCTTAAGGCACCCGTCCTGTTCTTAAGGCACCACTTTCACTGAGTTTTGTACTGAAAAGAGAAATTAGAAAAAATATTGGGTAAGAAGCTGATCTTTCTGCAATGGGAGCAGCTTTGAAGGAAGGTGCCTTATAATCAAGAACTTGTAAAGATCACCAAGGGGTGTTAGAAGCTATGTTGACACATTCATATAAAGTAAGAAAACCTGTTTCTGCCCCACATCTCTGCATGAGATCTACCTAACCTAAACATGTGTGCAACAAAGGATTGAGTGATACTGACCTACTTGCAGCTAAACGTGCTATATTTTGGTCCTGTTTACCTGTGTGGGGAGTATCAGAGGTCTAGAAAAAATTAGAAAAGTATCCTCTCAATTTTTATGCAAAGATTAACTACAGAAGTAGGACCTACTTGTTTCTATTGCTAAGGGATTTCTGTTCTGTTGGAGTTTGCTGCTTAGCAGCTCATTCTTTCAACAGTTGCTGCAGGGAAAATATGGAGGAAGAACAAAGCTGACCTAAAGATCCTGGACACTTAAGGAGAAGCAGTTGATTTGAAGTATTTGAATAACTATTTCATATCTGAGCCTGTATTAATTTAAGCATATAAAACATCTAATGTAATCACAATGGTAATCAGGAGACTGCTGAGCGGTGCCTCTCTCAAAGGACTGGTCAGCATAAATTGACTGCCATGACTCTTGTGAGGAGAAGTATTTTCAGATTGAAATTGTAGAAAAAGCTTATGATGAATACTAAACTTGGCAAAAAAAGTTCCTGATGTTGCTATAGAAGACTGTGTTTTGTTTTGTTTTAAACTTTGTGATAGAGATTTTTTATGTAATTATTCTACACGTAGGGGAAAAAAAGTATTGTTTCAATTGAGCATGCCTAAGAGGCAATAACCTTTCTTGGTTTAATACTAAACTTTCTTGAATCAAGCTAAAGTAACTTTTTCAGAGATTGTACCTGTAAAAGTGTTTAACAAAATGGCTAAGAAGTAAAATGCCCTTTTTTAATTTTAGACCTTGTGATGCTCATTGTATTTATAATTTTTGTTTGTAGCTCTTGGATATAAGTGAACTTCTGTAAGCACAAATAATTATCCAAACATGATGCATGCAGTTAAATATGCTTCTGTTGACCTTCTGACAACATACTGTAGAGTTTGTAAAAATTGTTAAATGACATTAAAATGTAAGCGCATATAGTTGCATGCTTGATTTGTGATTGTAGTCCAAAATGCCAGATCTCTTCAGACCTATGTATGTTTGCCTTGTGTGTATGTAGTCTGATAGAATGCATTTAGATTTTTGCAATGTTAGTTTTAAAGCACTGAAAAGTTAGGAAATTTCAGTTTGCTTGAAAAACTTTTAAACTTCTTTCATACATGTATGCACGAGGATGCACATTTTAATTAGTTCTTATTTTCCTGCTCTTCTTTTCCACATCTTTTCTTACAGTTCTACATTAAAACCTTGTATTAAATATATGATTACATTCCTGTCCTTTTTATGTTGACAGTTTTCAAGTAGAATACTTGCTATGTGCCTCTTAGGTAAGAAATAAGATTTTCCAGATTTCTTAGTTTCCACTTATTTCTGGTACCTGAAAACCAAGGTGACCAAATTGAGGTACTTGAACTGTTTCAGACTGTTTCAGTGCAGTTTATAGCTTCAAAAAACTGTGTTCTTGCTGTCTGTGCTCTGTTCTGTAAATAGAGAGAATGCTATTAGAAAGTAAAACAATGTGTGTGAAGGCACAAAGTACCAGGACAAAAAACTCCAGCTGTGAATCTGTGCCCTCTGATGTTTCTGACTCTGCTGTCAGGAGCCCCTGCAAGCTGCTGTGTTGAAAGCCTGCATGTTGCAAGCCAGTTCTTGCTCTTAGAATTTCTCTGAGATTATGCACACAGGAGGAAATTCACTTTTAGAATGGTTGATTAAAGACCTGTAATTTATTTTCAGATGAGTTTTATAGGTTTCAATTTCTGTCCACTGGGATCTTGTTCATTTTTCTGCTTTTTGTTTTTT
Organism: Anas platyrhynchos; assembly: GCF_047663525.1. Taxonomy (NCBI): domain Eukaryota; kingdom Metazoa; phylum Chordata; class Aves; order Anseriformes; family Anatidae; genus Anas; species Anas platyrhynchos. The sequence goes on along the minus strand of NC_092588.1, from coordinate 48,449,021 downwards.
CCTTCATCTTTTTCAGTACTTCTCCATCTGCCAAATTAGTTCTTTCTTTCCTAATCTACAAGAGTAATTTTGAACCTTTAGTCTTTCTATGGATATAGTTCTTTAGCAATAATCTTGCAAAAATTTGTTGAAATTCTGAACCCATACTTCACAGGAAACTTAGGATAAGCCAGAATTTTTATATGGTGCCTTTTGAGTATTTTTGATTATTTTTCTTTTTGTCTTTAGTCTCTCTTTACTCTTTCTTCTTCTACAATGAGATTGGTTACCGGCAATTAAGTTTCTCTTTCCATAGTTTGTTCTCTTTATCCCTGCATGGCAGGATGAAGCAAATGTTTTTGCCTCATCGTGTAGATGAATCATAATTTCCATTGTATGTATGTAGTTACCTATCCCATGGTGACAAAGAATTGTGCATAAGCTTTTTGTACCCTGATGCTGGTTGTAAGTTTTTAGCAGAAATCTTTTTTTTGTCAAATGCCAACTTCTCCAAACGTGAAATGTCCCATAGAAGTACATCTAACATTTAGGAAACTTTACTTATTACCATTGAAGCAGATATGCCACAGTGGCATGGAGGGAGGGGTTTGCTGTTAAGGGAAGTACCTCATTGTGTATCTACTAGGCCATTGGTTAAATAGACCTCTGCAGGGGGCCCACACTTCTTTTTTTTTTTCCTAAGCTGATTACAAGAGTTAAACACAAAAACTGCAACACCATCAATGAAATGGAATAGCTATTTTGTAACCAGCCTCATCAGTGCCCCCAGTTCCTCTCCTACCTACAAAGCATTTTTACAACCAACTATTTCAATAGCTATATTAAGAAACAACGAGAAGGAAGTTAAAATGACTTTGTTCTGTATCCATGTGTATGCAGTGCTACTACAACAACAAAAGGGAAACTGGGGAGGAAATGGCAATCCTTTTCCTTTCTACCTGTTGCAGACTTTCTACCAGGCTCCATAAATATTCTCCATGTTTTCAGTTGCTCCATATTAGCTATATCAACTTATTTTCATTATTTCTGTGGGTTGGTGGGATTTTGTGTTTGCCATAGGGGTTTTCTGCTGAAGAAACTGAAATCATTTTGCTACAGGTTGTATGCTATTTTCTTTTATGCTCATACCTTTTCATCTTCAGTAAGTACTGTGCCAGCCTCTTCACATGTACTGTAATCCTCTTGCTGAATTTACAGCTGGCAAGCTAATGGCAGCACTGTTTTGCTGCAGACCAAGTGCAGTGGCTTTGGGCTGGGCTGTAATGAAAAGCCCCAGCAGAATGTTCTCAGATCTCTTGCTGCTCTGCACTGCTTTTATAGTGTTTTATTTTTCCTCATCAAAGGCACCTTGTACACATCCCCAGGAGCAATGCATGTGCCTTTCATGGCCATTTCTGCTGCCCAAGTAACTTGTTTGATGTGTTCTCACAGAAGGTTATAAGTTTTATTGTTAAGGTTGCCTGCTTCGTGCTGCAATTATCCTATCACTTTTGTTAGCATTGTGATGAATTAAATATTTATTTCTAATGAAATGTTCCTTCCCATATGATTCTTTGGCCCTCTGACCTGCTTACCAAATCCTGCTTTGTTGCTTCTGGAATTTGTTGTGTTTCTATACTATGAGTCCCATCCATGTCATTATAAGCTCTTTTGGATGACTGAGCCAGTTGAAAGGAGCAAAGTAGGGAGCAGGTATTTCAGTATATGCTGCAGAGCAGCAGGCTGTGCTGAGACCAGAGCTCTGTCATTGGTTTCTGACCATACACGTGATGCAGGCCAGGGCTTTAGGATGCTGTGAGGGAGGTTGCTGTGGTTGCGTTGACCTCTGAACGTAGGTGCAAGGAATGGCAGACGATTTCTGGAACGTTTTGTGAAGTTTAATTTCATCCTTCAACTGAGTGCTCCAGGTAGATCTGTGCCCTGGGTTGCAGTCTATAGAATCAGTGGTGAAGCAGATCTTGTACTGTTGTTTTGCAAACAAACCAACCAACCAAAACCACCATCACCAAAAAAAAAAAAAAAGGACAGTGTTTGAAGCTTATGTCCTTTCCTACACAGTGTAGTGCTGCAAGAGGTAGTGATTCATTGACCTGAAATTTATTTATTTATTTATTTTAATTCATCTGTTAGTACTCACACTTGCAGCTATGGCATTTATGTATCCTTAATACATCTTCAGAAACTGCTCTCCACACTTTTAGCTTCTTACAAATGAATGAATATTTTCTACAGGGAGATGTTGTCTCTGTTGCATAACCTTTGGGTTCTTAAGGAATATTTTTAAGTCTATGAACACAGTTATTTAGGTAAATGACAGAGCAATAGTAGCACTTCCATTTCTACATGCATAGTTGTTCCTGTTGAAACAAGCGTATGATTATAATATGAAAGTCAAACTACTTGATTTGATACACATTTTCACATAAAGAATTGATTTAAAATGGAAAAAAAAATAAAAAATAAAAGAACGATACCTGCTGAAATTCCAGTGCAGAAGAGGACTATTATTAGGTTTTTGAAGTCATGAAATGGCTCTCAATAAGATACTATTTCAAGTATGTCCCTGTAATTCAGGAGCCTTTTTATAACACAAAATCCGTGGGTTACTTCAATGAAGAGAAAGAAAGCAAACTATTAGTCTTATACAATTTTTTGACATACATGTAAGTAATGTTTAAATCTATTTTTAAATAAAGAATTAGATGCTTTCATATTTTAAAACCAGAGTTAAATTCTGGTTTCCTTATTGAACCACATGGTATTGTGTATGCAGGATATTTAAACAGGTCTTTTCTGGTTTTTGACCCCTTTCATGTGTGTTTATTTCATGAACAATAAAAGCAGGCAATAAGCAATATGCTAACAGCTACAATGAAAACTGCTTTCTTCCTGCCATGTTTCATCCTTTAGGAAATGGTTGTGACTAAGGCAGTAAACCTGAGATGTGTTCATGCCCTGCTTCTAGCCTATGTTTGTGTAGAGGTTATGTAGCATGAAAGCAGCATTGCTTTGTGCATAGCTCTACGTGTGTGTTACATTTCTGAATGGGTGTAACGTAAAGTTCCTGCCGCCTGTTTCTGCCTCATTCAAGATTAGATTTTTATGAGAAGAACGTCCTCTAGGACTGCTTTTAAAAAATTGCATATTTTGAAGAAAGACATCAAAAAATAAAATCCTGTAAATCATTATTCTAACAGCCTGTGTTTCCTGTCTTTCCACCAACTTCCACTTTTGATTTGTGAATGAATGTATCTCCCATTAAAAAAAAAATAAAAAATTATATCTGTATCAAAGAAGCATGGGACTATACAGACTACACTTATGCTTTAGAAGACAAAAAAAAAAAAAAAATAAATAATTTAGATCTAGAAAAATCATAAAGAAAAGGGCTAGAGCTAATGGATAAAGTAACCTCCTGACTATTGGACTAAAAAGTAACTTGGTGGGGGGTATTTTCTTAAGAATAAGTAATTTTATAAATAATAATAAATAAGTAATATAAATAATGTTACCATATAGTAGTGCCACTGATTCTTAGCATTAGTGGTTACTCCTAATTCTACCCACTTCTCTGTGTAACACTTCAGTAGATGGAAATAAGCATCTTGGCTGAGCTGCTTCTCCCGGTCCGTGTTTCACGTAGACTAAGCCTTACAACCTCTAGCTGTCCTACATCTTATTCTTTTCATCCCATCTGTGAGGTTTTCCACTTTCCATTGTACATCTATCCCCCCTTCCTTTCCTTGTCTCCTGATTTCTCATCTCCATTATTAGGTACTGTGGGAGAATATACAGGTTGTTGTTTTTTTTTCCCCTTGAGATTTTATCATTTACTTCCCAAATGTCTTGAACTATGGAAGAACAGGGTGGTGCCAGACAGCTGAAACTCATCTGACTACTCTCATTTGAGCTCTCAATAGCTTGATTCTGACCTGAAGATTTCACACCTTCTGAGTGTCTCTTTGATGGCAATTTTAAGGAGGAAATGGCTGCTCCATTTCAGGAAGATATTAAAGCTATGAAGAGGTGAGTAAAATTCTGATGTCCTCAGGGTAAGTGTGAAAACTGATTATTCGTGGTATTAGCTGCTTGAAAAAGCTTCAGTGCCTGTAAGTAATAACTGAGTGGAAATGATGCAATTCATTTCCGAGGTGGAAACTAGCAATGTGACATATTTCCTAGAATAATACCAAAAGTTCACAGTCTCATAATAGAAACAGCTGTTGGCTTTGAACGGGGGAAGGAAATTTCTAGCTATTGCCTCAGCCAAAAGGACGCAGGACTGCTGGCTGCAGACCTCTGGGAGGAGCAAGCCTAGCGGTGCAGCAGGGACTGCAACCCTGAGGGAAGCCATTGAGCTCCTGAAGACAAGGTCCTGCTGGTGAGACATTGCCAGAGAGATCTGCTAACTTGTCGTTCCAACCTGGTGAGAGAATCATGTGCTGGTACCATCAGCCATATACACAGCCTTATTATGGCTCAGTGCAAGTTCGACAAATAACTATCAGAGGTGGGAAGGGACCTCTGGAGGTCACCTGGTCCAAGCCCCTGCTCAGGCAGGGCCATCCAGAGCAGGGTGCCCAGGACCATGTCCAGGTAGTTTTGAAGATCTCCAAGGAGAGATCCACAGCCTCTCTGGGCAGCCTATGCCAGTGCTCTGCCACCTACAGAGTAAAGAAGTGCTTCTTGATGTTGAGATGGAGCCTCTTGAGTTCCAGGTTCTGTTGTGCTTCTTGGCTTCTGGATCTTTTCTGAAGGCTACTGTGTGCTTCACTAAATATGTCTATGGATCCTGGTTTTCCCAGTACCTCTAGTTTTCAAGCATGAAAAAACATTCCCATAATCCTCACAGTTAAATATGAAGATATATAAAGTATTTAATGAAAGACATCTTATCCTTCATGTGTATTTCATTCTAGACCAGAATGATGATCCCTCATGTTACATTAAAATATTCATGAAAAATACATAAGTGTCTGACCAGTTCAAAAATTTGAGAAGGTGTTTTCATACTGACTTGGTTAGATCTACTCCTATCAAGAAACACTCGAGGCTTTGTTGTATATGCTAAAGATACAGACGAGTAAAAGAGCCCAAGCTGGTGGCTGAAGGCAGATCAAAATTAGCCTGACTAGTTTGTGTTGCATGGGGGAAAAACAGGCACTTGCCTTACACCTTTAGCCTTGATATGTTAAAACATTCTTGTTAAGGCTTTGCTATAATGTTACAGGCTAACTTTTTTTTTTTTTTTTTTTTTTTTTTTTTTTAACTTTTGTTTAATAGACAACCCAGAATAACCAAGTTAGAAACCAATGTTAAAGGAATACAGACAGGTACAAATATCAAAACAGGCAATGATTAAAAACATCAACAGGAAAAAATCCATGGTTCTTTAGGATGCCAGCATCTGATGCTGCGGCAGAAGAATGATGCTTTGTGAGTGCAGGGAGAAAGGTGGTGCTTTCTGATAACTGCGTTTACAAACAAGATAACCTTTTAAGAAAATAAAGTTACCTTCAGACATAGGCAAGTAGGAGGATTATGTGACTTCAAGACACACAAAGCCGTGAATTAAAAATGCCAGATCTTTTATCCCAGTGGAGGAAAGCAACTATATATATATATATATTTTATTTCTTCTCTCTGAGGCCACATGGTGCTGGATCAAATGAATGTAATGCCTCCTGATAGCAGAGTACTGCTATTTAAAGAAAGAGCCACAAGTCCAGACAACAAATCACTTATAAAATTAATTCATTGGACTGGCACTAACCATTTGGAATTTTGAACTATTTTTGCCAAATTTTAGGAGCCAGCGTTTGTTTTGTTTGTTTTTCCTGTAACAGGAAGCCATAATGGAATTTGTAACAGTTTCTCCATTGGCAGAAGAAAGGGATAGAGATTTTTCTGCTGGTGGAAGCAGTGGTAATTGGATGGGTCTCAGTGAGCAAAGCAGATATCTTTCAATACTTTGAATCTTTGAATATCACAGCTATAAGAGTAGGAAATTCCTATGAAGTTATCAAACTAATCAAAAACCTACTGTTACTTTGAAGTATTCTTTCTTTTTTTTTTTTTTCTTTCCCATACTAGGAAAAAGTCATCTGTGACAGGAAATATGAACCAAAAGACAACTGATGAGTTCTCCTTTGATTATTTTTTTTTTCATTATTCATTAGAAGCCTTATCTTTAGTAAGAATGTTTTTTATTAGCATCTTGCTGAGAGGAACCTTTGACTTCTCTAACACATGCAATACCATGAATGAGGCATTCTGTTAACTGATATGGAGTGTTCTGCAAGAATTCGGACAGTCCTTGATAGAAAGCACGCTGTGGAAGATGTTGCAGGATCGTGCACTGGCTAGCTTGTCAGAAAAATATAGTTGTTGCCTCTCTCTAGCATTTTTCTTCAAAAATAATAAAGTAGCCAACAACCACCTGCAAGGAAATGCATGTGCCAAAATAAAAACAGTTCATAAGAAAGGCTGCCTTCTGGGATTCTATTAGAGGTATACCAGTTTAAAGGAATATTTTTAATCATGTATGAGATAGAGCTGTCAATATCTGTTCTATCTAATTTATGCTTTTTTTTTTTTTTTCAGCAATTAAAAAAAATCTCACCTGAAACATTTTTTTCACAGTTTTAAGCCAAATGTTTCCTCTACACCTCTGATGACTGAGGAAAGCACAAGTATTCTTGAACAAAGCATGTTTGTTGTTGTTCGTTTGTTTTTACTTTATCTTGGGAAAACTCAAATGAACGTGTTGTAAGTCTCTTGGCATTGTACTATGAAACTAAAGAAATGTGTGTTAATTATAATAAGCTTATCCATCTAGGTAAGTATTCTGGGAAGTTATTCCTTTAGAGTGGTCATCCACTCCAAGCTAAATACCTTGATGCTCTTTTAACTTGTAAACTTTAGCTACAGTGTATGTTCTTAGGGTAATCTCATGGTGATAAAGTATCTTGTTCATGGACAAGTATGGATTTATTTTACATAACTCATTAGATGATCCTCTTTAAAAAGTAAATGTTTTTTGTTTAGACCATCTGATCTATTTTTACAGTGCTGAAGTCTTTAAAATGACTGGACATTCAGCCAGTATAATCGATTGCTACATCTGCCAGAAATTCTGGTGATGAGTGTTTTCATGCTTTTTGTTTGTTTTTCCCTGATTTTAAAGAGGTTAAGTCAAATGATTAGATCACTTAGTTTGACCTTAGTTTGGCATACTAAAGACCATCATATTTTTCTTCATTAGGACTGAATCAAATGCAATAATCTGCCTAAATAATAATGACTTAAATCATGAACCTGTCTTCCACAATGACACTTGATCTTGCTGTCAAGATTGTCATTAACACCTAGCTGTTTGTTGCAGTGATTAAAATTGCTTTCTAAAAATAAGAACAAAAATGGGCCTGAATTCAGTTTCCAGCCCTTTGTCTAGCTCTGCTGGTCTGTGGCCCAGGGCATGTTAGACAGCGTCCAAGGGGAGTTGTAGTAGGCAGAATTATTTGAGTGACCACGCTGTGTCTGGTGGGCTATGGGAAGCAGAAAAGCATGTTCCCTTCTTGAAGATGCTTATATCTTGTTCTTCTTCTTGACTGGCTGCATAGATTGACATCTTGAAGTCTTGAGGTTCTTTTTCTAACTGGGAGAGCAGCAGGGAGGGATCTGAGGTAACTTTGTGAATATCTATCACCCAGACTGACCACTCTAGTCAGGGTCACCTCTAAGGGCAAAGACTCCATATCATTAATGAGGGTGGTCCTGTTACTATGTCCGCTGTGTATATCTGTGCATGTGTTACTTGGTGTTTGTCTAGCTTCCAGCTCTGTGACTCGAAATCCCAGAGCAGACTGCCAACCCAAGGGTGGGTATCACATTGTCTGTAGGACGTCTTTGCATTGGCTAAGTGCCAGGGGAGAAAATAGCTGAAGGTGCTCTCTTGTGTTGGATGTGTACGTGACACACTGCAATACATGTATGTATTTAGACATACATGTATAACAAATGTTTAGGATTAGGGACTAATACATACAAAAGTGTCTACCAAAGCTAGTGTGTTGTGCAAGTTAAATAGCAGTAACATCAACTATGAACTGCTGTTAGGGATGCTTTTGAGACATTTTGAAAAAATTTGAATGGGTGATATTCTCACCCTGTGTGTTAGTGTCTGCATCTTGTATTTGATGCTCTCATTGGAAAAAATAAGAAAGTAACTATTTGAGATTAATGCTTGGGGACACATTTCAGAAGGCTGAAAGACAGCTCTGCTGGCTGTGACAACACCTGTCCTATATAAATTATTTTCTCCTAGCTTTACTAGTATAGGTTGTACAGCAACTTATTCAATATGGCACTATTAGATCTGAAATGACAGTTGTGATCTCTTTAAAAGAAAAACAAAAAAACCTGCCTATACCTATATTCAGATCAGCTATGCATTTTCAGTTTTGTTGCTGTTGTTTTTAGTAGTTTGTTTTCTTCTGTTTATTATATTCCCCACCCATATTTCACAATTAAATTGCACTTTTCTTAGTATGTATCCTTGCTGTTTTGTATGTGGTATACAGTGAGCTAAGTTTTGACAATAAACTAGACATTGCATGTCATATATCTTACTTGAATTGCTCATGTAGAATATAGTCCCAAAGAAAATCTCTCCCATCTCTAACATTTTTTTTATTTTTATTTTTTTTTTGGGGGGGGGGGTCAAAGCCTTGCTTTCCTAAACCTGATATCTGGTATTAGGCACTTACGATCTCTGCAGAGTTCTCTTTGTTACTATAGAAATTGCTATGAAAACAGCTGCAGAACAGCCAACTGCAAACTAACAAGATTAGAGCTCTTTTATTGCTCCATGGAACAAATTTCCTCTCGAGGACTGTAAGTTAGTCTCCCTCTCGAGGAATTGATACTTAATCTGTTTCCTCTTCTCCATAAAAACCTGTACTTTATAAGAGGCAATAGGTAGACTTTGTCTTTTTGCAGTAATCTGTGGTCCTGGTATGAGGGACAAGACTTCACAGAGAGCTGTTGCCTCATACAGCAGCACTTTCCATGAGAAAGGTAATATTTTACATCAAAATGAAGTGCTGTGGTTGTCAGTTTACAGGGATATACAAAGGTGGTTGAAAAACCTCCCAGGAGACAGTTCCCTCAACATCAGTTAGATGTGATAGTAAAACATGCTCTAGATGGTGGAAGAGGTGCGTGTCCCTCAAGCAGGGATAGGAATTCAGTTTTTCCCATTTTTTTTGGAGTCTAATTGTTATAAAACAGGATTTTGGATCTGGATTTTTATATTAATTTGTGTTTTTCATAACCAAAATTGGCCAACAGTTTGATTTGCCTCCAGGCTTGTTCACGGCCACAATCTCCTTTATATTCAGTCAGCTGCTGGCCTGTGATGGCCTTCCTTCTCAAAGAAATGCTAGGTTATTTTCAGTAAATCAGTGGTTTATCAAAATTTTGCTCAGGTCTCCTCAGGCCCAAAAGGAGCTGACTTCACATCTCCTGTTACCCAGACCTGTGATTTAAACCTCTATAAAAGAGAAGGGTCACTAGCATTTCCTTTCACAGCTGTTTTATGAATAGTTGTTTGTTTTAGTCCCATTTCTGTGGGTGTCAGGATGACTAGTTGGTTGATGTGAGTCATTAGGAGGGACCCCAGGTTTGCCCAGCTGTGTGTTGCCTAAAGAAAACCATGTTCCCTGAGACTACTCATACTTTTCCTCCACTTCTCCTTCTGGATAAGTTTGGACTGTAACCCCATGAGCTGGCTTCATTTAATTTATTTTTATCTTATACCTGTTTCCTTGTCTGTCCTTAGTATTATTCAGATTGCTAGATGCTTGGCATGAGCAAAACAATTTTGAGAATCCTACTGACAAATCTTGCTTCCATGTCTCGTGCCATTGTTTATATTGCAGTGAAGCACTGTGAGGATCAGGTCTCCACCAACTGGGTGGACCGACTGCTGCTATCCTCAACCTGCAAAGACCAAAGTTCGGCCTTTCTTTATGGTCATGAGGTTCTGGCTTACTCTGGTTGAAAAAAGCAATATAAATTTTAAAATCATATAAAAAACAGTTCATGAAGATACTCATTGCCTTAACAAGGGGTAAAACACTGCAGGATCAAAGCAATCAAAGCAGTAATAGGTAGTGAAAAGTATCATTTCTCAACTTATACTCTTAGTATTCAAGTCAGCATAATAGGTCTTCAAAGCCATTTGTTATTGTTGGCTCAGCAACCAAAATCTGATTTGATTTCCTCTTTGCAGGCTCCTTCAAAACAGTATTTGGTATTGTCTTCAGGCTGGTCTTCTCAAAATGAGATGGGCATAAGTGTTATTTTTTTTATTATTATTATTTTGTATTTCCTTAAGTTGGTATGAAGCCCCTTTTACCTTTTGATCTTTATCTGCTCTGCATTTGTTAAAACAAAATGATTACCCAAGCATTTTGATAGTATGGTGTAGTGGATTTACATGGCACGGTTTTCATAGCAGCGGTGGCCTCCGCAAGAAGAATCCAGAAGCTGCCCCATGTTAGATAAGGGCCCTGCCGCTGGGAAGAGCCCAGCCAATAAGCGATGTTGTTTGCACCTCTGTGAGAGCAGATTTAAGAAAGAGGAAGAAGAAAAAAAACTGCGGCCACACAGCAGCTGGGAGAGAGGAGTGAGAAACGGCCTTGCAGGCACCAAGGTCGGTGAAGAAGGAGGGGAAGAAGTGCTCCAGGTGCCGGAGCAGACGCCCCCTGCGGCCTGTGGAGAGGCCCCTGGTGGAGCAGGCTGTCCCCCTGCAGCCCATGGGTCCCCCATGGAGCAGATCTCCACGCTGCGGCCCCCCATGGGTGGAGGAGCCCCCGGTGGAGCAGGTGGATGTGGCCTGGAGGAGGCTGCGGCCCATGGAGAGCCCCCACAGGAGCAAGCCCCGGGCCGGAGCTGCAGCCTGTGGAGAGGAGCCCCCGCAGGAGCAGGGGGTCTGGGGGGAGCTGCCGCCTGTGCTGGAGCAGTTTGCTCCTGGGGGATGGACTCTGTGATATGAAGCCATGTGGGAGCAGTTCTTGAAGAGCTGCTGCCTGTGAAACCACCAGAAACCACCCCTATGGCCCCCTGCTACCAAAACCTTGCCACGTAAACCCGCTACAAGAGTGACCATGAGGGAGCAGCAGAGATGAAGCATCAGGGACTGATCACAACCCCCTTTCCCTGTTCCCCTGCTCCACTTGGGCGGAGGAGGTGGAAGAGGGTGAATGAGGGGAAGTTGATTTTGGTTTCTTTCCTTTGTTTCTCACTTCTCTATCTTCTTAGTAATAGGCAGTAAATCTTACTATCTCCCTACTCTGAGTCTGTTTTGCCCATCATGATAATTGTTGAGCGATCTCCCTGTCCTTGTCTCAGCTGTTGAGCCCTTTGCATTGTATTTTCTCCCCCTTTCCCTTTGAGTGAGAGAGCAGCCGTGGTGGAACTCAGCTGCCCACCCAAGTAAAACTGCCACATATGTCAACATCGGGTCTCAAACATAATTGGTACCCATCTGACAGCTACTGCAGAAAGAGAGGCACCTTGATAGCTGACAAAGGGCAGGGCTTCCCGTTCCTTGGATTTTGTTCCTAAGCAGGGTGTAAAGCCAGTGCTGGGAAGGAGCAGCTAAGGGGGAGATCCTGTGCTCTTCTCCATCTGCATCTATGCAGCTGCATTAGCTGCTAGACGTGGAGAGATCTACAGACAGGTTATGTCTCCTGAGACATTCACACTGTGGGAGGTGGGAAACATCCAACACAGCCTGAAGGGTTCCCAGGAGTCATAAAGGATAATAAACATATGGATTTAATTTTTTATTTTTTTTTTTAAGCTGGCTTAGATATTCATCTTGCCAGAGAATTTATCATCAGGGCAACAACAACCCTATTTAGCAAGGTATAAACTTCCCTTTTTCCTAAACATCCCAGGCGTTAAGGAATTTGCAGCTTAAACAGCTGAGAGGAGAAGAGCACAGCTGAAGTATTTGAGGAACTGCATTACATAGACAAGTAGGGTCATAACTTATTAAAACATTTGCAAAACACATTCCAGTGAGATGAAGTTAAACAGCTAGAGCATCTTCCCACGTAAGAAAGGCATCAGGGATCAGAATCACAGAAATCAACTGCCCAGGCGCATTCCTCAGATGGCTGAACTCACTTTTGATAACTCTGAACTCCCCAGCATTGGCTTGTAGGGCAAATTCAGTTGGTATTACAGCGTAAGTGATGCTGGAGCTTATGTAAGAATATTTTTCTTCCTACATCCCACTGTATATCTAATCTGCACATAACTGTAGACTTCCTTTCAGCATATATTCGGGTCAGAAATAGTTTGGTGTGTAATATACTTTTTACTAAAAATCTTGAATATAAATAGCACAGGTGGGAAAGATAAATCCCATTTTCTTCCAGTTCAATGGCAGTCTGAATACTGGTTTGGCTTTCTTTGTGTAATGATGTAATATTGGCAATGGTAAGCAGGAGCAGAGCCAGGGATTTCAGCTTCATGCACTCCTAGACTGCTTCTCTGTGCCCCATCCAACATGCAATCAGTGTAGCCGCATGGTCATGACTACATCCCCTCCCAGGCCTGTTAGCTATTGCATTTCATGGGGCCAGAGCATTAGATGGGATATCTTGTAAAGAAGAGCCAAGCTAGGTAGGAAGCTTCCCCCACATCTCTTCCTAGGAAGGCAGTGAAGGTGCTTGCCCTGCACCGTTAACAGCAAATGTTATGTTCATGGTGGTGCACAAATGTGCACATTGATGAAAAGTATGGGGACTTCGTTCTGCAATATATAAAAGGCAAAACAGCTATGAAAATTTCCCACAGGTCTCTGCTGAGCTTTCTCTTCAGAAGGTTGCAAAGACTGGTCTGAAGGCAATATTGGTTGTGTACCTAAAAGGTTTTCTTCAGTTTGCCTCATGTGACAAAAAAGTTGTTCTGAATATTAAATAATTATCACCATCATATGCAGGATATATCCATACTGTATACTCTCCCCTGTCAACCATTCAACAATGTAAGGAAAACCAACTGCCATGCTAAGTGGAGAATTCAATGTATTTGTGTATCATCTCTTGAAAGCTTCTTTGAATAATGCTTTCACTCAATAATGATGAAATTCTGCAAATAAATCAACGAATACCGTAGCAGAAAGTTAACAATAAAGTAGAGCTTTTAATTGTTACTGATCAGTTCCTTAATAAGACATATTTAGGATTTATTATTCTTAATTCAGCACCCGCCTCTGTGAGGCTGAATGCTGTTAAGTGTCACATGCTTTTGTATTAATTGTAAGAAATGGATTCTTTTTCTGACTCCAAGGCTAAAAATCTACTAGCCCAAAGGAGCTATCAAGGTGATATGATAAAGGCCCTGCTGAATATTTATGCACAATTAAATTAAATACGCACGTGCCACTTGTTCTGCAAAGAACACAAGGGAAAATATGACTAATACGTAAGAGCAAAGATTAGTTTACTTGTCAGTTCATGATCATGATATAGATGGAATTTCCTTCCATAAAAATAGCATGACAAAGAGTTCATGAATATTTTCATCAGTAGCTAATGTTTCCATTCCCAGAGGAGAGCTGTAAGCCCACAAACAAGAGAGGCTGCCACACTTAAGATTCAAAAGAACGTCATCACAAAATGTAAACTGTCTGCAAGAAACTTTCAGCTTTGATAGTTTTATCACATTAGAAACAAGTGCATCATAGCACAGATGTGACCTGTATTTATAAAAATATTTGACTAATATAGGATTTTGTTGTATTAGAAATCTGTGCAGTATTGTAACAGAGAACAGGTCTGAGATCTGCCGAGAGCAATGAGTTTGGTGACTGAGAGCAGTCTTGTGTTTCTATTGTGTTACCATTTTAAGGTGAAAGATGCATCTTTTCCAGTACTACAAGAGTGAGATGTGTTTTCAGAGGATGGCATAATGCATTTTTATGGATTCACTGTCTGACATTCAGGATTGTTCAAAAAATGTAGTAGGCTTAATTACAAATGAGTAATTAGTAAGTGGATGCAAGATAAATATATATATTTATTATACATTTTGAATATGTTCATCATGAAAATTATTGGCCTTGTTTAAGAACTCAAAAACAATTCTCTCCTAGAATAAAGACCTTAGGAGTGAATACAAGATAGATATAATCTGACTTTGAGGCATTGCGTAAATGTATTATGCACTGAGCAGATTTAAAACAGTAGTATCAAGAATTTGGAGATAAATTACCTTCTGCCAAGAAGAAATGTGTGCACGACTTTAGTCATTTTCTTCTATTTTTCCCCAATTTTTTATCGTTTCTTCCTGAAATTTGAAGGGATAGGCAAATGGCATTGGAAGTATTGTTACACAAGTGTGGGTAATATTAAAAAAAATAATAAAATAATAATAATTAAAAAAAAAAAACAGTGCTGCAGCACAACTGCAAGAATTACCACAGGAGAAAGTAGGCTTAATAGTAAACAGAGGAGAACAGTGAGGATAAAGTTGGAACAAAGTTTTTAAAAATGCATAGTTAGCACAATGAGTTAGAGAAATCATGGATGGGGGAATATCTTGCAAAATGTATTACGGGAAATAACTTGCAGTCTTCAAAATGTGATAGATTAGAAAATCAGCAAGATTCTATAAAGGGAAAAAAAATCACAAGCATCTAAAAATATTTTTATTTTCAGCTCTGTGCTGTGACACCTTTTCCACATAAGGAGTACAGAAATTCAGGAAGTTCTTATTATAGCTGTTGAATAAACCCAAGTGGGCAAACAGTTATTTTTTTCCAAGTGCACCCAAGCTCTAGTGGCAAACAGCAAAGTTCTAAGAAAATGAGATAATAAAGCCAAAGGATTACAGACATTTACTTCTAAGGAAGTCTTAAAGAGTATTTTACTACATTTCTATTGTTTATATTGTTTTAACATCCCTACTTAAGAGACAGCTGGCCTTTGTCTGTGGGCCATGTAATAAAATCTTCTGTTTAATGTGCAGAGCTGTCCAAGAAGCAGCCAGAGTGTATCTGGAGCAGGAGACTGAACAATGTCTTCCAACAGCCAAAAGCATACCTGGGGAGAGCAAGGATTCAGTGCTTCCCCATGCTGCATTGCAGAGCGAACCCTTGGCAGCAGGTATGGTACGACTGCACTGGGAAGTGCATTGTAGCATGGGCAGCTCTGCCTCTGATCCACACTGGCTGAACATCAGGAAATGCTGCATGGTGGTCACTACAAGAAATGCCACATCTCTCCCAGTAATACACTTCTTAGCATTTTGCCAACAATCACTATATCAGGTGCCAGTGGGGAAACAGTTGGATAAAGAGCAGTTTATTGTACTTTTCTGTAGAATTTGAGGGCAGTTCCACGTAGCATTGTGGGAATGATCAAGGCTACAGGAGAAGAAGGTATTAGTGTTTTTGAGGGGGGGGAGGGTCAACAAGAATGGAAAAGAATAATGGGATGTCTATTTTGGAAAGAAGATATGTAAAGGGAAAGATACAAACATAAAGCAGCAAATGGAGCACAGTGGTATGTGAGGAACTTCTCTTGTGTCAACATAAAACTCAGGAAATCTAATGTTATGAAAAGGCACATAATATACTTTGTGATACCGCAAAGGCAGGGGCAGTTCTCTGCTCTCTTAAAGGGATGCTAGAATGACAGCCAGATGAGCCTCAGCAATCTTTGGCTTGTGTAGGGGATGGCCAGACAAAAATAATGAGAAGCTGCTATAGTGCCTAGGCAAGCAGCTGATTTTCAAAGAAAATGCTCTGAAAGCTTGGGAGTACATTGTCCAGTTATAAAAGATGACTGATAATTCTGGCGAAAGGTCTGTTTGGCTAAGCAATGAGCTTTTCGATCAACTAGAATGGAAAAGGAGAGGAAATAAAAAGGAGAAACAACAACAGGCTACAGAGGTATTGCATAAAAAGATTGCTTGGACACATAGGTGTGAAATTGGGAAGACCAAAGCCCCCACTGGAGCTAAAAGTAGCAAGGGGCATAAGGAAAACATTTTACAGGTTTGAGAACCATCCAGTGATGCACCAGGAAACATGGATGGCAAGGGTAAAAGGAGAATTAGGGGAGCTACAGGCTGCTTCACCTCCTTTCCTGGGAAAGTGATGGACCTATGTACTGAGGCAGAGCACACGCTCAAGCAACTCAGCTAAAAAAGAACAGACATTACAGCAGAATCCAAACTTAATACACAACAGTGGTCTCGTCACTAGTAAGATAAACCCTATCCTGAGTTACTTTAGGAGAAGCATGGATGGCAAAAAGTTTGTATTTTGCCTACTTGGCACAACTGAAGTTGGTGTAGCATGCCCTCTTCTGGGTCCCCTGGTTCAAGACAGACATGTCTGCAGGCATGTTATGTATCAGATGCATGTTTTTAAATTTGTGAGGGAGACTGCAGGCCCTCTCAGAATGCTCACTTCCTGACTGGACTGAAATGGGTGTGCCAGCTTCCAGCCTGGTCATGTCCCCCTTTAGGTACTGGAAGGCCACTAAAAGGTGTCCCTGGAGCTTTCTCTTCTCCAGACTGAACAACCCCAGCTCTCTCAGCCTGTCTTCACAGGAGAGGTGCTCCACTGCTCTTTTCATCCTCATGGCCCTCCTCTGGACTCATTCTGACAGGTCCATGTCCTTCTTGTGCTGGGGACCCCAGAGCTGAACACAGCACTACAGATGGGGTCTTGCAAGAGCAGTGTAGAGAGGGAGTATCACCTCCTTCATACTGCTGGACACACTTCTTTTGATGCAGGGTCTGTAGCCCAAAAAACACTGCATCATATATTAATATCTTCTTTTGATATTATTTGATGTATCACATATTAATATCTTGTTCAAAATCAAATAGTCATAGTGAAGTTATTTGAATGCAATTAACAACAACTTGAGGGCTAAAGCCTTTTGTATATGTGTGTGTATATATATATATATACATATATATATATATGAAGATGCTGCCTTTTGCCTTTTTGAGCAGCAAAAGTGATCTAGACCCACTGTAGTTCTGTATGCTTTGTAAACCTTGGACATATGCACTGAAAATATATTTTATTTAGGGAATTGATATTGTTGAAGCACCTACTGAGAAAAAGCAAAAACTAGCTCTAACTACTTTTCCTGCACTTACTAGCCTAAGCATGCAGACCGTTGTTTTCTTCAAGCAGTGGCATCTGTTATTGAAAAAAATCATGTGTGAAGTATACTAGTAGTCAAGAAATATCAGAGACCAAGATGAGTCTTCAGCAGCTCCAGAGGCAGCAAAGAAATTGGAAGAGACAACAGATGCAATATGTGCTTGCAGAGAGTGCAGAACAGAAGAAAAAAAAAAATAAAATAAAAAAAGACATCATGTGAATTGTTTAATTTGGAACAATAAAGAAAAAGCTCCAGGAAGAAAAGTACGATATTGTGTTCATGTTTTTGTTCTCTTTAATCACATTCTTTATTTATAACAGAGTTGATGGAGTTGATTACTTAAGGGCGTTCCAAGAATCTTTTCATAGCTCTAGATGCCGATTTATACTGGATCTCTTAGGTTTCCTATCAAGTGGATGTTGGATTAGTTGGACAATATCTGGGTATAATTCTTGGCTGTATTATAGCAGTTCATGAGATGAAAGTCTGTCTCCAGGAGATCAAATAGGAATTTTTTATTTGATATAAGGACTTTACTCTGGTTTTTCATTATTTTTTTCACAGCTTGATCAGAGCAGAGAAAAAAGGGGAAAACAAAACAAAACAAAAACCTGCTATGCTGGATGTTTTGTAGTGGCTTTAGAACTGAGAACTCCCAGCCTTTTTAATCTTGTGATTTTCTTTTTTTTTTTTCCTAAGCCTTGAATGATGGAACTTAAAGCTTTATGTGTATGCAGAAATTTGAAAAAGCAGCTTGACTAAATCTTTGAATTTAAGAAGAGAAATAGATAGAAAGTTAATTTTATTATTATTTTATTTTTATTTTTATTTATTCTTATATAAGCCTATCATATGATGCTTTGAGATCTGTCCCATAGTACTGAAATGCTAGGAGTAGCCAGTTGTGGTTCTCCCTAGGTTTCTCAAATCCTGATGTATTTCAGGACTAAGCTTCCTGACTCTGCCAGAGTTGGCTAGGGTTCTGTGCCTTTCCCCTGCAAGTCCAGCATGAAATAGATGGGGCTGAGAAACAGTGATTAGAGAAAAAAGTATAGTTTAGACAGCATAGAAACAACAGTTTTCCCTGAATGTTGGCTTCTCCTTTTTCATTGTTCAAAATTATGGAAATTTGGGGGTGTTTTAATAGCATGTTCTTCCTCAGGGAGAAGGATTTATTTCCTGACCCTTATCTGAGGTACTGGAACTTTGGGAGGTTTTTAATGAACATCTTATGAATTCAAATGCAGGCAGTGTGCAAAAGTTGCTTTTTCTTCTTTTCTTCTGGCCACCTGGAATTGGATTAACAGAAAAGCTAAAAGTAGCACTGAGCAGGACTATAAGCAATGCCATGCTGGTTTACATCCCAAACCCACCTAATCCCATACCATTTCTTCAGTAACAATTAGTGTTATATACTTCAGAAGAAAATGGGATTACATGGCCTTTGTTCCTCCACATACATTCGTAGGCTTATGCTGAGTTGTACTCATTTGAAATTGCCTTAACTCCCAAGGACTGGGATTTAATGTCTCTTGAGTGAATTAGTTGTATTCAATTATGATTCTGTGGATGCTCTCGTCATCCACAGAAATGACTGTTCTTTCAGCAAACTTTGCAGATTTTCTGGCAGCTTTTTGAAGCAATATGTTATCTATGCTTTAATCATATGTGGACTGAAACAGCTATTGAAGTCTACTTTGTTCCTATGTTAACAGGGAAGGAGCACAGAAATTTCGTGTCTACAATTTCTTGAGCACTGGTTATTTCCGTAACAGTTAGGTTGTATGTTTTCATCACAACACCAACTGTTCACCTCCTTTTAAGGCTATTTTTTGCAGTCTCAATTCATATGATCAAGTTTTATTTTCAAGCTTGATTATCCTCAGTGTTTCTTTGAGACTTCCTATGTGTGGCTATGTCTCTTTGGCACTGACATTCAGGACTGTGTATGTCAAGAGGAACATGTTAAACAGTACACTGAAAATCAGTAAATTTATAGAAACTTCTAAGGCAGAATAAGAGCATTCTCTTCAATTGGGGTTATGAGCAACAAATGGTCTTGAGTAGAATAGAAAGTGTGAGGCAATTTCTATTTCATCATTGACAAACGCAGCAAGAAGAACTCAGAGAAAGGACACTTGTGGTGCTAAGAGGGACAAAGCAAGCAGGAAAGTTTATAGGCCCCCATCATGGATGAAACACTCATGTTTCTGAGAAGAAACTATTATAAAGTGTGATACAGAAATAAACGTTCATACTCTTTCCTTCTCCTATAACTGTTCACAATTTTGTAAGGAAGATTTGCCCCCTAGCTTCCCAAGATCTGATAAACGCTATAAATAAAGTCACACGTTATATTATCAACATAGTGTTAGATGACTACAGATCACCAGTTACAGGAAAACCAGTTATAAAACTATTGCATGACCTTTACTTCCATAGTTTTTAAATATGGTATTGAGCAGTTGCAATCACCTTGTGGTTGATCTGGAGGTCTCCAATTCAGGAAATGGTAAATGGCATCTTCATTACGAAAAACAGTGGTGTGTCAGGGAGTGCTTGTTCATTGTTCTGCGTCAGAGTTTATCCGTGTTGACTAGGTTGTATAAAAGAGCTTTTATTATTTGCTTTAAAATATAAACAGCAGTTAAGTAAAACCATGAAGGGATTGTGACTGCCTTAGAGACTAATCCTTTCATTCTCCTCAGGAGCTTGAAAGGCCTTGGACTGCTCCAGCTGTTGTAGGTTTATGAATTGCTGGCTGGAGATACAGGCCTTAGAAGTAGGAAATCATATCCCTCACTCTGAATATCCTACAGTGTACCTGCACTGTCAGTTTAGCAATGCTTTTAGAGAGTTGTTTCAGCTGATGGCATAGGCATACAAAGACTTAATTTGCTTGCTCCGAAACCCTGATAGCCTGAATGTCCATGCATAACAGAGGCATAAACTGTCAGGGGTCCATCCTATTTGGGCCAAGTCTGAATATTTTTACATGAGAACCCAATTTAATGTTTCCTGGAGTTTGGGACTAGAGAGGCCTCTCACAACAGCTGGCGATTCTTGCTCTCCTCCTTCACTTCCCATTGGTCATTGATGAACTACATGTTGCCTGGTGGCTAGTAAGTTGCTGATCATTGCTTCACTTCAGTGCAGCCATTTCTGTGTTACTTCACAGCTGCAGACTTGTGATGCTGCTAGTTGGTTATGAGATAAATGTTTTCTTTTGAAAAAAAAAAAAAAAATCAATCAAAACCAGTATTTTTCAGAGCAGTGTTAAAATCCATAGTGATTAAAGGTTCCTGGTCCAGCCTGCAGCCCTACTGGCTGCAGCCTGTAGTCATATATCAATTCGTGATTTTGCTATCATTTTTTCCCAGTGAGTTAACTTTGAAATTTTTCCTGAAATCCAGACACTTTCCATGGTGGCAAGGTTCATGGGAGGGCTTGGGGCTTGAGGAGAGTAGTTCAGGGGCAAAATTCACGGTGCCAAGCAGAGTTTTGGATTCAAGAAGAGGAAAGCAGATCTGGATGGCAAAGGAGTGAGAAAAAACAAACAAACAAACAAACAAACACATAATTGTAAAGTGGATGAGATCTTATTTCTGTAGGTGAAGCTGCAGTGTATGACTGGGGGCTCAGGTGCTCAGAAGCAAGAGCTACCTGAAGCTGGTGTAACACCTAGCAAGCAATGCCACCAGATCCCCTTTATGACCTCAAGACAGCTGAAATGGAGGCTAGATGAGGTCCCAGCTGGGATGGGCAGATGTTCTGTCACTTTGCCACAGCACAACTGCACACCATCCTTCATGCCCCAGGGCTGTGATATCTATTTCCAACCACTGTCCGGCCTCTACTGCTTATTTTTGTTTTAATATTTGCAGCAGAGGGGTCAGGTATATGTCTGGCAGTGTTTTCCTCTTCTCTCAAAGTATCTGTGTGTATGTGTATCTGATATGTGTGTATCTAGTATGTGTATCTGAGGTATTTGATGTGGGTTTTTAGACACCCATAGGGTTGTTTTAAATCATTTCTTTGTTCTTTCATAATAGGAGAAAGCCATTCTCAACAATCCATGTTCTGTGTCTGAAACATGAGTCATGCATACGGTTATATACAGGCAGTTTGTCTTGATTAATACAAAAAAGACAACTAAGTGGAATTACTAGGCAGCAAATGTAAAACAAAAGATAGTAACTTTTTTTTTTTTTTTTCCCTCTTAAAAAGCATAGTAAAATTGTTTTGCTTACGACAATAAGATAATTCTTTACACGAAGATATCAACATAATTTCTGGATCAGGAAATCTTTAAACCTTGGAGTGCTGGAAACTGGACAAAGACATGGTTCATGCTTAAACTTCTTCCCTTTGCCTTTTTTACTGGCCATTGCAAGAGCTAGTCAAGGCAGAACTCTTGAGCTAAGGACCTGTGCCTGGTCCATGTGACCATTTGCACTTACCTAGCTTGAGAAAGTGGAGGTTTGCATGAGTTTAATTAATTGGCACAATGTTGTTGGAATAACCGAGTTGGTTAATATTCACAGGTGTTTCACTAACCACGCACCTGTGGTCCTGTATAAAGTAAGTTAAAAGAAAAAAAAAAAAAGGCCTCCAAATCTGCAGTTGCAACAGTACATCATAGAGCTTTTTCTTGCTTATGTTACAGTGACACTGTGGCCACAAAAGCAACTGTTCATCTGGAAGTATGGGGCCCAACAGTGTTTTAAAAGTGTGAAAATATCTGAAAAAAAAAATAGAGGCGGAAACAGAGTATGCAAAATAGTTTTGTTTGTTTGTTTGTTTGTTTGTTTTCAGGTATTCAACCATGTGCCACATTTTCTTTAGAAATAATTCAGTACAAAGTATGTTGTAGAGGAAACTATTGTAGAGGAAACTATTTTCTCCTTTTAGCATCCTTAAAAAAAAAAAAAAAAAAAAAAGAGAGAGAGAGAAAAAAAAGGAAATAATTTAAAAGAGTAAATTTAAACAGCCTCCCCTCCTCTCTCCTTCTCCTTTCCCTCCCTTTCCCTTTCCATTTTATTTTCTTTTATCTCTAGCTCTTACGGCATTTTGAAATGACTTTGTGTGAAAATTACTGCATCTACACGTTCATCAAACGTATTGTTTTGACTTCAGAGTCAGTCTTGGGCCAGCTAGAGTAATGATACATCAGTGGTATGTTCAGTACTTTCAGATGAGTGCAGGTTTGATTCTGTAAGGTTCCAGGCAGTAATGACATGGGTTGAGTTGAGTTTATTTCTGCCCAGTGAACTGATGTAAGCCAAATGTTCTCAGATCATCAGTCAAGAAAGGGAGAGGAGCTCTGCAAGACTGGGACCAGGCATTGGTTTGCACCGAGCAGCCCAGCTCAGTGTGAGTCAAGCTGAGAGTGAGCTGTGGGTGAGGACTTGTGGGTAACCTTGGTTACCTGCTGGTTGGCTGCTATTACAGGTGAAGATAATTGAGCTGGGTGGGGAAGCTTCATCCTTTACTTACAGTAATGTGCATTCAGGGGAGCTTTTGGAGAAAAGCACGATGAAAAACCCTAAGAAGTTTTAAGCATCGTTTTTCCCATTCCTGTAAACTTTTCTCCACGGTGGATATAATCTGATCAGTGGTGCTTACAAATGGCACTTTACTTCAAGTAAAAACTTGAAGATTTTACTTCTGCACAATCAGTATTCTTTTGTTTTGATGAAGTTACAGGTGGCTTCTGTCATTCACACAAGCTATTGCTGCGATGCCAGTGGTGCTGTTAAGATGTGGATGTGTTTCAGTGATGTTCTGGTTTCTCTGTGTATTCTACTAAAATGTCTTTTAGATCCCAAGAGGTAAAATGTAAGGTAAAATGTAAAATTCTTTTAAGCTGCCTCCAACCATTAACACGGAGCAAACTATTCCAAAAATAGTAGCAAAGCTATAAGCAAAATAAATAAATAAATCAATAAAAATTGTGTCATTGTTTAAGACCTAAGATACAGCCTACACTGCTGTTGGATTAAGTCCTTTTTTAACTATTGGCCTATTTACTTACTGCGATACAACATTTTCTGTGGGGTTTGTACTCTTCTGTACATGCAATGCAGATCTGATGCTTAAGCCTTGCAATTTACAAATGGACTGACAAAACAGAAAGAGTCAAACTAATTATTACCTTCTGGGCACTGCAGATGGCTTTTCAGAAGCTCATGGGTTTGTGGTTCACCTTTAAATAGACAGTGATTTAAGACTTCCCTATGTTTACACAAAGGCTAAAATTAAGCCTCAGTTAGTTCTGATTGAACTATTTTTCAGGTATAGTAGTAGCAGACAGATCAGTTTAAAATTCAGTTACATAACCTTAATTGAATGAAAAACACTTTTCTTTTGTTATTGGATTTATTTATTTTTTTTTTTTTTTTGGTTGCTGTTGGAAACATAATCTTCCCACTCCTAACCACCTTAACCTGTTCTTTTAAGGAAATTGGAATATTTATTGACACTGTAATCCAGAATTGTTACTTTGAAAGCAGGGGTAATCTTCAGAAATATCAGCTGTTCTTTATGTACAAGTGCGAAAAAATCAAACAGGAAATTAGGATCTAGAGAAAAAAAAATGCAGTGTGAATGATTAAAAGAAGTTTAGACAGAGTGATTCCAGCTGAGCTTTTTGTACTTGCACTTGATTGAAAAGATAGCCTTTACCAGGCAATCCTTCAATATTTCAATATCTTTATCTCCCCTACAAAGTATAAACTGGGTAATTTGCTGCCGTAGCGTCCATAGTCTTGTTTGGTAGAAGCTTCTGAGTTCTCTGGCTGAAACAATTGCACACTTCAGATTAATGGATAAACTGACTAAATTGACATATAAAAAGTGTCTCCTTTTGTGTGGGAGGCTTTCAGCTATTTATCATAAGGAAATCTTTAAGGTTGCACTCTTTAAAGACTTTCCTTATCCTAATTGCTAGAATAAGTAGTAAGAGAACAGAAGTATGCAAAAATACTACATTTTTTGCAGTTTTGGAAAACTCCTTTTACACAGACTAAAAATGAGCAGAATAGAGTGGGTTTTAACTGCTATCTCTAATGTACTTGGTACTGCAAAAATCTGTTTACTGTACGCCAGTGGACTCTTGTTTTAAAACTACTATTCAAATATTCTTTAAAAAATATTTTTTGGGGGTGAAACTTCTGTATTGGTTACCATCTCAAGAAATTAAATTTTATTCCCAACATTATATAAACCAGAGAGATTTGTAGGCTATCTTCTTCTTCAGTTTCTCAAATGTTAAAGTGAGAAAATGATCTTACCTGACCTGATTGTTGTAAAATCCCCAACAAATTTTCTACAGCTTGATGACATTTTCTTAGCTATTGTAGGTAAGAATACCCAAATGTCTAAGCTTTCTCAGTGTTTGCAGAGCAAACCAGTCTCTTCCAAATTGAGTCCACACACACCTTGCCCTGTGTTCAATGTAAAAATATATTTTAGCTCTGCTGTGAAAAAAATAACAAAAAGGAAGCTCTGAATTCTGGAAGCTGCTGTCTACTTAGTGAGCATGGTAGAATTTTGCAGGCTTCCTCCACATTATTGGAGGAGCATGGGTGAAGGCACAATGCCATCAGCTTTTGGCCTCAAAGGATTGTAGGGACTCTGTTTCATCTTTGACTCTCCACTGTCTGTGCCAAAATCTACACCATTTCTCTGCTATGTTTCTTGGAAAATGAACAGAACGCCAAATTTCCCACACCATTATTTTTATTGGCTAGTGCCGATAAATGGCACTGGCACAATATGGGCTGGTCTTATTCATGATCTTTAGGGCACAAATATGTTAGTTTACATCTGATTTGCTCTTTCTGAAGGGCTTGTTCACAATTCTTTCTGATGACACCACTCTAGAGTTTTGCCTTAATTCTCTTTAAGTTTAAACTTAATCTCAAAGAAGTTTTAAAATCTAAACAAGTGTCTTGTTTCTGAAGGCCTCCCCCTTACCCAAAGGAGTTTGGTGATTGCTAGAGGTATTCAGTAGATTCAGCACAAGCAGTAGGACTGCAACTTTTCAGTACATTTTTTTCTTTGAAAGCTTAAGCATTTTGCTGTCATTAATGCACATAAACGCATTTGACTTTTATTTGACTGATGAAGTCGCAAAAGTTTAGGGTTCCTAAATCTTTTGTTTTCCTCTCATTGCAACTGTGTTGATATCTTATCCCCAGAATATTGTCTTACATCAGAATTGTTAGTTGTAAATTTAGAGAGCAGATCTGAATTTCTCCTACTTCGCGTTTTGAAATTAGCAAATATTTCCCTCCTGAAGTCAAACACACCAGGTCTGGTTGCATTCACTAAAAATCTACTTCTGCATTATAGTACAGTCCTCAACAGCACGTATCAGTGGATAATGTCAGAGCTTAAACAAACAAACAAACAAAAAACACACCAAAAACACACACACACACACAAAAATCACCTGCAATTTCGCTGCATACTGTCATAATGTTCAGGGCTGCTAGAGCAGCAGGTAAAAGTGCTGACCTCAGCTAAGAGCATTGCAAAATAGAATAAATTCTTTTATTTCAAAGGATGCAATTCTTAAAGTTGGTGGGAGAGACTATGTGGTTTATATACCCAGCAACCCAGACTGCTTCATGGTAAGCAGACTGATTCATGGTAAGCTAAACCTTTATTTCTAAAGTCTAGCTATCATTCACAGTGTTGTTACCCCGTACCAAAAGTGCTCTGTTCTCATGGTGTGGTAAATGTACACAAAGCAAGAGGTTCTAAGAATGATAAAACATTCACAAAAATTATCTTCCCGACCATACATGTTTATTCAAGAAAAAAACAAACAAACAACAACAACAACCAAAACAAACAAACAAACAAAACAAACAAACAAACAAAAAAAAAAACCAAGGTATTGGAAATTCTCTGTCTATAAAACCCATCATGAGACCAAATCAGAATGACCAAAGGTTTATTTTGCCTTGTTGGAAAAACTGGATTAGACCAGGGTGTTATCTCCTCTGCTGGCCCTTAGAGACTCCACTGCTGATGTAGAGCTCCATACTGAAGATGTGAAAAATGGGCCCAGTGAACAGTGCTAAAGTTCGATGGACTTTTAGATATGATTAACTGTGCTGTTTCTTTCAGGGTTCTCCTGGGAGGACAACTTTGTATTGTCCCTCTTAGTGGAGCTAGGAGAAGGCATCAGAATGTTTTTTGTAATAGGACTGGGATACTGTTTATTTGGTGAAATGAAACATTTAATGCTATTAACCTGATCTGGCAACAGAAGAAAATGGAGAATATAACACAAGAGATAGTTTGACTTGGATGTGAGATATACTTTTATTTTCTGCATATGACAAGGCCACAAAGATTCTAAAGTGCCTGATATCAACAAATTTCTGTTTAAATACTTTTGGTCATCTGATATTATCTGATATTTAACTGTATGAAGTTCAACAAGGCCAAGTGCTGGGTCCTGCACCTGGGGTGCAAGAACCCCAAGCAGAGCTACAGGCTGGGAGATGAGTGGTTGGAGAGCTGCCTGGCAGAGAAGGACCTGGGAGTGATGGTGGACAGTCAGCTGAATATGAGCCAGCAGTGTGCTCAGGTGGCCAAGAAGGCCAACAGCATCCTGGCTTCTATCAGAAACAGTGTGACCAGCAGGGCTAGGGAGGTGATTGTTCCCCTGCACTCAGCTCTGGTGAGGCTGCACCTCAAGTACTGTGTTCAGTTTTGGGTCTCTCACTACAGGAAGGACATGGAGGTGCTGAAGTGAGTCCAGAGAAGGGTGGCCAAGCTGGTGAGGGGCCTGGAGAACAAGTCCTACGAGGAGCGGCTGAGGGAGCTGGGCTTGTTCAGCCTGGAGAAGAGGAGGCTCTGGGGCAACCTTATTGCTCTCTACAGGTACCTTAAAGGAGGCTGTAGTGAGGTGGGGGTTGGTCTGTTCTCCCACATGCCTGGCGACAGAACAAGGGGGAATGGGCTTAAGTTGCACCAGGGGAGTTTTAGGTTGGATGTTAGGAAGAACTTCTTTACCGAAAGGGTTGTGAGGCATTGGAACGGGCTGCCCAGGGAAGTGGTTCAGTCATCATCCCTGGAGGCCTTTAAAAGACGTTTAAACATAGAGCTTAGGGATATGGTTTAGTGGAGGACTTGTTAGCGTTAGGTCAGAGGTTGGATTCCATGATCTTGATATCTCTTCCAACCTAGACAATTCTGTGATTCTGTGATATATTTTTATGG
The DNA here is from genome assembly GCF_047663525.1 of Anas platyrhynchos. NCBI lineage: Eukaryota > Metazoa > Chordata > Aves > Anseriformes > Anatidae > Anas > Anas platyrhynchos. Next base: position 48,421,575 of record NC_092588.1, on the reverse strand, counting down.
ACTGACAAGCACAAAAAATGTAAAGATGTATTTTTATTAAGGAAAACTAACTAAAAATCCAGAGTGCACATGAATCCATCGAGTATTTTTTTGCCAAGAGTAGCTGGTGGTAATGAAGTTTAAGGTCAGTCATGAAATGCTTTTCACTGATTCATTCAGTTCCTGGAAGATGTGGACTCATCTTGACTTGTATGCAACTTTTCTGTAGTTTTGTGACTGCAATGATGAAAAAATGGAAAAAAGAAATCTATCTGGATAGTGCTCCCAGTGCACTCACAGCATTTGATTAATCCTTATGTGATGGCTATGCCTTTTTCAATTTACAACAATTAAAACAGGGAAAAGAAGTTTTAGAAAAGCATTTTAAGGTAGAGCCTTTGGCACTCTGCTGCCCATATAAGTAGAAATTAAAGTAGTGATGTGTAAACTTTGTGACCAAGTAACAAATCAATAAGGTATTTATTTGTCTATAGGTCCAAGTAGACCCCATGTACCCCAATGGTAAAGAAAGATAAAATCTTCATAGATCAATCAATCAATATTATACCAGTAATACTGAAAATAATTTCTATCCCTTGGAAACAGTTTTTTGTTTGTTTGTTTATTTGTTGTTTGTTTTGTTACTAGGCAAAGGTGGAGAGGTGGAGTGTCCTGTCCTTCTGATGCTTTTTTTTTTTTGCTTTTTTTTTTTTTTTTTTTTTAATCTACTGAGTACATGGGACAGCTGGTGTCAGGAACTGGGGGTTCAATGTTTGAACTAAAATTAATAGATCTTGCAATTGAATGGCTGTTTAGGTGAAATTACTGTGATGTATACTAAAGCAGTCTGGACAGTAATGGTTTTAGCAGAGTCAGGCATCAATGTGTTTAGTACTAGAAAAAAAATACCTCTCATACTAACTTTCAGATCCATGTGCATTTTGTTACTTTTATTTTCTGTAAATCCTCCTCATCAGACTTGGAATTGCTTTCACATCAAAGTGATGGGGTTTCAACAGTGAAACTCTGTCATGCATTTTGATCTAATTTTCCAGAACTGTCTTTGCAATACACCATTTTGCATGACAGTTTGCAGTGTGCTGTCTTGAAGAGTTTTTATTTTTACTCGGATTCTGGTCTCTACTACAAACTGCTATGTGATACTCTTTCAATGTGTTACCCACAGACCTGAAGTAAAGCTACTATGTAAAAATGTTCAAAGTAAAGGAAAGCAAATCAGACCAAAAAGTTAGTACTCAAATAGTCAGTTATTTATTGAGGAAGCCTGCTTTACTGTTAAATATTTTCCCACCCCGAGATGGAGAAAAATTAATGAGAAATAGGAAGAATCACCATCAAACCAAAAAAAGCAATTAAAAAAAAAAAAAGAAAAAAGAAGTATTTCACATTAACAGCATAAGAACTCTAGAATTGTTAAATGCCATGGGGAAAAACAGAACCAAAACCAAGAGATTATATATTTTACATTTTAGATATTATGTTTTTTTTCACCAGTTTCATAAACATAATGACTTTTTGATATGATAAAAGTTTTTGCATATTTTTAAAGAAATAATAATAATAAATCAGAATAATCATATCATCTTCATCAGTTATTTTGGTCAAGTGGGTAACAGATAATCTATGGCATGATGCATGTCTAAGAATACACCAACTGTCCTACTTTTTAAAAAATGGCGAAATTAAAAGTGATATTTGCTGAAACTTTGTGTGCTGAAAATTTAAAAGAGGACAAGTAAATGTCTGAGGGCCATAAGACCCACTTAATTGAAGGCATTTGGGGAACATTTATTTTTGACGTTGAACAATACAAGGTTTAATGTGGTCAATTATTTTATTTGTAAAATTGTAGCTTATTGGTAGCTACGTCTGAATCTGTGTAGATGCCCGAGTTGCCTGGTAGCCCACATGTTATTTAAGAAATAGTTCTTTGTGTCTTAAGCATGGGAACCATCTTTCTTCCAGCAGCTGGGGGATCTCTCCTATGGGGGACCTTTGCAAGCACTAGCAGTTGAGGGAACAAGGTTTGTGTCCTCCTGCTGAGCCGCTCAAAAAGCTGCATTAAGCTGGTACGTGACTGTATTATTTCCTGTCTTAGAAATTCTCAGCTCCATCATGAAATGATGACACAGCCTGATTTGGGGTTTTACTAAACCAATATGGAGACTAGATGCTGCAGACCCAGGTAGTTCAATAAAATTGTGTGTATCTGTCATCTTCCATGGCAAATTTGCAGAAGGGAGGAGATGGGTGACAGTTTCTTCTTCCACTTCGTCTCACCACCCCCCTCCCAAAGAGAGAGCATGATTAGTGTATTCAGTCAAGGGACAAGGGTACTAGCAAGAACACACCAGTTGTAACAAATGCTTTGACATTACATGCTGAGAGTTACAGTAGCTAAATAGTGATGGCCAAGGGTTTTTTGAGCTTTGCCTTCATAAATCAAGGTCAACAGATATGCAGAAATATGGTCTGTGAAACATCATTTAACAGGTCAACAGCCAGTCATCTGGGAGGAATGCCACAAGGAAATAAGGAGTACTGTAAAGAGAAATGTTCGTATGCTTATGACATCAATGCTAATTCCCTGAAAAAATAAGATTTATTTTATTTTATTTTAACTGATTATGTTATTTGATTCTCTCTGAAGCATTTAGTTGATATCTGTGTGTTGCTGACAAAACAAACTGAATTTATGTTGCTGGAATCATCACAATGAGTCATTAAAATAATTAAAATGAGTCAATGAAATGAGTCATCCAATGACAGAGCTACACCTGCAACCAGCTTCTGTCCCTATGTTACACAATTGAATTTTTGATGATGGGCTTAAAACTTCTGGCTGTCACATGAAGTGTTTCTTAATGGCTCATTTTTGCAATCTGAGTTGTAATATTTTGTAATTCTGAATGAGTCTTTGTAACTGAATTAACTTGTTAGTCACAGAAAATAGAATCTGCCACTCAGAAAGGGAACACTGCTGCTTAAAATTAGTGTTCTTGTTTGCAAAAAGTTTTTATAAGCATATCCTTGAGCAAGAATTTTAGTAATACCAGGTTTATCCTTCAAAACCAGTAAACATTATGAGGATATAATCTGCATTACAGCTTTAAGTGTATTTACACCTTGGTTCTTGCACTGGCAAATTTTTCATTTATATGAATTAAAACACTTTCTGTTTTTTGTTTTTTGGTTTTTTTTGTTTGTTTGTTTGTTTGTTTGTTTTGTTTTTTGTTTTTTGTTTTTTTTTTTTTTTAAAAAGGAAATTATATTTCATTGTGTAAATACAGCATGTGAACATTTTAAGGAAGGGGATTATATATTATGGGTGTCTGCATAATCTCTACCATACCTGTTTCTGCCTGTTGGAGTTGGTCCATTTATGACTTAAAGAAAAATAAAAAAAGAGTAATCTTATTAATTATGTATTGGATATTACCTAATAAATACCAAAGATCAGAAAATGTTTCAGAACTTCTAGTGATTGATACTTTAAGTATTTTGAGGAGAAATTTGGTAAGCTTATTATTTTCACTGACTAAGGTGTAAAACTGTTAAAGTCTGAAATCTGCAAACTTGGGTACCTAAATACTGACATCAATTCTTTTTCTGTTTCAATATTTGTTGAACAAATCAGGCTTTAGGAAGGTAAGACTAGAAGAGATAATTTGACCACCATTAGAAACTCAATAGAAATCCACTGAGTAAGAATATTTCAGAATATATTTATTCATCTCATTAAAAATGTCATAATGTCATTGGCATGTTGTCATATTTTATTCCATTTTTTAATCTTACACATTTTTTCCCCTTTCATTTCTGGACCAACTGTTTTAGGTTGGCAGGGCAAATAAGTAACATACTGAAGATGAAGATGCCTGTTATAGCAAGTATCTGTACAGGTAGTAGGGCTGTGTTTGCTGAGCATGTCACTGCCCTTGAAGAACAAGGTATGATTCTGCTTCCTAGTAGAGCTTAGAAAGACCAGTTACCTCAGTGCTCAGTCTCAGGAAGAAAGATGAAGAAGCCTGGTTGACTGATACTTCTTTTAAAAGAATTTAGGATGTTTCATAAGCAGTGTAAGATGATGGAGGAGGAAAGTCGCACCTCTTTCCTGCTTGCCCAGTGCTATTTCTTAAGTAGGCTTAAGAATTTCACTGAGGAATGAAGATGTTTTGGCCTTTCTTACAGATTTTTGGTATAAATCTATGTCATGCAACAAAATTCCATTTGCAGAGAGATTACACAAATTTGTTACTTGAGTTTATTTCATAATCTGTCAGTTTGCAGAGAGGTACCAACGGGGAGCTGACTTTTCTTCTGTGTTAAGCTTCTATTTTGAAAGTGAGTTACAATTCCCAGACAGCAAACCAGAGTAAAAGAGCTATAAAATTTATTATCATGATCACATCACCTTTCTCTGTGGACTTCTGAGTATTTAGTAAGTAAAAGAGAGAAAATCCATCTTAGGTAGGTAGTACATCATCTGCACAGTAATGGCAATTTTTCATTTCACTTTGGCTTACATGAGCTGGGAGATACCATTTCCATTGAAAAAGTCAATCCCTTTCCATTTATAATGATAGATTGTCTTATTTTGAGCTCTCTGGAGAGAGTACTCTGCTTTTAGTCTGTTGTTATTCAGGATACAGAAGAACTTTTTTTGGTCACTAGTGACTCTTTTTCTCTTTACTCAAGTATATTGTTTGTAGATGGGCATTTACTGAAAGTGTCATGCTTGGGAGTGACTTCTAATACAATCTGGGCAGAAAAGGGAAGGAAAAATAACTTGATTTTGAGAAACCTAGTTTTCAGATGAACCTTTTCAGTCTGTCTTTTTTGTGAAGCTAGAGTCAGACTTGCTAAAATAAGGCAAAGCAACATTGAGAAGAGCCCCTGGCAGGGGCCCAGTCAGGTCTGTGAAAATGCTGATGCTTTTACAGCAGAATTTCCTTTTTTCCCCCCTAACTGCTGGTGTCAGAATATTTTAAGCAAATACATCCTCCAGAAAATGACGCCTCCAGCTGAATTCACTGCCTTGCTTTATCTTTGCTTTCAAGTTAAATAACACAAGATGAAAATCAAGAGTAGTTTCCCTTCTGTTCCTTTCTCAGTCTAAATGTTTCAGAGGTCTTAAGAGAAATTCTCCAAGGACTCTAATAGGCAATTTCAGTAATGCAGCAATGTTATAGATTCTTGGCTTTCTGTAAGGTGGACTATGATTTAAGAGACAGATCTTCTTTTATTAGCCTTAGTCTTCTATTAAGGAGTTTCTGCTTTCCTGGAAAAATGCTTATTTCTATTATTGATTGATGTCTGCAGTGAATCACAGTTTAAAACCTGGTTCAAGGGTTAGGTAATTCTTAGTGATATGATTTAATATTTCCAGACAATAACTTTTGCCTTTAAAATCTAAAATAATTATATATCTGAGGAGCTGGTGCAGGCTGTGTTATTGTACCAGCCACTCCCAGAAAAAAGTCTGGAGCAATGGTCAAGGCAATTCTTTTGCAGGACAAAACAGTAAAAAAGCAGAAAGTTCCTCCTGGACCCTCAGAAAACCAAAAACAAGTACAGTCACTAAGCTTTCACAAAGATGGGTGTTACTTCAAGAAGGTGAAGGTTTGAGGAAGACTTGATGGTAGTCTTCAATTATATGAAAGATAGACATAAAAGAATAAATACACTTGTCCTGATTTAAGTAGGACTAGGGATAATGTGTTTAAATTATAATAAGTGGCAATAGATTATACTGGAAGAAAAAATTCTTATAGCATTGATGTGGTCTCCTTATGGAGGTGGTGGACTATCACCACTGTAGGCTGTTCAGTGGGCACGCATCTGTCAGAAATGACAGTGGTGTATTTTGAAGAAGGGTGTAAGACGAGATGTTCTGTGATCACTTCCAGCTCTACATTCCCATGAGAAGATGGAACTTGGAACGTCATGCAGAAAGAGCAACATTGATCTCCTCTAAAAGCAGACACTGCAAACTGCTTCCCATTGTGCTAATGCTGGAGAATCAACCCATATAATGCAAGCAGGAGAACAACACTATGGCCAATAATGGAAGGATGATGAGGAAGGCAGTGCCATTTCTCTGCTGTACCTGCAGGGCATATGCTCACTCTTCTTTCATTTTTACTAATGGAAGAGCAATCATTTATTAGCTACAGCTTAACTCCGGAGGTGACACTGGCACAATTTTCTCTCACGCAGTGTGATTCCTACAGGTCTTAGACTCTGAGAGCTCAGCTATTGCTCTGGGCTCTCAGCAGTTGCTGTCTTGCAGGAGCATACAGGAACTGCACTTATATAATGTCTCTCATCTGAGGATCTCAGGATTCTACTTGAGCATTTCTATCCCATTTTACAGATGAAGAAAATGGGTCACAGAGTGTCTGAGTGGTAGTTCAAGATCACACAAAAATAGGCTGGCACTCAGAACTCCCTGTCAACCTTAGATAAAACACAAGAGTTTTCTCAGTAGTTCTTAGCTGAATGAAGCATGCAGTCATCCTTACTGCTGAATGGACAGGTATTCCCAGGAGACCCTCAAAGAAAAACTTTGAAACTTCTTCAAGTCTGACTGTTCCCCAGACTGGATGATTAATTTTAATCCTCAGAAACTCAAAGCAGTGAAAAGAATTCTCGTAAATTCAGGGAGAGGGATGCCCTGTCTGGACCAGGAGTCATGCTAGGGTATATAGCTAAAGGGCCTTGCATTTTTCATCTTCTCTCTTACTTTCATACTAACAAACACAGGCCAACTCTAGTGAAACCTAGATTCTACTTACTAAAACCCACTGACCTTGCCTCCTTATTCCATGTTCTGTATCTCAGTCTGGTGGGTGACATGCCAGAACAGCACTGGAGGAACCCAGAAAGACTGTAAATAGATACCTTAGTAGAAGCATTTTTGCCTTCATGTCACCAGGAGTAAATCTGAGGAACAGCAAATCATTCACAAACACATGATCAAGGAAGAATATGACAAATGTGAAAGGTTGAGCACTCATCCCAGAGTGTAGTAGCTAACAGAAGCTGTGATGATTTCAAACCCTTTTTAGAAAATTAATAATAGCAATAATAATAATAATAATAAAAAAAAGTAAAAATCATCAGTGAGTGAAAGTTATAACTACACAGTGAATGTTCCAAGCTGATCTGGCACGGCTTCTTTAAATCACACAAATATCCTTAAGGAGTGTTTTATTTATCTTGATAATATAATTATCCTATGCAGTATCAGAGAGTATAGCCTTGGAGCAAGAATGTCATAAACTCTTAGGAATATTCTGTTGGTAGAAACGCAGTAGAAAATTTTCTACATAAGTAATTGGTCATCATTATCAAATAGAAGTTGCTTCATTTGTTCATGTATTTGTGATACATTAGAGTGGTAGACACTAGTGGTAGAGCAAAAACAGCTAAGTAAAACTTTCTTCATGTATTCTTTAAAGGATAATTAGAGCAGTAAATCTTTCTGTTTTCAATCCCAAATTTTTAGTAAATTAGCAGTTTCTGAAACTGTATTCAGCCACAGAGGGTGGAAAAATATTGAGTTATTGGAATGAATTTTCTTTTTTTTCCTATTATCTTCCTTACAATACATGCATGGGTGCTTTTTAGTCTCTCTGACTGATGACATCTTTGTATTCCTCCTCGGTCAACATAAGGGATTTTTGTACTGCTCCCTTTTTTTTCATGGTAGGTATTTTTTGTTCAACACACCTCTTGTGCTTCTCATATCTGGCCAAGATGACATTGAAATGGAAAGGATGGATGAGGAGGAGGATGAAGGAAAGCAGTTATAGTTGTGTATATATGCATATACATATTAGCTGTATGATAAGCAAGGGATGAACAACTTAATAAATTAAATTAGTAGCTTCATGGAGCCGAGTTCAGTAATGGTGTGAAGTAATTGGACCCAGTGGAGTTATACAGATTTAATGAGAAGAGGAAAAGAATTTAATCTATTCTGACTATTGATATTCATGACAACAGGTGGAAAGCTGTCCATGGATTTTGTTCTCATTTTGGTTCCCTTAATGGGTGAAACTTAACAGATGCTAGTTTTCTTTTGAAAGACAAGTTTGTTTTGTCTTCTCAGATAGAGATTAAAGAACTCAGAAGACATCATCGATGTTTAAATAATTTCCATCTTCTTTTGACTAACTGGACATCTCACCATTTCACTTGCAGATAAGTGTAAGCCCATTTTCAGCACTATACATACGTGTTCACTTGCTATGTCAAGTCAAAGATCATGTTGGCTGGAATGTTACTGAGGTTAATATAGACAGAAACACTTTCCAAGCTTAATTGTGTTGCTAAACAAAACACTGCTGTAATAGGATTCTTTCAAGATTTAAGATTCTTTCAACATTTAAATTTGCAGTGAAGCAATAATAAAGTCAGAGAAAATGGGTGATTTTATTTTAATAAGTACAGAGTACAATAAATTGGTACTGCTAAAATTTTGAGAGATTAAATTTGTGTACGTATGATTCACAATACATACAATACTGCCTTGTTTCGTACAAGGAAGGAGTAATTTAACATAACTGTGGTGGACTTCATGCAGTTAAAAATGTGCACATTAAAGTTAATGTCACCTTAAAGCCAGAGCTACATTAAACACCTTTGATAACATTGAAAAGAAGAGGTTTATAAAAAAGTTTCCTATGTGAATCCAACTTAAAGTTTCAATTGACATAAATTACATTTTTCCCATGGAAAAAGGGAACTGTGGACCCCCTCTTTTATGAGGTAGATCACACCTTTGCTTCATTACATATCATCTATTTTATCTGTGCCACACAGTCACTGCAACAGGTAGCTAAACAGGTGGAAAAACCTTTCCTGCTCTTGATTTTTTGGTGTCTTTACACAATACAATAGATTCTAAAAATACTTGCCACAGATACATTTGGAAGAAATAAAAATAGCAAGAGAAGGGACTCAGAGGGAATGGGTGGGTTGTGAAGATTATTTTCCCAGCATCTCTTTCCTGAAACAAAGATCATCTGACTTGATGGTCCTCTTGATTGGCTGGAGACAGACTTCAAAAGGAAGTTAATCAGGGATGTTGTGTCTTGAAGGGAATACACATATTGCCTACTAGGGAACTACTTTTTCTCCCAACATCCTATTTAGGGCATTTGGATTCCCAAGTGAATGCTGGTATGTGAGCGATGTAAACCTTTCTTTTTCACCATCAAGTTGTATATCTGAGGTCTGTATTTTTAACATTACTGTTTTGGTCATACTTTATCTCCTTGCAGCAGCTAATACTCTTAATAGCTTCGTTAACTCTAGCTATAGTCATTTAAAAATATAGTTAGAGTTGTTGATCAATTATTTTTCTCAGCTGAGAATCTTGCCTTGGTTGTTTGTACTTTATAACATTTACCCCTTCTAAATTGTATAGGTTAGAACACTGTATAGTGTTTTAATATAAAGAATTTTGAGTTTGTAACCCTAATATATATACCTTACAGCATGCTTAATTTTCTCATATTTTATTGAGAGATCATATTGTATTTTAATAATTATCTGTTAATCTAAGATGTTTGGGTTTTACAATTGAGATTTTTCTAACCAGCATCATATCAAGTTAGCCAGAATCGAGGAGAGTAGGAGAGTATTATGTATCTGTCATGATTCAACAAATCTATGTTACTACTAAGATTACTGTTCCAGAATGGAGCCCGAGTGAGATTTTTGACATTAGCCTAGCCTCCTTGCCTTTGAAATGAGTAGTTTTATACCCACCCCAAAAATCTTCTGCAGATGTTCCTCTAGTTGCGTCAGTGACTAAAGTTAAAGAATCTTAATAAAGCTACTAGAGGAGCAAAACCACACAGAATTATCAGCATCAGCATCTACTGCAAATTCTCTGTGTGACGTGGAAATGATCCCAACTGGTGACCTGCCAAGTGGTGCTAGCCCCAGTTAAAATGCATTTCTGACAGTGACTATTCAGAGCTGATTTTCTTTTTTAAAGGTTATGCATGTGGTCTCACTAATTAGGAGACTGTTCCTAATCCAAATATAGATCATACTATTATTGAATTGCTGTTGTGTCCTCTCTGTCTGTCTCTCACTGAATCAGGAAAGGTATTTTTTGACACATGAGCTTAACAAATAATCTTTATTATTATTTGTTATTATGCACAGATTGGTTCTAATGTATCACTTGCATTACCAGATATGCTTGTTATTGGTCTTAGTGCGAAATTAAACATCTCATAATGTTTTCTTGCTTTTCCAGGGATTCAAAATTAACAAGACTATTTTCAGGCTCTTAATGACAGCTATTCCTTTCATACTTACGTTTGAGGATAGCAATGAATCTGGCATTGTGACCTAGAAGTCATTACAACCATAAAAATTCCTCTCAGGCCAATTACATGAGGAGCTTAAATGTTTCAGATCTTCTGTAACAGATGGAAAAAGAGGTACTTTCTCACATTTCTGAAATGCAAAATGCACGCAGACTTAAGGTAAGCAGTAATGACTCTGGATTTATTCAGAAGTGAATGAGAGACCAATGAGTCACTAATAAACAGCAGTAAGTTTGTTAAACTAAACTCTTGTCTGGCACTGTCTGGAGACTCAAGAAATCATCAAGGTATTCTGTAGCTGAAGTCCAGGAGTGAGAAGTCTGAACTCCTGTCTAAAAAGGTCAAAGAGAAATTGTTAACACTTATCAAGGCTCATATGAAAGAAGGTGTTCTGATCTGGGAAAACTTCCTGCCTTCCTGTCTTAGTGGTATTAAGTTCTGTGTCATAAATTACATTATTTATGAATGTCATACACTGAGTCAGCTATGCAAGTGTGGGCCACAGCTGACTTAAAATTTTACACTGGAATAAAATCTAGTGAAATACATGCCAAAAATATATGATCTATATTCTTCTAGAGTCTGGGATGATTCTTCAGACTGAAAGCAGAAAACAAATCTAATGCCAGATTAAACACAGATTTATATATGAAAAGAAACAAGGCAATATATACATGGTCTTTTTAAAAAGCTTTCTGGCTGATTAGTTTTGTAAGAAAAATCAACAAGGCAGTGAAAATTCAACTTGTTTTATTTGTCTCTTTGGTTTCATATTCTACCCTTTTTTTCCACCCTTTTCTCCTTTTGAATGATATTGAAATGGGAATAATGTTGGATGGGATGCAATTGGTACCAATGACTAAAGAGGTACAACAGAGGAATGAGGTGTTACAAGGGACACTGGCTGCAAGTTCTCTGTTTTGGGTTCATGCTTTGGTTAATTCAGCCGTGCATATCATGGAGGCAACCTGAGAAGAAAGATACAACAAATTATCTGCCATTTTCTGTTTGTCTTATGTGTTTTATTTTTGCCGTAGTAATTATTAGTTCTTCTGAGCACTCCAAGGCTAGACTAGCTTACATGGGAAATAATATTTAAACACACACACACACACACATATATATATATCATTTAAGTGGATTGTGTAAGTAAATGTTGCACCCACACCAAAGTAATATTTTAAGCCGATCTCTTATATTTGTGTCATCAATTTATAATCATAATAAAACTACAAGGAAGTGGTTGCTCCATTATTTATATATGTTACAAATACTCTATATTCAATTGCTTACTTAATGTTAGTTTCCAGAAGCAGTAATTTGCGAATTGTTTTTCAAATACAGAAGATTGTCATTTGTCTATTCCTTAATATTCCAAAGCATTCCTCTTTATTTGTCTAACTATAACATATGCTAAATTGTTGTGCAGTGACTTTTACATACCTGCTTGTACTTAAATGCTTCTTACTGTTAAGATTGAGATTTACTTCTTGAAAGACGGAATTTCTACCTCCATTGGAAAGCAGTAAGAATTGAGCCAAGAGCTCTTATTTTCCTGAAAATGGTTATGACAGATGTAAGCTCATTGTTTCATCTATAAATAATTACAGATTTGCTTAAACATGATGGACATGAGAACAGGAATTCTGTTTCCCTCCACCATCTCCTTTTCCAGTATTTGCTCAATATTCCCTGACGTCTTTGATCAAATATTGTGTTTGCAAGATACTGTGTTATATGCAGAATGGTAAACAAGGAAAATCACCTTATTAAAGCCTCACGTCATGTAGCATATGGGCATTCCTGTAGTAGCTTTCTTTCCTCCACCATGACGGTGTTGTATTTTCAGACAAAAACGCTGTTTTGTTGTATTGTACCCTCTGCTGAAGCCACCTCCTTGCTCTGTATGAAGGCCACCTTTCTTTTTGTGTTATAGACAGACGTCAAGGACCAATAAGAACATCTGGACTATCAGTCTGTTCCTTCTTAAAAACAGACTTAGGGAGGTTTCATTTAAAGTTTTTCAGGTCTGTATCATATTTTCTACCAGAAATCATTTCATGATTGGGGATATAGTAAGGAAAAAGTTAAAATGGGGTTAGTCTCAGTTTCTCTGAGCTGGGGAGATCCTTTTAATTAACTTTTAGTGTATTTTATGATGTGTCAAAAAATGTGAGCATTTGTCAGAAGGCAATAAATTTAATGTAATGAACTTCACTGTATTCACTATTGAAATGAGAACAGTAGTCAGTTGAAGTCCACTGCATGTTTACTAACACCTCTAAAGCCAAAACTTTTGATGACCTAGAACAACATCACTTTTGAACAGACACAACCTATCTGGGTTAAGATCAAAGTAAAATGACTTGTAAACACATGTTCCCATCTTTGCTTCTTATCCTTGGCTAAGGGAACTACCTCTAGTCAAACTGCTTTCAGTGATTTCCTGTAGCAAAAAACCCTCTTCAGTCAACAATTTCTGAGTACTAAGTAGAGCTGAGTATCCCTTACACAAACTACTTATCACAAACTACTGTCACACACTGTTGGCTATACAGAAGACGTTAATTTCTTTGCTTAAAAATATATATATTTTTTCCATAATTAATCATAAGAAATTAATAAAACTTCATGAAGCTTGGATTTAAACTGAGGATAGCCTTAGTGCTATTATCATTGGGAACTCCATAGAGACAGATGCAGAGAACATGACTTCAGCCCCAGTCAGTGCTGCAGCAGTTTTTATACATCCTCTCTTTTAGTGGAAACATTTCAGGGATTTCTGGCTCATCTTCTTTGTGTTCTATCAGACAGCTATGTGAAACAAACAAGTACAACAAACCATAGGTACCCAAACCTGCCTGTGTGGTGGCCTGCAGTTTGCTAGTCTCTGCAGAAGAGATTTCTCTTCCCTCCCATCCAGTCCACCCACTCCAATACAAGAATGAGACAGATCCTAAATTGTGCTTTGCCCTTGCAAAGAGGAAGTCACTTAAACAGTCTTTCTAGAAAGTCATTTGTGATACCCTCCTCACTTAGCCTGAAGGGAAAAAATAATCTTGGGAACAGACTCTCTCCCCTTGGATTTTTGTGTTCTGCTGGCTGGTGGATTTGCCTTTTTTTTTTCTTTTTTTTTTTTCTTTTTTTTTTTTTTTTTTTTCCTATGGCTTACTGCCTGTTCTGTAACCTTCTTAACTGAAGCACTCACTAGTGATTCTAAATTAGTGACTAAAACTACTGGCACCACCATTTATGGCAGAGTTCTTGGGGGAACTCTCAGGAGAGAGGCTAGAGATTAAAAGTTAGATTTTTTACATATCTTCCAAATAAAGCATTTCATTAGCTCCCATCATTTCCAGGTACCATTACTATACCAATCTCTATGATTTCCCTTTTAAATGTACACTCAGTTCTAAATCCAGACTCCTCTCTAGCAGCCTTCTTGTTTGATTACACATGACTCCTCATCTTAACTGTCCCTGCAATGTTGTCCCCATCCTTATTCTCTGCAGTTTTTGCCCATATTCCTAGCTTTGTTTGGTCTCTGTTTGGCTGCCATATTCTCTGTGTTTGTGTTCAGGCTACATCAAGATCTTGCTGTTCCTCCTCTGGTAATGAATGTTTTCAGAATATCTCTTGGTATTTCTGTCCCAGAGTTTTCAAACCCTCTTAAAGGCTTCATTCTCTCCTTTGAAATGATGGAGTGGGCAAGGCAATAAACACTTCCAAAATTTAGATTAAGGTGTCAAAGCAGAGTATGGAGTGGAGGTAGGATCAAGGTACATATAAGCAAGAGGCAGAGATTAAGCAAACCATAGAGCTGCCTCAGCTAGAGCAGAAATCTGGTAAAATAGTGCTAGAGAGAGTACGGGATAGAGTGGTAGTGGTGGTGCTGTATGGAATTAATGCAGTTTTTAGGGCAAAGTGTATAGCAGTTATCCTCTGAGGTTTAAGTATCACACCTGCAATCTCCTTCTGCTGTAACATGGTGAAGGTCCACAATAGCATGTTATTAATGGGGCTACAGCTTTCACAGGCTGATTTTAAATCTTATTTTAGAATGTCAGAGTTGCTGACATGCATGTCTCATGCAGAGTCAGCGTGTCTTTGAGTGTATTCATATGACATTTACCACATGGCTTTTCAAAGTAAATGAGAGATCTCCAGACACCATTACATTACATGTCTCAGGTAACTACCAACAGATTAGATGTGTTTGATGTGTATTTCCCCTTTTTCTTTTTAGGACAAATTGAAGCTAGTGTTTCTTGAATGGAAACCTTGTAGTTAGGTACACCACTTTCATGTTTCAAGTTAAAGATGCAAGGCAAGCAAGTTCAAAAAAGTGTTTGCTACCAGGTGTAGTCTACAAAACATACATATTCCTTTATTATTATTATTATTATTATTATTTTTATTATTAGAGGAATAATATAAACTTTTTATTGGTAAAAATATCAGTGCAAACAAATGGAGTTAGATTTGTTTTATAAGTGTTGACCCAAACCATGATTTTTCTGTGAATATACTGTATATTTAAAAAAAAAAAAAAAAAAAGAGTTGTTTCTGTTTTGCAAACTTGTTTGCAGTTGTTTCATATTGCACTATGCTAAACAGCATCAGCCAATTAACCTTGAAGATTTTTAGGTACCTGTTGTATTGAAATAATTTTAGGCTGCAGTAGGAGAATTTTAGAACTGTTAGGAATTTAATGATATGTTCTCTCAAATCATCATTCATTATATGGCACATAAGAAAACACCAAAGGTCCATCTAACTCACATTGCTTCCAACTGCTGCTAAAAGAATATGAGACCAAGGAAGCTAGTAGGAAACTTTCCCTTAGTACTCTCCCAGTTTCTTGACATTTTGTGCTGAGGAATTTAAGATAAATTTGTTTGTGTAATTAGAGACATTTAATGGATGAATTTTCTGTTCAGTCTTCCCTCATCTTAACTCATCTTAGTTTTCACCTTCTACAAGATACAGTGGTAAGGAAGAGCATAGCTCAAATATCTCATGAATCATATATTGTTATGCATCTCCTGTACAATCATTGTTTTTATTTGGTTTGACCTGGTTCCTACCAGAAACATTTGAGTGTCCCCAGTTTCTTGTAGCAGAAGACAAACTGAACAATCCAAACCCTCTGCTACACTCATGAATTTGTAGACCTCTGGCATAATATCTCATAATCTTTGCTTTTCCAAATTAAAGAGCTATTTTTGGTCCTCAGGGTAAGATCCACTCCATATCTTTGACCAGCCTGGTTGTCCACCTCTGTTTTTTCAATTTTATTTTGTTCTTTCTGAGATGGGAGAACTGGAATACATGCATAGTGCAGGCAGGCTGAAGATTTGTAGGTGGCAGAATGATGCTTTTTCCTCTATATCTTTCTTCTCTATTCCATTCCTAGCAAATGTTAGCACTTGGCTTGTGTTATTTTATTTATTTATTTTTGACTGCTTTTGTGCTTTGAGCTGCCATTTCATGAAACGATTATTCACAGCCCCAACATCTTACTCCTACTGGTAATGGTCATCTCAAAGCTTAATTTAATAGATAAAGTTAAAATTATTTTCCCCATGTGAATCAGGATCCACTTATTACACTAAACTTCATCTGTCATTTTGTAGTCCAGTCATGCAGTCCTTCTGCAGTTCTTCACAGTTAGTCCTTATCTTTGCCATCTTAGATAATTTGATGTCAATTTGCTCCAATTTCCAGCTCACTTATAGAAGGAATAATAAAGTTTCTTCTCTTTCCAAGAAGAAAAGTGAATGTGATGGTAATGAGTGTAGTAGCGATATTTCACTACAAGTGGGTGTCTCTTGTGATGTCATCTTCACAGTGGGGGAAAAAAAAGACAAATTATCTTGTCTTTAAGGTGGTGATGTGGGACTTCAATGATTTTGGGATCAGTTTCTGCTGCTGCTACAGTCATAAGTGAACAAGTCATTTAATCTGTTAGTACCTCAGTGTCTTATCTGTAAAACACTTCCACCTTTGTTTTGGCTATCTTGTCTGTTTATACAGAGAATCCCTTCAGGCAGGGTTTTGTTACCTGTAAGAGTGCCTAGTACTAAAGAGCTACTGTCTCACATGGGGATTTCAAAATGCTACTAAGAAAAATAATAATCCTTAATGGAATACACAGTTTTCTTGTATATGAATTGCACTAAATTAGGTAAGATGGAAACATTCAAACATTTTAACAAACATAAACCACACGTGTTTTGCTTTCTGTGACATATTTGGCTTCCAGATGAGCACAGAGTAGAAATACCAAATTAGCATGAGCAGGTGTTTTTGTGATATTTCTGATATGAATGAAAAACCTGCTCTCTCAACTGACTTATTACTGAGGCACTTAGAGAAAATTACTGTCTAAGTATCTGTAACAATTCAGGAGAAGCTTGGTAGATGAGGAATGCCTGTTTATCCTTACAGTGATCTGTCTTAAAAAACCAAGATATTTCCAATCTAAGATGCTGTAACCAAAATGAATAAATTTTTATTCTCACATACTTATTCATCCATGTTAATTAGTGTGTTGCAGCTGAGATCTGGATAACGTGGTCATTCTAATAGTGGAGACTTTTGCTTCTAGGAAAAAAATCCTGGTTACAAATTTATTAAGCAATGGAAATGAAACAGAAATTTGGTTAGTAGTTGCACAAGTGTAGGGACAGATCCCTTTTGTCATTTTGTGAGGCTTTGATATGGATCTACAGAGATCACTAGTTCATCTAGGCAGTTAGGAACTTAGCCTGAGGTTAGAAAGAGGTTATTTCTTCCTTATTGGGTTCTTATCCATAACACTTATCCTGTAATTAGGAAAACCTACATGCAATGCAAATGGTAGTAGGAAAGAGAAGGAGAATGGAAGGAAAAAATAACTTAATGGCTTGGGAAGTCTTTAGGGAAGGTACAGATTGGGCTCAGCCTCTATTAATATGAATTTTCACCTATACAGATATGAACAGCTGGAAAATTTTAAAGCACTTTATAGCCTGGAGTTAGGCCATTCTCTTCAGAGCTGAGGTATGAGAAGGTTCTTAGGTAGAAAATGGAATTAGCTTTGTTTTTCTTCACTTCAGGTATGTTTATAACCACTGTGATAATGAATAAAAATGTGCTGTTACTGCTACTTCTTCTTTGGGGTGTATGAGTATAAATACTATTCTGAGAATCAGCTCAGCAAGGGAAGTAATCATTTGTGAATCTTTGTGGAGCTTTAATATAGTGTTGATCACTAGATGACCATCAAATATTCAGAAGACTATGAAAACAGAATTGGTGTCAGACTACAGATGTAACTATGATTAGGTGACAGATAAGGGTGATATTTTGAGGATCTACAGTCTGGACTTAGATATTTAAAGCAGGAGTTAAATGCCTAAGTGCTTTAATGGATCTACAGTGATTAGCCAAGTCAAAGACTCCAGAAGATTCAAGAAATGGTTGGGAAGGGTCAATTTTCCTTTAAGACAGTGGAAAGTAAATGTCTGAGAGTGGCCATGGAAGACAAAGAAAATAGACAATTCCTTTATTAAAGCTATGAGATGGTTAGATATGGACTGAAATATGATGAAGACACAGTTAGAGACACAGATGGAACCGAAGTCATCTTGCGTCTTAGCAAGCTATGGAAATGCTGAAAGAAAAAAAAAAAGTTAAACATTACACCAGCTGTAACTTTGGGCCTTTCCAGGAGTTGGTTGATCTTTGTGAGGAGTGACCACGAATGTTCATATATTCTTAGTCACTGGAGAAAAAACATCCACACTGCCGAGAACTATGGAAGGATCAAGCCCAGTAAGAAGCATCTGGATCAGAAAGAGACCAACACAGACTCAGTAAAGATATGCTTTGCTCTTCTGTTGCTCTCTTGCTAATAGCATGGCACTCCAAGAGGGTTTCTGTTTTGTTTGCAGCAAGTGAGAGATTTTGAACTTAGACAACAGCTGAGTGGATTTTTTGTATCACCAGAGACACAAAACCAATTCAGAAAATTTCTCATTCTTGGCCCCAGAATTTTTTGTCCATCTGCTGTGCTTTTGAGTCTACTTTTCCAAAAACAGCGGTGACTACCTGCTGAGTTACCCTTGCTAGCTGCCCATTAAGCATGAGAAGGATGGTGGAAAGCAGTAATGGAAGGCTGCAGAGAAGAGATGCCTACAAACCATGTGATTTTTTCTATCAAAGGAAGTACACTCATCCACATGCTTCCTCAGGAAGGATGAATAACTCAATGGTAACACAGTAGGTTGATATGAGGTTATGGAATTGGTTTCAAAGTAAGCATCAAAAGAGGTTTCCTTAATCCAAGGACTACACTATTCTTGATCATATGAAAGTATGGTAATGTTCTGGTTAAAAGCACAATACTAAGAGCAATAACTCCTTCATTTACAGGCAGATCTACTGGAATATTTACCCATTTCCTGACACCTGACTTTTGTTCCACATTTTTTACTCCTGCAGGAAACTGAGTGATCACTGCCATCTATTGGTAACAAATAAGCTAACAATACTGTCCCACTATGATAATGCACTATGAATTACATAATTTACTTGAAATTTAACATACTGCATAGTTAAAGATGATGATATATCTTCTCAGGCTACCATGTCTGATGGTGACTTTTTTTAAAATTAGACTGCTACAGCACATGAAATGTGCACTGTTTATCCTAATTTTCTTTGTGTTATTTGGCTGATTTTGTCTGTTACAATACAGCTCTCAATTTATATGGTAACTACGAGACTGTGCTCATGTTTTCAGAAGAAAACACGTAGCTGGGAGAGCTCCAGGGAATTAGCAAACTGGAATTCCCAAGTATGAGATAACTTGGTTGCCTAAGGGAGATATTCCACGCTCTTGGCATAAATCTTGTGAGAAGTAACATAAGATCTTGCAGATGAAAGGTACTGATTGCCACATTTTGATTTATCATTATCATTATCATATTGCTCTTGATAGAAACAAACAAACAGGGAAACACATGTTGCATGAGTGTTCTACACTTTTAAATATGTAAGTAGAATTGTGCCTGCTAGCACCTATGAAATTAATCAAATGTGAAGTAAAATAAGTGATTAACCTCTTTTCTAAAAAAAAAAATAAAAAAAATCCATATCTCAATAAGCTTTAATGAGAGTACTAAGAATGCATAGAACTAACAAATGCAATAACGAGCTAAGTAACACCATTATTTTGACTGTTCAGAAAATCTGCATATGCATAAAAAAAATCAGTCAAAACTAATTTTAAGCAAGCCTTCAATGGATCAACGTCACTAACTTTATGAGAAGTTTTATCTGTTTATGCTACAAATGTGATAAGGCATATATGTACCTTGAGTAATGCTATAACTGCAGCTGTGTTATAACTAACACAAAAGTAAAGTTTCTTAATTTCTATTGTTTTATAGTTCAATTATATATTTTGGATGTTGTGATGGTTTCATACCGATAGGCAGCTAAACAACACCACAACCACTCTCTCACTCACCTTTCTCAAAGGAAGAAATGGGAAGTCAATATGATGGAAGGGTCTCAAGGGTTGAGGTAAGGACAGAGAGATCACTCAACAATTATTGTCAAGAGCAAAACAGACTGTTTCTGGTGGTTGAGAAAATACCTGTCATAATACTATATGAAAAACTCTTAGGGAATATTTTTTATTATTTTTATAGAGAAAAATCTCTAATAAAAAAAATCTCTATTTTAAAAATAAATGGCTATTTCAATGTGGTTGGGGCATCTTTGCCTCTTTTTAAACACAGGTTATTTAATATTTAGTAGCCAGTGATGCTCTCTGGCTATGGAAAG
Source organism: Anas platyrhynchos (assembly GCF_047663525.1). Classification (NCBI taxonomy): domain Eukaryota; kingdom Metazoa; phylum Chordata; class Aves; order Anseriformes; family Anatidae; genus Anas; species Anas platyrhynchos. Next base: position 48,401,386 of record NC_092588.1, on the reverse strand, counting down.
AGAGATGATGCAGTGTCAAGATATTTGGTACAATGAAATGAGCTGCTTGCTCCTACCATCACCAAAAAGACCAGAGGAGAAATCTGGCCAGGTGGAAGTGCACTAGGCTCTTACCTCGGCACAAGGGATCATAGCAGCTCAGGGAAGGGACTGTCCCCACAAAGGCAGCAGGGCTGCTGGGTCCTTGAAACTATGGGCTGAGCAGGGTTTGTGTGCCCACAGTTGCAGTTTCTGCAGTGCATTTGTGCAAAACATGCATGAGAGGTGATTTCATGCTCTCAGTTTCTTACAGCAAGAAATGTTGGCATTGCCTTGCAAAAGGCCTTTAATGTCCCCAGGGACTGCCACACTGCTTGGAGTAAACCAAGGATTTCATTCTGCACTCTGGAAGTACAAGACAAGCAAAGCTATCTGACAAGCTTTATGAATGTTTGAGTTTTGTAAGAGAATATTTTAATAAAGTTGTAATCCTTTTTTCTCAAAAGGATTGTTGCTTAAACTACTGTTAACAAAATCAAGAGTACAAGGCAACAAAGACCTGCCAGTATTAAGAAGATCAAAGCATGCAGGCACTGAAAGATATATTTATGTTGCATGTTTACTGAATTAAATTATTCAGGTACTTTAGAAGAGAAGAAACATTTCACTATCAAAACAAGAAGAAATACTATATTGTTAACTTTAGTTTAGACTTTTTTTCTTCTTGGGGGTGGGGAGGTGGGTGGGAATGTATCTTTCATCTGGTATTATATAATAAATAAGACTCAGAAAATTATTCCTTTGCAAGAAAACAGAATGTTACATTTTCCTCTATTTGTTTATATTAGATTCTATTATAACAATGGGTTTTTCACATTCATTTTTTACTTTCATCAATAAAAACAATCTGATGAACTGTACTTTCATGGGCATGAAAGTACATTTTCATGCCTTGCATCAGACATTTGACAGGTGTATATTCTCATAGCATAAAAGCAGACAGATGTAATTAGCTATAGATTTAGGACTTTCCATGGGTACACAGGTGAGTTGTTGTGTGGACTTTGGCAGAGGGAACTGGCTCTGAAGTCCTTTGGAGTGTAATGATATTGATGCAATCAGAAACAGCAGGATAGCCAGGTGATTCACTTCTGGTGACCCAGAGAAGGGGAATCATCACTTCTCAGGAAAAAAAGGAGAGACAAGGTTGATAGTCAGCACCAGGTTGGAGATGATCTCTAGCATCTTTTGTAAGAAACTTCTTTTAGAGGAGTGAAAACTCATCTGGGACCTGCATAAGAGCAGTCAGCAGCAGAGCTGTACCTTGTGCATATGCTGTAGTGAAAAGTGCTAGTGAGAGAAATTAGGAGGAGGACTTATAGGAAGGAGTGGTTTCCACATCCAAGCCATGAGATTTCCTACTTCTTTCATACTTCACTTCTTTCTTAATTTCCCCTTGTCATACATACAAGGGGAAAAAAAGAAGATTTAAAGATTGTTAATTGTGGCTTTGTATTTTTTGTCCTTCTGGTCAGTCATCTGTGCTTTCAAGTGTCTCTGCCTCAGTTGTCTCTCCCTTCCCTACTCCATATATTGGCCAGACAAAACTGGGAAGGTTGGTCCTGTTGCCAAGACTGCAACCCTTGAAATGCTCTTTCAGCTTTTGACCAGCTGAAAGCATTGTCCTCAGCAGATTCATGTGGCCACCTCCCTGAGGAGCTTCCAAGACTGCTCCCCCCTCTGAAGCAAGGATGCCAGAGGAGTCCATTCTAATGACATAACACACTTATTTTTTTGTTATATTTTTTTTACTTTGCTATTTTTTCTTTAATCTTTCCCCTAATTTGCTCTTTGGCTTCAAGAACCAGGATTAGAAGGTTCTCAAAAAGTGCTCGAGATCGTCTCCTCTCAGCTCAGGTTTTATTTATTTATTTATTTTCCCTGTAGATTGCCAAACTGAGGAAATATTTTGTTATAAAGAATGGGGCAGAAGAAAGGCAAGAAAAATTATTTCTGACACAGAAGCAGCAGCTTGTAAGTATGTAAATATGTAAATATTTACCTTATATTTATAAATATAGATATTTATAAGTAAAATTATATTAGTTGTTCTTATTTTTCTCACCTTCCTATTTTAACCATGCTTAATAAAGCCTTAAAATTATTTCGTGATGATTGTTTGACACAGGGCTAAAAAAACTACAGTCTCTCAGTTCAACCCTATCCCATGTTATCTCATATTTAATTGTAATAATATGCATTGACAATGTCATGGCATTTCCTTTAATCAGCTAGCTTTCCTAATTTTGGTCTATATTTTCCTACTTTTAATTTTCAGGGCAGAGGACAGCAACAATTCATTACAGCCAGCTAGAAGAAGGATTTCCTTTCTCACAAGAAATAATATTTTAAATAGGTATACATATATATAAACACATACAGGTACATATAGATTTTTTTTCATGTATATTATAAATATGTGTATATATTTCCTCCTGGATCAGGATGAAAAGCCAGAAATTCGACTCTTTCCATGGGAATGAGATTCCTCTAATGTCTTTCTTGCTTTCCCAGTTGCCAAACTCCTTTGCCTCCCACCTCTCTGATCATTTTTTTGGACGCTCTTTGTCCCAGCTGCTGAGCTGGCTTATTAGCTTACTGCTCTGACAGGGAAGTTGAGGGTCCCAGAGAGCCGGCAACCTGCCCACCCTGTTGCCAGCCAACTGGCTAGTGCTTTGTCAAGGCAGACTGCCTGGAAACCTGGAAACCTATTTCTGCTGAATTTTTTGATGGACTCCTGTAGGATCCATATGTGCTGTTTAATCAGTGTTCTCTGATGGAACAATTTTCCTTCAGACACAACAACTAATGAGCTTCAACGTTTCTGTGTTGTGTAGAAGAATGAAGAGCTGTTCCCAAATATGTTGTTTAGCTAGCACCATACTAATACTTACTCACTTTCAAGATGTAGAGCTGTATCAGAACAGTATTCAAGTACAGCTCAAGAAAAAAGGAGAGAACCATGGAGGTGCAGGAAGCTGATGACAGTGAAAGGCACATAGGTATTATAAGACAAACAAAACAAAACAAAACAAAACATCAAAAAACAGAGGAAGTAAGGCATTTCAGAAGGATAGGAATGACCTGAGAGGAATGTGGACAACCTGGGAGGAAATTCTTCCTGAAGAGACGTCTTTAGCTTTTAGACATTAGAAAGCGATGAATGTCTCATGCTTTAGAAATGCTCAGAATCACTTTATAAAAGCTCAAGGATTGCTTCATAAGTAGATAATAGCTAAAGAACATCATCTGTGGTTATGCAACAGCAAAGTCAAGTTCATGGTCTTTTATTTACCTCAGTAGCATGCTGAATGCCAATCTAATGCCCTATGCCAGAGAAAATGTTTTACTCTGGAATGTTTTCAGCTAGTAAATAGCAAGAAATCAAACTAACATACCAAACAAGATCTATTTAAGACAATAAATGTGTGAGAAAAGTGTATGAAATGTATCTGACATTCTGTATGTGTTGCAGGTATATACTTAGTGACATCTTGACTTATAGATTTCTTATGACTATTATGGCTTTGTCCATAAATTACCACTTTTTTAAAAGCAGTATTTCTCTTGTAAATGCTTCAAATTTATCAAATTTTGTTTTCTCTTCCTTCCCTTTCCTGTGCTCAACTCCAGTGTATCTCTTTCTGTGGAAATACTCATTCATTTTCCAAGAAAATAAGCTGAATATAATATTTAGACCAATACATATATCCCTCAGCATATCCCTCTACATATCAAACGTTTTTATTTGTTCTAATTTCCTTTCTACCTCAGCTCACTATCCTTTTCTTCTTCTCTACCTAGCATATTCTAATGCTTTCCTTTATTCTGCACTTTCTTGAGTTTCTTCACATTGTAGAAAAGGTGTGGAGTACGATTGCCTTCCTTCTACTTATTCAACATTTTGTCTGTCTTTCAAATCTTTTTTCCTTCCCTTCCAATTTTACTGTAACAAAAACCTTCCTTTTAAAATTCAAATTTTTGATTCCTTCTTAATCACCTCCTCCTACTCTGCATTGACTCAGACTTTCTTCTCCTCCTCTCTTAACCCTTCCTTGTCTTGCGTCTTTCCTCCTCACTTCGTTACTGCTTCTGTACTCAATCAACAATTTTTCTACCTCCTCCATGCAGCTTGTTATCTTTCCTACTTGAATTTTCTCCTTGACTCATTTAGTGTTATTATTGTTAAGAATAGTAGAAAAGAAGCTTTTCACAAGGAGCAAAAGACAAGGTCTCTGCCAATAAACTAGTCAATATAAAAAGACATTATAGAGACAAAGGTAAGGTGAATAAGACTGAAAAAGGCAATGGCACCTAATGGGACAATGAAGTCCTTGTGTAGTTTCCCACCGTTTTGTTGTTTAAGTAATCTTCTACTAGGGAAAATTGAGCTAGGGATTAAAGTAGCTGCAAAGTACATTTTAGATAGGTAGCTGCTTAGGACAACTGAGTGGGAGTGCTTCAACTATGCTACTGGAGTCATTTGTCAAAGACTTCTGTATTCTTTCTTTTCCAGCATTGTCTGCAGTATTTATGCTTCTGCCATACAGAGCTGACACTGCGTCACACAGAACAAAAAGGGGGCTATGGGTTGTAGATTTAAAAGATTTTTTAAAGATTTTTAAAGATTTTTAAAGATTTTTCAGATTTTTAAATCTGAATTACTCTCCAAATATTTAGTGGGGCTTACATCCAAATAAGTTAAACCTGCTCAAATCAGATTTAGTAAAGGTCCATATGTTGCAGGCAAGCAGTGTGAGAGGTTATCCTTACTCTTAGTCTTCCTCCTCAAAGAGCTAAGGGTCTTCGTCTGGGCCAAGATCTGCTTATCTCAGATCCGCTATCTTTAGTAACAGATTTTTCACAGCATTTTATAGACCCTCTACAGCATCATGCCTGGCAGCTGAAATATTTTTTATATTCTTTTATTTAGGAGAGAAGGGAAGAGGAGGCTTAGGAAACATAGCCTTTGTCTAGCTTTTCTTGGTGCTGCCTAGCAGGTGAGATTCACAGCTGCTGCGGAAGGCTTGTGCAGTTTGCTCAGCAACATGTTCAAATTCCTGCGATGATAATGAAAAGGGAATTGTGGAGGAAGGAAAACAGGAGATGAGGCAGGAGAGATGGAGCAGTAATGAATGCAGTTCTGGGTCCACTTCCTGCTGAGTCAATTCTCTCGTTGCCTCCTCAGATGGAAGTCAGAAGAGCAGGGTATCCCTTGTAAAGGTTTTTAGTTCCTTTCAGCATCTTTACTTGGATAAGAAATTTGAAAAGCAAAGCAAAAGCAAGGGCAGCCAAGATTGCTATATCTGGTGTAAAAGAGTAATCTTATGCAGATGGCCAGTGGACTCAAACGCTGCTGGGATAGCTGTGAACACTGTAAGTCAGCATTGCTTGTGGAGGACACAGTTTGATGCCAGCTCCTTAGTGACATCTCCACACTACCTGCTTCTCCACATCTACAAGACAAGCTATGTGGTATATAGTAGGGTGTATGGGGACACAAGCCATTGGGACATAACTTTAGCTTGAATCAGTATCTTGACCCTATTCAGCAAGCAAATACCTGAACTCTTTTGCCAGCATAACAGAGGTGGCAGCTTAGGGGCAGATATTTGGTGGCCAGAGGCATGAAGAGTATGGTGTTGATCTTTTTGGCAGCAATGCCAAATTATGTTGGTTTAAATTGTACGTGAAGCTGCAGACAAACAATGTAATTGGGTGAAAATTCATTGCCCCAGGAAAAAAAAGCCAAAGAAAGATTTTAACAAAGTATAATTAATGCTCATTTTACTTTTCAGTTATGAAAAGCAGAGTAATGTTAAAAGGCAAAACTGAGCAAGTGGACTTTGTATGCTGCCTGTTCTATCCTTCTGTTCAGGCACAAAACTGCCATGGCCATTTTGGTATAAAGCCTCTCCAAATAGGCTCTCTGTGGCATTTATCAGCCAAAAAGCAGTCATCAAACAAAACCAATAAACACCTGTTCACCAGTGTCCCCTTTGGAAAGGGCAAGCCCCCCCTTCTCTGTGCCTTTGATTCGTCATCTGGGAATCAGATCCGCTGGCTGCTTGCCAGCACCAGCATTTTGCTGTCTGTCAGAGCAGACAGCAAAGGTCAGCCACTTCCCTGGGTCTGGAAGGGGCTGTGTGCTGCAGACAAGGCTGCTTCCAAGCAGTGAGCTAAGCAAGCACCTTTAGGTCTGTCTTTACAGCCTCTAATGCAGCCTCATGGTGTGCCTCATGTTAATCCTGCCACTGGCTGGCAGTGGTTGAGATATATATATATATATATGTTTATATATGTATATATTTTTTATTATTATTTTTGTAATGTTTTGTTTATTTATTTATTTTTCTGTACCAGCAGAGTTCCGTTTTCATTACAGGATCCCCAGTTTTAACAGAGGGATGATGCTGATGTAAAATGGGTTACATGATCTGAAGAGCCTCTTCAGTGGTGCCCAAAAATTGATGCAGTGGAAGTTATGAGATAGGCATCACTTAACACCCATAGAGTCCTACTGCAAGGATTATTGGTGAAAGACGTAATAATTCAGAATCAGGAATGTACAACTTCAGCACAATTTCCAGTTTTAACATTGGTTTCAAATGAACTGAAAATAAATCTCCAACAGCAATACATCATGTAATTAACACAGCTTGATTTTCTGCCAGTCAATCCTTATTCTTAAAAATGTCCAAGTTAATTTAAAAAAAAAAAAAAAAAAAAAAAAGCACAGAGAATAAAAGAAAAATAAACACACTACCAACAATAAAACAAATTAACAAGATTAAAACATAAAAATTGTAAAAAACTATTACTTAACTTGTTTATTAAATTGTCATAATTTGGATACCAAGACATTAATGTTTAACAGAAATTTTGTGTGTGTTTAGTATGGTTTCTTCCTTTCCTAGATAACAAAAAAACTTGAATGTGTCTTTCTGTTTGTTAAAGACACAAAGGATGTCTAAAAAACTGCATGACTGATATGTTTGATATTTCAGCTGTAGTGTCATATGCCATTTTAAATGAAAAGTAAAAAGAGCAATGTGGGGGAAGGATGGCTGAAAAGAAGAAGGCAGAGCCAATGTATACCAAAGAGAAACTGAGGCAGCTGAAGTAAAATGAATATTTTAAATTTAGGACTACCATGGCAGAGAGAGAAGAAAAGGAGGACAGTCAGAGGTATGACTTCAAAGACTTATGAATATCTACTTCTTTTTTGTGCTACAATATTGGAGCTGGGTTCCTCAAAAATTCCATCTTGCAACACAAGAGAAGGAAAAGCAAAGTAAAATACATTTTGCATAGTGTATAATTTACTTGTGATTTACTTGTGAAATTCAGGCCTCAGTTAACAAACTGTGATGCACCTAGAACTATTATCTGTTAGAATCTGTAAGAAATAACCAGTAGATATATCCAAGGGAATTTGAAAGTCACAGGATCGCTGCTCACCTATTCCATTTCAGATGCTTTAACCTTATTTTTTCTAGTCACCTTATGAAAGTAGGGACCATTCCTAAACATCCCTTAGATGCCTTGTTTGCCTCAGGAAAGGGAGAGGAGGAAGAGATTTACTTTTTTTTTTTTTTTTTTTTTTCCCTTTTCCCTTCCTTTAAGTCACCAGAGACTTTCACAGCTGGAGACAGGATGTCAAAAAGATCAATTAGTAAGTCATTACATTCTCAGCTGCTCAGCTAGTGTATCATAATCACAGGCTCAGATATAAATCAGTCACCAGGGCTGGAGTCATCATGATTTTTTTCCTCCAAGCCAGGTAGGCAGAAGCATTTTGATATTCATAAGCAAGTAGATGACCTGGTTCCTTGTGTCAGTTTATTAAAAAAATCTCTGCTCTAGGACCTTAAGGCATTGCCTTGTTCTTGATTTTTTTCCCCTTGATTTTCCTTCAGACACTAAAACTTGTCTTTTGGTCTCTTACAGTCATTTTAAGCTTGTTTTAGTCTATTTTTAAAACTGTTTCATCCCAAGTGTGTAGGGGTATGGGGAATGCATGTTTTATACTCTGTTTGAAGTAGGTGTCTATTGCATTCTTGATGGTAATTTTAGGTTTTACAGACTGAATGACCATCATGGTATTTTCCAAATTCATGTTCCTAAATTAAAGAGTTCTCTAATATCTTTTGTTTTGTTTTCTAGTAGATACTTATAGGCTAAGCTTAAGGTTTTCTCTGATAATCTTTTAACGTTTTTTTTTTTTTTTCCCCAACTTAAAAGCATGTTCCTGATTTGTCTCTAGATTTCATCATTCTTCCCAAGATGTGAATTGTTGACTGAAGTACAAGACTTCAGTAGCAGTTTCACTAGGGAGAAATCACTTCAGTTGAGATTCCTCTTTCTGGATATAAGCAGAACTGCTTTGGTCAATTACAACTTTTATTTGAGAACTGTTTTTTTGCAGGTTGGAGTCCACACTCAGCTTCACTCTCTGCATCTGTCTACATCACAACTAATGGTGCTTTTCTTGTTCCAGTACCCAAATTGGCCTGAGCTAGCAATGGTGACCAGTTTCCCTTGATATCTGCCACTCTACAAATTGATTCCTGCTGAAAATCTCTTCTTGAATCAACAATGAGGTAACCTCATTTAGTTGAATAGCTTGTACCTCATTTGTTTTTTTTTTTTCCTCCCCTCTGAAGCATCATAACCAACACTGTGTGGCAGGTCCAGCAACTTTGCACCACATATGCAGGGAGTTCTGAGTCCTGCACACCATCTCTACACATGTATGGGTGTGCACAGGCTGTGCCACATCCTGCTCAATTTAGGGCTTTTGTTAAGAAACTTTTGAGGCTTGCTTCTGCTGTCATCTGATTAGGGTGATGCCACTATTTTTGCCTCTTCCAGTGTTATAAATGTTGGCCCGCTGGGGAATCAGATGAGGAATCAGACATCATCCACAAGGGGCCACTGTGGAAGTCTATCCTTAATGTAATATATCATCAGGAAATGTCTTTGCTGTAGGAAATGACACCTCATGTCTCAACTTCTGCTCTGTGTGGAGGTCGCATGAACTTAACTTTAAGGGTGGTCCATACAGATCATTTTTTCAAAAACTTTTCAAGCCTCCCTGTTCACCACTGTGGATTCCTGGCAGGACATTCCTATCAAAATGTTCTTTCTTTTAAAGATGATTACCTCAGCAGAGAGGTGCAGTGAGCTCTAGACTCTTATGCCACTCTGATGCAGCACACCTGTACTGACTCACCATTTGTGGTGAAGGCTGTCATTGCATCTTTGCCTCCCCAAATCCCTAGGTTCAGGTTTCCCTGATTGAAGTCTCTCATTTAGACAGGAAATCTGATATTTTTCCTCTATATCAGACACTCCAGGACTTGAATGTAACATCTTGTGCTTGATATTGCCCTAGCTGCCAAACTCTGAAAACACGGTTTTGTTTTTGCTTTGTTGAAAGGAAATAGATCTGTTTGGTAAGATGATGGTCCTCATATTGGTCAGACAGAGCTCTTCTAGGAAACCATGTCACATGCAAAGTTATTTTGGTGCTGTCAGCAAGTTCCTGTCTGCTGTCATGAATGGCACATGATGAAGGTGTCTTCAGTGTCAGGCAAGAAATTTATTCTTGACTCACTGCATCTGTGGATTAATTCTAACAGTTATAAGGACAGGTGTAAAAAGCTGTCATGTTCTTAGAAATGGGATTTTATCTTCTGGGTACACCCAACACAGCTGAGAATCCAGGACTGGGCTCAAAAGAAAGGGACTCCAACCAGTGGGAATATTTGGTACCTATTTTTGATTTCGAGATGGGGTGCCATAAGAGCAGGTGCCTGCCACAGGACTCTTGTGGGGACTACTGTTTCCTTCTTAATTCTGGCCAAATCAGAAGCTGACAATAAACAAAACAGCTATTGGACATTTTTCTAAGATAAACTGTCAGTCTTCAGAATCACAGTAATGCAGATAATTGCTTTCAAATTATACATCATTTCAATGATGTATAAAAGACTGCAAGCAGTTCAAAAGGTTCCTTTGCCTGGACTGTGTATTGCTTGTCTACTGAGAATGGAGCTCAAGGGCCAACTCTGAGGTCCTGAAAAATCTGTCAGGGTTTTAAAGTCTTCCCACTTTTCTTTGGAAGGTTTGCAGATCTTTTCTGAACAGTTTTAAAGGCAAGAAATGCTCTTTTTTTTTTTTTCCTCTTAACTTCCCAATACCAATTGTCCTGTGGAAGAAAAAATTAGAAGTAGATTTTTTTGTGAAATAACATCTAAACAATACTTTTGAAGTAGTTAGCTTCTCCTGCAGGCCATGTTCTACTGAACAGTCCCAGCTGCAGGCAGCTAATCAGATGGGGCACAATCAAAACCTTCACTACTGAAACTCTTTCTCCCTACTCCCTTCTTTGCTTTCTGTTGAACAACTTGTAGGATTTAGTTTTAAGAAGCTGTTTCATGTTTCCAGCTGAGCCTTCCAGAGTACAGGGGAGCCAAAGGTCCTCCAGAAATGACTCTATATGTCTTAGTTGCCTGGACAAAACTCCTCCAAAACCCAGACAGGGATGACCTCAGCACAGAACTTCTTAAAGGAAAAGTTGGTAAAGATCATTTAACACTTTAGTCAAAAATAGTTACATATGTTTATATATAAAACTAATCTGCTATATTTCAAGTGGAAAGACTGATATTGATTTGTGGAATACATTTTTAAAGCTCTAGTTTAATTTCCACTACAAGAAAGCTGACATGCTAACTAAAACTCAGTAAGAATATACCACAATTCTCTATTTCTATAACATTTTTTGCATGAATTTAAGAGATTAAGTTTCCAGTTATCATATATATGGCACACAGATTCTTACATCTCTTTTAGCAGTATTATTTTACTTAAACTATATGACCTTCCACAGTCAGTTAATTCATTAGCAAGTCTTGTGACTTAAAAGTTGCTGGCAGAAATATTGGAAAAAATAAATCTGTAGATCCATAGATATAAAGAATGGCAAATTTATGCAAGCAATCGTCTGATCAAGTCCTCTACACAAAGAGTATTTTTATATCAGCTTCAATAGGCACATATATTTGGCTGTTTAAATACTCTGATTTTAAGAAAATTGTGTGATCTAAAACCAAACCTGAATCCTCTGTTACTTAGAAATTACAGCAGGCATCTATAAATTAGTGCCTTGGCTAATACATTCATATTTTTGTGGTCATATTTCACTTTCTCATCTCTCCTCTAATAACAACTATGCTTTAAATCCCAGCTCAACGAAGTCAACAGGAAAATTCCCATAGACTTCAACAGAACCAGGATTTCTCTGTTTTTCATTGTGCTTTAGCTGAGTGGCCACAGAAATCTTTGGCTGACAGATTTATTTAGAACCAGTGAGACACCTAAATTTTAAATCTTTGTTTTAGCTTGTCTTTTATTTGAACGTGTGCTTTGGGAATACATTTAGATAATGTTTATATTTCACTATAAATCCTGAGATTAAAAAAAATAACTACTAAACCAACATTTACCAATTGTTCATTTAATGGATTTGGGCTGAAGTATTGAGCTTGATGGGAAAAAATAAAGGTTAGTTTCCTACTGAGCCCTGTTGACATAGGTATAGTTGGTTCTGCCTTGGGCAATGGAAAGCACTAGATCATCTCTCCAAGTTCCTGTCAGCCCTGTGATTCTTTGATTTAACTAGTTTGCTTTTAACTTCAATCAGCGATAGACTTGTGGCTAAGACACATCAGAAAATGAAAAGAACATGCCACAGGAAATAAATGTGATTCACTTGTTTAAATCCACTGGCTAAAAGAAGCAAATAACAGGACTTATATTGGGTTTACTACGAACATGTTTTCAGTTCCTAAGCAAGACACTGAGTGCAGTTTTAAGATGCTCTCTTTGATGTAAACCTCATGCTGAGGTTTTTTTCTCCATGTAATGAGGAGAAGGCATGGTAGGGCTATGAACAAAAAGGGGCCAATGTGACTGTGACCTGAGAATGGGTTTTCAACCTGCCAGAATTGCCTGGGATTAGTAAAGCAGTCATCTTCCTTTAGTTGCTTTCTGGCTGACATTTCTTCAAATACTCTCTGAAGAATTCAAATATTGAGACAATTTTAAAAAGGCTTTGCACAACAGTAGGAAACAAATATGCTGTTGTTTTTAATAAGTCTTTAAGGCTCTTTAAACAATAAAATAATCTGAAAAAGCTACTTAAAGCTTGCGATTTAGATGTGCTGTGGCTCTAATTGGATCAAGCTTTAAAGTGAAAAGAACCAACTCCCACATCACTGAATGGGAATCATTGCAGCAACTTTAGGGCCTGACAGATCTGCCTCTCAGACTACTCTGCAGGGACAGCTACTCTCTTGTTTTATTTGACCTCTTGTTTATTCCTTTTGAAAACACACAAAAGATAACATCTAAAAACAAAATTAAATACTAGTAATAAAGGAAGTGCCCACCCTGTCAATTTGTTTTAATTTAAAACATTAGTTAAAAAACAGCTTATTGTCCTCTAGATGTCAATCCAAGGAAAGAAAGACAGCTTTTCCAAAAGATCCCTCCTTTAGAAAGCAAGGGACAGTGGAGAAAAAGGAGAAAGCTAAAGCTGGGTAGCTAACCGTAGTAATAGGCCTAGCTATGTTCTGGTATAGAGTTTTAAAATCCTTTTTTAAAAACAAACAAAAAACATCCTTACACTAACAGGATTGATTCTTAGAAACACATGGAATGTAGGTGACATATTTGACAGTGTTTGCTCAGGAACTCACAAACTTTCCTAAATGAGCAGCTCCAGGATGTTGTCCATCATGATTGCATAGCCAGCTATGGCAGCTTGGAGATCTTTTGTGGGCATGGGGAAGAGGTGTTATTTGCTTGCATTTTGCAATATTGTTTTTAGTTCCTGTGAGTATTCTGCTACCTGCCTTGAAAAGATACCCAATAAAGACTTTTTTTTTTTTATTAAGTGATAAAAAAAATAAAAATATCTTAATAGTGCCATGTGGACTTCCATGGGTCCTGTTTCCAGTGCTAAGACCTAATCTATGACCAGTTATGAAGGAGCTTTGACTTGGGCAAAGGAGCCCAAGTCAAGGTAATGCTTTGATCATTTCTACAGGACAATTCAGTCCCATTCTGGCGTGGCAATATACATTTCTGAGAACAAAATAAAACAAACAAGTGAAGAGAAGGTTTGGGATTTGTTTTGGAGTTGTTAAATAAGCACACTTCTTCATTTCTCAGCTTGTAACAGCTCTCCTTTTTTCTCTTCACTTGACCTGTCACCTTGACCAGAAAAAACTCCTTATATGCCCCCAATAAAGAGAGAAGCAGTAAATCATGACAGATTGCCACTTCCCTTCTGTTACCCTGGGAATCCACAGGTTAGACCGATTTGCCTAGTGCAACGCACCGACCTCTTAAAAAAACAATAATAAAAAAAATGGTATAACCCTCTGTAACCCTTCAATAGTTTAATGTGGTTTGATCCCCAATCTCTGCGGTATTTTGCTGCTGAAAGGTGAGTGAAGATGGCACAAGAATAGGAGGAGGTGGGTGAGAAGCTGGCTTCCCAACAGCAGTGCAGATGTAGCCCCTGTGAGATGCAGCCCTGTGTGTGCTCTGCCTGAGATAACCAGAGAAGCGCAGGAAGGACCTTTTGGGACTTTTGGGAAAGAGACAAAGTTTGTAGAGAAATATCATCTGCCAGACAAATGTAAACAGTTCGAATTTGTTCCAAATCTAAAATCTCCCTTTTCATGTATTCAAGGATTTTTCAAATGTTTTTGATTTTCTCCTGCTCTTATTAATTAAATATATTGGGGTACTTTCTGAAGAAGAGTTACACTTGAAAATTCTGTCATAATGTGAAATATTGTCTGGTATGATTTTAAAATGCATATTGCTTTCCAATCTACTCCCAGACCACCTGTACGCAGTGCTCTCTGAAAGCAGAGATCTCCTTCAATTATATGCTCACTTTTTTTAAGGCTCTAGGATCCAAGTTGTTTTATCCTGTGAGATTCATCAGGTCAGTGTCTTCTTTTGCTATCTTTTCATTAAGTCTAGTTGTCAAAAAGTAAGAAAAAATAATGGGAGAGAAACAGACTTTCACAAGGTGTCTCTTACGAATTCACCCACCAAAGAGAGTCTACCACTTCCCTCACCGTCCAAACAGAAACAAATCTGTACACGCTCATGGCTTCTTTGTTCAGTAAGAAGGGGAAAAAAATAGTTCTCCTGCTGTATTCCTAAGGGAATCCCCCTAAGTTAAAGCACATTTTAATCTTTTGAGCCGGCAGCTTTATTAGTAAGCGTTTCCCAGTCTTCGGGGAAATCTAATTTCTCAAATAGATCAGAGCCTCTTCAAACGCAGCTTTCAGTTGCCATCCACCGGGGGACAAACGGGGAGGAGGAAGTTTGTCAGAAAAGACCTTCTCTGAGCCCAAGAGTGATTACCAGAGGTGTCTCCATCGACTGCCACCCACCTAAAGTCGATAGTACTCGAATGAGTACGCCGGTGCGGACTATATAAGAGAAGCGCATGGCCCTGGAGGGCGCATCCCCCCTCCCCGGGCTCAGCACCGACCGCCCCGCTCCGCGCCCGGCGGAGCCTCGGCGGGGACACGGGCTCTCGGGCAACGGCAGAGGACGTCTGGCCCCGGCCCGCGGCCGCTCGCCGGGGTTTGCCCGTGCTTGAAGGAAGGTAAGCTGCCGCCTCTTCGGAGGGGGCGTCCCGGCCCTTCTGGAGCCGGGGGTCCCCGCGCCCCTGCCCCTCGAGCGCCGGCTCTTCGCGCGGCTCTGCCGGGCGGCGGACGGACGGACGGATGGATGGACGGACAGAGGGCCCCGGGCCGTCGGGGAGAGCCGTCTTCCCAGCGGCTCCGATTAACTCTTTCGCCCAAAGGGGATTTGCGAGCGAGGCCAAGTATAAAGCAGTTCGCGGAGAACCGAATTCTCCTGCCTCCCCCTTAATCCTAACCGTGGGCTATAATTAGGCTAGCTTACTTAGGGGCATTACGGAGCCTCAGCCTCTTGCAACTGGGTTTGCCCTTTACGCCCTGCTTCGCGGCGGTTTCCGATGCGACTCGCCACAAACTCAGCTCCGTGCGGCTGTCCTTCCGTCCGTTCCCTCCCGGGAGCCGCCGTGCGGAGCCGAGCCGTGCCGGGCCGCCCCGCTTCGAGGGCGGAGGACGGAGGCAGCCCCCATCGCGGGACCCCCGGGGGGCAACGGCGGCCGAGCAAATCCATCGCAAAGCCCCGCAGCGCGCTCCGTGCGGGGGGGCTAATGCCCTTCCCCTAATCCTCCTCCATCACCGGGGAGCCGGCGGAGCGCGGCGGGGGCTGCCCGCGGGCTGCCGGGGCCGGCCCTGGGGGTCCCGTCGGGGCCCCGCATCCCGCCGCCATCCCGCGGGGCAGGCGTGCGGGAATCTGGGCGGCCGCGGCATGGGGGGCGGGCGGGGGGGCTGCGGGCCGGGCCCGGAGCTGACCGCCTTCGCTCTCTGCCTCCTCCCAGCGCCGCAGAGATGCGAGGGGCGAAGAAACGCCAGGCGCTGCCCGCCATCGTGCTCCTGCTGCTGGCCTCGGCCCCGCCGCCGCCGGGCGCCGAGGGCAGGGACGTGCCCGCCGCCGGAGCCGAGCGGGGGGCGCTCCTCGACCTGCTCCTGCAAGCCCTGGGCGACGACGGCCGCCCGCTGCCCCCCCGGCCCCCACGGCGGGACCGGGTCATCTCCCGGCGGTACAGTGGCGGCGCCCCGCCGCCCGACCCCCGACCCATCACCGCCGCCGCCGCCGCCCCCCGGCAGCCCCCTGCGGTACGAGGTAAGGAAGAGACGCCGCGCTGCCAGCCCAAGCCCCCAAGGAGGTTTCTGCCTTTGGTGGGGTCGAGCACTGCAGAGGGCTGCCCGGCTCCGCGCCCGCGGGGGGAGCCCCTGTGCCACAAGGGAGGTTGAGGCTGGGGGTCCCGAGGGAGGAGAGGGTCGCTCGGGCTTCCCCGCCTTCAGCTGGGAGCCAGTTGCAGCCAGAGCTGACCTCCAGCCTCCTCTGAGCGTGGCTCCGCGGCAGCCCCGTTCCAGATTTAGCACCGCTGCTCTGGTGCGAACAAAGGGGAAAAATGACTGATCGGGGAGGCAGATGTCCCGACGTACTCCTGTAAACTTCCTCTTCAACTCGACCGGTTCATCGCGTGATGCCGTTTTCTAGGCTCGCTTGGATGGGCGCGTAGGATGAGGTGTGTGCTGGGCACGGGGCTTGCTGCACCTTCCCGGAGGATGCTCCTGCAAAGCCGGGAGCCGTCCCTGCCACCGGCCCCGGACAGGTCTGGTCGTGACAAGTGGGGATGGTTCAGATCCAAGCACAGCTACGTGGTGGTGGGCACAGACTGCTTGGCCAGGAGGCCTGGCAGCAGGTCACTTCTGCCACGACTAGTTTTCATGCAAAGCCATCCAAAACATTTCCTGCTAGACTGGCACTGCCTGAGGGATTCGCGGGCGTTAGGGTGGTGCAGCTCAGCAAGAGGGAGATTAAACAATGACTTTCTCTTGGGTTGTAGCCCACTGACTTTTTTTTTTAAACTTGGTGCCTGCCAGAGATCAGAGATCCTAGTGGAGAGAAACCAAGAGGAGGGAAACTAGGGAAGTTTGGTTTCTTAGGGATTTGCCTCTCTGGAGGGTGCCCCTGTTTATGATAGCTAGTAATAGGTGAAGTTGAGATGCAGGCACCCAGAAGTCACACTAGTAGGTTGCTCATCTCTGATCAGTGTTTTATTTTGAAGAAAATTAAACATCTAATTTCAGAAAGTCTTGAAATAGTGGGGTGACATGTTCAGAAGTTAGTAGGTGAGTAACTGAGTGGCACAGACACTTGCACGCTGTAATCATTGTACAGTCTGAGGAAACTGGACCAAAAAAAGAAAAAGAGACAAAGTAATTAAAAAATAATTAATTTCTGGCCTTAGAAGCTTCTGCTGAGTGTGATCTACCCCGAGTTATTGGTTGTTCTGCGGAAAGGGGTAGTAGTGTTCCTGTGAACTTCTAGATTTTCTTGCCTTTTCAGAACAGGTGGTTACAGGCAAACCAACCCAAACCAGATTGCCACAGAGTTGTATCCTTAGTGAAAAAGGTGCTGCTGGTTTTCAGTGTGGCTGGCCATGGGTGATTGCTTGCTTTTGCTTAATTCTTTATGTTCTGTGGGCAAACCCTCAATGTACACTTTTCAATGAAAAAAAAAATCTAAATGGCCTTTTCAAGGCAGAATAAAAAATGCCTTATACGGGTCTTCTTTGCAAGAGAACGAAAGAAAGAAAAGTACAAACTTGAGAGCAATTATTGCTAGTATAATGTGGTTTAGAGAAAAAAGCCTGTTGTGGACAACCGTTATCTCTCTTTTGAGATGTTTATTCCTAATTTAGTAGTTACATCAAGCTCCCAAATATTTATGCAGTTTTGAAGATGCATTTTCTTGATCAGTATTATATGTAATAAGGCTTTATTTTCTGTTAAA
The DNA here is from genome assembly GCF_047663525.1 of Anas platyrhynchos. Classification (NCBI taxonomy): domain Eukaryota; kingdom Metazoa; phylum Chordata; class Aves; order Anseriformes; family Anatidae; genus Anas; species Anas platyrhynchos. The sequence continues at coordinate 48,383,848 of NC_092588.1, read as the reverse complement.
CTTTAGTTTTAATAAATATATTGTACACTACAGAGGTGAAATTTCTGAATGTCCTTAAAGGGAGGATTTCTCCAGTTGTCATTGGCACAGGTGCAGTGTCCTGTGGGCAGCCACAAAGTTAGTTTTCTCCAGCCCAGACAGGGCAGATCTACAGCTTAAAAATAGTCAAGTTTTGATATTAATTCCTTTTTTTTTTTGAATAAAAAACAGTAAGGATACAAACTAGTATCTGTTGTGATGATATATGTTTGTTTGGGGGCCAGAAAACTGTTAGGCTTTATATGCAAGTCATCAACTCTTTTCTTATAACTCCTGTCACCAGCACATTAACAGCAGCTTTGTACTCCAGCTGGTAGTACCTGAGCATCAGCTGAAAAGAACAGCTAATCTTCCCGTCAGTCAGGAAACGTGTTGCATTCAGCTACATACTGAGTCAAGCATTTAGAATCAGTTATATATTTGGATTGGCTGCTCTTATTGCAGAAAATCAAACCCAAGTGTCTGACTTAGAAGAGAATTGCTTCTTTTGCTTAATTGCTTCTTGCATTTGAAACGCAAAGCATCCAGAGCAGTACCTTATATAGAAGAAAGAATCCAAGGAAACCCCATTTTTGTGCATTTTCCTTTTTTTCTTTCTTTTCCAAGGAAAAAAACCAACCAAACAAACAACAACTCCTTAGTATCAATGAGCTGAATAGCAGGAGGTTTGAAATACACTTTCCCTCCTGGTCTCTGAGAACTGGTTCCAGCTTTAATCTTTCAGCAGGATGAGCTAATTCAGGTCACAGCCCTGCATCTCCCCACATGTTTTGTATTTATTTTGGGGCTTAGTTAAATTTTTGCATAGTGAGGAGAGCAAGCCTGGTGTGCCAGCAGGTGAATTCTAGGAGGCAAGTGGCTGGAGCACAGGATGAGGAATGAAGAGTTGAGAGGGGATGGGTCTTCATCCTTACCGCCGTGGGGAATGTACTCCTCAGGCCATAATGGAATGTCAAAGCATCATTGTGTGTACTAAATGAGGTACTGCTCATTTGTAGATACAGAAAAGAGAGTGTAAGACAAAACTGGTTGGTCTGTGATGCCCAGTCTGAAAGTGGCTTGCAGCCAATTCACGGACAGGCCCTGGTGTTGAGCTGTGTCAGAGAAATACCTGAGGTGTGGGAGACAGAGGGATTTGGCCAACCTCTTTTCAGTGGTTTGTGGGGACAGGACAAGGGGCAATGGCCACAAGATAGAGCACAGGAAGTTCCGCACCAACATGCAAAAGAACATCTTCATGGTGAGGGTGACAGAGCACTGGAACAGGCTGCCCAGGGAGGTTGTGGAGTCTCCTTCTCTGGAGATATTCAAGGCCTGTCTGGACGCCTACCTGGGCAGCCTGCTCTAGGGAACCTGCTTTGGCAGGGGGGGTTGGACCTGATGATCTTTCAAGGTCCCTTCCAACTCTTTCAATTCTGTGATTCTGTGAAATAACAGCTGTGCTGTACGTCTTCTGGGTTCATTGGGGGGCAATGGTACATGACCATGTGGGCAGCCACCGAAACGGGATGGACACTCAAACTTGCACTGGGCTGTTGTGCTCCTGCCTGGAAATGACTCTTTAGGTCTTTTTCCCCTTAGGTGTCAGGGATATAACCTGTGTTGTGTATTTCTCACCCAGATGAAGAGTTGTATCATGTGTCTTACAGGATTAAGAAAGGCACCCACATCTGCTGTAAAGACACTCATTTGCCCATCACTTCAGCTGACTTTACTTCTCTTTTTTATCCACGCATGTTCAAAAGCCTTCTCAGACAGATCTGTCCATTATTTATTTATTTATTTATTTTTCTTGGTGACTTGATTGCTGAGTGTGAGCACTTACTCTGAAGACTATATTCAGAAGAAATTTATATTCCAACTAATCAAAAAGCAGTCTTCATCTTCTGCTAGAATTTCTAGTAGAATGTCACTGAAAATACAATTTTTTTCTTTGACTTATTATATCTAGTGGTATTAAATTTTCTGTCATAATATACTTTGCCTAATTTCTATGAAATCTGTGTTTAAGTTTTATTATTATTATTATTATTATTTTATTTTATTTTTTTTTTTTTAATTAAGTGCCTCGTGAAGTTTTCAAGTGTAGTTATGAAAGCTCCTCACGGGCAGTCTTTTTCATAACTCTCCCACAGTTTCTGATGTGTAACCATGGTTGTCTTTTCATGAAGAACCCAAATATGTATTTTCACAAAGACAGGATTCAACATCAGGTTATTTTTGAATATCACGTTGGGGGAACTAGAATAGTTCGTCATTCTCCTGAGATTTTCTTTGTTACCTTTATCCAAACACTTTCCACAGGACCAAAATAGCTTCCATGCACTTAGATTGAAAGAAGTCTTGTGAAATAAAAAAGTTTGCATTAACTGTTCTTTCCATGCATATTCCCCAAGACAGTGGAGAAATGAGCTATCTAAGCTTACAAGTAGGGGGGCTGAAATTTGTCTTTGTACTGGGAGACCAGCAAGACATTTTAAAACATTTTGATAAGTTATATTTCAAGCATGAAGGAATGAAGATAAATATTGCTCTCGATTTACCAGTGTGTTCAAATTAGCCTCCTGAGCATACCTACTTCAGATTTAGAATAACATATCAGAGAAGAGAATTTGGCCCCCAAACTATTTAAAGTCTAAGGTTAAACTTAGGAGTTCAGTTTTATGCCAAATATCTTACACATCAACAGAAAAAACTATACACTGTCCCATGACATGGTGCTAATTTAAGTGTTATTCAAAATGAGTTAGATTTGAAAGATAAGTTTGGGTTTATTTTATTTTACTGTTGAATCAAAACCATGCAACTGTACATAAGGCATAAGAAAACTTTCGTTCTTTTTACTCACTTAAAAAAAATCTTGTGAAAGTCCAGTGATAGTTCCAGCTGGAAATCCCTAATTCTGCAAGATCCGCTGTGCCTAATACTAAAGTACTTCAGTGAATGTAATTACAGGTCTGGAATAAAAAAGAATACCACTAAGGAATGTAAACCTCGTCCCAAGAAAATTGAAATGTATGGTACAGTGTAATACAGAATTCTTTGCAATATCTATGTCTTGTCTAACTATTATTCATATTAGATTTTTTGAAGTATCAATATACTTTATCAATATGTTGGTAGGAATTTCTGGACATTTAGAAGGGATAAAGAAAATGAGAGTTAATAAAAATGCCATCCTCTAAAATCATGTTTACCAAAACAGACATTACCTCAGAAATTATCAGAATTCTAGGTGAAATTTTATTAAAAGATTAATAATTACATTAAAAATCAAAATATTTTTTGCTTGCTTATAGAAATTATTCCTGATTCTACATTTGAAGTTTCAAATTATTTTCACTGTGAAGTTGGTGGGTAGGTTTAATATAATCAATATTCCAAATGTTTATGGTGCTCATTTTTCTTTATTTTTATTGGGATAGGCATGATAGGTCTGTAAATTATAACTTTGCATATATAAAATACAGTACTTAGGAGAAAAGTTGTTCTCATAGAATTAACAAGCTGAATGAATCACTGGATCCATCATCTTCCTCTCAGAACACCTGTATATACCCACTAACTTGGGCATTGAAAGTGGTGTAGATGCCATAATACAATATGTTGCCCAGGCTAATTGTTACTGAGACAAGGTCAGAGGGGATGTATCTCTTCATAACATGATGCAGAAATTGTAACGGTCCCAATAAGTTCAGTGGAAATAACCACCATCTCAGTTGCTACCAAGATTAGGTGTCAATCCTACTCAAAAGAATGCATGTAGGCAGGGTAGATTTTTGTTACGTAGTATTTTATTTGGATGAGAATTACTGTTCATTAATTACATTGATAGTATTTTTATCTCAAAGTCATACTCAAATTTTCTATGATAAATTCTACTAGCAAGTTGATATTGTCCACTTTTTGACTCATTACTTACTGTTTTGTGTAATAAATGTACAGTTCCACACCCCCAAGTTACAATTTTGATAAGCGCATATTTGTAATATATGCCTTTCCCAGCATTTTTGCTATTTTTAATGGAATGATCATTGACTTTACTGACTTTCATTCAGGTTAGCTGTTACTTATCACCATCGTTTCCTTCCAGTAAGTATTACATTTGTATTAGTTCTCCAGTCTTTAAGATGTCAATGATTTTGGTGCATCTAGTTTGCATGCCAGCTTTCTTAGTTTCTTGTTTAAATTAAGCACCAAATGCTGCAGACCACCTATATATGCTTATATACATATATACTTATATATGCAGACCACCTCAACCTTCAGTTCCATTTAAAGGTTGGTATCCATCTTGTCCACCTCCTTCATGGATATGACAACTTTATAACCTGTAACTCTCCTGCTGCATTTCTTGCCTCAAATACTTAAGTTGTTAGGTGTATTGTACAACATGACTTCTAATAGTGATTCTGTGTGTTTGGCAAACATGATTACCAGGCAATAGAACTAGGCTGCTGAACAGAAGATATCTGAAATCTAGGATAAGCCTCCAGCATCTTCTTTATCATGGTGGAGAGTTTTGAACCCATGAATGAATTCTGATAGCTAATGAGTAAACAAGAACAAAACTACTTATTGTCAATTTGTAATTGCTATGTACACTGGGATTTAAAATACAATGAAGGCCATCAGAATAGTCCTTCAAATGAAGTGATTCTACTGGCTTTCCAAGGGGCTCTGCTCTTACTTCCATTATGCACAGTGCAAACCAAGGCTGCTCAATACCTTCAGAATCTATGTGACATTGCATGCTGCTCTGTCACCTGAAGGATGAAACCTTGTGGAATTGCAGTACACTGGGCAGAAAGTATTTCAGATGATAGTATTTCAGATAATACTACACTGTAATGAGGGGCAAAATACGATTGCATATGGAAAAACTCTTTTTGTTCATCTGCCATTGGCAAAAACAACAATAACAAAAAACAACAACAACAACAACAAAAAACAGTGACTTCTTTATTCAATATGGAGAGATTTTCTGGTTTTCATTTTAGTCCATTTTAGTATTAAAAAAATCCATTTTGTATTTAGCATGACAATATACACAATTAATAATATGTACCGTTCTAGCCCCAGAAAAATGAATATCAGAATTCTTACTGAATTATGCCAGGTTTATACCTGAAGTACACCAGGACTCCTCCAATATGCAGCAAAGTGAACAACAAATAAAACAGAGATTTCACTTCAAAGTAGATCCAAGTGCATAACTGTCTGCAATCCAGGAACTATGGCATGCATTTTGAATTAGTCTAGCTTGGCACTGTGCCTGTGAGCAAACTGAAGAGTTGAGATATTTCTTTTTTTTTCCTTCTTTTTTCTTTTTTCTTTTTTTTTTTTTCTTTCTTTCTTGTAGACATGAAGTTCTGATTATCATAAAATAAAATAAAATAACATCAGGTCTCAGTGTTTTCTAGTTTGTTATTTCAGGTGTTAATCTGATAGGGAAAGAGTGGTAGTATGGAAATGTAAGGCTTTGTAGGATATTTATTGTTTAGCAAATAAGTATGGGCCTTGAAAATACACTGCTTCATGTCTAGAGATTATTTTAAGCTTTTAAAATATATATGTATACATGGAGAAAGCTTTAAGAAGATGAGCAGTGTAAATATATATATGTCCAATGTATAGGCACACACCCTCACATATACACTTTCTGTGTAGGACAATAACCATTGGAAGGCTGCAGAAAGAAAAGGGAGGCTGATTTGATTTCCACTGCATAGTGCCACTGCCAGCCTTGGGATCATGAAGTCATTAATTGCTCTTTCCAAGTGGCCAGAAAGTAGGTTTTGGGGAAAGTAGGAATATCCCTATATTAATTGTGCTACACCTGTTTTCTCAAGAATCAAATATTTCAGTGGTATATTATGCATAAATACGCAGTTACATAGAACAAGGTTTATTTTATTTTATTTTTAAATCAGAAAAAAGAAACATATTCTCTGGGGCAGTTGTTTTCTTATTGTTGGAACTTCAGCAGCTGCATACACTCTGTCCCATGAGATCACAAGTGAAACTTAACTCTAGTGGGGAAAATATGTCAAAAATGAAATTTGAAAATGATAAGAAGAAGATATATAATGGAAAACATTTTGCTTGAAAGAGTCTTTCTTCTGCTAGCATCAATTCATGGTGAGGCATTTCTATTCAATTTAAGGATGAATACTTCATTTTGTTACTTGTGTCTTTGAGGTTACTACTTCAGTGGAAGACCTACAGGCTATTGTCGTTTGTGTTTTGGGCGTTATTAAATGTCGGTCAAATGGAAAACATTTGCTCCAGTGAGAGAATTGATTGAATATTGATGATATACTGAGGGTGCAATTTTTTATCTGTAGGGTATAAACAGAATTTAACACATGAAGGATCTAAGCATTTCATTTGTTAGTGGCCATGTTTATATTATTCTATGTTTTATTATGTTTACTGAGCAAAAAATTATTGATGTGCCACTAATGTTTTTGCAGAAATGGTGCCTAAAAATGTATTTGTTTAACACCAGTGGAACAAAGAATATCTAAATATTTATTTATTTATATTTAAGTCTATTAGGTCTTTGTCAATTGAAATAAGTTGGTTAGATTACATTTTAGTATGTTCTCTTACTATAGGTATCTTTGGGTTGAAAATAAACATTTAGTTTTGCATCATTAAAACAATTATTGTAATGTTCCTTGCAGATCTTATGCAACTTTAAGAGGAATATGGCACAAATTTAATCAAGACTTTGTTTAAATTATGTTCCCTTTTTGGCTTGAATCTGCAATATAAAGGAAAGAAATAAAAGCAAAACCCCGCTAGAAAACATTAAACTCTTTTTTCCTTAACCCTTACTGTTTATGATGTTAAACTATATGTGTTTCAGTAGAAGAAACATTTGAAATGAAGTGTTAGGAAATGTATCCTTATCAGTATATAGGACAGTGCTGGATATATGCCCTAGATTAATAAAACTCTTGAATCCCATTGAATTAAAATAGCTGAGGAGATAGCTGTGATTTTACTACTTTAACTGTGATAATTACTTCTTCCTCATCTTTTATTGGTATAGCTTGCTTAACATGAGATGCTTCTCATTTATTTTTGAAATTTTAATACCTGATAATATTTATGTTTGTTTGTTTTTAAATCATATACAGTAATGCTTACATACACATATATTTCCATGAACATCTTCATAATGTTATAACTGTACAAGGAAATAAACTTTATTCTTGTATGCTATGCTTGTAAAAGATCTCAGACACATACCTTTAAGAATTATATTTTAATTTTGTCTTCATCCAACACTATTAAAGCTAGTTATTGACTTCTACCTTGGTGAAGGATCAATAGCAACAGCTTTGTCCGTTTGTGATGGAGCCAGTCCCTTGGAATACAAGCAACCCTTTCAGTAAATAAGTTCTTCCTAATATCCAATCTAAACCTCCCCTCATGCAACTTTAGCCCATTCCCCCTCATCCTGTCACGTGGGAGAATAGACCAATTCCCATCTCACTACAGCCTCCTTTAAGATACCTATAGAGAGTGATAAGGTCACCCCTGAGCCTCCTCTTCTCCAGGCTGAACAACCCCAGCTCCCTCAGCTGCTCCTCATAAGACTTGTTCTCCAGATCCCTCATCAGCTTTGTTGCCCTTCTCTGGACTTGTTCAAACAAACTGAACACAGTACTTGAGCTGCGGCCTCACCAGAGTTGAGTACAGGGGGACAATCACTTCCCTAGTCCTGACATAGGAAAACTGGGATATTCAGCTAAGGAAATTTAGGAAAAATATTTTCAGAACTCATCTTTTACCTCATGGACAAAAGCTCATTACGAAAACATATCAATTTCTTCTGTTGTCCTTTGAAATGTTCTGGTTTGGAATACCATCTGAAGCAGGCTAATAACAGTCATTTTATACCACAGGCCTAAAGTTTGGATGGACCAATTAGTCAGTACCTATTTAGCAAGACATATCTTACAATTTGTGCTTCCCCTTATTATGTGACCAAATCCCAAGTTTGCCTGTGAAGTTGATATACAAAGGTTTTCCCCCTTTATTTGGTAATGAGCTATTTTTCCAAATGCTAGGGCAATTGATGATCTTCTGGAAAAGGGATTACTACAAAATAAATCATTTGTGTGGAAACGACCTGTGCAGGTGCAACAAATTCAATACCCAGATGTACTACTCATGAACTGGGTAATTCAACATTACCTGTGTGGTGGCATCACTCCATGTGTACATATGTGATTCAGCTGCACAGAACTAGAGATGATCTCTTATCTAAGCTTTAGTCAGGGCTTTCAGAATCCTTAGAACAGATCCAAACTGCATATTTATCCTGAAGTCTACCCATCCGGAACTGATTAGCCCCTTCAGAAAAGCCTTGCTTCTCCTTCTTTACTTCTGTCTAGAGCAGCAATTCTTTGCTTGTTAGAGTAAGGAGTAGAGCAAGGAATCTTGCTCTAATAGATAGGAGACTTCTTGAATGTTGAGTGTAACATGTTTGTGCTGACCCAGTTCCTTTTCTTTGCAGTTACTCTCACTGTCTCTGAGTACCAGAATTTTATAACAGTGAAAGCAGTATTAAGAACCAGAGAAGCATAAAACTATCTATTTCAGGATGTGGAAAGTGTTCTCTCCCTCTCCCTCTCCCTCTCCCTCTCCCTCTCCCTCTCCCTCTCCCTCTCCCTCTCCCTCTCCCTCTCCCTCTCCCTCTCCCTCTCCCTCTCCCTCTCCCTTTCCCTTAAGTAAGGCCAAAGCTTTCTGCCCAGAAGATTTTGGCCCAGTGAAACGTATGGTTTACGTGCATTTTACTCCTGATTTTGTTTCTTGAAGAGACCTTGTATATCAGTGTCTAAGTAGTTCACCATGCTTGATGCATTTATATCTCATACTCAAAATATTTTGATTTCAGTTATCATTTATAAGACATCTCCTCCTGTATGTGATAGAGTAAGATGACCTTAGCCTGGGTATAAGTCTAGCATATGTTCACAAGGAACACCTTTAAGATAGCAGTTTGGAATAAGTGAGAATCTATGGGTTATTAATCTACTTTGATAGTTCTGAATCTGTTTTAATTCAGAAAGAAATAGAAACATTTCTAAAATTAGCATAGGAATTGTAAAGTACAGTTAAACATTACCATTTGCACAGCAATCAACCTGGAGCCTATTCATCTTTCAAAAAGACCAGGGCCTAATTCATCTTTGGCAAACTCAATTCCATTTCCTTTCACTCCAACAGAGTTTGCCTATGTTTGTCAGTGCTGAGTTTGGCTTGTATGCAGTTGAGCACATGTCATCAGCTTTCATTCAGATGATTTAACTAGTTCATATATTTCTTTTGATGTATTGCAGCTGTTCATGTATTTAATTCATGTAAATATTCTAGAATCTACATTTATTAGCAGCCACGATAGCTAAAACAGAATACTTGCATAGAGTGTTGCAGAATTGCAAAAAGTGAACTTCCTCTTCATATTTATCAATATCTAGTCTCTATATCTCATTCTAAGAGTAATACTGCCTTCAGTCCAGTAGCTTTCCAAACATAGTTTGGAGTCTGTGGATTCAGCTGAAATATCTGCCTTAATAGTTAAGTGATTCCAAGTAGCTGGTAATTGAATAGAAATTGTAATTTGTTATAGAAAAGATATGAATAGGAAAAATACAGCTTCAGTAAATTAATGCCTTGAATACTTTGACCAATCCTACCTATATGTCTCATTATTATCACTTTTTTAATTGTATTTTTATATTTTAATGAACAATTACTATTATAATACATCTTTCCTCTTGGAGATGGTGAAGTACATATTCACAACTTAGTATTCAAAATAGCCAGGGATTCATGTTTGACATTTGAATTCCCTGAGGGATATCTTAACCTCATTATTGGACTCTCTTAGGGAAAAACAAACAAACAAACAAACAAAACCCACCTGCATAAACTCAAACATAATGTCTGTAATTATTTTGAGACTATTCTTTTGCTTTTCAAAATAGACATGTATTTCAGAGTTTTACATGTCTACATCTGACAGGAGATAAAAAATTGGAGGGGTGCTTTTGAATTATCTGTACTTATCTGTATATATGTGTTGCTAGTCAAGGGGCTTGCAATACAAACAATGGTTGCTATTTTTTTTTTACATTTTTTTTCAGATGTAAAAGTTGCCAGATTATATTCAGCTAGGTCTATATCTCTATACATTCCAGTTTTTTTTCTAGGGTGACCACTAATTGTAATAGAAGAAAAGTAATAGCATACAGATTTGGTTTATTTCTTGATCCACAGTATATTCTGATAGAAATGGGGATTTACAGAGAAGAGAAAAAGCAAATCCTTGCTTCTTAATGTTCTTCTGCAAAACAAATATAAAGGTCTCCACAGGCAAGGATTAACTAATACAAATATGCTTTCTTAGCAGCTATTGAAGAATTACTAATAAACATCATTATAACTGAGTTCAAGATATTCAACCTTGTAAATATATCCTGTTATAATTTCATTATGGTTGGCTGAAGCCCTAGGAGAACCCAACATTTCAACCTCATTGTTCAAGTCTTAATGAATTATTGGAAAGTGGCTGATTAGAAAGCATTGGATCAGAAGGGACCGCTGCATTCTGAATATTACTCTCTTTGATGTTGTTTACCTCCCAGGTTGACTCATTTCCTTGGTCAGAAATCTTAGTACATGAAGCTGTGTGCCTACTCTACTGGGACATTATATGCCAGTGCAAGTCCAGAAGCCAGATGTGAAAGGTTTATGTAGATTTTATTTGTTTATTTATTTATTTATTTTGTGGATTTAATGTACGTTGCAAATATTCGTGTAAGCTTACACTTTAGAATATGATTCTGAGCAGAAATGGGGCACAACTTCAATGCAGCTACAGAGAATACAACAAAAGAAATTGTGTACCCAAACAGAAACTTAGAGAGAGTCTCCTTAGGTTAGACACACTATATTTACTCCTCTGTCTGCTGTTAGGGTTTGAGGTCTGCTTGCTTCCTGCTTCCAGTTACTTCTGAATGAAATCACTCTTCATCTGTTCAAGGCAGAGTGTGCACTGTGATATCTGTTTGTGACACTCCAACCACTGCACACTCCTGGGTAAGAGCTTGGGCCTGTGCTATGCATCAGCATCGACTTGATCTTTATCTTCCAGAGAACTCCAGAGTTTAAGTGACAAAGCACAAGCACAGACACAAGGAATTGGAATGTTGACAGTGAGTGCATCTCGAGACTGGAGTCAGAGCCTTGATGAATTCCTAGACACTGTAAGCATAGTGAAGGAGATGTAAGTTTGAGTACTTGGTTCCATCTTCACAGTGGCTCAGTGTTGTTCCACTGCCTTCCACATCACATATACAGGGCAGTCCCTCTGTAAAGATTCACGTTCCCCAGCAGATCAGTCACACAGTGGGATGTTACTTCAGGTAAATTCAAAAAAGAGCAGCAATAAACTGCATCCTGATTTTTTAAATCTACTTTAAAACTATACTTGTTTGAAGATATTTCCATTGCGTATGTCACCTAAAATAATGTAAAAGGAACACCCATTTAACCACAAGATTCCACACTCAGGCTGTGGTTGACAGTCACTCAATTTGATGAAGCTGTGTGTTTTTTTCAGTTGAATATTTCTTCAGGTTACCTCTCAGTACAGCCTCTGCTATCTTGGGGTAGGGAAGGGGTTTGAGCATTTGGCTTGCTTGGATTGAGGGTCTTTTCTTTAAAGATCACCTTACAATATGCTCGAATGGCCTCCACAGTTAGGAGGAACCTATATTTTAAAGGTCCAGAGCTTTCTGGGTGTCTTGTTGATAACACACCTCAGACAAATCTTCAAGTTTATGTCTTCTGAAATACTGCAAAAGGAGCATCATACTACACTATGTTTCCACATTATATACAATAGCCTCTGTATTATTTTAAATTAAGCAGATAGCTTTAATTTGAAGAGTATGCAGGCTAAAAGTATTTGAAGCGTGGTAACCAACATTGTAGCCAGGCCTCTTATTCTTTCACATAAGACGGCTAAGGTTCAGAGGGTGCAAAGGAGGAGGAAATAACATGAAAGCTGGTTTTGCCAGACAGGTAAAGACTTATTCATGCTGGGAGAATCTCCAGCTGGGAAAATCCATGGTTGTTACAGTCTTTGTGCCACCAGAATAGAAAAAAGGGTTAGCTCAGTGAAGAGAATCTGGCTCAAAGAACTTAAAATAAATATCAGATGTCAGAGCTGTGACTTAATTGTTTAGCTAAGTAGATCATGTGAATTACACACAGATTGAGGACCTGTTTTTGCTTCTATTGAAATCGAGGAGAACAGAATCAGGCCACGCTTTTCTTCCAGTATCTTTCAAACACCAAAACTGTTACTGGAGTGTATGACAGCTCCTAGAACCATTTTTGTACCAGTCAGAAATCCTAGAGAGCCGCTAGTACGCAATTTATGTTTTTTTATTATGGACATAGGCTAGGACTTTAAACAGAATGTATTTCCTTAGGTTATTTTAGTTTTTATTTCAAAATTTGACATGCAGACAATGGCTCCTAAGACTCTAACTGTGGAAACTGGAACTCCAGATTCAGATGTTGGTTTTAACAGTAGCCAGTTTCAAAGAGAAACATTGAGACATATATGTATTTTCCTCATTTTAATGCATTCTCAGATTAAAGCTCTGACAATATCAGAACTAGACCTATGTCCCAATTCAGAGATACTATCTTCAATTGTTCCATTGAGAAACTCTACTGATCTGAAAGCCCAACAACTTTATAGTGAAAATTTGGATTTTTCTTCTTCCTTAACGAACATACGTGTTTGTTACGTTTTATGAATAACAGGAAATAAGACTTTTTTCTTCCATAGTTACAGTATTTTATGCTTTCTTTGACATTTTTAAATTTTCTATTAAATAAAACTAAACAAACAAAAATACCCACCCTTGTTCAATCATGAAGGCTTCGCAGGATCAGAAGAAAAATGGTAGAAGCTGAAAACTTGAAAAGATCATTCAGAAAGAACTGAAATATTTTATGAGAAGGCTTCACATGTGCAACTGATTTTGGGAGAAGGCAACATGTACAGTGATTACCCGGCTAAGAGCCCTCATGTAGTTCTACCAAAAGAGGGAAATATTGGTAGACAGGTGACTGAAAAGTGTCTGAAAAGATCTGCAATTTGCAGACTCACGTATTTCTGTAAATTCCATGTGGATGATGAAGGTGTGTTGTTACAGCATGTAACTGATGACATTATAAATTAAGTATAAAGAAATTACTTAGTATCATATTCTTGGACATACATATAAGATACTGGCAGAAGTATTCTGATTTAGAACATTTTGTAGGTGCTGATTTCTGCATTCACACCACAGAGGGCATCAGAGGGTGGTGGTTGGGAGGGGCTGACAAGAACTTCTGTCCCCTGGCCAGCCACAATTCAGCATGTCCAAGTTCATGATGATAATATCAATAAAAGAGCAGTTTTTTAACCAGCATCAGGGTGTGATTTCTTTTTCTGAGAATTTTTCTGAGCACATAATTAGCAATTACTTTCCTTTCACTAATGAGTTAAGCAAAGAAAAATCAAAGCGGGGGTTGGGGGAGAAGAAGAACATTGTATTACCAGCGTTGAAAACCCAGTTCGCAACAGGCAAAACTATCCTGCTCATCCCCTGTTTGCCTATCCTAGCCCTTCAGATGTGATTAAATGCTGCTTCTGCAGCTCAAGTGAGTTAGCTTCCTCCAGTCTCAGGTTATGTCCTTCCCACAGCTCAGTGCCCAGGCTTGCAGGAGCCAACTCTAGGGATAATCCGTTGCCCTTAAGAGGGTGTTGAACTGGAGGCTGGCAACCTCTTTTAGGCTGTAAATAGTCGTCGCTCTGCTGAGATAGGAAGGCCTCCCTGGAATTACTGTTCGTGCCGATAGTTGTCTTCATAGCAACGATTGCTGCTAACTATTCCTGTCACTCCCTGCTCCCACTCACAGCTTGGCGGAGACCAGCCAAGGCAAGGAGGCCAAAGGGAGAGTGGAGAGGGAAGAAGACAAAGTGCAACAGTTGGGCAAGAGTAGGGCATGGACACAGAAGACTGGAGACAGCAGCTGGTTGGATCTCTCCTGTGAATGTGAGCTGGTCTTTATCATCTTCCCATGACTGCAAGTTTTTCCAATGTTCAGACTGCTGGAGGAACTTACTGAAAAATAGTTTTCCACTGCAACTTCTGAAGAAGTAACTTAGATATGAGTGAGGACAGGAATCCTAAGATCATCTCCTGTGACTTGTATACTGTGTAGGTGCTATAGTGACACAAGATGAACACCAAATACTTCTATTTCTCCTACTTTTGTTCTCTTATTTTTGGATGCATGTTCTTGCTGCTGTCTTCTACTGTCACAGGTGCCTTCATTTTTATATGCTATGATAACGCTGGTCACAGGGAGTGAGAAACATAAAACATGAGCAGTTGTGGTGTCTGAAAGATCGTCCTGTGGATTTAAGTCGGGAAATTGAATTATAAAAGAAAGTACATTTGTATCTTTCCCAAGTAATGTTACCATAAAAAGAAAAAGAGCAAACTCAAGTAAAATTTATGTGTATTTACTTTGTTCGTTCCTCTTTTGATTTTGTGAAAGTTTCTGTTGAAGGACTGCTTTCACTTGAAATATATATAAAAAAAAAAGACACACACATTTGTCTCTGAGGACTTTGTATCACCTTCATCTCCTTTCACCTTTATGAACGAAGGCAGCTCTCACACAAATTGTGTTTGGGAGGGTCTACATTGGCAAGAGGACCACAATGATAGCTATAATAACACAGGAGTGTGGACAGGACACTGCTTTCATTATGGCCTCTAAGATCCAGCAGGAGTATACAATGATTATGGGACTAAAGTCATCACTTCAAAAAGGAGACAATCTTTACTTTCATTTTCTTTCTTACTCAGATGAATGGAGAAGAATCTGCAGCAGTGTAGAAAATATAAAATTTTGATTTTCCTTTGTAGAAGAGAGAGTGAGTTTTGGTTTCTCATACAAATAAGCACACATGCCTTCTAAGACTGCAGAATACAGTAGAATTATGCTTTTTGTATTTTGGAAAGAGCAACCTGAAAATACACACTTTTTTAAAGCCATCTATTTAATTATGTGAACCAAAATTATTATTATTTTTTTTTTTTCATGAAGCCGTTAATTTTTTACAATCTGAAACACTGAAAAAGAAGCTGGAAAACAGACATTCTTTGTGGATTTACCCTGTCCTAGAAGTGTGGCAAAGAGCCACATTCTGAATTAATTCAGAAATTAACCCTGTTTACTGATTTGGAAATAAACAAATAATGAGGGAGATAGCAATAAAACACTATAGGAAACTTTTTTTTTTTTTTAATTATTTTCAGGGTAAAAAAAAGACATATTTGTGTGGCTTATCATCATATATTTACAAGCTTGCATAGTTTCTATGTAATACTTAGCATTTCATAAATGGAATTCTAGAGGGGAGGTAAGAGAAATTCCTCTTAGGCACTGTGGGCTGTGACCTAATGGGGATAATAGCACACAGAACATATGTGAGGTAGTTACCTGTTGACTTCAAGATAGTGTTGCACACTTAGAATCATTGCTGGAACCTACTGGATTTATTAAATTCAGCCTTCTGTTATTTCAGGCAACATGTTCTAGAATTTTGTTCATAAACTTTTAAAAGAACTGGACATGTCCTAGCTAATGTAAGTCTTCTCTTGCCTGTTTTATCAGTTAGCAGACATAAATATCCTTTTGCTTCCTGAAGAAAGTTCCAAATTGCATTTGCCTTGTGTTTTGTTGCTGCTGTTGTTTTGTTGTTACTGTTGTTTTGTGTTTTTTTTTTTTGTGTGTGTGCTACTGTTTATATTTTTAAAATGTAAAGAATCTTCCGTGCTCTTTAAAACAGAGCTTACTACCCCATCATTCAAATAAAGTCTATACATCCAACTTTATGAAATCAAGTGCCTAAAGTTAGTCATCTGTTTTCTTGGTATCCACCTGTATGTCTCAATAATAACACAGATTAAAAATATTTGAGTCTAAAACCTTTTCTATAATTCCCTTGCAATTACACTAATGGGGCATTGATGCATGAGGGGGACTGTGCAGCTATGAGTTAGAGTGGAATTTGACCCTGGCCAACATAAAAAGCCAGTACTTCAAACTATTTCAAGACTACTTTTAGAAAAAAAAAAAAAAAGAAAAAATAAATAAATTATTCCATTCCAAAGAAAAGATGAACTAGAAATTGGTTATTTCAAATCTGAAGTACCCAAACTATACTGGTATTCCAAACTGTGCATGGATGTCAATCTCTTGAACAAATGTTCTGAGGACATATAAACATATAGTTTTACAGAAACAAACATAAAAGATGCATGCTGAATTAGGACAGATTTATTTATTTGCTCTTTATATGTTTTCCTTTTCTCACATTACTGTGGTTTGTAGAAATTGTCGTCTGTTTTTATCATCTGTTTTAAGGAATCCCTTTGTACAGTAACTCTGTGTATTTTTGAAAATGTTCAGGATTTGCAATACTATAATTTTGGTAGGATCAAATATTTATACCCTTGCAAATTCTCTATGAATATTAATCACCCTGGATTTAAGGGAATGACTGCTATACCAAGACTTACCAGTGTGAGCAAGAAATAGATAATGTAGGCAAGTAGATTCTCTGGGATAAGAACAGGTGACTGGCACTGCATGTGGTGGATTGAAAGAGGGAAGAAAGGAAAAAAAAACATATAGAAATCATGACTAAATGACAGGCTGAGACTTCAGAAGCTGGTGCTTCTTTTTACCTTAATCACATTTAAGAATTGCACTTATTTTGTTTTGTTTTGTTTTAAATCTAGTGCTCTTGCCACTGGCTACTGACATGGCAGCTGGATCAACCACAATGAATGCAAGCCCTGTTCAGTTTTCACTTTACAGTCATGCCATTGTACATCTAAACTGACTGATGCCTCAACCCACTTCATCACTCAAGTGCAATGAGTGTCACAGAATAAAAACTTTATTTAGTATATGTACCACCAGATATTTTATTCATAACTAGAGTGGGGAGAATTTGAAAATATACTTCAATACTCCAGTTACTCAGCATGTAAATGGAGTAGTTTTTGCCATCCTCACATCACAAAAATATTACTGGAATGAATATCAGGGAAAGTGAACATTCAGTCACTGGTTTAAGTATCCTTAGAAGCACAGGTTCAAACCTGGAAAAATAAGTAAGTGTGGAAGCATTTATTTGACATGGGAGCAGAACTAGCATTTTAGGACTTGACTAATGAGGTACAGTCAAATATCACAGTGCGCATTCCAAATATTTGCTATAAATAAAGTCAATGTACTGAACAAAGGTTTTGTGGATGGCAAATAAATCCAGAGAGATTACAATGCTGTTTATGTCCACTCTTGGAGAAGTAAAAGATAAATTGACCAAGTCATTCATTATGAATTGTTAATTGTGCTCTATTTGCAACCCTTAAGCTCTAGAGTAAACTTTGTATTGCAAGAACGGAAAGAGCTCCCTTTACATAGAGTAAGTGGGAAGCCTAGTAAACTCAGAGCAGAAAGGTATGTATGAGTACATTCAGCATATTCTACATTCAGTAGATGGCAGTGGTATGCAGTTGTAGATTAACTCAGGATTTTCTCTTTAACAGATGCTGTCATCTCTGCGAAACCAAGTAACGTTGTTTGGGGGTTTATTTGAGGCTTTTTTTTTTCTTTCTTTCTTTCAGAAAATTCTAAGATACCAGGTATTTACTTTATTTATTTTTTTTACCTGGTGAAGCAAACAGGGACAGAAAATGTTAAAAGTCTTTGCTAATTTATTTTAATCTTCATTACACAACGCTTGGTAAGGCATCTGGTAAGTTTTGAATTTCAAACAATGGTATTACATAGGGAAAGGAATGCATCTGTCTGGAGCATTGACTCATTTTCCATCTATGCCCTGTGGAACTTTGTGTGTACACATCAAAGTCTCAAAATAAAAGTATTCAGTAAGTGGGAATTGTGTGTGTTACTTAACAGAAGTAATAACACAGTGACGTCTTGGAACTGCACACAGAAATAGATATTCTCCCTTGTCTACAGGAATGAATTGCAAATCTATTGGGGGAAAGCAGTCTGTGTCTGTATGTGTGTGTGTAAACAAGCAAATTGCTGAGATAATTAGAAATTATTATGAAGATTTATTTATGAAAAAATTGGGGGGAAAAAGCAAAACAAAAGCAGAAATAGAGCTTATGTGATTGATAGAAACCATGAATGAGGAGACTGAGAAGAATTAAATTGCATTGTTTAAGTAGATGTTTTCTCATAAAGCAGCTATTTCAAATACAAAAAAAAAAAAAAAAAAAAAGTTGGAAAGATTTGCTCTCTGTTGAACAAAGCAATATTTTTCTTGCCTCCCAATGGGAAAGTGCAGTAGAAAATGCATTAGAAATATCAGTCTGTGAAGTGAGATGTAACATAACCACAAATTTGTCCTAAGGATATGGAGCACTCCTGGAGAGACCCCAGAATCAATTAGTAGTCCCTGAGCAGGGAGTATAAATGTCACCCATTTTCAACGAAGAGCTGTGTTCCTCTGATGTGTCAGACACCATGAAGATCCACAGAAACTTTTAAATCTGTATTAATATGGCTATTGTTTGCAGAACAAAAAGTAATACCACTCTGCCTGCAGTGGAATAGCAGCATATAAAACCAGCATTTACAACATAGCCAAAGCTACTGAATATCTCAGTTTTGCAAATTGAACTTTGTCCAGCCATGAAACCTGGAGTAAGAGATTTAAGCAGTGAGTTCACTGCCAAAGTGTAAGAATGAAAGTAGGAAACTGGTGCTTTTTAATTGGTCAGGGAGCTGAAGAAAGCAGTATATGTTAATTAATTCAATTCTCCTTAACATTTGCTGCAGTTAGGAGCCATTCTTCCAAGCACCATGAAGCTGTCATTCCCTTAGCCAGGGAATGGGACTGACAACCTGTGACAGCAGCCCACTGTCGTGGATCACTGTCTTCATCTAGGAGAAGTACCTGGATCAGATCTCTAGGTGCATGCTTCACACTCTATTTATTCACAGGACATTTTGACATGTGATTCCCACGTGTGACACTGACTGTAGTCAAATGTCCATAGTTTACTCAACAACACAACATAATCTTATTAAAATGAATGTAAACTTTTTTTTTTTTTCTCCACTAGGTTGCTTTATCTCTGTCTTCTATGCTATTTGTTGATTTTGAGAAAGACTTTTCTCTCTCTTTTTTTTTTTTTTTTTTAACAGTACACTGAGGATGTGCATTGCTTCTTACCATTTGTAGAAATCATTGCATAGTTAAGGCATATAGAGGAGAGATTATTTGGATCATTAAGGTTTTTGAATATCTTATGCGTTTTTTTCTTTTTTTTTTAATGATTTTTTGTAAAGATTTAATTTATTTTTAAGAGAAAATGTTACCATGCCGAGGATACATTCATCCTGTCATTGCAATGTTTTTCCATTCATTCATCTTTTAGGTATATCTCTTTACTTGGGTATTTTCTTATTTTTTTCTATTTTCATCTCTACTATTTATGTTCTTCTGACACCTTACTAGTTATTTTATGAATTTACATTTGAAAGATTTCACTAAGACTTTTTATCACTTTCTTCTTTCTCTCTCTCTCTCTCTCTTTTTTTTTTTTTTTTTTTTTTACATGAATTAAATCCATATTGGCATTGCTGCAAGTATGCAAACTGTTACACCTTGTAGTACTGTCGCAGTACACAAGACCTGCCATCTTTAGGCACTAACAGAAGTCTCTAGTGAAGAAAAGCTCCATTTAATTAAATGGGACTTGTCTATTTTAACTAAAGACAGTTTTGCTGACAATAATATTTCAGCCACTGCACATTTCCTGTGAAAAAATACAGCCTGTGTTAAGCTGAAGCTTTGGAGAGTCTTGTCCTTCAAAATATCACTTTTAATTAAAGGTTTGCTAAAACATATTGTTTTGTAACCATTTTATTGACCTGAAATTATATTATGAAGAAGAAAAAGAATTATATGCTATTTTCATGTCAAAACAACATTTTCAGAAGCTTGAGTTTATAATAGAAGTCAGATGCATCTCACTGCTGGCAGGTTTTTTTTGTTTGTTGATATTTTTTTCCTGATGTTTTATAGACAAAAAAGAAAATACACAATAAAACATTTTTTAATTATAAATTCCATGGTTATAATATTGCTTTACACAAAATATAAATAATATAAATAATTGTAAGATATATTAAGATACATGATTGTTCCTATTGACCTTACGTTGGACTATGTATATTTGCCAAGTTTTTTGTGCATTTATAGTCTTTTAACTGTCTAGCTAACTCTCTTAGGTTACTCCTTGAAGTGCAGAACATAAGAACCAGAAAAGCATGTTGTTCCATCTTTTGACATAATTTTGAGGAATGCTGTAGAAAATAAAAGTGGCTATTCTGAGTTAATAATAGTTATTCCGAAAAATGGAAAATTATTGAAGCTGGCTAAAAATGCCAGGCTTTGAATAGTTTAATTGAAGAATGATTTGAAGAGCACTTTAGCACCTGTTTTTAAATCTAACAAATAATGTAATTTCTATTTTTGTGTTCTGTTAGATACACTTATGTTTTCCTGAAGAATTTACCTGCCACGAAGTTTTTTAAGAATGCTTTAGTGTTTATCCCCCCTCCCCCCCATTTCTTTTTTTAAGAAATTGAGAAAAATGTTCCTTTTATCATTTATTCTTTTATTGTTTATTATTTTTAGATTCATGGGTATTCTTACAAAAAGTGAAGATGATGATTCTTGATGAAGATTTATTTTTCTTACGTAGAAGGGTTAAGGGACTTGGAAAATGAAGCGGAGCCTGAGCTTCCCTGAGTAAGCTAACATAAGCAAAGGCTGCCTGTTGGGGACACAAACAAGTTGAGATCTTGATTTTTTCTGCTAAGGTGATATCACCTCAGGACGTGGAGCTTTGATGTCCCAAGCTGACAAGCTGTCTTGTGGGGATTTGGCCTATTTCAGTGCTGCAAGCACATCTCTCTCTTTTTTTTCTTTTCTTTTTTTTTTTTTTATATACATATTACAGGAGGACATGAATTCATCAGGTACCGTCATGGTGCCGGAGACAGTAGAAACACAGGGTAAAAAATCAGCACCTGCTGTCACAGCTTTGCAATTTGAACTCACAAACACTGAGAGACACAAAAGTGGAAATCCACATCCAAGGTGATGCAGTTATGTCTCTATTGCAGGTTGAGCTCACGCCCTAGCCAATGGCTGTGGCTTATTTGTTTTTCTACCTCTCGATGAGCAAGTCCAAATTTGTGAAAAATTAAGCATTCATCTCAGCTACCAAACACTGAATAGAAACTGAAAAGTGTGCAGAATAATTTTCTACATCATTAGCTTTACAACAGTGGTTTAAATCAACTTTGGAAAGTTTACAACAAAATCATGGTTACAGCAGAGATCCGGAGCAGCTGTTGCTCACTGCCTCTTAACTCAGAGCTTGCTTGCTCTCATGCAGGCTTTGTGAATAACTAACCACCATTCCAATCATTTAATCATGGTATAAAACTGTCACATCCTTTTTGCATTTTACCTGAAGTCCCAAGTCCTTCTATAAGGCATCACAACTCAGATTAAGAAAATTAACAGTAAAGATCATTTATGATTGAAACTGCAGTATAAACTTAGCTATTCTGTCTGTGAAGCTAGAAAACACTCTACATTTGTCACATCCCTCTATTTTCACCTTACAGTTTTATATTCTGAGTATTTTAAGCAGCAGATCTAGTAGCAGATCTGTATTAGCACCATTAATAGCTGTCCATATTCACTGCTGTCTGTGGAAGCAGTGTAGGATGGGCAGTATTTTGGACCAGGTTAGAAATAAGCTACAAACACATACAGAGGTCCTCATGTCGGTAAAAAAGAAAACCTTGAATGCAGTTTATTTATGATTATAATCTGAGGTTATAAAGATGAACTCAGGGTCAATAGCACAAGTGCATTTTAACTCAGATGTATTATCTCTGGAGAGCTGTGCAGGGTTTGTAAGATTGTGCACAAGAATGGCACAGTCTGAATGTTCTCCCAGCTGATAAAAAAGTCTGTTACTCTCTTCCATAGGATATATACTGGCTGTACTTTACTAGTTTGTGTAGCATGGTCTTGAGGCAAGAATGGATTGAATAAATCATCTCCAGTCAATGCTTCCTGTTCATGTGTGTTTCATACTTATATTTCATTCTTTCATTTTCCTGTTTCTTTTGTATTTTTGCCCAGTGTCACTTCACAGTGTTTTGATTTTAGCAATACTTTGCCAATCTATCTTGTTATTGTATGCTATTACATGTTTCTGCTTTTCCTTTATGAAACTTATATATCAAAATAATTTAACGTGCTCTGTGAAGATATGAGCATACACTGCAAGAATGGATATTAAGATATCTGTCTTAATAGGTGTCGGGTACCACATGCAGCATGATCTGAGCAACTAAGAGCAGGTTAGAAGCCAAAATAACGTAGCATAGTGGTTCTGTCTTGATCTTTCATCACCATAAAAAGCATCCTGTATGGACTTGAGATCCTGATTCTGGTTGCAGTGTGATCTGGTCAGGAGTCAGTGATAACCATTCCATTCTAAAAGGATGTTCTTTAGTTTGATTTAAATCCTAAGTCCTTTGAGACCTCAGCCTCATAGTTGTGCACAGATAGGAGGGCTTCACTACATTCAACATGGACAGTTCTGGAAACCTGTTGTCGAGGAAATTAATAGAAAATACCTATAGCAGAAATAGTTTGCCTGGTTTCATTAGCAGTGCCAGCATCCAGCTATGCTGCTGAAAGACAGAAGAAAATTACTGTGCTTGTGTCAGGGAATTAATAGTTCATAGAGCTAATAGAGCTCCTTCTGCCATTATAGCAAGTGGACAGAAGTGTTCCAGTAACCTGTGCTCCCCGTGCCATTTATACAAATGAACTGACGTTGTCTTTGTGGAGAGTTGGGGGGGGGCTCACTGACTGCATTACAAAATGTACTGTACTGGAAGAAAAAGAATGTTTCAAGAAAACTGAAACATAGGCACGTGTTGAAAAGAAGACTGCTGCCTGGAGGGCTGGCAGCTGTGTCAGGAGAGGAGTGGGCATGCAGTCGATGTCATTCAGCTGCTGCCCTGCACATGGCTGACCCGTTCCTGTAGGGACAGGCGTAGACAGGCTGGGGTGAACCCTGAGCCCGATGGAGGTTGCTTGTGGGAAGCAGACCCTGCAGCGTTCATTCTCAGCTACAGCTGCAGTTTATGCCTGAAATCCTGAGCTCCTTTCCTGAGTATCGAGTCTTTTATCTTGTTTTGCCATCTGTGTATTTAAGGGTGGGATTTTGGCTTTCTGTCATCCTTGACCAGCCTTCACCAGGCTTCAGTTATTTCTCTTTACTGGTCTACTTGAAGCATCTCATTCAAAACTCATCCAGATTGTTTCACTATTTTGTCTTTTCTTATGCTTCATTCTGAGTAATTTTAAAGTATTTGGTATCAGTAAATCAGTACTTGGCATACAGTACTTCAGTAAAATTCGAAGTTTAAGGGGTGATATTTCATTTGAAATTAGGAAACAAATGAAATAGATGTGAGTTAAAACTGAGATTTTCAAGTAAATTAGGTCCCCTGATCTTGCTAAGTTGCATTTTAGTGTGGCATTTTAGTTTAAAATCTAAAAATTTGGACATTTTAGTTTAAAATCCCAGACTAAAAATACATTCATGCGACCTCTGAGAAACTGCTTAAGGCCAGTGATAAGAGTTTATTTTGGCAGAAAAAAACATCTTTCTATAGTATGTAAGGGAGCTTGCTCTCTTCTAAGCTAAACGTTAATTCAGACTGTGAATTAGGAAAAAAAAAAAAAAAAAAGTAGGAGAATATAGATATTTAAAATGGCATAAGTGGTCAGGAGATATTTTTAGTGAATAAATATGTTTAGCTGCAGGTCCTAATGCTGAGACATTGCAATGCTCAATGCATTACTGCTAAGAAAGGCATTTCTTTTAAATTTAACATAGCATATAGCTGTTATGTACAGTTTCTGTCTTCAGTAATAACTACAGCTACTGAACAATTTTTAATACAGTTTTTCAGTGGAAAAAATAAGTCTTGAGGGAGATGCACTAGTTTTAAGAATTTGTACTTATATCAAAAGCTTTTGCTGTAAGCCAGAGGCAACATCCTATTGCAAATAAATAAATCCTAGTGAGTAGAGTTTTTGTGTTAGCTCAGATTTCTCTTCTGCCTATTTCTTGTGGCTGTTCTGAGACAGGTACTTTCTCTTGTACTTTTTGGAAAAAGCACAGTATTTGAAAATGGTGTGTTTTAAAATTCACCACTATTTTCCCAGGAGAAGAATACTATTTTTTGACTAATAATGACTATAGAAATACTCTTGGTCTATCTACTTCTCTCTTCATGTACCCATAATTTCAATACCCAACATACTGTATTTGGTTCAGTATTTTACATAATTTGTTCAGGTACTCAAACAGTTGTCATTACATGACAATATATTTATAATATTTACGGTCTTTTTTAAAGTACAGTTCAATTAACTTATAAGATGTGCAAACGACAGAAAATATGATAGCGTATGCTTTTATGAGGACCATTTGGCCTTTCTTCAAGAAGAAATTTGGCAATTTCTTCTTGGATTAAAAGAAAAGGTATGTGAATGTACCTGGAATAATTTGAATAGTTATTGAGTTATTGTGTTATTACAGTAGACTTCTCATATTTTGCTTTAATTTATTTATTTTTTTTTTTTTGTAATTCCTATACTACATAGATACATTATTTTTTTCTTTTTCTCCTTAGAAATTTTCCCAAGAGATTCCACTCTAAAAGACAAGTTCATAAAACATTTTACAGGTAAGGCAAGTTGTTTGCACTTTATTTTACCCACAGATGTGTATTCTAAGATGCCACAAAAACAAACAAACAAACAAAAAACCACATGCTGTTAACTTTTTTGAGGTTATGCACTAAGTTTAACATTTTTGAAGTTATATTTCCATCATTTAGGGCTAGAATGTTTTAAAGAACTCTAATCACATTTTTAATCTTAAATGTATATGTATTTCTCCATAAACTTTGTCAGTCCTTCCATATCAATTTTTAAATCTGCCAATTTTAACTACTCATTAGACTACATATATCTTTCAGAATCAGATCCATGTGACTGTGTAAATTTTCACTGTATCAGCAAAACACTTTGTTCTATCTCATGATATATATGTGGGCTTGCTTTTTTTAACACAGCAAACAAAGCAAGAAAGGATTTAAACCAAGAAAGGGTGTTAAATCAGTGTAAATGAATCAGAAAAATCATTTGTTATTTTAAATATGGAAACTTAATATGATTGCAGTCAAATACTTATACTTGAAAACAGATGTAGTTATATCATACACTTGTTTTTTGTATTTTGTTTTGTAACTACTGGGAAAATTATTGTACTGGCTGTAAGCAAAATGAGCTGTCAGCAAAAACATCAACATGCTTGTGCTGATTCTTTACTTTTTTATTCCAAATGTTCTGAAATTCAGAAAAGTGAAGGTCTCAAAGTATGACACTGCAAATCTCTTGGTGATTTTAAGTATTATTGGGATTAGTGAAACTAAAACCTAGAGAAATAGATAGCAACAAAATAGAATTTGAGATAATTATGTCTTACCTCTTTGGAAATTTTGTACAGTCATTGGCAAGAAAGGAAAGAATTTGTTGTGTCCTTTGTATGTCAGAGGAGTCCTCAAACCTTTAGAATAAGCACGACAGTAAGGGTCTTTCTGCCAACAGCTAACTCCTAACTCCTGTCTAACAACACCTACAGGAGAAATGCTACGCCCAGCTGCCTCTTCACTCCCACAGTATAAACAAGAATAATTATGAACCTTATTAATGTCAATTCATGTGAAAAAGTAATGCAAGGTACAACTATGTTATACCATGCACCACAGGAATACTAGAAATTAACTTTCTGGGGAGGACAGACAAGAAAGAGTTGCTTATATTAATAATTTAACTGTTTCCTTTTAATATTTAAATCTGGAAACTTCTCAGCCATCATAGCAAGATCAACATAAGAATCTGAGTAGGATAGATGATGAATACATAGCAAGTTTCATTACTCAGAAACAGTAGTGAAAAACAGCCATGAGTTTTACATAAGGTATTTTGAGAATACTAAATCACAGAAAGGAAAAAGATCAAAAAGTATTTAAAAGCTTGTTTCTGGAGACATTTATTAAATTAATAGTTTTTTCCTGCATGGGTAGTTGCTATCAAAATTGCTGAAATTATTTGTCTAAGAATAGCTGGAATGAATAAGGAAAGCAGGTTCATTCCAAAATTCTTGGAAGTTTATTTCTTTATTGGCTCAGAATTACTTCCTACATTTTTTTTTTTCTTTTTAATTATGCTCTTAAGATCTTCAGTGATGAGGTTTTCTGCCTGATTTTTCTTTTCCACAGCATTTTAGATCCTGTAATCCACAGTCTTTTTCCTAAAATACAACCTAAATGTATTTTTCTTGATTCTGTTCAAATCATAATCCTTTTTCTATGAACCTTATTTAAGTAAACTATTCCAATATAGTCCTTGCTAGTGCAAGAATTTGGACATCCTGAGTTAATGGATTTGGGGAAAAGAGGAGAGGGAAGGGAAATCAACACTATCTTCACAGTCCATTATCTGTAGAGTTTCAGGGTTAAGAGAATTTTTCTATGCTTGTACTTTGCCGAGATTAGTAGACTATTTAGAACCAAATAAGATCTGTATGTAACAATTCTTGACTGTAGAAACAATCATAAATAATATTTTGAGTCATAAAGCTATCTATCAATTCAGCTTGAAAAACCAGCTGACACAGATTGCTTTATAAGGCACAAATAAAATTAACAGCCTATTTTTGATGGCAAGAAGGAAAGTTCGAAAATCATATATTATCTGAAGGGACATAAAATTTATTTAGTGACAAAGCTGATGTTATCTCCATATATCTTGGATAATTTTAAATTGCATACTTTCTTGAGAGCCTAATTACATCCTCAGATAAAAAATAGCAGCAATCTTCCAGTTCAAAGTTGCAAAGGCTGCTTTGTCAGTTTATTCAAAAGCTTACTTGTGGCTGAAAAATCTCATGAAATCTACATATTACCGTAAAATATACCCAATGTTCAAGTCAGTTCACTGTCATAGGGAGAAATCTTCTTGCAAGCCTGTGGTAGTTGACCTCCATTATCAGGGAGCCAGGGAGTATTGGCTCCCTGTATTTTATGAGGCTGATAAACCACCTTTCAAGTGGTGAGATAAATAACTGTTGCCCAGAAATATATAGTATTTTTCTTTGACTGGAAAGTTAGTCAAAGCATTGTTGTGTCTCAGTCATGGTTTGGGGACAAGTAGCTGTATATTCTTATGAAATACTGTTATGGATTGATGACACTGAATTTCCAGAAAGAAGGGAGACTGGAAGAGCAGACACATAGCATACAACACCTTGGGCACACAGGGATTTGCCTCATCCAAACGTTTAAAACACATGCTGCCCTCTGCAGGTCTGCACCCTTTCTTGCTAGGACTGCTTCAACGAGAGATTAGGTTGTTAGATACTTTTTGGCTCTATTTTTCTCCTCAACTCCCACATCATATTCATAGAGAGCTTCTAAATGATGTGCAAATTAGAAGCATTAGTAGATCAAACTACTTCATCTTTGCAGGGCTTAGAAACTCATATTTGCTTAAAATATTGCTTTTATCTATCTTCAGAAATAATATCTGCATTCGTTCTACATTTTTTCTACATTATAATACTGACTACTGAGCTAACACTGTAGTTGCAACATTCTATTTTTCACCACAAACTGTACCATTAACTTGGAATTAATAGAATTTCAAGGGTAAGGCAGTCTATCACTTCCATTTTTCTGTTACTTGGATCATGAACATAATTGTGTAGTAATAAGATTGTTTTCTGTTATTTTAGTAGTATTGTTGTAGTTGTGTTGCATCATAGTTGTTTAAGGTGTAGCAGAAAGTTAAGCATAATTTTATCAAAACACCTTGAAGTTAATTCTATATGATGACATGATTCATTGAAGCTGCGAAATCATGACATTGAAAGGTTGTGGTTAACTCCTGCTTACTCTCAAACAGGGCCAGTCACATTTTCATCAGAGTGTAGCAAGCACTTTCATCGGCTGTATCACAACACAAGGGACTGCTCAACGCCAGCTTGTAAGTTGTAACAAAGTCAGTTAAAATCCAGCTGTGATACCTGTTTAGAAGCAACTTGCTTTTCCTGCTCAGTGTTTGGTGTGCTGATTCTTCTGTATCATTTTCTCTTCACTTTAGCAATATTCTACAGAAGACATTGGAGCTCTTCTAATGCACAAATTAATTTCTGTTAATTAATGCAGTTACAGTCAACTGCTTAAAACAGAGATCCTTCTAAGTGAGACTAACATAAATGAAATGAAAACTCTGGGACAAAAATAAAAGAATAAAAAAAAAATCAGGCATGCCTATACAGACATGGGATATGAAGCCATTCTTTCCCACTCTCATTAGCTCTACTCATGCAATAAGATGAAATCTGAAAAACTCCCTTCTGTTAACCATCAATTGCATGTTTATATATTGTTTTTGACTATGCACCTGCTTCTGATGGCAATTATCTAATATACGCCCACTGTTAAAGAACAAAAAAGCAATTTATTCATCATTTCTGTTATTGACCTATGCATTTCTTATCAAGTAGTATTCCATTATGAGATCAACAGAAGTTTTGCTGTAACACAGACTAAATGCAAATGTGTCAGAAAGATTTACTGAAAAAGAAAACTATTCTATTGTGTTATTAAACAAATAAAACAAAGAAAAATTGAACAAATAAACAAACAAACCAAAAAAGTCCATTACAATTAAGTTAACATTCTCTATTCTAGAATAAACTATGTCATTTCATTAGCAAATGTGGATCTCAGTGATGTGTAAGCACATACTATGGAATGGCACACTTTGGAAATTTTTCAGGACTTAACATAAAAAAAAATGACACTCCTTTTCACCCTTTGCAAGATGATGAACACTTTTTGTGAGCAGCTGAGAGGCTTTAGTTCTCACAAAAGCTCAGCACCTCAGAGGATGTGGGTTTAGAAAGGGCAGCCCTCAACTTTATCTGCCCTTATGCTGATCAGAAGTTGAAATATAGAAATCAAAGGCTGATTCTCAAAGGTTATAGCATTGTAAGTAGGCACGTAATGAGTAGGCTAAACATACATCTCTCACATTCTGCATAACAAAATGCCAAGCATGTTGCATATTGCATACCTTGACTATATGGATCCACATTACATAGATATTATTTGGACTTCCCCATCTTCTCTGAGTGCTTCTGCCTGTATTAAGAAACATAGTCATAACATTTCTCTTCTAATTAAACAACTTTTCTCTAAACAAGATTGCAGTTTGAACTGTGAGGAACTAATTTTTAAGTTTAACTATCAGCATAGATATTAAAAATGTGGTTAAAGCCAAAGCAGGTTTTATTTATCCTTTTCTTCAATCAGACCCAAAGCAGACAATGACTTTCATTCAACCTTAAACATTCTGTTGATCTAAAAGAGTTGAACACTCACCTGTCTGCAATTTATCCAGCATTCAAGGTAGTTATCAAGGCTGATCACAGCCAGGATCTTTTCCAGTCTCTTTAGAGGAGTTTGCTGTTTTGTTTCAGGGAAACCATAGCTGCCATAGGACTTCTGAGGACGGGTCCTCAGAATGGTCCTCTTCCTGTCCTACTGGCACAGCTAAGTTCTTTATAAACATTCCCTGAAGCACTGATCCCAGGTTAGCATTCAGTCCCTTGTTGTTTGACACAATTTCTGTTAAGTCTTACCAAGAAACTTATCAAACAAGACAAGAAGATTGTACTTAGTATTCTTTGTTACTAAATGCTTAGGTCTTTCCATCAGAAAGGATGTCATTGTCTCAGGGACCACTTGAAACAAATAGCCATTTGAACAGAGGACACTAAAGAAAGAGCAAGTAGGTCACTAGTAACTCTAATCTGATAGCTAAGATTTATTTAGACATGGAAAATATGGATTCCTATTAATGTTAACAGTAAGTGGAACAATAAAAAAGTTTGAAAGGGCCTGACCTCAGTACCTCATAGTCTGTGTATAGGAATACATGTAGCATCCCAAGTAATGAGTTAAGTTCCTTCAGGTAAAGTTGGGAATTGAACCTAGTCTTCTACCTCTTAGGAGGTAACTATGTAGTAGAAAATAAACTGCTTACATCTCTCACATTTCCTCTAGGGCCTCAGCTAGGATAAGGTATAATTTTGCATTTTGTGCTCATAATTCCATGAATTTCCATCAGAGAATGTTTTCATTGTGTAGACAGCCTGAAATTCTAGTACAAGCTCTACATTTAATTTGGTGCAGTTTTTGAGGGTATCTGGCAGATGAGATTCATTATTGCTGTTGGTAATTTTGTTTTACAGATTATAAAAGGTGTGCAAGGTTGCTAACAAGATTAGCAATGAGCCCTTTGTGTACACAGTCCTAGGATGTTTGTTATGTAAGTATCATTTTTTTCCCACTCGTGTTTTTTATTTATTTAATGGTCTAATGATTTACTCCACATTTGTACCTTGTTATCAGGTGTGTATATAGAAATGTTGTATTAACATCAATGTGCAGTTCTGGGTTTGCTCTAAGAACTGCCTACTACCTCATGGTAGTACATAGAAGCACAGATGTCTCTGATACATGCCCCAGTCATAGGTGGCACTACAGAGCAAAATCGTGCTCTGGATCACATCTTGCTACCAAAATTTTGAGAAGACTAACTGGTGAAGATGAAAAGTGTGTAAGGACTTAATACATTTGTTACAAGCTTTCAGTGAGAGAGCTTTGCTGTTAATGCATGGAAGAAACAGAAAGCCTTGGTCTCAGGTCTGAAGTCATAACAGACATGCTATCACTTTATTCATCTTCAGGATCACTTGTGATTCCCAAATTGTCTCCTGAAAATTTGCCTAAAGTTAATACCATAGATGGCAATAGGAGTAAACTGAATATAAAGGTGTGACAAAGCTGAAGTATTTCAGTAACAAGCTGTGGAAGGTAGCAGTTCACTAGCATATTAAATATGCTAATTAAAAATCAGTGTCACTGATAAAAGGAACATCTCCAAGTGAGCTGTTTTTCCTAGCAGCTTGAATATCACCAAATATTGTTTACAGTTATCACACTAATTTGAAAAAACACACTAGTTATTATGGGTTGAGAAAATATATAAAATCAGTGAAAAATAATTTATTTAAATTTTTTCAAAGATGGTTTCCTCTTACCACCTCCTTCTGACAAGTGCTGCCTGAAATTTGGGGGAGTAGTGTATGTCACTTCTTCCTGCATCAAGACTTCAATTCATACTAATCAAGAATAAGAAAGGAAGAGTAGGATATGAGTCAGTGTTAGCTGATTTGATTCCCAAGTGGAGGTGGGTTTCATTCTGGTGGATGTGTGAAAATGCTTAGAAAAATATGGCAATATTTCAGTGCTGAGAAGAAATGACATAATTCCTTTTGCCTCTTCATTTCTTTTCTTTTCAGTCTGTTTGGCCTCTTGCCTTCTGGGTCTTGCAGATGGTCTTGAATATATCAGGGACACTAAACGTGAGACTGACTAAGGGATGTTGTTACTTTGCCAGGATCTTCTTTTTGTAACTGAAGGCAGGAATCCTTTCCTGAATGCCTTTTCTTTTTTTTCCTTTTTTTTTTTCCTTTTTTTTCCCTTTTTTTTTTTCCTTATTTTTTTTTCCTTTTTTTTCTTTTTTTTTTCTTTTTCTTTTTCCTTTTTTTTTTTTTTTTTTTTTTTTTTGAAATCCTTACATACCTGCATGTTTGTAGGTTTTATAATTCAAATCCAACCATTATAAACCATGGTATGGTATAAGCCTTCCAGAAAGATTTCTGGGTGTTCTGATACATTTTTTCCTTTCAAGCAGATGAGTCAAAGGTCTACTTCCATATCCTCAGTACAGAAGCCTCTATCACATCCTATTTCCAGCTTTATAAAAGGATCAAAAGTTGCTCCTGATTTGCCAATCTAGCTGTTCTAAGTGGCCTGCCAAAAATACACTCAGAGGTGATGTGTGAGGAAGGAAATATAAACCATGTGCACTGTGTTCACATAAAATTGTTCCTAGGCTGACTTACTCCCTATAATGTTAAATATAGGGAGAACATTATAAGAAAAACTAGAGCTATGATCTGAGTGTTTCCCAACTGCCTCTGTGCTCCCTTGCTCTGTTCTTCCACCAGGTAGATAGAGTAGTGCGTGGCAGTGGGAGCTGAAGGGGAGCTGCTGCAGGCTGCGTTTCAGGACCATGGAGAAGGCCACAGTAGGGCTGCAGCTTCTTTTTTTTTTTTTTTTTTACTATTACTATTATTATTATTATTATTATTACTACTACTTTTCATTCAGATGATTTAAAATGGATGTGAAGCATTTAATGGAATCCAAAATCTAGAAATGCACATGACTACATGTATGGGAAACTGGTGAGATGCGTAGTGTGGGCTGCTATGAGTTAAACATCTCAGCATCAGATCTGATGATTTGCCACTGAAAAATTCCTTGGTATTCACAGGAGGGAAAGACCCACTGACATTCTGGAGTTAAGATTTGTGCAACCCAAAGGAAACTCTGATTTACAAACAGAATTATACCGAATTATTAAGCAGCCTTCCTCTGTGTTTTGAAACTAGTTATAAAATGTCATGTCCTTTTCTCTTGCAGACTTTCTACTAAGGAGAGAACTCTGATTTGCCAAGAAAGTGCCTTGAAATCTTCCAAGACAGAGAAGACATCTTTTACCTTTTTGATTTACAACATTTTGTTACTAGATGCATTTTATTTTCATATATTTGTTGGACATTCCATATTTGTGTGAAACATTTTATTTTAATTTGTAAATTTGTTGCCTATAGTTCAGACAAGACAATTATTTAAATACATTGTATATAAAGAATACTAATAATATACTGATTAAATGTTATAACCACATGCAGGGAGTTGGTAAAAAAATTGGTGTTTCTCTTGTTCCATTGTATTTACATCATTTTGCTCAGGCTCTTACTTTCATTATTTGCACTAACTTGAAATGCTGAAGTCTATGTAACTGAAATCTGAATAAGCTGTGGGGAAGTTTTACTTGCCATGGAAGATATTTTATATTATGAAGCTTTGTTAATATATACATATATATTATTGCGCATCAGAAAAAAAATGCTCAGAAATGCACCTTGCTTTCAGGAACATTTGTATGACTATTTGGGATTATCATCAGTTACATTTGTACTGGCACTTATGGAAAGAGTTGCAAATAATGTAAATATAAAGACTGGAAAACTGCAATGCAGTTTTGGTGGAATAAAGAACATAAAAAGAAACCGTTTCCCAGGGTGGGTATTTAAATTTATTAAGGGGTTACTTATTTAATACACATCTTTAATTTACCTGGTGAAGTCAAAATAATTTTCCACTGAGAACTACAAACTCGTGGGTTTACCTTTTTTGCATTTTTTTTTTTAAGTAAATTTTATTCAGGCATTTATTCTTCAGCTAAATGCGGTGCCAACAAAAACACATTATGCACCCACTGTGAACAACAGAAACCTTCTGTGAGTGTGAAAAGAGCATAATAGCCCTGTAGAAGAGAAAATACTGAGGGAAAATAGTATCATAAAATTGTATCATAAACTGAAGGGCATAATGAAAGTATTTGGCTGGTAACACATCAAACAAATATTTGGGAAGATTCCAAAGCACAATTACTTTCTTATTTAAACTTAAATTGTGGTGTTAACAGTTGCTACCCATTTGTCTCAGTTCTATTATTCCGAGTATTTTTGATTGATTGTCAAAGAATCTGGTATGAAGTAAGAAGCGAGAATTTTATGGTCAGGCATAGAGTAATTGACAACACATGTTCACTGTGCCCAGATCACAATTCTTGTGATTAATTGACCATTGAAAAGCACTGCCCCAGATTGGTTGTGCCATCCTTTCCCTCAGTGTAGGCTTTGTGATCCTGATACTTCTATGGCCACTTATGAGGAAAGACTAAGTGAGCTGGGCCTGTTTAGCCTAGAGAAGAAGAGATGGAGAGGGGACCTTATCAACCTTTATAAATACCTTTGGGGACAACGTAAAGAGGATGAGGCCAAACTCTTCTCAGTGGTGTCCAGTGACAGGACAAGGGGTAATGAGTATAAATTGAAGTACAGGAAGTTTCATTGCCGTATATGGAAGAACTTTATGGTTCAGGTGACAGAGAAGAAGGAGCATACAGGAAGAAGCTGCCCAGAGATGTTGTGGAGTCTCCTTCTTTGGAGATATTCAAAACCCACCTGGATGTGATCCTGTGTAATGTGCTGTAGGTGAGTGGGGGCTTGGGCTAGATGATCTCCGGAGGTAACTCCCAACCTCAACCATTCTGTGATTCTGTGATTACTTCTCCCTCTACAGAATAGCAGGGAAATGTTGCTCTGAGATTCCTTGTCAAATAGTGTACAGCTGCCTTATTCTTACATTCAAAGGGATTTAGTTTCTTCTTTCTAAATTGCAGTCTTTTAGCATCAAAGATGGGCTGGGTCCTATCACGCACCAGTCAGACCAGCTCATACCTTCTCCAGGTACTGTTACATTCTGCCTGGGCAATAATATATTAAACCATTTGTTTCTAAACAGCTCGTTACTCACAGCTGTTTCCTTTGTTACTCCCTCTGTAGTCCTGGCTAGAATGTTGAAGTCCTGTGCTGTTTGTATTTATTCTTTATATGATTATTTCTAAACCTTTTTGCCATTGTATTTTTTTGATGAGAGCAAAGATTTCAAGCTACATTCTAATCTATGTTGAAGGCAGTATTCATACTGAAAATAGAGAAATGTATCTGTAATCCAGTGTCAGAATGGTGAGACAGGTAACCATGTTTCTCTGTGAGTAACGTATTTCATAGAAGTTTGGCCATATTTCATTGGCCAAAACAAGTCTGTGGGTGGCTCAGAAACACTGCAGCTAGAAGAGAAAGGATGAGGTGAGAGAAGTCCAGAGTAGAGATTAGAGGTTCTGAGAAAATCTTCATTTTTAAGTTTTGCTTTTGCATTTTCCATTCTGATTTGTTTTCATCTCAGTTTCTCAAGTTAGAAAAAAAAAAAAAAAAAAAAAAAAAGTCTCTCATAACTTCTTTCACTCCTCAAGGGACTGAAGATAATGAAAGGAGAAACAGAAAAAATGCCCTTTTCTGAAAAGGAGTGAGAATTTCTGAAACGGGAAATGAGAATTCCAATGAGAAAACCTCATCTGGTTTGTTTAATGTAGTTCTGGGTCTCCAATCTAATATGCTAAATCAAGAGCTTCATCTTACTTTGTGAGAATAAAGACATCTTCTTCCTATTGAGTGCTCAGCTCCCTACCTTTGGGAAGTTATAAACAGACGTTATAAAGACACTAAGCAGAGATTAAAGCACAGAGTTAAAATGTTGGCAAAGTGGAAAAATAATATGTGAAATAAATTAGAGAAGACAAACCCGCCATTCTAATTTGGAAGAAATCATAATGCTTAGTGGGGTTTTTTTGTTTGTTTGGTTTTTTTTTGTTTGTTTTTTGTTGTTAGCAAGATATTCTTTGAGGCAGCTGTGGCATGGATTCCTTCTTTCTTTTCAGCCCTAGAGGCTTTTTGATGCTCAATATGCTCTGAGTGGCTGGAATTAAAACCAGATTTTCTGTACCCTCCCTCTATTATTACATCTGTCACCATTCATCACCATAGTGCCTAGATGCAAAGTTACTAAAGTTAGTAGTATAGAAATTACAAAATAGTGTAACATAGTCACTGTACTATTTAACCTGAAACATGTGATGTTCTTCTTTTGTTTTAAAACTTGTCAATAGGCCTAGATTGTAGGGACCAATTCTGGAAGGTGATTATTTGAAAATAAATAAATAAATAAAATAAAAAACTGCAGGCCATAGAAGCTGAGAGGCGATGGTATGCTTTAAAGTAAGCTTTGTAGACAATGTGACAGTATAAAAAATCGTAAGCGTCAGAAACAGAATTTTCAGCATAGAACAAGACATTAGTTTTAAGGAAGAGATAACCACAGAAAGCCTTGAAAATGAAGAGGCAGAAATATAGAAAACAAAAATTTGCTAACTCACTTTTTGTACACAGACAGGAAGGTACCCTTTCTGAAGTCTTGTAAAAGTGATGGTGGAGTAACTGGGATATAAAAAAAAATACAGCATGAATACACATTCAGTTCATATCATAAAGATTTTATAAATGGCTATAGATATTTACAGGCACAGGAAACCTCCCTTATGTAGAGACCTAAATTATTTTAATCTGGACAAAGAAGTCAGCACCCTTTGGATCCCACATGATCCTATTAATAACCTGTGGGATCCCTAACTCACTTGGGTCCAAAGGTTCCATTGGTCAACAAAAATGAAGACATTTCTCCCAGATATGTCGCAACAACCTAGCAAAGGGAGGTTTAGAGTGAGAGACTGAATTACATCTGATTGGTGTGGAAGGCTAAGATGAGTGGCTGTGATTCTGGGGAAGCAAGAATCCAGCCCAACCACCCTTTTCATCCTATGGCCAGGTGCTACCTGCACTGGAGATGAGTTGGGAAAATAAATAAAAGAGAGGTACAAATAAGAGGAATACGGATAGTTAGCACAACTACTACTGCACTGGAGTGTGGGATTGAACTCACTACACAATTTGTAACTGGCCTACATATCATTTCGTCTCTCCTCCATTAACTGTCTTAACAGCTGAGCTTAACCCCAGTCTTGGACACTTACCCCCTCATTGCCTCTGTGAATATACAAGCCTTATCACCTACTCACAGGCAGGTGTTCATAAAATAAAATGTAAGTTATCATTATTCAAAAGCTGCCATGTCAATATTTATGAGGACATAAAAGAGATGAATCCAGTGGCAAAACAGGATAAAAAAAAATTTGCAAAGCTCTGATGTAGTTTCACTGTTAGAAAATGATACTAAAATTTTGACAGATTATGCCATTTGATAGCATGTCATTTACTCTTTGACCCAGGGATATTGTTTTCAACAGTTCACATCATACCAGCATCAATTTACCATCCATGTAGGCTGATTTTACCATGTCTGAGTGCAATCAGTTTAGCTTTGATTTTCGTTTGTCCTTATAATACCCATAATTATATGGAAGTGCTACAATTCTGCCCTTTGCTATTGTATTTGATCCATTGACCTACTTGCAGTGTCAGAAAATTTCTGTGCAGTGCCCTTTTATTAAAGATGTTTCTGCTAAGGATATTTGCTGAAAATACTCATTGAAACCACTCTCCACTTTTACACAGAATATGTTGGCTTTTGTACTTTTTATATGAAGCAACAAATTCAAGAAATGATTACTGTATCAGTTGCTAAAAGCTAAATTGGTATTTTATATTTGAAATATTCCTTGACGACCATACACTCTTACTTACAAAGCACATTTTTTCAATAGTCTTCTGGTCTCTGCTATATATATATTAAGAGATTATAATTTATGTAATTATTATTCCTTTCCTAGTTAACATTCTCATTGGCTATTTGACTACTGCAGAGCAATGAACTGATGTTTTCACTGAAATACATAGATTACAGATCTCACTCTTTGGTAGTAAGTGTCAGCTCAAAGCCTATCATTGTATATATGCATAAATAAACAATATGACTTTTCTCTTGTGCATTGCATTATGGTTGTGCACACCAAATTTAATTTTCTTGTTGGGGCCTTTCACTCGGTATCATAAGGTCTGTTGATAAGGTTTTACAGGCCCGCTTCCATTTTTTAAAACCAAGTGACTTTTTAATCAGCATCAAAAACATTTAAGACTGTTCAGTTTTTTGATCTTTTCATAGTAGAAGGTCATTTTATGCACTTGGTCTTAAGAGAGGGCTAACAGAGAGAGCAAACCACAGACTTTTTTTTCTTCTCCCTTTTGAAGCCTACTTCTCTCATTAAATATGCCTCTGCCTTATGGTATTTTTCCTGATCCTGCTGGAAGGTATGAAGATCCATATAACTCATGCATTTTCTTCATGGCATCTTGAATAGGCATAAAGTTCCCGAAGAGATTGCTCAGATGAAGAGATATGAACATAAATATTAGTTTCTACCAAGCATGCTTTTGACTACATCAAACAAGCTGATGTGTGTTTGTTTTTTGTTTTTTTTTTGTTTTGTTTTGTTTTTTTTTTTTTGTTTGTTTGTTTGTTTTCATATCACCTTTTATATCACTTTACATGAGAGTAGCCTCTTGTGTCAATTCATTGCATCCTGTATTGTGAAGACACTAATCCATTCAGCAGAAGTGTGTACTTATTGATTATGATTTCCTGGGCACCTCTGGTTATCCTTTTTGCCCCTGTCTCATCTTTCCTTATTTAAATTATCAACTGATATTTGCACAATTAAGATCCTGTATTCCTATAAATTTAAATATTTGAAGATGAAAGCTCCATCCCTGAAGGCTCATAAACATGCTGATATCTATATCCAGTGGAAATTTCTGCTGTGACAGTTCCTAGCAGCAAAGTTTCATTTGATTTGAATGTCTATTTATTTATTTGTTTAACTGGAGGATTTAAAAATTAAAGAAGCAAAAAGCTTGAAGCAGACAAATGTGGGGGTAAAACTTTCACTTCACCTCATAAATCTGTGCTGACTGCCATTTGGAGATCTGTCAGTTGTGCACAGTCACTACAACCCTAAAGCTGCAAAAATCACTTGGAAGTTAACCCTCTCTCAGAGCTTCTATATGTCTGATATACAGTGACAAGTTGTCTGGGTACAACAGCATTACTTCACAGTTAAGACTATTTCCAATCACAGTAAAACAAAAGCTGTTCCCATTCTTATATTTTGTCATTTCCACCTAAACTATCCTTTAGTAGCAAAATTGGCAATATCTGTTTTATAACACTGTAATTAGCAGAAAGAAAGAAAAAAAAAAGAGAGAAGAAAAAAATAGACAGCTTGTTTTGTTTTATTTATTTATTTATTTATTTTAATGTTTGTTGATTGCTTTTCCCAAAATAGCTC
Organism: Anas platyrhynchos; assembly: GCF_047663525.1. NCBI lineage: Eukaryota > Metazoa > Chordata > Aves > Anseriformes > Anatidae > Anas > Anas platyrhynchos. Next base: position 48,344,508 of record NC_092588.1, on the reverse strand, counting down.
TATTTGGATTGCTGAATACCTTGTTTCCAAATACCGAGAGGAAATACTTTCAGAAGTGAATAAAATAACTTTTAAAGAGAATTTTACTTCTCTTCAAAGTAAAATCCTGAGCAAATAAAGTTATGTGAACTGACTCAGTCTTGAGGGTAGTGTATACTTAAGAATATTTTTAAATCAAAGTGTCTTTATATATGTAGCAGATGAAAAGAAGGAAAAACTTTTACCACCTTATATATGTGTACCTTAAATCTGATTGTGTTGTTCTATTAAGTTCTACTAAGTATAGCACATTGTCTTCTAACTTTTACCTTTATCTTTTTAGTCAACATACTGATATAATTATTTTCTCTTACTTTGTAAGTTGCTTCTAAGGTTTTATTATATACTATTTTTCAACTATCAGCTATTACTGCTTTGTCTTTAATGATCTCCTTATCTTTCATTGGACACAATAAACGTATGTTATAGTGCTGTCCTCAAAGTGCTTTAAGCAGATTTTTAGTCTTTCCTCATGTTACTGGATGACGCAATTCAATGTGCTATATGAAAATGCTGTTTAATGTTTTTGTATCTCTAAACCTCTGTGAACTTGATATATTTAGCACCTTGCATAGGAATGATGATTTGTCCTACTTCCAAACAAATTAACTCACAGTGAAAGGCAGGGAGAACCATATTTCAGCTTTCCTATATTTATAATAAAGATGGAGAGCAACATTTTGTTTGGGCATACAATGACAGAACAAGGAGAGATGTTTTTAAACTAAAAGAGGGGAGATTTAGATTAGAAGTTAGGAGGAAATTCTTCACTCAGAGAGTGGTGAGACACTGGAACAGGTTACCAAGAGAAATTGTGGATGCCCCAACCCTGGAGCTGCTCAAGGCCAGTCTGGACACGGCCCTTGGTAATCTGGTCTAGTGGGTGTCATCCCTTCCCATAACATGATGCTTAAAACTAGGTGAGCTTTATAGTCCCTTCCAACCCAAGAAGTTCTATGATTCTATGATTCTTTCAATTCAATGTAACTGGGATGAAAATGGAGTAGTTTCTACTAAAATGGATGTATCTTCTCTGGAGTGCTTTGGTCAGCTCTCCTAATTATTCTTTTCTTGCATTCATAATAGTTATTTGGTAACACTGAGAATTTTGTATTGAGTTGAACTGATTTTTTTTCCTTAGAAAAATGCAGAACAGCAGCTAAATCTGTTCTATAAAAATGAGGAAGATCTTCAGTAAACACCATCTTAAATAGTTTTAACACTCCAAAGTTCTGTTTTTCTTTCTTAGCTAGGGTTCCATATAGAAGTTTCTCTTTCTACTATACAGAAGTTATTCACCATCTGAACACCTTTTCTTCTATTGACACAAGAATTAAACTTTAGTATCAATATATTAAAATGTGCACTGAAAAAGAAAAAGGAAGAAATTATTCCATATACCTTAATTCTATGGTCCTTCAGGGCTTATTTAACTTGTATTCTTATTAGCATGAGGCAAAACAATGTATTTCAGGCCTGTCTTCTAGTTGATTACACTAGAACTGAACTAGAATGTCTCTAGACTCAAGAGATCCTGGAGACCTCACAGTATGGTGAAGACTAATATTCTGTGAAAGAGAAGTAAGCTGTGTTGTCATGTGTTAAAATATTATTAGAAAGAAGAGGGAGAAATTCCAGACTGGTTTGTGCTTAAAAGGAGAGAATGATGCTTACTACTCCCCACATTATATTATTTGCCTTTAAATTTGTAGACAGAAATTAAATGCAAATGCCAATGGAAGAGCTACTTCAAATAAGTCAGGGATATGGAAAGAAACATATATTCTTGAAAGAACAAGTGATCATGGAAAAAACAGAAATTACAGGAGATTACTCAAACATAAAATTTCAATGGAAGAAATCCTAGAGCACTGGGGAGAGAACCAACAACTATAGGACAAATCATATTAGGCCAAAAACAGGTCTAAAATAATATGAAAGAGTGCCAAAAATGTATCAGTGAAGTATGCAGATACAAAATTTAGAGCAAACGAACCTCTATCTTATTTAAAAAGGGAAATAAACAAGACTGTAAAAGTTTTTCCAGATATTCAAGGCAAGATCACATGTAAGCTGTCAGGTAACTGCTGTCTCAGGTGTAAGCTTGGTAACATGTATCCTATTTTAGTGAGTAAAACTTCTTGGTCTTCTTGGTTTGCTTTAATTTTAATATGTAGACCATAAAATAGTGAACTATGTTATTTTTTAATGTTGATAATATATGTGATGCATGGGGAAGGAAGAGAAGAAAAAGTATGTGATGTTTTTGGTAGTCTCTCGGGTGGACTAGGGAGTACATATTCCAAGGAATCTGGTGCTATGTCCAGAAAAAAAAACTACAACAAAAAAAAAAAACTAGACTTTCACAATATGTGAAACTGCTTCAATAAATCTGGCTTACACAAGTATTTAAGTTTATTAAGACTTCAGCATCTGAAAGCTACTTAGAATTATTGCTACAGCTGGATTATAACATTCTCTCACTGGTCCAGTATTCTATCCTCCATGGAAATCTCATCACTTATGTCTACTTCATCATGATGATTGATTACTTTGAGCTAGGGAAGACACGTGTACCATAATATTCTTGTCATGTGGATTTTTTATTTTTAAAACAACATAAGGTCTAATAATTGTTTGCAACATGATATTTGCAAAATATCTCAAGAAGGATGAGAAATAGTCAAAACTTCCAGTAGAAGAAGCTGCATGTTCTCTTCATCTATCATTCCTAAATAGAATTCCTGTATCTTCTTAACTACAGAAAATCCAACAGTAACAAAAAGAGTTGGATGTAATGTTGAGATTTAACTCACTCTCTCCATGGTTTAGCTCTCTCACTGATAAAAGCAAGTTTAGTTTATTTTTATCTTCTGGCATCTATTCATAGGAAAGAAGGGACCTGAAGTATGAGGAGAAAAAGCGATAAGACTTGAAAAGGCACAACCAAATCACAAACATCATAGCTTTTACCCATTGTATTCCAATCTCTTCAAATATCCTGGAAAATATATTCTGGTATTACCCTGCACTGTGTTTCTGTGTTTGTAGCCTTTGCTAAAAGCCATATGCTCTTTAACCTCTCACCATCTACCAGTGCAAACTCAGGTATTTCAACAAGGAGGGAAGTTCAGTATGTTTTGTACCTGAAGGGAGGGTGCAAAGAAAACAGAGCCAGGATCTTTACAGTGGTGCTCAGTGACAGGATAAAAGGCAATGGGCACAAAGGCAATGGGCACAGGAAGATCCATACTGTGCAGGTGACAGCGATCTTCAAGAACTGCCTGTACGCAGTCCTGGGCAATCTGCTCTGAGTGGTCCTGCTAGACCAGGGGGCTGAACCAAATAGCCTCCAGGGGTCCTTTCCAAACTCAATCATTCTGAGATTCTGTGATTCTGTAATAAATTGCCAGTCTGTACAAATAGATTAGAAGTTGTGGGAGAACATGTTTATCCACTACATTGTCTCAGTCTATAAGATCCTATCTGGCAAGGACTATGTTAGGGGCACAGCATGAAGAATTTTCACTATTTTTTCCCCAATTCTAAACATTATCTACATAAGTTGCATGTGATTGATAGATTGGGTGAATCCAATCACCTGTTCTTGAAGGTGGCAGTATGGGGTCTTTTCTCATTTTAACAAATGTTATCAGTGCAATGATCACACTTTTTTTTTTTCCTTCCATGTTCTATATATTCTATGTTTTCTATGTGTACCTTCCAAAGGGACATTTAAACAAGTTACAAGCATCTAACAAGCTGATTCTAAAGGAATTGTCAGCAATGCCTTGTTACTAATTAGGGGTATTGTTGACAAGGGTCTACACAGAAATTAATGTTTTTAAAGCATATTAAATAATTTTGCTTTATATTTGGAAGTTTGAAGTTGTTGCTGGTAAAAGTCTTGTTAAGTAATCACTGAAATCTGGTCATTATATGGATTATCAGATGACCAGACTGATTTATATCACAGATGTGTTTTAATGCTGCTTTAATATTAGCAAAAGCAGGGCTACACATCTAGGAGTAGAGAATAGAGACTACAGAATGAAGGATTGTATCCCAGAAATTCTGAGAAGAGTTCAAGGTTCTTATTAGATGTGCTTAAAAACATTTTACAGGCAAAAGTGGTGCTGCTTTTGTAACATGTTGCATTGCACTGTGCCTTCTCTGCACTGCTCTGTAGCTGCATCTTAACTATGCCTTATCTGTACAGCCCCAAGTTAAGTATGTTTTTTGCATAAGTGAAGAAAGTGCAGGGAAAGAATACCAATGTCTGGAAGTTGGAAAATATATGCTAGAATGAGACAATTAAAAGGCTCAGCCTGCCTAGTTGATTTTTAAAGGCTACAGAGTAATGAATAGATTTCCATGTTTAATTACTTTCCCAACAGAAAGACACAAAGGGGCTTCATAAATCTGTAGGGAGAGGTAAAATGCAGACCAAAAGCTGGAAGCTGGTTTTATGCAGATTCAAATCTGGAATGGCTCTAAATCACTAATAATCTCTTCATAAAGTTAATTGTATAAAAAGTGCAGATGGAGTCTCTAGAAACATCAAGAAATAATTAAGGATGGAGGTTTTTCTAGAAAAATATACTATAATATAATATTATTAGGCTACACAGATAAAGATGTGTTGGCCTCCAAAATATAAAAAATTGGATAATCTAACAATCCTTTCTGTCCTTAAGTACTATGGCTTTTTTTTCTGCCCATTTCTTACTAAATAGGACTTTAACAGGAGACGGGCAACAGCTATACTCTATAATTAGGTACAGTTTTGTAAAACATGATAGACTGATTTTTCTTTTCAGCAAGAAAATGCAGTTATATATATACTGTACTTGTACTATACAAATAACCTTGATGTATGTGAAATTTCAGGTGCAAAGGCATTTCTATCTGAAGGAACTGCATTATACCAGGTTAAAGAAGAAAAACTATTTCGATTTACACTTTTCCTCTCCTACTCCCTAAGTTTTACATTTCCTTAAAATTAATGATATTTCTTGACAACTTTGTTCTAGGCACAGGACAGACATGAACAAAACAAATACCTCTGTTATATGACTGAGTTAATAAGTAATGACACAATATATAATTTTGATTTTCCCTCTTAGTGGTTGATTATGTGATAGGAGATCAGATAGAGGAAACAACTGTTCTATGTAACTTAAGTTTTCCTGAAGTTGAAATAACGCAGTGACTTTTATTTAGTTTAAAAATATTTAAAACACTTCCATGCTTTCCCATCATTATTTAATGATATATTTGATGTGCATTTTGTGGCTGACTATAAGTAGCTATGTGACGCCTGTACAATTGTTAAGGAAAAAGAAATGGAAAAGACAATGTCTCTCCAGAGTAATTCAAACTACCAGATATCCAGGAATTCTTGCTGTACTATGATATTTCATTATACGAGGCCATCCTAAACCAGGCTATGATTAAAAACTCTAAACTGAACAGAACCCAGTTGGAAAAGAGCTTCAAGATCATCTGGTCCAACCATCACACTACCACCAATGTCACCCACTAAACCATGTCCCTAAGCATCACGTCCAACCTTTGCTTGAACACCCCCAGGGATGGTGACTCCACCACTTCCCTGGGCAACCTGTTCCAATTCCTGACTACTCTTTCTAGGAAATGTCTCCTGATTTCCAACGTAAACCTCCCCTGGTGCAACTTGAGGCCATTCCCTCTTGTCCTAGCACTAGTTACCTGTGAGAAGATGCTGATCCCCAGCTCCCCACCACTTCCTTTCAGGTAGCTGTAGAGAGCAATAAGGTCTCCCCTGAGCCTTCGCTTCTCCAGACTGAATAACCTCAGTTCCCTCAGCCACTCCTTACAGGACTTGTGCTCCAGGCCCTTCACCAGTTTTGTAGCCCTTCTCTGAACATGTTCCAGGACCTCAATGTCTGTCTTGTACTGAGGAGTCCAAAACTGAACACAGTCCTTGAGGTGCAGCCTCACCAGAGCAGAGTAGAGGGGGACAATCTCCATGGTCCTGCTGGCTACACTATTCCTGATACAAGCCAGGATGCCATTGGCCTTCTTGGCCACCTGGGCACATTGCCAGCTCATACAAAATAGTAAAGGTCTTCTGGTATTTTAGATTATTTTTTTTTTAATTATTGTTATTATTTTTTTTTTCTCTACTTGCCTTCCCCTAATATTACATACCTAAAAAAGAAACATATGAGAGTCTTTGGCCTAACCGGTCACTACAAGAAAGGATTGCTGACATTGAAATATTGCAAATGAATAGTAATGTGGTATTTTATGCGCTGAATTTAAGTATTTCACCATCACACAGGCAAATGTTTCTGATGTCTCATACAAAAATAGAGAAATAAGGAAGTCCTGCTAGGAATGTTTACTTTGGCAGTAATGGCATAGGCTATGCATCTTCTTCCATGTTGAATTTCTACATAAAGGTCTGCTAATGTCTAGAACAGTTCCCACAGTCTTGGCTTGTGATGAAAGTGACCCTCTCTCTGTGTCCTGCATGGCCTGTTTCCCATTTGGCCAGATCTCAGTCTGTGAATGCCAGATATCTGCTCCATATATCCTTTGTATATCTGAGTCATGACAAGGATCAGCTGATATAAGACATGAGGAAAGACATAAAGAAAGGCCATCCATGTTCACAAGAGCCTTGTGACTGCAGGGGGCAGTTTTGCACTAATTCACATCAGTGGTGTGTGTCTTCAAAGAATGTGAAGTTACGGTTATATGCAGAAGAAGATCACATTAGCATTACGTTTATTCCATCTGGCATTCAGCAACACTTGTCCACCATGTTTGATGTGACAGACCTATTCTGCAATAATAATACATTTATCTTTACCATTTGATCTTAGGAATAATTATACAGATAATCATTTAGGAAAACACATTCTGTAGCATAGATGTGATTTGGAAACGAGTTATTTCAGTTACACAGATAACCTTGGTGTTCTGGATCATCAGTGTAGATTGCTAAGCTTTATGAAGCTTATTGACATCTCATAAAACTGCAAGAACAGGTAGGTAGTCTGAACATAATAGTGTAGTGTGGATTTCAGCATAACATTAAACAATCCTGTATTTAATATATGAGCAATTACGTGCACCTCTTTTAGTAATTCATACAGAACTTGTGCTTTTCTGTTGCACTTGTGCCTTTTTTGTGTTTGGTCAACTATCTGAACACACTATGCAGTGATACTTTTATGAAAGGATCACCATTGTCTTTTGCTAACAACAGTTCATATCATTGCAAATTGTTTACTCAGAACAAACAAATGAAATGTTAGTGAGCTGCCTGAAAGAATATATTGTACATAAATTGGAGTCCTGTGTTTTCTTAGCTATTCCAGCATATTTTTAAAGGAAAGATTTTCTCATTCTGGTGTAACAAGAGCAATGTTAAATGTTGTAGCTGCTATTGCCAAATAAAATTCTCTCATCAGGTACCACTTGTCCATCAAAGTAGTATGGATTTATCTGAACTACTTTCCTGCTGTATCTTAACAGAGATGGAAAGATTAGAGCCTATTTTAAAAATGATAGGAAAATGAAAGGAAAAATAAAACCAGTACAGGAGACAAATACAAACATAGAGACTTTGTCACCAGATATCTTTAACTATATGTAGAACAGCTGAGTCCTAAATCTTTGTAGGATAATTACTGTCCTGTACCAAAAAGATACCAGAATAGTGTACAAATATCTTGTCTGTCAGTGTGCCTAGAAATCATTGCCAGTGTAGTCCACACAGTGGTTGCTCAAAAGGAAGCCAATTCTTTTGTAACTGATTTTCTGGAAAAAAAAAAAAAAATAAATAAAAAAATTATATTCTAGTGATAAACAAATGGTAGCCTTTTTTTCTTGTTTCTGTTACTCTATATCCTTCATTTTACCTATTTGATAGTTCTCTATACAATCTTTGAAATCACAACTTCAGTTACAAATCACTTTTTTCTACACTCAGGTCTAAGAAATTGAAAGCTTATGCAATTTAACTGCTTACTCTTATTCTTGTAAACGTTACTTGTTGAATAATTCATGGTGATTTGTAAGACAGTAAAATTACTGTTTCTGATGTCCCTAGGTGGTTTAGGTTAAAATTACAGTAGTGTCACTTGTCCATCTTGAGGAAGCTGTAAATTCTGACTGCTTTTGTGATTATGTCACCAGCTGCTTTGCTCAGATTCAGCTAAGACTGGAAAAATAATTTGGGCAGTGCCTCTTTTGTTTATATATCTACTGCCAAACCAATTCTTCAAATTCTATACACCAAGATATTCATAAATATTCTCTAGTAGAAGCATTGCTGGATAGTGTTGAGTTTACTCTTGAGATTTGGTCATGTGGTTAGTGCTGAATGTATCCTATCTAAATTAAGAATAAAGTTGTCTGATTTCCCTACACATTAAAAGGAGAGAGATGGAGGCATTCAGTGACTCCGCATAAAACTAAACTCTACAATCTAACTCTAACTGAAAAATCTTTTCTACATCAATAGTTAAATTGTCTATAGTGAAAGCACTGTTCTTCCAAACTGATGAAATTAGAAATATAAATGCTGGTGGTAGGTTAAAAAAGACGAGCAATTGCTGGTATCATGAGGAAGATAAGAAAAGAGGAGAAAGAACAATAGAGTATTTTGTGGGCTGCTGGGAAAGTACTTTTCCCATGTGAAGGGAGGAGGGGACAATATCAGATGTTGTAAAATAGGGATTAGTGGAGCAAAATACTTCCATTGGTAAGGAGAGTGTTATGTTAACATTTCCATGTGATGCAGGGAATGTATTTGTAAGACACAGACAATTTTATTATTTTATTTTATTTTATTATTTTATTTTATTTTATTTCATTTCATTTCATTTCATTTCATTTTTTAAAATGAGGCGACTGCAGTAAACCTTGGACAAGTTTGGTCTTTCTTAAATCACAGTGATCTGCTGTAGTCAGTTTGTATAACAGTTCCTGGGTTCTCTTCAGACCAGCAGACCATCACTACATCACTATAACCTTTTCCAATCTGCACCTCCAGCAGATGTATGTACAGAGAAATTTAAATCAGGTCCCTAGGTTTGATTACATGCTGTTAAGGCTTCAGGAAAGTGACTAGGTTTCTGCCTAGGCCCTGGCTAGAGGTAAAGCCAGCTGAACAAGGTGAAGAAAACCTCTAATGGCCATCAGAGGCAAGGTGACAAGATGAGGAAACTGCTGTCAGCACCATGAGGAAGGGCTGGGTTTCACAGGTAGTGAGGGGCCAGCTGAACCTATGGAGCGTGGAATGGAAAGGCTTGTGATCTTCTGGCAGTAGCAGCAGGCAAGGCCCCAGTAGCCAGGGCCCAGCTCCAGGAACTGGGCACCTCCCTGGGGACAGGATGAGGCCAAGTGTCCTGGTTTCAGTTAGAACAGAATTAATTTTCTTCCTAGTAGCTGGTGGAATGCTGTGTTTTGGCTTAGGATGAGAAGAGTGCTGATAACACCCCGATGCTTTAATTGTTGCAGAGCAGTGCTTATACTAAGCCAAGGACATCTCAGCCTTTTGCTCTGTCCTGCCAACGGGCAGGCTGGGGGTGCAGTAAGAGCTGGGAGGGGACAGACCCAGGACAGGTGACCCAAACTAGCCAAAGGGGTATTCCATACCATCTGACGTCATGCTAAACAATATATAGGGGTGGCTAGCCGGGGGGAGGGGGCCGGACTGCTCGGGGTTAGGCTGGGCATCGGTCAGCGAGTGGTGAGCAATTGCATTGTGCATCACTTGTTTGTACATACTATTATTACTTTCCTATTATCATCATTGTATTATTATTGTTATTATTTTTATTATTATTTTGTTATTATTATTTTCCTGTCTTATTAAACTGTCTTTATCTCAACTCACGGGCTTCACTTTCCATTTCTCTCCCCCGTCCCGGAGAGGGAGGGGGGAGGGTGAGCGAACGGCTGCGTGGTGTTTAGCTGCCGGCCGGGTTAAACCACAACAGCCTTTTTGGCGCCCAACGTGGGGCCCGAAAGGTTGAGATAACGGCAGATCTGACCAGAGTGTGTTAAACTAAAATTGGTGTAAGTCACTTGTCATAATGCTGATTGCTTTAATCTCAACTTTGCTGCGCCTGTTTTCCAAATTGAGTATTATAGTACATTATTTTCCGTATTTACTCTCTGTCGTGTTGTTTATCCTCTCCGGGCCCTGGTTTCAGATCATTATGGTACTGTGTGTTGTAGCAATGGCTTATGAGACGATGAAATATGTGGTCATGACTCTAACTTGTTATTTGTATTCAGTAACATCGTCGACTCTGTACTTTGGAAACTGTATCTTGGAAACTATTAGCAATTATACCTATTGTTTTTTTCCATTAAGGAGTCAATCTGTGGAGGGGAAAGGGGAGGATATTTTTCCTTACTTGCTTACTCTCCCTTTCTCCTTCACCACCCCTGTATCCTCCTGGGTCACTCTGCCTTCCTCCTTCACCACCCTCTTATCCCCTGAGCTTGTCACAATAGCTCTCCAAGATATTGAATATTTCTGGAATACTCAGAGTACCATAGTCTTGTTGTTCTGCCTCATGAATGCACTTCAGGTTCTGCTTAAAGTTAAACAACTACTTGGGAAGCTCTTCTGGAGATCTGCCCGGGGGCAGGATAGTTGTGGGTGGCAGGGAGTATGGGCGGATATGGGCAGGCATCTAGAGCAGTTGGCACCCCCAGTGTGTTGGAAATTCACCCCTGAACAATGGCAAAATCCTCAAAAACTGGCAGAATGCTTGAAAAAAAGGTGTCATGATTCTGGCAGTTCCAAAGTAACACAAATCATTATAACGTGCTGGGGCCTGGCTCATGCCTATCGAGCTGCCATTGATACTGCTATCAACTTAGTGACAGACCCTGCGGCCACTCCAAGCCCTGTGACAGATCCAACGGCCACTGTGACCCCTACGGTGGACTCGGCAGCCGCTCCAGATCCGGTTCCTGCAGCCGCTCCAGATCCGGTTCCTGCAGCCGCCCCAGCTCCAGCTCCTGCAGCCGCCCCAGCTCCAGCTCCTGCAGCCGCTCCAGTTCCAGCTCCTGCAGCCGCTCCAGATCCGGTTCCTGCAGCCGCCCCAGCTCCAGCTCCTGCAGCCGCTCCAGTCCCAGCTCCTGCAGCCGCTCCAGTCCCAGCTCCTGCAACTGCTCCAGCTCCAGCTCCAGCTCCTGTAGCCGCTACAGCTCCGGTTCCTGCAACTGCTCCAGCTCCTGCAGCCGCTCCAGCTCCTGTGGCCGTGTCAGAGAAACGAGCTGTAGCAGTGCAAGTTGACCCTGCAGAGGGTATTCCAATCCCTGTGGCAGACCCTGTAACAAAGTCAGAGAAACGAGCAGTAGCAGTGCAAGCTGCCCCTGTAGAGAAGGTGAAAATATGGTACAGAAATTCAAGTCGTTTAGAACGCAGAGAGTCTTCTGCCAATCCAGGTAAGGCTTCTGCCAAAACTAAGTATAGAGATGACGAAGATGATGACGACGCTGGGCCATCAAGGATTCAGGAGGAGGAAGATGAGGATGCCGAAAGAGCAACAGTAACTACGCGAAGCCTAAACGAGCGCGAGCTACGAGATGTGCGAAAAGATTTTGGTCGCTGTATAGGTGAGCAGCTTGTCACCTGGCTGCTCCGGTGCTGGGACTCTGGAGCCAATTGTGTGGAATTAGACGGCAGGGAAGCCAGACGGTTGGGATCCCTTGCTCGAGACGCCGGCATTGACAAAGCAATTGCAGATGGAGCACGACCCACCAGCCTCTGGAGGCGTCTCCTCTCAGCTGTGAGGGAAAGGTATCCCTTCAAGGAAGATATTTTATGTGTACCAGGCAAGTGGACCACTATGGAGAAGGGAATCCAGTACCTGAGGGAATTAGCCGTACGGGAAGTGATTTATGAGGATCCAGACCAGACACAAACATCCAAAGATCCAGATGGAGTCAAGTGTACACGACCCATGTGGCGGAAGTTTGTACGGAGTGCACCATCATCATATGCCAGCTCATTGGCAGTAATGGCCTGGAAAGAGGATGAGGAACCCACAGTGGATGAAGCGGCTAAACAACTCCGGCAGTACGAAGAAAGTCTCTCCTCTTCCTTACAGGCCTGCGTCTCAGCTGTGGAGAAACTGTCTGAAGAGGTCCACCAACTTAAAGAGAATCTATCTTCCCCCCAACCTGAACCAACCAGTGTCCAACGACCAAAAGAGAACACTTGGGAGAAACTTTCTGAAAAGGTTCACCAACTTGAAGAGAGATTATTCTCCTCTGTACCTGTACAAAGCAGTGTCTCAGCTGTCAGGGGTAGGCGTTCACCCACACAAGGAAGACGATATGGTGGGTACTCACCCCGTGCCACCCTGTGGTTTTACTTACGAGACCATGGAGAGGACATGAGAAAATGGGATGGAAAATCTACTGCGACCCTAGAGGCACGGGTACGTGAGTTGCAAAAGAAAACAATCAGGAAAAAGGGATTCTCTGAAAAGTTTGCTGCTCCAACTTCCAGCAGACAGTCCTTCAAACACAGAAACGAAGAAGATTCTGACCAGGATTAGGGGGGCCCTGCCTCCAGCCAGGGGGAGGAAAGGGACAATCGAGTTTATTGGACTGTGTGGATTCGATGGCCTGGCACGTCACACGCACAGAAGTATAAGGCTTTAGTAGACACTGGTGCACAATGTACTATAATGCCATCGAGCTATAAAGGACCAGAGCCCATCTATATTTGTGGAGTGACAGGGGGATCTCAGCAGTTGACTGTATTGGAGGCTGAAGTGAGTCTGACTGGGAATGAGTGGGAAAAGCACCGCATTGTGACTGGTCCGGATGCTCCATGTATCCTTGGCATAGACTATCTTAGAAGAGGATATTGCAAGGACCCAAAAGGGTTCCGGTGGGCTTTTGGTATAGCTGCCTTAGAGACAGAGGGCATTAAACAATTATCTACCTTGCCTGGTCTCTCAGAGGACCCCTCTGTTGTGGGGTTGCTGAGGGTCGAAGAACAGCAAGTGCCAATCGCTACCACAACTGTGCACCGGCGGCAATATCGCACTAACCGAGACTCCCTGATTCCCATCCATAAGCTAATTCGTCAATTGGAGAGCCAAGGAGTGATCAGCAAGACCCATTCACCTTTCAATAGCCCCATATGGCCAGTGCGAAAGTCTAATGGCGAGTGGAGACTAACAGTGGACTATCGTGGCCTGAACGAAGTCACGCCACCACTGAGTGCTGCAGTGCCGGACATGCTGGAACTTCAGTATGAACTTGAGTCAAAGGCAGCCAAGTGGTACGCCACAATTGATATCGCTAATGCATTTTTCTCCATCCCTCTAGCAGCAGAGTGCAGGCCACAATTTGCCTTCACTTGGAGGGGAGTTCAATATACTTGGAATCGGCTGCCCCAGGGGTGGAAACACAGCCCTACCATTTGCCATGGACTGATCCAATCTGCGCTAGAGCAGGGGGAAGCTCCTGAACACCTGCAGTACATCGATGACATTATTGTGTGGGGTGACACAGCAGAGGAAGTTTTCGAGAAAGGGAAGAAAATAGTCCAAATCCTTCTGAAAGCCGGTTTTGCCATAAAACAGAATAAAGTCAAAGGACCTGCACGAGAGATCCAGTTTTTAGGAATAAAATGGCAAGATGGACGTCGTCAAATCCCAATGGATGTGATCAACAAAATAACAGCTATGTCTCCACCAACTAACAAAAAAGAAACACAGACTTTCCTAGGTGTTGTGGGGTTTTGGAGAATGCACATCCCAAATTACAGTCTGATTGTAAACCCGCTCTACCAAGTAACCCGTAAGAAGAATGAGTTTGAATGGGGCCCTGAACAACGACAAGCCTTTGAACAAATCAAGCAGGAAATAGTCCATGCAGTAGCCCTTGGGCCAGTTCGAACAGGACCAGATGTAAAGAATGTGCTCTACACTGCAGCCGGGGAGAACGGCCCCACCTGGAGCCTCTGGCAGAAAGAACCTGGGGAAACTCGAGGTCGGCCCCTGGGGTTTTGGAGTCGGGGATACAGAGGATCTGAGGCCCGCTATACTCCAACTGAAAAGGAGATATTGGCAGCATATGAAGGAGTTCGATCTGCTTCGGAGGTGGTCGGTACTGAAGCGCAACTCCTCCTAGCACCCCGATTGCCAGTACTAGGCTGGATGTTCAAGGGAAGGGTCCCCTCTACGCATCATGCAACTGATGCTACATGGAGCAAGTGGGTTGCATTGATTACTCAGCGGGCTCGAATAGGAAACCCCAGTCGCCCAGGAATATTGGAAGTGATCATGGACTGGCCAGAAGGCAAATACTTTGGGATATCATCAGAGGAGGAGGTGGGTCGTGCTGAAGAAGCCCCGTTGTACAACCAGTTACCAGAGAATGAAAAGAAATATGCCCTGTTCACTGATGGGTCCTGTCGTATTGTGGGGAAGCATCGAAGATGGAAGGCTGCTGTATGGAGTCCTACGCGACGAGTTGCAGAAGCTGCTGAGGGAGAAGGTGAATCAAGTCAGTTTGCAGAAGTGAAAGCCATTCAGCTGGCTTTAGACATTGCTGAACGAGAAAAATGGCCAGTTCTCTATCTCTACACCGATTCATGGATGGTAGCAAATGCCCTGTGGGGATGGTTACAGCAATGGAAGCAAAACAACTGGCAGCGTAGGGGCAAACCCATCTGGGCTGCTGCATTGTGGCAAGATATTGCTGCTCGGGTAGAGAACCTGGCTGTGAAAGTACGCCACGTAGATGCTCATGTGCCCAAGAATCGGGCTACTGAAGAACATCAAAACAACCAGCAGGTAGATCAGGCTGCTAAGATTGAAGTAGCTCAGGTGGACCTGGATTGGCAGCATAAAGGTGAATTATTTATAGCCCGATGGGCCCATGACACCTCAGGCCATCAAGGTAGAGATGCAACATACAGATGGGCTCGTGATCGAGGGGTGGACTTGACCATGGACGCTATAGCACAGGTTATTCATGACTGTGAAACATGTGCTGCAATCAAGCAAGCCAAACGGTCAAAGCCTCTTTGGTATGGAGGACGGTGGCTGAAATATAAATATGGAGAGGCCTGGCAGATTGATTACATCACACTCCCTCAAACTCGTAATGGCAAGCGCCACGTACTTACAATGGTGGAAGCAACCACCGGATGGCTGGAAACATACCCGGTGCCTCATGCCACCGCCCGGAATACCATCCTGGGCCTTGAAAAGCAAGTCCTATGGCGACATGGCACCCCAGAAAGAATAGAGTCAGACAATGGGACTCACTTCCGAAACAACCTTATAGACACTTGGGCCAAAGAACATGGTATTGAATGGGTGTATCACATCCCCTATCATGCACCAGCCTCCGGGAAAGTTGAACGATACAATGGCCTGTTAAAGACTACATTGAAAGCAATGGGCGCTGGGACGTTCAAAAACTGGGATACGCATTTGGCAAAGGCCACCTGGTTAGTCAATACTAGGGGATCTACCAACCGAGCTGGACCTGCCCAATCAAACCTGTTACGTACTGTAGATGGGGATAAAGTTCCTGTAGTGCATGTAAAAAATATGCTAGGTAAAACAGTCTGGGCTACTCCTGCCTCAGGAAAAGGCAAACCTATTCGTGGAATTGTTTTCGCTCAGGGACCTGGATACACTTGGTGGGTGATGCAAAAGAACGGAGAGGTCCGGTGTGTACCTCAAGGAGATTTAATACTGGGTGAGAATAGCCCATGAACTGAATTGTACCATGTTAATTAGTATATTATACTGTATGTTATCACTACCATGATTACTATAGGTGACTAATTAGAATGTATGGAAAAGAGTGTAACCTGAGCATGACATAAATGGTATGGAATAAGGGGTGGATAGATGTCCTGGTTTCAGTTAGAACAGAATTAATTTTCTTCCTAGTAGCTGGTGGAATGCTGTGTTTTGGCTTAGGATGAGAAGAGTGCTGATAACACCCCGATGCTTTAATTGTTGCAGAGCAGTGCTTATACTAAGCCAAGGACATCTCAGCCTTTTGCTCTGTCCTGCCAACGGGCAGGCTGGGGGTGCAGTAAGAGCTGGGAGGGGACAGACCCAGGACAGGTGACCCAAACTAGCCAAAGGGGTATTCCATACCATCTGACGTCATGCTAAACAATATATAGGGGTGGCTAGCCGGGGGGAGGGGGCCGGACTGCTCGGGGTTAGGCTGGGCATCGGTCAGCGAGTGGTGAGCAATTGCATTGTGCATCACTTGTTTGTACATACTATTATTACTTTCCTATTATCATCATTGTATTATTATTGTTATTATTTTTATTATTATTTTGTTATTATTATTTTCCTGTCTTATTAAACTGTCTTTATCTCAACTCACGGGCTTCACTTTCCATTTCTCTCCCCCGTCCCGGAGAGGGAGGGGGGAGGGTGAGCGAACGGCTGCGTGGTGTTTAGCTGCCGGCCGGGTTAAACCACAACACCAAGCCAGGACTCATACCCCTGGGTCGGTATGAGTCCCAGATCAGGATTGCCATGGTCAATTACAGACCTGGCTTTGGGACATCAGGAGCTGTGGTTGCTGGGGGCCGAAGGCAGAGTCTCAACCAAAATCTCCCAGGGACTGGGACTGTCTCCTAACATACTTTGTATGCTGCTCACACAGAAATGCAGTTAATGTTCTTTGTGTGAACAAACATTCTTGCTCAAGGTGCTCATTCATTCCTGATTTTATGAATCAAGTTAAATGGAGAAGACACAACTAAATCTACTAGCAGCACATTTACACATCCTTTTACTACAGCTTTTGAGTGCTTGCCAGTTTTTGATTTATTCATCCTCACAATTAAATTTTGGAGGTAGGAATCACAGAATCACAGAACCAATACATGTTAATTGTATTATACTTCCTAAAAAAGACATGGAGAGATAATGAGGACTTAGGTACCTATACTTCATCCTTAGATACTTAAAGCCATGTTTTAGCTGCTGCCAACCCTGGAAATAACTATTTTTCTCAGGTATATAAAATATCACCTTACAGTATTTACATAGTCAACAAGAACCTATATTATCTGTTCCATGAAATAAACCATGTGGTTTAGTTATTTATTTATAATGAGTCATCTAAGCCTAGAAAAGGCCAAAATCCTAATATAATAGATGTAGCAAGTAATGGTATTACTGCTCCCTTCTGCATACCTCAAATGTGGATCTGATGTGGAAACAGATCTGAATCTACCCCTCCCATCTTCATAGACACAGATTTTTGTCTCTAAGCTCTGCAATAACTTGTGTATGAAATTACTGTTAATGGAAGGATTCTGACTATTGGTTATTCTTGTAATTTCCTTTCTGTATCCCAAGGAACTATTTTAGTTTACTATGTACTGAATTAACTTCAGAAAGAGAGAATACTTCCCTAAAGTGAAGGATCCCTGTGAGCAATAATTACAGATTCAAATCTAGTAAAAAAAAGTGAAACTTCTATATAGGTATTTGAAGGGGAGTGTGTGTATAAAATAAAACATTTCAACTACTAGTGGTTATTAAAATTACTTCCTTTTCTTACTGCCATGTCTCTCGTAAAGGGAAGGAATGAGTTGGTGGCAGAATCTGACTCCAGGAAAGGGCTTGTGGTTTTGAGTCACAGGTTCAGCGTGGTGCCCAAGTCTCCTTTCTCAGCTATGTTAAGTGCGTGCGTGTTTGTATGTTTGGGTGTTGTTTTGTTTGTTTGCTTGTTGTTTTTGTTTGTTTTTATTTGTTTGTTTCATGAAATCCAGTTCAGCAGTCCTTACCTTTACCACTGTTTTGTAGGAAGCTGATAGGGAGTTTTCCTACTTCTTAACATGTAGTTCAAATGCTGTTTTAGAACACAGACTCTCTCCATTTACTGTATAGGACGTGTGCGTAGACTAGCTTATTAAATTATCTGCCTAAATTTGTGAAGTAAATCACTTGTGCATCTAAATGACTTGAGAGGCATCAGGAAATTTGCTATAGACAGCAATGACTCATAGAAGTTGAATATTTACCCAGATAATATTAAAAAAAGTTTAGAAACTTCTACTCTAAAAATGATTTTAAAAATATGTATATTACATAGTTCAGGGATAAAGATAGCATATTTATTTAAATTTTGCACTTATGACTTTCTGTGATGAATTTCAGTGGGTCAATAAGATAGCAAAGCATGATGCTTCACAGGAAACAGAGACTGAACTCTGCTCAAATAGAGATACATGTATGAAACACTTGAACTCTAACACCCAATATGAAGTCTATTTGAAGCTCCCGTTTTCAGAACTGGATGCTTCTGTATGTGTGGGTGGTCATGGAGCCATGTAATTGTTCTTCTCATATAACTGAACCATATCACATGGTAAGGGAAGAGAGGAAAAAAAGAGGGAAGCCATCATGCAAGTAGCTGTTCTTGGTAAACATTGCCCTTGACAAAATCTCTCTGCTTCAGGTGGCTGTTTTAGCCACATGCTACTGTTTGTTTCATGAGTAAAACCTATTTTAATTTTGACTTTTGTCATCTGTTTTCCTTGGGTGTAATTTCTATCTCTAGCCTGAACTAAAAATCCCTCATTCCTACCTAAAAAAAAAAGTTGGTTTGCCACTCCAGGTACTTGACCTTTATTTGAGCTTTGTTCCTGCCAGGTCCAGGAAGCCCAGATCAGCCAAGCCCTAATTAGCTATTGAGAACAGAAGCCTTATTGAAAAAGTATTTAGCTCTGTGAAAAAACAGTTATGATATACTGAAGGTCTCTGAATCTCTAATGAGAATTAACAAATATGACTGGTATGTTTTTTGTTTTGTTTTGCTTTCCCTTCTCCTTAAATTGAGTAACCACATATTTTGAGATGCTATCTCTTCGGGAAAAGTTCCAGGCAAATTATCTATTTCTTGGAAGCAGGAAAGCACACAGAGGGAGAGTGCCATTGGCAGCATGCCTTCTCCTTGAAGTAACTGTATGGCAGCTTGGCCTGGCACAAATCTCAAAAAAGAAGGAAATGGTCAGACTTACATATCATTGTACACAAACACAAGTACTGAAAATGTGCTTTGTCAGTAGGTAGATAACTGTGGTTCAAATAATTCCTTACTAAACAAGAGCTGCTTGACTGCATCATTAGAGAGCAACAGAGTGAAATAGAGTGAAATTTCTTAGTTTGGAGACTAAAAGGGATCTTTTTTTTTTTTTTTTTTTTTTTTTTTTGTGTGTGTGTGTGTCTCAATTTAAAGTTTATATGTAAGTACTGAAAGGACATTTAAGTACTATTTTGTTTTCTTTTCTTTTTAATTTTGAGGATAAACAGTTTTGAATCTGGTCCCTTAGATTTCAGAATGAAATTGAAATATAAAAAAAAAAAATGTGTAAGGACGCAATTATATTTGTTTGTTTGTTTTTACAGAGGAAAACAATATAGACTTTGATGCAAAATACAGTCAACATGTATCTCAAGACTAATTTGAACCACAAGACACAGGTTGTTTTCTCTTCCAGTTCAGTCATGGAAAGAAGGCTTTGAATTCATACAGTTATAATTACTTTGGCAAGGATATAAATCTGCCTAAATGCTGTAGTTTAATACTGTGGCTTTACTTACTTCTCAGAGGATTAATTATACTACAAACATTTGCTTATAAAATATGTTATTAAGATGAAAATAGGGTGACAGCAATATTTTAAAATATAATAAAAATATGTTTTTTAATTTTCTTCTGTGGAAAACAGGTTACTTTTTTAAAGGTATTTAAAAAGCATAAAATATAATTCAAAACAAATACAATGAACCTGGATAAACAGTTACGCAGCAAAGGTACTTGTCTATCATTCATTTTCCAACCCTTCTATGGATATTTATTGGTGACTAAACCTATGAGTGTTTTTCTACATTTGCTGTCTTTAATATAGTCACCAGTTAATAAACAGAACTCTAAATAGGATCTTCTGAACAGGCCTTTTGTATGTAACTGATTTTGATTATGGAAATTTCTAAAACAATTTCTAAATACTATGATGAACTGTAGAAAAATATAGTGCCAGCAGCTTTGGTAGTGGTCTTTGCAGAATATGCTGTGTTGGCCACCAAAAGCAAGCTTAGGAACTGGGAAATGACAACCTTACTAGGTGAAATGAGTATTGCTGAAAAAGTAGAGATAAATACACTTACTTTATTCTTCCTTTTCTGTTTTAATGTAGCTTTTATTTTGCACATACACAGAGATGATAAGCAAGAGCATATGCTGAAAGAAACATACTTGTTTCACTGTGAGTAGGGAGGATGTGATGTTGCATATTTTTCTATAGGGAGTGAATGTTTGGATAGATTTAGCTAAGGTCAGCCTATCTTGTGGCCTTTATTTCAGTGGTTTTTTTAGCTTTCCAGCTTCTCTTCTTGTTCTATAACTTTTCTAATTTAGGACTTCTACTCATTTCTTTCTCATTTCTTATGCAGATGAATGTGGCTGCATATGTATCTGCACAAGAAATTTTACTATGTAAGAGACCAACTTTCTAGGAAGAGCCAAGTACCAAATCTGGCCCTAGAAATTTTGAGAAGAAGGTACAAAGAAGCCAAGAGCATCTTCTCTGTTTGGCACTCTTCAGCCCCTTATTTTTCTTGCTTTTCCTCTCTCTTCAGAAGCTGACTTGGAGCTACAGTAAAAAGTGAAGGGATTTAAGAACAATATACTTAAACCACAGCTGCCTCCTAAATTTTTTAGGATTTGTATTAACATCTTTCATTTCAAATTAGGAAATGAGGAGAAAAATAAAAACTAACAGAAAATAATGAACTAAGTTAATTCAAATTTTGATTTATTTTTTTTTTTTAGAAAAATTTCCCAGTAAATACAGTGTAAAACTAACTGTTTGAATACTGATATGTCAATTGAACAAATATTTAGAGAAATACAGAGAACATTCCTGTTATCAAATAATGGGGACCATGACCAAAAACCAAGGTTCTGAGTTAGATACTGCTCTCAGAGGCTCTCATTATCAAAAAAATTCTTCAGAGCTTATCTCTGTTTGCTCTACCTAGTCTGTGCAATGGACATGAATTGAGCATGAGTCTGTCATCACAATGTTATTCATAACAGGGGGGCATTGATATAATATGTAGTATACAAAAGTTTGTATGTGTATTTATAAGGGGTTCAATGACCTGTCCATTAATTTGCCTTCATTTAAATGTCTTTATTTTCTGCAAGGTATTCAAAGTTTAAATCCTACAGCAGCTGAGAAGTGGGTGACATGCAATGTCAAAAAACAATCAAAAGTAACACAGAGATCAGTGAGCCTAGATAATTAAAACTTGAAAGGATAAATGTTATTAGTATATTTATGATTTAAAGACAGATGGTGCAGATACGAGGTGAGAGAGATTGGAAAAACACAGTTGTCAAGAAATGTCTCTATTTTGGTTAATAAGACATTCAGAATGGCAAGTGCTATTGCAGAGCTCTGTTTAATTACACAAGAAATATAGAAGTTAGGTAAGGTTTAGTTTTTGCACACACGGGCCCTCAGCTCTCTCCACAGGGGTCTGGAGATAGATGCTTTCTCTTCCTTGGTGCAGTTGCTTGTCCAGTCTCTCCTCCTAATCTGCATCAGAATTTGAAACTAAAGAGTGATCCACTTGCATTCATTTGCTTAAAAGTAAGCTTTCCTCTCCAAACTGCATGCCCATGAAGGCATTTCTGGCAGTAATGGCAGGAAAAGGAAACTGCTGCTGACTGCTCTGGAGTGTTATTTTGGTCCTTGGATCACTTCATTTGGTTTCTGTTGTGTCTTAAAGCTGGTGCATTGCCTAGAATTGTCATTCCTTTTGTTCTAGACTCAAAGCTGTCATTTCTACAGTGCTGGGTGGTAGTACAAATACTTAAAATATCTCTATATTTGGATCTTTAAAAATATGTCCTTTTAACCTCATGATAGTACGGGAATCTAAGTAATGGGAGAGGTTCAGCTTTGCATGGTTCAGTAGGAATTTGGTCTTTAAGATTAAAGATAAAGGTTCCGTTCTGAATCTAAGTAGTAGATTATTTTTGATTATATTTCACTGTTACTGATCTTCAAAATCATTGTCATATTTATTTTCTTAGACAGCTGAGCAACTCTATCATTTCAACATCCAGTAGTCAAAACCCTTGGACTAGGTATGTGAGAGCTTTTAGCCAGCCTGATAAAATGTTGAAACTGTTTTTATATCCACAAATATTTATATTGTATTAAGTTTATTTGACTGGAATAAAACCAACTGTAGTCCAGAAACTTGATCACTAATATGAGAGACATATGAAAGCAGAGTAGCAGTGGGAAAATGCTGTTAGGAAGTACCTGATAATGTACATTATAATTAGATATATCATATGGAGAACCCCAGTTGGTTAGGAGGCTGGCAGCAGATAAAGTTATAGAATAATGTGTTTGTATTATTTGTGGCACACATATAATTAAGGATTATTAAAATTAAAGAAGGATTAACACTTTAATTGAGATTGTGACAGAGATTCAGGTTACCAAAGTCTATTGAAATTATATAGCTAAAACGTATTACATTTATTTTTCTGTTATTCAAAATTATTTTATAAGCAAATTGCATTTCATATTTGAGCAGCTTACTAGTACAGTAAAAATGTTTTATGATTTTATTGTTTTTGCATGTACATAGAAGTCAAATCTCAGAGCTCTACATGTATTTCTATGGCTAAATTATCCTGTATAGTATTAAATAATCCATATTCATAAGCAACAAAATGAAAATATTTTTATGAAAAATTAACAAAACTCTTTGCACAAAATCTTTGGCTGTTATGAATAGACTGTTCACATTTCTCCATATAATTCAATATTTAATTTACATTTTTAATGATTTTATCCTAAAGGAATGAACAAATTGTTATACGGGGCAGTATTTTCTGTTGAAAACCTGTGCTGTTTCAGGTAGTGTGCACAAATATGATGCTTATATACATATCATAGAATCACAGAATGGTTTAGGTTGGAAGGGACCCTAAAGATCATCTAATTCCAATCCTGCCATGGGTAGAGACACTAGATACACTAGACCATGTTGCTCAAATCCCCATCCAATCTGGTCTTGAACACTTCCAGGGATGGGGCATCCACAGCTTTTCAATATGACTATTCATAAGACATACCAATTAAAAAAAAAAAAAAAAAAGATGAAAAAAGATGAAAAAAAGATGAAAAATAAAAAAAAAGATCAGTGAACTCCGTTGAATAATCCATATCATAGTGAATAGGAAATAGTGAATTTGCAAATAGATCACATGTTAACTCACACCTGAGTGGTGTTTGTGCATATATAGAGGTTTTTAAATGCTTATTTAGAATGATCATTCTGTCCCATCTGGTTTGCTTGCCTATTGGTACATGAAATAAAAAGTGTCTGGATTCTTTGCAATGGCATCCCTAGAGGTTACTCAAAACGGCAAAACAATGTCAACAATAGTTAATAAATTAATGATAGTGCAATAGTAATTAGTCTTAATATTTTCCCCAAACACATCACTAAGAATGTCATGTGCACAGCTTGAATTAATTATGTTGTCTACTCAGATCTATGAGATGTTTTGATGCTCAACCAAGCTTTAGTCATGCTACACTCTCGCTACTAAACAATATACGTCTGCGATTTATTTCATTGTTGTCTGATTAATATAATATAACAAGTGAGAATGCTTGATCACATTCATGATATATATCAGGGCTGCATCTCCATATAGGCAAACAGCATTCCAGCAGTAATGTAAGGCATATACGAAATGCATGTGATCTATTATGTAATTCACTATCCTGCAAATATCAACAGACGTTGAGCTTTTTTTTTTTTTTATTTAATCCACCTAAACTATAAACAAATGATCTAATATTTAATATGATCACTGGCAGATTTGAATCTGAAACTTGCAATTAAAATTCCAAAATACACAGAAGAATCGTCCCAGACAAAACAAATAGGCATGCAATTCTTGTCAGTAGTTTGACTAGGAAAGTGGGTTTCATGTAATATATTTTTTTAATCAAAAGAGAATATCCCCAGCCCTCCTCCCCCTCCCCCCCAAGAAACAATCAAAAACCAAACAAAACTAAACAAAATTAAACTAACCAACCAAACAAGACTGTATTCAGAATTACTCAGACCATGTATTGGAAATGTCAGCCTGTCTTGTCTGGGTAGAGCAAGGACATTTCTACCACGTGTAGTCTCTGAAGTATATGCAGCAGTTGTGCACAAATTCAGTGGAAATAAAACAGTTTTTGTTTTGTCTAACAATTTGACATTTTCTGTAAATTTGCATCATTAATAACCTAATTAGACTGAGTAGAATACACTAGTTTATACACTTTGTAAACAGAATATTTAACCTAAGTACTATCCAAGGTTACAATTCATTAATGTCTTTTAGCTAAGGTTATTCATCTGCTTCACAAGACTATGAACTAAAGGCAAAAAGGAGGTAAAGATTCTCTCATCTTGACCTGGAACCCTAAATCTTTTCCATGCCTGGAGAAGACAATTTCTGTAAGTGTTAAAAATTTTCTGCAGACAATTCCCATGATTGCCCGTCTCTCTATTGCTTGACATGTATGGCACTGTTGAAATCTTGACAGAAAAGGGAAACTCCATAAACCTAATTAGCTGCGGGACTTGCAAATAGAATTATGTCTGAAGGAAACACATAGGCAAGTGATCTTGTGCTGCCTGTAGTGCAACTGGCCATGTTTACCAGCTGCTGTCCAGAAGCCATCTAGTCATTAACACAGCTCTGCTGAATCAAGATGTTTAGTTTGGGCACAAGGCCATACTAAAATGCATCTATAGCTTCCAGACCACAGCTGGCTTGTGTCTGTGAGCTCAGAGAGCTGGCAGAAGAACTCTCAAATGTCTTAGGCAAATGTGTGGGGTAGATTTATGTGTGTTTCTCTGGACCCTGCAGAGGAGACAGGCATCCTGTTAGATAAGCATATAATGCTTAACCCCAACTAAAACACAGTAGGGGAGAAAAATACAACCTCTTAGGTCAGTTCTGATCACTTTAAGGCCTAGTCTGAAATCCCTCAATTCCTTGGGTGATTCATATTCCTCACTCCAATTTAGAGGGCAAAGTTGTATGTGAACAGGGTCTCTTGGCTCTTTTGCTTGAATTCAATAAGGGTTCAACTTACGGGTGGGCTAATTGCAGAGAAAACCAAGCTCATTCAATTATGTAAAATTTAGAGTTGCTGGTGTAGTTTTTTAAGTGTTTCACACAAAGTGGGACAGCTTTACTTAGAGATAATTAATAGGTACTGATTTGGAATAGCTGTAGCGTTTAATAATCTGCAGCTTTCTTCATATAATGTGCAAGAGTTGCAGACAGGAATTTAATGGAAGATGGTAGAAATTTACCTGTAATCTGTCTATGTTAGTATACAGAATACCCAACCTTCCTTTAATTTTAATGAAACAAAATACTGTGTAAAATTTTAGGAGCAATATTAAGAAGAAGAAACATTCAGCCATTATTTATTTGCCTGCCATAGGTTTGTATAGCTGAGTAGTAAATCTGTTTCTTTTCATTATGCCAACTCTAGTTGAGTATCCAGGGTTAAATCCTGCAATAGATGTTTTAACCTATATTCAGCATTTGGCCCTAAGGCTCTCATGCAAATTTTCAGTATTTTGAGAACTGAAAGTTCAATGTGGCTTTTATTAAACAATTTAATAGCAAATACCTACAGGAATGTTTGCCTTAGAACACTTCAATAAAGAAAGCTCTCTAGCAGCCACTGTGACAGGCCCAATTCTACAAAGTCTTTAAACTGGTAACCATGCCATTCCTGTTGGCTTTCATAACATAAGGCCAGCACGACCAACTCTTTTGTGAAATTGTCCTTGAATATAAAGTACCTGACACTTCTGACGTGCAAACTGTTCTATGGAGCTTAATACCCTGCAGCACCACTTAAACCTTGAGAGCTGTTATTCTTCTAATGTCTTTCCCACCATCAGGAAACTGTCCTAAACATGACAGTGTGGCTGATTCCATAAATTTAAAATGCATTTGAAACACAGTAGTTTGGGCCAAAATATAATAGTGAATGCTGAATGTACATGGAGGAAAAAAATATATTTACTTTTGTTTAATTGTTAAAAAATGGAAAAAAAAGAAAAAAGAACCATAGCTTAACACAAAAATGATGTTGGGTGCTGTTTGGTCACAGACTCCAGGTGCTGTTGCAAAGTGATTTAAAGGTATTTCAGACAAAAGGGTATATTGGCATCTGGTTGCACATTTACACCTAAGAGAAAGGGAAGTGTTAGCAAAACAAAAATTGCTTAGCTTCACATTATGCAGCTTTACTAAAAAATATTTCACTGGCATGAATCCAAGCAGTCCTTTTCTTCTACGACATGCATTTTTAACTTTTTAGACATGGGGCAGTCATCTATTTATGCTAAGCAGACATGACACTGAGAGACCACCATCCTCTGTTTATAAAATGTATTGTTAATTAAGCATCTGTTAAAGCAGGAAATGTGCAGGAAGAAATTGAAGAGTTCTGGTTAGAAGAAAGTGATTTTTTCCTTTCTGTCATAGTGTGTGGTGGTTGTCTGCTCTTGATCAAGTAGATAAGGCCAGCAGGTTCCAATAAAACAGACATTTTAAAAAAATATTAATCCTGGAATCCTAAAAGACTAGATTCTAAAGTTTTTATTTCAAGACATGCAAAAGCTTGGGTAAAGTCTGCCTGTCAGGTTTAAGTGGTGGTGGTGGAGGAAAAATAGAATCTGGCTCAAGCTTTGTATCTGCAGCCCCGAGTAATGAGATTGGCAAAAGGGGTAGTCCAGCCACTAAAGAAAAAGAGTCCATGTTTCTTTATGTAAATTTGAGCTATGTCTTCTTGATGCAGGGTGTGAATAGACACCATGTGTCAGTGCTGCAGTTTATAGCTGACTTTTGTAAAAGTCTGTAGTTCAGGGGAAATGGACATTCATAACCCTGTGCATACAGGTGAAACTGTCCCAGAATCCCAAAATAGTGCAATTGGATTGTAAATCTACAAAGTAAAACTTTAACTGAATATTCAGGGTTAGAAGAATAATTTATGATACAAATAAAGTTAATAACTGAGTTTTTATTCATGGAAAAAAAAACATGTACTATATTGTAGGAAAAATAATATTTTACTATTTACTTATATGAAGTGTGAAGTTACATGCATATTTGGACAATTTTTTTATGAGCATACAATTTGGCTGCACAATTCTACAGGAAAGATAGGATTACTAAACTCTAGGAGGATAAGCACACTGTTTTTTCATACTGAAAGAAATTTCTGTCAAACGGTAAAGTGTAGCCTGGCTACAAAATTTGTATATAGAGAAATATATAATTGCAGATCCCTAGAGATAGATTAGTTTAATTGGCAAATTGGTTTAATTCACTCATAATACTTTTGATTTTCTGTTTCCTCGGGGAAACAAATTTGATAAGAGATATACCTGTCCATGGGGACAGGTGAACTTGGGACAAACAGCATATCCATAAATGAAATAAGCCAGTCCTTGGTGGGTTCAATAACTCAAATAATAATTCAAACAAAATGCTTGCTGGACTCATATTTAGAATTTTAGTTTCAGCTGAAAACTGTTATGCAACAGGGACTTAGTTAATATGTAATTTTTCCATAGTTTGGAGTTTAATAATGTGATTGCTCTTCAAGGTGCGAAATTTATTGATGTTTTCAGAATAGCTGAAGTTGGAAGGGACTTCTGTATATCATCTAGTCCAACCCATGATTCTTCACTAAGTGGTTATGGAAACAGCAGGCAAGCAGGAAGCAATGGTTTGTTATACAAATGCAATAGAAATATTAGTTCTATTTGAGAGTAGAAAATTGACAAATCACTTGAAGTATCAATTTGCAATAATCCTATTTCTTAAAAGTGATAAATGATAAGTAAGCAAAGTTTGAATGATAAAAAAGCACAGCTCTCTACAAGAGTAAAATCCATCTTCTAATAGAGGAAAAGGAAATAGGTAGCTTTAAGAGATTTTTGTGTCACAAGAGAAGTTGTAAATTGTAAGAGAGGAAAGGCTAATAGTCCAGATTAGCCAAGATCATGAGGCCCATCAGATAGCTGTGAATTGATAAGCATAGTCTAGAACTGTGTTTTCTTTTATTGGGCTTTTACAGGAAACAAATTTCTCTTACAGGAAATAACATCATTAGAACCAAACTCTTTTATATTGTATCCAGATGAATATTTAAAACATCTCAGTAACCTGACAACATGTAGTGTTATTCCCAGGGCAGTAGAGCAAGGTCAGCTCAAATTGATGAGAAAAATAAGCTTAAATTAACTTGGAAAAATTTGCCTGAAGAGATTACAGAGAGATCACACAATGCCTTCCAGCAATACATTGTATGTTGTAAAGGAGGGTTGGGACTTGGGGAAGAAGAGAGAAGCACCAAGCTTCTGTTGCTTTATCCAAGCAACACAATTGGACCTCAGAGAGGATGAGTCTACAATATGCTGGCTGTGTCTGTGTGTGGCACATCCAGCAACAGCTGTTACAGGTGCAACTACTGCCAGATGACACTATGGTCTAAGGAAATTAGATGAATCGGGTAGGGGAATTACTGCAGGAGGGAAGCAAAACCGAGCAGCAGGAGAGGAGCTGTTTCTATACCCTGTTCCAGGAATAAATATTGTTGTTAATGAGCTCATTCCTATGTCAGTATTCCAGGGAATTAAGTGCTAATCCACCAGCAATTGACCTTCAACTGCACAATATTTTTGTATATTTTTATTTTGAGAATTGTGATACATTCTCGGAGAGAGACAACTATGCCCGGTCTGAGTGCCATTCTCTGCCCCTCCCCATTGCCTGCTTCTGTGTGCTGAGCAGAGAGATTTTTACAAATTTGAGTGTGTAATGGATAGGCCAGTCAGGTAAAGATGGCCTAAATGGACCACTCCAAACCCTCACAGCCAGTGGCTCATTTACATGGGAACATGTAGATTAGCAGTGAATTTGTGTGTATTATTATGTACTTTTTCAGGTGCAATGGGGCTCACACAATGATAGACTCTGAAGAACATTCCGTGCCTGGAGTGCTGTAAATAACAACTCAGTTTGTACCCTTTATAGTTTATGCTGTAACTCCCTCCTGTGATTTTAAGAAAAGTCTGCAGATGAAATCTGGACCCTTATGAAATGCATGATCATTTGCCCATTGGCTGTGGTGAGGTCAGGTTTTCATCTCTGAAGTCTGAAAAATTAGTTGCAATAAAGGAAAAAAAAATAAAATTATTCTCATTGATTTTAAATCTAGATGTGAGTTTAATTATAACATTATTTTACAAATCTGTTTGTACAAGCATTCAATTATATATCTTTAATGTTACCACTCCTCTCTCTACTATAAAATAATTCAAAATTTAACTTTTTTTTTGGGGGGGGGGGGGGGGCTGGGGTGTGTGATGATCAGATTATATCTTGCAACAAAGTGTACTGAGAAGAGTTAGCAATATGAGAAAGAACACCTCCACTATATTAGATGTGGAATCAGTTTAGGAACTGAAATCTAGTTAACAATTAACCAAGGTAACTATTCCTTATGGTAGCAAAGGACTTTAACATAAGTAGTTTTCCTTAAATAAAAAGTATCTTTTCTCAGTTCAAATATGAATGCAGATAAGCTATTTCCTTTACTGCCCCCCACAAAATCTGGAAAGGAACTTATCTTTTATTTGATCAGTGGGGAGAAAATCTATACCTAAGAGAATGTACATTACAAGTTGTTCTTCAGGTTGCAGATAGCAAGAGAGTAGAATTTGCAATTCAGCTACATTCATCAAGATTTTTTCTTTCTTTTCTGGGTGTTATTGTTAAATACATTGATTAATGACTAGGAGCATAACATGCTGCTAGTTTGTTTTCACGTATTCTTTATATTCTGTCAGCTATAGCTTAAATTATTCAGATTCCCAAATGCTAACATTCTCATATATTTACTCCAAATCCCCAGAGAGAATAACCTTTTCTCTCTCTTTTTCTCTCTCTCTCTTTTTTTTTTTTTTTCCCTCTTTGAATAAAATCATGTTGTTCTTAATTTAGTTTACTAAAGACTGTAGTTTGAATGATTCAAGAAGCAAACTCCAGTGACTGGTGGAAAATTATGTATTTGATGAGAGGTTGTCATGTGAAGTTTACTGTCTGACTGAAAAAGAGGCCATAAGGAATACCATGATGTTCGCTTGGCAGGCCTGTTTTCAAAAGATTTCCTTTGTATCTTAACTGAATGAAATCTAACTTCCAATAACATGATTATTTTATTCAAAAGAGAAACAGAACTTAACCACTACTTGAAAGTGGGAGAAATCAAAAGTCTGCCTCTTCATACCTATTACTAAAACCAGTAAGTACTGATTTTCCAAGCAAAGTAATCATTAGAACGAAAAATTATAAATAAACATCTAGGGAAGCTCCTGGATTATTTGTTTGTGCAAAATCTGAATCCTTTGAGATGTTTATATAGAGAAGCTAAACTGACAATATTAAGCTTGTGCATGGATTTCAACACTAGTAGGCCTTAGAAGAGAATCAGTATTAAGGAACTTTATCAGCTTTACTGGGAAGCCTTTGGTAAACCATGGAGATGTTTTAGCACTTCTGACTAAAATCTGATGGGAAAGCAGCATCTGGTGTGAGTCGGCCTACAGCATAGAACCATCTGTAAGTAATTCTAAGGTAGAATCAGTAAAGCTCATAAAGATGGAAACTGCAGGGATAAATGAATATGTTTTTTGTTCTAAAATTTACAACAGTCAAAACTTTGGACCTGTGAATGGCAAGAATCAGGGTAACTAAAGGGGAATAGTTTAGAACTAAGTATAAGCAGATCTTTACTCTCAGTTTTCAGGCTGCAAATGTTTTTGCCAAGAACACTGCAAATTCAGCATAACATACATCTGAAGAAACTGGTTTTTTTTGTTGTTGTTGTTTTTTTCGTTTTTTTTTTTTTTTTTTTTCAGCAGAGATTAGTCACCTTGTGGCTTTAATTGTTCTCAATTTTATAAGTACCATACTTCGATTTATTACAGCAACATTACGGTTGTTTTACAGCATATTTTTCTATTTACTGTTTGACATTTAAGCCTTATACACCAGAAACCAAAGATATTATAAAACCTTTAATCACATTTCTGAGTTTTATTAATATTGCAAACATGGGTGATGATTTATCAAGGACTGGGGAAAGAAGACCCCAATATTTGTATTCAAATAGCAGCTTTAGAAGTTCCCTAGGTAGAGGGTTTCTGAAAAAAGCAATGAGGTGGAGAGAGTGTTTCTGAGTGGTGTGGACACATTCAAGATAAAATGGAAGTTACACTTTCATTTGGAAATGATTTATTCTCTCTGAATGTCACTTCAGTCAAATTCATCTCTGTGATTATCTTCAATACCTTGAAATAAATGCTCACAAGTCAGTTTTTCTTAGGTATGTGTGCCTGTGCTCCTACAGACCATTGAAACATGGTAAGTTCTAGAGCAAGCCCAACGCACACCTCAATGTGATTGCAAATCAGTTGTATAAATCCAATCCCTCCTCCATGTCAGTTCCATTACAAAAGTAGGGTACACCAACACAGCTTTAGTCAAACTTTTCAGCAGAACTTTGGCAGAACTTCCCCAAACATAACCATAGCCATTTTTCCTTGATGTCCACATATCCAGCAGATCCCTCAAAGCAGATTATTAGCGTCTCTAGCAAAACGTTATTGAAATTGGTGGGACTGACAGACACATTTCCAAGCTAATAATGCTGCATATTATAGGTTATATTTCACAGCTGACTTATCAGCTCTAGTAAATTTGAGGATTGCTACATTTTTGCCTGTCAGATGAGCCATACTGACTAACACAGCATTAGTTAGCCCATCCTTCACCCAAAAGTGTAGGTAAAATGTGCCAATCTGAGTGCAAGGTGACTCCATGCAACTTCCAACCTAGTGAGTTTTCTTTTCTTTTCCCATGGGCTACATATGTGTGCATAATTTAACATGCATTGGATAATGCACAGAGACATTCTTTGCCTTGGACTTGAAGCTGCTGTTGTCAAATTAAATATCTAGTGAGAATGCAAAAGCATAAATTTTAGAGTAGTTTGTTTGTTTGCTTGCAAGACAACAGTTTTCTAGTGCTAATTAATAATAAAACAGCTCCCTGATGTATTCGTTTACAGACTATATTTAGTTAATCTCATGGTTTTTAGCCAGTTAAAATGAGATATGTTCATATATACTAGTATTCAGGAATATACCTTGCAATACGCTTCTTCTTTCAGATATAACTATTTCAAACAAAAAGACAAGTCTTTTTTAGCATTTTGTTAAAATATGATCATTCTCTAATAGGAATGCTTTGAAGTCAAGCGTTTATGCTTAGTTAGATTTACAAATGTCTAACAAAAATACGTTACTTCCCAAGATGTATGTTATGCTTCAACAAAATGATTAGTTATGAAATTGTGCATTAATAAAAACAGTTGGTTCTCTTTGTAGCTCAACTCCCTTTGCCCTCATTCTATACACAATAATGTCAAATAGATCTCTGCAGTACTCTTGAAAGACTATAACTATGTTATAACCATAATATGTGAATTTATATTATGCATGAAAGGTCATAGCCTATGAGGAAGTCAGTTTCTTTTCATGCATGTTGTCCTTAAGAGTTAGCACTTACGGAAGTGGGGCAAAAGGAAAAAAAAATAGACACTGCAAGGAGTGTGATCTAAAACCTTTATCCCATAAAAAGTATGTGTATAATAGGACATTTGGTGAATAATGAAAAACATACATAAAAGATTCTCATAGATCAAGGAAAATGCGAATTCCAACACCAAATAGTGGCCTGGATCTCATAACCCCCCCCAGAAAAATAAAAAATGTGTCATACCTATAAGAGATTGCCCATGTCAGACATCAGAATTTATCTCTTTCTTTAGTAGAGTAAGAGGTGGAAACACTTAACTTTTCATCTCTTGTTCAAAATATGTTATCATTAGAACATCTTGGAACTTGGAGAGAAATAACAGACCCTGGTAGGACAGTAATTTAAATATTCTGGCATGTTGCATATGGTGTGATTTTAAGAGAAGTATTACTCCTTCTGATTTGATATGTCAGCTAAAAATTCTGTACCATGGACATTTCCAGTTTGGAAGTTATAACTGAATATGCTGGTTTTTGATAGTGTTGTCTGTTTAGTAGCAATTATTTTACAACTATTCTTAGTTTCCCCAAGCTCTGAATGAATAAAAAAAAATAATTAAAAAATGCAGAATTTCTGTCCACTGTCACAGGAATTCGGTTCAGGCAATTTTTCAGGGTCAGATCCCCAGAGGTAGTTCTTACTGCCTGTTACTTCCTAAAAGTATGCTTTACCCTTTGTTATTTACAAACTTTTGCAAAACAGCACAGAAGAAACCCTAGATTAATATGGCTCTTTCATTTACCTTTACTTTGGCAGTGACATGAGTCTGTGTTTGGAATGGGGTGTAGTGCTATTTAAAAATTATTTGAAGTTTTGTTTATAATTATTTTTAATTACAGGGCAGAAGTTACATTCTTATACAACTACAAGTACTCCTTATCCTACTGAATCTTAAAATAACTTCCTTCCCAGATACAGTTTAAAGACCTACAGGTTTTACAGATCTCATTGAATTACGTGCATGCTTTAATGTCATCCAGAAATGTCAACCAATGTGATTTTGTTGCAGAGAGGTTTTGTAGCAGCACAGCTGCTTCTTCACAGGCTGGGAAGAAACTTTGCCAGAGGACATCCAGAGATGTGATTTTTTTGAACAATGTTCAGCCTAGAGAAAATCTGTGCAGAAGCCTGGAGAAGCCTTCCTGGCAGAAGATATCCAGGTCAAAACATTCATGTAGGCACTAAAGTGTCAGGGCAGTTGCAACTCCTTGAAAGATTATTCAAGTCTCAATTGAACTATCTGAGTGATCAAGCCTATATGTTTCCAGTTATCTTGTAAGAAGAAGCCATACTGAGGTTCTAAGACTGCAGTAGGACTTGAAACCTTGTTTACAGTGTCTTGGAGAAGACTGGGTGATAATATCTATTACCCTTACCTGATGATGATTTGGTGTTTAACAGAGAAGAGCAGGTTGTTTGCTTTGGGCAGCTCTGCAAAATAGGAACTTACTGTGGTCTGTGGACTTGCCATAGTCTAGAAACCAACTAGAATGCAGGAGCCAGCCAGGAAGGAGCTGGTGAAAATGTTACTTCTAGAGCCCACCTGTGGTAAAGCTCAGGAGTAAGTGCTGGCATTTAGTGGAAGACATACACTGATTCAAGCAGCTTGATTAACCTTCCTCTAGTTTCTCTATAGATATCATCATACTGCTACAACTAGCAGTGACTCTCAGGCTCAACCTCATTTGCCCAAATACTGTTGCCCTGAAAATGAGGTTTCTTTCAATACATTATCTCCTCCCAATGGGGACTCTTATCTAGATCAGCAGACTTTTGAACTTCCACAGCTTCCCCTCACCTTCTGGAAATAACTGGTCTTCACTTTATGCTTGTAAATCAAGCCTTCCTATCAGTTCAGTTGATCTGTCATTTCCCTCAAATTTTTCGGGTATGCAAGTTGCCCCTTCCTTCTGATAGCTTCCTCAATAGAGTGGTGATACACATCTATTTATTTTATTATTTTATTTTATTTTATTTTATTTTATTTTATTTTATTTTATTTTATTTTATTTTATTTTATTTTATTTTATTTTATTTTATTTTATTTTATTTTATTTTATTTTATTTTATTTTATTTTATTTTATGTTCTCCCTGCTCTCTCTGCTTTTGTTCCTTACACAAAGGTTTCTTTCAATGGCTTGTGAATGTGAAGTTGACAACCTCATCAAACTTCCCCTGCATGGCAAACAGCAGATCTGAGAGGCTGTTAACCTCATTCCACTGACACATACATGCTTTTCTAAATTCCTTGCAAACATCAGCTATAAAAGGAAATGTGTTTTAAAGATGCAATGAGCACAGAATAAAAAGGGAAATAAAATTGAATCCTGAGAAGGAAAAGCCATCCATAGATTTGAAACAAACTAGCAAAATCCCCAGGCAGAAAATACATTAACACTTTCACAGAGTTAAATCATTTTCCACCTTTGTGCACACACCTCAGTCTTACACTCTTATTCTATAACTGTGCCAGTCAAACAATAGAAGAATTTGCAGCACTGTGTCCCAGGGTTCATTGAAGACTGAGAGAGACAGAAGGTGAAGGAGTCACTTTTCTGGAGATCCAAGGACACTTTTTTCTTGACTGACAGCAGAGCTTCAGAGTACAAAGGAAATACCATATTTCATTCTTGCTTCAGTGACTGTTAGGAAAATCCTACCCTACTGTGTTACTCAAATGGAGTATGTGATATGGTGAAGAGGCTAATGGGATTTGCATTATGGTAATAAAGATGAAGAGTTGGGTTTTGTCGGATAGAAGGAGTTTGGTAGGCTTCACTGAGGACAGGATTGAGAGGAACCAACTGTTGGGTAGGTATGTCCTCTACCAGTTCTGCCGCAGTTCAGTTCTTTCATTGCTTTCTTACCCCAGCCTCTTGCAAGCCCTCCCTTCTCCTCTGTGGCTTTCCTTTTTCACATCTGTCCCTGATTTTTACCCACTTTCTTCAGCTGGCCTTGCACTCTTTGAGGTGGTGGTGTCACTGTCCCTGCAGGTGTTTAAGGAAAGGTTGGACTTGGTGCTTAGGGACATGGTTTAGTGTGTGACATTGGTAGTAAGAGGATGGTTGAATCAGATGATCTTGAAGGTCTTTTCCAACCTTAATATTCTGTGATACTACCCATACTGAGAAAAAGCCTGCGTCAGCCAGCATTGGTGAGGAGTGCTGTTACTGAAAGACATCACTCCCTATAAGGGTGGCTTCTGCAATCTTGGAAGTAGCTTTGTGGGGTAGGAAGAGTCTGTTAGAGAGATCTGTGCTACCTAACAGCTGATTATGATCTTCCTGGGCATAGGCAGGGCAGCTTCCAGTCACTTGAGTACTGAAGTAAACAATGTTCTCTCTAATCCACATGATGCCTTCCTTCCTCTCTACACTGTGTTGGTGGGAGCTAGACTGCAGGGTCTCCACTGAACCTGGCAGAACCATCCCAGGTATCACCCTCTTGATACCACTAGAAGTAAATGCCCTGCTGCACAGGCAGCTACATATTTCATCTATGCCTACATCTAGTCCTGTTAGTTTTAGTCTTCAAAAACATTTCAATACTATGATTATGTACTTGTAACATTAAGAAACAATGAGCTTTGTGTTTTCTATTAAACAAAGACCTTATTTTAATTGACACTGGTGTTTTTTATTTAGCAATCTCAAAAGCGTATTGCATTTCATTTTCTAGAAATACAAATTATTTTGCAAATTACCAGGATAAGAATACATGCATTAAAGCTACAGAAAAGTCCTTTTCACATTATATAAAGATACATGACCTTTTGATATGTTGAATATCCAGGTCATGAAGTTTTCAATTCAAGCAATAAATTCCCTGGCACTTTCACTAATGTTTTAAGCAAAACCATTAAAGTCAGGAAATAAATAAATGAAGGAAGGAAGCAATCATATTTTTACAGGCAAATACACATAGGTGCCAATTCCACAAAAATTAACTAGCAGATTTTGGGTCTCACTGTGACTGGAAATGTGCCAGTTTGGCAGATAATGTGTAGGAGCAACACATCCTGCTAAGGAATAGGTAAGTGATAGTCATTGGTGAAGAAACAGAAAATTCAGCTTGTAGGTAGTGTAAAAACTTACAATAAAATGCATTTTTAAAATCATAGTTTAAAAAAAAAAAAAAGCATTGCAAAATCTCTAATGTGTATATGCATGTACATTTGTGTGCATGCATGGATAATTAATATTATTTTATAATATTATTATAGCTATCCAGTTATAGTTGCAAACTTTGCATTTCTGGTTAGAGAAGAAAACATGGCAATTTAAAATATTAAAAATAGTGTCTCAGAGAAACTTTAAATGTTCTTCCACTGAGAAGTTTAAGAAAAGTAACACAGAGAAATAACTGAATGATAGTGTTAACTAGATAATACATTTGCTGAACACAGTAGTTTTGTTGTTTTTTGTTTGTTTGTTTGCTAGCTTTTTTATTATTAAGCAACATGCACTTGGATATTATTAAGCAATATCATGGATATTATTCATGACCTCAGTTTCTTAAAGGATCCACAACAAATTATCCTTATAAATTTTACTAGAAAGAAGTATAATATTTATTTTTATTTACAAATAAGCATTGATAATGTATTCCATTGGAAAATCTAAGCAGATGCTCCTTAAATACTATATTCCTTAATCATCACATCATTTAAATTATCTCCTTAGCTCTCAACTACCATTTTCAGAAAATGATCATTTGTTTTCTTTTTCTTTGCTGTAATGAACATAATACTTTAACTTCCTCTTTACTGTTCTGATGAAATAGCTTCTCTTCTAAAAGACAAAAGTAATGATCGTTTCTTAAAATTTTATTTAAAATTTAGGTGAGACCTGTAGCTTCTTGGACCTTCCTTCTTATTCTTCAGTATAGATGTGATGTCTGCCTTTTCAGTTATCAGGAATGACTTCCAATTGTCCCGACCTCTCAAAGATGACAGAGTATGGTTTTACAGTGTCATCAGCCTGCTCCTCTAACTCCCTCAGATGTATGCTCATCTGGGGCTCATGGACATGTGTGTACTCAGGTAGGTCAAGCAATTACTTTCTTCCTGTACTGTGGGTACATTTAATTCCCACAGGGAGCTACGAAATTGGGCTTCTAGCATATAGTCATCAAGGTACTACATGTATAGTTATGCTGTTTTAACATAGATATTTTCTTTATTACGTGAGTGCATGTGATTTTATTTATTTATTTATTTATTGGATAGTTAGTTTAGAATTAAGAAAATTTAATAGGTGTGATTTGAAACTATGTAGAAAAATGACTACCATTTTTGAGGGACAGTATGCTGCGTGGTAAGCAGGTGAAAATAAATAGAAATGTGAGGGCAAACAAGCCTCAGTTCATGGACAGGAAGTTTGAGAAGAGAAGCTCATCATGCTTTCATGCTCGTATTTTCTCCCCTAATGACTTCATTGCTAGAAGGGAGACCACCACACACATACACTGTCATGGGTGACTGCAAGAAGGGTTAGCTCTTCAAATATATCCAAATGCCATATTGTGCTTAATTTTTCTTTTTGGGGAAAACAAAACAAGTCTCCTCCTCACCCCCCTCACCTTCCCCACCCCCCAAAATTAATAGTTTGGATATTGTCTAGTTTCTCAGTAGTATCTTGGTAGACCAGGAAGGTGAAATTTACATCATATTCTTAATGTCCAGCTAGTGTTTCAGTCTGAATGAGATATGTGGGTTGTTTAAACTACCTGAACACAGTATGTTATGTATCATTCAGAAGCTGGAACTGATATGCATATTGATGTGGGTTTTTTGGGCTTTTCCAAGCGTAGGATCTCTTCTTTCTTTTTTTTCACACAAATCGAATAATATGCAAAATGAATTATGACCCAAATGAGGATGGGTTATTTAGGAATGTATAAGGAAAAAGTACATTAAATTTAATTAAGTCCAGCAAAAGAAATTTTAATACTCAAGATCAAGAATTTAACCAAGCAGGAATACTTTTCTAAAGGAGGTTACACAACTTAAGAATATAGCAACTGCAGCATATTTCACTGAAGCTTAATTATTCTTCCATGGACACGTAATTTAATGAAAATGATAGCCCATAACAATATGAGCTAATCTGTGTAGTCTAAGTGCACTTTTTTTTTTCTGTGTATGATTTTCGCATATATGTGAATTTCAAGTTCACATATGACACAAGTTAAAACATATTTGCTATCATGCTAAAAAGAATTACTGATTTTGTCTCAATAAAATATTAATTTTACTTTCACACTACCTACAAACACTGTTCTCTTCTTTACAGGGTCAGAAGGGGGAGGAAGAGTAGAAATCCTTTCTTGGGGGGCTGAAATCTTTACTTAGGTCATATCAACCTACTTCTTCTTATTCCCTTAAGGAATGACTTGTCTAGCTTGATTAAAAACCATTACCCAAAAGTGTTTGTGCAACATAATGACAAGTATGGTAATGACAAGTTATGACTGACAAGTAATTAGTATGATTTGTTTACTTAGCTAATGTAGTTAAAACATCTTATGGTTACTTTATTTCTCCTTAATCATAGTAGTACTCTACTCCATCCAATCTCCACTTGCTCTGTTTATTCACTAAATTTTATCTTTAGACCACATGACTGCAAACACGTGGTATATGCCCGATCTTCAAGTTATCATTGTGCTTGGGCTTGTGTATTTTTCCACAGGAGTGGCTGAGAGAACTGGGGTTGTTTAGTCTAGAGAAGAGGAGTCTCAGGGGAGACCTTATTGCTCGCTACAACTACCTGAAAGGAAGTGGTGGGGAGCTGGGGGTCGGCCTCTTCTCAGACATAACTAGAGATAGGACTAGAAGGAATGGCCTCAAGTTGCACCAGTTTCAGGTTGGAAATCAGGAGACATTTATTTTCAGAAAGAGTAGTCTGGCATTGGAACAGGTTGCCCAGGGAGGTGGTGGAGTCACTGTCCTTGGGGATGTTTAAGGAAAGGTTGGATGTGGTGCATGGTTTAGTGGGTGACGTTGGTAGTAGGGTGATGGTTGGACCAGATGATCTTGAAGGTCTTTTCCAACTGTTATGATTCTATCTTCCACATATAAAATCTTTGCAATCCACTTCTAGGTACAAATTAACCCCCAGCTGTATTCCTGCAAGACTTTCTCCTCATCCATTCCTGGGCTAATTTACAAAATTCCTCTGGTTTGTCCGTGTATCAACTGCAAGTAACAAAATGCAAATACAGGTAGTCTTCCACTAATATCTCCACAACAGTCATAGGTATTATTTAGGTCTGTATGAAGACATGGAAGAAAATGCCTGTTCATGTAAACATGTCTTTGCTTTTAAAATGGAAATTCACTAATTGCAAACCTGAAATCCTCCTTCCCTTTCATGGTGGTGCCTTTTTTTCTTTCTTTTTTTTTTTTTATTTTTATATTTTATTTTATTTTATTTTTTCATTTTTATTTTTTCATTTTTATCCACAGAAAACAAGCCAGCTCCTCTGGCATCAATCCATATCAGGTATATGAAGTTTTGACTAAAACAAAGTTTCTAAGCCTGTTTCTGTTTATCCAAGTATGTTTGTCACCACAAGAAAACAGGCTGAACCCCAAAAATGCATAATTAAAAAAGGTTATCTGGATCTTCATAACAGATTTATTTATTTATTTATTTATTGTGTGAGAGAGAGTGGAAGAAAGATAAAATATGTGTATATGGCAAAGAGACAACAAATTTGCTACTTGTTAATAATACCAATTATACATACATATATATATATATATAAATATATATATATATTTTTTTTTCTAATCAGAGAAATTCTGTCATGGAGACAGATACTGACTCCAAACCCATGCAGCTACTTATTAGTAGCTCAAACTGAATTTAACATTAGGGAAGAGGAAGAGTGGATTTCACTGAACTGTAACAATTTGCATAAACAGTCAACTGCAATTAGATCAGTGTTACCTAATAGTGCCTGAAAGGCAAAGTATATAAATTTTGGTATGCAAAAAAAATATTATAGCAAATCAGTTTTGGACCATTTTTCTATTGACTTCAGTGGTTTTTGTTTGTTTGTTTTTTTGTTTATTTGTTTGTTTTTTAACTTAGAACAATAAGCAGCACTGAATCAGGATGAAGTGTCCAATTAAATTGGGAATGAAGAACTAAAATACCAGTAAAGTGGAGCTAGATTATAAGTTCGGACTATCTTTGACTTGTAGGAAATCTATCAAAAGCATATAACACTATATTTTCTCACAATTCTGGCATTTTTTCCTCCAATTTATATTAAAAAGAGAAAAAAAAAAAAAGATGCAACTTATACAATTTGAAAAAAATGTGAATTTGATTCTTTATAGAAATCTTAGTAATCTCATTAAAAAAAAACTTTGCTTAATTTTAATAATTGTTTTGTCATCATCTTCAGATTTATAAAATTTTTGAAAGTAGACTGACAATATTTATATGTCTGGAATCAGCAATGTTTTGCTACTTCTTTTTTTGCTACTAATTATTAGATTAAGTGAATTGTAATAGAATTAGTGAGGCTTCATCTTCCAGTCAGCTACTCTTTCCAGATCTGTCATACACAATAACTTTGAGATACAACCTGTGCTGTAATTCTTGGATCAATAATTCTTTTGATTCTTACAACTAAAAGAAAATATTTATCCATGC
Organism: Anas platyrhynchos; assembly: GCF_047663525.1. NCBI lineage: Eukaryota > Metazoa > Chordata > Aves > Anseriformes > Anatidae > Anas > Anas platyrhynchos. The sequence continues at coordinate 48,302,967 of NC_092588.1, read as the reverse complement.
AAACCATCATTCAGGATCAAGATTTTAATTGTGATATGATATCTCTTATTTGAACCTTATCAAATAAGAATTAAACTTCTCATAACTGTTACTCATTTATGCGGTATTTCTTCCTAGAAGCAAGTACTTGTCAGAGTGATCTAATTTACCAGCAAGAATTTTATGCTTTTAGTTGTGCCCTGCATTTTGAATTAAGTACTCTATATAGCCCAGCTACAGTTGTATGGGATGCAGACTGAGGATGATGAAACATACATCACAAAGGACTTGATACACCTTTATAAGCTATCTCGACATTGCTTCAGTTTAGAGGGAAGTATTGTGCCTGGTAGGTCAGAATTCACACCTCTTCCATTCATATTTTCTTACAATAGACCACCTTCAAAAACTGAGGTAAATACTTAATAATAATAACAAAAAATATCATTATTTTTTTTTAGATGGCTTCTCTTTAGATTAACACACAAACAGAAACAACTGTTGACAAAAAAGATTACTTGCTGTTTTTCTTTCCATAAAGAAATTCCCTCCTCTGATATGGGGAGTAGAACAGATGTGATATATAACCAGCCAGAGACCATGATACTGATAAGTATGAGCTGTAAAATGAGGTGATCTCCCATCAGTTATGAATCATTTAGAATAATTAGAAAACGTGCATTTACAGAAATTATAACTGGTTTGCAAGAACTGGACACAGTCTTGAAACATTGCACTCAAAACAAACAAAAATTCACACATCTACATGTGCAACTACTTTTACAAAAAATGAGTAAAAAAATATAATAGTTTTCACATTTACTCTCTAGTTTCTCTGTTCAATTTCAGGATGTTAGGTAGGATAGTGTGTGATTATTATTTTATTTGGATGCTTAGGAACAGTAGGTCAAACTAACCTTGTGAACTATTCCAAAAGTTTATAGCAATGAAATAGAGAAAACTAGCAGTGAAAGACCAAAACTTATATCCTCTTTACAAAATACATTTGGCTAGCACCTCCACTAGTCAAACAATTCCTACAGCTTAGTGTCTCTTTTGAACTAGGTTCTGAATGACCTTCTCTTTCTCCATTATCTAGAGAGAAGCCTAATAAAATTCTCTCTCTCTCTCTCTCAAACTATTAAATCACAACTTGCCCTTGTGAATACCTCTTTAAATGAGTACAAGAAGAATTAGGCTTCCAAGGCATAAAGACCAGATCTATAGGAAAAACAAACAAACAAAACCAACCAAACAAACAAAAACTGTGCTTCCACCTTAAAGCGAAGTAAACACCATATAGTAAAAATCTATAACTGCATATAGGAAATGTAGAGGTGTCAATGGGATAGAAAATAAGCTTTACAGGCACAGACTACTAAATTCCCCACTGAGCAAGCAAAATTATAATTTATAACAAAGCGGCACTTGAATTGTTTGCAATGATGAAGTTATTGTTTGCTGCAAAATTCTCTGTCAATAAAGTCCTACTGTTATTTTCAGTCTTCAGTGACTTCTTAAATTTATTTTATATTCCTTTCTGACACTACATCCTCTGTGTTGTCATTCCTGTGTGTCAATGTGGTGTTTTCAAGCCTCATCCAACTCTCTAGTTTTTGAAACTATATAACTGAAACACTAGCAGCAACACAGTCTGGGGGAAAAAAAATAAATCTACCTTAATTTTTTTATGAGTTATCTTTTTCTTCCTTCATCATATTCCAATTCATTGTTCAGTAAGTTTTAGCTTCCAACTAGATGATATTTCAGATCTCTGAGTTGACATATTTCTTTGACTATATCTCTTTACTTAGAGCTGAGAATTAGTTCTCATGATTACTTAAATGACCTTTTGCTAAAAATTTTCTCACCTAGCATTTTAATCTTTCATCTCTCAGTAACTCAGCTCTTTCTCTCCAACTCTTCCAGCTATGAAGCCTTTTTGTATCTTTTCATTTGAGCTCCTACCATGAACTCATCACTGTTAACTTTATTTTTATTCTCTGACCTCCTTTACTAGCCTACTATTCACTTTTTTTCCATCAATACTAGCAGTCATATTCTCCTATAGTAAACCACTGCAACTGTTGATCTTACAAAACCATTACAAATTCACCTCTTGTGGCTATTTCTTTTCCTTGTTCTTAACTTTGTGGAAAACTCAAATTGGGTGACCTTGCTTGGTTTGTTTTTAAATGTATTGCCAAATTCCAAGCCCTCTTTGTCCATAATACACTTGATTCTTTCAGGACATGGAGGCAGGATAAAAGACAAATTTGAAGAATGAATGTGTTTCTATCTTTGAAGAAGACCTAACCAGCTTCTACCAAGAGAAAATTGACAACACTTGAGGTAGCTTTTGTCTTCCTCTTGGCTTGTGCTCTGTCTCCTCATCACAGATGCTAATCTGCCGTCCTAATCCAATCTCATGCCCTGCTGATCCCTCTACCTGATCTCTCTCATACTCATTATCTCACATATTCCCTTCTCACCCTTTCTTTCTCTCCCTTGTCTTAAACATGCATAAAAGCATGTTTAATCTCTTTGATGTTTTTATACAAAAAAAACACTGAGGTGCCTTACTGCAGATCCAACTACCAGTTCTTTTTTTTTCATTTCTAAACTCATAAAAAAACAATGTATAGAACACTCACCACAAATGTTAAATCCTCCAGATTCTCTGCAGTCTTCTTACTCCAACAAAACCACTCTAACCCAATGCCATCATTCTAATTAAGTGACAGACCCAGGACTCTTTCATCAGTAGTGTTTGACTTTAGATCGTGTTGAGTTTACCCTTGATATATTGGCCTCCCTTCTGCTTCCTTTTCTCCCCCTTCATTTTTTTATGGTCTCAGTCACCAGAAAACAGGAAAGTATAATACCTAAGAATAGAAGTAGTCCTGATAAATCATAAATATATGGAAAAAAAAAAAAGTCTTATTCTCAATTCATATAATACATTACTAAGCAGGATTGTTTGTTATGCATGTTTTGCTCTGCATATCTTGTGTTGATTAATAATGTCATTATTGGGTTAAATGTTACTTATTTTTGGTCTCCAAAATGAATGCCAAATTCTCAGAACATTGGTATATTTCTGTCAGAAAATTAGAAGGACATTTAATACCCAACTCTGTTTGAAAACTTTCTAAGAATCCATATCAGTCTACTTAGTTATATAATCCATATACTAAATTGCTCTTGGAAGAATCAAAAAATTATGTTAGCAAATAGATTTTTACATATTTTCATACATTTATTTAATATATTATGTGCATTACATATGTACAAAATTAGAGAAGTGTTCTCATGTGCATGTTGTGAGGCAACTATTATTTAAAATCTATCTCCTCCGCCCCTCTCAAGACTTATAACTGCTCTGTTTCCTTAGAAATGCTTCAAGCTGGGATGAAGCTTGTTAGCTTGCACTCATTTCCCCATCACTTTAACAAGGCATTCATGGGGAAAATCCACCGACATAATTAACAATCTTACATCACACTCACATCACAAAAGATGAAGCCAAATACTGACAAGGGATGGTGCCAGTGCTCATTAGTAGGTCCCTTGTATCTGTTTGTATCTCCTCCATTTTGTCTCATCTTGTCTTTTCCTTCCTTCCTTCCTTCTGCCTTTCTCTTTCTCTCTCTCCCTCTTTCTTTCTCTCTCTCCTTCTTTCTCTCTTTCATTCTTTCTTTCTCTATTTCTTTCCTTCTCTCTTTCTTTCTAGTAATTGTTCATATACTAATTTACTGCAAGCAGTAATGGAAAATAGAAAACTAGAGAAGTCTTGTAAACTAGCTAAACCTATCTCCATGTATACTCATTGGCAGGAAGGTTTTTACTATAAAATTATAATACTTTGTCCTATTTCTTTTAAAAGATGTGTGGAGAAGTATGTGGAGATATTATCTTCATCGTTTCACTATCTTGTGCTCAAATGAACAATAGCATACCTTCATAAAAAAGTTCCAAAAGAACTTTCAAGGGACTTTCAAGGGACAACCATACTGTTTACAGAAGAACTCTTTAGATGATAAGGTCAACTTCCAAACAAGTTTTGTTTGTTTGTTTGTTTGTTTGTTTTTTGTGACATGTATACTCATATACTGTTTTTGCAACTCATATGCTGTTTTTGATTTTTGATGGTGCAAACATCAGTAAAATATTTTAACCCTAGTTAACTTTTTGTTTGTTTGTTTGTTTGTTTTTTGTTTTGTTGTTGTTGTTTTGTTGTTGTTTTTGTGTGTTTGTTTTTCTTCAAAAAGGACCAAATTTCTAAAGTCTTTCTCATTACATGTGTAAGTATGCCGAGACCTGGGTAACTAATGCCACATATACATAAAAAAACCCTGCATTGATGAATAGAATCTGTCTTGTTCAATACTGCTGAAAATCTTTACAGGTCAGGCAGCCAGACAGTCCTCTTGTCTAGGGATCACAGACTTTCCTGAAGTCTTTTTACTGTAGTTCATTCAAACATAAAAGTTTTAGCTTAGGTTTCATTACATATAGTTTCCACTGCATGCTATATTCTAATTCTCCTTAGTTATCTACTTGCTGATCTAGTGGTCTTGTTTGTAAGTTTGCTATGGCTTACACTGCAGACAGATATTGTGGCCTTCTTTGCTGCACAGGATGCCTAGGTCCTTTTCTGCAAAGCTGCTTTCCCTCCGGTCAGCCCCCACACTGTACAGTGTCTAGGGTTATTCCTCCCCAGGTGCAGGAATTTGCAATCCCTTCTGTTGAACTTCCCAACATTCCTGTCAGCCTATTTCTTCAACTTGTTGAGTTTCTTCTGAATGGCAACACAACCATCTGGTCGGTCAGCCACTTCTCCCAGTTTTGTATATTCTGCAACCTTGATCCAGGTCATTAATGAAGGTGTTAAATAGTGTTGGGCCCAGTTTAAAGCCTTGTTGGACACTACTAATGCTTGGCTTCCAACTTGACTTTGTGCTGCTGATTACAACCCTTTCAAGCAACAGTTTTCAGTCCGCCTCACTATCCTCTTATGGGTTATGGGAAATTGTTGATAGACTTACTAAAGTTGAGATAAGCAGCAATTACTGCTTTCCTACCATACACCAAATCCCAAGTCAGCAGTCTTGTTTAAGAAGAGAGAAAGTGTTTTGGGACAACTGGTTGTGGGTGTACGACAGCAGATTAGAAATCATCAGGTAAGTATTTTGACTCCCTTTTGTGTTGTCTTTTTCAAAAATGTGTGTCAAGAAAAAAAGCTATTTGAAGAAATGTTCATTTATGTGATTTAACTGTGTGTATAACTCTGAATAATTAGAAAAAAAAATGTTTGCTGAATTCAGCAAAATAATGCAAATTATTCTGTTATTAAATTGGCTTTAAGTCTCCTTAGCAAGCTCTGGTTTTGTATTTTTAAGAGCTTTTTCTATTCACTGTTGATAAATAGGATATTGACTACTACTAGTCTTTTTCTTCAGAGCACACTTAGCAGTATTTATTCCAAAGACTTTATGCACGGAAAAAGAAGAGAAACTATAAGCTTCTGTTTTGTTTTGTTTTGTATTTTTCCCCCACAAGTGGCTTCTGATGCAGTAGCACAACATTTGCAGAGAAATTACATGACTCTGCAAAGTTTTGTTTCACGTGTTTGGAAACCACTCATTTAGAAAAGCACTTTTAGAATGTTTTCCTTCTGTGCTTGTCCACAGAGGTATTTTACAACCTTTCTAAGGAATGTATTTTTCCAAGAGGCAGGAAATTTGAATCTTGCAATGCTTATGGTGAAAAAAAAAATGATTCTATGGAAGTCATTGGCTGAAAATGATATGTCATTTGTTGGTTAAAATGGGATCACTTAGAAAAACATTAAAAGGAGATATGATGAGAAAAGTATAAAGGTAAATAATTAAATGAGTTAAAAACAAACAAACAAAAAGTGTTCAGAGATCTATCTGCATTAAAAATTCACATATCAAATTGGAGAATCAGATGCTAAAGGTTTTTATTTATCAATCACACCTAATGCTTGGCAATGACCCTGAGTAATGCTTAGAAGTGCTGCAAATACTCTCTTGCCCTGTTCTTTCTACACTCTTATTTACAGACTGGAATACAAAGATGAAGCTTTCAGAGCATCTGGTAATTTGATGGCTGACTTGTCCATGTGCATTCTCTGATTGAATATATATTGGCAGTCACAATCCAATCAGGAATGGATGAGCCATGGATGAGTATGTGTTGCTAAAAAGTGTCCCTGCCAAGCCATGTCCCTGCATAGCCATGCAGGCTTGGCTATTTTCATGAAGAACAGAGATCCTATTAAAAACCTGGTGTTAATAACTATCCTCCTTTCTGAATTTGTTTATTGCTGTGGATTCTGGAAATATGCTAAGGTCCAGAATGTTAGGCATAGTATTTTATTGAATTGGGTCAAATGTCCATTGGAACTGCGTACATAAAATTGCTTATTTCAAGATTCCAATAATATCCCAAAAGTTGCAGGAGAAATCTCTGCCTGCATAGAGACTTGCTGATGCCGTAATGTGGTGGTTTTACTCAGGTGGGCAGCTGAGCTCCACCATAGCTTCTCTCTCACTCCCCCTCCTGAAAAGGAAAAGGGGAGAAAACAGAATGAAAAGGACTCAAGGGCTGATATAAGGATGAGGAGATCACCACTCAACAATTATGATGGGCAAAACAGACTCAGAGTAGGGAGACAGTAAGATTTACTGCCCATTACTAACAAGATAGAGAAGTGAGAAACAAAGGAAAGAAACATAAAAACACCTTCCCCCCACCCACCTTATTCCACCTCCTCCCCCTGAGTGGTGCAGGGGAACAGGGGAACAGGGGAATGGGGGTTTTGGTCACTCTATAGCACTTCTTCATTGTTCCTTAGTCATTCTCTTCCCCTGCTCTAACATGGTCCTCCCATAGGATTCCGTCCTTCCCAAACTGATCCTGCATGGACTTCCCAAAGGCAGCAGTTCTTTAAGAACTGCTCCAGATATGGGTCTGTACCTTGGAGTCCATCTGTCAGGAGCACGCTGCTCCAACCTGGGTCCACCACAGGCAGCAGTTCCTGCCAGGTCACCTACTCCTGCATGGGCTCCTCTCCATGGGCCACAGGTCTGTCCTGGAATTTGTTCTGGCAGAAATTCTCCACAGGCCGCAGCCTCCTTCAGGGCACATCCACCTGCTCCGCCATGATCTCTTCCACAGGCTTCAGCATGGAGATCTGCTCCGTGGTGGTACACCATGGGCTGCAGGGGGACAATGCTGCTTCATCATGGTCCTCTCCACAGGCCACAGGGGAATTTCTGCCTTGGAGCCTGAAGCACCTCCTCCCCCCCCTTCTTCACTGACCTTGGTGTCTGAAAGGCTGCTTCTCACTCCTCTCTCAGCTGCTGTTCCCCAGCAGTTGTTCTTTTTTTTGTTTGTTTGTTTTGTTTTTGTTTTTGTTTTCCTTTCTTAAATATGCACTCATGGAGGTGCAAACAGCTTATTACCTTAGCTTTAGCCAGCAGCAGGCACATTAGCTAACATGGGGCAGCTTCTGGACTTTTTTCTCAGAAGCCATCCCTATTGCATCCTGCTACCCAAACTTTTCCATGTTAAACCCACTACATTCCACCCCTCGCCTCTCTGAAAAGCATATTTAAGCATATCACAATATAGTCTTACTTCACAACCATCACAGTCTTCACAAAGTTCACTTACATCAAAAAAGGAAAAGGAAAAGAGAAAGAAAAAGAGACAAAAAGAAAAAGAAAAAGAAAAAGAAAAAGAAAAAGAAAAAGAAAAAGAAAAGAGAATATGTGAGAGTTCCTTCCTTTACTAGTCAGATAGAAACTAAATAGTAGACGTTCATGAGTAATGAGGAAAGAAAAGACATGCAGGAAACATAAAGTTGTTAGCTAGAAAACTAATTAGGATAATACAACATTTATAATACCAAAAAGCAGATATATCTTTTTTTCTTGTGTTTAAAGCAGGATGAAGCTAAGGTTTCACTGACAGATATACCTAACAACTTGTCCTATTCTAATTGAGTTGATATAATTGTTTTTGCTTTTAGAATTAAGGAATTTTGCATTTTCTGCTGTCAGAGAAGAAATCAGATCATAAACCTTTAGATACTGAGCACCAAATTTTTTAACCCTCTTAAGGGCACCACAAGCCTCTCATGATACAGATTGTATTACTTAAACAGCAGGATACTAAAGATTGAAAGGTAACATAACTAAGTCACGTTGAGGAAATTCAACTTTTATTTTTAAAGAGGACCAATGCCTAGTTTTAAAATATACAACAAGTTTGGTAAATTAATTACATGATTGAGTAATTGTAGCCTGTATCTGCTGAGCTGTGCACTTCTGAAATTAAAAGTCAATTTCTTTACCTCTCTAACAGAGAAGGGAGACTTTCAGTTATGTTCAGTCCTTCCTCTTTGAATGTTCAAAGAAAAAGAAAAGAATTCCCCATACCAAAATAAACATATAATCACAACACTAACAAAGTGGACAATTAATATATATTACACCCCTCATCCCTTTACCACATTATTACAAAACATATTCTTCACAATTACTATTTTCTTGAATTCTTCACAACTGTTATATTCATAAAAAAACATCCAGTCCAGGTTTTCCCATTACTTCTCTCAAATATCATCTTTATCTCAAATTCCTCAAGCCCCATGTTTGACACCAAAAATCTGCAGAAGCATGGATTGTTTTAACGCTATTTGTACATGTGGTACAGGAATACATCTTTTTTATTTTCTTGAAAAGCTGGAGTTTTCTAATATTGCAACTTAGAATAAATTTTTCATATCTACCAACAGTTATATTACAGTTAGTTATTCTAATGTAAAAGTGCTTAATAAAAACTTTATAGATGAATATGTCTCAATTCTTCTGGCACATATTCATCTGAAAACCCAAAACGATTTTGGGTAAATATTAAGAAGATAGATCTGCAAATAATTTTGCAAAGTTAACAGTTATTTAATGTAAGGAAGAAAAAGTTCTGGGACGTTTAAATGTTAAGCTTAAAGATATGTAAATTCTGAATTTCTGTCAGCAGAATCACACCTTCAAAAGAAAAAAATATTTGTGATATTTGCTACCGGAACTGGGTTGCTCTTTTAGAGGAAAGATAAAGAACCTGATAGTCAACACTATGAAATAGTCAAAGAGTCACACCAAAGATTGGTCTTTATAGAAAACACAGCTAAGTAAAAGTTCATTTTCTATTAATGGACAACACAGCGGTAGAAAAAGGACAGATCATACAGACATAGAATACATGGAAAGGAAGTAGCAAAAACTTTAAAGAACAGAATAAAGAGGAAAGCCATTTAAAATATAATTTACACTACATTAGCATCTGGGAACACCAATTCTTACCTTGTGTACTTGGTATATATTTGCAATATATCCTTGGTATATATTTGCACTACAAGTACTTTGCAAATAATTGGGTTACCCAGCTAATATAAATTGTAAGTATAAAATATAAGGCTATACCTGGATCATGACTGATGGGAAATTCCATCAGCGATAGTGTTTTTCAGTGATGTTTGTAAATGTAATGGACAGTTGCTTTCATGTACAAAAGTGAAAAGCAAAAGTGAATATTTGGAACGGTGTTAACATTGTCAGTATAACTTTAAGATGGGTGGCCCCACCTTTTGATTAAACTGTTGGCATATACTTATCCAGGAGTAGGAAGGACTAAAATGTGGTTTGTGCCCCAAAAAAGTAATAAAGACATTTTTTCCAAATCCAAATCAAAAGCAAAAGCAAAACAAAAAAAAGAACAAAGAAAAAAACCTGATGCTTTGGTAATGTGTATTGAGATGTAATATTAAATCAAGAATATACTGTTACACCACTACACATTTGAAAAAGTATTACTTATAGCACAAGCTATAGAGCTATAGAATATAAGTTGTAAGAGGGATGGGAGGATAATATTCATATCTGTCCTTTAATTACAATGTGGTCATGTCTATGCCTGAGTATACATCCTGTGCATTTCAGTTGTTAATTCTCTGGGTTGTCCAGGAACTCCCCATCTAGTCATCACATAGATGAAATGCTAGACTGACTTAAGACAAGTTGATTGACTGAACTTCTAGCCACTTTCTCAAGAAATGTTTGACTAACTGCAATAGGAGCTCTCCAAGTAGGAATTTTGTGCAGAATTGAAGATTCCCTTAGACAGGAGAGATGTGGAGAGTCTCATAAAGTCCATCTGAAGACTAAGTTGTGACTATCCTTGAAAAAGAAGCTTTCCAAAACTGATCATTCACTATTTATTCATCTGCTGATGGTGATTCTCAAGGAATCAATGTGATTATAAAGGTAAAATATCCTTTGCTGTTGCTTGTGAAGTACCTGCCAAAACAGTGATATTTGACACATCCAGTTTTTAATCAAATCAGCACTTCCTCCAGTATTTACAAGCAGATATATTGTTCAAAGATCATGCAAAATAAATTAGCAATTACCTACACATTGCTGATTTGACTGCCAAAGCATTTATTTTTAGACACTGAATAAAGCTTCTCTGGCATTTACCACCTATAAGGACCTAAAGCAAGATTTATCTCATGGACAGCATAACTGAAAAGACTTCTCTCATCTGTTTGCAGTTTAGTTTCTTCCTTGACCCCTTTTTCTGAAAATAATTGAGTTTCCAGGTAGTAGCTGCTATTCCAATTTCCTGCTGCTGATGACATTGTAAGTTATCTTTACTGGTTTTCCTGGAGAACCTTGTTTCCTTGGAGAACCTTGAGAAAGCACCACAGGTTATTCAGGGTTCAAATTGTCTCTAATTTTCAATTAAATAGCTTCATTTTTTCATATGACCAAGTTATTTTACCTGCATATTATCTTTTCTATCTTCATTTCTCACTCTAACATAAGTGACTTTTCAATAACTTAAGGATTTCTTTTTCAATTCTTTGAACAAAACTAAGAAAGTGAAAGATGTGAAATAGCTTGCTGTCAGAGCAGTAAGAAATACTTAAAGATCTGTCATTTTTCACAATCTGAAAAACAGAACTACATAATTTTCCTGGTAATTACATTATTAAATACTCTTTAGTCCTAATATTGCTTTTCTTTGTAGACAAACCACTTCAGTATTAGTTCCAGTGGTCTGGATGAGGTGATTGAGAGCACCCTTTAGTAGGTTTGAAGATGACACCAAGTTAGGTGCAAGTGTTGATCTGCTCAAGGGGAGTAGGACTCTGCAGAAGGACCTGGACAGGCTGGACCAATGGGCAGGCACCATCTGTATGAAGTTCAATGAGGTTAAGTGCCGGGTCCTGAGCTTGGGATACAACCCCATGCAATGCTACAGGCTGGGGAAGAGTGGCTGGAAAGCTGCCAGTTGGGAAGGGGCCTGGGAGGTTTTGTGGATAGTTGGCTGAGTATGAGCCAGCAGTATGCCCAGGTGGTCAAGAAGGCCAACAGCATCCTGGCTTTCATCAGAAATACTGTGGTCAGAAGGACTAGTGAAGTCGTTTTCCCTCTGTACTCATCTCTCTAAGCTGAATGATTCCATTATTCTAATATAGGTTTCTTAAACTGATGATCTGTAAGCAATTTTCAGTCTTCAATAATCAGTCTGGCTAACTGTAAAAGAACTGAAACAAAAGCTCTGTGTATGTGCTGTTGCATGTACATCCTTGGAGAGTTGGCTAGTGTAGCAACAAACGCAGGCATAACCCTTTTATATGTTCATTACTACAGTATAGAAACATATTCATAGAAATCTAGCCAATATTTATAGACATGTTTTCAAGACTCAGCTGACATACAGATACTTCTAAGCCCTTTCTATTGCTTTCCTTACTGTCAGTTTTTATATTTTAATATTTTATAATATTTTATTTGCTGTTTTGAGAACTGGACTAATGCTTCTAAAGGACTGGTTGTGATGATTCCAAGGTCTTCTTTTCAGTAGTTACATGTCTAAGGAAGTTGCTCCATATCAGGTGGTATTGAGTCTATACTTGGGAAGTAGCATTTTTAGTTTTTTTTTTTTCTTTTCTTTTTCTCATATCTGTGAGAAACTGACAGTCTCTGTTACTCTTGTTTTACAAACCAGATCCTTTATCCTTTGACTTTAGTAGGGTTAAGTTTCTTAGAAAGACACAAAACAAAAGTAATTCAGATTAATATATACATGAAAATACTTTCATGTGAAGATAGGTGAAAGTGAACATTTTCAATAAAAGTATTGAACAGAAACTTATAAAAAGGCAACAGTTTAACAAATGACTAGTTTTCAAATTATAAGAACTCATATGAAAGCTAATAGTCCAGGAAATTATTTGAACTATTGTACCTTCTTGTTTTATCAATAAAATCATCCCCACACCCCCACACCCTCCAAAAATAGAATTGGTTGGGTACAAATCTACATTCTTCTTTATTTTTAGGGATGAAGTATATTTCTTATTACATTTTTACAGTTGCTATTGGAGCTCTGGCACTGAGAAATTTCAGAAGGCAGCAAGCTATAATTGTGCCTGCCTTTAGCTCAAACATACCTGGATTCTTCTGCATCCTCACTGCTAATGAAATGCTATTTCAGAGATTCATGGTGTATCTCTGTTTAAAGTTATCTTTCTATCTCATTGAGCAGAGTCCCTGTTTAGCATTGCCCAAGGCAGTGCAGTCATGTGAATACATTGATGAGAATGCATAATATATGTTAATTGATAGAGTAACTGTCAGTATATCGTGTGCCAAGGCCAGCCTTGTCAAAACCAACCCTAATTATGGCATTGATGATATAAGTATTAAAATAGCTAATGAATGCCGTAGGCTGCCCTGTTGGGATGTTTTCCATTTTGTAAATAAAATACAATAATAGGATGAGTGTCAAGTAAACTATTTATTTATTTATTTTTTGGCTGAACTAATAATTTGTCTTCAACAAAAACAACATGGTTTATATCAGAATGTTTAAACATTTATTTAGGCAGAGCATTAGCTTTTATGCAGACCTTCTCACCTGTTTATTCCTGATGCAGATTTGGGGAGTCTCAACCATTCTGAGGGGTTTTAGGACATCCTATATCACAGTAAAGTGAAATTAGTTGATGTGTGTGGGCATACATTATGAAGGCAGTGGCCACTACTTCAACAACTGGGGCTATGATCCTAGCCCTGCAGTTTGCAGATCTACTAAGCTTTTGATAAACTCACTTAACTCACTTGTAATATGCATTTCAGGTCAGATGCATCTTGTGGCAGAGTGGTGAAACTGTCCCTTCTTTCCTGCATGCTCTCTATGAAAGTAAGAGAAGATCCTAGATAAAGAGAACAGAGGTAATTTCACTCTATAGCACTAGCATAGAGAACTTTTTGATTATAGCCGCCGTTCTTAGGTTGAAAGTTTAAAGTATGGTGTGGCTATACATGCAAAGACTGTATCTCAGAGAAACACCTGCTTCTGGTAAGTCAATTCCTAATCTTTAATCTAGTTTCTGGAAACAGTCCAAATGTAGCTGTTTTCAGACAGATTTATGGAGCATATTTTCTCACATGATTAATGTTACCTTACTTGGGATGCTAGGATTGGAAGATGCTTCTTACACTTCTAGTATTGATAATAAATGGCTTATCCCAACTGTAGTTTTAGTGTCAGTGATCAAAGTGAAAGTTTGTAAATTCCAAATATGGAACTTACTTCTTCAGGCAACCAACTTTAACAAGTATTAGTGTATAGTTTAGATATTTCTCCATGTTCTGTGTTTTAACACCTCTAAGGTGCTGGGCTATCTTTCCAAGAATAATGTCTATATTAAGAGTAAGAAATTTAGTGTGAATGCTTAAGCTGAATGATAAAAAGGTTGACTTTTTTTTTTTTTTTTTTAATTTTATTTCCCCAGCTTGTTAACATCAAAAGATGCTTGAGTGGGCTTATAGCCTTGAATATCTCGTGCAATTGTGTTCAGAGTAAATAATTTAGTTTTTAGATGGTATATTCAAGTTAATAATAGAGATGCATGATTTACGCAGTGTCTTTATAAGACAGTAACTAAGCTTTAGAATTGCATCAGATTGTGTTATTGCTTCTTTAATTGTGATGAATATAAACAGTTTCTGAGGATAAGACAGAAAAGAGCCATATAATGTATACCACCTATAGTTTTTGTATGTATTGAAAATGTGAATATGTGTGGGTTTTTGTTTTGTTTTGTTTTTAACTATGTATTCATTATCTACCTGAGCTACTTATTAAGGAGAGAAGCTTTTCAAGCCAATTAAGTTTAATGACCTCTTGGATAAACTACAAAATTTTCTTTTGTTTAAATAAGTATTTTATGGGCTATTGACAATCTATACATACAGAGACTGATAAATGGGTAGAATTAAATTTACATGTTTTCTTCCAAAGGAGTAACTTTGTGTCTATAGTTGCCTTATACGATAATCATACTCTGTGGATATTTTCTGCAGTTTTGTAGTTATATATCTATAGTCATATGGTATTAAAGACTGTCCTTTAGTTTTAAAGGGCTACGCTTCTAAGTTTATATTAAAGGACTGTTTCAATAGATGTATACCATACATTTGTGTGAATAAGATACAAAATTTGCCACATATAGAGAAATCTGATCAGATTTATGAACAGAAACCATGAAAAAGGTTTCTCCAAGCCCTACAGAGCATCTCTAGATTCTTGTGAGCAGTTAAAAACTGTTTTCAACTGTTTAATAGAATTTTAAAGGAACAATGAGAAAATTCTCTCAGACAAATTGTTACATTTAATCCTTTTTGACTGACTATTTGTCTTAACACTATGAATTTTTACAGTACAGTATTGTTTCCAGAACTGTACTCATGAAAATCCTTTTGAAACTTCTCCAAACCAAAAATCCTGTGATTTAGCAAACTCTAATTGAAGATCTGCCCTTAATATCAAGCTTTATTCTTCTTTGTTGCAAATTTGGTAAATTATTGCTTGCCCTGTCCTTGGCAAGCATGGACAACAGTTGATCATTCTCCTCTGTAGAGAGATCTTTGTACACATTCGAAGATTGTGATCATGTCCCAGTTCAGCCTTTACTCTTCTAGACTAAACAAGCTCCATTATTTCAACCTTCCCTCATAGGTCATTTTCTGCACCTCTTATCATTTTTATTACTCTTCTCTGGACTCTATCCAGTTTGTTTACATCTTTTGTAATGACTCAAGCCTGGTCTATGTCCACTAACAGAACCACATTCTTCCTAATGTGGTTAAGACACAGTTTTAAAACAAACAATTAAGACTAAATGGTTTGATCACAAAGTGACTCAAGTGTAAAACATGTTTTTGTGAGATCTATCTCTTCCTTACTAGGTCTATGCAATTCTCATACAACATTGTTAGCCAAGCCAAAAAAAAAAAAAAAAAAAAAAAAAAAAAGAAAAGAAAAAAAAAAGAAAGAAAGAAAAAAAAGCTTGGTTAGTAAAATGTGGAAGTGCTTAAACTATTTTGCTATTTTGGTCAAGATCATGAGGATCATTCTGTCATTTCTGACTACTTCAGTCAGGCAGGAGATGTCTACAAAATTTTTCTTCTTTTGTGAAAAATGATATGCTTGACCAACTGCTTATGATATGCTGCTTAAATGCAGACAGAAGCATTCCTTTTTCCAAATGTTATAGCAGTCACTTTCTCCATAGTTGTTGAAAGTTATGCCTTGTTTTTAAATAAAATAAATATAACTTTTTTTTTTTAATATATATATAAAAAAAAAAAAAAAACAAACAACTATCAATCAATAGAATCAATTTAGAGTAAAACTTCAGAGTAAAATTGAAAGCTCCACTGCGTTGTAAACTTAAACATTGCCTTTGATCTTATATGATAAGCAAATGACCTGGATCTGTCATTCAGTGTCTGTTCAGAAAGAATAAATCACGAGATAAGGTAACTCATGGCTTGAATATCATATTGCTGGTTCTCAAGAATAAACAAGATTTTTGTTTTGTTTTTCTTTGAAATCAGGAGGTGCTCTTCAACTTCATGTGTTATATTGTCTATACTACTTTTAATTTTTTTCTCCTCCATCTCTTGCCTGAAATTCAGTTCTAGATGGAAATATATTTTTTATTCTTTTTTTCCCCCATTGGTGTTATCCATTTGGTTTATAGCTTCTTACAGAAGCAGAAGTAGACTTCAGAACTTTACTGGATTCTACTTGTGTGATAGTTAGGATTTAAATTGCCTTAAGCTTGTCTCAAACCAATACACTCATGATGCAGAACTCCAAATAATTCCAATGTTTCAGTTTAACAGAAGTGAGCATACTTGTGCAAGTATGCAGTAGGTATTGATGGGTACTGTATAGCATAACTATTTTTGAACAAGAAGCTACTTTCGTTTTGATGTGCTGCTATAATGTATGCAATTTTGTGTTGGTAATCAGAGCAGCTAATGGTTATAAATGTATTCGTCAACTTTCCCTTGTTGGTGGCTGCTTTTTAAGGGCTGCTTGTAACAGCTGATAACAGACAGTGAATTTCTATCCAGGAAGAGTTTGGATTAAGAAATTGCTATGTCATCTCTCCTTTAGCCCCAGATTCCCTGGTCCCTGACTCCTCTTTGTTCCTTTCTCCACACTGGAGTATCTATATACCCCTAATACTTTCACAAACTTGGCTATGTACTGAGTACTATTCAACTGCTATATGCTCACTCCCAAGCCCTTTCAAGATTCCCCCAAATGTCCTTTTTCTTCAGAAGGCCTTTGTGCACATGAAGGTGCAGAGTACATCTCCATACCCACAACCCTGAAGAGTTGATATAATGGATTGTCTTCTACAGGTTGTTCAGAATTACAGCCTGACTCTCTCCCAGGCATTGAATCAATCTGTGCAAGCTGGGTGGGTAGCTTAGGGGGTATCTACCCCTCGATTATCTGTCTCAAGAAGGTGCTTCTCTCCTTTTGGTTATATTAGAATATTCATTTCTGAAATGGCAATACAGGATCAATTTTCCATAGGACACAAAAGACATGTAGCAGACCCACTCAGAAGGGATAAATGATTAGCAGTACCAATAAAAATCATAGGGAAGGAAAGAAGGGAAGAGATCTGGGCATTGAAATGTGTTGTTTGTTTGTTTGTTTTTAATAATTACTTATTGGTTCTTGTTCAATAATGCTGGCCTTTATCATTTTGCAGATTCTTGAATCCGTGCCACTGCTTTTCATACAGATGCAAATATTTAACTTGCAGCTGCCTGCTAGCAATAAATATGAATAAGCTTTGAGATGCATATATATGTTTTTGGATTTTCTTCCTTAAGCAGTCATTTGAGAACTGGAAGGCATGGCTATGGCAGGAGGTCAAAGGGATATTTTACAAACACATCTCAATGTTTGTAAATATTTGAAAAAGGCTAGTTCTCCTCTTAGCTTCCAAGGCTCGGCTTTTGATCATGTGAGTCTGGTATTCCACTGAAAACTAGATTTAGGGTTTTACATCATCATCCCTACCTTACGTTCATACTTGCCTGTGCTAGATTTAATATGCAATTTCAACTGAATACAAATACTTCAGTAGCATGTCCTTTTTTTCTTTTTGATCACAGATCATACCCAACTCTGGTTCTGTATTTGTCTGGTGAATTTTTGCTGATCTTTAACCTCTGTGGCTGCAGAATGGGTACAGAACTAACAGTTACTTAACAAATAACACATATTTTTCTCTATGTCCAGTATAGCGTATGATAGTTACCTAGCTTTCCAGTGCTATAGAGATGTAGTCACTATCAGCGTGGTTGTAAACTGGGGCTGAATCTTAACCCTAGTTATATTCTAGTTTTGAATTTTTTCATCTGTAATTTCTGAGACTTTAATTAGCTTAAGAACAGCTTTCAAATTAATATTTTCACTAGAAAAAAACATTAAACTGATCGAGAAAACTTTGGAATTGCTTTGGAATTCAGATTAGGGATCCAGAGGTCAGATACCCAACCAAAACTTCCACCTCTCTCAAACTGATGAAATTAGAATAAGAAACTCCCGACAAGTTCTCAGAACACTTTGACTTTTCCCTCCTCGGTCAAATATTTAAAGGTAAGGGTTGTTTGGTTGGTTTTCGTGTTTGTTTTTTTGTTTGTTTGTTTGTTTCTTTGTTTTGTTTTCTGTTCTTTTGTAACATACAGCCTCCTTTCCCTTTCATGTACACATTTATTCTTTGCATTGCCTAGCAGCTTGGAATGGAGTATGCTATATTTTTACAACTTTAAAAACTAACAAGTGGCCTGAAACAGAGGGAATAGATTTGGTGACCCTGTGTACACAATGAAAAGACAGGAAAGGGACCTGAGAAGAAATGTTTTGTATAAAACTGTTGACCTCGGTTCCTGTGGAAAAAGGCTATATAGGTTTCATAAAGTTCAACTTTTCTGTTGGCTCATAACTCAGTTCTGCCTTGTTATTTGAAATAAAGCACAAGGTTTTCCTTGAATCTGTCACTCAGGAAAGATTTAAATAAAGTGTATAAGGGGATGTATTCAAATGTAGTCAGACAGCTTAATGATCAGACAGATTTTTTCCATTACTGTTAATCAGGAGGTAGTGATGAGGGCCAGTGATACAACCAGGCAAGCTCACATGTCTTGTAAGCATGCTTTTTAGTCATGCTCTAACCCTTAAAATAATCTTGAATCCTCTCCATTTTTAGCAAAGCAATGTGTGTGTGTGGGGGGGGAGTTGTGGGGGGTTGTGGTGGTGGTGGTGGTAGGGGAGTGTAGAAAAACCCTCATACTCTTCAAGATTTTTCTGTTCTTTCCCATTCATCTCTCAGAATTTTGGAAAGAGATCTACCACCTGCCTGCCAGGTAACATGTAGAGGGACCCTTATCATTTTTCTGTCTGCCTGACAGGAGCTGGGTTAACAGTCTTGTAAGACTGCCAGTAAGGTGCTGAACAACCAAAGGCATTCTCAGCCACCCTGGGCTCTGCACACTGCCTGCACACAGAGCTTAGTTCCTGTACATCATATATGTTTTACCTATGTATCTCTTTTCTCAAAAGCTTATCCTCTGCAATGCTTTTTATCCATAAATACATGACAGCTGTGTATATGACCTAGTCAGCTTTAAAAGAAGCAGGCACGCCGTGTACTCGTTTACTCAATGTGAGCAATATTTAGGTTAGGTACAAAGAGTCCTTTCGTAGTACTACCGGCAGTCCACCAGATGTCATGCTATCACAAAAATGGCGATTTATGTGTATCTGGAAAGTACTGCAGTTGTAACTCTCCAGAAACTGCACGATCTGTTCAGGCAGCTTCAGTGTAAGGTGCTCAGGCAAGCAGAAACATTGAGCAAAAATGTTCCTAGGTCTACTGTAAATATAAAAAAATGCACCCTCAAGCTTTAATCCCTAGTTCTACACAAGTTGCTGACTCTCAATGGAAGGGAAAGGAATTGCACCAGGTTGTTTGTCCATCAAAAAAAAAAAAAAAAAAGTCCTGTTGTGTATTTTTATCCTGTGATCAGCAAGACCAGATCATAAATGTATCAAAACCAGGAAAGCTTATTGCAACACTCAAACCTCTCACTTTATGCAATCAATACTCATCCAAATGCTTCTAGCAGTTGTTGTTCTTTTTAAATTAAAGTACTGCAGAAGTTACTCTTCAGAGAAGGTATCATCCTTCCTCTATTGTGTAGGGAAAGAGGGAGAAAATTTCAAAGTGGAGTTGCCAGATACTCAAGTTGTAGAAGTGCTAAATGAAGCAGGTTTTCCTCGTTAAATAGTAGATCTAAATGGACATGTAAAAAGAGACAAAAAAACTTGTGATGCTGTCAACACAATGCCCATAAACATATGTCTATACAAACACTCAAAGTCTGACTGCACTTCAGAAAATCTGATCTTCCAAACAGCAACAACTGTCATACACTAACACCAGAGGCTTTAGGTAAGATTCATGCCAGTTGCATGGAGTAGTCTGTGAGTGTGATGGCAAAGGAAATGAATGCAGGACCAATGGCATGAGACTATGAAAAGATGCCTGCTGGTATGTTTTGCCCCATACATACTAGTTTCATACTCATCAGTACTCAAGATGTACCATACCTGTACAGATCAGAGTAGGACAATCACTTCCCTCAACTGGTCTCACAGACTTTGCAAATTTTGTTATATTCTGTAGTTTCTTGTATCTATGCTCAGTGATTTTTTAAGGTTTAGAATGTAGAACATGATCATGAAATATGAAAGGAAATAAGTAGAATAAAATCTGAATTCTGTGTTGGGATAAGACACACTTTAAATTGGGTACCAACAAAAGAATATTTTAAGTGTTTGTTTTTGTTTGTTTTCCCTTATAGAGAAATTTTGAGTATTGTTGAGTTTGAATAAAACCAGATACCAAGTAAGAAAAGAAAGCATGCTTCAACATAACTCCTTCTTTCTTCTTTCTATTGGAAATTATTTTCACTGAAAAATTCCTTCTTTATCTGAAAACAGCAAGTACATCACCATCGCCAAGAGTTCAAGAACTGCCAATCAGTTTGACAATAGGCTAGAACCTAGTTGTGAAAACACGCAGCTGTTTTGGCATTTTTTGGAAAAAAAAAAATATATATGAATCAGGCATAGCTGAACTATGCTATTGGAGAGCTATTAGGATGAAGCAGGGAAGAGATCTGAATCTTCTTGTTTGACCAGAGGGAGAATAGTATGAGATAAGGCACAACAGGCACAGCAATAAATATGTATAGGCTCATCAAAAATTAATTTATCCTGAAAACAAGAAAGCACTAGTAGTTATCAAAGCAGTGAGGTTCCAAAACAATCTTCCCTTACAAGTAATGACAGAGATACACTGTTGTTTTTTTAAGAATAGGACTTAGTGAGTGTTGTGGTTTAACCCCAGCAGGCAGCTCAGCACCACACAGATGATCTCTTGCACCCCCGGAATGAGATGGGAGAAAGAATCAGGAAGGTACGAGAACTCATAGAGGTAAAGACAGTTTAATGCTAAAATAAAAGCTGCAGAAGTACACAAAGCAAAACAAGGAATCCATTCACTGCTTCACAATGGCAGACAGATGTTCAGCCATTTCTATGAAAGGAAGGTCCATCACCTGTAATGGTGTCTTGGGAAAACAAACACCATCATTCCAACAATCCCCTCGTCTTCCTCCTTTCCTCCCTCCTCCCCTCTCCCCCGCCTTTTTCCATCACATCTTTTATTACCGAGCATGATGTCATATGGCATGGGACATCCCTTTGATCATTTTGTGAGAGCTGTCTTGATTGTGTCCACTCCCAGATTCTTGTGCACCCCCAGCCTCTTCTCAGCACAAGAAGCTGAAAAGTCATTGACTCCATGAAAGCACTGCTCTGCAACAACTAAAACATTGCTGTATTATCACCACTAATCAAAATATCCAATATCCAAAACATAGCATCATAGGAGTCTCTATGAAGAAAATTAACACTATCCCAGACAAAATCAAGACAGTAAGGAGTATGGTAAATGTGAAGTAAGAAATCAATGCTAAAGGGATTTCTATAGGTATTGTAAACTTATCAGGACTGAGACAGAATGGCTCTGGAAGATTGAAGGGATTTCTATAGATATTGCGAACTAATCAGGACAGGACTGAGACAATGGAAATGATTTCCTGGAACTCATTGTAATAAAGATCACCCTTTCAGGAATATTTATAGAAAATCGCTTACCTGTGTAACCCCTTCTGTATAAATACAAGATGAACTACTATGGTGGGTGTGCATGATTGTGGTGGGACTACCCCTCGTGCTGCCCACCGCTGAATAAACATTCTACTTTACAACTTTACAGGTTGTGGAATCTGTTTTCCACAAGTCAATTGGCAGTAACTGTGAAGTCATTTTGGTGATCTGAAAGGTAACTTCTTTATTACAGTGTTTTTTAACAAAGGTAGTTGTGTTATTATGCATTCTTTTGAATCATGCAGACATATTAATGTATCTCTAAATTAATAGAATAGTTCACTTGGAAGAGACCTACAAAGATCATCTACTTCAACTGCCTGACTAACCTTCAACTTCAACTGCCAGGGCTAACCAAAAGTTAAAGCATTAACCAAGTTAAGGGCATTAACCAAATGTCTTGTACACTAACAGGCATGAGGCATCAATCACCTCTCTAGAAAGTCTGTTCCAGTGTTTGACCATCCTCACAGTAAAGACATTTTTCCTTATGCCCAGTCTCACCCTTCCCTGGTGCATAATTATGTTGTTCCCACATGTCTTATCATTGGT
Organism: Anas platyrhynchos; assembly: GCF_047663525.1. NCBI lineage: Eukaryota > Metazoa > Chordata > Aves > Anseriformes > Anatidae > Anas > Anas platyrhynchos. The sequence continues at coordinate 48,280,716 of NC_092588.1, read as the reverse complement.
TCCCAGCGAGCAAAAACAGGCACCTCCCTCTCCATTTAGCCTCCTTGAGAAGCTGTAGAAAGCAATAAGGCCACATCTTGGCCTCCCTGTTTTCCAAACTAGACAACCCACGTGCCCTCAGCCTCTCTCCTCATTGGACATGCCTCCCAACCCTTTTACCACCTTTGTTGCTCTCCTCTGGATGCATTGAAGGATCTTAGGAGGTTTTGTTTGTTTGTTTGTTTGTTTTGTTTTGTTTTGTTTGTGTGTTTTGTTTGTTTGTTTCTGTTTTGTTTTTATTGTGGAGCCCAAGACTACTGTACACAATATTCAAAGTTAGGTCACACTGAAACTAAATATAATGGGAGACTAACCTCTTTTGACTGTATGGTTATGTTCTTATGATCTTAGTTTAAGTTTTTATGTATTTCAGACTCCTTAAGAAGTGTCCTGTACAGAAGACTAAGCAAAAGATTAACTGCGACATGCTTTTTCTCACAAGCAGAAAGACACAGCAGATATTGTGAATACCACAGTCATTTTAATTTCCCGTTTTAAAAAGAAAACAGTTTTTCTTTTTTCTTTTCATCATTTTCTACAGAGAACTGGCAATAAAAGGGAAATGGGTTGAAACACTGCTGAATTGCTTATGAACACTAGAAATTTGAAGAAAATTCAGACCAAAGGTTTGGAGCACAAAATCCATAAAAGATCTCATTAAATGAATGTTAAGTGGGAGTAATGGTGTATTATAAAGCATGTCTTTTTTATAAGAATTCACAGAATAAATTCCAGTTTTATATAATATTCTTTAATAATTCTGTATATTGTATTGTGGAAAAATTGACTGAGATCAGTCTATTTTTTATGTTTAAATAAAAGTTGCAGTGTTTGTTTTTTTTTGGGGGGGGGTCTACTTAGAGCTAAAATGACTAGATGTGTTACAGCAGTTGAACTTGACAACATTTGTAAGCAGTTCTTTCTTGCAGGTATTCAAGTCATAATGGATGACATCAACATGCATAACTTCCTTTGTGAAGGATCTCTTTTAACAGATATAGCTGTCTGCCACTCACCTGCATTTTGTGTACCTGCGTGAAGCTTTCACCTCCTCTGTGCTCAGTGATATGAAGCTCTTCTGTAACAAAAGACTGAAAACTTTTTTGCTGGAACATGAGTGAGTCAGAAATGTATGTGTAGAAGTTACTTTTTGCAGTAACTGCAAGGCATGCATCAGCTTTTCCTCTAATGCAGTAACTTATATCACATACACCAGGTTAAGTTAACCACCTGCTGAACTATTCTGAAGAGACTGACAGCTTTCTCTCCACATCCTTCCCCTGCTCCCCAATACTACTCTGTAGACCATCTGACTTTTGAACAGTCTTTTCAAGTGTTTAAAACATTCTGCTGCTCCTTGGCCCATCTGTTCCTTGCTGGTCTGATGGTCTGACCCCCCTCTGTTCACTCCATTGTCTATGGTTAAAATAATGCCCAAACTGGCAAAAACATGTTATTGTGGTCTCCTGTTTATCTTCCCCTTGTTTATCATTCTCTAAATTAGAAAGCAAAATCTTTGCTTTAGAGGCAGCCAAATCCATCACTGATCCTACTAATAATAGGAAAAAAAAAGTAATAAGGGTGGTATTTCAGTAAACATAGATTGTCATAGTGCTTTCCAAACCAATTTTGGAATCTCTTCAGCAGAAAGGTTTAGTTTTCCCAAGGGCTGATATCACAGTAGGCCAGAAGTATAATACACAATAATATAAATAAAACATGAAATTTCAAAGGCATATGAATGCTATCAACTCTTGCCTTTCTGGAATAAGATTACAGAAGGCACCCTCAAAATCTCCTGAAATAGTGGTAACATGAAGAGAGAATTCTTCTGACTAGTCCTGGGTTTTAATAGGAAGGATATACAAATACAACATTTTATTTTGGATTAGCTTTAGGTTTACATTTTTGAGTCAGTTTAAGGCTGAATTGACAAGATCCGTTTTGGCTTTGTCTGAGCCAAAAATCTCCTGAGCTCTTTTCAGTAGATTTTGGCCATCTTGAAAAGACAAAATGAAAAAGAGATTATTGTTTACCAGAAATAAATGTTGGCATTTGGGGCTTCAGCAGGACTTTGACAGCAGCATGGTGGCATGGCAGTTTTTTGTTTGTTTGCTTTATTCATGTCTTTCATCTATAATGGTTGAATACAATTTTAAGTGCACTAGGTTTGATAGCTAGTTAGGGAATGAGTATGACTTTAATTCTAAATATCAAAAAGTATTCATCACTGTTCCCTGATCTGTTGGACTGCTTACTGGATATCATATTTCGATGTCATTAACTTCTTAGTGACCTTAAGGAGAGTGAGTGGCTGAAGTGGCTGTTTAAATATTCTTCCTCCATTAGGAATTGTAATTTAATTTTATTTTTTTTTCCCTTCACCTGCTGGTGGTGAATTTCCACCATTTCCACCAAAACTGTTGCTTCTCACACTCAAGTTTCAGCTGTACCCTAAGATCAACAAGATACTAACTGCTGTAGTTTTCACTGTCAGGGAGGCGTTAGTCCTCTTGTACCACCCTTTAGAAAATAACAAGCTTTTTTCCTGAAAAATAATAGCAAGAGGTATTCCTCAGGCATATGGTGGATGGAAAGGGAAAAATCATCCCTTTGCCTGCTAAGGATCTTTTCCACTACTCAGCCAGTTAACATGTCAGAAGCAGAAGTAAAAACACCATTGTGTATATGGAAATAATAGATAAGAGAGTATTTATTTAAGTTAGGTGTTTTCAGATCACATGACCTGATGAGACGAATTTCAGTTTCAAATAGCAATGCCAGAAAAAGCCTGGGAAACATTAAAAATGTGGACTGGAATTTGAGAATTTGGGGGTATTTGGAAATAAATATTCAAAAATTTGAATAATGGTTAATTTTCAAGTCATTTCCTGGAAAAAAAACATGCTGAATAAAATAATTGTCAGGCACCTAGGAAACGAAAACATGAATTTGTCAGGAACAAGGTAAGTTAAACTAAGCTAGTTTCCCTCCAAAATGAAGTAATAGGTCTTTTGCATAGTGGAGAAGCAAACGTTACAGTACTTTAAGAAGCATTTCAATGCAGTTTCTGAATGCAGTCTCTTAAGGAATGAATACCTGATATAAATAAAAACTGACATTTATCATGCAAATACATAAAGTGGTAGGGAGAACACTTCTAAAATTACTCATTAAATTTGACTCTGAAAGGGTCTCTTCTGCTTCTAGTCAATGCTTGGAGACTGAGTTGAAAGCAGTATTTAATAAATATAAAGTTATCGTTACGTTAAGAGTTTAGGGTCCCTAAAAAATAACACTTATATTAACTCTCCAGTAGTAAACAGTACTTCTACCCCCAAAACTACAACTCATGTTAGTCAAATACGTGGAATCACATCCCTGTGACAACAATCAGTAGTCTCTATAAAGATTGCTGGCTGCATTTGGAGGCATGCAGGTTAAGAACAATGTTGATTGCTAGAGAAGGTTGAGAAGAGAAGCAAAAAGATCTTTCAGGGCCGTGTCAAAAGCCATGTGAGAGGGCCTGTTGCAGGAATCAAGATGGTTTATGTAATAAATGACTGAGTCCCAAATAAGATTGCAATTAAAGTTTACAATTTACTAAATGAATAGAGGCAAGCAAACAGCGCTGGGTGTGCCAGGAGTCTCCGCTCCACCAAGACGCACACAAGTTACATCAGGCAGCTGTTTTTTATGCTCCTAGGCTAATATATATTCATTACTACTTAGAAAAGGCAGGGTTATTATAATTAGTTCCCAGAGTCCAAAACCTCCCACTGGCACATGAGTATCAGTCTCCGGTGGTCTCTCTGGGGGTCTCTTGTGCTGAGGCTCGTAGTCTTCCTCCCAGGCTTTGTCCTTCAGTTGTCCTTCAGCTTATATCTCTCCTCATTTAGTAGTCTCTGGGCCAGATGTCAGAGACTTGTGCAGCATCTCGTGAAATAGTCAGCAGTTATCTCAAAACACTTCTTTCTCTTATCTCCTAGACCCAGATCTGGGCCTCAATGTTAACCCTTCAAATCCCCTACTGACATGAATTGCTGGACAATTCCTTTGCAAGATACAAGAACTACATACATTAATCACTCTGTTTTTCTTAGACTTGTTGTTATACAAGGGTATATTTCATCATATCATGCGGCCCTAGCATTGTTCCATATTGACACGAATCAGATGAACATATTTCACAATGCCCCATCTCCTTTTCCATGGTATTGATTCATGTTTTCCTTTCCAGTTGAGTCAATACTTGCTGAATTGGTATCAATTTTGGATCTTCTTTTGTTTTTATTATCATCAGGGAATGGGTTTTCTCTTTCTCTGGTTCTGGGTCAACAGGTACCGCAGATATTTGCATTCCTTGTATAACCGAGTGTATTAGTCTGGTTTTAAAGGTATTAAACATGGAATTATTAACAATCCTCCACATATCCCCAATACAACGATCCTTATTTTAGCAAACCAATCACTGCCCATAAAGCCCCTCCCATAATCCTCCTAGACCAATTTCATTTCAAGTTTGAACTGGGACATGTGCAATTTTCTTCATTTCTTTTACAAGTTCATTTACAGCTTTTCCTTCTGTTGTGGTTTAACCCGGCCAGCAGCTAAACACCACACAGCCGTTCTCTCACCCTCCCCGCTCCCTCTCTGGGATGGGGAGAGAAATGGGAAAGTGAAGCCTGTGAGTTGAGATAAAGACAGGTAAATAATAACAATAATAATAAAGACAATAATGATGATAATAGTACTACTACTAATAATGTGTATGAAACAAGTGATGCACAATGCAATTGCTCACCATCTGCTGACCAATGCCCAGCCTAACCCTGAGCAGTCTGGACCTCCTCCTTCTTGTGCTAGTAAATAATTCAAAGCTAAGCAATTTTGTTACAAAGCAGTTCTCATCTTGGTATTTTGCTTTGCAATTAATCCAAGTGCATCTCCGGTTTTATTTACTGCCATTTCTACTACAGCTTGTAACCTAATTAAGCATATATATTGGGGTCCTATAGCCCCAGGATCCATCTTCTGCCCACTTAGCTGGATCATAATAGGCAAACGCCTTCAATTAAGGGATTGTGCCTGCTTTCAGGGTCGATTTGGGCTTGTGTTACTGTTCAACCTGTCGGGGTGATCCAGCTCCTGGAAAACTAATCACAATTTTATATGGGTTTAAAAAAAAGTTCTTATATTATTTTCTCGGGACAACCTGACCTTAGTGCGGGAGAAGTCCGGTTGAGGCCCTCTCACTCGGCAGTCCCATACCCATATACCCATAGGGGTTGCCTCCCTTGGTAGACCATACACACTGCAGTGGAGGGTCCTGTCCTGGTCTTGCCTTCTCCCTTTCCTCCCTTCAGGCTTGTCCCCTTTATCTGGTGCCCTTAATTAATGCAAAGCCTCGTTGCCAGAATATTAGTCCCTCTTTAGCCTTAGTTTCAGTTCCCAAGGAGTGGGCTCAACCCTCCAAGCTTTGGTAGTTATTGGTCCCTTTACTCTGGATTCATGGGTCCAAACCCTTTCTGCTGTTCTCACAGTTGTTTCAGTAGTAAGTAGAACAAGGTACAGTCCCTCCCATCAGGGGTTCAATGATTTTTTCCCTCCAGATTTTTATTAAGACCTTGTCTCCTGGTTGTATCTTATGAATAGCCCCATGAAAACCCCAGTGGGGTGTTTTGTGCTAAAATTCCATTTTCCCTTAATTGTTGTAGTTGTTTCCCTGTCATGATCACATATTTCTGGCTTTCATAACTCTCTATCAAAGAATAATCCAATGAAATTCCTTGGGAATACAGTATTCCATGTAATATCTCATAAGGTGAGATACCTGTTTCACTATGGGGCATAGTCCTAATATTCAATAATGCCAATGGCAAACATTTTATCCAAGACATTTTCATAGACATATTTCACAGTTTATATTGGAGAAAACTGAGGTGAGATCTGCTAATGCCTTTAAAAACTAGAAGTTTCTAACAAAAAGAGAGAGAAGTATAAAATCTTCTCCATAGACACTGTGGAAAAGATGAAGAGGAGTCTTGAGCTTGAATTACACATGGAATGTTTAGATTAATAGGGAAGAGAAATCTTTCCAGTAGAGAGGAATATTAAACAGTGAAATAGACTCCTGTGGTCTCCAAACCATGTTCTGTCCGAAACCTCCTGTCGTTGATGCTGGCCTTCTTTGGAATAGCTCAACAGATACTTGCCAGGAGTAACATAAATGTATCTAGTTTTGCTAATACTTTGTGGAAAATCTGAATGGCTTCTTTAAAGTTCCTTCACTTTTGCCTCCATCATTCTCCTAAAAGTTTAATGAAATCCAGACTTAAGATATATTTTTATCATTTTTATTATTTTGAGTCTGGAGTTCAAGGTGGTTTTTTGCCCTCTTCTCCCAATTCTAGCCAGCACTACCACTGAGCAGCATGTGGCTTAATAGTTTTAATAAATATGGTTGGCTCTCCCTCTAGTGGCTTCCCTCAGTTGGGATTCATTTAGGGGCAAGAGATCAAGGACCAGTACACACAGATGGACAAATGTTCTGTAACCTTATATGATATTTCGGATTTCCTATCAAAATTACAATTGACCTTTATATCACTGCTGTGATCACAATTAGAGATATATCTGTGACTTCTGTTGGAAACAGGCAGTTGAGAGTTGGCTGCTTTATGCTTCAGGTTTCCTTAAGCTCACTTAGCCCTTGTAACAACAGATAGTATCTCATGTTTTCTGCCCCAGTCTTTTTAATTTTAAATAAGCCATAGACATTCAATAAATTTCTAAAAAGTAGGCACATTAGTTCAAGGCAAGGTAGGCTTTTAAAAGACTACAAAAAAAAAAAAGGGCAATGTTAGTCCAAAACAGTGGAAATTCCACATGGTCTCCAGATCCTGAAATTTAGTTTGCAAGTTGATATTCAGTATTAAAATGGTTTGGCAAACTACACTACTCAGCTCTCCAGCCACAATTTCTGTGGCCACCTCAGGTGCCTTGCCAGTTGCTGGCTCCTCCTGGCACCCCTGACCTTGGAGGGGAGTGATGGGCCTTGCTACACTGGGCAAGGGGACTCTAATGCCATGTGTACTGATGGAATTAGCTCACCATGCACACATATTCACCATAAAGACATATACACCTTTCTACTTCTTGGTTTGCTCATGAGAGGGAGAGAAGATATCTAATTGTCTTCTGTGTGGCTTTTATATCCTGTAATTCATCTTTCTAACCTACTCCTTTCCATGGGTTGTAAGAGCAACTAGCTTCATAGTTTGGCTCTCTTTTTGCTCACTAAAAGTGTAGCATTGTACTTTTAAAGGTTTACAATATTGTACACTAAAGGAATTGTATGCAGTACAGAGGCTTTGACCTGTATGCCCTGATCTGAAGACCCATGTTCATGCTTCTCTGGTGGTACTGATCTAGCATTTGTCTTGCTGTGGTTTACTTTGTACTTCTATTCAGACAGCTTCATACAGATTTCTAATTTTAAAGGTCCAGAACATAAGCACGTTCATGCATATTTTGTTTTTGGTAACAAATTATGGTGAAGAATATTACACCGAACTGTTTATTTTATGTGAGAATGTAGATTGTTACTTAAAATGTATTTATTACATTGCTCTAAAAGTGTAAAAAGTGTACTCTGAACAGCAATATTGTTTTATTTTCAATCAATTTTTCTGACTCTTTCTCTCTCTCTCTCTCTTTTGGCAACAGCAAGTAAAGTTAGTCTTGGAGAAAACAAAAACTTGAGAAGGAAGATTTAATAAAGTGAATAATTAAGTAGCTCAGATATTACAAAAAAAATATTGAGTTTCACAATGAAGTGGAATAATTTTATATTTTTAATTTTATAGGGCACTATTACTGTGCAAAGATTTCAAATAGAATGTATCATTGTTTACTAAGGTTTTGTGTTTTTACTGGAATAATGTTGAATATTAAAAACAGTTGAAATATATAATTTCTGAAGAGATATGAAGTGAAATTGTAACAGCCTACATGTAGTTTGATAGCCTATTAATATTATAAACTACTATTAAAAGTCCTTAATAAATAATGCTTAGAAGATGTTAAAAATATCTGTTATAGACTCAGATTTTTTTTAATACACGAAGCTTATTTCTGATTAAAGTAGTTGATAATTATAAATGATATTGCACATGAATGCTGAATGAGAGAAGAAGTAAAATGTTACTTTCTTGTGGTTGATTATATTATTCAGACTATAAATTACTGATGATTAATGTGTGCATGTTTTGAATAAAATACAGCAGCATTTTATGAACACTTGCTAAATCTATTAGAAATGTGGAAACATCCTTCTTCATTCTCAAAGTGTTCTTTTTATCACACTTTATTTCATTTTTAAAGCATTCCTAACTGTTTCACAATGATAGAATATCTTTCAGTAATTACAGTGAAATATACTTTAAAAATGAGGCTGAAATAACATTATCCGTATTTTTGCTGATGTACCAATTTATGGTGCTGGCAAACAGCAGTTTGATATGTGTTTCTTTATATTTTGTTTGAGTTATACATTTATCAAGGTGTTACACATTCAATGCAAAGTTCAGAACTATTGTAAAAGGGCAGAATGTCCATGGACTGTGTTTCAGGATTGTATGTACTCATAAGTGGGTAAAAAAGGTGTGATGGAATGTTATGTTTTGTCTATGTTTTGTTGTGTTTGTCTATGATTTAACCATGCTTTCCAATTTTTTATCTCTTGTTTAAAATTGAATTTTCAGCAATAGCAGAAAAGTCTATTATCAATTTCTATACTTCATGATTGCAGGAAGAAGTTTTAAATCATGACCTAATGGTTCAAAATATGAACAAAAGAAAGGCTGAGTTCTTCCTCTGTTCTTAAACTGTGGATTTTAGAAGAAGATGGGAATTCTTCTAACCTCAATTGTCTAAAAGTTGTGTGTCTAGGCTATATGTCATGTGCTTATGTTCTGTATTAGAAAATAAAGTGTTTATTTCCATAAATGTGACAATCTATATTATGATGGAGTAAAACAGACAGAAATCTAGTTTGAATTTATATTTCTAGTATACCCATAACTGAATTTAGATTCATGAATACAATACAGCTGGAAGTCCTTATGACATTTTCATTGTGATCCTCAGGTCATTTTGTTGAATGTAAGGAATCTTCCAGTGCCACTAGCAGTTACTGGAAGATGCTTCTGCTTGCTTTGTCCCTTGTGGTGCCAGTCTATCTTGTCTTTGCCTGGCTCAGGATAGCACGGTTAGATGGAATGGAATGCTCTCTGAGCAATTGTGTTGCAGGCCAGGGACTCACCATGGCCTTGGATGAAGGACAGGCTTTGTTTTCTAAATTGAAAAATAGCACTTTGTCCAAGTCAGCTTAAAAATAAGTTAATAAATTAATTAATTACAAAGTAAAAATGCACTTATTTGCAACAACTGGAAGAGGCAACACAGTAACAAATGTTTGTATCTTTGCAAGGTGGTGCAGGTGAAAACTATGTTTAATTTGCTTGTACCAGGTATAGTCTCATTTTCTCCCCCTCATCTGTCTCTTTCCCTCCTGGTTCAGTGTTGGTCTCAGTCTCTGCATTTCTCATTTTTCTTGGAGGATATCCTAGCATTGTAACTAGTCTCCCCTTATAAGTCTTCTAGAGGGTTGCTGCTGCTTCCTGCTGCTTGCATAGGAGGCAGGTGTTTCTCTTAGAGAGAGAGTCATCTTATAGACTAAGTGCACAGTCCAATCTCTTCTTAAATTCAGTCAGGCTCGGTGCAGTGACCACTTCCCTGGGGAGCCTGTTCCAGTGTGCAACCACTCTCTCTGTGAAGAACCCCCTCCTGATGTCCAGCCTAAACTTCCCCTGCCTCAGCTTAACTCCGTTCCCGCGGGTCCTGTCGCTGGTGTTAATGGAGAAAAGGTCTCCTGCCTCTCGACACCCCCTTACGAGGAAGTTGTAGACTGCGATGAGGTCTCCCCTCAGCCTCCTCTTCTCCAGGCTGAACAGGCCCAGTGCCCTCAGCCGTTCCTCGTACGTCTTCCCCTCCAGGCCTTTCACCATCTTCGTAGCCCTCCTCTGGACACTCTCCAACAGTTTCATGTCCTTTTTATACTGTGGTGCCCAGAACTGCACACAGTACTTGAGGTGAGGCCGCACCAGCGCAGAGTAGATGATTTTCTTGTCTTTGCTTTATTAGGTGACTATTTGGTTTTCTGAACTGAAGGGTGCATCTTTCATTGGCCCTTACATAATGTATCAGTGTGTATGTTAAAAATATACATGACAGGAATAGTTGGCTTATAGCTTGATGCTCCCTGCCCTTTCCTGGTTAGATATACTGTAATATAAAACCAGGAAGAAACTGCTATTTCCAGTGTTATCAAACCATATTCTTTACCAACAGGTCTAATTATTGAGGTTTGCTACCTTGCTTTTCTCTATTTTCAGCATATAAAACAGCAGTAGCTAACAAAGAGCATTTTCTAAAGACTTTTCATGTCTTTTTCATTTGTACTTTCTTATGTATAAAAGTTAAGCATATAAGGAAGCTATAGGAAAATATATATCTGCCTACTTTAGAAATCAAGGAAAAGACTCCAGAAAAAAATGAACTGACTTCAGTATAAAGCAAAATGAATGTTTTCCATCAATAAGAATAGAAATTTCATGTGTTGTATTAAAACTTCATTATTGTTAAGTTTAAAGATACTGTGAAAAATGTCCACAATAGATAATTTAAGATGTCTGATAAGTGTTGCTCCTAGCTCTTAATGGAGCCGGATATGCAAAACTGGTGAAAAACTGAGCTCTTAGGTTTTGCATATAGGCAAAAGCAAAATGTTTGCATGAAAAGCAACATCATGTACTCAAAGTGAACTACCTGTGCAAGGATGAAAAAATGGCTTGTAATCTTCCTAGTATGCTTCCTACAGGGTATAAATTCAACTATAAAAGATTACTTAATTTTTAATTTACTATTCTCAGGGCTGAGAGTCTATCTGTAAAGAGTGCATCTGAAACTGTTCAGATAAACTACATTCAGAAGAAAAAAAAAAAAAAAAAGTGTTCTATTGCAAGGCAAACAAAGAAAAATGAAAACAAAACAAAACTGAGCTGTGCAAAAGGAGTTTCCTGGAAAAAAAAAATAATCTTGAGCTGATGTCAGGATTATGTTATGAGAATCCTGATGGGGAATTTTGTTGCTGAGGCATAATTTGAGTAAATCTAAGATGCAAATCATCCACATGATGGAAACATTTCTTCTGTTGTAAATTCACTTCAGAAGAAAACTTGAACTTTAACATCATCTCAAGTATTACACTAAACTTTAATGCTTACTTCATAGAGTAAGTTAGTGATCTACACAAGGTGTAACAGAAAATCAAAGATAAAATTAGACAAAAAACATTTAACAAATATGTTATATTTTCATTTCTTTTACATTAAACAATAAGGATGTGAAATATTTTCTCCTCACACATACCATTCCTTTAATATTATTTATAAATGGTGTTTAAGTACAAAAAATGCCAAGAAACTCCTGACAAAAAAAAAAAAAAAAAAAAAGTTACAATCCAATTAAAAAAAAAAAAGTAAAAAGCTATGTGTTTGCAGCTACAAATGAATATTGGATTTTCTCCCTAAATCAAAATCAAAACTCATCAAAATCAAAATTATACTCAAAATTAAACTCAGTTCTTGTGGCTTCCTTCCATCCAAGCTGTTTCTGACATCAATGGAAATATTTCTATATTGATTTTCAAGGATCAAGCACAGTCTACACAAATGACAGTCTACCTAGAAAAGGTTTGATCTAGCAAGATATACATACACTTAAGTACTTTCCATCAAGTTACTACATCAACTTATTACAATGCATAATTTCCAACAATAGCACATTACACTAATTTCTTAGCCAAGGAAATACCAATTGGCAGAGTATGTTGAAGGCCTGATAACAGTTCATAGAAACATTGATGATTGCTCAGACAGGGCTGTTTATGTTTAATGTTTAATCTTAGTTTCTCCTTTCTCATTATTAATAGTCTCCATATAAAGAATGCATTCATTGTGCTTCCTGTGGTGCTTGTATTCCCACCCATACTTTGATTTATTATCATGAAAGCACTTAGGTCACACACATACAATTATGATTTCGAAAAGGAATACTTGACCTCAATAACCAAATTAAAAAACAAATTCCAGCTGGCATTTCTAAAACTTTGGTTAAATGTAAACATCCAAATTATTTAAATCACTTCCAGCTACATTGAATAATATTTTAGTATATCTCAAAATGAAGAAATTGTCAGAGTGCTTTGCACAGCATAACTTTTTAAATTGTTTTAGAGATTGGTTGCCTGTTTTAGAGATTGGTTTCCTACTATGGAAGCACACTGTTGCTTGAATGCAGGAAGCTAGGACAGCTAATATAAAATTATAGGACTGTTCAGAAATTATTCAATATTTAGCAGCTTTGGGGGTTCCAGTTAATTACCTTCACTGCTTAAAGAGACTGGACCACAACTCAAGTAGCATAGTTTGATCTTTCTTTTGTATTTCCCTTGCTTGCTATAAATGCATGTGTATGAATGGAAGAGCTTCCAAATTCTGCAGATCTTTCTTCATTTGTATTTTGTCCTACTCAGACGTAGTTTTGTGGCTAGCATGTGACATAGAGGAGAGACATAGGTTTCAGGCTTTTTCCACATGTATTATTATCTTGATGTTGAAAAAGAGTCTGGAGTGTGGTCATCAATGTACTCATTTGGAAGAAGACATTTCAAATCTTCTCAGGCTGAACAGGCAATTGAATCTTGGTTTCACCTGGTTTTAAATGTGCTGTTAAGTCATTTTGGAGTGATTCAGATTACAAGTACTTGTCACTGTAAAAAAAATGTTATCATAAAAAAAAAAAAAAGATGGTGAATAAATATAAGCTTTTTTTTTTTTTTTTTCCTCAGGGGAGTAAGAAGATGTTGAGAGAGAGCAGGATTAGAATTTGATATTCCATGATCATTCCTGTAAGAGAAACCATCACCTTCCCACCTGTATATTTACTGCAAGTGGGATATGAAGACCAGAAAAACGAATGATAGCTTTTTAGGAGCTGTTAGAATACAAAAATAACCCTCACTCTGAAACTATTACTTTAACTCCCTTCCATTTTCCAGATGAGTTGTTTTCTGTAGTTCTGCCTGTTTTTCTCTTGCATTATAATCATTACTGTATATATGATGTCTCTTCATACAGTTGATCATAAACAACTATTAAATTTAAACTGTAGTTTCAATTTCTTTTACTGTGCAAGTCTTTAAGGAGTATTTTGTTTGAAGTAAGCCTAAGTAATAATATTTAATGGAGATTGACTTGTCTATGAGAGTTATGATTAACCTTCACTTTTGTATAACTCCAATAGATTTCCATTCCAATTAAAATACCTTTAATTTGCTTCTGAAAAAGATCTTTGTCTTGTCCAGAATCTAAAGCAAATTGGGGCAGGAAAAAGTCTTTAAAATTAGTCTTTCTTTTTTTTTTTTTTTTTTTTTTTTTTTTTAATTTGAGAATTTATCTCTAAGAAAATACTATCCTTGTCATGGGAGATCCTTATTTGTACACCAGCTGGGAAACTTTTGAATTTGTAGAACCTACTAATGGTAGTTCTGTTATTAACTTGTAACTGTAAGCAATTGCCAGGCAATTCAAATATCTAATCATAACCTGATATGCTGAAATAACTTGTAACCCACATATTACAGAGAGCACAAGGATACAGTTAGGTGAAAAGAAACATATTTCTAATGTTGGTCTGTTGAAGTCCTCAAAAACACATGATTCAAAACATTATTCTAGACCACAATTTTCTTTGCATCTTCAACCTGCATGCCAGCTCTACCAGTGTTTGATTCCAACTCCAAGGATGATGATAGGAGTCAAGTGCCTCACTGTTTATTATAGCTGGCCCACTAGCACTGCAGAAATTTGTTAGAAGGCCTAAGGCAATAGTGTCCGGAGAAAAAAGAGCTTACAATGTCCTATGTAATGGCACTCTCTAGTGACACTGGTGTCTAACTAAATATATTATGAACATTCAAAGAGGAAGGACTGAACATAACTGAAAGTCTCCCTTCTCTGTTAGAGAGGTAAAGAAATTGACTTTTAATTTCAGAAGTGCGCAGCTCAGCAGATACAGGCTACAATTACTCAATCATGTAATTAATTTACCAAACTTGTTGCATATTTTAAAACTAGGCATTGGTCCTCTTTAAAAATAAAAGTTGAATTTCCTCAATGTGACTTAGTTATGTTACCTTTCTTAAACATCATTTTGCTGTTTAAGTAATACAATCTGTATCATGAGAGGCTTGTGGTGCCCTTAAGAGGGTTAAAAAATTTGGTGCTCAGTATCTAAAGGTTTATGATCTGATTTCTTCTCTGACAGCGGAAAATGCAAAATTCCTTAATTCTAAAAGCAAAAACAATTATATCAACTCAATTAGAATAGGACAAGTTGTTAGATGAAAGTTGTCAGTGAAACCTTAGCTTCATCCTGCTTTAAACACAAGAAAAAAAAAAAATCCGCTTTTTGGTATTATAAATGTTGTATTATCCTGATTAGTTTTCTAGCTAACAATTTTATGTTTCCTGCATGTCTTTTTTTTCCTCATTACTCATGAATGTCTAGTATTTAGTTTCTATCTGACTAGTAAAGGAAGGAATTCTCACATATTCTCTTTCCTTTTTCTTTTTCTTTTTCTTTTTCTTTTTCTTTTTCTTTTTCTTTTTCTTTTTCTTTTTCTTTTTCTTTTTCTTTTTCTTTTTCTTTTTCTTTTTCTTTTTCTTTTTCTTTTTCTTTTTCTTTTTCTTTTTCTTTTTCTTTTTCTTTGTGTCATTTTCTATCCATGTTATTCATAAGAATTTATTAAATATTTTAAGAAATCCTTCAGGAAAGTTGTTGGAGCTTTTTGTGGTATACTGTTGTTCATAAGATTAACTTAGGCTGTATTAAATTGATATAGACATGTCATATTTTTAAGAGCAGGAAAGTCCTGCTCTTTCCTCCTGATGGGTGACCAGGACCCAGCAGGAAGGAGGAGAACAGGTTGGGGGTGGTTTTTGGATCAAGGCTTTGGGTATTTTGAGCTGGGACAGGCCTTTGAGAAGCTGGGCATGTGCGCTGCTGACAGCTCAGCAAGTGAGGCACAAGCATATTGGGGAGCAAGCTCTCTGGACTTATTATAATTTTTTGAGTACTGTGTCCAGTTCTGGGCTCCCCAGTACAAAACAGACAGGGATCTCCTGGAAAGAGTCCAGTGGACAGCCACAAAGATGATACAGGGCCTGGAGCATCATCTCTATGAGGAAAAGCTAAGAGACCTGGGTCTGTTCAGCCTTGTGAAGATAAGACTGAGAGGGCTTAGACTGTATTAATGTTTACAAATACCTTAAGCATGGGAGAGAGGGGGACTTGGCCAACCTCTTTTCAGTGGTTTGTAGGGACAGGACAAGGGGCAATGGCCACAAAATGGGTCACAAGAAGTTCCACACCAACATGCGAAAGAACTTCTTCATGGTGAGGGTGACAGAGCACTGGAACAGGCTGCCCAGGGAGGTTGTAGAGTCTCCTTCTCTGGAGATATTTAAGGCCTGTCTGGATGTCTACCTGGGCAACCTGCTGTAGGGAACCTACTTTGGCAGAGGGGTTGGATTCGATGATCTCTTGAGGTCGCTTCCAACCCCTACAATTCTGTGATTCTGTAATTCTGTGAAAACTGCTAACTATATTCAACTCTTTTGTTCTGCTCCAAGTTTCTTCCAGGCACAGTGATCCTTAAATTGAAAGCAATAATTTGTATACAAGAGGAGAACAAATTAAAATGTGATTCTCAAAATCACACTATAAGATACTTGTCAAAATTTTTCCGTCTCTCAATCTAAAATCAGGATCCTCAGAGTACTTTATCATTAAATAAAATTAAGGAATTCTGTGTGATATTTCAATGAGCTAAACCAATCAGAATTACAGGCAAGAGAAGAATGTATATCTCTGAGAAGAAGATCTGCATCTTTGCAGTTCTTCTGTAAGCAACTCAGATAAACATGCCACAAATTAGAACAGCAAAAAGGCTAAGAGCTCCACAGATTCTCCAGGCAAGCAAAAATTTTTCAGCACAATAGTGGCATAAAGTTATGCTTTCCTTACTGTGTTAAATCTATTTTGTGTTGAAGAAGTTGCCTTGTTTCAAAGTGCAGTAGAGCAAAGTAACAGAATGGTGTTTCCTGTGGTTCTTTTGTTGTCTGATAATATCTGAATTCTATGTCTTCCTGAAGTTGGAGATTATGCAACCATGAGGGGGAAGGCATGGCCAATGGCATATCTCATGTCCTCATTTTCCTGTCTACTTCATGGTCTCTCATGGGCACAGGCTGTTTGAACCCCTCTGACCGGAAAGTTGAGGTAATAGCCTCTCCATTTCAAACTACCAGTGGAAACCCCAGCCTTTCAGGAGAGAGAGTGAAGGTCATATTTGAAAAGGTTAATTCCAAATGTGTACTTAGAAGAGGAGGAGGTGGCTGATGTTTCTCCCATCTACATGTTGGAATAGGTCTGGTCAGACAGCAAGCTGATCTCAGTGCTGTCGTCAGATGGGGAAGTGAAGGAATAAATCCCTCCTCTCTCCTTGTAAAGCATAATAATTAGAGATTGTGAAGAAGGTTGTGTGTTAATTTTAGGTACAAGAAATAAAACATTTTATCTCCTCTAGTAAATTTTATTTTCATTTTAATAGTTTTTATGGGTAAAATTGATTTTTAAATGTCTAATTAATTTTTCTAATTAATATTTTGGAGAGTTATGTAAATGAAATTGAAGAATCTGAAAATCTTGTCATTTATTTGACCTTTCCATTAAGTATATGGAATATTGACAGCTACCCCCCTTCCAAAAAAAAATAAAAAAAAGAACGTACCTGCAAGAAAGGGAAGAAATTATATAAGGTTAATGCTGCTAAAATGTCCTGTGGTGTTTCAATTTGGATATTCAATAATGTGTGCTTGATTCCAATTTCAGCATGTTCAGTTGTAAAGAGCAAACTCTGGGTTGCTATTTTGAAATCAGCGGAGTCAATGTCTAAATCCATTCGATTATCAGCAGTTCTATTTTCTGCTCTTTATTGGGTAATATACCATCAGCAAAGATGTGGATTTATGCCATTGTACTTCTGCTTTCTTCTCTCTTCAGGGTGACTACCTGACACTTGCTGGTTTTGATCTCTGACACTTTGATTCCTGGGCAATACCTAAAAGACTTTGCAGTGGAAGCACTTGTTCTGTGGCCCCAGGGTGCCTTTTGTAAGTCCATGCAGTTTGTTAAAGTATTTTAATTTATTTAGTTTTTAAGTGATGGGAAAGAATGATCATATTTCTTTCCTCACTTATGAAACATGCTTTCCTTTGTGGTTTTTGAGAAGCAGTTCTGAAGTAGCCTTAACAGGCTGGAGAATCTGATCCACAATTTTGATGTTTTGTTTTGCATAGCTTAGCATAGGTAGTGAGGGTAAGAATCCAATTTGCTGCTGACAAAGGCCATTTCCTCCCAATATAGCATTTCACTTCCTTCTTTCTCCGACTCCCACAAAAGCTTAGACATTTCAGAAGCTGTCAGTTGCTTTCACAGAAATGTTCTAGTTCACCGCAATAAAAGTTCTATGTGAACATCAGAGAACAGAAATAATAAAGAAATCAGAACTGTTGGTTATCTCACAGTTTTAAAGTCTGTTTTTTTTTTTGTTTTTTTGTTTTGATTTGTTTTGTTTTGGTTTGTTTTTGTTTGTTTGTTTGTTTGTTTGTTTGTTTCTGTTTGTTTGTTTCTTTCTTTGTTTTTCTAAACAAATTTAAGTTATTTTAATGACATTTTTATATATGGCCTTTATGTTCAGTGGATCTGCTTTTGAATTCAAAAGTTGCTTAATTGTTACAGCTTGCATTCATCTTCTCATGCACATGCACCTGAGTTGCACAGTATTATTAGTAATGATTGATTGTAAAAACCTTGTAAAAATAGCAGTACATGTACAGGCTGCCTACTACACCAAAAGAGTTCAGACTAATTCAGTTTCAATAGGTATATACTGTGCATTAAAAAAAAGGGGGGGGGGGGTTAAATGCTAATCTCCATCATACTGATAATTATTCCTTTCTTCCATGTCTTTTCTAAAAGCAAAATCCACAATTGATTTACATTTATTCTTGTTTCCTCATTTTTATCTTTCACTACTGCATGAGCATGCTCTAACTACATTACAATGCTTGCTCCTGTTCTTTCTCACTCTCATTTCACTCACCTAGGACTGCTTGGCATTTTCTGTTCATTTATTTTTGCAGCTGTGGCCACTGTTACTTTTAAGTGTCCCTCAGGTAACTTCTTAGTACAGATTTTCATTTAAAATTCCACTGTCTTTTATTCAGTGACTTCTAACACCCTCATTAGGTGGTTATTATTATATTGTGCTCATTATACAGTTATGGCCTGTCATTCCTGTTTTTATTTATCATTTCAGGATAGTCACTGCATGTGACACAGGGTAATCACAGTGATATATGCCAACACTAATACCCATGGTATAAATCTGCAGAGACCTGGGAATTTTGGTTGGTGAAGGTTGTAAGAGTAATCAGACTACTTCCTTTCTGCCAATAGTGTGCGTAAGTCTTACTCTGTCAGTAATTCCTAGTAGCATTACTCAGAAAGTTGAGTTTTTCTCCCCACAATTATTTCCACTGAGTGTTATGTTAGCGATCATTTGGTCATGGCCAGAGCTATGCCAGGACTTCAATCATTCTACACAAGATGATTTTTGAATGAGGTCTGTGGAAGCAAACACAGAGTACATCATCACCATCGATGCAAAACTCTTCATGCAAATATTCTAAAAGGCAGATAGATGCTTTGGCTGTTATATAAAAGAATATTTCCTAATTTCTGACTTCCTTTCATTTTATTGTTATGCCAAGTCTTTTCCAAACTTCCCGAGTGCATGTATCATAGTAAATTCATTGACCAACTCTGGGTCAATAGATACACAGACCCACTCAGATCCTGGTGTCCAGACTTCCAAAATGTTCCTCTCATTCCCTGATATCTTGATCTCCCGTTATAAAAAACCTCCAAAACAAAGTGTAGGAAGTTTGACCACTTTCCTCCTGGTTGCTTGTGAGTGTGCGTACTTGGCAGAACAGAACAGTGTTGCGTAACTGTTCCTCACATTAATTTGGCCCCCACAGTTTTAACTAGTCTCCCATTAGTATATTTTAGTAGTCTCATCATTAGTATATTTTAATATAGTATATTTTAAGTAGTCTCATCATTAGTATATTTTACTTTATATAATACTTTACTGCCTGGTAGGAAATTAGAAGACTTTAGATTAAAAGACATTTTAGTTTTTGGTATTTCTCAGCTGAAACTTTATATATTTATATGTTACCTAACAGAGTGATTGAGGTGTATATGGTAAGGTGTGTTTGTAGGATAGTCTATGGCTTTGTCAAGAACTCTGTGAAAAGCCTCTAACATGACCCTTAATTTGTGACATCTTTTATTTCTACTTGACATAAGCAAACACAGAGATGTTTCCCTGAGATAAGCACCAAAGTCCAAGCTACTGGAAGCCTAGAGCTTTTACCAAAGCAGATAGAGCTATAAGATGACTTTATTTTCATGTGTTATTGTTTGCGTTAAATTTCATTTTAAAATATGCTCAGAAGAGCATATGCTCAGAAGAGCATATTTTAACATTGGGATATGTTTAGCCTCACAGGTTCACCTAAATATTTGCTTTTATAGACTAAAGGTTGCTTCCCATATTTTATCTCTATGAAAGCACTTTAAATGAAATATTTTTGGGTTGGGAAAGAGGGAGTGCATAGAAAGCTTTTAAATGTACTATTCTTTGTTTGACATTTGTTCCCAAATTTACCCAAAACAAAAACAAGTAACCCTAATTGTTCTCTATGTGTCCAATATATTGTCTGTGTCCAATGTGAACGATAATGCATTAAATATAAACACAGTGTTGGAGTGAGGAGGAAGTAGAATATAATTTCAAATGCTACTCTTTAAATTCTGCTTCTTCATACATGTCACTTTCTGGAAATGAAATGTTATCATTTTAATTCTTCTATGATAATTTACATTATTTGTGTAAACAGAGTGTGGAAGATATATAAAGTCAAAGTGTTGAAACTTGTTTCTGTGCTCTCTTTAACATAGCAGTGAAGTTTTTGGTATGGAAAATTCTTCACATGGAGAACATTCCAACATTGTCAATGGAGAAATTCCTACTTCTGTAGATTTTATATCAAACTGTAACAGATAAGCCTCTTGTAAATCATTCTGAGCATCTGAGGATAGTGTAGAAAATTTTAGACTAAATTATTAAATGTAACACTGTGTTAGATAGACTACAACTAATTTTAGCCATGGCTTAATGAAAAATATCTCATGGAGGTAATTTCAGCTGGTGATTATGAATAAGAATGTATGGATCTATGTCTCTCTCTCTATATATATTTCCCTCTAGTTATGTTACTGTATACCAACAAGATACGCTGTGCTGGCATTTAAATTCTGATGTAGACCAGTTTGTACACAAGAAAAAAAAGTTCCCCACATGAAAATAAACAGTTATAGTGTACACAGGAATTTTGTGAAAATTGCTACACCTTTTGTCAGATGCATGTTTCTCTGGAGAGTGTAAGATATGCAAGATGGGCCTGACAAATAAATAAGTAGTGGAAGGATGTTTTGAAAAATGTAAAAAGAGATTTATTTTTTTTAAAAAAGAAGATTCGTATCTTGCATAGAACAACTCTAAAATCAAGTATTGACTGAGCTATTAAATTGACAATTTCTATAACATATTCAATATTGAAGTTAAGATAATATCAAGGAAACATCTACATTAGATTTTCAAATTTCCAAGTCCACCTTTAAGGCAGCTTACAAGGAAATTATTCCCAAAAGATGTCTTGGATTTTATATTCTATTTTGCCTGGACTATTTCAATAAAATGAAAAATCAGTTTTGAATTAAGTAATAGAAATTTCAGTAGTGTTGCTTCTACTTTCCTAAGATGTAATCCCCCCAAAGCACGGTTATTTGGAAGAAAATATTAGAACACATATATGTAAGTGGAGGACTAGAAGTGATAAAGATCACATGGAAGAAGTAAATGCAAAGTAATGTGCATGCATTAAGTAAATCTGTGTGCATTGAGGTGGAAGTTTTGAATATGAATACATGAGAAAAGGAGAAGTGGCTGCTGAGGATAAAGTTGGTCACATGATTTCAAAGTTTGTGGAAACTTTGTGTGTGTCTGTGTCTGTGTAAGGGTCAGGTTTTAAGATTAGAGTTCTTCAAAAATTTGTCACTATAAACTTCCCTTCCACACAGTATTACCGTGCCCTTGGAGCTGTTTTTCTAACTTCTAACAAGTAAGGCTTATTTTTTTTCTTTTTTCTCCCCCTCCCCCCCCCCCCCCCCCCCTTTTTTTTTATTTTTTTTCTAAAGGAAAAGAACTGTAGTGTAAAATTGTGTTGTTACAGGAGTTTAAAAGAAGGTCAGAGTCAGGGAAAACTGCTAAAGAATGAAGAGAAAAAGTTAATGTGAAGCACTGTGACCTGCTGATTTTATGGTTACATCAGGAACTTTAACACCATCTTTGGCATTTGCAGGCAATTTTAACTATTGTGTTATGTAGATGTCAATAGGAAATTCTATGTTTTCACAATGAATGGGATCTGTTTTTCTCTTAGGTAATAAAACTATGTAAAGAACATATGACCTATGGTACTGGAGTGGTAACATCCCCTTGGTTATAAATGAAGGAAAGATGGATTTGTTTTAATTTTTAAGTTTCATGGGTGACTTCAGAAATCTTTCTCTTGGAATTAGGGTAGTTTTTCAGATGGTGTGTGCAGCCTGTTGTTACAGAAATTAAATACAAAAGAAGGATTTTCAAAAGTGAAATGAATGGCCCTCCTTTTGAAAAGCTGATTTATTTATTTTTTTACTATGCCTTAGTTCTACATAAAAAGCTTTTTTTGGGTGGGGGGAGGTGGAGGGGAGGGGGAAAGAGGAGCAGTGTCTACTTCTTTGAATTAGTTTGACAAATTGTGAATATTTTTCTCACACTCAGGATACACATAAAGAAGATTTATGGATTGCACTTCCCTAGAATTTTCATAGACTTTACTCCTTATTGAGGAGGTTCATTTGTATTATCACATGTACAAAACACAAAGATCATGAATTTTCTTAGGAATGACTTAGAAGTTTGTCTTAAAATTCATTCATTTAAATTCTTCTATTACAAGAACGTGTCCAAATCACTTGTATTTCATAACTGGTTGGAGATCCCACTCTTAGAAATTCGTGGACCAAGTGATTACTGGACATCATTAAAAAGCAGGCTTGGGTTATATTCAGTTGTCTCCAATATGTGCAGTTTAGTTACACAGGAGAACACAAAACTTCAAGTCCAGACAAAATGAGATCAGAGATACCTGGTCTGGGTTTTGCATGGCAACTTTATTTTGCAAAGCAAAATAACACTGTTTATTTTTAATCAATTCTGAGTTATTGACTGTCCTCTCAATGAAAGAGATGGAATGATGTTCCAATACTTTGGCAAGGGCAGTTTACTGTTTTTCCATCATTACAACAAAATCACAGCTGCAACACTGTTAAATATGTGTTCAGTATGGCTCCTTCCCTGTTCAAGATGCTTTTAGAGAAATAGGCTGAGTGCAAGTCTGTCAGTCTTTTAGTAGTGCCCAGAGAGGCAATATCTGAACAAAGTAAAAGGATAAGGAGAGACAAATCCTGTGAGGATAGAAGCACTACCATGCTCTACCACCTGCACCTCTTAACTTTTTGCCTTGGAAAATCTTCCTCATCAGATGGTGAAGAATCTCAAAAATGTTAATTTCACTTGCCAATTAATAATTCTTCAGAACCCTTGAATTGCAATAATGGGTACTGCTTGATGATTTTAAAATCGTAATTCTAATGTGAATCATGTCTTTCCCCCCCCCCCCCCCCCTTCCACCTAGATCCAATTTTTTAATCACTTTACCTTTGGTAAAGACCAAAACAGGAAAGTAGCTGAAATAAAAGGGCATCTAATATGATCGTGTTTGAGAAGTAGGAGAGTTATTATATTTGTAATTATATCTTAAACAGAATGTTCAACTCTGTTACGTTTTCTCTCATGGTATGACCCCACCAGCCATTTATGTACAGCATTCTCTCTGCTTCACGTTTTGTTACACCATGGTCTTAATGACTGCACCAACAAAACGCTAGTGGCCAGAATTTATTCTAAATACTACCAAACCCATTAATATCTGTGTTTAAAATCAACACCCTTGGAAAGTTTAGTCTTTCTAAATAATCCTATAAAACAACAACATCATTAGAAATAGCCCATGTAGAATTTCATCCTATTTGCAGAGCTATTAATAAGGAATTTCTTGTAGTATGTTCTCTTTCCTAACTCCCACTCTACTGAGTACCATCTGTTAAGATGGAGTAGAGTCAGCTGAAATCAATCAGTATCTTCCCTCAAGGACCCACTACCATTTTCTGGAATATACGATTTTGAGACATTAGCCTCCCATGTTATGAGTGGCTCCACCTTTTCTGCCCAAGGTGAATTCCCAAAATGGTTTAATTAAACTCACTGAGTTTTTAACAGGGGATTCTCAGTATCTGTCCTGCCTCTTTGTGAAAGTGTAGGTTACAACAGCTTCTATCTGTGACTGTAGGCAGCTAAGAGGTGATATTAATAACCATTTTTCTTAGTGAGTGAAGGGAGCAATGAGGAAATTCAGTTTCCCCTAACATCAGACAGAAGCAGAATGAGGTATTAAAATTTACCAGCTAAGTCAGAAATATGAATGACTCAAATTTGTATTCTGGGAAAGTAGCAGCTGCCTCAGCTCAAGGTCACCACAGTGAATAACACTTTGGAACCACCTGCCTCCTAAGCCTGAGCTTTGCTTTTCTTCTCATGCATGTATTTGTATCAATAATGTCCATTGCTTTATCCAATCACCGAGATTTGCTTTCCTTTTTGGTTTGCAATTTGCCTTCACTGTAAGAACAAGCGTTTAAAACACCTCACTAATCTAATTTAAGCTTAACTATATTCTACTTCGGAGTTTCATTCCTCAAAACTACCCTCTTTCTCCAAACTTTAAATAATTTTCTTAGATATCTCACTGTGACTGTTGCAGTTATTTTGGCTTCTGCATATTCCTATTATTTGACTTTTACATATGTTACTGTCTTTTAGGCCTGGGTAAAAAGTATTTAATGTGAAACACATAACCTTAACCTTGCTTCAGTGTTTTTTGTTGTTGTTGTTTTGTTTTTTTTTTTTTTTGGTCTGTTTTTTAATATGGCATTGGATCTCTTCATACATTACAATATGTTTTGGTAGGCTTAAAAAAAAAAAAAAAAAGAGAGAGAGAGATTCTGCTGCCTCTGAGGACTTTCTTGAGAACTCAAAATGAAGCTGATGAGATTCCAGGTACAAGCAAGATCCTTCAGTGCAGCATTGTGCCTCTTATTTCAAAACTCCCATCTGTCACTTCAGAATCACCCTTTCAGACGTAATCCTGGTTGTGTTGACAAGTTCCTTTAGAAATGGGTTCAACTGTTGAGATTGGAAAATAAATGTCAAGACATGGTTGTTTATACTTTGCATGGACTTAAATGCATGCTACAGTATCAAATTTTATTATTTCTAAATGTGTTGAATTATTTTTTAAATAGTTCAGTTCTCCTTCAGTTTGTTGGGCCAGGATATCCAGACATAGCTGAGAATTGCTGTTTTGCATTGGTATTTGTAAGGTATCTTTGTAAGGTCCAAACTATTGGCATCCCTTGTACAATGCCTATGCATATACACAGCTTTGGCGATGTGCACTGCATCTTTAAGATGGTTTGCATTCTTATCTCCCACATGTTATGCTGGAGAAAAAGCAGTGAACTTGAATGATAGAAACTTCTGCAGAGGTCAGAAGACACAGAAGTGTTCTGTCTCAGTGTTCAATATTATATTGCTTTTATTTCTCAGTAGTAATAAGACAGCAAGATTAATGACAGGATAGAAAATGGAAAGATCTTGTTTTGCCATGATTGTTTCATGTCTTTCCTGTACAGAAACTTTCATGCTTAATTTTCTGTCTTGCCATTGCTTATAGCTCTATAACATCCTCTTTATGAAGGCATGATAGTCAGTGCTTTGTTTAGGACTAATATATTGCAAGTGATTGCTTTTACATCATTCCTGAGAGAAACATTGCTTTTTGTATGGCATCTAAGTAAAGCTGGGGAACTACATAACTGCTGAGATAAACTCGGTACACCTGACAAGGCAAGCACAGTAGATTACTTTTTGTGGAGCGTAGAATCATGTGAAATGAAAGCTGTTCAGTGTAAAGAAAAGGTCAGGTTTGTTGCTTCTATGGGACCATCTTACTATGAAACTGGTAGACAATCACTTCAGTTAATCACATAGCAAAATTTAACAATGGTGTGTGTTTGCTTGGTTTGGTTGATGTTTTCAATATATATATAAATATATATCTTTATTACACAGTCTAGGTGTTTCTAGAATCAATATCAATTGATTTCTGTCAGTGGTCTTAAAAGAAGATACAATTTTGAAATATTTTCATAGTGCCTTTATCTTCCACTGTACATCAAAGATCCCTTAGTATAACTGAGAATTGGCACCTATGAATCTGCAAGAATAAGCTCCAACATGATGTAATTTTTTTCCATCAGGACAGACAGAAGAGTTGCAGTCCAAATGCACAAGCCAAGAGATGCACTCATGCATCTTACAAACCACCCATTTCTGTAGTCCAGAAGCCAAAGTTTGTTAATTCCACCCACATCAATTACAGAGAAATAATGCTAAGTGACTCATCATGGGAAAGTCACAATTGATGTATCTTGTTAAACACACTCTCCTAGATGAAAAATACAAGTTAAAATGAAATTGCACTTATTGACAATGTAAATAATATGCATACAGAAGTCATTGCATGCTTGCAGTCCTCATTATAGTTCAGAATCTATTTGAGAACCCAGAATAAATCCATAATTTCAGGTGCTGTAAATATCTGCTTTGAACCTTGGCCCAAAAATATTTTAGCAAGGAATTAACATTTCAAGAGGAAAATTAAATTAGGTTTTACAGTTAAGGGAGGCAAAAGTAAATCACATTATAAATGAAAGGATTTATGTTTGCACATATTCAGTAGAGTGACCTATCTTTTCAGTTCAAAGGTGCTTCATAATTAAAGTCTAACATTTACAGTAACTAGCCATTTGTGCTTTGCTAGGAACAACATTCTGTTTCTCTTCCTGAGAACTAATTCTGCCTTAAAAAAATCCACCACTATTTTTTTTTCCTTCGTGACAAACAGATAATCAGGACAGGAGGAGTGGAGCAGAATCACATGGAATGTGATTATGTCTGCAGTTTATTTTGTCAAAAGATACCTATCTATATAGTCTGAATACAAACAAGCTTTCTGGATTCTGACTATCATCAACAGAATTAGAGAAGTTATTTTTCTCTGGGTCTTTTCGGATCTGCCTTTTGTTCCCTGGAGATATTTCCTCTTCATTTTGTTGTAAGTTCTGTCTGAGAACACACAAGGTGTTGGTTTCTTTTAAGTATTTTATTGTGAGCAGCAGTAATTACAGTCAATGCATTCTCCAAACAGTATCTACCATCACTACTCTGTAATTTGCTTTAACATTACTCCTTTGTGAATTAATTTAGTGAGGTTCAAATTAAAACTTTTTTCTAAGTATGTCATTAATACTTGGCTTTAATATATACTAGGTGCGTTTATATATGTAATTCTAATATGAACTGCATATAGTAATAATCTCCAGATAGCTAGCTAAAAAGAGTAAATTTCTGAAAGCTTGTGAATGTGAAGGGATATGTATACAAATATGTACTCTCTTTTGATAGCTGACTAAACCAAACTCCCTCATCATCAGTCAGTTGCTCAAGGTGACTGTGACACAAACTGTAAACTATGGTGTAAACACAGCATTCTTTGCAGAGAAAGCATTACTTTTAAACAAAAATGGCTACTTCATACACTGATCATCCATGTTTTTGGATGATTTAGTTGTATGCTTTCACAAATCATTTGTACACACAGAGTCCTAGCACATGACGCAATGAACACAATACTTATGGGTCTGATGTGTCTACTGCCTTCAGAAACCCTGCTTAGGTGTATAAGAGTACAAGGGACCTGAGTTGACAGGAAAAAAAATCACTGATATTTTGCTTTAAGAAATACAATTTGACCTGAAAAATACTGACTAAAGTGATGTCATGTAGAAATGCATATAAGGTTTGTGCCTAAGGCCTAGTCCTGCCAGTATACGTGTTCCTTAATTAAGAGGCAGAAGTCTCGTTTGAGTGAGTAATCTGTAATTTTCACAGGAAAATTAAAATTCACAAATAAAGGAAAAAAATTATAAAAATATCCACTAATATCTGAGGACCTGATGTTATGTGGTCTGTTATGTATGTATGTGTCTGTTTGCAAAAATATCACAGAATCACAGAATTGTCTAGGTTGGAAGAGACCTCAAGATCATCAAGTCCAACCTCTGACCTAACACTAACAAGTCCTCCACTAAACCATATCGCTAAGTTCAACATCTAAATGTCTTCTAAAGACCTCCAGGGATGGTGACTCCACCACTTCCCTGGGCAGTCCATTCCAATGCCTCACAACCCTCTCAGTAAAGAAGTTCTTCCTAACATCCAACCTAAAACAACCCTGTCACAACTTTAGCCCGTTCCCCCTCATTCTGTCGCCAGGCACGTGGGAGAATAGACCAACCCCAAGCTCGCTACAGCCTCCTTTAATGTACTTATAAAGAGTGATAAGGTCACCCCCAAGCCTCCTTTTCTCCAGGCTGAACAAACCCAGCTCCTTCAGCCGCTCCTCATAAGACTTGTTCTCCAGACCCCTCACCAGCTTCGTCGCCCTTCTCTGGACTCGCTCGAACACCTTGATGTTCTTCTTGTAGCGAGGGGCCCAAGAAAATATGCCAAAGAAAAAATCCTATATATTTATGAAAGCACTGAACATGCTTGTGTATCAAGCCACCGCTGTCTCCAGTGTGTTTCTTTGTTTCTTAATATATTCTCAGCGGCAGAAATGGTGTTATTACATGGTCATCATAATGTAAATCTTCTTTCTAATGTCTCAATCTCAGACATGTTCAACATAAGAAAAGAAATGCTAGAAATTAATAACTACTGTTATAAATTCCAGAAATCATTTCTGGTTCCTTTGAGGGTGAAATGTAAAGTAGCCACATTTAGCACCAGGTGTTGTGTTAGAGGATACCATTTGTCTTGAGATGTAATTGGGGTCATGATTAAAAGGATTCTAATTCCCTGCCTCAGCTATTATTCTTGGGTTCAGCCTTAACCCCCTTCATCATATGCTGGCTCTATTACCTTCACTGACAATAGTTTGCATACTGGGGGTTATTTAGTCACCATCAGAGACTGCTAGCTCAAAATCACGCTGAATCCCACATTTGCAGGGCTTGCAACAGATATGCATGCCTCCATATTTATCCTCCAGTAAATTTTGAAACTGCAAGAAGTAGATTTATTAAAATATATTAGTAGATTGGCTCACTGCTCTGTAAAAAAGGGAAAGATCTCCCTTCCTCTCTATCCCCAGAGTGCAATTTGCTCACCTGAATCATGTGGTTCTGTTTTGTTGCTGATAGTGTAAGTCCAAGTGCTTTCACTTTGTTGCTATGGAGTAAGGTGGATAAGAATTCAACTGATTTTTTGGAGCACTTCTCCAGATTTAAAAGTGCTGCTAGCCGTCACATAGGAGGGAGGAGTATCAACAGAAGTCACATGAGTCTGCTCCATCCTAGTCTTTCCATACCTCAAGTGGATTTTCTATATATGGAGCATGTATTCCTTTTGGATTTTAAATTTGTGTGCATATGCACTTATTGGACCTGAATAATCTGAGAAATGATTTCTAATTTTTTTTGTGATATCTGACATGTTTCATTCATAGAAAATTACTTTATCTAGAAATAAAAATCCTGCTATTTTTCCCCCCTCTTGTTCTGTCATTGAGATTTGCTTTTGTTTTGATACCCATTTTCTGCGTTCAAAACTTTTGGAGGCTAGGAGGGTAAGGGCTGAGAGTTTTGCTGCATATCCTGAAGATGGCAAGGTTCTGCTGAGGGAGTGTTCAGAACTGGCAGTCTTCTGATAAGAAGTTAAAACAGAGCTAAGATCTGCAGACAAGGTCAAGTTCAGGTTTTATGTTTGATCTTTGAATGATTATTGTTTGGGTATTCCATTTTGGTTATTCCATTTGGATACATCTCTTACCCTCACATTCTATCATCTAGTCTTACACAGCCTATGTTTCCAAAGAAGGGCTGAGTAAATTCCTCCACAAGAAGTAATAATATTTCAGAATAATGCAAATTAACATAATAAACTCCACTTTTCAAAGTTTGTTATAAATATTATGATTATGCTGCAATATATAGTTAGGTAAGAGTGCCCTAAGAAGCTGCACAGGATTTTGAGATATCAGTGGAGATGTATGTTCTTCCAGTTATTAGATTGATTGAACTTTTAAGCAAAGATTTAGTTAGAGAATTTGTTACCTTTAAAGAGTTACTTGCTTAATACTGTCTTTTAAAATAGCATTTCAGGAACCCTCTAAGGATGTTGATTAAAACCTGTAAAGGTGTGTCCTGCAAAAAATTTCATTGTGGATGCTAGAAAAGCCTGGAAATCTATTAGTTTCCATACTGCAATTTCTATGCTACCACTGAGTTGCTGTGCATTTGTAGACTGAAAGGGAAGAAGACTGGATCGTAGACAGGAACATGGAATCCTGCATCATACAAGTAATGATTTTGACTACTATATTTTTCTTAAATGAGACACTGATTGTGGTGGGTTGACCCTGGCTGGCTGCCAGATGCTCACCCAGCCACTCTCTTGCTTCCCTTCTTCAACACGATGGAGGTGGAAATCAGATGAAAAAACTGTGAATTTAGATAAAGACAGACAGACCCTTTACCAATTCCTGTTACAGAGTTGACCTGGGGGAAATAAATTTACTGCCAATGCAAACAAATTTGACTCCGTCACTCCTTCCTCTTCACACTCTTCCACTGCTCCAGCATTGGGTCCTCCCTGGACTGCAGTGATATCTACTTCAGAGCCTGGAGCACCTACTCCCTCTTCTTCTCTGACCCTGGGGTCTGCAGGACTGTTTCTGGAACCTTTTCTTCCTCACTGTCATGGAATGTTTCTCCTTTTCTTAAGCATGCTACCAGCTTCACTGATGGGCCCAGCTGGGCCCTGTAGAGCCAGCTGGAACTGGTTGTGGCTGTCAAGGGACTGCCTTGGCATGACAGTATTGTTACAGATTTTCTTGGAAGGTCTTGGTTTGTTGTATTCTGCATGTACTGATGTAAAAAAAAAATAATAATAAAATAAAGTAACTGTTTTCCTAATGGCACTTTATTATATAATGTTTGTATATTTATATTTTGTAGAGGATCTAAATTTGTGAGTTAGAGGTAATCAGCACAGAAATCATAGGATGGTTTGGGTTGGAAGGGACCTTAAAGTGTTTATTTGTTTGTTTGTTTTTTTGTTGGGTTAAAAACTGGCTGGATAGCCGGGCCCAAAGAGTTGTGGTGAATGAAGTTAGATACAGTTGGAGGCCAGTCACTACAGGAGTCCCCCAGGGATTAGTATTAGGGCCAGTTCTCTTTAATGTCTTTATCAATGATCTGGATGAGGGGATTGAGTGCACCATCAGTAAGTTTGCAGATGACACCAAGTTAGGTTCATGTGTCGATCTGCTCAAGCATAGGAAAGCTCTGCAGGAGGATATAGATAGGCTTGACCAATGGGCTGAGGCCAACTGTATGAAGTTCAACAAAGCCAAGTGCCGGGTCCTGTACCTGGGGCACAACAGCCCCAAGCAGCACTACAGGCTTGGAGATGAGTGGTTGGAAAGCTGCCTGGCAGAGAAAGACCTGGAAGTAGTGGTTGATAGTGGGCTGAACTATGAGCCAGCAGTGTGCTCAGGTGGCCAAGAAGGCCAACAGCATCCTGTCTTGCATAAGAAACAGTGTGGCCAGCAGGGTGAGGGAAGTGAGGGAAGTCTCCCTGTACTTGGCTCTGGTGAGGCCACACCTCAAGAACTGTGTTCAGTTTTGGGCCCCTCACTACAACAAGGACGTCGAGGTGCTCGAGCGTGTCCAGAGAAGGGCAGCAAAGCTGGTGAGGAGTCCGTAGAACAAGTCTTATGAGGAACAGCTGAGGGAGTTGGGATTGGTTAGCCGGAGGAGGCTCAGGGGCAACCTTCTCACTCTCTACAGGTACCAAAAAGGAGGCTGTAGTGAGGTGGGAATTCATCTATTCTCCCATGTGCCTGGTGATAGGATGAGGGGGAATGGGCTAAACTTGCTCCAGGGGAGCCTTAGGTTGGATATTAGGAAAAACTTATTTACCGAAAAGGTTGTGAGGCATTGGAATGGGCTGCCCAGGGAAGTGGTTGAGTCACCATCCCTGAAGGTCTTTAAAAGACATTTAGATGTAGAGTTTGGTGATATGGTTTAGAGGAGAACTTGTTAGTGTTAGGTCAGAGGTTGGACTAGGTGATATTGGAGGTCTCTTCCAACCTAGATGATTCCGTGATTCTGTGATTTAAAGATCACTCAGTTCCAACCCTCCTGCCATGGGCAGGAACACCTCCCGCTAGACCAGGCTGCCCAAAGCCCCATCCAACCTGGCCTTGAACACTTCCAGGGATGGGGCATCCACAGCTTCTATGGGCAAGCTGTTCCATTTCCACCCTCATAATAAAGAATTTCTTCCTAATGTTTAATGTAATCCATCCTCTTTTAGTCTAAAACAGTTATTCCTTGTTTTATCGCTACATTCCCTGGTAAAGAATTGCTCCCCATCTTTTCTGTAAGCCCCCTTTAGGTATTGGAAGGCCTCTAAAAGGTATCCCCAGAGCCTTCTCTTCTACAGGCTACAGAGAAGAGCTCAGGCTAACGATCAACTCAGGTGTGATTGAAAATCAATTTTTAGTGTTTTTTAAATTGTTCTGATCCTTACCCTCCAGCTGGATGTAGCATCTCTAATATCCCAGTATTAACAGTCTGGTATCAATATTGCAAAAGCTGCTGATAGAATAAAAATAGATCTTTGTTTCCGCATCTAGTTTCTACTGATTTCTCCTTCACATTTAGTACTAAAATTTCTGAGTCTATTTTTTTAATTCATGATGCTGATTTCATGGCAAGATGCCAACTGCCATTTTCTGGCACTGTACCAAAAAGCCCAAACTGATCTTAAACCTTAACCATTGTTCCAAAGATATCATATCCATTTGTCTGGAAAATGTGCCTATTCTGATATCATCAGTCTAGTGTGAAAGCAGTATTATAAATGTTCTATTCTGATTTATGTTCTCTCAGAGCCAGATTTTAGAGAGAGACATTTCAAAGAGGCCCTGTGAAACTTCAAGCTTGGTGGAAGAGGAAGGAAACAAATAGCAGCCATGGAATGGAAGCCTGGAATCTTGGGTCTAAAATACAAGTAAGTTTGGGCACCACATTAATAACTAGTTTATATATACAAGCAAATATTTTCAGCATTCAGTATGTCTTTCTCTGCTTTTCTAATACATTTCTTGTGTATTGTGACTTAGCTGAGCACATGCTGGGTAGCTTCTTGGCCATAAATTGATATACAGTTCCAGTTATGCTGATGATATGGTAAGGAGGCTTAATGGGTCAGCACTTAATTCCAGTTTGAAGGATAGCTAACTTTGTGCCTTTTCACGTGGCAGGGAAAGGCTCAGAGATTTTGTTAGATGAGGAGTAAAGCAACTACAGATGGAAGTAAATATGCAGTGTCTCTGGTGAAATGGACAATCGATCTATTGAAGGGTGATCCATGAGTCTGAAAAAACATTTTGGAGAGCATGAACAACCTACCATGGAAAACAGTTCATGGAAAGAAATTTGGGTTCTTTACAAGCAAACAAAGGGCATTTCAAGGGTCAGAAGGAGACCGATGCTATACATATGGGATGTTGTCTCTTTTATAGAATGGTTTGTGTTGGAAGGGACATTAAAGATCATCCATTTCCAACCCCTCTGCCATAGGCACAGATGCCATCCACTAGATCAGACTCTCCAAGCCCCAACCAACCTGGCCTTCAACACTGCCAGAGATGGGGTATCCACAACTCCTCTGAGCAATGTGTCCCATTGCTTCAACACCCTCATAGCAAAGAATGTATTCTGAATAACTTTTGTAAACCTACCCTCTTTCAGTTTAAAGTCATTACCTTTGACCTATTAATATACTCCCTGATAAAAAAGTCCCTTTCCAGCTTTCTTGTTCACCCCCTTTAGGTACTGGTAGGAGAGACTTCTTTTTCCAGGAAAGTGCTGCTATTTATGTATTCATTGTTCCTCACTGCTTTTTGTCACATCTTGGAGACACTGTAAGAGCTACACTGAAGTGTGAATGCTCCTTGGTAGTAAGCCAGGAAGAAAAGAAAATGGTAATTAAGGATTACAGTTATAACTTGTATGATATTTATGCTGATAAAAGGAAAGACCTGAAATTATTTTTCAATTTATTATGAACTAATCATGCTTTAAAAGTGAGAATGGTGGCTCCCATTAAGTAAAATTACACTGAAAATAAATACTAGATTCAAGCTCTATCTTATCGCATTGTTAATTAATGTCAGGTGTAAGAATATGTATGGTTTACAGAGGCAGAATCATCCATGAAGGAGATGATCGAATAGAAATTATACAAATGATGAGACAGGGAGATGCCAGCTTTACTTTCAGTTTCTGTTGCCTTCTTCAGCTTGTGGTATATAGAGCAAATTCAAGTGGGACATGTTTTCTGCTGAGTTTCATCGTGTGTATTTTAGAAGGACATCTGGATATGCAGATGAATAATCAACAAGGTGCATAAAACCTGATTTTCCTGTGCTGGAACATATAGTAAATTAGATTTGGTCATTGTTTTAATAACTACTAAGTTTAAAAACATGTTACGAAAACTAAGAAAAAATAGCTAAATTTTCTGTAATGCTGTTATTTGGTTCTATCTTTTCCCCTCAGTCTTTATTCTCTAAAGCTTTAGACTGGCTGTCTTTTCAACACCTATATTTCAGTGTTATATCACAGTATAGGCTACTGGGTGTAATATGTGCTGCAGCCTGTTCGGTATAGCTCCTCAAGGAAAAATGTGCTGATGTTGATAAGCATCTGTGACTGAATGTATTTTTTTGTTTGTTTGTCTGATTTTTCTGATTTCTGAGATAGTTAATGGCTAAGTAGGGGTGGAGGTGGAGGTTGGATGCCTCAGAATCTGATGCCATATGATAGTATGAATAAAGAAACAGATGAATAGCGACATTACATATGTCTGTGAAACTATGTTTTTAATCCTCAGCTAGTTTGTGGTTGCAATGCCAGACTGAGTCATGCTTTATTCTTGGTTGCTTTAAGAATGATTATTTGAACAATAAGCATGATACTCTTGTTCTTTGCAGAAACTGACTTGATTAAGTAGAATTCCACATTATTCTGGTAGGCTTACTATTGTTAACAATGTAGTTCATCCCTTTTTTTCTTCTCTAAATTGAAGGGTCTTACTAGACCTTGGTTGAAGTTCAATTTATAATCTAGATATAGACCCCAAATCCACTTCTAAATTAATGGCTTTTATCAGGTTAAAATGTTCTAAATGCCAAAATGATTTTTTTTTTTTAATTTCCTTTGTATAGGAAGGGTGTATTTGTGAACCTCACACTCAAGTTTGGGTTGTGAAGACATGCTTTTGGTCATGATCTATCTTCTCTTCTTCTTTTTTTTTTTTTTTTTTTTTTTTTAGTCAGATATTCATTTTTGAGCCTCTATGATTTTCACTGGATTATACACTTTTGTAGTGTTTCTTTCTTACAAAGCTTTTGTAATCATTTTACCGTTTGCACCACAGTGTACTACTACCTTACTTGTCAGGTTCTCTGTTTAGCATGAAGACATTATCAGTGAATGCTTTCAAAAGTTGTGTAGAGTTTGGCTGAAATAATTTTTCTCATCACAGCAGTATTGCAAGTTTATAATGAAAAAAGCTTCACTACAAAAGGAGATCTTAACAATTTAAATTAGGCAAAGCAGTTCTCTCTGCACTGTTTTAATATTACTGGCTTTAATTTTGAAATAAAATGTTTTAGTGATTTGAAAGCCAACTATTCCCATTAAAAATGCTAGTTCTGATGGGACTGCATTGTTTGTTTTCCTCTACTTCCCCTTAATATGTTTCTGTCAAGACAAAGGATATCTTTTCATTCAGTCCTCTGAGCAACCAAAGTTTTGCTTTCATAAATATTGGCGTCTTTGAAACGCACTGCAATAATGTTACAAATCCTGGTGTGAAAATAAAAGAAAAATCTGCTAGGATTTCTTTCAAGAGCCTAATTTATTTCACTCTTAAAAAATGTTCTTGCAAGGCTGAACAAATAATTATTTTAAGAGCCTTTGAGAACAAGTTGTATAACTCCAGACATTACATCTCTTTTAACAGAAACACAGGTCTCTTGCATTTGACCTATAAAATGAAGGGGGGGGAGGTGGGGGTTGTATTAAATAATATACAAGATTATTTAAAATTGTTAAATGTAATTCAGTGTTAACTATGTTCTGATTTTTATACAGAATCAATCCACTGAAGAATAGGGGAATACAAGATAATTTCATTTTTATTAAGCTCAATGTGATGACCACAGGGAAGGGACCACTTTAGTTTCTGAATAACTCTCATTAGCAGCAATTTTTTTGCCTTATACCTGTTCTGCTTTCTGCCTTGTATTCCTCTTTCTTTGCTTAACCTGATTAAGTTTTAGAAATTACACAGATCTGAGTTTCAACAAATGCCAGAACAAGTCAAGTACCTTGCCAAGTACCAGCACTGAATTAATTGTTTGAATTAATGCATTTCTATCAACACAGCTGTCCAATACCCTACGGCTTCCATAACCTCAGTTTATATCACTGTTGATACTGGTTTGTAAATGCTTTGAGACACTAAGTGCATTTTTTAATGTTTTGTAGATAACAACACCAATATACAATGAAGTGCTTGGAAATGGATAATTCTAAATTTCGTTTGAATGGCAGCTCACAGAGCAACCTGTCTACAAAACTGGTGGAGAAATTCATTTCAAGCTGGTAAACCAGCTTCAGAGATATCCACATGTTGAATGGTTCTGTATTCTTGAAGGCTGTGGGCTTTTATTAACAGAACTGAAATTTGATACTTGTATTACGGTGTATTAAGGTAAAATAGTATCATCCTAGCTGTTGTTGTTGTTGTTTTCTCTTACAGTTCTAGCAGCATAAAATACTGGTCCTGTAACTAGTCTGCTTTATACAACAGCAATATCAGTTTAGTGCGATCTAACTCATCTCTCCAACATCTAAATTCTTAGAAGAAACTATCCTTCTCATAGAAAAGCTTACAAGCTCAGCTTTTGCATTATTTCTTTAACAGTATTGCTTACAGTTTTCTTATATAATGCCATTCTTATTGCCTCAGTGGAAGTTCAACGTCGCTGAGTTTTAATTCTGTTTTCTCTAATCTGCTCGTGTGGAGCAGAAACTCCTCTATGCCAGCCTCTTCACATCTGAGACTGTGTTGATTACAGAGCAAACGGGCCAGACAACTTTCCTGGTAAATGTCATTTACAGGAGGATGTCGTGTTTGCTTAATTTTTGACGAAATTATGTGCCTGTGTCTCCCTCTTGTGGCATGAAAATATTTCGACCAGAAACTGTTAATCGTAACAACCATTGGAAAACAGCACAACCTTTCCTGATTTCACACTGCTACTAACTTTTTAATGCTCTTTTAATGCTCGGTTTCTACGATGTTTTAATGGTTTTGCTAGGAATTCTCCAGCAGGTGCAGTGAAAGCTTCGAGGTAAAATTTTGAACAGAGAGAAACTCTACAAGTTTGTATTGTCCCTCAAATTCTTTTGTTTACCTTAACAATGGTAAATTTCAATTTCTTGTTTTGTCATGTTGTACTCAGTCCCAGTTTTTAAGGCACAGTTAATATGAAGACCTCCATTTCCTTACAGAAAGAAGAGTCTATGAACTCTGTGTCATACCTGACAAACCCTGCTGTCCTGTTTCTGGAATAGGTGGTTTGTACGCTGCTTACTTGTTGTCTCTGCAATGTCCCTCCCAGAACTTCTGTTTCCACGATCTCCATGACAAATACTCAGGTCAGGTGTCCCTGCTCTGCACCTGCAGCAGAGAAACAGCCAAGCCATTCCAGATAACTAATCAAGACTCTTGAAAGTCTGTTTTGTTTTGGTTTTAAACCTTATGATATTTTTTTACTATTATTTTGATTTTGGCTTCTGATTTTGAAATCCTGTGGATTTAATAGTCTAGATGGGACATCAAGACAGATCAGTTTTGTTTTATGTATGATTTTTAAACATTGTACTGCAAAGTGCTTGCCTGTGTAAGTGGAGGAGTATAGTGTTTCTCAGTAGAAGCAGGCATCACCTCAGAGTTTAAGGAGCTTTCAGAAAACCAGGGACCCTACCTCAGGGTATAGTGATATATAGAGACAGTCTTTAATCAGGATCCAGGATTGTAAAAAGCTATATAAGGAAATAATAATTATTTATTTATTATTAAAACCCATGGTATACAGAATGCTAAATGTTTTCAATTGTATGCACATTCATTGCGTTGCACAAACTGACCATTAAAGGATACATCCTAGCAGCATTAGTTTGGTAAACCAGATTATTGAATGTGGCTACCTAAACACAAATCCCCAGGTGAGCAGAACTGAGAGTTACTAAATATGTATCACACCTCCTACGAGACTGCAGATCAACACAAAACACATGAAAGACAAAAAGCAATATAGTTGTCTCTGCTCAAACTGTGTGTCTTTAAGCATAAACTGCCTTAAGCATAAACTGGCCAAAGGTAATAAAATGTTTGCAAGTGTGAAGTCTATTGAAGCTGGTGTACAAGCAGGAAGTATAATTCAGAAGGAAGTGAAGGCATAGACCTGTCTTTCAAACATGAGGCCAATCAGCATGCAGAATTCAGCAGCAGCAAACCCTTAGACCACTGGATAACATCTGTACTTCCTCATGAAAAATAAAAAGTGAGGCATTTCCTTGTGGTAAGTGATTAGGACTTATAACTACATATCCAGAACTGCCAACACAGCCATGGAGTTTTATTTGCCAGCTTCAGAATAGCAGAGACCGTCATTACGGTGCTGTTTTATTCCAGGTTCTAAAACAACATAGCAAACAAAGAAAAATGACCTTTGACTTTGGGCCAAAGTTTTCTGTCTCAGATTGTCTAGCTGCGGTCCTAAGGACTCACGTAGACCTCTTTTCTTATCATGGTCTGAGAAAAGATGTAATATGACCCAGAACTGATGATATTCTTGGGAACCTTTTCTGGGTTTGTGGTTTCTTTTTAACTATGTGAGATAAAGGCGCATCCCCTGAAAGACTGGGAGATGTGCTTCAAAACACTCTCCTGTTTTCTCACAGAAGAGGCCAGAGTCTCAAGTTTCTATCCCAGGTGAATTCCTTAATGATACAACTATAAAGTGGACAAATGCCTTGTCTGTTGAAGAATTATCCAAAGTAAAATAACTTTTAACAGAATAGGTTGCTAATGAGCAAGTGCAGGAATCCTAGTCTAGTGGTTAAGGGCATTTCAGAAATTTAAGCATCACTTGCTTTAAGCCAGATAAAGTGGAGATTTGAAAGCAAGACTAGTGCCTAGAAGGAAAATGATCTTATTTTTAGTCAGACATAAAGGATTTGCAAATCTGTCAACCAATGAGGGGAAAAATAATCCCTGTTACTGACAGCATTCTGTAAAATCTGATATACCTTGTCTAAGAATTGGGATTTCCAAGAGTGGGTCCTGCAGGTTGGAGAGAGATAATAATATCTTAGTTAGCATGAGGCCTTTTACTAGTTGTGGACTAGGCTATGAACACATTTTTGGTGTTCTAGAGATCAGAAATTTTAAAATATGCTAGAAAAAAAAAAAAAAAAAGAATTACGAGAAAACATGAGCAGTATTTAATGTCTTGTGTTAAAAGTTTTTGATTTCTTTTTAAATTATTTTTGAATTGTCACTTTTTCCCTATTTTTCACAGCTGCTTAATCAGTTTATTTTATTGTCCCTGGTAAGCTCCATTTGCTGTTTCTTTTACACAAGAAGGATGTTCTAAATACTACTTGAAATGCTGTAAAAGACACCTAAAAAGAAAAACAGCTAGGAAGTGGGTTTATGGTAATTATTAGAGCAGGGCAGTATGCCAGATGCAAGTTAATAAAGAGTAATAAAAAAAAAAAAGATGTATCATCTCTCTATACATCAGTCTATATGCTGCACTGTGTCTAATTTTTCCTTAATTTTCAATACATTGGGATTATCATTTCTTTCTCCTCTGTCCTGGCTGTATTTCAACTTTTATTTAGTTGTTTTATAGGAATATCCTATGTTCTTTCAGTATAATTCCATAAGGCAGTGCATTTTTTTGCTAGTAAAATGACAGTGCAGCTGACCCTATCTGTGTAAAAGTCATGCATTAGGTCATAAATAGAATCTTAGAATGCCAAAGAACATGTAGAAGAAAATCAGTTTAACATGTTAAAAATAAAATATAACAAGTATATCAACAGTATTTGTTTAGGGAGTTTATTCAAGTCTAATTCTGTCCTGTGGAAACTATTAGTTCAGATATTCAAGATAGAGTTTCAATCTGACTCAAAGATCCTGGATTATCATTTAAAATATTAATATTTGAACATCTAAATGGACTATGTTGATCCACAATAATTGATGTGCATGAAGTAATAACACAATTAAGGCATAGCTTTTGTTTGTGATTGCTCGTAGAGCTACAGAACACAGGCTTTCTAACTGCGACTGAGAAACTGGCACCTGTCTCCACTGGGTGGCAGGCAAACCTCTCGTCGAGCCGAAGTGATGGCTTTTTATTAAACTGAAAAACAAACAAACAAACAAACAAACAAACAAAAAACCCTAGCATTACCCTTGCATCCCAGCACTTTGTAAAACTCATGAGACTTTTCTGTACATCCAGAAAGTGAGTGAGGTGGTGTCCCCTTCATCCTTAGGGACTCTCTGATTACCCTTAGCAAGATTAGCTCTCTTCTGTTAATGGCACTTCAATATGCAGTCTCCATACCGTGTTTTAATTAGATAGTGATTAGTTCAAGCATACCGCTTTTTAAAATGAGGATTCCTGAAATGAACACCTTCACCATCAATACGTGCTACCGACAAAATTCACTGGAGACATCTAATGATTTTAAGTTGCCTAGCTGGAAATTAAGAACAGTGGAAAACAATGTACTGAGTATTATGTGTAGCCTCATAACAAGCTGAAGCACCACTGAAGAAACTGAGTCTTCACAGTGGTGAGAGATAACACTTTTGATCCTCTGCTCTAGGGAATTCACACCTGTAGCTGCAGTCATTACAGTTTTCTGTTTGGCTGTAGTCGTTCCAAATCCCATATGCAGGGTCAGTGGTCGGATGGGGAGCACTGCTCCATCCAAGCAGCAGAGGGACCTCCTCACCTCGTGTGACATTAGCAAGGCATGCACTGCTGGAATTCGTTCCTTCAAGTACAACAAAGATCACAACTGCTTCAGGTTTTAAGGATCCCATAGAATCATAGAATGCCTTGGGTTGGAAAGGACCTTAATGATTATCTAGTTCCAACCCACCAGTGGTCTTTTCAGGATGGTAAAGAGAAATTGAGGTGTCCTGGTCACACTGCATAAAGAGTAAATTTCCTTCAGGCCTTTCTGTACTTTCCTGTTGGTCAGTTTGTCTTTCTTCCCTTTCTGGTAAGTAATGTATTCTGATAATGGATTTTACAAAGAATCGCTTAACCGCACAGTATATATCACATTTTAGCTATTGTCTTAGCAGGATAATACAAGACAGAAAAATTCATGGGACTCTGGTGTATAAGAAATACTCTGTATTCTGTTAGTTTATTCTATGATATATAACCTTTAGGTTATAGGCCTCTTCAGAGATTCCTTTAGGAAAGATTGCACTATTTGGCTCCAGAGCATAAATAAAGTAATGGATCCTTTTTCTATGGACAGGCCAGTCCATGGATACCAGTAAAGTATGCATCACTGAAATAAGTTACTAGCTTTGGAGTTTGGTCTGGTTTGATCTCAGAACTGTGGATCAGTGTACTAGCAGCTTCAGAACTCTTGTCATGCAGAAGAGGCACTGTATGTACACTGCTTCTCAAAGTCTTTTCCATCACTCAAACTCAACACCTGAGGGTTTTACAAAATCAAATCTAGGCAACAACAGGGTAAAAGATAATCTCCAAAAAACTTATCTGCACCTTAATCTAGAGCATTTATAGCAAAGTAGTGAGTCAGGTTGAGAACCTAACAGTCCTTGAAATGTTTTCAGTAGAGTTTCTTTGGAGAGTTCCGCTAAAACAGTTGTTTCACATTAGAAACATCAACAGAAATTAAAGTTAACTTTAGTTTCACGTGATGAAGTATCTGCTCTGAAATATAAGTGATTCTTATCTAGCTGTCCTCTGGAGGGTTTTTTGAATACTATTGCAGCCAAGCTACGAGGAGAAAATTCTCTTGCACAAATTTCTTCGTTGCTCTTCACAGATGGTAATTATCAAAGGCTTCTTGCATCACCTTTGCAGGCTGCCCTCAGTCCAATGGCCGATAGTTTAAACTGATGTCACCTACCAGGAAAGGAAGAACTCCTCACGCTCCCTGCTTAACTGCACAGGAGATTTCTTGTAGCCAGAAGAAGAACACCTTGTTCCTAATTTCTAGGAGTGGTGCCATGAGCTGTGGAAAATGTGCAACCAGTACAAACTAAAGACCATTTTTCTGGCAACAGAGGTTAACATGGACATACCACCATGATGATGTGATAACTGGCGCCATACTATAAATGCAGAAGCTCATTTGGTGACATTTTCTCAGCTTTGCACAAGTTTTCTGACAGTTTTTGATCACATCTATGAAGATTGCTTACAGCATTTTGTGGGAGTCTCAAACAATAGGAATATTGTGGAGCAGTCTTCCTAAGAATGAGACCTAGACTATAATATGTACTTCTAAAAGAAAAGAGAGTCAACACAGACCTCAGATTTATCTCCCGATATTTCAATCACACATGACACTTCTTCCACCCAGACATGCCCCATTATACCTGAAGTGACATAGCACAGGAATAGCCTTTCTTTACCTTTTGCTTTCTAACATGGTGTACTGTCAAAGAGTCTTCTGTTCTTCTCTGGAAACCGGCTGTACAACCTGATGTATGCCTGCATGCGAATGCGTCTCCGTTCCTTACCTACCATATGAAAGAGGGCTGTCAGAGTTAATTTTTGTGAAACAATTCACAGTAACTACTTGACAGATGTCTAAATATGAAGCATGGTTAGTGTAATAATGTAACGAAGGACCTTAACAAAACCATATTGCTTTAAAAATTTCTCTCTCAGCACTCTCTGTTTTAATGAGACAATCTTCTTCCCTTTTATTCCTCATCTCATACCTTTTGTTTCTGTTCATTGGCCCTTCTGGACAACTGTTTTTGGGAAAGCTTTTTTACATATGTCTCTTTCCCTTTCTCTCTAATAGATACCATCATCTTTTAAAGAGCAGACACTCCCTCCCTCAGCTAAGTACTATCTTGGCAGGCAAAGGGGAGGAGGAGTCTTCTTTAAAAGGCTTTGAAATTGTGTTGTTAAAAAATATATAAATAAAGCAACAAACCTTTTAATTGGGCTTTGAACAATCATCCCTTTCATTCCCTTATGGCCTATTGAGCTGCTGGCTTTTTTATTATTTAGTGTGTTTCAAAAAAAGTCCAAATGTTTTATGTTAAACCATTAAGAGTTTATTTGGGTTGAAAATAAATAAATAAATGTGGTACTAGCAGTTGGTACTGTGAGCACATGCACAGTTGCCTGGCAGAGGCAACCTATAGGACACACGTCAGAAGGCCAGAATAAGCTCCAGTGAAAGACCAGAACAAAAGCATCAGCAGCATTTGTTTCTGGTTAAGTACTTTTGCATGAGGCTGACTACTGGAGTGGTTTACCCAGCTTTTATCTGTTTCAAATTCACCTCACTCCCTCACCCCTCTTTGCAACATCACCCCCAGCTGCAACTCATGGTAATTTCATGGAATAGGTGAAAGCATGGGATTTTTTAAATCTGATTTTTTTTTGATTTTTTTTAAACCACCTGATGGGAGCATGTGATTGGTTGGTATCCAACATTGTTCTTGGAGTTACTATACACCTAACTAGTTTTTTTTTTTTTTTGTATGGTTTACCTGATTTTTTATTTTTTTTGGTAGTTTGTGTGTGTTTGGGGGGGGGAGGGAAGGGGGTATTCTCTTTTTCAGTGCTGGCTATATTTTGTGAATAGCGAAAAAAAGCATTCCATTTCTTTCTTTCTACCCCTTCCACTTTTGTTTGCCAACTCAGCCTGCCGTTCACCAAGAATTCTGCAGCAGGCTGGCAATTGCAGCAGGGGCTCCTCTCTGTGCATAATTAGTATCATCTTGCTTGGTCTCATTTCTCTAGTGAGGCTGATGGGGACAGAGAAAATAATTTTGCCATTAAATACATTACTAGGTTCACATCTTAGTTCCCATGTGACCTACATTTAGCAAATCGACATCAAAACTTAAACTTTCTAGCTCTCTTTCTCCATGAGACTGAAGTATATAGTAATTTTTGAAAAGCACATATATACAGCTTTGTTAGTATTGTTAAAGAACTAATCAGTTGGAAGATGTAGTTAAGAGGAACCCCCCAGAATCTGAGCTTGACTTGAAATTTCATTACAGGATCAGTAAAGAGAAGAGAAAATTAGTCGAATTTAGGAGGCCTAATGTTTTGTAGACTTATCTCTTGCGTATACCCTTCTGCATGATGGCTCTGGCCTATTTAAAAATAGGTACTGGAGCTCAGAAAAAGGATTAAGAGGAATATCTAACTAAGCTAATAGATATGTACAGAACCTTCTTGACCCAGGCCTGGCAAGGAGTCTTGGGAAAGATTTGTTTCTGGGAACCAGTGACAGATATTAAACGTGAGAGGAAGGCTGTGAGAGAGGAACACAAATAGTTTGAAAGCTGAACCTAAACCTGTGTTTATGTTGGATTTTTGACTCTAATG
Source organism: Anas platyrhynchos (assembly GCF_047663525.1). Classification (NCBI taxonomy): domain Eukaryota; kingdom Metazoa; phylum Chordata; class Aves; order Anseriformes; family Anatidae; genus Anas; species Anas platyrhynchos. The sequence continues at coordinate 48,236,203 of NC_092588.1, read as the reverse complement.
TTATGGATGTGTTAAATATTTCAGTAGCATCACAGACAGCTGAGCTGCAGCCATACTGAAGTCGAATAATGACTATACTGCAGGTATTAATACTGTTGCCATATTTGTGGAAGCTGTGAAGAGATACTGTCATGGCCAAATTTCTATTGGTTCTGCTTTGTTATAGATTTCTTGTGTGAGCCAGAGCAGTTTTCTTTGTGCTTCGGTTCTCAGTTCATAAAATGGATTATAAACATGTCCTCAGGTGATGCTGTGAAAGTAACCACCCAAATCAATATTTACAATATCTACAATATTTAAGTAAACTGGAATCTGAAATACAGATAATTAAATGGAACAGTTAGGTGCTTGGGAAAGAAGAATATATGTATACTGTACTATGGTATATTACTAATTTTAATTAGATGAGAAGATCTTTAAATGTTAACTTGGAAAAAAATAAAGAAAATAAATCGGTGGACAACTTGTGTTTTTCAAAGTCCACATGAAAATGCAAAGACAGCTTGCAGGTCTCTTTCAGTGATTTTTTTGGATCATGCTTGACAAGGCACAATTATAGATTCTGCCCTGAGACTGGGTGTCTATTGAGTCCTGAGAAAAAATCACATTTGCTTTAAAAATCCTGAGAGGTACTTAGACAATTCTATTTGCAAAATCAGTCACCATTCGTATTTTACAAGTATTGTTTTCAAGTATTGATAAAATAAATACAACTAGGTAACTTACAGTTTTGTGTATTTCTAGAAAGCCTTTGCATTTTTAAAAGTTATATTATTGTCATACAATTAATGTTCATGAGTCGTTCAATTTTTAAATTGTATTTACAACTGAATATCTTTTATATCTTCCTTTTAATGACCCTTATTCCTGGAATAAAGCTTCGGAAGAACACGTGTCGTAAACTTGTAAAAGCTTATAGAGGTATTCATTGTTACTCCCATAGCCTGATGGGATAGGATCAGAATACACATGTACACTGCAGAATCAGACCTCACAAAAGGAAAAGCAGACTACTGGTTATTTTACAACATAATGTCACTGAGTCGCACATTGTGCTCTCACAAACATACACATGACAGGTGTTTTATAATCCCTATGTTTTAGACCCTTTGAAAGCATAAGAAAAAACATTTACTAGGAAGTTGTAAAATAAAAAATAAAAATTCCAAATATGGCAATGGCTGCTGGATATTGGGTGCCAGAAAGAGCATTCCAATGCTGATTGGATTGTTAAAGAATGAAACTGCAAAGAGATCAATGAGAACAATTTTTTACCTTTCCATATCTTGAAATAGATGTTGCCTGCGATTTATTGCAAGTATAAAGAAAAGCATTGGACTGGTTTGTGTGAGTGGAGGCCAGTAGGCTGTACTGGAAGCACTAGGTCTATAAGGTACTTTTCTTCATACAGTGGTCTGGAAATAATATTTCTGTTGTCTGGAAAAATGTGGCTTTCTGGCTAGCAGTTTCCAAAGAAGAGATGGGTTTAAAATAACAAAAAACATTTGTGGAGTTTTATGATTTTAAGGATACTCAAAATTACCAAACTAGAATCCAAAATGTAAACATTCTATGTTTCTTAGAACAGCCTGAAAGAATTAATTTGCTTAGTAAGGCAAAGTCACCATGTGGGTTCAGAATCCATATTTTGAGTTTTGGTAATACTGAACAAATAAATTTGAGTATGGCTTTTATAACTGAGGGCTGTTTCTTTAATGGATTAAAATATTTTCAACAATGTCTTGAACTTTGCTGGATGTGATATAAGGTAAACTATTGAATTTCCTTTTCTCTTTCTGTAATGGGTTTGGAAGAATCTGAATTAGTTACTGCTGGTTATCCTGGCTCTATGTTTCCAAGGCTAGATCCTAAGGTAATTCCAGATATTCCTTTCAGATCCCTTCTGGGAAAAGATCCTCAAAGTACTAGACCAAACGCAGTCAATAGGCAAAGCAAGTCTGAAGTTCTGCTTAGAGATGATAAAGCAAATGCAGCATAACCTTAAGATAGAGAAAAAGTGACACCCGCCTCCTCCTCCTCTTTCTCTGTGCGCGCACACACACACACACACACAAGTTGTTTACAGAAGTGCCTTGTAGTGAGTACTGGTGGTGTCACTCCGTCCCATGCCCCAGAGCTATCACCGGGCCTCATGGGAGATGTGACTACAGCATCGGACATGGGACTGTTTGTTCACTCACTTTCTGTGAAGAGAGTTTTGAACTCTGTTTTGAATAGACAGCATTTTCTTTGTGTGGTTGGTAAATAACACAGAGCAAAGTTAGTCAGCAAGTTACATAGCTTCTGCATTCTGATTCTTTGGAGCCCTTTTGTACCAAGCTTGACAGGATGTTTTTAACAGAATGTGACCTCACTGGGATACCAGAGGTAAGGAAAAAAGTTATTGGGGCTGTTGTGGAATATTTTGCACAGAACTAACTGAAAATACTGCTTTAGAATGCCTCTTGAAAAGAAGATGGTTTCACTGTGATACAGCCAACATTTTTTTTTCAGTGAAAATCAATGTCTTTCACTCCTTTGTAAGTTATAATAAATCTTAGATTTTCTATTTCCCACTTGTGGAAAAAGACACTTATTTGCAAATCTCAGAAAGATTATGTATTTGCTCTGATGCATTGAGCAAAGGCCCAGTTCCAGAGATAGAACATCAAATTGTTTTCTTTCTAACACAGAAGAGAATAGGCGGATCAGGTCCAGTTCTTCACCCAGGTCCTAGAAACAGCAGCACAAGAACCGGAGCGGTGGTAAACCCAGCAAGACCAGGAGACAGCAGCCTTCTGGACACCTGCACTGACTCCCTAGGTAAAGGTAAGTTGAAAAACAAACAAACAAACAAACAAACAAACAAACAAAAAAAAAAAAAAAAAAAAAAAACATTGCATTTTCTGGGCAAGATCATGCGGGTTTTCATAACAGACGTTACAACTGGGATGCACTGCTGTTTGTAGTTTTGTTTGGACACACAGAAAAGGGGTTCCTGGGTGGTGTAGCTCGGGGGATTAGTGGCTGTGTGGTTACCCCCTCTCCTCCCTCTGCTGGCCAGTGTGGGGCAAACGCGGGTGCTGGCATCCCACGTTCCCCCGGCATCGAGAGGAAAGCACTGCTTGATTGTGGTGTTTCTTGATTTCTCTGATTTGTTGTTCTTGTTACCAAGTACCGACAGCTTTAGGGTGCTGTGATGCGAGGTTTAGCAGCGATAGAGGAAGGGAGATAGATCTGAGAGTTCAAGAAGTCATGAAGATTTTATTTCATTTTGTTTTATGCTTTTTAAAAACAGATGTAGTTTAGCTATTTATTTATAATAGGCTCAGGCTCAATGATCTGACTGATCTGTTTATGTTTAGGATCTAAAGGGGTTTTATGAAAAAAGGAAGAAAAGTGCATTATTACATGAAATAGCTTCATGAATAATAGCCATCTTGCTGTTCTGAAATTGAATTAACAATATGTGATATGCTTTAGTGTGTATACCAACAGAACAACAAAGCTTCATTGTTTTTGTACTGAATGATCACATTTTCTTTTATTTTTTTTTTCAGCCAGAACAGGTGACTTACCAAAAACAAACAAAAAAAATTGTTTGGAGTCACTGATAGAGTAGTGAAAGGAAATGAAGTTCTCACGATATATAAAGCTGTTAGTCATACTTGAATACTTGCATAACAAAGAAATCTAAAAATAAGTTGTTAAAATTGGAAAGTTTTGCACCATGAGTGCTGCTGACAATGAAAGTGTTCTTTGGTAAATGAGCATGGAAAAACTTGCTAATTGCTTATGACTAACCTGAGTTGCTTTTTACTGTAAGGCACATAAAGAACCAAGGCTTTTTTCTTGTAAAAAGTTAGAATGTAGATTGATCAGACTTGACTTAGTAGTATAAAAGATAAGGTGACCACGTCACTGCTCCCAGTAAGACAGGGAAATGAGTTGGGCTTGACAAAGCATTCATACTGACACTTTTATAATGTCAAACTTGCTACTGTACTTTGATCCACTGGTATGCAGTATGTAAGCTGCCAGCTCTGTCCCAATTAGAGCAAATGTTTTCTCTGAAAAGGCTTCTAGAGACAAGCATGTTCTCTGAAGCAGAAGTCTGTAAAATGAGGATGATTGAAGATGATGAATTTATATTCACAACTTTGTTATTTTTGTTACAGTAATACTTCTGGTCCTAATCATGGGTCAGATGCTGGGTACTATACGAAAAAAACACAGACTTTATGCTGAACAGCTAATGATACAGACATGGGACAGCAAATAAAACAAATGTGATGAATTATTCAATCATAAAAAATACAACCAAAGTGTTAACATGGAGTTTTCTGATTTTAATATCTTTCTACACCTGTTCTGTTGTTCTTAATGATGATTTTCCGTAGCGTCTCATCTCCTATGTATAAGCTGCCACAAATAGTTGGAAGCTTGATCTCTTTTGAATTTCTGTCAGAGAGAAGTTGGTAGGGTGGGGGATAACAGTTTATTTTATCCCTGAAGTTAAACAAAAGACTGCAAAATTTTGATAGAAGTAAACCGATTAATATTTATGACAGTTACAGCGGATTAACCAGTAGAGGTCAGTACAGAGTGCTGAAATCGAAGTGGAGCGCTATGTGAAAAAGCTTTGTGTATTTATACTCTGTACTTCTGATTTTTAACTTTTCCGTTAAAAAAAAAAAGGTTCAGTCATCCTCCTCAAAACAACAGTTTAAAAATACTTGGGACAGTACAGTGATGACAGACTGCTTCAGCAGAGGAATATAAGCAACAACGTGCATTTTGTAGCATGGTATAGCTCGTGGAAAGTTGCTTATTTTGTGTAATTATTATAGAAACTAATGTGTAATACGTATTATACATTTTGCAGTAATGAATGCATTTAGCTGACAGCAGTGTAGCAAATTATGAGAAAGGAATATTTCCAGGAATCAAACTTTAAAATACTTGAATTTAAATATATATATACAAATATATATACATATATATATATATATATATATGTCTCTCATTTTAGGTAGCAAATTTTGATAATTAAAATTAAGTGTTGGTTTTAAAGTTTCTATCTTCCTTTCCTTGTATATACATAAAGGTGTGTGTGTGTGTAACACAGAGAGAGTAAGGGAGGCAGACAGACCTTGTGCATAAAGTTGAATTATCTTTTGTTTCACTTTTTAAAGCCATTGTTTGTTTGTGGTTTCCTTTTGTGATTTAAAGCAAGGAAAAGAATCAGCTTGTATAGTCTGTGCATGAAAACATCCTTCAACACGTGTTAGCTGCAAAAGCTCGTCTCTGAAAAGCTTCTGTTCAGAACTGCTTTTTGTGGATCTAAAAAGAGAAACTTTCATGTTCCCATTCTGTTTCCTTGCAGAATGTACTAAGTGCTTTGAAAACTACCTTGCTATTAAATTGTAATTGTTGAATATATATATATATTAAAAAAAAAAAAAAATCCTAAGAATTTTATCACCAGATAAAAGTAATGTTCTATTTTGGTTTCAATGCTGACTTACATCTGCTGTCTATGAGCTTAGGGAGAGTTTTCCGAATTCCTTCAGAGAGAATAGAGAATAGAACTATATGAATGGTGAACATTTTTGAAAATTCTCTTCACTTGTTCTGCTTACCTTCCATTTAAAATGATTACAGAGGCATTGGAAAGTATCCAGCATCTTTGAAAAACAGGTTTTACTTTATGGCTTTTCTCAAGCACTTAAAGGTGACAAGTTCTACACAGCAACCCTTTCTCACAGGGTGTTCTGTTGTATGCTACTGGAGTCAAATGGCATAAGTGTGAATGTAGTTTGGAGAGCTGTAAGAATGCATTACTGCAGGGAAGGAATTCCCTTATAACTTTAAAGCAGCAACAGCATAAACTGAGGTGGGAAGGAGATAGAGATAAATGACTCTTGCATATCTGGCCTGTGACATATTTTTCCCCCACTTTTGTTACCATAGCTTTACACACAGGTCTTACAATCCAGTACAGTTGAATTTCTTATGAAAGAACCCCCTTTACAGGTGTTCTTTGGTAACAGAAGGCCCAATCTAACAGGAGACATATGAGTGATGGGGTATTAAATGATGATTTCCACTTTAAGCCTAAAATTTTTACCAAAGGCTTGGTTTTGATTCAGTTCAATTCCCTTCATTTGAAGGGGAGCAGAGAAACAATATTTACTACCGTTTTCACTATTGGCTTTGGTTGTGTTTTAAGTAGATAAATTTGAATGCAAAAGTCAAAATCAGCTTCCTTCCCCAGATAAATTTCTGACGTTCATACTATTTTGGCACATAGTATTTTCCTATAGACTTTTTCACATACATCTGAGTTTCTTCTGGGTGTAAATGTTGTGAGAAATTGTATTTTGCTGAGCCACAGTGGAAGTATTCATTTACAGTAACTGATACTCTTCATTAGCACTTGGGGGGGGAACGGGTGGGGGGAACAATTCTCCATTCTCCCCATGAAATGCTTTTCCTCAAAAGTAGTGCAAAGATTGAGGTGGTTCATATAATATTAAATAATCTGGTTTTAGCCAGTTGATGTTGAAATCCAAATGTCCAAGTATTTGTATTTCTCCAATTAAGTTTGTTTACATGTTCAATTTCATGAACATCTGGTCGGGCTTTTTCTGTAGCATATGGGATATAAAACCCCAAAATTCAGGGACCAAAACAATGTTGCTGGAAACATGTATTTCAATAAAATATATTGTTATGATGGAAGTTTGCTATTCTTATCTATATCCAGGCCAAATATAAAAGATTACAGCAGAGCTGTTCACGATTAATGAACAGAAGGTCTATCTTATCATTGAAGTTCTCAGTCTCTTGCTAGATTAATGTTTAGTATTTTCTTGATTGTGATACGACTCTCATACAATCTTACAGGTATAGTAACATTATATTCTCATTTTGCCCCTCTTTTCTGATGTGATTTTTTATTTTTTAATTCTTCTCTGTAAAGTAGCTGTGCAATTATCCTATCACCATATAGCTAAGTTTTATGGTGTGTGTTCATTTGTTTCCAAGTCTGGGACAGATTTCTCCATCCTTGTGTGTGTGTGTGTTTGTAGTGGTGACTAATATTTTTGCACTACCCTATATGGAAAAAACTGTCACTGAACTATAAAGCTGTGTGTTTTGCTTAAGCGTGTATCAAAAAATTGTGATCTTGTGCCCAGATGAAAATAGCACTAATTCAATTCAGTCAGTGGTGATCTGTAATTGAGATAGCTTCACTAGTGAAAAATCTCTGCATATAAACAAGGACACTGTGGCATTTGCACTAGAAATTGAGTTAATTAAGGTTCCTTACTTGTAATTACGTTATCAATCTGCAGATTGCAAAATAACCTAAAATAAATTAGAGCCAATAAATTAGAATGATAAACATTGTCAAAGAAATTGTAACTTCAAAATTCCCCAAAGAGAAAGAAGATATTATTCACCCATATGAAGAACAAAGTACCAGCCTAAAGGATTGGTATAATTCTGAAAAATGTATTATATATCAATATAATGGTTTCACTTTTGGTGGATCAACCATTTTAGTGATGCATATATATGTACAGTCAATTTTGTTTTGAAGCTACTTAGTTAATCCATAATAGTGCTTCTCCCTGATCTTATGAGGCTGGACAGCATAGCTGTTTGTTGTAGTTTTGTTTGTTTTTTTTTCATTTTGTCATAAAGCTCTGTTCAGAATTTATTATCTGTCCTTTTTGCTGTGTAGCTCAAATAAATATTAGGTTTTTGGTTTTTATTTTGTCACTTTATCATATGTCAGGAATCAACTTTATACTGTGATGTCCTCTTGATATTCTTCACCTCCCGCTGATATCAATAGGATGCTCAACCCAAGACATAGTGTCTTATATATCCCAATACCAGAAAAAAAATATTGTACATGGTGACCTGAGGGTGAGGACCTTTATAATTTCAACATTAAAACTGAGGTATAGAAGGAATTAAAGCTTTCTAGAAACCCCGAAAATCACTTCCTTTCCATAGACAACTTCTGGATTATTTCTCTCATAACTATGCATTTCTAAGAGGTCAAAATTCACTCTGTCAGCTTAACTGTAAAACAGATATGTAAGAAATATATATATATGTATATTTGTAGAACATATCCATGATCTGGTTACAAGCTAAGAAATTTTTGAACACCTTTATGTTTTTAACATGTCTATTCTGAAAGTGGATCTTATATTTGACCCTAACTACAGAATTTGGCCCTAACTGTAAAATAACAATTTTATCACAAAAGAAGCTCCCATAGTCTATGTATATTATTGCTCAATATACTGTCAGGGGACATTAGTAATAGGCTTTGCAATATTTAACAAGTACACAGCCTTACTTTTTCCTTTTGTACTTTAAGGGCATACCTCAAATTGAGTTGTATGTACTAGGTTTTCCCAACACTGTAGAAATGCAAATTTTTGTTGGTCCCCCCCAAAAAAAAAAAGTGTGCCTTTCTGAAAACTTTTAATCTATGTCTATATGTAGTGACTTTTTATCAGAATACTTATGATTTGCATAAGAGTATATATATATATATATGAATATATACACAACATATTACACAGTTTCTCCAGACAATTCTTGGCAGCTCATTCATATTTTTAGAGGTATCAACAAGTTCACATTGACATGCATTTTGTTTAAGAAATTAAGACATTAAAATTTAAGAAAATATGTAATTAATATTGAATTAATATTGAATATGGTCCTAAAAAATACTATATGCTTTATACAGCATGTCATTTCCTGTGAACCTGATTCACAGAGATATTGCATTTTTTTTTCCTTGAAAATAATTTTATTAGTAGTGCTCCTAAAGAAGTGTTGATCACATGATTGGATGTGTCAAACAATATTCCACTTTTGTTGCAGATTTACACTGTTTCAAAGAAAATGTATGAGTAAAGATTTTCTGGTGGTTTATTGCTGGTGGTAACGATGACCACAGAAAATGTGAATACTTATACATAGTATGCAACAAAATAGAACAGTTTTGGAATCAAACTACAGACAAGGTTTTCAGTAATTTATGTTGCCAAGATGGTGCAGTTTATAGACTTTGGTTCAGCAAGATCTCATTTGGAGCTCATGTTGCAATTGTGGACAGCATCATTTTGCAGGGTCATATGTTTCTTTGAAGACAGGCAGGTTTTGATAGCCTGAGTACAACAGGTTTTATAATCTTTCTTCCATCTCCAGTGAAAACAACACCTCCATCATACCTAAATTTTTAATGGTCTTTGGTGACACTTGAATTTGAACACATCAGATCTCCTAACATTTGATCTGAGCAGTGAATAAATCTGGCAGATCTACACAGCTTGGGAGAAAGGTAGCAAGGATTTTCATTCTGGGAATCAGGAAGTGTCAGGAATAAAGTCAGTATATACTGTGTAAAACCACCTGACTTAATATGGCTCAGTTCTGTGAGATCCAGAACATCCCTTTTTGACCTTGGAATAATAAGTGGCTAAGAATGATCTGGATCTGGCAGGATAAGAGTAGATGAGAGTCTGATCACAAGATCAGACTGGCTAAACAGGGAATCTGTGATGCATCTCCAGAACAAAGAGGCAGTATACAGAAGATGGAGACATGTTCAAGCTGCAAAAGAGGAATATAGAAATGACATGTCAGTATGCTGTTAGGTAAGCAAAAGCTCAGCAGGAATTGACACTTGCAAGGCACATCAAGTGCAACAGGAAGAGCTGCTACCACTAAATGGATAGGAAAAAGCTGAAGAAGCAGAATGTGTGCCTGCTGCTTGAATGGGACAGGCAATTTAGTGAGAGCAAAACCAGGTAAGGCTGAAATACTCAAAACTTCTTCACTTCAGTCATCATCAGCTGGCTCTATGTATAAAGGCAGGATTCAAAAAAGAGGGGAACAACCAACAGGAGATGAGGATTGATTGAGGATTTATTTACAAGAACTTGGCACATCCAGTTCCCTGATGGGCTGCACAAAGAGTCTTGAAAGAACTGGACAATGTCTTTGCAAGGCCACTACCATCTTCGAAAAGTTGTAGAATTTGCTGAAGGTACCAAGTGATAAGAGAAAGATTGTATCCATCTTCAAAAAAGGCCGTACAGATGAAACAGTGAAGACTCACTTGCTGGTAAGATTCACTTCATCCTTGGGGAAATCATGGAGCTGGTTTTCTTGGAAGCCATTTCTGAGAAAATGAATGGAGAAAAGAGTGATTGGGAGTATAAGTTTTTAATTCTTGAACAACTCTATTGCATTACATGATGACATAACTAGATTCTTGGTTAAGGAGAGCAGGGGATGTTATCTGCTTTGAATTTAGTAAGTTTTTCAGCACAATCTCCCACAACATTTTCAAGTTCAAGGTCTAGTGTTAAAGAGTAGATGGATGGACTACTAGATGAGCATAAAACTGGAGAGATCAGAAGACTGAAAGGGTAGTAGCTAATGGTTTATACTCTGTCTCTGTGCCTATGATATGGAATTTCTTGGGGATCTGTCCTGGAACCTGTCCTGTTTAATAAGTTTCCTGGTGTACAGTGGGCTAAACACTGTATGCTGGCAGTGATGAAGGCTAATGGAGCACTGTACTGTATTAACAGAAAAATAGCTAGTTGATTTAAGGAAGTTATTATTTCCCTTAAGTTGGTACTAATTAGGCCACATCTAGAATATTACATCCAGTTCTGGGTACACCCAGACAAGACAGAATGTTCATCAATAGGAATGAATGGAATGAGTTTGGTGGAGAGCTACCAAGTTGATCAGAGTACTATATGCCTTGTGAAGAGACTCTGAGAAAGCAGGGCTTGTTTAGTCTGAAGAAGAAAAACAAACAAACAAACAACAACAAAAACACGTTTAGGTAGAGCAATACTGAGGAAATTTTGAAATAACATTTTTCTTGCAAGTGAATACTACCTTCTGCCTCCTAAGTGAGCTCATCTATTTCAATGTATCAGATGAGACTGGTATATTGAGAAGATCTAATGAATCTCTAAATATAAGAGATTGTCTTGCAGTTAGGCAGTAGGGATACTGCTGCACATTTTAATAAAGGCACAGTATTGTTTTCACATAGGTAATAATGAAAAAAACATCAAATTTGGCTTACCCAGGTCTCTAACTCTCCTTTGCATGATGGGATGATCTCTCCAGTGGAGGGGTTCTTGTCATATCTCCTCACGTGTAGGAAATTTGCTGAGTACAGGTATTCTGCCAGGATATTGAATGCTGTTGGTAGGGAATGGATGGCTTATGGATTCTGAACCATGCCTTGGTTTGATCTGATGCTGTTTACGTTCTGTTTTTTTTTTTCTTTTCCTCTGAAGTTTGATGTAAACATTTTTGCTGAGGAAGAAAGAAGAGAAGTGTGTCAAAGAAATCAAACATTCTGATGCATTTTTGATTAGAAGTGAAAATATTAGAACAAATGATAAGCAGGTATTTTTAAGCCTATCTTTTTTAAATGCAAAATTAATGCATGATCTTTATTAGGTCATCAGTACGAAATCATCAATATGCTTGGGAATATAGAATTCACTGTAATCGATCTTGGATTCGATCTTGCATGGATTTATACTCTGGAAGACATTAGGAATTGGATGGGAGAATGCTGGTAAGGCCTGGAATGGACACTGACACAGTGATACCAGGATGCTTAGTCTGTCCCACCCAGACGTTCTTTTGTAAGGCCAGGGAAAGGACCTTTACCTCACCCCCTTCCTCCTGATTTTAGAAGTTAGATATGTGCCTTGCATGGTCACAAGAAGTTTGGTTTGTTGTCCTGACTCAGGTTTTGCTGATCAAACCCAGCAGCTACCCTCAGACAGCAATGCTCACAGGACTTGCTTAACTTTTTATTACTTCTTTTCTTTTTCTTCTGTTTGCCTTTCTGTTTTTTAATGTTCCTTTTCACCACTCTGGTTAAATTTTTTACATGCCTCAGTCTACTCCTAAATAAAAAACATGCCTGTCCCCATTACTTTTTCTCAATTAGTCTCAGCTTAGTTATATCTCATTGCCAGTTCACTATTTCTGATACCATGTACTGGCCTTACATGTGATTTCTGCTGCAATTGTCTGGGCACTGTTGGTCTTGCAAGACTGTACACCCCAGAAGGTTCCTAGTACTCCCCTTTATTTTGGCCATTGGTCACGTAAATATCTCTCAATTCCTGTGAAATCCAGCCATTGTTCTTTGCACTATATGTTGTAATGTTTATTAGCTTCTCACATTCCTCTCTCTCAGTCATTTCTCATTTTCTGTTCCTGTTTTCCTGGATAGCATTATCATGTCTTGTTCAGTTAGCTTGAGCTCCAGCCAGGGCCCAGTCAGTGACCTGGGTTTCCTGAGCTAGTAAAAAAACTGTTTTTCCTGAGCTAGGACCTAGCAAAATAAGTTGGTTATCCTTACTGATGCTATTGATATGTGGTAGCTGAAAATGTAGATAGTAAACCAATTAACTGAGTAGTAATTGATGTAACTTTATTTTTACAAAAATGGTAAAACATTGATATGAGTTTTCAGTTTTAAACATTAAATTTAAAAATAAGCATTGCAGTAGGATAGCCATACTCTATATATGTGACTTCCATGATTATGTGATCATCAACCTGCACCACATTTTGGACAGGATGTAGCCTTGAACTGAACGGAAGTGCGTACGTGTTCCCTCTGATGTGTTCAGTCATTGCTGACCCTCCCTGCCTCAGATCACAAGCCAGTGATGATACCATGATGCAGATCTGCAGATGGAATGAGAACTCAACACAACAGTCTTGGAGGAGTTCAACATAGTGAGGAGCACGTGTTGCCAATAACATAGTGAAGGGAATGGGACATAAGGGCATAGATAATGAAGGCTAGTGATAAATCATTAGAACTTGTTTAGGTTCCACCCATGCATCCTGACACAGGAACCTGTCTTTCAAGGAAGTACTACTTGATAGTTAAAGTACATGAACAGAAATGGAAGCAAACTCAACTTAAGTATTGAGTTTAGGTGATCTAACACTGGGTAAACAGGCATCACAACAGTGACTGTGATAAGTAAGCCTTGCTACAAGGCTGGGCTTGGTGTCATATTTATTTATTTCTGTAGAGGATGTATGAGAGCTGGTTGGCTCGCAATGTGGCAGAGCAAAGCCTGCCACATTTACAAACAGTAAATTGCAATTTAACAAACAGTCCTACTCAATTAGAGAAGAAACTTTATTGTGGTTGTTCCTGGTCATGGAGGACAGGGGGAACCAGAGCAAGTAGGAGCAGCTGAAGTCACAGCTATTGATGCAACAACAGGGCAGGAATAAACACCTGTAAAGATACTGGGTTATTACCCATGGAACAGCAAAATAATGGAGACTTTGTCTAGTCCTCTGTTAATCAAAATAGGAGTGCGTTCAGGCTATAGGAAACTGGATGACACCAGAGCTAGAATGCAAAAATGATAACCAGAATACTATAATCCTCTGGTATTAGGTAGAGAAATAGGTCTTAGAAATCCATGTTTATACATTGAGATCTTTTTGTTTATTTATTTTAACATTCTCCTAAATGCTTTCTATTTGAGACTTTGGGAAAATGAGACTGATGCTCTTCACCATTATCTCTTTTAAAGAATTAATTCATCATATTCAAATCAAACACTTTCTAGTATCACATTAACATATTCACCTCTTAAAATTTGAAAACTATAGGACTTTGAGTTCCTGAATGCTGCTTTAATATTTTTGAAATAACATCCAGTTGACTCCTTTCATAGAATCATGTTGGAAGGGATCATGTTGGAAGGGATGTTCAAGAATATCTAGTCCCTGCCATGGAATGCCTTCCACTAGTCCAGGTTGCCCAAAGTCCCATCCCAGGTTGTGTGTCACGAGAGCAGAGTAGAGAAGGCAGAATCACTTCCCTAGACCTTGCTTCTTTTGATGCTGAACAGGATATGGTTTCTGTAACATTAAATCTTTACAATATTTGGCTGCAAGTACAATAAAAAGTCTGGCCAGAAGAAGGAGAAAATGCAGGACATCCTGTTCACCTGTTTGTATAATCTTATGGCTAGTGCAATCACAAAGGTATCAGGTTTATTCAGTAATTTGTGGAGGCCAGATTTCACCAGTGAAGTTAATGAGGTAAAATGTGTGATGCTGACTAAATATGAATAGCTAATACCAGTTCTCATGGAGGAAAAAGTTCCAGAGATTTTGTATGAATAAAACTACCTTTTTTTTTTTTTTTTTTTTTTTTTTTTTTTGCATTACAGCAATAGGATTGCCAAGAATTTAAATGGAATTATGCAGTTCAGTTAGAATATGATGGTATTCTTGCATGGCTTTTGTTTGTTTATTAAACCAGGAGTCTAGTGCTATCTGACACTCCATCAAAGATGTGTTGCTTTTGGTTGAAATTTTAAAATTCTGTGCTGCTAGAGAATTGGCATTTCATTTAAACATCTGACAACATAATAAGTACTTATTCAGCACCTTACACTTTGTTCCTACAGAAGGACAAACTTGAAATTCTGATTTCCACTGGTTTGATATACAGTTGATTTGGAAACTAAACATAAAATGGAGTGTCAGTGTTTTATCTGGGGACTCATTTCACTTGGGTAGACTGTACTTAGAGCTCTTTTTCATTAGCCTGCTCCCTTTTAGCGCTGATTGTTTGGTTACTAGCCTGTGATTTTTCTGGAATAAGAAGACTAGGGCAGATAAAACCTTCTATAAGGACTTTCTTTGGTGTGTAGACATGTAGAGAGCATTAGATAAGTAATCTACAGAGTTAGAGAGAACATATTCAAGATGCTTCACTGTAAGAGATCAGTGTCATCCAAACTATACCTGGAGTCTAATAGATTCTGCTTCCAAAGGGAAAACACATCCTCTTCTCAACACACTAAAGGACTGAATCTCACTTTAAATTATCTGTGGCTTTGCCCAAATATCAAGTAGATTTATTTAACTGAATTAAAAATGGTCTTGAATACTCAAAGCACTTTTGTGAAATAAAATATATGTTATGTATGTACACAGACAGAGGGAAAGAAAGAAGTAGAAATCGCCAAGGACAGACAAGGTTGTTCTAAGAACATTTATTGATTAGAAACAAATCATGTTTGGTTTGGTTTGCCTTTTTTTTCTTTTTTTTTTTCCTTTTTACTTCTCCATATTACATGAAGTGGTCTCTGTCTGGGTGTAATTTTTACTTTTTAGTGCAATCTGCACCTGTGGCCTTTGGACTTAATGTTTATGACAGATGGACTGGACTGTGTTTGCACCATTTAGTGTATAATCCTTCTGTATGTATCTATGCCATGCTAGGCAGTGGCACTGGCCCAATGGGCATATTTATTAGTGCAGACTTCCTGTCTGCTTCCATTGTTCTGTTGCAGTGTCCTTTGAGCCTAATGGACCTTGCTTTGTACTGGGCCCACCTACAAAATATTGTTCCTGATTCATGCCAGATTATCTGCTGCAGACTCCAGTCTCCCTCCCCCAGCACCCCCCCACCCCCACCCCGCTTTTTATTTTTAAGTACTTCAGCACATTTGCCAACTAGAATGCTTAAAATGGATCAATTCCATATTGTAAATGTTCTTCCTCTCAGCCTGCAAGCTTCATTTTGGAACATGCTTGCTAGCTGTGTTTGCTAGCATCAAGATGCTTGATAGAAAAGAGAACTGCTTTCTCTGAATAGGACATATCTCCTGCTACCTGAGCTCCCACTCCGTGTGAAGCAGAAGTTGTTCCCAGCAAAGTGATGGCCACTGTACAACAGGGTGTAGTAAATGCAGCCCTGGCTGCAGGAGCCTGCTGGCCCATGGCTGGCAGCCTGGAGCTGTGCAGTGCGTTCCATTCCTGCTGACTTCATCGGTGCTGTGTGACAGGTGTGAAGCCTACTACTGCACAAGATATGTTTCCTTCTCTATCAGTAGAATAGCAAAACAAATGCTAAGCAATGGAAAATGATGCAACACTTAGGCACTTTCAATTTTTAATTTTTGAAGGGAAGAAATAGATTTGTGAAACTAACAGAAGACAGAAATGATATACTAACACTTGGAATTTCAAAGGATAATTTAGTATTGTACCTTGTTCATTCATTACATGAAATCATGAATTCACCTATATTATTATTCTGTGCCTGTTATAGATATGCATGAAATAAACCTCTCAATTTAATTGTATTCATATCAAGTTAGTGGCAAATTTCAATCAGGTGTTTGAGAACCAAAAGCATCCTTTTCCAAACAGCAACGTCTATGTTAAAGTTAAATAGTTAAAAATTTAACTTAAAGTTAGAAAAATAAAAGTATTTTTAAAATATTTTGATAAGAAGTAATAATGGAATTGTAAATGCTCTGTGGAAAGATAGATCACAATTTATCACACTACTCAGGAAGACTATGCATTTAGTGCTTATAGTATCATAACCACGATGAAACAAAACATATTCTGTATAATGGTAGCGATAATTTCTGGAGTGTGTGTACTTGCTAATAAAATTTCTGTAGGATAGGAATGAAGACCTTGGAGGAAGAATTTCTTATTTTATGAATTAAAAAAGGCAGTATCGACAACATCTTCATATCTGAGTTAATAAGGACTTGTGAAGAAAATATGTTCAAGTCCATTTACAAATACTCAGGTATAGCTTGAGTACCATCCTTCTTCATTCACTTTCAGTGCTGTTGAATAGTTAACAGTTTTGAAGATCATGTAGCCAAACTGCAATGATGAACATTTATATATTTATATACATTTATAAATGATGAATATTTATATATATATACATTTTTGTGGAGGACTGTATGTGTTTTCAACACTGAACTTAATTTTAAAATTTATGATTGAATTTTAAAATCTCATGGTTGTATAAACATCATTTTTTATGCCCTATATACTTGTACTTTTATCATTCCTTTACTGATAACTGAAATATTTTCACCAGCTTTGCAAATTTTGAAGGAATATATTTCAGAATACAGTGTAGAAAATGTGCAAGCTCGTTCTGGTCAAATCCTGTTTAACACCCTTCAATTTGAATCAGCTGTGTGATGGTTCTGAAATTTTTCTTTCTGCATTTGCTGTGGCATTATCACATTTTTTTCTGTTACAATATTGCTCACATACTCCTTGAAAAAGCAGTTTCCTAAGTTGCTTTTCCCTGCTGCCAGTCAGTGTGATGATGAAGTCTCTTTTCAAAACAACCATAAAAGCTTCAGAATCTCTTTCTTGTAAAAGCCATTTGTAAATTTTAAGGTGAGAGCAGCCTGGAACAGGATATACCACAGGGGAGGCAATGTTATTAAATGCTTTGGTGTTGTTTGTTTGGTTGGTTGTTGTTGTTGTTTGTTTTTCTTTCCTTTTTAGAGTTCATAGCCACCATTAAGTACAACAATAGAGATATCATCCAAGTTTGCCAGGACAAATAACTAACCATCTGCCACAGAAGTCTCTTTGTTAGGTGAGAATATTAGCTTTAAGGACATTATAACGTCTGATTTTCTGATTGGAGCTCTCTACAAATAATGAATTTAGGGATTGTGTCATCGTGTAGACAAACTACATGACCATTCACCTGTGATTATCTTAACTTCAGTGCCAGTCATAGTACAGTGCCCCAGAAGTGAAGAGCTGGGTATCATGTCCTGCAAATGGAATTATTCATCTGTTCTCTAAAGAGCCTGGGGACTGAGCTGATGGAAGCACGTAACAGCAAGGCTGTGTCTAGCAAGGTTGTGTCTATTAAGAATACGCAACCTAAATCTTCCATCTGTGAGGCACAGTAGTGAAAAGTGCTATGTGATGGTCCTCCTTTGTGGACCATGGACCATCATCATGTGTCTTCTATAGATGTCACCTGATTACTAGCCATACAGGTATACCATGCTACCATGCACTACCCTGGCATCTGGACCCTTCCATCTAGTTATTATGGCATGTAGATTGTTGATTGTAAATTAATATTATTGTATTTATATTATTGTATTATTGTATGTAGCATAGCCTAGCTAGTACCATTTTCTGTCCGTGTCTCTTCTGTTAGGTCTTTGGTACTGTGGAACTCCTTTTGTAAGGTCTACTTCTTTGTCCTACTAGTACAATTTCTTAATAGCTGCAGTTTCTTTCTGATTTGTCTAAACTACAGCAAAAAACAATTAATTTTCTGGTGAAACAGAAATCCACATTTGTGGTCCTACAGGAGGCTCTTAAAAACAGTTTTTAAAAGCCATTTTCCTCCAAGGCCTTGATAAATTTTCCATCTAGTTTTGTAATCTGCATTTGCAAAGAGATTGGATGGTGCTCTTGGAATTTTCTGTCCTAGATAACATTTCCATACTGGAAACACACTGACTTGGTTTTCCAGAGTGCAAACAATGGATTTAGCTATTAGCTTTTAATGTCTGTAAAATTATTTAACCCTGATCCTTGGAAAGACACAATCATGCTGCCCCTAAGGTGCCATGGGGTTCCACTAATGTCATTCATCTGAAGAGTCATTAAGCTAACCAGCTGCTCCTTTGGTGTGCTGTAGTATTTAGTATGCATTTAGGTGATCTAGTAGTAACAAATGCTACTAGATCACCTGTGACTTTTAAATGCCCAACAGGCAAAAGAGGCTGCAGGTTATTCTGTGGCACTGGCTGCTCCTACAGTGTTTCTGAGCGGTAACTTACTGAAGTTCTGTAACTTTCTGTTTTTCACCAATTTTCTTTCCTAATACATCCACACAGATTATTTAATGCAGTTACATTGTTCTGTCTTTGCAATAATCCAGCCTTGATGTTTCATATGTACAAATTAGGAGCAACTTTGTCCCATTTGTATTGCAATTGAATTATTAGTTATATCTACTACTTGTAAAACCAAACAACTTCTTCAATTTTAAACATTAAATATCAGAATGTGATGATAGATTTGTCAAATGTGGTGTTCACATTACAGCTTGAATAGTCACATTTAAGTGCTTGTATGGGGATTTTTACAAATATAACAGTGTTGCTTCCTCTAGTCTCTTTGCACACTTAGGAAGCATACTTCTGAAGAATTTTTCCTATACTTCTGAATAATTGTTCCTAGTTGAATCTGATGGAAAAAAGAACACATTTCATTTAGGAATAAATAGTGTAAGACAACGTCATTTGTGCCTTATATATAGAGAGAGAGATTAGAAGTATCTTTTTTCCTTTAAACATTTTTTTCCTATTCTTACAGACTAATATATCCAAATTACAACAAATGTAAAAATATTCATATAATAATAAATTTATTTGAAAAAATAGAAAAAGTAAGTGCCAGAAAATGGCCAATACTGGAACAACAAATGTTAAGAGTGTATAATGAGTGTATTTGTGGAATGCTGTGGTTGTTGTGTTGGTTCTTTTTGTTTTGTTTTGTTGTGTGTTGTTTTTTCTTTTTCAGAGTTCTCCTACAATATCCATTTGTTCTAATTAAAGGTCTTTTTGTTTGAAGACATCCAATTTTCATTGGTTCTACTTCTTTATTTTGTTAGATACTATTGGATCCTGCCCACAGCCTGTACAACACTTCTGTGTTCACTTTACCCCTTCATTAATGGGGGAAGTTCAAGCTGCTGCCTGGGTAAAATGGTAAAAGCATCATTGACTTCACTGTCACAGGAAAAAGAGAATTAGAGATTATTAACTGCTAATTTTCACTCCTTTTAATGGGGTTGAAGTCCTAAATTAAAATACATCATATATTGATTTTAATGATGACATGTAATATTACACATGAAGAGGTCCTGTGCTATTGAGGTGTTCTCTGGATGCTGAACAAGAAAAGCACTTAGAGGAAATGTAGGATTTTAGCACAGGATAATGTGGAAGGGGAAACTGGGAACTGGTTGTAATCAGTTGTTCCCTTGTACAAGAACCAGTATAGACAGAACATTGATTAGACTCTAGCCAAACCCAATAAGCAGTCAGATTACTGATTATAAAATCTGCCACTGTGGTTGTCTTCAGTGGTAGAAAAAAATAGTTTTTCATAGAGGTCATAGCTTCACATGTGAACCTCACAGCACAACCTCATCATGTGCCTGTGATCAGTTTGTCCAGCAATGGGCTTTGTGTGGTATTATTTCATATGCTCCCCTCGCTATGTTGAATCCTTTTCTTCTGTCTCTTAGTTGCATTTCCATTCCACCAGTTAATGCTGTGATAAGCGAGGATGAGAGAGTAATCCATCCTTTGTGCAGCTCTTATGTCTATCTTCCATCTACCTACATGTTTTCCTTAAATCCTGTGATTGTTGGTTAAGTGGCAACAGAGACAGATGGAGGATGTCACACCTACATACAAATGATGAAGAAATGATGGCTGTTGGCCATTGACTCGAAGTGACAGAGGCATCCTTAACTTGCACATCAAAGGAGCTGTTTTTAAGGGTGGTGTCAATATCACTGGTTGCTGAAAATGGAAAAGCAGATCCTCAGCTGTCATGTACTCTATCTTTGATTCACTGTGCTAAAACAACAAGCCTGTTACACAGCAAAACTTCCACGTAAAACAAGCTAAGCCAAAAAATGTGAGAGACTAAGGAGGTGTGTAGTACATATTGAAAGTGTCTTGTAAAATGTAATATACAGAAATCTGAAATAAAACATATATTTTTCAGATGAGATCAATTTTAAGGCAGCCATTGGTGTATATATGTATTACCAGAAATCTGACTCTGAGGATAAGTGACTACCTAATGTTACCTTAACTGGAGCTGACATCAAAATTAGCTTCTTTATAGCAACACTGATGAATTTTATGAAGAACTAGGTAATTCTGTAAAGGTGTCTATAGAAAATGATAGGCTAAACTTGTATATAAAAACTTAACCATATTTATGTAACACAGGAAAAGATAGCTGATGAGGTTGATGTGAGAAAGAACAACTCAAAGGATGACTATAAAATCTACTGTGTTGACAGCTCATGATTAAGTTAAGTAGCGTATTCCAGGTGAATAGTTTTTTTTTCCATTTAAAATAGTAGCTGCACTATAATTTTCTGTTCATCAGTGGGCAAAAAAGGTATACATGGAAGGAGTTGGGGGAGGGGTGGGGAGGAGAAGTTAGGGGGAGGAGAGCAGGAAGGAAGGAAAGGTCTAATGCTTAGAATTTTCTTTAATTAATCAACTTCATAATGCACAAATAATGGGTGAAATAAGATTTTTATTGTGTGTGATTGTGAAATAAATGCACATGCATTAAAAGGCTGATTAATGCCAGGTTCCTAGTAAATAAAACTACCTTGTCTTTTCCACTACTGTGATATTTAACTTTACAGAATGTACATTCCCTTGCTTCTGACTATTCTGTAGTTATTTCTATTAGTTATCTTCTGAAAGACTATATTGTCCACTTACTGACATAAAAATGCAGTAACTCAGGAATTGTCCCACTGATGCCTATGAAGCTATTTGCAAGAGAAACTGCTGGGCAGAGTGGAACTCCATTAAAAGGTTCAAATGAATGATAAAGTTAAATTTATTATTTTACTTGATATATTTCTATCCTCTAACATTGTTCATATTTAATTCCTTTTTTTTTTTCTTATATTTCTAACTCATAGCTCTTTCTGTTTCTTGCTTGTTTTTATTTTTCTCTTTCCTCCTCCTAATATTCCTTTTTAACAAGATTTTGTGAGTCACACTGATTCCAGGCAAACAAGCTGCTGTACTGTAAAATAAATAGCCTTGAAATGCTACAAAGTAAATCACTTGCCTTCAAGATTAAGCTAAAATGTTTGCATGAGCTTCATGTCTGAACATCCTTCCACTTAACCAGATGATAGCAGAGTTTTTGCCAACAAAACATATCTTTACTAAACCAGGGCCATCTTTCAATGAGAACAGAGCAGTATGCTGCCCTCTGCCATCAAAACATGCCTCTAGCCCTATTTATTTATGAGAAGCTTTGTACTGGATACAAACTGATCATGAATGTTATCCAGCTTTATATAAGACATCACATGGTATTGGTAATCTGATACAGGGTTTTAAATGGATAGCTACACTGCCAGTTTTAAGTGCCAGCAGTTGTTTTTTGCTTATTTATTTTTATTTTTGCTTTTGCTATCAAATGATATAGCAGGTACTGCTATGAAATATGCTAACATTCATTGAGTGTATGCTTCCTGCAGAAGAATTGATATTACTAAACACCTTCATTTTACCTTCTAATTTTAATCTTCTGAACAAAATAAACTATTTTGTATCCTTGAATGCAGCTTCCTAGAAATAGATTGATGTAGGAAGAATAATATACATTTTACTCCCTCATCCCAAACATATTTTTTTCACAAGCTTGTGCTTTCAGCATCTTTTTGCTGTGTGATTATTAAAATACTTACGCTTTACAGTTATAGGCCTGGATAGTCTTAAAAATAGATAAGGTTTCAAACATGAAATACTGACTTTTCTTGGTATTTATTCATGTAAGATCCAATTTGATCACCTATATTTGTATTTGTAAACCTAGAGAATCAGCTTTATTTGTGGATTAGGTATATAATTGACATTCACTCCATGCAGACATGGAAGAATCTAACCTGGTGTGAGAAACCTGAAGTGTGACTAACATCCTGAATTTTTGATTTGCAACATAATCTAGAGGATGGATGAGCATTAACATGGAAAATCTAGTCTCTCTTTCCCAGAGGGCACCTTTGTATTATTGTAGCTGGAATGCTTCATGTGCTATATCACTTTGATCAGATAGCTAAAATCTGAACACTCAAGTATTGTAAAGGTAAGGGTAGTAGATTTGATCAATCCCTGGGACTGCTAGTTTCTTAAATCATCTTAGGATAAGTTAAACTAAGCTTTTGGAATTGTTCTATGTGTGTTTAATGGAAGAAAAAATGGCTAATTTGTGCTTGCCTTACTAGAAAGCAGATGGGTAAGGGAAAAAATATTTCAGAGGGAACATTTAAAAATGCAAAGACAACCTAACTGAAAATTTTGTAAGCAATTAGATGGTAGTACAGGTAAAGGCATCTCAAACTGGCGTTTCAGTATCCAATTCTTTATCAAAAATTCATTTGCAATTGAAATAGCTCATGAAGAGATGTGACTTGGAGCAAGGAGCAGAGGCATGACAGAACTGGTAAGGTGAATAGTGTGCTAAAATTTGTTTGTATGTTTCCAGGAGAGAGAGAGATCTGTAGCTTTGTATGCTTCCCTAACTTTATGCATTAGAGAAGTTGAATAGCATGACTGAGTTTAAAAGGGGTGACATTAATGTGAAGTCTAAGGATTCTTTATGTGCATAAAACCATGATGGTTCATTCCATGAACAGCTGCTAGCCAATAAGCCTTTCAAAAAGCCTTTTGGAGACAACACTGAAAATCTAGGGCTCCCACTCTCCCTGCAGGATTTGTACACTGAATTTCCAAAAATAGGGCACCTCCAAATGGTGATGTAAATGCTTCATAGGGACCCAATATTGTAATAAATGTGTATCACTGTATCCAACATACCACTGAACTTTACTTAGTCCCTAATAAGGAAGTTGCACAATAGGCACTTGAATGTGTTTAAACATATTTAAATGCCATGTTTTTGAAAATAGTTTCAGTCATGAATTTGATTTTCAGAAGTACATCTGAGGCAGTATGGCTACTAGATATTTTCACTCTGGACTTTATTTATGCAGACAGCAAAACTATCACACAGTCTGTATGAGCACTGAATGATGTACATAGTAACTGAAGCCCAGGAGTGAAGCTATGTTAAGAGAGTCTACGAACAGCCTTTATTAATATATTTTTGTTGAGGTTATGTTTTAATTTTTTGGGGCAGATGCTCTTTGTTTATGCTCTACTTGCACAGTGGTTCTGATTGATGTTATGTTCTAATAAATAAATAATAAAACCAATGGATTGTCTTACATTTTGTGCAATTGCTGAAGATTCCATACTAGCACTTCTCATTTTCTGGCAGATGGTAACACAGTTACCTCTGCCATTAGAACAACACAAGTGTCTTTTGTTGTTATTGTTGTTGTGTTTTGTTTTGTTTTGTTTTGTTTTCATTGAGAGAATCTTAACAATTAAAAAATGTGGCCTTGATAAGCCAGAGGAAAATAGAAACAGCTTGTTTGTAATATATATAACTGAAGAAATATATTCACAATGGAAGTAAAATGCTAAAAAGCTTCCTTCTCTCTTTCTCCAAGATTTTTTTACTGTGAAATTAAGGAAGAAACTGCCACTTGCAAACTCTATATGTGTTGAACAGTGCTAGAACTGTCCACAAAAAAAGAATATCAAATCTGAGGATTTCTCTTTGTACATCCAACACTAAGGGCTAAGGAACCAGAGCTTAATTACAGGGAGACAAGTATGAGTTGACAAAATCCTTTGATCATCATACAAATATAAATGCAGTCAATGTTTGTCTATATCTAAGGAAGATATTTTAAAATGTGTTTCATTTTTAATTAAGTTAGCGCTATTTCAATTGTATGGGTTTCTGGGACTGGCGTACTACATGTCCCAACCGGTGCATGGGAAAAAAATCATATTCCACTTTAATGAAATTACAAAACATTTCCTTGAGATTTGATCCTGATGCTTAATAGCATTGTCTGATCTTATAGACAACTTAGCTAATGCTGGTGTAATCAGAGACGCCTCTTGCACCACATGAGTTGGAAATATATCAGTTAAGAATGTAACATATGCACCTTCCACTTAAATTTTGTCATTATATTTTGAAGTATCAACATTCCAAACACATTTTAAAAGAGAATAGAAGCTACAGCTAAGTGACTTAAACCACTGAAACTGAATTAACAATAAAAATAATGATGGATATACAACTTCAATGGAACTGACATTCAATTATAACAACTTCATGCAGTGCATTATAAATTTGTCCCATTGTATCTGATTACTATAGTTAATAGAGTCAGAGGCAAAAGCTCTAATCACAATCTTAAAATGTATTTTATGCTTTCTTTTTGATTCTTGATTTGCATATTGTATACAATAATATATTTACGCAATATTTGACAAACATCTATTTTATTTTGCAAATTGACAAACTTGTCTTGTGTAAGTTATGCTGTAAGGAGGGCTTTAATGGTTCAATTAGATGGTCTGTTCACTTTTTACAGTATATTTTATTAGTCTAAGTATGGTAACCAG
This sequence comes from Anas platyrhynchos, assembly GCF_047663525.1. Classification (NCBI taxonomy): domain Eukaryota; kingdom Metazoa; phylum Chordata; class Aves; order Anseriformes; family Anatidae; genus Anas; species Anas platyrhynchos. The sequence continues at coordinate 48,210,995 of NC_092588.1, read as the reverse complement.
GCTTAAAACCAGGTACTACAAGGTACCTTTTCAGCACAGTGCTCAGGAAATCAACCATGGAGCTCTCATTAACATTAATGGATGCTTAGTGGCTAATTTACTCTGCATCATGGTTAAAACATACTCCCCAGGGTGCTCACCAGGCTGTGTGGGAGATTCCTCCATACTGTTGGTATTGTAATTGTATTTTATTAGCTCAAGCTACAAATGAAAGATTTCGATTCCATGACATCTCTGCTGAACTCTGATTCAAATGGAAAATATACACACCTGTATTCACTATCAATTAGCTGTGACAGCAAGATAATCTGATCAAGAATTTTTGGCAAAAACATACAGTAGAAGAAAGATGTACTATCAATACTTCTAATTTTACATAAATCTACAAGGTAACTGAATATTTTATTTTATAGTAAACATTAAACACTAAAACCATAAATTTTCAAATTAAATATTCAAAAATTTGTAAATGCTGTTGCAGTTTTAGTTTAGCCTTGTTATGCTTGTGTTTTTGATTAAAAAATGAAGATCATTGAGGGAAATCAAAAGGAATTATGAACTCAGGAGCTTATATATTTATGAAGCTAGAGTTCTTCCAGTCTTAAGTGCCATAATTCTTTAGAACTCCTCCTCCAGCCAAAAAAAAAACTTGTTGGGAATGCTTCCGATTTCAGTTCTGAATAATGGATTTTAAAGGAACATTAAGTGTAAACTGGTAAACTATAAGGAATGGGGAAAATATAGAGCAAAGAATCCCATGCTTGCATGAACAGAAAACACTGGGATAATGCAGGACTTGTCAAAATCAATTTGAATTTTGATTAAGGAAGAAGATTCTTCATTCTTTAACAGAGGACAAAGAAGGAAGAGGGTTGCTATGTACTTCAAATATTTTCCCTAGAAAATATTAAAAATTAATACCACTTTTAATATCATGTTTCAGTACCTAATGAGACTAATGCTGAGCATAAGGACAAAGCCAGGCTTCCTGAAAGATGAGTAAGAATAAAGCACATTGAATTTAATGTATATGTGTATAAGATACAAAAAGAGATGGAGAAGATGACATGGTTCCCAGAATGTTGGAATAGAAAATCATAATCAGGCAGAATGAGTTAGGAAATCAGAGTGGCACCACAAAACTGCAAAATAGTATTAACATTTAAATATAACATTTAAAACAATAAAGGAAATAGATGGCTTATGCTAATATGGACTTACCAGTATTACTCAATCAGGCAAAAACTTGAAAAATATTGAATACATAAAAGAGAAGAAAGTAAACAACATAAAAGTAAGGGCTGATGGATTATTTCAGAGCAACCACTTACCTATTTTTTGTAAGATACTTGATTTTTTTGGATAAGAGAAATGCAAGCTGGTCTGATTTGTTGGGACTTCAGAGATGCATGGGAAATTATTGGTTACATTGAAAAGTGGGATTAATATGGAACTCTAGAGTGAGTAAGGAACTGGTGAGAAGAGAAATGAGTAGATTATACATAACAGGGTTTGTAATCATCAAGGGCATTTATTAGTAGTGCATTGCTTGTGCATTGCTACCTTGATGACAGTATACATGCCAAAATGTTATTTTTCATACAACTTCTTAGCCCCTTTTCATTTTTCTTTCAATATATTTTCCTCCAAAATTGTCTGTAATGCCACACTAAAGAGCAGCTAATACAGAGTCTGTCAGTTAAACTCATGTCATGAAATTCACAGATTCTTAGAATTCACAACAGTGTTATCGTTCTAGTACATTATACTGTTTAGCATCACTAGTACATGATACCTGATTATTATTTATTTATTTATTTATTACACAAATCCTCTTCCTTGTTGTACAAATACATGCTGAAAAACATGGTATTTGCCTTCTTGTAGTTTGGACTAGCATCTCACCAAAAGCATGCATCAAACATCTTTGAAAAGGTATGGATAAAACTGATCTGGAGTAGCTTTGTTTAAGACAGAGAAAATAATTACCTCAATAAACAAATAAATAAATAAATAAATAAAAATAAAATAAAATAAAATAAAATAAAATAAAATAAAATAAAATAAAATAAAATAAAATAAAATATATATATATGCATATATATATATATTATTGGTTCCAGATATGTTTACAGAATGTCTTGGTAGAATCTGGCAGCATATTTTCAATGGATATCTGGCCAAGCGTAACTAACATATATATTACAATCTCCTACAGTGGATGAACCGTAACAGATGCAAGGAAGTAAGTGGTGCAGGAAACACACTACATAAAATATGATATATCACAGTTGGAAGGCTAGTGTCTTTCATTTCATAGATATAGAGATTGAATATGTGTAGTGGTTCACAGCAAGTAGAGAAAGGTAAATGCGGTTATACTTGGAGAAAGTGATGACAAAGCAAATTTCTGGGCTGGGAATGGGATAAAGCAGCTGTAGTCATACAGTCAGGACACGGTTATACAGGTTTTGTCTACTCTTCAGCTTTTGCTGGTGTGTGATCATGGTGATCTGTGGTCTTTAAAAAAAAAAAAAAGTGATTTAGTGCACAGTTGCAGCCATAGCTTTCTACTAAATTTTAGCTTTTTGTTATACTAATGATGAGAAAGAAAGAAACTTCCACCATGCAGTTTCAGAATGTCTGTTGTTTAAGCACCATCAATCAATATTCATTTACAAAACTGAGCCAACTTTTTGTGCTAGGAACTAATTTAGAATGTTTGTACTGGGTCTCATCTGTCAAGAATGTAATTTCCATCCCTATATTCTGTAGTATTAGCAGTTTCATTAATTTGTTTCTTCTTAGGTTGAGAGAAGACTGAAACTGCTTGTTGAGTGGGTGAGGAATTGAGCCTCACCCACTCAACTTATAGGAAAGTGCAGCAGGCAACAGCTTGTTCTTAAGTAGCACAAGAGAAAATAAAAGTGCTGCATCCATCAGTATGATGAAGAAACCTGGAAAGAATAGGCTATCAAGAGAGTCTCTTAAAATTGTAAAATAATTTCCTCACATCAGAAAGGATATGGTAAGATGACTAAAACTGTTTTTCCAGAAGGGTGGTCATTATAGAGTAGGTTGTGTACAAAGCAGCATCTAGAGTTCTTAGAATATGTTTGCTCCCATTTCCACGAGGTGCTGCCTTTCACCATTGTAAAAATCAAGTTTTACCAATGCTCACAGGAAGCCTTCAATGCTTCTATGAAAACTAATAATTCCAAGAAAACCTGACTCTACTGAGGAAAAGAGAAACCTACTCAGTGGCTGCTATAGTCTGACTTTTCTCCCTCGTTAGCAAAAAAATAAAATAAAGTGAAAGTATAAATAAAACATTTTGTACTTAGCAAAGATCAGGTCCATTTTCAGCCTTTTGAAAAGGTGAGCACCAAGTGCACTATTTGCAATAAGCATCAGTTTTTAACTGTGTAAAGAGATGGAAATGAGCCAGTTTAGTTAATGATACACAGGAAAATGCATCATGAGTCAGCATGGTTTGTAAATGCACTTTGACACTGAAGAACCCTCAGGATTAAAAAGCATATAACACACCTAGCATCGTTATACTTACCAAATACAAGTCTGTGCAATATACCAAACCCCTCTATTCCCTATATTAAATAGTTTTGATGATTTGGTCTTTTAGAAAAAATCAAATATTTTTCCATCAGAACATGCTCATCTAATGAAATTGAAGGGTTGAACATAAACATACTGTCTGAATTTCCCTAAATGCAGATATTATATTGAGCTGCACATACAGTTTTTCAAAACTATGAGATACTACTTCATAAAAATAAAACTAGAATACTTTCAGTGTAATTAAAAAGAATACATTAATATATTTGACATTTCCCATGTTATTATTTGCTTTATCTTTCATTTTTCTCTTTTATTTTGTCAGAAGTTGATTTCTGTTGCTCTTTCCTCTGTGGTATTAAAAGGAAACTAGAAGTTTTCTAAGAAATCTGATACCAAGTTTTAAGAGTGTTTGGTCTCACTTCGAAGACTGTATTGAACATCGTTTCTGTGGCTGCAGTCATCCAACTTATTTTCTCTTTATGGTCCTTCAGGTAGAACATGAATAACCAGAGTATGTGTAGTGAATGTAGTATACGCAGAGGGGACAGCAGTTCTACTGCAGCTACTGCAAATTCATAACCGAAACATTGCACTTCCTATCTTTAACAATAGCCTTAAAAAAAAAAAAAAAAAAAAAAAAATCTAATCTGGTCTCATCAGTGCCTGATAAATCTAGAACACAGAAATGATTGCTTAGGAAAACTTTACAGTATTAAGCTTACTTCTGTACTAGAAACAGATAAAAGTTTACTGGGTCTCTCTCCTTTTTTTTTTTTTTTTTTTTTTTTTTTTTTTTTTTTTTAATCTACATCTATGTGGTGTGCTGCTGTCCTGCCTGGACAAAGCCTTCTAATACTGGAATCTGGATTGAATAGGAGATGTCCCATATTAGTGTGGTTGATGTACAGGCTGATAGTAAATTTATGTTGTTTCATATACTTTCTGGTCACATTCTTATGTACAATTTCCATGTCTAACTCAGGCACACTAGGGCACTGTGTGGTATGAATGTTTTTAGATTGTTGCACATAGCAATCTACAAGTTGCCAGTATGCAGATAATTACATCTTAAATGCTGTACCTCAGAGCACCTTGTTTGGCTCAGGTGGTACTTTTTGAAAATCTTTGTAACTTAGACTATTGCAATCAGGAAACACAAATCTATATATAGTTTTCCTTTTCTTCTTGCTCCTATTGAACCTGCTTCCCACCCAAAAATGAATAATACTCCCCTGTAACACTGAAAACAATGCCTGGCAATATCATAGTATATCTACATAGCATACGTGTATGTAGCATATGTATAGTATATGGACCATGGTCTCAACAACTTTCTGCTCTCATTTCATAAACCTGTGCATCTTTTGCACATAACCACAGATTTGTAGTGTTCTTTACACTGAGCAAGTGAACCATTTTTCTGGTTACATAAACTAAGTGATGCTGTAGCTGCATGGTATGACACAAACATATCTCTTGTATATTTACAGGGCGCAGAATACAGTCTAGTTTAATTATGCAAAAGTATTTATCTCTCCCCTATTACCATATCTGAAAAGTACATTACCCACTCCCACAGTTAAATGTGTCCTCATATCAATTTCTCCTATGTAGTGCTCAGTATAGTGCTTTACATTTTCAAAGTGTTTTACAAACATGAACTAATTAACTAATGCATGTCATTATGAGCTTGTGAATCTTGGATGTCAAAAGGAAAAAGACAAGGCAACCATAGTGGATTAAATAAGGCACAGATTAAATTGCCAGCAGAGCATAGCACCCCCTACTTAGCAAATTTCTCTACAGCATACACAACTACTATTTGACGTGCAGTATTGTTTCTTGCTTCTTTTTCCTGGTGAGAGATACCATCACTTGGTGATAATTCTTCACTTCAATTTAGGTGCCATAATTCTTGGGGCCAGTCCTAACCTCATGTCACGTCTGCTCCTGCTTTAATCCATGTGAGCATAAGATTCTTCTGTCCTTGAGGCATGGACATGATAACATTTATTCAAAGCTGTACTCATTGCACAGTCTCAGAATAGAATTTAATATAAATGCAGTAATCAACTTCTGATTCATAAACAATAGTATTTTTTCAATTTAAATCATAATCATAGTGTGAAAGTTATGAGACATAATTATAGGAGATATTTATGTCCTGTGATATAGTTCTGATTTCTAACAGAGTATCTGTCTATAAAGGTATCTGATCTCTTTCCTGAGAGAGTGTTCCTTATGTATTGGGTGAAGACCATGACCATCATCATTTTCTTTCCTTGTATTTCTTCAGATAGGGGCAGAACAAATTGTTGTCTAGATGAATTTTTATGCCTGCTTGTCCTCCTTTTTCCAAAGTGTTGTATGTGTACACCTACACATGAATATAAGGTATTTACTTTATATGAATGAGCTACAGGCCTTTGATTCAAAGAAGAGTTCCTGATATGTAAACAAAATCCTAAATACCAGGTTTTTGTGCACAGGATTGATGGATCATGTGACAGGTGAGAAATCTGAACTTCCAGTGCCTCTAAAAGAGACTGTGAAGCCATTCTGCTTCAGGAAGTAGGTGGATTTTTTTAACACACTTCCACTGTGTTGTAATCCTCCTCTACAATGAGCAAAAAAGCATCAAGATATACAAGGAGTTATATGGTAGTCTGGTTTACTGATTCATCAAGAAAATTATATTGTATATTGCTCACTCGGTTCCACTTAGCAGAATAAAAGACTCTAAAAGCTTCACTAAAGGAGAAAGCTGCAAAGGGAAAAGGGAAGATAGTGAAACAGCTAGATTTCTAGGTGTGATGATCAGGACAATCACAGCAGGCTGCTTTGCCTTTACTTATGAATAGCTGGACAGGTTTGCTGATATTTTTGTAATGTGAGCTTGTAATATAAAAGGATTGAAATCAACTTGCTGAAGTTATTCTTATTTAGCAAGTTTATAGATTTCTTTTCCAGTGCTTTTATTGTCTTCTATTCTATATTCGCAAGCCCAACTCTTCAGTGAATTTTAGGGTGGGGAAAGTTGTAGGTAAAAGACATCTTAATAAATGCTGGATAATAACAAAAGTTCTGACAATTTAAATTGATTTTGTAGCTCAGTATTAATAATTGTGCAGCTATTATACAGCTATTAATGATGATACAGCTATTATAATTACAGCTATTGTAATAAATGAGGAAATGGTTTCACTGGCTTAAGCAGAAACATTATAGTATCATCTACATGAAATGGCAGTTTTCCCCCCTCCTGCACATACTTCATTAGCACAACCATACTTGCCTAGTAGTAGCACCTAAGAGTTGCTTGTTGGTATGAAAGCATTTCTGACAACAGTGCCAAGTTGCCTTGTACTTAATGTGAAGAGGCCTGAACTATAAATATTTTCATGACCTTTGTGAATGCAACCAGATTGCTAATTTTAAATTATAAGTATTTAAACAGGTTGGAAAAGCCACTGTACCACTAAAAATTTGCTATTAACATTTTTTTTTTTCAAAAATGTATGTTTAAGTGATTAATTACTTCATGTTACACTTGTCATAAATCTCCCTGGTAAATAGTGGTCCCCCATCTGTCTGTCTCATTGCCACATTGTGTCATGATTTAGGTATAAGTATAGTTCCAAATATGCTGAGAAGGCAGGGGATGTCAGAGAGGCAGGGGACAGAGGTCCACAGAATCATAGAATCATAGAATGGTTTGGATTTGAAAGGACGTTTAAGATCGTCTAATTCCAACCCCCTGCCATGAGGTAGGGACACCTTGCACTAGACCAGGTTGGTCAAAGCCCCATCCAACCTGGCTTTAAACCCTTCAAGGCATGGGGCATCCACAACTTCTCTTGGCAAACTGTTACGGTGCCTCACCACTCTCAGAATAAAGAATTTCTTCATTATATCTATTTGAAATATACCCACTTTTAGTTTAAAGCCATTTGTCCTTATCTTATTGTTACACTTGCTGACAGAATGTCCCTCCCCAACTTTCTTGTAGGCTGCCTTCAGGTACTGGGAGGCTGCTATAAGGTGTCCCCAGAGCCTTCTCTTCTCCAGGATGAACAACCCCAACTCCCTCATCCTGTCTTTGTAGGAGTGGGGCTCCAGCCCCTCATCATCTTCAAGTCTGTCCTCTGGACTTGTTCTAATAGGTCCATGTCCTTGTTGTGCTGGGGACCCAAGAGCTAAACATAGCACTACAGGTGGGAGTGCTCTCCACGAGAGCAGAGTAGATGAGGAAAATCACCTCTCAGTCTGCTGGCCACACTCCTTTTGATGCAGCCCACAATATGGTTGGTTTTCTGGGTTGCAAGCACTTATTGCCAGCTCAAAGTGAGCTCATCAACACCCCCAGGTCCTTCTCATCAAGGCTACTCTCAATCCATTCCCCACCCAGCCTATATCTGTGCTTGAGGTTGCCCCTGCCCAGACGCAGGACTTTGTACTTGGCCTTGTTGAACCTCCTGAGGTTCACACAGGCCCACCTCTCAAGTCTGTCCAGATCCTTCTGGCTGTCATCCCTTCCCTCCAGCATGTCAACTGCACGACACAGCTCGGTGTCATTGGAAAACTTGCACTCAATCACCCTGTCCATGTCACTGGCAAAGATGTTAATCACAGAATTAAACGGCACTGGTTTCAATACCAATCCCCAGAAAACAATGTCCATTTGTTCTTTTACACAAGTCTTTAGACAAGGAGATTGACTTTTCATTGTATGCATAGTGCCTCACAAAATGTTCTCACAGATTTCACCAACCACAGCTCTGGTACCAGTGTCTACTACAGTGCAAATAATAACTGTATTCAGTTCAGTTCATGTTGCTTATTTTGAACTATCTTTAACAAAAGTCGATGGATCAAATGTTCCCCCATACTTTGTGGCTAATAAATAGTGCCCTAGTGCAAAGGTTCTAAATAAGATATTTTGGCTGCTAAAATGGGGACACTTTTTCCAGAGATAATGAAACTTTTATAAAGCTGGATTAGTCCCTATCTATCTTGGGGGGAGAATTTTATAATCAAGACTTAACGATATGAATGTCTATGGTTGGTACATTCAAGGACATCTTTCTCAGCTTTGTGAATAAAAGATATTATCACCTCATATAAAGTAGGAAGGAGAGATGAGGTGCATGAACCTGAACTGTGCATCTGGGGCTAGTTTAAGGCACAGTGCTTTGTAAAATCTGATAGTAAAACCAGACTTCCCTGGAGCTTTATTTGGCAGTTTAGAAAAAGCCTGTTTTAATTCGTCATGCAATATATCCACATCTAGTATGTATCCCTAGGCCAGGGATACATGGAGAGGTTTAATTCACTGAAAACAGTCTGAGATTCTTACAATAACTTTTATCTTAGAAGCACATGGGTAGATGTACAATTAACCACAAACCTACCTATTCAAAAATAACAATAAACTTTTTCTTCTACTGGATATAGCTTGTGCTTTCACATTGCCTTAATATTTAAAATTAATAATTAGGCAGTAATTTTGTCCTTTCAGTCTTACACAAATCAGCAAAACTATGTCTTCCATTTATACTAATACTTACTCATGTATACAAACACTTTCCTTGTTTCTAAAGGATGCTTGTTGTGGATCATATTTTGTATATAATTCTGTGGCAACCACTATTTTGCTGTTTATCTCTCCTAAAAGAAAAACAAAGAAAAACAAAATAGAAAAAACAATCTCTGGTTCAGTCTGAAGAGGGAGGTCATTTACAATCATGACAATACAGCTGCAAAGACCTCTGTGTTTCTTGCATCATATTTTTACTTTATTCAGTTGAAGGGAGCATGCAAACATTTTTTTTCCATTTTCTCTCTGGAGCTTTTCATTTTTATTTAGCTTTACAACACGTACTGAAATGAGGCATATGTATATATGTTTTAATGACAGGTCTGTTCATAAAAAGATTAAAATGAGGTACCAAATGTTTAGTCAATTGTTAGGCTCTTTGATTAGATTCAACAGATCAATAGCTTGTTATTTTCATGAATTACTGTAATTCTGGCACTTTTCTGCTTGCTTATACATATGTTGTTTGCATTTATATTGTAATTTGCCTTGCAATTTGTGATATTATCTTAAAGAAACACTGAATATTTCCTCAATATATAGGGTTCCCTACAGTTAGGTTTTCAACAGTCAAGCTCGAATAAACCATTTGAATTTGAGTTATTAATAGAAATGTTTTTAAGGAGTTTTAGAACTTTGAAAAGAAACCATTTTAAATGTGTCTGTGTTGAATATATCTACAGCTCAATATGACATCCCTAGTAATTATGTTCTTGAAGGCTGACTATGAAGCATTTAAAACAGAAAGAATTTCAGAATCTAGGGCATTGGGGCAATAAATGCAAGCAACTACACTGGGGCTTAGGGGAGCCATAGTTTCTCACCATGAAGTTCATTGAACATGAGCTGATCCTTACCTAGAGATCATCAGAACTTCTTAGGAAAACATTCTCTGGAAGGCAGGGATTTTTTGTAACCAAAGCTTGTGCTGGGAGCTGAATTCAGACAATGCTTTTGTCAGGAATGACTTCGTGATGAAAGTGAAGAGAGGTGCATCAGACTCACAACCCCAGGTACCTAACAACCCAGAAATCAGGGAGTCCCTCATGAGTGTGTTGGATCAGGTTTATGTCTACATATTGGCTGATTTTGACTGGGAATTTGAATGTGGATAGTTCTGTGTCTCAAGCATGTCTTTAACAGGGAATATCCTCATTAAAAGGTGAAAACAGGTAAGAGCTCCTGTTCCTGTTTGCTATTGTATGAGAGAAGATATATGTTCATTCAAGAACTGTAGAGTGCTGTGGTAACAGTGAAACTCCTAAGCCATAAATTTATTGATAGAAAATACCTGGTAGAAAATACCATATAGAAATACCCTATCTACCTTTTACAGAAACATCTACCATACCTCTCCCAGACCCCACTAAATCTGGAGTTATGAATGTGTAAATAGTTAAACATTAAGTCACTTAAAGAGAAGCTGTTTAGGAAGTGTGTATAGTACCTGTGTTGTAAAAAGCATAATTTCAAAATTTGGGGCTGAATTAGATACCTGCTTCAGGTTTCCTGAAGTATTTTTCTGTTCTATTTCTCCTCTCATTTTTTATTTATTGTTCTTCCTGTTGACTCACTGGTGGAAGATAATTCCAGAATATCAGTTTGATGTGATGGAGAATTTTGATTTTCTGGATAGGTAATAGTCTTTATATTACATCATACAAGACATCCAAAGTGATCTGAGTCAACTCCTGGTGAGCAACCACTCTTCAGTGGTTGTCTGGAGAAGATTAACTCTTTTTTTTGGAGTTCAAAGCACTTAACTAGCCTGGGTTAAAAAAAAAAATGCCTTCCTACCACAAAGTATAAAACTTGAACAGTGAAGTACAGTAGGATAATAGGATGGTCTGCAATATATAGTGAGCTAGAGGAGGAATATAATAACAGAAATAAGGAAAATAGTATGATACTTAGAACACAATGATTTTTAAAGGCCAAATAAAAGCCAGATAGTATCCAAGTGCTTTCTAGGAACTGTGAAAGGAAAAATCAGTAGCTGAAACTATGGGTATTTCCATATATATTTACTGTGTGAAGAGTTTTTTCCTTTTCTAATTTAAAAAAAAATATTAAATGCATTAGCTTTACTTTATAATTTCCATTGCAGGAGCATATGTTGGATATGTGCCTACTTGTAGCTTTATTCAGACAGTTTCTTCCTATTTTACCAGCTTTTTATCATTTTTAATTGCATGATAAATAGTACAGATTACAGATTTTTCCTTATTAGTGTTGCTACTGAGGCATTCAGTCTTGGAATACAATTACAAGAAAATATTTATTTACTCCATCTTTAGGATTGCTGGAATAATAATAATAAAAAAATAATCATGTCACTTTGTAAATCACTTCAAAAAAACATTTTTGTTTTGCCAGATCTTATGTTTCATACAGACGGCATGCACCATGTTAACAGTCAAAATAGTGTATCCATGTAACATCAATATTTTATATGCAACCATTCCATAAGCTATAACCTTGCAACTTAAAACAATGATCTTCTGTCATAATAAAGATAATTAGGGATGAGCATCCCCATTCTGTTCATTTTTGATCTCCTCTTAATCTCTACAAGTAAGAATATTAGACTCCAGTAATCCATAGATAATATGGTGGGAATGGCTCACCACAGTTATGTACTGTGATCAGATTAGTTACCTCACATACATTCTTTTTTCATTTTCCTACAAATGTGAAAAAAATCCAGATTGGGGGGAGGGGGAATTATTTTGCTTTTTTTTTTTTTTCAGTCCATCTGAAAAGCAGTTATTTGTAAGAACAAATGTAAGTGTAGTTCTGAGTGTTGGGGGCTTAAATTAATTATATCACAAATGAGAAAAAAATATAGAAATTTATAAGTTGAAATAGAAATTGAAAACTATTTGGGTTCTTTTCTCATTTATTGGGAAAGTAAATGGGATTTTCATGGGGGACTTTATACGTATGAAATATTAACAGCAGGGTTTTGAAGATCTGACATATATCCTTGTAAACTGTGAACCTACACTATAATTACCTTCATCAAAATTCTAAGGGTATTGTCTCACTTAAAGCCTACAAAACTTCAGCAAACAGCCTGCATTCTATGAAATGTCTCACTTGTTCAGATTAAACAAACTCAGTTTCTCCAATCTTCACATCTAAATCAGGTTTTCTAAAACCTAATTCATTGCTGTTGCTTTCCTCTGGACTCTTTCCAGTTGATCCACATCTCCCTGCCAAAAACTGCATGTGATACAGCCAGAATCAAGTAGAGTGGAAGGATGACTTCATGAATCTAACATGACATCCTATTTGTACACTGACTCTCCATCTTTGTATTTATATATCACAGTATGTTGTTTGCTTTTTTCTTCACACCACTGAGGTGCTTTTAAAAAATGTTAATTTCTTATCCTCCAAACACTTACTCACATGCTTAAATGGACTTGAGTTCAAGGAGACAATTCATGTGTGTAGATCAATGCACATACTTAAGCATTGCAAGGGTCAAGGCCAAATATTCCTGGTAAGGAGTTGTTATTAACCAAACTGAAGAGCCAACTTGATTCAAACATACAGTAAGCCAATAGCAGAGCTCTCTGGTATAGTTAAATCTCTTCTAAGCTTCACTTCAAATGTGGGATCCAAATGTACCATTGTATGACAAACTAAAAATTGTAATGCCAGTGTTCTGCATCATGGATACACTATTACCTCATGGAGAGAGGGGGAAATAATTTTCATTTCTAATCTAGATCTGGTTTGCATTTTTGATAACTGGAATATATTTTGTTTCACTGACTTCCAATGTTTTATTAAGATACATAGCAACACTTCCAGATTCAGCATAAAAGCAGACTATCTATTAAAAATTTTACAAAAAATGATTCTTATTTCTGGTAATAGATTAAGCAGCAATATATTGCTCAAATAAAATGTGCTAGTTTCAAATAAGCTTCAGGAAACACAATATCAAAATAATATCTAGTGCTCAGCTTCCATTGATTTTGTCACAAGGCTATTCAGTAATTAATAGTAGCTTTAATACTAATTGTTCATTTCTTGGTTCGTGCTATCTCAGGTGTTTACATTTGGATTTTTTTTTCTTTGTAAATATCTTGTTACAATTTTTGTAGACATTGTTAAGTACCTTTTATTCTAAATATTTATTTTCTGAGTAATTTATTTAAAAATTCTTTTTAAATGGTTTTACTTCTTTTATTTAGACTTATTTTACCTATGTGACTATGTAAATAAACATTAACTTAAAGGTACCATTACTGAACTGCTTTTAAGAATGTTTGGTACATAACAGCTGACCCATCATGATGTGATTACTCATGTTGCCTTCATTTTTATTTCAACCAGAATGCAGGGTTTTCTTGGTCCTATTGTAAGAGCAGAAAAACAATTATTTTATGCATGACTGATGATAGTGATGGAGACTCTATATGGGACACAGCAGGAAGCTGAGAACTGCTTGATGCTTCAAAATAGTGTGTACTTACAGCACATTCAAATGTTGTAAACCCTAAGTGTGCTGCTAAATTTTATTTGTAACTTTAGAATTTGTATTCTGCTATATATTTTTAATTTTAATGACATGCTGAAAACATACTTTTCAGAAAGTGTATAATGCATCAGTTTTAAAGCAGAAATGAATTCTGACGAAGTGGATGCTTTACTAGGCAAACTGGTGTTAGAAGTTAATTGGGTTTGACTAGCAAGTCCAGTTATTGGCACAATTTATAAGCTTTTGCAGAACTGTGAGCATTCGGCTATCATACAGTAGTATGCACAATGTGAGGCCTGACAGTAAGTGCTTGCTATCTGACAGTAAATAATGAATCCTGGTTAAAAAAATATATATATATCCTTATAAAATAGACTCTTTTTTGAAATGAAAGATTATTTTTCAGGATGCCTGAACATTTATTACATCAGCATATAATTAACTTTTCATTGTCTTTATGTGCTGTGCCAAATCTGTTACAGGAATGGTCAGTTGTTGCTTCTTTGTGAGGTAAAAACACTAGCATAGAAAAGATTTGTTAGGAAATATTGTTATAATTATAGTGATTATTCTGTAATTTAGGAAGCTTCTTCCTTCTTTGTGAAACACAATGCTATAACTTTAAATACTAAAGTAGTATTTCATAATTACACTTGTCTCTTGCATTATAATATTTTTCTTCATGTGCTTGAAGTAATTTCTACAAATGTTTAGACATACAACTGATTTAATTGCTTCAATATTTCCTTTAGGACCAAGCATCAATTTGATATCACCGACTGAAGTTTTTGACTTAATGCATAAGTCAAATACTCTGAAGAAGCATTTAAACACCTTACATGTAACCACTGTTGTAAAGAGTGCAAAGTTTTGCAACTAAATGCAGTTTCTTCTAAGAGAAAAATCACTTAATTTGCCTTCACCTGTGTGACAATCCTTCTCATGTGCACTGTGAGCATTAGAGATTGGTAATACATCTATTCCCCCTAGTATTTTTATTTAATTATTAGAAGCCTAGAGAAACCTACCTCCCTTAAAAGCTTAACTGTTGATATATTCCATTTTCCTGCAGGATAACCAACTCTTGGCAATTGCCCTGGAGCCCAGAATTTGCCTTTGCAGGCTCATGCGTGCACATCACACCACCCGTCTCTTCCCCTGACTGCCAATTCCATTCCAATGAGCTGGCAGGGTGCTCAAATTCACATCAATTCTGTTCCGTGATATTTTCATCAAATTGCCAAGCCTTAATTGCATAAGTGGGCTACATGCTTTTTGTTGGTGTTTTCTTTTTCTTTTTCTTTTTTTTTTTTTTTTGTGTGTGTGTGTGTGCTTGCACACCGTTGTAAATGGGACTAAGCTACATGATGCTGTCTGTAGGATATTTACATTTCAATATTCTCCATCTATTATTTTTTTTCCTGGGGTATCACTTTATGTTTTTTCTCCAATATGTTGTTTTTTGGGGGTTTCTTCCTAACATTTTCACCCAATAGTGTGGTTTTACCCTTACCTTTACATCTCAAAGAGAGATGATTATGTCACTTTATCAGGGTATTCAGAAAATTCTCAAAAATTCTGTAGAAGGCCGAGTCCTTTATGTCTGTTTTCAATGGCTCTTGCTGGGTCACATGACTCAACCAAATGCTCTTATAGAGAGAATATATATATATATATATATAATACACACACTCTTATAGCCCTGTCCACAGCTGTAGCTGGAATCATCGTCTTCTCCTATGCTATGCATGTACAAGCCTGAAATCAATTGCCAAGGTGATGCCAACAGCAGTTTCGGTACCACTTCAATGCAGAGGATTTGGGAGTTGGGGAGGAGGAGATGGAGGACCTAATCACTAAATAGGGGAAACTTGGGAACCATGTTAAGGAGAAAAGCATTGGCATTAGCACTTCACATTCCCTGTTTCTTTCTGTTTTTGGACAGTTAGTTCTAAATCACAAAGTGATTTTGCTCTGGCAGAAGCATTCTAAAGCACTAAGGCAAATAACTATATTATAGTTATAGTTTAGGTAAGGGGAAAAATAGATTCTCTTATTGATGCTGAAAATGAAATCAAAATTTGTTTGCAATGCAAGTAACAAGGACGTAGTAGATCCTCAGTGTAAAGTTGTGAAGTAGAATTATTTTCAACCATCTTTAGAAAAGTACAGTCATTTATCACTCTTCCCATGAAAGTGAGGGTCTTTCTTGAATGCTGACCTAATAGCAAGGAAGAATACCCAGGAAACAGTAGTTCAAACAAAAAGCTCAAACACAAGGCCTATTTATCCAAAAGTTTTCTAATTCCAACGTCCTAAAAATATGTCATCGAAATATGGAAGTTATATATTCTTTGCAACATTTAATGACCATTTTTCTTTGAGTTTCTACATTTATCTGAGGATTGAAAAGTTCTACTGAGCACAGTTCAGTGTTTCCAGATAAGTCATCTCTAGGTAGTGTAGTAGTTCAAAGAAAGACCCAGTTTAGAAACTAATACTTCACAGTATTAGATATCTCGTAAGAAAACTATGTCTCTCCCCAAACACTCCAGAACTGTAAAGAAACACTTAGTGATGTCAGAGAACAATTCAGTCTTATGAAGACTGAATTCATCTCATTTTCTCATTCAATGCTTAAGAACTATTTTATGGACCATATTCCTAGGCAGTAAAAAAAAAAAAAAAAAAAAAAAAAAAGTTATTATTCTAATTCACATTTGTGGTCTTGAAAGCATATCTTCAAATTTCACTATGTGGGAGTTTTTACCATATTACGCTGAGTCCTGCACTGAGAACTCAGTGCTTCTGAACATGTTCAGAAAAGTATGTTAAAAAAAGACAAAATAAGACTGAAGGGTTCAACTAGACAGGGAGATTCTTTGTTCTTTGGCAGTTGCTGAGCAAACAATGTGTGTGTGTGTGTAAACCAGGAAGTGTTCTCTTCTGTTAGGCATGTTTTAAAATAATTATTGACTTTTCTCCTTGCTGCTGTTTATGTAGAAACATGGCACTATATTTCTATAGTAGGCAAGATGTTCTTGTGAAAAATCACTGTTAACCTCTTCAGTGCCCTGAAGACTGTGTCATGACCTATCAGCGGCAGCATTTTGAACAAATTGCTCATTCATTTGGATGGAATATCAAAATGTACAGTAACCTACACATCCACCTGCATCAGAGGAATACATTTCACTTGCCCATTGAGTATATTACATAGCACTGAAAAGATCAAAGTGACAATTCCTGGCTATATCACTTGTCCTATAAGCGTAATCAGATTATTCAGTACTTTGATTTTTGGGTTCAGCTAACATATAATAAGTATATACTCATGCTATAGATGGCATGTACTACAAGGTACTATTTTGCACCTGTGAGGCAGTGGTCTAGTTACTGTAATTAAGGACAGCTTTCTGACTGAAGTAAAATCATACATCTTAATACCAGCTCACAATTTAAACATTTAAAGTAAATTATGTGTCTCTTCTCTCAGTGGTTTATCATGAACATCATGAGTGCCAGCAGTACCTAAGATTTGAATGGTTCCTGCATAACTAGTCACAGAGCAGCATTTGGGGTTTTTGCAGGAGTGAAGTCCTGGCTTGTTGCCCAGCCTTCCCTCTCTTTTCCTCAGGGCTGGAACTGTCAGGGGATTCCCCAATAACAATCAATGACCTGCTGGCTCTTCTGGCAGTGTGCCACAAAGTTGTGAAACTGCTGAGAATTACATGTCCTGATTCACCCTCACATATGCCAGGGAGCTTCAAGCCCAGAGAATATTCTAACCTGTTAAACAAAGATAATGCACATATTCTAACCCCAGTCAACTTTTTTTTTTTTTTTTTTTTTTTTTTTTTTTTTTTTTAGCACAGGGTAAAATATGTGCATTGGCTCATTTTGTGTTGTAGTTTACGGATTCAATAGGAATTTTTTTTTAATATCTTTCACACCAGTTTTTGTTTCATTTTTATGTGAATAATAAAATCTTAACTCAGGCTTCAGCTCTTTTTGTTTGTTTTAATGCCAAACAGTTCTTGGCATTTTTTAATCAAAGGCTATGATAAGGATAACATCAATTTATCTCAGCCTTCATGTCTCATTTTAACTATTACCTTAAACTGTCTTCAAGATACAAATGACAGATTGCCCCACTCAGTATTCAGCTCCTCTTTACACATATCTCTCTGTTGTGAGATTTTTGTGGTACTTTTTACAGTGAAATCTTGGGTCAAATAATTGCTATCTTGTACATGTCTAGTCCTGTTATAAGTGAAGTCTCAACTCAATCTGAATTTAGTAATATTTATAAAAGGAATATTTATAAAAGGTATAAAAGGCAAGTAAACAGCGCTGGGTGTGCAGGGAGTCTACATTCCACCAACACGCACACACAAACATCAAATATTCTAAATATACAGAACATTGCTTTACATACTAAACCCGAGTATGCCTATACATATGTACAATCAGGATAGGTAACAAACAATCCTTTAAGTTCCATGACTTAACAGTCTCCATTTTCCATTCCTTTTGAATAATATGTCTTGCTTTAAGTTGTCAAGCAATTCGGTCTTTGGGCCTTACGTTTCCTATTCTTCCCGGATTGAAGAAAAACATATGCATCTCCTTTTCAAGGCCAATAGGGCCTGGATCAAAAGGCACGTCCAGGTCAGCAGGGGGCCGAACAGCAAAGGCCTGCGATGGCTGTAGCAGCAGAGGGGCCGATGGCGTAGCAGTCAGATCAGTAAAGGAGCCCGCAGCTCCCTCACTGTCTGGCAAATCACACGTTTCTGACTGTGGTCCCACAGGGCTCTTTAAGGCCCCAGGTGCTGAGCAATCCCACCGCAACCTTGTCGTTTTTAGTTGCAGAGGCCCACACCTTGACCTCAGTTTGGTCCCATATTTCAGGATCATAAACTGTCTGACTGTTAGTAAGGAGAATCAGCTGTAAGGTTACCAGGGCAGTCTTTGTTTCTAAGGATGTATGATTCCCCATAATGTGCAACCGTTTACCAGTGAGGGGCAGTTGTGTGCGTGGGTCCGCTTCTCTCAGCTTGAGCTTCTTTCCAGCTCCAGTGCACCCATTTCCAGCGACTCTCTGTACGAGCTTCTTTGAGCAGTTTGCCAAGTCGCGATCAATGTGCCTGTTCCCGTCCTGGTCTCCTTCTGCCAGCCTGTTCCTTTTCATTCCTTCTTTCTACTTCTTTATTGATGACATAACTTCATCGTGTTGCCTTTTTTTTTTATCTTGAGGACAGGCTCCCCTCTTATACCCTTCACCCCACAGCAGTCCTTTTCAAAACAACTTTTCATTGGTCAAACAACTTTGCATATAACAGCAACAGCAAACACACAGAAACTTCCATGCCTTAATGGCTGGAGAACAACCAACTCAAGACTGCATGGAGTCTCCTGCATCACCCTTCTTCGTTCCCTCTAAACTCTTTTACATTTCTGATGGCCTCATCGTTAAGAGTCTAATGTTATCATTAACCACGGGACTTTCCGACCCCCATGGCCACACTCCCACATCTCCCCCTTCTTTATTAATTTCAACCATTTTCTCGACACGAATTACCACTCCATATATAACAGTCCTTTCCTGAAGAGAGTTAATTTATGGAAGTATTGCAGGATTAACCTTAATGTAAATGAAAGTTTAGTGAAATATTTTTCTGGGACTAAGACTAATATTCTTACAAAACCCGGTTTGAAACCCTTATATGGCATATGTTCCATGAAAGTGTGTTAGAAGAGTGAGTTATAAGAGTTCATGAATATTTAACACAGCTTTCTGCTATGGAAGTTAATATTGTGTCTTGGAGTTAGTTGATTCTCATCCTTTGGGGCACAGTTAGATACTTCTTCAGGATTCCAAAATATTTTCTTTAATGAAATATTTTACAATTTGCTAGTTAAGTTATAGATATCATCAATTCTTTTTAGGTGTAGTAGCTATAGGTCATAGATAAATCAGGATACGATGTATAAGTGGATCGATATTGTTGCCTGACACAGTCACTCAGTCACCCATATCTAGGGAAATTTTCAACATTTTAGAATAAATGATGCTCCAAACACTCAGTCACCCATATCTAGGGAAATTTTCAACATTTTAGAATAAATGATGCTCCAAACACTTGTATTTAGTACTGTAAAATATTTCCTTGTTAAAATCCCTTAGAATTAAATTTTTCCAAAGATTTCTAGCACGTATTTATTACAGATTCATTTGTGATAAAATTTTGCATTTTAATGCACGTCAATTTTTTTTTATATTAATGCAAACTGCAAAAAAGTTTTTTGAGGCTATTCTGTAATCATCCTAGAGATTCATGTATTAGCTACCTCCTTTCATCATGTAAAACAAATATTTCTACATTTTTAAAAAATTGAATATCATGATAACTCTCCATTTTTATCCTGATCACAAATAAGAGATTGGAAATAGTAATACATTTAACAATATGTATGAGTAGATTATATAATTCATAGACATGGTCATTGAAATTATGAGTTCATGTACAGTATTTATTCATTTGAATCCCCTGATACCAATTGGAGTTCTGAACACTGGATCAGTTACTGAACGTGATTTAGTGGATGGTGGTCAGGTATGAGATTCTTCCCATTGTGTTTATTAAATGGATGTTTTATATCTACCAGCTATTGACAAATATTTGCTTATAAAATAGCATGTAAAGCACTCTCTCTCTGTTTAAAAAGCACGGTACCAAGTTTTAGAACAAATGTTTTAAAACTGGTCTAGCAATACTCAGCAGGTGATCTTATGCTTTTGATGTATGAAAGATGGTTCAGTGAAGTTAGCTTGTGCCTTTGAAGTGAAGAAATGACCTACAGGTAGATGAACAAGACATGTATCACATTTTCTCCCTCTGAACCAGCAGGATAACTAATTTCCCCTTTAAATAGGGACAATACCTTGGATGAAATCTTATTGAAAAGACTGTGATGCATAAAACTAACCTATTAATTATAGTTAAAACCACCATCTCAGATTGAAGGAAACATTTGACTAAAATTGCTCAAAAGCTTTCAAACCACTCAGGTGATTTCATTAACCTTGCAAGTTTTTTTTGTTTTGTTTTGTTTGTTTGTTTTGCTTTTATTGTTTTTTTTTGTTGTTGTTTGTTTGGTTGGTTGGGTTTTTTTGCAAATGTCTTTAATAAAAAAGGTAGACTTAATGTAACTAATGCACCATGTATTGTTCTACTTTATTCACACATGCTCATTAAAAATCCAAGAAACACACAAATAAAAAATATAGCAAAACAAACTGTCTTTCTACATGGTGTTAAAAAATGTAGATGCAGACTCTGCAAGTATTTCCTTCAAAATTTTCAGTCTCATTGTGTTAGATGTTGGCTAAATGCTTGCTTAGTTAAAGGGTAGGTTTGTAAAATCCAAAACTCTTATAACTTCCTGAATCATGTTGCAGATGTCAGGCTGTGTCACGAACACAGGAGGAAGAACAAATACTGTACTCTGCACCACATGTTTTCCCACTGGCCTCACACCTTGTTCCACCCAGAAGCATTTACCTGTGAATGCATAGGTCTGTGACTTCATTCTTCCCCATATGGCAGAGTTGATCGGAAGTATATGGCAACAGGCATTTACAAGTTGCCAGCCTTTTTTCTCCCCATACATGGATGGCTGAACAGGGAACTGTGACTCTTTCGAGTCAAATGTTCTTCCTGGTACTGTTTCTAACATCCAAATTTAACCTAGGTGGTCTCACATTCAGAAGAGGAAAAAGTTCTTAAAGATACCTGTTAGTTAATTCAGTTAATGCAAGGAAGAGAACAATATTTACTTTTTTTTTTTTTTTTTTCACTTATTATTCTGGCAAACATACACAAGTGAAATTCACATTTGAATTGAGATTTCATGTATCTGCTTTGAAACCAAAGTAAATGATTAAGATCACCTTGCAACATAGTGAAAAGAGAAACCTTAATGAAAATCTCTGACATACTGTGACATGCACTACACTGTAATAATTGGGTATGTGAACAAACTGAATGCAACTGTACTGCTGTTTTACTGTCACTAACAGAGATGGCATTAAATACTTCAGCAGCTTTACACATTGTATCTCCGTTACTAATACTAATGATATCTACACAGCAACCCAGAAGCATAATTACTTTGCCATCACCACTCCCATTATACTATATGAAAGAAGAATGAGACCATAGCTTTTCTATATTCCAAACATCATAATACCTTGAACATGAAGCATAACTGTGGAACTGAGAAAACATATTGAATAGAATACAAATCAAGAGCTCAATGACATAAGCACAGCTCCTTCATGTGCTGACAGAGAACATCCTCTGCAATGAATTGCATAAGATCTGAGCAAAATGCACTTTTATTTTCAAATGCACTTTGTCCAGCAACATAGACGTGAACAGTCCTGACTGGTGGTTATCTGAAGGTATGTGGTATTTAGTGATGTATTGTCAATGTTGTCCATCTAGCTTGGACAATTTTTTAGCACTTTTAAAACATCAATCCTAGTATCATATACTAAATGCATGTCAGGTTATTCTGAAGATATGCAATTATCCATTCCAGAAGCACATACAAGCCTTGTGACTAACATCCTGTCACACAGCAAGGCTGTCTTGCGGTTATAATGCTGGGGCATGCACTTAGTTGTTTACAATCAGCTGTGTAATTTCTGTTGGCCTCAACAGGCATTCTGTATGCATGACCATTGATGTACATTTTACAACAATGGTAAAATACCATATTTTCTGCTATGTAATGATACCTTTGCACTATGTGTTTGTGTATATGAGTGTGACATGTAATCTGCCTCAGAAATTCAACTATGAGTTTTGTTGTAAGCATAGGAGATAATATAGGCACAGTATAGCATAATACAGAATATTGCATTGCATACTATTTCATAGTAGAACTTACCAACCAACAGCAATGTTAGAGTTCAATCTTAGTAAAACAAATTGGTTGTATCTGCAGTTAACTACTGTAAAGGCTCCAAAAAAAAACGACTCAAACCCATTTTTATATACATACTATACAGACACCCCAACACACACAAACACTTTTTTTTTTCTTTAAGGTAAGAATAAATGATATTTCTCATACTGCTACTGCAGTGACAAGGACTGTCGAGCTTCATTTCTTCAGTTATCATGAGCCCAGGTGTTAA
This sequence comes from Anas platyrhynchos, assembly GCF_047663525.1. Classification (NCBI taxonomy): domain Eukaryota; kingdom Metazoa; phylum Chordata; class Aves; order Anseriformes; family Anatidae; genus Anas; species Anas platyrhynchos. The sequence goes on along the minus strand of NC_092588.1, from coordinate 48,188,117 downwards.
ACATGGCACATGACACCGGTGTGCACCATGCAGTGAGGCAGGGACACTGTAAGCTGACAGAGAATCAATAATGAAGTGGAAAAGACAATGACACCCAATGACATTGTCTCTCTTCCTGACAGGTCTGTTCAGCCCCAGAAGTATTAATTCAATTGCTTCAGTAGCACCAGACTCTTTGATTTCATTCAGAAGTCAGCACTCATGAGGAGAATTAGAGCAGCATCTATAATGCATAAATATGTTTCATGGTCATTTATTTGTAAGTATGTAGTTATCTAAATTGCTATTACAACTAGTGAAGTCACATTGGGTCTAACCTTTTCTTCATAAAGATAGCCATTTCTGCAATAGAATCTGATTTTAACTCAGAGAATCTCTTGGCCTGATTCCATGCTTGAGCATTTTAGGGATAATCTAGTGACAAATTTGATTAAAAGTTGGTAAACTCAGTTTAGACAAATGAGATAAAGGATGGTGTACACCAATGAAAAATTGAACTTTGTTACTGGTAACTAGTGACAAAGAAAGTTGTGTTTACTCATTTTTCTCTGTTTATTATAATGACCACTGTCAATGTACAATGCTTTCTGCGTTTTGTTCACCACTGAAAATGCAGCTACACCCAATATTAATTTACTCCCATGCCCCTGTTTCCCCCAGAATGACAGCATCCATGTATAGAGAAGTCACAAATCCAAATCCAAGAAAGGCTGGTAAAAGCAATGTGAAAGCTGAAAGAGTTTACATACCTCTACAGTGTTTACTTGCTCTATGGATAAATGGAGAACTTTTGTGTATTCTTTTTTATCTCTTACAACTTTCAGAAGCTAATGTTAGGTACTTAAGTTTTAGACCAAACTACCTATACTACACTGATTTTTATTAATTGTAATGGGCATTGCATGCCTTCAGCACTTTTTTTCTTTTCTTCTAATTAAGATATTGACACAGACTACCAAATGTCTGACATTTAAGAATAATTCTCTGAATATTTAGGTCACTTTGTGGGGGGGGGGGGGGGAGGGGGGTGTATGAACACAGACATGAGAATGGAGAATATAGGCTACTTCTGTATCATCAAACTCACTCAGAAAGTGTGGTCCCAATATAAGTCAAGAAATACCTGTACTGGAATTGTATATATACCAGTACTAGGTGTGCTAACAGAGGAGCTTTTAGACATAAATTGGCTATAAATAGCTTCTGAAAGAACTGTGAATGGAAGGTAAGTTTCAGCCCATCTTTAACGTTAAGTTAAAAGGAGCTTCTTAAGGCTAGTTAGGTTCCTGTCTCATTGCAATCTTAATTTGGGTTGAATATACTGAATTCCTATTCTGAAAATATATTCTAATGCGGAAAGAAAAAAACATCCACAGAGGGACCTGGCTGGAAATATTTCCTTTAAAGATATTAATTGATATTTCCTTGAGCACAATCATCTTAATGAAGCCTTGTTCTGTAAGAAATCAGAGCTTGTAAAATCTATACTTCTCTTCCTCATGCCAAATTAGGGACTATGCAAGATGTTTCAAGATAAAATGCCATTTAAAAACATGGTTGAGTATGAGTAGTGGATGTTTACACAATTTGAACGTCTCTATTTAATGGAGGAAAACAAGATCACTTTTCACATCAATAACCCCTTTTTTAAAAAACATTTTGCATATACATGTATTTACTTTTAAAGGATTCTCAAAAAATGCCTGCAACATGACACAGTCATAGAAAGGTTTAAGATGACATTGGAGACAGGGAAAAGGATAGAAGGGAAACAGAGAAGAAGTGTATCCCACTATCATTTTACTCTTAAATAAGTAATTCATTTTTTCAATGTGTTTATATCTTTAATGCATAAACTACTGAAAATTTGAAGCCATCTTATGAGCAAGCATGTACAATCTTAATTCTTGTAATATTGAAACAAATATTGCTTACAGCAGCCAAAGGCTTGGTGTACTATGTATAGCCTCATGTTACCCTGACAAGGGTTCATGTCAAGCTGGGGAAATTACATTGTCCCAAATTTTCTCCAACAAGACATCACAGTAGATTATCTGGCTGCCACCACTCATCAGGCTGCAGCTGCTACCCTGCTCTGTTTGTCTGAACCAGCTCCCTATATCTGTGCTGAAGTCAGACGGGATGCAGACCATTCTGGGAAGCAGGTTGGATTAGCAATAATAAGGAGGCAGATTGAGCAGCCAGGAAAGAGTCAGACATGACTGGTGGTGCAAATCCAGGCTCACCCAGGCTTTTGTTTGCTGCTTCGATGCAAGGACTAGTGGGGTTTATCCACCACAGCATAAAAAAAAAAAAAAATAAATAAATAAAAATAAATAAATAAAAGGAAGTTAAAAGTACCTTGATGCATTTGACCTTGACCTCGGCATTATCCCCGTGGTTTAACTTTAACCTCAGGATTTTGCACCAAAGGGATGTGGTCCTGCTTAGCCAAGAACTGAGAATGCACTAAAAAGCACTAAAAAGAATTTTGTAGCAATGTGTAGAAGCAGTGTCTTGCTGGTAAAATTCTATAGACTCTCTCTACTTCTAAAGGTTTCATAATTCTGCAGCTGTATACAAATGATCCATTTTGTTAATCTGAATTCCTAGGGTCATTAAATTTTTTTTTCTCTTCTCTCGTGAGTAGTTTATTACTTTGAGGAAAAAAAAAAATCAGTTTAAAGTCAGGTAAGGGAGGAAAGCTGACAAAAACATAAATTAGAGGAAGAACTTAATTTAAAAAGTGTCAAAAAGGATAGATAGTCTTAGTTCAATAATAAAGCCTGGTTCAAGTGCCTTCTATCTTTAAATAAAGCATTCAAGCACTCTATTACCTGTATACAACCAATCTTTGATTTCCAATCTAAGCCTATTTTTGCTTCTTATGTGATTAGCATACAAATGCAAAAACAAAACAAAACAAAATGTGGCTATGTGGGTGACACTTAGGTCATGTTTCTGACTTCCATGTCAGCATCAGGGAGAGATTCTGTGTGATTTTGAATGTGAGTCTTGCATAAAAAGTCCTATTTTGCTTGGATCAAAATACCATCACCACTGAGGCAGGTTATACCGGGATATTTCATGTCATGCCTTGTGCTGCTTTATAGGGACTATTTTAAAGGATTTGAGCTTTTCTGGGCTACCATACCATTGGCTGAGCATGAATACATAGTGAAATCACGTGTGCATACAAAGCAATTGTACTGGAAAGTAGATATACTATCTTCAGTTGCATAAAAAACTCTTGTTTTCTTTAGGATTCAATGCCTCCTTGAGTTCTCTCTGACAGAATATCCCTTGAGTGGGACCTATAATCCACAGTCTATTATGAGATTCTTATTTCAAAATACTCTATTTAAATGTGATACAAGTAATAAACTATAACTTTGGGGAAAGAGATGTACTTTGTATTATGTTCTGAAAAACATTGTGTTGATTCTGATAGTAAAGACTAAACACAAATTTGCCTCACAAGCCATTGTGCAGCAGTCTGCAGGGCCAGCAATCACTATGCCAAAACAACTTTAGAGTAAGTCTATTGGAGTAAGTTAATTTACTTTGAATTTATAGTGATTTGCAATGAGCAGAATGTGACTCAGAACATTCATCATAATCAAAATAAAACCATCCCCTTTTGTAATTCCTGAAGTAGGGAGATGAGACTTTGAGACTCAGATGTGTTGTCCACTACTAACAGACAAAATAAGTCAGTACAGAGAGTGATAAGGGTGAATTCCTTCTTCCCGATCCATGCCATCAGCTTGCTTTTTACATAGTGGGACCAATTGTAAAGGGAGAAGGTATGTAATTGCATCTTTGTGTTTTCTTCTGGCTTTCTACGGAGACTAAACCAAAGATGCCCTTTAATGTTAGTGATACTTGTGGGGTCTGTGACACATTGTTTGGAACTGGGCTGAGATAGGAAATATGCTTCACACAGATCATTCATTGAAATTGCTCCTTTTCCAGTACTGAGAGCAGTGGGGTCTGAGGAGTTTGCAAATAGCTCTAATCTTCAAATCTCACCAAATAAATAAATAAATAAATAAAGTTGTTGGCTATTTGGTTATTTAATTATCTTTATAGCAACAGCTGCATCATTTGCAAACACTCAAATCTGATTAAAATTAAAGATACTGAATTTACTAGCCAAATATTTCAGACTAATGATCACTGAAATGGCGGTTGGCCAAAATATTTAACAATTTAATTTCTGGTAGTGTATACTGTTTGAATTCTCTGGGCTCCACTGCCTCATTAATATTTCATTTGTGATGAGTTCCTAAAGGCCTCTGTAGCTAAGTTACAACATCATCTAGCTGGTCACTCTACATTTTTTCTCATGAAGGAAATTGTCTCTTGGGGGATGATAATTGACTGTTTGAGTTGGTCTCTGAGGAAATTCAAGATCTTCCAAGCTCTTTATCAGCCATCTTTTGTGGCTGTTTGCTATTTTTGTTGGTCTAAAGCAAGCTAAATATCCAAATGGACTGGAGCTGTTAAATTTCTCAGTTACAGTGAGGTGACAGCTCTCCTGAGGGAATGCTGATACCCACTCTTCAGAAATATATCCCTTGGTATAGGGGTGCTTGCTCACTTCATCTCTAGTCCATCTCATTAAGAAATGTAACTGAGAAAGTGAGAGCCTTTTACCTAGGTCAAATACCTAGGTCAAAACTACTGGCATAGGCTCTGCCTAAGTTTTACTTAGATGACTGATTATGTTATTTTTGCCGTTTTACTGTACTGCATCACTTTTTGCCACTGTTTTGTTCTTTATTTTACTATGATTTATGCTTCAGTTTTTTAGATCAGGAAATATATATGCATTTGTGTGTGTGTGTACAGGCTTATTGAAACAGTAAGAGTTTCTCAGAAAAAGACAAGGAGGTGCTATTAATGGACAATCCTAAATAATGAGTAAGAGACCATCTAAATTCTCCTCTCAGTCCTTTTTGTTTTCTTAATTTCATACACCACTTCATTTCTTACATAGATCAATTTTTCAGAGTATATGATTTTTAACACTGTTACTTTCTTTTATTGGTCCTGTAGCACACCTTGATAATTTTGGTTGAAGCAACTAACTGATACGAAATCATATTAAAATGTTCTATATTTGTATACCTTGAAAGCACTGTTTTTACATTCAGTGTGTGGTGGTATAACACTAGCTGACTGCCAGGTGCCCACCAAGCTACCCTCTTTCTCCCCTTCCTCAGCAGGACAAAAGAAGAGAAGAAAATAAAAAAAGCTTATTGGTTGAGGTAAGGACAGGAAGATCACTCACCAGTTACTATAGTGAGCAAAACAGACTCAATCAGATTAATCTGATTTACTGGCAATTAAAAGTAGAGTAGGTTAGTGAAAAACAAAGCCAAAACTGAGAATGCCTTCCTCCCATCCACCCCTTCTTACTACCACACAGTGGCAGGTCCCTTTTGGAGCAGGCTGGAACTGACTCTGTCTGACATGGGGGTAACTCGTGGTCTCTTCTCACAGAGGCCATGCCTGCAGCCCCCCACAACCAACCATCATGCCACATAAACCCAATACACTCTGAAAGCTTATCAAATTCTGATATGATACTTGTTTTCTGGCTGCAGGGTGTTTAACCAAAGTTTTCCTTGTATATGTGCAAATGTTATCTTCTTGTCCTTATCTTTTGATTGTCTTTGTAAACTCTATGCGAGGAGGAAGGAAGAGAAATGAAGAGAGAAGGAGTGCATATAAAGGCAGTAGAAGAAATCTTCAGATTATAACTTCTTCAGTGTGTTCCTTTCTCTCCATTGTTTCTTGTTTGTTTTGTTTGTTTTTCCAAGATTTCAGTTGTGGTAGAGTTAAATGCTACCATATACCTGGTAACTTGTATGAAAAGGATGGAAAACAGTTCATCTGTGTTGTACAAGGGTGAAGACAATATTTATGCTTCGCTTTGTTTTTACTCAGTTTACAGTGGACTTCATACTTGCTTTTTATATGCCATAAAATAAATAAATAAATAAATAAAAATTAAGCTGGAAAAAAAAATGCTGAAGGCCTGTAATGTTCATACAGTCAAAACACAATCATAAACAAACTTGCTGTGGTGGGACTAAGATGACTTTACTGTTGTCCATCCATGTGACATTACCACATGCAGCAGTGAAACTCAAGTCTCCCAGTCATCGTAACCTGTATTATCTACACTTAGAAATTTCCCTCTCAGCAATATCTTACATAATAAGATATTTATATAAGATACATAGTAACTATAAGTCAAAGAAACTCTGAAAGGATTGGTTAAGGAAATAAAGTCTTGGAAGGTAAAGATAATATCTGGCTGGCTTTCATAGCCTCATTCTTGGCCTCTAGAGGTCTTCATGGTTAGGTTTCCCCTTGCAAGTATCTTATAGGGTCCTGCATTGTTTGTGGAGACAGCAGAACATTTTACTGCACAATAACAAGAGCTTCATCTCTCTATTCAAAAATAAAACTAAATGTATCCATGTTCTTGGTAGTGGAGCATTTTAAGAAGCATAAGAGCCTACTTTCAATCTGAATAGCTTTCTAAGTTTTGAACTGAATGCACAGTTAATAATAGTAATTTCTACATTTACAGTAAATAAGGCAAGTTTGTAAATATAATAACCCACTGCATGAATACAATACCATCATGAATAGAATGTAGAACAGAAAGGAGGGTTAATAAGGCAGACATTATAATAAGTATAGTTTTATGTGTAAATCAAAAGATCTAAAATATAAAAAATTACCATGCCGAGAATCAGCAGTAGAAACAACAGAGCTTAAATCTAAAGTACACTAATGCAGCTCAAGTATAATCAGGGTTGAATAAATATTCATCACCTGTACTTTATTATACTGTACTCAGAAGAGGTAGGCACAGAAAAAAGTACAGACCTATATTAAAATTCAGGTTTTGGCTTTGTAAGCTAGTTCAGCTCATTCATTTCTATACAGTTTTATAGCTAAGGGCTGATCAGTATTGCTGCTCAGAAAATGTACAGTTCTGTCAAAGTCAAAATGCTTCACTGAAGTGGTTAGTTACCACATTAATTATATTTGAAAAGGAAAGGTGTATGTACAAGGGGAAATTCCATTTTTGTCAGAACAAGAATGGTTAAAACATTAACTTCAAACTGCTTTTTCTTGTTGACATTTGGTATTGTGCCTTAATAGAAAATAATACAACTGCAGCTGAGTTCTATATAATCATAAATTAGCATATGAGCTTTTGGACGTGTTAGTCTTTGCTTTGATTTGGAGTAGAGCTGTACTTACACATCTCAAACTTGTTTGTATAGATTTAGTGATCTCTTCAGATTAAAGTAAGTGGCCATTTGACCCTCTTAAAAGAAAAAAAATATATATAGAAACAAAATATTTCTTGAAGCACGAGAAAATATTCATTTTATTTTGATTATTTTACAACACTGTTGCCTTTTTCTTAATTCTAATCTCCTGCTGTAGTTCCAGTAGCTTTTTTTTTTTTTTTTTTTTTTTTTTTTTTGAGTTACAGCAAATACCTTGCACATTTTTCTGCTTTCTGCTTCGGAGCAGAGAACAGGAACAACAGAACTGAGGTAGCACAAGAGACTCATTCAGGAACCCTTTAGCAGTCTCATCCAGCACAATGCCCTGGAAAGCCTTTCTCTTTCAAATTCTGACTAATAATAATTAGAGAAAAAATGCAGAGAGGAAAGCTTAATGCTGCTCATCCGGAGTAGAGTTCTATGCCACTTTCCAAGTACCTACAGCTTTCCAAGTACCTACAGATAACACATTATTAAATAATGAAAGTATACTGCATCTTCTGAAGTCTGAGATTTGCTCATCTCTATGGACATTGGGAATTTGGCATTTTTGATAAACTGAGATTCCTGAGGGAATTGATTTTTTTCCTGCTGTTTCATCACCTCTGTTCTTGCACTGGTTTAGTAAACTCGAAGACTGCATAAAACACCAACTGAGGACAGCTTTCACAGCTTTATTTTTGTGTTTCCAACCACTTTGGTTTTATTGTGTTTCAGGCTCATCATTTTTGTAAAGTGTCAAGTAACATCACCAATCACTAAATCTGTTCACACTTAATCATTGATTTCACTCATTGGTGAAAGCTCTCTTCACAGGAACCCTTACGGAGCTGAAGTGAGATACCTTATAAGAATATTGTTTCCTTCAAGTATTCTGTTCTTCTAAGGCTTATTTAATTATATCCTTGTTAATACAGTCTCCCTAACTCAAAGGTAGTTAAGGGTACTCAGTTATTCACTGGACTGTGAATAAAGCTCATAGCTTTTACTAAGGTGAAAGTAATTAGCCGAGAAACGAGTAATTTCCTGGTAGGGAGGTGAAAACCCGATGAAAATAATTGACAATAGGACAAGAAGTAGAAACCAGGTCATCTAGTTCTTGGTCCTATACCTAAAATATTATAATATTCTTCTTTCTGTGCTTTGAAATGTCATCCTATTCATCAAGTTAAATATACAGTGGATTAATGATATGAGTGTGCTCTAGCCAAATTATTTCCCCTTTGAGGTTCTGTCATTGCAAATGACAATATTAGTTCAGTAAGCTTTCATATTCTTTGTAACAATGACAAAAATTTTGGACAATATTACAGATATTCATCAGATCCTTTTAATGCAGGTCTAATTTACAAATTGTTTGTTTCCTTTCTTCTGTAGATAGATGAATGTATTATTGGTGAATAAATGTTTCCATTATTCAATTAGTTGTATAGATAGTCAAATAATGTTTAATTATGTGACCTATTCACATTTTTCCATCAGCTGTTACTAAAATACTCATGAGTAATTCTTTTCATTATTCAACCAGCTTTTTAAATGATCAAATAATATTAAATTAAATTCAGTTATTATCAGCAAATGAAGCAATGAGTATTAGAGTATTGTTTTTCAGTATTTGCTTCAATAAACTTAGCTAAGCCATGAACCTGCTTTGAGACATGTTCTGTAAAAGTAGAATCTTTTGTATGTTCACACCCTGTTTCATCTTCTATGCGTCACTAAGAACTCAGGAATGAACCTAATGGGATGGTGAGGAAGAAAAGAAGTACTGCAGCTCTCACTTTTCCATTGTTGGTATGGTGTTGACCATTTCCTGTGAACCATGATTCTCTCAATGTTCTGTCATATGCTCTTTTTCCAATATATATGTATTGTAATGATATTAATTATATTAGTTGGAATTACTTTTTCCATCTTTAGGCAGATTCATTTCCATGTTACAGGTTTTTTTCAAGCCAGTTTCTTACTTTTTTTCACCTCCATTTTTTTTTTTCTTCTTGCTTGCTCACAGTTTGGTTATAGTGTTCAAAAACACTGCTGTAATTATGGAAGACTATTACTATAGGCATAAGAACACTACAGTGCACAGATGGAAAAGGTTTACAGTGAATCTATCATTGCCCTATGGTGGAGAACAACACTGTTCATAGATTAATGTTCATTTTATTACAGCCATATCTTACCCTCAATCTGTGTGTAGAACCCTCTCTGATGTCATTTTGATCTGTGTGCATCAATCAAGGGAAGTATATGACACTTAGGGTCACATTTTCAAATGTCGACACTTCGCATCTGGAAATCCTATGTCTTGCATGCCCCAAATATTTATTTGTATATGCAAATAAGGGTGATTGCATAATGTTTTAATAAGTATGAGAGTTAAGCTGGTGGATTTGAAAAAATCATTGCTGAACTATTCAAGGTAAGTTCAGGGATAACTGGGTATGTGTGGTTTAAGCCAATTCTGTAAACTTTCCACTCACAATTGTAGTAATAGCCATTTCTACCTGTCTGCATGATTTTACTAGGATAGGAAAATCCTGTAGAGGAGTAATTCATGTTCTACCTGACTGTATGATTTTACTAGGATAGGAAAATCCTGTAGAGGAGTAGTTCATGGTTAAGAAATATTCTAATGCAGTTATATATATGTGGATATCTGTAAAACCCAGTTAACAATACCATAGTTTTAAGTAAAGTATTTTGGCTCTGTGAAGGATGTTTATGATTATTCTTAAGAGATTTATAGAATTTAAGATTTTGAGGATTTAAGGATCTCAGAATTTGTTTCATTTACATGCAGGTAAATTCTGTTTTTCACCACTGCTGGTGACTCAGACTCAGGTAATACAGGTAGAAAAAGGCTTACTTATCTCTGATAATCTCATACTCTACAGAGTACAGCCGAAAAAAAAAAATAATAGTTTTGTCCACACTTACTCAGATGACCTCTATGCTTTATGAAATCAGCAATAATATAGAACTGTATTCTTATACATTGATATTATTAGAAAAGTCCTCTAACAGCTGAGATTTGAGACAAATAATTTACCATCATTATAATTTCCTGTATCTCCCTTTTTGATGCTGTAATGAAGAAGTTATTACAGTTTGGCCCTTCAGCCTATGACAAATTGAATTTTCCATGACTTGATGATGTGACAAAGTCACTGCTTAAAGGCAAAAATAGTTTGTAACAGATAAACTATTGCAAGTAAATTTATACTTCAAGTGACCTTTATAAAAAGTTCAATTTCTTATTGAAACAATCTCATAATTTAGTGGTCTCATGAAAGCAATGAGTACAATTTCTGCTGTGAATGAAAGTATTAATGCAGGATTAGGGAACTTTTTGAACTTTAATCTTTTATTTTATATATTGTTGAAATATTACGATGGCCAATGTCCATTTAAAATACTTGAGCTGTATCATAGGCCCATTTAGGAATGAAGGAAGAACTGGGTGCAAAAGTAATTTTCTCTTGTCATGTTCATACAAAGAACCTGTGAATTATTACTCTCAACAACAAAAGCTTCACCCAGATTGTCAATTCACTTATTTCATTGCCTTTAGGCCAGAACTCTGGACAAGGGTTTGGTGCTGTCACATATCCTTTTCCATCTCATTTAAGTGATCTGGCCTCTGTTTTGGGAATGCATTTTTATTGTGCTGTTAAGCCCTGTGTCCCCTACATGAATATTTCATATATCTACTAAGTGCTTTCACTGAATATATTAGCCCCTGGTTTTCTCTCTCTCTCTCTCTCTCTCTCTTTTTTTTTTTTTTTTTGTCATGGCTGTTGCCGCAAATAAAATGGTAATTGTGGCCTAAGTATACATGAATAGTCCTTTATGGGATGGGAATTTTCAAATGCCAATAATAGCTACTTTGTCAGGTTTTGGCTAGGCTATTGAAAATGTTTAAACAAAATCTGTCCATCATATTACGTAAGCATTTTTCTATTTATATCTGCCTTTAACAGTCCACAACAAACATAATGAGCAATAAATGAAGTGGTGGCCAAAAAAACACGTTTATGAATCATGTAGATGCCAAGGGACCATCCTAATATGGGCACTGCTTGGCATTTCTGGTAGCAACAGACCAGACCGTAACTCTTATTTGACAGTGTTTTTGAAGTTTCAAGTTAAAGCCCATAGATTTTACTCATCTTAATGTGAATCAGTGTTCAGGCTTCATCTGACTTCTTCCACTGAACATTACAGGTAACAAAGGGCAGACAACCCTGGCAGTTCAAACTAACATTTTACATTCAAAGCATGGTATTTAAAAAAAATAAAAAAATAAAAAATAAAATAAACAGAATTTGTCCTGTATTATGGTAGAAGGGAAATGTGTAAGTGTGCCTATTTGTTACTGTTCACAGAATCACAGAACCACGGGATGGTTGAGGTTGGAAAGGACCTCTGGAGGTGATCTGGTCCAACCTCCAGACTTGATTTCAGATTTCATCTTTTCTGTTGGAACTAAATTAAATTAACTTTGGACTTAAACCACACCTATTTTCTTAGGTATAAACTTGGCTATGATAGCTGCAAAGACTCATAACCTCATTTCACCCATTCTTGTGATGGTAAGAATATTTCCTAACAGTGAATCTACTGGTGATTTATGTAGATTGCTTTTGTTGAGATGAAGTGTGGAACTTCTAACTGGGATTTTGAGATGATGATTGAATTGGAGTTCCTAAAAGGGCAACAAGGAGATAGTCCGTGTTCTTCTGTCTGTGTAGAAACTTCCTTCTCAGTTTTGCTAACCAACATTTAGAGAGTGTGTGCTAGCGTTATTGGAATAGTAAGCTAAACTTACACGTACTTCAGGGAATGTTCTTGGACTGAATATCTGGATGAGGAACATACAGTGGATGAAAAGCAGATTTATATAAGCTTTCTGTCCTTTTAAATATTTCTTATTTTCTAAACACAATTGCATGCCATTTTACTGTTGGAAACAGTGCCAGTCTCCCTCTTCAGAAAGTACTGCTGAATCCATTTTAGCGTTATTTGGTATCATGGTAGCCTTCTCTGTAAAATTACAGCTGTAAAGGACTAACTCATAAGTGCAAGGCTTAGAAGTAATATAATGAGTTTACTAATGTACGGCTCTGAAATAACCTAATTCTTGGCTAGACAAAAAATATATGATAACCTCCCACCTCTTACTCCCACAGTATGGATGAACTTCAGACCAAGTCAGTTGTATATTACTCCTGTCTGACAGATAAAGTGTTTTGCATAATGTCCACTTATGCTATAAACTTTTTAGTTGCTTCCCTGAATTTCCAATCAGCCAACCCTTCTTTATACCACATGCAGAGCCTCTTTAGCAACTTAGCTGTATGGTAGAATGAGCTCTTTTGTTGGCTAGGGAGTCAACTAAGAAGGGTTGTTTGACAGAGAAGAGGCCACCACCATACTTGCCACCATATATGTTTGGAATTTATTGACATCTCTACTTCAGACTGGAGTTCTGAATATACTAAAAGCTTGAAGCATGCTGAGTTCAATAGAGTTTTTTTTGTTGTGTTGTTGAAACCTGAATGCTATGGATCAAGCCTTAGGTGTTCATTAGATCATTTTTCAGAAATAAATATGATTTTAAAAATGGTTTGAAGAATGAGGATACACTTTTATCTGTATGTTTTATTTTGTATTTACTTTTCTATCACCTGCATATTAACATTTGATTAGCAACCACATGTTTAAGAGAGCATATCAGGTTATCTGGCTGAAGATAACAAAGCATGTTTTCCATAGAGGCTTCCAGACTAGAGGCTACACAGATGTGTCTGAGTTAAAAAGGATCTCACTGTCTACTCAGAGAAGTGTAGATGGTTTCTGTATTTAGAGAAAACTCATCTGAAGCATCATAAAATAAAATGTACGGAAAATATAATATTCTGTAATTAAGATTTCTAATGAATTGCCTTGTTAATCTATACAGTGTATGCATGTCACAAAATTTTCCTGGCTTAATTAGTGCACTTGCTGATTATGTTTATTTCCTGATGTACACACTGATTAAGCATTGTCCATACACTGAGGCTTGAAACAGGATCAGTCTACAAAATAGTACCTAGTTGTTTAACTGGAGACTCAGAATGCAAATAGATCAACTTATGTAAAATTAAATTAGTTCTAATAGAACCCATTTCAACTGAGCAGCTGGTGACACATTATAAACAGAATTCTCTTGTTATGCGAAATAAAGGGCTTCTGCTAACAGATGCTTATATACTTTTAAGCCACCAAAAAAAAAAAAAAAATCATAGTGTGTTTAAGGTCTGAAGTTAAAGAAAGGGCTTGTTAGATAACACATGCTCAGCATTACTATCTGAAGAGGGTGTAAGGTCAACTAGCCCTTTGCAATGCTCCGTGTAGAAACTTAAGAGTGAATAACTGTTGAATCATCAGTCTCGCAGCTAGCATATTAAATCTGGTCTTTTTAATAAGCAGTAGCTCTTTGCTCTAATAAGCTGATTTTGGGGAAAACTGTTAGGCTGTTGGCACTGTCCCCTAAAACCTCAAGTATTTTGTTCTTTTAGAAAAAAGTGACTTTTGTCTGTATTATTCCTTGAGAACATCATTTTAGACTGGCTATAACACTCAAACTAACTGTTAAGAGTTGGTGGTGTACTATTCTTGGTCAATACTTGACAATGAACTGCACTTTTTTTTCTTGGGAATGCTGTCAGCCATGCTGAAATGTGTTAGTCTCAGTGACAGGCCTTTTCTTAGTGACAGAAGGTCTAGTGGGTTGTATGAATGAGGTAGGTGTGTTTTTAACTCCTGCATATACAGTTTATTTGTGGAAAGTTTAAGCCTCAGAGACAGAGGCTAACAGATCTAGATTTCAACAGATCTAAGTAATTAAGAAAATGACTGACATTTAAAGCCTGGATATGCATTTTCTTCCTTTGGTGGATTAAATTCTGACCATTGATTTATCTGAAGATGACTTTTGTAAAGACATTATACTGGAACTTATGAGCTGTTTGCTTCTTTTTCTGTGTTTAAGAGTGCTTAACCCACCAGAATTTCTGTCTTTAACAGATATTCTAAATACACCACCATGCAAATTAATGTACAGGAAAGCTTTAAAACATTATAAAACTAGTCATATCTTCAGTAAGTGAATTAGTAAAACAATCAAATGCTCAATTTTTACTCCATTCCTGGTGCATTTGTGATTTTATTTTGTTTCTAAATGACATCTAATATGCTGAATTAAAAATACCAGCTGATCTATCCACAACCTACAGTTTTGTGTTTTTTTTTTTTTGGTTGGTTGGTTGTTTTTGTTTTTGTTTGTTTGTTTGTTTGTTTTTCTTTTTTTTTTTTTTTTCTGGCCTTACTCAATTCTAATTTAATATCCATGGATTGCATGGAGGTAAAGTTCCACAGAGCTTAAACTGCAATATTTTAGCCAATGCTTGCAGAACATAGTTAGATATAAATCATAAAGATTTAAATCTCTGATTCTGTTATTTGAATAAATGAGCAATAAATGTTGATTCAAAGGATTGCTTTTTTACTTAATTATTTTCTTAATGCAAGGCTGAGCCATGAAGATATGGATTTTCAACAAGCTTGAGTTTTATACTACACTTGTTTGTTTTTTGTTTTTTGTTTTTTTTTAAAAAAAAGGAAGCTACACTAGCTTCCCATTTAAATAATATCACCTGAATAAATGTATATTTATTTGTTTATCCATTTCTGCATTTTGTTTGAAAAGTGAAAATGGCATTTATATTTTATTTACAGGACAGTGTTTTACTCTCATAATTTGCGTCAAGCTGTTCTTTGTATGGAAATAGGAATTGAATGTGAGAAATACATAATCATATGATGATTTTCCATTTGCTAGATAAAATTATATTTCAGATACATAAAAAGTGTTGAAACATACTGCATATAGAAATGATTTATCAAAAAAAAAAAAAGTGGTCCATATATATTTTATGACATTATTTACAGTAAGTAGTCTTTCAGATCTTTATTTAAAGAGATTTGAAGATAAAGACAAGTTTTACTTCTCGTTCAAGACACAATACTTTTTTTTTTTTGACTTTGAGTGCCTAAAACAGAAAGAAAACATTCTTCCTGGATATGCAAAAGGCATGATTCTAGTTTTCTTCTCTTGTAAGAGCACCCTTTTTAAATGCAAAATTACAAGTACTGTTTTCTGTACAATGTTCTGATCAATGACATTCCTGTTTTCAGTTTTGGAAAGTACAAGTTTAGAGTCAAAGACAGTACACATGAATACATGGTAACAAAGTGCATCTGTTATACGTTTAGGTGTAAGGAGAAATTTAACCTTGAGTCAGGTGTCCAAATGCAATGTAGATCACTGTAGATCACCTCTTGTAAATAGCAATGGAGTAATCAGTAAGAATGGAATTGAATCTATATAAAAGTTTTGTAGACCAGGGCATATATCTGGTTTTATATGCACTTAAGTCTTTGCTTCATCAAATTCATCTTATCAAAATCTCATATCTTTTGAACTCTTTTGAAGACACTGAGAAAAAAACAATCTGACTTTTAAATATTTGAAAAATATTTTAAACTTATGCTTACATAATCTAATTCTTTTATTTGCTGTTTACTTTTCTTCAGCAGCCTTTAATGGTGGTGAAGTATCCAGGCACCTAAAAAACATTTAATGCTAGTTAAGCCTGTGTACAGTAGAAACAGAGGCTAATAATCTCATACCTGGGCACTGGTTATTATAATCACAGTTTACATTCCTGACACTGTCTCTGTGGTCTGGCCCTTTTTATGCCCAGAAAAAGGAAAAACAGCCAGTAATCATTCCAGACTGAAATTTAAACAGCCAAAAATCATTCTACCATTAAGCAAGAAGACAATACAAAGCAAGCAAACTAAATCCAAATATGTTTAAATTGCTGCTTTAGCCTGCATGGCCTTTTCATGTGATTCATACAAAAAGAGAAAGAAAAATAAATAAATAAATAAATTAGGATCACAGCTCTGACACAATGCAAAGCTTCATATTTTTCCCCATTTCTAAAATGTATCAACTGCAAAATGTCGGTGTGCTAGATCAAAATTAAAGCCACATGAATATTTGGTATCAAACTTCTTGCTCAAAAGAAGTAAGAAAGTTCCCGAGACACAACCTTAATTTAAAGAAGCAAAATTACAAGAAGCCATGCAGAGCAGTATTCTCCTCCTCTCCTTGGAAATACACAGCTCTTTATTATGGAAAGTCAGTAGCCCCTCTATAGTTAGGGTTGCAATCAACTTCCATTATAAAGCCCTATTTTAGCCCCCTGTAACTTTGGCTTGAAAAATTGGAATACAAATTGCCATATTTTCTCCAAAAGAAAAGAAGAATAGATGAGGACTTTTTGTTTGTTTGGTGAGGTGGGAGGATTAGATTTTATTTTTACTTTTCTTGTGTGAAATTGAAGAAAAATTATTTAACAGTTACAAAGTTTAAGTCGCTAAGAAAAACCTACCCTGATCCAAAATTTTTGCTTTGTCTGTTAACATACCTTCTCTTATTGTCTGAAATTGTTTACAAATAATTTAGCAAAACATTCCCATCACTTCTTATATCTGTCAGGAGGGATGGGCCTAATTTTTGTCGTGGTGATGGGCCTATTTTTTCTCTTTGTAATGATAATATAAATATTTTACTGGTGACTTCTACAGACATAGGATTAGGCAATCTGATCAATATTTTCAAAAGCAATTCACATCTGGTAGTAGAGTATACACCTCAAAGTGAAGTATAAAGCACATGTTGATGTACTTGCAGATTTTGAGAATGTTTTATTTTCTGGAGTTCTCCAAATATTCTTCGTTAAAATTTCTAGCACAGAGGGAATGACTGAGAGTTAAAGACTGTTTTTGGAAAGGCCAGTTATATACTTAGTTATTCAGGGCTACTGACTGCAGTCTAGAGACTGCGTAATGACACTGTGGTGAACACTAGCCACTCCCAACATTCAGTCTTATTTATCATGCTTGGCTCATTTCCTAGGATTAGGTCCAGAATAGCCTAAGGCCAAGTAGGCTGTTCAACAAACTGTGTAAGAAAAGAAAGCAAGCATGGGCCATGGCAACATACTTCCCTCCTATTTCAGATAGTTGTTATCCCATTCTGGATCTAAGCATTTTAAATTCTTTATGATTAAAGACCTGGCATTCTATTTGATTCACTGAGGAAAAAAAAAATAAATAAAAATAAAAATAAATAAATAAATAAATAAAATGTTCTCCCTGAGTTTTGTCTTAGTTGTTTAGCAGAGGTTTCTAGTACTATTCGAATGATCTGTTCACTGTTAGAAATAATAAGATTTTTCTCCCCTGAAGGCTTAAGTGTGTTATGTATAAAAACCTGCATATATGTATATAAAGTGTGAGAGTAATTTAAAAATTCTTATTTATAGTAGTTTGGACAGCCTGAAGTTTGTTGTGTACTGTGCTGTAATATTAACTATTGCAATTATTTAATGCGTTAGAATGATATTTTTCAATGCTGACAAGATGCATCAGAATGTAAGTTTAGATCAAATTGTAATTATATACACACAAATCGCATACAGAGTTGAATATGACTTCATACAATTCTTAAGATGTCCACGTTATATAGCATAACATGACTCTTCAAACATACTATAATAACATTATGCAAAGATTAGCAAGACTATTGCAATATTATTTAAAACAAACAAACAAACAAACAAAAAACTATACATTTAGAGATTTTAAAAATGAGATCTAAGAATGTTTTAAAAATATAATAGAAAAATCTGCACTAGGAAGATGGTTCTCCTGAAAAATAAATAAATAAATAAATAAAAAATCAGACTGTTTCAGTAGGATATTTCTATAAAATAAATCCTAAAAATTTAGGAGCAGCAGGAAAAGTATTAATCCTGTGCCAAACTACTTGAGAGTAAAAGAAGGGAAAAGATGCCAATATTTTCTCTGTTTGTATCCACACATGATATCTTTATAAAATTCTTTTTTAACCGTCTGACTTTGCATTGTGATAATCACCAGACCCATTTGAATTTTGCTTTGACATCTGTATTTGAATTTTGCTTTGACATTTATATCTCTTACAACTCAGGAACACTATTATCACTCTTTCTACAATGTCATTACATTTTTCCTGATAATCTGGATAATGTGTGTGTCGTACATAACTGAAGAGAACTGAAAACGATGCACAGTATTTCCCTGAAGGAAGCAACTGCCAGGGATCACATAAGACATTGCTGGCAATAGCTGTTAGAGTTTTGTGTATGTTGTTGAGAGTAGCAGAACAGGTTGTGTAGGCACTTCCCTCAGACATGGCTAGAAGAATAAAAATAAATAAATAAATAAATAAATAAATAATAACTAAAAGCAAGCAAACAAACAAAAAACTCTGAAGAACCACAGCTGGAAGGCAAGGGAGTTCTGAGGACAAGAATTTGTGCTGAAAGGCCAGAGTTCAACGGGTGTACATTTACCTGTGATTTCTGTAATCTGGAAAACTGTGATATGTGAGCAACAGAAACAAAGTCATGAGTTTGTGTGCAGACGTACAAATCAAAGAAAGGAAGTTTTTCTCAGAGAGAGAACCTGGAATGTTCCTCCTAGGGGTACTCTAGGGGGTCTTGAGTGAAAAGGTGGTAAGGGTAGATATGAAAGGAACTAAGGGACCCTTGTCACTTGTGCAGGCTATTATATGACTATGTTGAGTTTTTTACTTCTCAGAACTGTATAGACTATGAGATAAGTGAGCTTTGTGTTGAGATTTCCAGGATTCATTTGCTCTGCTGGAAAGAATGTTTTTTCCCAAACAAAATTCAGTTTGATACTACAAATAAGCAAGTTTTCAGAGGATAACACTGGAAGCAATAAAAGTGTCATGCATGCTTACATGTGAAGCTGTTGCTTCACAAAATTAGTGAAAAGTAGGAAGATAGATACATGCAGATATAAATATATCCAGCAATTAGATCAATAATTTAGAAGTCAAAAGTTCTATAAAGTAAGATTGACTTAGAGAGAGTCATTTAGCTTTTTAAGTCAAGGTGTATAATAACTTGAATTATGACGTGATCAGACACTGTGATTCAAAATATTTTTTCCAGCTCATCCGCTATCTAAATTGCAAATGAAAATCTGGTAGCTTCTATGATAGAAAGTTTCTTACCACAACAGCAATCTGATTATTGCATGTTATTTATGCATTTAATAATACAATGACAAGGAGAAAGATATGTTTGATTTTTTTCTTTTTTTTAATTAGCAGAAAGAGCTGAGAAAATTTCTTGGTCTTAATATTTAGCCTTATTACATGTATGTGATTTCTTTGAAAGGTTTAATCCATATTTGACATCACCTGTGTCTAATTTTCAGATTTTATTAAATAACTGTTTTCAGTAACTTATTAATGTTATATATTAAAGTAAATAAGACCGTGAAGAGAGAAATATTTTCATTTCCCAGTTTTAATTCAGTCATTCAGTCTGAATTGCTAAAATTCTAACTTGAAACACCGGCGTTCTAACCTTCCTTTCAGTGCAGTACAATCCCAACAACAAACCCATTAAAGATGAAATTTTTCCATTCCTCAAATGGATAGCTGTCCACAATCCCTTGAATACTCAAGGGTGTATTTTTATATGGAAAACATGAGAACTTGGTGCACTAAGAGCCTTTGGGATAACTCACCTGAAATGTCTATTTCCAGCATTCTCTAGTAGAATCTACTGGCAGGAAATGAACACTCCAAAATTCCTTGACTTTCTCTAAGGTACTGTTCAGTAAACATTTAAGAAAGAAGGTGACCAGAAAAAAGAAAGAATCTTTCTGTTAAGTGAATGGAGTAATTCATAGAGAACTTACTGAAAGTCTTAACACTTCCATGACCCAATGTGTCATTTTATTTGAATAAATCATACTGCTACGTCAGCTATCTTTTCTTCATCATCCTTTTTACTCGTCTAAATTGACAATTCTGAAGTAATATGTTGTACAAACATAGTTAATACATTTTTGAAATTTCTTTTAAAAATTAAATGCTTAATGAATTGTAGTTTTCTGCTACATATATATCTGGCAGTTTTTCTCAGCATAATCCTGCTAACATAACTCACTCCAGGCTGATTTATTGTTTTTATTCAACCAGGTGCTACATGGGTTTGGCAACTTTGGCAATGCTATTGTCTATAATGACTCTGCACTTGGTGCTTGTTGATGCCAATGTGTGCAATGAATTTACTGGCACCAGCAGAGAATAT